>NC_048595.1:147867654-150572654 GCF_003668045.3 Cricetulus griseus
TTACTGAACACCTGTTGTAGTCTAGCATGGAGCCTGTGGAATAAAGGAAATAGTCCTCACCTCTGGGATGTGTGGGAGAGACAGGCTTAGAAAGGCATGATGGACTAAGCCATCCTGGAGACACGGGGGAGGGTGTGCAAAGGAAAACACCCTCTGATGGGTGAGGTGGTGGTGGTTTTGGGTGGAACATCAAACTCAAGCATGGGGCACCTGAACTGCTCATGAACAGGTAGTGTTTCACCAGGTAAATATGGAGAGAGGTTTAGACAATAAGACTCAGCAAGACGTGGGGTGGGAGAAGGGGATGGGACCAACACATGCTTCAGTAAGCAAAATTTGCTTTGATGCACTAAGGGAGGCCTTAAGGGAATGGAAGAACCCTTGAGAATCACCAGGGCTGGGAGGCCTCAGCTAACTGGCCTGCAGCTAGGAGAGGAAGAATGTCCGTCACTCAAAGGTTTTAACCAAAGAGTGACTGGATACAATAGTTCAAAGGTAAAACTCTAGCCATAGGATGTAGAGTGAGCATGAAGCAACCGAGAATCAGGAGAGACAAGGAGGGTCTAGAGATTTGTTGTATGAGGGAGGTGAGATGTGTGTTAAGAGAGATGAAGTCATGGACGAGTCCTACATTTTCTTGCCCTGTAAGCAAATGAAGACATTGAAATACCCAGATGCATTCATCCTAAAGCTGTATGTACGTGACCCTCCATTATGGAAAATCAGTATACTCTTTCTTTTTGGTTGAATATGAAATGTGATCATTACTGCTACTGGCCTAAATGGTAAGTACACTGACTCCCAGCTGAAGCCCAGAAATTAACTTTGTTGTGATTCCATGGTCTGATCCTCAAGACTAAACCTGGGGAGTTCCCCCCCAAAATCCTCCCCATGGTCAAATTGAACAGCACAGGTAGGTACATATGATCAATGCCCTGGAGCAAAGAATGAGCTATAGAAGTGGAAATGGGGAGTAGAGACAGCCTGTAGGACAAGCCTTTGCATCTGTCTTAGGGTATTCAGGAAGATCCTGACTGTGAGCTTATAGATAAGACCCCAGGGCTAGACTGTTATAGACAGCAAGAGGTCAGAGGTGAGTCAAAGCCACTAAATCCTGTCACACTTCATTGGAGTGCTTTTAATGAACTCAGGAGAGACACTTCCAAAGGGACAAACCCAGGCATGGGAGTCACCACAAGGATACATAAAACACTGTTAAGTTTCAACTACTTATATTAGGTCTGGGCATATCGGTATATACCTTCAATCCCAGCACTCAGAAGGCAGAGGCAGGCAGAACTCTGTGAGCTTGAGGCCAGCCTGGTTGACATAATGAGTCCCAGACCAGCCAGGGCTATACCTTGGGACTGTCAAAAAAAAAAAAAAGAAAGAAAAAGAAAAAAAAGAAAAGAAAAGAAAAAAGATTCCCTTTATATCCATATTTTATATACACTCATGAACTTTGACATACTTTACTCACATAGTTCATAAATTAACTCCTTTTCACCTTCTTTTCTTTTTGGTACAGAGTCTTATGCTTCTTGGGCTGGCTCCAACTTACTATGTAGTTAATTAAGAATGACCTTGAGCGCCTGATTCTCCCATCTCTACTTTCCAAGGACTGAGATTACAGGAGTGAGTTCTTGGTCTTGCGTTTATAAAGTACAAGATCAGGCCCTTGATTTCTGTGGTTCCCCAGGCTTACTATCATCTTCCACCTTCTTCTCCTGGCTGCCTGTCTAAAAATCTGTCTTAAAACCATAATACCAGAAGAGTAATGTTGAAACAAATCTGATAGTTTATGATCAGTACAAGTTCACTGTGTAAACTGAATGATGGTTAGAGACAGCTAGCAAAGCACCAATCCTCTGCAGGCCCACTGAGTACCTCTGAAACAACTGAGGCTCTCGAAAGCATTAGAATCAAAGGAAGTTGACAAGTGAAAAATCTAGGGTCTCACCCAGCTCCACGTCCTGGTCATCGGTGAGCACAAGAATAATGTTCGGTCGGATGTTCTTTCGTTCCTGCTGTATCCTTCCTCTGAACCTCTGGGACCGCACGGTGGAACACAAGCTCCCCAGCAGTTCTGTGCCCAGAATAACCAGCAGCAGAGTCCAGCAAGAATACTTCATTGTATTTGGTCCAATGTTCCAAAGCTGACAAAATGTCTGTCTTCTGAGTTCTGGTGGTTGGGGTGTAGGGAATGGGGGAGGCGTCAAGAGAAAAAGCGTAAGAGGGGAATGAAAATGAAACCCAAGCTCCAAACCCAGTTGTAGCAAAGGGGCTACAAAGAAGCCAGAGCTGACACTCCGGCTGGCAGCAAGGGCTGACCATGAGTCAGAAGGAGCAAACCCTCACTCGCACAGGGGAGGTTTTTAAGTACTTGATTATTTTGCAAAATCACTTTTGTCCTTTATTCTCCGTCCAACTTTCCCCGTTTCCATTCATTGCCAAGTGTAATTTGCAGCACTGAACTCAAACGTAAAAGCTTTCTGACAAGAGCTAATACCTTGAATTAGGTATCCTGGTTGAATAATCAATTTCTAGACTCAGAGGTTTTTCAGAACATCTGCAGATGGAGTCCTAGAAAGGAGAGAGGGGAAAATACAAAGGCAACATCAGTCCAGGGTTTCAAAACAGACTTTGGATCTGAATTAATGTTTTCAAACATGTTACATGCGGATACTTTTTCCTTCTAACGGCAGAGAGGGTAACACAGAGAACTGCTGATCAATAACTCAGATAGCATCTTGTGGCTGCACAAACAGTGGCCAGTGCATCAGCTCTGCACTTTAAAACTCCCCATCAAGACTGAAAAAGGATGAGAGGAGCCAGCCACTGGGAAAGTGCATCTGTGTGTGTAGTGTGGCTGGTGCAGGGCAGGCTAGGGGAGCCTTAATCACCTGCATCTCTTACTCTTTACCAAGCAGAATAAAATGCAAAGCTGTCATTTGTCATCTGCATTATGTCACTCACTACCCAGGAGAGTCATCTGCCCACAAAGACTTCTTAACGAGTAAGTGGCAGAACCACCTCTTTCAGCCACTGAGAAGCTCCTAACTATCCCCATCAATCACCAGCAGCAAAGCACTTCTTGACAGCAGGCTGGTCCTTCTGTTCAGTCCTTGGCTCTCACAGTGGCGCCTTAGATGACAGAGTCCCCTCCAGTCGTCAGTCAGTTGCCAGGCTGACCGTTGTCAGGACAGAGTTCAGAGTGGCTAGCACAGGCATTGGCTTTGCTGGTACTGACCTAAGCCGGTAGAATGAGATGCCTGATTGGCTCTGAGGCAGGAGGTGAGTGGCTGTCCTTCCACATTAGAAAATAAATAAATGAGATCCTGAGGGGAGCGTAGTAGAAATCTTTGCAAGGCTGTGCGGGAGGAGATTTCTGAAAGGGCTGGAAAAAATGTCCCTCCACTTTGGAACACTAATCTGCAGAAAGCTCATCTCTCAGACTTCTGAAAGACAGCGAGGGGGCTCTTTTATTTCCCTCGCTTCTGTTATGCCACAAAAGAAGCTTTTCATGAAACTAATTAGATAGCAGCCCACTTCATCAGCCACTCCATCCCCACACCTGAGGGTCTGTATTTTGATGTGCAACAATAAACTGGCATAGGATAAATGAGCAGGACTGCCTAGACGCAAGCATCACAGAGCAGGGGAGGGGTTCCTCCCACAAGCCCATGCTCTAAATTCTGGAGATGGACGAAGCAGCAAAAGAAGAAAGAATTTGTTCATCCCATCATTTACATTGTTTGTTTTATGCAAACATATGCATATTCGTGCCCCTGTTATTTTAAAATTTTATAAACTGTTTTGTACACAATTCCAGTGTCTCTCACTCTGCAGCCTATAATTACCCTGTGTGTTCATATGTTTGTGTGTGTGTGTGTGTGGGGGTGCACAACACTCAACAAGCAATAGATTTTTGAATAAAAACTTAATGCCTGCACTGAGTCTCTCCTAGGTAGCTAATTGTCTGCAGGGCACACGTACAGCAACTCCAACTGATCCTGGGCTCTGGGAAGTCAATAAGTAGAATTCTTTGCTTTCCCCTCCTTAACTCAGGGTTATTCCAGCAATTGCAGTGCATGCTAACAACCCCAAACCTGCAATTATTTTGCACTGACTGCCTGGTTTCTGTGCACTTGTTTTAAATCACCAGAAACCCGATCCAAGCACGAAAGAGAGGGGGAAGGAAAAGAAACTAGACAGCAAAGAACAGCCTTTTGCTGTAAACTATGGGTCAGGCTTAGCTATTCAATACAGACCTTCCCTACAGGGTTGGTCCTGCAAGCTTTGCATGACTTTTCTCACTTCTCAGAGGCTGCAAGGGTGTGTGAAGACAGAGTGAGCTGGAATTTGGCTCTCTTGCTTTGGCTGCACTGTGACTCACCCTCTGCTAACAGGGGTGACGTGGATACATAGCTCATGGCAGTGACAGCAGAGAGCGTACATGGAACGGAAGACTCTTGACAATTAAGATGCTGATAACCCTTTCTGGAACCCAGTCAATGTGACTAGTTATTCTTTTCTTTATCTCATTTCCTTTACCTCTTCCTTTAGGAAACAGAAAATTAGCACCCAGCACAAACTGCATTAGAAACCATGTTCTAATAAAGAACAGTGGGAACAAAGCAATGTAGCACCTACCCAGCTCATGACCTTCCTTGAGCTAAAGGTGCAAAAGAAACCTACAAGGAGATGGCTCAGTGGTCAAGGGTGCTGGCTATCAAGCCTGAAGACCTGAGTTTGATCCTTGGAACCCCCATGGTGGAAGGAGGTTACTGATTTGCACACATTGTCTGCTGCCCTCCATACTCTCACTATGACATACGTACATTCCTCACCCCAAATCCTGGAAGCTCACTATGTATGCTTATTATATACAGATAAACAGGAGGTGGGATTTATGGTATATAGCTGGATCAAGTTGACAGGCTTAGCTAATCTCAGCTGGAGAAGTCCCTGAAGGGGAATAGTCTTCTGGCCATAAATATCCAGCGGGTAAAGAGACCAGGTTTTCTGTGCACACTATCAACACCCCCACACTCAGGTCCCGGAGCAAAGCTGAACATTTCTCGGAGATTCACCTTGGGTCTTTGCCATTCTCCCAAGGGTCTACGGCTTTGGGGTCCTTGACATGGTTGTTCCTATGTCAACAGTACAGAGTTGCTCAGGCCTTCCCTTTGTATCCTACAATTATTGTATTAACATTTTTGTTTTTGAAACAGGATCTTGCTGGCCTCAAATTTTCAATCACTTGTCTCGGCCTTCTAAGTGCTGAGATTACATGCCACCATGCCCAGTTCACCATGTTATTATTAGCAGTGGTCAGCTTGACGTTCAGTAGACCTAGAAGGCTTATTCTTTGGCAGGGCTCACCCCCACTCCTGGGATGTTCTGAGTTCAGGAAAGTCACTCCTAAGCATATAAAAGAGTTACAATAAAGAGAAACTGAACTTTGGAACTCTCCTTGTGTCCCATGTCACTTTCCAAAAACCACATACTGTGGCACCCTAAAAGACTATGGGGGCTGGAGAAATAGCAAAGCATCATGATATTCAAGTGAAAATGGGGGGAACTAGAAAGATAGTTGAATGATTAGGTGTGCTTGGGGCTTTTCCAAAGACTCAAGTTCAGTGCCCAGCACCTACACGGGACAGCTCCTAGTTGCCCATTACTCCTGCTCCAGCAGATCTCCAGAAGATCCTCTTCTGGACCCGGTAGACATCTGTACACATGCATGCATACCCCTCCCCATACACACATACTTTAAAAATAAATATTAAAGAAATTTTAGAGTCATCGGCTCAGCAGTAGAGTACTTGCTTAGCATGTGTGAGACCTTAGTTTCATCCCTGGTATGAAGTTGTTGTTTTTAATAACCAAAGCCAACACTGTACATAGACAGTTCTTTATTCAATGGTGACCTTTTAGAACCTGTCATCCTCTCCCTGATTTCAAGCTCCAGAAGGAAATAAAGTGAGGAGGGAAGAAAGAACCCTGGCAGAAAAAAATTACAGGACTTGACAGCAGAGACAAGTTGCCATGCTTGAATTGGATACTTTGTGGTGGGTGATGTGCCCTTAAAGACTAATGATTTGTCTTGAGAAAGAGTAGAGAATGGGAGAAGTATAAGGGGTGCTTTGCCTCTTTTTCTCACACATGGCAAGTGAGCTTGAGGGAGGATACTGTACTCTCAAATTAAGACCAGACACAAGTTGTCTTTCCTCCAAACTCTAAGATGAAAACCCCAAATGTGGGTGCGGTCATTTGGTGTGTGGGGTTTAGGGGGATTTGTTTAGGGCAATCAACTGAAACTATGCATGTGGCATCTTGTTTGAAGTCATCTATAAAATAAGAAGGAAAACTAGCAAGACTTCAAGCCAATGAGAGAGAGAGTTTGGCTATGTGAGGCTTATGCAGTAAAACCTCAAATGGAACTGGATTCCTTGTCTCCCGGACAGGGTTAAGGGGGCTCTGGCATCACAACACCCTTAGTGTAGATAGTGGTAAGGACTTAAAGGGTCTGGCAGTATCAATGGCAGAGCATCTGTCTAGCACAGCGCTACAAAATCAAATAAGAGGGACGGAGCCAAAGTGCTCATAAAGCCCTGCTGTTTTCTGCAGAAGCAACTTTCTATGTTGTGAATGAAATTTGAGGGAACCCTTTCTGTCTTTGCCAGAGGTACATGAGATCAGACTTATTTTGATAAGATTATTGAGTGGTGGTTTTTTTTCCTGCAAAATATGACAAATATTGGGTCATATTTGTCCCAACACTGTAAGAACAATGGAAGGGCTGCATTTGCCTTAGTATGAGTGAAGGAGGTCCCATCTCCAGTTTAAACACGCCAGCTTCATTTAAAGCAATAAAAGGATTATTCTTATTAAACCTTGAACTTGAGCACACATTTCCCTTTTACTGCCCTGCTGATAAGTTTGGAGGCACACAGAAGCCCCTGTCTCCACATGTCTATGGCTCTCTTGGGAAAAGCACTTGGGTTTCGGAGCCTCAAGCTAAACTACCATTCATTTATCCACAGCACATCAATGTTTGCTTTTAAAACAATTATTTGTATCTGGGTGTTTTGCAGGCATCTTCTCAAATAGTGAAATGAGCCTATTATTTCAAGGGCCAAAAGCGACATTATCTGTTACTAATGACAGAAATAAAGCTTGTCACTTTCAAGTTAAAATCGGCAGTTCAGAAATATGCCCAACCCATAAACACCCCAGCTTCCTAAAATATAAAACTTATTTTCAATCACAGTGGTGGTGATATTAGTAAAGTATTATTTTAATAAAAAATGGCATTGCCTTTTGATATTGCTAAATAAAATGTGCCAAAATTTGTAATACTTGTGCAAATCACCGAACCAATGTTTTCCAAATGTCTACTATGCTGCCTAATCACACTTGAATGAAAAAAAACAATGTTTACAGTCCATGATGACCGCTAGACTTTAATGTGAGGTTGTGAAACGTTGTCAACTTGTTCTCCAATTTCTCACCACAGCTTATCTTCAAACTCTTCAAGTGTGGCTGTTCTGTTAAAAGGATGTCTCAGAAGGTCTGGAAATGCTGGTAAAAGATTTCGGCTTTCCTAACTGCTTACTCATGGGAAGACAGACTCCAGTATGATGTATCTAGCAGTACGATATATCTCAGCAAAGCGAAGCAGACAGTGCATGAGAAGGGGCTCCTGTCTGTATGGCAGCACGCTCTTCTGACCCTAGCACTGGGAAGGCTGGGGCAGGAAGCTCACAAGCTCTAATGGCCAGACCTGTCTCAACAAACAATGAACACAAACGGAAAGACAATACAGTTCTTTTCTTTTTTAAAAAAATTAGGTTTAGTCATTATACTTTATAAGTATAAATTTTCATATTTTGTTTTATAAACAAATATGTATAAAATGAACATACTTATCATTTTACTTTAAAAATTAGATTTTGTAACTAACAATATTTCTGAAGTAGACAATATGAAGTATCACAAAGAACTGACACTGTGTCCAGTGGTGGCAAGGAGATCCAAGAAAGTGTCTCAAGTGGGAGTGGGGGCTCTTTTACTTGCTCTGGGGACCTTTCTCTTATACTGGGTAGCTTCACCCAGCCTTGCTATAAGAGCTTGTGCCTAGTCTTATTTACAACTTGTTATACCATGTTCGGTTGACATCACCCAGAGTCATGCTCTTTTCTGAAGGGAAATGGAGGATTTGATCTGGAGGAGAGGGGAGGTCTCTGAGGGTTATTAGGAGGAGTGGAGGGAGGGGAAACTGGGGTCAGGATGTAATGTATGAGAGAGGATTAAAAAAAGAAAGAGTAAGAAAGGGAGGGAAGTTGAGAATCCAGTTAAAACAGTTTTAATAAAGGCAGTGATTTTCATAAAAAAAAAAAAAAACTAGAAATAGTCTTGGGAACCTTAGCTAGGTCTTAAGATACACAGTATGTCTATTAGATTTGGCTTTGATTTTATGTATTTATATAGCCAATTTGTATTTTACTTATTGCAAAGATTTTTACTTATTTATTTATTTGTGTGTATATGTGTGTGTGTGTGTGTGTGTGTGTGTGTGTGTGTGTGTACAGGTGTGTGGGTTTGTGCCTAGAGGCCAGAAGAGAGCACTAGTATCCTTGGAGCTAGAGTTACAGGAGGTTGGGAGCTGCACAATGTGGGTGCTGGAAAAGCAAGTAGGGTCCTGTGGAAAAGGCACCAAACACTCTTAATTGTTGGGCCACATCTCCAGTCCCTCTATTTGCATTCTGACATAAAAAGTTTAGCATTGGTTAGAAGAGTTTGTTTTGGTAAAAAATAAACTGCAAATATCAATCAATGGCTTTCTACAATAAAAAAGTAATTGCCACTTAAACTACAGATCACGTGCTTGGAGGTGGCTAGCTGTGTTCTGCCCAGCCAGTCTCTCACAGCTGTGTGCTAACCAACCAGTGTTGTACTGTTGATTCAGAAAGTGGACTGAGAAGTAAGGAAAGAAAAAAAAAAAAAAAGCCTAAAGAATCTCACAGGGCCATACATGTTATCAATCTGGAAGGCATGTGGGACATTTTAAAATGTTTCACTGGCTGTCCCCAACTAGAGGTGTGGCCCTACCCTTCTGCAGGGGCAAACTGTCGATTAAGGAACTTTTCCTGGGTATTGCTGCTGTTCCACACATGTATAAGTTCACCAATATTTCACACTTAATCTTTGTGTGTGTGTGTGTGTGTGTGTGTGTGTGTGTGTGTGTGTGTTTATGTGTGTATGCACTGACATGTGCATGCTTAAGATTTGTGTATGTATTTATTTACACAAGACAGGTAGCATTTTAGATAATGAAGGAATGTACTTACACAGATTCATGATATCAAGTAATGAAAAAATATAATCACTTCTTAAAATTTAACCATCTTTGAGCACTAAAAATGTGCTTTCCAAGGACTGGTGGTAGCTCAGCGTCGGAGAGCATATTCCCTGTGCTTTAAAGGACCTGAGATCAAACTCTGGTCCCTTCAAAAGAGACTGGCAGTATGTGATGCTGAAGACTTGTGTTTTTGAGACAAGGTCTCACTATCTAGCACAGATTGCCCTGAAACCTGCTATGTAGCCCAGGCTAGCCTTGAACTTTCTTACCTAATTTCAGTCTCTGGGATTACAGCATGTGCCATCATACTCAGCTCAGATTTTTGGAATCTTTTAGACATGTTGCATTTTGGTCCAATTTTGTAATGAACACAAATCTAGCCCAACACCAATTTATTTTATGGCTTTTCAATGCTATGATACACTTGTTGAAAGAAACCCTTATTTTCAAAAAAATTAGGTGGCTTATCTCTGTTTCAGGAGCATGTCTCCACATACTTATCTCATACTCACATTCTGTATAGGAGGGAGAAACACTTGCCCTCACTAGAAGCGACGAAGCTAGAGCCGGGTGAATCCCACTGACCTACTTTTGATGGCATCCAGGTCCCCACAGGTGTAACTGCTCTCAGAGGTTAAAAGGTGGCAGACTGGAGCTGCAAGCTCACTGCAGTGCTCACACTGGGTGGTGACTTAGAAAGCTGTCTCAAGGAATGGCTAGCATTTCAAAAGAGGCAGAAGGAATCTAGTCCCCAGCTTCAGCGCATTCTAGCTCCTAGCCAAGGGCAGGCTGCGGAAATTAGTTTCATTTCCCCCAATATTCACTATTTATGGGATAACTTAAAAAAAAAATCCAGTGACCATATTAAAGTCAAAGCTTTTGCTCTGAGATATTTTCCAAGTAAGCTCAAAATTCAGGTTAGTTGTATATAGCTAGTTCAAAAAGTCTGCTTTACAACTCATAGTAGGAGACACTATTTTCAGATCTTTTCTCCCATTTGTTCAATAGATCATTCCAAGTCTTTCATGGCAAGATCCCCATGCTTATCAGTTTGTGGCTGTATACTTATCCCCGGGTGACTAATAAGCATAGCTGCACAATAGCTGCACATGTGTTAGGCAGAGAGTGCAAGCCTGGTCTGAGGTCACAGAAGATGCCATCACCACACAACAAATGAGTAGTAAGTGACAGGCCACCAGGAAAATCAAGTCATTAATCTTAGCCATAAAGCATATAATGAATGCAAATTGTCTGTCTATCTTTATCGACACCTGCTTGACTTATAGCATTCTCATCCAATCTACTTCATCGATCTACCTCAGATCACTATCTCAGCCCAGGAACAGAAATAGATTACTGCTAAGAGGCTCCAGAAGGGCAGGGGTTTGGAGTCATCACTTTGCTGACATTTACATGTTCACAGGATGTTGATTGTCTCTGGGACTTGTAGTGACTTGAAACTTAACATATGACTGTCTTGGTTTATTGTCTGAGCTGAAGAAGGGAAATACTTTAGCAAGTGGAAATATTTTATCCATACTGGTACCTAAAGTTGTTAACTGTCTTATTTGTAAGACAAGTCTTCCTGGCTTTTGGCTTAGATTATGATCTCTGCTCATGGATGTTTGAACAAATTGATGTCTATCATCTTGGAGTATTTATAAATGCATGCTTACTGGGGCAGTGGGCTTTAACATTCATCCAACCCTGGAATTTATTTTCTCACTAAGGATTCCACTTGCTTTCCAACTTTCATTTCTCAGCACACAACAAGAACAGCGCTTGTCACACAAAGGAGCTGATGTAATTAAACCAGATGATGTGGCCCACAAGGGAAACCAGCCATTCATGAAAGCTGGTCACCAGAGGCCATTCTGAACAATGCGTATTTCAAAGCCATCCTAAAAAATCTCTTCTCTCTACCAGTTGGGTTCCATGAAGACTTAAACATGTGTGTGCCACGAAAGGGAATGGTTATTAAAACCTGATGTGATATTTATACTGGAGATTATCAGGCATCGGGATTGGACTGATTGTAGTCTCCACACTTTCAAAACACAAGGCAGCTTTCAGACATATCTGAAAGTTTACGGAAACACAGAAGGTAATTAACGCTTCCTTGTTAGTGGAGAGGAACAAAAACAAACTCCCCTGTAGTTTAGATTGGGTCTCCAAATAGAATTTGTACATAAAAATGAACAGAAAGCAAAATAGCTCCCACTGACAGGCAGGTGAGTACAATTTGGCAAACCAGTAGCTATGAATAGTGAGGAACTTGAGCTATTAAAAAAAAAAACTTTATAAAGTTTGAATCCCAAGCACATGATTCTGCTGTGAAACATTGTGAAGCAAGTGTGTCAGATATGATCCGACCAGTTCAAAATGCTCAAGGTCATCATTTGCCTAAGTGGATCCGTGGCTTTAGAGTTTTCCAGAGTCCTAGCAGTTGTCATCATTTCTAGTTCTGGTGGATCTCAGGATGTTTGTTTATATTTTCTGTGAACCATCTGTTTCTTGATTGTATTTAGTCCTAATTATGGATAAAAATACACAGGATCGTGTTTGATAAGTTTCTGGGTGGAAGGCCAGGCTACTGTAAAACAAATATTTCCAAAAATCATGGAAGAAAATTACCACATGTGCCACTTTGTGTGGGGGTGGGTTAGAATGGGGTGGGAGTGGGGTGTGTGTGTCGGGGGTGGGTGTGTGTTGATCCAAATCAGAAACCTTGGAGAATTTGGATACGTCCATTGCTAATTCATTTTCCCAGAGCTTGGAGCCAAACAGGAAAGCTGAAGATCCAGACTGTAGTCATAATCCAAGTACTGGCTTTAATTTTTCACTCCCGGGCAGCTAAGTCCTTGCCTTCTCTCCAGCTCTAGGCTGTGAGGAAGCATTTCTTCCTAGAAGAAGCCTCTCCACCCCACTTGGTTCTTCGCTTAGAACACTGGACACCACAGTGGAGCTGTTCAAGGGATCAACCATCCCACCATAAAACAAGTGTATAATTCAAGAAGCACAGCGGGGACTCATGGCAGTCACCTGGAAGTCTGGCTAATGACTTCATTTCTACTGATTTCACAGTAGGTCTAGAAAGTCCCCAGGTGATGCTAGTAGTGTTGGTGTATAGCATGGAAGTCGAGTTACCAGCACTGCAAGGGCAGAGAGAGGCAAGTGCTTCTACATTTTTTTAATGAGGTTGGATTTCTGGGCTTTAAACACTAGCCAAGACAGTTGGGCAATCACAAGGTGGGGTACTCCTGATATGACCTGTCTTGTCAGAACTGACAGGGCTCTTTTGGAAGACCACCTTTTGCAGAGTTGTTGAGAGGGCAAGCATTTTGTCACTTTCCATTTCACAGCAAACATAACTGAAGTTTACTGCTGGAAAACACTAAATTTGCCCCAGCAAATATCAAGCCATCTTTGAAGGGCTTTCAACAAGTCTGACACCCCTTCTACATATTCTGCTGTGAAACACTGTGAAGCAAGTGTGTCAGTATGTGAATAAGACAGTTTTTCAAATATTTGGCTTAGTTAGGGTTTCTATTGCTGTGAAGAGACACTATGACCATGGCAACTCTCATAAAGAAAACATTTAATTGGGGTGGCTCATAGTTCAAAAGTTTAGTCCATTATCATTATGGTGGGGAGCAGGGTGGCATACAGGCAGACATGGTGCTGGAGCTGAGTGTTATATCTTACAGGCAACAGGAAGTTGACTGACAGTCACACTGATCGAAGCTTGAGCAAAAGAGACCTCAAAGCCTGGCCCCACAATGACACACTTCCTCCAACAAGGCCACACCTCCTAATAGTGCCACTTTGGGGATCATTTTCCTTCAAACCACCACAGGTGGACCAATGGAATCTGATGGTGGCCCAAAATGATGTAGAAATTGGTGATGTTTATTAAGTGACTGTTGTACACCATGATCTCTTCAGTTTAAATATTATTAGAGGTAAGAGGCAGAACAGGTGACTTGTTTGTTAATGTATTCCCTTCTCAGTTTTCTTTCTCCTCCCTCCCTCCCTCTCTCCCTCCCTCCCTTCCTCCCTCCCTCCCTCTGTCCTTCCCTTCCTTTTATCCATTTATCCTTTTATTTATTTATTTATTATTATTATTTGGTTTTTCAAGACAGGGTTTCTCTGTATAGCTTTGGAGCCTATCCTGGCACTCGCTCTGGAGACCAGGCTGGCCTTGAACTCACAGAGATCCTCCTGTCTCTGCCTCCCGAGTGCTGGGATTAAGATAGCATTTTGCTATGCAGCTCTAGATAGTCTGGAGCTCACTATGTAACCCAGGCTGGTTTCAAAGTTGTAGCCATCTTCCTCTATTGGCCTTGAGAATACTAGGATTATTGGAATGAGTCACTGCTTAGGTCCTTGTTTAGTTTTCTTTCTTTTTTTAAAGTATTTATTTATTTTCATTTTATGTGCATTGCTGTTTTGTCTGCTTGTATATCTGTGGGAGGTGGTTGGATTCCCTGTAACTGGAGTTCCAGATAGTTCTGAGCTGCCATGTGTGTACTAGGAACTGAACCTGGGTCCTCTGGAAGAGCATCAGTACTCTTAACCAGTGAGCCATCTCTGCAGCCCCCTGTTCTGTTTTTTAATCCTGTTCAACTGTCTCTGCCCATTACTCCTTCTGAACTCCTACCCTCACCCACACCCTCCTCTGTGAGAGGTTGTCCAGTGAATACATTTGCATTAGAAAACATACTCTGAAATCAGTTTAACAAGTCAACTCATGGTGGTGTGCAAGGCACCATTAGTGACTTAGGGCACTCTAAGCAGAATTCTCATCACATTGTGGGTGTCTAGGTCAAAGATGAGGACATACAGAGGGAGCTGAACAGGCACCAAGTCCAATGGCTGAGTCTAGCCAAAGTCAACCTTGCAAGCTCTCAAGTTGCATTGTCTATCCCAATTCCTGTAGTGGCAGCACCTTCTAGAGCTACAGGTTAGATGCATGACTAGATCCCACTGTAAAAGAAGAAATAATTTGAAGCCTGGGTTTTCTGGTTACCTGACTCAGGGAGGAGCTTCCAGCACCATGTGGGCAAGGGCTGGGCCTGTACACAACCATGAAGTGAACAGTGTCTTCTCTCTTTGCCTTCTCTCCTTTATTCACTGAACCCTATCCCATAGTTGACATCTCCTTCACTTCTCACCTCCACTGATCCCTCCTGTCCTTTTGACATCTAACGGTCCTTTCCCCTTTCTTGCCCTTGACTCTCGTGAGTTCCACCATCTCCAGCATGGCCATACTATTCCATCCTTTGCCCACGAGATTTTTTCACTAATGCAAGAAAGGTCATGTCTTTAGCCACACACCTATGAGATAGACATTAGTTTTGAAGAAACTCGGGAGTCTTGTCCAAAATTATATAGATAGTGGTAGAAACTGAATAACCCTACAGTAGAATCTTTGTTTGTAAGTAACTGTTTTTGTGTTTTCTCTGGAAGTTCATTTTCGCTTTTAAGATCCTATGTACCTAAAGATGTGAAATCAATGAGATTTTGATTTGTGCCTCATGTGTTATAGGTAATTCCAGGCATCTGCACTGGGCTTTTCAATCTCTGAAGGGAGAGATGCAGGGCATCAGTATGGAAGCCACGCACCAAGACCAACCCCCACTTCACCTTGCAAACAGAAAGGGACCCCTCCAAGCTGGGTAAAAGGAAGCATGGTTGCTGGGAGAGGGTGTGGACTGGCATGGTTAAACATGAATATTCAAGACCACGAGTCACAACTCGGTGAATCAGAGGGTCTCCTGTGGTATTTAGCATTGCGGAGTTGCAAGACAACCTGCCACGATTAATTAATCCTTGGTGCTGAAGGAGAAGGTGAAGTAATTTGTGCATAGTCACGAAGCCAGCAATTCTCAGGCTCTGGGGCAGTACTGGAGTGCTTTACTTTCCAGAGACAGAGAGAAGAAAGAACTTGACTTTTTCTTTTGTGTCTGAGATTCTAGTAATCCACCCTTCTTAGTCCACAGTCCCCGAAATTGTCTAAATGAGGCAGGTGGCTGCCAGCTGTCCTTACCTCATACCCTAATGGCATCATCTTCAGGATCTCTAGTCCATGGAAATTCCATCCATTGATATTCCCCTTTCAACAGCTCCCAGTAGGACTTGTTCCTCCAGCCCAAGCAGGGACACCTATGGGAGCCCTCTTGAGTCTTGGCTTCCTAATTGCAGGGTGGAGGTGGTTCAATCTACTTAGGATATTATAGTTGGCTGTTTGCAACTGTTTTTCCACCATCTCTAGTGAGATTTCTACTGAGGTTGTTCTTAGAAAAGTCTCAATTGTCTATCACAATAGGGGGAAGGAGGAGCTCCAAACACACAAATTCCCATGATTCCTTCTGTTAACTACTTAAAGAACAAGCTGAAAGGAACCATTTTCAGGAAGGAACCATTTTTTCAAGCAGAATTTGTGTGACAAAGAATGACTCTTTACTTTGTTACATGGAAACCATCAGGTGTAGTAAGGGCCCTGGTCCAGGTGTTTTACTACTAGTATGTCCTCTCACTGAGCGACTTAAGAGGAGGCAGCAGGCTGCAGGTGAAAAGTGCCACCACTCTCCCAGTACTACTGGGACAAAAGCACCATAGAATTGGATATTCTACTGGATATTCTACTGGGTACATCTGCTGGGCTGTGCATCCAGTACACCTGCTCACTTGCCATTGGTCTAGCACTCAAGTTGATTGGGGAGAAATTCTGTTTCTCCGGGTGGGAATATTGTTCTGGTGGAGGATCAAGGATGACTGTAGACAGTGATATACTTGACCATGCCTCCTTTAAATTAATTACATATTTCCCGATCTTCACGGAGCACTGCAGAAAGTATCACTGTTTTGTGGATCTAAGTCTTTCTTATTAACATCATTATTGTAACACTTCTAGATTTCCTTAAGGGCATCAGGAAATAGCTGCCAAGTGCAGACTGAGCACTTCTTCTCATTGTTAGTATATTTGACTCTCATCATGCCCCTCTACCTCACTTACAACATGCTTGAGAGATGCAGAAAGGTAACAGGTTAGGCAGTATGAGACCTGTGCTTCAAAGCTCGGAAAGATGTGGACAGCTGTCTCAAGCACGGCATATTAGGAGGTTGATAGCATGATGCCAGGATAGACTTTGGGTTTGGGCCCTTCATGGTGGGTTTTCAAGGCTCCTTCTTGGTTTTCTTCTTGTTTGCAGACTTTTTTTTTTTTTTTTTTTTTTTGCTAGCTGGTTGAGAATATAAAATAAAGGAAGTTAGGAAATAGTCTTGGATTCCTACAGTCCTGCTTTTCGATTTTCCACATTTAGCAGAAGCCCCCACCCTTGCCCCAGAAATTAGACTAAGCAGTCACACGCCCTGCTATTTCTTGTTCAATTCCATTTATTCTAATTTCCGTAAACATTTTAATTGAGCAGCCTTTGACTTCGCACCTGTGGAAGGTACTTCATTAGGCACTGGGGAGATAATGGATGAGTGAGAAAAGTGCTGCCTTTGAGTGGACACTTATGGACAACACTGGATAGAACACAGTTCGAAGTGTGTGCAGGCAGCTGCTTCCATCCTCATAGGTGGGCAGGCTCACACTTTGAGCAGTAGCAAGGTGCCATTGAACTGCCCATTACTCAATCCAGGTTAATAGTACTCTGCACACCACAGTGGAGTCTATCTCTTGAAGCTAAAAAACATACTTGTCAGTCAAGTCAGATGATACTCTAACGTGGTTTCTGGGCAACTACATCTTAGACAGCACTCTCCTGTGCAATTCATCCAGACAGCGGCTGTAAGCCTAACTTTATGTTGATAACAACTGAGCTGGATTTGTAACATACTGAAGTGGTTCCTTACATGTTTTATTCTAGTGCAATATACATGAATTCTTTCCATAGATAAGACAACTTTCATGTTCACAATGTAGCACAGGTCCTGGGCATAGTTCATCAACTTTCTTCTTTCAACTCAGTTTGGGAGGCAAGTATTGCTATTCCTCCTCTGCCATGCCTCCCCCTGTCCCTTGTAGAAGACAGAGAGAGCTGACGCTGAAATCCACACTTAGGTGTCCTGGCTTGGGGGTGGGTAGCTATTTCCCTGACAAATTAGATTCTTTTCATTTTAGTATGTTATTTTGTAAATAATTACCAACACAACCATTCAAACCCAGAGGCTGAAAAACACACAAACTAATCTAATACACAAAAAAGCAATGAGAAGGTATGCTTTGTCCTAGTTTTCAATCTTTTCATTGGCACGGTTCACTAGAACTCAATCAAATATCAGTTTCATGCTTACTTACTTATCTGCATAAATAACCCAGTGAAAAAACAGAGAAACAGAAAAAGAGAGTACTTCTCTGAAATGGCAATCTGCTGGATTGGGTGGGAATCCTGCTTCTAATGATTTTAGTCCCTTTCTACAGAATCTCACCTTTATAAAAGGCACACGAAAAACAACTTTCATGGGAAATGTGTCTATAAAAAAAATGGGACTTAATAACTGTGAGAAAGCTTCAAGAGTATGCTAGTTTTTAAAATTTAAAACAGTGCTTTAACAAAAGTAATTAGGAAAGTTTGATTACCCTGCTGAGGCATGCACATGTATAAGACATGGAAAATCAAGTTTTAAATGGGAAAGGAATGATTTCTGGAAAGCTAGCGATCTCCCATTGGACAGAAATTGGAAAATGTAGCTTTTCAAGGTTAGAAGCATGGTGGAGAAGGCAGTGAGATTTGCCACTTTTTTTTTTCTCTTGAAAATTCTCCTGAGCTTACATCACTGTTTTCTCTGACCTAAGAGCAAGACCACAGAACACAAAACTACTTGACAGAGTGGCCACGAAGGACTTTCTGTATTTAGTATAATGGTGACATCCATTTTCCTCCAAATACTGAGTTCTTTCCATTTGCTAAAGAAGGCACATTTTTACGCTTAACTAGAATAGTTCTAAATTCTACAGTACCCACTGCTGATTGCTTATCTTTTCATTCATTATCTTCTCCATTCATAGAAGGAACCCAATTTAATTTGTAGTGGTAACTTGCCCAGTTATAGGTAACATTTCTCAGTTTCCCTAGTAGTGACATGTTTGCATGCCTGAATGCTTTCCAATGAGATGTAATGAAGGAAGGTTGTATCGGGCTACTGGGCAGGTTTCATGAGAGAGTAGTGGCTGTTTGACACAGACCATGGCTTGAGCTTCAGCAGCCATCTTGGGTCCTGAAGTGCTCTCACAGGTGAAGAATTTCTATGCTGGAGACAGAGAAAGGAGACCTGGCTCCGTAGTGACTAATGTTCCAGCTGTGCTTTCGTGGTTTTTTTTGTTTTGTTTTGTTTTGTTTTTTGTTGTTGTGTGTGTGTGTGTGTGTGTGTGTGTGTGTGTGTGTGTGTGTGTGTGGTGTGTGTGTGTGTGTGTGTGTGTGTGTGTGTGTGTGTGTCAGACTCCCGACTTCCATTATGTCACTAGGCACTCTTTGATTTCTTTTATGTGTGGTCAAAATCTCACTGACATTTTCTAACTAAAGGTAATGTTTTTCTTCCCTTCACTCTGAAACCACTGTAGGTTTAAAGTGTTAGGAAAACATTTGTTTTTTGTTTTTTGTTTTAAATCAAAACAGAGGCATTTGGTTTATATTTGAAGCAGGGCAAACAACAGCCTGCGTTCAGTGAGAGAGCTGAAGAAATAAAGAATTGCAATGGCTGCTCTTCTAGAGTTCCTGGGTTTGGTTTTCAGCTCCCACATGATAGCTTACAACCATCGTTAGCTCCAGTTCCAGGGGATCCAACCCTCTTCTGGCCTCTGTGAGCACTAGGCATGCAAGTGGTCCCAGACACACATGTAGACAAGAACAATATAAAATAAAAGGAATAAATAGAGAACTATGTAGATAATGTGCAATTACAACCTTAGGACCAGTGGGACAAGAACTTCTCTCAGCAGGTAGTAAGCTCCCGACTACATTTAACTAACATTTAAGGTAGTTTAAGTTTCTGGGTCAGTCAAAAACTCTTAGCAGTCACGCATAAGCCACGGAAATGACAAACAGAAATAGACTCTTTAAAACCCCCAGATTCAAGTGGATTTTTATCATAATATAAATAAATGGCCCTCCAGTCTTCTTGTAAAATAGTGACAGGGACAGCGCAACAGTGAGAGACAGAGAGCCTAAGCTCTTCTTGAGTTTACTTTTCATAGGTTAACAGTCATGTTCTGCAGTCAGAGATGGAAACTCTCAATAAATAGAATCCAAAAATATCAGTATTTTCAGAAAATACTGATACTATTTTCTTACTTAAATGCTTAATGTTGAACATAAAGACAATAACACAAACAGCTCCTATGCAGAAATGTGAGACATTTTCATTCATTTTTAAAAGATTTATTGCATTACATTTTGCTTGTAGGAAAACAAAAAAAACCAAACTTCCCAGTACTCAGAAGGTTGAGTTCTCAGACAATGTGTGCTATAGAGTAAGAGCCTGTCTCAAACAAAAACAAATCTAATAAACAAAGTCTTTAAAATATATCATTCTTATCCACAGGAATTTTTCTTTTTCCATTTTTACTCCTATAAATCTTACCTGATTTAATTTTCAGTTGCAAATAGGAACATTGCCTTTACTTGAACTGCAAGTTTGTTTGTTTTGTTTTTGTTTTTTAATTCAAACTCAGGCAGGGGCATCAAATTTTCTATATAGGAATTAAAAAAGAATTTGTTTTGCATCTCTCTATTGTGCCTCCAATTAAGATTTTATAAACTCAAATGAATATGCAGTTGGCATTCTATTTTTAGATGTGTGAAACAGAAGCCATTGCCAATTACTAAAATCCAAACCAACTATTGATAAGCTAGCAAAATTTAGGAGGAAAAGCACATAAATCCACAAGCCAAAATGCTTCACTTAATTGGATTTATGTTTATTTAACCACTGTGAAATGGAAATCATTTGGTAACTTTGACTACTTTAGACCATGATTTTCAAAAATCATTTCATGGAGTTTTTTGTAGAAAATAATGATACCGGAGGCATGCAGTTCCTTTGGCTAAACAGACACCGCCCCCAAACACTCTGGCTGTCCTAGCCATACTCTGCTCTCCTGAGGCAGAGTAGGGGGAGATCTTGACCCACCAGTGGTGTGTATCTTGACACATCTCCACCTATTTGAGCTTCACAGGCAACAGAGTGACTGCTGGGACATTGTGGTCCAGAGTCAAAGGGGCTGTAATGATTTCTAAGTGCTGGGGCAGTTTTTGAATATACTACAAAATTATTAAAAGTAGAAGGTTTTGTTTTCTTTCTTTTTTTTTTTTTCCTTTTGGATTTTTTGAGGCAGGGTTTCTCTGTGGCTTTGGAGGCTGTCCTGGAACTAGCTCTTGTAGACCAGGCTGGTCTCAGACTCACGGAGATCCACCTGCCTCTGCCTCCCGAGTGCTGGGATTAAAGGCGTGCGCCACCACTGCCCGGCCAGTAGAAGGTTTTCTTAAAGAGCTTAATTGTTGTATTTTCAATTTTTTTTTCTTTTTTTGGTGCTTGACATCTAACATAGGACCTTGGAAATAAGTCAAGTGCTCTGCAACTGAGCTATATCTTCACTTGTTCAGTGTTTGCTTTTGTTTTGTTTGTTTGTTTATTGGTAAAACAGAAATGGTGTGATTGGGCAACAACAATTAATATAGGTTGATCACTGAAATCTCTGCCTCATGGAATGGAAGACCCAGAGAACACAGAAGCTGGAATAGACTAAATAGTTGCTTTTGCTTCATGTTAAAACTGAGGAGGTGGGGGCCATGAGTAATCATTGTACATACTAAGGACATTCTACTACAGGGCTTTGCTCCCAGCCCCTTGTCTGGGATTTTACACAGAATGAACCATAGTGACCCTAATGATGGTGTGTGTTATAGTTCATTCAAAGCAATAGCCTTCCATATTTTTTCACTGTTTTTTTAATTTTCCCTAATGCCTGTTCTGTTTCCAATGGAGAAACTTAGTCAAATGAACAAGTTGTATTTCTGCTGTGAAGAAATGTCTTTAGCTCTGTCAGACACACACCCTAAGTATGACACACCCTTTCCAACCTTCTGCAGTGTGTGCAGACCCCCTGGCCTTTTAAAGTAGTGACTTCCAGAAGACAAGACATCAATGAGCTAGGAGGGAGAAGCAGGACGGGCATTTGACTGCAGGTCTTCAGCTAAGAGAAGATGGTGTTAAGAATACTGTCAGACCACCTCTCTGTTCAACAGAAGACCACAGCAGAGCCCAATTCCAGGTGCCTCAGCCTCATAAGAAGGGACACTTCCTTCTCACACTCTCTCTACTCCTTCCATCTCTCCTCATCAATGTGGTGGGCTAAGAAGGATTACAAAATAATGAGTATGAGGGTTTTGGATGATCTACAAACTGGTGGGCCCACAGTTCTAATACTAAAGGATTTGTGTCTCTATGCTTCTATGTTTAATTCAAAGTAAACATTAGAGCTGGCAAGATGGCTCAGAGGGATAAATACACTTGCTGAGCAAATCTGGCAACCTGAGTTTGATTCCTAGAACCTATATAAAAGTAGACAGAGAGAATAAACTTCATAAACTTGTCCTGTGACCTACACATATGTACACACACACACACACACACACACACACACACACACACACACACCACCACCACCAAGAAATTTTAAATATAAAAAGCTCCTGAAACGTAGACATTGTCCTCCTGTTGTGGAATGCAGACATCAATATTGCTACCCACACACCCTCACCATTCTTGTACACTTTACCAAACAGCTTGCTTTCCCTAACACATGTTCAGAAGCAAAGGCTTTCTTTGTGATTTCAAAGGGACTCTTTGCAAATTCATCTTCCTCTGAGAACTCTGGGGTTTGGTTTTCAAGTACATTTTCCAGGATTACCGTCCTTGCTTTAATGAGGCAACTGTTAAAAGTTATCTTCCCTTACATTCTCTTCCTTCCTTCCCATGTGTGACTTACTCAGTACATCTGATTGAAAAAAAGATTTGCTCACTAAAGCCAAGTCTGTATTTCCATTTTCTCATGGGTTGAATAACAGGCAGTCATGGATTAGTGTGTTAATGTAATCTGGTGGTATGGAAGGGAAGGCACCTCCCTTACTGGTACAGCTCTGGCTTCTCTGGGGAAAAGACAGATCTAGTTAGCTATCATGCTTGTCAATGGAAATGCCAGGTTCCCCACTGAGACTAGCTTAGCTCTGGTCTCATGGGTTGATGGCGGGACTTTTACCATTATACTTGTGTAAATAGATAGCAGCTGGTGACAGTAGAAATCAACACACATACCTACAACAGCATTCCTCTTTGCTTCCCCTCAGAAACACCCCCCAATTGTTCTCTATTTCTCTCTTCCAGAGACACACACACTGATGTTTCCTCCTTTCACTTTCTCCTAAACTCCTCTTTGTAAGAATTCTTTAGCCATGACATACAGGAAATGTTAGGGACTTCTCAGGTTAGAGATTTATGGGAATCACGGAGAACTTCGTTCATGCTAATCTGACTAAATCAAGAGTGACCATGCCGGGTGTGATGGCACACACCTTTAATCCCAGAAATCAGGAGGCAGGCAGAGCACTATGAGTTTAAGACTAGCAGGTCATCATAGAGAGATGTTGTGTCATATCATTCAGACAAACAAGTGACTCTAAAAAAGGTGTCTGTATATGCCTAGTGTCAGTTTAGATATTGGATGTCTCCCATAGGTGTTGAAACTTTGATCACTAGCTGTCACATTTTGAGAAGTAGTGGAATCTTTGGAAGATGGTAGGTCATTGGAGCCATGATCTTGAACCCAGTGCCTTGGGATACCAAACCCCCGAGCTTTTTGCTGCCATGAAGCAAACTATCCTCTTCCAACACAGTCATGCCATGAAAAACTGTGACAACACATGCCCAATGCAGCACGTAGATCATAAGCCAAAACCACTGAAATCACAAGCCCAAATAATATTCTTCCTCTAGGTTGGACTGAGGGTACAGATCAGAAATAAATGTACATGTGTGAGAGGGAGCCTGGATTCAATCTGTAGCATTTAAAAAAAGGCAAAAGAAAACAAACAATATTTTGTACACACAGGCACTATTCAGTGCTGACCTAACCATGTCTTCACCCTGTTGAAAATTCAATGCCTTCTCAACCTTGGCTCCTGTATTAAAACACTTCATGATTTAATGAATTTCTGATATTTGGCCAAGCAATTTCACCCCCACTAAAAAGGTGTTTTTTGCTGGGCGTTGGTGACTCATGCTTTTAATCCCAGCCCTCGGGAGGCAGAGGCAGAGGCAGGCAGATCTTTGTGAATTGGAGGCCAGCCTGGTCTACAGTGCGAGTGCCAGGATAGGCTCCAAAGCTACACAAAGAAACACTGTCTCGAAAAACCAAAACAAACTCGAAAAACCAAACCAAACAAACAAAAAAGGTGTTTTTCTGTTTGTTTGTTTTTGTGTGTGTGCTAAGAAAGTCCAGACTCCAGCAAAGCCTTCTTTAACTTCTTTCTGTCCCTTATACATCAACTTCACTTCCCTCAGAATTCTGTGTCCCTTCCCTGCACTCTCTAGGGACAGCCTGTGCATTCCTCTGTCACTGGTCTGCCATTTCCTCTAAAGTTCACTTGGAATCTGGAAGCTGGCTTAGTGGGCACTTTTGGAAAAAAGAAACAATGGCCTAGATGGTGATATACCATCTTTTTTGGGCATATTTCCTCAACCTAATTGTAACATTTTACAAAGTGAGTTGACTATTGAGCTGAGCGTGGAAGTCAGTGGCAGAGCACCTGCTTAGCATGCGAAGGCCCCTTGGTTCAGTCTCCAGCATCAGAAAGAACAGCATGAATCCACTACCTCCGCCTTTCATATGTTCGGCCGGATTTAAACTCCTGAAGACAAGATCTTTTCATATTTGCATATCATTGTAGGCTGTGAGAAGATTGGAGCATTTAAATACTTCTTCAAATAGCATGAGATCTTTCATCTTTAGAAGCCTGCCTTTCTTTTTTCACTAAGCCTCCATTTCAAGGCCATTTCATTCAGTAGACCAAGAAAAAAAAAAAAAAAGAACAAGTCGGGTTTTATTCTCAATCATTCCAAAAGCCATTTAGTAACTTTTAAGTTGTACTCTCCCTGATCAATGGCTAAGGTATTTTGATTTAGAAGCAGTCTATAGCCTTCTAGACAGTAGGGTGTCAGTTGAATGCCAGGGGCACAAGGAAGGACTTGCTGACAGATGTATCACTGTGGTCTTTTCAAAGATAGGCCTGGACACGGTGAGGTATCCAGCTGCAGGGTAAACCTGGTTATTGTCCTTTGTTTTGGAAAAAAAATTCAAGCGCACCAAGAGAAAGACCAGTATTGGGGATATGAGCTCTGCACTCATCTGTGCATGCTCCATCTCTGTTAAAGCTGCTACCCACAGGCACCAGGCCTCAGTGCCCCTCCTTTCCTTCCTAGAAGGAGGCTTGCAGGACTCACCCAACACTGTCTAGCTGGGGTGGGTTTTTGAATGGGACATCTTCAGAAAGGGCTTTCCGGCCTGAGTGTAGTAGCAGTTTAAAGCTGGGAATCTTGAGCCTTCTCTAGAGTCACGGATGGTGGGCTAGTTTGCAAACCTGCTGGAGGGTTTTGTTCTCGACCACCCTGTTAGAGGTAGCTGGAGTCATATACATGACTGTACCAACAGTTGGAGGGTTCCAAAGGAAAACAGAAGCAAGAGTAAACTAAAAACAAAGAAGCTAGCAAACCAGAGTAGGTTCACAGGCTGATTAACTTTTTCTTAGAAAAAAAAAAAAAAAAGACTGGAGAAATAACTCAGTCAGTAAATTACTTGCCATTCAAATCTGAGGACTTGAGTTGGTGGCGAAGACCTTTAATCCCAGCACTGGGGAGGCAGAGGCTGAGGCTGAGGCAGAGGCAGAGGCAGAGGCAGAGGCAGAGGCAGAGGCAGAGAGGCAGAGGCAGAGGCAGAGGCAGAGGGAGCTCTGTGAGTTTGAGGCCAGCCTAGTCTACAGAGTGAGCTCCAGGACAGCCATGACTACACAGAAAAATGAGGGAGAGAGTGAGAAAGAGTGAGAGAGAATTTTTAACATCAAGGATTGGACTGCCACAAGGGAGAACAAGGGAGATCCTTCTGGAATGATCCACACTCTTGAAGTACTCCTAAGATGCTCACATTCATACTGAGAAGGAAAGCTAAGCATTTTTATATCTGTTTAACATGGCAGAGACCAGAGCCTATATCCGGAATCACACATATTTGATGATAATTTCTGCCAATAGAACTTCATTCCATAGGACATTAGGATGGTATCATTAAGAAGAATGTGATGCATGCAAATGTGGCTCTATTTCTGCCTTGGGGATAAGAAGCAACTTTCAGCTACAGTTCTGATACTCATTCAATAAACCTCTAAAGAGCCTTGCTGTATATACCAAACACTGTGAGGAATGCACAGATACCAAGGCTCTGCACCTGCTTTGGGAGCTAATAACCTTCTTTCTGCAGAGGAGTACTTAGAAGGTGGCCTTGAGTGCTTTGTTCATCCCCTCCTTTCTCGGATGCTCTTAAAGATGGGCACTGTATGGTATGAGCCAGAGACACTAATGATAAGACCTGATTGCATAGCATTAGCTGAAAGTGTAGGTCTGTTTTCTTCATGCTTTCCCTGAATGAACTAAAGTGGGAGAAGCCGAGTAGTTTTCCCAAGGTGGTAGCAGGGGTGGGGGCAAAGAGGGGATGGGACTAGCAGTCAATTCAGGTAGTCACTTGTTGCGCCCCTCCCCAGGAAGCCTCCCTGTTTTAGTGGTGTCTTGGGCTGGGTAGCAGAGGAGTTCCCCGCGGCCTCCTGCAGGTTTTCCAGCTATGGCATCTCTATACATTGTTTCTGTAGCTTGTGAGTCTGACATCCGGACTTAAATGAAGGAAAATTCACCTCCTATTTTGCTCTAAGAGAACATAAGTTGGTGAATCACATTCGAGAATTCCTGGAAAAACATCTGTGGAAGTCTGTTTTGGAGCTCCAATCTCTTTAGAAAAATGTTTTAGAGGCAGAGTCTCAGTGCGGAGCCCAGGCCGGGCCCAAACTTGTAATTTTCCTGCCTCCAGTTCCCAAGTACTACAATGACAGGAGTGCACTGTCATGCTGGGCTTCATTCTCACTCATTTCATGCTTGTCAAATCATTATCTTACGATGTAGCCACTTTCGGGCAGGTTAACAAGTTATACCTTGCCATTCACCCCACCACCAAAGAAACCCAGAATGCATGGTATCCTGCTAACCACAGACAATAAACACAAATAGGAAGGTTTAAGGAAAGTTCAGATATCTCCTGATGTTCACCACTAATGAATGACAGGACACTCCAGAATTCCTATGTGGTATAAGCATAGAAATTCCCATAACACATAGAGTGGAAGGTACCCACAGCTGCTCCTCTATCCTCTATAAGTCGTTTGAATATGTGCTGCAAGGCTAATTTCTGCTTGTAGGTGGGTGCATGAGGCTGAATGACACACAGTTAGGAGACTGTACCAAATAGGCCATGGATGGGATAGGAGTCTGCAATAGCATGGGGACTAGTGAGATGCTGTGTGTAAAATACTTTGGCAAGGATGCTATGAGCGCTGAGATGCTATGAGATCAAATTAAGTTAGTCCAAGTTTCTAGTAAGAAGGAATGCTGATATTCTGGGTCAGTGATGAGAGCAGAGACCTACAGATTTATCTTCAGATCAAGGTAGGCATGGTGTTCCCTGACAGTTGCACATGTGTCCTAGTATCTGTTCCCCGTTGGCTCTTTAGTTAGAATCATCATTGTATCTAAGCCAAACCCCTAGGTTTTGTATTTGGAGGGATATGAAGCTAGCATCTTACTTTAAACATGGTAATGCTAGAGAGGCTATTTGTCTTTTTCCTGTTCATGGGTAACACCCCATTGTAGTTGTCTCTGGTTATTTTTGTTTGTAGGGGGACAGCAGTGCACAGCTATGTAGCCCAAGCTGACCTGGAATCTCCCTGCCTCTAGCTCCCCAGGGGTGCATGCCCCCATGCCTGGCTTTCAGATTTTGTTTTATGGGGATCATTTGTTTCCCTTTGGTATCCAATGTTCTAGAAATAACCATACCCCCCAGTATGGAATATGATTCAAAGTAAATTCCCCTTCTATTCCCCCAGCTGAATGACAGCTTCAAAGACTAACAAATGACCAAAGCGGGATGGCTCAGGAGCAGTGAGACTTACTCTGGAGGCTTTGCTGTCTGCTCTGTGGAGCAAAGCCAATGCTCTGTTCTCTATTGATCTAAAGCTGGGAGGAAGTAAAGCTGGAGTTGCAGTAGCCACATGTAAACACAGGCACATAAACTTGGGGCTTTCCATGGCAGATGGCCAGGAGATTCTGAGAACACAGAGCAGGTGCCTTCACTGAGTTCCAGCATGGACCTCACGGGAAGTGTATCTTCTTCCCTGGGATTCTCATCTGTAAACCTAAACATTCTCTGTGGCCTAGGGTGATTTGGGCTGAAGGATTTTTCATCCCAGTGGACTCTAATATACAATTACACACATATCTCTACAGACAAATGTGTTGTATTGACCATACAAACTTAGTTTTAAAATGTTGTTTTTGTGGTTGAAACAATCCATGAATTATAACAGTGCGCTACTTCTAATCTTCATGCTCCCCAATGAAAAATTTAAAACATTTTCACTCATATACTAACTATGAATATATAACTTTTCTTAGGGCAACTTTAAAATGCAACTCTCTTAAACTATGTGGGGCATTGATTTTTCTCAATGTAACATACTCATTTCATAGGCCTGAGAAACGTATAGTCTTATCAACTTTTCAAATTGCCTTGACATACTGTTATCTTGACTCATTTCCCCAAGCCTCATATGAATGGGGAAATACAGCTTTAAAATCATTCATTTGTCAAAGAAGTGCATTTTGTGACACTTGGAAGATCAAACTGACTTTAGCAATATTTCAGTCTGAATGAGTAGGAAAATGGTAGAAGTAATGGAATGCAACATCCCTACCTTCCTAGAAGGAATATTAAGTAATATAAAACTGGATGCCTTGTTATGTTTCTAGATGTACATCTCATATCCCATTCTTCATTGTTGGCATTTTCAAGTGCACTGAGATTCATTTCTTATGACATACATAATGCCTTGAAGACTGAGCTAAAGCAAGGTCACCCCCCAAAAAAAACCTTGCCTCAGAACTATTTTATACTCTTAAAAGAATTTCTTACCAGCTATTTGATTCTAAGGATGTAACAGTATATTAAAGGCATTTAAACAAATCACTTATAAATGTTCCTGCGTTTTCCTGTTTTCATCTGGCCCTTAGAGACTGCCTATTTAATTAGCAGCTGCTTCCTGCAAGAATTGCAAGCGAGCAAACCTCAGAGCTCAATAATGTGAGATGCGTATTAGGAAGTGCTTGGCCTCCACTTGAACTTCCATCATGAAGCCCTCAGTAATGGCATCCACACAGATTCCCCCAACCCATCCATGGTGTCCTCCTCATTCTCATTCCATACCAGGGTTTCTGTCACTATTCTAACTGCTAAGAATGAAATCCCTCAAGCCAGGAAAAACGGTTGACTTTGCAAGTCAATCTTCCAAATACTTTCTGCTAGCCTGTTTGTTGTTTGCCTTTTAAACTTTTTTTTTTTTTTTTTTTTTTTTTTTTTGGTGTGTAGGGGTTGGGGTTGGGGCTGTTCATAACAAGCCTTTGATTTTAATATTACAGTAGAGACAAACTGATAGTAAACAGGTAAATAAGCACATTCTTTCCAACTTGTTTGTTTTGGAAAATGTAACCTAAAGGTCTTCAGAGCTGGATGCTGCCTCCAGCCTCCAGCCAGGCTGGGACTAAGGTTCCAGCGATCAATCCTTCAAAAGTTTTGCTACAAAATGGAATACATAGAAGAATGTATTATAAAGAAGAAGGCCCAAGCAAGTATTCTTAAGTGCTCCAACCTACGTTCTAATTCATAGCTATGTTATTATGAATACATCCTGAATCATCAGTTTGCATGTGTAAACCTTACCTGTATTCAAAATTATCCTAGTTAGAGGTAAACCTGTGATAGTCACAGAGCAAAGGCGTGGTTGGCTGTTTGTATTTGTTCTCCTGTCATCTGTTACCTGGTTCATGGTGCTGAGGATGGAATCTAGGGCCTCCCATATATCAGGCAAGGGCCTTACCACTGAGCTATAGTTCCAGCCTGTATTAGTTTTCTCTTATATTTCTTCTTTCTTTTCATCTCTTTCCTTCCTTCCTCTCTCCTTTCTTTCCACTGTAGAAGACATGGAAGGCCCACACCATCCATTGTCCCCTTTCAGAGAGTGACCTGTTCCTTCTTGACTAAGAGTAGATTTTTTTCCAATAGTTAATAGAACCAGAGAGGAATTTGTTGTTTGAGGAGGGGTTAGTGACCTGTCCTTCACAATGCACTTGTTTGCCTGTCACTGACAAGGTTTTTAACATGTGTGACCACCCTCCTTCTTTTTCACCACCCTTTTTAAGGATTGAAGGATCTTCCCCTCTAGGTTGTGAAAATTCTTTTAAGATCCAGTAAAGATTAAAGTTTTCTCTTGTAATTGTTTAGAAGCAATTACTGAAGACATGGTCAAGCAATACACAGACAAGTTCTAATGGAGTGATATAAAGTAAGAGGTGATAATAAAGACTTCAAAGGTAATTTCATAATTTAAAAGGTATGCAGGGTGGTGGGCTGGAGAGAGGGCTCAGAAGTTGAGAGCACTGACTCCTTTTCCAGAGGACCAGAGTTCAACTGCCAGCACCGACATGACCGATCACAACTGTCTATAATTCCAAGATCTGACACCCTCACACAAATATACATTCAGGCAAAACACCAATGCACATGAAATAAAGATAAATAAATTATTTTTAAAGAAGATATGTTTGGGGGCTGGAGAGATGGCTCAGAGGTTAAGAGTACTGCATTCTCTTCCGGAGGACCGGGGTTCGATTCCTAGCACCCATACAGTGGCTCACAGCCACCTGTAATTCCTGTTCCAGGGGATCTGATGACTGATTCTGACCTTTACAGGGACTAGATACATACATGATGAACAGATATACATGCAGGCAAAACATTCATACAATACAAATAAATCTATAAGGGCTGGAGAGATGGCTCAGAGGTTAAGAGCACTAGTTGCTCTTCCAGAGGTCCTGAGTTCAATTCCCAGCAACCACATGGTACTTCACAACCATCCATAATGAGATCTGGTGCCCTCTTCTGGTGTGCAATTTTACGTTCAGGCAGAAAACTGCATAATAAATAAATAAATAAATAAATAATTTAAAAATAAAGATACAAAATTTTAAAATAAAAATAAGGATATGCTACTTAAGCAAAAATGAGTGTGATATGAGTTGTTCCTTCATGTTTTTGAATCAAAGCAATGCATTCTTATTATTATTGCATCCTCCCACTCACTCTGTCCTTGGAATCTCACTGAAGCTGGTAATGATCCCATCAAAGCTCATCAGCTAGCCACCAGGGAGCTGTCCCTTCTGGTGAGGACATGAACTTTTACAACTGGCCTCAGTGGTTTGAGGGTGGCAATTTCTTTAATCAGCTTGGTTGTGGTACTGAGCTATGGAGCCATTATGTAAACAGAAGTGAAGAGGAAAAACGTCTTTGTGGCAGTTATGGAGGAAGACAAAGAGAAGGAAAGGGCTGTGATTATAATGTGCCTACATTTATAAGATGATTCCAAGATAAAATCAAAAACCAAAAATATCCTTCTTCGATCAAATGAATGTGTAATGTCCCCATGGAGACTTCTCTCATTCGAAATAACACCAACTTTTCAGCTTCCCGATTAACTACCGTAGTCACAACTCTGAGACAGACAAAGGTAGTGGCTAACAAGGACACTGGAGGAGAGCAGTTTGCACAATCTGTTTAATTAGATTTCTGCCTTCTAAGTCAGGGAACCAGCTATGTGCTCATGAGCAACCCTTGGAGGGTCGAGCAAATAATGCTGCACTGATTCCAAGGCAGAGGTACAATCCATCAAACAGCACACGTGGCATTTTGATTCATCAGGAACAGCTGGAAATGGTGTTACATAGTTTTTGATTGTGACATCATCAATGGGAAGTGCAGGCAGAACAGACATCACCCTATGATGACAAGCAAGTTTTAGCTTCCTGGATACTTACATTTTGTCATTTACGAGAGTGAGTCTTGGGGCTGGAGAGCTGGCTCAGTGGTTAACATGCAAGTACTTGTTCTTGCAGAGGACCTGGGTTTAGTTGCCAGCATCCACATGGTAGCTCCCAATCATCTATAACACCAGTGCTGGGAAATCTGATGCCTTCTGACCTCTGTAGGCACCAGGCACCCACATGGCAGTCATACACACACACTCACATATGCACACACACAAGCACTCACGAACAGGAAAAACACACACATAAAATAAATAAATTTAAGAATTTTTGAGAAAATTTTTATCTATAGGACTCATTATAGCAAGAGGAACCTTCCCAATGGCCTACTATAAGTGAGATTTTGTGCAGAGAGTGCTGTGCCCATCAATATGTTTTGGAGAAGTATTTGTCAAATAAATGAATATGGAAAATAGTCATAAGCATGTCTATTCTGTTTGCTGAAAGCACATGGTGGCTAAGTGTCTTTCTGAGCCTGCTATCCACAGACAAACCTTACACTTGACATCACAGTCACCGAAGGGCAAGAAGGTGGCTGAATCTGGGCCTCTTACCAGGGTTCTCCAGCTGTAGCTTCCTTGGGACAGACATTGAGGCCAACTGTATGCTGCAATTATTACTGAACATAATATAGCAAATGTCTCATCTCTCTGTTGAACTTGCACCAAAGCAGAAAATCATTCCAATTCATGACTAAAACCACCAACAAGTGGTAGGTATGGTATCCAGTCCCCAGCATGGTTTCTAATGACCATTGTTTTGTATAGCTTCATACGACACTACCATTACTGGGCTATTGAAGAAAGGAGACATGGTAATTCTGGAAGGTTAGTCCTAACAAACTTGCAGCTTCTGTCTTATTCTCTTGGGTTATGCCCACTCTGGAGGAAATCATGTTTTGAGGGCACTGAGGTGGCCCAGTGGAGAAGTTCAGACAGCATGGAACTATAAAAAGCCTGGGCCAACTCACCAGTTGTTGGGATGACACACCTTGGTTCTAGATTTTTGTTTCTTTGAGATAGGCTCTTGCTACACAGCCCACACCAGCCTCAAACTTGAAAACTCCTGATTTAGACTCTCAAGTACTGAGATTACAAGGGTATGTCACCAAGAGGAGGGTCCTCCTAGTCAACCAACCCTCCAGACCTAGTCTGTGCGTTCGACTATCTTCTCAAAGACCTTGCACTAGAAACATCAATCTGAGCTATTTTTAAATTCTCAATTTGTACAAAGGCTGCCAGACAATCAATGTTTATTGCTATTTAAGCCACTTAGTGGTTGTGTTATAGATAATACCATGAGTCTCTGACAAAAGTCGATTTCATGAATAACAAGTCATCCTGGAAGTTTTTAGTAGTTAAGAGCTGTTGACAGTCTGTGGGGTTAAGGAGCAGGGTTCATAAAACTCAGGAATGTGTTAGGGACAGCATGAAGGAATATCTTTCGGTTCTCTTAGCCTCCATATCTGTCTTCTAGCATCCAAGATAAGCATTAGCACAGAGCATGGTGGTTTATGACCTTCAGGGTTTGGGAGTTCTGGTAACCTGGGCTCTGGTGTGGACTTAGCCACTTGCTGGCAGCTACTAGACATTGGATGAGTTAATGTTTTAGGATTGCAGTTTTCTTATTAGTAAACTTGGGTAACTGTGCCTGCCTCATGGGTTTTGTGAGCTTTCAATGACCTAACATATGCAAAGTGTTAGGCGACCAGCTGGCACATGGAATGTCCTCCCTGCGTGTTATTGTTATTACTAATTTGTTTTCACAGCCTCACCATTTTAACTGCTGTGGTTTCTTTGTGTTTTGATGATTCCTGAGTGCACGTGCCCTTCATCTAGCCAGGTCACACATCATCCAACTCGACTTTGAAACTAGAAACAGACAAGGAGGAACAAGCTGGGGGACCCGCTATGGTTCCTCAACTGCCCTGCCTGTTTGTTTCTGTTTCTCCATCTCTGGTTATGTCACATCAGGGTGGAGAGCTCAGAAGCCATGCACTGGTGGCCTCTTTCTTCCCCATGGCTGCATGCCACCCTTTGTTTGGGACACATGGATAGCTAGGATTCTTTATTTTATGAGTTATATTACCAAAGTTGAACTTTTTTTTTCAAGCCAAATTTTGTGGAGTCAGATATTCTGGTTTTCTACCCAGGGCTTACAAGTATACAATTAAAAAAAAAAATCTAAATGACTCTCTAAATTGAGAGTCATTCCTGCTGCACAGTAAGTACTGAGTTTTTAGGAGCTTGACCTTCATTTCTCTCTTCCTTTATGAGAGAACAATCAGAATCCACAATCTCTCATTCCCATCGCTAGCTGGTCAGATGGGGGAGAATGGGAAGTTCTCAGTCGTCTTCACAACTGTCCCATGTCAGGAATAGCTGAGCTGGGAGGTCTTAGCATGAGCTACCCTCTTTGTTCTACCTGGATATAGTGGTGAGCAAAACTAGAATCCAACAGCAGGTGGTTTTGTTGAAATCTCCCTGAAATTCTGAACTATGCACTTTTGAGGTCAGGAGGCAGGGCACTAAAGGTCATGTAGGGGCAAAGGTCAAGAGGATTGAAAATGATTAGAGGACTATGGAGGAGGCAGGCATAAAAGAGTTGCTGGGAAAGCAAGAAGCAGGCTAGACACAGCACACTTAAAATTTTTAATCTTAAAATAAAATCCTTGAAAAGCTAGATTTCCTTTTGTCTGAGGCATTGTACTAAAGAAAGTGCAGGAGAAAATTTTAATGAAACTCATAACAAATGACCTATCAATCATTTCCTCCATCCTTTTCCTTTCTGTCCCCCCCCCCAGTGACATTCACAGAAACTTGTTAATTAGCTAACTTATTTACTTGTTTGCTTAATTATTGTGGTGCCGTGGAGAGAACCCAGGGCCCTGCACATGCAAAGCAAGTGTTCTTCTACTGAGCAACATCCCTAGTACCAGAATTTTGTTATGTAAGCGTCACTTTCCCCTGAAATTCTAAAGGAAAGGAAATGCAAGTGTATGCATGCACACGCACTCCCACACATGTGTGCTCACACTAAATGAACAGAAACCACATTCTCATTCATTATTAGTAATTCAGTATGAATAATGGTTGTTTAATTTCCATAGACTCTGTCTGTCTGTCCCTCTGTCGATTACCTGTCTGTCCATCTTTCCACTGAACCGTTATTTACCAGAAAGGATGATGTGGAGAAAGAAATGCTCACTGTGAAGACACCCGAAGTCCTGGGTTCTGCATAACTGGCATTTGAAGTAAACTAAAGCTGGTGACTGCTTAGTCTCTAAGCTGCACAGAAGTCCCCTGCTGACACCCTGACACTGGCCAGCCTGCATCTTTCAGCATAGGGGTGGAATTTTCATGCCCTTTGCAGAGCCTTTGTACTTGGCGACCTCTACTCCTTCCCTCTGGTTCCACTGGCCACTAGCTTCATTTTTTTTTTCCAGTTGTCTCAACAGCATGATATTGTATAGATTTTTGTTATTTTGTTTTGTTTTCGTTTTGTATTCTTTTGATTTCTACCTCAAAGCTTTTGATGAGACAATCTTTTAGGTAGAGTTTTGTTTTTCTACTACAATTTTTTTTTCTTGGCAATCATTCCATAGTCTCTTCTCCCTCCATCCCTCCCAATTCCTCCCCCACTTCCCATCTCCCCCCACATTCACTCCTCTTCCATCCCTTCAGAAAAGAGCAGGAATATCAACCAAACAGCATAACAAGATGCAGTAAAATCGGGCACATACCCTCATATCAAGGCTAGACGAGGCAACCCAGTAGGAGGGTAAGGGTCTCAAAAGCAGGCAAAAGAGTCAGAGACATCCCCACTCCTACTGTTAGGCGTTCCATAAAAACACAAACTACAGAACCAAAACATATATGCAGAGAATATATCTCAGACCCATACAGGACCTATATTTATCATTTCAGTCTCTGTGAGCCCCTATGAGTCCTGCTTAGTTGACCCTGTGGACCGTGTTCTTTCAGTGCCCTCAATACCTCTGGCTCCAATAATCCTTCCTCCTCCTCTTCTGCAGGATTCCCCAGGCTTGAATTAGTGTTTGGCTGTGGGTCTCTGCATCTGTTCCTATCAGCTGCTGGATGAAGCCTTTCTGATGATTATTGTGCTAGGCTCCTGTCTACAGTAGTATAGCAGAATATCATTAGGAATCATTTCATTGACGTTTTTTAGGAGGTGGGGCAGTGGTGTCTGGTTGTATCCTAGGTTTCTGTGCTATCCAGCCTCTGGTTTGATGATAAACTTCTAAAACAAAGCTCTGAGTAGAAACCACTTTGGAGTTCATGTTGTCAATCCAGCAGCACCTCTGTAGACTCAGCCTGAGATGCACAATAAAAACAGTCACCAGCAAACATGTAGGCAAGGAGATGCTAGCAGAAGACAAACAAGAATCATTCATACAAGTCTCTCACTGTTTAAACTATCTCGAGTTATTCTCCTTTAGACAAGAATCTGTTATTATTTTACTCTAGCTTTCGTATGAAGCCAAACTAATAGCTGGAGTGAAATTCAGGTAGTCTTTCTATGAGCTACTTGGAACAAATATTTTGAAATGGAAGCATAAAAATTTTGTCAGCTGTGAACTCTATTAACCAAAATACCAACCTGCCAAGCGAGATGTGCCCATGGGGGTAATAGTGGCAATATTGTTATGGGTTAAATTTGATTTCCACTCCACAGGGGAAGTCATGCCTACTACTGTGAACCTGTTAAAAAACCCGTGGCTGGGGTGGTCATAGGCCCTAGGGAATAATGTACAACTATTGTTTAGATGATACAGCAGGCAAGTAAACAGCCTCAGCTGGTAAGGTGTTTGCAGCTACACCTGCCAACCAGGGTTCAATCCCTAAGAACCACATGGTGGAAGTTGTCCTGACTTCCACACATGAATTGAGGTACATATGTACTCACATCTCGGAACTGGGGACAAAAAGAATGTTAGAGTAGGAAGACAAGGAGAAAGGCTGGGGAGTTCAACTTCTGAACAAGACACTACCGTAGCAACTGTGAGGCCACGGAGGATGTGTTTGCCTGCACTTACACCTGTACAAGACTGGGGCTGTTTACAGTCAGACACGAATGGAAGGCAGGTTCATGCAGCCTTACTCTCTCTCTGCTGAACTATGAGAACGGGGGGGGGGGAGGGGGAGAGGGGGGTTGTAAACTGTTTTAAGTTGTGTACCTATTAGTGAGCCCACAAGACTCCACTGGATAATTCCAAATTTATGAACAAACAGATGGTCCTTGTTAAAGTCAGTAGGTCACAGAGCAGGAAAGCATGGATATGGGAAGGGACTTGGAGGAAAGAGGGGACAGTAACAGGCCTGGGAAGGAGATATGAGCATGAGGGTCGAGAGTAATCAGAATGTACTATATACATGCATAAAGTTGTCACAGAACAAATTTAACTAATTAAACAATGTTAAAAATTGTCTAATAAGATAGCCATCCAACAGATTGGTCAATGAAGAAAAATATAAACCAAGAAAAGATAGATTCATTTTTGTCAGCACAAGTCCATAAATCTACCAGGTTTTTAGATATGTGTCTTACTACATAGTCCAGGCTGGTTTCAAACTCTGGATCATCCTGCCTCAGTCTTCCTAGGAAATGGAATGATAGACAACTGACATCCACAAATTTAAATATTTCTTTATATCTAAACATGGTCAACAGCCTTGGGAAGAAAGTTCTGCTTCTTTCAAGATTGGACATTGTCCTGAACTCAGCTACCCATGGAATACCGTACTTATAAGCTTTGGGTGATGATGTTCATAGGACTGTTTGCTACTATTGCAAGCATCCAAACTTAGAGGCAACTCCAGAGGGCAAGCACTTCCATCTGCATCAACTGTACTTCGCAACTTTTCAGTTCTGAGAGAAAATCTTACTGATTTTCATGAGAATATCTAATCACATTTCTGAAGTATATGCAAGCAAATGGTAAGTTTCTTCAGGAAGTCTCAGCGGCTTCAGGAAACTTGTGACAGTGCTCAGAGCTCTTCATCTTCACCTCACCCACTATAAAAACAGTCACAGTCCCTAGCAATCTCACCAAGGGTTTCCACGCCTTTCCTGTGCAATGACAACTTTAAATGACACCATAAGAACAATATGATCACTTTAGGATGTCAGCCCCTGAACCCGTAGAATATGCTTTACCCAAGGCCTCAGTACCCAAGTCAATGTCCAGTGCATGAAAGCACAGATTGAAAGTGGAGCGGGGTGCATGTTTGTGATCTCAATACTGGAAACTGAGACAGGAAGATTGATGTGAACCCAAGGTCAGCCAGGCTATGTGATGAGACCCTATCTCAAAAAACACACCAGAGAAACAAGAACAACCAAGAGCATGCATTGTGTATTGGTTAATATTGTCAACTGACAGGCTCAAAAATCACCAAGGACACAGGTGTCTGGATAAGTGTAGGAGGGATTATCTGTACTGCATTAAGCAAGAGGGGAACACTCACATTAATTGTAGACAGTGCCATTCCATGGGCTGTGAAAAGAAACTGATACACAATGACATCTGTGGAATGAATGAATGAGTTGTCACATGACATGGACTCAACCAAAGCTATTGTGCATGTTGCCTGCCTGTAAGTCTATTGTAGTTTTTTCTAATATTGCCATTTATAAGAAAGTGCAAAGCAAGATTCCACTTTAGTAAATTTTCAGCTTAACATCCTTTCCCCATTTGAGTAGCTCCCCCCCCCCCCCGCCCCACTGCCTTCCTAGAACAAGAAAGGCTTTCTCTGTCTTAGTGATTTTTAAAATGAGCCACCTGCTGTCATCCTGGCCTCTGCTCACCACAGGCAAGGATGTAACTCATAAACATGAAAAGAAAAATTACTCCAGGGAAATCCTACCTGGCCACCTTTCTCCACTTGACTCCAAATGAAAACACAGTTTTTTGGCACTAAGAAATTGAACTTGAAGGCTGAGTCACACTGAGCACTTTCTGAGTGTCTACGGGTTCAGACCTGTACAGAACCTGCCCACAGTGCTGTTGCTGGTTTCCAGACAAGTAAATAAAAAAATCTCTGGCCTTAAGAGTGGAATACGGCACAACTACAAAACTACAAAGATGTGGTTATATCCTCCATGCAGTCACAGGGTAAATGCCATGAATGACTTTTGTGGGAATAAAGCCTGCACAGGGATCATTGAAAGAAGCCCTGTCCTGAATGATCCTTTGTCAAAACAAAGAGGCGCTGCAAAGCCACATGCAGAACCACTGTTCTGCCTAGAAATCACCATCTCCAGCATCGTTCAGACAGCTCGGCTTTCTCCCAGGGAAGATGTTTGCTTTATTATTGTTGTAAAATAAGCCTATCCCTCCCATACCTGCACTGTATTCCTTCCGTGCCATCAGTCAGCATCTTCCAAAGGCTTTTACTGTTTATTTCACTGCATCACTAGAAGAATATGCTACTGGGATTCTCAATAATTCTGGGTTAGGAAAGAGGAAAAAAAATTCACTTTAGCAAACTGTGACTTTATATACGATGCACTGATTTTTTTAGGTCTTCATTGAACTCTATTGCCTTTAAACAATGCAACCCTTTAACACTATCTTTAAATAATTTAGAAAAATTGGGTGCAAAGTTGGGTGTATCAGTGCCATGTTAAACAACTCTTTCCTGAAGTTTGCTAGGCTACCCACTTCCTCTCTCCATTTATTTCATCATTTTCTTTAAGTCTATTTCCATTCTTATTTCTCATCTTACAAGAAATTAATTTCTCTCATCAAATTCTGTAGCCTACTACTTTCAGGTATCAACTGGCCCAAGGATACGCTTCTTAGGCATAAGTTGACCTCACCCCAGCCTCACTTTCACTCTTGCCAGCATTTTTCATGCTTGAGTTCTTGCTGATTCTAAACTGGTTGTGAGGTCAACAGCACCCCTGACTCTTCTAGACTACTACTCTTCTCAGCTTCTCCAAGGGACCCTTAGCCCTTATCTGGACCACAACTGCTGCTGCCTCTTCTCGCCCTCTCAATTTCAGGCACTCTGCTTTCATTCCGTGTGTGTGTGTGTGTGTGTGTGTGTGTGTGTATGCATGCGCGCGTGTGTGCTTGTGGGTGTATATGCACACATGTGGAGGCTAGAGGTTGAAGTTGGGTGTCCTCCTTGATGGCTCTTCACCTTGTGGGACACCATCTCCCAGACATCCTTGATGCAGCCAGTGGCTGGGCCCTGAACTCCAGGGATCTCTCGTGCCTGGCCCTGCCCTGGGGTTACAGATGCACACCTACCTGCAAGGCAAGCTCATAACTCAGTTCCAAGTGTCCTCCAATGATTCCTTTTAATAGCAACTCCAAGTCCATCCCTCCAGTGTCAGCTGCCCTGCCCTGATTCCTTTGATATTTTTACTCATCCTTCTCAGGTTAAACTCTGGTCTGAAGTTATTCACAGACCCAGGAAACACCATCAGCTCTCCTCCTCTGCGATCTTGCTCTCTGTGGTTGGTACTCCTCCAACTGCTTTGCTATTCTTACTTGGTATTGCCTAACCAGAGTCAGTCCAACTCCCTGCCTAATCTGTTGGTAAACTGATATAATACATACATAGAGAAAAAAAAATCACTAACTCACCCTGAATGTTCTCAGAGCATATTCAGTGACATGAGCCTTAGTAACTCCTAACATTGCTGGGCAAATGCCCTTATTTCTCCATTCCCTGGTCATCTACTTTACACTAGCTTCTTCTCCCCATATTGTTTCCTAACCTTCAATATGACTTTCTCACACTTTACTGAGTAAAGAGAAGAAACTGCTGAAGATCCCGATAGCCTTGAGCCCCGTATCTGCTATCTACTACCACCTAAGGAGCCACACCCTTCTTATCTCTGGGAGTTTGTGAACTGACTGCACTCTCTCTTTCTCAAGCAGCTTCTTCTACCTGTGGCCTGACTGGGTTCCACCTCTTTTGATGTATTCAAACTCTCAGCTCCAGCAATACTCTCTTCCTTCGTAAAACACCGTATTCCCCCCTCAAAACAACATCATCTCCACCCCTGCATAATCATGCTGCCAATGTTCTAATTTTTTTTAAGATATATTTTTATAATGGAATCTTAACTAGTGTCTTTGGGAAGAGCAGCAGGGGTTCCAAACTGCTAAACCAACTCTCTAGTCTGACCCTCTTTAAAAACTCACTTTTATTTAAAAATACAAACTGTCCCGTCCATTTCTCTTCAGCAAGATTCTTGTGAGGGCCACCATGCTTTTGTCTTTGCTTCTGTTCTTTGTTTCACCTTAGACTTTCACCAGGCTCTCCCCAATGTTGACAGTGCTGTGCCCATATGTACTGCCCATGTTGTATGTACCACCCATGAGCCACAGGTAGAAAATTCAGTAGTTATTGCTCGGTCTTAATCATACAGGACCTGTCAGAATCTATGCTGCCTTCTTAAGATATTATGTTCCTTTATCCAAGCTTGTTTGTCTTCCTCCTACTTCCCCAGAGCTCTTTTAAATACCTCCCACCCCCCACCCCCACCCCACTTTTGTTTTTAGTTCTCATTTATTTAGTTTGTTTTGAATCAAGGTCTCAATGCAGCTCAGAGTATCTCTGAACTCATGATCTCCTGCATCAGCCTCCTCAGCCCTGAGACTGCAGTTGTTTCTTCACCACAACTGGCTTCATCTTTCTTCTCTTCTACATCTGAACAGCGGACATTACATACAGGGAGAGGACTGGATGCTCCGGGAGAAGACTGCAGCTCTTTTCTCTAAGCCCACACCACCATAGACATTATGCTAACGATCCCCCAAATGCAACCATCCTTTCCAAATATAGACTCATAAATCTAAATGCCTAATGATATTTCCACTCAGAGGAATAACAGACATCTCCAATTCAATTACTGAAACCACTAAACTCCTGAGGTAAGTCCTTCCTTCCCTTCCTCCCTCTCTCCTTCTCTCCTCTAGTGTTTTTCACATATGCTATTCAATTGATTAGGTGATACTGTTGGCTCTTTCTTTATAAATAGCCCATGTCTATTTTTGCTGCTTCTATTACTATGAGTTAAGTGTGAAGTTCTCTCATCTATGTCAATAGCCCCACAGTAAATCTCTTCTTATCACTGTTGTTCATCTACCCTCTGCTTCCAGCATGGTAGAGAAAGCCTTTGGGAAGATAAGTCAGAATGCACTATTCCTTAGTATGAAATTCAATAATGTTTTCCCCAAATAGAAAAATAGCCTCAATTGTCCCATGGCCTGCAGGTCATGTGCTGGCCTGTGGTGACTCTGCCATCCTTTCCTGCCACTGCCCTGTGCACTGATTCTGTTTAGTCATCACAGTGGCTCCCAGATTGCACTGCTCCACTCCTTCCTGTGAGGTTTCACTTCAGTCCTTTTTCTCTCTGGAGTGCTTTCTTTTATAAAGATTAATTTTCATTATTCTTTATTATGTATGTGCATGGGGGGATATATGCACATGAACGAAGATTCTCTGGAGCTGGAGTCCAAAGTGGTTGTCGGTGCCAACAAGAGTACTGGGAACAGAACTTGGTTCTTTGAGGGCTTTGTGTGCTCTTAACCACCGAGCCATCCCTTCAGTTCCCGGAAGACTTCTTTAAGATACTTGGTTGCAGACTGCCATGGTGCCTTTAATCCTAGCACTTGATCTACAGAGTGAGTTCCAGGACAAGCTGAGTTACACAGAGAAACAGAGTGAGTCTTGGTTGTGAGACTTCCTTTAAGCTCAAATCTTTTCTCAACAAGTCCTTCTTACGTTCCTATTGAGTCCTTTTTAGAACTGTAATCTACCTTAATTGCCAATTTTGCTCTCTGTTCTAATAGAATAGATATGTATTAGATGTGTTATCTTTCTCCTCTTGCTAGAATGTATATCCACAGAGGCCTGGATCAAAATTTTTGTTCACTGATACATTTCAAATTCTTAGAAAAAGGCTTGGCATATTCTATAGTTGGATTATTTTTTGTTTCTTTGTTTGCTTTGGTTTTTGCTTTTTAGACAGAGTCTTATTATGTAGCCCATGCTGACCTTGAACTTGTGATCCTCCTTACTGGCCTCTTGAGAGCTGAAGTTATGGGCATGCATCACCCTGTCTGGTTCCATTGTTTGATTCTTAGATGTCCCCCAAAGGCCTTATGATGAAGGCTTTGTTGACCATCTCTGGTGGTAGAACCTTCATGTGGTCAAGACTCTTGGAAGGAAGTTAGGACATTGGTGGCTTGTCTTTGAAGAGAATTTTTTTTTTTTTTTTTTTTTGGTTTTTTCGAGACAGGGTTTCTCCATATAGCTTTGGAGCCTATACTGGCACTCTCTCTGGAGACCAGGCTGGCCTCGAACTCACAGAGATCCGCCTGCCTCTGCCTCCCAAGTGCTGAGATTAAAGGCGTGAGCCACCAACGCCCGGCGAGAATATTTCTACCCTTGTCCCTACCGTGAGTCGAGCAGCCACTTCTGCCATATGCTTCTGCCTTGAAGTACTCTTCCAAGACAGGTCCCAAACACCAGACCACTAGCTCAGACACAGCTTTTTCCGGAGTTGGTTTTCTCAGGTATTCTGTCACAGTAATGGGCATTTTAAACACACCTGTCATGTAGTAATGCTCAATGAGTATGTGTTTCGTTGAGGAATGCTTAAGTAAAGGAAGACTAAGCAAGAAAAAAAAATGAATTAAATGGGTCTCTGCGCTATTTACTTGAAAATCCTTTTGTTGAGACATCAAAAGAAATTCTTTCCTCAAAATGCTTTGCCTGACACCAGAGCCTCTGTTCCCCAGTCTGTCTGGTTTCCCAATTAGAGTGAATGCCAAGTGGCTGAAAAATTCTCCCCCACATTACACTACAAAGTGTCATTACACCTCACCCTCAGGAATGATTATACACACTCTGGGGACATTACAATGGCAGCCTTTGAAAGGTGGAACTAGATGAGTGGCCTCATTTTAGGGTCTGATATAAAATCAAAACTTTGAGCAGGTTCATCTAAAGGCTTGGCCAAGTTTCATGTAAGCCTGGCCCACCCTGAAAGAGAACCCCAGCTGGTAGATCATTTCAAATGGAAACTATGCAAAATGCAGTGGCTTCATGTGGCTTCAACCTCAAACCAGGTGGAACCTGAGGCTTTGGCAAAGGCCCGCTTTTAAATTCTTAACTGAGCAATGGAAACCAAGGGGAGAATGTTTGGGAGAAAAAGAAAAAAACAACAAAAAAACAAAGTGAAATTAAACCCTGAGTTTTAAACAGTTTTGCAACCACAAACTTAAATCTCGTTCTTTTAATGTCATTTCACCCTGACCTGAAACAGAACAAGCATTCCATTGAAATGTTTGCCACAATAACGCACTAGGTTTTTGTTCTACTGTTACAATTGCCGGGGTCCTTAACATGCATGCAGAGGGCAAATTATTATTTCCACCTGGCAGGTTGTGTAATCAAAGAACAGAGTTAAAGGGTGACTTGCCAAAGACAACTAGAAGAAACCAAGAGAGCGGACATCATACTCAGGCCAGACTTCCTTGACATAAAATACTGCTATTAAATTGAAAGAGGCTTGAAACACAGTGGGGGAAAGGACAAATGATTTTTAAGATGCCTGTGGACCAGTGGTTCTCAACTTGTGGGTTGGGACTCCACAGGGGTTGCATATCAGGTATCCTGCATATCAGATATTTCCATTACGATCCATAATAGTAGCAAAATTACAGTTAGGAAGTAGCAATGAAATAATTTTATGGTTGAAGGTCACCACAACACGAGGACCTGTATTAAATAAAGGGCTGCAGCATTAGGGAGGGTGAGAATGACTGCTGTAAATATAGAGGGAGATTAAATATTAGAAGACTGTAAAATATTGATAATAACAATATTGTTGAGAACCAGATTTTAACTACTAAATAGGTGATGTGTACGTTGTACAGCTGGAATAAAGGATCCCTTCAGTAATGAATTTGAAAGACGTAAGGAAAGATGTACCTATATTTAGAGTTTTTTTTTTCATATTACTGATCTTTTAAGAAACTTTTATAAACCCTACATTTCTTTTTTCAGTTATGGAAGCTATTTCATATGAAAGCACTTTTATTGTATTAAGATTTTAGAGGAATGGAGAGATGCCTGGGAGCTTCAGAGCATTTGCTGCTCCTGCATAAGACCTGGCTTCAGTTCCCAGCCCCCACATGATGGCTCACAATGATCCATCGCTTTATTTACAGGGCATCTGATGCCCTATTCTGGCTTCCAAGGGCAGAAGGCACACATATATACATACATGTAAGAAAACACACAAACTCAAAATAAAAACAAGCAAATCTTTTAAAAAGATTTTAGAAAAAAAAAAAAAACTTGAACATGAAAATGGAGGGCTGTCTCTTCATTCCCTGTCCTTCACAGTAATTTGATTAACTTTTCTTCTGAGTTAACTTTTTGACATAGGAAGGCAGCAAGGTAGACAATCAAAAGGCCAACCAGGTTTAACTAAAAGAGCTACCAGAGTACTTTGGAAGACTCTAGAAGTTGTAATCCTGCTATTCAGGCTTAGAGACAGAAACCCCTGAAGGCAGACACTGCATTTGCCAGCTTCATGTCATCGTCATCCTATCATCCCTGGCTTTTTTCTTCTGGGTGCAATCCTAGAGCTATGAAGAATGTTTAATAACCTTAATACAGAACTAGTCCAGCCCAGCAATGATTTCTAGCTTATATGGCTTTGGTTGCTCAGTTGACTTCTCTGTTATTGAAAACAAGCACATGTTACAAAAACACATAGGCACTTAGATCAGTTTCTCCTAATATACAGACCTTAACCATTATGGAGAGCTTTAACACCAGACATTCATTTCTTCACTCGATATTATCTGTAATGTGTGCAATGTGCTAAACATTCTGTTCCCCGCTGGGAATGCAGAGCTCAGTGAGATCCAATCGCTCTATCTGTAAGGATCTCAGTGCCTAATGGGGACAAAACGAAAATCATGGCTAGGGCTGTAGATCAGTTGGTGGAGTTGACAGAAATGTGGAAATTTAAAAAAAAAGCTGGGTTGACCTCTAACCCCAGCTACTCAGAAGGAGGGATCAGGAGGGTCTGAGTCCCAAGGATAGCCTGAGCCATTTAGGGAGGCCTTGTCTTAAAGAGAAATTAAAGGGGCCAGGAAAGCTAGGGACACCTAGTGTGAAGTATCATTAACATGTGTGAGGCCAAGTCTAGGATCTAACTTGGAGGTGAGGGTGCAGGGGTAGAGTGCTTCTTAGAGGGAAAGCCCTAGTTTGGGAGAAATGGATAGAGAAGATGGAATTAGTCTTTGAGAGGACTTTACCATGTTACAAATACAAGTTGCGCATCTGTTCAAGAATTTTAAGGAAGTTGGGCATGGCCTTTAATCCCAGCACCTGGGAGGTAGAGGCAGGCAAATCTCTGGGAGTTTGAGGCCAGCCTGGTCTGCACAGGGTTCCAGGACAGCCAGGGATATGCATATTGAGATCTTATCTCACACAACAAAGAATTTTTAAGAAAATTGGACTATAATGAAGTAATGGAACTGGTAAAAAACAGCCAAATAGAAATACTGAACAGAAGAAGATGCAACATTGTAGCAGAAGTCTTTGAAAATATGGATTCTGTCTCAGTGACAGGGTTATTTCAGCATTAGCTACAGTGACACATGTGTAGTTGCAGTCTAAGAGAAAGTGGTGGCTATAGAGAAATATTTCAAGAAATAATTACTGGAAAAGTCAAAGGCTCAATTAGCTATAAACACTGTTAGGTCAGTATAGTAAATGCCATAAACAAAACTACAAGCAGTAGGCTTTTGATAAATTCAAAATTCAGAATCTTCAATTCTTCAACTTTTAGTACCCACGCTGCATAACAAGCAGAAATCCAACCTATTATTTCATGGACAAAGTTATCAAAAATATTGCAAGAAATTATCATCAGGCTGGGTGTTCAAACATGAACTATAAATGCATTTTGTGTTTGGGCTCGAGTCTTACTTCTGAGATCTCATGATGTATGTAACTCCTCTAAAACTTAAAAAAAAAAGAAAAGAAAACCTGAAATCTGAAATATTTATAGACAGGCATTTTGGATAACTACTGTATATAGAACCTTCTTTGTTTAAATTTTATATTTATTTTCCTCTGTCCTGTGCACACTCCTAGAACACTTAGCAACCTTGCACTTTCCTCTTCTACAAGAACCAAGACCACTGGAGCCTCCAGCATCACAAGTAAAGAAGACAGAAGTTGGTAGGGAAAGCTCAGAGTACTAGAGACTCCTTTCTTCTTCACTGCCTCATTTAGTAGATTCATTTTCCTCTTCTACCAAAATTTCATAATTAACTGGGCTGTAGTGACACACACCTTTAATCCCAGCACTTCGGAGGCAGAGACAGGCAGATCTCTGTGAGTTCCAGGCTAGCCTGGTCTTCAGAAGAAGTTCCAGGACAGTTAAGGCTGTTGTTACACAGAGAAACCCTGTCTTGAGAAACAACAACAAAAAATCCAAAAACAAAAACCATAATTAATTTAATCAGAGCTCCAAGGGCCTCCCATCCTCAATTTCACTGAGTTTCCTTAATCAAAGCTCCATCCATCTGCCCCCCCCATCTCTCTATCTCGTCAGCCCTTTGTGGTAACTTAGACTCTTTTTTTCTGTCCCCACCTTTAATCTTCCTTTAACCTTTTGTATTAGTCATTGTTTTGTCCCTGAGACAAGCAACTTAGAGGAGGAGGGTGCCAGTGGTTTCAGTTAGTTAGTGGTCAACTGGGTCCATTGCTTTTAGACCGTGACAAGGCAGGAACATGGTGGTGAAGGAAAGTCTCTCAGCCCAGGCACCCAAGAAACAGGTTAAGCGTGACAATGAGAGAAAGAGAGAGAGAGAGAGAGAGAGAGAGAGAGAGAGAGAGAGAGAGAGATCATAGATGATGTCCACCCTCAAGGGCACACTCCTAGTGACCATATTCCTCTAGCCAAACCCCTCTTAGTTTCCATCATCTTCCAATGTTGTCATCAGATTATGAATCGATAATGGGCCAATCCATTGATGAGGTCAGTTTCCTTATGATCCAATCACTTCCTAGACACACACCTCTGAGCCTCACACTGAGGATGCAATTGAAATTTTCAGCAAGTACATGTTTGGAAGACATTCCCATCTGACCCGTAACAGAGAAATGAAGCCAGTTAGAAAATAGCAAACCCAGGCAGCAATCTGCATTTGTAATCTCTGCTAATTTCTCTCACAGGTCAGTATGAATTGGGGATAAAAGAGAAGGATTTGAATTTCAGGGAAGACATCTTTGCAGGTGGTAACTCCCACACCTCTCCTCAAGTCTCCTTAAAGTAGGAACAGTTCTTTATAACCTACTTCAGTGGGCATCATTGTGTATATTTCCAGATAGCCACAGAACCCAATATCCTAGTCTAATTATAACCAGATCAATGGCAAGAATCTACTGCCTATGAGCTGCTGCTTAACAGAAGCACAATGTTTTGATAGTCAGAATTATTGTCTGTCACTTTGAAGGGCTAATTGTTACTAGAATGGATGCTCATACATGTATACACAAGTCATGCCATATGATCCCTGACTTAATATTTTCACACCTGGGGAGAAAATTCATTACACTGGATGGACTTCCAGATGAGAAATGTAAACTACATTCCTCTCTTTTCACCTGGAAGGGACATTTCATCACTACTAAGCTGAGATTCCGGATGTGGTATATTTGAAAGGAGTTCTTCTACGAACAATGCTTGAGAGTGGGAAAGGCTAACATGAAAACTGAACATTTCCCTGGGAGAAAGCAGTCCATGACAGACACTGAGAGTATGCAGTGGGATGTCATTGGGTGTGTGTGTGTGTGTGTGTGGTGTCCCTGGCTTCTGTCTGGAGGATCCTGATAAAGGTGGTCTTTAAACCATTCTAGAACATGGTGGACCCAGTCAACAAGATATTAAAAGTAGCAGACCCCTCCCCTGGGAGCTGGTCTTACCATTGTCTTCTTCCTAATTGTCTAATGTTTCAGAGCCAATCCTTAGCTGAACTTCACCAACTACAACCACATTTGTGTCCTTACTAATTCTTTTTGCTTCTAATGCCAATGCTCATAAATAGTCTTGATTCTATTTTTGATTGACTTACAATTCTCTAGCAGCACTGAACATGGAGCTGGAACCCTGGGGATTCTACAGCTTCTCTTCTTTGCAGAATGGTTTTGAATATGTGCCAACCATCAAAAACACACATTGGGATTAGTTTACTGGCAGACAGACATAGAACTAAAAGAATAATGAGGGAGAAATAAGGTACTGGGAACAACACATTATGATGGGAACTAATGATCACACACAATGGCTTAGTCTTTTCACATTACAACAATAGCAAGAGGTTACGTTTGAGTGGCTTCCTATGGTTTTACCTCCCCCCCCCAAAGTGCTTTCCCATTCTTTATTTACAACATCTCAGTGAGGGGAAATGAGAAAAGTACATTCTAATTCCCTACCAAGTTGAAGGCTGAATGCCTAGCATCAGACCCAGCATAAGTTCTTGGTTCTGTCAGTTCCATGCTGTTATCTTCAGGAGACAAAAATCCCTGTAATCCATACAGCAAGCACAGCAATGGTCATTCAATATGGTAGCTGGCCCTGTCTCATGCGGTGCTAATCTCATCACATAGGCTCCTCTGGCTGGACTAGGTGCTTATGAATTGTAGGATGTGGATGGATCAATTAAATTAATTAAATACTTGGGCCATTCAGCAGGCTCTCTCTCTCTCTCTCTCTCTCTCTCTCTCTCTCTCTCTCTCTCTCTCTCACACAGCATACAAAAATCCATCAATTCACTTAACTCCCTTATTGCCAAAAAATGTAAAAAGCTAATAGCTCTTAAAATTAATTTTATTGTAAATCTCATTAAAAGACGCCAGGACTAAATTACTTGGTTTGTAAATAAATTTGCTTAAAGAGTTATGTGCATTTTAAATGCTGGTGTATGCTAATGGTAGACAAAGGACTTAGATGGCACGCAAGAACAAATAGGAAGGAAATAGGAAGTAGCAATTTGGGAGCTTATGATAGTGCTGACAATTTGTTCAGAAATATTTATTTACTTTTAAATTTAAAATAATTACCCTGGGGCTGAGGAAATGGTTCAACAATTAAGAGTATTTACTGCTCATGCAGAGGACCTGAGTTCAAGTCCCAGCACCGGTAACAGAAGGCTCACAACCACCTGTAACTCTAGCTCCAGGGAATCCAGTTCCCCTTTCTGGCCTCCCTGGGCACATGAACATACATGCATACCCACACACAAGATTAATCTTTTAAAAATTAATTATCCTTTACCAAACATTGTGTAGTAAATCCACCTTTCATTTCCAAATGAGGGTGGGAGAAATTGCTGTTTACTATAGAATCTGCCCCTAGATTCAGGACTCTTTCTAAGTGCTCTGCTTTGCCCTCTGGTAGCAGTAGCCAAAAGGGCTTTCAAACACATTTGTCACATACCACCACAATGTCTCCAACACCTTCAATAACAAGGTTAAGACTCTCGAGTAACTTAAGAACAAAATCACAAAATAAATATGAATCCCCATGTCATGATTTTGTTTTGTATTTTCACATAATCTATGACAAAAACAAGAGCCTGAATACATCCATGTCCTTGAAGACCACTGCTTTTTCTAGGAATGAGCATTTTCTACAAGTCTTCAAGCTACGAGTGTTCCTGTAAAGCACCCTCACACAGTATTTCGGTTTTACTATTAAAACATTGTAGAAAAATGGCTTGGCCAATGGCTAATTTTGCTGAAGCTCTATTAATGCAGTGACAACAGATTTGACCTTCCTGTCTAATTATTCTGGGGATGGCGTCTTTGAAAGTCTCCCCTTCACTTGTAATTAGCATGCACTCTTGTGAAATATGAGCAGATAAATGAGGTCAAATTAGGATATTCCTGAGAGAAGAAATATAAAATTGAGTATGTTTGTCACTGGATCTAGGAACTCAGGATCAACCAACACAGACCAAATGGTTCTTCCGTAAATAGAACTAATAAGCCCCCTAAAATGCTCTAACGGGCCACAGGGCAGTGATTCCTTGCAGAAAGTGACTTTCTGAAACTATGTATGGAGGACTGCATTCCTTCTTAACTGGTGTGCCAGTAAGAATTCTCCTACAAGAAGGAGATTAGAACATCGGACCTGGTACCAAACTGTGTGACTGTATTGTTTCTCTACAGAAAATGTGTTGTAAGAACCATGACTCCTTTTTTTTTTTTAATAGTGAATTGTGACATTATTGTCTTAAACAAGTGACAGACCGTGGTGCGAGTCATTTCTACATCAGATGGAAAGATTCTGCTTGCCTTGTGAGCCCTCAGGGTTTAGGGGCAGACATGATCACATGAGTAGCGGCCCTGAGACCCTTTCTGAGAAATGTCACAGCACAGGAAACTGCTCTAACAACTTCTGGCTCCAAGCACAGAACAAGACTATTGTTGTGTGACCTGATTTCATTTCAGTGATTGTCCTGGTGAAGAATGACATCATCCCATTCTTTTTCTCTAGATGGTCACTTGTGAATGTCTCTCATAGCCCCAACCCTCAACATAATTGGACTACATTCTCTAAACAGGGAAATAGCCCTCTTCCTGTTAACTTCCTGTTGGAATGTATCATTATGGCAAGGGCAGAGAGGCTTTCCTTGACTAGGTAGTGTCCCTGTAGTTGGCTTCCTCCTTCTGTAAAACAAAGCACTGTTCTATTGGTAGCCAGAGTTCTGAGTAGTAGCCTTATTGAATGCTGGGACAGGTCTTAACTAAATGAGAATAGAGGTTGTGCCAGCTAGAGATGGTATAATCCAACAGACCCGTGTTTCTCATCCCATTGGTATCTACTATCTTCTTTGAACACAAACTCACCAGGCTGCAAGTACAGTCCAGAGTGGAGAGATCCACCCTAGGATGGTTGCATCCTCAGCACCACAAACAAAACCCAATAAACCCCACAAGCTCCCTGGATTTGAGGTTGTGCTATATAAAGGGATCTGCTTAAGTATGTACACATATGTATACAAATACGTGTGACATTTCCTTTCTTAGATTTTTCTCTTGGATTTTTATTGAAGACACATGTCAAAGTCTTTTAGGTTCAAAGGGGGTGAAAGGACAATGCAGAGAATGTGTTTAAATAAAAAGCAGAATTGGAATATAGCCACATAGACTTTCTAACCACTGTGATTCTGGAATATTGTGTCTTGTGGGGAAAAGCAAAAGCAACTTATGTGTCCCAGTCCATGTAAAACAGTTATGCCCAAGTCATGGAAAACTATGAAGGCAATGCACAAACTATAATCTGTTTGTTACCAAGAGGACAGTCAGAATAAAATTCTCTGTCTTCCATGTATACAGTTCTATGAGATACTAAACACAAGTATGTAGAATTGCTGCTTTTGGGAGGAAGATAAAGTCCTTGGGCAGGATTTAATCCTTAGTATGGTAGCATCTAAAAACAAATAGTTAAAACTAGAAAGCAGCCACACAGAAGCAATTCTCTATTATTATACCAAATGTGTATCCACACAAAAAGACTGAGGCATTTGAGTTGTGTGTAATGTTTTGTTTTCTTTTCATGCTTTTTACAATTTTATGATAGGCAGCTATTATGCTGTCTTACAATTAATACATACTTTTAAATAATATTAGCATTTTTCTTTAATAAGAAATACTCAGAGAAAGAGTCTCCATAAAACAAGAGTCTACAGTATATATTGGCATGAATTTGGAAAAGCACTAGATGCTTATTGGGTATAAGATGAATGATTTTTAGCAGGATTTAGGGTCTGCATCAAATACAGACTCTTTGAAAAGATGTGGTTTAATAGTATAGTTGATCGGCAATTTTAAAGTCACTTAAATTTAAATTAATATACTATATTTAACTTTAAATATTGTATAGAATAAGGTGTCATAAGCTTAGAGCTATGCAAGGCATGCTTGTAAGGGTAAAAATTGTCATCCTGCGGGGCTGGAGAAATGGCTCAGTGGTAAAGTACTTACTGCTCTTTCAGCCTACCTAAGTTTGGTTCTCAGCACCCATGTGGCAACTCAAAACTGTCTGTAACTCCAGTTTTGAGGGAGCCTATACCCTCCAGCCCCCACACACCCATGTGGTACCCATAAACATCCTCTGTTTCTCTCTGTGTCTGTCTCTCTCTCTCCGTCCCAATCTCTCTCTCTCTCTCTCTCTCTCTCTCTCTCTCTCTCTCTCTCTCATACACACACACACACACACACACACACACAGAGAGAGAGAGAGAGAGAGAGAGAGAGAGAGAGAGAGAATATAACAAAATATTTTTTTAAAATTTCTATTCCAGTTAGGTGTATTCAAGACTGGGGATGCAGTGCTTACATGCACATAGCTCCTCAAAACTTCACAATGAGGCCTACTGGTACCCTCCTAAAATCCCAACACTTGGGAGATGTAAGTAGGAGGGTCAGAAATGCAAAGTCATCCTTGCTACACAGTGAGTTTGATGCCAGCCTGCACTATGGGAGACCTTTTCTCAAAACAAAAGGAAGCAGTCATCAACAGGGCTATACAAGGTCTTAATATCCTTACAAACAACAAAACCTTTATTATAAGTTAACCCACCTAAGTACACCAAACCTTGTCCAACAGTGCCATATCAGAGCCCAGAAGGGACAAAAACAGCCATTTCTATTTAGACAGGAATATTTCTAGCTAGAAACTGCTCAATGAATGTTAGTAATATATTCCCAAATGTAAATATTTTTTATGTGACTACAGAAAATTTCCCATTTGGTGACTTTCACATGACAACATGTCTATCCTTAGAGCAAGAGTCAGTTTTCCAGGAGCTGGAAAGATACACACACACATGGTACCCATAAACACCCTTTGATTCTGTGTCTGTTTCTCTCTTACACACACACACACACACACACACACCAGTCTGAAAAAAAATTCTAATTTTTCCAAGATGGCTCAGCACTTAAGGGCACTTGCTGCTCTTGCAGAGGACCTGGATTTAATTCTCAGCTCACACATGGTTGCTAAAAATTGTCTGCAACTCCAGTTTCAGGGAATACAACACCCTCTTCTGGTCTCTGTGGGCAGCAAGCATGCAGGCAAAATATTCATATACATAAAATAAAAATAATGAACTTTAAAAAAAAAAAACTAATCTTCTGCCAATCCAACTGTAATGGTTTATATGCCAAATGACCTTCACAGTTCTTTAAATGTGAAATGACCTTCACAGTGTTTGAACACTCAGTCCTCAGCTGCTGAGAAGGTCCAGCAGTTGACATAGGCCACTAGGGGCAGACCCTTGAAGGTGACATCTGCTTCTGTTTTCACACAAACTCTCTTCTTAAACTGACAAGATGTAAACAAGTTATTCTGTGATCTCTCATCCCACAGATGATGAAGCTGCTGCAGATACTATGCCCTGCCACGATAGCCCTGAAACTGTGAGTCAAGATAATCTGCCTTCGGTTAGGTTGTTCCTGTCGAGAATGCTACCGCATGACAAGCAAAACAACTAATACACCAAGTCCACAGGTTCTAAGGCTTGCCCACAGTATGTCCTGTTTCAGTTGTTTGAGTTATATATTTTGGAGGAAAAGCCAACTTCTAAAATTAGTGAATCGGATTTATTTAGTGATGTTGGGGAATGAACTGGGCCTTCCTTGTTCATGCAATGAATGTGTTCTAATACTGAGTGGTTAATGTGTCTGTGTGTGCGTGTGCACATGCAGACATGTGTATGTGTGTGTGCATACACATGCATTTAAATTTATTAATATGAGGGGTATGAACATGATTCAGGTGTGGGACAACTTTGTGACGTGGCCTCTTTCCTTTCACATTTACATGGCTTGGGGTGGATCCAACTCAGGTATTGGATTTCAGAAGCACACACTTTTATAGGCTGAGACATCTCCCTGTTCTCAACAGGTAAGTCTTGATTCTGAGGAATATTAAGCAAAAGAACACTATCCACTGATGGCATGAATAGAGAAGCAAAGAAAATGGCACAGGCCACAATTCTGAGGCCACATTGGTCAGTAAAATGGTCCCAACTGTACAGATCCCTTTCTAAAAGGAACCATTTGTTTCTATCAAACTCCCTAGATGGGAAGATCAAGGCGATGAGAATGCAGACGTGGTTGAGGAGGGACAGCCAGTCAGACCTGAAATTTGAATTTTCCAGTCCAATATAGAAAAAAGGAGATTGACTCCACATGCAGATGACAAGGAGTAACCTGACTGTCATAGCGATATCCCGCCCCATCTGCAAAGCTCCCAGAAAGAGAAAAACTGCTAGGGAGTATCTAGGATGGAATACTAAGACACTCATGTCACCCTGGGTGCCCAGACACTTCCAGTCATTCCCCTTTTCACTTGCCACACATTGGGAGCCTGAATAAAACACACTCAGAAGACAGACCTGAAACCCAGACAGAGGAGGGAATTTCTCTTTGTTTTATTTCCCTGTGTGAGAGTCATAAGGTTTCTAGTGACTAGAGAGAGGACTGTTTCCAAGACAACCTGGGCCAATGCAAGTCTTTGAAGGAGAACCAAGAAAAGGCTGAAGGATGCCAAAGAGGAGAAAACAGAGATCAAAAGAACTCAACAGTTTCTACTACATAAACTTGAGTTGGCGTTGATTTGGACACTTGAGGAACAACTTCTTGGAGTGAATCCAACTCCTGACGGTGTTCTTGGGACCAATGTCTAATCACTGTGCCCTGTCTCCACAGTTCTTCCCACTCCCATGATATTCTAGGTGCTAACACTTATCTCCTTAGGCAAAAAAGTGTGAAGACAAGCAAGAACATGATGGGTGGCATCTGTGCCCTCTGACATTGCAGTACACCGGGATGACTGAGGTGGCTGGCTGCCATTTATTTCTTGACTGTTGTGAGGCAGAGCACTACCTTGTTTTTTGAACAGTATGTCATGTTAAGTCATGTGACTCTCTGGAGTCTTATTCATTATGAGCCATTTGTGGCATTCCTGAGGACTGATGTCATGAACTGACTGCCACATTCAAGGCCTCTTTTAACTCTCTTCACCAAGATGGAGAATGGCATAGGAAGGGGTAGGACCATGGGCCCTGGTTCCGGTTAGCTCTTAAACCTTCCCACCCATTAGCCAAAGTGGCTCACGGTGCTCAAGTGGTCCAGGCTCATTTAGTTAGGAGAGAAAACATTTACGAGTACCTTTGAAGCTTCCCTGCGATGATTCTGCCTTGAAGAGCCCTCATGTCATTTGCCAAATTCACCTTCCACAGCTGATGGCAGCTGCCCCTCAGCACCTGGGATGGAGAACAAAGGGGTTATCAACTGCATTTTTGTCAGTCAGCAATTTCTCATCCCTCAGATGTCACCCTTTCACAGCCTCAAAAGGAGAGCATCATTGGGAACAATCTTCTGAAAACTACACATTAATTCTTAGAGGCATACTGGGTAATTCAGCCCTTTTAAAGAAGCTTCCATTTTGCCTTTTCTTTAAGGGAATGGCTTCCCATTAGTACCATTTCATATTATTCTTTGCTTGGATTCCATAGCTCCAATAAAGGAGAGTTCCCTTTTAAAGATTTACAGTGTGTCTCACATTTAAAAGTCAAGGGACGTCTAATTTCAGGTTGTGGGATCTATTTTTAAGGAAAACGCACTGAATCATAGAATCTTTCCTAAGCTGTTATTTGATGAGTAGCAAAGGACTCCTTTACAAGAGGTTCAGTTTGTTTCCATTTTGTATTTACAGCAGGTGAAAATGTGTCCACAGTAAATGTAGACACTTCACATAAGAAGCAACACTTGTTTTAATACCTCATTTATGAAGCCTAGTGTACCACATTTTAACATGTACATGTAACATGTACACGCTCTGGGTAAATGTGTGTATAATGTATAAGTTAGATGAGGAAATAATAGGATAGAATAGCAAAATGACACATCATTTAACTGTTCAATGTTTCCTTTGCCTTTAGATTCTTCATCACAAAAACAAGAACATTTAAGACAGATTTGTGTAAAGCTTGAAGCTTTCTTACCTCTCCATGGATGAGTGCAATTGTATGTTGATTTACACAGAGGGACCCCCCAGAGGCCAGGGGTACACAGACTTGAATGTCTTTTTCTGGCCTGGCTTTTGAGTTCATGTCAAATGTGGGCAGTTCCAGTCACCACCCTTAGTATGCTGAGGGTCCTGAAGTAGGGCCTCCAGTGCTGGCACATTGCTGTGTCACTCTCTGCTTCCTACCTACCCTTAGCATGCCTCTCACCAAAAGAGAGTGGCTGAGCTCCTTATGCTACTCTCTGATCTGGTACACACATGCATTAGGCCTTAGAGGACCTCTTCTGCTTCTCATTCAGGAAGTTGATGAGTTCTAGAACTTTCACAAAGATGATAATAAGATATATATATATTATATAATATATTATATATATATATATATCGGTATGTATAATAAGCTGTATACTCTTACATTTGGGGGAACACAGAAATGCTTACACCTTTAATTCTGCATGCTCCTTGAGAGTGTCTGGAGGAGAAAGATAGAGGTAAGGGAGTGGGTGTGGCATGGCTTAGTGGATGAGTGTGTGTATGTGTGTGTGTGTGTGTGTGTGTGTGTGTGTGTGTGTGTGTGTGATGAGTAAGGCCCAAGGCTCAACCTCCAGCTTGCCTAACAAAAGCATCCTGCACTTGACTGTGATGCCGGATGATCTGGCTGTGGTCATGGACATAGTCTAACATCAAGGTAACACTACATGTTTCTAGGTACTGCTCTGGACAGGTTTCTGGGGGCAGATGGTGGAATTCTGGGTGACAGTATTCACTGGCTATGTGATCTTGAGTGAATTACTTAGCCTCTAACTCACATACACTTTTAAAAAACAGAGTTTAAAATATGGGCACTCCCTGGGTCTAATAAGAGGATTATATCCTCTTGAAAAATTATAAAAAGTCTCTCCCATAACATATTATACTTGGACTATTTTGAACAATTAATTCTGGGTTTCATAGTGGATTTATTTCCCCTTATTTGTTTATACATGTATCTTTGTCCATGGTTGAGAAAACAAATGCAAGGGTTTTCTGATGGGGAATGTACTGTGTATGTTTATCTTATTGACTGTTAAATAAAATACTGTTTGGCCAATGAGACAGGAAGTTAGATAGGACTAGAAGTCAAAGAGGATTCTGGGAAATGTAGTAGAGAAGTGCCAATCCAGGCAGGAAGTGACATAGCAAGGAGACTCATATTTAAGTGAAGGAGAAACGGGAAGCGTCCCTTTTTCCTGTTTGCCTCCTCCAGCGGCAGGATGTGACCCACCTGCAAGGAGGGACGCCAATAAGGCGTCCGATAAGTCTTATAAAATATATAGATTTATGATAATTGAGACTGAGCTAACAGATGAGAATCCTAGTCATTGGCCAAGCAGCTTTGAACCTAATACAAGTTTCTGTGTATTTATTTGGGCCTAACTCGGGCAGGCGGCTAGCATAAAGCTCACACGTGGCTGTGGGGCTCAGCGGCTTTTGGCAGAAAGCTTTATTGTAACAGTTTTCTAAAACCATATCCATATAAACTTTGATTTCTAATTCCTAAGAGCAATTGTTACAGGTGACTGAAAAGGAACAAGATATCCTGAATCCAGGCCTGCTACATCTACACCCAGAGTCAAACACCACTGTAGGAAGACAGATCCAGTTCTCAGTTACATAATCTACACCAGGAAATGTTTGGGACACGTCTTTTTCCAGGGACACCATATTCATTGAACTATTTATTTTTTTGGACTGGAGAGATGGCTTAAAGGTTAAGAGAACTGTCTTTCTTCCAGAGGACCCAGGTTCAATTTCTAGCACTCACATGGTGGTTCACAACCATCTATAATTCTAATTCCAGGAGTTCTAATTACCCTCTTCTGACTTTTGTGGGCTCCAGAATGCATAGAGTATAAATATATAGATGCAGGCAAAACACTTATACACATAAAGTAAAATAAAGTATAAAATTAAGTTTTAAAATTTGTTAAGGAATTCCTGGCAAAAACAAATTTATTCCATAGAGTCATTAAATCAGCACTACTTGGCAAGTATAATTAATATTATTTGTTATTGCTGGTTTATGATTGTTAATATTTAATTAGAGATATACTATTTTATATGATAGACTTGAGGATTCAGACTGGTATTCATAGTATGTGTATGTGCACCAGAAACAAACACCAGGGATAGATTCTCAAGGAATCACTGTATAGTTATATAAGTAGAAACATCTACTTAGCTTTGCTAGTATATGTGGCAGTAGCATTTTGTTATTATTTTGTTCTTGTTTTTGAGTTTTGATTTTATTTCCATTTCCATTCATTCTTGCTTTTGGTTTGTTTTAACGATGGAGTCATAGTATGCAGCCTTGGCTGTCCTGGAACTTGATATGTAGATCATACAGACCTTGTACTTGATGTAGTCCTCCTGCCTCTGTTACCAGAGTTCTGAGATTACAGGTATGAACAACCACTCATAGTTTCTTATTGTTTTTGTTGATGGGTTTTGAGACAGGGTCTCATTCTTTAGCTCAAGTTGGCCAGAACTCACTACACAAACCAGGCTGGCCCTGACCCTCTTGCCTTAGTTGCCCCAGTGCTAAGATTATGGACATGAACCACCAGCACCCCAGCTTTGATCATTTTATCGGATAGCATAATCCAAGGCTGAGGCTCCAGGCCCAGTTAGTTGTTCAGGGTAACATGTGACTAAAGAGCCCCTTAGCCCCATTTCCTCAGGCTGTAAGACACCATGACCAAGATGACTCATTAAAGAAAGTGTTTATTAGTTTACAAAGTTAGAGGTTCAGAGTTAGAGTTTAGAGTTAGAGTCCAAGATGATGGAGCAAAGCCTCGGTAGCAGCAACAGCTAAGAACCCACATCCTGATCCACAAGAAGGAGGCGGAGTGAGATACCAGAAAATGAGTCTTCTGAAACCCCAACATTGTCCTTCTTTCAGTAAGGCCACACGTCCAAACAATTCTATAAACTGGAGACTAAGTATTCAAACACATGAGCCTATTGGAGCCATTCATTCAAACCACCTCGGCATCTTCTCCTAGTTTTCATGCCCACTCTTCCTGGCCTAGAAATGTCGACTTTTTCTCTGCTCCACATGTTAACATTGTAAGTCCCCCCTTGCATCAGCACAGGTCCCATTTTTGACAACTCCAAGTTTCATTGGTTGCTCTCAGCACTATAACCTGATATGCAATATAGCACTCGCTGTGCCATTTGTTACTGTGGCTGTGGCCTCTGATTGTCTTGTCTCTCCTGTCAGGTTTGAAGATTATTCATGGAGAGCTATGTCATAGGCTCCATCTCCACCTTACCCTCTTGCCACATCGTAGCTCTGGTAACTGCCAGGCAGCATCTGATCATCACCATACAAGGCAGTCAGGATCTTAACTGCATGTTGATTCTTGGTTTGTCTTAGGGTTTGTTCAGATTTGATTTTAAAAATATCTAATTTTAGTGGCATTTAAAACTATAAAATTAGTGGCTGGAAAGATGGCTCAGCAGTTAAGAGCACTGGCTGTTTTTGTAGGTGACCTGGATTCAATTCCCAACACCCACATGGCAGCTCACAGCTGTCTGTTAGTGCCCTTCCAGGGGATCCGATGTTCTCTCTTGGTCTTCATCATCACTGCACACAGATGCTGCATGTAAATACATGCAGGAAAAAACCTCATACACATACAATAAAAACAAACCCATCTTTGGAAAAGATGTATAATTAAGAATTAATTCTTGGCCCACAGTGAAACTAGACCATGAAGTGGATAGTCTTAATCTGAGTTATTTGCCCCTTTCTCTTTCTGAAGTTAGACAACTTCTGTAAGCAATGACTTGGCACAAGAAGTGTTGCATGAGGCGTGTGTGTGTGTGTGTGTGTGTGTGTGTGTGTGTGTGTGTGTGTGTGTTCATGAATCTGTTTTGCTGTTTCTAGAATGAGGAGATAAGGTGAGACTTGAGGACCTCTGAAATCTTGGTTTCAAAGTCTGTAAGATTCAGGCACATCCACTGAGGAGTGCCCAACTTTTACCTATTGGTAATCTGCAGGGAAGTAGAATTTAGTTTCCTAGATGTAGTTGCCAAGCGTGGGTCAGCTTTTTTGTGGCACCATTTTTGTACATTTGGTGCTTATGAGTCCCTGCTACAGAACCAGGTGAATGAACTTCACACTTTTCTTGCTTCATGTCTCAGACACTCAGAAACAGCTGCATTCCTTGGTTTTCAACTTCACCAACTCATCAGATTTTGCTGCAGAAGAATGTCATTAAAATCCTAGGCTTTGGTGGAAATCATTCGAACTGTTCTTGATTAGTGAAATGCTGTGATGGTGACGGATTTTTTTTTTTTTTAAGCTGTGTCTTGGAGGTACTTTTCTCTGCACACCGCACATCACAATCAGAAATACGGGGGCTGCTCTTCCATAGATCCTGAGTTCAATTCCCAGCATCCACATGGTGGCTCACAACCATTTATAATAGGATCTGATGCCCTCTTCTGGCATGCAAGTGTACATGCAGAACACTCATACATAAAATATAAGTTTAAAAAAAAAGAAAAGAAAAAAGAAAAACATGTAGGGTTAAGTAGTGATTCTTATGCGGACAGATGTCCTGGAGTTATCCCCCTGTAGTGGCTTCAGTCTTGCTGCTGAAGTGCATTCTGCCTTGGCTTCTTTGGCCTTGGAAAGTGGTTCCAAACTGCTTTCCCTAAAGGATGGTCAAAGGCCCCAAATGTCCTCATTAGAAAGTTGTACCAAGCCACACAAATCCTGCATGGTGAATGGTGCATGCATGGCATGTGAGATTCATATGCACTAACATGAGACCAGAAAACACAACTAGTTTAGAAGCCAAACCCAAGAGAGAGCCAGGGGGATTTCAACTTTCCATAGAGCCTAGAAGCAAGCAAAGCCCAACATCCTTGGCACTCGTGTACCTGAGACCATCTACTCTTCAGATGCTGTCGAGACAAGCAGCCGGGATGGAGGATGCCCTTGTCAGCATAGCCAGAGAAACCATGGAGGTGCAGCAGTAGCTTAGGAAGGCCCAGCTGCCGGGCCTGCATGGCCCCAATGTGGAACTGTTGGCACCATACATGAAAATGCATTTTCTCCCAGCTCTTTTTGGGCTTCATCCCTTCCCCTCCCTCTTTACTTTGTAGGAAGAGGTAACACAGCATCTTAATCCATACCTCAGGACCACCTGGAATTTACTATGCAGCCCAGAATGGCTGTGAGCTCACAGAAATTCCCCTGCCTTAACCTTCTAAATGCTGGAATTACAGTCATAAAGTACCACACCCAGCTGCTTTCTGTCTCTTGTTCTCCATCCCTCCTTCCTACTTAAACCCATGGCAATCTTCCTGCCTTTCTTTTTCCCTTCTTCCCTCCCTCCTGTGCCCTCCCTGCCCCTCCCCACACATTCTCCTTTCTTCATTTTTTGAGACAAGAACTTGCTTATACAGCTTGGTCTGATAATTTCTGCTTAGCCCAGGTTGGCCTGGTGCCCACAATCCTACTTCAGCCTCCCAAGTACTGAAATTACAGCAAGTGTGTATCATGTCTGCCTCAGGCTTGCTCATTACTTTTTGATTTTTAATTAGATTTTTATCTACTTTCTCTGTCTCTGTCTCTGTCTCTGTCTGTCTCTCTCTTTCTCTCTCTCTGTGTGCGTGCACACACACACATGCATATAATACAGCTGTGTATAGAGGTCAAAAGGTTAACTTCACTCACACTAGGCAAATGCTCTTCCACAGCCACCACCCAATGACAAGTCATTTTGGCAAAAACAGGAATATTTTCATCATATCAAAAACTAGAAGGGCTTGAAATATAACTTCATGGCAGAGTACCTGCCTAGCATCTGTAAAGTTTGTGTTTAATCCCACCCTCTGCCCCACAAAAAAGTCAAAGATAATTTCCAAAGTTTTAGTAATTGGAGGGTGGGAATGAACCATCAGAAGGCTAGTAGAGTTTAGAGTATAATCAAATACTATCTAAGAAACGATTTTTAAAATTTTATGTTTGAGGTAGAAATCACTTCCTGAATCTGTGTTTAAATACTGTTCACCTACTGAGGGGAAATATTATACAAGTTTACAAGCTGAGCCACAGTGTCTAGAGCTAAGTCTCTTTCATAATCAATGGCATTTACTCTGTGGTGTTCAGGTGGGGTAAGAGCTCAGAAATCCAGGAAATCTGAGATGCTTTGCCATAGAAGATTAAGTGCTGAGCTTAGAAAGGGTGAAAGGGTTTGAGAAACCCAAGGCTATCAAGTAATCAGACCCTGAGATTGAAAAAGTCGCAGCTTCCTGTCTGTTAAGTAGGTCTTTCTGTTTGCTTAAAATGTTAAAATTTATTCCCAATCACCGGAGCTGGAAGGATGACTTAGTGGTTAAGACGTATTGCTCTCACAGAGGACCTGAGTCCAGCAGCTCACAGCTACCTGTAACTCTACACCAGGGGTCCAAGAACTCTGGCCTTGTGTGCACACCCCATGTGCAAAACATGCATAATTATACTTGAAATAATAAGACTAAGTCTTTAAAGAAATAAATTACAGGGCTGGAGAGATGGCTAAGTGGTTGAGAGCACTGACTGCTCTTCCAGAGGACCTGGGTTCAATTCCCAGCACCCACGTGGCTCACAACTGTCTGTAATTCCAGTCTCAGGGGACCCAACACCCATGGCAAAAATACCAATCTACCTAAAATAAAAATAAATAGATTTTAAAAAGAAGAAATAAATTGTAAATGTCACCAACCCTTCCTCTGTGTCTCCATACTATACTGGAGAATGGCAGGAGCTTGCTAGTGGTATTTAGGAGAAATAGTTGCAGACCTCTTCTAGACCAGGTAAAGTGTTGTTTTGGTCTTGGTGAAGTGAAAACTGCCTAAGCTGAAGCCTTCTTTTCCATGGGCTAAGAGGGCTGCTTTTTGAGTATATGATACCTGAGGATGCTTCCCACTCTGCTCACTCACTGCTGATGGCTCGTGAATAAACATTCCTCTCTGGATGGGCATACTAAAATCATGGCCTTCCTCTTTTGATGTTAATGAGAACATAACCCACCAGACAGGACCAAGAGTAAAACATTAAGTCCAGTGAGCCCAGATACAGATGTTTCTTGGGAACATTAAGACATAAGAGGGCTTAGTCTTTACATTTCCACTCAAAATTACATAGAAAGGAAAACCTGTCAATTTTATATACTCTTAAAAATCTGTTCTTGAGATGTGGCAGGGAGACAGCTCAGTCAGTCAAGCTCTTTGCCCTGCTGGTGTGAGACCTGAGGTAAACCCTCAGGTTCCACATTAAAAGGTCAAGCACAGTGGTAGTGTGAGCCTGTAATTCCAGGGAGGATCCCTGGAGCTGATTGGCCAGCCAGCCTAGCCTGACTGGTGGGTCCTAGGTCCCAGTGAGAAACCTTGTCTCAAAAACAAAGCAAAACAAGGTGAATGCAGTGGCTGAAGGGGAAGAAGAACCATGGCGGTCCTCTGGCTTACACTTGAGAGTACACACACACACACACACACACACACACACACACACACACACACTCACACACACACCCCTCTTTATTCAATGACACAATCCCTTACTAACAACACTACAAATGAACTCTATTTCTTCTCTGCTTGTACTGTCTTTTGTTCTCTTGTGTCCCCCTAAAGCTAGCTACTCAGTTGCCTAAATCTGAAACTAGTACCATAGAAGTTTCCTGCCCTTTCATTCCATGCATCCAGGTCCAAGTCAAGAATGTTCTGCCTTCTAAACAGGCCTGGAATCTTAGTCTGTTGTCTACCTTCACAGTTCAGGTCTTAGCACTTCTCATCTGGACACAGAAGTCTCTTTGCTGTTCCCTGGTTTGTAAATTTTCACTCACTGACCATACTTCACATGGTCGCTATGAGACCTATAGAAAGTCTTTCTAGGGCTTGGAGTGTAGCTCTGGGATAGGGACCTTGCCTAGTATTTAGAAGGTCCTAGACTTTATCCCCTGTACTGCAAACACAAATAATCAAGAATATTTCTAAAATATGAGTCACATCCCTTTCCATTTCTCAGCTCTACACAATATTTTTGTCTCTCCTTTGGGTAAAAATCAGACCCCAAAATGATGGACATGGAGGAGTAGCAGGGCTGGGCTACAGATGCCTTCATCACTGACCTGGGCTTGATGCAAACACAATAGCCCAAAGAAGTGACACTGTCCATAGAACCAATGTGATATAATAAATTAGCATTGGTTCATGCTCCTCATCTTGATGGAACTAAAAACAACTGTGGATCAGAAGCTGGTCTGTGGGTGTGTGTGCCATTAGAATTAATGGGACACACCATTGTACTGAAGTATCTCTCTTGGATTTAATACTCAGTTCTTTTTCATTGACTTGCCTTACACCTCCTGTTCTGTCGGCTATGCTCTTCCCTTCTGGAAGGTTCTTTTGCATCAGATGCTTATTCTTTGAAACCCAGTACATCACCATCACCTTGTGAAAAGTTCCTGACTTCCTGAGACAGAAGTACCACTCTGAGTTGGGTACAGTTTCTCAATGTTGAACATACTTCTTTTGCAGGTATGAAAGCTAAAAGTGATGGGATTAAATGTTGTTCTGGTCTGTTCCTTAGACCAACGACTTTTCCAAGTCAAGACATTTTACCCACTTGGACATTGTTAGTGCTTAACACAGCCATACACCCACAACAGATGCTCGCTAGTGAGGGCAAAGACACAAAAGCAGGGGCTAGAGAGATGTCTGGGGGTTAGGAAGGACCACTTACTGCTCTTTCAAAGAACTCAAAGGACCAAAGGTCCTGTTCTGGAGCTCATTTTGTAAACCAGGCTGGTCTTGAACTCACAGAGACCTGCCAGCCTCTGCCTCCCAAATGCTGGGATTAAAGGTATGTGCCACCTCTGTCTGGCTAATAAAAATAAATCTTAAAAAAAGAAGATAAAACAAGAATAAATGGGAAAGCTCCAAAAAGTACTGAAACAGTGCTATGTTCAAACTGTGTGCTAGATACTTTGCCTACATTACTTCCTGTGTCACATACTTTTCCTATAGTACTTCCTGTGCTAGATACTCTTCCTATCTTACTTCCTGTGAGTCTTCTCAACATTCTCTCTTAGGGATAGCTTTGGTCTCATTTCACAGAGGTCTTCTTGCTGGTCCTCAGATGACTGCAACACAAATGCAGATCTTCGTCTTACCTGTCTGTGTCCCTTCTGCTGCGATGGAGGATAAGATCCAGATAGTAGGGCTGATCTTCCTACAGCCTAACATTCAGTGTTGATGGATCTGTTCAAATTTAGAGGTAAAATAACTGAGGCTCAGCTTTAATTATATCTTAGAATTTCTTGAGAATCACAGATAATTTGAAGCAGAACTATAATTCAAATAAGAATTATTTATTTATTTGTTTGTTGTTTTTTTCTGTGACAGGATCTCCCTTTGTATCCTCTGCTGGCCTTGAACTCACAATCCTCCTGGCTAGGTTTTCTGAATGCTGGGATTACAACCATGGACTACCACATCTGACCCAAAGAAAATCTTTAAAACAGACATGATTCCATTATGTTTCCAATGTCTATTAAAGAGAGAATAACTATTGCAATGTGAAACTTGATAAAAAATTTCTCCATTTGGTCCATTTTGCATATCGTACTACCATAGAAAATAGAGAGAGCTAGGTAGATACAACAGACATGTACACAAGTACACACACAACTCTCATACAAGATATATATATATATATATATATATATATATATATATATTTGTCTAAAGTAACAACAGCTCAGTGGATTAATCACAGCACTTAGAGCATTCAAAGACAGGCATTCTTGTGCCTTTCTTAGTTTCCTTCCTCAAAACAGTACCGAGCAATAATACCTTTCCACTTTCCATGACATGATGAGATACAATCATGGTTTTATGAATGCAAATTGTACAACTATCTCCAATAGAACTTTATTTCCTTGGCTTGTTCAACTAACAATAATAGTTCTACCTATTCAGAACTTGCATCTTCTTTCTATTGCTCACAGCGTTGTAGAGAGGTCACATCTAAAAGCCCAAACATCACCCCTGAGCCAAATATTTCATGAATGCAGCATTTTTTTTTAAAATGGAAACCAAATTTAATAATCTGGCTTTGGGCTTTGCCAGTGCTTAAGAAGCTCTTGTTCATGTTCCTTTAATATTAAAACCCTTTGGTCCCGCAGTGAAAAAAAATTAATAAAACGGAACACACCCACAGAAGTCACAGTGTTTGTTACAGTTTGTAGAGCCAGTGCAAGTTTTGGGCCTCTTAAGAAAGTTGGCATTTATTTCATAGTGTGAAAAGAAAGTCCAACAATTATATTTACCTGAAATAATGAGTAGTTAAGACAGAGAAACTGAAGATCAAAACAGTCACAGTATCTGCAATGCTTAACAAGCCAAGTGAATAACCAGGCTCCTTTCTATGAGGGCTGGGCGCCCCATGCATTCAGTCAGACCAGGCTGGATTAGAATGCACCAGACTGGTCAGTCTAAGCACCCCTTCTGGATTTTATTTTGTCAAGTGAATTATCAGCTGAAACCCTTTTCCTTCTTATTATTCGTAGGAGAAACCAAACTGGGAGGGTGGAGGACTTTGGCCAGAGACATGTTTTCCATCCTCTAGTCATCCCAAGTAGGGGTAAGATCATAAAAACACCAACTGCACAAGAGGTAGGAAGGGAAGCCTGTCTTCTCCCTGAGGAAAAGAAGATCACCATACTTACAGAAGCCGCCTTCAAAGTCTTCTCCAGAGAAAAGGTTCTGGGAGCAGGGAGGAGGCAGAGGAGCAGAGATTAGGTGGCCGCAGGACTTCCTTCCTCCTCCAGAATGGGAAACTCATTGTTCCTTATCACCCTGACCTCTGAGGGGCTCCAGGAGCCTGGGAGGCCTGGCCTCTGATCCCCACCGCCCTCCCTCCTGGCCTCTGGGCCTCGGATTTCCAACTTGCAGATAAAGCTGCCCAGCCTGACACCCGCTCCAAGATTCATTAGGGACTGTCTGCGAAGTGCTTGCCAGATGCAGTTATATAAGGCAGGCGTATTATTATCATCACACACCCCCATAGACCCAGCTCTGCCAGACAAACAAAAGGCAGTTCCAAGAAGAGGAGGAGCAGCGGCAGAAGTTCCACTGGGGGTGAATTTCGGGACACCGCTGAACTGACTGGAAAAAAAAAGGGCAACCCAATACGAGTATGCAAACCTCGACAAACAAACTGCGCTGCCGCTGGCCGGCTGGGAGGGGAGGGGGCGGGAAGGCAGTCAGGGTTTCCAGGCGTGTGGTTCTGGCGCCTGGAGCACCCGGTACAGTAGCTGCCTGTGGCAAGATGGAATGGATGAGGAAGATGTGGGCTTTGGAAAGCCAGGCGTTCCAGAGGCCAAGCACTTAGTAAACACCAGTCATTCTTCGACCCGGACCCGGTGCTCTGTTCTCAAAACTCCTGGTTTTGCTTTTCCTAATGGTGATTTGCAGTGAATCTCCTAGGCGCGGTGGAGTCCTCTGAAGCCTGTCTGGGCCTCAGTTGTTTTCTCTGTGAGAGCAACACCCAGCCTGGGTCATCTGAGAAAGTTCCCTGCCACAGTCCCCATCTCAGTTTGGTACTGTATCTTCTTTATTATTATCCTGCCTGGGGCACTCCTCCTTGTGTGAAGACGTCTAGCCCGGCATTCAAAGCCCACGTTTTTGTTTGCACACTAATTTCTCACTTCCGGCGCTGCCCTACAGTATCATGACCGGGCAGCATCTTAGAAGGATAATCACTCTCAAAAGGTGAATTTAGCAGCAGTCTTCGCATTTCCAGCCTCGCTCACAACATCTGTCGGTTCAAATCTCTGGTGGCCTGCAAAAGCTCACCCAATTTTTCTCGTCCTACTGTTGACACTGCTTTTGGGTACCATAGCTCACCAGCTCTACTGGTAACCCGTGTTATTGGTGCTGGTGGCCTGAGTCAGAGCCTCAAGAATAGCAGAAGCTTGGTGAGTTCATTGAATTCGTTTGAAATCAGGTCTCATTATATAGCCATGGCTGTCCTAGAACTCACAGAGATTCGCCTTCCTTTGCTTCTGCTTTCCTAGGATTAAAGGTGTGAGCTACCAAGCCTGGCTAGCACTGAATTATTTTACCTGTGTCTTCTGAGTTATGCAGGAGCCTCCCTCCATGAATGGAGATCTTGGTTGCTGGGAATGTGTAATAGATTGATGAAAGTTGATGGTTCCCCTCACTTATTTGAATGATTTAAAGTGTTTTTATATTTAAGGGGAGAGGCTGAAACACGGCTCCTTGCTAGGAAGAATCCTTGCCTAGCACACTGGAGACCCTTGGTTTCATGCTTGCACTGGCAAAAACAGAGTCACAGCTTTTATCAAACATTTAGGGGAACACCAGTTTGAGCTGCCTTTCTTCAGGACGTAAGACAGGGCAACTAGCATCTGTGAAGCTGCTGCTACCCACAGAAGATGTCCCATAAAGTAAAATGTGTGGACCAGTGAGATGACAGTTGGTAAAAGCGCTTGCTGCTAAACCTTGCACCTTTCAAACTAAGTTACATCCCTGGAACCCATTGTGGAAGGAGAGAAAATATTTCAGCAAGCTGCCTTCTGACCTCTGCAAGTCCTGCCCCCTGACATATATAAATAAATCAGTGTAATTACAAAGAAATAAAGTACAATACAGCTTATTTCATACAATCCCCTGAAATTGGAATTTTTCAGCACTAGCACACTTGGGGATACATTTTAGGGAGACTGTGAGGGCCCTTAGAAATAGCAGCAGCTCTCCACTCCGTGACATGGGGTGAATACAGCCTTCTTGGGGCTTTTTATTAACATGTTCTTGGTGACATTTCCTCTGTTATTCTTTGACCAAAGCAGCATGCTTTAAATTCCACGTCTGGTGGCTGGAACCTCCATCCTGTTATTTAGGAGACTTGAGCTGTTTCTACGCAGCACATGCTCTCTGGCGCATACAGAATGCTCAGTGAATTAGAAGAACTTCCCCGCCTCCTCTAATTTGGAACAATCCAAACCAATTCAGGTTCTAAAGAATTTCAGCGTCAACTTGAGTGTTTGGGTTTTAGGGCTAGATGTGCTCATGTATTCTTGCTTTGTATTTTAGAGAGGCCGGGGACCCAGGACCTCACTGGTGGTAACACAGCCATAGTCCTAATGAGCACCCTTGAAAAAAAGAAAAACCAAAACAAAACTTCTTTTACCATTTGATTATTTTGTATGTATGGGTGTTTTTCCTACATGTATGTTAGTTCCCCATATTAGTGCAGCATTTCCGGGAGACAGAAGAGGGCTTGGATCCCTAGGACTGTAGTTCCTGATAGTTGTGAGCCACCGTGTGGGTGCTGGGGTTAGAATGCAGGTTCTGTGAAAGCACACTCTTAACCATTGAGCCATCGCCCTTGCGTCCTGATGAGCATCCTTAACCTACCAATATTCCGAAATACAATCGTTTTAATCTTTATTTTACCAATAGGAATAACAAGTCTAGCTGTGGCAGCCATTTTCCATCTCTATGACACAGTCCGGAGAGAAGAGAGAAGCAACGATTCATTACGGTGTCACAGATTCCCACCCATGCTGGCTTGGTTATGTTGCTTGAAGGAAGCCTGTTATTGGGCTGGAATATCATAGTGTGGCGGACCAAAGGACCCTACCTAAAGACACTGAGAAGCAAAAGATGTAAAGGGGGAAGTTGTTAGGGGCCAAGTACCAACTTCAAGAGTGCGACCCTGGTGACCTGATGCCCTTCCCTAGGCCCTGTGCTTGAAGGCCAAGAGGATCACAGGCCAGCCATTAAGCCTTTAGCATGGAAGCCTCTGGGTGATATTGCAGATTCAGGCCACAAAATTAATTACACAGTTAAGAGTGTGAACAAGCCAGAATCTGAACCCTAATCAGTATGACTCCACTGACTCCATTCCTTCCAAATCGATAAGAAACCTTACTTAAAAGGAGTGGCATCTTCTAGTTATAGAAGTGGGTTTCAAGGAGCCCAAGACCTTTAGGCTATGTTCAGGTGCTTGACTGTGTGTGGCATGACAGCTGTGAGGTAAAGCCAGGATAGCTCAGTAGCCACAATTTGGATTCAAAGAAGCATACTTTAATCTGGATTGTGTGTGTGTGTGTGTGTGTGTGTGTGTGTGTGTGTGTGTGTATGTGTGTGAGCATGTGCATGTGTGTGTGCATGTATGTCTGTGTGTGTATATGCATGAGTGTGTCTGCGTGTTGTTCATTTGTTTAGTTTTTAAGCAAGTATTTATTTTTAGGTATATGTGTGTTTTTGCCTGCATGTTACCTGTGTACAACACATGTATGTGGTGCCCACAGATCAGAAAAGAACAACAGAGCCCCTAGGACTGCAGGAACAGATGATATAAGCTGTCACATAAGTGCTGGGAATTGAACCTGGGTCCTCTAGAAGAGCAACCAGTGTTTTTAACTCCCTAGTCATCTCTCCAGCACCTTGGTTGGTTAAGGAAACAGGGTCTCACTCTACAGACAACACAGACTTAGTAAGCACTATGTAGCTCAAACTCAAGTGCCCTTCCTTCCTCACCTTCTGAATGCTGTGAGCCATCGCCAAACCAAAGTGAGTCTGTTTTACAGAGTATGTAGAGTTTATTTGAAAATAGTTCCACGACTCAAAAAAGCATTTCATTTAGGTTAAGCATATTGATGTCTACTTGTAGTCCCAGTTACAAGTAGAGGTGGAGGCAGAAGGATCATTTTAGTCTAGGTGTTCAAGACTAGCCTGGACAACTAGGAGACCATAGTGATAAATATTTAAATTATGAAACCTGAATGGGCTGGAGATGTGACTCAATTGATAAAGTGCCTGCCTGGTATTCAGGAGACCCTACATAAATACAGTACATGGGAGGTGGAGGAGCAGTCTGGAAGTTCAAGGTCATCCTGAGCTATATAGTGAAGTTTAGTCATGGAAAGCTTGGAATGAAACCTTGTGTCAAAATAAAACACACATTTTGTAAAACTTGATTCAGAGAGACATAAAGTGCCTTGTCTATGATTTTATCACTGACAGTGTAGATACTCACTTTAGATAGCTAGCCTGTCCCTGAGACTACTCCAACCTGGTCCTGTTAGCTCACGACTTGCTAAATCACAGGGACATCTGAGCTCTCTGGTGTGACAGTGTCTTCACAGTATAATCCTTGAAAAAAGAAGATAGGAATACCTTCATGATGGCAAGTTTTTATGATTTTTTTTAGCCTATTGACTGTAAATCTAAGCGTGACCTACATGGACCTTGTAACTAATTACAATGAGAAAGGGCTCAAATGTAGTTTGGATGATTCAGGGTCCTTTTGCATTCACATCAAAGCCATCACTGAAGGAGATTTTTAAATGCCTAGCTAATGCATGGCTGGGGTCTGAGAGTTCCTGCTAGAAAGCTTGTTTAAGCTTTACTTATCAATCAGTAAAAAGTGACTATTTACAGGGGACACAGTAGGTACAGGCAAGACATTATTCATATAGAGTAGGTATGGCCAGGCTAAGTGGACATCATTCCAGCTGGTGTTGCTAGACTTATAAGTCTTGGGTTTCACATGCCATTGTGGTATCTCAGGGCCTCATTGGGCCCTTCAAAGGCCCAAACTCATAAGTTCCTAAGTTTCTTTCTTTCTTTCTTTCTTTCTTTCTTTCTTTCTTTCTTTCTTTCTTTCTTTCTTTTTCCTTCTTCTTCTTCTTCTTCTTCTTCTTCTTCTTCTTCTTCTTCTTCTTCTTCCTTCTTCTTCTTCTTCCTTCTTCTTTCTTCTTTCTTCTTCTCCATTTGCAGCCTCACTAGTATGGAAGGTACTCCACCTGGCTCAGTCTGCTGTCAATGAGATGACATCCAGTCTTCAACCCAACCCAGCTTCCTGGGTTTCTGCTCACTCTGGGACCATGACATTTGTCAAAGGAACTAATCCTGTCCTCCCTTTCGAGCCCTCTCCTGCTAGACACAGACACCCCATTCTGGCCACAACAAAGCCAGGCTCCCCTAGTGCTGAAGTTCACTATGTTCCCAGTCCCAGAGTGTACTCTGCTTACAGCCTTGAGTCTCCATCTCTGGGTGGTGACTAATAACTACTGTGGATTCTCTCTGTTCAGTGTCTGCTGTGAGCTCCAATGTCTCCAGAGCTCTAGGGTGGAACTCCCTCCTTCACCACCCTGGTGAAGAGAACAAAACAATGACCAGACATTAATACTAATACTAAAGGAATTTATTACACAGATCTATTGCCAAACAGACCATTTCTGGACTTGTGTTAAGCATCATGCTATCCTCAAACAGAAATGAATTTTAGCTCAAATAATGTCAACTGGACCTGATCTTTATTAATTTAAACACCCCCAAGCTTTGCCATCTGCTGTTTTTAATTGTTACTTTGCTCACCTAGAGGTCTTGGGGGTCAGTGGCATGTCTCCTTTCTTGAGAGCACTTTAACTATAGTCCTGCCTGGAGGCAAAGGACAAGAAGATGACCCTTCCATGCCTGTCATTTAAATCCACTAACTACATTCTTTCAGGAAAATGCAGCAGAAAAAATTTCTCATCTCCATAGATGGAAGGTTATAATAAACAGTTTTTTTTCAGTCTGAGACATCCTATCATTAATATATTTCTGAATTCTCAACCCTAGAAACAAAGCTCCCGATGTAATTTCTTTCCTGTTCGTGAGATTTACAATAGAAAGGTCATGTTTGCACTAGACTTTGGTTTGAAATTAATCTTCTTCTCTCCTTGTATTTCTATAGTATCCAGGCACTTCATTATTTAGTCATTTCCAAATATGAGATGCTTGTCATTCTTGAACAACGATCTAATCTTCCCTTTGTGGGTGGAGAAAGCAAGCCATTGCCAGGGCACAGATCACTCGGAGGATTACCAGGGGCCCTGAAGTGCTTTCCTCCCTGTCTCAGCCAATCTACAAGGTAAAGACGTAAATTGTTCCATCTGTGGCATGTGCAATATCCTCCAGTCATGGGAAGGTGTTCATGCAAAGCTCATCTGCATCAGGCATGGGGCACTGAGGGTGCAGTAGCACTATTGCAAATTTGGGTTAGGCAAGGCTAAGTAGAGAGTTCTCTTTTTGTTTTTGTTTTGTTTTTTAAAACTTAATTAATTTAAAAGTTTTTTTTTGTTAGTGTAGGAAATACTGGGTTTCTTTGTGACATTTTCATATGTCATTCTGTTTCTTCGTATTTATCCTGTCACTGTTCCTCACCTTGTCCTCTGCTCCCAACAGTATCTGTCTTTTTCCCAAATAATTGCCTTTTCTGCTTTTCAAATCATATACGCATGCATTAAATCTAGGCCCCTCCACTGAGCGAAAACACAAAGTAGCAATGTATGTCTTTCTTTTTTTCCCCTCCTAGTTTACATAGTTAGTTCAAAGCCAGCCTGGACTACATGGCTGGTCTCTGTCTCAACCCCCCTACAAACTCTTCTACAAAATAAACAGACATCTTTAGATCTCCCAACTGACTTCAGTATTGAGGCTCCACCTTTACCATCTCCTTATCTTTCAGAGTGTGCGTCCTGTATATCAACACACACTATTAGAACAACGATTCATTTAAACCACATTTATTTGTTCATCAAGCCTCAATTTTAGGGGTAGCGACCAGCTCCTGTTAAATTTCATAACATTTTATCTACGTACATACAGTATGGGCTTTCATGTGATTCTAGTAGCCAGTCAAAACCCTGCCCACCCCTCACTTCAAAGGATTCTTCACTTGACTAATTTTAAAGAGTAAATTGATTTTCTCATCATTTGCGGCCTTTGACAATAGGAAGGCTGATGCGGCAACATTGCTAAAACGACAGCTCCCTTCCACCCAAGGGGAAAGAATGCGTGTTAATATCCTTAATGACTGGCATCTTTATGAGAAACGTGAAATCATTTATCCTCAGCAATAACCTGCCTAGGATTAAAAAGTACTTGGGGCTTAGAACGGAAGTAATCTGTCAGGAGAAATTATTTAGACTGATGTGAATTAGCTGAATAAATTGGCTTCCGGTAGCTTCCTAAGGCCCCAAGGACATGTAGATTCACGTTGGTTAAAAGTCAGCCTGAGCTTCGAAGAATCTGGAAAAGAATCTGCCATTCTATAGGAAGAAAACATAACACATTTATTGGATGCATTCCTTTTGCAAAAAGATAACACATCTACTTGATATATTCTTTTTCATCTACTAGGAAAGAGAAGTGATTTCAGAAGGCCATGGATATCAAAGGGACTGGTGGAAAAATCAAACGGACGACTTGCCTGCTCAGAACAACAGCAGGATCTTAACAAAAACCACCTCCTTGTGAGGCCCTGATTCTAAACAGTAGAATTGTTTTTCCTTCCAGCACTGGTCTAGTCCTCTCAAGGCTGGCTAGGGCATGAGCCTGAGGAACAAGCACAAGTGCTGCTCGAGCCAGCCAATATGCAGTAATGTGCAATGTGCAGGCAGGCTTGTTTCCTGCAGGGCCACCTCCTTCCATTTTTAATGGCCTCAGAGATACACACCAGCTAACAAGTTTTTATTGGAATCTCATCTCTCTCTCTCTCTCTCTCTCTCTCTCTCTCTCTCTCTCTCTCTGTCTGTCTCTGTCTTTTTCTCTATAGCTTCACAGTAAACGTTTTACCTCTTTACCCAGAAAGCCTGTCAAATAATAGGAAGAAGCACTGTAGCGGCCTGGGAAGTTTAATTGGTCTGGGAAAAGGTATAAATTGTTGGAAAATGTAAACTACATCCACGTAATTGATGCCTAAAATTTACTGCTTCAAGAAAAGAATTTTAAAGTCTGAGTGTCCTGCAGGCACAAGTTCAATACTACCTTTGCTAGGGAATGGAAACACATTCTGAGAGGGGCTCCAGCAGCGGCTTGGTTTTATATGTTTAAACATGAAAACAGAAAGACATGGGTGGGTGGTATAACTCTATGACAGAGCACTGGCTCATCACGAGCCAAACCAGGTCCACTACCCAGTACCCCACACTCCACATCAGTTGTGTTATAAATAAAAGAAATGAAAAGTTTTATGTAAGTCTGTATGTGTGTTTTGTGTGTTTGCAGATATATGTGTATGCGTGTGTGTACATGCATGTAGATGCCAGAGGTGAACTTCCTCTGACACACCTCAGATGCCTTCCACCTTGATTAGAAGAGATAAGCATCTCTTACTGGCCCGGTCAGCCACCTGGCATGCCAACCAACTTCCTGGACCCACCTTTTACTGCCTCTACAGCTCTGGGATTAAAAGCATATCTAAATTTATATGGGTTCTGGGGCTAGGAATCAAGGCCTCAAGTACTTTCTGGATTGAACTATCTTCTGAGATCTAACCGTTTAGAAATGGGCATTGGAGGAGGGTTGACCAAGAGCGAGAAGGAGAAGGAGAAGACATCAGTATGAAATGAGTTAGGCTTGTCACCTGGTCTTTGTTTAAGCAAGCACAGGCACAGATTGCAAATGCAGTGCTGTGCACACCAATGAGCAGGTGTTGGGGGAGGCAAGAACAGACTGGGTAGAGGCCAAAGAGGAAGCAAGAGGTGTAAGAGACTGGACCCCGATGCCATCTCATTGTAACGCTGCAGACTGAGAGATACTGGTGAGGAAGTAAAGGGACTCAGAGAGAAAACAGCCTTGGGCATGCAGAACTAGCAGGAGTGCTGTGTCTGGGGTTGAAAGCAGCCCATGTTATTGCAAAGCTGAAGCTGAGGGTTGAGCAGGGATAAGGGTTAGAGGCAGGCAAAAAAGTGATGAGGGGCAGGCATCTGCCTATGCCAGGCCAAACTGAGTGACCTGAGTGAGGCTGCCGGACTCCAAGGGATGCAGATTTTACCCACAGTTCCCTCACACTGTACTAAAGTTCAGTTGTGCACCCAAGGGATTTGTGTGCTGTACTGGAATCCCTGGACAAAGACAAAGGTGGCTTTTTAGAAGTAAGTGCAACAGGGTGAACATGGAGCTCTGTGCTTACCCAACTGTCTTATTTGGGCAAAAAATGTATGTGAACGATTGGCATATGGCATTTCAGATTGAAAAGATACAACAGAAGGTGACCAGCGGGAGTGTCCTTTCAGACAGGTTGGGGAGGGGAGTGCGGCATTCAGGATGCAGAGGCAGGCAGATCTCTGTGATTTTTGAAACAGCCTGGTCGACACAGCAAGTTCTGGCCTGGGCTGCATAGTGGGACCCAATTTTTCTTTGTTTTGTTTTTTAAAGGAAGAAGGGGTTGGAATGGAGAGGTTTTTGTCACCATCTGTTCTTAACATACATCTTGCCTCTGACTAGTCCCTTTCAGAGTCACTACTTGTTGGGTGGCCATGAGGGGCACCTGGGAAAGTGACTGTGTCTCCAAGAGATGGCTATGCCCCTGCTCTGTCTGCTGTGTGCCGAAGTTTTGGATTCTTTGTCTAATTGGTTATAGCAAAAGGAAGGGAAAAAAAAATCACAAGATCTAACCAGCAGCATTCAGGATTTTTTTCCCCTTTATTTTTGTCATACAGACAAGTGACTATAATCTAAACAAAGTTGTCCAGTCAAAGGACACACCTGTCAGATTATCAAGAGGGCAGTTCAAGCTTCCAAGGACTGACTTAATCATTTAAAAGTGAAATTCGTTCTCTCTGTCTTTTTCTGGCTTTGAAATTTCGCTTATAAAGCGAGGGTTGGTAAATTGAGCCAACTTAATTTTTAGATCTTGTGTTTAAGTATTCAGACTATAATGTCTTAAAAGCTTTTTAATAGAGAACTCTAAACATCATCCATTCATTAAACAAGCAATTACTGAATGTTTAGAGTGTGTCAGTGACTGCTGTGGATTCAGGTAAGATTCTTCAATATATATAATCTTACACACTATGTTCTTAAAGAATTTTGCAGGGTTAAAAAATTAACAAATATAAGAAAAATAAACTGATTAAACTCTCAACTAGGCTTTAAAGGAAAAGGGGAGACTGAGAATTACAACTAGGGACAAAGGTCTTGCTTAGCAGTGGGTAAATCCTGGCTTCAGTCCTCAGCACAGCAAAAGTGAACTTACACACACACACACACACATATGCACACACACTCACATGCATACACACACACACACACACACACACACACACACACACACACACACACACACACAAAATTCAGTGAGATGGCTCAGTGGGTAAAGCCCTTGTTGCCAAGCCTGATAACCTGAGTTCAATCCCTGGGACCCACATGGTGGAAGGAGTAACCCAACTCCTGAAAGTTGCCTCTGACCTTCATACACCTGCCATGGCATGCACAAATAAATAAATGTAATAACAATCTTAATAAAGAAATGTATAAAGGGACTATTCAGGGGATGGTAGGGAGTGTAGCATCTAGGGTCTTGGGATCACTTCCTGCTTTGGTGTATATAAATCTGTAGCATTGCTGAGGGGTTCAAATTCTAGAGCTCAGCTCCTCATACAGAAGATGGGGAGAAACGAAAGAGAGAGAAGGAGAGAAAGAGAAAATGTATCCTCTGTCCCACATGCTCCAGAAGTATTCTGTATATGTCATGGTACTGTATCACTAAATATTGATATTTCAGTGTGGTTTACCTAAAAATATAAAATATTGCATAATGCACAATTTAGTTCCAATGCTTTCCCTAAGAACACAAAATATTACAGAATGTATGAGTTTGTCTTTCACAAATCTCAGCTTATTCTATATAAAATGTAGACATCATTCTTGGTGTTTTTAAGTGAATGCTTTCTTTGTATCAGCAAATGCTGCACAAGTCTAGAAGTTTCAGATGTGAGCATTTGGTAAAAGGCACTCGGAATTGAACCAGGACCTCACACACATAAGAGTTCTATAAAGCACCAGCCCTTAAGAAAGCACTGGGATCTTAGCAGGATAAATTGGATGACTGAGTGTAGCTCAGTGGTAGAATATCTATAGGATATTTATAGGATACACAAAGCCCTGGGTTCAATTTCCAATATCAAATTTCTCCATCCTACCTAAATAAAAAGAATCTACCAGAGTTCTGATTATAGTTGTCAGGAAACAGGTCTTTATCTAAACATTGTCAAGTACTGGCTCTGGGTAAGAAAACTACATAGCCTACTTCTTTTGTTTCTTAATCCATAAAATGTATGCAGTGACACTGATTTTTGTCTGGTCTTCATCTAAGCCATTACAAAGATTTTAAAAGAGTCCACCCAAGACAATTTGCAATGTTGGTATGGTGTGTTAACAACAGTAACTTTTAGGTACACAATAGTGTACCTATAGTTCCAGTTTATCCAGTGGCAGGGTTGGTTCTGTCTGACTCAAGGCTTACTTTGGACAACATTTTTTTTTTTTTTTGAGATTTCCATCTCAAAAAAATCCAAAATTTAATTATAAATTATCCTTGACAAGTGCTACTGAACATTGGTGACTGGTTGGTAGACAATGTGACCCTAAACTTTTAAGTGCAAGTTAACTTTTCAGGTTATACAAATAGACTACAGAAAGTGTAGAGAAATAGACCCTGATCCTCATCCTCCTTCTGTTGCTCCACAGATCCATTGTGTGTGCAATGACTTAACTTTCTTGTGCTTGCATTTCTTTACTAAAACCGCAGAGCTAAAAGGAGTTGTGAATTTAATGGAAAATTCTAAGGCAAGTAGAGATCAGTTGCAGGTTAATCTGTAGTTGATAAACTGTCCTAATTGTCTTGCTTTATAAAGACCGTCCTCATGTTCATGTTTCCCGAAACCAATGGTGGGGTTACAGAGCAGGATGTTGAAACGAACAATACCACCAACTGAAGATGCATCTAATCCATGTAACCTATCAAACATCATGGTCTAGATGTGTCTAACATGCTCAGAACACTTACATTGGTCTACACTTAGGCAAAAACACCCAAGCAAAGTCAAATTTACAGTAAATAGCTATCTTAGATAATTCATTGAATACTATACTGAAAATCAAAAGGATAATGTTTGTGTGGGTACATCTTCAGAGCATTGCAAAGTCAATTATGAAGCTGAACCACCTTGTCAGGGCAGGAACTCTGTGTGTATGTGTGTGTGCCCCCTCCGTGTGTGTGTGTGTGTGTGTGTGTGTGTGTGTGTGTGTGTGTGTGTGTGTAGGATTGAAAAGGATAGAAACATTAAAAAAAAAGAGAAACTATGGCCCCTCTTTAAAAAAATACTGAGAATAATCTTCACAAATTATGGTCTTGTTGACTAGATATTAATATGTTGGTGTGTATTATCTACAAATGTGATTTAGTTTCCTATCCTTAAAAATGGGCACAGGTATGTGATATGACATTCTCTATAAGGTTGTCAAAACCAAATACAAAATTTAAAAGTGCTTTTCAAAGTTTTAAATGCCAGCTGCTATAAGAAATTTTAAAGTGTATATTTGGGGTCAGAGAGATGACTCAGTGGACTGAAACACAGGCCACCAAGCATGATAACTTGAATTTGGTTCCCAGAATCTACATGGTAGCAGGAGAGAACCAAATCCCAAAAGTTATCTTCTGACCTCCACATGTGTGCTGTGGCATGCTTCTTCTAAATGAATATATACATGTAATTTATAAAAAACAAAAATGTACATTTCATAAACTATGGAGAAAAATCAAATTATGCTCTGAGTGATCACAACTTGTAGTGAAATACAAGCAAGAAGCCCACTCTCTGTACAGTAAGCTGATGACTGGGGCCAAATTTGCTCTGTGGTGGGAGAACAAGAGAAAGATGCCTTCACCATATTGGTCATCCTTTTGTGTTGTCCTATGAGGCCTTTGTAGGTTCAGTCTTTCATTTTAGCAGTTTGACATTTCACATGTGTTTTGGGACGGTGGTAATTGAATATATTTGAGAAAAGATGGTAGACCTGAGCTGGCAGAACAAGAGAGCTTCAAGAAGCCAAGGGGCGTAGCAACAGCACAGTGTGGTTTCTTCTGTTGCCCATTGTCAGAGGTAAGAGCAGTGTCCCTCACTATGGGTAACTGAGCTGTGACTAGGAAGCACATGTAGAGAAGATGGAGCTTACTTAGAGAACACAGCTTTCCTGCAGAGGCATGACTACAGAGAATCACTTTCTAGCACTCACTGTAACGCACTTCCTTTGCACAAAACTGGGTTCTTATTCTGCTATATTACCTTCACATTCCCAACAAAATTCACCCATCAGAAGCTGGAATCTGGGTTAGCCCAGACTGGAGCTGATTGTATAATTCTAGCCAGACCTGCCATCACATTTTCCAGTGAATTAAAATGACCAATTGCCCAAATATACCAGCAAAACCACTCTTTTTCCTATGATATTTCCCTCACTGCTCTGAAAATCATAATGGTTTCCTTTAGTTACATTTAACACCAAAGAGGAAACATGGAACATTTTTTAAAAGACAATTTCAAAAGGTAAACAAAACAAAACAAAACAAAAACCCACACGCTTGCTCCTTGTCAAGAAATCTTTTTATTTCAGGTTAGTAAAGTGTTTTTCTATGGTGCAAAATGAATAAGGTAAGGGGAATAAGACACAACATTTGTAAACCAATTATGATTAATTTTGTTTTCTTTGCAAGTAGATCGTCTTAAACATAAACTATATGGATAGATAATCATTTCTACACTCTGGTAGTTTATTGTAGCACAGAGAAATTAGCTCTTCCATTTCTTTTGGCAAAGCTCCATTACCTAAGGAAATCTTTCAAATGTTCTTTTCCCAATGACATTTTGTCACCAAGTGACAGTTCAGCTGCTTACAATCAGTAAGTTTGTCCATGAATGACAAAGTATGCTATATTTTGAAAAATTTTAAAGTACCGGAGCAGTGAAGTAGGAGCTGGAAGTCATGAGTTCTATGGGTAGAGACGGAACTCAGTCACTTTCTTATTGGAGGTCCTTGTCATGCATGGGTCCCCACCACTCCCATCGAAAAGTCTTGAGTTCTCACACTAACTGCCCCTCCACCCAGCCAACCCTTGAACCAGGGAAATGGCGCTTTCTGCACTTTGCCTTTCTGTGTACAATTGGCTCATCTTTGCTTCCCCCAATACAGTTAAGTTCCCACAACTTAGCTCAATGAGGACATTTAGAAGAAGTGATGAGCAGCATGTTGTGGGTATTTATAAAAAAAAAGAATGCCATCACAGAGTATGGTGGCATACTCCTGTAATCTGATTACTTGGGAAATGGGCAGGAGGATTCTGGTAAGCTTTAGTCCAGCTCGGGATACATATCCAGGCTGTCTCCCAAACAACTCCACAAAAAAACAAAAACCAACACACACACACACACACACACACACACACACACACACACACACACACACACCATACATCAACAGAAAAGCAAAGTTCTTTAGCATAAAGGTACATAATACATTCTCCATAGCAAAGGTGCTGGTTATTTGTTTTGGAATGGATTTTTCACTAGCAATATACTAAAAAGGAGACACCCCCCACCCCCATAATTTTTGGCAGGGCTCAGTTTTTCACCTGGGAACTTAGTAAGAGAATCCATGGTTGATGAAGAAATGAAATTCATACCTTTGTGTCTTAATGTGAAATAGAATGTGAGCTCCCATCAGTCCCAGTGGTAATCCAGTTTTTAATTTTTTAATAGTTTTATTTATGTTATTATGTTTTATTATGAGTGTGTGCACTGTAGTTCCCATGCAGGCTAGAAGAGGATGTCTGATTCCTCCTGGAAGTGGAGTTGAAACTTGTTGTTCTTGCTGGCTCCTCTACAAGAATAGCCAGTTCTCTGAGCCTCCTCTCCAGCTTTACTTTGAACTTTTAAATAAGACCTGGGTTGTGTAATTCTCTCTGGTAGAAACTCTCTGTGAGCTAGGGACACAACATGCAAAGCTCTGGATTAGATCCCACCAGAAGAAGGAAGGAAGGAAGGAAGGAAGGAAGGAAGGAAGGAAGGAAGGAAGGAAGGAAGGAAGGAAGGTGCACACCTTTAATCCCAGCACTCCAGAGGCAGAGGCAGGTGGTTCACAGAGCAAGTTCAAGGACAGTCAGGGCTACACAGAAAAATGCTTTCTTGAAAACGCAAAACAAACAAAAAACAAAAACAAGAAGCAAACAAAAAGAGAAAGAATAATTCTATGATGTTTGGCAGGTCCCTCCACAAATTCATCTTATCTTTCATCAGATGTAAACGTTCTTAGATGTTCTCCAAGATATATATACTTCCAACATCATATTTAACTTCCTAGAACCCCCAGTTTTAAATTATTCGAGATACATCAGCACACAAGATCCACTATCTTTGACAGAATGTCAATTGTATCTTCTCATGTGACTTGCTAATTGTCCTACAAAGTTTTCCATTCCTAGGCAAATAAATTTTAATCATCAAACCTTGTCTCGGAGAGACTGAGAGAGACTGATTTCCCATGGAGTCTATGAGTATTTCCACTCATGCTGAGCAGCAGATAGTAGATAGGTCTCCCTATCTAGCACCTTCCCTAACAATCTGGTCTGGCTCTAAATTTACAGGTCCTCAAAACCATAATTGTCACAGTCTCCTCAGTTCAGCTCTCAAGAGAAATTAATGGGTAACACAGAGTTCCAAGTGGCTGGCATGTGAATGACACCCAGCTATACAATTTCACATCTAATCAAGAAAGATGGGATCTGAGTTGGCCTATTGTCTTTCTGAATCTGCTTCTGGCTGGAAGCCAGCTGGCTCTAATGCAGCCCTGGAGAGTGATGTGGGCAGGAAGATGGGAAAAATATTTGAGCTCCAAAATCAGTGACTGTGATGGTGTCTTCCACATGGTCAGAAGATGCCTGGGGTAGCAGCAGATTTGCGGCTGATTAGTGGCCTGAAATTCTCAATGACCAAAGTATAATTTCTATCTTTGTCCACTCTAACTGTGGCTGGAATGAGGGTCTGTAGCATGTAAGGATATGTGATATCCAAGTCATGCTTGGCAGACACAGGACTAAAACCTCAACTTCTGCCTTAGTGGGTTTAACAATCCAAGGATAGGGAAGCAAAAGATATGAGGGATGGCGATAAATGCAAATTTGTGGAAAGATCACACAGAAAAGGAAACTAGTGATGGCTGGAAGAGTTTGATAAAGGAAGTGCCATTGAGGTAATGGGGCTGGAATCTTTCTCTTCAAATAAGATGGGTGAGCTTTGGCATGCAGAACCATTAGGGGAGCCAGGCCCAGCCCAGAGTACAGTGTGAGCAAGTGGTTTATAACAGAAGTAAGGTATAAAATTTCAGGACACCTGAAGCCAGTTTAGTCAAGAGTAAGAAAATACATGGAGGGAGGGAATGGCAGGGAATGTGAAAAGTGTATGGAGGGAGGAGACAGGAAGCCGATGTGGAAAGTTGTGTGTGTTGGGGGGTGCTGGGAGGTCCATGTGAAGTGTGTGGATGTCCATAAGTGGGAGCTGTAAAAATTGCTAAGAAGCTGCTTTAGAATGTCAAGAAGAACTAGTTTCAAGGGAAGTTCCATTTAACAGAGATCTGTAAGATTAGTGGAGATCAGAGAGATGGCAGAACTTAAGTTAGAAACTTAAAGGGCTGCTGGCTACTACAGTCCTCCCATCACTGCCTTAGTTGCAAGGACATCGGATATCTTCATTTGTACCATAGAGTCTTGTCTGGCCTGGAACTTACTAATTAGACCAGGCAGGTGAGATTGCAGACATAGGCCACTATACCTGCTCATAAGAGGAGAGTAATGTTGATCCAGATGAAGGGAATGGTAAAATAAAGGCAAAGAAACAACATCATGGCCCTGAAAAACAGTAAGTTTGTTTCTAACCATGCTATTGGCAGCATCCTAATGCTAGGATCCAGGTTCCTAGGGTTTCTGCTGTTTCTCATTTCTCTGCCTGCTCCTTTCCCCTTGCAGTAATTACTCCAATTATTTAGCACATTGTTTTCATTTCCATTTGAGTCTTGAACAGTTATCAAGGAAACAACAAAATGTGCATTTTAGTTTATTATTTGCTCAGTGTGAAACCAAAGAGGCAGCTGAAGGTTCAGAAATACCTACAGTTCTGTGCTTCTGCACCTGATTTAGTTGTAGTCTGAACTGGACTGGTAGATGATTAGACATTCTTGGAGCAAAACGGCTAGAGTAACAGTTGCTAAACCTGAATGTTTTCTTGTTCTTTTCGTGTGTGTGTGTGTGTGTGTGTGTGTGTGTGTGTGTGTGTGTGTGTGTGTGTGTGTTCATTCAAAGGTTTGCAAGTGCATGTTATGTTAGAGTCACATTACAGTTTTGGGTTCCATTCCTCAGATATTACCTAGCTTGATTTTCAACACAGGGTCTCTCATTGGCCTGGATCTCACCAAGTAGGCTAGGCTAGTTGCTTCAGCCAATGAGCCCCAAGGATACAATTGTTTCTACTTCTCTGGTTTACAAGCACATAGTGCTACCCTATGTAACGTGTGTGTGTGTGTGTGTGTGTGTGTGTGTGTGTGTGTGTGTGTGTGTGTGTGTGGCTTGTGGCTTCTGAGAGTTGAACTTTATACTTGGCATAGCAAACGCTTACAGCTGACCAAGCCAACATGAAAGTTTTTATGTGTATTATTTTTTGCTTTCTATCCTCATTTTTGTGTCAGTGAGTCCATGACAAAATGTATTTTGACTGTACAGGCATTATTTTTCCCCTTCTTTATTAGTTATTTCTCTTTTACTAAGAACTCTGAGCTTCTCCAATCCAAGAAGCCTTTGAAACCCTAAGAGACAGATCTAGACACTCAACCTGTGGAGTACAATTTAGAATTGGAATTTGAAATTAAGCCATTCAGAGAATTGGATGAGGTTTGCACACCTGTAATCCTAGCACTTTTGGGATGGAGGCAAGAGGATCTAAAGTTCAAGATCATACTTGACTGTATAGTGAGATTGAGATCACCCTGAGTAACATAAGACCTGGTTTCCAAGAAGTTCCCAAATAGGGAGATCCTGTTCTGTGGTCTCACTGGGTAGCCTCCCTTCAAGGACATCTGCCCATTGAGCTAAGTAGGTGCTGGAGGAAGCCTGAGGGTGTGCAGGCCAGCCCTGTGTGCTTGTTGCATGTGATGGTTATTGATCCGACTTCCGCACTTATGTATTAGGTCTTCTGCCCTTGTGCTGGATGTCTCATCAGTTTGGTTGCCAGTCATTAATGGCTTTCAAATATAAACTGGTTCATGTCAATTATGCCCTCATGCCCGGCAACTCTGAGTGAGAGATAGATTACAGGTGCTGAAACTCTGACTGGCGTTTCTCCCAAGGGAAGCAAAGTAGTTGGTTCAGCACACTCAGCTCAATAATGTAATCCAGGCCAAAGTCTTCATCAAAAACTTGACTGGAACCCAAGTCCCTTTTGAGGAACCAAAATGCTGTCAAGTCTCCAAGGTCATTGCTATTTCCACACATTTTCATGAACAGGAAACTGCATTTCAGGACTAGAGAGATGATGGTTCAGCAGTTAAGAGTACACACTGCTCTCACAGATTACCTGAGTTTAATTCATAGCACATCAGATGACTCATAATCACCTGTAAATGGCTCACAATCACCTAGATAGAACTCTTCCTCCAGGAACTCTGGTGCCTTCTTCTGGCCTCTACAGGCACATGCAAACACGTGTGTGCTTATGCAAGCACACACACACACACACACACACACACACACACACACACACACACACACACCTCCCCCCCAACACACACTTAAAAGTAAAGTAATTTTTGAAAGAAATGTACTTCAATTGCAAATCACGCTGGCTCAAGCTCTATGTTCCTTTGGTCACAGTGCCCCAGGATACAAAGCAAGAGTATGAAATCACTAACATAATCTTTCGCTTTAAAAAAAAAGAAGCTAAGCCTGGAGTCCCTCCACTGTGTTAGGTTGGTGCCTGATGAAGGAATGGTTTGTCTGTTTTAAAAGGCAATTACAGAGTTGAAACAAAATGAATAAAAAAAGGAAGCAAGAGTTCTGAGGAGGTAGAGATGGGAGACTAAGGAATTCCTGGCCTGTCTTGGCTACACAGCAACTTCTAGCTCAGCCTGGAAGCTTTTCCCAAATCTTAAAATTCAGAAAGAACAGTGCTGTATGCCAATTACCTTGATTTGATTATTGCATACTGTACACATGTGTCAAATGTCATACTTGACTCCACGAATTTGTACAATTACCATGCACCAATTAACATTTTTTAAAAGAATTATTTGCTATGTAGGGAAGAAAGGAGTCTGTAAGTCTGTATATCATTTTAAAACATGTCATTTATGCGTTCTGTGAGAGGCTATCAATCAAGCTCTTCCATGGTAAAACTGGAAGGTTTATGAGCAGAAGCAACTTAAATGTTTCATCTCTTTTTGCCTCTGGACTTTGTTTAAACTTTATGTCCCTTCCACCAGCATTATCTTAGTTGAAAGAAGAGAATTCTAAGTGTTTTGCAGAAGTAGCTTGGGTTCTGATCTGAAAATCCATTATTTCCCAAACTGAGGAATACCAGAATTTTACTTGGCCAATCAAGAATCACCTTCTCTTCCTCCATCACCTCCCCTCTTTCTCCTCCCCCTGACACCCTCCCCTTTTTTCCTCCCCTTTTCACCCTCCTCTCTTTCTCCTCCTTAAGCCTCTTCTTTCTAATCTCAGAAGATTCTTTTTAATCTAAGGAGAAATGTCTTAGTCCTGTAAATATAGGTTGTGTTCCTGTCAATCAGCCATCAGAATTGAAGTTTATCTATTTGATCTGTATTAAGTATTTATATTCACATATTTTAAATATTTATTTTTGTGTATATGAGTGTTTTGTCTGCACAAATGCATGTACCACACACATGCAGTGCCCAAGGAAGACAGATGAGCTGCAGACAGTTGTAAGCTGCTATGTAGGTGTTGGGAACTGAATCTGGGTCCTTTGCAAGAGAAGCAAGTATGGTGTGTGTGTGTGTGTGTGTGTGTGTGTGTGTGTGAGTGTGTGTGTGTAAGCATGCACTCTTCCCCACGCAGCCAACCTAGATATGCCTTCAGGGAAAGTGGGGTACCCTATGGTATTCTGTACTTCTCTCCACACACAGGATACAGACATGCACACGGGAGGTTGTCCGCCAAAGTGTTGTTTTCTTACCCATAATCCTTTTGGGCTCTGGTTCTGTTGAGGATGCTTAGCATGGCTCTTTCTTAGAACATGGATACCACTGCTAGGAAGTAGATTCTGCTCTGTTGCATGCTGAGCTTCCTCCCAAATCCCTTTACTAAATGCAGAGATATAGAGAAAAGAATTGGTATTTCATGGGAAGCCTGAGGTGTGCCAAGTAGAAAATATGAGACATATCCTAGGATTTTACTATCTGTCGTGCTCAAAACACCGTCTTTGTTTTTGCCAGCACGAAGCTCAGGGGCGAAATGCCGAACAGGATTTGTGGGGGCCTCTCCTTCTGGGATGAGCTTCTTGTAAGATGAAAGCTAAAAACTGAACCTCCCCAAATCCCTAGGTGCTGCCTAGCCCATCTGTCCAGCAGGAAGGACACTCTTTCTCCTCACTGCTTTCTCGGCAGGTGAAGGCTACGGAGAAGGCTTTATGTGGGCAGGAAGTCTAAGTAGGGAGCTTGTCATGTTCCAGACAGGTAAATGGGTGCTAAGCCATACTTGTGATGTAAATTTTGAAGCTGCAAAAGCTCACATTTGTAAAGTATCATCAGTAAGTCCACACTCCAGATACCATTAATCATTTTCCTGTCCCATGTGATTTTGCTGTAGCTTGTCCCTTAGGACAGTACTTGGAATTAGCATAGCAAGCTATGTTGTTTGAGCTACAGCATCCTATCATAGGAGTGCAGACCCAAAGAGCTCTCTTTTGAACTTCATTTGAGGGATCCACTATTATTGCCCAGAAAACAATGGTAGACACATATACTGGATGGTACTGGAACTGTTTTCATCAAAGAAATTAAGGACTTTCCCAAGCTTTGAAACATTCTGTACTCTCTGAAGTAGAAACACTGTATGGAGGAAGAGTAATAAAAACCACTAGTTCAGCTAATTGCAACCACAGGACCAGTGTCTCACAATTGCAATGTGTAAGTCAGGGGACGATTAGGCCATGGCAACCTGGAAATGGGCTAAATCTTAAAGCAGGAGAAATAGAGCAAAAGTAAAAGCACATGTAAGTAGAGAAAAACACCCCAGCTGATTTCTCTTTTTTATTTATTTGTGATTCATCATCCTGAGTGCTGAGATTCCAGGAATGAACTCCTACATTTAACTGCAACCAAATTTTTAGGAACAGAAACTTCAAACTACATACTTGTAAAAAGACATATTTTTATTTATGTGTACGGAGGTTGTCTGTTAGTCCATGCATGCAGTGCCCATAGAGGCCAGAAGGAGGCATTAACTCCCCTGGAAATGTAATTGTAGAGAGCTGTGGACTGCCCTTTGGGTGCTGGGAACTAGACCCAGGCCCTCTGAAAGAGCAGGAAGTCACTTAACCACTGATTCATCTATCTCTGCAGGCCTCAAGTTATACTAAATGATGCGCTTAGGTGTTGAGTCTACATCTTACAACACACACCCAGGTTCAAGTTAGGCTGCCAGGCTTGTGTGGCAAACGCTCTTGCCCACTGATCATCCCCAGGAGAGTTCCTTATTTAAATGAAAGCCACCTGGTTCTTGGCAGTTTCCAGAGTGTTTCTGATTCTAACTCTTAACCTTGTGTTGGAATTGTACAACACGAATTTCCAGATTGACCAAGAAGACATCTCACTCAGAAATACAATGTCTGAACCAAGCTGAGCCACTGCAGTTAAACAGGTGTATCCCTACATTTGTACCTGAAAAAAAAAAGAAAAAACGCACAGGTTTTTTCAGAGCACAGGAGAAGATATTAAGGCATATGTGACTGTGCAGGTCTGTATGTACATGTAATCTCAGAGCTTGGAAGGCTGAGGCTGGAGAATCGTGGGTTTGAGGGCAACCTGGGCTACCCAGTAAGATCTCATCAGGACTAAACCAAACCAGACAAGGTTTTCACTTTGAAAATAGAGCACTGCCTTTTATAAATTAGTAAAACATTAGTACATTACTACTTGGGAATACAGGAGCCACATATTTTAAGGCACAGTAGACTAGCTTGTCTGCTACAGCTGAAGACAGAGTCAGACAATTGTCAGTTCTTTTTCAAAGTTCTATAGACAAGTCTGTAGGAGAAGGTTGTCTGCCAAAGCACAGCCTCTTGTTTTTTATGGGCCTGGGGTGGGGCCAATGTTTCTAGTTTCTTCCCATTTCCTGGCCCACTGTAGTGGCAGCACAGGTGCTCTGAGGGGAAAGAAGGCCCTTTGACCTTTCCAGGCTTCAGAAAACCAGTTAAGTCACCAGTGTCCATGAGTACATTTTGCTAAGTGGAATACAAAGCGTTTGTGAGTGAATTTCTTCGTCAGTTGAACTTCTGGGAGAAAGGTACCAACCATGTTTCCTGGTAGGTTCAGGTTTTGGGAATCAGGCCAATTGCATTTGGCTCTGTGTTAAATTTACTTTGGGGGTGACTATCCCTTGCCTTGACTAGATACTGTCTTTCTTAATGAATTATTTCTGGAAGCCTAACCTAAACTGTTTGTTTGTTTGGTCTGGTTTGGTGTGTGTGTGTGTGTGTGTGTGTGTGTGTGTGTGTGTGTGTGTGTGTGTATGTGTTGTCTGCCTTTATGTTTGTGAATCAATTGCTTGCCTGATGCCTGAAGAAGCCAGAATAGAGCATTGGATTCCCTAAAACTGGAGCTATAGATGGTGTGAGCCACCGCATAGGTAGTGGGAATTGAACCTGGATCCTCTGAAAGAGCAGCCAGTGCTACTAACTGCTGAGTCATCTCTTAAGCACTGTTGTTTTCTTTCTAGATTGTGTGTCAGAAGTTAAGAGAAAGTATCTTGGAGTAGGCTCCACATTAGCTAGGCTTGCTCTGTAACTTCCTTAGTGTTGAACTCAGGACCTTGCTCCTCAAACAGCATGCACTGGCTCAGTGTGGACCTTACAGACCCATCAACACAGTTGCTTCAAATCCTTCATTGCCAAAACTACTTGTTTCCTTCCTTCCATCCTTCCCTTCTCAATTTTCCCCTGCTTTTGGAAATGCTACATGGATAGACTACATAGCTAGACAGAAGGAATGCTTGGCATGACAAAGATGAGCTCAGTCCTACATTGTAGACCTAGATTCATGAATGCACCTGTTAACTTCCTGTGGTTACTAATTTATTTAATATTAGACATGCTGTGATACATACATATATATATATATATATATATATATATATATATATATATATGGACTATTTTATTCATAACTCTCTAAGGTATGTACCTCCATATCCATCTTACAGATATTCAACTCACCATTTCTCATTTCCATGTTTAAGGCCACATAGATAAGAAATATCCTCTTTGGATTACAACACAGCCTTGGGCTATCCAGATCGGTGGCCATTGCTGGCATTTAAGTGATGGAGGAGCAGCTCGTAGGTGTAACTTCTATCGGAGTTATCAAATAATGTTGAAATATATGGGAATTTTTCACCTACCACTCAATCTTGATTTGGGATAGTAATTTCATGTTTTGATTAAAAGTGGTGCTTCCCCTAAGGGTTTGTAAAATAAAACCAATTGAATCCCATCATTGTTCCTCTTTGGTTATGGATGGAAACACAAAGAATTGATGAATTAGCTGGGTGATGGTGGTGCATGCCTTTAATCCCAGCACTTGGGAGGCAGAGGCAAGTGAATCTGTGTGTGAGAAGCCAGCCTATTCTACACAGCCAGGTCCAGGACAGCCAGGGCCACACAAAGAAACCCTATCTCAAAATAGAACAAAACAAAGAAAAAAAAGTTGATTAATGGCTCTTAAGGGGATTACTAGAAAGTGCCTTCAATGTTTGAGTATCTCCGTGAGTTAGTGAAAACACATTTGTTTATGTCCTCTATGGAGATGAATGTAAAATAGACTGATCTCTGCCACCTTATCTGTGGAGTCAACATGTAAAATAAACAAATCACAAAGCAGGATATAAAATAAAGCAATTATGCTAGGCACAATCCATAACTAGCTAGCTGAGGCCCAGCATCTAGAGAAGGCTACCATCAGTGTGAGAGGTTGGGGAGCCTAAAGAAGAAGGCAGAGATGAAGGTAAAACTCTGAAAAATAAGTAAATAGATGAAGATGAGTAGAATGATCCTTTTCACACACAGGCTTATGAACAGAGAATCAGAAAGAACCCTATGGGCTTGGGGTATAGCTCAGTGGAGAAGACTTGCCTAGCACATGGAGGCCCTGAGTTCCATCCCTAGGTCCCCATGCTATGAGCTCAATTCCCACTCAACAAGCTAGAAAATGAGTCATCAGGATGAAGAGACTTAGAAGGTGGGGACACTGACCTGGCCACTTAGCTAGAGGCAAGACAGAGCTTTTGATCTTGTAGACTAGGAGGGGAAAATGGCTGGAAAAATTAGGCTAAATAACAGAAGGCCAGCATTTAAGGTGTAGGTCAGTGGAAGAATATGTGTGTGGCTTTATGTCCATGAGGCCTTAGCTTCAGTCTCCAGTACATTTATAAAAAGAAGCAAATGGAGACAAAGAGGACCAGTTAGGAGACTATTGCAGTAGTCCATGTGAAAGAGAATCATTGCACTGGGGCAGTAGCTGCAGGCCAGATGTGGAAGATATTTTAAAGGAAGGACTCATAGGATTTGATGACAGATTGGCTGTAGGGGAGAGGGAAATATTGGGGTGGAGGAAAGAGGCTGAGCAGGGAGTTTGCAGGCTTTTCCCCTTCCTCCCCAGCATAGTGAGACTGAATTGGAACTATTTTTAAACAGGAAACATATTTTCAGGTTTTTTTTTTTCTGCAAAATACCTTCTTTCATTTTTTTTTCATGGACCCAACATAAGGTGAGTTCATCATATGGCCTCATACTTAATTTTACACACGAGCCTCTTTGTCCCAATGCCAATAATGATAAAAATATGAATATTTAGAGTGGCTTATGAAACTGAAATCCCCTTAAATTCACTCTGTGCTTTGCACAGTTTTGCATGCAGAAAAAAAAAAAAAAAAAGGAGCCAGATGTTCTGACTGGACCCATAAGGTGGCCTGATTCACATGGGGAAGAAGGCTGGGGAGCTCTAATACTACACACAGCTCAGTACTAGAAATAATGCTTTGTGGACTGAAAGAGCAGGGAGGTTTGAAGTCCCAAACATTATTATATGCATAGGGAGTTAGGCAAGGAAAAGTGTCACACTTGCCACTTGGCTGCATCATGACAATGGAAATGGCTACAACAATCTGTCTGATGGCCCATCAAGTTCCCCAGAAGGAAACAGAGTACAGATACCCCTTTTAGTATCTGGATGAAGGTCCCATTCAACATGCCATGCATCTCGTCAAGACCTGATTAATTTCAGTAATCCCCTCTCAGAGATAAAAATTTTGTGACTTTCATGAATCAAGCTTTCCAGGCATCTCTCAGAAATGTCACCTTAGTTCATATCTAGATAGAAAGACCCAGCTACAGGACATACAGAATGCCACCGGACTCAGGTTATTTTTCACAGCCCTGAGAGGGACCCCTGTGAGTTCAAACATTTCAGCAGCTGTTAAAGCACTGATGGGAACTTCATGTGTTGGTAGCACATCGTTGTCAGGAAGAAACCAAATGTCAAACTGAGGTATGTAGAAGTTACCACAAATAAGTCTTTCCATGTTTGCCATCTGGAAGGAGTAGATCCAGATTTTGACAAGAAACTGGGACTGCCCTGTGGGCACTGTCTTCGAAGTAAGTGCTTTCAGTTCACTGAGTTATTTTACATTACTTTGTTAGGAAAACAAAAACACAAGTCTGTGTCTTCAAGGTATGAATTTACTATGCCTAACAGTCAATGTCTTGTTGGCACCCCATACGTTGCATGGGTGCCTCTTTGGGTGGGAGAATGGGCATCTCCCATATTGTCTACCTCCTTACCTAGGCAACTTTGTGGCCAGTCTCCAGCACCACACCAGGGACATAGGCCCATGGGGCTCCTGTGGGCTTCCATTCACAAGCAGACACTTGTCCTTGCCTTTGGTAGAATACCACTGTGGGACATCTCCTTCGGTGAACCCCAGCCCATCAACACAACTTTATGCTGTCCTGAAATAATGCTACAATGGTACCAGATGGCTGGTCTGTTATTAGCTCCGACTGTACCTGCTCCATGCTGCTATGGGCTCCAATCCTGATATGTTGAGAGACATTAGTCTCCTCTCCATCTCTCTCTTCATTTTTTGAAACCTCAGTTCCATAGCAAAACCAACAGGGAATGAATGGAATTCCAAGCGACTTCAGCTGATGAACTATTTCTATTTCACTTGGGTTATGTAACGTTGGGACTCGATAATGCCCAGAAGCACTGGTGGCAGGATGTTTCTCTTACAGATGATGTCCAAACCTTGGTCAAAGGACATTCTGAACAACACCTCAGCACCATACTGGGATGCAGTTTTAGTCTTAACTTTTAAAAAAAATAGATGACTTTTTAAACGTCCGCTCTATGGCTACAAAAATAAAAGAATGAAACTTGAAATGGAATATTGGAGACCTTAATGAAGCTGAACAATCAAATCACAGATTCCCAGGTGTTCAACCTGTTATTCTGCCTACTACACAGCTCCTATGTTCGAACAGCCAATATGCAGTGCTGTGTATAAACCTCTCACCTGCAAAGGGTAGGGACCAGGTTGGTGTTTCTCCCCCTGTAGGAGCAGGTTCCCCCATAGCACTGGTACATGCTTCTCAGAGAGCAAGTCAGTCTCTCGGTGCAATAAAAGAAGTAACCCAGACTCACCCACCTTGTTGAAACATTGAAAGATAAAAATACCATTTTAATCCCTCAAAAATAAGGCACAAGTTTGAAGGGCTTTTTTTTTTTTTTTTTTTTAACCTCCATAAGAGTAGCATCTAATGCCCCTTGTTGTATTCTATTCAATTAAATCCTGGTGGGTGATTTTGGCAGAGCAGTTAGCTACACATCAGATGACAGCTCACTTACTGTTGCTTGGCACCCGATGACCATTAATTTCCAATGACTAATTTGTAATTAAAACCTTTTTGTTTATTTGTTTATAACCAAGACCGAACATCTATTTACATTTAATTAACACCGTTTAAAGCCCATAAATGCAGTGACTTTAACGATCCATCCCAGATACGCTACTTTAGTTTTTCCTGACTTGTGAAACTCACACACGGATCTGCAAGTGAATTACCTCCATCTGCTCCCCCTGCAGCTGCAACTGGGCTATGTTAAAGAGCCATTTCCTTCTACCTCCCGGTTTTGCTTTTCTTCCAGCTCTAAGCATTTTTGTTTCAGAGCCGACCTAAAGGCTGCACCGAGGGTAGCCAGTTCTTTTATCCCAAGGAGTTCCCAGACTTCAGTTAGTCTCCAAAAATGATTAAGAACCACTCTTGCTTCATCACAAATCGACCCAATCTACATTGCACAAATCGGTTAACAAAGCGTTTCCGACTCTGCCAGCAAGCCAGTCATAGAGCCTGAAAAGAATCTTTACGTATTGAATAGGAGAACGCAACAGCTTCAAAGTGAACTCTTAACGCTGAAGGCTAAATCAAACGCTTTCTTGGCCTTGTCCATCCTTGGCGAGCAATTTGCACCTACTGTTCCGCGCCCATACGGGGAATCTCAAGGGCACCCGGGTTCCCAAAGACAGTTTCTTCGCTACACCTTCAAAAGCCACGCTCGAGAAGCGACAGCGCTACAAAGACAGCCAAACTGGAGCTATGTGCACTGTTATCTGTCAGCCGTACAATAGCAGCATTGATGGAACGGCGAGCACCGGCTTTGACAAGTGTGCTGGGCTAGCATTACATTCCAAACTACGGCGAGAGAGGGAGAGAGAGAGAGAGAGAGAGAGAGAGGAGAGAGAGACGAGAGAGAGAGAGATGAGGAGAGAGAGAGAGAGAGAGAGAGAGAATGAGAATTGATTTGATTTGGTGTCTTTACTTACCTGGAAATATTGCTTTTCTTGTGACCGCTGCAAATGAATTCCTCCTCTTCTTCCCCAAAGCCAAGTACTTGAATGTGCCTGCAACTCTCACTTGGAGAAGACCACACAGCTCCAGCAGGGCAGCCTTCCTTCTCTTAATCCCCACTCGAATGTGATGACACACACTAACCCCAACCATCTGTTGAAACACGTCCTCAAGCACTCAGCACAGTGCTGTGTCAAGACAGGCTGCCCAATCCAATTGCTGGGGCTGAGCGTCTCTTACGGATTGGAGGCTGAGGGCTGGGCAGGGACGGGAGGTCTGAGAACTCCCCAGTCAAGTAACCTGAGATTTTCGGAGAGAAAGGACTGCTACAAAAAAGGAGGAGTGGGAGGTGCGGCAGGGAAGGTAGAGCGAATGAATTATTCTGGTGGCCAGTTGTGCGTTACTTTTCACAAGTCTCTGTGCTCCTGGGGGTATGGGGGTGGGGTGGAGGGGACTCTCGGTGGGATGCCCAGGAACACTAAAAATCTTTTACAGCCCATCTATTGAGGGCAATCTCCTCAGCAAGCTGCTCCCCCCCCATCACCCCACGGGAGATAAAAGATTCGTCTTGTCATGCTGATAAAGTGTTAAATGTGGGAGTAGTTTGCACTGAAATGTGACATCTACATTTTGAAATCTAAACTCCTACCTCCTTTTGATTCGGAGGCGGCTGCCTTCAACATTCCTGGAAGGGCTGGGGGGTTGGGCTGGGGGGGTGGTATCGTAGCTTTGAGCTGAAACTTCTCCTTTCTCACTGGGTTCTTCACGTGTCTCCCAGGCTAAACCAGAGACGGTCAATGAAAGTCATTTCTTTTCTGCTTCTTTAAAACAGCACACGCTTTCCTAGATAAAGGTGGCTTTTAATCACTTCCTACATCCCACAGACATCTCTGGATTGCAGCTCTTGGTAATAGAAGGCTACACTGTGCCAGTGATTATTTTTATTGGTTTCTAGTTAATTGCGCTTATAACATCCACGTAGCTCAAACATCTCATTAACAATTTTGCTTTGAAATGTTTTCAGTTGGGGGTTGTTTTAATACATCCTTCTTAGTTTTTTTTTTTTTTCTTATCTGGACAGTTTTCATAAGAGTGATTACATTGATAACTTGAGTCAGAAAAGAGTTACATTTGTTACATATAAGAACATATTGAGAAATAAGTTCATTACTTAAAAAATTCTTATCCTTTCAAAAATTCCATCAGATATCTGAGGAATTTGGATAATCTTAAAGAGTAAAGAGGAATTTTAAATGCCATCTACTTCCTAACAGTGCCTGTTGGAAGGTAACATTTAAGTATTACACTTTTTTTAGGTTTTGAAGATGATCACTTACAAGAGTGAGAAACAGTTTAAACTTTCCCAAACCCTTAAAATCCAGATTCCTAATAGGCAGCTAATACTTGGCATGCCAATGTCATTAAAAGAATTGTTTCAGTAACAAGCAACAATGATTTGATTGGCTTTTTTTGTGTTTGTGGGATATAAAATTAAGTCACTTAAATTACTCCTGATACAAGTTTCTGAAGGGGACTGTTATTGTCACAGAGAGATGTCTTCCCCTACTGGGTTGCCAGGAGAAAGGAAGGGGAGGGGAAAAGAGAGAAGGAGTCCTGGTTTCATTTGCTTATTATCTTCCCAGAAGTGATTATAAGGTGTCTGCTTTACAATATATCACAAATTCGCTAAAGTACTGACTCCCACCACCCAATCCAGATACATAACCAACACAGACATTGTCAACAATGCAATTGGCAGGACAGGCCTAACACTTCCTTGGGGCACCATAAAATTTTAATAGTGCCAATTACTGTAGGGCAATTTTATTCCCTCTTGTTTTTGGAGAAGGGGGTAACAGTTAATCCAGCCAGACCCCAGTCTGGAAATCTGGATTGCCTCAACTGCCTATGTGTGGAAGACCCCGGAGACATTATTAAGTCAGTTTGCAATCTCTTAAACTGTAAATTGAGTTACAAAAGTAAAACTTAAGAAACTGTAAAGGTGTTAAATCAATATGTTTCATGCACCCTGAGCTTGTAACCTCCCTTCTATGAGACATTCCCCAAGTGGCTGTCCTTGACTCACATTATTGTTTGAAATGCTCTTTAATGCGAACATTTCGTTCTGTTCTCCACTGTAGACCTTTTCATTAGACCTCAGTCATTACTTCTCTTTTATTGATTACTTCAGCTATGCATCCTGTTTAATACTTGCTTTAAAATAAAAAGTACAAGCGTGCCATGGAGCCTGGCCCTTGCTTGTTCTGAGTTCTGAGTGAGCAGTGGTTGGGCATGCCAGCTTTCAGGTGGATTGTAAAACGAGTCCACAAAGACACATTTTTCCTTGGTCTGAAATGCTTTTGTTAGGGAAAATCAACCCAAACCCAAACCTGAAGCTGGTGCTGCCGGCTAAGGTCCCCGGCTCCCATTCTTGCTAAAGCCTGCTTCTCTGTACGGTGGAGTGACAGTTTTAGAAGTTAAGAATTTTCCATTACTTGCCTTGCTTTTTCCTTGCCATCTGCAAACAGTTTATTTTTTAAGGGAAAAAAAAGTGAAATTGATTCTGTCTTGAAAGACCTAAACTTAAAATACGTTGCATTTTAAAAGGTGATATCCAGCATTTTAAAGTCAGCAGGAACGGGATGAAGCTATGCACCAAATGAATTGCTTTATCCTAGAAACCGAGGCAGGACACTCCTAAAATGAGAGATTAATAGGTAACGGTGATATTGAAGAATGGCCCCTCCTATTCTGTTCCCACAGTTAAAATGTCCCTTTACTTATTAGCTCCAATTAGTTTCCATGGTAACCGACCAGCCCTTGTAAACCCCGGCACTCTGAGCTTCACTCATCTTTGTCTAGACTGGGCTCTCCACCCTTCTTCCTCCACAGATGGTAGTTTAGCAGAGTCTGTATCTATAGCCATATCCTTCGCACACACAGAACTGGCACATGAGTGCCCACACTCACATTTTTTGCTAGCACAATGGTGGCCAAGGGAGAAGGGAAGTGGCATTAATCCCCGGCTCCAGCAAATGCATCTGCTGCTGCATTAATGTTTGCTTCTTTTGGTTATTGTTTCTTCCAGTCTTGTTCTATTATCAGATGTTTGCTGCTCATAATTTCTTTTCAGGGAAACCAATACAGAATAATGAAAACCTCATTAAGCAGAAACACCTATCAGCCACAGAGAAAGCCCTAAACTACCTTTTTTTGTTGTTGTTGAAAGAACTATTAAAGTGAAAAAGAAAAACCACTTGTTTGTCATGCTTGAGAAAAGGAGAACAAAGCCAACATCAAGGTTTACCAAGGAGGAGGGCCAGGGAAGGAGGCTGATATGACGATTTAGTGCAGTCACAGCATCGTGTGTCTTTTCCCCTGATGATGCCAGTGGGCCAAGGAAACCAATCCAGTAATCAGGGAGGTTGAGGGAGCTGGCTTCGTTGCAGAGGAAGGGGACAGAGCTGCAAAGCAGTTCAGCTCTGAGCCATAGTGCTGCAGGTGAGCCATGAAGCCAGAGTCTGAAAAATCGGGTTGAGTGACCAGGGAGAAGGAAAAGACCTTTCAAAAATGTTTCTGACCATGAGATCTCAGCGAGCCAAGGATAGTTTTAATTTATGCTTATTTGATTTCTTTGGACCCAACTCAGGGAAAAAAAAATAAAGCTTAACTTTATTGTATGGGGGCTGGAGAGATGGCTCAGCAGTTAAGAGCACTTGTTGCTCTTGCAGAGGACCTGAGTTCAATTCCCATCTTCAACTAACTGAAACTCCAGTTTCAGGGGATCTGATGCTCCCTTCTGGCCTCCACCAGCACCAGGCACACATGTGGTGCACATACATACATACATACATACATACATACATACATACATACATACACACACACACACACACACACACACACACACACACACATACACACACACACACACACATACATACATACATACGAACGTACAGGGAAATCATTCATAGACATAAAATAAAAATTAATGAATCTTAAAAATATCAGTATTTTATTTATGATTTGTATGTGTGTACCTGTGCATGTGTGCCTGAGAGAGTAAAGGTCAGAGGGCAACTTTGTGGAGTTGATGCTCCCCTTCCACTTCTGGTGATCAGAGTCAGGTCACCAGCCTATGGAGTAAGTGCCTTGCCTGATCTTGCTAGCTTCAAACTCAATTTTAATCCATTGCCTTTCCAAGATGAGCTGCCCCTTTGAAATTTAGGGAAACTGCTTCTCAGCAAGGCTTTTGTGTTGGCCATCTTTAATATTTGCAAAGATCAGAATAGAAACATTGTACCCCTCCCTATCCCCTCACCTCGGCTACCACCATTTTTCTGGCACTGGTTTTGACGTGAAAGAATGATTAGGCATGTGGGTTGGGGAGATGCCTTAGTGGGTAAGGGACTTGGCATGTAAGCATGAGAACCTGGTGTAGTGGTTTGAATGGCCCCCATAAACTCATATGTGTGAATACTTGGTCCCCATTTGGTGGAACTGTTTGGGAAAGATTAGGAGGTATGGCCTTGTTGGAGGTGGTGTATCACTAAGGGGAGGTCTTTGAGGTTTCAAAAGACTCATGTCATTCTTAGTGTCTCTTTCTGCCTCCTACTCATGGGTCAAGATAAAAGTTCCTTGCTGTTCCTGCCATGACTTTGCTCTTCTAATGGCTCTGACTCTCTGAACCCCTAAGCCACAGATTAAACCCAACTTTTTATAAGTTGCTTTGTTATCTTTCTATAACCCATCTTTTTAAAGTTGTCATGGTGTTTTATCACAGTAATAAAAAAGTAACTAAGACACTTTGGTTTGATCCTCTAGAACCCACATAAAAATAACTGGACCCAGTAGAAAACACTTGTAGTCCCAGCACTGGGAAAAAACTGCAGGGGGATCCCTGAGACTCACTCATCAGTAAGTCTAGCAAAATTGGTGAGCTCCTGTTGCAGAGGGAGGCCTGTCTCAAAAAGTAAGGAGGAAAGCAACTGAGGAAGACACCCAGTGTCAATTTCTGGCCTACTTCTGCACAGGCTCACATGAATAGTCAAGAATAAAATGTCCCCAAATCTGAAGCAATCACTTTCTTCTCTCCTCCTTCTCTTCTACCTCTCCCCCCACTTCTTATCTGGGCATCACACCTAGGCCTCAGCATTCTGGGAAAGTGGTCTAACACTGAGATAGTGCCCAAATATTACATCTGTGTACGGGGACAAGGTAAGCATGAGTTGGAGGCTAGCCTGGACTACATACAAATTCCAGGGCAGTCTGGGTGATATAGTCAGATCCTGTCTCAAAATAAAAACAAACCAGTGTCTGAGGTTGGCTTCTGAAATCAGAAATAGAAAACCAGTGCTGATGGCCAATGCATGTGTTAAGACATGGATACCTGAGATGGTCTTTATACCGCCAAATTCTTTCCTTCAATAAAAACAGTTCTTAAAAATTCATGTGTCCAGCAAATGGCAAAGGCCATGAAAATTCCCCCTTGCTATACATCTAAAGAAACACCTATAACAAGTAGCCCATTGCCATTCATATCCTAATGTATCTACAGATGTATAGTCAGTCTTGTAATTGGAACAGTCTACAATTCTAAATCCAGCAAGATTGCACAGCCTCTGGCGTTTTATTATTCTCCGTCACCTAAACTTTACTGCCTTTTTTAAATTAAACCATGCCCTTCTCCAAAAGAGAGAGAACGTGATTGCTTGCCTCATGAAATCATAGGCTATGAGGCCACCACTGGACTCCAATTCGCTGTGGCTGTATAGTTTCCCTGGGGGAGATTACCCTTAAGCCAGTGGGTGCTGTCACACCAAACAGTGAGCTTTTTGTTTCTAAGATTTATTTGTTTTATATGTGCATTTATTTATTATTTATTTGCTTAAATATTTATTTATTTATTTACTTATTTATTTTGTCTGCGTGTATGTCTCTGCAAGAATGGCAGATCCTCTGAAACTAGAATTAAAAAAGTTGTGACCTGCCATGTGTGCACTGGGAACTGAACCTTGATCCTATGGAAGAATAGCTCTGGTGCTCTTAACCACTGAGCCATCTCCCCAGTCCATTATTTTTGTTTTTTTTTTTTTTAAGATGGGGTCTTTCTATACAGCCTTTGCTGGCTGCAACTTGCCATGTGGTTCATGCTGGCCTAGAACTCAAGAATCTACCTGTATCGGCTGGTATTCAAGTGATATGCCACCATGCCTGGCGACAGAGAACAGTTGTATCAAGGAAGCAAACTTCTCAGCAAGCACAGATTAAAACACACTGAAATGTGTATACAGATGAACTTTACATTATTGAGGAGGATGAGGTGGGGTGGTGGATGACTTAGGAAGCAGTGACCCACATATGGAATAATTTAAAACAAAAATTGGATTCCATAGAATTATGACAACACAACCCTCAATGTCTTAGAAATCAATTCTAAATCCATATTTGCAGAAAGTAGTGTTGGGCCATTGGGCTTTAGTCTCCATTTAAGCAAAAAATTAAATGTGGAAAAGGTAATAATGGGATTCCAGCAATCAGATCTTGAGGTTTGGTTAGATCAACTTGCAGATAAAATTGTGGATAACTGGGATAGAATAGACCCTAGGTCTGCAAAGTTGAGTTGTAATCTTTGCTTTGTAATTTGTATATTTCCCAATCAATGTTAGTAAAGTGGGTAAAAGCAGAAAGCTGGGGCCATGACTTTGATTCGGTGTGGAGCACTGCCCAACACTTTCTAGTTACCAGATTCCATCCCCACCAAGTGGGGTTGGTAGGAACCTGGATACAGCCACAGGCATTACTCAATGTCTAGAATACAGTGGCAGGGTTTTGTTGTTGTCATTGTTTTGTTTGTTTGTTTAAGGAATGGTAGGCAAAACTACAGCCCAGGAAGGCATAAGGGTAATATCCAAGCCATGGGTAGAATACTAATAAGCTCCAAAAATTAATCTATGAACATCTATTTTTCTCCAAAAAACAATATCTATTTTTCTTTAGAGATAAAACACAAAACTACAAATATTCTCTCAGAGTGATTATGTTTTGCTTTGGCTGTATTACATGATTGAAAGAGTCAGTGTGAATTCAGATGCACAAAATATTTTCAGTTATATGGTATCTATTCTTTCAGCTATCAAGGTGATTAAAATGTGTGAGGATTGTTAGGTAAGTAAGAACAAGAGAGCTTTATTTCATTATTACAGGACAAAGTGTTATTTCTTATGGCCATGCTTTATTGTATAAAAAAAAATGGGATCCCAAGAGACCTCATCTTCTTGACTACTTGTACTTTTTTCATATATGGGATTAGAGATTTGGGGGATATATCAGAGAGATAAATGCTTAAGAGATGTTTTTTGAAGCAATGGGCATCAGACCCTGGACTGCAATTCTTCCTTCCCTGGGTCATATGGCATCTTGAATGCAAGGCAAGAATATGTCTGAGTCTCTTGCTCAGTGGCTAGGAAATTAACAAAGGTTTGCAGCTTTTTATTGAGTATCACACTGAAAAAAATAAAGTTCACAACTCTTCAAACCTTACCTGAAAATTTTAAAATAAGAAGTGAGCTTCTTATGAATAGAAGAGTAAAAAATGATTGGCCAAATAATAACTGTTCAATCCATATAGCTGAAGGAGACAGAGAACTGAATATGCAAGGTAAAGAGAATAAAACAGAACACGCCTGTGACACTAGCACATGGGAAATAGAGGCAGGAGGATCTTGAACTTAAGACCAGAGTAGGGAATGTCCTTTTCATAGGTCTCCAAGTGAATTCGTTTCAAAATCATAACAGTTTGTCCTTTGCATCTTTTCTTTTCAAACTCAGCAAATGTGTTGTCATGGTAAGTCACTTTGTATGTGGTATGTGAGAGAGAGGTGGGGGGAGGGAAGGAAAGAGAGAGGAAGGGAGACAGGGAGAGAGGGAGAGAGGTTTGAAACAGTTTGAGGAGCATCTCTTGTAGCCCTATGTAGTCTCTATGTACCAGAGGATAATCTTGAACTCCTTCTCCTCCTGGCTCTACCTCTCTAGTACTGGGATGGCAGAAACGTGTTACCATTGGGCTGAAATAGTTAAGTCTTTAATAAAAAGTCCAATACTTGTAGAGCACATTCAGACACCACTTCTAGCACAACAGGACATCCCCATTTGCCTGAGATTTAGTAGTTTGGAAATCACTCTTGAGTACACTGAGCAGCTGAGAACACAGTCCTTCAAAATCAGATGTGGTTCTCTGACATTCCCTGCTTTCTCACTTCAAGGGTGGAAATCTAGGAGCTGGGACTTCTTGCTGAGTTGATAGAGTGTTTGCCTACTACATATGAAGGCTATGGCAATGAAAACCCTCAATCCCTACACTTGGGAGGTGGAGGCTGGATGATCAAAATTCAAAGTTATCTTCTGCTACATAGCAAGTTTAAGAGCAGCATTGGCTATCACAGACCCTGTTTAAGAATGAAAACTTAAAAAATACATATAAAAGGAAAATAATATGTGTGTTGCACTCATCAGTGTTGGGAAGTAAGCAGTCCAGAAGTCTGTGAGAAACAGATGGAAAACAGCTGCCCACACAGACTAGCTGTTATGACAGTCTTCACCAAGAAGCCAAGCTTACAGATGGGAAAAATTGCCCTTGACTATGAATATTTAGTGGTTCTAAATTTTCTTTATTGTTGTTATGTTTTTAGTTGTTCTTTTAAACAAGTAACAATGTTGGGTTGTTTTGTGGATCCTATGTGAACTCCACAGGCTAAATAAAAACTTAGATTTTCTTAGATTCTTTTGAAAAGATATTCAACAAATCACTGTTATTAACTTACTCATATGAAAGTCATCCTTAGTTATTCACAATAGACCATACCAAAAAAAAAAAAAAAAAAGAAAAGAAAAACTGTAAAATAATAGAAAACGGATTCTTTTCCTCTTGATAGTTATACAATGTAGTTTGCTTATTTTGACAACCACAATTTCTTTCCCAACAGCTAAGGTCCCCGGTGAATCTGCAGAAAGGACAATCACAATATTTTTGCATTTAAAGGCATATTTGTCAAGTACTTTCCAACAAATCTTTCTTTAAAAAAATTAGGACACTCCTATCCTGGTGTTAACTCTTTCTTATGCTAAGCAGTTCCCTCTGGTGTAACTTAACAAAAGCTTTGATGTCAAATAAGTATGTCAGCAGCTAACACTGAAGTAGCTTCTACTCTATGCTTTGAACCAATACAGGTTTCTAATTAATGGCTTAATTACTTCTAATACCATTCATTACAATATTAAAGCCAGAGCTCCAAAGACAATATGCTTTCAAGGCTCACTTCCTTGGCTCTTATTTATTTTGAAAACAAAATTAGTTATCACAATCTTTTTCCCAAAAGACTTTTTGGGATTTTATTTTTCAATTTCTTTCTATTTTTTCCTGTTAAGGAAAGCTCTGCAAAAGCCGATGTTATTTTAATAAGTCATAAAGATAACTTCTTTTGCCTTAGCCATGCCCCCTCATCAATCACCAAAAAAGACAGCTTGTTTTTCCAAGTTTTTAATATGCTAAAATAACTAACAATTTTGGAACTCAAGGCTTTTGGATGATATTTTAAGCCTCACAAAACAGTGATGAGGAAGGTCCCATTTTAGCTCTAGTTTACAGACAGGAGAATTGAGGTTTAGAAATACTAAGAGCTACAAACAAACTCAAACATCCAGTAAGAAAGAGGGTCTAGACATGAATTCCTACTTTTGCAATTTGTATCACTAATGCGTTTGCCATTTGCTCAGCACTTTGCATCCCATTTGTGAGAATTTTAAGGTGCTAGGGTCATTGGTCCCAAGATTCCATTGCCTTTATGGCCTACCTGCCTCCATGTTATATGGAAAGTTTTCTGTAACTGTAGAAATAATTTTCTATTTTTGCACTGAAACAAGATTTGGATAAATCCTCAAGCAATGGCCTGTAGCAGGCAGAGCCCTGTGAGTTTGAGGTCAGCCTGGTGTACCTGGAGTATGCAGTGAGTTACAAGCTAGCCAAGGTTACATAGTGAGAGAGACCCTGTCTCAAAAAACCAGCCGACCAAATACAACAACAATAGCAGCAGCAGCAAAACCTAAAAGTAAAAAAGAAAGGAGAAAAAAACATAAAGAAATAAATGGTCTTGCATGACCTATGTCTTGCATTCAGGGCAAGGGACTACATTCCCTCTTCAGCCAACAGGTATGTCTAAATTTTTACACCTACAGTTGCCTCCACAGCAACTTTGATGCCTTTCCTTTCTCCCAGACTCTACATCTTCTGCGGGGCCTAATAGCCATGTGTGTTTGATTTTTAAAAATAAGGTAAATATCCCCATGGCAGTCATTAAATAGCATTCCTAATCAGTCATTTCCAACTTTCTTAATTGGCTCCAGGGGAATTGAAATTGGCATGCCCCCCTCCCCCTCAGGACAACACCAAGCATGCTTTCCTGATGCTTCATTTGAACAAGAAGTGAGTTCTAATATCCAAAAGATGTCTGATAATACTTTATGCAGCTGAGAAGTCAGTTATGGGATTAGGAACTAGATTTAAAGGAAGCCAAAGGGGGAATAGAAAGGGTTTCAGCATTAAAAAAAAAGTTATGGGGTTTTTCTTCCCAGAAGAGTTTTTTAAATGGTTTTCCATAATAAGTTCAAGAAAATTTGGAGTACACTGTACTACCATTTTTTTTTTAGCTGACTATATTTCTTAGAAAATGTATAAGTTTATTTATTGGTAAGAAATCTCTCCTGAGGAAAATAGTTAAGTCATCATACATAAAAATATCCCAAGAGAAAATACATGGGAAATTATTTTCAAACTACTCACTGAACCTAAGAAAGTCTGCACTTGACCATGAAGTCATGAAGATGTCTTCTAGAGTCACTTAATTAAATCCAGGATTTGGGGACCAGGAGGAAGAAAATTAAAATCTGAGGGACTTTTTTTTTTTTTTTTGACAATGTGTCTCTAAAGGGTTAGTTAGTAGAAAGTTCCTCAGATCACGTGCCTGGGAAGCCCGCAAGTGACAAGCAAGTGTTTGGACTTCCTTGTTCTGGAAAGCAAAGTCATCTAGAGGGACAACTTAAAGTATCACATGGATCCTTGAAATTCTACCATTACCTGCTGTTCATTATATCATTAGACATTGAGTCCAGGAAAGGTGGGTGTCGTCCCTATCACTGCCAGATGGGCAATCCAAAAGCAAACCAATACATAGAAAAACTCAACAGGCTCTATTCAGGCTGTTTGAAATTCACTAAAAATGAATTCAATATAATATCTAAGTCAAAATAGAAGTTCAGGTTTGGAGATGTAGCTTGGCAGGAGAGCACTTACCCAGCGCCATCAGGGTCCTGGTTCTGTCCCATCACTGCCAAACACATGACAAAATAAATATAGCAGAGGAAGTCCAGGCTCCAGGGACAGGAGAAGCCATCTTTTTAGGAACATTTAGTGTCTAAAGCACATCCGACTCTTGCCTTTATTTGTGCTATAAGACTCCTGACTTGAAATAGACTTGAGAATAATGTGAAAACCTTGGAATTATATATAAGCCGAGTATATAAAACAGACATTTCTGGAGCAGATCTTGACAGAAAGCTCTGAGCTTCATCTAGAGATCTGGTCATTTGTAACTTCTCTGTTGGAAATTTATCTAATTTAGGTTTTTGTTCATTTGTCTGTTTTGTTTTTGTTTAGTTGTTTTCTTTTCTTTCTTTTTTCTTTTTCTTTTTCTTTTCTTTTCTTTCTTTTTTTTTTTTTTTTTTTTTTTTTTTGAGACAAGGGATCTCTATGTAGCTTTGTATGGTCTGGAAGGAACGTATTAAATCCAAGCTGGATTCAAACTCTCCTTGATTCCCTCCCACAACGTTTGAAATTAGAGATGTGGCACACCAGAGAATAGACTATTTTGTTGTTGTTTCAATCTTGATGGTGTTTATTTGTTTGTTTTTGTCTTGAGACTAGATCTCATATAATCCAGGCTATCTTCAAACTAGCTGTGTAGAGGTTGGCTTTACACTCTTGATTCTCTTGCCTGTTCTCTGAAGTCCTAAGGTTAGAGGCGTGAACCACCACTCCCAGCAAGAGTAGTTTTGTAAATAAACAACAACAAACTTCCCTTCATCTCTCTGAGAAGAAATGCATAAGCTAGTCCCAAGGACATGGAGTTTTCATGGAAGGGTTGTTAGGAGAGGGTCAGGGAAGACCAAGAGACATGTGGAAGAATAAGCAATAAAACCTGCTCTCCCTGCTCACGACTAGAAGGGACTTACTCAGGGAAACAGCTTCCTGCTTTGTGACACACTCAGAACTTCATGGTCTAGTGACACAATAGGTCAATTAGGCTTTTGACTCGTGTCCAAAAGGTAACCACACAAACAGGAGTTTAGTTTCCAGATACCAGAAGGCAAAAAAAAAAAAAAAAAAAAAAAAAAAAAAATTAACTATTATTACTGATAGATGATTTTATAACATGAAATAACCTAAAGCTAAGTTAACAATGCACTTAATTAATAAAAATTTTGCAGTTTCGACATCCTACTATACAACCTTAGTGTGCACTCCCATCTCAAATTCCTTCTTTCACTTTCTTTTCCTTCATCTCTGGAATGGTACTTGGGTACCAAGTTTTGGGGCATCTCAGCTAGTGATAATAGTATAAGGCAGAAGACAGGCATTTAAAGTTTCTGGCATATTAGAAGATGCAATGCCCATAGCTGTGTAAGGACTCAAACATTATGCTGGCTTGCCCCTATCACCTGGCAGAATGCACTCAGGCAGTACTGTGGTCAGCCCAGGGTTCTATGAATACTAGTCTACACGCAGGTGCAAAGGAACCTTTTAAAGGAAAGACCTCTGCCGACTTAGGCTCTCTTTCCCCGGTTCCCCTGGAGGAGACAGGAGTTTCCCTGTCTCCCTCTTCTTTTCTGTCCTCTCTCTGTCTCTATGTCTGTTTACCTCTCCTCTCTTTCCTTCCCCTTTTCCTCCCCTTTCTAATAAAACTTCTCACTTAAACCCTGCCTGCCTGGTGCGTTTGTCCCTCTGCCTCGCCTACCATGGAATCTGCCAAGGTCACCCACGCAAGATCGCCTCAAGCTTTATCCTAACAGGCTGGATATATCCCTATCATACGTTGCATTTACATTTGGAAATTCAGAGATGTATCCTATAAACACATAATGCGATACAGGAGAATGAATGAAATAAGCACATGGCCTCTCCAAGGTATGGCTGAGGAGAAGGCTTTTATTGTAGATATGAAGGAGTGAATAGTCCAGACTGAAGCAAGCCATGAGAAGAGAGAGAAGGGGAAAGAGTGAGGGAGGGCGAGAAGAGAGGCAAGGCTTAGAGAGAAGAGGCCAACGGAGAGCCAAGAGAATGTGTGGCCGAAATGGTTTATGTAGAAAAGAGACACTGGGGGGGGGGTGGAGGGGGCGGGAGCGAAGTCTGGGCTGTAGAGGTTTAGGGTGGGGGGTGGGGTGAGAAGTACTGAGAAGAGCCACAGGTATTGAGTGAGCTTGGGGGCCAAGCAGACATTTGGTATGCTAATAGGCACCACAGTTAGCCATTTGTCCTGACTTTCTTTGGTACGTGACAGACATGTCACTCATACTAAAATTACAAAGTCTATCAAAACTAGTAATTCTTGGTGCACAGCACAGCCATGGGTTACAAATAGAGCAAGTTTTTTTTTTTTTTTTTTGTTTTATTCTATTAGTTCAAATTAGCAACAAGCTTGTTTAACATGTCAATCCCTCTCCCTCCCCTCCCCCCAACATCCCACCTGCCCCTAGCCATCCCCCTACCACTCCCCAGGCAGGGTAAGACCCTCAAAAGGGGCTCCCCAAAGTCTACCACATCATCCTGGGCCAGGCTTAGGCCCTTCCCCATGTGTCCCGGCCAAGAGAGCATCCCTTCACATAGGATGGGCTCTCAAAATCTCTTCTTCTTCTTCTTCTTCTTCTTCTTCTTCTTCTTCTTCTTCTTCTTCTTCTTCTTCTGCTTCTGCTTCTTCTGCTTCCTTCTTTCTTTCTTTCTTTCTTTCTTTCTTTCTTTCTTTCTTTCTTTCTTTCTTTTTAAAGACCTAACATATTTAATTCGGTGCGTTACCCCTGTACAAATGGAAAAAAAATTAAGTTCAACATTTCTAGACGCATATGGCTGTTAATTTTTGTACAATGCCAACTTAACTCGGTAAACTGGGATACTTTTTTCCAAAGTTGACAGCACACCAAAAGTTTCCAAAAATTCAAATTATAGAGCAAGTTTTTAAGATGAATGACAAATACCTGTTTTTAATATTTTTGGAGGACTTTGGGTCAGTTAATGTAATCAACTTTGGAGATACACACTCATCTTCAGTAGCCACTAGAGTTGTTTTCAGGACACCCATGAACACTAAACTCTGTGTATGTGTCAATCAAATGATGTCACATTTGCATATGACCTGTACATATTGGCCAATATTACTTTATTTCTGGATTTCCTCTATACCTAGTATCTTAGTTACTTTTCTATTGCTGTGATAAAATGCCGTGACCGAGGCTACTTATAGAATAAAGGGTTTATTTGGAGCATATGGTTCCAGAGAGATGTGTCCATCACTGTCTCAGTGAAGAAAGATGGCAACAGGCAGGCATGGTGGCTTGAGCAACAAGTTGAGAGCCCAGCCTTCAAACCACAAGCAGCAAGCACAGAAAGTATACTGGGAATGACATGAGGCTTTTGAAACCAAAAAGCCAGCCCCCAATGACATACTTTCTGCAGCAAGGCCACATCTCCTAAACCTACCCAAATAGCTCTACCAATTGGGGCCAAGTATCCAAACATCTAATCATATGGGGGACATTCTCATTCAAATCACCATACCTATTACAACTTAAAGTGATGTATGTGCTACATTGTTTAGGAAATAACAATAAAGTCTACATATTTTTCTACAGAATATATGTTTTGCAGTTAATTGAATCTATCCATGAAGAGGGACCACTGTACTACAAAAAGTCCAAATGTGTGTCTCTTTGTGGAGGGAGAAGCCTGGGTCTGGACCTTCACATCTAGCTGGAGTTGGAGTTTTAAGAGCCAAACCATGTCTCCCTCCCTCCTAACCTTACTCAGTGAGACATCAGACAAAAGAAAGCATTCCCATCCAACTGGAGGCTCCCGGGCTGATTCTGGGTGGGGTTGTAAGATAGTCTTTGCTAATAAATGGCTATCCAGTGTGTGTATGGGGAGTGGGGGGGGGTAAGTCTTTGAGAATAATAGCCGGAGTATGAAGCAGATGGAAAACATTCGATGTGGGTAATTCTGGGAAACACACTTCTTTTGGGCATGAGAAACTTAGTAAAGGTTTAGAAGCCACAATGTCAAGAATGATGATTACTGGGCATCACAGGAGTGTCAATTCTCCTGGAATCCTTTTGTCAGTCTCCTCGGCTCTACCTATGACCTTGCTTACTGATTCCCCTTCTGTTGTTCTTTCTATTTTACAATTTAGTTTATTTTTAATTGTGTGTGTGGGGGGGGGGGCGGTGTGGGTGTGGGTGTGAGTGTGTGTGTACAGGGGTGTAAGTGTCTTCAGAGGCCTTAGATTCTTATGGTGCTGGGACTGTGGGTGCTAGGAAATGTACTGGGGTCCTGTACAGCTAGTAACAGCTGAGCCATCTCTACATACAAACCTTCTTTCTTTCTTCCTTCCTTCCTTCCTTCCTTCCTTCCTTCCTTCCTTCCTTCCTTCCTTTCTTTCTTCTTTCCTTCCTTCTCTCTTCTCTCTTCTTTCTCTCCCTCTTTCTTATTTTATTATAATAATGTGTTAGAGTTTGTTGCTATAAAAAAAAAAAAAACTAGGGATAATTAAATTGCAAACAGTAAGGGTTTAAACTAGGCATGGTGACACACAACTGTAATCTCAAGACTCTGGATGCAGAGTCAGGAAGATTGTTACAAATTCCAGGCCAGCCAGGACTATATAGATGGAAAACAAGACTAGGCCTGTGACTTCCTTGGTAGCATGCTTGCTCAGCATGCATGAAGCCCTGGACTGGATCCCTAGTGCCTCATCTATTAGGCATGGTGGCACATACTTATAATCCTAGCACTTGGCAGGCAGAGGGAGATGGATCAAAAATTCAAGGTCATTCTTGTTCAGCCTTGGATACATGAGTACTACCTAAAAACTCAATATATGATAGAAAACATATCTGTGGTATTTGTCTTTATTTTACTGAATATGATCAGTTCCATCTATTTCCTGAAAATAGTATGTTTTCTTCTTAACAGCTGAATAATACTCCATTGAGTATGTAAGCTATGTTTTCCTTAATGCATTCAAGCTTGCTAGGCAGAGACTAGAATAAAGCTGCAATAGCTTTGGGGAAGCAGGGACCCATGGTGTTTGCCGACTTTGGTTTCTTTGTGTATTTACCTGAAGTTGGTATAGTCATCTCAATGGTAGGTGTAGCTGTAATGAAACTATTTAAACAATTATGTAATAAACAAACTTAGTTGTTCACACACATGTAAGGTCAGATGATGACTTGTAGGTCTTGGTTCTTTCCTTCTACCATTTGTGTCCCAGGGATCACACTCAAATTGTCAGCTTTGACAGTGAGTGACTTCAATAATTTGTTCCATCTCACCAGCCCTCAGTTTTAATTTTTTTCTGGAGCTTCCATACTGATTTTCATGTTGAGTGGACTAATTTATGTTCCTGGTCCTCTGTGTCTTTAACAGCATTTGTATGTCGCTTAACGCTTGTTGTAATTTTAAAAAGTGGTCAGAGAGAAAGACATGGGACAGAGCTTGGGTGGAGGGGTTTTTATTGGGGTAAAGTGAATGGGAAAAGCAGGGAGGGAAAAGGAAAAGGAGCAGCTGAAGAGGGGGGGGAGACAGGGAGACAGGCAGAGAAGCAGAGAGAGGAGAGAAGAGGAGAGGAGAGGAGAGGAGAGGACAGGAGAGAAGAGGAGAGGAGAGGAGAGGAGAGGAGAGGAGAGGAGAGGAGAGGAGAGGAGAGGGAGGGAGAGGGAGAAGGAGGAGAGAGACAAGGAGAGAGAGATGGGAGGTGGGCAGGGTTAAAAGGGAACTCAATGAATATTCACAGGAGGTGCTTTTAGTGGTTGCAGCTGAGGGCATATCCTGTCAGAATCCCAAGGACAGGCCAGTACAGATGCCTGAATACTATCAATGTTTTCTTGCTAACAATCTATTCTGCGTGGAGGGATTTCAGTGGACTCTTCCTTGTTGTTGCCCCAATGACTGAAGATATTGAACATTTTTAAAAATGTATTTCTTGACCATTTGAACTTTATTTGAAACATGCTTGTTCAATTTATTTGCTGACTAACTGGTTAAAGTGTATACTATTTCTGTTTTTAAGTTTTTGAATTCTTCATATATTCTGTATATTGTCTCTTGCCAGATGAATAGCTGGTGTGCCCCACTCCCCACCATTTTGCAGGCTGTTTATTCATTCTTTTGTATCTTTTGTTGTGTGAAAGCCTTTAATTTGATGTAATCACATCTCTGGATTCTTACTATTGCTTCCTAAGCAACCAGGGGCCTATACAGAAAGTCCTTGCCTGCACCTATTTCTTGGAATTGTCCTGGTTTCAAAGTTTTATATTCTTTATTAGGGCCTTTGATTCATTCCAAACTGATTATTTTTTTCAGAGTGAGAGATGGGCATCTAGTTGACTTCTATGAGAGGATATCCTATTTTCCTAGACACCTTTGTAGAGAGTTATTTTTTTTTAATCCAGTGTATGTTTCTAAGCCCTTTTGTCCAGAAAAAGATGACTGTAGCTGTATGAGTTTATTGATAGGTCTCATATTGGTTCCAATTTTCTATGTTATTCTTTATGTCAATATCATGCTGTTTTGTTCCTATGGTAGTAGAGCAGGTACTGTGGGTTTCTGATGTTCTTTTGACTCAGGATTGCTTTGGCTACTAGAGGACTTTTGGGGTTTCATACGAATTTAGGATTTTTTCCATCCCTGTGAAGTACGTTACTAGAACTTCTACAGGAATCACAGTGAATCTGTAGATTATTTTTGCTAATATGGCCTTTTAACAATATTAATTCTCTACATGTATGGGAGGTATATCTTCTGCAATTTCTTCAGTGGTTTACATTTTTCCTTGTAGAGTCCCCCCATCATTGGGTTAGGTTTGCTCCTATATTTTTATTCTCTTTGTGTTGCTGAAGTTTCTTTCCAGTCTGGTCCCTCAGCCAATTCACCCCAAATAAACACACAAATGCTGTATTAATGATAAAACTGTTGGCTGATGACTAGGGCTTCTTATTGACTAGCTCTCTCTTAATTTTTAACCCGTAACTACTAATCTATGTATTTCTACATGGACTATCTTACCAGACAATGCCTGGCACTTCCTAACTTCCCAGTCTTTACATGGTATCTCTGCTGGTGGCTCTCTCTCTCCTCTCTTTCCAGCATTCTCCTAGTCTCCTAGTCCCATCTATCTTCCTGCCTCTACTGGCCATTCAGTGTTTTATTCATTAACCAATAAGAGAAACATATATACAGAAGAAAATCCCCCCCTATCATCTTTGAACCTATTGAGAAGAGAACTGCTTTGTGATTCTTTTCTCAGCAAGTCTTTTACTGGAGTATGTCTTAGTTTAGTTTCTTTTCTGTTGTGATAAGACAGTGTATGGCATGATGGATCTATGCTCCAGTCTCTCCCAGGTGCAGCACTCACCATCTTTTGTATTGCCTCTCTCTGCTGTTGCAACAAAGAAGGGCGACCAGGCTCTGGCTAACTTCACTTGTACCCTGGTTGATGACTGGGATTTTATTTCCCTTGACAAAAAATTCACATAGTATTAAGCAAAAACACAAAAACAGAAATGACATACACAAATTGGCTTCCAGCTTGTAAAACAATGTGTGTGAGAAGACAGATGTACCTATTGCTAACAGTTCTTAGAAGGTAGTTTATATTTTATAATTTTTCTGTATCACTAAAAAATCATTCTCTTTGTCTAGAAGGCTTTCAAAATGAAAACTGACGGCCCCAATGCCATTAAGGGTCTGGAGATTTCTAGGCGTGAATCTTGAATAAATCTCGACAGAACAACAGCTCTAACACAGTAAGTAGGAACCCGGTCGAGCTAATTTCCTGGCCTCTCTGATGGTGCCAGGCTGCCGCTGGTTGTCAATTTCACACATACAATTTCTCTCTATTCAGAGCTGACAGCTTGGATTTCCCCTTCCATTGTGAGGCCTGTTCTGGTTTCTGGCTTCCTCAGGCTTGCATTTGGTAACCTTTGCCCTCTTATTTGGTACAAGCCAAAATGCCATCTTTGGAAAACTAATGTACCAGAGAAAATGGTAGCATGAAGCCATGTAACCTACTGTTCTTTTCCTTTCTGCCCGTGAAGGTTATTATTAGAACTCATTTTAGTGAATTTCAAATCCATTCAAAGTATCATGGCTTTAAATTTCTCTAATGGAAGCAAGCTTTTGATGTTTGGGTTTTAGAAGCCTGTCTGGCTTCTTTAGAGCTCAAATTTTTATACATTGGCACAATTGATCAAAGACTGTTTTTAGACAGAGGGAAAAGGCAATTTACTTTACCTATGGTTGTTTTGTGATCTTCACATTGTTATTATACTTTTTATTCCCAACCCCTCTTTCTGTTTGAAGATCTACTTTTCCACTCACATACACTGGTCTCATCTTTTTGATCAGTCTGAGAAACCATCTGGAAACAATCGAGAGTGACGTCACAAATCCAGCATTATGATCTAGATGTCATCTGAAAGCACAAGAGAAGGGACAAATGAAAGAGCCAGGAAGGTTGATTTAACCTTCAAGCACAAATATCAAATTGCTGATGGACATGAAAATAACTAAAGGTTTACCTTGGAGTCTGACATAGGAAATATGCTGACCCTCATTACTAAGTGTTATAGAAAAAAGAGCAAACACTCATCCAGGGAGAAGGCTGAACATTGATGCCAAAGCTCAAAAGGCTTTGTATCCTTGGGTTTGACAGTGTCCTGAAGCTAAACACAGGGGACTATGAAAAGTCTTAAACTGGGGCTAAAGGTCATAGACAAGGACAATAGAACTGGAATTTGGAAGAATTTGTACTCCACCAAAGAATTCCCAGACCTCTCTTGAAAATAACAGGTTGCCTAACTCATCAGAGAACATTAAACCCAAACTATGCCCTCCACTGGAGAGAAAGAAATGATAAGAAGGGGGCTTCTCAGCTTTGAGGGGGAGAGCCTAGAATTTCCATGTGAATGACCCTGAAATTAATGAAAGGAGTCATTTCTTTTTGCTTCTAGAAACACTTTGCTCCTAAAACTAGCTCATTCTGGAGTGAAATGTACAATTCTTTTTGGCTTGAATAGTCCATCCCCTGCCTTGGATTTCAGCCAGAAGCTATGGGAGGTATACAAATTCCAGGGCGTTCTATGGGTCTGGCAGAGCTGTACGAACTTTCCTGTGCAGAAATCAGAGTAGGAGCAACAGACTTCTGCTCTTCCAATCAGCAGTCCTCCATTTTCTGGAATCCTTCCCAAATATATGTACTATAACTGTATATCTTTTTAGCAAAGGTGATTCACATTAAAATTCCTTGAATTCTCCTTAATTTTAATATCTTTGCAAAATGCCTTTCTACCATTAAATCTTGTCATTCACTTAAAAACTATTATGGGATCATTTGTTACAATTTCAACCTGGAAAATATGGTCAATACACTAGTTCATGAACTTCCTTTGGCCACCTAACTGTGTCCAGAGAGTCCTTCCTCTTTTGCAGCTATGTACTCTCTTTTTGGTTACTATTGAATTCAAGTGTGCTCTTGACATCACTCTTACCTGATATAAAGTAAACATGTCCAGCCCTTGATTTTATGCTGTCCCTCTTTATTTAACTGCAATATACACTAAATGAGACAATAACGGCTCCTTTTTTATGCTAAAAAGAACCCAAGAGTTATTATGGGTCTGGGGCAATGTCTAGATAGGTTGGGCTTGCTGCACAAGCATGAAGACTTGGATTAGTATTCTCAGCACTCAATAAAAACAAAGAAGGGGGGAGGGAAGCGGGAGGGGGAGGGGAAGGGGAGGGAGAGAGGCACAGACAGCAGCATATAATCTTAACACTGGGAAGATAGAGAGAAGCGAGTCCCTTCATTAGTTTCAGGCTCAGTGAGAAAGGTAGTCATATCTATGAAAAATAACCCTCAAAGAAAATGTACACATAAGCAAATTCTACTGCCTTCAATTTGATGTGGGAAAAAACTTAGGGAAGACAGACATATGTCCTGTGCCCCTATTTCATAAAATTGAAAAGTACAATCTTATGAGCCTGACTCAGCCTTGCATATTCTTCTTAACACAGTACACCTTAACTGTGTACTGTTTCTAGTAATTGACTTCAGAAGATATGTCCTTATCTGGGTTTAGAGGAAAAACGTTACTTGTTTTGATAAATTTGGAGAAATATGCATTATATTTTATTTAGAAATGGATCAATTTCATATTTTTATTTTGTGTCATTATGAATCTACATGTAAGATGTTTCTAGCTTACAAATATTGCACTTGGAGGTTTTTAAAAACTTAGGTCTCATTTGTTTCTGTAGGCTGTATTGGGTGAACTAGTCCAGGCAGTGCTGGAGAACTTGGCTGGGAAGTGACCATGAGAGAAGCTGGCAGGCTGACCAACCCAGCTACTACCCAGGCCTAGAACCAAGGTTATGAGTTGACCCACCACAACACTGAATAAATCTATGAACTGTTGGAGCATGTGAAGGGGACACACCTACAGATCCAAAACAGAGAACCTCCATGTCACAGTTCAACATCAAGATATCCAAGAGGAGCCCATTATTGGTGGTGTAGCAGAATCAAGAGGCCTCGAGCCAGACCAGTGACTCATGGCAATGAATACTTGCAAGTAAAGATGAATGGACTAAAGGGTAAACCGTGTGACTCAATGGGCCACACTACAGCTTCCACTACAAGATACTTCTTCTTTGCCCTATCTCTCTATCTTTCTATCTATCTATCTGTCTATCTATCTATCTATCTATCTATCTATCTATCTATCTATCTCTGGTTTTATTCTGTTCTGTTGTTGTTTTTTTTTTTTTTTAAATTTGGTTTTGATTTGGTGAGAGGCTTCAAGAGCAGAGGGGAGATAAGTGGGATCAGAATGCATGATTTGAAATCCACAAAGAATCAATAAAAGTTAAAAAAAAACCCAAGAACTTATAATCTACAGAAACAACAATTTAGAGTAGGATGAAAGGGACAGGGGGCAAAATAGGTTCTTCTATCTGTAGAGAAAAACACTTAAGAAGCACTGGGTAGAATGAAATATTTCAGGTTTCAGGTTTCTTCTTCATTATGTATAAAATGATGTCATTCTTAAAAAAAACTTGTTTCCTTATTTGCAAAGTGAGATTATTTTCAAAATTAAATATGGTACTTAGGTAAAGCATTCCACTTAGCACACGGAGAAGGAGAGGAGTGTTAGATAAACAGGAAGAGGTATTTGTGCTCCTGAGGAAATAAAATCTTAGCTCATCCTAAATGTAAACAAATAGAAAAGGAGGGTAGCAGGTAGGTGATCTTTAGACCTCATCTCCCCCACTTTTACTCCAAATTCAATCCCTCAGTCTCATCCTCAGCTCTGTAGCAGACCACCTGATGTCACCTCCACGCCTTTTCTGCTCCCACTACCAGGGGACTAAGCCATTCCTGGCGGCACACCATCCTTTCCTCCCTCCTTTAGGCCCCTTCTAGCTCATCTCCATCCCTAGGTGTCATCTCCCAATACCAAAAAAAAATCATTCTTTCCAGAATGCCCAGAGGCCACAGCTGGCAGAATCTAAGGAGCATTTCCCACCAAATAACCCACAGCTGCCACCTTCTCCCCTACCAGAGAGGGCAATAGAAACCAAGAAACAAAATACCCACCCAACAAAGACAAGACAAGATTTTAGCACCTACAATTCCAATCATCCCAAACCCATATGCATAGATACTAGTTTAAAAACACAACCACTGACAGCCAGGACAACATGACTCTACTAAAGTGCTGCAACCCCACTATAGTAGTAGGACCCAAGAATGCCAAATATAGGTGAAGGACAAGACAAGGACCTCAGAATAGCCATTAACAAATATATTAGAGGTCCTTAAAAGAGGAAATGAATAAATCCATTACAGAAATCTATGAAAACACAAACAGAGGAAGGAAATGAGGAAAGCAGACATGGAAGTAGAAATAGAATCAACAGAGAAAACCCACATGGAGGGAAATCTGGGATGAAAAACTTAGGAACTTGTACAGGAACCTCAGAGGAAAGGCTCACCATCAGAACACAAGACATAGAAGAGAGAATCTCAGTTATTGAGAACATGACAAATGGGTACTTCAGTCAAAGAAAACATTAAATCTGTTTGTGCATTCACATTAGACCTTTGTGCCACTGCCAGTGGCCTCAAATATTGCCCCATTGCACCACTCTCACCTATATTAAGGGAGCCTAACAGACTTAATAAACAACATGGATCTAACAGGTATTTACAGCACATTTCACCCAAACACAAAAGAATATACCTTCTTCTCAGCACCTCATGGAACTTTCTCCAAAACTGACCACATACTGAGACACATGGTGAAGCTCACCAGATAAAAGGAAATTGAAGTAACCTCCTGCATCCTATCTGACAACCATGAATTAGAGCTGGATATCATCTACAACAGAAAGCTTACAAAATCATGGAAATTGAACAACTCTCTTCTAAATGAAAAATGGGTCAAGACAGAAATTAGATTTTCTAGAATTTAATAAATATGACTACATATCATACCCAAAACTTATGGGACACAATAAAGGCTAAAGGGCAAGTTCATAGCATTAAGTGCCTACATAAAAAAAAAGAAAAAAATGGAGCCGGGCAGTGGTGGTTCACAGCCTTAAATCCCACACTAGGGAAGCAGAGGCAGGAGGATCTCAGTGAGTTCAAGGCTAGCCTGGTCCACAGAATGAGTTCCAGGACAGCCAGTGCTACTCAAAAACAAACAAACAAACAAACAAACAAAAAACAAAACCACACACGCACACACACACACACACACACACACACACACACACACACACAAAGAATAGATCTCCTATAAGTTTCTAAATGTTCCAGCATTTAGTAACTTATTTCAGCACACCTGAAAGCTCTAGAACAAAAACAAAAGTCATACCCTAAGGAATAATAATCAAACTCTGGGCTGAAATGAATAAAATAAAAATAAGCAAACAAAAATAATATGAAGAATCAATGAAACAAAGGGCTGGATTTTGAGAAAAATCAGCAAGATTGTCAAACCCTTATTCAAATTAACTAAAAGATTGAGAGAATACCCAAACTGGCAAAATTAGAGATAAAAATGGGGACATAACAACAGACACCAAGGAAATCCAGAGAATCATAAAGAAATACTATAAAAATTGTACTCTACCACTAAATTGGAAAACAGAAGAAACGGATGATTTTATCGATATATACCACTTAACCAAAGTTAAGATTGGATAAGTGATTCAAACAGACGCATAACTCCTAGTGAAATGGAGGCTGTAATAAAAGTCAACAACAAAGCAAAGCAAAATAAAACAAAACAAGCCTAGTGTAGATGGTTTTAGCCCAGAATTCTGCCAAACGTTCAAAGAGGAGTTAATGCCAATACTCCTCAAATTATTCCACAAAATAGAAACAGATCAAACATTGCCCAATTCTTTTAATGAGGCTGAAGTTACTACTCTGATACCCAAATCACATGAAGACCCAACAAAGAAAAAGAATTACAGACCAATTTCCCTTATGATCATAGATGCAAAAAATTCTCAATATAATACTTGCAAACTGAATTCAAGAACATATCATAAAGATCATCCACTATCACCAAATAGGTTTCATCTCAGAGATGCAGGGATGATTTAGTATGTGAAAATTAATGAGTGTAATTTGCTTCACAAACAAACTAAAAGAAAAATACCCCACATAATCATCTCATTAAATACAGAAAATGTCTTTGAGATAATCCAACATCCCTTCATGATAACAGTCCTGGAGGTATTAGGGATATAAGAGACATATCTCAATATAATAATGGCAGTTTACAAGCCTATAGCCAATATTGTCTTAAGTGGAGAGAATCTCAAAGCAATTCCACCAAAAACCAGGAACAAAACAAGGTTGTCCACTCTCTCCATACATATTCAAAGTGGTACTTGAAGTCCTAGCTAGAGAAATACAAACGGGATACAAACAAGAAAGGAAGATTTGCATCCTTATTTGCAGATGATATGATAGTATAATAAGTGACCATAAAACTCCTCCAGTAAAGTCTTACAGTTGATAAACACTTCCAACAAAGTAGCTGGATACAAAATTAACTCACAAAATCAGCCTTCCTATATACAAATGACAAATGTATTGAGAAAGAAGTCAGGAAACAACACCTTTCACTAGAACCTCAAAAAAAATCATGTCTTGAGGTAACTCTAATCTAGTAAGTGAAAGACTTGTTTGATAAAAACCTTAACACACTGAAGAAAAAAACTGAAGATGATGGAAAGATCTCCCATGTTCATGGATCATTAGGATTAACATAGTAAAAATGGCCAATCTACCCAAAGAAATCTACAGATTCCCCTAAAAATTCCAACACAATTCTTCCCAGATCTCGAAAAGACATTTTTTGGTTTCATACAGAATCACACAAAGGATAGCTAAAACAATCCAAAATCAAAAGAGATCTGCTGGAGGTATCACAATCTCTAATCTCAATTTGTAGCACAGAGCTGTAGTAATAAGACAATAGGGTATTGGCACAAAAACTGACATGTTGATCAATGGAATCTAATTGAAGACCCAGCCATAAATTCACACATTTATGGACACATGGTTTGTTTTTTTATAACAAATCCAGAAATATACACTGGGAGTAAAAAAAAAAAGGATCTTCAGCAAACGGTGTTGGTCAAACTGTACTGCTGCATGTAGAAGAATCCAAATAGATCCATACCTATCACCTTGCACAAAACTCAACTCCAAATGCATTAAAGACTTCAACATAAAACCTGATACTCTGAACCTGACAGAAGAGAAAGTGGACTTCTGAGGTCCAGAAGTCTGTGAATTTAGGAGGATGCAGATGACAGGATTAGGCATGTCTTGTCCTTGACTCAACCCATTTGGGACCCTAATACTAACCAAGTTAGGGAACTAGAAGCCAATCACCATGCCCTACTGACCAGAATGAGAGCACCTGCTAGAGACCAGCTAATTTCTCGAAGGTATCTGCTGCTGATGGTTTCTTTCCAGCCTGGTCCCATTGCCACTTTAGCCCCAAATAAACACACAAATAAACTGTTGGCTGATGACTAGGACTTCTTATTGGCTAGCTCTGTCTGTCTTAATTATTAACCCATTTCTATTAACCTATGTATATCTATGTGGTCTTATTTTCCCAGAGAATGCTTGGTACATCCTTTCTTTCTGGTCCTTATATAGAGACTGTTTTGGCATTGCTCCCTCTGCCTATCTTTCCCAGAATTCTCCTCATCTCCTATTCCCGCCTATCTTCCTGCCTTGTTGGCCAACAGTGTTTTATTCATCAACTGATAAGAGAAACATTTATACAGAAGGACATCCCCTATCAGGTATCTGTAATTATTCAAATAAGTCAGGAGCCCTCTGCTGTGTTCCTGGAGTGGCTCAGTGTGCTTACTGAGAATATAGCTCAATTGATCCAGATGCTGGAGCAGCCCAGAGGTCTATCAATACATAGATTGATAGCTGTGATTCTGTCAGCTCCAGGTATTCACAGAAATAACTAAAACTGGAGGGATTTGAAACAATGACTATGTCATAGTTAATAGAAAAACAAAGAGCCTCTAACAATGGAGATGCTGAAAGGAGGAGAGACAGGGGACAAGAGACTAGTAAAAACAATGGCTTCTTTCAGGGACCTGGACCTTTGAGACTGAAGGACAGTTCAAACCGCCTAAAAATCATGAAAAAAAAAAAAAACATGATATGGAGGAGGGCAGGACCACATTGAATAGATGAGAGAATGGTAAATTACCTTCCTTCCAGACAGGTCCCCAGAATTAGAGGCATTCAGATGAATATGCAACTGGATAAGCCATCCTGTCCTCAACTTAGAAAGTGGTTGTTGGCTTTGTCCAGATCCAAGGTTTTGGTCTGGTGGTCTTTCTTGGTAGTCTTGAACTCTGTAATATCAGCAGCCTTTGGCCAACACAAAACCAATTCTGTGGCATCTTTGGAGCTTCTTTGTTTTATAGTATTAAGTCAGGTTTTTTTGTTTGTTTGTGTTTTTAATGTTACACGTCCTTTGCATATGTGTTCCAGCTTCTGGTTTCATGTTTTTATGGGATTCCTGTGTGTGTGTGTGTGTGTGTGTGTGTGTGTGTGTGTGTGTGTGTGTGCACATGCACAAAGTGTATGTCTGTATCTACATACATATCTTGTGTTTTTCTTTGGTTCTTTTTCTTGTATGGTTGTTCTGTCCTATTCTAATTTGTTTGTTTTTAACTTCTCTTAATATATGTTATTTTATTTTATTATTATCCCTCATATATCTGTGTTTGTTTATTAGTGAGTGTCAGAAAGGGTGTGACTCAGGTTGTGAGGGGAAAGGTGGAGGAACTGTTGAATGGATAAAAAAAATAGCATATCCACACACTGAAATATTAATTAGCCATAAAGGGAATGGAGAACTGATACATGCTATAACATAGCTGAGCCCTGAAACACTCTGCTGAGAGAGACAAGACAGACACAGAAGGGTGAATATTGCATGATTCCATTTATACAAAATATCCAGAATAAGTAACTCCTTGGAGACAGAAAGTAGATTAGACATTGGAATAAGCTGCCTGAGAGTGAGGCAGGAGTGAATGCTAATGGACATGGGTTCCTCTTGGGGTTGATGAAGTCGGTCTAGAATTGATTGAAATGATGTTTACACAACTCTGGGAACAGACTAGATACTTTTATGGTGCAAATTTTAAATGGGAAATTATGTGGTATGTGGATTGTATCTCAATACAGCAGCTATTTTAAAAATCTATTTTGAAAGATGAAGGGGACAGAATTGTGACTCATTCAGTTTCTAGGTGAGTCTCAGAAGAACTTGTCATATAAAACAAACAATCTAAAAATGTCTGTAAGTCAACAATGAGTCAGGGAATATATTTCTGGAATGTTCTATTAAGGACAAAAGAAATTAAGAGGGGATGAAATAAAAAGAGAGTATGAAGGCAAAATTTGGTAATAGGGAACAAATTAAATCTTTCCTGTAAAGGCTAAGGGGTATAGCCAAACAGCTATGCATCAAGTATTACTTGGGTGGCAAGAAAATGAATCTGTTTCAAGAATTCTACATATCTTTGTTTCTCACAAAATTTAAAACTTTAAAATATTTGTTTGTAAATCTTAGAATTTTTTTTCTCTTAATGAAACAATATTTTATTGTTTTCATCTCTGCCCGTCTGTCTGTCTGTCTATCTGTCTGTCTGTCTGTCTGTCTGTCTGTCTGTCTGTCTGTCTGTCTGTCTGTCTGTCTGTCTGTCTCTCTTTCTGTGTGTGTGTGTGTGTGTGTGTGTGTGTGTGTAAGTACTTGTGCTTACAGAAGTCAGGAGAACCCTTAGAGCTGGAGTTGCAGGTGGTTGTGAACCACCAAATGGTGCTGGAAACTGAACTCTGGTCCTCTGCTAGAGCAGCAAGTGCTTTTAAGCACTAGGCCATCTCTCCAGTCCCTCTCAAACTTTCTTCTTCAAAGAAAGTGTTTTCATGGAAACTTGACAAACCTAATTCTATCCCTGGAACCCTTGCAAATGTAGAAAGGGAGAACTGATTGTGCAAAGTTGTCCTCTGCCACACACACAGCAATAATAATGATGATAATAATAATTTAAAATTTCTCTATTATTAAGATCACCCCAAGCAATCTGTGAGTTTGGAAGTAAATTCCCTTCTCCCTTCTCACAGACAAACTGTCATCAGAGGTTGGCACCATTCACTTCTGGTTTAGCATTAGTTTTGTTTCTCATGCCTACCTTAGAGGCTCATTATAATGTCATTTTATTTATATGGATGTAGCCAGCAATTGAGAATCACCTATCCATTAATTTCCTAAAGATCTACCGACTCTTTTCTAATTATTAGGTACCCTCACTGGATGAAAAGCAAACTCTTATGAAACCTGAGACGTAAATTACATTCGTCTGCCACATAAGGGCAAATAATGAGATATAGGGAGCACTGCTATCAATTGTATCAAGAAAACTAAGGAGAGGCAGAGCTGTGTGAAGTCTGATGCCTAGGTAGCAGCTTCAAACGACTAAGGTAAACTGGACCACTTTCTTTCTCTTTCTTGGCAATATGGAAGGAACCACTTATCCTTAGGATTCTTGAAGATCTTAAACTTCATGGCAGAGAGTCCTGTGGGTGACTTCATCTTTCCAAAGTCAAATCTGAGAAGACTAGAGTTCCAAGAATGTGCACGTATACACACATGCACACATACACCCCACACATCACAGAGACTGACACTAGGGCAGGGATCTTTATATCTGGAGAGCCATTTTAATAGAAACTGTGGAAGTATTCAGGAGAAAAACTAAGAAGCAATCCATCAGGCTTGGATGGATGCTGGAATTTTGTGCAGGGGTTTCAGAACCACAGCTTTGCTGCTGGTTCAACTGTTCTAGGCACGTTCTTCCTATAGTTTCTAATAAAGCCTTACTGCTGCCCAAAGCTGAAGGTCTACAGAGGAGCTAACAGACCTGAAGGGGAAGGTAGGTGTAACTGGAAGTTTCTTGTCCTGACTGGTCCCACAATTGCTTTTAAAATAACTGTTCAGAGGCTTAATATTAATTACAAACTGTTTGGCCTATTAGCTCAGGCTTATTATTAACTAGCTCTTACAATTTAAATTAACCCATTTCTATTAGTCTACATTTTACTATGAGGCTTGTGGCTTGTTACTTCACATGTAACTTCTTCAGGAGTCTGCTGGCTTCTCCCTGACTCTGCCTTCATTCTTCCTGTATCTCTGTTTGGATTTCCTACCTGGCTATATTCTGCCTGGCTTTTGGCCAAATCAGCTTCTTTATTAACCAATGGTAGTAAAACATATTCATAGCATACAGAGGGGTATCCCACATTAGGTAGGTGCCTGGGCAGTTGACAGACAGTGGGAACAAAGGAAATTGGACTCTGACAGAGATACAAAAGCAAGTGAGTTATTTTCTTTTGTCTTTTATGGCAAAATATAAAAAATACTTTTTGGAAACTATTTTTATTTTATGTGTATGGGTGTTTTGTTTACATGCATGTACATGCACCACACGTTTACAGTGTTCAAAGAGACTGGAAGAGGGTACTGGGTACCTAGAATTGGAGTTATGGTCCATTGTGAGCCACCACATGGGTGTTGGGAACTGAACCCAGGTCTTCTGGAGGAACACTCAATGCTCTTAACCCACAGCCATCTCTCTAGTCCCCAAACACATTTTAATTAAAATATAATTGCATCACTTTCCCCTTCCTTTTCCTCTCTCCAGCTACTGTTATGTTCCCTCCTTCCAAGCACTCCCATGCCCTGCTAACTCCACTCTCAAACTGATGCCTTTTTCTTAGATTATTACTGTTATACACACATATATGAACACACATGAACATTTATCCTGCTGAGTCCATTATTGTTGCTTATGTGGCATTTCAAGGCTGACACCTTTGTACTGGATAACAAACTAGGGGTCTTTTCCCTAGGAGAGGTTTTTCTGCCTCTCTCAACAGTGACTCATTGTGTAGGGGCAGGATCCTGTGAGAATTTCCCCTTCTGTATTAGCGTGTCTGTTGATATTGTCACTGTTCAGGTCTTGTCTGATTTTCTGTCTCTTACAGTCTTCCTGCTCACCCTGCCCTGCCCTTCTATAATAGTGCCCAAGTCACAGATTCAGGCACTATAAAGTTGATGTATCCATTGGAACTGGAGCCCCCATGATGTGATCTCTGCACTGTATCCAGCTGTGGTTCTCTGTGATTTTCTCCTTTTGTTGTAAGGAGAAGTTTCTTTGCTGAGGATTACACCTGTGCTTATCCAGGGGTATAAGAAAATATTTGGAATATAATTAAAAAATATGCTGGTCTAACAAAGAGAAGATAGTAGATTGTCTTCTAAGATTTGACCTCACTAACACTGGATCCCCTAGTTGTCTACATTTCCAGTACCAGGAAATATTTTCCTTCTATGGAGTGGGTTTCAAGTCCAATTAGACAGCTATTATTACTACTAACTTGGGAGCATCACTTACTGTATTTTTAGCGATAGCTTTCTTTGCTGGTCATTGTGGTTTGTGACCATCACAACTGGGTAGGATATCAACTGCTTGCCTCCCTTGGCAGCTTGGACAGAAACCTCTGTCTACACTCAGTACTTCCTAATACTATGGAAGCTAGATTGCAAGAAGGAGGCTTTTGGGTTAGGTCAAGCTCAACTTATCCTAAAACAATTAAACCATTTTAAAATACATAAATCAGTGGTACTAAACTATTCATCTAGTTTTAGAAATTTTCCCATCATCCCCAAAGGCTACCTTGCACTAAGCAAGTACTCAGTCCCCTCTACCCCTTTGCCACAGCTCTGGAAACCTCTTGTCTGTTTTCTGTCTTCAGGAGCCTCAGACACAGATGGCCATAACAACATTGTTCACATGTCCTACCAAAAGGTGGAATCAACCTGTGTGTCAATAAAATGTGATATGTCCATGAAGGGAGTATTACTCGGCTGCAAAGACAACGAGGCACTGTACACGTCACAGCAAAACAAAACCCCTGAGCCTGAGCTATTGCATCTCTGATGTCAGAAAGAGATGTGGAATGTCACACAAGGGCCCTGGTTGGACACTGAGAAGTTTCTTTTCTACTCCTGGGCACACATGAGGTCTTTCATTTCAGAGCATTTAAAGTGTCAGACCCTTCAACTCTAAAACTGAGGTAACTAACTCCCGCTGCCTATGTTATTTTAAAAATTTGCATTTGAGTGGTTTTCCAAAGTGTTTAAAACATTCTAAAGCAGACAGCAATTTAGTAATTTACAGAGTCACGGGGGGGGGATGACAAAAAAGTTGTGGGTGCTGTCAGTTGAGCCTTCACCGTTCATATTTAGAAGCCATGTTGTCTTGTCATAATTAGCAGAGGAAACCTCAGCCGAAAGGTTGCTTCAATCTGATTGGCCTGTGGCCATTCCTGTGTGGCATCTACCAATCGCTAATAGATGGAGGAGGGCTCAGCCTGCTGTGGGTGGTGCCATCCCTAGGCAAATGGGGCTGGGCTGTATAAGAAAGGTAACTGAGCAATCCAGACTTAACAAGTCACTGAGTACCAGTCTTCCAGGAATTCTTTATGTCCCTGAGCTCCCAGAGTTGTTGTCCTGACCCGGTTCCTGCTATGACTTTCTACAAACGTGGACTGTGACCTGTAAGATAAAACGAGCCTCATGATATTTATCATCGGAGCAGGAAACAGTACACCTCTTCTCTCCTCCCTTCCTGCTGTGCATGCACACCCTCACTGACACCAACCAGCTCGCGCTCTTCTCTGCCCTTTGAACGTTTTGTTGTTGTTGTTGTTTGTAACTGCTTTCTTTGCCTTTGTTCAAGTGCTTCTCATATACCCTCTCCCCAGCCCAGTGTCTGCTTTCTTGAAGCTTTCAGTGGACAGCAATTGAATAACAGACACAGAAGCAGGTCTCACTTCTTGAACTAGACTCTCTCCCAATGTCAGGTCCTCATCTAGAACAACCTGCTCATGCTTCTGAATTTTCCTGTCAGTTTTATCCCATGCTGTTTTGTCTTTTGTGCCCTCTAGGAGAAAAGATGACATCCTCATTCTCATTTTTGTTTCCTATAGCTGCTGGCGGTAAACTATACAAAAATACCCTTCACTGTTTATCTTACTTAATTACTAAGGGAATTTGCAAAATAAACCCATATAATCTACCCTTTCGGAGCTACATAAAGTACCATCGAGGACATTTCAAAGACATTCCCTGGCCACAGTTTCACTGCCCTGTTCCCTTGGAACATTTTTGCTGTCTTCTAAGGTAGCCAAGAACTTTTGGGTTAATGTCCCCTAGAAACACAGCAAAGTCCTTTAAAGCAGGGGTGCTTCAATATCTATTTATCGATTGAATAAATGAATGAATTGTGCTAATGTCAATTTTTCATTAATGAAGTTATGATAGTCTCCTTCAGTACCAAAAGGATTTCATATTAACAAAAATTATGGAGGTTAGCTCAATGCCCTTTGTTTACTTGGGAAATAATTTCAATATGTATTTAAAAACCATATTGTCACAAAAATTATTTGGATTTTACGTTACCATGATCGCAGTTAATGTATATACATAAAGAATTTGTTTATAAGCGAGGTGACAAAAAATAGAAGTCCATTCTGTCTCCACCCAAGCTTTCTTCTCAGACAAGCATTTCTAATTCCTTTAGCTGCCTCTAAAATTTTATTGATTCCATGATTTTCCTGCTATTTCTGTCCCTTAGTTTATTACTGTCCTCTTTGACCCTACCCATGCTATTACATGTCTTCTGCACTTTTTCATCTCCCCATATTGCCATACCACAGCTTTGATTGTAACAGTATCTAGTGTTTACATTATCATACTGTATACATTTAAGTGGGATTCACAGTTGAGCCATGTGTTACATAATTCTTGCTTTCCCCATATGCTATCTTTGAAAAAAATAATTATTTTACTTCGATCTTCATTTTCTTTGTCTTTATCACCAACTCCTCTTCAGTGGTAAAATTAAACATTTGTCTAAATGTCATATTAAGAGGAATTGATGAGTCAATGTCTAGAAAAGTCAACGGTGCGAGGAACAGCATGAGGGTATGAAGCACCCTTGGAAAACCTTCAGACAGGTCTGCTCTTTTCTTATTGACATCTTCCATGTGAGAACTCTACTAGAGCTTCTGACTTTGCTTGGGAAATAAGCTCACCTTGCTTTCCCGAATTATGAATTGGGTCTGTGCTGCCATCTTGGTTCCCTTTGTCCTCTTGTCAATTTCTTTAGTCTCTGTACTCCATTTCTTCCTTTTCCTGCCCAACTTCTTTGTTTTCTGGTGCGTACCCTCCAGTAGTTTTCCGCAAACGGGACTATGCAAGCCAGAGTGCTATCAACTATTTTGACTGAAAATGTCTGTCTTATTCTATATTTGTTTATTGAGAGAGTCTTGTATATACCAGCTAACCTCAAACTTGCTATTTTATTGAGAAAGACTTTGTACTTCTGATTCTTCTGCCTCTCCCTTCCAAGTGCTGGGATACAGCAGGACACCACCATTCCCGGTTTGTATGGATCTAGTGCACGCTGCCAACTAAGCAACATCCCCAGCTCTTTATGCTACTCATTCAGTCTTACTTTCTGGACCTCTCAGACTAACACATATATACCTGTAACCATACATAGTCCATATATACCTGCAACTATACTTAGTCCATATATGCCTGCAACTATACTTATTCCATATACACCTGAAATTATATATAGTCCATATGTCTGTTTAAGTAAACAAAGTCCATATGTACCTGTAACTATACTTAGTCCATATATATCTGTAAATATACATAGTCCATATATACCTGTAACTATACATAGTCCAAATATACCTGCAACTATACTTAGTCCACATATGCCTGTAACTGTACATAGTCCATATATATCTGTAACTATACATAGTTCATATATACTTGTACCTGTAAATAGTCCATATATACCTGCCATTATCCACACCTGCATATGATTTCCATCTCTTTTAACTTCTCTTTCTTTGAGGCATTCCTTCCTTTTCTTCTATGAATATTTTTATATTTGCAGACATATTTTAATTTATAAGAGATTGAGAGCATTATTTTGTGTTTCCAGAATTCCTTTGAAAAACATCCTGTTTTTATTAAACAGTTAGGAAATTTTACATGATTTCACTGAAAATACCAAGTGCAGAGCTGGTGTGGTGGCACATGTCTTTAATCCAAATTCTTGAGAAGCAGAGGCAGGCACATCTCTGATTGGGGAGGGGTGTCCTTCTGTATATATGTTTCTCTTATTGGTTGGTGAATAAAACACTGTTTGGTCAATATAGGCAGGAAGATAGGTGGGACTAGGAGATGAGGAGAATTCTGGGAAAGGTAGGCAGAGAGAGGACCGTAAAGAAGATGCTATGTAGCCAGGAAAGGAGTAACAAGTATGGGCATTCTCTGGTAAGCCAAGACCACGTGAAAATACACAGATTAATTGTTATGGATTAATAATTAAGAGAGAGCTAGCCAGTAAGAAGCCCTAGCCATTGGCCAACAGTTTTATAATTATTATAGTATCTGTGTGCTTATTTGGGGTTGAAACATGGCAGGACCAGGCAAGAAAGAAAACTCTAGTAACAGATCTTGGAGTTCAATGCCAGCTTGATCTATACAATAAGTTTCAGGTCAGCTAAGGCTACATAGGGGGTCTTTATTTCCCTCTTTCAAGAAAGGGTTTGTATAGCCTTGACTGTCCTGGAACTCGCTCTGTAGACCAGGCTGGCCTCAAACTCACAGAGATCCGCCTAGCTCTGCATCTTGAGTGCTAGAATTAAAGGAGTGCTCCAGTACAGCCTGGCAAGTAAATAAATACATACATAAATAAATATTTAAAGAAAATACCAAGTATAAGTTTTTAAAAACTTTTCCCTTACATTGTGTGTTTGGTCTTGTGACATCACTGGTCTTCAAATATCACATATTCCATGTTGCCTATTGCATATTTGATGGTGGGTGGTACAAGTTTGGAGTCTAGAGAGATTTGGCAACTGTAGTCACCCTTGGTGGCCTGGCCAGGCTCTTTTTGTGTTTGAGTAGTTGTAATATAAAATCTTAATCTCTTTGTCCTATGCAGAATCTAGGAGATGACTTCCAGATCCCTGCTGTGGTTTGGGGGCCTAAAGTGGATAGAAGATAGGGAGTCTGGTCTTGTAGCTTCTCCTCCAACCATATGGGCCTGCTGGTCTTGTCCCGGGGCCTTCTGAAGAACCCAGATCCAGCCACAGTGGGTGTGGGGGTCATTGGTTAGGGGGTGTGAGAGAACACATGTGGCTGAGTATCTTCCCAGGCTTTTCAGTGTCTGTGCTTATGCTGTGTCGATTTCCATCCATCTCACTTCCAGAAGTTTCCTGTGTCACTGTATTCAGAGCCCATGGGGGAATTTTACCTCTTTTCCTTCCACTGGCTCAGGAGTCATTTGTTTTGTGTTTCATGAGACTACCACAGCTCCCACATCAGTTTTTTCCTCCAGGGTTTTTTGTTTGTTTTGTTTTCTTTCTTTCTTTGTTTTTTTTTCTTCAAGGTAGGATTTCTCTGTATAGACCTGACTGTCCTGGTATAGATTAGGCTGGCCTCAAACTCAGAGATCTGTCTGTTTCTGCCTCCTGAGTGCTAGGATTAAAGGCCTGAGCCACCACGCCTGGCTTTTCTTCTGTTTTTAAACCTTTGGTATTCTTTTTTTCTTTCCTGTCCTTTATAACTTTGCTGGTTTGTATGTTACAGAAGATCTCCTTGTTCTTATTGAAGAACAGTTTTGGGAGGGACCAAAGTAGACTCGTGTTTAAATTGTCATCAGTTTCATAATGTAGTTTGTGCATTACATAAAGTATCCAGCACAGTTCTGTCACAGAGCACCTCACACAAGTATGTACAAATTTAAGGTGTGATAAAAATGTAAGCTTGTAATGTTGAGAATTTATATTATTACTAATTTATTATTATTATCATAATATTTAAGACAGAATTTTGCTTTTTTGTCCATGTTGGTCCATAACTCATAATCCCCTTGTCTCTGCTTCTTAAATAATGGAATTAACATCATGAGCTGCTACATCTGGCATAAATTAAGAATTCTAATACTGCTGGCCGGGAAATAGGTAGGCTAACTACAGACCTTCATCAGTCCCTCCTCTCCTCCAAACCCAATCTCCCAGTCTCATCTTCATTCTGCAGCAGATCCCCTGCTGTGTCCTCCCTTCCTCCCTGCCCACATCTCCAGCATATCACACAGATCCCTTCCTAACTCTCTGCCCACTCATTGCTTTATCCTAGCCCCAGCCTCTAGCAGGCACTCCCTGGGAATCCACACCATGCACTCCACCAGCAAAGCAGGTAGGCTCACTGCAGATCTTCATCTCCTACATCTTCATTTCCACCATTGCTCTAAGTCCAATACTGCATCTCACCCCCATCTCTGCAGTAGACTGCTTGGTGCAGCCTCTCCTCACTCTCTTCCCTATTCCCAGTACACTAAGCAGATTCTGAAGTAGCACCCTTCTTCCCTCCCTCTTGTGGGCATCTCAGCACCCACTCCTAGCCCATCCCATTCATAAGTGTCTGCTCCGAATGCCTAAAAACATATTTTCCGTGGAACCCCCAGTGACCACACCTATCAGGATGCTGAAAGAATTTCTAACCAGGAAACACACAGCTACCACATTCTCCTACGAACCAGAGAGGAAACAGAAACCAAGGAACCAAACATCCACCCAACAAAGACAAGACCAAGAATATCAGCACCTAGATTTACAGTCTTCCCAAAACCAGATGCCTAGAAGTCAGAGGAAAAAAACACAATCAATAACAGCTAGGACAATATGACTCCACTAGAGCCCAGCAATCCTACCACAGAAGACATTGAGTATTACAGCATAACTGAAGCACAAGTTAAAGTCCTTAAAATAGCCTTTATGAATATGATAGAGGTCCTTAAAGAGGAAATGAGTAAATACCTTAAAGAAATTTATGAAAACACAAACAGTGGAAGGAAATGAATAAAACTATCTAAGACCCGAAAGAGGAAACAGAATTGTGGTGATATATTACTATGAATTATTAAAGCTTGCCTGAGGATTCAAAAAGCAAAGCCAGCCTCAAGCTATAGAGATCAGGTAGTGGTGGTACACTCCTTTAATGCCAGGATTTAGGAGAAAGGCAGATGGATCTCTGAGTCCAAGACCACCCTGGGCTACCAGAGAGTGAATCAGAGCTCATGCTCCCATTATTTGAGAGGTATAAAAGGTAGAGGCATTCAGTTTGAGAATTATTGTCTAGCCATGTCGAAGAAAGCTTAGCAGTCTGAGTGAATCTGAGGAGCAGTGAAGTCAGGAGCAGGCTGAGGATCACCCCTTTGGTCCCAGCTAAAGGTTTGAGGTAAAGATAAGAGGTAGTAGCTGCCGCTTTGCATCTCTGATCTTCAGCTTAAAGCTTGAATATTGGATTCTGGGCCTTTGCTTTTTCATGCTACACAGAATCAATAAGGAATACCAAACAGAGGGAAATCTGGAAATGAAAAAATTAGGAACTTGAATAGGACCCTAAGAGGCAAGCTCCACCAAGAGACTACAAGAAATGTATGAGAGATTGTCAGTCATTGAAGACACAGTAAAAAAATAAAATGGGTACCGCAGTCAAAGAAAATGTTAAAAAAATTCAGGTACAAGAGTTAAGGAAATCTGGGACATTCTGAAATCACCAAATCTAACAATAGTAGGATTAGAGGAAGGAGAACCCTACCTCAAAGGCACAGAAAATATTTTCAATAAAATCATAGAAGAAAATTTCCCTAATCTCAAGAAAGGATCAAGAAACATACAGAACACCAAATAGACTGGACAAGAAAGTTCCCTTAGCACATAATAATCAAAACACTAAAACATAAAGAACAAACAAAGAATGTTGAAAATTTCAAGGATAAAAGGCAGACCTATTAGAATAACCAGACTTCTCAGTAGAGATTCTAAAAGCCAGAAGGGCCTGGAAAGATGTGGTGCTGATTCTAAGAGACCATAGATGTCAGCTCAGACTACTCTACTCAGCAAAACTTTCAATCACAGTAAATGGAGAACAAAAGACTTTCCACGATAAAATCAAATTTAAACAATAATTCTCTAAAAATCCAGACCTATAGCTAGAAGGAAAACTCCAACCTAAAGAAGGTAATGACATCCAAGAAAACAAAGGGAATGAATAATCTTAGACCAGAAAATCAAAAGAGGGAAGTGTGTGTGCAGCCACACAAACACACCACAACAAAATAACAGGAAGCAAACAATACTACTCATTGATATCTCTGAACATCAATGCTCCTAATTCCCCAATAAAAAGACACAGACTACCAGAATGAATGTGAAAACAAGATCCATTCTTCTGCTACATCCAAGAAGCACACCTTAACATCAAGGATAAACATCACCTCAGGGTAAAAAGATGGAAAAGATATTACAAGTAAATAGACATAAGAAAGCAGTTGCAGCCATTTTAATATCTGAAAAAAATAGACTTAAAACAAAAACTAATTGGAAGAGATAGAGAACACAACATAGTCACCTATAAAAAAAAATCACCCAAAGGACATTGCATCTATGCCTCAAAAAGAAAGGCACTGAAGTTCATGAAACAACTCATTGGTTCTCACACAGGGGTAGTAGATGACTTTAGTAACCCACTCACACTAATAAGGAAATCATCAAGACAAAAACTAAACAGAAATGCTGGAGCTAAGAGATGTTATAAATACACAATCAAAAAATGAAAGAAAGGAAGGAAGGAACAAAGAAAGAAACAAGGAAAGAAAGGATCTTTAACCTGTGGTGCTGGTCAAACTACGTGGTTGCATGTAGAAGAATCAAGATAGATCCATACTTACCACCCTGCACAAAACTTGACTCCAAATGGACCAAAGATCTCATCATAAAACCTGATACAATAAATATGATAGAAGATAAAGTGGGGAATAGTCTTGAACTCCTTGGAGAATTTCTGGACAGAACATTAATTAGCACAGGAATTAAGAACAACAAATAATGAAAAGGACAGCTTGATACTGAAAAGCTAAAAGGACACCATAATTTGGACGAAGTGACCACCTACAGAATGGGAGAAGATTTTTTTTACCAAGTATGCCTCTGATAGAGGGCTAATGTCAAAAATACATAAAGAACAACAACAACAAAAAAAAACCCTGGATATAAAGAAAACAAATAGCTCAATTAAAAATGGGATACATGCTGTGGAATATTTAACTATGTAAAGATAAGTTACACTTGTTTATGTTGTATTTGTTTAGTGATGTAAAGATGTGTTACACCTTTTAAATATGAAAAGATGTGTTGCTCTTTCACCTTGCCTGCCTAAAGATTAGTCTAATAAAAAGCCAAACAGCTAGTAGTTAGGCAGAAGAGGGATAGGTGGGGCTTCCAGACAGAGAGAATAAACAGAAGGAGGATTCTAGGCTCAGAAAGAACTCAAAAAGAGGAGGAGAAGACAACAAGGGAGAAAAAGAGGGACATACCTGAGGCCAGAAGCCAAGCAGGTGCCAGGCAGACACAGAGAAGCAGTGAAAGTAAGATATACAAGAAGGAAAAAAAGGTAAAAAATCCCCAAGGCAACACATGATAAAGATAAAAAGATTAAAAGAGGAGGTAGGCTAGGACTGAGCATTCAAAACTAATAACAAGTATCTATGTCATAGTTTGGGAGCTGGTTAGTGGCCCAAAAGAGAAAACCTGGTACAGTACAGATGTAAATAGCTCATTCTCAAAAGTAGAAACTCCAGTTGCCGAGAAACACTTAAAGAAATGTTCGACATCCTTAGACATCAGGGGAATGCAATTCAAAATTACTTTGAGATTCCATCTTACCCTACCCTTGTCAGAATAGCTAAGATGAATTAAATAAGTGACAGTTATTGTTGGTGGGCATATGGCATAAGGAAAACACTCATGCATTGCTGGTGGAAGTGTAAACTTGTACAGCCACTGTGGAGATCAATGTGGCAGTTCCCCAGGAAGATGGGAATTGATCTACCTCAAGATCCAGCTATACAACTCCTTGGCATAGACCTAAGGGGCACTTCATCCTATCACAGAGACATTAGCTAAACCATGTTCAATGCTGCTCTATTCCTAATAGCCACCATTTGGAAATAACCTGTAAGTTAGCTATTGGATGGATGAATAAAGAAAGTGTGGTACATTTGCACAATGAAATATTACCTAGTCATTAAAAAAATGAAATCATGAAATTCACAGATAAATAGATGGAACTAGGAAAAAAGTCATCCTGAGTGAGGCATTCCAGACCCAGAAGACAATTATGACATGTATTCACTTATATGTGGATATTAGTTGTTAAGTCAATGATAAACAAGCTGCAATCTATAGATCTGCAGAGGTAGGTATAGAGTAAGGGATGATGGATAGATATTGATCTCATTAGCAAAGGAGAATGAAATAAATAGTTATGAAATGACAGGGGAGGGCCTGTAACAGGAAGATCAAGTGGGAGCAAAGGGAAGAGGAGGGCCAGGGAATACAGTGAGACACAGCAAAAATTAAGGGCCACTTGAGCCATAATATGGAATCCTAACACAGTAAAAGCTTCCTAAAAATATACATACATGAAGTTCATCTAAATGAAATTGCCAAATAATGGGGGAGACACATGCCTAACTTGCCATCTCTTGTCATGAAGTTCGGGGACTGGGTTACAGGTAATTGAATTCTTGTCCCAAAGAGCTCCATGGGAATCTCCAGCAAGCAAGGCTGTTGCCAAGACTATAAGTTGCTCTCCACAAATTGACAGCAATGCCCCATGGCTGAAGATGCTTACACAACTCACTGGACATGGAAAAGTTTAACTGGTGTCTATATAGAGCCTTTACCCCCACTTTCTAGACCCTTTGATTCAAGCAGGTACTTTGCAGGCTACCAAAACAAAAATGTGAACAGCCACAAAGACTTTGATCTACAATGTTGTCCTGACTTCAAGATATGGTAGGGTAATAATGGCACAAAGCTGGTAGGAGTAACTAACCTATATCTGATTTTACTTAAGGCCTACTCCACAAGATGAAACCCAAACCTGACACTGCTTGGGTGACCAAAAACCCCAGACTAGCTATCCCAGAGACCTAAGGTAAAGACAAATACTATTGTTCTAAGGAAAAAAAAAATGTAGCAATAAAATGACGTTTTGCTATACCCACAGATCAGTGCCTTGCTCAGCCATGCTTCCTCTTATAGCAGATGGGAACAAATTTGTCTCTATTAAATGCCTCCCCTGAGGACTCAGGGAACCCTGTGGAAGAGGAGAGAGAAAGAGTGCAAGAGTCCGAAAGTATGGAGGACACCAAGAAAACACAATCCTCATGATCAAAGCATGGATGAATCCATAGATACTGAAGCAACAAGACCAGGGCCTGCATGGGTCTGCATCAGGTCCTCACTGTATACATTCTGGCTTCCATGTTAATGTTGGATGGGATTCCTGACTGCGCAAGTAAGCCTGTCTCTGATTCTTGTCCATTCTCTCAAGCTCTTTTCCTTCTGTTTCTTTGTTTTGTCTAATTTCAATTTGTTATTTTTTCTCTTATTCCTTATTTTATTATTAAACCTTAGTAGTCGGTCTGTTTTCTAATGACAGATAGAAAGGGAGTAGATCTTGATGAGAAGGGAGGCGCACAGGAACTGAGAGCAGTAGAGGGAGGGGAAACTGTAATCAGGATATAGTATGTGAGGAAAACAATCTATTTTCTTTTCTTTTTTAACAATGAAATCTATTTATTTATTTAATACCCCCACCACAGTTTCCCCTCCCTCCTCTCCTCCCATTCCCTCCCCCAACCTTCTCTCTGCCCCACCCCCAATCCACTCCTCCTTTATTTCTGTTCGGAAAGGGAAAGGCCTTCCATGGATATCAACAAAGCATGGCATATCAAGTTGCAGTAGGACTAAGCACTTCCCCTTGTATTTAGGCCGGACAAGGTGACCTAGTATGAGGAATAGGTTTCCAAAAGCCAGCCAAAGCCTTAGGGACAGCACTGCTCCCATTGCTAGGAGTCCCACAAGTAGACCAAGCTATAGAACTATCACATACATGTAGAGGGGCTAGGTCAGTCCCATGCAGGTTTCCTGAATGTCTGTTCAAACACTGTGACCTCATATGAGCCCAGCTTAATTGATTCTTTGGGTTTTCTTGTGTTGTCCCTGTGGCTCTTACAACTCTTCCTCTCTCTCTTCATCAAGATTCTCCAAAGCTCAGCTTAATGTTTGGTTGTAGGTCTCTGCATCTGTTTCCACCAGTGGCTGGCTAGTTTTCATAGTACCAGAAGGTGCTATACAGGCTGCTGGCAACAGCCTTACCCAGCTATGAATCCTGTGAACTATAATAATACTTAATAACCACTGGCATGGCAAGATATGGCGATGGGTGCAATAGTTGTGTGATTGTGAGGTAACTGTTTCCTTATTGGAGTTAAGACCTATTCTACAGGTACTAGTTCTGTAAATTTGTCTATGACCTTATAATTGGGGTGCCCATAGGACCAGAGCAGATAAAACATGGAGGGAGGAAGATTTGCTTTTGCCTGCTTGCCTTCACTCTCACTGGCAAGTTCATCTATCCTGTTGCTGCTACCAATGCATTCCTTTGCTGACATTAAAACCCAGCTTTGGGTTTCCAACATGGACTGAAGACCAGCAGCTCCCCATGAAACCTCTTAGCCTTCATTTCCACATTGAGACAGCTGAAACATTAAGCCTCATGTACTGAGCAACTACTGGGTTCTCAGCCTCTCTAGTGTAAGATAGCCATTGTTGGTGTCTCCCCATGCCCCATCATGTAAGCCAATCTAATGAATTTCCTTTTAGTAGATACTCATTCCATTGGTTCTGGTTCTCAAGAGAACCCCTACTAATATAGAATTGAACTCAGAGCCTCCTCACATTATGCAACTGCTTTACCACCAAGATACATACCCAGCCCCAATGTCCTACAAAACATAACCATACATACCATTTATTTAACAATCCTCACAATTGGTAATATTTGAGAGAAACCTACCATTCCTAAATGCCGTTTCCCATGAAAGATCTTTAGTCAAATGAATGGTTTCAGATCTGTTGTAGGTAACATAACTCAGAGGTGGATTAAGACTGTGTTAAAAACACTACATTATTGAAATATGATTGACATGGAAAAAGGAGTGCATAATTAACACATGCTACTTGATGATTATGGAGATCAGTAAACAGTCATAAACCATCATTAAGGCCAGGAACAATCCTTTCCCGATTTTCTTCTTGACACCTGTATTATTGCTGTCACCATCTCTTTTGCGTGTGGTGACATGAGTTTATTCTCATAGTAAACCTTAAGAATTCTATAGGTGCTATGCTTTATAGAAGACTCCCAGAAGCACCAAGTTTGTCTGTTTGCTTTGTCCATCACCTCTCTTCCATTTCTTCAGTTTGTAGTAATTTCTATTCTGCTCCTTACATCTATAAATTTGATGATTTAAAAATCTTTTGTGGGAAATGTCATTTAGAATGACAGTTTTCTATTAAACATTGCCAGTTGTAGGATTTCTAGATAGATGGTATGTATGGTTATGTTTTTATGGAAAATCGGGCCTGGGAATGTAGCCCAGGGGTAAAAGCAGTTGCTTAATGTGAGTGAGGCCCTGTACTAGTCAGTGTTCTCAAAAGAAAGAAACAATAGAGTGATTACATATTAAGTGAGACTGTATGGCATGCCTTTCTTACTTCATTTAGCACAGTGTCTTCTAGGTCTACTCAACTTTGTCATAGGCATCAACATATTCTTTTCTAATGCTAAAAATGTTTTACTGGATACTCATACATTTTCTTTTCCTTTCTTCCTTTTCTCCCCTTTCTTTTCTTCTTTCAGTCACAGGACACAGAGGCCTGGGAGCTGAGCTTTGGGCCTTATCCATGCTAGGCAAATGCTCTACCACTTTGCTGTGTTTCCAGCCCACAGCATGTTTCTTTTTGTCCATTTGTCTATTGATGGAAGAGTAAATTGTTCTGTGGTTTTGGCTACGCTGCCTGAATTTGGGAATGCATCACCTGTCAAGATGCTGACACATTCCTATGGATGAATTTCCAGGAGATATGAAAATACTCTCTCTTTGTGTGTGTGTGTGGACATTTTCACAAATATGCATGAAGGCCAAAGGTCAATGACAGGTATGCCCTTCCTTCCTTCCTTCCATCCTTCCTTCCTTCCTTCCTTCCTCCCTCCCTCCCTCCCTTCTTTCTCTTTCTTTCTTTCTTTCTTTCTTTCTTTCTTTCTTTCTTTCTTTCTTTCTCACTTCCTTTTTTCCCTTTCTCCTTCCTTCCCTCCCTCCCTCCCTCCCTCCCTTCCTCCTTCCCTCCTCTCTCTTTCTTTCTTTCTTTCTTTCTTTCTTTCTTTCTTTCTTTCTTTCTTTCTTTCTTTCTTTCCAGGGTCTAATTGTAAGCTTTGGCTGTCCCAGAACTTGCTCTGTAGAACAGGCTTGCCTTGAACTTGATCCCTACTTTAATCTTTCACACAGGGACTTTCACTAAACTTAGAGTTTACCAATTTGGCTCAACTGCCTGGCCAGCAAGCTTCTGGGATTCTTCTGCCCCTGCCTCCCCAGACCTGGATTTTCTAGTGGAAGCTTCACCCCAGCCCTTGGCATCCATATACCCAAAGCACCCTTCCCTATTGTTAGGAGGTACACCTGGCTGACCCTACCCCCTAACGACAAGCGGGCATGCACAGGGATGTGCTATGCTATAACCATGTTGCCCACCACGCATTAAGGCCTGTGTGAGAACTCTGCACATTCGTGGAACCTCAGTGCGCATGCACGGTCTTCCTTTTAAAAGGTCCAGTTTCTCCCCCTCCCCGCCCCCCACTCTTTTATTAAGCTCTCCCTGTAAGCTTCTCCTCTGTATGGCAACTGACCATGGAGGTCAGCCATTAACTCTCTCTCTTACTATCTGTCCTGCTCTGTTCTATTTCTCTCTTTGCTCTGTCAGGCCTATAATAAACTGGTTAATGTATTCTCTTAGTCTCATGTCTCATCTTGCACCCTTCTTTCTTTCTGATTTAAGCAGAATCATAACACCTATCTCTCTCCAACTCCTGCTGCATCTCAGAAAGTCCACCAAATGATGACTCTCTCCCTCAGAGATGCTCAAGACCACTCCCACATTGCATTTCAACTGCCGTCCAGAAAAGAGAAAGTGTGGTTTTCTGGGAACTCTTTCATCTCCTCTCTGGAAGGCTGGAAAACCACCAGGGAGCATTGTATCCACTAAGTGTGGGCTTTTTCTAATTCAGTTTGATTTGGTCTGATTTGGATTGCTGCGTTGACAGACAGACTTATTAGAGTGCAGAAACTTTTCACTGGGGTTACAGGTATGTGGATTCTAAGAACTGAATTCAGGTCCTAAGACTTGCTTGGCAAGTGCTATGCCATTTGAGCTGTCTCTTCCACTCCTCAAATATTTGTTCTGAAAGGGGAAAAAATTAATAAAGGTCTAAAACCTAGACTCCAAAGCCCAAAAAGAAAACTCTGAGTTCCCAAAAGGCAGCTCAGCAGACAAGGTTAAACAAAGGTCCCTGGGACTCAAGCCCTTAGAACAGATATCACACCCTAGAATGGTGTCCACATTCCTCTGGTCCAAAGAGGATCAGATAGTTATCAATTGCAGAAGTCCCCAGCCCAGGAGATAATGAACAAACTCCTGCTTAATTGCACCTTGCCTGAAGCATGCAACCATTGCCCTGTCCTGTGTAACCACGGAAGTTCTGTAATCTTGGGGCTTCCAGCACTACAATTTTCCCTTATAAAAACACCCCTCAATCAAAAGTGGGTGCTCCATTTGTTCCTGAACAAATAGGGTCCTTGCTGCAGCTCCTATCCTCGAGTCAATAAAGAAACCTTTGTCCTTGCATTTGGTGAGTTGTCTCCTTGTTGTTGGGTTCTTTTGGGGTTCTGAATTCTGGGCACAACATCTGGTGCATTGTCCGGAAACCCCAAACTCCCCACCAGGACCATCAACAAGTTGATGGGTATCTGTTTGTGTCTGTTATGTTTGTTAATTGTGTAAATGTAAATGTTCTATGTATGGTACGCTAGCGAGTTCTGTAAGGTAAAATCTGGGGCAAAATCTGTAAGTAGGCCTACAAGGATTTAAGGGTCGGGGGATTGAGGAGACACCCTAATCCCTTGTTTAGTGCAGAGGTTCAGGAGGCAGCCTCTGTAATCTGTAAAAAGGGGGCCAGGGGGCCCAAAAGTCGCCCAGTCTGAAGGAAAGGCCGCCCAGTTTGGCCGGCCATCTGAAGGTTCTTGCAAGATTATAAGGGCCCTAGTCTGTCTATTCTGTGTTACTATGCTGTCTGTCCAAGTTTCACATTTGTGCTGTGTGTTTATTAAGTGTCTCTCTGTCCTTACCGCCTATGCACGTGGCATGCATGGGTCAGGGGTCTTTTCTTGCTGCCCTGAGCACTTGGCTTGTGAGACAGAAGTTCCTCTGCCATGTGCCATGGGTTAGAGTGTGCTACTGTGGAGTCCCCTGTCTCTGAGCACATGGTGAGGCAGCTGCTCTGAACTCCAACCACTGCTGCAGCCCTCACAGCTGAGCCTAGCCGGTGCAGGTGAGTCTATCTCTATCCTTACCTGCCTGTCTGTGAGGCATGCAAAGTGGGGCTCTCTCTGCCCCAACTGCCCCCTGCCTTGGGTTCTGGCACGCGTCGGGAGTTTCCCTGCCCTGAGCACATGGCTTGCAAGGCCACCATTTGCCCGGCCTTCTCTGTGCCCCACACACATGGTGTGCAGAATGTTGGGGCAGGGAAGCACGGGGGTCTCTTTCCCACCCCTGCATGGGCAGAGGGTCTGGGCTTATCAGCAGCCCAACACCAAGCCTCTGCCCTGAGCACACGGCACAGGGCGGGTGAGTCAAAACAGAATGGCTGAAAGTTATTAAAAACTACAAAAGGGAAATGTGAACTATTTGCTATGGTTTTTCATATCTACAAATACTAAATTTTAAAAATTGGTAATATAAGTTAAAATTTTAACCATATTAAGTTAATTCTGTTTAAAAAGTTCTGTTTGTTTCTTAAGTAATTTATGTATGCTTGTTTTAAAAAGTTCTGTTTCCTGGCATAACCTAAGTTCTATTACAAGTATAGAGCTAAAACAAATGGTGCAGGTCACCACCATTTTGCAGCCAGCTGCATGGCAAGCTGGCCACATGGCTGGCTGGTAGCTGAAGTTAAAAAAAGATACTTGAACTGCCATCTTGACTAAAGGTGACCACATGGAAATTAGGAGGTACCATCTTATAAACAAGTTTTTCAATTAAGATTTAAAATGTTAATGCTTCCGTATATTACAAAAAGACATTAATGTTTGTGCTTTTAAAATGTTAATGCTTACATTAAAGGATTTTAAATTTCTTTTTAAAAACAGCTTTTTAAATGTTTATGTTTTTTAAATGTTTTTATTAATGTTTGTACTTAAAGAGCTTCAATTTAAAATAATTTTTAAGCAAAGCCTGACAATGTAAAATTCTTTTATACGAACTGCTAATCTATTATAAGATGTTACAGTTTATGTTTTCAGAAGTTAAGCTTAAGCAAGCAACTAAAATATGTACATGTAGCTCCTGTTTAAGGGATATAAGGTAATTCTATGCAGTTTTAAATTCAATTGTGCTAAGTTCAACTATTTTACTAAGTTAAACCAGTTACAGTCAGACTGAAAATTAAGTAATTACAGAAATAAAACCTTTCCTAGCCACCCGTGTGCTTAAGGCAAGTAACTAAAACAGACAGACAGACCCCTAATGCTTCAGAGACCTGCAGAATATTAAAACGTTGTTTTAGAAGTTTATGATATCAGACAGACTACCAGATCCTGACAGTGACCCAAGGTCTCCAAAGAAGATTATGAGACACCCCAGTCCTGCACCTGGATAATGATGACGCTGACCAGTGAGCGAGATGCTCAGATGTGATACTTGCTGCCTGCCTGGACCCGGCCAAGACTGTAGACAAAGCTGCTGGACACTGGAAAATTGATTGTACCCCTTTGCCTAGACAAAACAAGGTCAGTCTTTTCCATGTCCCTCTTCCACAGAGAGAAAAAAAACCCCAAAACTCTCACCTTATAGGCCTGGCGAAGATTGCTGTTCTTTGGTATTTCTGCCTCCAACACTAATGGAGAGACTTGGGTATGGCTAACTGTATATGGACTGGCTCCTGTCATTTCTTAATAGATTCAGAAACTGTATAAAATTTACCTTCTCAGACCTCTGAAAGTATTAATGGTTGTCAACTTGGCGGCATCAGGCAGTCAGATCCACTATAGACTACAGACAGCATGTTAGCTGATAAAGTAATGACTAACTACTGTTCAGTTACAAGCTCAAGGTTTTTAGGTTTATTTTGGTTGTCATCTAAATACAAACTTAAAGGGCTTTTCATCAGGCCAAAGGTACCGCTGTCCAATCCATACCTGACTCTCTGGACAGAAGAAAAATGTGCACACTTCTAGCCCAACTTTATAGTTTTTGCTAGGACTCAAAGTTTTAACTTCTGTTCCCAGTTTAAACATGTCTTAAACAGGTTTCTGCTTCTGGCAGACATGTCTGAGTATCAGTTGCCTGCTTCTAAGGACAGCAAGCCCTGGACATGCTGTGGATGTGAACCAGTCCAGCTGATATGGACATCCCCTGTCTCTTCAACAGAGTCTGCCAACCAGAAGCTCCTGATGGATTCCCCATTGCCTAAATTCCCCTTTTTGTTTTTGACTAGCATTTCTGCCTTTTTAGGTCCCAAACGACGCCCCAAAGTCAGCAGGAAGTAGCATCGGAAAGAATACATAGCCCATTTCCCCTGGTTGAAATGCTAAGCCAAAAGAAAACTCCTTTACATAGGGGATGCCAATGTCCCTCCCCCAGAGAAATCTGTCAGCTAGTTGCTTTCAGGGCCTGCTAACATTCGGGCCCTGTATTATTAATTCCCCGCCAGAAACCAAGGGATTGGTTTTTGACAAAAAGTCAAAGGGGGAAATGAAAGGGGAAAAATTAATAAAGGTCTAAAACCTAGACTCCAAAGCCCAAAAAGAAAACTCTGAGTTCCCAAAAGGCAGCTCAGCAGACAAGATTAAACAAAGGTCCATGGGACTCCAGCCCTTAGAACAGATATCATACCCTAGAATGGTGTCCACATTCCTCTGGTCCAAAGAGGATCAGATAGTTATCAATTGCAGAAGTCCCCAGCCCAGGAGATAATTAACAAACTCATTTCCTCTGCAGCATCCTGCTTAATTGCACCTTGCCTAAAGCATACAACAGGACATTGTCCTGTCCTGTGTAACCATAGAAGTTCTGTAATCTTGAGGCTTCCAGCCCTTCGAGACCAGCCTGGTCTACAAGAGTTAGTTCCAGGGCAGCCTCCAAAGCCACAGAGAAACCCTGTCTTGAAAAAACAAACAAACAAACAAAAACCAAAAAACAAAAACAAAAAACAACAACAACAAAAAGAACACCCCTCAGTCGAAAGTGGGTGCTCCATTTGTTCCCGAACAAATGGGGTCCTTGCTGCAGCTCCTATCCTCGAGTCAATAAAGAAACCTTTGTCCTTACATTCGGTGAGTTGTCTCCTTGTTGGTGGGTTCTTTAGGGGTTCTGAATTCTGGGCACAACAGTTCTTTAGTTGATTATTTCTAAGATGATTCATGGGTATATTGGAGACTTACTGGTCAAGTTTCTATACTTACTTACATGTTTGAAAGTTTTAGTATTGGCAAGTTAAAAATCCATAATTGAAATCTTCTATGAATTTCCATGCATTTTTCAGGATTAGAAAGAACAATTGGCAAAACAAAACCAAAAAAAACCAACTTAATGACATACCTCCCACAACCCCCCCCCCCAAAAGTTGTTGTCTCATATCTTCTTATAGATGCCCATAGAGCCTTTTGCTTTGTTTTGTTTTAGATAGGATCTCATTGCACAATCCTGGATGGGCTGGAAATCATTACATAAGCCAGGCTGGCCTCAGACACATAGAGATCAGCCTGCCTCTGCTTCTTCCTGGATTGTGTGGATTAATGCCATGCACCACCATGCCAGGTTTATTTTGAGTTTTTAAACTTAAATGTGTTTATTGAAGTATTATTACATATGTGAATTAAAAACCTATAATTTATTTCAAATGCAATGTTTCAGAACAAAGACATATCTGCAAACTGTATTTTAAATTTCTATTTATTTTTGTGTTCCAATGCCTGAGACAAGGTTTTCTTTATATGTAGCTTTGACTGGCCTGGAACTCACTGTATAGACCAGGTGCCTCTGCCTCTGGAGTACTGGGATTAAAGGTGTGAGTCACTTGGCAGCAAACTAAATTATAAGAGTGAGTTAAAAAGAATAATGAAACCATACTTGTCATGAAACTCTAGAATAGAAGACAAAGGAAAAATAAAACCAAAGTTTCATGTTACAGTAATGAATTTTAACAATCAACAAACCAGTCCACAGAGTCTGACAGCTCTTCTCTTTGAGAAGTTACTTTCTTTCTATTTTCTCTAGTTTACCCACTCCAGTGACCAAACTCTGACTAGGACATTTTCCTTTACTTCGACTTCCCTCATCACCAAACAGTGACAGTTGCAAGCACAAAGGACAGGACAAGCCCAGCAGCTGCAATGACTTCTACTTCCTTTTGCTTTAAACACACCTTCTGTCACAAGGGCACTAGAAGGACAGAGTTTGGTTTAAGCACGAAGCAGAAAGATTTTGCTTCCTGTTGATTTCAGGGTCTGTCAGTTCCCTGCTGTGAGAAGTCTTCATTTAAAAGGAGGGAGGAGGCAGAAGAAAGAAGAAACCCTGTCAGACAAGGACTGAAACCTCATGGGGGTTCTATTGAATTCTGAAGCTTTTTTTCCTTCAGGGTATTTATGTCAATGTCTTAATAATAGAGACAAAACAGTTTGTAGGCCTGGTGCATGGACACTCCCACCAGAAAACCTGAGTGAAGTGGAGAAGGCCAGCCCTACCTCAGAGCAGTGCTGGCTACATAGTATGGGTGTCTTCTGGTGAAGACCAGTTTTCAAAAGACAGGTTGAATGTTGTTGCTGCTAAGGCTGGAAGGAAAACATCTTTGAAGAAATATTTGTTTACTGCTTACTCCCACCATGAATCCTGAATTCATTGTATATGCATACTGGGAATATTTCCACCCAAAGTCAATTAAATCTTATTTTCATAATGTTTGAATGACCTTGCACTATAATTGCAAACACATTTCTGTAACCTAAAGTGGTTTCCTGCTGGGAATACTGCTGTTATGTTTCAGTTGTGACAGTCATTAATTATTTCTATAGATAAATGAATAAATAAACAACTCAGTTCCATTTGTGTTTTGATAAACATGGAAGCAAATGAAGAGCTGGAAGCCATTAGTCTGATTTTGTAAATGTTCTCTAGGTAGCAGAATACTGTGCAACACAAGTTGTGCTGTAGAGACAGCTCAGGAGATGAAAGCCAAAAGGACCAGAGTTTGAGCCTCAGAACCTAAGTTAAAAAGTGAGGTATATAGTGTGGGCTTATAGTCACAGCCCTGAAGAGACAGGTGGAAACAAGTGAGCCTGGGGCTCACTAGCCAGGCAGCCTAATCTAGTTGGTGAGCTCCAGGCCAGTGTGAGACCATGCTTCAAGCCCCAAGGCAGACAAATCTGAGGAATAACAGTGGAAGTTGACCTCTGGCCATCCCACACATGTGCACAAATGCACCTGCACACATAGGAACAACAGGTTTCATGATTACAAATGTCCAGTACCATTCATGTCTCACACCTTAGCCAGCATCGTTCTCCTGTTCCTTGGTCTGCTTACACTGTGGCCAGGCAGCATTTAGAGCCTACTTTGTATTTTACCTTGTGGGTGAAGAATTACCCTGGCCATTTGTTTTAGTCACTTCAAAAATATGTTGCGTAAATATTTTCAGATTGCTATGCTACTACACTTGTAATAACATCATTATTAATGTCTGTTCCTTGACTTGATTATGGGTGAGTTGAAGGCCTGGGCTGTGCCTTTTCTACCATAGTGATACAGAATCTAATGCAGAAACTGGAATACGAAAGTCTCTTATGAAATAAAACATATTTAGCAGACAAGGTAAGTCACACATGAAAAAAGCTGCAGGTCAAGAATCCCTTTGGAAAGTCAGGGAGGTTTTCCTTCCTTTAGATTTTGAAATAAATGTATAGACTTTAGCATTTGAACTTCCCTAGTCTAAAAATCTGAACTCTCAAATGTTCTGAAGAACCTGCTCATGTTCTGGGTTTCAGAGTTTGGGACTAGGAATGCGCCATGTATGTTTGTATAACACATATGTGATAAGCAACTTATATCCAAAATTAGATAAAAATTCAACAGTAAAAAATAATAAGAAATGAGCATACAATGTGAACAGATACCTCACTAATATACAAATAGTCAACATGCACTTAAAAGATGCTCTGATATATGTCATCAGAGAAATTCAAATTAAAGCAATAGTATTGTTGTGCCCAAATTCTGAACCCCAAAATCACCAAGAGGCCCATTTCAATGTAAAAGCAATGAGTCTTTTATTGCAGTTGTTTAACAAGCTAACCCCATTAGATAGGGCCTTTCATCCATCCACCATGGGGGATGGCTGGGGAAAGACCCTGAGAAAACACGGGACAGAGATCTTATAGGACAGCATAAGGGGAGTGTATAGGAGTATGCACAGGCTCAGGATTGGTGTGCTTCCAGTCTTGGAGAACCTGTCTTGTGTTGATTGGTCAGCTGGTTGTTATGGCCTATGGAACCACCCAGGGTGGTTGCTATGTTCTGTACATCACTGCTGTGCACTTGTCCATAAAGCACACCCAGATCCCAAAAGCACAGACCCACTAGCTAACTTCTGATTGGCTCCTTGCCATGAGGTGGGCATCTGACCTCCTAGTGACCAAGGTAAGGTCTGGCAATGATGTGTTAGGCTGTTATGGCTGCCAAAACGGGGAGCCTTTCAGTATGATACCTTTCTGTATCATACTGGTCCTTTCAGTATGATACCAGTGTATGGCATGTTGTCACTAATTTTTAACTATTCAAGCACTTTCAGAATGTGTATTCCTTTGGTTTAGTTTGTTTGGTTTGGCTTTTTTTCCAGTATGCTTTGCATATCCAAGTTCTGTTTGGATTCACAACAACCCTTGAAGTGCAGTAAGCTTATTTTCTTATGGTTTGGTATGCAGACATATATCTATATCCACATACATGCACACTTATTCCCTATAAGGGGTATGAATGAAGTGGCTTACTTGCAATTATAGCAAAGAGAATACTGAGATAGGACAGTACAATGACTATGCAGTGGAAATGAGCAGAGATTTGAAGGATTTTTCTCCATGTTTACTTCTTCTGTTTTTCCTTATACAACAAATTCTTGACAACCAGAGGAACCCAGATTCTCGACTGAACTCACCCACTGATCAACTGGGGATCTGGAGAAGAAGAATAATCAATTTCTTTAAATTCACATTTTTGTTGACTAAATGCATCTGAGCTCAGAGAATCTCCGAGGGTTAGAACTTTCCAGTTTTCTGGGAACATCTGGTAGTAGTAAGTTCCCAAAATACTATTGAAATTGATACTGTTTTTCTTCCACTTGGAAAGGAATACCTTGGTTAACGTAGCTTACAAATACAAACAATACTATCTTCAACTCAAGAAGTTGCAGAGGTTTGGTGGGCAGCAATCATGGACAAGACTCTAGCTCTTGGCTCTTGACCCTCTCATGGACCCACTATTAGCTGTGTTTGGTTTTTTGGACCAAGAATAGTTTCCCTGAAGTCATGAGTCTGGTTTGCTGCTTGCAACAAGGTCAAAAATGGTACTCCTTTTTCTTTGTGTTCAGAGAGAGGAAGAGAAAAAACTTTCCTAACTGAGGAATAGGAATCTATCTTGTCAGTCTATTGCACTTGAATGATATGCCTTCCTTCTCCTTGAGTAGTTTCCAGGGTCATTGCACACACACACATTGAGTACCTTAGATTCAGAGGCATCTGTTAGGGATCTGGGAATTGGGTCTACTTGGCTTTATTTACTAGGTAGGGAAATGGGGAAAAAATCAGTGGAAATAAGAATGACTAGACAGCATCTAGGATGGGAAACTAGTAGTGTTATTGAGTAGTAGGCAAAAAATAGGAAGTCAACAAATGACAGTTGTTCTCCATTGTTCACCAAGTCCTGAGAGTTTTATTACTCACCAAATAATGTTTCTATTGGTTTAGTATTTTCTCTAACTGCTCAGTCTATATAATGTTACTTGGATGTATGTTTTTAGGATTGACTACTTAATATTGGATAATCAGCTGGTGTGCTCATCCCCAGAAAAGACCATTTCTCTGCTCTCAGCATTTTGTAGTTGCCTGTAGCTCTTTGTGTAGGGTTGAGTCCATGTGGGTTTTTCCCTAACCACTTTGGCATGTTCACTGGTGTCATCTTGTTCAGCTCATGTTTGGTTAGTCAGGTTGATGAGACTTTATGGGGGTAGCTTCTGATATTACTAGAAGACACAATCTCACAATCAACTCCTCAATTCTCTGGTTCTTACAATCTTCCCACCCAACTCTTCTACAGTGTTCCCTGAACCTTAGGTGCAGGAGTGTTTTTGCAAATGTGTCCATTGGGACTGAACTTCACAATTCACATTTGATTGGTTGTGGTTTTCTGTAATGGTCTTTGTCTGTCACCAAGTGAAATTTCCTTGATGAGGGGTGAGGACTACATTTATCTGTGGGTTTAAGGACAAATGTTTAGATTGTAATTATGAATTATGCTGGCTTAGTAAAGTGGTGGTTGTAGTAGCTTCTCTTCCAGGAGCCATGATGTCACTAGCGATGAGTAGTTGTCTAGGTTTCCAGTACCAGGCATGGTTTTCCTCTTGAGTGGGTTTCAAGTATAATGAGAGAACTTTTTGCTACCACCAAAGTGTGTGTGTCACTACTGTGTACCCTGACAGTTACTGTCCCATGCTGGCCGTTGTGTTTCATATTCCTCATAGCTGGATAGCACTGTTGGTTGGTTGTCTCCTTTGGAAGATTTCATGGCAATTCCATGCTTTTGTTTTCATTCTTAGAGAGCACAGAGACACTTGATTTTAGAAGAGTAAAAGCATAATTCTTTTTGACTCTTTAAGCTCCAGTGTATTTCCAAATCATGACAGTATATATTGGAATAAATGTCTCAGACTTGGAATGGAAAAAAAAGTTCTCATGTGACTTTGATTACCAAATATGTGGGAAACTTAACAGTAAAAATAAAATAAAGAATGAAGCTAAAAGACAACACTAGCAGGGAAAAAAGAAACCAAAAGAGAAAAATTAAATATCTCATAGAAATGGTTAGTGAGCAGTCCCAATTTCAGCAGTTGTGCTCATCCTCCCATCTCCACCCGCATGGGTTTTACAGTGTGGCTTTGAACCCCAGGGCTTCTTCCCAGGTTCTTTTTCTGGCTCCTGTGCCCTAAGTTCTTAGTGGTGTATCTTCAATGCCAAGCACGTATCCTTAAGGGAACTTCCCTTCACTTGCCACCAAGGTATGACTAGTCACAACCCCCATGTACCAGGCTCATTTCTGTTGATGTACTTAATTTTTATAGTTCATTGCTGTTACTACACAGAGCTAGAATTTGAAATCAGGGCCTTCAACATCTTCTGTAAATTATCTGCCAATAAACTGCACCTATTCATTATTGATTTTAGTATGAAGACTAGTTGATTAATACATTCGCTATCCAGTACTGTAAGTCCCAAGAGAAAGGAGAAATTGCTTCATTATGATAAACACTGTTATTTCCCCTATTTTTTTTTTTTTTTGGAGGTAGGGCCTTTCTATATAACCCAATCTGACCTTGAACTCACAAACTCCCCATCTCCACCATCAGAGTACTGGGATCATAAGCATGTACACCACACTTACACACAAAACACTATTTTCTTAAGTCCCAGTAAGGTCTCTGGCAAAAAGAAAGTAAGAAAAAGATGAGAGGAAAAAGAAAGAAAGTTAAAAAAAAACCAAAAGGAAGAAAATGAGATATAAGAAGAGGAAATAATAAAAGATGAAAATTTTCTGGTTTGAAAACCATTTTTAGAAGTATTTGTTTTTGTTTTTAATTTATGTGTATGTGTGTGTCTTGGTGTGTACGCCACATATGTGTATGCCATATCACCTGGAGCTCAAGCTGCAGAGGGTTGTAAGTTGCCCGATAATGGTGCTGGGAACTGAACTCAGGTCCCCTGAAACAAAAGCAAGTGCTCTTAATTGCAGAGCTGTCTGTCCAGATCCCAGGTGTAGAAAACATTTCTTTGTATGTTTTCTGTGGTTTAACATATGGAATCTGGGGGGCACGTGACGATGGGATTAGGAACACCTTTGGGGAAGTGAAGTGCTAGAATGAGTCAGACGGAGAATTAACTGAGCCCCTAATTGCTAAATTCACTTCCACCTCAAAATTATCTCAAATCCAACATATTATAGTTGGGTATATGATCTGGTTCCAAACTTTCACTCCTATCCCAATCCCTCCCTCTCTCTCTTCCTTTAAAAAGGATTTATTTATTTAATTTTATTTTTTATGTATGAGTGTTTTGTCTTTGTGCTGGCTAGTTAACTTGACACAGTTAAAGTTATTTTAGAAGATGAAACCTCAATTGTGAAAATGCTCTCTGTATTAGTCAGGGCTCTAAGGAGGGACAGAACTTATAGAATGAATCTATATATACACACATATATGCATATATATTGGTATATTTATATATATTTATACACATGGGATTTATTAGACTGGCTTACTGGCTGTAGTCTATCTAGTTCAATAATAGCTGTCAACCAACAGAAGATCCAGGAATCCAGTAATTGTTCAGTCCATGAGACTGGATGTTCCAGGTCGTCTTCAGTTTATGTTGTAATCCTGAAGAAGTAAGCTCTAATGCCAGTGAAGGAATGAACTTGCCAATGAGAGCAAGCAGGCAAAGAAAGCAATCTTCTTTCTTCCATTTCTCCTAACAGAAGGTGTGATCCAGATTAAATGTAGGTCTTCCCACTTTAAAATACCTGGATTGAAAGTGCATCTTCCCACTTCAAATGATTTAATTTGAGTTAATTCCAGATGTAGTCAAGTTGACAATCAAGAACAGCAATCATAACCTTAACAGATTAGCCTGTAGACAAATCTGCTGTGCATTTTCTTGATTGATGATCCATGGGGAATGGCATAATACATTGTGGTTAGTGCCACCCATCAGTTTGTGGCCCTGGGTACTACAAGAAAGCAGGGTGGTGCAAGCCATTAAACAACATTCCCTGTAGCTTTTTCAGCTCCAGGCTCTAGGTTCCATGCTGCTTTTGCTTATACTACAACAATAGAAGTATTAACTAAGACAGCCTGATTTTCTGTATGTTCACAATTTGCCTGTCAGAGATGACAAGGGCCTGTCAGATCCAATAGTTACAGATGGTTGTAATCTACTACCTGGGGCCTGGGAGTCAGACCTGAGTCTTCTGCAAGAGCAGCAAATGCTTGTAACTTCTGAGACCCCTTTCTAGATTCCCTTTCCTTCTTCTGATATCTCAGTAACTACCACCACCCCATCCAAATGCAGTTAACTCTTTTTGATAGATTCACAGTGCAATGGTGATGAGCGATGTGGGTTGTATCCTACTGTAGATGTGGGACCCACAGTGATTTCAGACTCTGAGAGACATTATTATTGTGTTGAAATGGCAATGTATTTCTCATAACCTTTTGGCTAAGATTAGCGATAGAACCGAAAGTAGTGAGGGAGTTGTCACGTATGAAATGTATGGCCACTGTTCATAGCAATTGATTTAGGCAGAGAATGGATAACTCATAACAATTTCAGGAGCCAAATTAAAATAGCCAAATCATATGTTTTACTAAACTATTTAAAAGCAGATTGTAAGCATGCCAAGGATGAGATAGATGTGAGAGAGACTGACTCACCTTGTATGAGCTGCAAGCAGGGCAGAAGGACCATGTGGCTTGATTTCTGGATTTTTCTCTCTGAATCATAATTCCTCTCAGTTGATGATCTAACTATTAAAAAATCTCATTAGATGAAATGTATCCAGTGTCAACACACTCACTTGCTGAACCCAAGAGATACATTTAATATTCCTGCTGCATGTTGGGAATTGCCAACTAGCTTAGAGAATGGCATCAGTCTTTCTTGGAATTTCTTGAGCCAAGCATAAGCTGGGCTAGAATAAGAACATGGCAGATGCTGCTAAAATAGTAAAGGGTGGCCAAGACTGTAGCTTTTGGAACTTGGGGAACAGATCTGAGATTTGATCCTCTCTTTTTCCATCCCTTGCCATTTAAGCACTATTCTTATTTGTTGCAACATAAAATCCATTTACTTTACTATATTCCACATGCCTTAGAAGTTACTAAATTGCTCTGTATTTAAGAATTCTTGTGTTATTATGTCTGGATTTCTGGAGCTGCTTGTCTACTCATTATGCACAATTAGTATATCTTGCAAGTTTCCTCAGTGTTTAGAAGTTGTTTGCTTAATTACTATGTGTGCTTAATCAACCTTGTGAGTTTCACTCATCCCACTTATTTTGCTGGCTTTCTACACCAGAAATAAATATTCTTATGTGATATGCCAAATATGAATTACATTGCATTTGGATATTATATGGAGGTTGAAGGATCTTAACTATATACATATGTACATATATATACATATATATGTTCATACACACATATATATAATATATATGTATATATATATATATTTCAGTATATTTTAATGTGCATATATTTATGGATGTCCACAATATATGTGTATGGAAATTGAACTCAGGGCTTTCTACTAAACACACCCTACCATTGAGGCACTAGATTCAAATCTACATTTTTGAAATAGAAAAACTCAAGAATATGTCGAAGTATCTGAAATATCAGCCCATTTTCAGCTTGCTATTTTTAAATCCACTAGTTTATTTATTTTGGGCTCTTTAGAAAACATAGCAGTTGCTCCTAAATAATTAAGTTCAGCTCATTTTACCTGGCTTTTATTTTGAGATTTTTTTTTTTCCTTCTAGAATTTGCACTTGATTTTGTTTCTACAAAGGCCAACTTGGTGAGTCAATGTGAAGGGAATCTGGATGCCTCCAGCATGGTAAGCATGACTCTGGTAGGCTTTGCCCTTCTCTCCCATACCCTCTGCCTTGCTAAAAATGGTTAAATTGCATTCCTAAAGCCAGCCAGCAAGCTCTATTCCTTTATTTGGCTGCTTCCTCATCCTAAGGTTGAGGTCCAGGTGTGTATTGAAATCCAGCAATCAAAAGGTCCCTTTGACTGCTTAATTAACATGCCCAATTAAAATTAAACACCTCATCCTAATGTGGGGTTTCCCTTCGTACATTTACAAACTGCCATTTTCTTTTCTTTTCTTTTCTTTTCTTTTCTTTTTTTTTTCCTATTGTGGGAATTACCAATATGGAGCAAGGTAAAAATACAAGGGAATTGATTAGGGAAAAGCCTTACTAACAGAGTGACCTAGCTAGCTGGCAGGACAGCAGTAAGTACAGCAAGCCGAAGATGAAACTGAAGAAGGGAAGCCATGTGAGTGCCCCTCACTGTTAAACCTTTCCCTACCTCACCCTGACCACTCCCTAGCCAGCCCCTAGCAGGCATGGCTACAGTGTCCCCTACATTTTCCTCTCCATTTTTTACTTGAATTAGAAACAAGATAGTTTTACATGTCAATCCCAGTTCCCTTCCCCTCCTCTCCTCCCCTGCACCCCCAACTAACACACTACCTATCCTATACCCTTTCTGCTCCCCATGGAGAGTGAGGCCTTCCATAGGGGTCTTAAGAGTCTGTCATATCCTTTGGGATAGGGCCTAGGCCCACTCCCTTGTGTCTAGGCTCAGGGAGTATCCTTCTATGGGAAATGGGCTCCCAAAGTCCATTCCTATGCCAGGGATAAGTACTGATCTACTACAAGAGGCCCCATAGATTTCCAAAGTCTCCTCATTGATGCCCACGTTCATGGGGTCTGGATCAGTCCCATGCTGGTTTCCCAGCTATCAGTCTGGGGACCAAGAGCTCCCTCTTGTTCAAGTCATGTTTCTGTGGGTTTCACCAGCCTGGTCTTGACCCCTTTGCTCATCACTCCTCCTTCTCTGAAACTGGATTCCACTTCAGTCCAGTGTTTAGCTGTGGGTGTCTGTGTCATCTTTGTAGATCTCCAAACATTTCCCTAGTGCTTGATTTTTCTTTAAACCTATAATGGTTCCCTACATTATGGTATCTCTTTTCTTGCTCTCATCTATTCTTCCCCCAACTCAACCTTCCTGTTCCCACATGTCCTCCTCTCCCCTCCTCTTCTCCGCTTCTCATTCTCATAGCTCCCTCTCCCCTCCCCCATGCTCCCAATTTGCTCAGGAGATCTTGTCCCTTTCTCCTTCTCTGGGGGACCATGTATGTCTCTCTTAGAGTCCTCCTTGTTTCCTAGCTTTTCAGGTGGTATGGATATATCTTCTAGTTGCATCCATTTTCCTAGGAATTTCAAGATTCCAGTCCCGTCTCCTCCCCCCCTCCATTGTGTAAATGTACCACATTTTCTCTATCCATTCTTCAGTTGAGGGGCATCTAGGTTGCTTCCAGGTTCTGGCTATTACAAATAATGCTGCTATGAACATCGTTGAACAGATGTCCTTGTAGGAATGTGCTTCTTTTGGGTATATGCCTAAGAGTAGAATTGCTGGATCTTGTGGTAGACTGATTCCCATTTTCTTGAGAAGTCGCCATATTGATTTCCAAAGTGGCTGTATGAGTTGGCACTCCCACCAGCAGTGGAGAAGTGTTCCCCTTTCTCCACATCCTAAACTGCCATTTTCTTATGTGTCCTCCAGGACAAAGACACCTGTTCCCTCTTCCTTGTTTGAATCACCTTCTACCTCATCCTCTAGCTTCTGTTTTTGACTCTTAATTCCTGCCCTCTGCCCCTCTGGGGCAAATAAATCTACTTTGTGCTGAGAACTTGGCCTTGGGGGTTCTGGGATAATACTTTTTCTCTCTTATGGAGCAGAAATGACTAAAAAACATCTGTATCATAAAAACCACCCCAGCACAGGTGACAGTTCACAAAATCTGGGAACCTGGAGCTCACTTCACAGCCTACACATAGATCAATAGGTTGGAGAGTGTCCTTTCCAAGTGGTTCAGTGGTTCTAAACCTCTTTTGTGCACCTTGGCTGGTTTCTACTCCAAGAGTCTTCTTTGCAGCTTGTCTTGTCTTGAGAGGGTCTCAGACTTCCTCTGGCCACACCTAGTGAATCTGGTCAGTTTTAGGGACTTCCTGAAACTATTTTGAGTTGTTTACCTTCCTGTTTAAAGAGCTTCCCAGAAGAGTGGATTATTTCAATCTCTGAGGAAACTTACACAACACAAGCAAACTAGGACAAAACAATTTACAAATGTACAATGGAACAAAGAACAATCCTGACAGGATTTATAGGTTGAATAACTTGTTCTGTTGAAAGGGCCTAAAACAAGAATGGCCAAGAAGAGAATGAAGGGGTTGAACTCTTTTACTCTCACAACTGAATTTAGGTTTCAGTTCTATGAGAAGGGCAAAACAGGGATCTCCCCCAACAAAGGGCTATTTATCCACAATACCCTGACATTCAGGGATGAGTGAGAGAACAAACACAAGGCCTAACTCAGCCCCACAAATCCCTGCGAAGTGTAGTAGGCTGGCGCTACAAGTGGAAGAAAAAGTTTTAGTCATTTAGGGGGTTTTGTGACCAACATTTGCCAGGTAGTGATATGAGGAACCTGATCTAAGTGCCCTGGTGACCCAAATTCTATATCCCTTATCCTATTCTTGATATAGGATGGCTTGAGGGAGGGACATTCAATATCCCCACTGTCTACTGGATAAAGGATATAGGGATTTGGGCGAGGGAATCTGAGGATTGAATAAAGACAAGAAAGTGGGTCATTATTGCAAGGAGAATGCCATTTATTTCAAAGGAAAGGAGACTTATATACCAGACAGCAGCCATAGTGGAAAAATACTCAGGTCAGAGGTTCATTCTCCCAAGCCCCCTGGGCAATAGGTATGGACAGATACTTTGCATTCTTGCATACAGGCATTGTCAGAAGGAGGGAAACAAGGGAGTAAATTCCTAGTCACGAGATGGTCAGCAGACCCCAGTGGGGAAGGGCACAGCATCCATTACCCTGTATAATAGTTGCAGTAGCAGCAGAAAAGAAATAGAAACTGGACAGGAAATCCTTGCCCTTGGCCCCTCTTTACCATGTTTTACCCCTGTCAGGAGGAGACTTGGAGGAGGAAATTTTCTCAATACCTCCCCCCTATCAACTGGAGACTAGGAGAGCCTTGGGAGAGGTCAGGTGTCCTCTTCACATGCATGTCCATTTGGGAAGGGAGGAGCCACTGGAAGAGTATGATTCAACAGCACTTACACTGTGAGAGGTGGGCCTTCCCCATGTAGATGGCAGACAGTGGCTGGTCCACTGGACCTATAATTGGAAATTGCAGAACCCTAAATTCTCTGAGAAGCCTGGAAAACTAATTGACTTGTTAGATTCTGTCATCTTTATCTATCAGCCAAACTGGGATGACTGTTTCCAGTTACTCCAAGTCTTCATCACACACAAAAGGGAACACATCCTGGTGGAGGCCCAGAAATTGGTCCCAGTCACCAGCAGGAGACCAACCACAAACCTGGAAATCATCAATGCCAGCTTTCCCCTGACCTGACCTGACTGGGACTTCAACAAGGAGGAAGGTAGGGAGAAGTGGAAAGTCTGCTGCCAGACTCTAATGGGGGTTCTTCAGTCAGCCACAAGGCAGCCCACAGATTTGTCTAAAGTAAGTCAGATATGTCAGGGACTGGAGGAGTCACCAGGGACCTTCCTAGAAAGACTTATGAAATCCTGTAGAACATATTCACCTTTGATTCTGGAAGTGCCAGTGAATCAGTCTGCCGTTAGCCTGGCTTTTGTCCATTGGTTAGCTCTAGACATCAGCTGCAAGTTACAGAGACTGGGTGGATAGAAGAATGGGTGTCATGCATGAGAAAGGTTTTATATGAAGGTTAGAGATTTTGTGCAGGGCAGGAAGTTAAAGGAAGCTTTGAAAGCTGTGGGAGAAGAAAAGTCTAAGGAGGAATGCCAGGGTGGTTAGTATAGGTTAGGGGGCTGATAGAAGTCAGTAGGCTAAGAGGGAACACAGAGGCAGGGAATCTAGAAAGGCAAATGAATATGAATTTGGGTGAAATGCTCAATTGGAGGCAAATCCATTGTGAGAACTAGGCATATGACTGGAGGCTGTGGGGGTAAGCAGGTCTATTGTTGTTGGCTAGATAGGCCCTCAGGAGGTTCGGGATTCATAAGATTATGGGAGGACATAAACCTAGGTAGAGCAGCTAGAGGCTGGGGATGACAGAATTTTGGGAAAGGCAGAGAGCTCTGAGGTGGTTGTCACAGGGTTCGAAGGGGATGTTAGGAGGCTAACGAATGACAGAAATCTGTAGAGAACCACAGGATCTATATAGAGTAGAAAGTTAGAAGGCTGGGAACAAAGGCAGGAGGCTCCAAAAAGTGAGGGCCTGGGGGAGAGGGCAGGAGGATTATGAGCCTAGAGACCCATTGGTACAGAAGAAGTGAAAGAGGACAGTAAAGTGAGAAGGTGGGCAGAAAGATCAGGGTGAATGTAATAGTTGAGAGGGTGGCAGAGTGCTTGGATTTGGGAGCCTGGGAAGGATGAGAGCTGGGAGTTGTAACAATAAGTCTTTCTGCCAAGTCGCCCAAGCCCTGCTGCCACTAGGGCACTTTCTGCCAGGCTGCTCAAGTTCTGCCTGCTGCCATGTTAAGGTCCCAAGTAACACAGAGTCTTATATTAGGTACAAATGATGCTTGGCCAATGACTAGGATTTCTCATCTGTTAGCTCAGTCTTAATTATCATAAATCTATGTATTTTATAAGCTTATGTTATCCGATGCCAGCGACAAGTGTCCTGTCTTCCCGGGCTCACATGGTGACTTTGAGCTTTCTCCTACCTTTCGCAGAATCCTCCTTGACTCCTATCTTGTTTTCCTATTGGCCAACAGTATTTTATTTATCAACCAATATGACAATCATACACAGAAGGACCTCCCCCATCATCTCTTTTCTGTCTAAATAAAAAGAAGGGTAACTTATCTTTTATAATAACTGAAGAAAACTATAACCATAACTATCTGTCTTCAACTCCATCAAAGACCACAGAAGGATAATATATAAACTCTAGAACTGACAGAGAGATCTCACTGCCTGGACAGTCACCCAACTTTCCTCTGTAATTTTTTGGAGGGGCATCCATCTTCAGCCTGTAGGCCACAGTATGTCTGGCACACTTCTCCATTTCAGCAGGAACCCATCAGGATTGTTCATCTTGTTTATTAAGTTCAGCAGTCAATTTCTTGTGAGTCCTGCATGTCTAGTTCACACAGCAGCAAACAGTCCAGGCAAGAGCAGTTTCTTGCCATGTTGAAGGCAAACTCCATATTAAGTTTCTTCAATGCCCATTCTCCTTTCTGATGTAATTGGTGTGCCAGAAGCAGTTGTGTCTCACTGTCAAGAAAAACTCTAAATCATTTAAATGCCATATATTTTGTAGGTCTCTGAAAGGTTTGAAGAATATGCATCTCAAATACATCTCTGTATGTCTAGAAAACCTAGCTAACCTAATTATAATTTTTGTCTATTATAGGTGAATATATAATCTACATTTAATTATGCATTACATTTTAAAAGATCTGTATCAATACAATACCTAAACAAGAGGAGACATATACATATTACAAAATTAACCTTAAAGTTATATCAATAAATGAAAATCCATACCAATGAAAAGTATTCATTCCTATATCCTATTCCCCTTTTTGCTTTTAAAAAGAGATTGACTGAGATCATTACCATTTATAACCAACCCCATTTAAATGAAAACAAGCATTTATAAACAATATTTGGGAATTTGTGCGTTGTTCATTCCAAACTGCTTCCTGCTGGTTGGGGGCGATGTCCATACCTTGGGGATCATGATAAAACACAGAAATCTAGCTGTAGTCATCCATGGCTGCATCATCTCAGCTGTTTTGGATATAGGATCAGTTGGACCGATGCTTCAGGGGGTCTGGTCTTGCTTGATCAAACCATATTAGTCTGGAAGGAATCCATAGCTTTCTATTTTCTGTGGAAACACAAGAAAGAAATCTTTTCCCAAGTAGCATGTTCTTAAACTTAAATTTTGAAGTCAAAGCATTTTTAAAATGTGTAAGTTGGATTAATTTAGCAGCATTGATAATCAAATGTATTGCAGCAGCTGTAGCTCTTTCCTCGGCAATCAAACAATTTAAAGACAACAATATAGGATATAGTATCCAGACTCTGTATTTTCCATCTTTACGTGGCTTTTTATTATTCTATTCCTTTTACTTTTATTTTTTTCTTTTATGAGACAGAGTTTCTCTGTGTAACTTTGGCTGCCCTTGAATTCACTCTTGCCTTGAAGTCACAGAGATCTGCTTGCCTCTGCTTTCCTAGTGCTGGGATTGAAGGCGTGTGCCACCACACCCAACTACCCTATTTTTTGCCTCTGCTTCTGGAATGCTGGGATTAAAGGCATGTGCCACCACATCCAGCTACTCTATTTCCTCCTGTATCTTTTTCTCTCACAAGCCTACATATATTTTTAAACACACTGTAAATCATTAGAGGTTTTTCAAGTCCTGCTGCCACGTGGGCGCTTTCCGCCAGGCAGCCCAAGTTCTGCCCGCTGCCATGTTAAGGTCCCAAGTAACACACAGAGACTTATAGGGAGCCTTGTGGTGGATGGAGCTGACAGACAGAGGGAAGTTTCCTGTTTGAAAGCCAGTGTCTGGCAGAGGGCAGAGGACTCTGGTAGTATAGTCTGTGGAGGGTGACAGAAATTGACTAAGGAGAACAGGGGCCTCAAGGTATGATTTGTGCTGAGAAAATGTACAGAAACTGGGAGATCCCAGAGGATAGGTAGACCAGCTAGGATCCTGCTGACAGTACCAGCTGATCCTGAAGCAGAAAGGCAGGGTCTAAGGAAACTGGTTTTGGGGTATTCAGCACTTAGGGATGGGGGTGGGGAAAGCAGAGACCGGGTAATAGGCCTCTTCTACAGAAAGACCAATGCGCTTATTGCAAGAAGCTGGCATATTGGAAGAATAAATGCCCTGAATGACAGGACTTTGGGACAAAGGTATTAGAGCTTGGAGAGCTGAGGGGATAGGGCTGGGCACTCCTTCCCAAACCTTGGGTAACCCTAAAAGTGGAGGGGAGGCCCATTAATTTCCTGATGGACACAGGGGCACAGCAATCCATTCTAAAACAACCTCTGGGCCAGATGTCCAAAGAGCAGTCATGGGTATAAGGGGCCATAGGAAGGAACCAATATTCATGGACTTCCCAAATATTAGTGGAAATAGGAAAAGGATGGATAACCCACTCCTACAAGGTCATTCCTGAATGCCATATGCCTTGCTGGGAAGTGACCTGCTGACCAAAATGGGGGCCCACATCCACTTCATTCACGTTGACCAGGCTGGTTGTTGATTGCATATGTGGTCTTTTTTTTTGTGGGATAATCCGCAGACCCTAACAATAGTTAGTGGTTTAAACAAATCTAAAAGCCTGAATTACCAACCGATAGCTTCTGCATTTAAATTAGTGTTTAAATTTAATACCAAACTGACCTCAGCCAAATGACTAAAGGTGTGACTTCTAAGTTTCTACTACTATGAGGGGGCACACTTGGACCTGATTTATTATCCTCCTATGTGCCCAGGAGTATTAGAAAGACAGAAAGCACAGCTAGTTGCTGAATTGTTGATCATGATTGTAAGGGACAGAATTTTGAAGGTAGGGGTAAAAAGAACTAGAGTCCTGGGAAATTCTGGAATCTGTTCAGAGCCGTTTCTTTCATTAATGTGTGGGTAAAAATGCATATTAATGTAGAGAGTTGAGTTTCTTATTTAGATCAGCTTTCAGATTTTAATAACATACATTTAGGCGTCAGCCCAAACATATTACTGTGTATGTACAGTTGTGAGTGACAAGGCATTCTGAAGTAGTTGTATAGGAATGGGCATTTACCATAGGGTAAGATCACAAGGTAGATGAAGATACATCTTGTTTAGGAGCAACAGGAACTAGAGATCTGGACACCGATGAAGTCTTCCATTCTCTTTCTTGCCTCTTGGTTATTTTTCAAGTTGGTTTTATGCTCTGATGTTGCCCTATGGAGGGAACAAGCTCTCTATAAACCAGGGAGTGGTGGGATTTATCACTGTGGCATCTACTACTAGAGAAAGACCAATCCTCAGTGTTGGATTCAAGTCAAAATGCCCATGCAAGTAATCTGATTGGCTGCTTTGGGGTCAGGTGTCTCTTTTGTGTTAGTCAACTGTATGTATTGGTGATGCTGGCTTGTGTCTATAGTCAGCACAGCTCTTGTGGACCCAGAGATTGGAGTTGTTGACTAATTGGAGAGTGGGGTGCTGGTGAGGCACTGCTGTGTCTGTCATGTCAGAGTTCCTGTTTTAAGTTTAATGTATTCTATACAACAGGATAAAGTTCTATAGGAGTTTATTAAACAAGTACATTATTTAGGCATGCTTTTTGTGGGGAAAAAAATCTTGGCACCCCAAAGAGCTCATTGCATTTCCAGAGAAAAATGTAAAAACAGGGCATTGAGTTAGTATAAAACCTGAGCAAGGCACACTGAGTGAAGACACTATGCTTTAATTTTTGCATGTGGGTTTGAGAATTCAGAGTGAAAATACATGGTGAGATCATTATGACTAAGAAAATTGCAAGTCATACTGAAGGAAGAGGTTTGGAGAGGCTCCAAAGAATTGCCAGTTAACACTGTCCCTTTAAAGGCCAGATAACTCAAATCTGCAGCCACAGTGTTACTTTTGAACTGTACTTGACACCTATAACTGAATATCTTTAACTCCCATATGCCTGGAATTTTATCGAAAACACTGAGAATACAGTCCACATTCTAGACATTCTTAACCAGTCAACTCATCCACAACACAAATGGAAAAAATGTATTTTCCCTCTAACGCTTTCCATAAACCGTTGAGCACTCTCCAAATCTCTCATCCTTTGGATGACAAGAAGCAGCAAGAATCATGTCTCACAATGTGATGAATGGCATACATGACTTTAGAGAACAAACTTGGTTGATTTTCTAGTTACTGAGGTGTGACATTATGGGTAGCAAAGGGAGCCAAATTTGCTCAGTCTGAGTGGAGGATGTTAAGAACATAAGTTACTGTGTGCTGAGGGGTAGTTTTTCCAGTTGTAGAACTGAGTACCAGGAGCATGGGTGTCCTAGGGTGATGCTAAAATAGCTACTAGAGCTGAAGATTATTTTTTGTGTGTGTGGGGAGAGGTGTTCTCTGTGGTCTGGAGAATGGTCTATAATAGTCATTTTTAAAATTGTGAATGGATGAGTTTATTAAGCATGTAGAAAGAAAAAGAACAAGTAATAGATATGTATATAGATGATAGATAGGTGATAGATGATTAGATAGGTAGACAGATAGATAGATAGATAGATAGATAGATAGATAGATAGATAGATAGATAGATAGATAGACAGAAGTAGCATGCAGAGAGTAAAGTATCATCAAATCAGGAGTGGACAATATCCACCAGAGGCAATTGTAGTAGCTTGATTAGGAGATCAAGCAATGGGCATAGCATCAAATCAGGGGGCTTACAACAGCAAGCAGCAATGGACTGGGCAAGTTTAAAAAGCTGGAGTTCCCCATCAGAGCTTGCTTTCTATGGATGAGCTTCTCCCTTCCTCTTCCCACCACAGAGGGTTTTATTTCACGGGATAAACTATAGTAACCTCTGCTGGCAATATTTTATCTTTTATCTGTACTTGCTGCTTTCCCTTCTCTTGCCTATAGAGCCAGGAGGCTCCCTAGATGAGGAGTCCCTTGAAGAATACTCATACAAACATGCTACTGTCTCAAATGAAATGTGGATGATGCTGGTTCTATACTATTTCCAGAGTCAACTTCTCAGGTATTGTGTCATTGTGTGTGTGTGTGTGTGTGTGTGTGTGTGTGTGTGTGTGTGTGTGTGTGTGTGTGTGTGTGTGTGTGTGTGTATGTGTGCTGGAAATGATAGAACCTAGGGACCTATGTATGTTAAGTACTTGCTTTGCATTAAGCTATATCCCAGAGTCCTAATAGTGCTATTTTAAGCAACTTTTGATAAAGTGAAGATTCACTGTTATTCTCTTAGAAGTGGTTTACAATAATTAGAGAATAAAGATGAATAGAGGAATATGTGTCAATATAAGACAACACTGTAGTAAAATGTTTTGTTTTGTTTTACCCATAAACTGACCAAAAGGGGGTGGAAACAATATTAAAAACCATGCTGTCTGCCCTTCCCCTATAATGAGATTAATGACTACCTTGGTTACCATTCCTAGAGCCTTCATCCAGTAGCTGTTTGAAGCAGAAACAGGCACCCACAGCTAAGCACTGAACCATACTCCGGGAATCTAGTTGTGGAAAGGGAGGAGAGATGAGCAAAGGAGCCAAGACAGTGCTGGAGAAACCCGCAGAAACAGTTGACCTGACTTAGTAGGAGCACGGAGACCCTAGTCGTAAAGCTGGGGAAACAGCATTGGACCAAACCAAGCCATCTGAATGTGGGCGCCAGCTAGGAGGCCAAGACAGTCTATGGGACCTCTAACAGTGGAGTCAGTGTTTATCCCTAGAGCACAAATGGACTTTGGGAGCCCATTTCCTATAGAGGGATACAGCAAGGAGAGCCTAGGGCCTCCCACAAATGATATGATGGACTTTGATGTCCACCGTGGAGGGTCTCTCTATCCCTGGGGAGGAGGTGGGGAAATAGGTGGGGAGGTTGGTGGGGAACATGGGAGGATGGGAGGGTGAAGGAATGGGAGGATGAATACGTAAATATGAATGCCTGTAAAATAAAAAAAATTAAAAAACAAAAACAAAAACAAACAAACAAAAAAACATGATTTCTGAAAGGCTTTGGACATGGTTGAATGTGTCCTTTCAAAGTTCCTATGCTAAAAGCTTGATCTAGTGCTGAGGCAATGAAACCTTTAACCATAAATGCTCTGTGGAGAATAATTAGTCCTGGGGCATCCCTCAGTAGGATTCAATTGTGGCCTCAGGAAGTGAGCTAGTTTTCCTGAGAGCAGGTATTATAATTTGAATGAGAACTGTCCTCTGTAGGCTCTTATGTTGAAACACATGATCAGGTTACTGGTACTGTTTGGGGAGGTTTTGGAACCTTTGGGAGGTGGAGCCTTCTTGCAGGAAGCATGTCATTGAGGAGTGTATAGCCTCTCCCAGTTCCTGTTTGCACTTCTGCTTTCTGCAGCAGATAGAAATGTCTGCTGCCAGTTTCCTACTCTGGCCTCCAGCTGTCATGCCTTTGCCACTGCTGTGGACCATCACTCTGGACCATAAGCCAAAGTAGACTCTTCTATAGTTGTCCCTTATCAAACTGTCATATCATAGCACAGAAGACAACTGCTACATCAGGCTACTAAAGAGTTAGGGCACATCCTGTGCTGGATCACTCCAACAGTGTTCTCTCTGCTGTGTTGTGACCTAGTGAGAAGGACCCTCACCCTGTTCACGAACCTGCAGAAACGACAGATAAACAAATGTCTTTATATATGTCTTTGCTGATAAAGGGATTTTGTTACAACAGTCCCAACAAACTAGTACAGTGTGCATAGGAAACCGGCTTTCATTACGTAATTTATGGTTTGCAACAATTAAATATGGGTAGTCTATGATTGTGACTAGATAAGCAGAGGTTTAGATGTCCATTAGCTAATGTGTGTTTACTTAACATGGGATCCTCACATTACTGTGTAAAGGATGCCAGAATTTAGGGCACAGAAATAACAGCAAGCATATATTCTCATGGAAACTAAAACTTAAAAACATTACCCTGTTTGTCAAAAGTGGTCAGGATAGAAGACTAATACCGACTATAGAGCCAGGTGTGGAGCTGTACACCTTCAAAGCCAGCACTCTGGAGGTAGAGAGTGGCTAGTCTCTGGGAGTTTGAGGTCAGCTAGGGCTACAAAATGAGACCTGTCCATAAACAAACAAACAAACAACAGGGGTAGTTTTGATGACTGGAAAGATGGTTCAATGGTTAAGAGCATGTACTGTTTTGGGAGTAGACCAAATTTTGGTTCCCAGTACTCAAAATTAAGGGTGACTGACACCCACTTCTGGCCTTGGGTGCCTGTACTTACAGGCACATTACTACTGCCCCTCCTCCTCTACTTAATTTTTTCTTTTTAAGTAAAAAAATAAAATAAAATAACAAGATAGAATGTTGAAAGTAATTGGAAATTGCTAATTTCTGTTATGGCAACAAATATTGTGTTTGAAAATGTGCTTTAATTTTGGAAAAAAGAAAACTGCCTTAAGCAAAATTTTAAGTCATCCTTGACCTCAGATTTTTAGGTCAGATTTTTAGTGTGAAAACTGTAGATATTCAAACCATACCTGATACATGTGAATTAGATAGTCACAGCATAGGTATTTGATTCAATATTAGATGTCTTCTGACTTACACATAAATCCTAGCATGGTCTCTAACTAACGGACATTATATGGAAAAATCCCCAAAGCCAGCTGAGAAACGGCCTAAAATTTAGAGATTGGGGATGGTTGCCCCCTCTCTACGGATGGGAGCAATAGATCTCGATCTATATCTGATGTTGGTATTTATGTTCAAAATTCTGATTTAGTTTTCCTGTAGTGAAACTGACTTCCAGCAAAAAAGAATAGTTTCACAATGCAAAAGAGAAAAGAATTTCAAAATAACACTTTATGAAAATACAGTTTAAAACTAGGTAATATCTCATGAGCATGGACGGCAGTCAGTGGGTTTCATGTCATTCCTCATTGTTTTCCTCAACATTGTTTTTAAGTAAAAAGTGCTCTCTGAATCCATGACATAGCAGAAGACTTTTTAAAACATTGATTCTTCTTTTAAGTCTTGGTTGGCTTCTCCTAACTTAGAAAAGTTTCAAAAAAAACATGGAATTCAGAAAATTCTGTAACATCAGTTTCTTATTTATTATTTAAAAAAAGAGACTTTATAAGTAATCTGTAAAGTTTGTTTAAACAGGGTTATTTTGAAATGCAATAGACATATGATAATTTTATCAGCAAACCAATCTCTATATAGAATAATTAATATTTATAAAGGAACAAAGTTATCTTAGATTTAGAAAAATATGTGTGGCTTGGATTTAATATTCCCACTAGATTTGGTTTTTCTTTCTTGCTCTTTTTCCCCCTTCCCTTGGAGGAGGAGAACAAAGAGATGGAGATATTTTTCCCCTATGGCTTCAGAATTTCCAGAAATGTTCAATCTCTTTATAAGATGTTGCTGGTTTGGGATGCAATCATCTATAAGACCTGGCATTTTCCTACACTAATGAAAACTTGGCAAAGTGGTGAATTCTGGAATGCTAAGTGAAAGGATTTGTACTCAGTTACAGTAGAATGTAATGCTGGTTTACAATTGGTTCACTTATTCATGCTTAAATATCTATTTTTAACTCCCTTTTTTCCTTTACAGCAATGAGTTTTAGAAGACAGTTGCTCAGGCCAGAATCCCAGAGCCACCTCCGTGCCTTGCACAGTCTCTGTCTGTGACTCTAGTGTCCAGACAGCCTTTGGAAACTTGCATAGCAATGAAAACTATTGTGATAAAACACTTTGGCCTTCATCTCTAATAGGAGAATCAAAGTCTCGTCCTGCTTTTCATTAGTATCTTGTCATACCAAGAACTCCTGTAAAAATAGTTATTTCATTATCTCATATACAATTGTGACACATTTGTGTTTGCAAGCATAGTGGTGCACTCTGGGAGCTAAGTGGAAAGAAAACATGACTTCATAAGTCTGTGTCAGTGAACACAAGGAAAGCAGCAGAAAAGAAATTAAGAACTCACTAACATGACACACAGTCCAGAAAGCAAGTATCAAGCAGACACATAAGCTGCTAGGGAGTGGTTATAACACTCTGAATTAACTCCATCTTCCTACTGCAAAATATTCAAAAGCATGATTTTTTTCATAGTTGGGGCCAAGAAGTATAATGAAACAAACTACATTCTACATAATTTTGAAATAAAGGTTTGCTAGAGAGAAAGATATGAGTCATTAGCCTCTGACCTTAGGCTAGCACTTCCAGCAATAATGAGAAATCAACCAGGAAGCACCCATTGGCTGCATTGAGGAAACAGGGAGGTATAATTACTAGTTCATCATCTTTGTGACCATGACCCTCTTGGTGGCCTCCTCTTGAGGCGGCTTCTGCACCTGGCACTTCAGTGCAGCAGCAGCTGAGAGAGGAGATAAGGACAATGGTCTGTGCCTGGGCCCTTGGAGCAGGCCACCATTTCAAAGACTGCAGATGTTTGGGAAGAATGCAAACTGCTAGGTCCCTTCCTTTAGTTCTAATCCCAGTGCCCTTGTAACCAGCAGCCTGAGCTCTTGAACAGAAAGGCCAGGCTTGAATGAAGGCCCTTCAGAAAAACTTGATAGGCTTGGATGCTCTAAACAGAATGTGAGCATAATTTACAATAAAGAACCAAGTTAATTTAAATATTTTGGTCACAGTATAATACTCTCCTTCTGGTTTTTCTATAAACCGATCAGTTTGTCTGATGGCATTTTCTAAGTGTTGACCATGTACACATAAGTTGCTTAGATTATAGCTGGCTGTAATTAAACTATTAAAAGGGAGTAGTAAAAAGGGCTTTAAATTCAGGTGCATCAAATACAACTCTGAGTTGGCACAGAGGCAGTTCTGTGTGTTTCCCGGCTGAGCTGCTGCTGGAAGTTAATCACCTCTGTCACCCATGGCGGAAGGTAATGTTGCTTCAATCACAGTCTACTTTGTAATTTCTATTAGCAATTGTCAGGATGTGTTCTTGGCTGATGAACTAACCTGTTGTTAAGAGGCAAGTGATGTACCCGTTAACAGTTATCCTACTTAGTAGGGATATATGCTTTTTTGACTAGCCACGACTTTGAGAAGACGGGTGCGGAGTTCAAAGAGGACTCCTCAGGGCAGCGTGTGCCCCATTTAAGTTAATAGATTCATCGTGTTTATCATCTTATCCATGTCCAACTGAGGGAAGAAACAATCATTAGCAAAGAAGGCGCAGGACATACTATATAAGGGCTGGATTATTGTTTTCACTGTCTATTCTAAGGGAAAGGAAATGTTTTCTTTATTTCTTATGGAATATTTTTTTGAAAATTTGGTTAAACTCTCTTTAATTTGTCTTCTTATGTCCTCGGCCTTCCTTTTGAAATGCTTTCACCCTCCTTCCTGGAATTTGTTATCACTATTTAGATTGGCCCAAGGAATTGCCCAAGAGGCAAACAGGGCTGTGTCAGAGGTCAGAATCTAAAGATTGGAATCATGGTTCCCTCAACACATGCTCAGCCCTCTGGGCCCACCCAGAAGTAAATACTCTGAGCTGTTTTCTAGGTATACCACAGGTACATTTAAAAAATACTTGGTGTGTGGTATGGGGTATGCATCTGTGTGTTTGTTCATGAATGTATGTGTGTACATGCACACGTGTATGCATTCATGTGGATGTCAGGGGTTTTTAGACTGGCTCTCCACCCTTTTTGTAGAGGCAGGTCACAAACTGAATGCTTAACTTGCTGGTTTGAGTAGGTAGGTTAGCTAGTGAACGCTGGAGAGCTGCATGTCTTTCTGTTTCCCCACAGTGCTGGATGCCACCACGCCTAGCTTTTTACACAGGTGTTGGGATCAGAATTCAGGTCCTTATGCTGAATGCCAGGCAGGCACTGAGCCAGCTCCTCAGGTACATTAAAAAAAATTAATGTTATTTGGATTCTAGCTAGGGTATACATAATTATTTTCTGGACAGACTAGTTATCCAAATCCAATGCCTTCTTACCGAATGGTGATAACTAGATGTACTGAAAATTCTACTTAAGAAATCACTCCCTCCCGTGTGTGTGTGTGTGTGTGTGTGTGTGTGTGTGTGTGTGTGTGTGTGTGTGTGTGTGTTGTTGGAGATCAAACACAGGTTCTTCCACATGCCAGGCAAACACTACCATTGAACTACATCTCCAGCTTAGTAAATACCATTTTCAAAAGTCAACCATTATCATGTATTTGCATTTTGCAAAGAGGGTTTAGCTGTCATGGTGTGACAATGCTGTCACAAGGTACCAGCTGGCGCACATGCCTCAATTTCATCTCCGAAATAAGGAAATTAAACTAGATCTTGGTATTATGTCTAGTATTTGGGAAAGCTTGTTATGAGGTTTTAATTAGAAGCTATGGCCTCTGGGAGTTTAACAGCTATAAATTTCCCCATGCACATGGTTTTTATTATAATGTCACTGAACCACTAACTTTTATGTGATTCCCATCACCCAACTCTCCCTCGACCTCCTGTGAACTGAAATTATGATATGGTCTAAAGGGGTTCTTGAAAAAGATGTGCACATTTATAGATTTTCCTGAAGCAAAAGTCCTTCCATTTAAGAAGTAAGAGAGAGGTACTAGAGAGATAGCTCAGCTGCACAGGACTCTCGACAGCCTCCCAACCACCTGTAACTCCAACTCCAGCGCTCTTCTGGCTGCTGCAGGCACCTGCACACATGTGACATACACTTAGATGCATGTACACATAGAAGTAAAAGAAAAATAAATCTTAAAAGAAAGAAGCCAGATATATCACAGAAAAAAATAAAAGATTAATTCTCTGAATTATTTTGTCATGTGTAGGAAAGCACAAGCTATCTGAGACCAAGGTTGCAGAATGATGTTTACTTTTGTGTTTTTCTTTTGACAGAGTCTTTCGCTGTAGCCAAGGCTGGTCTGCAACTTGAGGTCCTCGTGTCTTTGTTTCCTGAGTGTTGGCACCACAGGTGTATGCCACCATGACATGGTTGTTTTTCAAATGACTATTTTATGTGAATATATATATATATATATATATATATAATATAATATTATTTGAGACAGGGTTTCTCTGTGTAGCTTTGGAACCTATCCTGGCACTTTCTCTGGAGACCAGGCTGGCCTCGAACTCACAGAGATCCACCTGCCTCTGTTTCCTCTGCTGGGATTAAAGGCGTGTGCCACCAACCCCTGGCATGAAGAATATCTTAAAATACTGCTTTAGGATTAGAGTTAATAAGTAAATTGATTTAACAAATAAAACTTGGGGGGTGTAAACTAACTTGGTTGTTAAGAGCACTTGTTCTTGCAAAGGGACTCCACTCAGTTTCCACCATCCAGATTGTGGTTCCTCATCAAGCATAAGTCCAGCTCCAGGGGATCCGATGCCCTCTTTGACCTCCATTGGAATTGGGCACACAATTACATGCAGGCCTACATGGAGGTTAAAAAAATTCTGCATATAAAAGAAAATAAATAAATTGAAAAAACTAAAATAAATAAATCTTGTCAAAACTACTGTGTATGAATTCAGTAGTGCTTTTAAGTAGATATTTATGATTTTTAAAAACTAACCTATTTTACTTATTTTATGTGCATTGGTGTGAAGGTGTCAGATCCCCTGGAACTCGAGTTACAGACAGTCATGAGCTGTCATGTGGGTGCTGGGAATTGAACCCAGGTCCTCTGGCAGAGTAGTTAGTGCACTTAACCACTGAGCCATCTCTCCATCCCCAATGGTTTAATTTTTATTTTAAAACTATATTTCATTTGTGTGTCTGTGCACACATTTGCCCAGGCCTACCCATGTGTGAATGCATGCATGTGCCACAGAGTGCGTTTGGGAGTCAAAGCATACCTTGTGGGAATCAGTTCTCCCCTTCCACCGTTTGTGCTCCTGAGATGGAAATGGAGTCCAGTCAGGCTTTCTCAGCCACATTGCCCTCCCAGGGATAGTTTCTACATACTTTAGTGAAACAATAGAAACAAAGCTTGCAATACATCATTTACCTTAAAAAAAACAACAAAAAATAAAAAACAAAAAACAAAAAACAAAAACCCCGATGAACCTATGTGTTCAAGTACACTTCTTGACTTCTGTGAATCACAGAGTTGAAACTTGGTTTTAAATTAATTCAAATGATACATGGTACAGCCCTAACAAAGACAGCAGCAGCAAGCACAAAACCATCAGTTCCTTCCAGCCCTAATGTGTCTTGACCCTTACAGGAGAAATAACATCTGAAGAAGCCAAAATCAGACTTTTGAAAATGTTCCAGAATTTTGCATTCACACTGCCAAACAACATTATTTGTAGGCTCATCATAGTGATGAAGATGAAATAATGAAAATATTGTTGATGGTGTAGTTTCCTGCAAACGTGTCTGAAGATCCTCCCAGCTAACACATCACCCAGTTGGAACACTAGCCACAGAAGAAGATAATCATTTTGGCTCTGGAAATGGATTTTCAACTTACGACATTTCTCAGACTAGAAACAAGGATGGGCCAGCACAATATCCAGTGGGAACCCAAGACTGGATGAAGAGCTAGGGTCAAGGAAAATATTATACATTGATTACCCATGGTACTCCAGACTGATCTTTCAGAATAACCATACAATAAAACTGTAACTATTTCTGTCTGTAGCTGAAGAAGGGCTGTCCAATGGAACTGCCAAGGAGAGTGAAAGCTGCACAAATAAACGCCTGGGCAGAGAGCTTCACCATCTGGACGAAATGGCAATGGGAGTCTTGGCTTAGGCACTAACTTAGAATAATAAGAGGAGAATCTCAGCTGCCCTGAAGGGTGGACTCGGCCTTAGCAACCACACAGCTATTGTGCTGCAGACAAACAACGCATAATACGGAGAGGATTGGGCCAAGGGAAAGGCTTTCTGAGGAGAGCCAAAAAGGGAGTTAGAAGAGAGAGAGGCGGCTGCAAATCCTGTGGAGGCCAGGAGGAGACGACTGCATTTCAATAGGAAAAATGAGTAGAGTAGAGGCTGAAAATCCTAGTCTCTCACATGTTTGGAACTCAACTCATACCTTTTAAAACATTAAAGAGTGGTTATTCTAATAACTATTGCTATGTTACAGACTTATCTAAAACTTAGTGCCACATAGTAATTATTTTATTGTGTTCATGGATTGTGAGAACTGGGAATTTGGACAGGCTGCAGTGGGGATGGCCTTGCAAAGGCTAAGTGACTCAAAGTGTAAAGCCTGAATCATCAGCAGTCACATATAGTCCTGCAAATGGCTGTTGGCTGGGACCTCATTGGGGTCCTGTCCACTGGAAACACATCCTGGCTTCTCCACATGGTCTCTCTGCCTGAGCCACCATGTGCTGCATCATAGCCTGAGTTTGAAGAGCCAGCAACCCAAGGGACTCCTGCCTGAAGCGGTGTCACCTTTTGGGATCTAGATGCTGAAGGTAGATGGCACACTTCCACCCTTCTCACGGGCTGAAGGTGAGGATATTCAGGCTATACTCGGCAAAACATTAGGATGATGTCATAAGATATAGAATAAGATGTAGTATCGCTTGCCATTGTTGAAAAGTGGCATTCTCTCCCAGTGACTGTCACTGCTGGTGCTGGTGAGGTGTTGAGGCAAGTGTGAGAAGACCTGAAACTCAGGGTCTTCAGGGGGAGGGGTAAATTCACCACCTTTAACCCGCTTCTCACTGCCATCTTTACGTCAATGCTGTTTCTTTCATGTGCTCATCGGTTCTGCCGTGTGGCCTCTGGTTCTGCTGTGTGCTGTCTGGAGATGGATCTGTGCACCTGAGTCCCATTGAGACTTCTTGTGGCCCAGCTGGTGAATGAAGTTTCAGAAATCAGGACTGGAGATGCAGCTCAGTGATAGAGCCTTTACCTACTAATGTGTGAGATGCCAACATTTGCTCTCCAGTACCACAGAAAATAATAAGAAATAAATACAGATCCAGAAATTAGCAAGTAGGACAACAGTGATGCCAGTTTGCTGAAGATATTTTATTTCCCTGTGATGATAAGGCATGCTCTTTTTCAAATTAATTTTTTGTTATTTCATGATTTTATTTTTACTATAATTTAGTGCAATGTATAATAGGCTCCCAAGCAACACCACATTCTAGCAATGGTGTGATGGTTGGAAACCAATATGTTTCAAAGGAATGGAAGAGTGTCACTGTCATGTCAGACACAAGGAACAGCTTGCTTTGGCCAAGTTTCTTAACTCCACCTGTGGACAGGGCCCTTCCCATGGCCTTGCTTTCACTCTGAATTTCTTCTGATCTTCTCTGTTTCTTTATGAAGCCTTGCCTTCTTCATTCATCTGTTCAGCCTGCTCCCGATGGCTCCCGAAGCCTTAAAGATAAATGCTCACTTTTGAGAATAGCAAAATAGCAAAGTAGAAAACAAAAACAAAAAACCAAACCAAAATGAAACTCAATGAAGCTTCAGCGTTCTGTCTGACCACCTTCTTTTTTGTGGTTTTTGTTGCTTTTCAGTTTTATGCAGGTTCCCCATTTGTCAGACCTGAGTCAGTGATCCCCACTAGCTTGGGTCAGCTGATTCTGTGGGTTTCCCCATCATGGTCTTGACTCCTTTGCTCATATTATCACTTCTCCCTCTCTTCGATTGTACTCCGGGAGCTTGGCCCATTGGTTAGTTGTGGATTTCTGCAATTGCTTCCATCTGTTTCTGGAAGAGGGTTCTAGCTTCTCTGAGGTTATGCACTGTAGGATGGGTATCTTTTGCTTTATGTCTGGTATCTACTTATGAGTAGATACTATTTTTCCACCTTCTAATTAGTCAGTTCAGCAAATATTTAGCTGCCCCCCAGGTGCAGTCATTGCTGAGCCCTGGAGGTCTGCCGGAGTCAGGAGCAGTCAGGGCTTCACAGAGGAAGGGTCCTAGAAGCTTGAGCCCCACAACTGCCTTCTTCACAGTCTTATCAAGCTACCAGCCAGGGTTCACAGCAAAGCCAAGTAAGACAGATCCCTTATTTGGTGAAGGTGATTTTGGCTAGAAATCAAATTAGCTCTGATGCAGACAGTTAAAACCCAGTACCAAGATTCAGAGTGAAAAACGTGCCCTCATGGTCCTTTGTTCTCACACATTTATCTTTTTCTCCTTTATCCCACTTCTCCAGGTTTTTGAGACAGGGTCTTTCTGTGTAGTCTTGGTTGGCCTTGAACTTGGGTTCCCTCTGTCTCTGAATGCTGTGCTTATAAATGTGAGACTGGGCCCCCTCTGTGTTCTTAACTATTTTATTGTGGGTGTAAAGGATGTAGTATGGAAATAGTCAGTCAGTGTTCTACTTTTTTTTTTTCTTGGCTGGTAATGAATAAACTAAGTGATTTGTTTTCTTTCCTGACAGCTGTCTTCCTTGAAGCTTTTACTGTGTGTTGGAGCACTGTGGGAAGAAACGAGCAGGAGCAAAACTCCCAGTGTGGTGCCACTTATTTCATCTCCACAAAGTAATGAGACAAAGGACAGTACAACTGATGACCGGATAGGTTCCCCCACTTATCTAAGGCTTCTAGATCTCCATGCACATTAACAAGATTGTTTTGTCCAATGTATAGATTTGCAAATTGTATCTTTTACACAGTGTTTCCCAGTTGAGATGCTCCAACCTTCTTCTAGCCTGTCTCAAGCTGGGATTTCTGGGTGTCATGTTAACGTACGTGTGTGTGTGTGTGTGTGTGTGTGTGTGTGTGTGTGTGTGTGTGTATGACCATCTCTGCCGAGGCCAGAGTTCTGTTAGTTGTCTTCCTCATAACTCTCCACTTTATTTCTTGAGGCAGGCTCCCTCACTGATTTGACTGGGCTGGCTGGAAGAGTACACTCCAGATCCTCCTGTTTCAGCTGCTTCAGCCCTGGGATTTCAGACCTGTGTGTGTTACTACGTTTGGCTTTTAACATGGGGCTGAGGATCCAAACCCGCTCCCCAAACTTGCACCATAAACACTTCATCAACTGAGCCTTAGTCCCAGTCCGTCAGGTAATTCTGTTGAAGTTGGGAACCAGGCAGGACATCCGTCTCCATTATTTCTGCTCTTGTTTGGTAGTCAACACTGGGGTAGCACTGACCAGTGACTTCTTGACTGTGGCAATCTTAATGTTGCTTCATGGTTTCCCAGTCTTTCAGGAAGCTTCTGGCCATCAAGGATATATTTGCTTTGGGTGGGATAATTTTGAGGAATGTATGTCTAACTTCCTTCCTTCTTTCCTCATTTTCTTCTTTACCAATATTTCATATGCCATTTAATAACATTTATTCAATCTTCAAACAAGGTTTCAATGAACTAGGTACAGTAAATTTTGCTTGCTGCAACTGTCCTCTGACTAAAACTGGTAGGAAGGTTGCCTGGATTAGCAAGAAAGTAAGTCCTCCAGTTTGTCGTGGATATGCAAGAATGTTAATTTAGGGTTACACCTGACTTGCAAAAAAGCAAACAAACAAATAAAAAATGGGTTCTAATACTAGTGTTCTAGAAAAAAATCCTATATATCAATCTATAGAGACTTGTGGCCCATTTGAATCTGTCATGGGTTGAAGCCAGTATCTGGCCACTTCCAAAGTGAAAGGAACCTGATTTGTGTGTCTCATAGTCTCAGTCTTTCTCTAAATTTTAAAAAGTACATTTCTTTCTTTAGTCATTCTTTCTCTCTTTGTGTGCACGTGTGTACACACACTATGGTGCATGTGGAAGTCCAATGCTAACTTGTGGGAGTCTGTTGCTTCTCTCCCTCTACTTCATGGTTCCCAGGGATTCAACTCAGGTCATCAGGACTGGAAACCTGTACATTTACTTACTGAGCTATCAGAGTGGTTCACTTCTCTCAGTCTTTTATGAACCTGGGTATAAATAAATGATTAAGTCCCATACAAAAAGATCAAGGGTGAATTTGTTTCCTTTGTTGGGAAAGCATTAAAAAAAGAAAGGAAAGAAAGAATAAATTTCTGTAGAGTTGGCAGAGCCAACATCATTTACTAATAGATTGGTATAGAGCATGAGTAAAAGAGGAGAATCTAGGAGAATTCATGGATTTTGGACAGCGATACTAGAGGGATAAATATGTTATAATCTGAAATGGGAAATGCTATGTGTGAATATATAGGGAATACACTAGGAATTTAGTCTTGACCATAATGAATTTAGATGGATCTTTGAGAGCTGTAGTGTTTTGGATGAAAATGGCTCCCATGGACTCATAGGGAGTGGCACTATTAGGAGGTGTGGCCTTGTTGGAGGAGGGGTGGTCTTGTTGGAGAAAGTGTGTCATTGGGGGCAGGCTTTGAGGTTTCAAATGTTCAAGACAGACTCAGTTTTTTCGTTCTCTTCCTGCAGATCCATATATAGGACTCTTGGCTCCTTCTCTAGCACTACGTCTGCCTACATGCTGCCATGCTTCCTGCCATGATGTCAATAGACTAAACCTCTGCACTGTAAGTCAGTCCCAATTAAATGCTTTCCTTATAAGAGTTGCCATGGTCATACTGTCTTTTCACAGCAGTAGAAATCCTGAGACAAGAGTCATGTTGAAGATTGCAAGTAGGAGATTGGTCAAACAATCCTGGAGTTTAGAAGGGGGGAGGTGAACTCAAGCAGTAACTGTGAAAGTCTTTGACAAACAAATCTATTTAAAGATAAGAATCCAAGTGATGTCATTGAACAAATGAATTTGAAGGCAACAGAAGAGACTAAAATGTAAGCCCTGTAGATGAAAACATTCAGAGACCAGGAAGAAGCAGGGAGAACTGCCAAGGAGATACAAAACGAGAAAACAGTAACACAAGAAGAAAGTGGAGACATGATAGTATTTTTGAAAGTATGTAGAAAACGAAAAAGAAAGTTAAAAGGGCTGGCGAGCCCTGGTTCAGTGATTAACGGCAATTCCTGCTCCTGCAGAGGACTCTAATTCAGTTGCCAGCACCCAAATCAGGTAGCTTATAACTGCCTACATCTCCAACTCCAGGAGATCCAATGCACCTGACATTCACATGTACACAAACCTCTGTCCTCACCTCACATCTTTGATTTTCTATTGCTGTTATAAAATGTCATGACCTGGGGAGGACAGAGTTATTTCACTTCTACTTCTACATCAGTGTTCATCACCTGAGGACATTTCCCCCAGAAACTCAGGGTAGGAACCTAGAGAAAAGAACTGAAGCAAAGGTCATAGAAGAATACTGCTTACTGGCTTGCTCACCTTGCTTTCTTATAACACTCAGGACCACCAGGCTAGGAGTAGCACCACCCACAGTAAATTGAGCCCACCCACAGTAATCATCAATCAAGAAAATATACCATGGGCTTGCCTACAGGCCCATCTGGTGGGGTCATTGTCTCAGTGTTCTCAATTGAGGTTTCTTCTTCCAAAATGACTCTTGTTTGTGTTAAATGGACATAAAACTGTCACCCCCCATGCACACATATACATGTAAAAATAAAAATAAGTCTTAAGAAAACAAAGAGTGTGACCTCTAAAGCAGGTGTTCCTCATGGGCCAAGTAAGGTGAATATTGTCTGAGTGGCAAGACAGCATTCCTAGAATGGTGGAATGAAGCCTGCTTAGAGTTGGCTTGGTATTATAAAGCCCCCTTACCCTTGCCTCATGGACTTTTCCACTTGTGTAAATGAGGGTGGAGAGCATGCTCAGTAGGCATGAACTCCTCTTACCTTTCTAGTTTTCCCCTCCATATGTCTTTCTCTTTTGGTTCTTTATCTTTGAGACTTTGTCATTGTTCAGGACATTCTGTCTTATTTTGAAAATTTGCTATCTTTTTGTTCAAATCTATTAGGCAACCACTTTCACCACCTCTAATTAAAATCGTGAGCAATATAAGGCAGCTTGTAGGAGCTTTATGAACTGCTGAGAGACCTCTCAGATAAGTCAAACTGGCCAGAAAAGATGCTAATCTGCCAAGCAAACTGCAGGGAAGAGGCTCCAACTGAGCGTCTGGTGGGAACACTCTCCAGCCTGTTGAGTTGCCTGCAGGTTGCACAGTGTGCTTTAGGCTCCCGCCTTTCAGGATCCACCTAACCCATACTGGGCTGGGCTTTTGGTGACAAAGCTGCCTTTGAGTCATGTCTGCTCCTGTAATCAGTTTCCAGCAAATACAACATGTCTCTCAAATGTCTGTTACTCCTGGTCCAAGGGATCTGACATTCTGTTGGCCAGTCTAGGCATCAGATAAGCAAATAATGCACATTTATGCATGCAAATAAAATACTCATCCATATAAAGTAAGTTTAAAAATTATTTCACTTGGGTGCTATTGTGTTTTAAATGACAAATTCTACTTCTGCATTTCTGGTGAGTTGGAAGGCAACTGATTTTCATATTTTAACTTGCTGGGTTGCCACATTCTCATAATTATTTACTAGTTCCTGAAAGATTGTGATGATTTTTTCAGGTTTTCTCGATAGACAATCATAGAAAAGAAGTGTTTCTTTTTTTTTTCACTTCCCAATCTGTATTTATTTCGTTTTTTGTCTTATTCTATTAACTATGGTTTCTAATACAATGTTGAAATAAATAGTCTTAAAAGATATATTTTTTCTTGTCCTTAAGTTTAGTTAGGAAACTTTTAGTTTCTCAGTAAATATTTTAAATGAAAGAAATTTGATGATTGACGCTTCATGTGATGTAGTAAAGGATAGTTTGCAACTGATCTTCAAGAATGTTTTCACTCCCTACAAATTACTATGCATATAAAATGATCAATCCTATGCACTTCATTCATTTTTGTCTTAATAACTGACATGGAAATCAGAAAACAAAGCCATTTTGACTTCTTAAAGGAAAAGAATTTCACTGCCTTCTCATATGACTGTGAATGGTGTAAAATCAAACTGATAACCAAACTGTTGTGTCTTTGGGGTACTAGGAAGCAACCACTTACATTTTAACAATGGCCATGTCAAATGTGAGCGCTACATTCATCAGACACAGAGGCTGCCCTACACAGGCTGTGTCAGGAGTTCTTGCTGCAACTGGTAGATAGTGATCATGGAAGAGGATAATAAAAACAGTCCCACTTGGTGTATATTAACAATTAAAGGGCTTCTTTTTGTTGTTTCTGATCATTCATAACATTTTTCCCCCGAGTAGACAACAGCTGTAGGTAGGAAAGCTTAATGGAAAGACCTGCTTGCTTTGTGAGAGTCCCACTTAGAAAGGGAAAGAGGATCAAATTTGGATGAGATCAAGTCATTAAAGAGCCATACATTAACTATAATGGCAAGAAAACTATCTTCTGGCTGGGCTCAGCTTTACCCTCTTTTGCAGCCAGATCTTTTTGGTGTCCCACCAGGTCCCACAACTGCTATTAAAATAATCACTTAATATTAATTATAATTGTTTGGCCAATAGTTCAGGTCTATTACTAGCTAGCTCTGACATTTAAATTAACCCATTTCTATTAATCGATGTATTGCCACATGGCCATGGTGTTAACCTCATTTTTGCATGTCTTGCTTTCTTGGTTTCGGGCTGGCATCTCTACGACCCCACCTTCTTTCTCTCTGTATCTCTGCTTGGATTTTTTTGCCTAGCTATATTCTGCCCTGCCATAGGCCAAATCAGCTTTATTCATCAACCAATAAAAGCAACATATATTTGCAGCATACAATAGGACATCCCATGTCATTTCCCCTTTTCTGTCAAATTAAAAAGAAAGGTTTTAACTTTAACTTTAAAATTTAAAATTACATGTAACAAAATAGGCATCAAGCAAGAGTTACAGTTATAATATTTAATCTATTTGTATTTAGAAAAATTAAAGAAAATTGTCATTTATCCTATCTTTGTGAGTCTAAAGTTTTATATTGTATCTAATTTACCTTTTATCATAACTAAGAAAAACATTAACTATATAGTCTTCTGTCAAAGACCCCAGAAGGATATAATATTACCTAAGTAAACAGGAAGTTCATTGTAAGCAACTTCCAAAACTCTAGAATTGAGAGAGAAATCTGGCTGCCTGGACAGTTAACCAAAGTTCTTTTTATAATGTTGGGGCATCCATCTTCAGCCTACAGTCCTAGAGTGTCTAGCAGATTTCCCAGTGAAGAAGGAAATTTGACAGACTGTCCCACCTATTTTGGAAAAATTTGTCAGTTATTTTCTTCTGTGTCTTGTAGAATGTCTGGTAGGCTCTTTCATGAAGTCCGAACCCACCTTGTTTTGGTGAGTCCAGCATTCATTTTTCTGTGGGTTCCCCATGTCCAGTTTATACAGCATATTTTCAAGTCATCTAGGCAAGAGCAGGTTTTTTTTTTCCCCAAATGGCTAGCCTTGCTACATTGAAAGCAAACTCCATAAGGAGCTTCTTCAATGCCCATTATCTTCTCTGAAATAAATTAGTGCTGCCTGTCAAGTTTCAGGAGGTCTCCCTTTATCAAATCTGGTCCAATTTAACCTGGAACGAATCCACAACCTCTTGTTTCCTGTGGAAACAAAAGTAAAACTGCTTCTCTAAAGCAATGCATCTTTTAAGTTCCACTTTACAAATATATTTTTTGACTTTTGTTTTAAAGTTAAGACATTTCAAAAAATATTAAGTTAGTATATTTTACCGGTCTCTACTTTGATTACAGGTTTCTTAACAGCTGTCCTTTGCTTTTCAGCAGTCAAAAAATTTAAAATCAACACAATACTATATAGGACCCAGACTCCTTGTGTATTTCCCATCTTTATGTGGCTTTTTTCTCTTATATTATTTTTACTGTCTCTTTGGAGACTTTGTTCTATTATTTTTAACTATTTCTTTCTTTCTATAGCTGTCTATATCCGTTTCTTTTTTTCCTTAAGCCTATGCACATTGTAAAACACATGGGAACCTGTTTAAAGGTTTTTTGTCTGTACCTCATTTTACTGTGTATCAAGTCTTTCATATCTGTATGAGCAAAAGCTAAATCTACCACCAGTGCCCTGCTGATTAGCCTCTCTGTACCGAGGCCTGTGTGAGACTCCTGAAATCTGCCATATAGCTTAGCTCATGGCTGCTGGCAGCCAGTCATCTTGCAGGATGCTTTTCAGAGATGTATCTCTGCACTGCTGCTGGCATGAGACTGTGAGACTAGGAAGTCCAGTGTGGTTCCATTTCTGTGCATTTAGAAACTTTTTAAAACCTACATGTTTGACATCCCTTCATGCTTCCCATTAGGGTGAGTGTAAAGTCAGATCCAATGCAATTTGTGACCATCGTTATGAAAGGTGGTCAAAATAAAGACCATTTCTATTTGGATTCACTTCAAATTTACTAACTTAGAATTCAAAGGAGCTGAGTGTTAGTTAGGTAACAAAGACTCCTCAACTGACTGTCACCTCTTTACCAACTTTCTATGATGGCTAAATTCCATGGAACTCCAAAATATATAGCTTATGTAAAAGAAACTGACATAATGGCATTTCTAGTCTAATGGGGTAATGGATACACATGAAAATACACATCTGCCTTTAACTCAGTTCCAACCCATCCTTCTATCTCCTCCAAGGAATTTATTCAAATCAGTCTGTCACCACCTTGAGCATGTTCCTGTATTTGGGCAAAGAGCAAGCAAATAGCATTTGTCTTTATTGGGTCAGGATCTCTTTCTGGGACCTGGGGCTCTAGGAAGAGCCACCACACACACACACACACACACACACACACACACACACACACACACACACAGGAAGAAGGGTCCAGGGTGTTACAAACATTGCTATATAGCTCATAGCCAAGGCTGGCCTTGAGATCTTGATCCATCCAGCTTAACTTTGAAGTGATGGGAATCTCAAGTGTGAGCCAGCATACCTGGTCTATAATCACATATAATATATAAAGAACACCTGGCAGTCTGATTACCATGTGATCTGATTGACCAGCCTGCAACTGGATTGCTGGTAACACTGCTATTATTTTATAATATTGAGAAGAATTACAAATAATTTACTGACAACCACAGTGACAAGGAGGCAGTCTTGTTGGAAACACAAGTAGTGATAATTTTGTCTTGTCACGGAAACTGAATGTGATCCCACTAAAACTGTGTGTATGCTACATACATCATAACCCTGTGTCTAAGTAATGATGGAAGTGTAGGGATTGGAATGGTGAGCTTGCTTTGATGGTATATAAGCCACATAAGCCTGACAGCCTGAGTTTGATTTCCAGAACCACATGAAAAGTTGGATGTGGTGGTACACATCTGTAGGAGGTGGAGACAGGAGCATTGCCCAGAAGCTTGTAGGCCAGCTGGCTGGGAGTCCACAGCAGAAACAACCAGATATGCACAAGATAAAATGACAAAACTAATTGTTGAACATTTTCTTCTGACCTCCTTGTGCTCTGTAGCATGCATGTTTGTGTGAACACACACACACACACATACATACACACACATAATACTAATACTAATACTAATATTATTATTATTATTATTATCATTATTATTATTATTATTATTAATGTGTAACACTTACATCCAAAGATTTGGAGACTGATCCAATGCCCTTTGGTTAGTACTGACATGCTTTTAGAATTTGGGAAGTGTAGCCATGCTCCATGGGAAGTGATGTCTTTAGCCACTCACACAATTATGGTGGGTGGGGGACAGCATAGGGCTATTGTTAGCCTAACACCAATCAGTGAACTAGGCCAAGGGATGATTCTCCCAGAAGCCTTTTGTGATTTCTGTAACTTTGCAGCTGAGTTGGCTTAGGTTAAGCTAATCTCAACCCTTTTATCTTCCTTTGGGATACCAGATCTCTCATTTTTACAGTAAGGTATAATTTCTATATGGTATAATTTACTTCTTTTAGGAATGTGGATTGATGGGTCTCACAGCTTGGCACCCAGCACCGCATTCAACATACAGACTATTCTATGGCTCTAAGGGTTCCCTACATGCCTCTTTGTGGTCAACTCCTCTTCCACCTCTATTCCTCACAACTACTGATCTCATTTATGTCAAAAATTTCTCTTTCAGAATGTCACACGTCAATGAAACTGTATAGTATGAAGTCTTTGTGACTGTCTTTTCCCATTTAACATCATGCTTTGAGATTTGTCTTTGCTGCAGGTATCAGATTTTCATGGTGGGTAGCATCCCTTGTGTTGACAGTTTCTTTATTCTTTCCCTAGTTGGAAGAACTTTTTGGGGAGTTCTGAATAAAATTGTACTTGTTTGTTTGTTTATTTTTGGTAGTACTTCGGTTTAACCTAGAGTCTCCTATGTGCTAAGGAAATGCAAACTCCTATCACTAAACCTGCTTTAAACATTTGTGTATAGTCTGTATTTGGACATATGCTCTCATTTCTTTTGGATAAGCACCTATAGAAGATATTGCTGGATCATATAGTAAGGGTGTACTTAATTTCCTGAGGGAAAGATGGCTCAATGGTTGAGTATTTCCTGCTCTTCCTGGTTTTGGTCCGCAGCACCTAAATGATGGCTTACAACCTCTGTAACTACAGTTCCAAGGGACCTAGCACCTTCTTCTGGGCTCAAGGGCACAAGGCATGTATGTGGTGGTATACACATACACACATGTAAGCAAAACGCTCATATACATAAATAAAATAAATTGAAAACTCAAACCTTTCCAAAGTGATTATACAATTTCTCATTTCTCCCAGATATTATCCCTCTTCCATCCAAGGCTGAGGGTTTTTAAAAGTTGTGACCATCCCCATAAGGTGTTTGTTGGCATCACAAAGTTACTTTAATTTGTGGTGTTCTAATGATTAGTGGACAGTTTCCATTGTGTATCTTTCTTCCAGCCTATTGCTTTTACTGGGTATTTATTTTTATTGTTGGATTCTCCATTTTTCTTACCCTTAAAAGTTCTTTGTAACCAGACATTGGTGGTACATGCCTGTAACCCCAGTACTTAGGAGGTAGAGGCAGGCAGATCTCTATGAGTTTGAAGCCAGCCTGGTCTACAGAGTGAGTTCCAGGGCAGTCAAAGTTACATGAAGAAACCCTGTCTCAATAAAACCAAAAAAATAAAAAGAGTTCTTTGTAGTGTATGGATCCTTCCTTGTGTTTATGTTATATGAGATTCTTTGTCCTGGCTGGTCCCGCCACCCTTCTCTGCCCCAAAGAAGCACATGGACACTATATTAGTTACCAAACTGTTGACCAATGACTAGGGCTTCTTATTGGCTAGCTCTGTCTTAATTACTAACCCATAACTTTTAACCTATGAATTTCCACCTGGTCTTGGCTTACCCGAGAATGCTAGACCTGCAACTCCTTTGCCTGCTACATGATGACTGGTAAACATCTCTGCAGAGAAGAGAGCAGTTTCCTGTTTGTCCCTGCTTATATCCTGATTCTTCCCATCTATGTCACTTCCTATCTTTCTGTATAGACCTCCAGACCTCTATGGTTAGTTAGTGGCAAACAACAATCTCTGACCCCCAGACAGGCTTTATTTGTGCAAGAATGATATCATCACATGTTTGTGCATTGAAAATATCACAGTCTGTAGATTTTTTGCTCAATTTACTAACAACATGTTTATTATCTGTTTACTTAGTAAGAAAGATTTATTTGCTTATTATTTATTTATGACTCCATTTACTTAGTGAGACAAGCTCTTACTATGTAGTTCAGGGTAGGCTAGAACTTACAATATAGCCCAAACTGACCTGAACTCAGGGTCTTCCTGCCTTCATAGCCTGGATGCTAGGGTTCTAGGCCTGAGCCACCACCTCTGAATAACAGTGTTTTACGATAAGCAGAGGTCTTAAAATTTTATCATATTGTTTGTCACTTTTTTTCCTTTGTGGTTTTGAATCTCTGTCCCCTTTCCTAAAAGCAGATCTTGCTATAGATCACAGACTGGTGTGGATCCTTTTGTCTCAGCCTCCTGACTGTTGAGGTTACAGGTATGCATACCATGCCCAGGAAAATTATACTTTGTATTCTCTAGAAGATCTTGCCTGACCCTGTCCTTAACTATTTTTCAATTTTCTTCTAAAGGTTTTTAGTTTTTGGTTTAAGTAAGCCTTTTAAAATTTATTTTGTGTGATGTTGTGCTGTTTTTAAATCGTGTATATCTAATTAGTCTTGCACATTTATTGAAATAATGACTTTTTTCCCCCATTTACTTTACTTGACTGAGGAGTGGTAAGGAGGCAGAGAAGGTAGTAATTAAATGAAAAAGGATTTCCCTTGGCATCTTTGTCAGAAACTTCACTTGCCCTTGTATCTATGAGTCTACATCTGTACTGTGCTCTGATCCACTGATATTTGCTTCTTTGTTTTGTGTATACCTCATTATCTTTATAATATGGTTTCTGTTTTGTTTTGTTTTTTGAGACAGGGTCTCTATGGAACCCCACCTTCCTTAGACCGTGATATGTAGACCAAGCTGGCCTTGAACTCACAAGAGTTCCACCTGCCTATGTCTCCTGAGAACTGGGATTAAAGGTGTATGACATCATGCCCAGCTTTTTTAAAATTGTTTTTAAGTATAACACATTTTTAAATTGAGTACTGTAAGCTTACTTTTGTACTTTTTCAAAAGTTATTTTGGCTACTAGTTTAGAAAATGAAACTTGTGCAGGGGAGATAGCTCAGCAGTTAGAAGCACTTGTTGCTCTTACAGAGGACCCAGGTTCAGTTCCCAGCACCTACTCCAAGCACTCAAAAACATCTGTAGCTGCAGACCTAGGCCACTTGACTCCCTCTTCTTACCTCCAAGGGCATCTGTACGCAAGTGGTGCACATACATATACTCAAGCATATACATAAAATAAAATCTTTGCAAAATACAGACAAAATAGTCTCAAGCCAGGCATGTTGGCTTATGCCTTTAATCCCAGCATTCAGGAAGCTGAGACCTTCCTTATATTTGATGGTTTGGATTATCGAGTAGAGGACAATGGTTATTTAAAATACTTTTAAATATAGATATATCTGTAATTAAAATCCTTTATTGTTCTCAGTTGAGATATGTATAGGAGTAGTGAGTATACTGTTGGACTTAAAACTGTCTGGGCTTTAATCAAGACCACAGAGACTGACAATACAAGCAATCTATTACTTAGACTTAGTAGTGGCTCTGTGTTGTTCATGCGAACCTGGGTTGAATTCCACACACACACACACACACACACACACACACACACACACACACACACGATCTTTTTGAAACATTCTTCAAGGTAGTGTTTTATATGAAACACAAAATGTGTTAGAACATTTGTTGTGCACTTGGTATGATAAGTCACTAATATGAACAAGCACACGAGTTTAAAATGCCATTCAATGACAAAAGGTTCTGTAAAAGTGACAATATTAGTCCTCAATTAAATTGGTAATGATAATTGTGCTAGGACAGAGGTGATCATCAGATTTTCATGGAGGAAGTAGAGCCTGTGCTTGGTAACAGACACAAGGGCAGGTGACAACTGGATAGATGAAAAAGAAGTGACTATAAAGTGAATAGTCCATATGACTTTGGCTTTGGAAACTCAGACTTCGGGAAACACTGAGTTTTTCTACCTTTGTCAGCAATCAAGGTTCAACTACTGTTATTTCTTTTTGTTGAAACAAGCCCTTGCTGGTAGCCCTGAGTTGATTTGAACTAGTTATCTTCCAGATGCCAAGTGCTGAGATTCAGGTAAAGCTGCCATACCTGGTATAGTGTGTGAAGTCCTTGTTAGTTAGTACCCCACCTCCCCTCTCTTCTCCACCAGCCAACATAGGCTCCTACTTCCTGGGGTTGTTTGGACACTTAAGTAGAGTGATGCTCACAGAGTAATTTGCATGCATGGGGTACATGGATGAGGACTCAGTGAGTGTTTCCATGCTCTTAACAGGAGCAAAAGCATGGAGCAGGGAAGGCAGAACACAGAGGAGAGGAATGAAGCTCATAGACACAGCTCTGCAGCCAGGCAGGCTCTCCCAGGCAGGGGCTGCCCTTCATTCTGAGGGCAAGGGAGGCACATCTCTAGCTGCTGAAATCGGTACCTTTCCCTATTCTTTAGTTCAACGGATGCCAATAAAAATCACAACATCCCACTGATACTTTGATTATAAAGTCAGACTTAAAATGCTCTGCTTAGCTATTTAAGTAAGTTTAAAGTTTCTAAGTAAGAAGAAAAAGAAGATGAAGCTCTTGCTAGGTTTTTAGGTTAATAGTTCCTACTGAAACTCTACAACTGACTTGAGTTTAAAAGAATCAGACACCCACTTTCTGAGCAAAACCTTTGCAATTTGGAAATGTAGCTGGAACAAGGAAACTGTAATGGCTTAAAAATTCCAAAAAACGCCAAGGAATGAAATGACAGTGTTCAGAAGACTGTTCCAGAATGAAGCCATTTAAATTGAGCTTATCACTAATTCTACTCACCTGGTTTTAAATCATTTAAATGTAACATTCAAGTTTTCAAACTGTATGTGAAAATACCGTGTCTAGCTAGAGATGCTCATGAATGAAAAATACCGACATTTATGGATATGGAAACCATGTGCTAGCATAAGGAATTCTCTGAGTGGGTTGTTAAATGAAGACACTGTTCTGTAGCGGATATGCAGGAGTAACTGCAACTTCAACTGCCTGGAACCCAGAGACATCCTTGAGACATCCTATAGTCAGAAAACAGTTGTTATCTGTTCGGCAACTAGTGTGTACTTCCAGTTTCAGTCATGATTTTTATAAGGAAGAGGGGAAGGAGGAGGAGGACAGGGAGGGGGAGAGGGAAAGGGGAAAGGAGAGAAGAGGAAATGGCCATGCTGGTTTTCTGTTTAAAAGCTCTGCAGCTCATACTCTCTGTCTGCAGAAACAGTGGGGGCAACCTCTTGAGAAGAGTTTGTGGATTATAATCCCATGACTGTGTGGAACAAGGTGATTAGATTCCCTGTCCCCAAGACTCTTCCCATCCTCTGTAGAGGGAAATCCAACCTTCTCCTCAAAGATGAAACTTTGGGACGATCTAGGATGTGGGCCGTGTGTCATCAGGGAAACAGATTCAGTGACTGTTCCCATGTTTCTTGCACTGTTACCAGTCTCTTCACCTGGCCAAAGACAGTGCTTGTGCTCACAACTAGAGACACAGTATTATATGAGCGTTTGCTGGCCTTGCTGCAGGTGCTGTGTAATTCTTAGTTCCCTCTGTTGAGAACCCTGTGAAATAGTAAGGAAGTGACTGACCACAGGGGAACATCTCTGAGTCTCTACTCTTGGAAACCTATTGCTATCTCACAAAAGGCGGCTTCTGGGGCCAGAGAGTGGTTAAGAATATTTGCTGCTCTTCCAGACGACTTGGTTCAGTTTGCAGCATTTACACAGGGTGGCTTATAGCCATCTGTAATTCCCCCCTCAAGGTCTCTCAATGACTCTGGTCTCTGCCGGCATCAGCATGCATGTGATAAAAGAAGACATTGCCACATGCACACACACATTCACACATAATTGAAAATAATGAAAAACAATATTCTGAAAAAAAGCTCCCTAAGAAACCTTACTTACTGCCACACACTTCTTACAATTAAAAACTCAGTCAGAAAATAAGCAAGTGGACCATTGTTAATTACTAAGCAATAAACCATGGATAAGCAACGGGGTTCAGAAAAATGATTGACATAATATACTGACTCTCTTCCTGAAAGTATTGGTAACACTGTGAAGGACCAAGCACACCAAATTGCCTTTCAAACATAAACATAGAGAATAGAAAGAAAAAAAAAATCCAAGCAGATGCTGAAGGGACATCCTTCCCTTATCTCTTCATAGTTTTAGTAAGCTTCTAAATGTCAGTAAAACAAACAGATCCCAAAATAACCCTTTCCAGAAAGCATCCTCTATCCAGTACAGTGTTTTGAAGAGATTTATCTGAACATTTATAGCTTTATGAAAAGGTCGTTCTTTTCAGCTCAGCACCCTCATTGAGAAAAGCCTTCGATCAGCAGGCTCTCCTAGTCTCAAGCTCTAGGTGGGCTACAGTGAAACGGCCAAGGCACTTTCAGGTACCAGTACATTCCATCCAGCTATGGACTAATGGTTTCCCCTACATGGAAATTCCAGACAACTCGAAACCAGCTTGAAGGCTAAAACACAGTTCTTTTGTTGGAAATAATGACGAGATTAATACAGAAAACACCAGCAAGAAAAAAGCCAGGGTCTAGCTCATTCCCCCAAGGTAGCAGAGGGGAAATTTCTAGGGAGGTTGGGTTTCGTTTTTTTGTGTAATTACACACCCCATTGAATTTAATTATCTTGTAGTTAAATTCCTACAAGACAAATGTCTCCTCGTTATATACCTTCATTTTCCTTGTGTAATCACATTTTTCTAGACTTTTTTTTTCTTCAGGAGAAACTGTGCTTTAGGTAATGTTCAAAGTGAGGCATGAAAAGAGAGCTGCACTGGCTAAATGTTTTCATGGCCTGTTTTCTTGAGCTCATTTTATGTGAAAAACTCAACACTGACAGTGGCTTTTTGTTTTCACGTCACAGGTCACTATTCTCATGTCATCTAGTTTTCAGTGGCTATTTCCAGACCGATTGCTAGGTCTTTCAAAGGGGCTCCTGCCTGAGTCACCCCACTGTGCTGCCATGTACTGGAAAGGAGGTGCACTTTGGAAAGAGTCAATCCGGGAGCAAGAGATTGCAACATATCTCGAGACATTCTGGAACTTTTCTCCACAGGAGTTTGACAACTTCATCTGTCTAAGTCAGGTCCCAAGTAGATTGTTGCCAAGTGTGGTCATGGGAAGAATGCTGCTGGGAGACCTGTTTTCTTTCTAGGTGCAACTGCGCCACTAATTTGCTATGTGACATGAACATCCACTCAGACATTAGCAGCATGTAGGAGCCCCTCTCCTGTGGCAGACTGATGGCAAGCTGCTGCTTTTTTTTTTTTTAATATTGAAGAATTTCAGCCTAGTAAGCTAGAAATGGGTTTTCAGAATCACACAGAGCTGACTTCAAGGCTCAGCTTTGTGAATAAAGAATTTGTTCACTCACAGTTGCTTACTCTTTGCAGGCCTCAGTTGCCTTATTTGTAAAACTTACACTTTCCAAACTTGATTGATGTCTGCAGGGTAAGTGAATGCAAAATACCCAGTGCAGTGCCAAGCCAGCTGCTGAGCACACCTGTGTGGTATGACTGCCCTTGAGGAGAGACCAGGGACCAGTCCACACTGATTGGAGGGTCTGCCTTCATTCCTCAGCCCATTACTTGACACTTATCCTGAGGTAAGTAATTGGCCTTTTCCCACCTGGGCTTGTGTGTCTACTGAGAAGGCAAGTCTCACCTTCCTTAGAATTTTGCAGTGGATTAAAATACATGGCTATGACAGATCACCTACAGCCCTTCTCTCACTGTCACACCCCAGCACTAGAAAGAATGCTCTAGAGTACAGTTTTGGTGTTACCATTTGACAAAGACTACCAATTTTCTTTAGCAATTGCACATCCATTAGCATGAATGCCATGAGTATGAACTCCAGTCTTTCTTAGGGTCGGACCACCATCTCAACCCACCTTTCTATATTGCCAGTGGATTTATAGTACAGACCTATGAGTGTCCCTCACCACCTGCTCACACTGTTTGGTTGTAGATAGATCCCAGTGACCTGTTCCTAGCGAGCTAGCACTCTGGTACCGAGCTTACACCTCAGCCTTCCTTTACGATTTGCCATGTGATTTGCCCTGAGGTCACATGAATTCTCTGCAGTCTTACCTGGATATCCAGTGGTGAGTGACTATGCCACTCTCTAGTCTCCTCTGATAGGACAAATTGTTGATACCTTCATTCCAGAATGAACTAAAAACCTTCATATGTTTATCATCATATATATCCTTTAAAGAAGAATGGAGTTTATTCTATCTTTGCATGCCAAGATGCTAGTGAAATACAGTACTTGGCATGTCTTTGGTATTTAATAAAATACTTTTATTTATTTCAATGTTCTGGTGCTGAAGATTGAGCCCCTTGGGCATGTGAGCTATCTACTCTATGAACTATACTGTGAACCCAATGATGTATTCATTTTAAAAAGAAAGAGGGAAACATGCAAGTTATTATTTTCAAATGTTTTTCTTTGTGTGTGTGTGTGTGTGTGTGTGTGTGTGTGTGTGTGTGTATGTTTGTGAGTGTGTGTATGTGTATGTGTGTGAGTGTGTGTATGTGTGTGAGTGTGTGTGTGTGTGTGTGCTCATATATGAACAGGTGTGGAGGCTAGAGGTAAATGCTGGTGTCTTCACCTATTGCTCTCTACCTTAGCTTTGGGACAGGGTCTTTCGGTGAGCTTGCAGCTTACAGATTCAACAAGCTTAGCAGGCCAGTGAGCTTCAGAAACCCACCTGTCTTTGCCTCTTGGCCCTAGGACAGTGGGTGTGTGCCATCAGGTCTGGCTTTTTACTCTTCATGTGAACACTGAGGACCTGAACTCTGGTGTTCAAGCTTGTACATAAAGCCTTCCAAATATATCTTCCCTGGGACAGACAAGTCCATAGTTATCTCAGAAAAAAAAAAAGAGAGAGAGAAGAAAAGAAAAGAAATGAGAAGGGCCACAGCTTCTGGGAACACGTCGCTATAAGGTTTATTATAGGAGGAGCTGACACACAGGACAAAAAGGGACCTTCTGAAATAAAGAATCAAGCTACCTCTTATGAATTGTACCTTCCACATTTGTTGGTATTAAAATAATAAAGTGGAGAGATTTTTTCTTTCTCCTGGTGTGTATCAGTAATATGGAGATGTTCCTGAGAAAAAAATCATTAACTAATTAAAAAATGAATTAAGCACCCCTGGGAAATCAATTTAAGGATTTTCTTGGTTTGAATCTTAATGGAAAAGCCATAACTGATCTTTTTAATGATTTGAAAACCAACTTCTGTTAACTGTCATGGAATTTCAACCTAAGTGACTAAAAAAGTAATTACCAACTCTTGATGACTAGGCCATTGGTGGGAGGGGAAAGAGGTGGCAGATGAAAAAAAAGCCAAATTTTAGGACTTGGAAACTTCTCCCACATGATAGGCAACGATGTTCAGTCCTCACTTTGGTTCTTTTACGAGATAGACCCCAAGTCCCAGGAGCATTGTCACACCAGCTCTCTTTCTTGTCTGTCACAAGCCGCAGCATGAAACATTTCTGCTGTTTGGTTCTTCAACTTTCTAAGTCTTAACTGGCTGGTGACCCAAGATGACCCAACTCCCTGGGATGTTTTTCCTCTGCATTCTCTTCTGGAGTTTTCATCAGCTCTCCAATAAAGCCAATTGCTAAACAAATCCACCCTAGGGTGCTGTCGTCTCTGCAAGTGAACCAGGATGCATTTCAAAGGGGTAGAATTTCAAGGAATGCGAGGAAGTGAAGTGTGGAATTTCATGCCTCCTGGAAATAATGCTATCCTGGCTGCCTTTTCAGGGACCTCTCAACTGCACTTTGTTGCCTCAGGGTTTCTTGTCAATCAAGAAGCAGAGAAAGATGAGGGAAATGTTGCCTGTTGACATGCTGGTAGAAGACCCACTGGTAGCAAATAGGTCACATACAGGTTGTGGGAAATGTGGGAATTTGCCAGTGAGATGATATCTGGTGCTGTAGATGTTAAAGCCATTCAGAGAACGCACTTAATTATTTTTCTCAAGCTGTAATATTCCCAGAAGCACATTGCTGATGTACCCTTGAAAAACTTGCTGTTTTCACCTTTCCATATGACAGGTATAATGAACACACACACACACACACACACACACACACACACACACACACACACTGAGCTTTGGCTTGTTTTGGTGATCAGTCATAGAGGACTCTATGTGTAAGGAGGATCCTGTGCGGTCACTAAGCATTAGCGTTTCTCTTACTGGGGCACTTTAATTGCCAAGGATTTTATGAAAGAAGGATGCAAAGTCACCGTGAAGAAGAGCTCCAGGCTAGTGTAAACCATGGGTTGCTGGTGCTTGAAGCAATGGGAAGCCAAGATAGAAGCAGTCATTATGTCTAGAGACTCAAGTAATCTTAATTATCCTCCAATGCTGGATCTCACTGTATGACCCTAGAGGAATCCACTTCTGTAGGGATGAAAAACTGGCAGTTAAGAACAAGCGTCACTAGAGGTGTACTTTATTTTATTAGTACTATTTGGAATATTGGACAATTGGACAAATACACACTTCTAATTGCTTTTGAAAGGATATACAGAGAGAGAGAGAGAGAGAGAGAGAGAGAGAGAGAGAGAGAGAGAGAGAGAGAGAGAATCTTGCTGAAAAAAACATGTGCTATCCTGGTGGCCACTATCCCAACCATGTTCATTTGTTTTGTTTACCCAGCTCTCTTACTTGTCTGTCTTCTGTGAAGGCACCATGTCTGTCCACATTTTTCTGATTTAGACATCCACACATCAGTCTCATTATCTGTAAAACAGAAAGTGAGAAGCATCAGAAAACTTGTTCCCAAATACAGTTCATTAAAATTAATTTAGAAATTCAATAAATATAATTTTTAAATTTCATTCATGTGGATTCAAATCCCCTCACATTCACCCCAGCTAGGATTAGAGTCCCATTTATATCATCTTTCAATCCAGGCTTTAAAGTCATGTCAACTCAACAAACCCTAGATTTTTTGCTTGATAATTCCTTTTCAGGTCAGTGGCTCTCAATGCATTTTTAACGTGTGGTGTAATTATTAAATCCAATTAGCTACTGAGTTAAATTAATTTCAAACAGACTTGGACTATTTACCATAGCATCCCCCAGCCTCCAATCCAAATAGGAACAAAGAGAGAACAAATGACTAATTCGCCTCTATCACATCTACTTGTTCACTCAGCAGGTAAATAAATATCCACATGGCCATGGCCTCAGTACTTTTCTAAAGATGGGAATATGTTTAAAAAACAGGGAAGAGAAGAAATTCTTATCGATGTGTTGTTTGAGTGTCAATAACTAAAGGGACAGGAAGAATACCCAGGATCAAGGGCCCTCTGGTAACAGCTGCATCTCACGAGGGCCTTTGAAACTCATGGTAAATACAGTTTCTTAGAAATATGAGACAGAAAATACAGGAAGGATTTAAATTTGATGCAGTGGAGTCTTTAAAATTTTGGCACAAGTCTTTTTGTTCTTTCAGCTCCCCCTTCCAGGTATCACATGTAAGAGAAGGCAGGCGCCTGGCTCCAACTGCCTAACATCACAAAATGCTGTTGACTGATGTTAGGGACAAGAGGCTTGGGGAGTTGAGTGGTTTCTATGGAGATGGGAATTAGTGGGGAAGTGCTTTCCTTTTTATTATTCTCCATCCTAATAGGGACAATTGCCACCATTTATCTTTTTCTGAAAGAATAAGGACATCTTTGGGAACAATAGCAGGACCTTGATTGAAATTGGTCATGTTAAAGACCCTGGAACAGGCACTTCCTGCTTTTTGCAAAGTAAACCATAAGTTTTCTGACCACCCCTTTGCCATAGTGCTCTGACTTTGAGCTTTGCCAGAGAACTGAATCACCAAATCCACATTAATTTGAGTTATATTTTATGACATTTCACATAACCTAATAATGTTCTGGAGTTGAGACACACCCTAAATACCTGTAATGATACCAACCAGAATTCATCTTTAATATGTGAGCAAAGCATGATACTTTTATTTAGGTCCAAAAAATATGCAACCTCCATTCCCATTTTTTCTGGGGGAGAAAGACAAGTATACAGATTGTGGTGAGCAAATGTGTGAATTCAAGTAATCTTTAAAAATACAAATCTGCTGACTTACTCTGCTGTATTCCTAGTCATGTTTTTGGCTAATATAGTTAAATAGAAATGAAAAACAAAAAAGTAAGAGTTATAATAAATTTCTCATCCCAGAGATAACCACGGTTGTCATTTTGTTGATATTTATTCATACTTTTCTTAGCCTGTATGCATGAAGATGAGTGGATGATTGATTTACTTATATTTTGTAAGAATAAAGCAAACTATATAGTCATGGCCTTTTGTTGTTGTTTTGGGCAATGGCTGTTTGGTAATTCATTAATTATAACACTATACAATACATGATGTAATCTTTTTTCTTTTTATTTCTGGATGTTTGACTTCCCTTCCAATCTCTTTATGCTCCTTCTTTCTCTCCTCTTTCTTCTCAAACAACACTTCTGTAATTAGAAATTTGGTAAGCATCTTATCAAGGACCAGTTTTCATTAGAAGGAAACTTGTTTGAAGGCTCATTCCCAACACGTTGATAATTCGAATCAGAAAAATAACATCCTTCTAAGAATAACATAGGAAAAAGTAGTAACTTTTGTTTCTAGTGTCTCTTCCTTTGGCCATTGCCAAGTTCTTAGATTTGGTTGACCTATAATGACAGAATTTTCTGAGTTTGCACATAGAAGTTTTTGAAGGTTTCTAAGTGCTGCCACAATGAAATCACACATCCTGGAGGTGACTCTCAGTCGTCAGTGTCGTTACCATCACCTCAGTGAGTCTGGCAAACACGGCAGACTTTGTGATCCACTGTTCAGAAGAAACCCAAGCTCACAAGACTTCGCTCCATGCTAATGAGATTCATCGTCACATTATCTTCAGAAATGAGGCGTTTTACAATGAGAAGCCGATAGTGCTGTGCAGAGATGAACTGACATGTTCATCCCCTTTTCCCGGTTGGCATCAGGCCTTTATGGTGTCTTTTGCACTTGCAGACCCATAACCTGTAAGACTCACACTGGCCATGCTCCATCATGACTGAGAAGATAGGGCTGTACTTTCTACTCAGAACAGAACTTGCTCCAGAGAAAGAAAGAAGACAATGGTGTCTTAACAAGTAAGGATGATCAGGGAAGTCTATCAGATCTCATCTTATTCATGTCTCCTTTATATAGAGGAGCAAGGCTAGTCCTCCCCTCTTTCACATCAGTAGCTACCTATAAGCTGAAGAGAGCTCATAACTGAAATCAAAATATAAAGACAAATAATTTCTTTTCAAAAAATTAAAAACATCTTTATTATTCTTGTGCACGTGTGTGTGTGTGTGTGTGTGTGTGTGTGTGTGTGTGTGTGTGTGTGTACTACATAGAAGAAAAGGCAAAGTGAATGCATAGAAACCAGAGGATGCTTTTGTGGAGTACTTCTGTCCTTCCACTCCTTCACAGGCTTGAACTCGGGTCTCCTTGGCAAGTGCTTCTATTCTGAGCCATCGTCTTGGCCCCTTGACATATAATTTATGTTTGTGTAGTATTTTAATTTCTCTGAACAAGTTCTAAATGCAAATAGGGTCATTTTTTAGACTGATCATGAGTTAAATGCTCTATTTTTTTCTGGCCATCTTCCTATATAAACATGATAATCATGATAGATTATTTGAGAGTTTAAGATTTCTTTTAATGATGCCCTGGAGTTAGAACATTATTGGAGACTAGGTAAACATCCATTGCTAGCCTGTTCTGGTGGGTGCACACCTTTAATCCAAGCATGTGGGAAGTAGAGACAGACAGATCTCTGTGGGTTTGAAGACAGCCTGGTCTACCTAGTGAGTTCTAGGCCAGCCAGGGCTGCATAGTGAGACTCTATCTCAAAACAACAATTACAACAGCAACAATATCACAGCATTGCTAGTCAAATAGAGAATGTAGAAGAAAGGAGAAAGAATCATGCATTAGTGTCCTTTACTTCAGTGTTTGAACAAGGTGCTCCATATTGCATTATGTAGTGTCTCCACAAATTATATAATCAGCTCTGCCAACACAGTCACATTTAAGAGGTTCTTCACAGGTCCTTTGGCTCCTAACTGGTCACTGATGCTACTATGAACCAATTTTCTTGTGTTTTAATTTAATCTTACTTTCTCCCTACAAAGTAGAAACTTGAATCTGGAACTGTGAAGTGCAGAGACATATATACACTTTTTGTTGTTGTTATAAGTATGTGGTTGACTCCAAAATAATTCAAATTTATTTACTTAGTTAATTATGGGTGAGGATCAAGTCCTGAGTCTTGTGCCGGTACTTTTGAGCTACATTTCTAGTCCCAGACTGTATTTTAAAATGATTGTAGAATATCCTGTGCCATTTTAACCAATTTTGAACTCATCAGAGACAGAATGGGACTGATGCTATTTATAGAGCCTATCCTCCATGAAACCTGTAGAGCATCTTTTTTTTTTTTTTTTTTTTTTTTTTTTTTTTTTTTTTGGTTTTTCGAGACAGCGTTTCTCTATGTAGCTTTGGAGACTATCCTAGCACTCGCTCTGGAGACCAGGCTGGCCTCGAATTCACAGAGATCCACCTGCCTCTGCCTCCCGAGTGCTGGGAGGCGTGCGCCACCAACGCCCGGCTCTGCCGAGCATCTTAATCTGACAGCTGGAAAAGATACATACTTTTAAAATTATTAACAAATAAACATAGAGGTATAGAGGTATGTTTGTGCATGATCTGTGAGTCAGGGCACATGTCTCGGTCAGTTCTCTTCTTCCACCATTGTGGGTTCTGGGGATCGAACTCAGGTTGCCAGTCTTGTTCTGTGTTCCAGTTTGCTTCTTGGTGACTGGGATAAAACTCTGACCAAAACCAACCTGGAAAGAGAAGGGTCTTTCTCATCATACATTTCACAGTCCATCAAAGAGGGATGCCAAAGCTGGAGCTCAAGGCAAAGACTAGAAAGCAGAGACCAAGGAGGAACACTGCTTCCTGGCTTGCTTTTTTGGCGTGCTCTGCTACTGTTCTCATACAAGCCAGGCTCACCTGCCCAGGCTTGCCGCCACCCACAGCGGTCTGGGCTCACCATGTCAACTAGTAGTAACCCTTAAAGTGCCCTACAGACATGCCCATAGGCCAGTCAGATGGAGGCAAGTCCTGGATTTAGAGTTTAGGTTTGGGTCAAGTTGACAAAAAGCAGCCATCACTGGCAGGAGGAACTTGTTCTGGCTGCGGCCTCTCACCTACTCAGATGTGAGATTTAAATATCTGTACTTATGTCTATGTGCATTCATGTGAAATATGAACCACTGTATCTTTTAAAAGTCACTTTGTTTTTCAAGACAGGATTTCTCTGTGTAACCCTGGCTGTGCCGGAACTCACTCTATGGACTAAGCTGGCCTTGAACTCACAGAGATCCGCCTGCCTCTGCCTCCAGAGTGCTGGGATTAAAGGCATGCCCTACCACCTCCTGGCCTACAACTCACTTTTGAATAATCTTTTTTTTTTCCCTTCTTTTTTATATTCTGCATGTTCTTAGTGCTTAGTCTGTGTCTTAGAAGTGTAGCTTTTTTTTCTTGGCAGCCACTCTAAAGATCCCTGAGAACAATTCATGGAGCCCTAGGAAGGTGATCTGAGGAAGGAGTCTGGGGCTGGCCATCATCTTCCCCTCTTAGACCTGGAGTTGTGGCCTCTGGGAACTCCCCTTTGGTAGATCTGAGCCTGTTACCCCCGTCTAGTAGACTTGTACCCAGTAAAAACAAGGGCAGCCCTGAAAATGCTTGCCTGGAATTGACAGTGCTGGTCTTAAGTGAAGGAAAGAGCTTGCTGGCAAGTGTGAGATCCTGCAAAATGAACTGGGAGAGTGATTTATAAGAAAACAACCTGAGTGGCATTCAAACATCTCAGGTAACAAAACTGATTCATTGCTACAAAATTTCCTGGTCTACCAAACCTCACCTATAGTTTCAGAACCTCCTTGAAGAGATAGAAGCTTGGGTGGGCGAGATGGTAGAAATGTTACAGTGGTAGAGAAAGGTCCTTGTTGCTAAACTGACAACCAGAATTGGACCCTGGGACCTTTGAAAATTGTCCTTTGACCTCCATATCTACAGCTCCCTAATACAAATGCACACAAACACACAAATGTTTATAAAACAGTAAGCAAACCATATAGGTGCTTCATTAATTCCCATGTCTCTATAGCTCTAGTACACTGCCCGGCTGTGTTCTCAGCTAGTAAAGCTGGCGATTTTGATGTTGCGTAATCAGATCAAGCGGTGCCATTCTCCCGGAAAACTAAAGAGACGAGGATTAGATCTAGCTTATTTTCCAAACAGTCTTAGCGAGCATCACAGACATGGATATTAATTTTTAAAATGAAAAGTAGACTGTTTACTGTGCACAAAGGGGCATTTGTGCGGCCCAGATCCACGCTAATCTCCATTCCGAATCACTTAGCAACTGTTACTTGGTTAGAGAAGGCTCACATTTCAGGGCAGAAGGGACACTTTCTGAAGCCACTGCACAAGATTTGCGTTGGGGAAATTAAGTCACCCAAAAGAGCTAATAAAGAGTCGTGAAATGACTGTGGCCGTGAGGTGAATTATTCTTAAAATGACGTGGATTCTTGTTGCCTCTGCTTCTCAATCAGATGATTTTAGTTCTTACACTGAAATAAAAGGTAGTAAATGACAGACCTTGAAGCATGTACCTAAACAAAAACCTAAAGTCCTAGAGTTTGCTTTCCTTCACTTTCATTCATTTGCTTGCTCAACCAATCGTGAGTGTCTGTCGTAGGGAAAAGGCAGGAAGTGCAGAATGTGAACTAGTTTATGTATAAGGAGAATTCAAATACATGTGCTTAGAAGTAAGGAGAATTTTAATATTTTTATAGGATGGAAAATTTCGTTTCACACATTTGAAAACTTGCCTATGTTTATCTGTCTGCCTGTATGCCAGTTTATATATCTGTCTAAGGAGACACATTTATCAAAGCATCATACATCACTTTCTATACCACACTATATATGATTTATTTGTTTGTTTTTCTTTTGCAGAAAGGATCTCCTCTACAACCCTGGCTGCATTGCTATTTGCCATGGCTCTTAGACTGGCCTTGAATTCATGGCAATCCTGCCTTAACCTCTAGCTCACATTTATTAATTTATAAATTATATTAAAATGAATAAATTATAATTTTACTGTAATGACACAAAAGATGTCAGATATGCCAAAATTAAAATACTTAAATGCATTGGGAAGTTTCTAGGAAAAATATAGTTTGCTAATATTGAACTTAGAAAAAGAAAACCAGTAAATGCGTGATACTGTGTGTTAAACAGTAAGGTGGAGAGTTATTGAGGAAGACATTTGAAGTGAACTCAAGCCTCTACACAGAATGCACACACACACACACACACACACACACACACACAGGAGCGCACACATATACAGCTGCATGTGTGCACATATGCACGCAACACACACACACACACACACACACATGTATATATATGGTAGATATATCCTGTATGTCACAGCACGTTCCAAGTAAATACTCTTTAAATAAACAAATCGTTGAATCATATGAATAAGCAATGAGGAAATTCTTCTCATCTCATCTCATTTTATGACACAGGAAAGGCTGGAGAGATGGCTCAGCAGTTCAGAGCAGCGCTGGCCTTCCAGAGGACCTGAGTCTGACTCCTAGCAACAACTTGGAGGCCCACAAATATTTGTAACTCTGGTTCCAGGGGACATGATCCCTGTTTCTGGCCTCTGCAGGCACTGTATGCTCCTGGTACATAGACATACATAAAGGCAAAATGCCCAGAGATGTAAAATTATAAAATAAAAACCAGGTAGGAATATCACTGGGGAAGAATATTGTGATCTAAATATGCTTAAAGAAGAGTTATTAGTATTGGATTCATATATGGGCATTTCTTATGTGTGAGTATGTATGTGATTATGTATATACACCATAATGTATTATAATCATGATTGCTTTAGCACAAAAAATAAAGATGTTTAATATTTACAACTTCTGTATAATTCCATAAATATATAGTAAATGACACCAAACATTTGATTATCTCAGCAGTTGCAGAAAAATCATCTGATAAAATGCTGCATTCTCTCACAATGAAAAGCCTCAGAAACATTAAGATACCCGAATTTTTTCTTTTCTTTAAATTGTGTTTATTTGTCTATTTACTTATTCAGTGTGTGGGTGTGTGTGTTCACACATGCACGTGTGTATGTGTGTGTGCAGAACACAGTGTCACAGTACAGACGTGGAGGTCAGGAGACAACTTGCAGAGGTCTGTTCTTTACTTCTACTCTGGGTTTTGGGGATCCCCCCTCTGGTCATCAATCTTGGCAGCAAGCCCCTTACGCACTAAGTCAGCTCACCAGCCTATTCGTGATTTATTTTTTTAACTTGATAATAAAAATTGAGAATAAATCCATAGCAAGTCCTGTACTGGTGGAGAACAGAATTCTTTTTGACGTCAGGAGTCATCATGTTGGAGGGACAAGGTACTTGTGGTAAGACCAGAAAAAAGTCATCTTCACTAAAAAAAAAAGAAACAACACTCAATATGTTGTGATAATTACAATTTGTAATATTTATAAATTTCATATTTAAAATTTCAAAACCCCAGAAATTCTAAGAGACTCCAAGAGACTCATTAAGACCAATTAGAGAATTTAGTAAAGTCAAAACAAATTATCAGCACACAAAGGCTTATTGTATTCATGTGCTATAAAAAAGTAGAAAGAACATAATCTGAAAGGTTTTACCTTATAATAGTAACACATATAGTATATTCAGGAATAAATATAATCGAAGATATGGAGTAAGGGCTCCAGCCACTAGGAAAGAGACACAAATCACAGGACATCCTTTGTTTGGATAAGATGTCCACAATAACTTGTATTTTGTACCTTTTTACTATACAGTCAAGGCTGGATTTGTGGACACATGATCTGTAAACTCATACAGGGTTTACACCCAGAGGGACCATTGCTTCAATGCCCTTCTGTGAAGGTCTCAATGATTTTATTTTTGAACTTTGATTTGGTAAATGTAGTTTGAAGGGTGAGGAAGCATATGTGAGCAATATGTGTAGTGTGGGTACTCATCATTCCCTGCCACCTCATTTGCATAGTCATTGCCACGCCCCATGAACACTGAAGTCTTTTGGCCCTGAAGACATGGAGCTAGGGAGACTCAGGATGAGCATGAGTTAAATGTGGTGCTGCATCTCCTAAGGCTGTTGCGGACAGCCCTGGGAAGCTAAACTTCCCATTTGGACCATAACTTGCTTTGAACATGGAAAGAAGACAATGCCATTCTAAGAAATGTTATCAACCAAGGAAGCTTATCATGCCCCCTCCTTTTAAAAATGTATTAATTAAATTTATTCATTTGTTTTACATACTGATCTGTTTTCACTCCCCACTCTGTGTCCTTTGCCCCCACCCCATCCCCACCCCTATCCACTCCTCTCTGTTCAGAAAGGGATAGGCCTTCCATGGTGTCAACAAAGCATGGCCTATCAATTTGAGACAGGACCAAGCTCCTCCCTTTGCATCAAGGGTGGGCAAGGTAACCCAGCATGGGGAGTAGCTTCCTAAAAGCCAGCTCAAGAGCCAGGGGCAGGTCCTAATCTCACTACTAGAGTCCCACAAACAGACCAAGCTATATAACTGTCACCCACATGGGCCTAGGTTTGTCCCATGGAGGCTTCCTAGCTGTTGGTCCAGAGTCTGTGAGCTCCCACATGCTCAGATCAACTGTCTCTGTGGGTTCCCCTGTCATGATCTTTACTCCCCTGGCTCCTACAATCCCTTCTCCCTCTTTTCAACACCACTCTTGGAGATTGGCCCAGTACTTGGCTCTGTATCTCTGCATTTGCTTCCATGGCCTGGTGCTTGGCTCTGGATCTTTGCATCTGTTTCTAGATAAAGGTTCTATGGTGACAATTAGGATAGTCACCAATCTGATTATAGTAGATGGCCAGTTCAGCCACCCTCTCCACTATTTCTAGGAATCTTAGCTGGGGTCATTGTTGTGGAGCCCTGGGAGTTTCTCTGGCACCAGGTTTCTCCCTAACCCCAAAATGCCCCTCCATCAGGACATCTCTTTCATTAGTGTCCCCCTCCATCCTACTACACTTCTTTTATTTCATTTATGTCACCCTGGGCTTCAGAGACAGCTCAGTCAGTAAAAGCTCCTGCCTTGCAAATGAAAAGATCTGATAGTGTGGTAGATCTTTGTAATCCAGCACTGGGGATATAGAGAAAGAATTCCTGGGCTTGATGGCCATCTAGTCCAGCCTAATTGTAGAAACACTCTCTAAACTGATGGATGGCCTTACTGTGCAATACCTGAGATTTCCTCTGGCTTCCACAGGTGTGCATACCAGGGCTCATGTACCTATTCCTACCCACACCCCCATATTAACAATGATGACATGGAGAAAAGGATACTACTGTAACCTATTGTACCATTTCTTTCCTGTCATTTCCCATTTGTCAATGATATGAAGGTAAAGGGTGTTGGTAGGATGTGTGCTGGTCAAAACTTGAAATTGTGTCAATGTGGTGCAATGCTTCCACAAATTGGTGAGAATGAAATAGGCATGCACACATGAGTGGTGAACTATGAATAATGCAGCTTTGATTCTGCCCACTCACCAAATCTTCTACCATGTTTAGAAGTGGCACCAGGGGCCAGTGACATGACTCAGCTGGTAAAGACGTTTGCTGCCAAGCCTGATGACAGATTTGATCCTGGGATCCCACCTGGTGGGAGGAAAGAGTGGACTTGAGCAAATTGTTTTCTGACTTCCACATGTATGCTGTGGCATGCAGGCGTGAGTACACACACACACACACACACACACACACACACACACACACACACACACACACACTACATAAATAGCTAAATAAACATCAGGAAAAACACATTTAAAGAGGTTTTAAAATCCCAACAATTTGTAATGGGGGAGGAGATTTAGCTTAAATGGTAAAGTGGTAAAGTGCTTGCCAAGGCCCTGGATTCTGTCTCCAGCTGCAAAAACCAAACAACAAATCAAGCAAAATCAATCAAACAAACAAACAAGCTAATATTGCACACAGAGAGGAAAATGGTGAAATTTATGCTCATAATTTGATACTTAATTTTTCTTTTCTGAAGACCTTACATAGAAAATAAAATGCTATGACATGTGAAGAAAGAATCTATAGGAAAAAAATGAGAAAGTTTTGTATCTTGTTACTTTTAACAATACCTTTTCTTTCCTGGGGCCAACATCTGCACCTTTTTATTGAGCAATTATGCAGCCAGTTTTGTCACCTCAGCTTATTGCTTGTCCTATAGTACTCTTGCCCTTCCTCTATAATAGCTATTCTGAGATTACAAGATAGCTCTGTGAAATTGAGGCATCAAGTCTTATAGCTGAGGCAGGAAAAGAGTGGGAGGAGTGGGAGAATTGGTGACCATGAGCTTTTTTCCCCCACAGCCTTGGCCTTTATGAAGAATTTCACAGCCTTTCCACAAGTAGTTCGCCAGCCCTAGGCCCCATGGACAGTTTCAGCTGAGAGAAAGAATGGAACAGGAAGCATCTGGCAAAAAAGAAATAGAATCAACCAGTCCAACATCTGGCAGAAAATACTGTCTGAGCCAGCGGTTGGCCAACTTTTTCCTTGGCAGGACTAGGTAGGCTTTGGTGGCTATCTATAGCCAGTGTCCGTTATAACCGATTTGCTTTGCTGCGGCTATTTAAAGTGGATACAGACGTGTAAACAAATGAGTAGGGCTTTCCTCCAGTGTATACTTGCCTTATAAAAATAAGAAGTGGGCCAGACATGGCCCATGGTCGACAGCTAGCTAATTCCTGGATTAGCTTTTATTTTGTTTGATTAACAAATATCAGACTAAGGGGAAATGGTGCCTAAGTAGCAGCTATTCACTAAATGCCTACAGTGAAGCTAGGCAAGTTTGTTGTCATGGAGGAAAGCAATTTGTTGGGACATCTGATAGCAAATATGCCACATCAATAAAGCCTTGATTAAAAGGAAAAAGGCTACACATGCATAGATGGAAAGCCTTTATGTGAAGCTAAAATTTCTACAAACCTTGTGCAATTTGAGTCACAGTTTCTGTGGATTTTTCTTCTGAGAGTCGAATGAACATGTGACCTTGAAACTAACACGGAACAATACCAACAGGAAGGATTAAAAGTAGTGTAGACAGCTAGGGGATGAGAGAGCAATGTGGGTTCTGGTCTAGAAAATGAACTGATGAAACAGAAAGGAAACTTCAGAATGAGATCTGGCTATATGTGTCAGAAAAGCTGGGGGAAAGGATAACTGACACATCCCATCATCCCAAACATAAACAGTAAACACCAGGAGAATTAAAGACAAGCACACAAAGAAGAAAAGAACCAGTGCTTTTCGTGGAAACTCAAACTGGGATGTTGGTGTCATGTGTAGGACACCTCCTCTTGGGTTGTTTGGAGGTCTCAGAGAACGAAAATTAATATAGATTATTGCCATTTCTCTTGGCTGCCCACCAGAACAGGATGATAAGATCCTATTTCTGAAGACAACCCACACTTTGGTCACAGAGTATGGAGAGATCAAGCTGATACTGACCAAGAAGCTTCATCTTTATTGGCTGGTGCTGACCAAGAAGCTTCATCCCTATTGGCTGGTATTGACCAAGAAGCTTTATCCCTATTGGCTAGCTTTCATAGTCTTTCCCAATTGTGGATTCTATGAGGTACAGTAACAACTGACCTGGTGCACTTGTAGAATGAATGTTTTGAGGTAACTAGTTGCTTTGAAATTGGACTTAAGACCTATTTCACAGTAGAAAGAATCTATAGGAATCTATATAAAATCTAAAGGATGTTTCTCATCCTTTGTGCTGTAAATCTGGCCAAGAACCTGTGAGGGGGAGTGTCATAGGCCCTAGGAGAGAGCTTACTCTAATCTCTTTGCTAAATAACATATTATCAAGCTTTAATAGACAAAAGAGCATCAGAATTAAAGTGGGAAGGCACTCCAGGGAGTGGGGGATATTATTAAAGCATATAAAAAAACAACAGTTGGACCTGGAATATATCAAAATTATTGGATAAAAGTAGGTGAATGTGAACCAGAGATTTTCAGAACCCAGGAGTCACATAGCCTGCAAAATTTATTTCAATCTCTTCACTGTTGGGAACCAGAGACAGAGCAACCAACCACATCCTGCTTTTATTCATTTCCGGTTTCTTGAGACGGGGTCTCATACATATATGGGTGAAAATCCAGGAGTTGGCAAGCATGTAAAACAACTGAAATTCTCACTCATTGTTGATGTAATTTATAATAGCAAATCATTGGAAGCAATTTAAATACCCAGACAAATAACATCTTTTAATATATGTCTTCAATCAGCCAATCATAAACCAATGAATCTATCTACTATCTATCTCTACTGACTATCTATATATCTGCGTATATACATATACTATAATATATACCTAGTTGTAATATTCATACAATGAAATTTCAGCTATTCAAATAATGAATTTGACTTACAAGTGCCAAAAAGCATGTCTAATATATATATATATAAGACAAAATAGTTGCAGAGTACTGAGCATATTATGACATTATTTACATAGACTTTTAAAGCATAATATACTTGAGTATATATATCAGTATTGTGCAGGAGTTCCCTCCAAGGTTAAAACCTTCCATCTTGTGGAGAAACTTTTTTTGTTTTGTTTTTGTTTTTGAAGATAGGGTAGCTCTGACTGTCCTGGAACTAGCTCTCTGTAGACCAGGCTGGCCTAGAACTTAAAAGAAATCCAACCTGCCTTTGCTTTCTGAGCACTGGGATAATTTAAGGCTTGTTCCACCTTTGCCAGCCATAGAAAAACTTCTTAAGTTCATAAGATATAAGAGAAGTGAAACAACTGGATATTTTTGGACAGTGTTTACAAGGAGGTGGAAATGATAGGAAGTTCTGGGGGGAGGCTCCATTAAGACAGGAAATAGCTGGGTGTTGGTGGCGAATGACTTTAATCCCAGCACTCTGGAGGCAGAGGCAGGCGGATCTCTGTGAGTTTAAGGCCAGCTTGGTCTCCAGAGCAAGTGCCAGGATAGGCTCCAAAGCTACACGGAGAAACCCTGTCTCGAAAAACCAAAAAAACAAAAAACAAAAAACAAAAAACAAAAAACAAAAAACAAAAAACAAAACAGGAAATAAACAACTCAAAATAGCTTAGGGAAGTCCTTGAAACTGACAAGGTTCTCTAGGCTCTTCCCTCTCCCAAGAGTGCATGAGCAGTAAAGACTGATGAGAGTTACTCTCAGACAAGCTGAGCTGCCTGGAAGAGGGTTAGATCAACCCAGCTGCCTGGACAGGATACTCCCTAGCCTATTGATCTTCCTGCCAGTTGTGTAGTATGCTCCAGGTTTCCAGCTTTTGTGATCTGTTACCCATGCTGGGGTGGGCCCTTAGTGATTCTCTCTTGAGTTATTTCTGCTCTTGTAAGTAACCCCTCACTCATATTCCTATAAGTAACCCAATAAAACTCATTGGCTTGTGGCCAGTTCCCTATCTGGGGTCAGTTTATCTTTGTCTGGGGTCCCTACAGGGATAGTTGCACATAACAATCTGTATTTAGACAATGAGGGGAAAAAAATCTACATTGAAACAAGAAACACACAATTTTGAATAGGGAGGAAGGAAAGGTTATGAAGATGGGCTGGGAGTAGAAGTTAGCTCCACTCTATAATACTTTATTTCTTAAATACAAAGATTTGAAGCAAATATTACAGGATATTAGGATTTGATCAAGCTAATTGGTAAGTGCACAGTGTTTACCTTTGTGTGTGTGTGTGTGTGTGTGTGTGTGTGTGTGTGTGTGTGTGTGGTGTGTGTGTTTGTCTTTGAAAATACTCCATAATACAAATTTTAACTGGCCTCTGATGGCAGCCTTTGATGCATTTTATTATTTTACAAACTTCATGTTTTATCTCCTTTCATGCAAAAATTATGCAGATGTGAGTCTTTTCTTCAGGCATTAATCTTTGTTGGGGCTTCAATATTCTCAAAGCTCATATTGGCAAAAGTATATTAATTGCTTTTCTTGTCTTAGTGACCTGACAAGAGGCGACCCTGGGAAGGAAGAGTTTATGCTTCCATCATGGTGGGAGGCCCAGTGCAGGAGAGGGAGGCAGCCGCATACACTACACCTACATTCAGGAAGGAGAGAGAAGACAGGAAGCACCACCAGGCTGACAAGGCCCTTGTGCCAACCATTAATGCTTCTTTCTTTCAGTGAAGCTCTACCTCCTAAAGGTTTCAGTGTTCTTAATCAGTATCAGGTTGTTAAGACCAAAATATCCCATATCTATATCCTGCACCCCCCCCCCCCCAGATTCCAAACCCAGGGGGAATTCCAAGCCTGCTAGCCTGGGATTGGTCAGTTTTTCTAGCTCAGAGATTGGCTAGTTTTGAGTCAAGGGCAATGATGGCTCCAATTCCAGGGCCAAACTGTGTTTCTTTCTATGGTTCTTTTTGGCTCTGTGGCTCCAATTCTAGGGCCTGAGCAAATTCATTATACATGTCCTGAATCAAGGGGCCAAGTGTGTTCTTTTGGCTCTAGTTTCTGAGCTAGGGTATTTCCCCCTGGTTATAGTCTTAGGGATAAAGTGTCTCTTTTGCTGGCCCAGGTCCCAATTCCAGGGTGTGTTTCTTTTACTGGGTTGGGACTTGGAGCAGAGCCCTTCAGGGTTTGTGTAAGGGCTTCGGATCAGGGATTTTCTGGGGCCTGGGTCTTTCAAGCTAGAGACAAGTTGTTCAAATGTGTGAGCCTTTTGGGGGCATTATATGTAGAAACTGTAATACTAAATGACTAAGGAATGGACAAGTCAGCTGTATTAAGCCACTTGAGGGATTCTGGTGAAACCGAGGAAAAATCACAAGGACTCTGGTTCTCTGAGTACTGCTTTAAGAAAACCATGCCCCAAATTTTTGCTTTCTTGGCCAGACAGACCATGATATTGTAATTTCTGTTCTCCATAGTCCACATGGTACTGCACTAACCCTGATGTTTTCCTAGAACAGTAAGAGTTTTACAGCCTCTGCCTAAAAGTTCCTGTTGTCATGCCCCACCATTGAGTGAGAGCACTTGTGCTACAGACCCAGATTGATTCAGCTCTGGTTTTGTCATGTCCTTCAAACTTTTTCAGCAGGCTATAGCTTTGGAATTGACTTACATTTGTTCCCAGCATGCTCAGCAGCTATGGTATTGGGGCCAATACTGTTCATGTCTTTTGTGCTGTCATTATTTACCTGATTTCCTGTTTATAACCACCACAGGGTGGTTTTTACTTACAGCTCTAATGTGCACACTTGAGTAGACACTACCAGAAACAGGTACAGAAAAGGTCCAAGGCATGATGATGATGAGAGAGAGAGACAGAGAGAGAGAGAGAGAGAGAGAGAGAGAGAGAGAGAGAGAGAGAGAGAGAGAAAGAGAGAAAGAGAGAAAGAGAGAGAGAACCAGAGCCAATTATTTAATAAGGAAAAAACCTGACTGATATTTGATCTTTTCAAAAGGAGCTTGAGGCTGGGGATGTAGCTTAGTTGGTAGAGAACTTGCCTAATGTACATGAGTTCCTTAGTTCAGCCCTCACCATGACTCAAAATCAGGCATAACAGTACATGCCTGTAATTCTAGAACTAGGCAGTTAGATGTAGGAAGGTCAGGAGTTCAAGGACAATGTGAGCTACACAAGACTATGTATCAAAAAACAAAATGCAAAACTCAAGGAAGGTGGCAGTCAGGGTTCTCCAGTATAAGGAGAGGCTATTGGAATAATAGCCTATTGGAATAATAACCTCAAGATGAGCTTGCTTTTGGGGAACTGTGAAAGCTCAGTTGTTCTTGAGGACTTCAAAAGGTTGTGCAGAGATTTGAATTTTTTTTCTCTAGAACCAGAACTATTAGTTGTGAGCAATTTATTACCTGATAGTTAAGACAACAATGTAATTTTGTTTCATAAGCTAGAACATATTGTTGTTCATTGTGACTTCAAATGTCTACTTGTATTGTACTGTGCTTTCTGGATTAATTATGAAATTACAGGTAGTAACTTTATTTATTTTCACTGCTAGGAAATGAACCCAGGGCCTTATGCATGTTAGGTAAGTACTTTACTGATGAGCTGCATGATCAGTAGTTTTGATTTTGTATTTCAACTCATGGTCGTACTACATTGTCTAGTCTAACCTTCCCTTGTCACCTTACCTCAATCTCCCTCACTACATTTTCTAGACTTAACAAACACGCTTATGCATGTGCAGTCCAATAGTAGAAGTTGTTCAGTGGCACATATTTTTTTGGCCTTGGAAAACCCATGGCTCTTTTTCTCATTAGCTGGCAGCAAAACAGGTGGATTTATTGGCTCTGAAGGCAGTCAGCTGATTGTCCTTCCTGCCATTCCCTCTGAAATCTCTAGGAAGCATAAAAATTGGTGCAGAGATCCAGCAATACTGAAAAACAGGGCCATCAAATAATAGACTGCTAGACACACAGAACTTCGCTAACCGCAACACAGATGGGGCTGGGTCAACAAGCCATTAGTGGCTGACACATACTTTGAAATTGCTGAAATAGAACAGCAGGACCAGACAGGAAAAGGTTAGGGCGCCCAGGTGTCCTGCTTGGAAGCTGACTAAAAGCTTTTTGCCAATGAAATAAAGATGAGATATAAAAACAAACATTTCCAAAGATTAAGACCATCTTATTGTGTTATAACATGACTTAACACTTAGTGCCAGACAACACTCTTTCATTTTATCAAATATCTTTGTCTGTAAGGCGTACTTATAATTTGGAATGGAGTATTTTGTGTAGTAGATGTAATAGGAATGGCTCTTCACATGACTTTTATCGTAGGTATTTTTGGTCTATACATTCTGTGAATGTATTATGGCTTACATCCTTGTATCAGGTGTGTCTGGTACTTTTGCTAAAGTTGTGTGGGAATATGAGATGAGAAGAGATTTCCCATGATGCCACAAATTTGGGCCAATTCAGAGTGGAGGCTTGCTAGAGAAGGCATCCTATTCATGTGGCCAACATTTCTTGTGGGTGGTCATGTCTGTCTCCAGAATAGCTCCCTGGAGGGTACCCCTGTGTGGATACATGGAATTTCATCCTTGCAATTCTTAACAATTTTCCTGTTGCTTGCACTTATATTTTCTATGTGCAGCATGAGAGGCCAATGGTGCATAAATTGAGGTAAGGATACATATGTGATATGAGCTCCTGTTGCTCATTCACATCCATGTAGCATTTGCTCTTAGGCTAAGTGGATTCTGGAACATGCTGACCTTCTACCCAGCACCTTGCTTTCAGAAGAATTTCCATTTGTTTTAATGTTCTGCTTCCCCAGCCTTAAGAATTTTACATTCACCGGGTGGTGATGGTGTATGCCTTTAATCCCAGCACTAGGGAGGCAGAGGCAGGAGGATCTCTGTGAGTTCGAGGCCTTGGTGGTCTACAGAGGGAGTGCCAGGACAGGCTCCAAAACCTACAAAGAAACTGTCCCTGTCAATACCTTGACTGTGGACTCACAGCCTCTGAGAAAGTAAGAGCCTCCTATCTCAACCCCTTAATCTGTGGTGCTTTGTCATGTTGGTGCAGCAAACTGACACATTTTTCACATCGTTTCTCGATATCAGCCAGCTGTTTACTGCAAATAACAACATACAGTGTATTAGTTCATTTTCTAAAATTCTGGTGAAATACCTGAGGCTGGATGTAGAAGTTTATTCAGCCTTTGGTTCTGGTGAGGACCTCAGGGAGTCTGGCAACACTGGCAGGAACATGTGTAGGTGGGAGTCCTCACATGTCATGACAGGAATCCAGAGAGACAAGCCCCATGAGGACTACATTAATCTTGACGGAGAACATGCCCCCAATGGCCTACTACCTGCCCACTGGTTGAAACTACCTCTTAACATCACTACACAGGGAAACAAGATGCCAATGAGAGCTCCTGGGGAACAGAGTACATCCAAACTACAGAGAAGAGGAAAAGAGAAGGGGAATCTCCTTGGAATTTCTTCCTCTCTTGTCTGTAAGCTGAAGATTGAGAGCAGGATTGGAATGTGTGTGATCGAGAAGCAAAGTGGGAACTGCTGCATTTGTTTAACAGGGCACGTCCACTGCTTTGGGAAGAACTGCACATTTGTTGGTTTTCAGAAAAACATATAATCTCTAAATGATGTAACGAATGTAAATGCATCCTTTAGTAAGCACTTCAAGCTGTGGATTACTATTTTAATTTGAGGTTAGGTCTATATAACATAAAAGAAATCAAAATAGAAAATCCCCTTTAAAAGCAATGAGTACCATGGTAAAGAAAAATTTTCATGAATGAATATTTGGAAGTTAATAGAAGAGGAGTGCAAAAGAAAGTTAATGCTGCTCTTTAGTGATGAGACTTTTGGAGACTTAGTTGCAGTGCAAAGAGAATTTTATTTCATTTCCCTGATGTGTTCCTGGTGGCTTTTCTAAGCACGGTACTTTGCCTTCCTTTCTTACAAGTTCCTGAACAGTGCCTTCTCTGTTGCATTGTTTATTTTAGCAGATGCCTATACCTAGTGCTTCATGCTAAAAAGACAAGCTGTCTTTGAATCTGTTATCTTTCTCTGTTATGATGGCTCTTCTACCTCTACCTTTAACATTTGTGGCAACTCAACATCTGGTTCCAAATCATCTCTTTCTCTTTTCCTCTTCTCCCACCTCTCTACTTCCTTTTGTTTGCTTATTTTTCTCTCTTCATGATTTTAGGCAATTAGTTGTTTATCTGTACTTTGTAGAGTTCTACCTGAGCTGGGACTGATATCAAACTGATGATGGCTAGCTTTGCCTGTGTGTCTTGAAGGGGTCTCAAGGACAATGTGTTCAATGCCAAATCTTGCTTCTTCTTTAGCCCTACTCTTCCTCTTTTAGCCCTACTCTTCATCTTTGTAATAAGTGAACATTGATGTAATAGATGTTATGGCTCTGAGGGGGAAATGTATCCCCAACTCACACATTACAGCTCTGCAGGGAAAGGTTTTCTGGCAGTGGAGAGTCTAGGAATACCACAAAGTCACACTGCACAACAGCCCTCACACAAGTGTTTTATTGGGAAAGACTCAGCAGGGAGGCAGGATATATATATATATATATATATATATATATATATATATAGTGGGGGAGCTTTCCAGGATGACCTGGGGTTGGAGGGACTTTGTGGCCTTATGTTGGGGCAAGCTCAGGATTGGTGGGATTTTGTGGCCTGACCTTGGAATTTTTTTTCTGTAGGGCTAGGCCTAGATACTCTCCTGCTTGGAGGGGTTGGAAGTAGCCAATAGGGCTGGAGTAATTGGGGGTGGCTGGCCTTTTTATTTGCATCTCCCGGGGCTTACAATCACCATCATTAGCCATCCCAATTCTTAGGGTAGAAATCAAGATCTGAACCTGTTGTCCTTTCCTTTTCACTCATCACATTGCAATTGTTTTCTTTCCATTTTCTCTGTTTTCTTATAATCCAAGCCAGTTCCATGACTTCCTGGACATGTTTCTAATCTGGTCTTCCTTTTCACTCTCTCTTTTCCATCCTTTCTACCACACCAAGGAAGCCTTTTAAAAATACAAACCAGGTCATGCCACCTTTCCACTTAAGCCCCCAGGGTCTCCCCACTCAACAATGACATATCCAAATTACTGACTCTTGCCACCTGAAATATACCAGCTGCCTAACTCATCTTGGGGAGGCCTGCTGTCCCAGACTCATTTCGGTAGCTGCCAATGTTGATTCAAAGCAATTTGTTTGGATAATAAAGCATAAGGATTCCATATTAATCTGGCTCCTGTCTTCTCGAGCTTCTTCCTGTCTTATCTTAGGCTCATCTTTTCCTTCTCTGGCTTAATTTCTCTTGCAAGTAATGAAATGATTCTGCTGTCTCCTTGTCCTCCTCCAAGTCATCATCATCATCACCATCACAATTGTCCCCCTCCTCCAATCACTATAATCATTACCATCATCATCATAACCCCTTCTCCTTATTTTCTTTTCTTCTGCAGGAAAGGGTCTTTTCTCTGACACATCTTATTCCTTAAATCCTTCAGAGGGGTCTTCCTTAGGTATGCCCTGCCACAGAGCTTCTCTTAGTGCCCCTAGAACTCATTTGCTCTGTTGAGTTTTCATGGTCATTAATTAGCACAGAAAGCCCCTTATTTCCCTTTAACGTATTCAGTACTCATGTGTCTCTTCTTAGAAAGTTCCTTTGCATAGAATGTTATTTTGTTCTATCACACTTTTAGTCTGGCATTGAAAATAAAATGAAGTATAGTTGATATGTAGTTTCTAAAATTGAACTGCTATGTAGAGAAACATATAACTCATACAACTCTGTGTGTATATTTAATTCAATAGAGAAAATTGCTAAGAAGCATGTCAAGATAATAAACTACAGGAAATAAAAGCAAGGACAAGTGAGAACAAAAAGTCAAAAATTTCTGAGATCTGTAACTGAACATATTATTCATCACAGCAACCAAAAATATGTTAAAACATTCAACTCAGAGTCAGCTGAGAAAGGATTTAAATTTTTACCTGTATTTTGATTATGAGATACTCATGAACTACATGACATGTATGAATATAATTTTTATCAGATCATAAGTCTCATTGGTAGATATTTTAAAAACAACTAAAGAATAATTTTTTAAAAGATTTTATTTATTTATTATGTATACAACATTCTGCTTCCATGTGTATCTGCACACCAGAAGAGGGCACCAGATCTCATTACAGATGGTTGTGAGCCACCATGTGGTTGCTGGGAATTGAACTCAGGGCCTCTGGAAGAGTAGTCAGTGCTCTTAACCTCTGAGCCACCTCTCCAGCCCCATAATTATTTTTTAATTATGCCTTTCAATTAAATATCATCATGAAATTTTATTTGCTATCAAATTGTTTCTTGAAAGTGTGGGAAGCCATGAGGCTTTAAGCATGTGAGATAGAAGAAGTTTAAATCCAGACATCTTTTTTTTGTTTGTTTTGCTTTTTGAGACAGGGCCTTGCAATAAAATCCAGGGTGGTTTCAAACTTGCTGTGTACCCTAGGCTAGCCTTGAGCTCACACTACTCTTCCTGCATTTACCTTTTGAGTGTTGGCATTACATGTATGTGCCACCACACCTGTGTCAAAAAATGATGCTTATACTTATTAGTGAGTCTGGCTACAAAGTTCTATCAGCTGCGTATGAGTAAGCAACTGTCCTTTTTCTGGACTTTCTCTCAAGCAACTGAGGGAACCTACCATACATGTCAAGTCCCTGGCTCTGGTAAGAAGTGTGAAGTAAGGCCTTAGTTTTCTATTGCCATAACAAAAGACTTGGGGCTGGGTATTTTGAGGAACACAAACAAGAGGTAGGTGCGTGTGTGTGTGTGTGTGTGTGTGTGTGTGTGTGAGAGAGAGAGAGAGAGAGAGAGAGAGAGAGAGAGAGAGAGAGAGAGAGAGGGAGAGAGAGAGGTCGACCTCAAGTGTCATTTCTCAGAAGCCATGTACCTTGTTTTTTTGAGACAGGTTCTTCCCTTGGTCTTTCGCTTGTTGATTAGGCTAACCTGCTAAATCAGGAAATCCCAGAGATCTGCTGCTCTCTGCCTCCAGTGCTGGGTTTACACGCATAAGCTACCATACTAGCATGCTCAGTTTTCCTATGTGGGTTCTGGGGACTGAAATTGAGTCCTTATGTTTGTGTGACCAACATTGTATCAGTAGACCTGTGTCCCCAGCCCCCCTTTTGAGCTCTGTGTAGCCTTGTTGGCCCCAAACCTGCAATCCTCCTGCCTTCACCTCTCGAGTGCTGAGTATAGATGTGTACCACCAGGCCTGCCTCAAGAAGACTCATTTAGTGAACAGTTTATAGACTCAAAGTCCGAGATTGAGCATCCCTGTCTGTCTGTGCTGGGTAAGGGTCTCTGGTTTCATCACAAAAGGTCAGTTAGCATTGAATTGGGATGGCACATGGATAGATAGGAATGCAGAGGGATCAGGGACCATGCTGACTCTTTCCAACAACTCACTGTCTTGGAAGCTGACAAAGTTCATCAAGTGTTACATTAATCACTTTTTGGATAGTACTGCCAGTGACCTAAGTAACTTCTACTACGCCCCACATTCTAAAGGCCCCACCGCCTCCACACTAAAGGCACCACCACCTCCAAACAACACATTTGGGGCTCAAACTTCCTGGGCATGAAGCTTTGGGGGAGACATTCAAACCTTTTCCTAGCCACACCTGATACAAGGCAGCCCTTCCTGCTGGTGTTGCCTTACTTCTGTGAGAATCCAAAAGGAGCATTCCTGTCCCCTCCTAAGCAAGAGGAAGACTCAGGATGCTTCTTAGATTTAAGGCTGCTTCTCTCTCACACCTTTCTATTAATCTAAAAGATCATTAAATCTTTACTCATAAACCACACCTCAATTAAATATTCTATTTCACCATGAGGTTCATGGGCAGGGGCTGACAGTCAGCAAACTTCCTCTTACAAAAAGAAATTGATTTTAGTTCCTGTTTTAAAAAGAATGCCACTCCCTCATCTCTCTGAAAGTTTATAACCCAGTTCCAGAAGTTCTGAATCTGTTAGGTTAGATGCAAGAGGAATCAGAGTTATGATTCTGTTAACTATAACAACAGGGACTGGGCAATCCTGGTTCACTTTGGGACTTCCAAAGAGGTATAAAGAATGTTCCTGAAAGTGGAGGCAGGACAGTGTTAGGTCTCAAAGAAACCAGGAACAAATAGCTAACTAAGGTGCCTATTTAACAAATCAAAATGGATGCTGGCAGTCGGACTCTCAGCCCCATGGCAAAGTCATCCTTGCTGGCATACCCTGTCCCTTACCTCATTCCAGCCTCTAAGCTTCACCCCCCTTCCACCAGCTTCTCTGACTCCTATATAACCCAGCCATTTTGGCTATACAACCTGGTCTCTTGGTCTCCTGGATTACCCCCCTTCCTCTCCTTCCTCTCCTTTCAAGACCCAGTTCAGTCTGCTGTCCTGGTTCAGTCTGGCCCCTTACTAATGCCTCTGGCTATGCTCTCCCTCCTATCTACAATAAGCCTCCTCCTGAACCATATATATATATATATATATATATATAATATATATGTATATGTATATATATTATATATATATTATATAGTATATATCTTAGTAACGTCTACAATAAACCTCCTCTTCAACCACACCTTGGAGCAGTCATATCCTTTTTTTTTTTTTTTTCAATTCGGAGAAAAGGAGACAAAGATACAGAGAGATAGAGTAATTCAGTGAGAGAAGACCTCAACCCACTGCTTGTTCTCATTTTGAAAATGGAGGAAGGGGATACAAGCCAAGGAGTGGGAGTGGGAGTGGGCTCTCAAAGCTGAAAAATAAAATAAAACAAAACAAAAAACAAACAAAAAAACCAACCCCAAACTAACAAATAAAAAAAAAACCAAAAAAGCAAGAAAATAGATTATCCATAGACTCTTCTTTAAGGAAAGCAGCTCTACTAACAGCTCAATTTTAGCTGTTCCATGAGAAGTCTTTATTGTTTCAAGTCACAAGTTCCTAAGTTTATTGTGTTAGCTAGTTTTTTCTTGTTGTTATTTTTTGTTTGTTTGTTTGCTTTTTTTGAGACATGTCTTTTTTGTGTAGCCCTGGTTGTCCTCATTCTGTAGAGCATGTTGGCCTTCAAATCACAGAGATCTGCCTGTCTCTGCATTCCAAGTACTGGGATTAAAAGCGTGAGCCACCACTGCCTACTGGCTAGTTTTATGTCAACCTGACACAATCTAGAGTCATCTGACAGGAAGGATCCTCAGTTGAGAAAATGCCTCCATAAGATCAAGCTGTAGACAAGCCTACAGGACATTTTCTCAATTAGTGATTGATGGGTGAAGGTCCAGCCCACTGTGGGTGGGGCCACCCCTGAGTTGGTAGTCCTGCAGGCTAAGGCCATGAGGAACAACCCAGTAAGCAACACCCATCCACAGCCTCTGCATTAGCTCCTGCCTCAAGGCTCCTGCCCTGTTAGAGTTCCTGTAATGACTACCGGCAGTGATGGGTTATGATGTAGAAGTGTAAGCCAAATAAACCCTTTTCTTTCCAACTTGCTTTTGGCTATGGTGTTTCATCACAGAAATGATAACTCTAACTAAGGCAAATATGGTGATTTCTTACTGCAGTAATACACAGTAATACACAGCTCAGGTAACCTATATTAGAGAAGGTTCATGTCCACAAGGCCTCTTTATTTAAAGTTCCACAGTGCAACTCTACCTTTTAGTTTTCCCACACATTCCATATATAGCTAACCATCTTACAGAGATGGATCTGTTCTTATTTTCTTTTCAGAAACCGTAAGTCCATGGAAGAGTTTCTCTGTCTGATGTCTCATGCCCTGATTCTCTGTACAGCTGTAAGCAGTAAATTGAGACAATTCTTCTGCAGGCTTCAAAGTTCACCTGATGTCTTTAATGTTCTCTTGATGTCTCTTGAAATTTGAAGAAATTAAAAAGACTTCCTTTTTGGGGCTTGAATGGTCAGCACAAACATTGCTGGTATATGTATTTTATTTTATTATTTCTATTTAGTCTTCTGAAGGACTGGGGAAAAAATGAAGGGAACAGATGTTCTGCACACTTTTTCTGGAGAACATAATATATACATATAATTTGGGGAATAAGGGAGGAAACTACAGAGCCATCCCCCCAGGACCACACCTGACCTGTGGAACAGCTGTAGTTTGTTTGAAGAACTCTGCAGCCAAAGGTCACAGGGCCCCTCTTGGTCAACAAATGGATTCTATCTCTTGTTGCCTTTTCTGCCCCAACTTGTGTGAGTAAACATATCTCAGAATGTTCCTCAGCGTCATTACTTGTTGTCCAGGGGCACTTTCACAGTAAAGGTCACCCATAATGAGAGTAATGTAGGCATGCTAATAATCATTGTGGCCTGCCAGAGCATGAAAGTCACCTGTGATTTTGCAGAAAGCTATGCTTGCAGCCACATGCACTTCCTTCTACTTTCAAAACTGTGAACTACCTATGGGAAGGCATTCACCCTGAGTTTCAGATCCTTTGCTTCCCATCCTGAGAGGTCAGGATCCAATAGCAGGTACCTTTTCCAAACTCATCAGTGGCGGTTTCTTCTCAGGTTAGCCTTGAATCTGCATTTAGCTCTTTTCTTGCCCAGGCAGCATCCATAGCAGACTACCAATAGCAGCCCTTTCACTAAGTCTGCATTGCTACTGCTAGGCCTTTGTCCCACTCTCTGGACTAATTCTTGGTGTTTGGGCTTGGTGACTGCCCACTTGTGTCTCTTCCTTTTTCCTTTGGGTAAATACATTTGTCCTGGTTTCTGCATCTGTGGCTTGCTATTGGTCATTATGTTATTGTCTTCTGTCTGTCTGTCTGTCCTACTCTAGAGGTCACCATGTGCTGGATTGGTAGCAAATTAAAAATACTATGGTAGATTCTCATTCTCTTGGTAATGATGCTATCTGGTCACTGTGGATGGTGCTAGGTTCAGTAGTGTGGCAGGTTGCCATAACTAAGTCACAGAGACTGGTGCCTTAAGCAATGGAGATGGTATTTTTACCACAATTCGGCCTGTTGGAAAGACTAGGATCAAGGTTATAGCTGACCGAGTGTCTGCCTTTTCAAGGCCTGTCTCCTGATCATTAATGGAGAAAAGGAGAGAATGAGCTCTCCGATGACGTCCCTTGTAAGGACTTTGTGGTAGTTTGAATGTAATTGCCCGATAAGCTCATAGGGTAAGCTTTTAGGAGGTGTGGCTTCCATTGGTATGGGTATGGCCTTGTTGGAGGAAGTATGTCAATTCTGAGGCAGGCTTTGAGGTCTCATATATGCTCAAGCTATGCCCAGTGTCTCAGACCACTTCCTCTTGTCTGTGAGTCAAGATGTAGGACTCTCAATTCCTTTTCAGCCTGCATGCCACCATGTCCTGCCATACTGATAATAGAGTAAACCTTGGGAAATGTAAGCCATCCCAATTAAAAGTATTTCCTTTATAAGAGTTCCCTTAGTCATAGCATCCCTTCACAGCAATAGAAACCCTAAGTAAGGCAGACACTAATCCTATTGGGCCAGCGCTCTGTCTTTATGACCTCCTATTACCTTAATCACCTCCTAAAAAATCCTATTTCCAAGCACAGTCACACTAGGAGTTGGTTTTTAAACACATGAATTGAGGTAGAACATAGTTCACCCTCTAACACTAAGGATCAAGAATTTTAGTCCTAACAATGAAAGATTTTGAAAGCTTGGTTTTCTTAAAACTAATGAAGTATACTCCAGTTTAGGCAGCTTCTATTGCCTTCCAGCAAATGGCACTAACACCATTAAAAGCCAACCATTATCCGTGTGTGTGTGTGTGTGTGTGTGTGTGTGTGTGTGTAACTTTTTTAAATGCTACAGTGAAACTTTTCCTTTTGAGTTACATGTATGCAGATGAATTTATCTGCTTTAGTTGTGATATTGTACAAATCAAAGTCTGTAAACATTGGATAACACATGTCGTCCCTTGTCCCTATTTTGTGTCACAGAGAGCTGTTGTCTACTGACCAGTATACCCTTCCCAGCAAGGGCCAGATGTAGCTTCATATCTGCATTGAGTGGTGGCAAATAGTTGCTCAACAACTGGAATTGGCATTCTTCTTGGTGTGAACTTTATGAAACAATTATTAGGGCCCAGAGAGATGGCTCAGCAGTGAAGAACAGCTGCTCTTGCTAAGGCCTGAGTTTGGTTCTCAACACCCACATGATGGCTCACAACAATTTGTAACTGCAGCTCCAGAGGGGTACACAGCCTTCTTCTGGCCTCCGAGGGCACCAGTCATGCACATTGAGCAACATATTCATGCATGCAGAAAAACTACTCATACAAATAAAATAAATAAATCTAAAAAATTTAAATGGGCTTTAATATCTTTTCTTTCTGTAGTTTATAATTTAAAAAATGTTTGTGCCATTTGAACCATGGAAAAACTATGAAATGGAATAGTCATTATCATTTTTACTTTACTGGTGAGAGGCTTTCCATCCTGGTGAGTGTGTGTCACAGTGGGGATTAGAAGGCAGTTAGGCTTTCTAGCAGACTGAAACTGATGTCACTGTTTTGTCTGCTGCTCTACTGACCTCATAAAGCTACAGCATAAATAAAAGTGAGAAAAACTCACATGCACAGTGATATTTACCTGGCAGAAAGGAATGCTGGCCCTTCGTTTGACCTTCCATAACCTTTATAGGAAATATGTAGTCCTACCATCTGCAGTGCCCCTGGGATCCAAGTGCAGGCACTATATATACATATTATTACAGCATCTGTTCAGGGATGTGCCCAGTTTTTATTTATTGTTATTTTTTATCACCCTGTACATATAGGACCGTACTTCTAAGTTTGACAAAGATGAGATACCCAATTAATCAAAATCAAGAATGGCAGCAGCTTTTCCTTAGGGAGGGTTTCAGGTGTACTGTGCACTTGGGTTTCAGGGTTAAGGATGGAACTCAGGGCCTTGATATGTAATGTTAGTGCTTTCCCTCTGACCTGCCACCCCCAGCCATGTGCATGAATTGTTTTTGTTTCCATCCATCTAATCATCACAAATACTTTTAGTGTGGTGGTTTGATTGAGAAATGTCCTTCATAGTCTCAGGCATTTGAATGCTTGCTCCCCAGTTGGTGGTGCTATCTAGAGATGTTTAGGAGGTGTGGCCTTTTTGGAGAAAAGTATGTCTCTGGAACTGTGTAATTTTGAATGACATGGAAGCAAGAAGCTGAAGAGGAAGGACTATGAGTTCAAAGCTGGTCTACACTACAGAATGAGCTCAAGGACAACCTAAACAATTTACTGAGACCTTGTCTCAAAAAAAAAAAAAAAAGAAAGGAGAAAAAGGAAAGAGTTGCATCAGGAGAAGAGGAAGAAAAAGAGATAGAGGAGAGAGAGGACAAAGAGAAGACAGATAAGTTTGTTCATAATACTAGGATTTGGGTGTACAGGGTGGGAAGAACATGTTAGGAAGCAAGGTAGAGTCTCAGTAAGGAAGTGGTTAATATTGTCAAATGCTGTGACTCTCTACCTTCACAACTTTTGAAAATTCTACTACTGCTCCAGGACCATTGATAAAGACATCAGCAAGGGTAACTACATCATGGTAGTGCTGCTGAAGTGAATAAAATCTATTGCACTTTCATAATCTAATGACTTTTATTTCTGTTGTTCCCTTTATAAGTCTAAAAATGCATAAATCTCAGAATGAGAGACATAATTTTGTTGTAGTTATTGTTTTGAGACAGAACTCACTGTAGCTCAGGTTAACCTGAAACTTACTACGTAGCCTATGATAGCCTCAAATTTTTCAGATTTGCCTCAATCCTTTTGCATTTACCTCTCAAATGTTGGGATTTCTGCCATTACACACTATCCTTGATGGCCAGCATGATATTACAAATGCAAAAATCAGTGAAGAGCCCATGTTTTCTACATGAAGAACACCATCGGTGAAAATGTAGAAGGCAGGGAAGGCCATAGCTGTGAAGGACTTTGACATAGTCATACTTTGGAAGATTTGAAAATTTTCTTCCTTCTTTACTTCCTTTTTGTTCCCCATCACCAGGGCCTAACTATATAGTCTTGGTTGGCATAGAACTTGATATGTAGACTGGGATTAATGTGAACTCATAGGAATATACCTACCTCCCCCTTCAGAGTGCTGAGATTAAAGGTGTGCAGCATCATGCCTGGCCAGTCTATCTTTCTTTTTGAGATAGGATCTTGCTACATAGCTCAGACTGGTTGGGAACTTCCAGTCTTGTCTCAGCCTCCAAATGCTGCAATTACAGGCATGCACTGCATATAGTTCCTGGATTGAGATAGAACATTTTAGCTATAGAGGATTTTGTTTTTATGTAGATGAGATTTACTTTTCTGGTGTACATATATTTGCATGAGTCTTTTGTATCATGGTGTCTTGGAGCTTTTTTGTTTCCTCTATTACTAAATGAAATTGAAGGATTCACCACACAAGCATAATCTTAAAGCTGTCTATTGCCAACCCCCAAAACTAACCACAATTAACCTGATTCCTTCACCAAAAGGTAGAAGACCAAGTCCACCAGTATTCATGTTTGGTGAACAAATTAAATAATTCTCTGTGGAATTAAAGAAATTTTATCAACCCATTTTTCAGTATATTAATAAAGTTTGTGAGTCATTTTTATCTTATCTTTGATAGAAGGGTAAACTTTCAGTGCAATTATTATTTTTATGGTTAAGAAAGTTTGCCTTCAGCTCCCCTGTTTAGTGAAAGGGTCTCTGTAATTGAAAAAAATGTTTCCCCCAGAGTTTATATATCACAACTGGTTATATTATGCTGTCGCAGACAAGAATCCTATCCTTGAATTATTCCTGTTTGTGTATGAAAATGTGACCCCTCCACTTCCTACTCCTGCAACTTGCTCCCATGTCTTTTCTGCTGTTACGGACTCTAGCCCGCTGGAACCTAAGCTACAATAAACCCTTTAGCCTTTAAGTTACTTTTGGTCACAGTAGTTTTTACAGCAACAGCTAAATAACTAATGCAACATGAGCTACAATTAACACAAGAAAGTATTGTAACTCTAATTTTGCTCACAGCCATTAATATGCTCTTAAATAATGTAGAAAATGGATAAGAAAATGATAAAAATCCAAGAAGATAGACCCGAAAATAAACTTTTCAAGTGAAATTGAACACATGCAGGTTCCACAAGTGAGTTTGCACACATGTCAGTACTCATACACATTTTCTAGTAAAATATCTGGGCCAGACTACAGAGGAATGTTTCATGTTTGATTTTTGAAATTATATTTGTTACTATATTTTTATGGATTTCTAAAAACAAATCTAAAAAGATGCTGTCATATATTTGGACTAGAGAGAAAGACAGTTGCACAATTGGTTGGAAAAATATTAACGAATATTTACCAGTCCTGTTTATTTATGTATCTATTTATGCCTAGCCTCACTCTAAAAATAATGTGAGGTGGTAATTAGAAGATTGCCGTTTGGTCAGTTAAACTTAATAGCTCATGAAAATAGAAATGATATATTATACAAGGAAATTCACTCGAGGTACAAATGTGAAGAGTTGTATTTCATTTGGGATGAGAGTCACTGAGTTATTCCTTAAGAAAATGAAACATATATTATCAAAACTTCTCTATCTTTGAAATAGTAAAGTTTAAAACAAAGCAGAATTTCTGAAATGTAAGCAAAGTTTGTCACGCAGCATGCAAACATCAAAGCATTCTAAACTTCACAATGGCCAAGACCCTCAGATGAGTGAGATTTGTTATCACAACTGTTTGTGAAATGTATTTTTTTTCACTCCCCAAATAAGAAATTACCTAACAGAGAAGAGAAAGCATGAGTCAGCATTTCATTTGTGTAACAGATACTTGAGTTACTTCAGCCTGTAGGAGGAATGCTTATTTGGGGCCAGTTTTGGAGGGTTTAGTCCAAGTCAGCAGTGCTGCTGTTTCGGGGACTGTGGGAAGGTGGCCTTCCCAGGTGATGGGCATCGTGGAGGAAGCTGCAAACCACTTGGCATTTAAGAAGCTAAGAGGAGAGGCCTTATGTCTCACTATCTGCTTTAGGGCACCTCTTAGTGTTTCTATCATATCCTAGTAGACCAAGCGCAGGACCAAGCCATTAACATACAAGCCTTGAGTAACTAATGATAGCAGAGAACATACATGTATACATGTTAGAGATTTATAATGTCTTCAACAAGGAAAAACACAAACAGACCAACAGATTTAGTAAGCTTACTTGTCTTATTAGTATATGTTTTTGTGGCAGACATAGTTGTAAGTTTTGGGAAATGTTAAAATGATTTTTTAAAAAAAGATACAATGTATTCCATAGTTACTTGAAGCAACACCATGTGATGACAATGGGTAGGAAGGTCCTCCCAAGAGAAGGCATGTACCAACAGTACCAGTAAGTTACATTGTTTTTTGATGCTGACTTCATTTACAAATATGAAGGTAAGGTAGTAGAAATGTACACTCACTCCTAAGTTACTGATTTAGCAGCAGCTAATGTTAGCAGAATAATTGTGAGGAACATTTGCTTGGCTAGAAAGTATGACAGTTAATTCTTTATGTGGTAACTGCAGGTTAATTTTCTTCCTGGTATGATTTCCTAAGACTGATTTTGTTCATGAGTTCAAAACAATCTACCATTTGACCAAATGCTGTGACATTACTCATTCATCACTAAGCCAGTATTTGTTTGGGAAATTAAAATTGTGTTAACTCCCCCAATGTGCAAAACACATAAAAAATCATTTTATGTTGGTCAAACGCTAAACCTGAGCTATTGTTTTTCCAGTTCTGACCCATGACCAAGTGAATTTGGTAAACATTCAGTATAACTTGCCCTTCCACCTCTATAGGCACAAAGCACACATTAAAATACACAATGCCATTATGAGTATTTTAAATCTTCTTACCATAAGGTTTCTCAAGTTTAATGAAGAAACAACTTTCAAAACATAGCTATTGCTGGGCCTTGGTGGCACACGCCTTTAATCCCAACACTTGGGAGGCAGAGGCAGGTGGATTTCTATGAGTTCGAGGACAGCCTGATCTACAGAGCCAGTGCCAAGATAGGCTCCAAAGCTACACAGAGAAACCCCATCTTGAAAAACCAAATAAAAAACAAACAAACAAAACAAAAACAGAGTATAGGTATTAATATGCCACAGGATGCTGAACTCCTGTGGAGTAGCATTTAGGATACTCTCTCCAGAGACAAATATGAAAATGGCAGGATAAATTCAGAAAAATTATATGCATTTCAAAGTCATAGGTAGGTGACCTCTACCACACATGCTATTTTAGATCTCAGGAACTACTTCCCCTCGTGGCAGTGGTTAGTAAAGCTTCTTTAGGCATAGAATACACAGTAAAAATGTTTTCTGTAGCAAGCAGACTAGTAGAGGTCAGTGAAGACAACTTATTCAAGGGGGTTGTGTGGGGATAAGGGACACTCTCCTCATCTCTGGCTATGGTAAAACTGGAAGGTGATCTGCTTTGGATTGTCCTAAGGGAACAATTCATAGACTTAAGACTTTTATTTTTAGAATGAAATGGACACTATTCCTAAATAGGATCAGGAATTCCCTGTGTAAGCTGGAATTCCACTCAAGACTGACTGGTAGAAGATGAGGTAGCTGTTGCTGTCCTGGCTCCCTCAGATAATGATGAATACAAATGGAAAAAGATCTGTAGAGATACAAGAGAAGGTATATTATGGGAATGGACAAACAGCATTGTAGGTGCTAAATCCTATAATATGACACTGGTCAGCTGGAAAACTGTTGAAATACATTGCCGCTGCTTAGAGTTTGCACTCTGCAATAGCCTGGCAGCTTTCTCTAAGCTCCACAAGATGGAAACTCCCTCCCTCCCCAGCTAGGCTTCCTGCTCTCTACCTGCCCTTAGCTGGAGAATGTTCCTGGGCCTGGAGGACTGACCTTATCTAAAAGTCGTCTCTAAACCAGATGCCTGATTCATCGTTAGCTTGACACCAAGGAAGATGGTCCATATAGAATTTCTGAAAACCAGGGGCTCCAGTATTGGAAGATAAGAGAGGAAAGATGTCTTGGGCATAGAATTTTTTCCTCCTTTTTCTTTTTTGTTCTATTTGGGTCCCAGAGAGGTTGAGTAATGTCCACACTAGAGTGTGTAGAGATTCTTCAGGCAGTCTAAGACTTTCCACACATCCACAGATCATGTTGACCAGCAACCATTTGCCCCACCAAGGTGACACTTCAAGTTTACCCACCACATTCAAGGACAGCTAATTTTTAATTTTATTTAGTTTTTTATTTTATTAGCCCACTCTGTTCTTGAATTCATAATCCCCCCACCTTAGAGGACAGTTATTTTAGATGAAGGATTTGAACGACATGTGCTGCTCTTAAGATAAATGGAAAGATTAACTGCTGTTAGAAGAATAAAGCCCAAGGCCTAAAGTCCATTTTAAAATGGAAAAGATAGCCAAGTAACAAAGTTCCCAGGAGGCTGTAACGTGAAGGTGGTCTGGATTTTCAAATGTGGTATAAGGTGGGAAGTGTAGAAATCAGAAATCAGGCTTGAGTGGTATTATTCATGTGGTTTTAACCAAATTACCCTTTCTAACGTCTGTTTTCTCAGGTACATGGAGTGCTCCTGGGCAATGCACTGGGTTGCAGTGAGGATCCAATACAACAATGTCTATTCATGGGCTCCAAGATTTAGAAAGATTCTCTCTGTGATTGTGACCATAACCTAGAATTTTACACTAAGGATCAGCATATTGGCGTTCTTACAGATTATTTGCTGCTGTTAGGCCAGCAAAGAAACAGGAAATATCAAAGAAATAATTTCTGTTCTGTTTACTCTAACAGAGGGACAGTTTGAATGTTTTCTGTGTCTGGAGGCTTGAGGCGATCTTCTAAAGTTAGTCTATGACAGAAGCAAAACAAAGAGAAACCAATAAACTGATAAATAGGCTATAATTGTTAGGGACAGCCACATCACAGACGGCTGTCACTGTTTCCTCACCAGAAGATAGTTCTGACTTCACTGTGGTTCTGTTACAAGAAACTCCACTCCCAGTGACAACACTGCACTCTTTCTTGGCCACAACTTTTGCCAGCCACTATGTGTAGCACATACCTAGGATGTTTCTAATGTCTGTGCCTGATCAACAGCATTAGTGACAACTTTTTTTTTTTTTTTTTGTGTGTGTGTGTGTGTGTGTGTGTTTTGTTTTTGTTTTTTCGAAACAGGGTTTCTCTGTGTAGCTTTGGAGCTTCTCCTCGCACTCGCTTTGGAGACCAGGCTGGCCTCTAACTCACAGAGATTCCCCTGTCTCTGCCTCCTGAGTGCTGGGATTAAAAGCGTGCACCACCAACGCCCGGCTATTAGTGACAACTTTAAGTTGTATTTGAGACTCTGCCTCAGTTACGTTTTGATTGCTGTAATAAAACACCATGACACCATGACACATTTCAATTTGGCTTATGGTTTCAGAGTGTTAGAGTCCATGATGGCAAGAAGAAGGAGCAGCTGAGAGCTCACATCTTGATCCACAATCACAAGGACTGAGAGAGAGACATCAGGATTGACATGAATCCTTTGAAACCTTGAAGTCTGCTCCAGTGACACGTCTCCAACAAGACCACTCCTCCCAGTCCTTCCAGAAAGGTTCCACCACCTAGGGAGGAAATAGAATCTAGTAAGATTTAATATACAAGTTTCAGCATATAGATGCATGCATCTGTAACCTACATACCTAAGGATCAATTCTTAGGTTCCACTGTGCCCTTCCTTGCTCGCCCATACCACCTCTCCCTCCCAAACACAGAGCGTTCCTATTTTTCTCACTTATTTGATCATTTTCTACTCATTTTTTGCCTTTGTTGAGATCCTGACAGACATCCTATATCTTGCATTTTCGACTTCTTGTTCAACCTGAATGTTTGTGCAGATTGTGGTACAGAGTGATGAGTGAGGACTGGGAATAACCTCCTTAAGTCCTTTGTTTGATGACTCTGGAAGGAAAGACCATATTGTACATGACTGCAGTGTGCCAACAAAAACGTAGGGTACAAAAGAGTCATCTCAGGCTGAGTTGCTGGAAAAATACTGTGACATCCAAAACATAATATCTGTTTTTCAAAAGTTCATTGTCACACAATAAGGAACTTCTGGCTGGTAGTCTGTTTACAATCACCAACTGCATGCACATGGAATGAGTTCTGATAAGATGTTGGCAAAAAACAGTCTTTGCCTTTTGTTTAGTTTACTACCAGCCTCTGGTTCTGTTGTCCCTGTATTCCCAAAGAGAACGGTCTTTTCCCAAAGGATCGTTTCATATTAGAAGACCAAAGTGAGAACATTTTCAGTTAAATTCTGCAGTATGTGAATTTGAGATGTAGAAATAAGGTATTTTTTTTAAAAAAGACTTTCTGGACTGCTTCAGATCAGATCCCATCTCATAGTCAACACTTTCATACACTGACATAGTTGGCTGTCTCAGCTTTCTGCACTACAAATATAGCAGAACAAATGCTTCTCTAAGGTGTTGACATTGTCCAATGCCTGAAATGTACCAGATCCTAGACTCTGAAGTTAAGGAGTAGAGCATATTTCCTGTCTTCCACAAACCAAAATCTAATTAAATTTTAACATTGAACTCTGAAGATGTGTTTCATGATTGCCCACAGAGACTGAGCAGTGGAGAGAGGAGTTCAGCAAGCAATGGTCCAGTGCATGCTGGCTGCTACTGCCTGAGATGATTGGGCACCCAAACTCACAATGAGGGTGTGTACAGATCTACTATCCATACTGTAAATTTTCATATCAGTTATTTTAGATTTAAAATTTATTCAAATCATTGATCTAGGTAAAGTATAATTTGAACATGGGTCTATTAAGAAAATCCAGTGTGAGGTTGAACATTTTTTCCTTCAGAGATAAGAACTGGAAATCTGGAGCTCTCATGAAAGTACAAAACATTGCTAAGTGCTTTAATTTGGTTTTAACTATCAAAATATTCTTGGTGAAAAAAAACCTAAAGGGCTGTATTTATTGTCATGGCTGTAATCAACAACCATGCTTTAGTCACTTAAGAGCAGAAAATATAAGGTTTTCTTTTATGATCTGATATGTATTTATAATCACATATTTTCACAATACTTGACAATTAACAGTATTTTATTACAGAAGACTGATTTGTCCCTTGCCATAGCAAATATAATATGGAATGTAGCATAGAAAAGCAATTTCATAAATAGCCAGTTAAAGAGATTATCCAATTAAATAGCAATTCCAGAGATTTAGAGTTATGAACCAAACTTCAACCTATGCAATAAAATCTGTTCTAGCTTTCTATTTGGAAAAATAGGATTTAATTGGATAAAATAAAATCAATATACCAAATTGTACCACCAATATGACTGGAATTGTGAGCTGCCAAAGATCTATTCTCGAGTTTGTCTAAGTGTTCTGCTAACAGGCATTGGGACTGTGGATGGAGGTTCAGATGAAAACATACAATTCCTAAGTATTATGAACTTAAAGCACAAAACTTTATTTTCCTTTTGAAAAGTCACTAATTTATGTTATTTTTGTTTAAGTTATGAAGGTTCCTTATGTAAGATTTTATTGCATCAACTGCCCTCCCTCCATTTCTTTTTTAAGATATGATTCTTCTGTACTTTTCCTTTCTGGTACAAGGAGACATTGCCATGCTAACTTGTTATCAAATGTGATGGATACTGGAGATACTGGACAGGTCACAGTGATGCTAGAAAAAAAGGAAGATTTTTTTTTTTAATCAAGGCAGGCAAAGAGGAAAGTTTTGACAAATAAATTAGTTTGTCCTTTCTTTCTTTCTTTCTTTCTTTCTTTCTTTCTTTCTTTCTTTCTTTCTTTCTTTCTTTCTTTCCTCCTCTCCCTCCCACCCTCCTTCCCTCCCTCCCTCCCTCCCTCCCTCCTTCCTTCCTTCCTTCCTTTCTTTTTTTTTTCCTAAAATGTTGTACAGATTAAATCTTCCCCAAACTCCAAAGACAGATCTATTTCTGAACTGTTATGTATCTAACTGGCATGGGATGTGGCTATAGTTGCCTTTCAGTAGACATAGGGCAAGAGACAGGAAGATGACTGAGTGACTGTGTCAGTCAAATGGAGGCTGTGCTAGAGTCAACCCTATTGGTGGCATCTTTGTTAACTCGAAGGTTATGACAGCACATTTGGAGCATGGAGTTGGGTGCACTGGGAGAATTGCATTCAGGTAATCTGCACAAGATCCCCCCACCCAACAGCCCTGTGTGTTCTTGCCCTTCAGCACCCTGCTGGTTAGAGCCTGCATTGCATATTGTATTATGAGAGCTGGCAGCACCCTGCTCCATCAGTTCATTCATGTGTGCATAGGCTGCTATACAGAGCTCTGTTAAGACCCTGGATCCTCTGGCCTGGTCTTAGGGTGGCACCCACTCACTACATTGTTTCTTTAGAAACAATCATTTTCTGTAATACTTCAAATGAGAAGCAATTTTAAATGATTTCTTGCTTTTCACAGAAGACTCTACATTTTTTTTCTCTTTTGGTTCATTCTATAAGTAAATAGAATGAAGTGTTGGCAAGCACATTGAGGAGTGGGCATCCCCTTTTTTAGGATAATTTGATATAATGTTTCTAGTCTGTTTCTTCTTTTTCATGGTTAAGAGAATGTTATGTTACAAGCATTCATCCAGTTAGGAAAATGAAATGTTTCTGGGTAAAAATATCTATAGAAGTCATGTGTGTGAGCACATGTGTGTATGTGTGTTGCTAGAACTTAATTCAGTCCTTAAGTTTTAGAAAGATAGATTTTAGCCTTGAAAAAAAAAGCTTCATTACTGAAGAGAACAATAACAATAACAAGCTGGAATGGCCTAAAGAATTCAGGACTGTCAGAATAACTTTGTTCACTTATGTTGATTTGATTCATAAAAAATGAAAACGTTCACCATGTAATTTTTGCTCTAGATAGTCTACAAAAGACAGACTGGCTTGAGTTGCCAGGAACTGGGCATGGTAATTAGGCCACTGATTTATAAAACAACTATTCAACACAAAGCAGATCTTCCAATGTGGAATTATTTCCATCTTGCTCTTTACATGACAGCATGCTAGCCCAGAGCCAACTCACAGAGCATGTTCAACTGGTCAACTATTTCCCTCCAATGTGAATAGGTTTGTAATTTATATTTGAGCTTTATGAAAATACTATCATAAAAGTACATGGACATGTGCTGACTATCAAAATCAGAAACTGTATCCATTTCTCTCCGAATGAATTCAGTGAAGTTGATTAAAAATGCTTTGCATATTGCATCATCAACATTTGTGAGTTCATTTAGTTATGAATGGTTTTATGCATACTTTGTTCATAAAAAGCCTGGCTAAAATTATGCATTGTATTTAAAAATTGGACTTGAAGTGAGTGTTTTCCTGGCTTTGCATTCGAGAGCTATTTTCTTAGTTGAGTGGGAAGCTGTAGCTGTTTCATGAACAGCAGGGTAATTTCTGAGGAGTATAGATGCTAAGAAATACAACAGAACACTAGTTTGTCCCGTGGTTTCCAACTGCAGCAAAGAGAAAGGGACTATTTAGCAATGTCTAGGAAATGCTTTCTGATGCCTCTTTAGTCATGCTTCTGTCTAGACTTTCAGTCATTTTGCTGTAAATGACTTGGGTTAGTGACAGGGGAGTTAGGGCAGGGACTGCACTGTGGACTAAGTGCCACCAATTCCACTCTGTGCTCTCCATGTGGCATCTCATAGGACTCTTTTCCACCTCTCCCGTGTCTATCCTAAGGTGGGGCAATACGGACTTGAGATAACTACTTTTACATGACCTATCCCTGTTAGCTTCTTGAAAGGGAGGGACCAGCAGGGACCTGAATAGAGTGTGCCACGTGTGAAGAGTAAGGATGTAAGATTCATCCCACTGTCCACTACTTGGCTTTGGCAACTCACTGGCAACAATTCACTGGCAACCATTTTAGCCCTGATTTTATGCTAGAACTGAGATGATGAAGGCGGCAGGTGTAACCAACTCAACTGGAATGAAAAAGGAAGGAGATAGTGGAGTGAAGGCAGAAGGTCAGTGGATAGGAAAAAAATCACAAATGGAAAACTTAAGCCCTCATCTCAGGATCTGGAAAAATGCCTTTTCCTGGCTAGCTCCTCCTGGGCAATGCCCAAAGGACTGTATATCCTATTTCAGAGATACGTGCACACCCATATTTATTGCTGCTCTATTCACAACAGCTAGGAAATGGATTAAGTGTAGATGTCCATCAGTAGAGGACTGGATAATGAGAATGGGGTACTTAAACATAATTGAATTTTATTCAGCTGCAAACAAAAATTAAATTGTGAAATGGATATAACTAGAAAATATATTGAGGTAACTCAGCTTTGAAAACAAATAATACATGCTCTCTGTTATGTAGGTCCTAGTTTCTAATATATATGCATGTACATATATATTTTTATACATATAAAAATGAGAATGAGTATGAGCAGAGATCAGGAAACTAAAAAGAGTCCCATGAGAGCTGCGGCGGAGCCTTTAAGGGAGTGAGAGGAGGACAATAGAACACATGTAACATTAAAGTAGAAAGGAAAATACTAGGAAGAGAAAAGGTGAGGAGAGGGTCAGGGTGATGAGGAGAGGAGTCCGTTGCGTTGGCATCAACTAAAAATCTCAGTAGGTATGAAAATTCTACAAGAAACTTGTTAGTTTATATGCTAATTTAAAAATAAAATCTAAACAACTCTGGGATACTCTTCAAACACCTTAGCAGTGCTGCAGAAAGCAAACCAGTGGGGGATGTCACAGAGTGCTACTGCTTACATACCTCCACTGTCACGTGTCTGCCAGAAGATCCTTGGACACATGATCAGGCTGCAATGGGTTTTAATCTTATGCTCCTAATACAGTGGCTTTTAAAAAATCATGCCCTAGTGTATAGCTCCCAGTGTGGCTGTTGTATCAGAAAGGTTACTATTCATTGTATGCTGTGTGAATGGAGTCTTTACTTCCAACTTCAGCTTGAGTGCTGAGCTACCTATACTAACCTTTGTGGGATCCTAGTTTCCAACTAAAGTTGCCAACAAACCTTTGTCAAGACTATGAATATCAACTGCAATGGTCTAGTTATACAGAATCACCTACTGTATCTTCCAGAAGACTTTGCATCTTTTAAGATATGCTCAACTAGTCACCCCATATTCCACCATCAGCCTTGCAAAACCAAAGGCATTTGATGAGATGATCCATGTGAGGATACAAAAGATCTTGAAATGTTACTAAATGAACCTTGCCAAGAGGGGCATTAAAAGTTAAGGTAAAGGTCAATAAGATGGCTCATTGGATAACAGCATTTGACCGAAGCCTGATAACCTGAGTTTCATCCTCTGTTCCACATAATGGAAAGAAATAACATATTCCTGTAAGCTGTCCTATGACTTCCAGGCATGTGCTTAGACATGAAAGCTCTCATACATATACATGCATACTAAATAAAAAAAAATGCAATGAATAAATCTGTTCAGGAAGAAACAAAGGAGGTAGATTTTTGTATTCACTTAAACACAGAAGAAACTGGCAGTTTCCCTTGAAAGAAATAATATCAACTAAACAAAAATAGTATATGACCTGTCCTTTAATAACATCCACTGCTACCAAGATAACTTCGTAAATATAAGCAGTATCAATTATGTATGTTAATTAACAGGCAATTCTACTTACTTTCTCTTCATTAGAAGTTTAATTTTGTGTTACTATTTTATTTATTTTTGAGGAAGGGTCTCATGTAGCCCAAGGTGGTCCCAAACTCATTGTGTACCTGAGGATGACCCTGAATCTGATCCTGTTATCTCCATGTCTTGAAGGCTGGGATGACAGGTGTGTGCCATTATGCCTAGTCCATATGGTTCTGGGGACTGAATCCACCTTCTCATGCTTGATAGACAAGATAGACAAGATAAGAACTGAGATTCATCCCCAGGTTTCAGTAGAAACCTTTAAAATGTGCCTTTCCCAAATCCAAACTCTGATATTCCTTCTTACACCTTTCAGAATGGCTAAGATAAAAAACACAAGTGACAGCTCATGCTGGTGAGGATTTGAAGCAAGTGGAATGTTCCTCCACTGCTGGTATGAGTGCAAACTTGTACAGTTACTATGGAAATCAATATGGTGATTTCTCAGAAAATTGAGAATTGATCTACCTCAAGATATAGCTATTCCACTCTTGGGCATATACCCAAAGGATGCTCAATCATATCAAAAGGACACTTGCTTAACTCTGTTCATAGCAGCATTATTTGTAGTAGCCAAAACCTGGAAACAAACTAGATGCCCCTCAACTGAGGAATGGATAAAGAAAATGTGGTACATTTACACAATGGAGTATTACTCAGCTGTTAAAAACAATAACATCATGAAATTTTCTGGCAAATGGATGGAACTAGAAAAGATCATCCTTAGTGAGGCAACCCAGACCCAGAAAGACAAGCAGGATTGGTGCCTTGCCCAATTATCGTCATAGAGGCTCTACCCACCAACTAGCAGAAACAGATACAGAGACCACAGCCAAACATTAGGCAGAGCTCAGGGAACCCTGAAGAAGGAGAGGAAGGATGGAAAAAGTCAGAGGGGTCAAGGACACCACAAGAAAACCCATATTCAACTACATGTCCTCATAAAAGTTCACTGAAACTTAAACACCAACATGGGAGCCTGCATGGGACTGATCTAGGCCCTCTGCACATGTGTTACAGTTGTGTAGCTTGGTCTTCTTGGGGGACTCCTAACAATGGGGGCAGGGGCTGTTTCTGACTCTGTTACCAGCTTTTGGGACCCTTTGCTCCTACCAGGTTGCCTCATCCAGACTTACTAGGAGAGGAGGTGTCTAGCTATGGTGGTGGCTACTTATTGTAGTAAAACAATACCAATTCTTCTACTTTATTAATGATGTTTGACTTGTTTTTCTTTTTGACTCATGCAAGTGACAATCTGCATGCTAGTCACCTTTGTCACTCCCAAGTTTAGCACTGGAAAGATGACCAAAGAGTGCTGGAGAAACATTAAACTAAATGTCTAACTCAAGACGGTGGATGAGCCAACTCTCTCTTATAGTTTCACAATGGTAAAAGTCTGTGAGCATAAGGAGCCGAGAACTGGGAAGACATCTTTCTGAATTAGTGGATGGCTATTGTTAAATATTATTGAAAACTCCACTAAGACACCTATTTGATGGATTGAAAAATAGTGGTAGTCTTGTACTAAACAAATCTCTGTCTTGCATGTACAGTTGGGAACCCATCTCCCCAAAGTTAGAAACATCTAGAGGAATGGAAAACAATAAAAGAGTGGGTAAAACCTAAAAGAAAAAAAATTCCATTTTCTGTCATGGCCCAGCATATCTCAGTCCCAAACAACAGAAGCCATGAAGTTCAGCCTGAGTGGGGGAACATGGTCTTGGAAATTCCTATCAACCCAATAGCAATAAGGACCAGACACAGGCATGTTGTCATCTTCAGAGAACTCTCAGTCCCATGCTGCAGACTGGAATTTCACCTTTTATTTCAGCGTTTTCCTTCACTGCTTTCTAACCATTCTCTGGTGATAGCAGAGAATATTCTCCCATACCTTTTCCCTAGGCTCTCTCAGCAGATACCTCTACCCCCCTCCCCAGACCTTGCCCACTGCCCTGGTGCAGGCCTATTCAAATGCTTAGTTCTGTAGAGATGCAAAACTAGGGTACATTCTCCACTGAGGCTATGCCATTCAACAGCAAATCAGCTAGCGTCTGCAATACAATGCAGACCACAGCTCCCGGTTGCTGGAACCTGAGGTTTGGACCCCGAGAAATCCTCTAATGGAATTGTTCTCGGCTCCTGACACATTTCCATGTTTACATTCAAGAGTTGCTCAACTGGGACAACATTTGTACTTTGTAGATTGATGTGACCCTGTGGCTAGAAGTACTGATTTATAAACATAGTGTATCTCTTCTTCTCAGTGAAGCCCTTTGCTGACTTTCCTGTTCTATGAGGATATTGTTCACAACAGGAAAACTGGAGGCTGAGAATATGACCACATATGCATGCAATTATCTTTCCATAGGATTTTTTAAGGACAATGTGTCATGTGGTGGAATTACGGGTGTACACCATGGCCAGGGAATTCAGTGAAGAAGGTTAACTAGAGCTTTGTGTATGCTAGGCAAGCATGTTACTAACTGAACTACATCACCAGCTCTCCCTAGGATTCTTAGCCATTAAGAAGCAAACTAGAACTCATGCCCATAAGTTTCACATAGATAACATCAACAAGGTTCAACTCCAGGTTTATCTTTGTTTTGATAAATCAAAATCATTCTGACCTCTGGGAGGAATTTTTTGTTGCTACCAAGCTTATTCTAACAGTTGGAATTTCACAACGGGAGGCAACTTTTTATACTACTAACTAGCTTTCTTGTTTTAGAGAGTAAAGAAACAGATATCTAATAAATTTCATGTCTGACTCCAGGTTAAAGAACAGAACCAAGGGTAGCTGGGAGAAGCTGATTCTGTCCTGCTAGTGCTTGAGCATGTGTGTCACCAAGGTTTCATGTAGTGGAAGGTGGGTTTCCAGTGTGGCTGAGTTGAGGTGAAGGGACCAGCTCCCCATTTCGGCAGCCATAACAGCCAAACCTGTGCTTGTCTGACCTTGTTCTAGTCACTAGGAGGTCAGATGCCTGCCTAGAGGCAAGGAACCAATCAGAAGTTAGCTGGTGGTGCTATGCTTTACGGCTCTGGGTGTGCTTTATGGACAATTGCACACCAATGACGTGCAGAGCATGGCAACCACCCTGGGAGGGCCTATGGGCCACAACAACCAGTTGGCCAATCAACACAGGGCAAACCCTCCAAGCCTGGGGCACACCAATCCTGAGCTTGTGTGTACCCCTAGACACTCCCCTTATGCTGCCCTATAAGACCTCTATGCACATGGTTCGAGCTGTCTTTTCTAGTCAACCGCCATGGTGGGTGAATGAAAGACCCAAGCCAACATGGGGTTAGCTTGTTAAACAACTATAATAAAGCCTCGTGCAGTTTGCATCAAGCTTTCAACTCTGCCTGGTGATTGGGGTGACTGTGGTCCTGGGCTGAGATCCTGGAGGCCTGAGCTTCCAGGAGTCTTACGGAGGTAGGGGCACATTTGAGAGGTGGGACCTTGGGACCTATATTTCTATTTATAGAATAGCCTCTGGTCGGGTGTCTGTGCTCCAGTAAGAAACTTTCCACTGGTGCTCATTTAGGCAACTCCAATTAATCTTAATGGGTCACACACAGGACAGGGGAGTAGGAAGGGCTTCAGTGGGACAAGAAGGGGTGAGATAGAACAATGAGGGATGAGAAGGACCAAAGTTCATTATGTACCTGTGTGAAATGATAAATAACTAAATAAAATATAAAAAGTGTGGGACTCAATGGAAGGTGATTAGGTCATAGGAATCCACCCTCATGAATGGAATAATGGTGTCTGGGACAGGTTGAGTGGGACTGGAATGGGCACCATGTGGATGGATCATTATAAAGTGAATTCATTTGTCAGGAGCCAGCCCTGGTCAGATATAAAAGTCCCCTTTACAAGAGGCTTGGCGACCTCCATGCTAAACCGCCAATTTAGTCAAGCACCCCACTCCTTAGGTTAGTGTTCCAAGATAAATCACAAGAAAGTTCCCGGACACCTGCCCAGGCCTGAGGGCATTTAACACCCATTCCTCCCCCTCCCTTACTTCCTCTTTCTTTACTTCCCCCTTTCTCTTTAAAAACTCCTTGCTTAAGTTCAATAAACAGACCTTGACAACCCATCACTTGATCTTGCTCTTTCTTTCTCGCCCATTTATTTTCAGGCTTAGTCCCCCCACTCGACCCATGAATTACCAGAATCCTGTGGACGGGGGCATTCATTCTCTTAATTTCGTGGCTCTTCTCCTCTCTTTTGTATCCCCCCAACCCCAACCTCATCTATAGTCCTCTAGAGGCCTTAAGCAGACCTGAATATATGCCTAAACCATACTCAGGTTCTCTAAACAATGAGTTAAACAAACCTCTTTCATTTAAATGTATCTAGGCGCAGGTATTTTTTTTTAAATAATAGTAAGCAGATTAAGAAAATTATACAACTTTTATTTCCCATGGAATACTAAGGAAAGCCATATCCTATAGAATAAGTTATTCTAACTGAGACAGTTTCATTTCCTTCTGTGTAGGCAAGATAATGACCATTAAATATGTCCACACCCTTGATCTGGGAAACTGGCAGTTATGAAATCTTACCTGACAAAATGCTCTTTACTGATGGGAATTAAGCATGTGGCCATCAGTGCAGAGAAACTCTAGAATGGGCTCAGTGTACATGCATGGGCTTTAAAAAGTGGAGAAGGGAAGTAAACCAGAGCTATGTGATAGAAGAAAAGGAGGAGCTATTCAGAACCCCAGAAAGCCATGGCATGTCACTGTTGGCTTTGAAGATGGAAGGAAACTCCATGAGCAAAGAATGAAGGCAACTATTGTAAGCTGGAGAAGACAAGACAATGGAATATTCCCAAACCCTCAGAATAAGCTTGGTTCTTCTGACACTATGAAGCAAAGGGCACTAGCCCACAAACACACCTGTGTTCCCCACTCCCTTCATCTCTTTTACTTTCATATCTGTTTCTAAGCATCACTAACTCATTACCATTGTCCTGGTTATTGTCATCTTTCCTGTGATCATCATCATTACAACAATCATGCCTGTTACGATAAATCTTTCTGCCAAAAGCCGCCTGAGCCCCAAGGCCTCGTGTGAGCTTTATGCCAGCCACCCGGCCGAGTTAGGCCCAAATGAATACACAGAAACTTGTATTAGGTTCAAATGCTGCTTGGCCAATGACGAGGATTTCTCATCTGTTAGATCAGTCTTAACTATCATAAACCTATATATTTTATAAAACTTATCTTATCGGACGCCTTATTGGCGTTCCTCCTTGTCAGTGGATCACATTGTGCCACTGGAGCAGGAGCGGAGGGAAAAAGAGGGACCTTCCTGTTTCTCCTTCTTTAAATATGAGTCTTCTTGCTATGTCACTTCCTGCCTGGATCACCACTTATCTATTACATTTCCCAGAATCCTCTTTGACTCCTAGTCCTAACTTGCTGTCTCATTGGCCAAATAGTATTTTATTCAATAATCAATAAAATAAACATGCACAGTGCATTCCCCATTACATGCCCTTTATGGACTGCTGCTAGGCTTATTGCTTCATTAGTATAATTTCCTATTTCAGTGTTTTACAACAATCTGCCAGGTGTGTATTAACATCTCTTGCCAAACCTTGTAACTGAGTTCTGGAAAGGAAAGATGTTTTCACAGATCACATACATAAGGACAGGATCTTCTTTGGGCAAAAAAGGCATTTCAACTTTTTCAGTTGGCAGACACTATAATAGCATATTGTTTAGTTTCATATAATTTTTATGACGGATCTAAAAAGACTAAGAATAAGAAAACCTCTCTTTTCATAGATGAACTTGGGCATGCATAAGTGGTTATTAGCAGAGTGAGCAAGAGAGAAAGACGAGACATCTATTTAAACAGAAATTTAAAAAGTGCTACAGTTCTGTGTATCCAACTGTGCACTGTGACTTGAGTGACTCCATCTTATTGTTGTACAACATGCCATTCTCCAGCTCAAAGATTATTAAGATTCTCTGTCTGATTTTGCACACAAAAGCTTTTGATGCTTTGATGAAGGTATTTTCTAATCTTTTACTTAATTGATTCAGGATCAAGTTCCAGTTATCTAGACATATAGTGTGCTTCCATCATCTAAACAAATTGGCTGAAAACATACTCTGCTCTTAGAGTATTGCAGTCACTAAACTTTTCCAGGGAATATGATTACTAGATACCATTTCCTAGTGATTCCAAATGTGTAGATTCAGCATGGCCTGGGGGCTTGAAAGGCCATAATAACATCACAATACTCAGTAACCTGTGATCGGGAGAAATCCAAAAGTCATGGTTGGGGTCTAATGGCATGGAAGGTTTAGAAGGTGACTTATGGAACAATTTAGACACTCCAAAAACTGTAGTTTTTTTTTTTTAATTCTATGGTAAGAAAGAAACATAAAGAAATAAAATATTGGATATAGACACAACAAAGGAGAGAGACTGGAGAGAATGAAAATAGAGATTTTGAGATAAAAAGGGATATATTAGACAATAAAAGCGATAAAGTCAAATTTGCTGTTTAAGGTGTAGTGTTTAGGATGAGCTAAACTAAATTTAAAGGATTTTATTTTTTAAATAAGCTTTATATTTTATTTAGTTTTGTTGTATTTGTATATGCTTGTAGGCACAGACATGCCACAGTGTGAGTGTGGGGTTCACAAGACAATTTGCAGGGGAGTTGGTTCTCCCTGTCAGTGGTGGTTTTGTCCTGCCTGAGCCTGCAGCTCCCAAATAAATACACAGAGGCTTATATTAATTATAAACTGTTCAGCTGATGACTCAAACTTGTTATTGGCTAGCTCTCTCTTAATTATTAACCCATTTTTATTTATCTAAGTATTTCCATGTGGTTTTTACCTTACTGGAGAATGTGGACCTCTTGCTCCCTCAGCAGCTCCATGGCATCTCTCTAGCGACCTTTCTCTCCGTCATCTCCCCAGAATTCTCCTAGTCACATAGCCCCGCCTATACTCCCTGCCTGGCTACGGTCAATCAATGTTTTATTCATAAACCAATAAGAGAAATATACACAGAAGGACATTCCCCATCATCTCCCCTTTCACCACCTGTCATCAGGCTTGGCTGCAGATGCCATTACCCACAGAGCCATCATAATGGCCAAGGGTCTTTAGAGCTCCCCGCCACCACTTTTGACATTTTCATCAATAATGGACAGTTATAATGTAAATTATACAGCATTAGGTGAACAGCTAATGCTCACAGACATAGCTCTTTCCTGCCCATTCTTAACACACTTCACTCCCATTTAAGGGTTTTACTTTTACTTCATGTATAGCTATTAAGCAAGAGTTAAGATTTGCTGAGCTTTTGCTGTGTGGTGGCAATCCTTGTCTGGTAATTAGTTCACTGTTGGAGTCTGGCCATGGTTGCCACTGATGTCAAAGTACGTCTGTCTCTAACCATTGTATTACAGGTCTGAAGGCACATAAAACTGATGCTGTTTGTTCCCTTGTGACAATTAAAGACCGTTTGCTGGCTCAAACATTGAGGCAAAGACTTAAAAAAAAGTCAAAAAGGGTCGTATGCATCCCTGGGATTACATAGGTAGCTCCTCCTTGCTTTCAAAACAGACACCGTCCAGTTTCTTCATGCCTACCAGAAATAGAGAAGGAAAGCATTGTTGGGAAGAACAAAAGTTGTCACTGGAGGTCCATGCTTGTGTTCTGCAGAAAGGATTCTGGCTACAGCGAAAATGGCATCTTAATAGTCTCCTTCAACTTGGGTGCCCATGGGTTATATTCTAGCCTTTGAACCAATAGAGGGTGTTGAACATACCTGTCAAGAAGGCTTTTGAAGAACCCTTGATTATGGAAACACCATTATGTCCATAATCTTTGTTTTTCCTTCTGCCTTATGCAGATGTGGTCGTCAAAGCTCTAGCAATCATTCTGCTTCAGGAGGTGACCACAGGCCCAAAGTAACATCATGGTGCTGGAATGAAGGGAGAAGCTTTTCCTTTATAACAGAACTGAACATCCTAACCTTGGACCTGAGGGAACAATGGAACTCAATGATCACCAAGATAGTTTATCTTGAGTGTTCTGTAAACGCAAGGTATACAGAAAATATCCTAGCATCTTTTGTATCATTGTGTCCATTGATTTGCTGTTGAATGGTACATAAAGTTGAACTGTCATAGAAACATACATCAAGGCAGAATCAAAATATATATATAACCTATTAGAGGAAAATCAGTGAATCAGTGATGGGGGCAGCTGTTTTATCTTCTGTACAGTGGCTGCACCTTAATATACTGCTATTTCAGCTAACAATTGTGAATCTGCAGTTTTGCCTGTTTCTCTGGCAGTGGCCAGGCTGCTCAGGCTGAAGCCTGGTGGGAATTCTATTCCCTCAGGCACCAGCTCTGTTGCTGCCACTAAAGGTAGCTTTAGCTAAATCTCTATTATTCCACTTGTGAATAAAACTCAAGAGTCAAAGTGTGGGGTGAAAACTTTCTAGCTCAGAGAGGTTGAGTAGCAACTAGCTAATCTTCTTTCCTTACTTGTGTCTTCCCCCAAAAGCATACCTTTCTACTCTGCTCAAACAAAAAAAACTAAGCAACAAAGGCTGTTGACGCAAAATGTGCTGTTCCTATTGACTCACTTATACAAATAGCTTGGAGACATTTCCATAGTGTAAATCCCTCACACTTTCGAACTTTTATTTCACCCAGTAGGAAGAAAATGTACATTAAAGGATCCAGGAACTATAGTTTCTTGGCAGGAATTTTCAGCTCATTATGTGATAATTAATACTAATCTGTATGTTAAAAAAACAAAAAAGCAACTCCTTTTCTTCCCCCCCCCCAACTTTTAGACTGCTGTTCTTCCAGACAGCCAATAAAACTAAAACAGAATCTTTGAGTTTTTTCTTAAGAGGATATAGGCAAATAAAAAATATTTCACACCTCCACTAAACAGATCTACACATTTTTTTGGTTCTTGATGAGAAAAGTTTATTACTATTGGTAAAATTGCTAACAATGCTTAAACTCATTGCAACAACTGGAGACCTCACAACCTGGAAAAACAATGCAAGTGGTTTTAAGTTTTCTAAAGCTCTTAAAATGTACTCTTTGTAGCTTTATCTGGATTGGTTTATTTAACAATGTGACCTCATTAGCAGAGGTGATATTTTGCATTATTTCTGACCTCAGATGTGCCAGGTACGTTGTGGATTTAAGAAAATAGTCTCTCATCAGCTATTTTTATCCTTTCTGTGAGGAATGCCTGGCAAGAAACAACTTAAAGAAGGGTGGAGTTACTCTCTGTTAGATTTTTAAGGCACTGACCACCATGGCAGGAAGGCAGGGACAACAGGAATGTGATCACCCTGAGCATGGAATGAGGAAGCTGAGAGAGATTAATGTTGCCACTCTCTGGAAACTAAAACAGCAATCAGCACAGCTTCACCAAGTTCTGGGTATCCTGCTAGGGAATCTTTGAAACTGTGGTTGCTCTTGAGAGTCCCTGAACATAAGTGACCCCTTGAAGACATTTAATTCATGGATGTAAGGGACATATGTGGGGAGACAGATCTGGAGGAAGAGAAGAGGTCACTTGTGAATTCATTGAGGTGCAGTGGAATTGTCCACCAAGTCTGTAAAACCACACATGCTGGCTCATGCCTGTAACCCTGACACATGGGAGGCTAAGATCATGAGTTCATGGCCAGCCTGATGAAACAGAGACACTGTCCCAAAACACACCAAGGCTCAGGGTGTGTGGGAGGAGGGGCTGGAGAGCTGGCTCAGGGGTTAGAAGCACTTGCTGCTCTTGGAGAAGACCTGGCTTTGATTCCCAGCACTCATATGCTGGCTCACAGCTGTTTGTAACCCCATTTCTGTGGCCCTGAGTCCTCTTCTGATCTCCTGGAGCTTCCATACACAAGTGGTGAACATGCATACACTGAGGCACACACACACAAGAAATACATATTGTTGTATAAAGCAAAGTTGAGGATGTAGCTCACTGTAGACAATTTGCTTAGTAGGCATAGGATTTTGGTTGTTTCCATCAACACCACACACACACACACACACACACACACACACACACACACACACACTGGCACAGAACCTATCATCTCTAATTTATAGATAAAATAAATTAGAGGCACAAGGAATTATGGTCATTTGGCAGAGGCAACACAAACAGAGTGTGGACATCCCACTCTGCTCCTATTGAAACCCAGGACTTGGTTGTCTCGATTCTTCCTGACAACTCTCTACATGACCACACCAAGTCCCATGGCTCCCTGGCAAGTTTATCAAACTTACTGTGCATAGGTCTGCTTTCTGTGGACCCATACAATCTATCTCAGAAAGACATTAGCATTCGGCAGAGAGTTACGTTACAAAGGATAGCTGTAGGAAGCTATGAGTTACATCATAATCTCTCTTCTTGTTGATGTTACTTTACAAACAAAGAGCTAAGTCTCCCTGCAGGGAACATATATTCTGTAAAGGAATAAAGGACCAAACTGTAGTGATTTTATTATGGTTCCAATCTAAGTTATGATGACAGGATTATTTTTTTTTTCCTTCCAGATGTAAGTAGGACAATACAATTAGTCAAAATGAGTGTTGAAGCTCCACTTATTTCATCTGTGGGAGGAATGGTGAAAGATTTACTGGAAGTTAATTTGAGAAGAAAGAAGTTCACAGGATGATCTGGGTGAGGTTCTCAGCAAAATAAAAGATTTAAAATAAGAAGGTGGTGAAATGGTGAATGTTACCCACAGGCTAAGAAGAGGAATCAGTTCCTGAGAAATAAAGCATTTTTAGGGTGTGAGGTTGGTTCTGTTGGGCATTTGAACATGGCTGGATCTAACTAGTGAAGGTTTCCCACTTTAAGAATGTAGGTATTGCTCAGAAGTAGTTTCCAGGATTGAAGATGTATCTATTCTCTTGCTGACTTTTCCTTTTCTTGTTTCTCTCAGACTGAGTTTTGAAGTTTTGAACATACCAGAGAAAATGGGCAAAGGGGATTTTTTGTCTCAATGTTACCTGCTGGTTAAACATATATTTTCAGTTCTAATGAATATTATTAAATATCTGTGAGTGCTTACAATATGGTAAAGATTCTATAATAACTCATGACAATCCCTTTAAGTATCTGTTTCCAATGGCGTGGGCAAGGAAAACAAATGGTTTCCTAAAACTGGCCACCTGACTTCCATTAAATCATTATTTCTGGTATTAGATATGGGAACTTTATACTAGGCATATTAATCCACTCAAATTATATCCTTCTTCAAAATATACTTACAAGTATTTCTGGGTATAAAGGAGGAAACTTGAACCATTGAAACAGTTTTAAACAGTTCCAAAGTTGAGTATGGTGGTGCACACCTTTAACCCAAACACTCAGGAGGTAGAAGCAGGCAGATCTGTATGAGTTTGAGGCCATCTTGGTCTACATAATGAGTTCCAGGCTAGCCAGGGTTAACACAGTAAGACCCTATTTCAAAATGTTCCAGTAATCTGTGACTTTCTATGGAAATACTGGAGCAACTTACAACCGAATTATCAGTGATGTAGTCAGACTTCCCAGAACTGAGAGCACCCACCTCTGAAAACTGTTTATTGGTTTGAATTTCACCATTGTGAATATTTTGTAACATTAGGAGATGAATTCCCGTTGAAGTTTCCTAGCAGATAAGAAGGTCATTAAGGTATGGGGACATTCTTCTCTGGTGAACTGGCACTGCAGATCAAGACCAACACAACCCAAATCTATCTCCAGTTGTCTGCAGATTTCTATAGACTACTCCTTCTTTGTAGTCTATTGCTAAAGTGATGTGGGATAGCATATGACTCATGGACAGAGAAATATTCTAACTTGATGGTTATTATTCAAGATCTTATTCTTTAGTAATGCAGTTTGAAAGAGACTAAACCTTTTCTGAGGGGGTGGGGCTGTAGTTTAGTGGGTAGAGCTTCTGTCTAGTCTTCCCAAGGTCCTGAGTTCTATCCCTCACCACAAAATTCCACAGTAAACACTTATTGTTCTAAATATTTAATACTATAGATATGTTTTAGGTTTTTTGTTTTGTTTTGTTTTATTTGAGACAGGGTTTCTCTGTATAGCCCTGGCTGTCCTGGAATTCACTCTGTAGGCAGGCTAGCCTCAAACTCAGAGATCTACATGCCTCTGCCTCAGGAGTGCTGGGATTAAAGGAATGCCTGGTGAAATTGTAATTCTTAATGTTGAGATATCTATTCAGAGTAACAGAGCAGAGTACATCTAGACAAGTAGGGGTCTCTCTCCACTGCCACGTCTGAGGATAATTAACTAGTTCTTAGGGAATTTGAGACTCCTATCCACATGGCTGGCTCTGCTTGCCCTTGTGTGAAGAAAGCCCTCTCCTGGGTTGAGAGAACAATTTTTCTGCTCCCTCTGCCTGGGAAACAGTGTAAGTTTTTTTCAGAAAATTCTTACCTAGTTGTCCAGGGAATGAGGAAAGTAACATATCATGAGGCTTTAGTTTTCTGAATTTATGGGCATGAATTTTACCCTACAATATCTGGTTTTAGAAATGCTGTCTTAGATTTCTATTGCTGCAAAGAGACACCATGATCACAGCAATTATTGTAAAGGGAAGCATTCAATTTACTGGATTACAATTTCAGAGGTTTAGTCCATTATCATCATGGCAGGGAGCATGGTGGCATTCAAGCAGGCATGAAGCTGGAGATGTAGCTGAAAGTTCTATATCTTGAAGGCAACAGGCTTGAACATATACGAGACCTCAACATCCACCCCACAGTGACATGCTTCCTCCAACAAAGCCACACACACTCCAACAAGGTTACATCTCCTAATAGTGCCACTCCCTTTAGGGGTTATTTTCTTTCAAACCACCACACCATTTTATGCGCTGCCAAGAAATCATATGTGGGTCATTACTGTGACGCTGGCTGAACCACATGAAGAGTTCAGCAATTTTCCCTGATGCTGAATACTCAGGAGAGTTCCTTGTTTGCTTCTATTCCTTACTTTTAGCATTTGGGATATTGGGAATGGTTTGGAGAACAAGGATCCTAAACATGGTTTGATCTTGAATTCCAGCTCTGACAGCAGTTGTATTAGCTGTATGGTAGTCCCTTCACTGGTTCCCCAAATTTGCCCATATTCTAATATTCCATCTTTTTAGATATCAAGTCAAATGTTTCTGATGAGATAAGCCTGGTCCTCACTTCAGTGAAAGTGCCATGAAGAGGAAAGACATGCTCAGACCAAAGACTGTTAATGATGGAAGCAGAAGTTGGAGTGATGTGATGTTCTGTCAAAAGGTAGATGGAAGGAATAAACAAGAATTCTTTGGGCTCAGCAGTGAGATTCTGGTCTCCAGTTCTGAATTTATTTCCATTATAAGCCATGGTTTCAGTAGCCACAGAAAACCAAGATAGTCAGGTAGCCAGTGATCCCCGGGTCAGTTCCCTGTGTTTGGTGAGAACTGATATTGGTGCTTATCTTGTAGGTTGTTGCAAGATACACAAATAAATAATGATTTAAAGTATCACATAATACAGTGTGAGTCCAGCAAAAATTATGTCTTGTGAGTCTGTGCTAACCACTGTTTGCAAGCATACCTGCTTCTTTGCTTGTGTTAAGTAAAGAAGTGGTCTGTAGATTCCATGTATTCCACTCTCCTAGGTGGTCCACCTCTATGTAAGTAGGTGTAGTATTATGTCAGTCAGTCTTCTATCATTGTGACAAAATTCTTGATACAACCAATTAAACTAATTTGGCTCAGAGTTTCAGTCTGTGGGTTCATGACTTGTTTTCACTGGGCTAGAGTAGTGCACAGTGTTATGATAGAATAATGTGACATAGGAGTGCTTCACCTCATGACCACCCACAAGCAAGGAGAAGGAAAGGAGATGACCTTATAACATATGCCCTAAGAGCAAACATCCAGACACCTAACTTCTTCCCATTCAGCCCTTCTTCCCGAGGGTTCTTCCACCTTCTAACAGTGACACAAGCTGGCGAACAAGCCAAGAGGGAGAGCCGAGGTCAAGATCCAAACCACAACAAGTGTTACCCCAAAAATTAAATGAACAAGTGGTAGGTGGGACTGCAACAGAGTCATCATATTTCCTTATCTATCATAGAAACACAATGCTCATTTTTCTTTCTTAGAGGGGCATTATTATCATCTGTCACTATTTTCTTTTTCTTGTTAATCCAATATGCTAATATTGTTATGCTATTTTTAAATAAAAAACACTACTCTTACTTTACAACAAAGACTTATTTATTTCGAGAAAGGATTTTCAAGAACTGGGCTGGTTATAAAAGTAATCCACAGTATCAATTTTATATTTTTGAGAACCTATCCTTTCATACCTGAGCTATCTCTCCAGCCCTCCAGTGCCAACTTTAAACAGTATATATTCAGACAACAAAAATTTTCCTAGAGGATGCATTTGACATGCCAGATCTTGTTCTTAACAATGCCTTGGTACATATGTGTTGGAGCACCTCACAGTACTCTTAAGTAGGCTGTAACAGACCTCTGACCCCAAGCTGCTTCCAGGTACTACAAACACTTCTTCTTCTTCTTCTTCTTCTTCTTCTTCTTCTTCTTCTTCTTCTTCTTCTTCTTCTTCTTCTTCTTCTTTTGCTACCTACTGAGCCATCTCTTCAGCCCCAGTGCTCACTCTTCTTCACTTCCTCCTGTTCTCACTGTGCTTGACACTGGGTGGCTCAGTAAATGTTTGGTGAATGAACGGGGGCCAGTGCTTATTGCTCTACAGAATCTGCTTTTTTGAGGCATCTGGAAAAGGTTTCTTTGTGCTCTTAGTATCACCAACAACAGTACTCCCCCTAAGCCACTGTTTTTTTCCCTTACCCTGTGGGTGCTTCTAGTTGTGCATCTATTATTTTCTTGACCTGTTTGCCTGCTAGAAAGCATTGGAATGAAGTTTAGCAGATGTGGAAGACTTTCTGGTATGTATTTTGTATGTGGACTATTTCCCTTCTTGTGATTTATACTCTTCCTTTATTTTTCTTTACCATCCTTTATAAACTTATGCTTCAGGGTTTATACAATCTTGACTGGTATTGCCTTAGTATCTTTTTTTTTATTGGAATTACAAACAAGATTGAATTACATGACAATCCCAGTTCCCTTCTCGCTCCCTTCCTCCCCTACCATTTCCCCAACTAAAAACCCTACCCATCACATATCCTTTCTTCTAATCTACACCTGACTCAACCTTTCTGCTCCCTCATGACCTCTGCATCCTTCCTTTTCTTCCCTTCTCATTCTCATAGCTCCCTCCCCCCTCTTCCCATGCTCTCAATTTGCTCAGGGGATGGTGACCCTATCCCCTTCTCCAGGAGACAGAGTTTGTCTCTTTTAGGGTCCTCCTTGTTTACTAGTTTCTCTAGCAGTGTGGGTTGTAGGCTGGTAATCCCTTATTCTATGTCTAAAATCCACATATGAGTGACTACATATCATGTTTATCTTTTTGTGATTGGGTACCTCGCTCAGAATGGTTTCTTCTAAATCCATCCATTTTCCTGCAAATTTCAAGATTCCATTGTTTTTTTTTCTGCTGAATAGTACTCCATTGTGTAAATGTACCACATTTTCTCTATCCATTCTTTGTTTAGGGGCATCTAGGCTGCTTCCAGTTTCTGGCTATTACAAATAGTGCTACTATGAACATCGTTGAACAGATGTCTTTGTTGTATGAATGTGCTTCTAAGAAGCTTCTGTAAGGCAAAGGACACAGTCAGAAAAAAAAAAAAGACTGGGAAAAGATATTCACCAACCCCACATCTGACAGAGGGCTGATCTCCAAAATATACAAAGAACTCAAGAAGGTAGTCTCCAAAACACCAAACAATCCAATTAAAAAGTGGAGTACAGAACTAAATAGACAATTCTCAATAGAGGAATCTAAAATGGCTGAAAGACACATAAGAAAGTATTCAAGATCCTTAGCCATCAGGGAAATGCAAATCAAAACAACTCTGAGATACCATCTTACTCCTATCAGAATGGCTAAAATAAAAAACACCAATGACAGTTTATGCTGGAGAGGATGTGGAGAAAGGGGAACACTTCTCCACTGCTGGTTGGAGTGCCAACTTGTACAGCCACTTTGGAAATCAGTATGGTGGTTTCTCAGTAAAATGGGAATCAGTCTACCACAAGATCTAGCAATTCCACTCCTAGGCATACACCCAGGGACTGCCTTTCAACCAGGGAACTAAAACAACAAATAAAGGTGTTTTCCCTGCACAACATGACAGTATTTTGATGACATATATCCTTTTTATTGCTATGTCATAAAGATGTATGAAAATTAAAAGTAAAAATTACAGGGTGAGAATTTATAAAAACAGCTAGGAGCATGGAAAGAAGTGGAAATGATAGGAGTGTCTGGTAACACGGGTTAATGACTTGGATAGGCAGACAGTTAATTGTGCTTAAGACAGTAGAAGGTGGATCTGATCTGATCTTGATCCTAGGCAAAATCTAGGTAAGTAAGTAACGTGGTAAGATTTCCAGATCCAGTATTTGCTTAAGACTGATCCTCTTCTTCCTCAGCATCTTTCTCACCACTGCTACAGTCTTCATCACCCTTTTCTTCCTTGGTCTCTTCCACTGTTCTTCCTCAACTCCACTGAGAGAAACAGACACAGATAGGGTGGATCTGGAGGCAGCCTCTGCCTCCCTGGTCCCATATGCTTCATATTTCATTTTGTACAGTTTTCACTTGGTCACACTCATGTTCACTGTCACCATCTTTAGTAGGCCCAGTCCTCTGTTGTCATCTTCACTCCCTGGAGAGTCTACCTTCACAGAAATCTCCTCTCTCTTCAAGGAGCAGCTGCTGGCTCTTTTGGGTATATTGTTGTTCCCATTTCCTACTTGTTCTAGTCCTTTTCAACTTTTTTCCCTAGCAGAGACTCTTGTTTTTGCTTTAATGCCCTTCTAATTGTCTTTAGGTCATCGTTCTAAGGTTTTGGAGATCTTCATGCCATTTTTGTCCTTTCATGAGGGTGCTTCCCAATACACACTGGTGTTTAGAGGGTACCACAGGTTGAGCAGGAGGAGGAGGAAGGGGTGGGAAGAGGAGGGTAAGAGAAAGGAGTTTAATATCTAAAAGCCAGCTAGCAGTCAACTGTGCCATCCTCTCTGCTATGTGTTTCTTTTGTTACCATACTGGATGAAGGCAGTCTTCTCAACAGAGCAATGTCGTTTGCCTATACCATGAGAAGATTGCTTTCACATTGGACTTTTAAAACTAAACTTTTGTGACTATGTGTATGTGTATGCATGTATATGTTTATGTGCTTGTGTGCTCGTGTGTGTGTGTGTGTGTGTGTGTGTGTGTGTGTGTGTGTGTGTAAATCAGAGGACAACATCAGATTTAAGTTCAGTCTTCCACCTTTCCTGGGACAGGGTCTCTGTTCAGTGTGTACACCAGGCTAGCTGGCCTCTGAGATTCCAGGGTGTCTCCTGTCTCAGCTGCCAATCTTGGCATAGTGTCACTGGGATTATAGAGGTGTGTTATGCTGCCCTGCTCTGTGTGAATCCTGAGGGTTCAAATTCAGGTCCTCAAGCTTGTGTGACAAGAGCTTTACCACTATGCCATTTGGATGGCCTTTCATTGGGTTTCTTGACCACAAGAGGGTTGGGCTTTCTAGTGACTATACAGGAGCTCATGGAGCAAGGGCCTGTCTGTTTAGCCACATTGCTAACCATTATGTATGATGACCAGTGCCCTCAACAAAGCTGGAAAATAAACCCAAAGATTAAAAAAAAATCATGCAAGCAATGTTTCATTAACTTGTAGATTTAAAGTAATTTGCAAACAAGTGTAGGAAGAACAGATTCCACTTCCAGGGCCATGGGAAGCCCTTTGCTGCAGTCTGGCAGTGCCGGTGCAATGTTTTCCTTCATCCTCTCCAAAGAGCCATAGAGTGTAAAAGGACAGATCCCCTAGTTACATCTAAAGCTTTGTCTTATTTTTACCTTTGGAGGAAAAAGGTGATATCCTTCTAGTTTGGCTTGCTATTCCAATGTTGTAATCATCGTCGTTGTCTTCTTCTTCTTCTTCTTCTTCTTCTTCTTCTTCTTCTTCTTCTTCTTCTTCTTCTTCTTCTTCCTTTCTTCTTCTCCTCCTTCTCCCCCTCCTCTTCTCCTCCTCCTTTTCCTTCTCCCCTCATTCTTCTTCCCCCTCCTCCTTCTTCTTCCTCATCTTTCTTCATTTTGTGAAGATTAATAGCCCAAGCTGTTTTTGAATTTTCTATCCTCCTGCCTTAACTTCTTGAGTGCTGGAGTCAGAGGTTTGCATCAAACACTTCTTGCACCCAGCTGGAATACCTGCTACTTGGTGGTGGACAGGACCTCGTCATATGTCTTTAACACTCTGAGCCTTGCATGTGGTCTCTACGACCGATCTACCATATTTGGTTGGCTATGGAGTAATCAAACTGGAGAGATTCTGACCTGAAACACATTTCAGAGAACTTAGAATGAGAGCTCTCCAGCTGTGTAGTGGTGGTGCACACCTTTAATCCTGGTACTTGGAAGGCAGTGACAGGCAGATATCTGCGAGTTTGAGGCCAGCCTGGTTTACAGATCCAGTTCCAGGGAAAAGAAAACCAAAGCCAGTGGTCCTCAACCTTCCTAATGTTGTGACCTTTTAATACAGTTCCTCCTGTTGTGATCACCAACCAAAAGATTATTTTTGTTGCTACTTCATAACTGTATTTTTGCTACTGTCATGAATCATAATGTAAATATTTGTGTTTTTTTAATGTTCTTAGGTGATCTCCCTGAAAGGGTCATTTGATCTCATAGGGATTGTAACCCATGTGTTGAGAACCACTGACTTATGTAGAAAACACCTGTCACAGTGTGTGTGTGTGTGTGTGTGTGTGTGTGTGTGTGTGTGTGTGTGTGTTATAGGTACTTAGTCATCAGTGACCCTGAATCACACAGATTTTACTTTTTCCTACTTTTACTTGTTTCCTCTTTTGTAATGTTCTTTCACCCTCTCCCACCTAGAAAACCTCAATCTAATCCTTCATATATATATTGTATAGCAATTTTCTCTGAATTGAAACATTCTAAGCAGGAAGGGGGTGTGGAGGCTCATAAGATGCAGGGTATAAACAAACTTCCTATGTCTGAGGAAGCTGAAATGTATAAGATTCTGACTTACTGAGTTGGAGAGAGAACTGTGGACCTATAAGGTTATATGCAAGTTGTGCAGAGAGCTCCAGAGTGGTTCCTGATTCTGTCAGAAAGTCCTACCCTGTGCTCCTGTACACAAATCGGCTCATCAAGTTGGCCTTTGATGGTATATTACTTTGCTGTGCTGTGGGTTTCCTATCTGGATGAGGGCAGGCTGACAGATACGAGTGTATCTGACACAACACATCTCAAGTTGGTGTCATCTCTACTATTGACCTTGGTTTTTGGTGGTGTCAGGAGCACTGATCACCTGTGATAGTAATTACGTGCTGTCATCTGCCTTCTAGGCTGTGAACTCCTAGAGGCACCCATTTGGTTGTCATCTCCACATTTCCAAGGCAGACCAAAACACCTGGTTATGATGTCTGCTTGATACTTATTTGTTGACAATTGAAGTGACCATATTGATGAATGGAATAGATGCTGGTTCCTTTGGCACAGTGTCCCACGTGGTTGCATTACTTGCCAGCTTTATGTAGAACAGTCATTGCTGCTTTGACAGTCTGGGTGAGAGGCAGGAGGTGCTGTTAGCCTCTCTCTTGCCAATTTGAGTGAAACATTCCTGTTTACTTTCCAATAATCATATCACCAATTCCAATGGCTACCCTTCTCAATTGCCCCATGTCACAGGATCCTTCTGTTCAGCTAGATGGAATTTTAAATTCCCTTATTTCTGGGCTCCTTGGTAAGGCACATTCCCCTGGCTCCTTATCACTATTGGGCACTATTCCTATGTGTTTCCTTAGACCTCCTGATAGAGCAGAAGCAGAGAGCTTTGGGAGCTATGGAGAAACAATGGAGTTTTGAGATAACAGGCAACAGCAGAGGAAAGAAGAGGCAGCATTTGGGTTAGATTTAGAGGTGGAAGCAGTGGATATTGTTGGAGGATTATATATGGGCAAGGAGGGATTTAGAATAATTATGGGAAATTCCTAAGATTGGATCTGGCTGACTGGAAAAAAATGATGATTTTTAATGGGTTGGGGAAAGCCAAGATGGCAAGATCCTCTTATTTATTTATTTACATATTTATTTATTTCTGGTATGTAGTGAGGTGGAGAATCTAAAGCAGACTTTTGGCCAGGTCAGGCAGACCATGCAGCACACCTGTTTAGAACCTAGGTAAGGACTCCCAGCGGGACAATGAATTTGAAATTCATTGGCACATTCATGACACGAAGAGGTCTGGAGCTGTTGGCTTCCACTGTGAGTCCTCTAACGCCCCCTCCACTGGGAGACAGACACAGATGGAGAGGGGCTGGCTGCAGCAAAAGCCCCAGGGACACCCCAAACTGTTGATGTTTGTTATCAGTTTTTTTCCAACACATTTCTTACGCTTAGGCGATCACTTTTAAACACCAACCTTCCATTTTCTAGGATCCCAGCCTCAGAGAGTTTGGAATTATATATCCCATACAATTTAGTGCTGGTGTGCAGTGATTTCTTGCCATTGCTTTCTGAGAAGCTTTAAGCATCTTAAGAGACCCATAATTTTCCTTTTAACTTCTGATGTGAGAAGTCTGTTGATAAGTCTTAATCTGCTAATTACTATAGCTTTATTCTGGTTTCAACATGCTGAAAAAATGCTTAAATTTGATGCAATTAAGGGCATGCTTCACGTGTCTTTTTATGCCCCTCTGTTCTCAAGGCATTTATAAACACAGCAGTTGGGGTTTCTCATACAGGAACTGCACAGACTCTGTTAAATGAGGTATGGTTTGGCTTTCCTACTGTCACCTTCTCTTCAGCACCCCCCCCCCCCGCCCAGTCCATCCTGTTGAGATGTGGAAGTGTGACAGAAAAGAGTGACATATCAGCATCAAGGAGAGAGAGAGAGAGAGAGAGAGAGAGAGAGAGAGAGAGAGAGAGAGAGAGAGAGAGAGAACATGGTGATTGTGAAATTTGGTCATTTAACGGAACAACTAAATAGTGAAGTTCATAATTATGTAGGGACTGGGCTTCAACCCTCAGGACTTCAGGACTTAAAAACAAACAGGGCCCCAAAAGGCCGAATTCTGTGGGGCGTTTTCACCACACTGATTTGGCTGAGATCCTACACACACACACACACACACACACACACACACACACACACATGCACACACACGCACCCCCACCACACACCCCCTACAGACTCATGCATACCCTCACAGGCCTCTTTATACCTGGTTAGTCATTCTGTTTGCTGTGTTTGCCTTTCCTCTCTCTGTATGATAAATATGTTTATAAACTATCTAGAGAAAAGGGCAAAACTAAGTTGATATCCTTGGTCCAGTTCCTTCTTTGGAATTCATTACACACTCCGTGGCACAGGAAATAGTAGAGGAAGAATGAGCCAGGTCTAACTCTCCTTGCCCTCTGCTAGCACAAGAGAGGTGACACTGAGCTGTGCCTGCCTGCCAGCAGCGAAGGCCTGGCTGGTGCTTAGCTGGTGCTGTTGGCTCTCTCTGTGAATCCTCTAATGCCTCAGAATGCTTCATTTTCCACTTTCCTCCTGATCATCTTCCCACTGCGATTTAGCGGAGAAACCCACACGATGCCAGAGGATCCTCTTCAATTATGGGATTTATGGGGTGCGAACGAATGCAGCCCCTGGGCCAGGCCATCAAACGAAGGGGGCTAGTCAGCTCTTTCTGAGTTTGTGAGTCTGCAAAGGGAACAGGTCTAGATGGCAATTGTTTATTACCAAATCGAAACCATTTCAGCAGTGACAGGGACAGAACAGTGGGTAGCATGAGGCATACAGGGCTTCCCCAGAGAGGGTGGTACAGGATTTGCCTCTCACCACATGGCTTTTTAAAACCCCCATTGAAATCAGTGCCCCTGGTCTGCCGATGAAGAGCGGGTCTCTTTTCCTGCCTCACATTTCCTACTTGGGAGAAGATGGGAATTAAATGCAGATGTTCAGGAATATAAAAATCTCATTTGCTGAGAGGACTTTGCTTGGGACAAAAGCCAGTGGAACCTCTAATTCTGCTTTGTGTTTGCATTGTTTACTGAGAGGCTTTTGAGGTAAGATTTTAAGAATTTATTGAAGAACATTTCTGATATATGTTCAGAACCCCCCCCCCCGCCCCACTTAGTGGAATGGAAAAACTGTGTTATTCTTCACTAAGTCGAAAGCTGTCTAATTACAGATCAGAATTCATTCCATAAGAAATGGTTCTATTTTGAAATCATGTTCTGCCAAAAAATGAATGCTCAGAGTCACTTGATGCGACTGTCATAGAAGGAGGTGAGCAGAGGTTGTCGTTTTTTCCATCTCTCCTGGCCCATCACAGTTATGAAGAATTGCATCATGTAAGCAAGCACAATGACATGTGGGAACGTGCAGCAGTCTTGTGAAGACACTTCTCTTTAAGTGTTGGGGTCAGTTGTGTTCACGATTGGAACCCTGTCATTTATGGAGGCTTGAGTATATGAAATCTTAAAGGTAACTGACGCTGCAGGATTGGTGCTTGTAACGAGTAATACAGTGGTCCTTTAGGATGAGTGTGATCTCACTCCAGTCCATTCTGCTGTCTCCCTTTCTACTATTCCTTTATGTTATAAGCATCTTGAAGATGTGGGATGATCAAGTGCATCTCGCCCCTTCAATCCCCAAGTAAGGACACAGGGAGAGGACAATTGAGAAGTGTCTAAGATAACACAACACTTGCGGGACATTATATTTTGAAGGCATAATGAACAATATGCTGGTCTTCACCCTGTCTTTTTCTATATTTAAACCAGACATCTCCATCCAACAAGAGATCTGAATAGATTTTTCATCAAAAATCTAGGCAGAAGACAATTTAAAATCTTCACCTGGAAAAGCATTGCAATGTCTCTAAGGAGTAGAACACTAAACATGATTGTTTTATGTCCCATCCAAAGGAAATGATGTCCAAGAGGCACTTAATATGTGTGTATCTCACTGTGACCCTTCCCAGCCTTTGGGATGGCTGGTGGTGGAAGGTGGCTGGATCAGAATGCAAAATTGCAGGTGCTGGCTTGTGTTCTTTCCCAGGGCTGTTAGCATTTGCCAAAGCCTGGGAGTCAGAAGGAAGAGGACAGCTTTTCATGTAATTCCTATTATTTAAAAAAAATGTTTTTTGCTTCTGCCAGTTCCCAAGTTTTTTAGGTAGTTGTTAGAAAAGTAGCTGAAACATGTTCTTTTGTTTCCCATTCAGTACACACACACACACACACACACACCAGTTCCAATTTAAAGTGGGTAGTGCTTCCAAGAATTTGAAACTGTTTGAAGCACAGTGCTACCACAGTGGCTTTCATTTACTGATTATGGTGGCTCCTGCTTTGCCCCTAGGCAGCACTGCACTGAGTAGCTGTGGTCCACTCCCTGCTTTTTACAGAAGAAAAGGTGATACTCTGTGATGTCACAGAGTGCAGCCGGACTTGCCCAGCTGGAAAACAGCAGTCTATGTTCATAGTCTCATCTCTGGGCCACATGGTATCCAGCACTACAGAAGAACCTTCTGAAAGGTGCATTTAATGCCTGGTTTCTTCATGATCTTTCCCTCATGTAAGATGCCCTTGAAAATTAAATGCCAAAATATCTATCTATCTAGATGATTTATCTATCTATCTAAATGCCGAAATATCAATCTATCTAGATGATTTAGGTAAACAAATCGAGATTCTCAAATTGCAAGACCCCAGCTAGGTTCTGTTGGTTTTATTTCCCATATGGATCTCTTGATTCCCGGCTCAGTTTGTTCTGTAGTAAGACTGTAAAATATCAACTGTTTCCCTTGAGGGTGTGCTGTGGTTAGCTGTGAATTCATGGTTGTTTACAACAGATTGGAATTAATGAATGCCTGTTGATTCTTCATATGGGACATTTTTAGATGTCAATATGTATTCTACTGGTGGCTTCTTTCTCCTTTGCTGTATAGCAATACTCAAGAATGCACCATCCTAAAACACTGCCCTTGGGGTTCCTGCTGAACGTTGCTATTTGAAGGGATGGCTCCAGTTCCCTTTGAGTCCCTTGGAGAATGAACAAGTCAGCCATTATCTCTCTCCTCTCCATTGCTCCCACTCTAAAGATGGTGAAGAGTTTCAGATGAAAGACATCCAGATGGAAGCTCTCTGCCAAGGAAAACAAATCCAATCTCTCTCTTATGGGTTTGTTTTGCCAAACTCCAAAAGGAAGACTGTTTTAATACAGTGTCTTTAACATGAAATTTTCAAACACAGCTAGAATTAAAGTAATCATAAAGTTCTCCAGGTCTTTGGAATGCATAAATTTTTCAGGTGATATGTGAGGAGACGTCAGGAGATTTTTCTGTAACTGCTTCAGTTTCATAGGTTGCGAAGGCATGGGTCCCTGTTGCTACACAACCCTCCCTCCATCAACTCTAATGGAGAAGGGATTTCCATTAGGCTTATGAAGTCAGATGGTCTCAGCAAGATTTGGGCAAATGTTTTAGATTTGCCATGGACAAATTTTCAATTACTTTGGGTATTTTAGTTTTACTTATTTTTTTAAAATTGTAGTTCTTTAAACCAGTGAGATCTTAAAGATCCATGTTCTCTGACACTTTTCAAGATTTTTTTTTTTAACTAATAGTTGTCTGTATGAAATAGTTCAGTAAAATCTTTCAGCCTAAATGCATTCTGGATGACAATAAGGGGAGCTGAAAGGTGTGTATAATAAAAGTGAATGTATTAGTAGCTGGCAATCTATGTGATATGAAGTTATATCATAAATTTTATTGAAAGATGCTTTTGTTTTAAAGATCACAGGACTTTTCATAATACTAGAGTATGGTTGTAAGTGGGTGAAATTCATAAAAATCAAGAATTCCAATGACTTCTAAATGTATACATTTGAAAGATTAGGAATGGACAATGTAAAGCAGGGCCTGGAGAGATCACTTAGTGGTTAAAAGCACTTGCTGTGCCACATGAAGACCAGAGCTTTTTATTTTCAATTTCTTTAAAAATTGAAAATAAAGCCATTTTTTTCATATAATATATTCTGATCACAGTTTTTCCTCATCTCTTCCCAGAATCTTACCACTTCCCTACCATTCAACTTTACACCTTCTTTTTCTCTCTCTTAAGAAAACAGACAGGCTCCTTTGCAAAGGAGCCAAGACGGGGCTGGAGAGACCCGCAGAAACAGTTGACCTGACCTAGTGAGAGCATGGAGACCTTAGTCATAAAGCTGGGGAAACAGCATTAGACCAAACCAAGCCCTCTGAATGTGGGTGCCAGCTAGGAGGCCAACACAGTCCATGGGACCTCTTTATCCCTGGAGCACAATGGACTTTCGGAGCCCATTCCCTATGGAGGGATACTATTGCAGTCCAGATACAGCAAGGAGGGCCTAGGCCCTCCCCCAAACGATATGACATACTTTGAAGGTCCCTGGTGGAGGGCCTCACTATCCCTGGGGAGGAGTTGGGGTATGGGTTTGGGGGTTGGTAGGAAACATGGGAGGATGGGAGGACAAGGGAATGGGGAGGATGGATATGTAAATATGAGTAGTAATTAAAGAATTTAAATAAAAAGCAAAGAAAACAGACAGGCAAATAAAAAGACAAATAAGGATAAAATAAAATGAACAAACTAATAAACAAACAAAACAACAAAAAGAAATACACACACAGACACACCATAAAAGTACAGCATTGGAAAGTATAATATACAAGCAAAAGACCAATAAAGTTAAAAAAATGCCCCAAGAATACAAGACAAAATATCTTCAAAAATTTGTGTTGGTCATCTACTGCTGGGCTTGTAGCCTATCCTCAAGTGTGCTCTGTCTGCTCAGGGAGACTCCTTTGGAGAAACTGGAGCAGTTGTTAATTGGAGACAGTTTCCAGGTTAGGGTGAGGTTCATTTTCACTCCCCAGTTCAGCACTGGGAGCCTTTCTAGTCTGTGCCTGTGCTGGACCTGCGTGCTATCACAGTCTCTGTGAGTTCTTTTATGTGTCAGTCCAGTTGTTTCCGGAAGATACTGTTTCCTTGGAGTCATCCATCCCTTTTGGCTCTTACAGTCTTTCTGCCACCTCTTCATCATAGTTTCCTGAACTCTAAGGGAAGGGATTTGAAGAAGACATCCCATTTAGGACCAAGGGTTCCAAGGTCTCTCATGATCTGCACATTGGAGGATTGGAGTTTGAATCCCAGTGCCTACATAATAAGCTGCTCATGGTCCTTTGCATGTCTATAACCCCAGTACTGAAGGAGATAGAGACAGGAATGTGTTTGGGTTTGCTGGTTGCCATCCTAGTTGTAGGATCAGCAAGAGGCTCTGTCTCAAAAGCAGTAAGGTGGGGATTGATAGAGGAAAACAATTGGTATCCTCTTCTGGCCTTCACATGTATGTGTGTAACACACACACACACACACACACACACACACACACACACACACACACACACACACACATATGCACGTACTATTCAAAACATCATTTTCATGAGTTTAAATAGTAAACAATTACAATTTGGAGGTGTAGGAAAATGAAAAGTAATCTAGTTAATAAGATTTTTTCCTCCTTCAAAAGTCAAGTAAGTTTATATCCTGAAGGCACACAGTGAAGAACTGGGTATAAAATATGGGTTTTTAGGACTTCCCTATCAAGTCAAGATTTAAAATTTGCAAATGAAATTAATAGTAACAAAAGTCAGGCTTGGCTGAGACAGTCAAGAACTGTCCATTGTATTGTAACAACTCGTTCTAGTTTGCCTTCTGCTGTAAAAAAACACTGACCAAAAACACCTTGGGGAGAAAAGGCTCATTTTAACTTATGGGCTGTGGACCATTATGGAGGGAAGGCGAGGTAGGAACATGAGGTAGGAGCTTGTGCTGTGAAGGCTTTTGAGTGGGGATATGTTTCTAAGGTGAATAAATACTAAGGAACAGGTGGCCAGGCCACGTAGTAAGGCTGTGTCTTGTAAGCGGCTGTGCTCTTGGACATTGATCAAGAGCCACTGCCTCTCCATATCCCTCTCAAAATGAATGAGTTCAGGGTTTTGGAAGCTGGCCTTCCTAGGATGTGTATTTATGATATCACTTTGCTATTCTAATTTGTTTCCCTGGTGACATATGCTGTGGAGTATCTTTTCATATGCTTTGTCATCTGTATATTTTCTTTAGTGTCTGTTTAAGCCTTTGACTTAGTTTCTAATTGGCTTGCTTGTTTACTTAGTGTAGAGTGTTCAGAATTCTTTGTGTGTTTTCTATTGTAGTACTTTACCGAATGTGCTTTTTTTTTTTTCTCCACCCACCCCATGGTTTGTCTTCTCATTTTCTCAAAATTGTCTTTCATGAAATGGTAGTCTTAAATTTTAATTGAATCAAGAAGATAGATTAAACAATGATTTTTTGAGTAGTGTGTGTGTGTGTGTGTGTGTGTGTGTGTGTGTGTGTGTGTTCATGGAGGCCCTAAGAGGGCATTGGATCCCCCTGGTGCTGTAGCTGTAAGCAGTTGTGAGCAGCCTTGTATGGGTGCTGGTAACTGAACTCAGATCCTCTGGAAAAGCAGCAGTTGCTCTGAACTGCCGTGCCAGCCCCCATCCAGTTTTGTTTCCATAGATTAGATTATTAACATTCTACACGAAAAACTCATTATCGAGTCCTCAGCTTGGTGATCTCCCTTTCCCTCCCCTCCTCTCCTCCTATAATTCCCTGTCCCCTGCTCTCCCCCTCATATTTCTCCTTTTCACCTATGTATTCTTTCTCTGTGCCCATTGTCCTGACCCATCAATACATACCTTCTGTTTCCATTGCCCTGAGCCACGACTTACAATTCTATGTATTAGTTTCTGTCAAATACTTGGACTTCATCCCCAGGTTACCAGATAGGAAACCTTTTTGTTGGTGTTGCTGTTTTTTTTTTTTTTTTTTTTGGCAAACATGCACTTCAAACTGAATATTACCAGATATTTTTAGCAATCAGATCATGGCTCTTCATTTCTATTTCCTAACACAGTTTACTTCTCCAGTTTGTGTAGCTCAGAAAACAGCCCACCATTCTCTTCTACACAGGGCAGGAGTCTTCTAAGTCATCTCTCCAGTCCTTTCCTCATCTTAATGCAGTCACCCATTCACCCTTTAGCACACCTTCTAATTTGGATTCTCTGCTCAGTACTTGGGGCTACTCAGCAGCTACTTCCTCATTTACTTAGCTGCTATTGTGTCTTTCTGCTTTCTCCCCACTGGGATGGGATTTCTGACTTCTTTGTTCGTGGTAGCATGGTAATCCATCCCTGTCTGCCTCCAAGCAGACTCTCAGAAAGGATTTATCAGAATTCTGGGCAAAGTTAAGAACTAGTGGTGCCTCTGGAAAGTGAAGTAGATGATGCTTGGCTCTAGAGTCAAGCCACCCAGTGAATGGTGCCCTGTTGCATATACAGTAAAATCCAGGCTTCTGACTGTTGTCTACAAAACCCTGCAGACATCGGCTCCCTGCCAGTTATGTATTTGACCTCACTGACTGCCATTTTCCCAGTGCACTCTCTTCTAGGCCATTGACTATTACTCACTGAACATGGAACTTCTTTCTGTTTGTTGACACTTACACAAACACCTCTGGATCTTCACATCTATGGCTTTTCTTTACCTTTCAGTTTTTCTCTAAGTGAATTCTCACTCAGGTTAATGCAGTCACCCAGTCACCAGCTAGCATGTAACGTAACCGGGCTTGGATTCTCTGTCCAGAGTTCCTTGCTACTCAATAGCTTCTTAGTTGTTTGCTAAGTTGTTTATTGTCTCCCTTTGGGATGGGTTGTTGTCTGACTTCTTTCTTTATTGGAGCACAGTCATCTATCATAGTGCCCCCCATCTAGGTCGACACTCAGAAACTTTATTAAAATCTTGGGGAAATTTTACAACTCTTCATCCAGCTTCCTGTGTTTGAGGAGTCCTGTTGAAAGTTAGGATTTAGCAGTTATGAAAACCCAGTTCCTGCCCTCAAAAGAAATCTAGCGATCCCACAAGAGGGAAAGAAGTGATCAAGAAATAACAACACAGTGTAGAAGCTGTAGCAGAATCATCAGGTGTTTGGGAAATGTAAAGGAAGATAAATGGTTTACCTTACCTTAAGAGGAAGGGTGGTCTGAGCTCTTCCTCATACTACAGTAAGTCCTGGGGAAAGTGTAATAACATCCCAGTAACTAGAGAAGGAAAACAGCCTTCAAGAGTTCCACAAAAGGCCTGAAAATAAAGCTGTCCTCTGTGATCTCAGTCTCTCAAGACTGCATCAAACTAAACCAGACCAGAAAACAGACCCATCCCTAGCATCTCTGAATGAGTATCTTTGGCCTGCACTCCATCTTGGACAAAATGAAATTGTTACATATTGAGTTAAAGCAACACTTCCTTCTATTTGCTCAGCAATTAACAAGGCACATGGAAGGCTCATAGTTTTTGTACTTTACATGTTTGGGCCAATAGATTTGCATTGTATTTATTCCATTATTAGTCACACCATCTCAAGGGGCTTCACTTCTTTCAGTTTACCTTGCCATGAAAACCTTTCATTCCTTTTATTCTCTTTTTTTCTTTTACACAGTTGTCTAAGGTTTGCTGTGTGCGTGCTTTCTACCTAGCAAAGTTAAATGTATTAGTCCAGTTATCCTACCTCAGAAAGCAGCATGATCAGTTCTCTTCTACGAGACAGCAAGACCGTCCTGCCACGTCTACTGTTGACAATAGTGCCACTTCTTCAATCCATTTCTCATTCATTGTAGCCCATGTATCCATCAGAGTGCCAGGCTCCACATAGACACTGTTTGGCTTTATATACATACAGCAAAATCTTCAGTCTCTTACTTCTATTGCTCATGTAAATACTACACATGCATTATAGCATGATTTCTTAAGCCATCATTGTCATGTCATCTACATGATGGAGAATATATTTTCCTAAATGTATTATTTTGCATTTTTCCATTTGGAAGCTTCCTGAGATCATTTTCCCCTCTTTCAAGGTATTCTGAGCTGCCTTTAAAAAAATGATATAAGAAAACTGTAATTCTCAGCCTTGATTACACATTAGAATCACATGGGGAGATTAAAAACATATCCCTGCCCATTTTCCATCACATTTAATTCTAAATTAAATTCTGTAGGGTACATCTTTCTGTTTTTTAACTCCCTGACTGACTCTATTGTGTTAGAACAATTATTCTGAATGTCTTGCTCCTGAATGGAAGGACTAGGAACCATTAGCACCAGAACACCTGCAGCACCCAGGGATCCTCCATACCCAGTGAATCAGAGCATGTTAACAAGACTATCCCCTCCCAGAGTGGTTCCATGTTTACTCTAAGTTTCACTGTGAAATTTCCCACAGAAATCATTTGCTAAAATGATCAAGAAGAAACCCCATCATCTGCTTTTAGGAGCTCAGTGGTTCACATTTCTCACTCACAATCTTCATTCAGTCATGATGAGTTCTGACTTTTGAAATTTGTAGTAGTATTTTCACTCACAGTCAGCAAGAAAGATGTAAGAAATCATTAGCTCAAAATGGTCAAGGTGTTTTTCAATAATTTTGTCTTCAGAAGGAGTAATTACTTGATGCAAAGGTTTTTTGTTTCATTTTTCAAGCCCATATGTTCATCCACACCAATCAGAAAATGTCCCACCACCAAGACCTTCCTATATTCATCCAAATGTCCTCTTCAGGTTGCTTCTCTGATTCCAGAGGAAACACAGAAAGACCTTCTCAGAATGAATGGCTTTTCTCCCAGACATGGATTTTCAGATACAAAAAGAAAATACCCAAGAGAATGGCTCAAACACACAGACTCTAGCAAAGGATGTTAAATATTCCAAGGAAAATGATCAATAATGGGGCAGTTAAACACACCTCAAGTAACCCTGCCTGCCTCCAAAGCCTTAGGGAAGAAATCAAAACTGCATCTGAAACCCACAGTGAAAGTTAGCTGGGAACAGCACCTGGCCCCAGCCACGCTATGGCTGAGCTCATAAAAGCAGCGGGCAATTATGCAGCTCGTACCCTGTAAAATCTGTCAGTGCACATGGAAAACCAGAGGGGTTGCCAGAGGCCTGGCACAAATCAATGACATCCAGACTGCTAAATAAGGGAGAGCTGAGCAAGGAGGCACCGCGGATCAGGCCCGGGAAAGCTCCTTCGCTGCCATCAATCCAGCCGCATGCCTCAAATGCTCCAATAAATCATTTTAAGCTCAAGACGTCCCAAGAGGCAGAAGACACGGGGGACATTTGCAGAAAGAAAGCCATATTAGTTAAGTGCGGCAATTTGGCAACTATGGGGTCATCCCTTGAAGCCCTCCAAGGACAGTACAATGTCACCATCTCACCTCTCTGTCTCCCACAATTGACTGGCACAGTTGTGGGTTGAGATGAATGCATAGAGCAACCAGGATTTCATATTGCTTGTATCTGTCAGCATTATGATGTGGGAACAGTATTCTGTGTTATTTGACATGGTTAGCTGTGAGGACAGAACCCTGTAGGAAACTAACACATCCAGTTGACTATAGTACAGGCAAGGCCACACTTGCTCTGATTTCTCTCTGTCTAGGAGGCCTACTGTCTACCCTTCTTGGATCCCTGTGAGTCTTAGCTGCCTAACACTGATCACAATGTTTTTTTAATATCATAGGCTCCTTTTTTGGTCTCCCCATTTTGCTTTGGCTCAGAAAGCAGACAGATTCTTTTATAAATATAAGCCTGCTTATATCACTTACCTGTAGAACCTCTTGTTTGGTCCTTTCCATCACTGTAACTAAATGCCTGAGAGAGTCAACCTAAAAGCTAAAAGGTTTGTTTGGTTCATGGTTTCTGAGTTTCAGCCCAGGGTTGCTTAGCCTGTCACTTTGGACCTGGGGTAATAGAGTAGACCAAGCAATAGTACGTGGCAGGGTTGCTCACTTCCACTCAACAGGAAGGCAGAGGAGATAGGAAGCAGCCAGGGTCCCAGTACAAATGCCAGGCTTATCAGAATCTTATTTCTTGCTAATAGGCTTCATATCTTGAAGTTTCCACCACCTTCTCATAGTGCCACTAACTGAAGGCCAAGCTTTAACTAAGGGACCTCATGAAGGCCTTCAAGATCCAAGCTACTCACAACTTGCTAGCTTTATACCCATACAGGCTTGAAAAGAAAGGAGGAAGCATTCATGTTTAAGATATTCCTGGAGGTTCTGAACTTTTTCTTCTGCATTTGCTGTTTTGCCTACAAGGTTCCTTGTTTCCCTTCCTTCTCTTTGTTCAGATAGCTCCTCTCATATTGCTAGTCTCCTAGTCTATTAGAACTTGCAGTTTTCATCCACCTCGTAACCCCGTGTCTTAATCAATGTTCTGTTGTTGTGAAGCGACAACATGCCCACAACAACTCCTGTAAATTAATTAATTGGGGATTGCTTATAGTTTCAGAGGTTCAATCTGTTACCAGTATAGCTAGAAGCATAGTGATACACAGGCAGACAGGGTGCTGGAGAAGGAGCTGAGAGTACTGCATCTGAATCTACAGGCAGCAGAAAGAGAAAGACCTTTGGCCTGGCCTGAATGTTTAAAATCCCAAAGCTCACCCCCACTGACACACCTCCTCCAACAAATCCCCACCTACCCCAACAAGGCCACATCTCCTCATCTCTGTCTGGTAGTACTACTTCCTAATGACAAAGCATTCAAATATATGAGCTTATTGAGGCCATTTTCATTCATGTGACCACCTTTTGCTCCCTGTCCCCCATAGGCTTGTAGCCATATTATAATGCAAAATGCATTCAGTCTAACTTCAAAAGTCCCCATAGTCTATAATAGTCTCAACACTGTTCAAAAGTCCAAAGTTCAAAGTCTCTTCTGAGGCACTTTCTAACTGTAATCTCCTATAAGATCAAAATAAAAAAGCAGGCCGCATATTCCAATATACAATGGAACAGAATATACGACGTTACCATTCCAAAATGGAGGAAAGGGAACACAGAGAGGAAATACTGGACCAAAGCAAGACAGAAAACCAGCTGGGCGGACTCCAAATTCTGCATCTCCATGTCTGATGTCAAAATGCTCTTCAGATCTCCAACTCCTTTCAGCTTTGTTGATTGCAACACATTTCTCTCTCTTGGGCTGGTTCCATACCCTGTTAACATCTCTTATTGGCGGATATCCTACAATATCTTGGTGTTTGGAAGGCAATCCAGCTTCACCTTTACAGCTTCACTCAAAGACCTCTCCGGGCCTCCATGCAAGGACACCCCCGTCACATATTTGGCCTCAGTAGCTTTCTTTAGTTGCAGAGGTAGATTCTATAACTCTTTTCTTGTATCCTTGACTCTTAAACCAGAACCATGTGTCTGAATCTGCCAAATTTTTCTGTTTGCTAGGATTGTAACATGGCCCTTTCATTCAAATACATTTTCATTAGCTTTCCATTTCATTCATTGCCTAAGCTAGGCTCTCCTGGAACTTGTTCAGTGGCTGAGGCTTGAACTCAGAGTTCCACCTGCCTCTGCTTCCTGAGTCCTGGGCTTAAAGGTGTGCACCACCATGCCTGGCCACAAGCTTTGTAATTTCTTTTCATAAGTCTGAAGCTTAGCTGATGAGATCTTGTCCTGAGGTCACCACTCTCTTTATTCCAGGCTTTTCTTTGTCTCTTTGAGCACTGGACTTAGCTCTACTACACTTCTTGGTGCCCCTTTTCTCCTTAAACTGTACATTTTGTATTATTGTTTGCTCAGGTTGCCCCTTTTCATTATAGATCTGCATAGGAGAATAAGGCTTGCCATTTATAACCATATGATACAATCAATACTAGGCTGTTTTGAAATTTCCTCTGCCAACAATTGCTTTTAATTGAAAACTCTTCGATTTATCCACAGGCAGATTTTTTGGACAAGGGTAGGAAACAGCCACATTCTATACCAAAATACCACAAGAATGAGCTCTAAGCCACATACTAATATTCTTTCCCTTTGAAACCTCTTGAACTGATCCCCACAATCCACATCATCCTCGGCATCACTCACTTTCTTCCATGCTCCTACTAGTATATCCCATTAGGCCCAAAGTGCCCAAAGTCCACATTCTGCCAATAAGCAATATAGTCAGGCCTATCACAGCAATAACTCACTCCTTGTACTAAATTTTGTTTTAGTCAATGGTCTATTGATGTAAGGAGACACCACGACCACAGCAACTGTTATAAGGGAAAGTCTTTAATTGGAGCTGGCTTACAGTTTCAGAGGTTTAGTCCATTGTCATCACGGTGAGAAGCATGGCAGTGTGCAGGCAGACATGGAGATGGAGAAGTACCTTGATTGTTCTACATCTGGATCCACAGGCACCAAGAAGAGAGTGACACTGGGCCTAGAGTGAGCATTTGAAACCCCCCCAAGCCCATCCTCAGTGGCATACTTGCTCCAACAAGGCCACACCTCCCAATCCCTGTCAAGTAGCACTACTCCCTAGTGACCAAGGGTTCAAATCTATGAGTCTATGGGGAGCTATTCTTATTCAAACTACCACACTCTAGCTCCTCAATCACCCCTCTGTCACCTGGCAACACTTGCTTCTTCCCCTACCATTTGACACTATGTATTTTAAAGATTTGTGTTTTGAGAAATGTGAGACCATGAACTCCCAGAGGACAGCAAACTTTTGTATATTGTTTAAAATTTGTTGTACTCTAGCAAAGTCTGTACTCTTATTTCACAGTGTAGATGCTGGGCCTTTGTTTAGAGAATAATTCAGATGATATTAAAGTACAGTCTTAAAAGTCTTCATAAAAATGAAGCTAGAGTAATTTAATCATATTGATCTTTAAAACATGTAAATTTTACTCTTCAGTGAATTGCCATTATATCTATGATGAAATAACCAATCTAAACCCCTACTTCAGACACTTATAATAAGTGGCAACTTATTATAAAAAGAAAGAGTTTATTTCGACTTTCTTATAGTTTTCAAAGGTTAGTCATCATGGCAGGGAGCATGGCAGCTGGCAAGGTACTGGGGCAGTAGCTGAGAGCTTATATGTTCAGACAACTGAAAGGCAGAGAGAGAGAGCGAGAACAAGAGCAAGGGAGAGAGAGAGAGAGAGAGAGAGCTGATGCTGATTGGGAATGGTTTGAGCTTTTGAAACATTAAAGCTATGGGGCATACTTCCTCCAATAAACCTACACCTCTTAATCCTTCCCAAACAGTTCCACTAACTGGGAACCATGTATTCAAATACATGAGCCCATAGAGGTCATTCTCATCCAAACCACTACAGCATGTATGAAGGGTTGTAAGCATGTATGGTGTGTACCACATGAATACCTGATGCCCACAAAGGTCAGAAGAGGGCATCAGATCCCCTGGAACTGGAGTTATAGATAGTTGTGAACTTCCATATGGGTGCTGGGAATTGAACCTCCATCCACTGTAAGAACAAGTGCTCTCAACTACTGAGCCATCTCTCTAGGACCCAAGGTGCTTCTTATCGTTTGCCCTCAGATATGTTTTGTATTCCTTGAGTCTTGATGTAAGTATCATCAGCACAAAGACATCTTTGCTGCTTATTTCCTATGCAAATTTTGCTTTCACTTTTTCTTATCTGCTTGATATCTTCTTCTGTCATGTGATGTGATTTTTGAATATGTGTTTGTGTAATTATTTGTAGAGTGTTATCCCCCCTTTGGATTTTATGTTGTAGGGCCTGCATTGCTGACCACTCTACTTGTCTGTTCTAAAAACAGTTTCTGGCACAATTTATTGACTAACTGAGTAAGATTAATCAACTTCTTGCTGGGCCTTGAAGTTATTTCATACTTTTACACTATTATAATTAATACAACCATAATTTTATCTCAAATCCTTTCTTTCCATATTTAAGTTTTGGTTCAAGAATGACTTCTAAGTTTACAAATTAAAAGATATTAGCCTTTTTGAAATCTTTTACTAAATTCTCCCAAGCTTGTGCCTATAATAGTTGTCTCCCAATGTCATAGACTTCCTTCTCCTGTGCTTCCTTGTAAATACTGTACACATAAATATTGGGAAAAAACATTTTCTTATGTAAAAGTGAATATTATTCCATTTTATTGTTAAATTGCTATTGTGGTCTGAATGAGATTGGCCCTCTAGGACTAGAGAGATGGCTCAACCATTAAAGGGTAGGCTCACAGCCAAAACTATAAGAATGCACCCATAAGCTCATAGATTTGAAAGCCTGGTTACTAGGGAATGGCACTGTTTAAAAATACTAGGAGGTGTGGCCTTGTCAGAGGTGGTGTGGCCCTCTTGGAGGAAGTGCATCACGTAGAGGAGGGGTTTAAGGTTTCCTGGGCCCACACCAGGCCCAGTGTCTCTTTCACCCTGTTTCGACCTTTGGATCTAGATGTAGAACTCTCAGTTTCCATGTCTACCTGCATACTGCCATGCTACCTGCCATGAGGATAATGTACTAAACCTCTGAAACTGTAAGCAAACCCCAACTAAATGTTTTCTTTTTATAAGAGTTGGCATGGTCATGGTGTCTCTTCACAGCAATGCCCACATCCCCACACAAATATGTACCTACAAATGGATTATGTCTGAAGTAAATGACTATTTGTGAAGATGGGTGTCTAGTTGGCTCTAAATTATCAAAATTGTTGGTGGTTCCATCTCTAAAATTCTTTCTTGATTTGAAATATGACTGTGTCAGAAATAAATATAAAACAGAATACTAAGTAGGTATTAAGGCTAGAACACAGTGTCAGGTAACCAAGTGTTTTCATTTGTTTTGCTTTGTTTAGAGACAGTGTTTCACTCTGTAACAGCCCTGGCTTTCCTGGAACTGGCTTTGGCCTCAAACTCATGGATATCCATCTGGCCTCTGCCTACAGAGTGCTGGGATCAGAGGCATGTGCCTCCACATCTGGCCTGGTTTGTATTTTTGCTGCTGTGTAAACACCATGACCAATAGCAACTTTGGGAGGAGAGGGTTTGCTTGGCTTATATCTTTAGTTAACAGTCTGTCATTGAGGGAAGTTGGGGACAAACTCAGAGTAGGAACCATGAACAGAAACCACAAAGAATGCCATTTACTGGCTTGCTTTCTGGTTTCCTTTCATTGGGAACCAGGAAATGGGACTGCCCAGCCCTTGTTAAAAAGCCAGCATGACAGCAGGTACCTGGATATCCCAGCACCTGGAGGCTGAGACAAGGAGATCCTGGTGGCTCCCTGGGTAGCTACTGTAACCAAGTGAGAGACTATATCTCAAAAAGAGAGGCGGAGGAAGACACCCAATGCTGACCAGGACTGCTTAGCCATGGATAGCTCCTGCCTTCTACCTAAACCTTCAGGCCAAGAGCCTGAAGATGGATTTGGGGACACCACTACACTGCTTTGTTCCTTTTCTTGAGTAAATCTGATGAAATATGTGCTTAGTCATTTTCAGTCTGCTCCTTATCTAGGGTAACACCAAGAGCAAAACCTTGTAAATGTGTTTAACTGGAGATGATGTGCACAGTGTAATCCCAGCTCTTAGGAACCGGATATGGGATGAGAGTGAGTTTGAAAACAAAAAGGTAGCTGCTTAAGAATGTCTTATGTTTAATTATATTTCTAATGAATTGAATTATGACTAGGGTAGAAACTTGTACACTGCCAAAACAAAAATAAAGAGTATTTGGAAGCAAATAATAACAACAATTCTAACTCTTGGGAAATTTTATTTCTAGCATATTTCCTTTTCAGGGTATTTTATGAGCATATGCACACTGTAGGATATAAAACACTTTACAAATGTTTGGCTCTGTTTTCCACATGCTGTTTTATTGTACCCTGTTTCTTCACTTTATACCCTCATGCTTGTAAATCAGTATATTTAAAAAGTATAATCTTTATTAACTGAATTATTATATTGTTTGGTTGCATGTTCTTATCCTTTCCCAGACATTGGGACCATGTCTCAGGCTTCTGATTCATGGTTGCATAGACTGTGGCTAGCTAACATCATGGTGTATAACTTATTGATCTTACTTTCAGATCGACTCCAGGTGGCTAGGTTATTTTCCAGGTAAGCCATTCACTTAGCAGCTCATGTGAACACTATCCACGCTACTCTGATTGTCACCGACTATGATGATTTAGAAAAGCTTCATTCCTTAGTGTATCCAAAGTATCTCCATGCTTTCCAGGGCCACACTTTTAAGATGGTAATAGGCTAGTGCTGTTTGCTAATTTCATATATCCACCCCTCCCTGTTTTCTGCATGCTAACAGCCTTATCCTCATCTACTTTCTAGTATGACAGTTTGATGGTGACAGAACTCTGTAGGTATGACCGAGTTCTTTTGTGGTGGTTGTTCTACTGGACATCGACCCCAGGCTTCACATATGTAATCCAAGTGTTCTGTCATGTGCTGGACCCACAGTCTGGAGCTGGGTCCTTTAACTGTATCAGTTAATTACATCAAGGAATATTGCCGGGCTGTGATGGTGCACACCTGATGGGTAGAGTCCTTCTGTGTATATGTTTGTCTTATTGGTTGATAAATAAAGTACTGTTGGCCAATAGGGAAGCAAGATAGGTGGGACTAGGAGTTGAGGAGGATTCTGGGAAATGTAGTAAAGAGAAGTCTTGTGATCCAGGCAGGAAGTGACATAGAGGCAGATTCAGAATATAAGCAGGAACAAGCAGGAAATTGCTCTCTTCTTCCTCCATTCTTCTCTGTGGAGCTTCCATGTGATCCCAGGAAGAGGACGCATGCTGCCAGCATCCTCCATAAGCTAAGTCTTTATAAATATATAGATTATGGCTATGGTTGATACTTAAGACAGAGCAAGCAAGTAAGAAATCCTAGTCAGTGGCCAGTAGTATTGTTATTAATATAAGTCTTTGTGTGTTACTTGCGGCCCTAATGTGGCGACAGGTGGAACTCAGGTGGCTGGCAGAAAGAGTTATCGTTACACATACCTTTATTCCCAGCATTCTGGAGGCAGAGGCAGGTGGAACTTGGTGAGTTTGAGGGTAGCCTGGTCTACAGAGCCAGTCCTATTACAGTCAGGGCTACATAGAGAGACACTATCTAGAAAACAAACAAACAGAAAACCAACAAACAAAACAAAAAAGGAAAGAAAGAAATATTGTATTATGGCAACTATTTCCTCCATTCCCCACTTAGAATTCTGTTTAGGTTTGATTTTTGATAAAAATGGATAGACCATCAAATATGTAATTTTTTCCCTTAAAGCTCATTATTTTTATGCTTCAAAGTTTTATTTCCATTTAGAAGAAAAGTATTCATCTGCATTTTCATTCAGAGGTTTAAAATTTGTATTACCTCGCCCCCCCATTTATGTAGTACAAAAAATGTCTAAGTTGATTTTAAAACATAATTATTTTCTCCAGTAAATTATTAAACATGGTGTTCTGGGCTGGGGAGATAGCTCAGTGTGTAAACTGCTTATCCCACATGCATAAAGGCCTGAGCTCTTCCCTCAGTTATCCATAGAAAGAGCCAGTTATATGTCACATCCTTGTAATCACAGTGCTGGTGAGGCAGAGATAGGAGGACCTCTGGGGATGCTAGCCAGCCAACCTAGCCCAATGCATGAGCTTCCGACCAATGAGTGATCCTGTCTCAAAAGCAGGGTGATGGCTAAAGAGAGCATACCTGAGGTTGGCCTCTGGATGCCATGTGCATACATACATGCACTCCTATGAATAGGAACACACATATATACATACACACACATAATTATTATCTTTCCCCTTTGATCTTTTGTTCTTAAAGTTATAAATAATTATATTTAAAACCAATTATAATTAAAGTCAATTTCTGGGCTTTTGCTTTAGTTACTAAATTATACAATTTTTATGTAAGTACAATACTGTTTTGAATAAAGATTCGAATTTAATTAGTTCAAACTAATCATTTCTCGTTAATCTTAATACTTCCCTGTTTTTTGTTCAGACAAAAATTCCATACACCCAAAAATACAAAAGTAGAATCCTGATTAGAGTTTTGTCAGTTTAAAAATGACTTTGTGACATTTGAATACCTTCTCAGTATTTATATTTCCTTCTAGATTGCTCTTCAGTTACTTATGTCTTTCGGTAGCATGTTGTCACTTCCTTTGTCTAGATCCTACACAGTAAAAACTGCTTTTCTTTTCTAATTGTCTTGCATTCGTCCTTTCAATTGTGGATGGAAGAACAAGTATGCTGAGCAAATACTCTACCACAGAATCGCACCTCCAGACCCCCAATGTATTTGCATTTTTTCAATTTTATTGACTTTTAGTTGATATATAATGAATGTGCACTGTCAATCGCAGTATATAGTAAAGGAACTTGTTATATGATTTTTAACTATGTGTATGTATCTGTCTGTGCATATGAGTTCAGGAGCTGGTGGGGGCCAGAACCATCAAATCTCCTGGAGCTGGAGTGACAGGTAGTTGTGAGCTATGGGAGCCACCAGATGTGATTGCTGGGAATTGAACTCAGGTCCTCTGTAAAAGCAGTACATGCTCTTCATCACTGAGACATCTTACCAGCATGTATTTTGCTACATTGTATAATGTTACCATCCCATCCTTTGCTTTCCACAAGAGACAGTTACACTGATAATTTAAAAAACCTAGGCTATATATATATATATATATATATATTATATATATATATATATTTAAAGTAAATATATCAAATCCATACTACCACTAGAAGTGGTATAGCTTGTTTCTTTTTAAGGAAAATCGAGTTAATTAGATTTATTGTTTTCAGCCGCTAGTGATTTGGCTGCCTGAATTTGAATTTCTATCATATGGAAAGTTTTATACTCATTACATAAAAGCACCGCAGATTTTTCCGTTCCCAGCATCGTCCCATGGTAGCTATATGCCACTCCTGGATAATAAACTTTTAAGTTAGGAACACATAGCAATATTACAGAATCCCCCTGGCAATGTATATGGACTGATAAACAGTGAATTTGTGCAGTAAGGATCCAAGGGCATAGGATGGGAGAGCCTTGTACACAAGCATTTCCTGTTGACCTAATGCATTATGAATACAGCTTTCGGGTAGTATAGTGTGGCTTTCTACACAGGTCAGGAAATTGTCCTAGGTGATATGAACTGATAAATATGCACAAGGAGACAAGCCAGTTGCATCTCCCCAGAGCCAGTTGTTGGCTGAAGCATGATAGTCACATGTTTGTATTATGAATGTTGGTCCTAGTCTTCTGGGTACCAAGAGAGGCTTTGTGGGCACTCACTGAGATGAAGTTTCCCATGAATATCATGTTACCTTTTATTTCCAGATTATTTATTCATCAGCTTGAGAAACTTGGTTTAACTTGATATGTCAAGCCAGGCTGCAGACTGGTGTCATCTTAAGAATTTCTGGTTCAACTCAAGATTGTATGACAATTTTGAGAGAAGCTTGGACACTGACATTTGGTAAATCACCCAGGTGACTCCAATCTACAGTCAAAGCAGGGATTCTCCAGACCCTCTAGGCCTTTGCTTAAGCAACAACTGAGAAAGATAATGTTGCTGCTGTTTCTAGTGAAAATCTACCGAGAAACATGAAGTCATCTCCTCCTATATCTGGAAGCTTAGAAGGTAGCCACAGTGTGGATTCTGATAGGAAGAGATGTGGCTGCAGTATTAAGACCTGACATTATACCTATGTAGGATCAAGAAGCATTCTTTCAGGGAGGAAAAAGCATGGACCAGGAACCGGCATGTACTCACCTCCTGCTGTGTTCCTAGTGGGTTCACTTTTGTCTCATCCTCCTAGTTTTCTCACGGTGCTGCTATAGCTAAAGCTTTCAAGGGATTTTAACTCTTATTAAAGGAAGGGAAAGAGAAAATACAGTGAGTTTCAAAATATTTCATACTTAGTGAAACAAGGCTTCACAGGTACCTAAGACATTTATTTTAAGTCTGGGTCCGGCTAACTGTGATTAAATAAAGCCTGCAGTCCTTATAGTCTAAGGAGCCAGACAGATGTCAACTCTGATCTTTGGCTAAGGTAAGTATGACAAACCGTTTTGTGAAAGTCACCACCTTCACTAAGTAGTAGGCAAATGTTACCTTCTTCCATGTCAATGCCACCATGAAGCCCAGGGCCTGCCCTTTGCTAGCCACAGTCTGCAAGCAATATTTCAGTCTTCCTGCCATTTGCTTATTTTAAAACCTATTCTTCAATAATTCAAGATCAATGTCTTTCAGCACACACACACACACACACACACACACACACACACACACACACACACACACTCGGCAGTAGACATATCACAAGCATCTTTTTCCATATGGTGCTAGCTAGCAGTTTGGATTTAGTAGCAGTTTTTATAACTTTCAACTTACCACTGAAATGTCAGAACCCATGAGAATAAGACAACTTCTATTTTAGGTTTCAGATTCATTTGCTCTGATCTCTCAACCAGAAAAAATGGGCTCCAAAGGCCCCTTTATTCTGAATGTATTTAACTTTCAGCTCCCCACTACCTTTTCAGTTTATTAAGGGCGAGCGTGTTCCAGTATCTCCTTTCTTTGTTCACTTACTGACATTTATTGAGCATGTGCCATGAGGGGAGGCTGTCACTAGCGCTGACAAACTGACCTTTATGGCAGTGGAAACCGGAGCAAGAGAAACCACATTAAAAAATTACATTGCTCCATGACCAGGTCTTTAACTGATGCAAAGGCTCACCTCATTCTTAACCAGCTCAAGAAATTTGAGCACAAAACAGTGCAAACTAACTTGCTCCAAGAAAATTAATAAATTTGCCTCAGTACTGGCTTTTAAGGCAGGACTACATTTTATAATCCCCGAGTGGCTTCGAAAAGCCTGAAAAAAACCTCACTGGAAACATTTAACTTTTGATCCTTTTCACAAGTCAATGAGTCCTGCTTTCAGACACAGGCATCTTTTTTTCCACAGTTCTCCCTGGTCCACCAAGGAGCTGAGTGTCTACTTCTGTTTATGACTCATTTCAACAGAGAACTTACTCCATGGCAGTTGTTTACCAAGGATAGTTCATATCAAATGCTGATCCATTTGCTTATAACTGTCTGAATAAAGATTATTGCTAAGATGTTGTTTCCATAGGAATTTATTTTAGTGCAAGGGGGAATGACACTCTCAAATGATCATTAAATATCACACAAATTTACAATATTACAGACTTTTTTTTTTAAGTCAATGACATTCTAAAGTAATTTAGGGACCCACTAGTAAGGTTTTGGGGACTCTTTCATTATTTATTTGGCTGGATTGAAGAATTCCTTTTGACTTGCATGCAGACTTTGCTAGGCCGGTTGGAATCTATAGCCCAATTTGCTGTGATGGTTTTCCTGATCAGGCAGTGAGGTTCAGTGATGCCAAAGGGCTCCATTCTTCTTATAGAAGGTGTATAAAAGCAGCCTGTCCTTAAGTGTGGGTCATTTGCCTAAACTGGAATTATCTGTGGGTATTTAGACTTCATGGTGTGGATTCGTAAGCCCAGAATTGGACTAGGAGTTAAAACAATCTTTGAAGTATTAGCATGTGCCAAACTTTAATCAAAGGACAGCTATCTGCAGATTGGAAATTAATGGTGTTTCAAGGAGATAAGTCCTCTTGTTTGTCAAGTTTATTCATGGTGTACATGAGTTAAATTCCCAACCATCTACAATCCTTCTCTAATCTATTTTTCAGAGTTCAGAAAAATAGACGTTAATGTAAATCATTCTCAGCTCAGTGACACAGGCATGAGTGAGGGACTTTGGCGATGTGATTGCTTTTCATCTTCATGGGCTCTAATGTATGCAGATACAAGTTTCTAGTTATCCCTGTGCCAAAGGCATAAGAGCTTTCTCCCTCTTCTCTCTCCCCTGTCCTCCCTAGAAATTACTAACTAGTGTATGAAAGTGTTTACAATGTTCATGATGCTCAAATCACAGAGTGAGTTCTCCTTCCATTTGGAATTCATTTTTCGGAAGTTATTTGAATCCTGGTTTTGTTGGAGATCTCTTTCTCATACTACCCAGTGTAAGGTTAAAAACCAAAAAGGAAAAAGAAAAAAATCTTTTCTATATTTTTCTTTCTGTGTGGCTCACAGTGGATACCTTTTACTTCCACTTCTCTCCTTCTGGCCAATGACATCCCATTCTCCTTTAGATCCAACTGTCTTTTCCATAAGCAGCAACTCAGTGTTCTTCATCTCCTTGTCAGTAACTATATGAGGTTATTAAACAAGTGAACTATGGCTGGTTCACAAGAGCAAAGAACTCATCAAAAACTTTTTGTCTGCATTCTGAAATAATAGCATCTTAGACATATTAGTTAAATATATTACTAAAATTGGATTAAAAATTGAATGTGGATACTGGAAAATTTGAAATTACTTAAGTACTACATTTGTCTCTTGCCTTATTTTCCATTGGGCAATACTATTCCAATATAGATTTTGCTTTCTTTTAAAGGCCTAAAACTGTAGAAATTCAAAAAGGTGTTTTTAGGCCAGGTGTGATGACCTTGAAGCCAGTCTGGGCCACAATAGAAGGACCCAGCCTTAAACCAACTAATCAACAAAATAAACAAAAAGTTGTCAGCCAAACACAAATAACATAGACTTTCAAACTTTTCTTAGTTACAATGAAATACTCTAAAAAATAATAGTTGTGTTTTCCTGTGTGTGTCTGTGTATGTAAGTGTGTGTGTTTGACCAAGAGAGAGACAGAGGCAGAAAGAGACACAGCTAGAGATATAATGAAGATAAAACCAGGGCTGTGTGCTTTATGGCTGAGCTACACTATAGGGGAAGCTGTAGCCACACCTGCTGAGGGGCTGGCTACAGGTGTGCCTGACCACACCTGGGAGGGTGTGGTCAGGGTGAGGTAGAGTGGCCGACTCTTAGGTGGTGGGCTGTTTTCGCTTTTGTTTTTTTTGGCTTGCTGTATGGACTGCTGCCCTGCCGACTGGCTAGGTCGCTCTGTAAGTAAGGCTTTCCCCTATTAAATTCCCTTGTATTCAATCCCTTGTATTCATCATGAATACAAGGACCTGGGTTCAATCCCCAGCACCCACATGGCAGCACACAACTGTCTGTAACTCCAGTTCCAGGGGATCTGTTGCCTTCACACCAATGCACATAAAATAAAGTTAAATAAATTATTATTTAAAATACCTGACTCCGTATTGGTAATTTCCCACATTACTCCACCCCTAGTCCAAGACTAAACTGTGTTTCTGTTTGTTCATACAACTGATATTCATTGAGCATGTAGTGTATGCTTGGCATTAGGCTTATGTGATTGTGAGCAAAACACAGGTTTTGTTCTTTAGGGGTTTTCTGTTGAACACTATGTTATTAATGTCCCCAAAGGGTCAACTATAAGGTGACAGAGAGGATGAAAGTAAAATACTAAGTCCAGACAAGTGGTGGAGACAGTTCAGAGGAGACCTTGTGCCATCTTCTTGAGGGAAGCCACCATGTTTTAAGAGACAGGGGTTCGAACTCCTGTCTGATTAAATTAACTCAATTTTACATAAAAACAACTGGGATTCGAGCATCCACACTCAGTAACTCCTGAGTTTCCAAGAATAAGCAAGTGGAGTTCACGGACCCTCTGATACTTTGCATAGTTGAAGCATGACAGATTATAAGAACAGCAGGGTAGGGGCTCAGAGGTTAAGAGCACTGACTGCTCTTCCAGAGGACCTGGGTTCAATCCCCAGCACCCACATGGCAGCTCACAACTGTCTGTAACTCCAGTTCCAGGGGATCGGTTACCTTCACACCAATGCACATAAAATAAAGTTAAATAAATTATTGTTTTAAAAAAAGAGCATCAGGATAGATACCCTCTCTGAACTCCTTAAATTTTTCTGGTTCAATTAATAATGAAAGCACTTCTAAATACAGAAGTTACCTGGCAGATCTGACAGGCTTGGAGTCATCCCTGTGGATCCCCTAACATTTCCCCTGTGCCAGACCTCTCTCCATACCTGTACTGTCTCCCTCCTTTCTTGCCGTCCTCTATTCCTCCCCTGTCTCAGGCCTCTTGTTCTCCTCCCACCTCCTCTTCTTCCCTTCCCATCTAATTCCTCTCCACCCACACCCCATGATCCTCCCTTTCTTTGAGGTACTATGCAATCTTCTCTTGGGGTCCTCCTTATTTCCTAGCTCCTCTGGCAGTATGGATTGTAGACTGGTAATCCTTTGCTCTATGTCTAAAAATAAAAAATGAGTGAGTACAGACCATGTTTATCTTTTTGTGACTGGGTTACCTCACTCAGGAGGTTTTCTTCTAGTTCCATCCTTTTGCCTTTGAATTTCAAGATTCCATTGTTTTTTTGTTTTTTTTGTTATTTTTTATTTTTTGCTGAATAGTACTCCATTGTATACATATACCACATTTTCTCTATCCATTCCTCAGTTGAGGGGCATCTAGGTTGCTTCCAGGTTCTGGCTATTAAAATAATGCTGCTATGAACATAGTTGAACAGTTGCCCTTATTGTATGAATGTGCATTCTTTGGGTATATGACCAAGAGAGGAATTGCTGGATCTTGAGGTAGACTGATTCCCATTTTCCTGAGAAACCGCCATAGCCATACTGATTTCCAAAGTGGTTGTACAAGTTTGTACTCCCACCAGCAATGGAGGAGTGTTCCTCTTTCTCCACATCCTATCCAACATAGACTGTCAGTGGTGTTACTGATTTTAGCCATTCTGATAGGTGTAAGATGGTACCTCAGAGTGGTATTGAGCTGCATTTCCCTGATGGCTAAGGATGTTGAGCACTTTCTCAAGTGTATTTCATCCATTTTAGATTCCTCTGTTGAGAATTCTCTATTTAGTTCCGCACTCTACTTTTTAATTGCATTGTTTGGTGTTTTGGTGACTAGCTTTTTGACATCTTTATATATTTTGGTGATCAGCCCTCTGTCAGATGTGGGGTTGGCAAAGATCTTTTCCCATTCTGTGGTCTGGCGTTTTGTCTTGTTGACTGTGTCCTTTGCCTTACAGAAGCTTCTCAGTTTCATGAGGTCCCATTTATTAATTGTTGATCTGAATGTTTGTGCTACTGGTGTTATGTTCAGAAAGCAGTCTCCTATACCAATTTGTTTGAGGGTACCACCTACCTTCTCTTCTAGGAGGTTCAGTGTGGCTGAATTCATGTTGAGGTCCTTGATCCATTTGGATTTAAGTTTTGTGTGTGGTGATAGACATGGATCTATCTGCAATCTTCTACTAGTCTTAATCCAGTTATGCCAACACCATTTGTTGAAGACACTTTTTTCCCCATTGTATAACTTTAGTTTCTTTGTCAAAAATCAGGTGTTCATAGGTGTGTGGGTTAATATCAGGGTTTTCAATTTGATTCCATTGGTCAACCTGTCTATTTTTGTGCCACTACCAAGTTGTTTTCAGGACTATGGCTCTACAATAGAGCTTGAAGACAGGGTTGGCGATGCCTCCAGAAGACCCTTTATTGTACAGAGTTGTTTTGGCTATCCTGGGTTTTTTGTTTTTCCATATAAAGTTGAGTATTATTCCTTCAAGGTCTGTGAAGAACTGTGTTGGAATTTTGATGGGGATTGCATTGAATCTGTAGATTGCTTTTGGCAAGATTGCCATTTTTACTATGTTGATCCTACCTATCCAAGAGCATGGGAGATCTTTCCATTTTCTGGTATATTCTTTAATTTCTTTCTTTAAAGACTCAAAATTCTTACTATACAGGTCTTTCTCATTTTTGGTTAGTGTTACCCTAAGATGTTTTATGTTGTTAGTTGCTATTGTAAAGGGTGATGTTTCTATAACTTCTTTCTCAACACATTTATCATCTGTATATAGTAAGGCTACTGATTTTTTTTTGAGTTAATCTTGTATCCTGCCACTCTATCAACTGTAGGAGTTCCCTGGTAGAGTTTTTCAGGTCACTTATGTAAACTATCATATCATCCTCAAATAGTGAAAGTTTGACTTCATTCTTTCCAGTTTGTATCCCCTTGATCTCCTTTTGTTGTCTTATTGCTCTAGCTAGAACTTCAAGTACAATATTGAAGAGATTTGGAGAGAGTGGACAGCCTTGTCTTGTTCCTGATTTTAGAGGAATCTGGTTGAGTTTTTCTCCATTTATTTTGATGTTGGCTGTTTGTTTGCTGTATATTGCTTTCATCATGATATGGTATGTTCCGGTTATCTCTGATCTCTCCAAGACATTTATCATGAGGGGGTGTTGGATTTTGTCAAAGGCTTTTTCCGGCATCTAGTGAGATGATCATGTTTTTCTCTTTCAGTTTGTTTATATGGTGGATTACATTGATGGATTTTCGTATGTTGAACCATCCCTGAATTCCTAGGATAAAGCCCACTTGATCATGGTGGATAATTTCTCTGATGTGTTTTAGGATTCAATTTGCCAGTATTTTGTTGAATATTTTGCATCGATGTTCATGAGGGATATTGATCTGTAATTCTCTTTTTTCATTGTGTCTTTTTGTGGCTTGGGTACCAAGGTGATTGTAGCCTCATAGAAAGAGCTTGGCAATGCCCTTCTGCTGCTATTGTGTGGAACAATTTGAGGAGTATTGGTATTAGCTCTTCTTTGAATTTCTTGTAGAATTGAAATCATCTGCCCCTGGGCTTTTTTTTGTTGGTAGACTTTTGATGACTGCTTCTATTTCATTAGGGGTTATAGGTCAGTTTAAATCTCTTATCTGTTCTTGATTCAATTTTGATTTCAATTTTCTCCAGAAAATTGTCCATTTTCTTTAGATTTTCCAATTTTGTGGAATACAGGTTTTCAAAGTATAACCTTATGATTCTCTGTATTTTCTCAGTGTCTGTTGTTATGTTCCCCTTTTCAGTTCTGATTTTTTAATTAGCATGGTCTCTCTCTGCCTTCTGGTTAGTTTGGATAAAGGTTTGTCTATCTTGTTCACTTTCTCAAAGAACCAACTCTTTGTTTCATTGAATCTTTGTAGTTTTTTCCTAGTTTCTACTTTGTTAATTTCAGCCCTCAGTTTGATTATTTCCTGGCCTCTACTCCTCTGGGTCAAATTTGCTTCATTTTGTTCTAGAGCTTTTTGTGCCCTGTTAATTCTTTAGTGTGACTATTCTCTAGTTTCTTCATGTGGGCACTTAGTGCTATGAACTTTCCTCTTAGCACTGCTTTCAAAGTGTCCCATAAGTTTGAGTATGTTGTGTCTTCATTCTCATTAAATTCTAGGAAGTCTTTAATTTCTTTCATATTTCTTCCTTGACCTAGGAGTGGTGCAATTGTGCATTATTCAATTTTCATGAGTTTGTAGAGTTTCTGCAATTTGTGATATTGTTGAATTCTAACTTTAAAGCATGGTGGTCTGATAATATACAGGGGATTACTCCAGTTGTTTTGTATCTGTGGAGGCTTGTTATGTTGCCATGTGTGTGGTCGATTTTAGAGAAGGTTTCATGTGGCACTGAGAGGAAGGTATATTCTTTTGTGTTTGGATGCAATGTTCTATAGATGTCTGTTAATCCCAATTGGCTTATTACTTCTGTTATTTCTTTTTTTTCTTTGTTAAGTTTCTGTCTGGTGGTCCTGTCTAGTGGTAAGTGTGGGGTGTTGAAGTTTCCCATTATAAGTGTGTGAAGTTTTATGTATGATTTGTGCTTTAGTAATGTTTCTTTTATGAATGTGTGCCTTCATATTTGGCACATAGATGTCCAGAATTGAGACTTCATCCTGATGGACTTTTCCTGTGATGAGTATGAAATACCCTTTCATGGGGGAAGTCCTTCTGTATATGTTTGCCTTATTGGTTGTTGAATAAAGCACTGTCGGCCAGTAGGGAAGCAAGATTGGTGGGACTAGGAGTTGAGGAGGATTCTGGGAAATGTAGTAAAGAGAAATCTTGTGATTCAGGCAGGAAGTGACATAGCAGGCAGACTCAGAATATAAGCAGGACAAGCAGGAAATCATGCTCTTCCTCCACCTCTCTTCTCTGTGGAGTCGCCATGTGATTGCCAGCAAGAGAGGATGCATATGGCAGGTGTCCTCCACAAGGTAAGTCCTTATAAAATATATAGATTAGTAGTTATGGTTGATAATTAAGACTGAGCTAGCAAGTAAGAAATCCTAGTCATTGGCCAGAAGTATTGCAATTAATATAAGTCTCTGTGTGTTACTTTGGGTGCCCACATAGTGGTGGGGCTCGGGTGACTGGCAGAAAGATTTATCATCACAAATTGTGTTAGGCAGAAATAGCTGACCTGAACAATGGGGAGCTCTTGGTCTCCAGACTGATAGCTGGGATACTAGTATGAGACTGATCCATACCCCAGGAATGGGGGTTTCAGTGAGGAGACCTTGGAAATCTATGGTACCTTCCTTAGTAGTTCAGTACTTATCCCTAGCACAGGTGTGGACTTTGGGAGCCCAGTCCACATACAGGGATACTCCATGAGCCAAGACACATGGGGCTGGGCCTAGGCCCTATCCCAAAGGATACGATATACTCTGATGACCCCCTATGGAAGGCCTCACCCTCCCTGGGGAGCAGAAAGTATATGTGATAGGTGGCATATTAGTTGGGAGGGGGATGGTAGGGAAGGAGGGAGTGGGAACTGGGATTGACATGTAAAACAATCTTGTTGCTAATTCAAATAAAAAATAAAGAAAAAATGGTGTTAGGACATGGTTTTATGAACTTCCACATAAAAACTTCACAAAACCTTTAAAAGGGATTTTAGAAGCAAAAGAACAGAGACAAGCACGACCTCTTGGTAGCAGCATTTTCTTTGATGGTCTATGTTTTGTTAGATACAGTCAGCGACTCGAGCAGTTCCCTTATGCTCTTGACTCAGCATAAGCAGAAAAAAACACTTTTAAGAAGTGCTGCTAACAAGTGAATGTTGTCTACAAGCAGCTGGCAGTGGCAGTGACCACATCTCCAAGCTGGCAGCATGCTCTTTAATAGCAGCATAGATCAAGGTGGTGAGCGCAACTCTCAGTCCTGGTGGTAAATGTACCCTCACCATCTTAAAAAGACAGGGCTTTTTTGTTTAGCAGATAAAAGACCATGTGACCCAAAGACAGATTCAGATGAAACAAAACCACCAAAGGTTTACAATGTGTTTTAAAATGTACATAGTCTTGTAAAAGAAAAAGAAACAGGATAAAGTGTTTATAAAAAAAAAAAAAAAGTAGAGTAGCTAGTATGGTGGCACATGTCTTTAATCCCAGCACTCTTTTGGGAGGCAGAGGCACATAGATCTCTGTGATTTAAAGGCCAGCCTGGTGTACAGAGTGAATTCAAGGGTAGCCAAAGTTACACAGAGAAACCCTGTCTCATAAAAGGAAAAAATTAAAGTAAAAGAAATAGAGTTATAAAAATAAAAAAATGAATGAGTCACATAAAGATGGAAATCCACAGAGTCTGGATACTATATGCTATACTGCTGTCTTAAAATTTTTTGATTGCCAAGCAAAGAGCTATAGCTGCTAAAATACATTTGATTATATGTGCTGCTAAATTAATCCAACTTATATGTTTTAAAAATGTTTTAACTTCTAAATTTAAGGACAGATTACTTGGGAAAAGAGTTTTTGCTTATGTTTCCACAGAAAATGTAAAGCTATGATTCCTTCCAGACTAGTATGGTTTGATGAAGCAAGAACCCCTGAAATAGGTTCCCAGGTGATCCAACATCTAAAACAGCTGAGACGATGCAGTCTTACAGACTACAAAAACAAGGACCTGGCCAGGTTTCTGTGTTTTATCATGATCCCCATTGTATGGACATCGCCCCCAACCAGCAGGAAGCAGTTTGGAATGAATGACACCCAAAATCCCAAATATTGTTTATAAATGTTTGTTTTCATTTAAATGGGGTTGGTTACAAATGGTAATGATCACAACCAATCTTTTTTTAAAGAAAAAAAAGGGGAAATCACATTTAGAAATGAATACTTTGCATTGGTATGGATTTTCATTTATTGATACAGATTTAAGGTCAATTTTGTGATATGTATATGTCTCCTCTTATTTAGGTATTTTGTTTATACTGATCTTTTAAAATGTAATGCATGATTAAATACAGATTATTTAGTCACCTATAATAGTCAGAACTTATAATTAGGTTAGTTAGGTTTTCTAGATATAATACAGAGATATATTTGAGATGGATAGATATTCTTCAAACCTTTCAAAGACCTATAAAATATATGACTTTTAAATGGTTTAGGGTTTTTCATGACAGTGAGATACAACTGATCCTGACACACAAATTACATCAGAAAGGATGATGGCATTGAAGAAACTTAATATGGAGATTGCCTTCAACATGGCAAGATTAGCCATTTGGGCAAGACACTGCTTCTTGCCTGGACTGTTTGATAAATTGGACATAAAAGGCCCACAGGAATGTGACTGCTAAAGTTGCAAAACAAGACAGTCCTGAAGGGTTCCTGCTTCACTGAGAAGTCTGCCAGACACACTGTGGCCTATAGGCTGAAGATGGATGCCCCAAAGTTACAGAGGAGCTTTGGGTGGCGGTCCAGGTAACAAGTTGTCTCTGTCAATTCTAGAGTTTATATATTATCCTTCTGTGGTCTTTGATGGAGTTGAAGACAGATAGTTATGGTTATAGTTTTCTTTAGTTATTATAAAAGATAAGCTACATATAAGAACTTAGACTCAAAAAGATAGGATAGATGATAGAATATTTTCTTTAAATCTTGCTAAATGTTAATGAACTAAATATTGTAACTATAGTTCTTACTTGATAATTGTTTTGTTATATATTTTACTATGTTAATATTAAAACCCTTCTTTTTTATTTAGTCAGAAAAGAGATGATGGGGGAAGTCCTTCTGTGTATGTTTGCCTTATTGGTTGTTGAGTAAAGCACTGTTGGCCAATAGGGGAGCAAGTTAGGTGGGACTAGGAGTCAAGGAGGATTCTGGGAAATGTAGTAAAGAGAAGTCTTGTAATCCAGGCAGGAAGTGACATAGCAGGCAGACTTAGAATATAAGCAGGACAAGCAGGAAATCATGTTCTTCCTCCTCCTCGCTTCTCTGTGGAGTTGTCATATGATTGCCTGCAAGAGAGGAAGCATACAGCCAGCGTCCTCAATAAGATAAGTCCTTAAAAATATATAGATTAGTAGTTATGGTTGATAATTAAGTCTGAGCTAGCAAGTAAGAAATCCTAGTCATTGGCCAGCAGCATTGTAGCTAATATTAATCTCTATGTGTTATTTTGGGTGCCCACCTGGCAGCAGGGCTCGGGTGGCTGGCAGAATTATCCTTACAGCCCTTCTTCATCTCTTTTGATTGATTTTAGTTTGAAGTCTAATTTGTTAGATATTAGGATTGCTATACCAGCTTGTTTCTTGGGTCCATTTGATCAGATAATCTTTTCCCAACCCTTTACTCTGAGGTAATATCTGTGTTTGACGTTGAGATGTGTTTCTTGTATGCAGAAGATTGGATTCTGTCTTTGTATCCATTCTGTTAGCCTGTAACTTTTGATAGGCAAGTTAAGACCATTGACATTGATTTTACCTCTGATTGTTGATTCTTATTATTTTTGAATTTGAAGTTGGTGGTGTTATTATGTGTGAATCCCCCCTCTTGTTTTCTTTTGGTGTTTGGTAAGGTGGGATAATATATTGCCTATGTTTTTGTGAGTGTAGTTATTTTCGTTGAGTTGGAGTTTTCCTTCCACTACTTTCTGTAGGGCTGGATTTGTGAATATGTATGGTTTAAATCTGATTTTGTCATGGAATATCTTGTTTTCTCCACCTATAGTGATTGAAAGCTTTTCTGGATACAGTAGTCTGGGTTGGCATCCATGTTCCCTTAGTGTTTGTAGAACATGTATCTATGACCTTCTGGCTTTCAAAGTTTCCATTGAGAAGTTGGTGTAACTTGGATAGTTCTGCCTTTATATGTTACTTGGCATTTTTCTTTTGCTGCTATTAATATTTTTTCTTTATTCTGTAAGTTTGGTGTTTTGATTATTATGTGGTCCAGTCTATTTGGTGTTCTGTAAGCTTCTTGTATTTTCCTAGGCATATTCTTCTTTAGGTCGGGGAAGTTTTCTTCTATGATTTTGTTGAATACATTTTCTGTACCTTTGAGCTGAATTTCTTCACCTTTTTCTCTACCTATTTTTCTTATGTTTGGCCTTTTCACAGTGTCCCATCTTTCCTGGATATTTTTTTAGGGATTTGTTGGACTTGAGATTTTCTTTGGTAGATTACTATATATCTTCTAGTGAGTCTTCAGCGCCTGAGATTCTGTCTTCCATCTCTTGTATTCTGTTGGTTATACTTGCATCTGAAGTTCCTCATCCTTTACCCCGTTTTTCTTTTTCAAGCATTCCTTCATTCTATGTTTTCTTTATTGTTTCTATTTCAGCTTTCAAACTTTGAACTGTTTGAATTGTTTCCTTCACTTGTTTGATTGTTTTTTTTTTTTTTCCTTGGATTTCTTTAGATTCTTTAAGAGGTTTCTTTATTTCTTGAATTTTTTGGTTTGTCTTTTCCTCCATTTCATGTAATTTTTGTTTCTTTTTTTGTCTATTTCTTTAAGCGATTTTTTCATTTCCTCTTTAAGGGTCTCTATCATTTCATAAGATAGTTTTTAAGGTCCGTCTCTTCTTCTTCCTCTGTGTTGGGCTCTTCAGATCTTGCTGGTGTGGAGGCCCTAGATTCTGGTGGTGTCATGTTGGTCTTTATGTTGTTGAGTGTATTCTTCTACTGTCATCTTCCCATCCCTTTTTCTAGTGGGTGCAGGTAGGGTATCTCCCTCTCCTGTAGTCTCCTAGTGGCATATGTGTGCCAAGATTTCATTCAGTGATTGCAACTCTGGATAATCTGGCCTCTTCTGCTATTCTCCTCACTCTGCAGAGGGCAGATGGTAAGCCAAGGGTGAGGTGTGGCCAGACTCAGGGTTAGCCTTCCTGCCTGGGTGGGTCCACTCTACTTGAGGAGCAGGCTGAGGAAGATCCAAGGAGGGGGTGGATGGCAGGACTTGGGTAATAGCCCCCAGACTCACCTCAAGCAGAGGGCGGAGGATGCAACACATCCTCACATAGTCAAACAAATATTCTATTCCATATCAACATGAAATTCATTTTTCTTCATCTTTTTGATATGAAAAAGCAACAAGAAGTTTGAAAGGTCACTAACATGTCCTGAGACACACAAGTAACTAGAAAAAATATAATTGATACCAATTTTCAAAGCTCAATACATAATATTAATTCATGCAATTAGAAAAGTCTAGAATATAGTCATCATTTTAATGATCATAAACTTAATAGCTTCAAGTGGTTAAATTTGAGAATGACCTAATTTTCATCAGTTTAGATCTGATATATAGTTTGACCTGTATAGTCACCAAGTACATTTTTGTCTGACAGAATGACTTGTTATTTGTACTTTCAGTCATTTATGCAAGAATTATTTTTATATTTTTAGATACAAGGTACCATTACTAGGAATTTTCAAAGTGTGATTTACAATTGAAGCAGCTTCCAGAAATTTCTTTGTCTTGGGAAAAAATTATAAATTAAAGCCCAACAATAGAAGAGACACTTTGTTGGAGTAACAGACACAGTGGAGTGTCTTGTCCCAGCAAACACTAAATGGCCATTGAGTGATTCACTCTGACTAACACTCTTCAAACTGCACCATAGTTTGGGTTAGCATCCCCACAGAGCCACGTATTACTGACTCACTCGTTAGTCTATGCCACAGTGGGAAAATGATTGGATCTTTAAAGGGCGTAATGATGGGAAGATGATGAAGAATTTTTGCATGCCTCCAAAGAGGCTGTTGGCACCTAAGTGCCTTTTCCTTTTTCTTTGCTTCCTGTCTGCCATGTAATGACCAGCTTTTTGCCCCACATGTTCCCACAGTGGTATTTGACCATACCACAGACTGAAAGTGTTAGTCCAATTGACTGTGGACTGAAACTTCTAAACTAAGGGCCAAAAGAGCTTTCCTCTTACCAGGTTATTTTTGAGTATTTTGTCACAGTGATGGAAAGCTGACCGACACACTGCTTGCTTCTTCCACCCTATCTTTAGAACTCAACACACAGGCTGAAAGTTTTTAGTAGGGTTATATTTAAAAATATATGTGGCAATAAATGTTCATTGGCTCCTATCTGGAGACAGTAGAGTTTGTGATGTGAGATGACAGGGAGGTTTCAAAATGGAATTATATGGACAGTTGAAATTTGGTGGATACATATTTTATGGTGAGCTATGGGATATATTCTCTGCACACATATTTAGTAAAACCCTCTCATCTGGTAGATGTCTACTCATCTGGTAGACAAAGAAAATAGGCCTTTATAGTATCATGTACAATATAGCCAGTGAAAAATGGATATATTGTAAAAACATGACAATAAGGGGATAAAGCCAACTAGTGATAGAGGGACAGTTTATTCCACTACTTAAAAAAATTCAAAATAGATTTGAATAAAAATAAATTAGCCTCCTTTCACAGATCATCGCTGGGTCAATTTGTTTTTCTACATTGCTGAACATTGAACTCAGGGCTTTGCACTTGCTGAGCATAGTTTCCACTGAGTCCACACTCCAGGCCTCAGCTCTGACTGTTAAAATAGTAATAATGCCAGCATTGTTCTAATGAGATGAGCATTGTTCTTGTATATGGTTAATGAAGGCACAATTTAGACTTCTCTGGGGAGTGCTTTGCAACAGTTAAGGGACAGTGTTTTGTGTCTGCAGTTTTGCTTATGCATGCACATATGTTTATAGTTATGTATGTACACATAGAATATATTTTCCTAGAAACATGATGATTTCAGTTAAAAATTCTTAATAAATATCACTATAGTAATAGCAATATGATAATGAAATTGGGCTAACAGTGATTATGAGAATTTTAAAGGAAGTAATTTTACTTTGCTGTGAAGAACTAGTGTCTTCATTCGTTAAAAAACAAACAAACAGAAAAAAAGAGAGCTTTTCACTAGTCCGCCTGGATAGTAACTGGTATATCCAAGACTTGAAGAAGCCAGGTCATGTAAATATTATACCCATATATTTAATTCACAATGGTTAGCTACTAGATTCGCAACCTTGTGTGGGATCCCACTGTCTAATTTGGAGCAAATCATTGTACTTTGGGGACAGTATCTGTTTCATCTGTAAAGGAAGTAATTGGGAGGTCTAGCTACATAACACAATGATGAGATTCAAATGTAAAGTTCATCTGAAATGCTTAGACCCCAGCTTCCTGGGACTGTTGAATATACTGACCTGCTCTGGATAAATAGCCTTCTAATTCCAAGTCAAAGACTATGGCTTTCTTGACATTACATGAGCTTCCATGCAGCACACTGGAAAGTGACTCTCAACCCATCATAACAGTGTCTTAGAAACCATTTGGAAGAATATATATATATATATATATATATATATATATATATATATATATGGGAACCATGCACATATATATCATGCATTCACTTGCTACAGGGATATGTTATGTTTTTAATCATTTCCTGTTATGCCCACAAACCAAACTATGAATAGTGAAACTATTATCCCTTTTAACCATTTATTTTTTATTTTTGAGAAATGTGAGCAAACTGGAAATGCTTTTTCTTACTCTAAGAATTTGTAATTTCTTTGGGCAAAATTTGTCTCCACTAGAGAGAGATTATCTTTAAGCTCATGTCCTAAATTATGAAGCATGTATCTGCATGGAAGTTATAGCTGAGCTGTGTGCGCAGGGTTAACTGAGGGTTTGTTCAATGTATGGCACAGACTTGTGTGAATATTTCCTATGCAACCCAGTGCCATGTGCAACAAATATGCACAGTGAACATGTTTAGAAATCCACTTTTTGTTAACCCATAGAAAAAACTGTGTCCATGACAATTTCAATATGTAAATGTTTGGGAAACATTAATGCCCTATTAAAAAAGTGTAAACTCAAAACAAAATACATTTCATTCTCCTTTGCAGTTGCAAGTAAAGGTAGAAAAAGCAACAGCCAGATGCTGAAGGTTCTACGTGTTCCATAATCATTTCTGGCATAAGCTTGATGAAATGCCACTGGAGGATTCTGAGCAGGGGCATTCCACGATAAGCCTGAATTTCTGAGATTGCTTACTGGGGAGTGTGGTGAGATCCCGTACTCAGAAACACCCAGTTCAGTGTGGAGCATGCTCCACACCCAGAGGATCAACATTGGTCACAGAGGAGTGCCAAGGAAGGGCTCAGAGATGGTGGGGTCCACACTCGCTTATACACAAGGATATATGATACAGACAAAAATTAAAAGCAGTTTCTCTAAGGCAGAAAACATGAATGTGCATGGATCTTTAAGTAAATGTTTGCCTTTATGCTAGAATTGAATGGATCTGAAATACTGATCTATGATAATGAAATGCAGGTCATTCCCACCTAATCACTGAAAAAAAAATTTCTGCACAGCAACAAAAATATAACATATCGACTAGAAATAGACATCATTAATACTGTGATAAAAATTGTGCATGGTTTCTGTGGGACTCTAGGCCTAATCTGAGTTTAAAAGCCTTAAGTTTGAGGGAAGGACACCAAGTCACAAGGTTTTATAATTGTACCCAGCAGCCATCCATAGGAAGTGGTGAACTGGAGAAAATGATAGATGGATTACTACAATACGTTGTGACTCAGAGCAGACAGAGGGGAGAGCTAAGGATTCAAGTGAGAGAATGGAAAGGACTTAAATTATGGGGTGTGGATGATGGATTTAAAGAAAAAGAAACAATCAAGTAACTGAAGGTCTTTTGAGGTCCTTTTCTCTAAATTGCCGTTTTAAGTAAGTTTCTCATTTTCTCTTAGTGGTTTGACCTTTCCTTACTGAGTTATGAGGTATTAATCCTTTCCTGTATGTCTTGGGAATACTCTTGTACTGTGTGAGTGAAGGAATAAGAAGGTGGAAGGGATGAAACTTATAGTCAGAGAACTTGACCTTTGGACTAAAATCTCAGCTGAGGGGACAGCTTGGAAAAGAGGTTAAAAGATGAAGTTCATTTACTAGAAGAAGAGAAAGGAATTTGTGACCAGGGAGTCAGACCAGCAGTAGCTACAACTTCTGAAGTCCTTTGTGATCGAATTGGAGCTCTGCAGCAGCAGAAGACAATAGGACAGGTGCCAAAGTCTTAGGCTCACTAGGAGTGGAGGTGAAGGGAGGTGGAGGAAGGGTATTCAGGACTTTTATCCCTACATGAAAACTGTCTTAGGGAGAAGCTGTTATCAAAGTGGAAGAATGGTGGCCTGGGAAGGGAAAGGGAGGCTGAGGAGAAAGAAACACAAACGTCCGATCCTGTCACCCCAGGAAAAGAAGCCATTTCGTGAAGTGTCTGGTAGGTACGTGTCAGTTAGTGTTTTGTAAAGGCCTGTGCAGTCACAGTTGTGCCAGTGAGAGGTGCTAACACAGAGTAGCCACCCTTCGGATGTCTTTGATGAACTATGAGCAGCCAGAGGACAAATCCAGATTCCATCTCAGGTTCATTATCTTTCAGATGTATCCTATCACTAAATTATTTAGCTTTATTGAGTCATAATCTTATTTTCTATATTTATGCAGATGACGTGTTCTCTTTCTGATTGCAGGTTGGGTGGTGTTTTAATCAAGAAAAGGAGAAAAATAAAACCTGCTACATTGCCAACATACTCTATAATGATCAATTTTAGAACAAGGCACAGATTGAAAGGTCGTTACTTGAAATGCTAACTCCTAGGATTTTAGACCTACCCAGCTAAGTGTTTCATTAAACGTGTTCCCTGTGGTGGCTCCATTTTGAGTCTTGGCCCTTCTTCCAGTATCCATTCATTTAGGAAAACCTGCAGGTCTCAGAAGTGCTGGGAACAGACATCTGGGCAGTCAGAGGGAAGGGAGTACAATCTTATTTCAGAAGATAATTAAGTAGGAGTTGACTGAGGTGGTTCCAAAGTTTTAGTTATAGATCAATATGAAAATGAATCAGGTTTATTTATAGTCATATTTTTCTCTTTGTTTAGAATATGCATGCTAATTTCTAAAGGTTAGATCTTCCTTATACTGGTAAAATTTTGAACAATGGGTTAATAAGTATGAACAAAGATCTTGAGTGAACAATATCATAAATATCATAAGTAAGAAAACCAACAGGAAAATGAAATCTAAACATTTCACATACTTAACAGGCAATATTTCAATCCACCTTCAGTTCAAAGCATTTGCCTTAGAATTCTTTTCATCCCAAACACCTGTTTTTTTTTCTTTCTTTCTTATATTTAATGATATTGGCATCTGTCTGCTATCTAGGCTGGAAGTTTGGTAACTACATTAGACAAATGTGGTCTCAATGAATGCATCCTTCAAAGTTCGAATGTTGGAATTGAAACCCATCAGCAATGGGACTAAGATGGGAGCCTTTCCAGAGGTGGCAGACTAGGAGTGCTTCTTGCCCACAAGACTGGCTTGCTGTTCTCACTAAGTGACTTAAATGGATAAGGTTCTCTCTGTTGTCCTTCTGAAAAGTGAGCTGCCCATTCTGTTCTCTATGTGAAGATGACTCAAAAGAGCAGCCTTCACCAGCAATGGGACTTCAGACACCTTGATATTTGACTTTACAGCTTTGAAAATTTTAAGAAGTAAATATCTGGATTTTAAAAAATTATGAATTAACCTTCTTGTCTAAGATATTTTGTTACAGCAGCTAACTAAGACAACACCTTCCTTCCTTCCTTTTGATGCTCACATTCAAGCCACAAGGTCCTGTATAGTCATAGTTCTCTATTTCTCACCATTTCCATTTATGCAGTTTGAAGAAGCATTGTCTACCTACCCATCCCTACTCATCTATCTATCTATCTATCTATCTATCTATCTATCTATCTATCTATCTATCATCTATTTACTGATTGAAATCACAACAATAGCTCCATATAACACATTTGCTTTTCTCTTTATGTTTTTAATTTTTTGTTTGCAGATTCAAATACATTATATCTTAAAAATCACTTCATTGATCTATTTTGTGCCCCTCCCTATTTCTTTCTGAGTCAGAGTTTCATGAAATTCAAGTTAGCTTCCAGCTCTCTGTGTAACTGAAGATGACCGTGAACTTATCTTCATGAGTTCACCTCCCAAGTGCTAGGATTGGAGACGGGCATCACCACATTCAATTTTATATGGTGCTAGGGATTGAACCCAGGACCTAATGCATGCTAGTAACACCTATGTAACCATGCTGCATCACCAGCCCAAGCCAATGCTATGTGAGGAACCACAGAGAAACAAAGGCACTTGACATTTTAGTTTCTTTTGCTTAACTATTCCTGAGATTTATCCTGTTGCTACTAATACCAGCAAGTTCTCGATTTATTCACTAGCAACCTGTCACACATCCATGTATTTATTGGTGTTTTGGTACTTTCACGCTTTGAGTTTGTATTAGTTTTTTATTGCTGTGTATCAGATTGTTCCAAATTTAGCCAAAAACAATACACATTTGCTGTCTCACCTGGAATAGTTTAGTTGGGTCCTCTTTAATACTGCCACTAAGGTGTCATCCAAGGCTGGGTTCTCTTCTGGAGGAAAGATCTTCTTGCAGACTTACTCAGCTTGTTGCCAGAATTCCCTTCCTAGAGGCTGTAGGGAGGAGTACTGGCTGGCTGCTTAGATGCCAGAAACGGAGACAACATGGAATCATACAATGTAGTGTAATCACAGGAGGGGATATTGGCATTGCTTAGAAACAACTTCTGATCCATTCACGCCCCAAGGGAGAGAATTATATTGAGGCTTAGCTTAAAAATTGGAGGACTATGACAGTGGGAGCTACCTTGCAGTCCATCACCATGGGGCTATTGCATGTAAATGTACTATGAGTGTTTATGTACAGGATTTTGTGGACATGTGTTTTTGTTTCTTCAGTATAAACATTCAAGAACAGAAATGATGGAAAATGTGGTTGAAAAATAACTTTTTAATAGACTGCCAAGCTATTTTTGAGAAGAGTTTTACCATTTAAAATTCCTGCCCAAATCTATAAGATTGCCATTTGTTCCACATTATCACCAGTGTTCACTAGCAATAGTCCCTTTCAGATCAGCCATTCAAGTGGATGTGTAGCCACATCTCATTATGGATTTACTTTGCATTTCCTCATGTGTTTATTGGCTACTCATGTATTTCTCTTCCTGAGTATTTACTCAAATCTTTGGACTTTCTTTTTTATTTGGTTGCTTGGTTTTACATATTCTTGATACAAGCCATATTTCAGCTAGATATACTCTAAATATTTCAATCCATTGCTTTGTTTTATCATTTTCCTTTTATTGGCTCTCTTTTATTAATTATTTTTCCAGCTTGATCACAGTTCCCCACTGTGCTCTGTTCCTACCAGTCCCACTCACAACTTCGTGCCCCCCAACCCCCCAACAATCCATCCCTCCTCCTTTCTCTTCAGAAAAGTTCAGACCTTGATATATCACAGCTAGACATGGTGTGAGACTAGGCACCTCTTCTGCTATTAGGATTGGATGAGGCAACCCACTGAGAGAAAAGGGTCCCAAAACCCAATAACACAGTTACGACAGCACTTGATCCCACAGTTAGGAGTCCCACAAGAAGACCAAGCTACACAACTGTCCCATATGTACATAGGGCCTAGGTCAGCCCCATGCAAGCTCTCTGGTTGGTGGTTCAGTCTCTGTGAGCCCAGCTTAGTTGATTCTGTGTGTCCTTGAACCATCTGGCTCCTACAATCCTTCTTCCCTCCTCTTCCATAGGATTCCCTGAGCTCCAGGGAATGTTTGGCTGTGGGTCTCTGCACCTGTTTCCATCAGTTGCTGAATTAAGCCTCTCTGGTGACAGGTGGACTAGCCACTAATCTGTGAGGTATATGAGAATATCATTAGGAATCAATTTGTTGTGCTGTTCAGCCTCTGTCCTGGCCTTCTAGGCAGTTCCAGGGGATGGTTCATTCTCACAGTTTGGGTCTCAAGCTGGAGCAGTCATTGGTTGGTTACTCCCATAATTTCTGCACCCTAGCACATGTTGTAGGCAGAACAAATTGTAGGCCAAAGGTTATGTGCCTTGGTTGGTATCCCAATCCCTCCACTGGAAGTCTTGCCTGGTTACCAGAGATGGCTAGTTCAGGCTTTATATTCTCCATTGCTAGGAGTCTTAGGTAGGGTCACCCTCATAGGTCCCTGGGAGTTTCTAATGTGGAACACAATTAATGTGGATCACAATGGAGTCAGAACTAGTCTGAAAAACAGATGTTTTATTAGGAAAGTACTCACACAATGGAGCCAGTCCTGTACAACCAGGTGGGAGAGGGAACTGAGAGAGCCACATGTGTGCGTCCCTCATATTTAAAACCTTGGCTATGTCACTCTGACCATGCCCAAGTGTTCTTTGTCAGCATCACCTGTGCCAGCCCTCAAGTGGGCATGGTCAGCATTTCTCCCTACAATTCCACTTTTAGTCTAAAAGAGGATTAAAACTTAACAGTGTAAATTATCTATAATTAACAATCATAAGGGTAAATTACAAGAAGTTATAATAATTTACTAATGTCACATCTTAACTATATCTATTCCAACTAAACCTTAAAGTCATCCAAAAGAGATGTCCAAGCTTGAACACCTCCTTCTAAACCCAACCTAAAACAATAGGAAACTAGGCCTAACTAGGTGTCAACAGTGGAGAAAGGGGGCTTAGTATTCTCCAAGGTACTTCCTGCTGAACTGGGATGACGACAGCCTCCTGGGGTCCTGTGGGGAAAAATGTTAGTGTAGTGAAAGTCCTGAATGGGTTATATCCAGTCCATGTCTGGTGGGAGATGCTTGACTGATGGTTCAGGTTGAAGTCCGTATCTTGATTGAAGTTCTTGTGTTGATTGAAGTCAGTACCCGAAGTTCTGGCCATAGTGTCAGTTGAAACAAAGCAAGTTGGATACAGTGTACTCGAGGAGGTATGGCCCATTTTCATTCTGGAGCATCCAGGGATTGCTTTCAGGCAGTTCTTCGTTGCCTGTGTGAGACTCAAACATAAATGTTAGAGGAGAAATTTTTACTTGTATATGTATGCATATTGAGAAAGGCAACAACAAAAAACAGCAATTATGAGGGAATGTATACTTTGAGAGAAAGAGCAAAGAAAAGACAAACAACAGTCCACAATTTTTCTCCTATTCTGTATTACATCAATTGGCTTCTTGATATAATACAGAAACTCTGAACTTTATTTTAACATTCTTGGATTTAGAGGAGGAAAGTCAAATCTAACTCTAAAGCCAGCATTGGTTTAATTGAATAGGAACTAGGAAATAAAGAGAAATTGATTATATATATATATATATATATATATATATATATATATATATATATTGCCATATAGCACATTCCCTCTGGACACCTGAGCCCCACTGCCTCATGGGAGCCCAAAATATCACACAGAAATTAATATTAGATGCAATGCTGCTGGCCAATGACTAGGATATCTTATCTGCTATCTCAGTCTTAATTATCAACCATAACTACTAATCTATATATTTTATAAGAATTTATCTTAATGAGGACGCTGGCCATATGTACCCCCTCTTGCTGGCGATCCACATGACAACTACAGAGAAGAAAGGAGAAGGAAGAGAGAATTTCCTGCTTGTTCCTGCTTATATTCTGAGTCTGCCTGCTATGTCACTTCCTCCCTGGATCACAAGACTTCTCTTTACTACATTTCCCAGAATCATCTTCGACTCCTAGTCTCACCTAACTTGCTTCCCTATTGGCCAACAGTACTTTATTTATCAAGTAATAAGACAAACATATACACTGAAGGACCTCCCCCATCATCTCTTCTTTTCTGTCTAAATAAAAAGAAGGGTTTTAACATTAACATAGTAAAATATATTACAAAACAGTTATCAAGTAAAAACTATAGTTATGATATTTATTTCTTTAATATTTAGTAAGATTTAAAGAAAATATCCTATCATCTATCCTATCTTTGTGAGTCCAAGGTCTTATATGTAGCTTATCTTTTATAATAACTAAAGAAAACTATAACAATAACTATCTGTCTTCAACTCCATCAAATACCACAGAAGGATAACACAAAGAGTAAGAGGTATGGCCTTGTTGGAGAAAGTGTGTCACTGGGAGTGGGCTTTGAGTTTCAAAAAATCCTTGCCATGTCTGTGGGTCAGGATGTAGTTCTTATCTACTGCTCCAGCACCTGCCTGCATACTGCCATGCTCCCCATCATAATGATAACGGAACAAACCTCTGAAACTGTAAGCAAGTCCCCAGTTAAATGCTTTGTCAAGATGACAAGAAACTAACCAGCACAATGATCCATATTTTTATCCAAAAATCTTAATTAGAAGTTAAGAGAATGGTTAATATGGCAACTTTAGTTATGCTACTAGTTTTCATAACTCTTATTTTTTAAGAATGCTCTGTTGTTTTGCCATTAGAATTTTCTTTTAGATTCATTTATTTCAATTTATGTGTTTAGGCTGCATGTGCAAGTGTACCATGTACATGCTTGGTGCCCATGGAGGTCAAAAAAGGGTTGTCACACCCATTGAACTGGATCATGGATGGTTGTGAGCTGTCCTGTGGGTGCTGAGAACCAAAGGCAGCTCATCTGCAGAAGCAACAGTACTCTTAACTTCTGAGACATTTCTCTGACACTCTGTTTTGTCATTTAATTCTGTCTGCTCACTATTAACTTATTTCTTCCCCTTATCACTTATTCTACTTAACTTTCTATGTTAGCATAGAATAAGCTGCTGACTCCTCCTTGTAACATCTGTTTGTGGTCCATGTTCAGTCATAGTGCATGCTCTGTATGGATCCTGATATCATGATTGTGAGCCTAGACTTGAGTGACTGAGATTTCTCTCCAGCCCTCTTATCAATTCTGGATCATCTTTTAGATAGAATGTTATATTAACTGCTGTTTGGATGAGGTTGATTTGCTTCCTAGAGGCATACAGATTTTCTGTGTGTGATAGTATTTGTGCCAGCCTGTCAGCTTTTACTACAAAATCGAAGCTCTGTTATTAGGTGCATAAACATTTTGAATCGTTTTGTCTTCTTTAAAAGAGTTTTTTTTAATTTATGCATCTGTATATGCCTGCTTGTCTGTTTGTACAGCATATGCAGAGATGCCTGTGAAAGCAGAAAGAGTTAGATGTCTAATGTGGGTGCTGGGAGCCAAACCTTAACCTCCGCACCTTCTCTCCAGCCCCAGCTTTGTCTCCTTGATGAATTATGAAGTGTCCCTCATCCTTGCCTTTGCAAAATTTCCTTGTTCTGGAGTTCACTGTGTTACACATCACACCATTCTCCTTCTTGTCACCATGACAATATCCCCGAGATAAACAACTTGAGGAGAGGAAAGGGTTATCTTGGCTTACTGTTCAGCAGTTCTAGTTCATGGTGTGCTCAGGTTGTGGCGGCACAGTACATGGTAGCAGAGCTGACACCATCATGATGGCAGGAAGTGAAGGATGCAGAAAGGGGTAGGACCCAAATATCCTCTTCAAGGGCATATCCTTACTGACCTAATTTCCTTCACTATGTTCTATCTCTTAAATGATCTACTACCTCCAAATAGCACCATCATCTGGTAATCAAGTTTTTAACACATGGACCCTTGGGGCCTATTTACCCAACTAACAGCAGATATTGAAATCGAACTAAAACAGTTGGAATTAGCTTTGCAACATGTACTCTGTAATTTTCAATTTAGTTGAATCTTGTTTTTATAATTGCATTTTTTTATGGACTGAGAATATAGTTCAGTACTGGACTGTTTGCTTAGCATTTGGTGAGCATGAGGGCTTCTGTTTCATTCCCAGCATTGCATATACGTTCACACACAAAAAAATGATTACTTTCTTACAGATTATATGTTAGTTCACTTTTTTTATTCCAATAACAGAATAATTGTGTCTGGGTAGTCCTGGATGACAAATGGTTTGTTTAGTTTACAGTTTTGGAGGCGAGATATCCAAGATCAGGTAGCTTTATCTGTTTAGTCTCTGGAATGGGTCAAACAGTAAGTGATGTCATAGCAGGAGTATGAGAAAAATCCCATGGCAATATAGAGAGCAAGAAAGTGAGCAGGGGAGCATCTTTTTCTTTTGTAACTTCTTTCTCCTGGTAAGCCATACCATACCACAGCTTCACCCAATTTTTCTTTTTTTCTAAATCAAAGTGCTTATTTATTTACAAATTCAATTTTCTTTTTTGTTGTTGTTCTTGTTCACTTTTGTCATGAGGACGTGTGTGTGTATGTGTGTGTGTGTGTGTGTAGGTGCCCACAGAAGCCAGAAAAAGATATCCAGTTCCCTGGAGTTAGAGGTTCTGAGCTGCCTCAAGGGGACTTAAGTCTGGTCCTCTGCAAGAGCAAAAAGCATTCCTAACTGTGGAGCCATCTCTCTAGCTCCATCACTTTGTTTGAAGTACCTGAATTCCTATTCCTATAAATTCTATTCAATAACTCTCTTGTTTTGTTTTTCAAGACAATATTTCTCTGTGTAGCCCTGGCTGTCCTGGAACTGGCACTATAGACTAGGCTGGCCTTAGAGATCTGTTTGCCTCTGCTTTACAATGCAGGAATTAAAGGCATGTGTTACCACCACCAGGCCCATTCAATAAAATATTTGTATAGATATTTTACTTTTCAGTTCCATTAGATTCTGGTGTCAATGGCCTGATCTTCCTTAAATCTTTTGGCCTAACTGTGTTATAAATGTTTAGTAATATCTATACAGCATAATTAATAACATAAGTAATAATAACATAAATGGTAGGAATCCAAGGGTAACCATAACAACAACTGAAAGGTATAGTGTTATAATAAAGTTGGGCAAACTGTTTCAGTCAAAAAGGACAACTTCACAGGAATTTGATGTTTCTCTCCTGACACCAGGGACTATAATTTTCATTTATCTTTATTAAAATTTTCTTCCTTAGGGTTGGATGTCAAATCCTCATAGATGTGAAAGTTATCTTTTTGTTTTGTGTATGTAGTACGGGAGGTTGAACCCAGGACTATCATGTCAGCTATGTTCCTTCTAACACTGAGCTGTGTCCCGAATTACTTTTATAGACCACTCCTTAGAGGTCAAAATCAAATTTTCTCATTTGTATTTTTTAATAAGCAAGGATTTAGACATGAAAAGTGAAAGCCAAACTTTAACTCCAGCATTCCCTTATGTAACTGAACCTTCTGTTGTTAATTTTCTAAAATACAAATTCCTGTGACAATAGTCCCTACACCTACAGCAAATTTACTAAGCCTCTAGGCCATGTTCTAGAAAGCACTAGAGAAAGAATCTTAAAAAGTACTGTAAATATGTCATTCTGAGGTCTTCACACAGGTAAGTTCTGGGCTGAAGGGCCAAGGAGAACTTTCAAAGCTGGGTTCATGCACAAGAGCTATAAACTGAACTTAGTGTTTTCACAGCTGGGAACTGTCTATGTACAGTTGCTGTCACTTGGCCGAAATCAAGGTCTAACTAAATGACTTCATCATACTCAAGGCTTATCTGTGGTCACAATATCCCCATAAGTAAACTATAAATGGCATTAAGGTGCTTTGACATTCACCCCACCTGGAAGAACAAGAAAAACAAACAAACTGAACAACAGCAACAAAAACAAAAGCAAAACAAAACCAAAACCTGAGTAGAAATTGAGCATTTTTGTTCAGCTCAATGGATTTCCTCAAACACACTTGCTTTCCGGGTGTGAATGGACTCTAATGTACCCTTATCTTTACAAAGCCTTTTTACTTTTTAAAAAAAGGAGAGCCATTAAGGAAATCAAAGAAGAGTAGGTGAGGTGGGGCTGGGTGAGGACCCGACAGTTTCACATGTCTCATTTTCTCAGTACCTATGCAGATTTTCTTAAATATCTTCTTTGAGAAAATGACCCTGGAGCAAGCATCAAAATCTCCGTCACATAGACAGATACCCTTGACTTCTAATCCCTGCCTCCAATTCTTAGGAGAATGAGTTTGCGCATTGTCTCCCTGATATTTGTTTTCTTATAGTTTATTTGTATTAAATGTACTCAGTATTTCTATTAGTTAGTTGGAGAACATACTGTCCTAAGTCCATGATTAATTTCACAAGCTTTATGTATCATTCACACTTTTGGCCGGTTAGGAGGCATTGCTTGTCTTTTGCATTTTTCTGTAGTATGTGGTTTATATTCATATTTTTTTAATACAAAAACTATAGACATCTCTCCCTCTCTTTCTCCTTATCTCCCTCTACCTCTATTTTCCAGAGCTTGTATTCTTAAGCCAGCATGAACACCTTGGGGGAAAGAGGCGGTTAATGAGTTAATTGAGTAAACCACAGATATATTAAATCGCAGCCCACACACGTAACACCCTCCTTTAACAGCCCCGCTCTTTAATAATCCACTAACTGTTGGCCCTGTAAAGTGCCAGGAGGAAAGCAGGGAACACCGATGTATGCATCCTAACTAGAGCACACAACCGATGAAAAGGGTAAAGTGCAAATAAATCCGGATTTTAATGTTCCTTAACTCTTTAGTGCCCTAGAGAGGAGGGATGAGTTCAACAAAAGGATCCTGTGTGAAGCCCTCCAGCACTGGCTTGTGACAGCTGGCAGGGGGGCAGAAGGGCTTATAAAGCCTGGAGAGGCAAGGCTGCAGGCTGCCTGGCCATCAGCGAGGACGGGTTAACCAGCTTTATCTGATCTTCAGTGATTTTACTGAACAATTAATGACCTGCAGTCTGGGGAAGTTCAAAGCTGGAAGTGAAGTCAGGGCTCCTCAAGACTCTGTCTGGCATTAAATGACAAGGACTAATTCAGGGCCCAGACAAAGCTGTTACTATGAGCCATTGGCAAGGGAGAAAATAAAATTTCTAAAAAGGGGTGGGGGAAAGCCCAAAAAGACAGAATGGAAACCAGAATTTAAAAAAAGTTTTATGCTTGGTTTTCCAAATTAATTTGGCATGGTTTTGACTCTGTTAGCTGCTGTCATTCAACTCTTTGATAAAGTTTCAGTTACAGGCACTTTTAGCCACTTATGGACATGCTGATGCATGACACTGCCCATGGAAAGTTTCTTGTCACTGCAAAATAAAAGGGTATGGCAATTATTTTTTTCATTAAGTTCTCATTTCAACCCCAGAGCATGCAACATTTAGAGATTAAATCCTTTGGAAATTGTATGAGCTGTTATTTCAGCAATAAAAAAAATGAAATAAAAGAACATTGATGTGTTTTGTTGCTGTCTTACTAGCAAAAGAATCTAATCACACAGGCTTTGTTAATGACACTTGGAATTACTAAGATTGCAAAAGATAAAATTGCTGAGTTTACACATTAGTGTTAGATCGGTTTTTATTGAGAGAAATAAAACGTCTCTAAAAACCGAGGGATCATATAATGCTTACTTCAATTTTATATCCCAATATTATTAAGGGTGAGATATCCGTGAAGTTGTATCCGAAGGTCTAACATAAAAGAATAGCAACTGTGGCTTGCTGGGTTGGTGCAGAGACAAGACACAAACAAGCTGGTATAGACAGAGAGAGTCTGTGCTGGCAGTCTTGGGCAATGGTCACATGACCCATCCCGAGGGTTCCGAAGGGGGGCTGCCTGTAAGAGTCATGGGCGAGAGAAGGGAAGGAGTCCAAGCTCGAAAAAGAGAGGACCAGAGTCCATCTGTGCAATTGTCAAGGTCTCGATTTATTGGGGCTCAGAGTGGGCTTATATAGCCCTGCAACAAGGAAATTAGGCAATCGGGGGCGGGGGGAGATAGCAGGAAGGAACGTCTGGTAGTTGCTGGGGCTGGGACCTTCCTTCGGTATCTTCGAAACAGCAGGCAGAAAGGCCCACGTCTTTTCTCAGAACGCAGTCGTTATCAGTCCCGCTTGGCCAAACTTATCTAATTATGGGTCACAAGAGACTCACAGGGTTGTCTTTAAGCCGCAAACTTTAAAGGTCATAAAAAGCTTACAAAAAGTGGGCTTTAAACCCCATAGTTTAGGGCCCATGGCCCTTAACAGTCACAGAGACAGCTCAGTTGGTAAACCGTGTGCATGTGAGCATGGTGACCTGGGTTTGAATCCTAGAATCCATGTAATAAGCTTCATGTGAAGATTGGCTTTGTAATCTGCAGAAGAGGCACATTGCTGGGCTGATACAGGCCAGCTAGTTTAACCAAATCAGCAAGTCACAGGCTAGCCTAACCAAATAAGAAAGCCATAGGCCCCTGTGAGGGATTCTGTCTCAAAAACCAGAGTGAATAGAGACTGAAAAATGAATCCAAGGATGACATTACACACACACACACACACACACACACACACACACACACACACACACACAAATACGAACTAATAAATACACAAATAAAGTAATTCTTGGGTATGCAGGGATCTCTGCTGTTTACAACTAGATGGTTTGGGACACTGTATCTCAAACATTGGTTATGTCAGTGAGATAGTATCAACTTAATGGGAGAAAGGATTTCTTTTGGTTCCTAATTTCAGAGGTTTCAATCCATGGTTGGCCTGACTCTATTTCAGGAGTGCTATGATGAGACAGAGTTTATTGGCAACAGCAACATGTGGAACAGGAGGACACTGCTTATCTCATAGCAGCCAGGAGGCAGGTTTGGGGGAAACAGACACTACTTGTCAAAACTACAGCTCAGTGACCTACTTCTCCTGAGAAGCACTCTCTACTTCTTTAGTGCTTCCTAACCATCTATTCAAAATCCCAATCCATGGGATTATCCATAGATGAAGACAGAATCCTCATGATCTAGTTATCTCCCAGAAGGCTCATCCTTGAACCCTGCTTGAACTGGGCAGTAAAGGGGTACATGTTTCATATTCAAACCATAGAGTGTTCATCTATCACCACAGTTCACTTTTCCCCCTTTTATTTTAGGTCAATATCCCAGCCCCAGGCATGGTTTTGCTTCTATTTAGGGTGGGTAACCCATAGTCAATTAAACTTTCCTGGAGACTCACTCAATCCTGTAAGTTGTAAATTTAATCATCACAGTGACTCACATGGGATCACAAGTCCAGTAAACTAGATTTAGGATATAGAGGCTGCTTCTTGATAGTCTTGGAGGCAAAAGTACCTAAGAAGATAGTTAGAATTAAACAATGATAAGCTAAGACTGGAGTGGATAAGAAAGCCTGAACATTAGTTAAACATGAAAACTATGTCCATTTTAAAATGAGGAGAAAATGATACAGTCACACTTCGAAGGACCTGACATACTGATATCTTCTGGGTTAAAATCAAATGCTTTTGCAATGGAATGTAATTAGAGGTTTTGACTTATCTGCTTCTAGAGTGAAGTTTATGTAATAATCCTTTTGAAAACATAAAAAAAAGAGCCCAGGCTTACAAGGCATTTTAGCACTTACTAAAAGGGAATCATCAGTTATGGTTTACCCCATAACTTAATCCTCAAGCCCAAGAGTGCCTTGGACAAAATCCCTCTAGTAAATCTGAAGTCCCATAGGCATCATTAAAATTGATGATTTAAATTTTTTCTTGTGGGGTGGGGATGGCATTACAAATTTGAGATTGTTGACTGTTGATTTTATGCCTTAGTAAGTACAGTGCCAAAAATTGCTTATTACTTACATTGCTAAGTTGTAGAGCATGATTATTTGTAAATCTTCTGGAAGATTTCTGGAAGATCTCTCTCTTTCTAACTGCAATGAACAGTTCTTCATTTCCTATAGGTGAAAGTTCAAATCACTGAGATGGTAAATGTTACTTGTTGTCCAGTTAAGCCCAAAGCAGACTGGATGGCCTTTCCATACCCTTCCTTGATGAATCAGTTGAATCACTCACGATTTTCTACAGAGAAAAGAAAAGGGTACTTGAAGACTGGGTGAAAATCTCCATAAGGGAAGAAAGGCTGGCACGAGTACATAGGTTAAGTCACGGGATGAGAGATTCATTTGGATGGAGGGTTATGGCTATTACTAGATCCTACATTATGTTGCTGACCCACTGAAAACATTTTAGTTTTTCTTGTTGCTGTGACAAGATGTAGGACAAAGGCCACTTGAAGAAAGAATGTCTTTATTTTGTGTCATAGTTTGAGACTCTAGTTTATCATGGTGGGAAAGGTGTGGAAGCAAGAGGGGCTCTAGCTTTGGCTACAGCAATGTGAGGAAGCTGGTCATATTGTGTCCACATTTAGGATGGAGAATGGGGAGGGGGAGAGGGACAGAAGGGTTGGAGGAAGGGAGAGGGGTACAGAGGGAGGGAAACTGGTTATGGTAGCTTGAATGTAATTGGTTGATGTCATTAGGAGGTGTGGCTTTGTTGGAGTAGGTTGTTCTTGTTGGAGGAAGTGTGTCATTGTGTAGGCAGGCTTTGAGGGCTCATACATGATAAAGCCATGCCCAGTATTTCAGACTGCTTCCTGTTGCCTGCACAAAATGTAGCAGTCTCAACTACCTCTTCAGCATTGTGTCTACTTATAGGCCACCATGATGATAATGGACTGAACTTCTGAACTGTGAGCCACAATTAAATGTTTTCCCCTTTTAAGAGTTGCTGTGGTCACGATGTCTCTCCACAATAGAAACCCTAATTAAGTCACTGGTACTCTGGTTGCTTTCTCCTTTTTGCTCAGTCTGTGGTGGGTTCTTATTTCCTCAGTTAAACCTGTGTAGATATATCCTCAAAGATGTGTCTCACAAGTGTCTATTAGGTGATTCCAAATGCAGTCATATTGACCATGAAAACCAAACATCAAATACACATTCTTTAAAATGTTGAAGACTTTTCACAATCTTGGTTTCTAAAGGGGTTGTTATGAAAGTCTTCTAGAAAAGACACCAGGAAGATAATTTTTGTATTTGTCTTAATCTTGATTTGGAGTTTACCTGAGCATGATGATAGTGTGGCAACCGTAGAGTAACTGATTACAGTAACCCATACAGAATAATGTGACCTGGAGACATGATGGCAGCCATTGGTGGTGGCATCCTGGAAGCCAATGTTGTCAATGTTGGTGGAATGGAAGGAACATACATGCCTGATATCCATGATGACCCCAGAAATCTTTGAGATGGTTGAAAGAAGACATTTATCTATTCTCTTCAATCCTGCCAGAATTGGGTCATGCAAATTGTAGACACCAAAATAATATTGCTTGAATGAATGAACTGATAACATAAAAATCAGCTGCTTATGTAGCCCTCAAAGGGGATAATGACATGAAAACTACTTCAAAAGATGAGAGTTCAGACTTCTTTCAACACATGTGTTGGTGATTTTTATTTTGTTCACCCAGTTCCATCTACCTTTCTCCATCCTGCTCTATGTTCATTGAAGGTCATGTCTATAGGCTGAGAAGACAGACTTTCTGGTCCTCAGCTTTTGGCTGGATTTTTCCCTATAAATATATGGGAAAAGACCAGCAAGAAGTGTAAGAAAGTCATTGTTCCTTGCCCACTTTCCCTGAGATCTTGTTTTGCATTGGTCAAAAGTTTTCACTGAAGTGTATGCATAAAGGATCCAGTCTAGATTCTGCTGACATTTCTCCCTTCTTTGATGTCATCTTTTTTGGATTGAACTGAGATATTGGGGAATTGCCTTATCCCTCTGTGTTGGTTCAAACTTATCTATACCTTGGGAAATGATATCGATATCAATTTATTTTAAATTACCCAACTTCATCTAGCCTACTTTTTGAGAGGGGCAATTAAATTAGATTTTCTGATGTTCTCTCTCTTTGTGTCTCTATCTATCTATCTATCTATCTATCTATCTATCTATCTATCTGTATTATATATATGTTAATATGTATACTTTAAAAAGAAAATTTAATTTAGATAATGAATATTTCAGATTATGAACTACTGGTCTAATCATGGGGTACCTTACTTATGGATATTTCTCATGCTCATTGTATAACTTCATAATCTCTCTCTCTCTCTATCCATCAATCCATTCATCATCTATAGTAAGGAAGTCTTAATGAGAGATCATGGTTGCTTCTGGACATGTCTATGGGGGATTATTTTGATTACTTTAATTGAGGTGGAAGACTCACCTGTTGTAGGTGGCACCATTCCCTAGGCAGGAGATTCTGGATTGTATGAGAGTAGAGAAAGCTAGCTGAACATTAGCATGTTTGCATGAATTCACTGCTCTCCAATTGTGAGTATGGACTGCTTCAAATACCTGCCACCCTGACTTCCTTGCAATGGTGGAGTATAACCTGGAACTGTGAGTTAAACTGACCTTTTTTCTCCCTCTAAGTTTATTTTGTTATAGCATTTTATTATAATTACTAGAAATGAAACTAGGAACATTGGTTTTATGGTATTTTGTTGTTGTTTATCTTTATTTTTTTAAGGCAGGGTTTCTCTACATAGCCTTGCCTGTCCCGGAACTGTGTAGACCTAGCTGCCCTCAAACTCACAGAGATATGCCTGCCTCTGACCACTGAGTACTGACATTAGAGTCTGTGTCCTCCACATCTAGCTGACAATGGATTTCAAAGAGAGATGAGTGGGTGCATTAGAAAGGGTGGTGGGTTTATGGATGGAGACTACAAAGAAACACAATTGTCACAGAAGAACAGAATTATCCACCGTAGATAAAGGAAATGATTTAGTCCATGTTCTTGCTATAACTAAATAACACAGACTGTGTAGTTATCAATAAAGATTTAGTTTAGTGGTGGTTCCAGAGCCTGGAAGCAACATCTGGTTATCAGTTGGTGATTGACTCTTTACTGATTTGTAACAGGGAGGATTACATCACATTGTGTGACAGAGCAAGTATGCCTAGGAACTACTACGACAAAGCATTTCCTTGATAATCTGTTAACTAATGAATAAATTAATCCCTCCTTTAGGTTTTGTCCACATAGTTACCAAAGGTCCTGCCTCCATAAGCTTATGAACTTGAAATTTAAGTAAATTAAGAAATTTGTAATACATAAAATCCAGGGGCACATACAAACCACAACAGGAAGGCTGAAGGAATATTTCCTTCTGCAAAGATGTCTTAGTACATTTGGGCTGCTGTGACAAAACTGTTTTAATTGAGTGATTTGTAAGCTATAGTCATTTAATTCTGTCAGTCAGGGAAGCTGAGAAGTCTATGGTCAAGACACCAGCAGGTTTGTTGTTGGGATGGTGATGCTCCTGGTTCACAGATGGCCATCTTTCCATTTTGACATTGCATGCTGAGAGGGGAAAGGGAAAAAAGAGATTGGTTAGGCATTTTGGTTTCTCAATGAGGACTGGAATCCTATTCCTTAGTACAGAACCCTCCAAAAGCTCCAACTCACAGGGGGACTGGGCTTCAGTATAGGATTTGAAAGAAGGTGCAAACACCCAGAACATAACAGTAGATGTGTCAACTTAGGAAATGCAGGCTTGACAGATTGTTCACTTTGGCAAGCAATTATAACATGTATCTTAGACAACGATATGTTCTCAATGCTATAATGCAAAGAAAACACTCTTGAAGTCCTCAATAAACAGTAAGCATGTGGTAATAGTCAATTATTGTTATTGGCCCATGTATTACTCCTGAAATGCTTGACTTTGTGTTTACCCATGCAGGCACTTTTGTTTCCTCCACAGTAGGTTTTAGTGGGTATAAAGTTTTGGTAGTAAATCACATATATGACTTTGAACACCCTACCTTTCCCCAGGGGTTCATTCCTTCATGTTATTGATGCTCTTTTTCAGACCTGAGGTAGGATCCTCAACTGGGATTCAATGCAGAAATCAGTTCTTGACTCCCATCTTTCTTTCTTTCTTTTTTTTTAATTGAAAAACCAGCTTTATGGAAGGCTTTATTGGGGGCTTATGATTTAGGGGGCATAGACCATATTGGGGAGAGGGTGTGGGAAGAGGAGCTTTCTTACATCTGGGCAGATCAGGAAGTAGAGAAAGGAGAATAGCAACACTACGCTTCTTTTTCCTTTACTCTTTAAAAAAAAAAATCACACAGAGCCCCTATCCATTGGTCATGTATTTCTTATTCAAGGAAAGATTTTCCCCATCAGCCAATCCTTTCTAGAGACACCCTCAAAGTGATGCCTCCTCACTAATATCTAGTACATTTCTTTTTGTATTAGAAACAAGCTTCTTTTACATGTCAATCCCTGTTCCCTTTCCCTCCCATCCTCCCATGCTCCTCCACAACCCCATCCCAACCTTTTTCTGCTCCCCAGGGAGGTCGAGGCCTTCCATGGGGGATCTTCAAAGTCTGTCATATCACTTGGAGCAGTGCCTAGGCCCTCCCCCATGTGTCTAGGATGACAGAATATCCCTCTATGTGGAGAGGGCTCCCAAAGTCCATTCATATACTAGGGATAAATACTGATCCACTACCCGAGGCCCCATAGATTGCCCAGACCTCCAAACCGACATCCTTGCTCAGGGGGTCTGGAACAGTCCTATGCTGGTTTCCCAGCTATCAGTCTGGGGTCCATGAACAACCCCTTGTTCAGGTCAGCTATCCCTGTGGGTTTCTCCAGTCTGGTCCTGACCCCTTTGCTCATCACTCCTCCCTCTCTGCAACTGGATTCCAGAGTTCAGCTCAGTGTTTAGCTGTGAGTGTCTGCCTCTGCTTCCATCAGTTACTGGATGAAGGCTCTAGGATGGCATGTAAAGTAGTCATTAATCTCATTATAGGGGAAGGGAATTTAAGGTGGCCTCTCAACCACTGCTTAGATTGTTAGTTGGAGTCAACCTTGTAGATCTCTGGATATTTCCCTAGCGCCAGAATTCTCTTTAAACCTATAATGGCTCCCTCTATAGTAGTATTTCTTTTCTTGCTCTCCTTAATTCTTCCCCTGACTAAATCTTCCTGCTCTCTCCTGTCCTCTTCTCCCTTTCTCTTTCTTCTAGCTTCCTTTCCCATCCCCCTATGCTCCCAACTAGCTCGGGAGATCTTGTCCCTTTCCCCTTCTCCAGGGGCTTTCTGTCTTTTTTTTTAAAACAATTATTTTCATGTTTAATTATTCTGTGTGGACCTGTGTGTGTGTGAACATTTTTCAGTAGGTTCTGGAAGTCAGATAACAACTTACAGGAGCTGGTTATCTCCTCCCTGTAGATTCTGGAGATCACAGTCAGCTTGTTGGGCTTGGCAGCATGTGTCTTTCCCCACTGATCACCTTGCTGAATCTCCTTCTCATTGTTCTGAGGCAATAAAATTCTAGTGAATATCTATGAGTAGAGGCAAAGGAGTAGCATGTCTCCATTTTATGTTTCAGACACACCAAAAAGGCAGTCACAGAATAAAGTAAAAGTTATAAAGACCCATACTTATCACTGACCCTAATGTGATACTTAAAATTAGTATCTGAGCTCCAAATGTGCCTATTTTATATCAGATGTTAGAAAAATCCATTGTTTTCAGAGAGTTTTGGACAGTGATCCAAGTCAAGATATAGTATCATGTTGAGATATTTCCTATGAGATCATCAGACTAATCTTTTCCAGAAAATTTCAATAAAAAGCTAATTAGAAATGCAACTAAAGATAAACTATTGTGACCCCAGGTGATAAATGGAAAGAGCTTCTGATTAGTAAACAGTTTTCAGGGTTGGTTGAAGTCCACTATTAAAGCATTCAATGGCTGGAATAAGGACATACATAATCTGGATTCTAAACATATATATTTATGTTCTAAACATATTATTATATTCTATTATATTCTATTATATTATATTCTAAACATATATATATTCCATAACAGAGGTAGACAATTTTTTTTAGCTTTGCTACAGCTTAGATAGTTTCCTAAGGCAGGATCCAGTCTTTCTTGCTTGCTTTTTCAATGTTACCAAGCACATTTATTATTTTTAATTGTCTTAGAGTTACAATTGTTATGATGAAACACCATGACCAAAACAAGTTGGGGAGGAAAGGGTTTGGCTTACTTATTTGGCTTACACTTCAAGGTTATAGTTTATCACTGAAGGAATTCAGGATAGGAACTCAAGCAGGGCTGGAATCTGGAGGCAGGAGCTGCCTATTGGCTTGCTTCCCATGACTTGCTCAGCCTGCTTTCTTATACAACCCAGGACCAATAGCCCAGGGATGGCACTATCCACTGTGGGCTGGGCCTTCTCCCATTGATCACTAATTGAGAAAATGCCTTGCAGTTGGATCTCATGGAAACATTTTTCTCAATTGAGTTTTCTTCCTCTCTGATGACTCTTGCTTGTGTCAGGTTAACATAAACCTGACAGTACAGCAGTACTATGAGAGGGCAGCCTAGGGTATTAAATACAAAGCTCCTGGTCTCTTTCTGGAGGTTTCAAAAGCATATCTTTGTTTTCTGGAGATCACCCTGGATTTACAAAGCCAAAGACAAGGCTCATGACAGTGGACCAGGCTTCAACTATTCCTGACTTTACCCACTGTTGTCTCTGAGGACTGCTGCAATTAGCGCATAAGGTGATGATATGTGAAAGTAGGGTCTTGGGGAGGTGGTTAGATCACAAATAGAGTCCTTATAAAGTACGCCCCTCCTGGGTTAGTTTCTGTTTTCATTGACTATGACAAAATACTGGACATAAATATCTTAAGGGAGAAATGATTTATTAGATCATGATTTCAGATGGTAGCATCAAAGACATTGTAGAGCCACTCATCCATGAGGGCTCCTGTTTTCATATAGAACATACAAAAGGTAGGAGAAAAAATGCTAGAATATTCTAGAGCCTTGGATTCTTCAAAAACAATTGCAGTCTTAATGTTTTGGACCTCTAGGTGGTTGGCCACTATTCTGTGAAGGTTGTAGGACTGTGATAACGTAACACATTAAAAAAACAAAACAAAACAAAACTATACACCAAGAGATCACTGATGAGCAGCAGTATATTGGCATACTGTAATGATGGCAATATAAAATAGCAATAGGAGAAGACCAGCAAAAAGCCTTGGAGCCCTGGGTGAGACATCTGGCCAGCACAATGCTGTAGATAGTCAGGTATGAAGTTTAACAGCAGTGTCTTTAGGTGTTCACTGACATGGGAATTGCAACAAGATCACCTCAAAGTAATAGGCATGTTATTTAATCTCATACCCTTCACAATTATGGGGGAAGTACTTTATAGCTCCTTTCGGGTTCTGGAATTGATGCATCCAACATTGACAAAAGAGAAGCAGTTCTTCCTTTTATCTTATCTTACTTTCTATAGTCTCAGTAACCCTTGGTCAGTTATCATCTGAAAATAGTACAAAGAAAATCCAGAAGTAAACAGCTCATGACTTGTTTTAGCGATTGTTGTGAGATTTCCTGCTCTATCCCTCTAAGCATTGAACCACTTCTTTATCAAGTATATATCCACATTGAAGATGCTATCCACATATTAGTCTACCCACTGAATAGATATGGGTTATTGGATTGGCCACCTTAACCATCCAGTGTTGAAGTTCTTGTGTTCAAGTAACCCTTTATTTTAATAAGTAATGGCCCCAAATCATTAGAGTACAAGTACTGATAATTTGGATATGTAGAAGGAATACAGTAAAGTGGATTCTTTAAGGGTAAAGATAGAAGTTCTATATTTAATAAGAAAACAAAAAGGCCTATGGTCAGAATGGATTGTTTCTCATGAAACTGTAAAGAAGTCTTGCAATGCTGAAATGCAGGTGCTGCCAGGCTTGTGTCTCTTTCTAGAGGCTCTAGGGATGAATCCATATCCAAGCCCGTGTAGACTGGAGGCTAAATTTAGTACTTTGCACATTGAACTCAGTTTTAGGAAGGTGCGTCTGCTTTATTGTTGCCCATTCACTGGGCTGGATCTTTTCTCCTAGAGGTGTTCTGCAATCTTTCTCACACTTCCAACTTCCCTACTCCAGAAGCATTGGGTAAAACCCCATTCAAATTAGAAAAGTGTTTTCTGTTTTTAAGGGTTTATGTGATTAAATTGGCTTCCTCCCAATTAATCCAGAGCAATCTCTGTATCTTCAGACCCATAATAGTTGTCTCTAAGGTCTCTTTAATTCTCCCTATCAAGTCTCTTTTGTAATGTCACACCATATTTACAGGTTTTGGGATGTGAACAGAGACCACTTTCATTTGAACTCATTGGCTACTGCCTCTCACAGTGAGATTCTGGGAGAATGCATGCCTCCTGTCCTAGAAATTGTGAGTCTTGGGGTCCCAGGTACAAGAGGTCAAACCCTTCTACCAGGGGACAAAGCTAAATCCCAACTTTATCATCCTGGAATTAGCAATTAATTATAGAAAGCTCTGATGAGAAAATGACCTTGATCTAATAGGCTACAAGGCTCAGAGAACTGCAACAACAAAAGCTTGTAAAGTTTTGACCCTGTAGACTCCCCAGTATGGTGGGAAAACTTTTCTTCTAAAGACAGGGGCTGGGGCAGGAACTTTTGCCTTTTCAGTTATTTGGAGGGAGGCTGAGGAGAAGGTGTGATCTGATAAGCTCCATAGATGATACAGGGAGGGACTCCATCAAGAAGATGGGGGAAGGCATTCCAGGCATAGCTTCTGTCCTGGGAATGTGCTGATGAAAGGGCTGACCTGTTTTCCTATCTAGGTGAAGAGCTTTCACAGGGTGAGGCAGGAAGAGATAGAAAGGGAGTATCCTGAGAACTGAACCCAACTGTGAACTCCAGGATAAAAAGCACTTGACATGATGTAGTAGGAGAATTAACAGATACTTCAGGAGTTCTATCATTAGTGGAAAATGATCAAAGCAGTGGGAAGTGAAGATAATTTGGATCTGATATTTATAACTGTTCTCAGGAGAAATATATAGCCATGTTTTACTGAGATTTTTTTTCCATTTGGTTAAACAACTAAGAAATGGGTCTGGGAGCATGAATTAGGTAGGAAAAGAAAACTGGGTTAACGGGGGAAAATTGTGTCAAACATTGAGTTAGCTACAAATCAGAGCCTAAGCATTGAGGAAGTTAAAATTTTCTTTGTCCCAAAGTCCTAACTAAAAAATCCTATTTTATTTGCCTGGAGATGATTTCTCTGCCTCTACTGCAATAAAATTTTCTTTGTTGTTCAGAGGAGCACACTAATAAAGTAAAATTATGTAGTAGCATTTGCAATAACTTGGCCTAGAGTTTCAAAAGGTATCAACGACAGTACTAAAGACTTTCTTCTACACAACTTTTTCAGCAGTATGTAAAAGGCCTCATCTCTTCAATTGCAAAGAAAATGAAAAAAGTATATAAATATCGTATGTACAACACATAATCATAGGGGCAATTTATGACATATAGTATCACCTCAGTACATGTAAAACAAATCATCCATTTTTGGATTTATTATTTTGTGTGTATGAGTGTTCATATATATGTATGTATGTTTATATCTGTCCATTGAGATCAGAAGAAACCATCTGAGACCTTGGAGCTCGAGATATATATGGTCATGAGCTGTTGTGGGTGCTGGGAACGCACCCAGGTCTTCAGCAAGAATACGTAGTGCTCTTATCCTGTGAGCCATCTCTCCAGCCTGCAGTTTAAGATTCTGCATTTGTAAAATTAAATAAAAACCATATTGATCTTTGATAGGTGGAAAACTCCCCTTTTCAAGTCCTTAGAAGCTCACAAGTATGTGACTATTTCTTCAATATCCAGCTCTCTGTGCTGGTGTACATAACTGATATGAACAATAAAGAAAATATCTCTCAAAGTAATCATAAAAGACTCATCATATCCATTTTCGGAAAACAAGCTAATTTTTGAAAATGCATTTCATTCCCTGGAAACAGCCTACTGCAGGGAGGCTAATCACCTAATTAGCTCTAAGTCTTGTGATTCCAAAATCAGATGTCTGAGGCACATGACAATCTGCTTGAAAAATTCTGAACTGATTTCTGAATGCCTAAGAACAGCTACTGGATGATAAAAATGAGACAGTTATTCATTTCTGATGTCTTGCCCATGGAGCCAACAACCAATATCATGCTCCAAAACCAATAAATCAGGAGAAATATGTTTAGCTGAAAAGAAAAAAAAAAAAAAAAAGACAACAAAGGCTTATGGAAGGCACAAACCATCTTTTTAATAACAGTGATTTTAAACCCAAGGATGTCAATTTTGATAGTGGATGATTCTTCCCAAACCTCCATGGCGTCCCTTCTGTGTCTGAGAAGCAGTTTCATATTTGATGTGTCTTCTTTCTGAGTGGTTGTCCCCATCCCTATCAATTCTCAGTAGAGGGTAAGAGCTTCCTAAAAATGGTAGCTTTCAGAGATGGGAATATTTAGAAGTCAATCAAAATGCTCTAAAACTCTTCAGAAATTTATTAGTTCAGAACTTTTTAATTTGGGGCTTGGTGCTCAAGAAAAAAAGAGTGGAATAGCATTTGAACCCCCTCAACAAGAGTCCTTTTTTGCCTTTATTTGATCATCAGTGATAGTTTCTATGAACTAAAAGTGCAATCCAGAAACTTAAAACTGAATTCAAGTTTTTATAAAAATGAACAGTAGAGGAGACATGATCCAGTAGTTGAAAAAGTTCAGACTTTTTTATGTTACTTTTTGTTCTGTAAAACAAGCCATTAAAGAAGCTTGGCAACCTGTTTGGTCCCTGCAGTCCACAAGGTGGATGGTGAGAACTGATTTGCACAAGTTGTCCTCTGACTAACACATGTGATGTACATGTGAAAACTACCCCAGAAACCAACCAATCAACCAACCAACCACAACAAGAAGAGGGTGCATCAGGGATAATGGGAGATGATGTTTTCTGAACTTCTTTTTTTTGGTGCTAAAGGTACATTCATGTCTTATATGTGTTATTTCACTTATTTCTGGAAACTGCTAGCATGTAGGTTCCAGAGAGAAGAGATAATTTTACCTGTTATGATCACTCAAGTATACTTGCAGCTTGGAATAGTCTAGGTTCATCAGAAGCATTTGCCAAATACTGACAAACATAAAAATCCCACATGAGAGATGCTATTAAATCCTATTTCAGATGAAGAAACAACACCAAGGAAAAGACTTGTGGTTTCAGAGGGTAACTTAGAGAATGAAGAGCTTGCCCTCCTACCCATTGTGCTATATTGTCACCCACAAACAAGCAGTAAGTTCAGCAACAGTGATAGATAGTGCTCACTGTCATATTCAAAATTAATCTCATTATTAGTAGGGGTTATAACTTTGATTTCACTTTGTAAGGGGTGGCTTTTCTTTGTTTGTTTGGTTTTTCAGTTTAAGGCCTTCAGAAAAAGTTTAGTATTTTCAGTCATCATTGAATACAATTCATTGAACACAAGTAGGTGTATGAAGGTTTGTCTTGAACCACACAGCATCATAGGACAACCAGCAGGAAGTGGCCCTCATGCAAACTTTCTGACTTCAATGCATAAACTACACTGGTCCTGCTTCCTCAGCCTTCATGCAATTCCTCAGGACTTGGTTTCACTATAATGATATTAAAAAGTCTCAGAAGGAATGTTAAAATGATGCTTAATGGAAACTGAATCAGTCCCTGAGGACCCTGGGACCCTGACTCTGCTGAGATCGATGGGCTATTCCAGCCCACACAGAGTGCAGAAAGTGCAGAGGTAAGCTGTTTTGGCCCCTGCCTTGGGCCCAACTTCTGCCTGCCCACCATGGGAAATCCCGCCCCAGGGTCTGTAGGCAGACTGAATTGGTCCCTGAGGACCATGGGACCCTGACTCTGCTGAGAACGCAGGGCTATTCCGGCCCCCACAGAGTGCAGAGAGTGCAGAGGTGAGCTGCTTCGGCCCCTGCCTTGGGCCAGACTCGACCCCTGAGAACCAAGCAACCCAGAGTCTGTTGACATCTCTGGGACAGTCCTGCTCTCACCCACCTGGAGAATGAGTGCCTCAGACCTACCTGCACCCAACTTGAGACCCATCAGAGTGTTGGAGCCAATTGCACCCACCTGAAGAGAACACTGGACCCATACACACCAGGAAAGGAAGTGACACCACCTGTACCCACTGGAAGAAGAGATGGGAAGATGACAATATAATAACACAACAAAAACCAGGAAAACCAATATGACACCACCAGAGCCTAGGGACTCTACAGCAGCAAGACATGAACATCCCAACACAGAAGAAGCAGAAGAGAGCAACCTTAAAAACAACTTCATGCAGATGATAGAGACCCTAAGAGAGGAAATCAGAAAATCCTTCAGAGAAGTGGAAAAAAAGATGAACCAAAAGATGCAAGAAATCAAGGAAAACCGAAAAAGCCAAGAAAACCAATTAAACAGCTGAAGGAAACAGTTCAGGACCTGAAAACTGAATTAGAGACAATAAAGAAAACACAAACTGAGGGAATGCTGGAAGTGGAAAAGCTGAGTAAACAATCAGGAACCACAGATGCAAGCATAACCAATAGAATACAAGAGGTGGAAGACAGAATCTCAGATGCTGAAGATAAACTAGAGGAAATAAACTAATCAAGCAAAGAAAATCTGAAGTCCAACAAATCCATAAGACAAAATATCCAGGAAATATGGGACACCATGAAAAGACCAAATCTAAGGATAATAGATATAGAAGAAGGTGAAGAAAACCAACTCAAAGGTACAGAAAACATATTCAACAAAAATCATAGAAAAAAACTTTCCCAACCTAAAGAAAGACATGCCAATGAAAGTACAAGAAGCCTACAGAACACCAAATAGAGTGAACCACAAAAGAAAGTCCCCTGGTCACATAATAATTAAAACACCAAATGTACAGAATAAAGAAAAAATATTAAGAGCAGCAAGGGAAAAAGGCCAAGTAACATATAAAGGCAAACCTATCAGAATTACACCAGACTTCGCCATGGAAACTCTGAAAGTCAGAAGGACCTGGATAGATATTCTACCAACTCTGAGAGAACACGGATGCCAGCCCAGACTACTATACCCAGAAAAGCTTTCAATCACTATAAATGGAGAAAACAAGATATTCCACGACAAAACCAGATTTAAACAATATGTAATCACTAATCCAGCCCTACAGAAAGTACTGGAAGGAAAACTCCAACCTAAGGAAATTAACTACACTCACATAAACATAGGCAATAGATAATCCCACTCTACAAAAACAGAAAATAAAAGGCAGGGTAAATCCACATACAATACCAGTACCAACAACAAATCAAAAACAAACACTCAATGGACCTTAATTTCCCTCAATATTAATGGTCTCAACTTGCACTCGCCTATAAAAAGACACAGGCTAACAGATTGGATAGAAAGATAGAATCCATCCTTCTGCTGCATACATGAAACACACCTCGAATTCAAAGACAGACATTACCTTAGAGTAAAGGGTTGGGATAAGATATTCCAATCAAATGGATCCAAGAAACTAGCTGGGGTAGCTATCCTAGTATCTAACAAGTTAGACATCAAACAAAAATCAATCAAAAGAGATGAAGTAGGTCATTTCATATTCATCACAGGAAAATCCATCAGGAAGAAGTCTCAATTCTAAACATCTATGCCCCAAATACAAAGGCACCAACATTCGTAAAAGAAACATTATTAAAACTCAAATCACAAATAAGACCTCATACAGTTATAGTGGGAGACTTCAACACCCCACTCTCACCACTAGACAGGACCACCAGACAGAAACTTAACAAAGAGACAAAGGAACTAACAGAAGTTATGACCCAATTGGGATTAACAGACATCTATAGAACTTTCTATCCAAACATAAAAGAATATACCTTCGTTTTAGCATCACATGGAACCTTCTCAAAAATCTACCACATAGCAACATAGCAAACCCCAACAAGTACAAAAAAGTGGAATAATCCCCTGTGTCTTATCAAACCACCATGCTTTAAAGTTAGAAATCAAAACCTAAACAAAGTACAGAAAACCTACCAACTCATGGAAATTGAACAACATGCAATTGCACTATTCCTGGGTCAAGGAAGAAATAAAGCAAGAAATTAAAGACTTCCTAGAATTCAATGAAAATGTAGACACAACATACCCAAACTTATGGGACACATTGAAAGCAGCACTAAGAGGAAGGTTCATAGCTTTAAGAAACTAGAGAATGGCCACACCAGAGAGTTGACATCACAGCTGAAAGCTCTAGAACAAATGGAAGCAAATTCACCCCAGAGGAGCAGATGCCAGGAAATAATCAAACTGAGGGCAGAAATCAATAAAGTCGAAACAAAGAAAACAATTCAAAGAATCATTATAACAAAGACTTGTTTCTTCAAGAAAATCAACAAGATAGACAAACCATTATTCAAACTAACCAAAAGGCAGAGAGAGAACATGCAAATTAACAAAATCAGAAATGAAAAGGGAGCATAACAACAGACACCGAGGAAATCCAGACAATCTTCAGTTCATATTTTGAAAACCTGTACTCCACAAAATTTGAAAATTTAAAGGAAATGGACAATTTTCTGGACAGATATCACTAACCAAAAATGAATCAAGAGCAGATAAGCAACTTAAACAGACCTATAACTTCTATGGAAATAGAAGCAGTCATCAAAAGTCTCCCAACCAAAAAAAGCCCCGGGGCCAGATGAATTCACTGCAGAATTCTATCAGAAATTCAAAGAAGAGCTAATACCAATACTCCTCAAATTGTTCCACAAAATAGAAGCAGGAGGGACATTGCCAAACTCTTTTAACGAGGCTACAATAACCTTGATACTTAAGCCATACAAAGACACAACTAAGAAAGAGAGCTACAGAACAATATCCCTCATGAACATTGATGCAAAAATTCTCAATAAAATACTGGCAAATTGAATCTAAGAACACAACAGAGAAATCATCCACCATGATCAAGTAGGCTTCATCCCAGGGATGCAAGGATGGTTCAACATACAAAAATCCATCAATGTAATCCACCATATAAACAGACTTAGAAAAAAGAAAAAAACACATGATCATTTCACTAGATGCCAAAAAAGCTTTGAGAAAATCCAACACCCCTTCATGAGAAAGGTCTTGGAGAAATCAGGGATAACAGGAACATACCTCAACATAATAAAAGCAATATACAGCAAGCCAACAGCCAACATCAAATTAAATGGAGAGAAACTCAGTCCAATTCCTCTAAAATCGACAAGGCTGTCCACTCTCTCCATACCTCTTCAATATTGTCCTTGAAGTTCTAGCTAGAGCAATAAGACAACAAAAGGAGATCAAGGGAAGACAATTTGGAAAGGAAGAAGTCAAACTCTCACTATTTGCAGATGATATGATAAGACTATCATTTTTGGGTCTATATTAGTGACCCAAAAAACTCTACCAGGGAATTCCTACAGCTGATAAACACCTTCAGCAAAGTGGCAGGATACAAGATTAACTCAAAAAAATTGGTAGCCCTACTATATACCCATGACACATTGGTGGAGAAAGAAATAAGAGAAATATCACCCCTTAAAATTGCCACAAACAATATAAAATACCTTGGGGTAACACTAACCAAAAAAGTGAAAGACCTGTACCGTAAGAATTTTGGGTCTCTAAAGAAAGAAATTAAAGAAGATACCAAAAAATGGAACAATCTCCCATGCTCTTGGAGAGGTAGGATCAAATAGTAAAAATGGCAGTCTTGCCAAAAGCAATCTGCAGATTCAATGCAATCCCCATCAAAATCCCAACACAATTCTTCACAGACCTTGAAAGAACAATTCTCAACTTTATATGGAGAAACAAAAGACCCAGGATAGCCAAAACAACCCTGTACACTAAAGGAACTTCTGGAGGGATCACCATCCCTGACCATCACCATCAAGCTCTATTACAGAGCTATAGTCCTGAAAACAGCTTGGTATTGGCACAAAAATAGACAGGTAGACCAATGGAATAGAGTTGAAAACCCTGGTATTAACCCACACACCTATGAACACCTGAATTTTGATAAACAATCCAAATTTATATGATGGAACAAAGAGAACATCTTCAACAAATGGTGCTAGCATAACTGGATTCAGACATGTAGAAGACTTCAGTTAGACCCAAGCCTATCGCCTTGCACAAAACTTAAGTCAAAATGGATCAAAGACCTCAACATAAATCCAGCTACACTGAACCTATTAGAAGATAAAGTGGGAAATACCCTTGAATTAATTGGTACAGGAGACTGCTTCTTGAATATTACACCAGAAGCACAGACATTGAGGTCAAAAATTGATAAATGGGACCTCCTGAAACTGAGAAGCTTCTTAAAGCAAAGGACACAGTCAGCAAGACAAAATGGCAGCCCACAGATGGGAAAAGATATTAACCAACCCCACATATGACAGAGGGCTGATCTCCAAAATATACAAAGAACTCAAGAAGCTAGTCTCCAGAATACTAAACAATCCAATTAAAAAGTGGGGTACAGAATTGAATAGACAATTCTCAATAGGGGAATCTAAAATGGCTGAAAGACACATAAGAAAGTAATCAATATCCTTAGCCATCAGGGAAATACAAATCAAAAGAACTCTGAGATACCATCTTACTCCTATCAGAATGACCAAAATCAAAAACACCAATGACAGTTCATGCTGGAGAGGATGTGGAGAAAGGGGAACACTTCTCCACTGCTGGTGGGAGTGCCAACTTGTACAACCACTTTGGAAATCAGTATGGCGACTCCTCAAGAAAATGGGAATCAGTCTACCACAAGATCCAGCAATTCCACTCCTAGGCATATACCCAAAAGAAGCACATTCATACAACAAGGACATCTGTTTATCAATGTTCATAGCAGCACTATTTGTAATAGCCAGAACCTAGAAGCAGCCTAGATGCCCCTCAACTGAAGAAAGGATAGAGAAAATGTGGTACTTTTACACAATGGAGTACTACTCAGTGGAAAAAAAAACAATGGAATCTTGAAAATTGCAGGAAAATGGATGGAACTAGAAGAAACCATTCTGAGCGAGGTAACCCAATCACAAAAAGACAAAAATGGTATGTACTCACTCATATGCAGATTTTAGACATAGAGTAAGGGATTACCAGCCTATAATCCACACTGCCAAAGAAGCTAATAAACAAGGAGGACCCTAAGAGAGACATACATGGTCCCCTGGAGAAGGGGAAAGGGTCAAGATCTCCTGAGCAAATTGGGAGCACGGGAAAAGGGAGGAGGGAGCTAGGAGAATGAGAAGGGGAGAAGAGGAGGGATGCAGAGGACATGAGGGAGCAGAAAGTTTGAGTCAGGGGAAGAAGAGATGATAACAAGAATGGAGACACCACAATAGAGGGGGACATTTTTTGTTTACAGAGAAATCAGGCACTAGAGAAATGTCTGGAGATCTACAAAGATGACACCATCTAACAATCTAAACAACAGAGGAGAGGCTACCTTAAATGCCCTCCCCTGATAATGAGATTGATGACTGACTTATATGCCATCCTATAGCCTTCATACAGCAGCTGGTGGAAGTAGAAGCAGACACCAACAACTAATCACCGAACTGAACTGGAATCCAATTGCAGAGAAGGATGAGTGTGAAGAGCAAAGGGGTCCATTCCAGGCTGGTGAAACCCACAGAAACAGTTGACCTGAACATCAGGGAACTCTTGCTCCCCAGACTGATAGCTGGGATACCAGCATGGGACTGATCCAGACCCTAGGAACATGGGTTTCACTGAGAAAACTTCGGAAATCTATGGGACCTCCTGTAGAAGTTCAGTATTTATCCCTAACATAGGTGTGGACTTTGGGAGCCCATTCTATATAGAGGAATACTCCCTGAGCCAAGACACAGGGGGGTGGGCCTAGGCCCTATCCCAAAGGATATGATAGACTCTGATGACACCCTATGGAAGGCCTCACTATCCAGGGGGGGCAGAGAGGATATGTGATAGCTAGGGGCAGTAGTAAGGGAGGGTGGGAGGGAGAAGGGAACTGGAATTGTCATGTAAAACAGTCCTGTTTCTAATTCAAATAAAATTAAAAAGTTGGAAAAAATGATGATTAATGTTCGATATTATTGTGTGCCTTTTCAAAAGGGCAATTAAAGGAAAAAGCTTCTTCCTCCACAGCACTGGGAAACTCCACACAAACTGGGAGGCAAACACATTGGGTAAGGACATTTTTTTTTCACTTCTGATTCATACGTGAATAAGTGCTTGTACCGATGGCCTTTCTCAATTTTAAATTTCAACAGTTCATCAAACAGATTGTACTTTCCAAATGTCTCATGATTCAAAATGTTGCTAGACATTTGTGTTCAGCCAAAAATACAGAATCGTTCTGGTTTGTAAAACTGCTCCAGTTCCAACCATTCTAAGCAAATTCATTCATCTTTGTGGTGGATGTGACCCATATTTGTCCTATTGCTCTAGCTGGGGGAGGCTAATCGTCATCCCACGCTTCTTAGCATGTTTGTGGAATGCCACACCTTTGGAAGAAGATCCTGATGGTTTTCATTGAAGTGGAACAGACCAGAACTTGCTTGTCTGATGTCCCAAATGAAGAACTTGGCACCCGACCAAGGCGCACAGAACAGATTCACTTTCTTTGATATTGGATTGGAAGCAGCTGACAGGTTGGCATGAAGAGGTGGAGACCAAAGAATCATGTCAGGAAAATATGACCAAGGCTATGTCTGGTTTTCACAGACCCAGTGACTGCTGCTTAATAGTGATGTGGCTAGGAAGTCTCTCTGCTTCTGTTGTTAATAGACTTGGAACAAGAAGAGGAAAACCAGAGGAGATTTCAAAAAACAAATGTCTTTTGTGTATAGGGCAGTGAGCAAAGATTCCCTTTACTGGTGTAACTTTCCAACCCATGTTTACAAGTTGTTAGTCTGATTCACAGGTTGATTTAAATATCTGCCTATCTCATCTTTACATTTAATGTCTATTCTTTGTGCACGCAAGGCTACAGTCCTTTTTCCAGTCTCCACCAAGGTGAATGAACCTACATGACTTGATCTTAGCCAGGCCATTGGTGGGAATGACATCATTTGTAGCATTAAAAGCCCTGGCAGATTGATCATTCCATACATGTTCTTTCTTTTGCCGATTTAACCAATGAAATGCAGGGAACACAAGTCCCTTGAAAAGGGGAGGGGCACAAGATCCAAGCTCCAGTTCAGCCTCATAAGAACAAAAACGAATCTTGCATTGTGTGAATCCATACAGGCACTGGGATTTTTCTGCTAATGTGGCTAGGATTACTTTAAACAACATCCAAACTGATGCCAGAAGTAGTATGCTGTCATGTGAAATAACAATATGTCTTGGGCTTAGCGATAAGGAGCAAGTACAGGAGAGATGGAAAGTTGGAGATATCTCATCCAGTGGCAGAACATTGACAAAGATCTTGTGGAAAACCTTGGAGGACCTTATGAGTGTCTATTGATGTGGTGGTTCAATAAATGCTTCTAAAATATCTGAACCAAAGTGTATGTTGACTTATTATTATTATTATTATTATTATTATTATTATTATTATTATTGTGTATGTGCTTCCATGCATACGGGTATCATGGTATATATGTTAAGTTCAGAGGACAGCTTTTGGAAGTTGGCTCTCTCCTTCTACCATGTTGGTCCAAGGGAGAACTTAGGTCATCAGGCCTGGCAGCTAGCACCTTCAATCTCTAAGCTATCTTACTGAACCAAACCTTGATTTTTACTCTGTGTTTTTAAGGTGTCCTAACATGAACAGGAATTCAGATCATGAAAATTTTCTCCAGTTTGCATGTACAAAAAAAATTAACTAGAAAGTACATAAAAGGGCTGCAGAGATGGCTTAGCCATTAAAGGCTAGGCTCACAACCAAAAATATAAGAAAGTGCATAGAATTTAAAACTTGAAAGCTTAAAGAATCTCTGTTGTTCTGTTGTTGATGGATCTAGACAGGAAAGGAAAATCCAGAAAAACAAAAACAAAAAACAAGACTGTAGCATAGGTCATTTTATTAGTGTGGCCTTACCCATGTCTAGAAACTGGGAAACTCCACAGGGTGAGGCTTTAAGGTGAAAGGGGAAAGCACACAGAAGCAAACACATGAAACTTTTAGAAAACATGTTATCTTTGTTTATTAGCACTAAGACCTCACAAAGAACAAAAAGGTCAGAAGTGTTTAACACAATGCTTTTGCTACAGACCTCAGCAGCCAAAGCAAATATATGACACTAAAATACATTTGGCTGATGTCCTTTCTCCATGTGTCTTACCCTTTTATTCATTATTTCATGTGATTGAAGGAACTTTTAAATTTGTCAGAACAAAAATATTAAGAATGAAAAATAAAATGAATGGAATGCTTTCTACTACATTTCAAAATTGCTAGGCATTTTTTTTTTTATTTTCCACAGAAGCAAACATTACCCAGTATTCTAATTCACAATGAAAGGGATTCCACTTATTTTCACTCAGACATTCTTTCTTTTCCTTTATTCAATTGAGTGTCTTTTGAGGTCCTTCTATCTGTAACTCTGTGAGCTAGGCACTCACAGGTATGTTGTCAATGTAAGGAGAAGTAAGTCCTTTGAATAATCAGCCTATCTGGTTATTTATCTTTTAAAGTAGTTATAATTGTAGCTCTTGGTCCTTAAGGTGAATAATGCTAATTGCTTCCAAAGGCATCACAGCTGAACCTAAAGAGATAAATCTGTGATGGTTGAGATGGTTCAGTATGGAAGGGCACTTGTCACCAATCCTAATGACCTGATTTTGATCATTAGGGCCCACATGGGTAAAGTAGACCACTGACTTCCACAGTTTTCCTCTGACTTCCACACTTGTGCTGTGACACACACACAACACTCCCGTATGCAAATACAGTGAATAAATGTAATAAAAGATGAATATATTTAGAAAGACCATTAATGCATCAATTAAAAAGCATACATTTTTCCAGGTAAGACAAAATATTGTCTGGAGCAGTCATAGACTTTTCTCCTGCTACCCTTATGTTATTCAGTGGGAATGGACATAGATAGAGACTTCTGTTTCTTGGACAACACAGTAGAAAACTGATGATTTTAAGAGGCACCATTGTGGAAAATAATTATACCTTTAGGAAAAGCAAAGCTAAATTTAGTAACTCAATTATCATATATGTGTAATTTGTTTATTGACTTTTATTTTGAGTGTTTGGATCAGTTGCCATTTATAGAGAATCCTATTGATTTATTGTCATATTGAATGGACACAGTTTCATAGAAGACATGTACATACATTGGAAGAAGTAAGACATCTTCATTTGTTTTGAAGCCACTAATCAGTTCTACTATAGTGTTTTGTATAAATCCCTTTTTCCTAGATCTTACCACAAAGGAAGCAATAATAAAAATCCATTGGAAAACTAGCCCTACCAGAGCACCGTGTCATGATGAACTTGTTCAAAACAGGTCATGTGCTCATTGGCTTACCTCTCTTAGGTCATGTTATCATATTAAATTTAATTTGAACTTACAAATTTCTTAAAAGTTACTAACAAAAAATTGCAACTTATTGCCAGTGATAAGGGAAATGTTAGGGCTGATGGCAGTATTTGCTAGAAGGGTCATCTAATTTGAGAAGCTAGGTTATTTTAGCTTGTTCCCAAAGTACGCAATTTATTTAATTTATTCTACATACAGGTCATTGTATTAGGTATAGAGGATTGCAGGAGTGGCAGATTCTGTTCTTGCTTTGAAGTAAGAACAGAGAGAAAACAAGTGCAAGTTGTTGTAAGAAAAAACATACAAAAATTAGAGAAAACAGGAAAAGACTAGACTCAGAAACTCAGAAAACTATCAGAGTGGCAGTGTTGGCTTGTGAAAACAGGGTTTAGAATGCACAGAGCAAAGTCATGGGAGTCTTGACACACAGAACTTATTTGGGAATTAGTGAGCAAGTCTGGTTTGTTGGAGTGAAGGGGGAACCAGCTTAAGGGATACACACTGATAGCAGAACACAAAGGACCTTGAAGATCAACCAGAGTAGTCCTGATTTTATCTACAAAGAAGTGGAGAATCACTAAATATTCTGGATTTGGGTTGACAGGCTTAAAATCTTGCTTCTGAAGATCTTTCTGGAAGTAACAAACAGGAAGCAATATCTAAAAATCAGAGTCTATTTCAAGAGGAGAGAAAGAGATGATGGGTAGCATCTATCTATCATATCTGTCTATCATCTATCTTATCATCTGTCATTATTATCAATCATCTATATATCAATATTATCTATCTACCTACCTATTTATCATCTATGTAGGTTTTTTGTTTTTAACTCTTTGGGGGCCTGCTACCCAGCTCCCAAATAAATACAAGGAGACTTACTCTTATGAGTATCCCACCTTATCTTGACATTTCTAGCCAGCTTTTCTTAACAATTATTCCATCAACCTTTTGACCCTGGATTTTTACCTTTTGCTGTTCTATATACCTTTCTTTCCTTCATATTCCATGGCTGGTTGTGTGGCTGGGTGACTGACCCCTGTCATTCTCTCTCCTCCTTTTCTCACTCCTCTTTTCTTTTTCTCCCATTTCTTCTCTCTGCCTGGCAGCCCTAGCTGTCCCTCCCTGCCTAGCTATTAGCTGTTCAGGTCATTATTAGACCGATCAGGTGTTTTATGCAGGCAAAGTAACACAGTTTTATAGAGTTAAATAAATGCAACGTAAAAGAATGCAGCACATCTTTGCATCATTAATCAAATATTACACTGAATAAATGAATATAATAATATAATATAAAAATATAATAAATGAATATAATAATATATAATCTTAAATTAATATTCCATCCACCCTCCACTCCCCAGGCAGGGTAGGCCCCTTGACAGTGGCTCCCCAAAGTCCATCACATGATCCTGGACCGGGCCTAGGCTCTCCCCCTTGTGTACAGGCCAAGAGTGCATCCCTTCACATGGGATGGGCTCTTAAAATCCCTTCTTATATCAGGGAAAAATACTAATCCACTACCAGGGGCCCCCTAGAGTGTGGAGGCCACCTAATTGACATCCATGTTCAGGGGTCTGGATCAGTCCTGTGCTGGCCTCTCAGACAGCAGTCTGGGTTCCATGTGCTCCCCCTTGTTCAGGCCAGCTGTTTCTGTGGGTTTCAGCAGCCTGGTACAGACCTCTTTAATCTTCATTCCTCCCTCTCTGCATCTAGGTTCCAGAGTTCAGTTCAGTGTATATCTGTAGGTGTCTGCCTCTGCTTCCATCAGCCACTGGATGAGGGCTCTAGGATGGCATAAAAAGTCGTCATCAGTCTCATTATAGGGGAAAGGCATTTAGGTTATCCTCTCAATCATTGCCTAGATTGTCAGATTGTGTCATCCTTGTAGATATCTGGAAATCTCCCTAGTGCCAGATCTCTCCTCGAACCTATAATAACTCCCTTTGATATGATATCTCTCATCCTTCTCTCCTCTATTTTTCCCCCAACTCAACATTTCTGCTCCTCCATTTCCTCCTCTCCCCTCCTCTTCTCATCTCGTTCTGGCAGCTCCCTCTCCCCTACCCTCATGCTCCCAATTAGCTCAGGAGTTCCTGCCCCTTCCCATTCTCTGGGTTCCATGCATTTTTCCCTTAGCGTCTTTCTTGTTTCCTGGTTTCTTTGGTGCAGAGGATTGTAGGCTGGTAGCAGTATAGTTTTTTACAATTTACTTTTTTTCAAGCTAATTCAATTTGTGGCTCACATGTTTACCATATCTAGACAGAGTAGTACAAGTAAGATGCTTCCTCTGCTTTCCATGTCTCTGTTCTCGGCTTTGCACTCTGTTGGGTGGCTGCATCTTTTTCAGGCTTGTTTAGACTTCTCCGAAGGCTAGATCATCAGTAGGTAACTGCCTAACTAACTTTCTGTCACTCATTTGTGGACATAATTATTCTTTGCTGTCTGCCTGCCTGTCTGTCTCTCATCTTAACACATAATTGCTTCATTCTAGAAAAAGAGAGCCATTGTACACAAAGTATCTAAGTTTTCTAGCTTTAGGGTACCACCCCTTCAAGTTCCAGCCTCTTCACCTAGGATGCAAAGATATGGATAATACAGGATACCTGTGCTCCACCCAAGGCTGCTGGAAATGAGGAAGTGCTCATGCATTCATCTTTTATCTTTCAGTGCTGTTCTCTGGCTCCCTGCCAGCCTCTATGCATGCATTTTCTCTGACTCATTTTCCTGAAGAACTTTTAACATTCCATGGATGTTAAAAGAAAACATTAGGGTGTCAGAATAACTGAGGCATAGAAAATTGATGGAAGGAATATAACGATATCAAATATGGGCATGGCAGGGTGCTGCTCATGGGCTTTCTCACTCTTCTGCTTCAGAGTTTCAGTGTCTTTGGAGGTGATTGAAAATGCTGGGCAGAGAAAAGGGCTGGAACATATGGTGGGAAGGTGACTTTACACAGAATAGGGCTCTGAACTATTTTGTCATCAAAGAATACATTCTAAAGAGTAATCTGGCAAGGCAGGGATAGTCGTTATAGGCTCAAGAAATTTGGGGTAGTCAGGAGAATTGGGAACTGGGATTTTTTTTCAACATGTTTTTCTGGTCCCTATTTCTGTTCTCTGCCAACGACACTTTTTTTTTTCTCTCCTCTCATTCCCATCCCTCTGAAGATTTTTTGGGGGGGGCAGGGCTTATAGGCATTATAATTTTTAAAAAAATATTTATTTAAATTAGAAACAATCTTATTTTATATACCAAAACCAGTTCCCTCTCCCTCCCATTCTCCCACAGCCTCCACTGATCCCCAGCCCATCCTTCTTCTGCTCCATAGAAAGAGTGAAGCCTTCTATGGGGGATCATCATTGTCTGTCACATCATTTGGGCCAGGACCTAAGCCCCCCTCCCCATGTGTCTAGGTTGAGAGAATAACTCTTTATGGGAAATGGGCTCCAAATGTCCATTCATACACTAGGTGTAAATTCTGTTCTAATACCAGGGATCCCATAGACTAACCAGGCCTCCTAACTGACACCCACAAGCTGGGGACCTGGTTCTGTTGTATGCTGGTTTCCAAGATGTCAGTCTGGGGTCCCTTGTTCAAGTCATCTGTTTCTGTGGGTTTCCCCATCATGGTCCTGACCCCTTTGCTCATCAATTCTCCCTCTCTACAACTGGATTCCAGGAGTATGGCTCAGTGCTTAGCTGTGGGTGTCTGCTTCTGTTTCCATTAGCTATGGGATGAAGGCTCTATGATGGCATATAAGGTAGCCATCAACTCATCATAGGAGAAGGGCATTTAAGATAGTCTCTCTCCTATTGCTTAGATTCTTAGTTGGTGCCATCCTTATAGATCTCTGGACATTTCCCTAGTGCCAGATTTCTCTTAAACCTATAATTGCTCCCTCTATTATGACATCTCTTTTCTTGCTCTCCTCTATTCTTCCCCCAACTCAATCTTCCTGGTTCCTCATATCTTCCTCCCCACTCCTCTTCTCCCCTTCTCCTTTTTCTACCTCCTTTCCCCCCTCCCCATGCTTCCAATTTGCTCAGGAGATCTTATCCCTTTCCTAGTCTCTCTTAGTGTCCTTTTTGTTTCCTGGCTTCTCTGGAGGTATGGATTGTAGGCTGGTACTCCTTTGTTCTATGTCTAAAATCTATATATGAGTGAGTACACACCATGTTTGTCTTTTTGTGACTGGGTTACCTCAATCACAATAGCCACAAACAACATAAAATATCTTGAGGTAATGCTAACCAAACAAGTGAAAGCCCTGTACATCAAGAACTTTGAGTCTTTAAAGAAAGAAATTAAAGATGATATCAGAAAATGGAAAGATCTCCCATGCTCTTGGATAGGTAGGATCAACATAGTAAAAATGTCAATCTTGCCAAAAAAATCTAAAGATTCAATGCAATCCCCATCAAAGTACCAGCACAATTCTTCACAGACCTTGAAAGAACAATACTCAACTTTATATGGAAAAACAAAAGACCCAGGATAGCCAAAACAACCCTGAACCTCTTAGAAGAAAAAATGGGAGGTACCCTTGAATGAATTGGTACAGGAGACCACTTCCTGAACGTAACACCAGTAGCACAGACACTGAGATGGACAGTTAATAGATGGGACCTCCTGGAACTGAGAAGCATCTGTAAGGCAAAGGACACAGTCAATAAGACAAAACGGCAGACCACAGAATGGAAAAAGATCTTCACTTCACCAACCCCACATCTGACAGAGGGCTGATTTCCAAATATACAAAGAACTCAAGAAGCGAGTCACCAAAACACCAAGCAATCCAATTAAAAAGTGGGGTACAGAACTAAATAGAGAATTCTCAATAGAGGAATCTAAAATGGCTAAAAGGCACATAAGAAAGTGCTCAACATCCTTAGCCATCAGCAAATGCAAATCAAAACAACTCTGAGATAACATTTTGCATCTGTCAGAATGGCTAAAATCAAAACCACCAATGACAGTTTATGTTGGAGGATGTGGAGAAAGGGGAACGCTCTGAAGATTTTGGAGTCCTGTTTCCCAGTTAGGTATGTATGAAAAAGCAGCATGGTGGGAAGAGGACCTGGGTGTCTTGGATCAGCAGAAAAATCCATGGATTTCTATCCTTTCGCAATTCAGTGGTGATATATTTTAACATAAAGAACCAGCATTCCCTGCCAGGAGACACGAATCTTTCATAATGTACTTCTCATTTTGATGCCCAAAGTTTAGACAGCTGTTCCCCACAACTCTTCCACTTGGTTGCATAATAATCTGTCGGAAGCCCTCTTTGGCACCACTGCCTCTTCCTTTCTCTTTTCCTTCCCCTCCCCATCTCCTTCTCCTTTTTCCCCATTTTACATTTTATATCTTTTCTTTATATGTGGGTATATGTATTGAAGGCCATGTATGGAGGTCAGAGTGCAAAGTTCAGGGGCTGGTTCTCTCCTTCCATAATGCAGCTCATGGGATTTGAACTCAGATCTTCAGTCTTTGTCGCAAGTGCATTTACCCACTAAGCCATCTAAAGTTCTTTTTAATAGCATTGTTATTTCCTTAGTGTATCAAAAAGTAGATATTTACTATTTTAGGTAGCAAGTGTGTCTTATAGTTTTGTATCAACCTCTCCCTGCCATGGGCGACACTGCTCAACTAGTTGTATGACAATTCCCACTTTTGAGGACGATAAAGCAAGGTAAACAGACAATATTAACTGAAGATTTTATTTGGAACATGTCCCAGGACTATGCTTCTGAATGTCTGGACTCATCAGAATAGTGAAGAACAAAAAGGTTTCCATGTACCCATTGCATGTAGTCTTGCAATTGTGTAACAAACAAGCTCAGTAGGGAAAAATAATATTGAAATATTAATAATAGATATACAAAGACTTTAAAAGCTACTGATTGCGATGTGGGATTATGATTTCCTTTTCTTTTTAAATAATGAGATGAACCAGGGCTCACTGGACTTAAATAGAAAACCATCTGTGGACAATTTGTGATGGTGATAACATGACAGCCCCAAAGCATTTCACACTTGTTCAGGCTACACAGAGCTTTCATCTCTCTGAGTGACCAGTGTGTGTCCTGGTGAGCAGTCACTTTGAAAGTGGTCTCCATTGTCCCAATGGCTTTGTGTTCTCCTCTACTTTAGTGTAATTAATATGCTCAATATAAATGGCCAAGTCTTCAGAAAGATTGGCCTGCCTTTGCAACCGCTACACTTCCAATTACACACCAAATTAGTCACATAATTGAACAGGGACACTAACATTTTCTAACAGGTGGTGAATGAGCAATTTTCATCTGTCAGTCAGTTCAGAAACAGCTCTCTGGCCAAAGTGTCACTCTGTTTTTGGATTCTTTCTTATGTTCTGGGTGTTTTAAATCAATTTTAAATAAAGTCCTTTTAGGTGAAGAACAGAAAAGAAAGGATCAAGAAAGGAAGAAAGAAAGAAAGAAAGAAAGAAAGAAAGAAAGAAAGAAAGAAAGAAAGAAAGAAAATAAAAGAAGTCCTTCTAGGGAAGAGTCTGTAATTGGAGGTTGCAGGACACAGGAAAGGTTTACAGTCTACATGTGGAGCTTGGATACAAATGAGACATTCTGTGTGAAATAAAATTACATCAAACCACATCCAACTGGATTTAGTATTCAGCTTCTGAGAGTCTGAGATAAGGAATCTGGACAGAGTTTGAGGGTGACTCTCTGATGCTTTTTTTACTTTAGGTCATCAGATCATTGAGTATCACGTTTAGGATGTAGACGTCATCCTAAACCTGCTAATCACTGGTTTAGCTGAAATTTGTATTGCTATGACACTCTTCCTAAAAGCACCCAAAATTACAATGGTAAATTCGAGAAGACAGGAAAACCAAGGTCATTCATGCAGATTTTAATAAGTGGTGCACATTTCACCAGGACCCTGAGGTTAGTTTATCTGCATTTATGAGTGACCATTAGATCACACCCAGCCAAGCTGAAAATATTTCAATTATACACATTTTCCTCATGATCAGCAGTTAGTCTTGGAGTGGTCTAAGTCCCAAAACACTCTCTCTCACATCCCATATCAAAGCATTATGTAATTTCCTTGGAATACTCTGTCTTCGGGAGCAGGCCATTCAAGCACGAAGAGACCCTGGTGTGTTTAGTTCCATTTCACTTAAGGCATGCATGTCAGAGCAAGGCTGTGCTGAAACACTCAGAGTGAAGGAGTGGGTTATATGCATTTCAAAAGTTGATGATGCTCCAAAGCACCATGTCTTGTCCTACCTGAACTAAAGCGATAAGGAAGAGGAATAAAGTGGAATGTAGATGGTGAATGATGGACAGCTTTGTGGACACAAAAGGAGAAACCCAAACCTACTCAGTGATTCTCAGCAAGACCTTGTCATTGAGCACGCACAGTTCATGACTTGCTTTCTTTTGGGTGGTTGAATGAGGTAGACACAGTTGTCTTCCCTATCACTTTTAGACATGCTCTACTGCAAGCTCCTCATCCCTGCCCCCACCATGGGAGAAAGGCAAGCACACAGTGTGCCTTCTGACTCTTGTAACTCCTCCCCCGCTTTCCCTTTCAAAGTAGGTGACTGTCAGGTCACCAGTCAATTTGGTTAGTAGAACTTCATTTAAACCTAATAGAATGAAACTGAATGACAGATACTAACATATTCATGCAAGGAATCACAAGCATCATTTTCGTTATGACAAAATCAACGCAAGCACTCAGAAGGAGACTTGACCTCACCCCTTCCTCAAAGCTCTGATTGGTTGATAGCTCATCCGTCTCCATGAGACTCAGTTCATGAAAATGTATGTACTAATCTGGGACGTTCACTTAGAACAACTAAAAGCTGCAGCAAGAAACAGAAATCACATTCCTAAAAAAACAGTGTTTTATGCTTTACAATTAAAAGGAGACATACAGAATTGCTCACCTGCCATGTTGCTATTTTGGGGTCCTCAAGATGTGTATGGCTCCTGCTTAAGCCTCAACTCTGACACTTGCCACATATGGACCACTAGGAAAATGCAGTCACATCATCTGACACTATCCATGCAGGACATGAAGAATTTTTGTTATGATGATGGTATCAGTTCTAAACTCTGACATGATAGCTGTCATCCTCTTAGAATAGGGCCTACTGAAGTAGTCAGGGACATTTGGAATATTCCACTTGCTATATAACCTGCTGCTGTAGTTTGGGTTTGGAATGTCACTGTTAGTCCCATATGTCAAAGGTTTGGTCCCTAGACTGGCACTATTGAGGAAATGTTGAAAGCTTTGAATGATAGAACCTGAAGGAAACTGTTGACCCTAAACTCTTCCTCTGCCTCTTGTTTCCTGCCCCACTGGTACAGTCCTGTTCTGTCACATGCTCCCATTATGATACATTGCCTGGACAAGGGTCCAAGTGATGAAGCTATTGATAAAGGACTAGAATTTTCAAAAGTGTGGGTTTAAGCAGTCCTTTTCTGTTCATAAGTTAATTACCTCAGAAATATTCTATACTGATGAAATCTAACTAATGCATGGCCCTGGCTGAGCTCCAAAGCACTGACAAGGGACAAATACAGAATTCAGAATGTTAGAGTCCACATGAAGCAGACAAAAATCCTGAGAAAAGAACAGACTATTAATATTGGAACATGTCTTTTGCTTTTAGAGCTCTTTGCTGTATTAAAGGGAAGGAGATAATGTCTAGTTTAATAAGGAAATTGTAAGAATAGAAATTCAGTGTCCCACACATGTTAGGCACTTTAAAGTTATATAAATAATTTCCTTTTGGTTCATTTTCTGAGATGCTATTATCAGCTGTAGTAGTGGCCAGCACTACAACATTTCACGGGTTAGAGCGAGAGAATCTGAGGGTTAGAATAAAGACAAGATAGTGGGTCATTCTTGCAAGGAAAATGCCATTTATTTTCCAAGGGGAGAAGACTTATATACCAACAGCAGCCACAGTGGAAATTTACTCAGGTCAAGGTCCATGTCCCCAAGCCTTCTGGCAATGGGCGGATAATTTGCATTCTCGCCTACAGGCTTAGGCGGAAGGAGGGAAATGAATGCCTAATCAAAGTGGACAGACAACACCAAGGATACCTTAGGTCACCCATCAGGCTCCCAACAATCAGCAACTTGCTTTTCATGAGCTTTTGTCTCTCTCCCTCTCTCTATCTCTCTATCTCAGACATTTGAAGAATTATTTGTGTGTGTGTGTGTGTGTGTGTGTGAGAGAGAGAGAGAGAGAGAGAGAGAGAGAGAGAGAGAGAGAGAGAGAGAGAGAGAGAACCTGCCACATGTGTGGGGGGCCTGAGGAGGCCATGAGAGGGCATCAGATCACATGCAACTGGAGTTACAGGTGTTTGTGATGGAGGTGTTGGGAACCAGACAAGGCCTTCTGGAAGAATGGTTATACATTCTTAACTGCTAAGCTACCGCTCTATCTCCTCCATTCTCTCTTACTTTATCCATAGGATTGCATTGCTCAGGGTTTTTCTTCTTTTTTATTTATAAATATAGCCTTGAATTGGTCTGAATATTTCTCTACACAGAATCATACCACCAGAAGAATAAAGGTTTTAAGGAAAGTGTGAAATGTAACAGACCTAAAAATGTTACTCTGCAGAAGCCTTACTGCTCTGCACATAGGCAGTGCAATCCTCGGCAGAAGACAGAGTGACATGAAGAGAGCAGTCTTAGCACTTCCCATTTGCTGATATGCTGTAAAATCTTCATCAATTCTCATTTGCTATGTATGTCTTTTCACTAACTAGTGCATGGAGAACTACTAAAGGAACCATTTCTTCCAGGGGGATTTTTGTTTTAATTGGAGCCTCTTAATAATTTCAGTGGAGCCAGGTGGTGGTGGCACATAACTGTGATCCAGCACTTGGGAGGCAGAGACAGGTGGATCTCTGTGAGCTCCAGGCCAGTCTGGTCTACATAGTGCATTTTGGGACAGCCAGGGCTGTTGCATAGAGAAAGCCTGTTTTGGAAAAAAAGAAGGAAGAAAGAAAGAAAGAAAGAAAGAAAGAAAGAAAGGAAGGAAGGAAGGAAGGAAGGAAGGAAGGAAGGAAGGAAGGAAGGAAGAAAGGAAAAGCAAAAGAAAATAAAGGAGAAGAATTTCCATGGCTTCAAATTTCTAAGAAATAGAACCATTAATGAAAAACTGAAAAAAAAATTATCTAATACTCACATGTCTCAAATAAGTACAAACAAGATGGATCAGTCCAAATATAAATGTTCTGTTTTCCACTATACTGCATTAAGAACATCATCTGTTTCTTTGGTAAAATAATCTAGGCTTCAAGACGAAATAAATTAAATACTGAAGTGCCTGAATTTTTAAAATGTTAGATAGATGTAGTCTAACCAATACAGACCCTCATCTTTATTAGGTCAATATCCCAATAAAGCTAATTTTAATAATGCCATACAGATGTTTTTGCATTTATTCTTTTTAGGATTAGCACAAATGTGAAGAACTAAGTGATTAAAAACCCTCCAAAATATAATTTAATTTAATTTGTCAAGCAAATAAACAAATCCTTTGTTAGAATGTGCTTACTAATTAGCTTAGAAACAACCTCCAGGTAATTGTAACAGACAGCTACTTTCATAGATATTTTTGGAAAGATTTCCTGGGTCCTCTCAGTCACACACATGGGGAAATGGGCAGGATAGACCTGGCCCTGTGGGTATTTGGCAGTGTAGACCTCAATTATTTTCTGGTTTGCTGAAGTTCTACATAAAGTAGAAAGTATATTACATTCTAAACTTTTTTGTTTTGTTTATTAAGTGATAAAATACCTAAAATCAAAATATCTGATGGAACAATTTGAGTGTAGAATTTTAAGTAGGGAGTGACTAGAAAAAAAATAAAAGAATCAATCCTAAATTTAGCTGGAGTCTGTTTTCTCAATTCCTCATTGGAGCAATTACTGCTAGTGTGTAAGCAGCAGTCACCACCATCATGTTCATGGGGAGAGTTGGCTGGAATGCACTGGCTCGTTGCACCAGCTAATTTGTACGGGAATGCTGTAGACCGTGATTGAGAGTGATTACAGAACGCATAATTAACATCAATGACTGCAAATTCAGTTGTTGACAACTGTAGATTATGGACAATGGATAATTAAAATGTAATTAATGAGCTAATTAAGATGTCAGCAACAGAGATGTTTTGTACATTCATTGGTAGTTAACACAGTTTTGGTTCTAATGCACTTGAATTCACAATGGAGGAACAGAAATCTCTAGTGGATAACAGTTATGCCTTGTGACATGTACAAAATCATTCTTGGGGAGGGGAGGTGCCCTGATGTTCAAAAAAAGTCAAATGGCATGTGGAAGCACAAGAGCCCAGGAACCCTCATTAACAGATGGGTTGGGCCAACAGTACTGTGTGGTTCAAGCGTGAGCTGCTCAGTGGTGGTGCAGCCCTGTAAAACAAGCAAACAAACAAATAAATAATACTTGATATTTCCCTTTTGCATATATAGGGTAGTTCCTTCCTTCTTCACTTATTAACTTAGTAACACACACAGTGTCACTATTATTTCTGGAGTGTTCCTGACCAATGGGACCTTTGGAAAACTTTTGGGCAATGGTACTCTATTTAGTAACAAATGCTACTAAGTTGCAAGCCCATTGACCTCAATTCTCTATGAGTACTGATTGGAAAGCAAAGTCAGGAAAAAATTCAGAAATGTGCTGGCAGTGAAAGGTACAGGGAGAAAAACACTGGTGCCCATCTCTTCCCATGTCCTGGAAGAGGAGTGGCTTCCTGCTTCCTTTGTGTACCTGTCCACTATTTTCCCTGAAACTTTACACTGAGTGGTGTGTACTATGTCCTTTATTCAACAATCATTGGTCCTGTCTACCAAATGTGTGATGTTTTGGAAATATGCAAAGATGATATAACGTTTGCAGATGAAAAAAGAGAGTTCAGCAAGTCACAGAAACAAGACTGAAGTTATTGGGAAAGTAATTTATGTTGCTTGTATGTTTGTGGTTGTGCAATTTACAAAAATTTTAAAGATAAAAGATATTAGAACATTTTGTCATAGCTTCAGTTTTAGCAGATTTTGATTGAAATAATAGTAAAACAATGATAAATTCAACAATATTTGTAATAGACTTGTAAGTCAATAATGTATGCCACTATATCAATATGCACATAATTATTGAAATTCATGATTTGAAGTCATATGCAATTCAGTCTTCAAGAAATTCTTATAAATTTTGTTTTTGAAATTAGAGTGTAATTACATCAGCTTTGCCTTCCCTTTCCTACCTCCAACCCCTTTCATGCATTCCCCCTTGTTCTTTCTTAGTCATGACATCTTTTCCCTTAATTGTTGATTGTGTATATTATATAAATGTATATAAATGTATTTCTCTAATTGTTTAATATATAGTCCTATATATTTCTTTGTGTGTATGTGTGTGTGTGTGAAAGAGAGAGAGAGAGAGAGAGAGAGAGAGAGAGAGAGAGAGAGAGTCCATGTTGATGAGACTTCATGGGTGTAGCCTCTCTGATATTTCTTGGAGACACAATCTCAAAGCAAGCTTCCAATTCACCTGAGTCTAACTTGCCTCCTCCTAAGTCATTGTTGCATTTTAGACATTCGAAGTATGTTGTAGCTGTATCAGTTGGAACTGGGCAACACACAATTTCTTGTTCACTACATTTTGATTAGCTGTACTTTTCTGTAATGGCCTCCATCTGTTGCAAAAAGAAGTTTCTTTGATGAGAGCTACACTTATCTGTGATTATGAGGACAAATATTTGGAATCTAGTTAGGGATTGTGCTGGTATAGAAAAGTGCAGTTGAAGGCTCTCCTCCAAGACCCATGACTTCACTAGCCTTAGGTAGCTGGCTAGGTTTCCAGTAACATGTGTGCTTTCCCTCTTGTTAAGTCGGCCTTCAGACCAATTAGGGAGCTAGTGGTTATGTGTGCCACTACTGTACCCTTAAAGTTATAAGGCCATGCTGTTCATTATTGGGGCTCATAGGTATCATAGAGGAAATTCTATATTGTGCACCTACACACAATGTGTGCAGATGTATGTATTGTGCAGATATGCACATGTGCATAAAACAGAAATTGGGGTTGAATGTTTTTCTCTATCACTGTTTACCTTATGTTTTTGAGACCTGGCTTCTCAAGGCATATAACTTGCCTCTATAACGTGCCAACTTTGCCAGGCTGTCCACCAAGCTCCGTGGATTCCCCTGTGATGTTCTGGGATGATAGGTGTGCACTTTTATACTCAGTTGTCTACCTGAGAACTGACAATCTGAACTCAAGGTCAGAGCCTCATGGGTCAGCAATAATCACTTTAACCATAGCACCATCTCTCTGCCCTGAAATTCTTAATTTCTGAGTGGATCTTTTTGAATCGCAAAAAGTTTGGAATCCTTAATTCCATTCCCTTTTACAAATGGTGCGACTAAGATCAAGGAGTTAAGAAACATTGACTTAGATTTTCAGCTCTTTGGATAAACATTGATAAATTCAAATAATACTACAGTGGAATGCTCAGGAAGTAATGTCATAAATGACAAGACATGTAAGAGTTCCTAGTTATAACAAGAAATAACTAACAACTCTAGAGTTCCTAGTAACTTGCTGTTTTTATTTTTTTTCCTATTATAAAAATCCAAGAGGCTGGATAATTTATATGGAAATGTGTTTTTTTTCTTTTTTCTTTTCCATTGTAGGCCCTGAGAAGCCTCAAACTAAAGGACTGAGTCTGATGAGAGTTTTCTGGCTGCATTAGAACATGCTGGAGAGTTGCACATAGTAAGAGAGCATAGAGAAGAGAGATGGTGGGAATACGTGGACATACCCGTGCACTTCTATAACAAAACCACTCTGGAGGGAACTAGCCTGCTCCAAAGGTTCATTTATGATGGTGTAGGCTTCATGACAAAATTGTCTCGAAGTTTCCACCTGTTCACATCACTATGGAGGTTAAATTTCACTATGAGTATTAGAGTGTAGCAATTAACATGGGCAACAACAAGCAGGTTTTAAAGGGGGTTGGGGAGAGTTTCTGAGATTTGAAATATGAATTTCTGTTCAGAAAGCAAAAACACAAAGGAGGTAATGATAGCATACTAGTGGGGAAGTAAGGCATGCAGCCAGAGGAATGGGAAGTAGGACATGCAGCAGAGAAGAACGAAAGTCTGTTGCTAGGGATATTATGTGGATTATTGGCAGACATGACTGTAATAGTAATATATACTCAGAATATTATCAGTCCTTAAATGGAAGGGGCTTTCTTAGGCTAAAGGGCTAGGAGGAAAGAGGTGACAAATGTAACAGAGTCTCTCTTCTGGAATTTACTTGGGGGACACCCTAACAAAGGGTGCTCTGAAGGTCTCCTGGCTCATGATCATGTCTATATCACAGTAAATAAGCTACAGTAACTACATCCTGGGGGCCAGGGGATCAAAAGAATGAGAAGCAATGCCAAGAGCTCTTTAAAATGCTTTAAGATATTTATAGGTTTAATTCTAATATTGTTGCTTATTTATTTTCCATGTCGGTACCAAGAAAGAAAACAACGGTCCCTATTTAGCTTTGAGAAGGAGGAGGCTTAAAGAGCTCTGAAGAGATGACCACCTAGGTCTCTGTGGTTCTTTGTAGACTTTGGATAAGACTTGGGAACACAATACAAGTTGGAGAAGCTGAGGTCCAGGGTGGAAAACAGGAGGTGAGTGACAGGGGCCCAGGAGGCTGACTGAGCTCAGGGAACTATGACTCTTACTTAAAAGGCAAGAGAGTCTGATTCTGTTGTATTTGCCCCTGAAGATAAATGCCATGCAAAGTTTCCTGAGAGTATTCACAATCTGGAGCAGGTGATCTTCAAAATGAAAGCAGGAGTTTAAGATGGAATTTCAGCAGAGGAGTGGAGGCATTAGCAAAATATCAGGGCAAGCCAAACAACTGAGTAATTGCCAAGGTCTGGATGTCTGGAAATGAGCAAGACCTGGGTCCTGGTATAAAGGAAAATAAGAGGTGTATGGTTAGACACATTCAACCACAGTTTGGCATGGCTTACTAGCTATTTGAAGAAAAAAAATGAAAGCTGAAATTCCTGAAGGATAGTAGGACATTAAGTGATGGGTTATAAGGCAGGGGGTAGATTTATTCTGAAGACTATTCTTATCGCTCTGGAAATATTTTTTTCCAAATCAGAACTGATCAAAGTGAAAAATCAAGCAAAGGTTGAGAGCATATAAGAGCTTCATTCAAAATTATAGAACATAACTTTTTATGATCCTTCTTTCATTTATTCATTCAACAGATGAGTTCAGTGGCAGCGCTTTGAAGCTTATCTAGTCAAACTCAAGCCAGGTCAAAACCTCCTTGAAGAATGACTGATGAGGGAGAAATCAAAGCTATCTCTAGAAAGAACAAAGATAGAGAAAAGACAAAAGACAAAGGGAAAGGAGCAGAGAAGACACAAGGGTATAAAAATTGAAGGGAAAAAATGTACGGGAAAATTAAGAGAACTGAGCCTAAGTTTCTTTAACAACTCTAACAAAGAGGATCCTGCAGTTGTCCTTTGCTTATTTTCCCAACAATGCCAGGATGACTCCCAAGACACATTCCATGCATCTTGTAATTTCTTATATACCAAGAACCCAATTGAGCCAAGCTGTATGTACATGTTATTATAGCATGTCTATACCACTTCTGGTAGAGTACACTAATGAAAACCAGTCTTTTCATTATAGCATAATGCAAGTAAAAGCTTTTATAGTCACTTGTTATATCAGACCAATGAGAATTTTCCTAAATAGGGCTGAGAAGCAACAAAATGTTATCTTGATGTCTACAATGTCTCTGCCAGAATGTTGAAACAGGTTTTCCTGTCACTAAAAGGACAAACTGTAATCCATCTGCCATGTATAATTTGACAATCTGCGTTGGTTAAACAGTAGGAGGGAAAGATTGCCTTCCGAACAATTCCGCTACAGGAGGGGACTTTCAGAAGTTACCAATTACTAGCCAGGCTGAATGTCTCAACGTAGACATTTGCTCAGGACCTATCCCCCAAAAGCCTGGCATTCAGGAGGTAGAGGTGTGCCTTATAATTGTTGTTGGCCTGAAAGTACCAACGCTTACAGGAGCCAATCACTTAGTGTCAGGTGTGCATTTTGGCAGCCCTTGGTGGCATGCCAATATGCACCCCAGACCTGACTTGGCACACAAAGATTCCTGAGATGATAATCTTCCTCAAGTTCAAGGTGGAAAAATCCACTGTGAAGTGGGTCTTTGCCCAGTACAGAGCCAAATGCTTTAGCACTTTTTTTTCTGATAGTACAAGAATGAAAATTATAGGATGGCGTAGTAGATGTGTGTTTCCTCCAGATAAGGGTTGTTTTCCCAGGACCCACATCTATTCATTACACTCACCAAACATCCTAAAAATGTTTCCTGGCACAGGCTCAGAATATTAAAGATCTGTTCTTTCCAGAAACCTCCCTTGCTTATCATGAGCAGAATTCTCAGGTAAGGGCAATTTTTAGGGGACAAAAGGAAAATAAGAGATCCCCCTTTGTATGTTCAGGCCTACCTTCCAAACTCTCGAGAATGTTGGATGAGATTAAACACTGACAGGAAGCTGAACATTCAAATAATAGCTTTGTTCATGGGAAAAGAACAAGCTCAGGTTTTCCATGGCAACAGTGAAATCAATTCGGAACCAAAACCATCCGTAAGAATCCTTTCTACCAGCCAAAAGAATTAATCAGTTTTGGGACTAAGGGAAAGTGACCCAAATGTCAAGTGAGATGTAGATTGGATCTTGAGACAGATAAAGGACATGAGTGGGGAAAATAGATGAAATATGAATAAATTCTGTAGTTCATTTACTAGGAATGCATCCATGTTCATTTCTTGGTTTGGGAATTTTTTGATTAAATGATGTGATAACATTAGGGGAATATGGCTGAAGGGCAGCTGAGGTCTTTCTGGATCATCTTTGCTATTCTCTTGCAAATTTAAGATTATTTCAAAACAAAAAGTTGCTTTTTAAAAGACCAAATCAATTTAGTATGTGTTGACTTTTTTTACTAAATCCCGTCTAGTATGGTCATAGCACTTATTGAGTTGTGGAATTACAGGACCTTTATGGAGTCACACCATCCCTATACAGAACTATTTTGAGAGAGATATCCAAGTTGACTTAATTCATTTCATAAGGGAACCAAGGCAAGACTTTCCTTCAAAATGTTTAGACTAATCAATGGCTGGGAGAGATCCAGAGCATTTGCCTCTTTGACCAGTCTAGGCCAATCCAAGTATGCTGCTATCAAATTGGCAGTCAATCTTTAACTAGCCTACAAGCATCTAAATATTCAAAGCCCCTGGGAATATGGCACACCACTCCTCTGTCTGTGACCATGTCTATTTTGTATTTACACTTCAAAATTATAAGGTCTAGCTGAACAGACATATAATGTCTGGATCTAGTAACTGACAGTGAAGTAAAAAAGATTTGTAGCTATGTCAAGTTAAATAAGCCATACTGATAACAGGTATGGAATATTACAGATCAAATGAAAACTATAATTAATAAAATATTCTTAAAATGAACCCTGTAGTGTTTCTGTACTTGCTGGCTTGCTCTGGAAAGGGTGGAGCTCTCAACAGTAGCAAGCTGGTGGGGAAAATACAGAATGAGTTACCACGGGCACACCTATTGCTTCCCTTGACTTAATGTCAGTGTAGGGTTGTAGAAAGGGCTGCCATCCTTCTTTGAGACAAGAAACATTTGTGTATTTTTTTCCAAAAAAAATGTTATATTAAAGGACATTCAAGGGGTCCTTCATTTGAAGACAATGTTCAAAAGCACAGTGCTAGGAAAAAATACAGTCTGATTCTCTCAGCCTAGACACAGTGGGGAGGGCCTAGGCCCTGCTCCAAATGATGTGACAGACTTTAAAGATCCCCACGGAAGGCCTCATCCTCCCTGGGGAGCAAAAAGGGGCTAGGGGCTAGGGAGTTGGTGGAGGGCAGGGGAGGAGGGGAGGAAGAGGGAACTGGGATCAACATGTAAAACAAGCTTGTTTCTGATTTAAATTAAAAAAAATCTGAGAAAAAAAAGAAAAAGATACAGTCTGGGAAGATGGCAAGGGAAGATGCAAGAGGGAAAAGATGCACAGGCTACACAAACAAGAAAACAAGAGCTGTTCACGTTTTCATGTTTTTAATTGTAGAAAATTATGGGAAGAGAGACTTGGACCTGCCTCATCAGTGGTTTTGATTTTTAGCAAAACATAAAATTTTGTCATGTTCCTAAACACAAGCCTTCCTGTACGAACAGGACCTGACAGCAGAATTGCACAGTCCAGGTTGCCAAATGCATAAACAAGTTTATTTTCCAACTTTTGTCATTATTGAATGCTCGTGATTCTGCCGTCCCCCCTTTTCATCAAATCACACATTTTGCCAAGCAGAGAAACCCAGCTCACCACTAAGTCTTCAGTTGATTTCATCTCATCTTACATCCACCCTGGGGCAGTAACTTAATATGTGTTATGAATTTCATGACAATCCTGGATTTTTCATTTGGACAGAGTGTTTCCTTGAGAATTCTAGAATGGTATTCAGCCTCATAAGAGAGTATGTAGAGATATATTGGTCCTCTCCTACAAACAAATGTCAGTCTTGTATGTGCTGTGACCATGTGTTGTTTGAGGTCAGTGACTGGGTCCCTGACTGCTCTGTAGCCACACAGCTCTTAATGATGTGTTTTCTCAACAGTAGGTATTTAACTGTTACTGACTGGCTCACTGACTAAATGTCAATATGAATAAATAGATGTGTGATTTATGAAAAGAGTTACATAAATTATCCCATGTACATCATTGTCAGCAATGCTTGGATTCCCTGACTAAGAGATAGACACTATGAATTCTTTATGTCCTTCTATTAAAGAAATAGCACACATTTTTTGAAAGCAGAGAGGAAATGAAATTTTTTGGCCAACTCAAGACCCATGTTAAATTTAGCAAAAAATATAATTTCAGTTTAAAACAAGGAAACCCTTCAATGATACAGACAAGTAGTCTGCATACTAAACTCCTCCAAGTAAACACCTGGTTTGAAGTCTCAGCCTAGCATCCTTATTTGACTTCCTGTTCTCTAATTTCTCCTTCCTTGGGCCTTTGTTTGGATGGTCACTGCTTTCTAGATTGTCCTTTATGTGCTGTCCCACAGACTCTAGCCCATGTTCCAGTGTTTGCAACCATCATTACTTTTGACTGAGTTATTGTTATTCAGTTTTACTAAAGATTCTTGTAGAACAAGGGATAAGGGCCCAGAAGCTAAATATATTTGGTAAATTGATATCCTTTTTTGATTGGTCAGTGGCTCTTCTTGCAATTCTGGAAACATGTCCCCTGTTCTTGTCTCTGCCTCTTTCCTGGAAGCTCTTCCTGCTGGAAGTACAACAGTTTTGTCCTTGGCTCAGCCTCTTCTCAGGATTGACAACATTGGTGAAGGTTTGTCTTAACATTCTATATGTGAAAGACAACCCTGCTTTGTTTACTGTTGAGTACCCAGTGTCAGCACATACTGGGGACTAAATAAACATTAAAAAAATAAACTGATTATTACAATACTACATTTTCTTAGTTTCATAAGGCATATTATCATGTTAAGTAATCAAACATAGTCACTTATTTGATCAGGTCAGAACTGAAAGGAGACTTACAGCTAGCTACAAGTCTTAGGGAATGTTCTTTCTTTTTGACAGTTACTGAAAATTACATATAGTTTATTGTTAGGTTCTTTGCTTAATGTAAAGGGTATTTGTGATATTTTGTTTGTTTTTTTCAAGACAGGTTTTCTCTGTGTAACTGTCCTAGCTATCCTGGAACTAGATCTGTAGACCAGGCTTACCTCAAAAGGCGTGTGCCACCACTGCCTGGCATGATGGTCAGTTTTAATCATCAATTTGACACAATGCTGATCATATGTGAAGAGAGTATCCAGTAGGGACTTTCTGGATCAGATGGGCCATGTGGGCATGTCTGTGGGGAACTGCCTTGTGCGGTGATATGTAGTTGGAAGAAAGAGAAACATATATTCACAGCATACTGAAGGACATTTCCCATTAGTGATATTTTGTTTATGATCTAACAAATAAAGTTTGCCTGAAGATCAGTGTGCAAAAATAGCCATACTAGTTAGTCATAGAAGTCAGGCAGTGGTGGTACACACCTGAGACAGAGGCAGACTGATCCTTCTTAGTTTGAGGCCACCCTGGGCTACACAAGATTGAATCTGTCTGAAAGAGAAAACAGCTCACACAAAGTTGATCCCAGTGCTTGGGATGACACATCTTTAATCCCAGCCACTAGACAGGAGGAGACAGGAGCTCGGTGTACTCTGAGGATTCATGGATACAGTATCACCCATTTTGGTCTGACATAGAGGTAAGAGCTAGTGGCTGGCCACTTTGCTTCAGTCTTGATTGTCTTCATAATGTGGGAAGACCCACACAGAGAGTGGGTGGTACCATTCTGGATTTTGGGCCTAGTGTATAGAAGAATAGAGAAAGTTAGCCGACTTTCTCTTAAGTACTAAGCCTTTATGAACTCTGCTGCCGATGGTAGATGAGCTGTGACAGACTGCTTTACATTCCTGTTGCCTTGGCTTCCCCACAGTGATGAACTATGACCTGGGATTGTGAGCTAAAACACAAATTGCTTTGTGTCAGTTCCTTTTACCACAGAAACAGAAATGAAGCTAAGCCAGTATTATTCCCTTCCCCCCCCCCCCCCCGGCAGCTAGCAACCATCTTTCTCAAGTTCAGGGACCAAGTGACATAGTTACCACTCAGTTGCATGTAAAAGCAGGAGAGAGCCTATCAGTACTCAGGCTGAGTGACAGATTTTCTCAGTCATGATAACATTGAGAGCAGAGCTGAGTGGATTGGTGGGAGATGGCTCTTCTTATCCCAACTAGAAGTAGGACTCTGAATACATTCCTGTTATTTCAAGTATTTTCGTATTGAAAATTTATACATAAATGAACTTGAAAAGCTAAAACAGACACTGGCCTGCACCAGTGAGAAGCCCCTGAAGGGAATCTTCACCTATGTTAGTCAGCACCTGTGTGCTGTCATCCCTTCCAAATGTAATCACAGTTTCTTTGGAGATTAATTACCTAGCTTCAAGGTAGGAAGATGTGATTGCAATGAAGAAGAAAAGAGATCTAATAGATGGATTTTTACAAATATTGCTGTGGGAATTGACTTTAGTGGTTGATTTGGATATGAAGAACAAATAAAGCACCCAGGACTGTGCTTTGGAAGAAACAGACTAAAAACCTAGTTTTGCCATAAAACCTTGTAACTCAAATGAATGCAAAATCATTTTACCCCACCCCAACAGACTTGAAGATAATGAAATGGCCTAATTGCAACCCAGTAGATATGGATAAAAATGTGCACAAAATGATTTCCTTTTCCATAAGAAAAGCACATACAAGATCAGCCCAGCTGTAAACATTTGGTTAGTCAACACTGGACTTTTATGAGAATTTTGGAGTTCTCTTTCTTAGAGCGGTGACTCAACTAATTGCCCCAGGGACACACATAGTGCCATATTTTTATGTTAGAATTTTTGTTCTTTCACAGTGGTCATTAAAGAGAAAACTGGCTTTTGGAAACATGGACTCATAGAGCTATGTTTAAAAGACAGAAACTGCTGCTGGAGCTTGTTTATATCCCCATTTTGAAATTAAAGTAAACTGAATGTGTTTTCTTTAAATGTAAGATGTAAAACAAAAATACATATTTGAAAATTATCAGAAGACTTCAGAGAGTTTGTTTCAAATTTGAAGTTAACAGAATTTTTCATTAATCGTGGTGTGTTACCCTCTTTCCCAAAGGCTCAGGAGCCATCTCAGGAGAGGGGACAGAAAGATCTGAAGAGTCAGATGTTGAGGAGGATCAAGGGTAAATTGTTTTTTGGACATGAGTGAACCACTGTGCTTATGAACCTCATGGAAGCTGTGCCTGCCAAGGTCAGGCTAGTCCATGTGGGTGGAGGGACTCTTGCTGGAAATCTGTTGACAGCTGATGGCTGCTGAATGATGGAGACTTGGTTTTCTTTCAGGATGTGGCCTCCGGTAGGTCTATCATGCTCTAGTGGATATAAGTGTATGAGCAGCAAAACTATAATCAGTAGGTTATTTTTTTCTTTAAAAAAAGGACATAAAGTTGGGAAAGATGTTGAATCTGGAAAGAGTTAGGTCAATAGGATGAAGATATACTGTATGCATGTATAGAATTCTCAAAGAATTAAAAAGTTCTCTAATAAAATACCATAAAATCTAACAATATACAGAAGGCAGAATAAATTTTGAGGTAACAAGTCAATAGGACTTGTTACCATTAACTCCACGACAAAACAACCCAACTAACTCATTTTACTTCCTAATATAAGAGAATTAACTTTGGTATTGACTGCATATAACAATTCAGTTTTCTTCAGCAACTGTATTAAAAACATTGATAATTTCTCAAAAAATAATCTCTCTCTGAATGTGTGTGTGTGTGTGTGTGTGTGTGTGTGTGTGTGTGTGTGTGTGTGTTCAGGTGTGACTGCAGAAGCATACATTCCATGCCATGCATGTGGAAATCACAGGACATCCTTAGATGTTAGTCCTTATCTTCTACCATGTTGCAGACAGTCTGTTGTTGATTTCTGTGTCCATAAGCTAGCTAGCTAACCCATAAGCTTCCAACTGTTCTTTCCTGTTTCTACCTCCAATCTCACTATAGTAGTCCTGGCATTGCTTTTCTACATCCAGCTTTACATTGGTTCTGGGGATCTGAACCCAGGCCCCTATGCTTGCATGGTAAGCACTTTACCATCTCCCTAAAGAAGAATTTTTTAAGTTTAAGACTTAGCTATAAAATCACCATCTTAAACCCATATTAAAATGAAAGTTTAAAACATAAACAAATATATGTTAGAAATATTATAACAAAATACCCTATTATTACTATAAATACTGTTAGAAACATAGGTAGGCAAGAGGCATTTTCAGTTTGGGAAAAATATGATAAAAGTGTTTGCACGACTTTTACTTATGTCTCACTTTCTCTTTCTCTTCCTGTGTTAACTGCCAAAATATTTATTATTCAACCACTTTTAATAATGATTGTGTCATGATCTAGGTATGCTATTGTAGTAAAGAGATACAATGTGATGAATGGAGAAGTCTTCATATTTTATAGTAACAGACAAATCACAAGATAAATGTTTCAATGCTGGAATTGTTAATCAAATATTACATAAATTGTGCTGTAGATTAGTGAGGAAAAGTGAACAATGTTTGTATATGGCTGTGAGTACATGCAGCAGTTGGGGTAGGGGTGTCCTTGTTTAAGAACACAATTGAGTGAGGCACACCAAAGTCTGTGTACAGTAACTCGGACTTGAAGACACAGGGTGAAAATCTAGAGTCAGAGAAGATATACAGGGAGGGATGAAAAGAGAAAGGGCTGGCTGCTGCATTTCTCAATGAAATGCATGTGGAATAGGTAATGGATGAGTAGACTTCACTGGCCAGAGGGCTGCTTTAAGATGTGACCCTGGGCATGTCCCTGAGTCCCAATAACAATGGACCCATAACAATGGACCAAGAGTGTTATGTGGTTCTCTCTCAGGGAGCTACAACAGAGTTACCTCAACGACTGTTCAGAGGGTTCTGGCAACCTATCTGCCACTTTCTCCACTGTTAACAGATTTCTAAGTATGTCCCCATTCCCTTTCTTCTTTAGCTCTTATCATCTCTAAATTACTTCCTTTCCTACTCTGCCTTCCCCAGTCTCTCTAGAATACTGGAGGATAATTATCATGTTAACACAGAATTAATCTTATTCATTCTTCACAGAAATCCAATGATGCATTTCTTTCCCCATTTTATACACTAAGAAACACTATGGTGACTTGCTTCTAGAGACATTGTCTGAAAGTGAATTTGTTCCAGTCATATTAAGTATGTTATAAAAAGGAGAAACAAATAAAAGTAAAAACCAACTGTGATCTTGTCATTCAGCAACAGCTAATGTTGACAATTGCTATGGAAACATTATATATATATATATATATATATATATATATATATATATATATATATAATTTGATTAAATTTGAAATGAAATTTAATTATGGATGTCTTGTATGTCTTATATTGAGACTCAATCTATAACTCCCTTGCCAAAGCCTAACATATTGTTATTTCACCCCACCATGTTTCAATCATTAGGTGTTTAATTGTCATTTTAGGTCCTTCCCTGCCTGTCCAAGACTCCTTACACTGTCTACCTAAGGTAACATAAATCACTAAATTCTTCTTCAGGCCAGCTCGGCATGATCTTCACTGTTAATAATCTCATCTTGTTCCTGTAAACATATTCCAAGACAGCAAATGCTTCTACATATTTAATTAGCTCTGAATTCCAAGGTACTCCATGGTTTGTAGTTTAAGAAAGGGAAATCCAAAAAATAAAACAAAACAAAAAACCGATGTAAGTTCTCAGCACATAAAATATCTTAGGAGAAAAGTGAAGCTGGCTTTGGGAAGCTAATTGGAAGTTTTGGCAAATGCTTGATCCAAGACTGATGCTGTTCCTGAAGCTCTTGGTTTGTTCGAATCTCAGTTGGTTTTTCCCTTATTTGGAAAAATCTCTACAGTGTCTTATCAATCTAGGTAGACTTCTCAGCAGTTATGAGAGTCTCCCACCGTTTTTGACTCTGCAACTTCTCCGTTACCACAGTTAGCAGAGTCTAATTTATTCTTCTGGGGCCCTAATCATTCTACAGCATGAACTGGACAGAAAGAAAATAATTTGTTCACTTAACAGAAAGAAAGTCTATACTCCCCAAACAAAATGAGTGAGACAGCGTTCTTTGAATTAGTAGGCTGCGTTGACGGACCCTTCTAGTTACTTTTCATCAGTCTGGTGGCAGTGGACTCTGGACAGACAGAGATAAATGAGAGGTCAAACGACCCTTCATTTTTCCAGAGGATTATTTCGCCTCCAGATAAGGCACAAAGAAGGAAGTAATCATCAACTCTGCCTGGAGGAAAACAAAACAAAAAAGGCTGACTCACAAAAGCCTTCTCTTATAGCCCTGGCCTGGCTCCATGCCTGTCCAGTGGCACTACACTAACTCAAAAGGTTTATCTGTTTGCTTGCTTTTCCAAAGAGGAAAGAGAAAAAGAAGAAGAAAACAGAAAGCTAAAAGTGTCAAAGATAACTGTGTCTCAAACAATAAAACTTGTGCATTTTCTAACTTTATGTTTGATGTTGAAAATGGTCGTCAACACACATTTATTTCATAATAAAAATGGACAAGACAGCACAAACTAATGCATGACAAAAAATACATTGACTGATATATATATATATATATATATATATATATATATATATCAGTCTCATTGTGGGATCAGGTTTCCAGTCTTTTGTTTAGAAGGAAAAAAATTTCCAAATACTGCTATGATTCTTGTGTTCAAGTTGAGAAAATCCCCAGAAGAGAGTCCTTAGTGAGAAAAACAAAACAAATGAACAAACAAAAAATAAAAATCAAGCTCCAAAGCTACACAGCGAAACCCTGTCTCAAAAAACCAAAATAAATAAATAAATAAATAAATAAATAAATAAAAATAAAAACCCAAAACAATTATAAGATGATGTACACGTATTTGGAATGAGACTTTTGTCTATGAAATTTGAGTCAAATCAGTTTGCTTCCTTGTTTTGTCACTATCAACCTTCCTTCATCTGTGCAAGTTCTAGATTCTTTAAATTTCTGAGGAAAAAACAATTCTTAGTGTATAAAGACCTTGAAATGTTCTTATTACTATTTCTTCAATTATTATCATTAAGGCTTTATTTTAATTATGTGTATATATTTATGTCTCTGTGGATATGTGTACATGATTGAAGGTCTCATGGGAGGCCAGAAGAGAATATCAGATTCCTAGATCTGGAATTACAGGCAGTTGTGAACTGCCCAACACAGGTCCAGGGAAAGAAATTTAGGGTCTTTGGAAGAGCAGCCAGGACTCTTAATCACAGAGTTATCTCTTCAGCACTCCTTTCTTCAATCGTGTTAAAGATATAGTTTGAAGTAAGCCAAGGGCAGAATGACTTTTGGAGATTTAGGTCTCCTTGAAGATGCTAAATGAAGCCTAGTGATTACTACTGATGAAAATGGTTTCAAGCAAACACATCAATCAATGTCCTGCTTTCAAGAAATACTTGAAACAGAATGCATAAATAGCTTATACATTCCAGAATAAAGCAGGCATACAGGAATAAAGAGGTTTGGAACTGATAGGGTGACACATGTTTTGTGCATATTACAAACACTGCATGTAAGATGTTGAGAAGCATAAGCCGAAAACTGTGAAAGGGCTTATGTGTGTTTCTTCATATGCAAAAGTGTGTGTGTGTGTGTGTGTGTGTGTGTGTGTGTGTGTGTGTGTGTGTACATGTGTGTAAATGCCTATGTATGTATATGGAGACTACAGTGGTTGGTGTCTAGTGTCTTCCTAGATCACTCCCCACTTTTTTTATGAGGCAGGATTCTCACTGAGATGAAAGCTTTCTCTCTAGAATCTTCTTATATTTGCCTCCCAGCACTAGGATTATGGGGTATGTGCTGCCATGCCTGTTTTTTTTTTTTTTTTTTTTTTTTTTTTTTTTTTGGTTTTTCGAGACAGGGTTTCTCTGTGTAGCTTTGGAGTCTATCCTGCCACTCACTCTGGTGACCAGGCTGGCCTGGAACTCACAGAGATCCATCTGCCTCTGCCTCTGCCTCCGGAGTGCTGGGATTAAAGGCATGTGCCACCAACGCCCAGCCATGCCTGGTTTTTAACATGACCTTTTATGTATTTGTGCTGAGTTAATTGATATTTCTCCAAGAATAAAAGAAAAAGGACCAAAAAAAAATCATCTATCTCCATCTATAAACACATCCACACAGTAGAATAATGTAAGTAGAAGCTAGTGGGATTTTTTAGGGAAGAGCCAGATAATACATAGTTTAGCTTTCCAGGCTACATTGTGTTTGGGATGCTGATGAAGCCTTTTTTTTTTTTTTTTCCAGATGCAATACTATTTTGAATGCCATCTAGCCTATACTTAAAATACACTGGCCTGCAAACATCATTAACATAACTGTATGTTCCATTGTTCCATTCTTCTCTGAGATGACTCTAACTGGTGTGTTCTGATACTCAGGCATGAGATCAAACTCAATTGATGAAAATGCCTTGGTCTCACAGATTTCCCATAGGATTTTAATGAGAAATGGCTCATTTTCTGACATTTCTTGGGTGACTCCCGTATAATGTGATTGCCTTTTCAGGAAGAAAAAGCATCACACAAGCTGTGGTGCTTCTAATTTACCAGCTACGTGGTAAAAATCTGCAAGTGACTTTTATAAGTGTTTCCTTTGTGTCTGGAATCCTGTTCAAGCCCCACACTCACTGGGGTAACCTGGGCTACTTCATTGATTTTTTTTTAAACCTTTATTTATGGTATGTGGGCACATGTGTCTATACATGTGGGAGTGTGCATGGCAGGTGTGGAAACCAGAGGACAAATGTGCAAATTCTTTCCTCCTACCATGTGCATGTGGATCCTCTGGTTTGTCAGACTTAATAACCTTGATAATCAGCAAGTACGTTTCCTGGTTGAGCCATTTCACTTGTCTTGCCTTTTTTTTTTTTTTTAAATTACTGCTCACTTTAATTCTGCTGTTCCACACTTTAAAACCCAGCTTCCTCAGATTACTAACATTAATCTCCCCAAAGTCTAGACACAGTAACACCACTATGATAAAGGGGTAGCAGCTTCCCCATTGTCTACTAATTGAAGCTCTATCATTATGTTGGTCCTCTGTAACCACTAATATGTCTCCCATATGATTCCACAATGCTCATAATTTCAGGATGGGTCTATAGCATGTCTGCTCTTAAGCAAGCCTCTTTTTGCTGCCTTTTGATGAATTCCTTCTGAAACTCTACCTTCCAGGGACAGCCCTGACAGCATCCTTCCTTGTCCATTCCAGGACAAGTTTCATTCCCTGTATTTTCAGCTAGCACTACATGGGCTAGCATATACACATACACATATGTATGTTACACACACACACACACACACACACACACACACACACACACACACACATATTCTTAATTTTTCAATTACATTGCTGGGCTCTTTTAAACAATAGCCTGTCTTTGCAACCTAAACCCTAACTTTATATGTAGTAAGTTCTCAAGACGTATCAATTTAATGGATGCAAAATTAGCTAATCAATGGAAATAATTTTAGATAGTAGAATTACTTAATCCTTCAGATATTGCAATATCAGCAGATTCTTAGCCTAAACAATACTGACGCTAGTTATAGATAATTTTCTAGAGCAAGTCAAAGATTTCTGTATTCTTTGATCTTTTAATTTCATATTAGACTGTTTTGAAGGTGTCACTATAAAGCAGAAAGCATCTTTCAATTCACTGTATTTGGATTTCTTTTAAGCCAGTAAACTCATATTTATTGATTTCTACAGGGTGTTTATTTTTAAAAAATAAGCAGATAATTTCAAACCATATTTTATTCCTGAAAAGTACAAAGGAGGAATCAGTTACCTTTGCCTGCTAGAAGGGGTTAATTGTCAACAAAGGAAGTGTGAGAGAAGTAAAATACAGTGTGGGGACATGTGAGAACTAGGGCTTTCAGGACTATTCCTAAGAAATGTTACTGAGAAGTTCAGCCCATTTAGTTCAGGTAAAGGAAGGAGCAAAACCTTTAACGTAAAATTCAAAGTTTAAATCTCTTCTTTCCTGATATGGCTCATTTGGGTCATATTGGCTTCCCAATCCTCCCTCCCTCCCTCTCTCTCTCTCTCTCTCTCTCTCTCTCTCTCTCTCTCTCTCTCTCTCTCTCTCTCTGTGTGTGTGTGTGTGTGTGTCTCTCTCTCCCTCTCTTTCACCTCTATCTCCCCATCTCCCTCCCCCTCCTTTGTTTCTTTCTTCTTCTCCCCCACTTTCTCTTTCTCCTCTATCTTCCCCTCTCTCCTGCTCCTTCTCCCTCTCCCTCTTTTTCTCTCCCTTTCTCCTCTGTCTCTGTTTCTGCTCTTTCATCTTTAAGTTACCCAGATTTGAGCATTTTGCTATACCACAGCAGCCTGAAACACAGAAGCTCCCTAAACCAATATGAGAACTGTTGCTCTCTCAGATGACCATGTACCTGCAGTGCAGTCAGTAGGACCACATAGAGGTGGAGGACATCAAGTCAGAAGTGCACATGAAAGGGAGAGAGCACACTCTGATCTGGGAGGCAAGAGTAGCAGGGATAGACTTGCTCTTTTATAGCAACTCCTCAGAATGAACATGGTATCTTAAGAGCCACACTAGTTCTTTTGGTGGCATCTGAGGACAACACCCTCATGCTTGGTGTCTGTTAGACTGGATTCTTTCCAGGCTGAGTGATTATTGTCAAAAACAATAGGCCACACAGAGTGAGATGATTTGATTTTGTATTTGCTCAATAAATTATTGAGTTTGGGGACTTCTGAAATGAGCTATTATGATGATAATTGACATTATTGCTGTTTGAAGACCAGCTTAGCCAAAGGCTAAGAATTGCAACCATATTTCAGGAATAACCCTGGTTATCATGATGAGAGGCAAAGGTTCCTGAAATGAAACCTTTCTACTTGTTGCATCAAGATTTGAAGAACATATGTTTTGTGGTAGAGTTAATGGGATATATTAGAAGGTGAGGTGACAAAAGAACCATTAGTTGTGATTAAGTCAAGGTTTCACATCTGAGCAATCCGATCAATAATGGCTCTGTTTCCTCCTTGTTGTTGATTTTATTACTTCTTTTAATTTTGAGATTGTAATATAATTATATCATTCTTCCCATCCCTTTTTTCTCTCCAAATCATACCATACACCTATGCTCCCTTTCAAATTCTCAGCCCTTTTCTCCACTAGTAGTTTATTAATATATGTGTAACTTTTATACCTCTGTACATATATATTCATTAGTATAACCTGCTCAGTTTATATGATGTTCCTGCATGCATGTTTTCATGTCTGACCAATTGGTGTGCTCTTCCTGGGGGAAGCTTATTTCTCCCACTCTCAGTGATCCTTTGTTGCCTGTAGTTCTTTGTATATAGTTGAGGCCCCAAGGGCTTTCCCTGACTTTGGTGTGTCCAATGGTGTTGTCCTTGTTCAGCTCCTATTTAGGTAGTCATGTTGGTGAGAATATATGGGTGTAGCTTCTGACATTGCTAGGAGACTCAATCTCATAACAAGCTCCCCATCCTCTAGCTGTTACAATTTTTATGCCCCCTCTTTTTCAATGTTCCCTGGGTTTAAATGCAGGAGTGCTTATGTAGATATGTCAGTTGTGACTGCCCTGCTTATCTTTACATTTTGATTGGTTGTGGATTTCTATAGTGATATCTCTTACAAAGAGAGGTTTCCTTGAGGAAGGTTGAAATAGAGACAAATTATAATCACAATTGAAATTTCTATGACAGAGAAAAGGGGTGATATAGATTAGGTATCTAAAGATACCTGTCCACAGATCAGACACTACAACACTGATGGTATGGAAGAGAGGAGTAGAAGACTTCATGGGACTGATCCCTGGGGTCATACAGTACAGAGTTCTGAAAGTAGACAAATCAGCATCAAGAAGAACATAGCAGCTGGGATAATGGGGGGCTTAGAAGCTCTAGAACACATTCCTCAACAGAGACACTGACTTCACAGTGCTATTCACACTGACATTCACACCAGATACCTGCATGTAAAGCAGTGATCAGTTGAAAATCTGAAATACCTAAGAGTCCATATCTGAGAAGGAACTCCAGTGAATGCAGCATTTTGCCCCCTTTGGCTCTCCTTTCTCTGTCTCTGTGGTGTGTGTGTGTGTGTGTGTGTGTGTGTGTGTGTGTGTGTGTGTGTATGAATCTGTCTGTCTGTCTTTCTCTCTCTCTCTGTGCCATATTCTGGTACAACCAGAAGGAAATTTACCAGTCATAGCTCCTTCCCTGTCCCTGGGATGGAAGCAAATCAGTAAGCTGCACGGCTAATGTTCTGGGTTTTGTTTGTTTGTTTGTTTGTTTGTTTATGTGTTATCCAAAGATCCATAGTCTGTAAGGTTAAGATATCTTTATTTAGATAAACACCAGCCAAATGCAAGCCAGAGCATGCCAGGGGCAGCAAGGCAGGCAGGCCAGAGAGAAGGGGCCCCATGTGCCTTGTAGCCCCTTAAAAACTTACCATGTGTCATCCTGACCTCACCTTGATTATGCCCTGACAGGCGTGGTCAGGCACATTTGTAGCCAGCTTCTAGCAGGCATGGCTTGTATAATAATAACTTATAATAGGTTTCTGTTCTACTTGTCTCAGAGAACTTGGAAGAGTGGAACAACACAGAAACTGCTAAAACCAGAATGGGTCTCACTATGCTGGAATTAAGTAGATTCTGGCACTATGTAGGCAGATTCCTTGAAGATTCAGAAGACACACACAAGGTGAGTTGTTTGAACAGCTAAGACCATCACAAAAACATTCACCAACCTTGAGAAGACACTGCCAGAACAGGTAGATGAATGGAAAACAGCAGGCATTGTCTTGTTCTCCACCTGAGAGCCTGGAGAAGCAGTCATTTTGTCAAAAATACAAATCTCAACACATGATTATATCACACACGGAGACACAGGGATCATGACACATCTAGCAGATCAAAACAAACAAAATGCCCACACACTGTCTCTAAAGAAATACAACCCTTCTCATCACAATGTAATGAAACTAAATATCAACGACAGGAAATAAGGCCTATTGAAAAATCCACAAAAATATACCAATCAATATACTCTTAACTGATGGGTCAAAAGAGAAACCAATTAAAACTTAAGAGGATTTTATGCAAAGAAAACAAAAACAGAAAACAGTGAAATGGAGGGGAGATAGTATACATGGTGTCCATGGAAAAAGTAATAACTAATAATGAATGTGTAAAATGGGGATTCTCTCAAATCAACAACCTGACATTTCACCCCAAACTAGAGAAAACAAGCCAAAGTCAAAATTACCAAGGAAATGGAACAACACTATAGGGAACACTGTAGCCATGTCTGCTAGGGGCTGGCTACAGGTGTGCCTGATCATGCCTGCAAGAGTGTGGTCAGGGTGATGTAGGGAAGGTTTAAGAGTGAGGGGCGCGAATGTGGGCTTCCCTTCTTTCGTTTCATCTTTGGCCTGCTGTACTTACTGCTGCCCCGCCAGCTGGCTAGGTCGCTCTGTAAGCAAGACTTTTCCCTGATAAATTCCCTTGTATTTTTACCTGGCTCCATATTGGTGATTCCCACAATACAGCACAGTTCAAAGCAGAGGCAAACGTACCATAGAATGGAAAAGTAATGGGGGGGGGTAGGATAGTTGAGTCAGTTCTTTGGGTAAATTCTTACCTACATTAACTAAGAAAAAAGAAAAAAATCAGAAATGAGCAAAGGGCCATCACAATCAATTCCACAGAAACAAAAATCCCTCACCAAGAGAGATGTGAGACCAGATAATTTCATTAAAGAATTCTATGAAACTTAAATAATCAACAACAAATTTCCTTGAAATATTTTATATGTGTGTGTTGGAGCAAACCTTTATTTCTAGTACTCAGGAAATAGAGACAAGAGGATCAAGAATTGATATCTATCCTTGGCTACACAGCAGATTTGATGCCAGCCTAGGAAGACCCTGTCCGGGGGGAAAACAAGATATATTAAAAAATATTTAAAGGGTCATGGAAAAACCTCAGTTGACAAAGGTGCTGCTGCTGAGCCTGACCTGGAACCATGGGGGAAAGAGAGAGCTGACTTCAATAAGTTGTTCTCTGACCTTTACATATGTGCCATTATACACATGTACCTGCCCCCCCATACACACAAACACAATAAATAAATGTAAAATAATTCAGAAAACTTAAGATCAGTGACCATGTCCAAGCATGCTATCAGACTCTGAAACCAAATCCAGATAATGATAATATAAAAATTAAAATATCCCTTCATTGTGGAATATTTTAAGTGGGCAAAGATGTGTTACATTTGTTTATGCTGTGGGATATTACTTTAACTGTGTAAGGGTGTGTTATTTTTGTTTATGCTGCATTTGTTTAATTATGGAAAGCTGTGTTGCATTTCTTTCACCTTGCCTGTCTAAGGCACCTGATTGGTTTAATAAAGAGGTGAGTGGTTTAATAAAGAGGTGAGTGGCCAATAGCTAGTCAGGAGAAAGGATAGATGGGACTGGTAGGCAGAGGTAATATATAGGAGGAGAAATCTAGGCTCAAAAAAGAAGATGAGGGACAAAAGGAGGAGAGAATAAGAGATATAATCAGGGCAAGAAGCCAGTCAGATGCCAGCCAGCCAGTCCTAGAGAAGCAGTGAAAGTAAGAATTACAGAAGTAAGAAAAGTAATAAGCCCTGGGGGAAAAGGACCCTTCATTCTCCTATCCAGTGAGTTGTCCAGTTTCTATAAATTTGTAAACTTTCTGTTGTTTTTGTCATTCTTGATGTTCAGCTTTAATCAATGGTGATAAAATAGGATGGAATGAGGTTATTTTAGTTTTCTTGTATCTGATGAGACTTGCTTTGTGACTATGTGGCCCATTTTGGAGAAGATTCCATAAGAGGATAAAAAGAAGATATATTCTTTTGTGTTTATGTGAAATATTCTGTGAATATTTAGGTCTATTGGGTTTATAATTCAATTAGCTCCAGCATTTCTCTATTTAGTTTTTGTCTGAATAACCTGTCCATTGGTGAAAATGGGGTATTGGAGTCTCCCACTATCAGTATGTGAGGGTCAATATGATATTTAAGCTATACTTGTTTCTTTTAGAAATTTGGTTTCCCTTAAGTTTGAGGCATAAATGTTAAGGATTTCAATGTCCTCTTGATGGAGTTTTCCTTTGAGTATGTCATATCCTCCCATTTCTTCTGATTAGTTTGAAGTCTGTTTTGTCAGATAATAAAATGGCTATACCAGATTGCTTCTTAGGTACATTTGCTTGGATTGTTTTTTTCCACCCCTGTACCTGAGGTGGTGTCTATTCTTGATGTTAATTGTGTTACTAGGATGCAGGAAAATGAAAAATCCTGTTTTGTATCTATTCTGTTAGTCTATGTCTTTTTGTTGGCTAAGACCAAAATACAAATGACAACTCATGCTGGAGAGGGTGTGGAGCAAGGAGAACACTCCTCCATTGCTTGTGAGAGTAAAAACTTGTACAGCTACTTAGGAAATCAATATGGTAATTTCTCAGAAAATTGGGACTCAATCTACCTCAATATTCAGCTAATCCAGGTATACCACTCCTGGGCATATACCTAAAGGACACTCCATCCTATCACAAAGACACTTGCTCAACCATGTTCATAGCAGCTTTATTTGTAATGTCCAGAAATTAGAAACAGCCTAGATGTCCCTCAACTGAAGAATGTATAAAAAAGTGATACATTTATATAATGAAGTGTTACTCAACTGTTAAAAACAACAATATCAGGAAATTTGCTGGCGAATGGATGGAACCAGAAAAGATCATCCCAAGTTAGGTAATCTAGTTCCAGAAAGATAAACATACTTGTATAGATACTTTTAAGTGGCAATTAGCTGTAAAGTAAAGGATAACCATGCTACAATCCACAGATCAGAGAAACCAAGTAACAAGAAGGGCTAAGGTATGTGTGTGGGAAGATGCATGAATCTTACTGTGAAGCAGAAACTGAATTGAATTGCCAGTGGACAGGAGGAGGGGTCTGGAAGACAGGGGAGGGGGTCCAAAGAGGAGGGATCAAGTGAGGGAGGATGGAGGGAGAGTACTAAGAGAGACAAGTGGAATCAGGGGGCATCTCTGGGAAGAGCTAGAAACCTAGAGCAATGGAAAAGTCTCAGGAATATGGGGGTGACCCTAGCTAAGACTCCTAACAATGGGGATATGGAGCCTGAACTGGCCATCTCCTATAACCAGGCAAGCTTCCAGTGGAGGGATTAGGACACCAACCCAGCCACAAATATGTCTACCTACAGTTTGTCCTGCCTATAAGATAAGCTGGGATAAAATTGGAGAGGAAATTGTGGGAGTGACCAACTAATGACTGGCCCAGCTGGAGACCCATACCCTGGGAGGAAACTCACCCCTGAAGGCCAGGACCCAGAGGTGGGATACCCTAGAGACCTAGAATAGAACCAGACACTACTGGGGAAAAAATCAATGAAATGCTTCCTAATGATATTCTGCCATACTCATAGGTTGGTGCCTAGTCCAATTGTCATCAGTGGCTTCACCCAGTAACTGATGGAAACAGATGAAGAGACTCACAGCCAAATATTAGGTGAACCTGGGGGATTTCTGCAGAAAAGAGGGAGAAGAATTGTAGAAGGCAGTAGGGTCACACAGAACCAACTAACCTAGGCTCATAGGGGCTCATGGAGACTGAACTGACAGCCAGGGAGCCTGCAAGGGACTGACCTAGGTAGGCACTCTGCATGTATGTTACAGTTGTGAAACTAGGTCTTCTTGTAGAACTCCTAACAGTTAGAGCAGGGGCTGTCTCTGACTCTGTTGCTTGCTTTTGGGAGTCTTTCCTCCTACTGTGTTGCCTCATTCAGCCTTAATAGAAGAGGAGGTGCCTAGTCTCACTGCAACTTGATACACCATGGCTGTCTGATATACATGGGGGGCTGCCTGTATTTGAAGAGAAACAGAGGAGGAGAGAGAGCATGAAGGTGAGGTAGGAGAGGTGGGGAGAGGAATTGGAAAGAGATGAGGGAGGGAGAAACTTTGATTGGGATGTAAAAACAAAGAAAAACCCAACAATAACAGAAAAAGTTAAAAGAGGCCTTGGATGACATTCAGTGGAAGAGTGCTTGTCTAGCATGCAGGATAGCTTGGATTCAACACTTTGGTATTATAAAAAATAAAAATTATGCTTAATATGCAGCAGATTTCAATGTATAAGCTTTAAATGGAATTTATTTAACTTGTGAGGTTGATAATATTATTGTACACTTTTTGTTTTAAATAGAGTCTCACTCATATAAATTCAGGCTGGCCTGGACCTCTGGTTCCTCCTCCCTGAGCCTCCTGAATACTGAAAGTATAAGCATAAACCATTAAATCTAATTTACTCTCCCCATTTTACAGAGAGGGAAACTTAGATAAGCCTATAAAATCACAGGAGACTCCAGAATGAACCCCTGACAAATGTTAATCGATTGTGTGTACATGTTCCTCTAGACTTATGAAGTATTTGTTTTTATTAAGGAAAAAAAGAAAAAAATGCAAAGAAGAGAAGGGAGTTGTTGAAGGGAGGAAACCACCAGTGTGCATACTCTCTCTCTCTCTCTCTCTCTCTCTCTCTCTCTTTCTCTCTCTTTCTCTCTCTCTCTCTCATGCATAGTTGGGGGAGGGCTCACCTAGCATAAGAGCTACAGAATGGGAGGACACCTGCTTTATGTGACAGGGAAGAATAATCATGGGCAGATGGCTTGGGTGGCATGATGTTGGAGCAATTCCACAAAGCATTTAAAGTCAAGAGATGGCAGAGGAGTTCAGTACCCGCAGATGGAAATACTGAGTCAGATTTTGATTCTTGCAAATTACTGAAATTATGCAAATATCCAACAACTCATTTTCATTAACACAGCTGCACAATGGGGTGTCTGTTCAGGTCTTCAGCACCAGTAAGAAGAATTTGGCGGAGAACTCTGTGGATTCCCTTTCGTCTCAGCTTCATGGACTGCTCTTCAGAGCAGTCCTCCCTCTCAGAGAGGAGGCAGTTAAGTTTAGAAAATGAAGTAATTGTTTCAAGCCACTAAACAATCATTTGGTGACTGTGCTCAGTGTGGTAAATTCTTATTTTTATCCCCAGGGAGTAGTTTTGGTCATGAAGAGACTAGATTCTGGAGAAACACGCATACATTAATATACTCAGGAATTCTAACACAATTGCAATGTGAAGTGTTAATTAACTTGAAGCCTGTGCTATGCCATGAAGTAATAGCAATGTACTTTTTCGTGGTTAGAGAATATTTAACTAATGATTTAAGCTTATATAGTCACTGTAGGTGGCGGAGTGAGAACTTCACAGAAAGAGAATTTGTGTGGACTGAAATATATATTATTTATAAACACTTATGAATACCCCATTCTGCCTTTGGATATAAGCAGCCAGATGTTACCCTCATGGAAGCATTTCTAATTATTAAAATTATGCACATGACTCATTCCATCAAGCAAGCTTCACTTCTCAATTTAAAAAGAAACTTAAATGGAGAGAAGAAAAAGGACAAGAGATGCAGGTAAAAAACTTTTTTTTTTTTTTGAGACAAGGTTTCTCCGTAGGTTTGGAGACTATCCTGGAACTCTCTTTGAAGACCAGGGTGGCCTTGAACTCACAGAGATCCACCTGCCTCTGCCTCCCGAGTGCTGGGATTAAAGGCATGCACCACCAATGCCCACCATAAAACACTTCTTTCGAAAATGTTTTATTTTACTAGTTTGGGCTTTTGCCTGCATATATGGGTACCATGTGCATGCAGTGTCCACATAGGCCAGAAGAGGGCATTGAATTCCCTGGGACTGGAATTACAGAGAGTTGTGAGCCACTGGGGTGCTAAAATTAGAACCTAGGTCCTCTGGAAGAGCAACCACTGCTGTTAACCACTAAGCCACGTCTCCAGACTCTATATAAGGCTTTTTTTAAAATACGATATGGAGTTCCTGAGTGTGGGTTGCTGAGTTAGACCAGAAACACTTCTGATGCTTACAGGATGAACCAAGAGATGGTGCATACCCCATACTCCAGCAATGCTGGGATGTTGAGATTTGTGATTCCCAGTATCAAGTGCTGTTTAACTGTTTGTGGAAATGATAGAGAGGATCACCAGTAGTAAGAAGCTAGAATTCTTTTTATGCAGAAAAATATTTTAAAAAGCCTTTCTTCCTAAAGAAAAGAAGATTTTCTAAACAAATGCTTTGGGTTCCAGCCTGCCTTCATGAGTGCTCTGAAGTATAGTTCATAATGGGAATTTTGAGAGTCTAATTTCTCCTTTGAACCTATGGTAATATTGCACCTGGTCTCTTTAGATACAACTAGGAGTTTATGCATGCAGAGATTGGTGATCAATGACATGCTAAGTGATCATTCTTACAAGAAGAGAACTCATCCCAAAGCATTTTGTTTTGACCATGTTAAAATAAAAAACAAGCACATCAACATGGAGGTAACATTGTGATGGATTCCAAAGACTGGTGACCTATTTGATGTGACAGTTTACTGTAGAGATTACCATAAAGACAAAAGTAATTGTTTTCAATTCTCATCTTCCCTTACTAACAAAGCATGTATCTTTGACAATTGCATGAATTTGCTTTAGTAACTAATATAAAGTTTGCTATAGCAGAGGTGTGTTTCTTGCAGGCAAATCATGGTAGGCAGACGATTTGCACAGCAGTTGAAGGAAATGGAGAAAACAAGAGAGTTCAGGCATCAGAGACCAGCAGCTACTAGCTCCTGTGCGGTGTGGGTGTGGTAAGTTAATGCATACATGTGAAGGGCTGAGTGTGACTGTTTATCAGGATGATAGTTATAAGATACATAAGTTGCAGAGAGGAGAAGCAGAGCATGGCCATCCCAGCTCCTAATGATGGACTCAGAGTTGAAATGTTTAAAGAGAGTGGATGATAAGTAGTTTGTGTAATTTCAGAATACACTTGGGTGCCAAAACATTATATCCTGTATCTTAGGTATAGCCAAAACATGTCAGTGATGACTCAGTAAAGCTGACCACTTATGAGAATGTCAAAGCGAAGAGATGAATAGTTTGGGATTTAAGCAGGCAATAGATTTTGTATCATTATCATCCATAAAATGGCGATGGGCTCTCTGTAATAATAGTTCAGGTGCTATGTCAGTACAGCTACAAACCTGAAGGCTGAAAATTGTCCACCCACTTCGGGGGCCCCAGAAAGAGATTCAAGGCTATGACAGACAGGAATAGATATGCTCTGGTTTCCTGTTGTGTAGCTGAAAAAGAAAATGCAAGTAATTGTCCTTTATTGAATGTGTGTCACAGGGGAGCCTTCATAGATTTACTTTTGTCTTAGTTAGGGTTAGTATTGTTGTGATGAAACACCCTGACTCTCTTAGTAAGGTTTTTTATTGCTGTGAAGAGACACCATGACCATAGCAATTCTTATTAAAGAAAAACATTTAATTGGGGTGGCTCACTTAGTTTTGGAGGTTCATTCTATTATCATCCTGGAGAGAACATGGCTGAGTGCAGGCAGACTCTAGATGAGAGTTCTACATCTTGCAGGTAACAGGGAGCCAACTGAGACACTGGGCAGTATCCTGAGCATAGGAAACCTCAAAGCCTGTCCCCACAGCCTGGCACACTTCCTCCAATAAGGCCATACTCACTCCAACTCCAACTCACCTCCTAATAGTTCCACTCCCTATGACATTATGGAAGCCAATTACATTCAAACTACCACAATGACCAAAAAAGTTAAGTTGGGGTGGAAAGGGTTTAATCTGGCTTATACTTCCATATCGCTTTCTTCTCATCACTAAAGGAAGTCAGAACAGAAACTGAAGCAGGACAGGAACCTAGAGGCAGGAACTGATGCAGAGGCCATGCTCTTAATGGCTGGCTTCCCCTGGTTTGCTCAGCATGCTTTCTTACAGAACCCAGGACCACCCACGGTGGGCTGGGCTCTCTCACATCAATCACTAATTAAGAAAATGCTTTACAACTGCATCTTATAGAGGCATTTCTTTATTAAGGTTCCCCTCTCTACTTTCAGATTACTCTAGTTTGTGTGTCAATTTGACATAAGGCTAGCCAACACAACTTTTAAATATTTTCAGTATATCAGTATGTTAAGCTTAGCATCTCTGTTTCCAGAATGAAAGTGCTGAACTTTAGCCACAAATGGCTGCATAGACACCAGTCTAGATCCTTCTGTAAACCTGACACTGCTTTTCAAATTTTGTTGATGATAAACCAGCCAGTGGACCAGGCATTGGCATGGTAAAGACACATCATCTAGTAACAAGGTGGTGTGACATAGGAAGCCACTGGCAGCAAGGATAGATCTGGGTCTATCCTGTAAGAGAAGCCACTGCTAACTTGAATGCTGAATACTATGTATGTTGAAAAATTAAGATCATCTGCTGGCTCCAGTTCTTGTTACTACACATGGAATCTTGGACAAACAAGAACTCTGCAAAAACTGCCAGGTGGCAGAGTCCCCAGTCTCCTAACCACACCAGGAGACATTAATTAAGGATGCAAATTTCAAATTGAACTCAATGTGGCTATTGTGTCTGGGTTTCAGGGGATATGTAAACTTGGGCTATTTACCCCTAGTGTAACTCACGGTTATAAGATTTTTTTTTTTTAAGACAGGGCCTCACTATGTAGTCCTGGCTACCTGAGAACTTGCTATTGAGACCAAGATGGCCTTGAATTCACAGAGATCCACCTGCCTCTGCCTACAGAGTGCTGGGGTTAAAGTCATGAACCACCATGTTAGCTCATATCTACTAAAACCAATTTTCTTTCACTCACTTTTAAAGGTATATTAATCTTTGAATATGATGAGATGATTTATTTTGTATTTTTCTTATGGTGGATGATGAAAAATCTTAAGGGTACATAACATGCTGTAGTGTTTATATCTTTCCTAAGAATCCTCTCATTCTCTTCCTTTGTGTCCCCTTCCTCCTTTTCCTTCCCTACCCTGTCCTTTTTCCCTCCTTCTCACAAGCTTGATAATTTCTTATTTCCTTATAAAATGATGCAGTTGGAAGGAATGACTTGATGACATAGGGGCAAGTGGATCTAATCAGTTACAAGAGCAAACTTCCTAAGTGGCTAAGTGAGAAAGTGGGCCAGTTTACAGGATGAGATTATCTCATCTGCAGCAGGGACACTTCGTGTTCCTAGGCCATCAAGAAGGCACCAGTGCAGCTTGGGAAGTGTCTGTGAGTGTTCTGCATAACCATGGGACTTTCATCTTTTTGATGACATCTCTCAGCTCATGATAATGGGTTCTCAGATGCTAGAGCGATGAGGGTTGCTATCAGAGTGTCAAGGATGTTAGTTTCCTAGGACTTCTTTGACCAGGTTTCACAACCTGGTGGCTGTATTGATTTTTTCTTCACTTTGGTGACTAGATGCCTGAGATAAGCAACTTAAGGGATGAAAGGTTTGTTTCGCTGCAGGGTTTCAGAATTTCACAGCCCACTGTTGTGAGAGAGGAATCATAGAGACTGGTCTAGGATGGTGGGATCATATGAAGAACACTGTCTGGACCTCAGGTAAGACACAGACTACAAAGGCCTACTCCCAATGACCTACTCCCATCAGCCAGGTGACTCCTAAAGTCACCACCACCTCCTCAAAGCAACCACAGTGGCTGTTGACAAAGTATTTATAATATGGGCCAGCAGGAGGATGTTTCAGATTCAAACAACAATGGTGTCTTCAAACAATAGAAATATTGTTGTCTTACACATCTGGAAGGTTCAAAAGCAAGGTGTCATGAGGCCACACTCTGTCTTCAATGCACAGGAAAATCTTTCCTGCATACTCTAGCTTAAGGTAGTGTGCTGGCACTCTCCGGAATCCCCTTGCCTCAAGACTGGTTCACAGCTATCACCACACAGTCTCTGCCTTTCTTCAATCTATACAGGCACCAATCTAGCTGCAGCAGGGGCCACACTCATCCAGGCAACCTCATCCTAACCCACCACGCCTACAACAGCTCTACTTTCAAATATGATCTTAGTCTGAGGTACTTGTGGGTAGATTGGTTAGATTTCAACACACCTTGGAAAAGGAATACAGTTCAACACAAAACTGTATTGCAGAAGAAATCAAGCAAAGTGAATGAGTTAGGATGGTAGGTCAACTCTGAGAGACATTTTTAAGTGGGGTTCTTGGCCACTTGGCTACCTTAGTCCCTGTCAGGACAAATAGATGTTCTATTATATCTGTTGGTTTCATTTTTGTTTGATGCTAATTAGCATAACTTCATTTCAGCCAGTGCATAAACTATTTCCTCCATCAACAGAAGCATGGCCACCGCAAGACCACATACCTCTTTCCATAGAAACTGCTTTTTTGCTGTTACAGTGGAAGATTGTCACATGAATGCGAGTTGCTGATTTTGAATGTTCCCATTCTTCCAGTCATGGAGATGATCTTTTGTCATATCATAAAACTACAAAACTGCAGGGGAAAGCACTCTTGAGCCAGACACAAGGCCCCTTTTACAGAACTATCCTCACTGAAAAATGAAGTCCCTAGAAACCACACACAGAATGTCTTTCCTTTCTGCTGAGATATTTACAGGCAGCACCTGTGAAAACACGAGTTTCTCGGCTGCAGTGGAGAGTTCAAGCTTCCTTGCTCTTGACTCCGGAGAGCTAAGCATGGGAGAGAATGGACCTCCAAAGTCAAGTTCACCTTTGCAGAGAGAAGGGGAAGTCAAGTGGCCCTTAGTTATGGAGAAAAGGCCCTGGAGACAGGTCCAAACCAGTTTCTACAATCTCTGTCCCTGGCCTGTCGAACATTGCATTTCCCATGCATGTGGCTCCTTTAGGCCCCCTGTGCATTGCAGTCGCCTCTGTGAATCCCAGCACCTCTGCCTGTTGGAACGGGATCAAATGCAAGGCCATCTCTCTGCTTGTTTTTATAATCCTTGTGCTGTGTGTGCAAGGGTAAGAGTGAGTCTAAGAGATGACAGATGACGGCAACTCACCCAGTTGATTTACATGGGACCTAAAAAATAGCATTTGTTTAAGCCATTCATTTTCCAATCTACAAATATTTATCAAGTGCTCACTGTATGTCAGGCAATGTGAATTCTTCACAATGATGAATATACAAGCAGTGACCTTCTGACTTTGACACAACTGCCAAGCTGCTTCTCCCATAAAAATGATTTAGACTACGTCGACCATTCATATTCAGAGATATACAAATATGGGAAGGTAGGAGTGGAAAACCAGTGGAAGTCTGTGAGGCTTGGAGAAGTGAGTTAACACAGAGCGAGCACACAGCCAGGTGAGACGTTTTGGCAAAGTTCGTCGTGAGCAGCACCTGGGAGAGAGTGGCAGGACAGTCTATTGCTGTTAAAGCAACCTATGCCAAGTCAGCTGCCCTGCAGGCATTCACACAATGCTATAGTCACACAGATTAAAGGGAAAATTTTTGCAAGTAACAATGTCCTAATGCAACTGGGAGACAGCCACTCTTCCCCCTTGCCATTTTGCAGCAGAGGAGGGATGGGCATGGAGACCGAGATCATGATTGGGAATTGGGTCTAGGCAGTGGCCAGTGATGATCAGGAGTGATGTCGAGAACTGCCATGGACAGCAGAGGGAGTGACAGTACCCAGAGTTGAACACACAGAACTATAGCCTGTCTATCAGAGTGGCAGCCTTAAGCTGGAACAAATTCATATTTTAAGCCAATTTCAAGTCTCATGATCTGCTGTCCAGAGAAGGAAGAGAGCCCTGTGGACATGAATAGCCAAGCCAGAGAGGACCTCAAAGCTCTTGGGGCACAGCCTGGATCTCTTAAGACTTTCTGGCAGAGATAAGATGGGGTAGAGAACCAGGAATGGCACTGACATCCTGAGGTCATTTGAGGGGGTGCTATGGGAGCTTCCACAGTTACATGTCCTCACTGTGGCCGCAGACTGGTGAGGCCCTTGTGTTTCAGTAGCTTCTGACAAGGCACACGTTGAATATTCAATGGATGTTTACTGAATTAAAAATATCGATGGTAACATTGTTTATTCCAGGAAGACCAGATTCTCATGCAAAATCTACCCACATCTGATTCATCCCATTTGGGAGCATTTTAGCAGTGGCTTTCTGGTTGTAACCAGCATCAAACTTCCTTGTGGGAATCCTACGTACTGTCACTCTGGACTAAGGAAGAGGCAGGCATCCAGAGGCCAGATTCTTGGGTTCTGGGCTTGGCAGTAGCTTTTTCTGAGAAGTTGTCTGCTCACAGCAGGCAGGTGGTATTTAGGCTCTGTGAATGAGAAGAGAAGGTGACGGTAAGGATGATGGCTAGTGTGCAAGTATAGGCATCAGCCAACTTGAGTGTGAACATGCTGGCTATTTCTGTGAAAGAGGAATTGGATGTAGAGGTGACAGAAAGCTGCCTGGGGGGGGGGAGTGGGGAGTGGTGGGGACAGAGTGTGGTCCTCAGGGGCCATCCACTCTCTAATGAGAGACATTGGGAAACCACTTCTTTTCCTGGCCCTTTGTTAGAAACTAAGGACAAAGTAGATTTCCATGGCCTTAGTACTTTACATGCATCCTGCCTTCTGCCTACAGAAGTTACCTGTGAGAAGAAAAGGCTGTGTAATTTATCTCATTGTTTTCCTCCTTGGAATACTGAATTGCCACATCAACCCTGTCTGTTCTTATCTGAAGAAGTCTTTGCAACCCAACAGCAAAAACTAATCATAGAAATTTTATAATTGCTGTAAAGTGGGTTTAGCTTTACAGCCCACACTGGGTACCAAGCTAAACATACTTAAACTGTGCCTGATACAATGAAAATATTTACTTAGGACTCAGAGGAGTAAATAGATATCTCAGAGTGTAATTATCATCAAGAGGGAAAGGGGTCACTAACCAAGCCACAGCTTTATCATTTACACAGGTCAGTTAGATGTCAAAATAAAAGAAAAAGGCAATGAACTCGGGGGGGGGGGGGGGGGGGGTGTTTTTGCTGTGAAATTATTTTTTTCTCCACAATGTTATCTTTGTGTGTCAGAGGAAACTTTGGGAGACCAGAACAGCTAGTTAATATTTCAGAACCTGTGGTGGGAAAATGATTCTATGACTGTCACCCCCGAGTGGTGGTGTAATTTTTCTACGCTCTCATAAGGGGTTTGAAAATTATATCTATGTGAAGATATCAGGTCCAGGTTGCAAGTAGGATTGACGTATGAGCCCCCAGATACTGCTTAGACAGTGTTTTACAGTAAGTCTCACAGTCTCCCACCATGCTGGACCAAGGGCTCCTCTCAAGTGTCAGGCTCACCTTAATTTTTGCTTTTCTCTCAGGCTGATTTATCATTCAGTATTTGCTTGCTTGCTTGCAAATATATATATATATATATATATATATATATATATATATCACACTTGCTCTTTTTTCTCAAAAGTCTTCCTTCAGTTATTTAGTTGTCCACTGTTGTTGCTTTTCATCAGATTCAAGATGGTTCTGTCTGATTACAAAAGCCCAGAGAGCTATAGTGAGATATGGTCATGGGTTCTATTCTAACTGGTGGATATTCCTAAAGTCATAACAAAGGTGACATTTCCTTTTGTTTTATTTTATTTATTTATTGGGGGAGGCATGGCACATGCCACTGTGTACATGTGAAGGTCACAGGACAACTTGACAAAGTCAGTTTTGTCAGGAGATGGCTCAGCTGTTAAAGGCTAGGCTCACAACCAAAAATATAAGAGAAAGTCAGTTTTCTCCTTCCACTATCCAGGTTACAGAGGTTAAACCAAGGTCATCAGATCTGGTGGCAGGTGCCTTTACCTGACTGAGCCATCTCAACAGCTCCAAAGGTGACATTTCTAGAAGATATTGTAAAGCGTTGGTGAAGGAACTAATTCACAGGCTTTGAGATACGAATCACAGAGAAAGTCTATTAAGTTCTACCCTCCGGTATTGTTAATGTTAAACCATCACAGAAATCATTTGGATGACTGTTGGCTCATCTCCACTACAACTTCAGTGATCACACATTATTAGAAAAAGGGATACTCTGAATACGGCATCCAGAAATATGTCTTGTATTTTGATTTCAACATATTTTACTGAGAACTGACATCAGAACCACTCAGCACATTTAATCTAATGATTACATATAAAGGCCATTTGAAGAATATTGTGCCAAGTTCCTTCTTCATGCAGTATGTATATCCACAGCTTCTCTTGCCAGATATATCAGCTTACATTTTTCTGTTCTGATTTCACTTTATTATAGATCCACCATCTTATCTCTCTTAATTATATTTTTACAATGTCTATATAATTGTTGAAATAGGATAATCTTTAACAAATGTAATATGGCCTTATAAGTGAAAGAATGTGCTCCTTATATGATAAATAATGTTTCATTTGGGAAAAAAGTTCTTGACTTCAAGACCTGCTGTCTTAGTTTTCTGAATTAGCATTCTGGCAAGTGCAAGCATCCAATGGGACACAAAACCTGGTGACACACAAAATCCAGCACAAGGGCTCTGCCTGTGCTGTTGCAAAGAGGAATTTGCTACAAAAGTGGGATATAGACAATATTTATATATTCCTATGTACAAACACATTAGGAAACATTTTTCCCCCCTGAAAATTGAGAAAAGTAAGGAGAAGCATCAAGACAAGAGAAAAGAAAGAGAAGATTTATAAAAAGGAAGCATTTTCTCTGCTGCAAGGACAGTTTTTAGAAATGGCCAATAGGAGATACCTAGTCTTCACAGTAGCAGAAAGGAGTGAGGAGAGGAGAAGAGAGGAGAGGAAAGGAAAGGGGTGGAGAGGGGAGGGGAGGGGAGAAGGGAGGGAGTAGAGAGAGGGATGGAGAGAGAGAGAGAGAGAGAGAGAGGAGTCAAGGTGAAAAGGAGAGGCCATTGCTGTTCTAAGCATTTGCAAATGAAGAGAGGTGATCAAAAAACCCTCAGTACCCACATTGTTCCAAAGTCTCCACCATAGGAACCGGCAGGAGGTGTCAAAGAGATAGGCAAGCAGGAAAACACAAAATCAAAATAATAATAATAATAATAAAAAACCCAAAAGCAAAGGGCCAAATAAAACCTACCAGACTACAGTAGCCCCAGGGCCCACTCTCACTATTTTATAGACTACCAGCCCCAACCTTGATCCATTTTTTACCAACATATTTGTGTTTGTGGGAGGGACAGCAGGCAGAGAAACAGCCCCCCCCTGTTTTTCAGAAGAATTTTGGATTAAGTACAACATTCAGAAGTACCAAATGGCAGAACGCTAGGCTGTAGTGCTTTAGTGTAGTTGTGGCACAGGAAAGCACATCACAGTTAGAGCCCTCTAGTCCTAACATCAGCTAGAGACAGCTAGGAGGGTATGGTATCTGATTTCCAAGTCTATCACCAGCCATATGGGATGGAAAGTAAAAGCTGATTTAGAATTACTCACTTCAGACATTGCGTGCTGCTCACTCATCAGTAATACACAAGGGAGGTTTGCATTTATTTACCAGATTTTTATTCCCTCACTGATAAATGTTGTACTTCTGATAAACTGAAACTTCTACGTGCCTTAGCAACTCTCTTTAGTATTCCTTGTCTATAGGTTGGTAAATACGACTTGCAGTGTTGCTCCTGTGACATCTGTACTTGTTCCATTTCACAGTGCCATTTTATTTATATTGTCTGCTGCTGCAGGTGACCGTGAGAAGGCTTGGAGTCAATGACACAGACTCCCAGAGTCAGGCGAGCAGCGGAAATCTGGCTTGCCTTTCTATCCCCCTCCCAGAATTCCATTGGTCCTGTAGGCCTGTAGAGGTGTGCTCTCCTTTATCCATTGGCTCCGCTGACCATGTGCCTCCACATCAACAGTCTCTAGCCACCATGTCAGACTCCAGGTTGGCCTAAGGGGGAAGTTACCATAGTGCATGCTCAATGAAGCTTGAACAGCTAAGGCCCCGTTGGGAGTATTGGCTGTCTTCCTCCTACCGTCCACACTGCTACAACCAGTACCATAGTCACAGGCAGATTCTCCTATGTGTCTCTATAGGATGGTTCTGAAAAACTAACACTGCTTATTCTATCACAAACATTTGCTTTCTGTAGAATTCTTCCGGTTCATGAAAGAGATGGCTTTAGAAAGGGGAATGAAAAGGAAAATCTCAATATGATTTTTTCTTACTGATCAATATGACCTTAGGTTGCTTACCCTGAGACTCACAAGGTTAGTCATTAAAATTCTTCTTGACGCCAAGCCATCCATCTACACCTTTTAAGAAGAGCTGTGTCTATCACTTGCTGTAGGACAGCATCAGGTCTTTATAGCACGATCTCAGGAAGATGAAGGATGTCCTTCAATTATCAACATGACCATTTCAAAGAGGAGAAGATTTTATTGGCCAAATTATGTTTAGTTTTAAGAAAGCAGACTTAGTGTTTTTAGCTTCATCAGTATGTAATCAGACTCCACATAGGTCATGAAAATGTCAAAGAATGGCACTGAAACATATTGGTGAGGTTCTCCCAAACGTTTGCTCTTTAAGTACTGTTCTAGTCCAGTCAAAAGTTGGTCTTCCTCTGACTGTCCTCCAGGAATGGTGGGCAGAGCTACCGAGTGTTGCTGGGAACACAGAGGGGTTTCCTTTCATGTCTCCTCTTAGGAGAAATCCTGAGGTCTGTGTCAACTCTATTCTGAATCCTGAGAGTAAGCAAGTGAGTGCAGAAAGACTGTTTTCTTCATTCAAAGAAAGGTTTTATTTTTATTTATTTATTTATTTATTTATTTATTTATTTATTTGTGTGTGTGTGTGTGTGTGTGTGTTTAATATACTCTGCTATCCTCAGGTTGTCTCCATACAGTCAGTTACTTTAGAAAGAAATTGATCCTAAGGGCTGGAGATGTATATCTGTGATGAGATTGGCTTAGCATATGGCTAATTCTCATTACCATCCCCCAAACCACAAAGGAGTGCAACAAACCTGATCACATGACTCATTTGCTGACAGGTGTCTGTCAATATCTTGAGGGTATACCAGATTAATCACTAAGCTGTTGAAAAAGATATATTAGTGGGAAACAGATATTGGAAAGTCATGCAATTTATATAAAGGTAAGAAAATGAATCCTAAGAAAATGATGAGGAAGCAGAAAGGATACTGTTATGGGAATGTCCTGGGAACAGAGGAGAAAACACTGGAAATGTTATATGGCAGGAAGGCAACAGCCTGGTTATGGATGATTGCATAGTACATGCTCTTCCAGTTCCAGATCTTCTGTGGAACATGGAGAGCATTGTTTACAACATTTTCTACGTCTTCTTAAAATAATTTCTCGATCTGAGAAGTAAGCTAAAAGTAGAGATTCCAACAAAGAATAGACATTTCTAATATAAAGTCAAGGACAGACAATCTGGCTGGGCATGGAAGTATCTTCATTAATGTCAATATAAGACTTCTAGAACTGTTCTATGGTAGTTTCTATTCCAAAGACAAGAGGAGAATGTAAAGACCTAGTATTATTTAAAGATCTGGAAACTATCTCAATGCATTCTGTCCATATTCCAATTATGAGAAGTCATAATTCATATGACCACACATGTTCACAAAAGAGGTTGGGGAATATTTATCTCTAGCTGGGAAGCCACATTCCTAGGGAGAAGGATATCTGAGATTAGATGAGCATGTGTCTGTTGCTAATGAGTCCTGTACTTACTGGAAAGCTAAATTTGATACATAAAAACCTTTGAGACAATACCAAAAAGTTATTTCACAGGTAGAAAAATGTATATTCCGGATAAAAATATTAACGTGTGACAGCACTCATATTATTTTGTTATTCTCAAGTTGTACTTGAGTAGCTCAGTACATAGAACAGAATTTTAACCCAAACTATACATTGGTGAACACATTCCTGGCCCTGGTTCAGGGTCACCCCATCTCTTTTCCAGGGTTTGGGAATATGAGCTGCTGAAGGCTCATGGCTGTGCCTGCGTGGGAATTGCTGGTATCTATAGAGAGCTGCCTTGTCCTGTTTCCTATCCTCAATTTTACTAAGGGTCTGCATATCAACCAGTGACAGGGACAGTTTTCCATGATCTTCTAACGACCAGAACTCTGTAAGACTAGTCTGAATCTTAGTCTTCTGTGGTAATCATGTTCTTAGTCAACTTTTTCCTGTTTTGCCTCATTTCCTCACACATGATTACGAAGGGCTCTGCCTAGCAATCTCTTGTTTACTAATTCTTGTATCCATCTATTTTTAAGGAAGCTTGGCTGAGATATGTGTAAAGGGACATTTTATGAGAATCTAATCAATCATAAGTGATCTATTAGGCAATTTTAGGATGGTCACAGAGATTTGGTTGCAATATTTTTAAAACTTTGTTTTGGGTTAGAATATGATTTAAATTTCTTATTTTAAATTTTTCTTACATTTATTTATTGTGTGTTTGTGTGTGTGTGTGTGTGTAGAAGTGGTAGTCAGAGGACAACTGGTTGGCACTGGTTCTCTCCCTCTACCACATGGGTCATGGGGATCAAACCCAGGCTGTAGTCCGAGGCAAGCACCTCTACCCACTGAACTTAGAATATAATTTCAAGTTAATCTTTGAGGAGAAACTGGGAGATCAAATTAAAATTAAATTTCAGCCACAGCATAGGATTATTAACCTCATATTTCCTAGCACACATTCTCAAGGGAATCTTTGATTCCTCATTGTGTGCCATGAAACTGTTGCCAGCAGGAAATGTGCTGGGTAAGTTAACAAAGAGGAAGTGCCCGTGTTTCATTAAATATGCAGGGGAAAAGGCCACAGAAAATGTTCTGAATGCTACTGAAAAATCAAATGACCTTGGGTTATCAAAAGACAAGGTGAAAAACCACTTGTGTCTTTGGGTTCCATAATGCACTTATCAGAGCAAGTATTGTATTATTCTAACCAAGCGGTCATGGGAAATCTTCCCCTGGGATTCAGAACAAAGTTCATGAGATTGCCACAAGTTAGTCTGACAGAAATATAAGAAAAGGAAGTTTTTTTTTTTTTTTTTTTTTTTTTTTTTTCTGATTACTTCCCTATTACACGATGTTAAGTATTCCCCTGTCATGTCTATTCTAGTGAATGAGAGTGGATCTTACAGCTTCTTGCCTCTTTGTCTTTTCTAGAGCTATCAGGAGAAAAGGATCTTTCGGCACTTAAAAAGAATTATGCATCTGTTCAACAGATGTTCAATATTATTTATTCTCAAACCAGTAAACAGATGCTTATTATATTTAGCTACTATATTATGGCAACCCTGGGAGAACAGCATTCCAAATAATGAATACAAAATGTGACTAAATGTTTGTTAGCGCATAATTAATGCTAAGCTACAGCAGTTTAAAATGCCATGGATTTGAAGGACATTACAAGTCATTACGCTTGTCCGATGAGTTTAATTTTCAACTTACTTGGAATGAATTCAGGTAGACTGCTGTTTTGTTTGTTCCATGTATGAGAAACAGCCTCACCAAGCAGAATGGGTAAAGAAAAAAAATTGAAACTGATTTCTGAAGTGTGGTTGCAAATGTTCACACATATTGATTCTAAAAACCATACCTTACTGCAGTTTGAGCTTAAATGGTGACATGATTGCTATTTGTTTGATAATAGACATGCTTTTCTAAATTTGAGGTTTCAAATGCCTTGTCTTCACACACCCCTGTGTGTGCTCTACTTATTTATTTAAATTTCTCATGAACAACTTTTAAATAAGCTTAGCTTTGGCCTGGTTGTAAAGTGTCCTTGCATGTGAAAGACTTCCTCTGCAGCTAGATGATCTGGTAGCTGAGAGATGAGCCGGCCACAAAGGCTTTGCCTTGGAATCTGTTGATGGACCCACAGTTTAATGACCTTATGAAGATGCAGTTCCTGATTAGAGGATGTAGATCTCTGGGGACAGGCCTTTGATGGGCAGCTTGTCTCTGAATGCGTCCTCTCTTGTTGCTTCTGCATGCACTTGGGTGAGCATCTGCTCACCACATCCCTCTTCCACAATATTCCATATTACTACAAGCTACAGCAATGGGCATGGGCTGGACCAAGCAGACCACAAAACAAATCTCTCCTACTAAACATCTGCAATTTAATTATTATTATTATTTTTAGTATTGTTGTTATTTGAGATAGTATTTCCTCATGTAGCCCGGGGTGACCTCAATTTTACCATGCCTGCTTCAATCTTCTTTCCAAGTGATGAGAGAGAATGTACCCTTACCCAAAACAAGTAACTTTAAACTATTCTTTATTACATCCTATTTAGTGTGTACATACACATGCATCTGTGTGTCACAGATATGCCCAGACGTGTGTCTTCTAGATGGTTCTGGATCCTGTCAGGTCAACATTAGCCATCACAACACCTGGTTTCTTCATAGACAATAGTTTGCAAGGGATTGCAACTATACTTAAGTTGCTGTTGACTCAGAGCAGTTAGAAAATTTGTCTGGTAGGTGTAAGTCTTAAATTCACCCTGGCCTCTGTGGCCATTGCACATTGACAACTGTTTTCTGATGGGCAAAGACAGCTGTGCTGTGTCCCAGTTCCTGCTCTCAGAGATTGGGTAAGTGTGTTTAGTCCTCACTGTGTAGGCATTTGGTCTGTCTCAACAGCAATCTCAATTTGATTATTTTTCTTCCCTCTGTGTTAAGTGGATGCTATAATATTCTAATTAAGTTCTAACATTTTTTGTGGTATAATATAAGATGGATAAGAAACACTTTTAAAACTTCTGGGGAGAGGATTCTAAAAATAAACCGGAAACATTGTTTTTATAAAAGGATTAGAAACTGAATAAATTAATTTAAGCCATATTACTGAGAGTGCGAGTGAAAGGGCTTGCCTCCGACATCTGGTCCAATTCTTAGACTCTCTGTCTGCTGTCTTACTGTGTGTTCTTGGAAAAATCACTTCCCATATATTCATTTTATGGGTAAATTACAATGAATCCATCTTATAAATGTACTGAAGAGAATCTAAAATCCCTGGAAGGCTAGGCAGATGTCTGCTTTCCCTTGCTTACACATGCCTTGCTGCCCCTCATAAATGAGAGGATGCTCCTAACGACTTACCACTCTGCATGATTCAAAAGACTGTTCTAGAGCCTTTACTTGCTAGCTCACAGCACTTGTATGGACTCTCACTCATGGAATGGGGTCTCTGGATGCTGGCAAAGACATGCTAGAGGTAATTTCTGACCTAAACTGCTTTCAACTTCCAACTTTAGCTTTTTGTTGTTGTTGTTATCAACTTCCCTTTCAATTTTGCCCATTTATGTAGGAACCACTGCATGATTTGTCAAGTAATTAGCACTGGCAGTCGTTAGCATGCCTGGTTATATTTCACTGGCCTTTGTAAGCAACAACCGCTTGGAACAATGGTGGCGTGGCGGGAGGGGCGAGAAACGGAGAGGTTGCATAGGAAAAAAATGGAATTTCTGTTTCTATATGAGGTCTGTGGATACATCAGAAGAGAATTCATTACAGAGTACTTAGTACATAGTTGTTATCCACCCTGACTCAGGACCACTGCTCAGCAGCAGCAGAGGAATTCATTACAGAGTACTTAGTACTTAGTCGTTATCCATCCTTACTCAGGGCCACTGCTCAGCAGCAGCAGAGGACATAGATAATGCTAAGTCTCCTGTCAGACTTAGACTTTGTGTATGGTTTTTCGAGACAGGGTTTCTCTGTGTAGCTTTGGAGTCTGCCTGACACTTGCTCTGAAGACCAGGCTGTCCTCGAATTCAGAGTTCCGCCTGCCTCTGCCTCCCGAGTTCTGGGATTAAAGGCGTGAGCCACCAACGCCCAGCTGCAAACCTAATTTAAACAGGATTAATATATTAGTCACTGTTCTATTGCTGGGAAGAGACACCACGATCAGGAACTCTTATGAAAGAAAGCATTTAACTGGGGGTTTTCGGACAGTTTCAGAGATTTAGATGGTACCATCATGGCAGGGAGTGTGGTAGCAGGCATGGTGACAGAGAAAGAGCTGGGAGTCACATGCTGATCAGACTGGGCCTGGAACAGGCTTTTGTAACCTCAAAGTCTATTCTCAGAGACACACTTCCCCCAACAAGGCCACATCTCCTAACCTTTTCAAATAGTGCCACTCTTTGGTGACAGAGCATTCAAATACATGGGCCTATAGGGGCTGTTCTTATTCAAACCACCACAATTAACATATTTAATTTCACTGGGGACAAATAGTCTACCCCGGGTTCTCTATGCAGATTGTTGAAGAGATGAAAATATAAGTTTTAAGTAGAATTGTCAATACAGTTAAATTATGCATATTTAGTTGGTGTGTTAAATTCAGGCTTGGTAATACCCTAAGTAAACAGAGATGGGAAGAGCCCATGTTTGAGGCTATTACATACTACAAAGAGAGTTCCAGGCCAACTTGAGCTACAAAGAATGATATTGCCTTTTTAAAAAGGGGGGTGTGGGGTAAATGGTAATTGTTCAGAATATGCTGGGGAGAGAACTCATTGGGGCCAGGAAGATGTGTTTTACTAAAGCATCAAAAACATGGATCACATAAAAATCTGACTCAGAGTCCCTTATATTTAATCAATCTGCTAAAACTAGTGGTAGTGATTACAGCATGCCTATATTTTCTTTCAAAGTCTTCCAAAAAATGATATAGTGGGTGAAATACATAAGCTATTAAAATTGAAGAGCAAACAGGCAACTAGACTCTAAAGTGCTAACATGCCACTTTAAGCAGGAACACATGGCCAACTGGAATATGAGCATGGAAAATGAACGGTAATGCCAGTGACCGTGAGTGTGGATGACTAACAAACGGGTGTCTCCAAGGCCACGATGCTAACTGTTTTGCACCTTGTCCAGCCTTCCTCACCATGGCATCATTCTTGAGCCAGTTCTTGATTCTGTGGGATTCAACAGAAGCCACATGGTGGAAAAAATCTCAGAGCTGATGATGTTCTCTGAGTGAAACTTGCAGACTGATACATGGGATAGGTTAAGCCAAATGGAGTTAGTGTGATTTTCCTAGCTAGAGCAGACTACACTTGTTTATAGTTCTCATGGGCCTGAAGAAATATGGCCTTTCCCTTTAAATAGCAATATTCAAAATGTTCATGAATCAGAGAGTAAAGGTGATGTCATAGTAATTACATTGGTATTTATGGCTTTTCTTTAATTAAGATGTTGATAATATTTACTCCAAATGTTTTTCATAAACAAGGAAGTGATATCGCTTCCCATCTTAGGTCTGAGGGGTAGAGATACAGTCTCTGTTCTCACCTTCCAGTGTCACCTATATCCGTTCACCACCAAAGACAAACCAGTCACTAGGAAAATGGTGTTTAAGTGCAAGCGCTCCTTTAGTGCAGGTTGGACTTCACTGGTAAAAACACAGCCAGCAGGGATGCACATAGCAACTATAGATGGTGTCACAAAAGTTTGAGCTTAGATTTACAGTTATTTATGCCACATTCAGATTTCCACCAGAACATTTTATTGTTGATATATATGTGCATATATATTCAAATGTATGTATATGTACATACATATATACATATATTTTTGAATGAAAGGTAAAAGGACCATTGTTATAGATTTCTATTCTGTGAATCACTAGAGATGATGAAGAAATAATTAATGACATCAGAGTGAAAATATTATAAAGAGGCAAGTAATTTAAATATTGGAGTACTTCTCATAAGATGTATTTGTTTTCTACCTATTTCTACTGGAATCCACGTTCCATGAGAAAATGTCTACATGTGCAGGATCTAAAATAGTATAAGAATGTTTAAAAATGTGTTATATTGATGAATTAACTGACTGAGCCCCTCACCATGTGTTAGAGACTACTAGGGACTAGAAATATGGGAGTCAGAAAAGTAGGTATTATTGGTGTGTGGGGGAAGTATAACCTAACAGAACATATATAGAGCAATAAAGTGTGTAACAACAAGTGTAATTGATCGTGATGTATTTGGGAGGTGGGGAGAACATTCCTAGGAAACAGCATTTCAACTGCTAAATCTTTTCTATAAAGGTCGAAAGAAAGTTAAGGAGGCAATGGGAGAAGAGGTAGAGAAGTTGCAGAGAGTATGGACCAGTTTTGAAGCAGAACAGGGTACAGATTTGCACCATGGCAAGCAGCGCTCTCAGCAACCTGCCAGTTGTTTTGCAGATGAATAGAGGGAAGAAGTACTGACTGGAATCTAGTTTGAAAACCTAAGTAAGGGTAAGAACGGCGGGGGTGGGGGTGGGGGGTGTAATTATTTTATGTTTTAAATTTTATTTTCATTTTCTCAGAAGGTTAGTCCCTGCTTTGGCTAAGAGGGGGAAGGGATGGAAAGAAATCTCTGTGAAATCTAACCATATGTTTTCACATTGAATCCACATTGCTATTAATAAGGGAGGAAACAGTGTTTCTCCTGCCAAACTTTTGGTAAGAACTGACCAACGATTGAGTCTGGTACATATTAAAACAGCATGAAAAGGGGAACTTTGAGTAATTGCTAGTATGCTAAAAAAGTGTGGTTGCGAAGTTTATGATTCTTTTACCTGATAGCTTATATAAATATAATTATAAATCTCACTAGTAGTAATATTAATTAAAAAGTTTTTTAAAAGAAGACTGGCAAATAGCTTAGAAATAATGAGAATAAATTGTATGAAATTTTAATGTTTACAAATTAAGTTTGTTTATTACTTTCGCTAATTAAATTTGTTCTTTGACAGTTTCACACATGTATAAAATGGACTCTAATTGCTCTCACTTCCCACTTCTGTCAGCCTTCCTCATCCATACACATCTCTTTCCCACATCCGTGTCTTTTGTTTTGTGACCCAGTGAGTCTAAACAAGGCTGTGTTACCAGGGCTTTGGAATTATCCATTACAGCTTGGTGGGCTCACAGTGGTTACAAAACTGATGACAATTTACTCCCTTCACAAAGTGTCTCTCAGTAGCTCATGGCAGCCACACCTGAGTCCCTTCCCTATCTGAAACTGATGGCTGGCAGAGCCAGTTTGTGCAAGGGCCATGTAGGTAGCTGCAGCTGCAGAGTTCAAGATTGCAGCAGCAGCCCACAGCAATTCTTCCTATCTTCCAGCTTTGATATTCTTTCTTTCCCTTCTGTAGAAACATTCCCAGAGCTATAGCCAGGGCAGTATAAATTTCTTGTTCAGCAGTGAGTACCCAACCACCACATGGTCACAACACCTTGACCTGCCACAGTCCTCTCTCTGCATTCAACTGTATTGATTACAAAGAGAGGCTCCTTTCTGTTAATGCCGGAAGTGACATTTATCAATGGGTGTTGTCTTAGCCATTGTTCTTCTTCTGTGAAGAGACACCATGACCACAGCAATTCATAAAGGAAAACATTTTGTTGGGCTGGTTAGCTTACAGTTCAGAGATTTAGTCCATTATTATCATGGTGGGACATGGTGGTATGCAGGCAGCCATGGTACTGGAGAAGTAGCTGAGTGTCCTACATCTTGCAGGCAACAGGAAATGGTCTGTGACACTGGGCATATCTTGAGCATATGTGAGACTTCAAAGCCTGCCTCCACAGTGACACACTACCTCCAAGAAGCCCATCCCTACTACACAAGGCCACACCTCCAAATAGTGTCATTCCCATTGGGGGCCATTTTCTTTCAAACCATCGCAGGCATAAACATAGATATTCGGAAGACAGTCCGATACCACTTCTCTTTAACCAAACAGCAGAAATAAGCTCTCCATCAGGACCTGTACTTCCAGAGCCATAAGTTTTTAACTGGGTTTACAAGAACAATTCTCTCCTGTGTAGCATTCATCAAATCTAGTCAGAGAGTAATAGGTTAGTGTGTAATAGCCATGCCACTGTTTCTTTCACTGGTAGATATGTTTGTTCGTTTGTTTTTCTGGCAGATATCGGAGCTATATAAGACTGTCAGTGCTGTTCTCCCTGAGTAGTCTACAGAGCTCCTTTGCAGCACACATCAGCTAGTGAGGAGGGCCAAGTCTCCAGCTCAGTCCAGCTTGAATTCTTTGTGTTTTGCAATCAAAGTGTGTGGTGTCTTTGGCAATAGGGTCTTATCATCTAGTTCTGATCAAGAGGGAGGAATGTCAAGAGCCTGCACTGTTCTGTGGACTTTAAAAAACCCCTGACCAACAATGTTTCTATCTCTGCTTTTAAGTAACATTTTACAACTGGGCTACATGAGAGCAGGTTTACATATGTTTTCTTCATAAATCCTTCATATGTTCTACTCTTCCTTCTCCAATTCCAGAAATCCTCCTCCCCACTTAAGTATTTCCATTTCCAGTATTTCTCCTCTCTATTCCTATTTTCCCAGATTCTGTCTACCATCCCTAAAGGTATCCCAGCCCCACTCAAATGGTACCTTCTAGTTGCATAGTCCCAATAAGTACTCCATGTTAAACACACACAACTAAAGATTTGAAAGTCAAAGGGACAGAGAACAAATGGCATTTGTCTTTCTGGGCCTATGTTACCTCATTACCTCATTCACGTGTGTGTGTGTGTGTGTGTGTGTGTGTGTGTGTGTGTGTGTGTGTGTGTGCTATTTATCTAAAAATTTCATTCTTTCAACTGAATAAAATTCTACATTTTAACTTTCCACTCATCATTCAATGGACATCTAGGCTGAATCCATTTCCTAGTTATTTAATATGAATGGGATAGTAATGAGCATGGATGTGGAAGTATCTCTGTAGTAGGACATAGACTACTTTGGGTATATGCTGGGCCATGTGGTAGTTCTGTATGTAGTTTTTTGAAAGCTTGCCAGACTATTTTTCAAAGTGACAGCAGTTGTCTACACTCCCATCAAGAATGTATAAGGGTACCTCTTTCCCAAAATCCACATTATCATCTATTGTCATTTGTATCTTTTTGTTTTATTGTTCTTTCGTACATTATATCCTGGCTGCAGCTTCCCCTCCCCTACTCCTGCTAATCCCCCACACATGCCTCTCCTCTCCCCCAGATCCACTGCTCCTCCATTTCCATTCAGAAAAAAAAAAGTAGGACTTCCAGGGATATCAACCGAACACAGCATAACAAGTTATAATAAAACTAGGAACAAACCCATCATATGAGGGGTAGGCTAGACAATTCAGTAAGAGGAAAAGGCCCCAAGTGCAGGAGAAAGAGTCACAGACACCCTCACTCTCATTTTTAGGAGTCCCACAAGAGCACCAGGCTAAACAAACACAGCATGTATGTAGAACACTTAATCCAGATGCATGCAGGCTCTGTGATTGCCACTTCAGTCTCTGGGCTCCTGTGAGCTCTGCTTAATTGATTCTGTGGGCAATATTATCACAGTGTCCTCAACCCCTCTGGCTCCTACAGCCCATCCTCCCCCTCCAATGGGGTTCCCCAAGCTCTTCCTAATGGTTGGCTGTGGGTCTCTGCATCTGCTCCCATAAGTTGCTGGATAAAAGCCTCTCTGATGACAATTGGGCTAGGCACCAGCCTATGAGTATACCAGAATATCATTTGGAATCATTTCATTGACTTTTCCCCCTCTCCTGTTTGGTTCTATCCTAAGTCTCTGGGTTGCCCAACCTATGGTTCTGGCCATCCAGGTAGCATCCGGAGTAGGCTCCCTCTTGAGGCATGGACCAGCCCACCAGTCCCACAAATTCTGAGCCACCATTACCCTGGGACATTTGCAGGCAGGACTAATTGTAGGTTGAATATTTTGTGGCTAGGTTGGTGTCCCAGGCTCACCACTGGATGACTTGCCTAGTTACAGAAGATGGCTGATTCAGGCTTAGTATCACCCATTACTAGGATACTTCCTTGGGGTCACCCCCATAGATTGTGGGGAGTTTCCACTGCACTAGGTTTCCACATCACCTCCCAAATTCAAGTTTCCTGTCTTTTACTCTCACCCTCCACCCCCTTCTGCTTAATCCCTCATTTTTTTGTCCACCTACAAAATCTATTCTATTTTTATGTAGGATGAGAAATAAGGATCTAGTTTCATTCTTCTACATAAAGCTCAGCAGTTTGTCCAATATATCATTTGTTGAAGATCCTGATGTTTCTCCACTGTGTACTTCTGGCATCTTTATCAAGACCAAGATAGTCACACTTGCACATGTTCCTTTTTTAAGCCTCTGTCTTCTATTCTATTGCTCTATGTATCTATCTTTGTGATGACACCATGTTATTTTTAATACTATGGCTCTGTAAATAGGTGTGACAATGTTTCTAGTCATACTCTTTCTGTTGAAGATTGCGTTGGCCATCCTTAGTCACCTATGCTTCCACATACATTTTAAGGTTGTTTTTCTATAGGTAAAGAATAGCCCTTTACAAATGGAATTTTGATTGAGATTATACAGAATTTGTGGATTGCTTTTAGTAGGTGGATAGTTCAACAATATTAATTCTTGCAATGAATGAGAAGTCTTTCATCTAGTATCTTCTTCAATTTCTTTCTTTAGTGTCTTAATATTTTCATTGTAAAGATTGTTCATCTCTTTTGTTAGATTTTTCTGAGATACTTCATGTTTTTGTAGCTATTATGACTGTCATTGCTTCCAGATTTATTTTTCAATATGTCGTTGATATGTAGGAAGGCTGCTGAACGTTTTGTGTTAATTTTGTATCCTGCCACAATGTTGAAAGTGTTTATATATAGAATAGAAGATGCTATAGAATGTACGAAAACATCTGCAAATGGGGATATTATGACCTCCTTTTTTCTATTCATATCTCCGTTTCCTTCTCTTACTCTAGCTGTCGTGACCCGGCATGTCTGGCATGTCTCAGCCTTAAGCCATGAGGTTCGGCCTGAGTGGGGGTGTGTGGACCTGGAAACTCCTAGTAACCCAGCAGCGATAAAGACCAAACACAGGCATCTTGTCATCTTTAGAGAGCTCTCAGTTCCATGTTGTAAAACTAGAGTCTCTTGTTTATTTACCATCTTTTTGGCTGTTTCTTAACCATGCTTCCATGGCCACGAGGAGGCCATTTCTGTCCTTCTCTTCTTCGCTGCTAGATGGCTACTAACTCTCTATCCTTACTTGTTACTTATACACCTCCCACCTCCACCCAGGTGCAGGCCTATTCAGATGCTTAGGGCCATAGAGATGCAAACTAGGAGACATTCCCCACTGAGGCCATGTCATTCAATAGCAAATCAGTTGGCATCCACTATTCAAGGCAGACTGGAGCTTCTGGTTCCTGGAACCAGATGTCAGAAATCACTCCTGACATCTAGCTAAGTTATCAAACACTATGTTGGATAGGGGTGGAAACCAAAGACACTCTTGTCCTACTTCTGATCTTAGTGGAAATGTTTAGTTTCTCTCCATTCAGAGTGATATTGGCTATAGGTTTGTTGTACTAGCCTTCATTATGTTGAGGTAAACTCCATCCTTCCGTACATTCTCCATGATTTGTAAAGTAAAAGAATATTGAATTTTATTAAAGCCTTTTTCCATCTATTAAGATGATCATATGATTTCTATTTTAGGCAATTTTGGGATGAATTGTTTATACATGTGTTGAACTATTCTTGTTCCTCTGGAATGAACCAGCTAGATTGTAGTGAAAGATATTTTTGATGTGATCTTGAATTTGGTTTGAAAGTATTTTATGGGGATATTTTTACATCTGTGTTCATCAAGGATATCAGTCTATAATTTTTTCTTTTACATTGTATCTTTATCTGGTTTTGGTTTCAGGATAATAGTGGCTTCATAAACACTGTTTAGATACTTCCTTTCCATTTTATGGATTCATTTCATAAATATTGGTGTTATTATTTTCTTTCAATTTCTGGATGACTTCTTCAGTGAATTGATCTGGTCCTAAGCATTTTTTAGTTGGGAGATTTTTCTTTTTTTTATGTTATATCTTCAATCTGATTACTAATTATATGTCTGTTAAATTTATTTATTTAAACTTTGTTTGATTTTGGCAGGTTCTAAGTATAAATCTAGAAATCCATCCATCTCATTTAGCGTTTCCTATTTACTAGAATACAGGTTTTTATGGTGTGTCCTAGTAATTTTCTAAATTTCATTGGTATGTGTTGTAATACCTCCCTTTTCATCACTAGTTTTATTAATTTGGTTCTTATCTCTTTTCCTAAGGTAATTTGGCCAAAGGTTTCCCAATCTTGTTATCTTATCAAAGAATCAATTCTTTGCTTCACTGATTCTCTCTGTAATTTTTTGTTTTTATTCCATTGACTTGTGCCCAGATCCTAATCATTTCTTCCCACCTACTTATTTTGAATTTGTTTTATTTCTTCCCACCTACCTATTTGGAATTTGTTTTGTTCCTGTTTTTCAAAGGCCTTAAGGTGTATAATTTAAGTATGTATTTGAATTCCCTCTGATTTTTTTGATGTAAAGAACTTAATACTGTAAATTTTCTGTGAGGATTCCATTTGTTGTGTCTCAAAGTTTTGGACATGTTGTCTTTTTATTTTCAACCAAGTCTAGGAATTTTTAAGCCCTTTTGAATTTATTCAGTGATCCATTCATCATTCAATAATGTGTTCTTCACACACTGTGAGCTTGTGTACTTTCTGAAATAGCTCCTGCTCCTGGCATATAGCTTTATTCTACTGTACTTGTTTCCTAGTTCCATTTGCTTGCAAGGCATTTTCTCATCCATGCACTCAAAGATGTTATCTACCTTTGATGATGAGATGTGTTTCTGGAAGGCAGGAAAACAATGGGTTTATTTCTTAATCCAATCTACTAATCTATGCCGTTCTTATTAGAAAATAGGACATGATGTTTGTTATTCTTTTGTTTAAGCTGCAGCTGCTGATACAAAGAAAGGAACAACGGATAAACAACTCACGTGGAGTTTATTTACCAGAAAGGGGGGGAGTGGGGGATGGGTAGTCAGCCAACCCAAGAGGAGCCAAAAGGAAGAGAGAGAGCCATGGGTGGCAGGACCTTTTAAAGGAAAGGTTGCATATGCGCACTGGGGTTTTGCACCTCACAGGTTGCAATGTGTGGCAGGTGAGTGCCCCGTTGTTAGGGGTCATCCAGGTGTATTGTTCTTACAATGTTCAGAGTTATTACTTAAATATGTATATTAATTCTTTACATGTTGTTTTTTGGGTTTTTATATTTACTTCCTACATTTTAAATTTTGTGTACATGTGTGTCTGTGTTTATGGGGATTTGTGCAGCTGAGTGTAGATGTCTATGGAGTGCAAGAGAAGATGTTAAATCCCTAAAATCTGGAGATACATGTGGCTGTGAGACACTCATTGTGGGTGTTCAGAACCACACTCAGGTCCTGTGTGAGTAGTGAGTTCATTTAAACACTAGGCATCTCTACAGCCCCTGTGGTGTTTTCGAAGATCTCTTTAGATTACTTGTCCTGTTATTGCTTATTTTTCTCCTCTAGTTTCATGGGAGTTTGTATTCATCTCTTACTGCAATGTACTATTTCCAGTATTCTCTGTAGAACTAACTATACATAGATTGTTTTTGTCACAATATTTTTGATTACTTTTTCAATTTTAATAGATAGTTGTGCTTGTTATAATACTTCAAACTGGCAATTGTAAACATTCTGAACTTGCAGTACATCTTTTCAAGCCCTCTAGCTTTAAAAGTTTGAACCAAATAATCAACTATTCGGAAGGGCCCGGTCTTTACATGTAATTTGGCACTTATCTGTTGCTTTTACAATATTCTTTGGTGGTTTTAGTGTTTTACCTATAGTAGATATTATGCAAAGTTTCTCATACCTTATTTTTGAATAAAACATTATTTTTATGTGTATGGGTATTTTGTCTACACATATGTCTATGCATCACATGTGTACAGTATCTGTGGAAGCCAGAAGACAGTGCTGGATTCTCCAGGACTGGAATTACAGATGGCCATGAGTTGCTATGTGAGTGCTGGGAAGTGAACCTGGATCCTCTGGATGACTAGCCAGTGCTCTTAACTGGTGAGCTATCTCTCCACATACTTTGGTCTTTTATATTTGGCTTTACCTAAACCTCTTATATTTTGATGAACGTATCTTTCTCTAGACTGTTGGAATTTACCTATATGATCTATCCCTTTCTCATAATAGTATTTTCCCTCTATGCTCATAGTTCATAGGTTTGGGTTTTCAGATACCCCAAAGCTTTCCCATATTCTGTACCTAGATTTTACTATAATATTTTATTAATTCTTTAATCATCCTTATAAAAACCCTGTCATTGACTTCTCCCTTCCCTCCTTGAGCTGCCCTGATACCCTGTTTCCTCAGAATCCCTCCTGCTGAGGCTTTCTACTGAGCTTTTTGTCAGTTTAATGGATTTTTCACTTGTGGTATCATTTCAGTTTGGGTTCTTAAAATGTAATTTGCTGTATTGAATTCTGCTTTTGTTGCCCGTATTTACTTTCTTATTTCATTCAACTTTGTTTTTGTCATCTTGGAGTACATTTATCTTTCTCTTGAGCTACCTGGCATATTTACAAACATTCTTTTGAATTCTTTGTCTGGAATATCTAAGTCATTGGTGTCATGGCTGTGAAACTGGTAATTTGTTGCTTTGTGTGTTGTGTGTTTTGTGTGTGTGTGTGTGTGTGTGTGTGTGTGTGTGTGCGTGTGTGTGTGTGTGTGTGTGTGTGTTTTATTGGTGTTTCTGTACCAGAGCTTGTGCATCTGGAGATAGTGTGTCTTTCTTTTTAACATGCAAATCACCTTTCTTCTCCAGGTAGTGCATTTGCAATCTTTAAGAGAAGAATATTTAGTAGTAGGGTTGAGGGGACATTTTCCTCGGCACTGATGCTTAGTGCTACAGGCTTTTTACCTTAGTCTTCCTTGTAGAGTCAGCCACAGGCTACTACAGCCACCACCCAGTAGCCAGCAAAACTGCAACAAGTCCCCACTTTGTTGTCATCTGATATGGCATCCTACCATAAGTCAGCTCCAGCCCCCTCTCTGCTTCCTCAGCCTCCTCTACATGTTATTGGCCTCCATGAGCCTGGGCACCTCAATTGCATCTCTGTCTAACTCTACAAGCTCTGCTGTGTGTAGTGGGACTCTGCAACTTGATGCTTACCCTCAGTTGTCTCCAGCTTTCCTGCCCACCTCTGCAGATTCTATAGCATGTTGTGGGACTCTGTATACCTGGGTACCCTATCTCTGTAGCCTCTGTTGTGTGCTCAAGCTATATGGCATCTTCAGCTCACATATTTCTATGGTTATTGAAAATATTCACAAATTCACTTGAATGGCCCACAAAGGCTCTTGTGTGAAAGATTAGATCCCAGCAGGGAGCTGCTGGGAGGTGGGGGAACCTGTAAGAGCAGGATCCTGGTGAGAAGTCTGCAGTTCTTTGAAGGCAATGCATTGACATGGACTTGGTGCTCGACTCACTTTGTCTCTTCTGCCTCTTGGCCATGAAATGAGAGGTTTCTCTCTGTTCAGCACTATACACTCCTGCCATGATGCATTGCATCACCACAGGTCCAAGGCAACAAAACCTGATCATGAAGTGGAGGCTTCAAAATGCATTTTTTCTCTTGAAACTATCTCAGTATTCACCATAGTGACAGAAAACTAGTCTACACATGTGATTGGCAGTGTCAAGTGAGGCTGTTGCTATAATTATACCTCATGTTAGGGAGAAAACTTCGGACTTGGTTTATGGGAGGCATTTGGAAAGTTTGACCCAGTGTGCTACAGAAAGCCAGGATACTGTCAGTGGAGCTTAATGGTTTCTGTGGGGGGGGCCTTAGGAGACCAAATAGCTGATGGAAACATGAAGAATAAAGGTTGTGTTAATGAGGTTGCAGATAGAAATGTGACTGCATTACGGTCTGCCTTGTCACACCATACCCAATCATTTGGCTCCATTTGTCACATGCTCCCAGACTTTGTGGTCAGCTGAGTGGAGTTTACTAGTGGTAGAAGAGACGAGCAAGTGGCAAGTACACATGGCTATCCTGGTTCCCACAGTCCACTTGGCAATGAAGATTAGAAACAAGCAGTGGCAGAACAGAAACAGCAGGAAAATTTGCAGCCTGGCCAGCAAAACTAGAGCATTCAATTTTAGAGAAGGAAGGTGTTTTGCACTGGGGCAGATGGGAAGCTGCCTAAGAACAGCTCAAGAGTCTGCAAGGCCATCAAACCCTTTCCAGTCCAATTTGTGGACAAGTGGAAATGTGTTTTATTTCAGAAAAAAAAAAAACAAAAACAAAAACAACATACTTGCAGCCCCGGAGTATCCAGGGATCAATGCTCTACAGAGATTATTTCCTTATTCAGGTGATAAAGCATTTTGAAGACAGTGGTAAAAATGGCTTGGGCCCAGGTACAGAAAAGAGAATAGACATATGACACTTTAATTTTAATACTTTGGGATCCAGGTCACACTACTAGCTATTCATCATTTTTAATTGATAAGTAATAGGTATGGGGTTGATGTACACAATACACAAAGATCCCTCATTTCTTTTGGTAGGGAATATTCAAAATGTCATTACTTGCTGTTTTGAAATTTACATTAATTGTTGTCAACCATAATAGCTTTATTATGTTTCTCATATTATTGATAAGTCTGTTTTCCAAGTCTATTGATCCCATAGAGGCACTGTGGAGTAGACAGGTGCCTCTCTACCCTCTTTATGGTACCATCCCAGTTTTACATATATGTTAAATCAAATTAATTGCAAACTTTTAAATAACAACTAGTCAACTAACTAGTGGAGTTGATTATCAATTATAGGTTGATACAGGTGCTGTTTACTTCCTGTGTCTTAGTTTCTCTTCTATTGCTGTGATGAAACACCATGACCAAGGCAACTTATAAATAAAGCATTTAATTTGAAGCTTGCTTACAGTTTCAGAGGATTAGCTCATGACCATCATGGTGGGGAGCATTCTAGCAAGAAGGCATGGTGCCAGAGAGGTAGCTAAGAGCTGATAAATGATATGCAAATTTCAGGCAGAGAGAGAGAGGGGAGAGAGAGAGAGAGGGAAAGAGAGAGGGAGAGAGAGGGACACACACACAGAGAGTGAGAGAGAGAGAGAGAGAGAGAGAGAGAGAGAGAGAGAGAGAGACAGAGAGACAGAGAGACAGAGAGACAGAGAGACAGAGAGGCAGGGAGAGAGAGACTGGGCATGGCATTGGCTTTTGAAACCTTAAAGTTCACCCACAGTGACATACCTCCTCCAACAAGGCCATGCCTCATAATCCTTCCAGCAGTCTGCAAAACTGGAGATCAAGTATTCATACATATGAGTCTACTGGGGGCCATTCTTATTCAAACCACCACATTCCCCAACAAGAGATTTCTCCAGTCAGGACTAGTTTTATCAGTACAATTGAACATGAAAATACCAGGGGCAATGGTGAGGTGAAGGCCATGTCTGTGAAGACAAATCCATTGTGATCTGAATGAGGTCTGACCGATGACCAAGAACGACTGTGGAGAGGTACCTAATTTTATTTTTGCTCTTTCCCACCTCAATGTGTATATAAATAGGTATTTCGTCCTCCTACTTAATCCTTATTATTTCTAAAGTCATTTTTACTCTATTTAATAATTTTAGTCTTGTTTTTAAACAAAACTAATGGTATTTTAATTAGTGCCATCAAAGATATGAAAAACAAAAAAAAAAAAACAAAAAAAAAGAAAAGGAAAACCCAATGACATGTATTACTTGGTGCTTCCAGAAGTTTCTTAGTAGTGTTCATAAGAAGTGTCAGTCTGCTAATGCTTCTGAAAGTAGATGATCTATTTTCATCATACACTGTAGACAGGAAATGATGCTTCCTCTGTTAAAAGTGGCTCCCATCAATACAGAATGTGGAGAGTAATGATGTTTCAGGGAAACATCGATTCCATAGAGGGAACACTGTGGCTAGGGAAAAGGGAGAACAACACTCAGCCTACAGAGAAAGTCACAGAGCATTGCTGGGCACATAATAGATTCTCAATATTTTTTATATAAACGAATAAATGCATTCTGTGTTAAAAATAGATGCAACCAAAATGAATGTGTGGTATTGAAAGGAAAGCAACTCTGTGGAGGAAACAAATTATTTATGACTTTCAGCAAATTGATCCATCAAGACTCTTTGGGACTAGTAATAAAGGCTCTGAAAGAAATGAGGATGTCCATCAGTGTCGGGACAAGAGGAGAATGATGAGAAATGGAAGAATCCAGGCTACATACAAAAACTAAACTCTAAATAGGAATGGGAGAATTATGTCACCAGTTCTTTGGTGAGAGAGAATAATGGAACCTACTGACTAGTCTATGATTTTTCCCTCCTTCCCAATTCATTAGTCATCCGTAAATGCTCATGCATTGATTATTTTAGTCATTCCTTAAATGTTCCCTTAACAAATACTTTTTGACTTACATATATGTACTTGTCACAATTCTAGGAACTTACAATATAACAAATGGACAAAGTACTTAGAGTTCGTGCCTTTGTAGTACTACTGAGAATGTTTATGAGTAATAAATATATAATATATCTGGGGTTATACATACAATGTTTCAGGGGTTACACACTGAAAAAATTACAGCAGAGGAAGAGGCAAGGGAAGGCTATATACAAGCATGTGCCCACATTTGGCAGAAAAGATGTATTACTAGGTGAAATCTGAAAAGATGTCCAAAGGTGGTCAGGCAGTGAGCTGTACAGATATCTCAAAGAAGTCTTCAGCAGAAAGAGACACAAATGAAAATTAAAATGCCTAAAGGAAGATTGCTCATTCCAGAAAAATATGGCTGGGGCATACATGGTGAATTGGGAAGAGAAGAGGTAAAATGTGAAACCACAGGTGTCATAGCAGTAAATTCTGTGCAGGGCAAATATCTCTTCAAGTAAAGGTGGGAGCTTTTATTTTTCCAAATGAGAAGGGAAATAATTGAGCAGTAGGTGGTTCTGAGCATAGGAAACAGATATGTTCTGTACATCAAAAAATATTGTAGATACATCAATGAGAGGGCAAAATTGCAGACAAGGAGAAAGTGTAGAGGGTATTGCAACAGCCTAGGCAGCAAGCCATTGTGGTTTAGCTCTGGATATCTAATGTGGAGGAAGTTACACAGCTGAAGTGAGGATGGATTTGGAAAGTAGATTACGCATGTTGATGATGACTGGATATAAGACTCAAGGAAATTGGGTACAGTCACAATCACTGCAAATAATTTGATTTCTACTGTTAAAATAGGGGAATGCTAGTAGTCATGCTAGTGTAGTAGTGTGTAGACCATTAGAAATACTTTGAAGACATAAATTTGATCATATCAGTGGTAGTTAAAGTTTTCAAGTATGCTGAAAGACATACATACAGATTTAAGAAGCTAAGTGACTCCAACAATGCAATTCCAAATGATGTACACAGAAATACACCATTAAATATTGGAAGACTGAAGAAGACAATGAAGGACAATTTTCATAGCCATTGAGCAGAAGCAGTGTGTATTCCATGGAAGAAACCCCAAGTCACATGATATAAGACTTTGCATCTGAAGCCATGAAGGGCAAAAGTACTGAATGGAGAGAACTATCATCTATGAGTCCTTTTCTGATGAAAGTGTACTGCAAGAGTTCAAGGTGAAGTAAAGATTCTCAGATGAACAAGCAAGTTGCAAGCCCATCCACTTTTGCAGACTGGATGAATAAGATTCTTTGAATAGAAAGGAAATGATGTAAAAAAGAATCTTGGCATTCAAACAGGAAGAAAGAGATGAATGTGAAGAAGCACTGGTGTACGCAGCCTGTCCTTTCTCTCATGCACTTAATAAGTCATAGCTTATGAACAAAACAGTCTAGTAGAATGTGATTGTTGGGACAATGACATTTGCTGAAAAAATAACAATACCTAAAAAGCAATGTTAAAATATTGATACCAATAGAGTACTGTTGCACAGAGACAAACACAGCTAACACTGTGGAAGCAAGAATAGATGAAGTAATATTATACTTCCCTTACATAGCTGTACATAACAGTCTATTCAACAGAATAAATCCCCAAACTCCCACAAATAAAAATCATGAACCTAAAACAATGCTATTTATAGAAATATTTAAATTTTGATGTCATAAATAGATGCAATGTACAGGGATAGAAGAAGATACATCATGCATACACAAAAATAAAACAGGGGTGTCAATACTAACATCAGAAAACAGACTTCAGAGGAAAGATAACTATTGGAGATAGAGGTATTGTTGGTTGTTTTATACTCCTTTGACTTTTTTTGTACTCTTTGGGGGTTCTTCCACCCAGATCCCAAATAAATCACACACTAAGTATTATTATTACTTATGAATGTCCAGTCTTAGCTTGACTTGTTTCTAGCCAGCTTTTCTTATCTTAAACTAACCTGTCTACCTTTTCCTCTGGGCTTTTATCTCTCTCTTCTGTAAATCTTACTTTCATTCTTAATCTGTGGCTGGCTGGGTGATCAGCCCCTGATGTCCTCCCCTCCCTGTTCTCTCAGAATCTTCTTCTTCCTCTATTCTCCTTCTATTTATACTCTTAGCCTGCCAGCCCTGCCTATCCTTGCTTCTGCCTCACTATTGGCCATCCAGCTCTTTATTAGGACTACAGGGCTTTTGAACAGGTAAAGAATTACAGCCTCAACTAGTTAAAATAAATTCAGCATAAACAAAAGTCACACACCTTAAAATAATATTCTGTCACATAGAGAGCATTGTATTATTATAAAAGAATCAACACAGCAGCAAGCCACAATGAGCTTAAATGTGTGTGTGTAAATAAGAAGGTCTCAAAACACATGAAGCAAAAATACAGTAGTCAAGCTCATGCATAGATTAGGCTTTCTGACCTCTTCACAGAGATTGATAAACCTATTAATTGGAGAATCATCCCAAACCAGAAAGACCGGAACAGAACAAGTGACCACATAACTATAGTTGATATATGACAGCAATTATCCCAACAACCGCAAAACAACAACAGAACTCCACAGATTTGTTGTTGTTTTTCTTATTCTTGCTGCTGGTAAAAAAGATTCCATCATGGATCTTGAAAGAAACCTTACCAAATGGATAATAATTAAATCAAGTAGAGTTGCAAATCAAGACAAAATGTATCTTGAAGCATGGCTGTAGCTAACATGCCATTTACTGATGAGTGCAACAAATATAAGTGATTACCAAGTAAACGACCTGATTATTGGAGCACAATAAAGATCTACCAATAAACACACAAACACATTCAGCTCTTTTTGTTGTTTGCTTCTTAGACGGAGGTGAAAAAGTGGTTTGACATAGGCAGATGACCATTGATCAAATATCATCACGTTTTGGGCAAAAAATTAACTCAAATGGATTATGAAACTAATGTAAACCACAAAGATAGAGAACTTCTAAATAAATTACAAGGACAATTTTAGACATAAGAGCAGCTTCAGACTTCAGAGAGCTGATCACCAAAAGGGAATAAAGGTGATAAAGGTGATTTTGCCTATGCATCAGATGAAAGGACAGAGAGGAGAATGGTTACGTAACTCCTGTAAACCACTTACCTAACCAAGGACTAGTATTTAGAACACACAAAATCACAGCAACACAGCAGTGGTCCAGCATATCCAGTTAGACAAGTATCTCAAATATGAACAGTTTTCACTGAAGAGAAACTTTCCGATGGCAGAAACTCACATGAAAAGTTGCTTAGCCTTATGAGTCACTAGATTAATGGAACAAAAACCTGCACAGATACTACCACAAATCTATTAGGAAAGCTAAAACTAAAGTAGCAAGTACCAAATGCTGGCAGTGGAAGACAAACCGGATGACCCATGGAATGGGTGGGGGAAAAGGAAACCCTTTATGGAAAATTATCTGGAGACTCCATGTAAAATGAAATATATAAACTTCCATGTACTGCCTATTTTTCAGTAATTGCATCGTGGATACCTATTCTGGGGAAGAAAAATATATTCACATGAAAGCCTGAGCCTGGTAACTTTTAGTGTCTTGATTTATAATTCCTAAAAAGAATCAGGGCAGATACTCTTCAGCTATAGTCTTGCCATGGGGATAGCTGAGAGTGGATGGGGCACAGAAAGGTTGGAGTATAGTGGAGGAAATTGAATCATTGGGGTGGTGCAATGGGCAGCATCTTAGCTGTAATGTAGACACATGAACCTACACACATGAAAAAAATTACAAATGCTTCATGCATGCCAATGAGCACTAGTAAAATTGAACAAAAAACAAATCAAAAACATAGTTATAGCAATGTCAGTGCTTCCGTGGATCCTGTGGTATGGTTTTGTGTAGTGTCATCTTTTGTGGAAGGTATGTAAAGTTATTTTTTCCTTTCTCCTTCTATTCCTCCTCTCCATTCTCTTCTTTCTGCCAGAATTTCAGGTGTGGTCATAGCACCCAACTTTCCTGTATCCTATTTTTATGATGTGCAGATCTACAAAACTACAGTAACTAAATAACTAAAAGTAACAGTGTAATGCTGATGTTTGGGGGCATTTTAGTCAAGAGTAACTGATAATTCTCTATGTTGAAGCTCATCAGCCTTATGCCAGTGTCTAGATAATTTTAAAGTTGCCCATCCAGGTGTCTTAGTCAGGATTTCTATTTCTGTGATAAAATACCATGACCAAAAGCAACTTGGGGAGGAAAGTTTATTTCAACGTATACTTCTTTAACATAGTCCATTACAGAGGGAAGTCAGGGCAGGAACCCAGAGGCAGGAATTGATGGAGAGGCCATGGAGGAATACTGTTTACTGGCTTGCTCCTCCTGGCTTGCTCAATCTGCTTTCTTATAACATGCAGGACCACCATCCCAGGGGTGGCACTGCCCAGAGTGATCTGGGCCCTCCCACTCAATGACCAATAATAACAATAAAAAAATCTACTAGAGGCTTGCCCATAAGCCAGTTTGGTATAAGTCCTTCTTCCAAAATTACCTGATCTTTTGTCAACTAGATGCAAAATTAGTCAGTATAGACTGCTCAGTGGGTATCAACACTTCATTGTCAAGCCTGACTGCCTGACTTTGTTCCTGGGACCCAGAGAATGGAAAGAAAGAACTGACTTCCAAGGGAGTGTTGTATTTGGACCTCTGCCCATGTGCTGTGACATATGCATACCCACCCACCTACCTACCTACCTACCTACCTACCCCCCCCCACACATGTATAAACATTCTTTTGAACAAGATTTTGAGGGAATAAGTTCAGCAGGTAGCATTCCTGCTGTACAAGCATTGGGACAGGTGTTTGGATCCCAAGGACCCATGTAAAATATGGTGACTGTGGCAGCCTGTCATCCCAGTGCATGGGAGGAAAAACCAGGAAGTCCACAGAGCAAATTGCTACCAAGACTAGCTGAAATGGCAATCTCTGGATTCAAAGAGACCCTGCCTTAATATGTAAGGTGAGGCAAAATTGCAGAAGACACCTAATGTCAACAACGGGCCTCTACACATCCACAGGTGAGCCTAAACACATGATCAACATACATGTGTGCATGCATACCAAATATATACAATTGAGCGCCTTTGTCCTTGCATTATGATTACATAAGCCTTAGCTTTTTAATCTGAAAAATTCTCATCCTTACGTTTTTTTAATGGAAGCAGAAATTAAAAGGAAAGAGGGGGAAAAAGAGTTTGTAAAGGTTACTGTAGTGAGATCTGGAGTCCCCTTGATTCATGACTGAATTACAAAAACAACAGAGGGCAGACAGGGGTTATTATTTAATAAGCACCAGCCTGAGCAAGTTGAGCAAACATCTCCATTTATTTCCAATGATCACCAAAAGTAAGGCTGGAGTAATGAGGATAAGCATGATGAATTGAGTCACTGTCTCGTCTCTACTTCTTCCTGGGAAAATACAAAAGCACAAAGTGCACACTCCGAAAGATACATTGAAATCCCCTTAGAGAGCTCTTTCATTGCACTGGGAGACAGGAAATGGCTTAAATAGACTTTATAATATTCTTAACAAATAAATTACCTTGAGAGCTGAAATGATATAAATCTCAAAGGCTATATTCTGAGAAAAATGTCATGAGGAAGAGTACATTGGCTGTAGATCTTTTATCTAAAAATAAACAAAAGACAGCAATTACTCACTGTCCTGTGCAATACTGAGCCTTTACAGCTGTGTGAACTGTGTGTATGTACATTTTCTTTCTTTTTTAAAAAAATTTTGATGTATTTGGGGTTTTGTTTGCAGTACTTTTCCCAACATGAACATGGTCCTTCAACATGAATGTCGCCACTTGTGTTTCCATGAGCAAGACTGCCTGGTAGAAAATGAAGAAGATTCAATCTTGATCACAAAGTTGCATGTCTGTCAAATCACTTCTCGTCTTTTTTGTAGTATTTTGTTGTTGTTGTTGAAACTAATTATTCATATATATAGTTATTTCATTTTTTAACATAGATGCTATACCTGTATCAATTATCTTTGCTTATATTTATTTTATGTTTTACTTTTGACCACATCAAGTCTCAGTTATTTTTCTTAAAACCAATGTTCTGTCTGACCCCAGTTTTTTCTCTAAATGTATGAAATGCCATCTTCCATAAATCTCAACTCTTTTTCCAAGAGTGCTTTTCTTCATGTATGAATGATGTTAATCTCACATTGCTTCTCTCAGGCTGTAATAACAAGGTTGCAACTACTGGCTTATTTCCTTCAGTTCTGAAGAGCAGAAGGAACCAAACTAAGATAGCAGCAGCTGCTCCTCCGAAGGCGCCTTGGCAAGTCTTTCCCACATGTCTTATCTCCTAGTAGTTCCTGGCAACCTGCATTATGCTTGGTTGCAGCACCAACTCTGCTATCTCCATTCCATTGTCATTTTGTAGCCTTCATGCACCTCTGTATTCCCTCTTATAAGGACACCAGGAGTGGTTTGGGGTGATCTTAATCCAATGTGACAAAATCTTAACTTGGCTATGTTCTTAAATACCCATTTTCACTTGTGGTCATGTTTAGGCTTACCAAGATTTAGGACCTTAATATATATCTGAATATTAGTGTATATATTTATATTTTAACAAATAAAATGAATATACAAAATTTAACCTACCTTGGTGCAAATGTACTTTGAATCATACAGGAAGGCTGTGATAATGGTGACCATGTGTCAGCAAACAATGTTCACACTCAGCTTTAAGAGCAGTGACATGCTTTATCATAGCCCACACAGATTTTTAATCTTTTAAACAGCAATTTTAAGGAAATAAATACTTAATTATTAATCTTTAATCTACATGGCTATACCAATTTGGATAGAGAAGACCTAAGTCAACCCCAGAGTTTAACACAATTCACATGTTTAAAATAATGAAGTATTTGCTTATTTCTGTGTGGGTAGATCCTACATATGATCCCAATCTGAAAAGCACAGGCATTACCTCTCAGTGATCTAATTTCATTCTTTAGAAGAAAACAGTGTAATCCAAGAGTATTCACTGTATATATAAGCACCTAGCTGTCAACTATTACTTACCTATCCATCGTCTATCTTCTATTATGCATCTACAATCTACCTACATATCTATATATCTATTCCCCATGTAATATCTATCTATCTATCTATCTATCTATCTATCTATCTATCTATCTGTCTATCTATCATGTTGTCTGTCATCTATGTATCTATCATTATCTATTATCTATCATTACCTGTCATCTATTATCTATCATCCATCTGTATATCTACCTTCTATTATTTATTTATTTATTTTCATCAAGTATCAATCTATCTGCATATCTGTCTGTCATCCTTTCTACCTATCCTTATAACTTAATAATTAAAAATGAAACCCATACCTCTCAACATTCAGAGAGCAACAGACTATAGGATGCTCAATCCCAATTAAAACATCTATACACAACCCTTACACCAGAGGTTCAGAAAACATCATGGACCATGGGGCAGAGAGACTAAAGGCTGGAAGACTGTGATATTTGCTATAAAAGAATGTTTTATATTTGTGATATGGAAGCTGCACCCATGAGATATCAAACAGCAACATGAGTTGACATGCCAGTGTGGATGGGAGAAATTTCACAGTGTTAAACCTCTAGAAGAACCACGGGAATTAATAGCTTCTGGGAGGAAAAGAATCAAACTTCTCTAGGGATGAGGCCTCTGATCTGATATGTCATATGTGTGACCACTAAGTGGTCAGTCCTAAACAAATATACACACAAGTGCTACTGCATCAATTTGAGAAGAAGTGAGAGAATGGGAAGAGTTGGGAGGGGAAAAGAAGTGGAAATGATGTAAATGTAGTACTTTTGTGTGAAATTCTCAAAAAATAAATTAAATGGAAACACATGGATGGACAATATCATACATATTCTTCCCCTTTCTCTTTCTCTTAACAGTAAACAAAATTCTCCCTGTACCCTTCACTCCCATCTGGCTACCATACTATTTGTTTTGTGTTCTATGGAGCAGACATCCAAAAAGTTTCCCATTTTTACTCACTTCCTCTGGTACCCTCTCTGTTTCCTCTGTACTCCACTGGAATTGCACATATCATCTGAGACCACTGCCCCCGATAGTAAGTTGTTCATTGGTTGGCTGTCTCTCATATAGAAAGTTCCACAAGTATGGAGAGTTGATAGTTATTTGCTTGTAGTTCTACTAGCAGTGTGGTGATGTTATCTTATCAGTTTCAATGCACTATGCTCTAAACTTGAATACGCCTTTTTTAGATGTTTATGAATTGCTTATAATTTTGTGCCATTTCCATATCATTTATGATTTTTTTTTACAAAAGGATGCTTACAGTATTCTTTTTATTATGTTTTATTTTCTTAATCATTTGAAAGTTTGGCCATGAATGCAATGTGTTTTCACCTAATTCACTTCTCCTTATTTTTTTCTCTCTTTCCAGTTCCACCACCTATACTGTCAGCACTATTTCATCCTAACCCCATGTGTTCTTTTTTGTTTTCTTTTTCATCTTCTGAGTATACAGTATTTTCATGGGTGTAGGGCCATCTGCTGGAGGATGGGTAACCTTAGGGGTCATCTTTAAAGAAAACAGACTCTGACTCACCCAGTAGCTAACAATTTCCCATAGTTCTTTAGCTGAGGGAGAGACTTCATGACCACATGCCCCACTTCATATTGAGGATTTTTTTTCTGGGTTTTGTCTTTTGTGTATGCTGTCACAACTGTCCTGCTGTGTTCTGAAAGCACTGTTTCATTGTATGTTGGGCTCCATAGAATGAATTTGCTTTATCTTGACTTAAGGTCAGAGAATTTTTGTCTGTCCTTGCTCTTTCAAAATGAAACAACAGGATGTCTGGCCTAAGATGTGAATGCAACAGGATGCTTGGTGTGGGATGTGGTCACTGCATGTCCTGCCTGAACAACAGAATACTTAACTCAGGAGATACTTACTTGATGTTTTGGGTATTGAGACGGTAATTACATGCTTGTTCTTTGTATCTTGGTAAAGAAATCTTTTGCCTTCTCCCCTTCTTTTGATGGTAGTATAAAAAGACTTCACAATAAGCATGAGTGGTTCAGTATTCACTGGATGCCCTCTTGACACTATCACTTGTCTCCTGTCTATTCCTTTCCTCAACCCTCACTATCCCTTTTAGGTACTACCTTGGGCAATGAAAACTCTAGTCATCCACTCCTCTTGGTCACTAATGATCTTTCTTCCCTCACTTGCAATTTCATTCTTGAGTCTGGGGAATAGTGGATATGCTATAGATTTCCCATGTAGGGCTGGGCACACTGGTCTCTGCATATTGACAGTTGTGGGTCTCTGTATTAATTACCATCTACTGCTAAAACAAGCTTATCTGATGGGGGTTGAGAGATGCACTAATATATGGAAATAATGGTTGATCATTAAGAGTTGATTTAATACTTTGTCCATTTAGCAGAAAGTAGGTTCTGCCCTAAGGACTATGACCAATCTAGTTTCATGTACTTGGATCCAGTAATAGTGCCAAGCATGAGATCTATCTGTCTTCTGGAGTGAGCATTAAATCCAAGCAGAAAGTGGTTGGTTGCTTCCATAACATTGGTGTCCCTATTGCACCCTGAAGATATTCTGACATGCTGATCACTATTGTAGTTTGCAGTGTTCATAGCTGGTTAAGAGTGATGATTCCTTTTCTCTTTAGGTAGAGTGTATAATGCCTTCTAGCACCATGATACTTTTCTTGTTGAGAAAGTTTTTCTTAGATAAAAATAAAAATAGTATGTCACTTCCAAAAATAATATCAAAATAGCAGACTAGCTGTAGTTTACTGTAGATGTAACATAAGTGGGTTCTACAAAAAATGTTTGTTTATATTTAAGTTTTGTTGATATATATATATATATATATATATATATATATATATACAGCTAAGAGTGAATTTAATTCTTGATTCATTATTTTAAGTGCAACAAAGAATTTTTTACTATCTCCTCCTTCTAGCCAGAACAGGTAATTTGGTTACTTTAGAGAATTGTAAGGATACATGACACCTTTCTATGCAGTGTACTCAATGTAAACTCCAAGCATAGAGGAGTGTCCCAAGGAAGGGTGTATACTATACTTTCTAAGGAAAACAACAAAGAGAAAGACTGGAAGACTGTATTACTTTCCTAAAGAGTCTGTCTGAAGCTAATCTGAAATAATTCCATTGGCAGAGAAAATCTTAAAATAGCCCAACATAGACTCTGTCATGTGGTTATTAGTGAGAACTCTAATAAAGATTTATAATGAAATGGAGAAAGATGAGCAAGGAAAAAATACAAAATGTAAATTCTGAAGAGAAAAAGAACACCAGGAAATGGAGGAGCTCAGTCCTACATTCAAGGAGATAAATGGATTAAGAAATGCAGTATAGGGAGTGATGACCTGGGGCAATCTCCCACCCAGCTAAGGTTTTCAACTTTTGGAAAGGAACTAAGAAAAGCTTAGAGTTGAATGTGGTTGCACACAAATTTAATCTCAGTACTGGTAAGAAGAGGCTGAGTTTGAGGGCAGCCTGGTCTACAGAGCAAGTTTCAGGCTGGGGAAGCTTAGGCAGTGAAAGAAACCATTGAAAGCAGAAAGCTGGTGAAGATGTAATTGAAGATCTCTGAGTTCAAGGCTAGCCTGGTCTACAGATCAAGTTCCAAGGCAGCCAAGCTTAGGTAGTGAAGGAAACCATGTGTCATAGTTAGGGTTTCTATTGCTGTGAAGAGACACTATGACCTCAGCAACTCTAATAAAGGAAAATATTTAATTGAGGTGACTTATATTAGCATCATGGTAGGATATAGCCGTGTGCAGACAGAAATGGTGCTTGAGGCTTGAGAAATAGCTGAGAGTTCCACATCTTGAAGGCAACAGGAAGAGGACTGTAACACTGGGTGATATGTTGAACAGAGGAGACATCCAAACCTGATCCCCACAGTGACACATTCCCTCCAAGAAGGCCACACCTACTCCAACAAAGCAAACAACTCTTAACAGTGCCGCTCCCTTTGGGGACCATTTTCTTTCAAATCACCACACCACGGAAAACAGAAAGTTGGTGAAGATATAATTGATCTGGTGTGTGTGTGGGCTCATGTTCCAGCCCCAGTGAGTAGTGGAACTAGTTACTTGCTCACGTGATCCTGATTTTAGAGTCAAGGAACAACTAAGGAAAGCTTCTGAGTCCAGGCAATATGGGATATGGTCGAACTTTGTAATGATGTCGCTATTTTGAGTCATTCATATTAGTGTAAGTAACTCTTTATCCTGTAGTATCCCCAATAAACTCATTGGTTCACCAAGCTAGACTTGGGTAGAATTGTTGCTTTGAACTGTAGCTGTTGCCATATCTGAGATGAAAAGATATCTGTTGGCATCTCTCCAGGTAAAGTGGCACAATGTTGAAAAGGGAAAATGCCAGTTCATTTATAAAGGCAACCGCATGAAAATAACACAAGACCTCACACAGCAAACTCTCTAAGTCATTGCCAGACTAATAATAGTGAAAGGGAAGTAACTTTACTAAGCAAAATGAAAGCCCCAAGTTAATTGGTATAGCTATTCTAATATCTGGTAAGGTAGACTTCAAAGTGTTACAGTGGTCTTGGAGGCCACTCAGATGACTATCTGGGACCTGTTAAGACCTACTAGGAGAAAACTATTTCATCCTGGTCAAAAGAATGGAATATGTCTTGCTCTTGGTGAAGTCATGACATTCTAATGTGCTCTAAAGATTAGAGCATACCCACTTCCATGTGGTAGCTTGTAAAGCATCCATTACCTAACACTACAGCTTTCCTGCTTTTCTGAGTTACTTTTTAAATTTGGCTTATTTTTTTTTCTCCTGAGGTATTTTTGATACTGGCCAAAGCCTGGGCATGTGTTCTCCAAGTCAAGGCTCTAGAATTTCTGACATTTTCTCTGAAGTCACTGCCCCTACTACTCCTACATTGTCCTTCTGTCCTTGCACTGTTTGTGTCCTTGGAGATTAAGACATAATATTTTTAATGAGCAATGATTCATAGAAATGATGGGGGAAATGAAGATTCTCTACAATTAAATACAAATAAAAGTACCACTGTCTAGAACTTTTGGGTAGACCTAAGGCATTTCTAAAGGAAAGTTTGTTACCATGAATGATTACGTAAAAAACTCAGAGACATTTCAATCAAACAATGAAAATCTCAAGGTCTTAGGACCTTGACCTGCAGGACGTCAACCTGGGACAAGAGAGTCAGGGATTGGGAATGGGGAGAAGAGACACAGAAAGAACGACCACAAGACAGGATTCTGATCAAGTGGCAAACTTTACTTTTTTCTCAGGCTAGCTTATATAGTCGGCAGAGCAGGATATGGGGAGGGGTAGAGTGGGTTGTTTGTGAGCCAGGTGTTAGTGTAGGCAGGATATTAGGAAGTCACAAAGAGGATGTTTGGCAGGGTAAAGAGTTTATGAGTAAGAGGTCCAGGAAGCGTTGCCTAGGTGACTGAGCCTGTGGGTGGAGGACTGGGTCAGGTTGTTTCTTTTCTTGAGCTGAGGTTCTAAGGAGATGCTATGTAAAGGTTAACTATGTGGCCTGCCAAGGATGGCCTAGGATCTCATTCCAAGCCCTGAGATTTGGCTCCCAACATATTCCCCCTTCCTTGTATAAAAAGAAGTGGCCAAATTTTTCAGCAGAGGGGGATAGAGGCCTGGCCCCCAATTGGAGAATCTATGGTGATTTTATAAAGGACATTTTTCTCTGACCTTGGGGATGGCTTCTTGGAGCCATCTGAAAGGAAGGACCATCCAGATGCCTTTTGTGGGGATGGGGAAGCTTTATGACATCAACCCCATTTTGTGCAGGCATATTCCTCAGAAGACAAGGTCTCCTTGCGGTACCATCCAGGTCTGCACCTCTGAAGCTGGCCATGGGGAAGGGGTTAGTTCCTCTTTGGAGGGAACAGCCAGAGATTGTTTATATTAGAGGGGCCATAGTCATCCTGGGAAGAGGAGGGCTTAAGTATTGTACCAGGACAGGCTTAGTGGCAGAGTCCACTTGTTGCTTGACAAAGGCCACAGGTTGATTAAAGGCCCAAGGGCCAAAGTAGATTAGCAAGAGGAGCCCTATCAAAGGTCCAAGGAAGGAAGGGAGGAGGGTGGTTAACCATGGAGAAGTAGTAAAGAATGGGTAGAAGGAAGCAAAAAGGAGTAATAGGAGGTTATTTTCCCATATGAGCGAAGCCAGCCAAGCCAATCTTGAGTAGGTGTCATCACGGTCATTTTCAGGAGAGTGTAGAATGGGTTGATCAGGACTTGGAAGGCAAGAAGGAGAGGTCTCAGACAGAGGATTGGTCTCCTGTCTGGACTTTGTGTTACTTGGGGGAGGAGAGGAGACTTGTTTTACAAGTCTTTCTGGAAGCCATCTAGGGGCTTCATTTTGTTGGTCATAAATGCAAGCTGAACCACATCCCCAAATGAGGACAGGATCTGGTCCATTCCAGGTATCTGTGAGGGGATCCTTCCATCTTGCCATGGCATGAGAGGAGGAGGTGGTAGGGTGCCAAAAGTGCTCTGAGGTTGAATGGCCATCAAGATCAAGTGTCAGGAAATTAAGGACAAAAAGAGGATAAGTTGGGAAGTGTTGAGTTTGTGAGGTAGAGAGGAGTTTTTAATTTGAGGAGTGTATTTTTAAGTGTTTGATGTGCTCTTTCGATTATACCCTGTTCCTGTAGATTATAAGGGATACCTGTTACACGTGTTATGTCAGCGGTAAGGCAAAATTGTTTAAACTTGGAGCTGATGTATCCAGGTCCATTGTCAGTTTTTATTTTAGTGGGCTTGCCTAAGGTAGACATAGCGGCAAGGAGATGGGCTATGACATCCTTTGGTAGCTTCTCCTCTCTGAAGAGTTGCAAAGATGAAGCCACTAAAGGTGTCAATAGAGACATGTACATATTTTAGTTTAGAGAAGGTGGGGACATGAGTAACATCCATCTGCCAGAGGGTGTTAGGGGAGAGCCCTCGGGGGTTTACCCCCAGGTGAGGTACAGGCAGAAGGGTTTCGCAGCCAGAGCAGGCTTTAACAATTTCTCGAGCTTGATCATGGGTAATCTTAAAAGTGAGTCGAAGGGTATGAGCATTTAAGTGGTGGAGAGCATGGGCAGCCTTAGCAGCTTCAAGCTGAGGGGGAATAGGCAGTATTGGGAAAATTGTTTTAGTTTCTATTTGTAGCGGTAGGTGAGTAGCGATGTCTGCTTTTTTTATTTCCATAGCTTAGGGGTCCCGGGAGGTTTGCATGAGCCCGTAGGTGCCCGATAAAAAAAGATAAGACATCTCTTTGTCTTATTAAAGCTTGAATCTGTAGGAACAGGGAGGATGCATTGGAAGTAGGTTTGATAAAAGGGGGCTGTTTCAAGAAGAGGGATGGATTTTGTGACGTAGGCACTATCCATATACAAGTTGAAGGGGGTACTGGAGAACATGGAAAAGGCTTATTTTATAGCAAAAAGCTCTACCAACTGGGCAGAAGTTGGAAGGAATGAGTGTGATCATCGATCACCAGGGCTGCCATCCCAGAGAAGGACCCATCAGAAAAGACAGTAAGTGGTGTAGGGTGGGGTGTGAGGGAGGTTTGTTTTGGGAAAAAAACAGGGTGAATTCGAACAAATTGAATGAGGGGATCATCAGGGTAATGATTATCAATCTGTCCAGTGAAGAAGAGGCAGGATATGGTCCAGTCATCGGAGGTGTGTAAGAGGGAATTTACCTGCTCCATGGTGTAAGGCACAATGAGGAGCTCTGGGTCTTTGCCAAAATATTGTTTGGACTGTTTGCAGCCCTTGGTGATGAGGCAACAAGCTCTGGATAAGGCAAAATTACCTTGCCTGAGGAGAGGGGCAGTGTCACCCAAAGTAGGGGGTGCCCTTTTAAGACATTGGTGGGGCCCTTTTGCCAAAATATTCCTATAGGATTGATGGGGTGGCACAGACAATGAAATGGAGAGGCAAAGCAGTGTCAATCTGAAAGGTTGCTTGATGGGAGATGGCCTTGTTAATGGCTGCGACTTCTTGTAGGGCTAAGGGGGTTAAGGTACGTGGAGAGAGGGGATGAGGGTCACCATTTAACAGGTCTTTGAGAGGTTTTAGACTATCCGGAGGGAGCTGGAGGTAGGTGTGGAGGAATTGGAGGTTGCCCAAAAATCGCTGAAGGCATGAAGTGTCTTAAGGGAAAAGAAGTGTATTTGTATCTTGGGGGTGAAGATTTGTTGGTTTCTAAGTTCATATCCTAAGTATAGGTAAGGGTCTTGTGCTTGAAATTTTTCAGGGGCAAGGACAAGGTTGAACTTAGTGAGGGAGGTTTGTAGGTCCTTGAGACAGAGGAGGCTTTCTTCTCTAGAGGGGCAAGCCAAGAGGACATCATCCATATAGCGGAGGCCATTTTGAGCTTATAGGCTGGATGGCCTGTGCAATGAACTTTTGACCTAGGGTAGGGCTGTTTGCCATACCTTGTGGAAGGACACGCCATTGAAACTGTGTCATAGGCCCTTGGAAATTAATTTGTGGGAGGCTAAAAGCAAAATATGCACAGTCATCAGGGTGGAGCAGGATGGTAAAGAAGCAATCTTTTAAGTCAATGAAGACTTTATGGTAATTGTGTGGAATGGCAGCAGGGGAGGGCAGCCCGGGTTGAAGGGCACTCATGGGTAACATGACTTTGTTGACAGCTCAAAGGTCTTGAAGGAGCCTCCATTTTCCCGATTTCTTTTTAATTACAAAGATGGGCGTGTTCCAGGGGGAAATGGAGGGGGTAATCTTGCCAGAGGTTAATAGCTCCTGCACTAGCTGGGTGGCTACGGCAAGTTTCTCTTGAGTGAGAGGCCACTGGTCGACCCAGACGGGTCCTGATGAGGTCCAAGAGAGTTTTTCTGCATGGAGGAGAGTACAGGGTCCTGGGGTGCAGGGAGAGCAGTGGCCATCATGTAAAATGGTGTCCTAGACCATGTCTGTTGTTTTTAATTTGAGTCTGGATGGGGTCACGGCGACCCTGGGAGGCTTTTCCCAGCCCTTGGCCGGGTAGGAACCCTTGAGATAACATTTGTTTGGCTATGACTTCATTAGGTAAACACATAAAGACCTTCATTTGAGATAGGATGTCACATCCCCATAGGTTAAGGGGCAGGCCTGTGACTACAAAGGGTTGTACCTGTCCAGTATTGCCCTCATCGTCCTGCCAAGTAAGGATCTTGGAGCTTTGTTTAGGATTGGAGGTTTGTCCTATACCCTGAAGATGAGTAAGGTAGTCAGTGAGGGTCCAGGCCACAGGCCAGTGGTGGGAGGCGATAACTGAGGCGTCAGCCCCTGAATCGAGGAGGCCCGTAAAGGGCTTGCTGTCCAAGCGTAGGGTGAGTGTAGGGCGTGATGCTGTGATCTCTCAGACCCAGAAGACGTCTGTGTTCCCAAAATCAGAGGAGGACCTATCTAGCTGTTTGTTGTTGGAGCGTAGGTGAGTCAGGGGAAAAAGAACTAATTGAGCAATTTTTTGTCCCTTAAATATAGTATGGACTCCTTCGGAGGCCTGTATAAGGATTTTAATTTCAGCGTGGGAATCTGGGTCAACAACACCAGGAAAGATTTGGAGGCCCTCCTTTTGTGTGGTGGAAACTCTCCCTAGAATTAGCCCAAAAGTATTGAGTGGTAGGGGTCCGAAAGTGCCAGTGGGCATAATATGGACTCCCACCTCAGGGGTCAATATTGTGTTGGAGGAGGGACCGAGGTCCAGTCCTGGGCTGGTTTTTGATCCCCTCCATAGGTCTGAGACATGGGAAGTTTTTGGAAGGTGAGAAAAGGATTGGGGTTGGGGGGTGGCATTGGCCACTGGGCCCCGGGGGTTGCCGGATAGGGGACCGGAGGCTGTCCCCGAAAAAAGTTTCCCGGACCCCGGGGTAGTAACGGGCATCCCTGAATATCAGTCCTGGAATGGCATTCATTCTTCCAATGGCAGCCACGCATACAGCGGGGACAGAGGGTATTTGGGAGAGGATGCGGAGGCAGAAGTGCCTGGGGTGAAGGAGTGGAGAGACTTGGGGGCTGAGGAGTAGCACTAGCCTGGCGTAGGGGCATTCTCTAGAAAAATGTCCCGGCTGTTTGCAATTGAAGCAGGTTTTTTGTAGGCTGCCTGTGGCATCCTTCTTTAAAGCTGTGCCAATTGTCAAGCCTATCGAATGACTGGTGCCCGCTCCTGTGCAAAGGCGCACATATGTGGAAAGGGATTCCTTATGGTGATGTTTAAGAACAACTTGACAAGCTGGATTGGCGTTTTCGAAGGCGAGTTGTTTAATAAAAGGGTTATCTGGCTCAGGTGTACCAAAGAGGTGTTCAGCGGTCTCCGTGAGACGGCTAATGAAAGAGCTATAGGGCTCGTCAGGATCTTGGATGATCTTTGTAAGGGATCCTGTGGTGATACCCTTCGGGGGGAGTTTGCGCCAGGCTTCTAAACCTCCCTCTCTGATTTGCTTGAGGAGAAGGTGATTTGTGTCTTAAGGGTGTCAAAAGGTGGGTTGCCAAGGATCTTGTTAGCTGTCCAAGTACGGGACTGAGCACCAGTAGCATTTTTTTTTCTAGCCATGTCTTTAGCCAGCTCAGCGAACTCAGATTTCCATAAAACAAAGTCGCCTCCATTTAGTGTGGCTCTGGGTAGTTGATACCATCTATTAGGAGTGAGCAATGCCTCTGTAATATTTTCAAGAAGGGCGAGAGCGAAAGGGGCTGTGGGACCATAATTGGAGACTGCTGATTTAAGGTTTTCAAGAATTTTTAAGTCTAAAGGGGTATATCACATAGGGGGGTTGTCAGGGGGTTGTGTAGCAGGGGTTTCTCCTCCTGAGAGGGCAGGAGTGTCAGGGTTATCATCTCCTGAGTCGTCCTTCCCGGAGGAAGCATCTGTTGATGGACGAGGTTTTTGATTACCCCTATGAAGTGAAAGTGGAAGTGCTAAGAGTGATTTTGAGGGCTTTGTCTTTTGTTTTGTTTTATTAATGGGTTTGTGGGAATCCAGGGAGAGGGAAGTTAGGTTGGAAAGTTGAGCGTCTAAGTCTTTTAGTTTAGTAAGGATTTGGATTTATTGCTGTCTGCTTGAAATGAGAGCCTTTAAATGGTCTAGATTATATATGCATTGGGAGCATTGGGCAGCAATATTACCCTGAAATATTAGGTCACCAAGTGTGGGATCGTAGGGTGGGGGAGCGAAGGGAGGTGGGTATTTATGGGATGGGTTTTTGTGACTCGGTGGGGGTGCATTAGCAGTTAGAGGCAGCCAGTCAGGATTATGGTAGTAAGCAGCCTCTTCTAGGGTGGTGGCGTCAGGGGGGTCCAGTGGGCCTTCATTGAAAGAAAGGAGGGGAAAGAGCACATGTGTCTGTGGTGGGGCAGAAGTCTCCTCGGGAGTCATCTGGATTTTGATTTCAGGGCATGAAGCCGGGATACCTTTGGGAGTCTGTGACTCAGACAAGTTGGGGGAAGGCCCAAGTTCCAGCGAGGGAGGGGAGGTATCATGATGCAGCTGGGGAGTAGAGGGTTTATTTTCTGCCTCAGAGTTAGCTCGAGACAGGCACTTAAGGATCTTTACACCCTCTTTAGCCAACTCTTGAAGATCAGGCCAATGGTTATGTACTTTGAGGATATCATTGATGAAATTCCAGTAACTAAACACATGTATAGGGATTTTTTTTCAGGCCCAAAAGTCTCATAATAATCTTGGAGGCAGTTACCAACTTGAGCCCATTTTTTCTCACTTATGGTCCCTTCTTGGGGAAACCAGGGACAGAGATCCCCAATGAAAAGGAAGAATTTTCTTAACTGTTTTTTCTTAACCCAAGTTCCCCGCATCTTGAGGGATTCGTTGACCCCAGAAAGAAATAAATTTTCCTTGCTAAATGCTTGTCCCATTACTCACCTTTTCCACATAGGTGGTGCTCATGAACCAAAAGTCCCAAGCACTGGGCAGGCTGCTGGGTCTTCCAACTGAGGCTCACAATCGACCTTGTCGTGGATACCTCACTGCATGGACCGGGCTGTCCCTCTAATGAGCACTGAAGTTCCCAGATCCCCAAACTCTATCCAGCTGCACCTCCTGGGGCAAGAGAGTCAGGGATTGGGAATGGGGAGAAGAGACGCAGAAAGAACGACCACAAGACAGGATTCTGATCAAGTGGCAAACTTTACTTTTTTCTCAGGCTAGCTTATATAGTCGGCAGAGCAGGATATGGGGAGGGGTAGAATGGGTTGTTTGTGAGCCAGGTGTTAGTGTAGGCAGGATATTAGGAAGCCACAAAAAGGATGTTTGGCAGGGTAAAGAGTTTATGAGTAAGAGGTCCAGGAAGGGTTGCCTAGGTGATTGAGCCTGTGGGGTGGAGGACTGAGTCAAGTTGTTTCTTTTCTTGAGCTGAGATTCTAAGGAGCTGCTATGTAAAGGTTAACTATGTGGCCTGCCAAGGATGGCCTAGGATCTCATTCCAAGCCCTGAGATTTGGCTCCCAACACTTAGGAAAGCAAGAACAGGTGAAACTCAAAAGCAAGATATGGAGAGAAAGAATGGTGATCAAGAAAAGACTTAACAGCACAGACACTAAAGAAAAATATAAACTCTGAGCCAAATTCACCAGAGAAAGAGAAAATTCAAAATAATAAAAATCAGTGATAAAATAGGGGATGTTACAGTAGATACCCATGAAATCCAAAGGATTGTTGAAGAAGATTTTGAAAACATTTTCCTCCTTTCCAGATAGGGTTTCTCTATGTAGCTTTGGCTGTCCTGGAATTCACTATGTAGAGCAGGCTGGCCTGGAACTCACAAAGATCTGCCTCTCTCTACCTTCCAAGTGCTGGGATTAAAGGTATGCACCACCACCACACCAAATTCAAAACATTCTTTTTAACCTGGAAAGAATAGAAGAAATGGATAAACTCCTGAACACACGTGTCTTACAAAAATTAAATCAAGAGTATGTATCAGCTTAAGCTGATCAGCAACAAGCAAGAAATTGAAGCAATAATAAAGTCTTAGAAATGAAAGGGCAGGATTGAATCTCACTGCCAAATTCTAGCATCAGTGTTTCTCAGACTGTTCCATGACACTGACAGGAACACTGTAAAACTCAGTCTATTAACCCAGTATTACCTTTCTACCCAAGCCAGATAAAGACACAATGAAAAGAAAATAGACCCAGTTTGCCTGATAAGCATAGACATAAAAATTCTCAATAAAATTGTTACAAACTGAGTCCAAGTACACATTAAGAGGATCATACACTGTGAGCAATCTGGCTTCATTTCAGGTAAGCAAAGATAGGCGCAAGATATAAAAATAAGTGTATACAATACAGTATACAAACAGACCTATGAATGGCAACCATACCATCACTTAAAAGATGCAGAGAACATCTTTGACAAAATTCAGCATCCCTTTCTGCTAAAAATCCTGATGAAACAAGGGATAGAAAATGGCTATTGTAGCATGGTAGAAACTCTGTATGTGAAAGCTGTATTCAATATTACACTAAGTGAAATATTTAAAGCATGAGACAAGACCTACTTTACTCGTATTCAATAAAAAACTTGAAGTCTTGGCTAAACAATAAAGAAAAAATCAGAGTGATATAGAGGAAAGGAAGGAGTCAAATTATCCAAATTGCCAATGATAGTACACTAATGATTGTTCCAGAAACTCTTTATATTTATAGACATCTTCTGCAAAGTAACAGAGTAAAACCCACCATACAAAATCCCAACAGTTTTTCTATAGACTAAGAGTAAACTTGATGAAACAGGAATCAGAGAAGAATCCTTCTCACATCAGCTTAAAAATCTATACCTAGGAATAAACTTATCTACAGACATGAATGATTTCTAGTATGTAAACATTAAAGCATGGAAGAAAAGAATGTGAAAATACTAGAAGATGGGAAGACCTATGATGTTCATAGATTCGCCAAATTAATGTTGTGGCAATGGCTACATTGTTGATAGTTGTCTACAGATTAAATAAAACTACATCAAAATTCTGATGACATTGTTTATAGAACTAGAAGAAATATTCCTAAGATTGAGAAACAGAAACACAAAAGACCTTAAATAGCTAAAGCAATCATAAGAAGAAAGCGCAAATGCTGAAGTAATCGTAACACCTGATCTAAAGCTATGTTACAGAGCATAGCAACAAAACCAGCATGGCATTGCACAAAAATAGACATATAAGCCAAGGGTATGGACTAGAAGATCCAGAAATGAATGTACAAAGTTATAGCCAGCTAATCTTTACAAAGATATAAAAAACACATAGGAACAATGGCAGCTCTTCAGCAAATGGCTCTGGGAAAACCAGATAACCAAATGTAAAAGACTTTAACCAGATCTGTATCTTTCACCCTGCACAAAAGACAAATTCAAGACAGATCAGCAGTCTTATTGTAATAACTGAACCTCTGAAACTGCTAAAGGGACTACCAAGATACATCAAGGCAGTCAGTAGCTTTCTGAAAAGGACTCTAATCACTTAGAAAATAAGCTTAAGGATGGACAAATGGGAATAAATAAATGTAAGAAGTAAAACCCAGCAGAGTGAGATAGCCTACAGAATGGGAGGAAATCTCTCACTATCTACTGGACAGGAAATTATAAATCTACAGAACTCCAAAATCAAATACCCAGAACAAATCTTCCATCAACAAAGGGACAGCCATCTTAGAAGGATGGACTGTTTTCAAAAAAGGAATAAAAATGCCCAATAAACATATGGAAAAATGTTCAGCACCACTGTCAGGAGTATGTAAATTAAAATTATATTAAGGTTCATTCTTTTCACCCTAGACAGAGTGGTTATCATTTAGTCAACAAACAAAGGAAGATGGCAGGGGGTAACTTATCTCCTGATGGTAGTAATGTAAACTGGCAGGGCCAGTGTCGTAATGACAGTGGAGGTTCCTTAAACACTAAAAATAGCTATGGCATAAGATTCAGCAATAGCACTATTGGGTGTATACTGGAAGGAGTTCAATCCATCACATCACATGTGTTACAACAATTCTCACAGTAGTCCTTCTGGAACCAGTCTAGATGCTCACCAGGAATTATTGGACAGAGAACATGTGACATGTACACAATGGAATATTACTTAGCTAGAAAGAAGAATGAGATTACATCATCTGCGGGAAAATATATGGAATTGGAAATCATAACATTAAGTGAAGAAAGCCATGCTCAGAAATACAAGTATTATTTTCCCTCATCTGTGGAAATCAGTTTTAATACTGAACATATTAGATGGAAGCAGAAAGGGGACTATTTAGGGAAAGGAATGGGGATAGTGTAAATTGGGAGGAAGGCCGGGGAATACTACAGGGTAAATATGAGCTAGGCACAATGATACAGATATATGAAAATATCACATGAAATTTATTATTTTCTATGCTGACTAAAATAGTCAATTAAAACAAAAACAAGGACCAAAGCTGAGTATGATGGTGCAGGACTTTAATTCAGCACTCAGGAGCCAGAAGCAAGCAATTCTCTTTGAGTTTGAGGCCAGGATGCTCCACACAGTGAATTTAAGTCTTGCCAGTGAGCTACATAGTGAGACCCTATTTTAAACAAAACAAAACAAAAACAAACAAAAGAAAAATAACTTTTTAAAAAATACCACAAATATGCCTTTGAGCATATTCATTTTTCATTAGAAAGAATAGGCAACTGAATAAATTATTAAGGGTAAACATTTCAATTAAAAAGCTTATCTCATATAAGAGTCATATCTACCTTGAGTAGATTTGCCAGATTTAGGAAATAAAAATGTTTAGTTTAAATTTAAATGATAAACTATCAGTTTAAATTTTAGATTAACAGTGACTATGCTTGTTTGTAAAGCATGTTGTTGTTTGTGTAAAACGTACATTGAATTAGTCTTCCAGTATTTTGTCTGGGAATCTGAATCCTGAGCTGTTTTTGTTCTGAAGGTAAATGCTGGGGTCAATGATGGAGAAGCAAGCTGGCATGCTGCTACTTTGTGGCAGCCAAGGGCATCAACATTGCTGCTCTTGATGTGGAATGTATGATGGTCCCCTGAATGGACACCCACGTTCAATGTATACAATGTGTATCAGCTGGTGTGATAAACTAAAAGGATCACTGAAAGGGAAGTACAGCCATTGCCACATTTAGCTTAGATACTTGTTTTGGTTGGCATGACGGCAAGGTCTGTCCCCTTACTGAAGGATCTAATGTCCTAAGCTGTCTAGATAAAGCTTGGAAGAAAGGAGATGACAACTTCAAAGTGGACAATGCCAGAAACAATACTCCCAGCATCTCCTGTGATTGGCAGCAATTTACACAGAACCACTTACGAGAGTATACTGTGAGGAGCTGCCAAGGTTAACTCTGCATTTCTTTAGCAGTTAAACCAATGTTTGTTTGCACAATACTTTCAAGGCAAGTCACTTTTACGAGTGGAGAGAAGAAAGGAACAGCTAACTTCCTGAGGGTTGCACACTGGGTCAACAATAGAGCTGGGAAGATGAGTGAAAATCCCCCAACTGCTGATGCTGAAGACATTTATTAAGGCACAACCACTACCACTGTTTAAATGAACCTTTTAAAAAGAACTTTGAAATCTTTCAGAATACTACCCATAAATGGGGAGGACATAGCCTTTTGGTAACTTAAGATGCATGAAACTAAAAAGTCTTGGGAAAATTCAAAATTAAAATTCCTCAGATATCTTCACCATCTCCAAAGGGGACACAATCTTCAGCCACTCACTTCCTCTATCCATTGTCTCCTGAAGAAATAATTTATACTTTTATTTTTATGGTAGTTGGAATAATGCGTGTTATAGGGGACAGTGATCTTCTAATTGTCATAAGAATAAATTTGAAAGTTTCATTGAAAATAAGTTACCAAAGACTTATTTGCTAATAGTATGAAAACACTTTAGCCAAGCTGTACTTCAGTGGCTACACTTACATATTCAAATCTTTGCAATAAAGACACTAAATGAAAGTTCAAAGATTCATTATCCACTATTTCTGTTCATGTTAGAAACTGTATTAGGTACAGCTGACTTGAAATATTTGAAGCAAATTTGACCTCAAATAAGCTTTTTATTAAACTTTTTTTTAAAAAATCATCTTTTTAAATCATTTTTTATTTGAATGAGAAACAAGATTGAATTCCTCCCCTACCACCCCCCCAACTAAAACCCTACCTATCACATATCCTTTCTTCTAATCTACACCTGACTCAACTTTTCTGCTCCCTCATGACCTCTGCATCCTTCCTTTTCTTCCCTTCTCATTCTCTTAGCTCCCTCCCCGCTCTTCCCGTGCTCTCAATTTGCTCAGGGGATCGTGACCCTTTCCCCTTCTCCAGGGGACAATATTTGTCTCTAAAAAAAATCATCTTAATCTTATTAAATAAGTAAACAGAAAACCCCTCTTGCTATTCCTAATTGCCAAGCAGTGTCAACCAGAAACCACAGTTGGCACTAACGTTAAGAGTATTTCAGCTTAATCTCGATAGAAAATTATCCAACAAATTACATCTTCAGCAATTTGTCTACAAAGAGCAGACACTAAAAATATGTATAGGTCATAATTCGGTCACATAGTACTCTGCCAAACAGGCCATGCAACCCTGTAATAAAAGAAAAGAAAGCAGGCATGGTTGCTCTTCTCTACACATCTACACAGAGCTGTTGGCCTTGCGCAGGCTTGAGCAATGAACTGTGTGTTCCAAAAAAGTAGTGCCATGTCCATGCAAGGCCTCCGGGGATGGATTTGATTGGGGTGGTGAGAGAACAAAGAAAAAGACATGAAAATTCAGTCAGAAAGCTGAGATCAGGTGGTCTGGGTTCACTGCTGGAAAAACCACAGCACCCCGGAAGCTCAGAGTGTTTATTACATACAGTCGAACAGAGAGAGGGTGTGATTGGGTATAGCTGGACAAGAAGTCTGGAGCTATAAACTAGGACACAGGGTTTGTGATGGACATCTGGAGTAAGCAGGCAGATTTAGCCAATCTCAGTAGGAGCAGTCTCTGAACATGAGACATCTTCAAGCCACAGATATTTGGGGACGAAAGGCTATGTTGTTCATTTTCTACACACAAAATGTCAACTCTCACACTGGGTCCCTGGGGAAAGGTTTTGTCATTTCCCTCTGAGCCTCATATCAGGGGGAATGCTTTGGCATTCCTCCATGGGTCTGAGGCTCTGGGGTTCATGACACGGCAATGTGTATGTCAACAATGTACATTTGCTCAGGAGTCTGTTTGCTGTGTTCTCTACCAAGTAGCTGCTATGAAGACAGATGATGTGAGAGGCAGTGAGAAAGAGTATGAACAGTTCCTGCAACTCTGTTTCAGGCAAGCAAGGGTATCTGGGCAAAGATGACTGCATTGAATTCAAACAAAGCCAGCCTTCTGCAGGGTACGTTACTCCAATACCGATTTTAGCACGAAGCAACTTAGTGGTGGTGTAGGGGGAGCTGATCACAACCCACAGCCTCTTGCCTCTGCATAGAAACATCCCTTCATCTTGGGCTTGGGCTTTCTGGAGTCTTTCATGTATTACTGCCAGCGTTTGCTCCTAGTTTTCATTTGTTTTGTTTACTTTTATTTCTTTTTCATCATCCTTCTGGAATACGTCCTCCACCTTTTGGTATGTCCACTTCTGTTCTCACCACTTCCTTCCCAGTCTTTACTCAAATGATGCCATAAAAACAATTTGTTCACAGCCCATTTTTCTGGGAATCTGTGTAACAAGGCATAGTTATTTACCCTTTCTTTGATAACAAAGAGAACTGGACATATATGGGCAATGCTAAGAATTAGCAGAAATGGGAGTCACTTTTAAATCCAAACTTCTTTTTGTATAGTTGCAGTCCTGGAATTTTTGCATGCAGCAGATTAAGAATGTTTGAATAAAGTTCCAGATAAAGTCAGTGAACAATAACAAAATTCAAAGTTAGAATATTCACTTGAAATGTATCATATTTTTTCTGGTCTTTCAATTTAATTTTTTGTGTGAATATGTGCATGTTAAATGCATATGTATGTGTGTTCCCACGTAGGTGGCCTTACATGTGTGTATGGGTATGTATACATGTATGTTTGTTTACAGAGGCCCCAAATTGATGACAAATATCTTTGATCACTTCTGACTTTTATCTATTGAAGCAGGGCCTCCCCTTGAACTCAGAACTAGCCAATACAGCTAACACAGGTAGCTGAATGCCTGTCCAGCTTTTACATAGGATTTGAGGTTTAGCTGAAAGTGCTTTATACACTGAATTATCTCCATAGTCCTAGCTTTAAGAAATCTTTTTAATTAATTTTTTCATTTATTTTACATGTATATCATAGTTTCCTCTCCCTCTTCTTCTCCTACCCCATCCCCACTCCATCTCTGTCTCCATTCAGAAGGAGGCAGGTCTCCAATGGGAGACAACAAAACAACAAAGCGTGGCACATCAAGTTGAGGCAGAGCTAAATTCCTCCTCCTGCATCAAGGTTGGGTAAATCAACTGAGCATGGGAAATGGGTTCACCAAACCAGCTGAAGCTAGGAGCCCCACAAACAGAACAAGCTATACAGGTGTCACCCACATACAGAGGGCCTCAGTCTGTCCCATGCAGGCTCCCTAGATATTGGCCTAGAGTGAGTGAGCTCCCACTAGCTCAAGGTCACGACCCCCCTGGCTCTTATAATCCTTAATCTTTCTGTTCCACAGGACTCCTGGAGCTCGCCCCAATGTCATAGCCTTATCTTTAAAACAACAAAAATGTAAGTGTTGAAGCTCCTAGCAATTAGATTGTTCTTTTGATTCCTAGTTCAGTTTTGATAGCATATGAATGCTTAATGCTTTGGGGAAAGCAAACATTGTAGTTTTCTGCTGTAGCCCATGCTGGTTACTGTCGACAAGAAATGGGTTTATGAACCCTGAGAAAGAGGTATTGGTTCAGGTCAGGCACCACTCCAGAAGCAAAACCATTGTCCTGAAGCACACTACTGACTGCCTCTTTGTAGCAGCTCTCTGGTGGTTGGAGTTGACACCACCACACAAAGTCCCAGCTGCTGCTCTGCTATCAGCAAGAAGCCAGTCAACAAGAGGTCAAAGATCAAGTATTGGGTGAGAGCTTGTGCTGACAATCACCTCATGCCCACAGGTAGTCTGAGTGTATTTCCTTGGACAAAACTGTCCACAGCAATGTCTTCAGAAACATGGCTCTTAAACAGAAGGTCAGTCAGGAAGCCAAGATCCAAGGCAGGCAAGAACAAGTTCTTCTTCCAGAAGCTTCGGTTTTAGATGCCTTTTGTTTACATCATTGATTTTTTTTTTAAAGGGCCCATGCTTGAAACAACACGATCATCCGTAAACCTGCCTGTCCCCGATCAGCTAATGTTAATTACCAGTCAATAATGTGAACAGTCTGTGGAAAGTTAATGTTGGAATTGAAATGATTAAAAACCCACAGTGAAGAGTTTCAGAGTCTCATGCCCTGAAAAGCTGGCATCATTCCTGGACCTATGCAATACCTTCAGAATTATTAATGTTTAAAAAGTAGTTTGGAACAAAAAAATGTAAATGCTACCCAGAAATATAAAACACACAAAGCCTCTTCTGGACATTTTGCTTTCTGTTTCATTTCATCCAGTTCCAGTTTTCTCTAAAATCTGTTTTTCAGGCTGCAGCTTTCCTTACCTGTGCCCACACTCTAAGTCAACACTTTCCAATTTCCACTCTTGGCACTGAGGCCTTCTTTCATGCTTGAAGGCGCCCCAGTTTCACACGGAGACAAAAGAAAGTCAAGATACTGAAAACTGAGGGAGGGCACTGTGTTGTAAATGCTAAAGACACAGCTGTCACAGGTCTTCCTGGACTTTCCCAGCTTTCCAGAAGACGAGCCCCTCCTCCTCATGGCTCCTATAACCCCACCACAGTATTGCCCTGATGACTGTAAGCTCCTGGAAGTGCCTCGTCTTCTGGGTCTTATTTGAATTTGTGGTGTGTAGACTACCAACTAAGATGAAGCAGAGTTCTCTGGAAAGGTCATGGACTCCATAGCATTGTCAGCTGAGAGAATGCATAAAAGAAAGATCTGCAAAGAACTGGGGTTGTCTAATATTTTTGGTAAAGGTGGTGATAGACACCAAATGACCTGTCTAAATACTCAGGTCTGAGTGAATTACAGAGAAAATAAGACTATGACAGACCTGTTCAATGTAGTTTTCAACTTAATTTGGAAGCACAGTTCTGTACCCAGAGAACACCGCTCTGCAGCCTTTCCTTGATCCATGATTTCCTAGGATTTGGGGAGTGTACACCTTTTGGTTCAGGTCCATGCTCTCAGTTCCAAGTGGCAGAAATAAAGTAAAAGGAACAATTCACTCATTGTAGCTTCACATTCTCATTTTAATTCTCAATTAGAGGTTTCTTGTTCCCCAATAAATAACCATACTCAGGTTTCCATTTTGTCCCTTTTCAACATTGCAAAGGAGAATTTAAAGAACTTTTTAATATGTGATACTACAGTAAGAATTAGTTCTGGTGATACTTATTTTCAACAGTGGACTGAGTTAATGGTTCCTTTTATGCAACCATGTCTCCATGTGCTGCCCGCCTCATGGGATAACTGATATACAATTCTTGTGTCCATAAAGAAATTGGAAAATTATCAAAGATAGGGGTGGGGATTCTGTTAGCCCCGAAGACAATGGTGGAAGGGTTGACCTTGGGCCTCAGACAAAGTCAGAGTTCTCTCCTTTTCCTGCATTTACTTGTCTTCATATTCCCGGTAAAGAGCAGCTTTCCATTTCTTTTCTCATTCTAGGGAGGCCACGTTTATTTGTCAGTGCTTGACATGCTTTTGATACTTAAAAGACAGAAGATGTTCTTACCTTCTAGCTGTTGATGGCAAACCCCAGGACAGTATATAGTCTTACTTGTGGCCTGTGCTTCTTAAATCAGTCTTTCAGGTCACAGAGAAAGTGTAGCGGGAAATGGTGGCCACACCTGCTTGGGGCTGGACACAGGTATAATGCTGACCATGCCCGCTTGGGCGTGGTCAGAATGACATAGCAAGGGTTTATAAATATCAGAGAGACACGCATGCGTCCCTCTCTTTTTCCTTCTCCCGCCTGGCTGAGTGGATGAGCAGGCATCCGGTCACTGGCTATGTTGCATGAGTACTTTCTTAATAAACTATCTGTTATCAATCTAGTTCTGACTCCACATTGCCTTTGGCTTTAGAGAAGGATTTTAGTACAGGGAACATGCTCCATTTTTTAACACGGGCCAAGATCTTTGGACACAGAACAACGTACACATCCTCAAGAGGCAAAGGTTGCCATTGCCATAGGAGGTTTGCTGTACTTTTTTATTTATTTGCTTGTAAAGGACTTCTCAATACCTAGCAAGCTAAAAGGAATCAATTGAGTTTTCAACCAAGGTGCCTAGTCTTACCAAAATATAAATACAGACCATCTGTGGTGATAGATACTGACTCTATGGAGACGGAGACTGTTATTTAAAAACCAACTAGAGCTTGCAGAATAAATGCACCAGGTAGAGTGAAACCTTGCATCAGAGCAAATTGTGAAGTCTGGATTCCTTCCAGGCAAGAGTTATCTATCACAAACCACACTGATGGGGAGGCAAAGAATTGGTTACTATAGCTCAGGTGCTCAGGCTGTGTGCGTGAAAGAAGGCTTACTCAAAATGCTGTTCACCAATGAGCATCACACAGTTGGATGCTGCACTGTGTATTTAGAACTTACCCTAATTTATGATATAGTGGGTGTGTATGTGTACACGTGTGTGTGTGTGTGTGTGTGTGTGTGTGTGTGTGTGTGTGTGTGTGACAAAATTCTCACAGGGTCTTTCTGACCTGATTACTGTCACCCTGAGGCAGTAAAAGATATCTAGACACAGATGAAGATAATAAATTACAGATTTAGGTATTGTGAACTAAGTCTCACTGACTCTGTACTTTCTGCATTTTCATGCTTTCTAAGAACAATCTGGGCCTATCTTCACACTCTAATACAGAATGGTATGTTATTGTACAGAGTTGGCAGAGTGCAGTATACTAAGATGTTTTTGTTTAATTTTCCAAGTCTTTTATCAGGATGGCTTCTTCACATTTACAAACTATCTTTATTTACTATAACTATCATACTCTAAAATCTTTTGTTAAATCTTCTACTTAATGGAGTTCCTTAGTATTCCATTAGTAAGAATGATAAGATCAGGGTGTAATTACATTTATTTTGAATTTTTTTGCACACAAGTCTATACAGGCATGTGGATAAGCATTTAAACTATCACCACCTAGAAGAAACATGGCTGTTCTAAGAGAACTAAGTATCCTCTGAAGTTTTTTATTCATTCAAGAAGCCACAGACTTGGGAGATGGCTCAGAGGTTAAAAGTGTTTGCTGTGCAAGCATGAGGACTGGAAGGGATTAGCTCACTGGAACCCACAAAAAATATGAGGTGGGTATAGTGACCTATCTATAACCCCAGCCTCAGATGGCAGATCCCCAGAACAAGCTGGCTAGCAAGACTATCCATATCAGTGGGCTGTGGGTTTGATTGAGAGTTCCTGTCTCAAAGAATAAAGTGGAAGAGTGATCAATTAGGCTGCTTAACATCAACCTCAGACCTTCCCAGGTACCTGCATGGACATATGCACCACACCCATACACATATACAATACATATACTCATATACAATTGAACATGCACACAGACCTGCCTGCATGCATACACACACACACACACACACACACACACACACACACGAAGAAAAAAGATAAAAGAAGAATCCTCTTGATTTTTAATATATTTGTATTATAAAGATACAGGCATTATAATGCCTAAATCCATATAGTCTTACTTACTTTCTTGCTAGTGATATTGAAGAAGATAAGCATACATCAGGGATACACTAAATAAATATATCTATTTTGTTGATAAAATGGACAGTGTGGGACTGGAGAATCAGAGGGCCCACATACTGGGTTAGGGTGGCTTATGACCTCCTGGAAATATGCTTCTGGCCTTCACAGGCACCTACATGCATGTGTGCCCCCCCCCCCCCCGCTGTTTCCCACATGTCTACACACAAATAAAAAAGTTAAATGGCAACTTTGTGTAGAAAAGACACTGACTTCCAGGCAATTGGCTTTTACTGTAACTCTGACATCCTCAGATTGGGATCATTTCTGTGGAAAGACTTGTCCATTTATTACTCCATTCAGCAAAACATTATTCAATTAGTACTAATTCTACAGGACACAATATGCTGACCGCATAGGCAACCCAGGGAGCCTCTGGTGTTCTTCTAAGATCTCAGAGATACAGATCCAGTCATGATACTGATGTATGAACAATGCACTTTTCATTTGCAAGTGTGGAAAATGACCAGATATCATGGCTGGACCATGTTTAACCAATTTGGACAATGAGGGTGGTTTTGATTTGGCTTACTCTCACATTATGAAAAGAAAACAGAGTATGTTTTCTTTGTACATTGGTTTACTTTCCATGACACAGTTTCACTCCATTAGCTCACCAGGGTCTCATGACAAACACAGGAAGACACCAGGGAAGTGCTTGGGCCTCTACTGTTCGACAGAGAGTTAAAAGATGATGCCAGTAGATGGGCTGTCTGCCATATACACTCTGTGGACAGCCAAGGTCACTCTGCCTGAAGACATGTCAAGTCATATCAGTCAGAGAAAACAGCTTCATGCCCAATAACAATCACACATCATACCATATCCTTTCTCCTATCATAATACTAGCGTATCATTTCCTTCAGGTTCATCAGCTCCAAAAGGATACAGTAAACCAGGAGAGCAGTTAAAAGAGCCATTTTCCCGTTTTCTCAAATTCCAAGATGATGTGGTTCTTCTAAATCCAGCACTGTTTAAAGGGAAGGTTATTCTGAATTCCAAGGACGCTCTCAGAGGCTAGTTCTCTGGGTCATTTGCCTTTCTTGTTTATTTGACTTTGAATGTCTACAGATATTGCTGGCAAAATAAGCAATTTTCTCTTGAATTCCTAACCATGCCACTGATTAACTATAAGGCTAGAGTTACTTCTGAGGTTATGACAAACTCTTGAGATTTGGTGGTTCACTGCATGTTCTGCCTCTAAAACCCCAACAGTTTGCGCTTGTGACATTTCCCGAGCTTCAACTAAATTACTTGATGTGGAAAATAAACTACACTAATCAAATTCTTTAATCACCCCTCTATTTCCCTATTTGGACAAGCTGGAAGTCTTGTCAGTGTGTTGAGGACTGTAGTATTGGAGCTGGCAGAGGACCGAAAGGGCAAAAACAAAACAAAGCAGACAGAGAAAGTCATGTGCCATTTACAACTCAAACACATGAGAACACTGGCCATTCTGAAGTCTCCCTACTGAAGGCACTGTATTCTGAAGGCTTGCATTTATATTTTCCAATGCTGATTTTCAGTGTGTTCCTTTTCTTTCATAGGCTGATTGCAATGCAACCCCATGAATACTAGTGAGCTGCAGAATTTCTGGATGAGCACTGAAAGTTTCCTACCACAAATCATGCTGTGGAGAAGGTGATATCATCCTGTCACTGCAAGCATAAACAACTCCAGGCCTAATTCAAGGCTGATGCCTGAGAAACTGATGCAGCCACAGGTAATTAAAGGACTTCTTAATCTATGAAAGACTGAGTATTTTATCCTTGTATTTCGAATGAAATTGAACCTAACATCAATTACCTCAATGTGACTTAGGAAGATCTCTTCAGGAAGCCTTGTCCTGCACTCTTTGAAATGAACTGAAATCATTTTCAAGTGTCTGTTCTATATGCACTGTACCACCTCTGTGCTGTGCCATCCATGCCTGAAAGGTTACACTTGGTCCTTCCTTCCCTCCCTCCCTCCCTCCCTCCCTCCCTCCCTCCTCCCTCTCCCTCCTCCCCCTTTCTTTTCTGAGTGGTCTATAAAACATATCTTATATCCAAGGCACTGTAAATTGTATCCTTGCAAATTTGCCAGTTTCAAAAATTCTGCGTTTAATAGTTTATTGTCAGTGTTCTCTGTTTCCTTTCTTGTTCTCTTTGAGGATCAGCCAAACAGATACTACCAAAATTTATTTGTATTTATTAATGCATCTTAGGCTAAACATTTCTTGCTGAAAGCAAATCTTACATCCAGAGAGAATAAAACCCAGTTCTTGGCTGTCACAACTGTAGTATGGGGTAATATTGGATGAAAAATAGAGACTTCAGGAATGTAAACTCGAGTTTACTCAGTGCTGGCCTTTCTTCCTATTAAGGTACTTTCTGCTTGCTAAATAGCTAAACCCTGATATCACAAAGAAAACATGCAATTCACAACTAAAGACTAATGTCATCCAAAGATAACTTGCTATTTTAAATAAAATGGGAGGTGAATTGGGATGACAGGTCAGGAAACCAATCCATTTTATTTTTTTAACTGCCTTTGACATGTTCCAGACTTTAAATGTTCAGATAGAGGAATGATAGAAAAGTTGTTTTTTTCTTAAATCACACTTACACACATTATATTTCTCTACCCTCACCACTGACCTCCTCTTCTTGGTCTGAACAGAATTGATTAATCTTTTGTTGCCTAAAGCTGAGTTGCAGAGGATCTCACATCTGGAATGTCATGCTTTTCAGAAGACTCTAGTGGGTGTGGTTTTAAGTTCATGTCCTTTCTTCTTGCTTGGCAACATGGTGACTTAGGAGCAGGGTTAAATGCAGATATGCAGTCTTGTTTGGGAGCAGAGCCACATTTCTGGCAAAAGCCTGCAATAGGATGGTGTGATTTTTATGTCCATCTGATCCTTCCAGTTGTTTTGCCCCTCTTCAAAGAAGACAACACTGTTTCTGACCCAAGATCAGAATAAGGATTTCCCAGTAGCACTTCTATTAATCAAGAAATGTATACACAGGCTGGAGAGATGGCTCAGAGGTTAAGAGCACTAACTGTTCTCCCAGAGGTGCTGAGCTCAATTCCCAGTAACCACACGGTATCTCAAAACCATCTATAATAGGATCTGGGAACCTTTTCCAGCATGTAGACAATGCAGGCAGAACACTGTGTATATAATAAATAAATAAGCCCCTGAAAAAAAGAAATGCATACACAGTGTCATGTCCTGCCAGTGGATCAGTCTACAGGACAAATGAAGCAGTGGTCATCAACAGTCAATTACACCCCACCATCTGCTTAAAGAAGCAGCATTAGCCAATTTGAGTGGGTACATTAGTGAGAATATGCTTTAGTTTTCCATGCCCTTAAAATGTTTTAACTTCCTCCTAGTTCCAGAAGAATATTGTCTCATGACAAGGAAGTCTCCATTGATAGAGCTTTTCTTTTGTCTCTTGAAAACATCTTGCCATTTTCTCTGTTGTCCCATGGTTTCAGGGGACACACTTGCTGTGAATCCAACCCTTCGTCTCTACATATGATGTCCTTTCTCTCTGGCAGCTTCCAGGGTTTCAGCAGTGTCTTCTTCTCTCCAAATTTAATTTTTCTGTATTCTGTCATCAGTTTCTCTAGGTGTGTCTTTTGGGTGTTATAATGGTCAACTTCTGGAATGTGTATGTTGGTGGTATCTTTCACCAGAGTTAGAGAGTTTTCAGTCATCATTTTTTTGAAATCACATTCATTCTTGTCCTTTTGGAAGTCTGCTGCTGTTTGTGAGATCCTTTGTTACAGTCTCACAAGTGCTTGACATAATGTTTGTACAATTTCCCCGTCTTCTCTATTTTGGGGAGGTAAATTAAATAGGTCAGTTGTCGAGTTCCTTGCTTCTGTCTTACATCATTTTTATTCTATGACCAAACTCAAAAGCCTGTCCACTAAGTTTTTCAATTAATCATATTTTTCTGTTCTCTTATTTCCATTTGGGTATTTTGTTACTATCATTTCTTTCCTATAGAATTTTTTCTTAAAAATTTTAAGACTTACATAAATGATTGGTTGATTCAGTGTGTGTGTGTGTGTGTGTGTGTGTGTGTGTGTGTGTACACATCTGTGTGAGTAAATGCAGAGGCAAGAAGAGGGTACCATGTACCCTGACGGTGGAATTCAAGACAATGCGAGCCAAATGAAATAGGTGCTGGAAACTGAACTCCAGTCCTCTGCAAAAGCAGTGAGCCTCTTAGCCACTGAGCGTTTTCTCCAACTTCCTTTTTAGTTTTAAAAATTTGTGTCAGGGCAATGCATCATTGTGGACTAGGAATGTACATGAGATAGAGTACTTGTGGCATAATGTAAGCCATTGGAACCCTTTCCCAGAAACACAACTCAAGACACAAAGGCATGGGCACACACAGGCACACACGCATGCACGCACGCACGCAGGCAGGCAAATGAGTAATTGCTCAATGAAATATTGTATTTTTATTGCTTTGAAAACCCTTGAATCTAACACCTGATTCATTTGAGTGGGTGTCTTGTTCAAGGTGGGATTTTCCTATAGCTTTTATTTTTATTTGGTTTGAATCTGAAATGTTCCCTCAGGGCTCAGTCGAGTTGTTGGTAGCTCAGTTGGCAGCTAAAAGCCTTTGGAGATATGATAGTTTGCTGAAGGCTGTGCTGAGTGTCATCAATAACTTGTTCTGTTGATGGAATCTTTGGAGGGAGATAGAAGCTAGGAAGTAGGGCCTATAAGGAGACAGCAAGTTACCTGGGCTGTGTCCTGGAAGGGCACACAGTGTTCTCTCTTTTGTTTCCTGGAGATGAGATGAGCAAGCTCCTCAACCACATACCGTCCATCATGATGCTCTACTTACTAGAGATCAGAAGCTACCAAACAGAATAACCATGGACCAAAACCTCTGGAACTGTGAACCCAAATAATATTTCATTTTTTTTTATTTCTCTCAAGTATTTTGTCACAGTAAGGGAAGAGTGACTAATTATCTAAAGTCTTGTTGCAGATGCATGTAGTGTAGCATAAGGTAGTGGATACACATGTTTGGTTTCACCCTTTTGTTACTAAAGAATAGGTTTGGATCAGTTCCTGCCTCCTGCTACCATTCTCTGCTGCACTGGGAACAGATGCAGATGGAATTTCACTTCTCCACTGTATCCTGGAGACAGTAGGATGTGGGGGAGTGAAATACTGACTAGATTAGCCTACCAGGGAACGCCCTCTTCAGAATTTGTTGCTGCTGATATTCAGCTTCTTTCTGAGCCTGTGGATACCAGTAACGTCTCCAGGTTCTGAATATAGCACCTCTTCTCATCTTGTTGATGTTGGATAGGAGCAGTTCAGGTCCCTGATTAGAAACACTCACACTACCCAGTGGAAGATTCTGCAGCTGTTTGCACTGACAGGGTAGAGGGGGAAGGGGTCCTTTTCTTCCCCAGTCCTGCTGAAACCATCTGGGTAGGGATGGATGATTCTGTTAATAGTTAGTGGTACCAATATTTTCTCCTCCACACTGTTGTTAGAGGAAATAAGATATTCTTGAAGTTTCATTTAGTTTAGTTTTTTTCCTGTTTCTGTTGACGGTCTAGAATTATAGGCACATTTAGTGGCCAGTCCATGATGTAAAGAAGGCAAAAGGAAAGCCAGGTGATTCTCCATTATGGTATCTCAAGTCCCAAGGTCCCTGGAAATCTATTTCTGTGTCTTCCTATGTCTGTTTATTTTGGTATATTTAGGGTCTCCATAATTTTTCATGGGAAGATCTGAAAGCAATGTGGTTACTGCATATTTTCTCTAATAATAAAAAAATTCATTGTAGACTTTTATTCTCTTTCTGACATGTCCATATAAGATATACACAAAACCCATGACATAAATTCAACTCTAATGTAAAAATTCATGGTACATCTTTAGGCAGATTTTTTTCATGTATAGTCCTGGAACAAACTAACAAAAATTCATATCCCAAAATGATTAATTTCCTTACTTTGAAGGTACATGTGGCACAGCTAAAACCTGAATGTTTTCTGCTTTCTTTAGCCTGCTTTCATTCAATACATTTTTTTTTTGCTGTATAAGCAAAACTGTATCCAGAAAGAAATATTTTGTTTTATCAAATTATTATTATAATTTATAAGTTATTTCATGATAAAAAAAAGTGTCTTCAAGCATGTGGATCTGGTGAGTCCATCAGAAGAATTGGGGTGCTTGAGTCATGATAAACTATTCAAAGTTAGATTAGTTCAGTCATGTTTCAATTGAAAGTATTGATGTAGTTCATGAGTTATAATGTGTGTAAATAAATGGAGACAGAAGTTGGTACACATGTGAGTGAATTCATGAGCATGTGTCTGTGTGGCGTTCTCCAATGTCCTCTGAGGGAGCAAAGAAAGCAATGACAGTTATAGTGATCAATACACCGAGAGTCAGATCTGGACTTGTGAAGACCATTTCCTACCGACAGAGACCAGGGTTCCTTGGATAGTGAGAGCACAAAACTAGAGCATGAGAAACACACAAGATAACTGAATCTTTTTCATATAAATGATTCTAAGTGATTACAGAGTAGCATGGAAATACAGGAAGAAGCTTGATCTAAAGGCAATTTTGCTCATCCTATCTAAGAAAGTCTTAGCTGTGAAAATGACCCATGGCCTAAATAGAAGTCTGTGAGTGTGTACTGCACAATGGATGAATAAAGAAGAGGAGAAATCATTGCTTTTGATTTGTGTGTCAATTAACAAGAAGTGGTACATTTTGAATTTAAATTTTGTTAGAACTGAAGAAGTAGGTTTCATTATGGCATTTTTCAAAGGAAAGTTATTTCAATTGTTTTCTCTCTCCACCCCTCCTCCCTGTTGTTCTATCTCTGGTAGTGTCATTTCCACATTCATGTTACCTGTGAACCCCTTTCATGTCCTGTTGTTCCCCCTATCACAGTCTCCTATCTAGTTTCATAGTCTACATGGACTGCTACTCCCTTTTTATTAAAGTACATACAAATATTAAAAAAACAGGATCTACACATGAGATAAAACATGCAATTGTTTGTCTTTCTCAACCTGGGATCCCTTGCATATTATAATACTTTCCAGATACATCCAACTTCATTAATTAATTATTTAATTAAATTAATTAATTATTTATGGATGTACATGTGTAAAAATGAACACAGATATATGAATTTCACGTATACATGAAGAAAAGGGAAAAGAGAGAGGAAGAAAAAGCCAGGATGTTCAGCCTTTCTGTTATGGTAACATATCCCTGAGGTAAGCAGCTTGAAGGGGACAGACCAATTTTCTCAGAGTGTTGGAAATTTTACCCCTTTGACCCTTTGCTTTCAGAAATGTAGTAAAGAAGCACTTGTTGGTGGGCACTCACCAGGAGCTACTCCCTCATTGGGGCTAGGAAGCCAAGAGAGAGAAAGAAAAGGGCTAGTCCTGGTATATTTAAGGGCACACCTCCAGTACTTTAACTTCCTTCCACAAGGCTCTAACTCCTGGGAGGAGCAAGCCTTCCTTACATGAGCCTGTAAGAGACAGTCCAACTGTAACGGGGGGTGAGAGGGAGAGATGCCACAACCATGGCAGTGTGCTTCAACTAGGATGTCTCCGGTAAGAATACCTCGTGGGCAATCAATCTTCCCCTCAGTTTTCAGTATTGGTTTTCAGTTTCAATCTCTTGCTAGTCAAGTTTGGAAACACATGAAATTAGGTAGTGAGGGAATTATATTTGCTACTGTAAATCATTCATTCTTAATGGTTTTATCTAGCTTTTGTGGAAGGAGGATTTGGGTTTACATCCCCCGTTTTATGTGTATATTCACAAGAGAATGAAAATAATCACCACTGTGATTGGTTGTAGGCAAATTTGTCAGGACCTTACAAGTCTCTAAGTTGGTGTGGTGTGAGTGGAAGCACCATGTTCACTGTCAGGTGAAAGCACTGACCAGTTGTTCTTGTTTCTCACTGAAGTGGTCATGAGAGGATGTTTCACATTGGAACAGAGCTTTCGCCAACCCACGACCATGAGTTGGCTTTTTCTGAGATTAGCTGAACCAAGACTGATAGTTTACCAAATGACAAGTGACCTTTGCTGCTTTCAACCATTGATATCTTGGTAATTACTTGTTGAACAGGTTAGTCATGTTTGCAGTCACTGTCCTAGACTAGCCTTGGGTATAAGCAGGTAGTGGTGCTGAGAGTTCACACCAATTACTACCACATGAGCAGCTTTGAGACCAACTATATTGTCTCCATTTCATCTGTGAAGAAAGTGAGTCCCTGAGAGATGAAGTAACTGCCTTCAAGCCACATGCCAAACCATGACCAAACCAGGCAAGGTGTCTGCTAGAATCATATGATCAGTTGTGAAACACACTATTACTAAGTGCTTTTAAAACCATCCCCTAAATATAGCAAATAGAGTTATAGTCAGGCCCTTAAACACATTCCAAGGAGATTTTCCTCTCAGCTTTTAGTGGGTGGGGCACAAAGTAGGGAGTGCCCAAGGAGCAAGCAAATCAGGATGTTTCCTGAAAAATCCCACCTGTAAATTTTGCCTATCTGGGGACTTTGAACAACTTATTTTGCCTTCCTCTTTCCCTATATACACAAGGTCACAGAGGATGTCTTTTAGCTATTATAAATCAATTACATATTCCTTCCTTCCACCTCATATTCCCTTCCCTCTCCTCCCTTCCCCTCTCCTCACCCCCTCTATCTCCTCTTCTCTATTATCCCCTCTCCTCCTTTCAATGTGATATCTGCTTCCAAATACTCTGTTACAAAATTTCCAGTGACTCACAATGTTTCCAGTTACTTCTAATGAATAAGAAACAAAAAAGGTTTGAAAAAGAAATCTTAAGGTTTGAAAAAGAAAAAATAAATCCTTAGAAATTTCCTCATGAAACTTCCTGTTTAAATATCATAGACTTAGCAATTGGTATTGGATAACCAAGTAGGGGGCTCTTCCTTGGGGAAGACTCACTCTCTCCCGTGCTGTGCTCAGCATGTATTAATTTCTTGTTTGTGGGGGGAACCCTTTGAGATTTTTCCCTTCCCTGTTTGAGCGTGTTTGTCGGTCAATACATTCTTGCCTTTTGCTTTTTCTCTATAGATCGGGTGAGTGTTTTCTACTAAATAATGTGACACTCAAGCATTTTTTTTTCCTCTCTTCATTTTAACTGAAACTCTTTTGGCAAAGCATGAAGGAAGCTCAGCCCTTTATGGTTCAATGAGGCAAAGTCATTGCACAGACAGGAGAATTTCCTCACTTCCATTTGTGCTCACTAACACCAATGGGTGCTTTCTTCTTTAGCAAGATGTACTTTTTCTGACAGTGCCAGTGATTTGATAGTACTGGCTCTTTGTTTATGTACTTACCAGGGTTCTCACCAGAGAGTCCTGAGTAGGAGTAATGTTGGCCAAACTGAAAGAGCCCTTGGAGTTCTAATAACACAGGCTGCTTACTTTCCTCGTTCAGTGTTTATTTTTCATCTTTAGTTTGATTAGATTAAGTTTCCTTTATTTAGACTTCAGCAAGAACAACAGACATAAAGAAATTTGGGGCATTTGAAACATAATTTGAAAAGACAGCCAATTAAATCACTAACAGAAAAATAGCAGATCACATATACAGGCTTATTCACCCTACCAGCTAATGGCCCTAGTGATAGCTCAGGTCTACTGTGTCCACTGGTCAACTGGTATGGACAATCCAGGGAGACAGTGTCCTCAAATCCCTGCTTGGCATACCATAGGTTCACTGTCCAGCTCTGGCTTGGAAGAATGCCTGACATCAGATGGAGATTCACACTTTCAGTCAGATTTACTCTTGCATGGATTTCTGTTGACTGAGTGCACGACTATGTACTTTTCTCTGCAAGAGAAAACACAAATGAACACCATGTCAAAGCATGAATAACTTGCAGGATTCCATCTGGTCCATTGTTGAGGCTGCTCACCACTCAATGATGTCCTGAAGCAAAGGCCATTGTTAAGTTTCAGGAGTGGGAAGTGAGGGAGGCAGCATTTTCAGGGTCATCTGATGCGTGATTCTGTCATGGTGATAACATCTTGTAAGTATTCTCCTTTTTCTATTCCTACAGATCATCTTTATGCCCCCTTTTCTCTATTCCTACAGATTGTCTTTATCCCCCTTTATTCCTTAAGATATCCTTGCTTTCTTTCTTTTAAGATTTTGCTAGTTCTTTGAGAATTTCATACAATCTATTTTGGTTATATTTACCCCTTCCTAATTTCTTCCATATTCAACCTGCCTTCCCTTCCCTATCCACCCAACTGTGTTCCAAAAGAGCCATCTACTTCAGTTTGCGCTGCCCATATACTTTTGGGTATGTGGTCATCCACTGGACTCCAGCCAGTCAGTCAAGGTTCAGGCAATGAGAGACTACAATTCTTATTTTTTTTTTTTAGTTACCTGACCTAGTATAGCAATGTTTTAAGAGGTCTCCTTACTCCAATTACTCAAACACCACAATTCCTTTAGCATTCCCAAGGAGCAATTAGGCTATCATGTAGTCACCTATTCAAACACTTAATGACTTCCCATAGGAATTTCCTAGGAGTGGTACCATATAAGCAGCATTCAAGTCCTCTTACAGTGCTATCCTAGCCTACCAAGGACACCATCTCTTCCTGTCAGGTACAAACATGTCAATGCAGATAGATTGCCACACAAGCCCAAACATCCTAGTGTCAGGCCTTTGCACTCTGTGTTCCCCAGGGTCTTTTATGTTTAGATTTTACATAGTTTTCATCTGTCACTTAAATTACACCTCCTTTAAGAAATATTTATCTATATTCAGAGTTTCTCAGAAATCCCTCCCCTATTGTAATATTTGTCTACCAAAACTAGTAAGACTTTGGAAATAGACACATTCAAGATACATTTTGTTGAAACTCTTTTAAGAAACCTTCGGCATTCTTTTGTAATTATTCATGAAGTATAAACACAGGGTGTACATCCATCCTTGTCACTGAGGTTCTTTATGCAGTTTTAAAAAATAAGTTTTAAGAATTTTCTTCTTTCAGGCTGAGCATGTATCACTCTTCTTTCTTAAAATTCATAATTCAATATTTATGTATTTGAGGCAGGGTCTTGCAATTTAGTCCTGCCCTTGATACATAAGACAGGTCCTTTGAGCTTGCAATTACCTTACTGCCTCTGCTTTCTAAGTGCTGAGATTGCAGATGTGCTTTGTCACATCTGGCTCCATAACTCTATTCTTCCTGGTAATTTACATGTGCCAACTATTGGCCATTCTGTGCTTATTATCCTTTTGTAAATGCAATAGGCGCATCATTTTCCAGTTATTGATTCTTTTAACATTATGCCATAGTTATTTATATAATTTCTCAACATGTTGATGTATGCCTGCTTCATGCCTGATTTCCTGAAATTCAAGGTAAGACACTGTTACATCATTTGAGATCAAAATTCCTTATAAAGCATTGGTGCTTCCACTTCTAAAACCACAATTTAGAGTCTGTGTTAATTTAGGAAGTTATATCAAGTAAGAAAAGGTTTGCACCAATGAAAGATGTAGAGTTCATATTGATGAATAGTTTACAAAATCCTTAAAAAAGAAAGCCAGACACTTCAGGTTTTACCACAAAAAGCTGATATCTAGAAAAAAGTCACTAATGAAGAATGCAGTTATTCAGTACCTTCAGTTTTAAGTAGTCAGTATCTTTATTCTTGGCTTTGATGTCACCTTTTGGATGAGATCCTGGTCTATACATGTATATTTAGAAGAACATTCATAGTTTTAATAGTCCCAAGGGTAGAATAATTGAGTTAATTTTTTCTTCCCTGTATGAAAGGGTTTTAAACTGCGGATTAACTAATTCCGTAGGTATTACTGGAGTTAATAAACAAGGAATGCTAGAATCCCATAATTTTGATCAAGGAAGGTGAGGGACAAAAATGAACTAATAATTATTTTTATATATTCTAGCCTTTATATTTTATTTTCTGTTCCCAACCTCTTTGCTCAGCCATTGCCACCAAGCAATTGACCAAGCAGATTTCCCTACAAAACAAAAACATAGATTATGTGTTTTGTTGAACCAGTCTCTAAGATCTGGAGCCCCTCCCATTGGAGGTACTTGATGTAGGGGGGAGCTAGTTGTATGTGGAGCAAAATAATTCTCTTTCCTTGTAATCCTTATGGTCTGGCTATCTATGTTTCTAGGTTCTTAGAAGAGAGTATGTACAGCTATGCACCAGTGTAAGGCACCAGATGATCTTCAAGATACTTTCCAGTGGAACAGATTGAAAACCAGAAAATAATCAGCACACTACTTTGCAAAAGGCAGAGTTTAAACTCCTAAAAGTTAGTGGTCTTCATCTTCTGGCTGTAGATTCAGTGGCAAAACAGCCTTCTTGTTCTGTTGGATAGTTAGAGAAAACCATGTAAGAATGAAAGAGAAGAGGTCAGGAAATTACTGTTTTCAATTCAAAAGCATGAAATGAGTCACAGGAACCAGAAACTAGTGAGCTCAGATTTCACAGTTTGGTCTCAGGGCACAAGGGACCAGCAGCTGGGAGTCTGTGTCAAGAGTCTTCCTTGTTGAAGCAAAATAAAGAAGCTGCCAGGGAATTTAAATATTCTGGAAAGTTACTTGCTTTTGACTTTTGTTAAAAATGATCAAGTGATGTCAGTTTTGATGGGAAGGAAAACCTTTCAAAATGTCTATGAATTATCCCATCAGTGGTTAAACCTTTGAGTGCATTAGATCCCCCTGCCAACACTTCTTACATGGTAAATAGTGTTAAAAAAGACCGTACATTCTGGGATATTTCTACAAGCCAAGAATGAAATACAGCAGGGGCTGTTATGGCCACTTGCAATGACAGGTGACTGGACTCTCTGGACCAGACTGGGATGAGTCCCAGCAGCTAATTTAAAGGTTAAAGGTTGTGTTCTGCAAAGCCTCCGATGGGGAATGGGAGAGGAGAAAGAAGCCTCCAGAAGGACTTCTTTAGTGTATCTCTTTTCTTCCTGATTCTACTAAAGCCTAAAATATTTATTTAAATTCCAGATACAAGATTTTGGTTTATTTATTTATTTTTTGATAATGAGCCAAGAGCTTCACTTTGAACAATGTCTGAAATGGAGAAAATAAGGGTTAAAATGTAGATAAGGATATTTATTCTCTGTCTGTCTGTCTGTCTGTCTGTCTCTCTCTCTCTCTCTCTCTCTCTCTCTGGTTTACCAAAAGTACCTAAAATAAAGAGTTGCTGGGATTTGTAAAGTATGTGGCTGAGAAAGACTCAAGGTTTTCATTTTCCCTCCAGTAGACTGTGTGTTGTCCTGCTGGGAAAAATCATAAACCCTATTTTGGGCAGTTGTTAGTTGTTCTGTTGTGTGGTGGAAATTTACAGTGCATTTCACATTATGTAATTATCTTTTAACACACTGCTTTAGTATGTGAGTGTAGATGCATCTCTGAGAGCCTTCATTTTTAGAAAATAATTTAATAAGACCTCAACTTCTTTATACTGATAGCCATTATCATGAAATGGAAGGCACTCCTCTGAAGGTCAATCAAATGTTACTTTTAATATATTATCTATCATCCATGTTGGTCATTGTCATATATCATTTGGAAAATAGCACTACTGCTATAACTCATTTTTCTCAGTGTTCTCCAACCTTCCTCTCCTGGTTAATGTTAAAGATTTTTAAGTTTAAAACAAGAAGCAACATATTAGAAGCAAGATGAAAATTAAATGGATTTCTACTCTCTTACAACAATTTCATTTTTCATAAATATTCTGATGTAGCTAAGAGGCATGAGAAAGCCAGAGGCCCTGTCAACCCTATGCTTCTGTAGCCACCAACCAAGAGCACTGGTGGGAGCAGTTCACAGTGCCACTCTCAGCCTCAGCCCCGGCTCCATCCCTAGCTCACTTTGCAGATTGTTAAGTTTGGAAAGAAAAATGTCATCTTTAGATAGTCCTGTTAATTCAGAAGCAAGCCCTGTAGTTTATAGAGTCAGAGTTTAGAGGAATAGATAGGACTGTACCCTTCAGGGTTGAAGATGTTCCTGATCTAGCTTGCCTTGCCATCATCTCTTCTCTCCAAAGACATTCAGGAAGCTCCTGTCCTCCAGAGCAGATGATTGCACTGGGGTGCAGTGCTGTGTTGATCAAATCCCCCTGCCTCCCAAGGAAGCCACCCTGATCCTGATTTCTCATCTCTGGATCTCATATGCTGCTATTCCTTTGTTCCCCTGAGCTCTTAATTCTGCCAGATTCTAATGAGGGTGTTTTTCTCCCTTGTTTGCTATCTGTTCTTTGTCATTCACTCTTTCTTTTCTGCTGCATGCCAAAGTGTGGGCTATTCCTTTTTGTCTTTATCTGAGATCTTGTGAGATAAACAGCTCAAAGTCTAGCATTATTGAATCCTTACTCATATTCATTCAGAATAGACATATACAAAAGTGATATTTACAACAGTATCATCAATGAACTAGAACGCAAATGATTTTTTTCACTGTTTTCTATGGGATCCAAGTTTTGTCTTTGAAACTTTGGATACTGCTAAAATTTGTCCTCATACCTAAGGGTGGTATGTCAGCACTTTGAATAAAAATAAAGTTGAAATTGGATAATCATATTTTTCTTCTTTATTTGAAATTACTCATTATCATCTAACTTGCCACTTCTTTGTTTCCTGTAAAGAACATTGAAGACTGGCAATTAAATGTACCCATGGCTACAGAAAAAAATTGGAAGGAGGGTAACATTATTGAGAAGTCTCCCCTGATTACAAAATCATTTCCCTATGCTTCTTAAAATGCACTTACTAGGTGGGCAGATTGTGGTATACACCTTTAATCCCAGCATTCCACTTGGAGGACAGAGGCAGGCAGATATGTGTGAGTTCGAGGCCAGCCTGATTTGTAGAGCTGAGAGACCCAGGCCCCAGAGAATCCCTGATTTGAAGCCTCAACACTGACCCCAAATGGCTCAGTTCCAAGGTCCAACCCAGTGAAAGAAACACATCCTGGATTTGAGACCCTAGCCATCCAAAGAGACACCTTATCTTTATGTCTAGATCCAGGGAAAGCACCATAACTCTGAAATTAATGCCAAAAGAACACAATTAACCCTACCCACACTGCTTCAAATGGAGGGATGAAACAAATGAAGCTCGGAAACAAAGAGGACCCTAAGATTGAGATTGACATACATAGACTCCCCAAGAAGGGAAAAGGGACAAGATCTTCTGAGTAAATTGGGAGCACAGGGGAGGGGTGGGAGGTAGGAGAAAGAGGAGGGGAGAAGAGGAGGGGGAGGAGAACATGAAGGATCAGGAAGGTTGAATTGGAGGCAGAACAGAGGAGGAGAGCAAGGAGAGATACCTTAATAGAGGGAGCTATTGTGGGCTTAAAAAGAAATCTGGCCCTAAGGAAATGTCCAGAGATCCACAAGGATGACCCCAACTAAGAATCTAACCAATAGTGGAGAGGCTACCTTAAATGCACTTCCCCTATAAAGAGATTGATGACTACCTTAAATGCCATCATAGAAACTTCATCCAGTAACTGATGGAAACAGAAGCAGAGATTCACAGCTAAGCATTGAGCCCAACTCCTGGAATCCAGAGAGAGAGAGAGAGAGAGAGAGAGAGAGAGAGAGAGAGAGAGGAGTGATGAACAAAGGGTCAAGATCATGTTGGGGGAACCCACAGAAACAGCTGACCTGAGCAAGTGGGAGCTCAAAGACATCAGACAGACACCTGGGGAACTAGCATAAGACCAAACCAGGCCCCCTGAATGTGGGTGTCAGTTGGGGAGGCCTTGGGAAGCCTAGGGGGCCTCTGGCAGTGGAAGCAGTATTTATCCCTAGTGCATGAATGGGCTTTGGGAATCAATTTCCTATGGAGGGATACTCTCTCAGCCTAGATACAGGGAGGAGGGCCTAGGTCCTGCTCCATATGATGTGACAGACTTCAACGATCCCTAATCAGAGGCCTCACCCTTCCTGATGAATGGATGGGGGGTGGGATGGGGAGATGGTGGGGGGAATGGGAGAGGAAGCTGATATTGGTATGTAAAATAAGATTGTTTTTAACTTAAATAAAAATTAATTAAAAAATAAAGAAAAGCCAGTTCCAGGACAGGATCCAAAGCTACACAGAAAAATCCTGTCTTGAAAACAAACAAACAAAAAGAAAAACAAAATAATGCACTTACCAAGTTGCATCTTAGTTGTGGCATTGTAGTAGATATAGTAGAAACAATTACAACTGCTATGACATGCTTTTTTTGCTGAAAAAATTAGAATGAAAAGTTATTGCTTAGGTGTGGGTGCTTTGACTCCCAATGTGGGGTGTGGGCAACCTTCAGGTGAACTCCAAGTTCTGGCTAAAATGAATCATGCATGTGCCACTGGTTATAACCCAAAACCCTGGGCAGAGTTTGCTGAGTCACTTGCTGATCGTTTTGGGAGGAAAATGACATCATTGAATTTGAGATCAAATAAAAACTGAAAGAACCATATAATGCTATGCCTGTTTTATTTGTTTTCTCCCATGTATCTCGACTGAGAATTTAGGAGAGTTCAAACTCTTGAACTTCCTAACAAACATAGGCACAGAAAAAATCTAAGAGAAATTCACCATCTTTTCTTCAGTCATAGTTGAAGTGAGAGCTCTGTAAGATGGAGATTTGGGGGAATAAAAAAACAAAAAACAAAAACAAAAAACAAACAAAAACCCCACCTCATGTTCTGTTTCTTGGAGAACCTTAGTCTTACACTTAATCACCATGTAGCTGCCTAGAACTTCAAAAGAAAATTCTAAACTTTTGCTCCAACCACCAACTCCCTATGCTCCAAAGAATGAAGAAGAGTTCTTTATTTCTCTCTCAGTTTATTTCCCCCAGTTTACTGGCTCCACTCTCTGGGGACAGAGAAAAATTCTCATGGGAGTTGGTATGTGTCAGGGGAGACCACACAGAGAAATTGCCAAACTGGAAAAAGAGGCTCCTAAAAATCTACACAAAGTCCCGGGCTACTCTTCAAACCATGCAGTGGTTGAAGAAAGCTGTTCCAATTCATCATGACAAAGGCCCAGAAGCACATGTGACAATCAGTGCCAAGAGCACTAAAGAGACTAAACACACGCAAAAATCACTGTCAATAGAAGGCGTGGTTAGGGTCACACTCTATCAAATCACTTTTCAAATTTGGTGAAAGATGTGCAAATATACAGGTTCAAGAAAACCAGAAATCTGAACATGATAAATGCAAAGAAAAGCATTCAGAGGTGTGTCATAATCAAATTGTGAAAACTGAAGCGAAAGCTATGGAAGTGGAGAAAGAAAAACTGTATCACACATACATGAAACAATGATTGCAGTGACTTCGTTTATCTCTCCAGAGACCATAGAGACAGAAGAACTGGAAAAAAAATCTGTCAACTAGATTTCTATGTCAACTAAAAATGTCCCTTAGGAAGGAATGAGGACATTCAAATGCTTCCAGGTACAAAATTAAGAATGAAAAAATGAGACATAGAAAATACTGCCACAAATATCACCACTTTATTTTTTCTTCGGTTCTTTAAGTACTAATCCTAGCCTAAGGCAAACATCTCATATCATGACTTAGGGCTGTCAGTGTACACAAAAGCACTGTGTACATCAACCACAAGATTTTGTTTCGATGCTTGTAACTTCACTACCCTGTATTTGAGGTGGTAAATTTCACTAAGTTGGTGGTAAAAAGAAAAGTATATATTGTAATCTCTTGGGCAATCACTGGAAATTACACCAACAGAAGTATCCAAAAGTCAATATTTTTAATAAGTGGGATGCTAACAAAGAAAAGGGGCAACAGAATAATGAAAATTGGTGAGGGGGCAGGTAAGAGGAAATATGGAGAATAACCAGAAAATATAAGCTAAAGTGCAACTATACATATATTTATATCAGGTGCAACTATATACACATACTACCTATGGTAGATAAAAGTCATCTAAATACCCTGAATTTAAAAGACTGGAAACTTGAGGCTGCAAGAATTTAAACCTAATTCTGTTCACACAACAATTTTCCTCTTTTATACATATAGCCTCTCTTCTTACACAATATATTCTGATTGCAGATTCCTCTTCTTCTACTCCTCCCAGTTCCTCATCACCTCCCTTCCCATCCAGATCCATCCCTTTCTGTCTCTCATTGGAAAAGAGCAGGCTTCTAAGAGATAATAGTAAAATATATCAAAATAAAATACAATGATATAAAACAAAGACTACCACATAGAAGTTGAACAGGATAAGCTAACAGAAGGAAAACAGCCCAAGATAAGTCACAGGTATCAGAGACCCACTCTTTCCACACTTAGGAGCCCCATAAAAACACTAAACTGGAGGCCATAATGTATATACAGCAGTCCTGGTGAAGACCTCTACAGGCCCTGTGCATGCTGCCTCAGTATCTGGGAGCACATGTGGGATTTTCTCAATTGGTTTAGAGTACCTGGCTTTCTTCGTGTTCTCCATCCCCTCTGACTTCTACATTCTTTCTGCCTCCTCTTCCATGGGGTTCCCTGAGCTCTGAGGGGAGGGATTGGATGAAGATATCTAATTTGGGTTGAGTGTTCCAAGGCCTCTCACTCTCTGTATAATGTCTGGACGTGGGTCTTGGTAATGTTCCCATCTGCTGCGGAAGGAAGCCTGTCTGGTGATGGCTGAACAAGGCACTGATCTATGAGTATAGCAGAATATCATCTTATTGCTATTTTTCCCTTCGGACAATAGTATCTAGTTTTACCCTGGGACCCTGGGCTATCTCATCTCTGGTTCTTGGTCATCCAAGCAGTGTTGGGTATGGGTTCCATCCCATGGAGTGACCTCAAGTAAAATCAAAGATTGGTTGGTTTTTCCCATAAGCCATGTGCCACCACTGCTCTAGCATCGAAGTATATCATACTGGCAGGACACTAGTGCAGATCAAAGGGTTTGTGTCTTGCTTGGTGTTTACGTTTCTCTTTTGGTGGCATGAAGCGTACCTTCCTATACCAAAGACACTTGAAAATAGGGGTGAAAGCTCTGTGTAGACATCAGTGCAACTTCTGTATGTTCAATGAGTTGTGTAGGTGTTGTCTTCAGCAATAGAGTCTTGCTGTCAGTTTATGGAATGCACCCTATATTCTTAGCCTGGGTTATTTGGGAATCCTCATTGGACCCCTTTGGCCAAAAGCTCAATTATATGTAATCCAGTCCCAACAGGAAGTTTCATTTGGTGACAGAGTGCTCCCATGACATAAATTGCCCCGCCAAGGATTTCCTGCTGTCCAGTCAGCTATGATGACGTTGGGGCAAAATGAGTAATAACTGTAAACATGACCTTTCTGCTATTTTATCATGTGGGCTGCCAGCAGGCCAGTGTTCTTCCCTTTTTCCTAATGGAGAAAATGCAGAGGGGTCAGGCTGAGGGCAGAGATTATGTCATGATTTAGCTTAGTCAAAAATTGAGAAACAGGAGAAGATGCTTGGTAAAACAAGAGAAGTGGTGGCTGCTAAAATAATTGTCTCCTTTTCTTTCTGAAAGGGTGACAAATTAATGCCACTTATATTTATGCAACCAAAGACATAATTTCTCTTTTTTTAAATTGAAGGCACTGGAAATGTTTCCTTTAAACATGGAAGAGAGAGACTGTGTTTGGCCCTGTTCTGGCAAGGCAAGCATTCTAACATGGTAGCCAGATCTCTAATGATTGTAATTCTCAAGGATTTCCTATACCATGCCCCAATGTCAACAACCTCAGATATTCGCCAAGCTCTGTGATCCCTAGCATAGATGGCCCTGTGCCTGTTCACAATACTGTAATATTATTTCATTTAGACAAAAGGATTCTTTAAACAGAAGATATGTAAACTACTTGGGGAACAGTGTCTGTTTTCTTTCACATGAACAACTACTTATATCATGGAAGCCTATTGACTCTGATTGTTAGCACATTGCCTTGGAATTGGACAGTGAGTGCTCATACCATGAAGATCTCTATGTGGGAGAAGCACAAAAAAGGATACATGAGAGTGCAGACTAATACACAGGCCACCTACTCAGGCTACTTCAGAATTCAGTGTTCTGACATCTGGGGCACAATGTGCCACACTTCTTATAGTCCGGCCACCACGCCACACCTGCATTTTCTCCTACAAGTGTTATGCCAGTTTTTATTCTCAATTAAATTTCAAAGCATTCTATTTCATCTTATTTGAATACTACAATCAACTTTTAAACTGCTTATCTTTGCTAGATTTTTAAATTAAGATGTGTTCTCCTTAATGATGTTACAACAAATACGGTTTAAAAATTTGCATTCTTCTTTTCCTTTATTTAAGCTTTAGAAATGGAGTTGCAGTAAGACACTCAAAGAACAGAAGGTAAGTTGATCTTCTTTTGCTTGAGTGACAGAATGAAAGCAAGAGCAGACCTAAAAAGTAGTACCATCCCACACAAAAATCAGACTTTTATTCGTATGTCTACCATGAGGGTACTTTTTGAAATTTATTAGAAAAAAAAGGAATTGAACTAAAATATTCAAAAATGCTCTTTAATAGGATTCTATGGACCTAACTCTCTTTTGTAAATAAAAGACATGATATGGACAAAGGGACAGATATTGAAACATTTGAAGAATAAGATAGCATTCATAAAATAAATTATTCAGTCTTTTTAAAAAAACCATTTTAGTACTTTTTTTTTGGTTTTTAAGTTTTTGGTTTTGGGTTTTTGAGACTGTGCAGCCCTGGCTGTCCTGAGACTCTCTCTGTAGGATAGCCTGGCCTCAAAATCAGGTATTCACCTGTCTCCAGCTCCCAGTGCTGGGAGTAGGGGTGTGCACCTTAACCACCCACCTAATTTAATACATTTTAATTAAAATATGTCACTTTCCTCTTCCACTTTCCTTCCTCCAAGCCCTTCTAAGTTCCTTCCTTCCATCTCCTTCCATATTTCCCTCATCTGAAATTGTAACTTCTTTATTATTGTTGTTGTTGTTATTTATATATGTATAGATAAATAGATAAGTAGAACTTACTGAGTCTGCTTTTGTTGTTGGGTGTATATGTTTTCAGGGCTGATTACTTCATAATACATAATCAATGAGGATGATGAACATGTTTTGAGGTATTCCATAGTCATTTTTTTTTTTTTTTTTGGTTTTTTGAGACAGGGTTTCTCGCTGTCTATCCTGGCTCTCGCTCTGGAGACCAGGCTGGCCTGGAACTCACAGAGATCTGCCTGCCTCTGCCTCCCAAGTGCTGGGATTAAAGGCATGCGCCACCAATGCCCCGCTTCCATAGTCATTTTTACTTCTTCTATTTAGATCAATGTTTAAATCTGTACCCCATATTTTAATTGGGTTATTTGTTTCCTTGATTCTTTGTCTTTTGAGTTCTTTGTGTATTGTATACATTAGTCCTCTGTCAGATGGATAGCAGGAAAAGATTTTCTCTCATTTTGTGGTATTCTGCTTCATTTGATTGTGTCCTTAGTTGTACAGAAGTTTGCTTAGTTTTATGAAGTCCAGCTTGCCATTCGGTTGACTTAATCCCTGGGCAACTGGAGTCCTATTCAGAAAGTCCTTTCCTACACTGATACCTTGTAGGGCACTGCCTATGTTTTCCTGTAGCAGTTTTAGCACTTCAGGATTCAAATTGAAGTCTTTGATTCACTTGTAACCTAATTTTTTGGAGGTGATAGCTACAGGTCTAATTTCATTATTTTACATGTTGACATCCTGTTTCACAGCATAATTTGTTAAATATGCTCTTTTTTTCCAGATTATATTTTGCTCTTTTGTCAATTATCAGATGGCTGTATTTCTAGGTCTATTGTGGGCCTGATTTGTGGTTTCTTTTATTGTTTTATTCAAAAAATACTCGAGTAAATATTAGGGAGTACTCCTGAGAGATCTATGGAGAGACACAGAGACGATCACCTTCCTCTCTCCAATTCCTAGGTTCCCCCCTCTTCCTCCTCTGTGTGCCCTTATATCTCCTTCTGAGTCAGCCAGGGAACTCTATGGTCCACTCCGGCCAGCTAAATGTGGACTTTGCCCTCTGAACCAAGGTGGTCTCAGAGAAATCAAGACAAGCTAATCTCCCCCAACATACATCCTCATGTTTGAGTCTTCTACTGTATTCCATTGGTCTACATATCTGTTTTTGTTCCACTGCCACATTGATTTTATTACAGTAGCTCTGAAATATATCTTGAATTCTAGAATGGCAATCCCACTAGTATTGTTCTTTTTTCTAAGGATTACTTTGTCTATCTTGGGTCTTTTCTAGTTCCATATGAATTTTGCTGTTTTTTTTCTCTTTTTTTTCTTTTGTGAAAAATGCTGTGAGTGTTTTGATTCTGATTATATTAAATATGTAAATTGCTTTTGGAATGATGGTCGTTTTCACATATAAATTCTGACGATATCTTTCCATTTTCTTGTGTCTTTCTTCAGATATTTGAAGTTTTCATTGTAGAGGTCTTTTTCATCCTTGGGTAGGCTTATTTCAAGATAGTTTATTGTCTTTGATGTTATTGCAACCAGGAGTTTTTCCATGCCACTTTGTCAGTGTGTTGGTTGTAGGTGTGTGAAAAGGCAGCTAGCTGAGTTTGTAAGTTGATTTTTTACTTCACTACTTTGCTGAAGTTGTTGATAGTATCTAGAAGTACTTTGATGGAACTTTTGGGATCTCATATGTATAATAGCATATCATCCACAAATACACATAATTGTTTCCTTCTTTCTTCTTATTGCTCTGGCTAGTGCTTTAAACACTACATTGAAAAGAAGTGGGGAGAATGGACAACCCTATCCTGTTCCTGAATTTATTAATGTGATTGCTTCATTTTTTTCTCCCTATCCAGTAATATTGGCTCTGGGTTTGGCCTTTGCTATGTTTGAGGTATGTTCCTTTACTCCCACTCTAGGACTTTTATCATGAAATCAGGTTGGATTTTTGTCAGAAGCTCATTTTGTATTTATAGAGATGATCATGTAGTTTTGTCTTTAAGTCTATTCAGAAAATTTGTTATATTTATTAACTTATGTGTGTCCAACCAACCCTGAGTTCCAAGGATAAAGCCAACTTGATCATGGTGGGTGTTCTTGATGTGTGTCTGTTTTCAATCTGCTGGTATTTTATCATGGATTGTGTGTCAGTGTTCAGGGATATTGGTCTATAGGGTTTTGTTTGTTTGTATGTGACAGTGTGTGTGTGTGTGTGTGTGTGTGTGTGTGTGTGTGTGTATGGTGCACACTCGAGTATGGTGGGGTTAGCATTGAAAGCTTTTCTATTATTGTTTCAATCTCCTTCTTTGTTATGGGTCTGTTTTATTTATTTTGTTGCTCTTGTCTTGGTTTATCTTTGGTATTTTGGATGACTCAAGAAAATCATCCAATTATTTTAGATTTTCCAACTTAATAGAGTACTTTTTAAATATCTCTTATTAAAGTCTGCATTTCTCTGAGGTTTGTTGTAATGTTTCTGTATTCATTTCTGATTCTGTTAATTGGGCTATCTTTTTTCTTTTGGGGGTTAGTTGGGCCAAGGCAAATAATCAGCTCTTGCGTTAATTGGTTCTTTGTATTGTTTTCTTTGTTTCTATTTCATTAATTTTACTTTGCTTTTTATTATTTCTTGTGATCTACTGGATTTGTGTTTGGATTTTTCTTTTTTTCCAAATTCTTGAGTTGCATCATTAAGTAATTTATTGGTGTTCTTTCTAGTTTTAAAATGTAGGCATTTGGGGCTATAAACTTCCTTCTTAGAACTGATTTACTGGTCCCGGAGGTTTTGTTCTGTTGTGTTTTTATTTTCATTTAGTTCCAGGACATTTTGATTTTTTTCTTCAACTCGTTCATCATTTAGTAATGATTTGTTTATTCTCCATGAGTTTAGACACTTACTAGAGTTTTGTTTGCTGTCAGCAGTTTTAAGTTTATTGCATAGTGGCTGGATAGGATATTTGGAGTTATTTCAAAATTCTGTATTTTTTAAGGTTTGCTTTGTGTCCTGTCATGTGCACTGTTTTAAAGAGGCTTCCATGTGCTACTAAGTAGAATGCATATTCTTTGGCTTTGGGAGAAATATTCTGTAGTTGTCTAATGGGTCCATTCGATGTAAGATTTTTTTTTTAACTTCTGAGGCATTCTGTTTATTTAATTTTTGTCTAGGTGACCTATCTATTGGAGAAAGTTGGGTGTTGAAATTACTTGCAGCTATTGGGTTTATGTCAACCTATGTCTTTAAATCTGTTTATAGGCTTTTTATGATGCTGGGTAGTGCACCAGACTTGGGCTATATATGTTTAGTAGTATAATATTTTCTTCATTAATTGATCCCTTGTCACAAATTAAGTTCTCTTCTTCTTTCTCATGGTTAGATTTAGTTTGAAGTCTATTTTGTCAACTATTAGGGAGGCAATGCTGCCTGCTTCCTCATGCTGTTTACTTTGAATACTTTTTCCTATCCTCTACCTTTAAGGTTGTGCTTATTGTTAAGCTGAGTTCCTTGTAGACAACAGAGAGATGGAATTTGTTTCCTTAATCTTTCAGCTAGCCTATAGTTTTTGATTGGAGAATCAAAACCATTAACAGAGTTATTGTTGAAAGATATGTGTAGATTGCAGTCATTTTAATGATTTTGTTGGTTTGTGTACTTACTTTTGCTTTGTTTCTCATTAAATTAGAGCTTCATTTGTTATCTTTCTACGGTCTCTTGGCTGTGTTTATTACTTTCCAGGCTTTGAAGTATTTCTTCCAGTATTGTGTTTAGGATGCATTGGATGGAAATTTGTTTCAGGATATTTGTATCACAGAAAGTTTTCCTTTTTGCCTCAACTATAGCAGATAGTTTTTCTGTGTACATAGTCTAGGTTGACAGGTATGGTCTTTTAGAACTTGGAGTTCATTGCTCCAGGTTTTTCTGGCTTAAGAGTTTCCATTAAAAAATCACCTGTTTATTCTTGTGGTTTTTTCTTTTGAAAATTGCTATATATGTTCTTTTTGTTGTTCTGTATGTATTATGTTTTAACTGTGATATGTCAGAATGTTTCTTTTCTGGGTTTGTCTGTTTGGAGTTTTATGTGTTTTTTTGTACATGTTTTCTTTAAATTCCTGAATTCTTTGATAAAGCTTATGATCATAACTAGTTTTTTTCTTTGAGTTCATCTAGGTAGTTCCCATTTGGTAACACTTTTATAAGGCTACTGGGTTTGAAGAAAGACACACAGTCTTTGCCATTCATATGGTTTTGCTTTTTTTTTTTTTTTTTCATTTGGCCTGGGCATGTGGATTTATTTCTATGGTTATGTGTCTGGCATGATAATCCTTAGATTGGGCCACTGCAGTAGATATGTGACCTGTGGTAGGCAATGTGAATTTGATGGATAAGCTTTTTAATTGGGGCTAGGCAACAGTGACTCCAAAACCACAGGTCTGGAGCTAGGCCTGTAGATGCAATCATGATATTGGGTAGATTAAAAATGGGGGAGAAAAGATAGGGCACATCCCGTCACTTAAAGGTGGCAGCTTCAACTGCTCTGGAGTGAGGCCTGGATGTGGAGATGGCTACAAAAATGGTAGTGGGTAAGTTTAGCTTGTGAAGGTAGCTCAAAGAAAAAGATTTTGCCGATGTGGATCTGGTCTTTAAGATTTATTCCTCTTTATGTATGTACATGTAGGTGTACATGGAGGCCAGAAGAGAGTGATGGTTCCTTTGGACCTGGAGTTACCCAGTTGTGAACCATTCAGTGAGGGTTCTGTGACTCTAACTCTGGTCCTCTGCAAGATCAGGGAGCACTCTTGCTGAGTCACCTCTCCAACCCCAAATTATAGTTTTAAAGGCTCTTTTTTTTTTTTAAAAAAAATAGTGTGTTGCCCTTATTCATTAAGCAAATAGAGAAGAGCAAGTCAAAACAGAAACTTGATGCAGTACCTGCCACTTGCCTTTTATTTGTTACTTTAAGAACATTTAAAACAGTTGAAGAGAAACATTTGATGTTTCTTACTTTACTGTAAAATACTATGAAGGAGATGCATTAAGCTTGACTATAAATTTAAGCATTTTGAGAAACTGTCTTATGCATCTAAGATCCTGTTCATATCAAACATGACATAGAAGTTGCAATTTAATTACTGTCTAAGGTTCTTAGAATTTTTCATGCCGGTTAGCTAAAATTGATGCCAGGAAAGCATTTAAGGGTTACCTTTGGACAATTGGTGTAAATTGATAGATGAATATTGAAATTATTTTGCAAATTTTCTGTAGTACATGTTCTGTTGGCAGTTAGTTTGGAGGTTTTGCAGGAAAAAGAGGTATTTTCACACAACATTGGCTTGGAATAAACATCCAAATGAGGTACAGGATTATGAAATTGTTTAATTATAGGGAAGGGGGCTGACTGCATTTTAAACAAGAGTTTAAAATCCTCCTTTGATCTCTGACCAAATGCTTCTGAGTTTGTTACTACACATTCTAGAAGAGTGACATACATAATAGTTAAGCAGAAAAAAATTGAAATCATCATGGATTTATTTTTTTAAATTATTTGTTATAAATATGGGTAATCTTTACTTGGTGGTTAAAAAATAATAATAATCCCAAACAACAACAACAAATACTTGGACTTGATTCAGTTGCCTTGTTCTGTTTAAATAGAAGAAAAGAATTCTGTTAGTTGTAAAAATAATCAATACTTTATTTCTATTATTAAAATTATATTTTTAAAGTTAAGGTTCTAAGTTAACTCTATAGCAGTCAGTATATATTTTATTTAGTGTTAGGGGATTTTTAACACTTTGTCTTTAAACAGATTGGTGTTTTTTTTATGGAAAAAAGAAGCAAAATTTATCTACTATTGGCAAATCCAGAGAACACATGTATAAATTTAATCATATTGACTTATCTCATTATAAGATCCAGAAAAAATATTTGGGAACTAAAATAAAATAGGCTTTATAGACAAATTAATTGGGTTAATTAATTCAAATCAGTTAGTTCAAGTAATTTTAAACATAATTCCTTCATTCAAAATTCTAACTGAGGGCCAGTAAGATGGCTCAGTAGGTAAAGTGACCGACAACTTCATGATCTGATTTAATCCTTGGAACCTGCATGAAACAAAGAAAGAGCCACCCTCATAGTGGTTGTCCTTGGACCTCCACATATGTACTCTGACAGTGTGTGCCAAGTCACAGACACATTCATAAAGATGAAAAAAACAGTATTAAATATTGTTTCTAGCAAATAGATACCTTAATAGAGGGAGCTATTAATAGGTTTAAAGAGAAATCTAGCACTAGGGAAATTTCCAGAGATCTACAAGGATGACCCCAACCAAGAAAGTAAAAAGGCTACCTTAAATGCTCTTCCCTATAATGAGATTGATGACTACCTTAGATGCCATCCTAGAGCCTTCATCCAGTAGCTTTTGGAAGCAGAAGCAGAGACCCACAGCTAAACTGAGCCAAACTCCTGTAATCCAGTATAAAGGGAGGAGTGATAAGAAAAGGAGTCAAGACCCGGCTGAGGAAAGACCCACAGAAACAGCTGACATGAGCAAATGGGAGCTCATGGTCCCCAGAATGACAGCTGGGAAACCAGCGTAGGACTCTAAACCAGGCCCACTGAACATGGGTGTCAGAAAGGAGGCCTGGGAAGTCTATGGGGCCTCTGGTAGTGGAACAGTCTTTATTCTAGTGTACAAATGGACTTTGGGAGCCCATTCTCCACAGAGAGATACTCTCTCAGCCTAGACACAGGGAGGAGGGCCTGGGTCCTGCCCCAAATGATGTGACAGACTTTGAAGATTCCCCCATGGAAGGCCTCACCCTCCCTGGGAGCAGAAGAGGGGTGTGATGGGGAGTAGGTGGGGAGCAGGGGAGGATGGCAGGGAGAGGGAACTGGGATCGATTTGTAAAATAAGATTGCTGCTAATTTAAATTAAAAAATGTTTCTACCTCTTAAAAATATTGAATATTTAATGCACAGAAAATGAATTTTTTCACTAACTGAATGGTTGCAATGAATTGAAATGCTTTTTGATTCAAATTGCATATTATAACACTCTGTTTTATGCAATCAACTTTCTGTTTGTTTTAATATATATTAAATTGTAGATCCTTCTTAAAATACCATCATTGTTTATCAGCTAATAACAAAATTTCAGATTTTACTAGCAATTTTGGAGTCTTTCGTCTGTTGAGTTACACAGTTTCAAAAAGGCTACAAAATAATTGGTGCAAAAGCTTGCTGGACTTATCTGGATATTGAACAGATTTCCTCAAATAGTCCCTATATCTGATTAGCTTTCCTTGGTAGCTTATACTTGACACAAAAGTACTGCAAAATATCGGTTTAAATGCAATATAATGATAAGGGAGAAAAATCTATGTCAATAAAAGTGGATATTGATAAGTCAACCAATGTACTTTCAAAAGTTAATCTTGAACTATTGGCTTGTGAAGATAAGTAGCCAGGAGGACACAGCCCTCAGAATCAACTAAGGACAGCTCTTAGTGGCTCACAGGGACTGGAGCAGCAATCATGGAGCATCTATAGGTCTGCACTAAGTCCTCTACATATATGTTATGTTTAGCTTGGGGTTTTTGTGGGACTCCTAGCAGTGAGAGTTCATGTGTCCCTGATTCTTTTGTCTGTTCTTGAGAACCTTTTACTTCTCCCAGGTTGCCTTATCCAGCCATGATATGAGGGTTTGTGCCTATTCTTACTGAATCTTGTTATGCTGAGTTCCATTGATGTCACTGGAAGCCTGCTCTTTTCTGAAGAGAAACAGAGGAGCCATGAATCTTGGGGAGAGAGAAGATGAGGGGAGGGTATTAGAATGAGTGGAAGGAAGAAGTGGTTGCAGTCAGGATATATTTCATGACAGAAAGATAAAGAAAAAGAAAAAAATAGGGTTAATGAAGGAATTGGAAATAAAAGCGAATTTGTTGAAATTTTGGAAGTAATTTCTAAAAGTGCAAATTGGCTAGAATTTGAAGTTTGAACTAAAATTCAGAGTAAATTCAATTAGATAATGTGTTTCTGGCAAGAGGAACAAAGAACTGGGAGCCAAAGGAAGTGGAATGGCATGATACAAATTATTTTGATTAATAGTCACTTGTTATCTGCACTTGTTAAAGAGGAACTTTGACAGCAGGGGAGCCCTCTTCTCAGAGTCAAGCATGTTTATCTCAAGTGTCTTGTGAGTCCCTTTCCTGGGCAGGTTGGTTCTTTTTATCTCTGATGGAGAAAGGAGAAGAGTCAACAGCCAAGTGTATTAGAAACACCACACCCTGGAGAACAGCCATTTGCAACAGCAGTCCCTCTTGCTTATCCAATGCTATAAAAATGCTTGCAGTGGGGATGAAAGGCTGTAAACTCATGCATGGAGATACTGCTCTGCTTCACCTACATATCTATTCAATAGCTCCCTCCAGTCAGTTTCTGCCAGATGACATAAGACTGAATTTGTTGATGATGTTCTGATTACTTTCTCAATCGGGGTACTCTAGTAATCTTTGCTGGACATTATAACATCTGAGTTGATGATATTTCCCTATCTCCATGCTTACAGGTTTCCTTCACTTTTGCTTGTCACATGTTTAATAAATTCACTCATTTAAAACTTATTATACTGCTATTATCAATTTCTCTATACAGTAGAAATGAGCATTGGGATTGCTTTGAATGTCAATCCCACCTAAAAAAATATCAGAGGTTTTCAGAAGTGTCAGTATTCAGGCATCTGTACTGGCCTACCTTTGGAGTTCTGACAAGATATGCCCTCAGCTGCTGCCACTAAGAGCACCACCTGTGCACATTTGCCCCTTTTAAAGGGGCCCGGACCACCTCCCACCCCCCTGTTCTCCCCACCCCCTCTCTCCCTCTTTCCCTCTGCTCCTGTCCCCAGAGGCCTAGCTCCTCTGTCCCCTTCCCCCATTTTATGATCCTTTCCCCTTAATAATAATTAAAAAAAACCCTCCACTTGAACTCTGTTGCATAGCATCTTTCTCTCTGGAGCCACTTTTTTTTTTTTTAAAATTACAACAAGAAGGATTGACTGAATAGATTTGTCAAAGCCGGGCAGTGTATCACAGATTCACAGGTAAAGTGGGGAGAAGTGGCTACAGCAATGTCTCTGGAGCCTTGGTGGTTGGAGATAATTTTTATAACAAAGTAGGATATTTCTTCTACATCATGACAAATCAGAAGCACTCTCACAACTGAGCATCCTTAGTATAAAAATCTGAAATGCAAAATTTAAAACTTTCTGAATGGGTATATAGTGTCAAAGATGGAAAATTCCACACCAGAAAACAGTTCTTACACAAAATTACTAAAACTAATGTATAAAATATGGCTTCAGGCTATGTGTATGAAGTCTCTATTGAACATAAATAAATTTGTGCTTAGGTCTGGTTTTCATCTCCTAGGAATCTCATTGTGGATATCCAAATATTTCTAACTCTGCAAAAAAGTCTAACATCCAAAGCATTTTTAGTCCTGAGCATCTTGGATTAAAGACACACCTTCTGCATCTATATTAACTCACTAGTGCTTCTGGGCTCATCTGGTGTCTCCCTTCAGTTTTGCTCAGTGGAGTATCTTCCACATGCCTTTGAGACACTTCTGACTGTTGACAAAGAATGGTGAATCCTGAAAACCTTCCCCAACAGTAGCAGATTCAAACAGGTGACCAGAAGGAGGGGCAGGATGGACAGCACAGGGACAGACACGAGGGACAACACAAAAGGAAAAAGAGTGTTGGTGGTTGATGGAGGCAGAATCTGGGTGCTGACCGAGGCCAGAAGTCAGATGTATCAATGCGGAGGCAGTAGCAGTGAAGACAGGAAAAGCAATTTTGTCTATAAACACAGTAGCACTACAGAAATCGCCCAGTCCAATGCTGTACTGCAGAAGGTCAGACAGACTGCTCTCATTATTCCACATCCATGTGTGAACAGGATTCCCCAGTGTAGATCCTCTTAGCTGTTCTTTCAACTGATACTCTTTTTACATTTAGCTTTCAGCCACATCAAGCCAACACTGAAGATGCTGAGTGCAGTAGTATCCTCGTGAAATGTCAGCACTTGGGGATGGGGATCAGAGGCAGATGGGTTGGAATTTGGGGCCAGCTTGGCTGCACAGAGAGAAGCAGTTGTAAAGCAAAGCATAGTAACAAAATCTTAAGACACTAAGTGTTCTATCAGAGATAATGAATTTTGTCCTTGATTAGTTCTTTTCCAGTTGGTTTAGAGACATATTGGTCACATTTCCAGGGAGCTCATTCCAGTTTGCTTTGGGTAAATCTGAAACCTTTCTGACTGCTGAGTGAATGCCTCTGCTGAAGTTAACTGGAATATCTGTGGGTTTTATTTTTTTCTTTTCTTTTTTCTTTTCTTTCTTTCTTTTTTTTTTTTTTGAGACAGGCTCTCACTTTGCATCCTGGCTATACTTGAACTCATGACCTCCCTGATTAACCCTCCTGGTTATTGGGATTGCTGTTGTGTGCTACCCTGCCTGGTTTGAAATTGAACATCTTCTTTCTGAATTGCACATCTTCACCAGATTGCTTCAGAACAGGAAAACGCTCATTCAATTAAATAATCTGCACTGTATCTGGCATGAAATAAGCACCCAATAAGTGTTTACATAAAGTAGGTTGAATTATGCCTTATATTTTTAGTTAGGTCTCAGAAATCTAAAATATTTAATTATCTCTGCTACACAAACATAACTAACCATATGTTTTTATTTTTTTCATTGCTTTTAGTGAGCTATATTTTAACTGGTATTTATGAATCTGAAATGTCATGAATAGTTTTATATTCATTTATGTGGATCTTTTTGATCAATTTGCTGTGTTCTAAAGTTTGTGTAGCACTGAATTTCTCACCCTAATGAAATGTATATTCAAGTAGAATGCTAAAATACCTTTACAATTTAATTTGTCAAATATTTAGATTCTTTGATTCTTTCTTAGCATGGCTGATCATGTATTTGACCCCATGGGCCTAAAGTTATACCTCTGTCAATTTTTAAATTAACCTATTGATTTAATATCAATCCTGAAAGCAAAAGTTCTAGTCTACCTAGTTGTTCACTAGCAACTTCCACAGTACTGAAAAGAAAAATGGGTTCCCAGTTGCCTTCTTACAAGATCAGGCACCAGATTTCCAGGTAGTACTTCATCTGCTTCTTGTCACCTGGTATCACTTTCAGCCCTGACCCTAAGTGGCCTGATTTAGTGGCTTTCTCTCTGCAGCTCTTCAATTTGCAAAGCTTGTTTTTTTTTTTTTTTTCCCAGAGGAATTTTGTTGCATTTCTGGGTATTTAAGTTTATAAAAGAGAAATACAATCCAAAATCCAATACCTACGGTTAGCAAATTCATTCAAAATCAATTTTTCATAGTATTTTTATTGTTCATCATGAACCCCAAGTATCCTCACTTTATAGTCCTCCGAGATCCACCCCACACCCATGGAAACCATCCACCCTCCAAAAAGAAAAAACAAAAACAAAACAACAACAAAAAAACAAGTCCAATTTGTGTTGTCCACATATTCACACCTGTGGCCCGCCACTAAAGAAAACTGAGTCCTTCCCCACCAACCCCCACACCAGAAGCCAGCAGTTGTGGAGAGCTATATTTCAGCAACCTTATCATAATTTTTAAGAGTTCTCTTTGATGACTTTCCATCTAGGCTGTTCCTTTTGGGTGTGTGTGTAGTGGAGACAAGGGTTGTCACCAAAGTCTTTTATGCTCCTCTTTCTCAACTTTGAGTCTGCAGTCATCAACACAATGGCAAAGGTAGCTTCCTTGCCCTTTACAATCAGTGGGAGTCTTATACTTACACATGGTTTCTGGCAACAATACGGACCATGAACATTCTGGTCTCATGTGCCAAGGACCTCAGCATGGTCTCCAGTGGCAGTACAGACCATGGACATCAACACAGTCCTTGGCAGCAGCATGGACCTGGACATTACCATGAACGTAGGTGGCGGCATAGACTACTGGCATCAATATGGCCTCTGGGCAGAAGGATAGTTATAGACATCACAGTGGCCTCAGGCAGTGACCCAGGCCAAGGACAACTGTATGGCCTTGGTGATAACTAGGGCCAGAGATGTCAATATAGTCCAGTTGCTGTAGAATCATGGACATCACATGAACCTTTGGCTTCAACATGGCCTGGGACAGTGGACCACAGATACCAAAGTGGCCTCCAGGGGCAGCATGGACCATAGAGGCCTTTTAAGGATGTCTAATCCAGTAACTACACCATTTTTCACTTTGGACATCCTGCCATTGTTCAGAACCAGGGCTATCATGTAGCTTGGCATTGTGTTTGGGGCCTGGGTCCAAGTGAAACCCCCAGGCTGTTGCACACCACTGTGTCAGCCTTACTTGGCAATGTCACATTCCCTGTCCACTGGAGCCTCCTTTCACACCCATTACTGCTGTCACGTCTCTACTTCCACCTCCTTCCACCAGTCACTCACTACTCAGCTCCTCTGTCATTTCTACCTCTCTATCAACGTCATAGTGACGTTGGAAACGGCATTGTGTCACAGAGTACATCTTTTTCATCCAAGCAGCTTTACATGCAAGTATTCATTGCAACAAGTCATTGGTCTGGTTGAAAGTTTCTGGTATCTGATATATCATAAATACTGGACCATTGCTGAGATTCATTTCAAATATCCTGCTGTTGCCCAGAATCAGGGTGATTTTTGTGGCTAGGCAGGGAGTCTTGAGGCAGGTTCTGGGAGAGCTCAGGGTTGCTGCACACCTCCCTGCCCTCCATGTTGGCTGTCCAGAAGCTTGTGTGTGACTCAGCCTTTGTGCTAGAGTCTATAGGCGGCACCACTGCCCCTAGCTCTCTGACTAGGATCAGCCCTATTCGGTAATGATAGCTGGATCTGCAAGACCACATTCTCCACTTAACTCCATCCAGCTGCTCATTGATGAAGTAGATGTGGTAGACTGATTCAAGTGCTGGACCTGGGCCTGGATGGCAGCTGAGTTGGTGAGCTCAGGCCTTCTGAGAACAGTTCTTAACTATCCATGAAAATTTGCCATTTATTAAAGGTTAAAGAAAATTTGCATAGTAATGGGATGGATGTGCTTGCTTGGTTTTACATAAAGGACTAACTCTAAAACAAATATTTGGTAATGCAGAACACATGACATTATTTTTCAGAGTTCATTAATATTTTCACTTTATAATTTTCAATGCTGAGAATATTGTTTTTCATAAATATATAATGATGAAAGTATGCTTAGAGCTATTTTAGAAACTGTTGGAAATTCTTCCCCATGCCAAAATTCATTGAGTGAGTTCTTTTTTTATGAATCCAACTCAGAAGCTCCAACAGCAGTTCCTGTGCATAGGTGTGATTGGGAGCGGTCTGCTGTGATGTATGCACAGGTGTGCTATGGACCCATATGCTTGCCCCGTGCTGTGTCCAAATGAGGATGACAAGTGACTTGCTCTGACACACTCCACCTTATTTCCTTGATACAACATCTTTCTCTGAAGTTGGAGCTAGGCTGGCACCAGGCTAGCCCAGTGATCTTCCTGTCTCAGCCTCCAAAGCCTCCCCAGTGCTGGAGCTATAGGCATACATATCCACATCCAGCTTTCCTGGGAGTGTTCAGCTTTGGAACTCATCATGCTTGCTCAGCAGCCACACAAGGAATCATGTCCTCAGTCAATCCCATCCACCAGTACTTAAAAAAAAAAAAAAAAAACCAAACACTCTAACACAACAGAATCTAAGGGTATACCAGTGTGATATGCAATGATGAGGAATGGTGGTAGGAAAATATTGAAAGTGTTGGTCTTCTATAATTTAAGGCATAAGGGTTTCTTACTCCTAGAGTAGACAGCTTTGAATGTACACTAAAAATGCTGAACTTTATGCATATGATAGTCTCACATTGAGCTAATGTGTTGCAGACACCATTTACTGGTGTTCAGTGAGCAGGTGCACAGTGTGTGTTAAGAACCAAGACTGCACAGAGGTGCTCTGTCATGAATTCCTCAGATTCATTTCCTTGATTTTGAATGAATTTTTGTTGTTGTATATGTAGAAATCATGGCTTTGTCAACTTTCCCACATCCCTCACATTCAGTAACAAGATTCCATATGAGTTTTCCACCCACTGCTGGAGACACTAGCTCTATATGTAGTATGGGAAAAACAAGATTTCAGGTCACTTCCTCTATTTTGGAAAATCAATTGTATGTCAGACTTAAATACAAAGGTATCCCACACTTGAATTCCTTAGATCCAAACTATTAATGCTTATTAACTTTGCATCACATTTATCATTCTCCACGATTGTCTTCCATGTGACCACTAACAAATAAGAACCCAGGGAAGCAGCCAACTCCTAGATCAGAGGGAAATTAGCCTCCAACCTGGTCAGATTCACTACCTTATTTTCCACACTCCAAACTCAAATTCTAGTGCCTGGGAATTTAAGTCCTGAAAACCCACAGAATAATATTATTATATCTACTTGGAATCAGTACCCTGCAAGACTCAGTCTTCTGGAGGAAGCTACCTTCTCCCATAAGAACTGTTTAACATCCTGAAATGCCTCAACATCCCTTTCTTATTGATAGCTCACTGATGTATTCCTATCTAAATGTGGAAGAGGGCACAGGTCATAACTAACGTATTATTGTCTTCATAGGCATTTTTCATACTGCTTTCTTGTATTCTTCTAATGATGTACATTTTTCTTTCTGTAAGGTGCTATTTAGTGTAGTTTACTCCATCCAATTTCCCAGAACTACTTTTCAGGTGTTCTCCATCCATATTCACCGGGAAGAGAGGTTTTGTATCACCTTATCTTTAGACATTATGTTGGCCTGTGAGTCCTAAGATAAATGATGATACTGTTCATGCCCTGTCTTCACTCTGATTACCCAACCCTGAACTCCCTGGCACCACTAATCAGCATGGCCTCCTAGCCACACTCACCACAAACCCCAAATCACATTTATTTCCAATTGGGCTCCTCTGACTGATCATAGTCTATGCTGACCATACATACAGTTTTAAACTGATTTTGGGGGGTGGATAAGAGAGAGCTGTGGGAAATAGTTTTCCTGGCACAAAGCCACTAGAAAATTATCCCTTTTGGAAACTAGCAGACACTCCCTCTCTTTGTATTTTCTTGTTTCTCCACTTAGACATGCTTCTTGCCAGCAGACCTTTAAGAAACAAAGGCTTGCTTCACAGCATCCTTCCCACCCTCCAGGGCTTTCATGCTTGTGACATGCCTTATTTTGGTTGACAAAATGGAGCAAACCTACTATGTTCAAAATTTTCAGTTGCAAGTATGTGACTTGTTTTTCTGAAAGAAATTGATGAGGATGAAAAGTTCTCTGAAATGTTTTCTTTTTTAATGAAATAAGAAGGGGGAAAGAGGGCAGCTCAGTTGGTAGAGTACTTGTCTCACATACACAAAGCTCCTGGTTTGATCCCAGAACAACAAAACCTGGGCTTGGTGGCACCTATCTGTAATTCCATTGCTTGGAAGATCAGAACTTCAGTGTCATGTTTGGCTAACTTGCCAGTTCAAGACAAGTTTGTCTACATGAGACTGTCTCAAAAAATAAAACCAAATGAAAACAAAGAAGAAAATTGGAGAATTTTAATGTATAAATGGGCTCAAGAACAAACCAGGGAAAGAGTCAGAAATGATTTAGCTTACGCTTAAATCTGTACCCAGAACAACCTTGGAAAACCTTGATAGAGAAGGGTTTGAATAATAGAGGTTTGAACTCTGAGGTCACTAAGGTTGAACCTGAAAATAACCACGACTCACCTTGGAAGACCAGGCCATAGTTCTGCAGTTTCACACAGGACATCCGGGCTTCCGGAAGAGTTGCCACTGACTGGTCATATACTATGGGAGAGTCAGAACCTCTACCCATCATGATGAGTGCATAGGAACTATCACTACTCATAATTATTTTCAAGATAAAGAACATTGGACAGGGCTAGCTATGCTAAGTGCCTGAGTCAAGACTACATTGCTAATTAATGGCAGAACCCAATTCAGAGTAGCTGTGAGATGAACAACTTGAGAGCAGACAACCAAATTGGGGGCCCAGACCAAAAAGGATGATCATAGCAATATGTAATAGAATAATTAACACATGTTATTAGAATTCAAATTTATTTGAAATTGCATTTTGTATGTAAATGCTATTATTTTAACAAGTACGGCTTGTTAGTGACAGTTAGTGACTGTGTTAGTTTGCTTTCTATTGCTATAATAAAACAACACAACCAAAAGAAGCTTGTAGAGGAAAGGACTTACTTGGCTTTCAGATGCAGATAAAGTAGGAACTCAAGTAGGAGAGGGCTGGAGGCAGCAACTGAAGCAGAGATCATGAAGGATGGCTGCTTATTGGTTTGCTTATTTTGGCTTGCTCAGCCTGTCTTCTCCTCCTTATTTTTTAGACAGGGTCTCTCCATATAGCTATGACTGACCTCCAACTCATAGAGATTTATCTGTCTCTGCCTCCCAAGTGCATGGAGTGTGTCATCATGCCCAACTCAGCCTGCTTTCTTGTATGCCCCAGAACCATCTGCCCAGGGAGGGCAGGCTCTGCCCTTAGTAGGATGAACCCTCCCCCAACAGTAATCATTAATCAATAAAATGCCCCTGCAGACTTGCCTGCGGGCCAGTGTATGGAGGCATTTTCTCAACTGAGACTCCCTCTTCTCAGATGACTCTAGCATGTGTAAAGCTGACAAAAAGCTAACCAGCCTGTTAGTACTTTGTAGCTGGAATAATTAAACAGCTACAAAATAATGAAATAGAATTACTTAATAACCTTTTCATAGCTGTGATGCAGTACGATATTCCCTCTCTCTCTCTCTCTCTCTCTGTGTGTGTGTGTGTGTGTGTGTGTGTGTGTGTGTGTGTGTGTGTGTGTGTGTATTAATAATACCACCCTGGTCTACTAGCAGCCTAGAACATTTTGTTTTGTTTTTTTTTTTCATGAAATGGTAAAATGGAGTTGATTCAAAAGTCAAATGCAGTTTTCCTTGTGGCTTTATACTTGTCCAACTGCAATGACAAGGGTTCTGTAAAGTTTCTCACAGGATGACTTATAGCTATACTTCTCAGACTACAGAAGCAGAACACTTAGGGTTTAACTGTGTAACAGGAGACTTGGATAGAACTGGATTTGTGGATCTCAGGAAATGCCAGATCTCTTTCCAGGTCTTGTTTTCCTGATCTGCTATTGTGAGATGATCTTAGTATCTATTGATCGAGTTGATCCTCTACTTTCCTCATTTGGCTTGGAACATTGGAAGCTACATTGAATGTCATCAGACATCACACTCCTCTTTCCCAGGGAAGGTGGATTTTAAATATAGGGTTGATTGACCTTGTAAATTTGAGTTGGAGTTGTAGAAAAGGAATCAAGAGCATCCTGTTCATTTTGGGTGTCCTTTACTGATGATAACCGGTCCCTGCATTTTAAGGATATCTGTTTGCACCCAAAGTCAAGATTTCTTTCCTGTTTGAATTTGAACCTGTAGAAGCAACACTGAACAGTACTCATGCACTAATTTCTCCTTATTTTAGGTTCTTCGTGATCTCATCAGAAACCAACAATCCTGAAATACAGTGTATGCATTTGTGTTTTACCCCAGTCATTTCCTGAATTCCAGTTCGCTACTGCAGAATGACATCCTTCCTGACCCTGACTGTGAAAACTCTATACAGTACCAGGCCTGCTTTTACTCTCCTCTCTGTCTGCAGCAAGGATAGCCAGATTTTACACACAGTAACACAATTGACAAGTGATCAATTGTGTTATTGATCACACAATTTTCAAACACTTTTATTAGCACAAATCACTCTCATAGCAAACTACACCCTTTTTGAGCAGTGTTGTGTTCAAGGTACATGGGATATAGAAGGCCACATTCTTTTCATCAGGAAGTTGGTCAACTGCAAGGGAATTTCCAAGATCCACAGTTTCCCTTGCTGGCATGCATGCAGATGGGTGGGCAAAGCTTAGTGTTTTTAAAATCAAATGTCAGTTTTGTTTTCTGTCATATGTTTTCTAATGTTTCATGAAAATCTTCATGGAAATCAGAGATAATTTAATACAGTTTGTAAGTAATAAGAGAACAATTTCACTTTTTTTTACAATTCTTACAAGGTACATACTGTATCCTGCATAAAGCACAGTTGATAGTAGCATCAGATAGAATCTGAGCTGTATTGTTGCAAGCATATCTCTCACTGTACAGGTCTTTGTGTTTTCCTACAATTTTATTTTAAAGAACAGTTTGTGTCAGTGAGAAGAATCTTCCTTATTCAGCATCAGAATCAGCTGCCACCACTATCTCTGCAGAAGAAAACTACTGCACATGGGGATTTGTCTACATACCCACCTTGTCTAATCTGCACAAATCAAATGATTTCTAAGTGAAACATTGTTAAGATTTGAGCTGCAATTTGAAGCTCTCTCTTTGGCTTTCACTGGCCCTAGAGCCTCAATTCCAGCCATGCTTGAATTCATTCACTCTTATTTATATTACCCACTTGTTCTCTTCTCCATCATGTAATGCTTCTTTAGTGGAGGCTACATCTGTAATTCTTCGTGATTAGAAGTGGTTGCTCTCTGCAAGTTTGCTGTCCCTCTCTTCAGTCATTAGCAAATTAAGCCAGGAGCCTTACAGTGGCAGGTTACTTGAATTGATGGATCTATGTTGAATTTTAGCTTTTCCCTTATTTCATCATAATTATATTTTCTCTTTCATTTAAGTTAGAAGTTAAGCTCTTTTGCAAACCCAGTTTCCTCTCCCCTCCTTCCTCCCTGCCCCCCATCGACCCCCTATCCCATGCCTTTTCAGCTTCCAGGGAAGGTGAGGCCTTCGATGGGGATCAGACTACAGTCTGATCTTAAAGGTCTGTCACATAATTTGGAGCAGGGCCTAGTCCCTACCACCTTGTGTATAGGCTGAGAGAGTATCCCTCTATGTGGATTGGGCTCCCAAAGTCCATTCCTGTACTAGGGATAAATACTAATCCACTATGGGAGGTCCCATAGATTAACCAGACCTCCAAACTAACATCTTTATTCAGGGGGTCAGGAACAGTACTCTGCTGGTTTCCCCAGTGTCATCCTGGGGTCCATGAGCAACCCCTTGTTCAGGCCAGCTGTTTCTGTGGGTATCTGCATGCTGGTCTTGAGCCCTTTGTTCATCACTCCTCCCTCTCTGCAACTGGATTCTGGAGTAAAGCTCAGTGTTTAGCTGTGGGTGTCTGCCTCTGCTTCCATCAGCTACTGGATGAAGGCTCTAGGATGGCATATAAGGTAGTCATCAATCTCATTATCTGAGATGGTTTTTAAGGTAGTCTCTCAACTATTGCTTAGATTGGTAGTTGGGGTTAACATTGTAGAACCCAGATATTTCCCTAGTGCCAGTTTCTCTTTAAACCTATAATGGCTCCATCTATTGTGGTATCTCTTTTCTTGCTGTCCTCTATTCTTCCCCTGACTCAATATTCCTGCTCTCTCCTGTCCTCCTCTCTCCTCCTCTTCTCCCCTTCTCTTTCTTCTAACTCCCTCTCTCCTCCCCCCACATTCCCCATTAGCTCAGGAGATCTTGTCCCTTTTCCCTTCTCTGGGGGACCATGTATGTCTCTTTTAGGGTCCTCCTTGTTTCCTAGCTTCTCTGGAGGTATGGATTGTAGGCTGCCACTCCATTGCTCTTTGTCTAAAATCCATATATGAGTGAGTACATACCATTTTTGTCTTTATATGACTGGATTATCTAACTCATGATAGTTTCTTCTAGTTCCAGCCATTTGCCTGTGAATTTCAAGATTCCATTGTTTTTTTTCCCACTGACTAGTACTCCATTGTGTAAATGTACCACATTTTCTCCATCCATTCTTCAGTTGAGGGACATTTAGATTGCTTTTAGGTTCTGGATTTTACAAATAATGCTGCTGTGAACAAGGTTGAACAGATGTCCTTGTATGAATGTGCATCTTTTGGGTATATGCCTAAGAGTAGAATTGCTAAATCTTGTAGTAGACTGATTCCCATTTTCCTGAGGAACCCCCATACTGATTTCCAAATTGGCTGGACGAGTTTGCACTCCCACCAGCAGTGGAGGAATGTTTCCCTTTCTCCACATCTTCTCCAGCATAAACTGTCATTGGTGTTTTTTATTTTAGCCATTCTGACAAGAGTAAGATGGTATCTCAGAGTTGTTTTGATTTGCATTTCCCTGATGGCTAAGGATGTTGAACATTTTCTTAAGTATCTTTTAGACATTATGGATTCCTCTATTGAGAATTCTCTATTTAGTTCTGTACCCCACTTTTTAATTTGATTGTTTGGTGCTTTGGTGACTAGCTTCTTGTGTTCATTGTATATTTTGGAAATCATCCGTCTGTCAGACAAGGGGTTGGTGAATATCTTTTCCCATATTGTTGCCTGTGGACTGTGTCCTTTGCCTTACAGAAGCTTCTCAGTTTCAGGAGGTCACATTTATTAACTGTCCATCTCAGTGTCTGTGCTTCTAGTGTTATATTCAGGAAGTGGTCTCCTGTACCAATTCATTTAAGGGTACTACCTACCTTCTCTTCTAAGAGGGTCAGTGTGGCTGGATTTAAGTTGAGGTCTTTGATCCATTTGGACTAGTTTTGCACATGGTGATAGATATGGATCTATCTGCAGTCTTCTATACCACAGCATCCAGTTATGACAGCACCATTTGTTGAAGATGTTTTCTTTTTTCCATTGTATAATTTTAGCTTCTTTGTCAAAAGTCAGGTGTTTGTAAGTGTGTGGGTTAGTAGAAGGGTTTTCAATTCAATTCCATTGGTCTACCTGTATATTTTTGTGCCAATACCAAGCTGTTCTCAGGACTGTAGCTCTATAATAGAGTGTGAAGTCAGGGATGGTGATGCCTCCAGAAGTTCCTTTATTGTACAGAGTTGTTTTGGCTATCTTGCATCTTTTGTTTTTCCATATAAAGTTGAGAATTGTTTTTTCAAGGTCTGTGCTGGGATTTTGATGGGGATTGCATTGAATCTGTAGATTGCTTTTGGCAAGATTGCCATTTTCACTATGTTGATCCTACCTATCCAAAAGCTTGGGAGATCTTTTTATTTTCTAGTATCTTCTTTAATTACTTTCTTTAAAGACTCAAAGTTCTTGCTACAAATGTCTTTCACTTGTTCGGTTAGTGTTACCCCATGGTATTTTATGTTGTTTGTGGAAATTGTAAAGGGTGATGTTTCTCTGATTTCTTTCTCAGCACATTTATCTTCTGTATATAGTAGGGCTACTGATTTTTTTTTTTTTTGAGTTAGTCTTGTATCCTGCACACTTTGCTGAAGGTATTTATCAGCTGTAGGAATTTCCTAATAGAGTTGTTTGGGTCATTTATGTAAACTATCAGATCATCTGCAAATAGTGAACATTTGACTTCTTCTTTTCCAATTTGTATACCCGTGATCTCCTTTTGTTGTCTTATTCCTCTAGCTAGATCTTCAAGGACAATATTGAAGAGGTATGGAGAGAGTGGACAGCCTTGTCTTGTTCCTGATTTTAGAGGAATCACCTTGAGGTTTTCTCCATTTAGTTTGATGTTGGCTGTTGGTTTGCTGTATATTGCTTTTATTATGTTGGGGTATGTTCCTGTTATCTCTGATCTGTCTAAGACCTTTATCATGAAGGGGAGTTAGATTTTGTCAAAGGCTTTTTCAACATCTAGTGGGATGATCATATGATTTTTCCTTTCTCAGTTTCTTTATATGTTGGATTACATTGATGGATTTTCATATGGTGAACCATCCTTGAATCCCTGGGATGAAGCCTACTTGATCATGGTGGATGATTTTTCTGATGTGTTCTTGGAGTGGATTTGCCAGTATTTTGTTGAGTACTTTTGCATCAATGTTCATGAGGGACACTGGTCTGTAGTTCTCTTTCTTTGTTGTGTCATTGTGTGGCTTGGATACCAGGATTATTAAAGCCTGGTAAAATGAGTTTGTCAATGACCCTTCTGCTTCTATTGTGTGGAATACCTTGAGGAGAACTGGTATTAGCTGTTTTTTTCAATTTCCAGTAGAATTCTGCACTGAAGCTATCTGACCCTGGGCTTTTTTTGGTTGGGAGAATTTTGATGACTGCTTCTATTTCATTAGGAGTTATAGGTCTATTTAAATTGCTTATCTGTTCTTGATTTAATTTTTGTAAGTGATATCTATCCAGAAAATTGTCCATTTTCTTTATATTTTCAAATTTTGAGGAGTACAGGTTTTCAAAGTATGACCTAATGATTTTCTGTATACCCTCAGTGTCTGTTGTTATGTTCCTTTTTTTATTTCTGATTTTGTTAATTTGCATGCTCACTCTCTGCCTTTTGATTATTTTGCATAAATGTTTGTCTATCTTGTTGATTTTCTCAAAGATCCAACTCTTTGTTACATTGATTCTTTGTATTGTTTTCCTAGTTTCTATTTTATTGGTTTCAGCCCTCAATTTGATTATTTCCTGGTGTCTACTCCTCCAGGGTGAGTTTGTTTCTTTTTGTTCTAGAGCTTTCAGTTGTGATGTTAATTCTCTAGTGTGACTATTTTCCAGTTTCTTTATGTGGGCACTTAGTGCTATGAACTTTTCTCTTAGCACTGTTTTCAAAATGTCCCATAAGTTTGGGTATGTTGTGTCTTCATTCTCATTGAATTCTAGGAAGTCTTTAATTTCTTTATTTTTAATTTCTTCCTTGACCCAAGAATGGTGCAATTGTGCATTATTCAATTTCCATGAGTTTGTAAGTTTTCTGCAATTTGTGTTGCTGCTGAATTCTAACTTTAAAGCATGGTGGTTTGATAAGATATAGGAGGGGTATTTTAATTTTTTTTTTTATCTGTTGAGGTTTGCTATGTTGCCAAGTATGTGGTCGATTTTAGAGAAGTTTCCATGTGGCTCTGAGAAGAAGTTATTTTTTTGTGTGTATTTGGATGGAATGTTCTATAGATGTCTGGTAAAACCAATTGGGGCATAACTTCTATTATTTCCTTTGTTTCTTTGTTAAGATTCTGTCTTGTGTTCCTGTCTAGTAGTGAGAGTGGGGTATGGAAGTCTCCCACTATAAGTGTGTGAGGTTTTGTGAATGATTTGAGTTTTAATAATATTTCTTTTACAAATGTGGATGCCTTTGTATTTGTGGCATAGATTTTCAGAATTGAGACTTCATCTTGATGGATTTCTCGTCATGAGTAGGAAATGACCTCCCTCATCTCTTTTGATTGATTTTACAGTCTAATTTGTTAGATATTAGGATTGCTACCCCTGCTTGTTTCTGGAGTCCATTTATTTGATTGGAAAATCTTTCCCAACCCTTAATTCTAAGCTACCACCTGTCTTTGAAGTTGAGGTGTGTTTCTTGTATGCAGGAGAAGCATGGATTCTGTCCTCATATCCATTTTGTTAGCCTGTGCCTTTTTATAGGTGAGGTAAGAGCATTAATATTGAGGGTTATTAACGAGCATTGATTGTTCATTCTTCTTTGTTTCTGATTTGTTGTTGGTGGTGTAATTGTGTGTGGATTTCCACCCCTTTTTTCTTTTGGCTGTTGGTAAAGTGGGATTATCTATTGTCTATGTTTTTCTGGTTGTAATTAACTTCCTTGGGTTGGAGTTTTCCTTCCAGTACTTTCTGTATTGCTGGATTAGTGGCTATGTATTGCTTAAATCTGGTTTTGTCATGGAATATCTTGTTTTCTCCATCTATATTGATTGAAAGCTTTGCTGAGTACAGTAGTCTGGGCTGGCATCCTTGGTCTCTTAGTGTTGGTAGAATATCTATCCAGGACCTTTTGGTTTTCAGGGTTTCCATGACGAAGTCAGGTGTAATTCTAATGTTACTTGACATTTTCCTGCTGCTCTCAATATTCTTTCTTTATTCTGTATGTTTGGGGTTTTGATTATTATGTGGTGAGGGGACTTTTTGCAGTCTACTCTATTTGGTGTTCTGTAAGCTTCTTGCATTTTCATTGGCATATCTTTCTTTAGGTTGGGGAAGTTTTCTTCTATGCTTTTGTTGATTATGGTTTCTGCACATTTGATGTGGGTTTCTTCACCTTCTATACCTATTATTCTTAGGTTTGGTCTTTTCATAATGTCCCATATTTCCTGGATATTTTGGGATTTCTTGGACTAAGATTTTCTTTAGTAGATGAATCTATTTTTCCTGGTGTATCTTCAACACCTGAGATTTTCTCTTCCATTTCTTGTATTCTGTTGGTTATGCTTGCATCTGTTTTTCATGATTGTTTACCCAGATTTTCTATTTCCACCATTCCCCCAGTTTGTGTTTTCTTTATTGTCTCTGTTTCAGTTTTCAGGTCTTGAACTGTTTGAATTGTTTCATTCATCTGTTTGGGCTTTCCGTAAGACATTTGTTGATATCTTGCAATTTTTGATTTGTTTTTTTCTTCCATTTCTTTAAGGGATTTTCTCATATCCTCTTTGAGGGCCTCTAATCATTTTCATGAAGTTGTTTTTAAGGTCATTCTCTTCTGCTTCATCAGTGTTGGCATGTTCAGGTCTTGCTGGTATAGAGTCCCTAGACTCTGGTGGTGTCATATTGGTTTTTCTATTGTTGAATGCATTTTTTATATTGTCTTCTTCCCATCCCTTCTTCTAGTGGATGCAGAAGGAGTCTCTTCTTCTTCTGGTGGGTATGGGACCAAGGTTCCCCAATGGGTGCAAGTAGGTCCAATACTCTGATGACTCTCCTCTTTCCATGGATGGAGGCAGGAGTAGTATTGTGCCCTTGGCAATCTCTGTGTGGGCTGGACCCCACAGGGATGGGATCCACAGTGTACTGTCCCCAGGCCTCACGTGGCTCTGAGCAGGGCACTGGCCATCATAATTATTTTTAAGAATTTATAGTCTTATTTCCTCATTATCTGCTGTGGATAACATTAATATTACCTCTTAGGATTTAAACAATATTCATTTTTACTTGTGCATGTGTATGCATGAATGCATGGTGTGTGTGTGTGTGTGTGTGTGTGTGTGTGTGTGTGTGTGTGTGTGTCACAGAGGGTGTTTGATCCCTTGGAGCTAGAGTTAGACACAGTAGTCTGCCCCAGTGTGTAGACAGAGTTTCTTTCATTATATGACAGCTCCCTCGTAGCTCCTCTCTGAGTCCTCTCACAAGAATTCTTCTCACCTGGTAGCCCTGCCTATACTTCCTGCCTGGTTACTGGCCAATCAGTGTTTTATTCATAAACATATAAGAGAAACATATATGCAGAAGGACATCCCCCATCAACAGTGTGGGTGCTAAGAACTGAACTCAGGTCTTTGGAGAACAATCACTCTCTTTTCTGCTGAGCCATGTCTCCATGCCTACTCTGAGCATTTGTGAAGGGACTAAATGAAGCAATGTATCTGGACAGTTTTGACTTCCCTTGGATCATCTTATAGGCCTAATAAATGGTGTTGTTAATAATAGTAGTTATTTCATATTATTTCTCATCTTGCATGAGTTGGTCTAGCGCCAAGTGAGATTGTCTCATGCTCCCTGAGATAGACTTATGTAAGACAAATTCTTTCAGGGTTATATAAATGCCCACAAGGGCAGGATGAACCAGAGCAAGGTACAAAGGCAAGGCTCAATCCCTCTACTGTGGCTCATAAATACACAGGCATGCCCTTTCCGGACCTTAGAATTATGAGAGCTTGACAGTTGTCCTGTCCATCAAAATTGGGAGAGGTGGAAGCTCAAATCCAGAAACAAATAAATGTGCTTTCACTCCAAATACTTAACCTTTCACTTTTTTGTCATTATAGAAAGCTGTGTGAAAACAGCTTGCATCAGATTTGCCTTTTTGTTTGTGTCAAATTACAAAAATTGTACATGTCAATGGCATCGTGTTCCACTTTGATTGTTGTTGTGCTGATAAGCATTGCACTATCAAAATCAACTTGGAGGGGGAAGGAGCTTATTTCATCTCACACTCAGGTAACAAACAGTTCATCACTGAGGAAAGACAGGGCAGGAACTCAAGGCAGGAACCTGTGGCAGAAACCATAGAGGAAAGCTGCTTCCTTGTGTCCTGCTCAGTGAGCTTTCTTAAGTAGCCCAGACCAATCTGTCTAGGAATTGCACCACCCAGAATAACCTGGGACCTCCTACATCAATTAGACAATAAGAAAATGTCTCACAGACATGGCAACAGGCTAGTATGATTGAGGCAATGCTTCAGTTGCGGTTCCCTCTTCCCAGGTAACTCTGTCAAGGTGACAGCTGAAGCAAATACTGGTACAATGCAATGTTTCAATACATTGATATATTGTGTACTTTGTTATTGTTGTTTTTATTGTAACTAAAACAAAAACTGTTGAGAAAAGGAGGACACCAGATCTCATTATAGATGTTTGTAAGTCACCATGCGGTTGCTGGGAATTGAACTCAGGACCTCTGGAAGATCAGTCAGTCCTCTTAACCGCTGAGCCATCTCTGCAGCCCCAAGTGGGCATGGTCAGCATTTCCCTCTACAATAATCCACTTTGGCATCACATTGACCATTCACTTGCCTTATTCTTCCTTGTATAATATTTAAATCATATTAAATGTATCTGATTCCTCAAACATTTTTTAATGTTTAAAAACTTCCCCAAATAAATTTTATAGCATTTTTGATATACTGAGTATGGTATAGCTGATTGTAGTCAAGCAATGAATGGGTAGAAAAAACATGGTGCAAATACACAGTGGAACATTATTCAGACATAAAAACAATGAAATTTTATCATTTGTATCAACATGGATGGAACTGGACATCATTATGCTCAGGGTAAAAACACATCCACAGATAGACCAGTACTGTGAGATCTCGCTGGTGTGTAGAATAATGGTGTGGGAAGGTGATATTACAGAAAGATGTAGTAGGTGGTTATCTGAGGCTCAGGAGAGAGAGAGAGAAAAGGGGGTTACATGAGGAAAGATCAATCAGAGAGTACTAAGTTCCAGAAAGTTCCCTCTTTTGGCTTCTGTAGACACACACACACACACACACACACACACACACACACACACACCACACTTGAATGCACAAACATCTGGTTCTGTGCATCCATTTTGTAAAGTCAATAAACAATTGACTTTTGCATCAAAACATCCTTACCTACCATTGACAAGATTTTACTACTGCAGACATAATTGTCAAGCTTTGATAGTCCTTTGAAATTGACTTGAAATGTATTGTATTTGTTTGGAAAAGCAGTTTCTTTTCCTTTCTTTTCTTTCACCCCTCCCCTGACTACCCACAAATGCTTTTCATGATTGTGTCCTTGGGATCCCGCAAGAGTGGCTCACAGCACCTTGGGTTTTGTTCTTCACTCAAAAGGTATTGATTACTGTCTCTTGCCTTTGCAGGCTGAACTGATGATCTCCTGATTGGAACTAGCAGAACAATTGCTGAAATCAAATAGGTAGCTTAGTAACTGTATTGATTGACAGTTCAGTGAAGTGGGGTCTCAGAGTCTAACTGCAGCACCAGGAGCAGGGAGCTCACCTTGGGTTTCAAACTGCATTTCTCTTTAGTTGTTGAAAATAAGTAATCTTGTTTGATTTGGTCAAAATTCTCTTGTTATTGACTTGTTTTCCTTGGCCTCCTATTGAGTGGGGGATGTTATTCACAAGTCTGGCATGATGCATTACTTAGTCTGTGTAGAAGACTCACATTCCTTGCCAGGGCCATGGTCAGGAAGGCCAGAGAGGAAAATAAATAAATAAAGGAAAAGATTTCCAGTAATTGGGTAGAGAAAGATGTGGGTCTAAGACCTCCCTTAACTATTCTACAAGAAGTCATTTTAGTTGAATTAACTTATGTTGGGGGTGGAAAAATTGGTCCTTATTTTTTAATTTTGAGGGGATTTACAGCACATTCTATCTTCTTAACAAAATAGTGGCAGGAATAGGGAATTACCTGCCAGCCTTAGCTGATGTGAAACAGACTTCAAGAACTTACCCTAGCATTCTCCCCAGAGTACACTACATGCTTTCCATTGGTGACAAAGGACCAAATTTTGCTGGAAATCTCAGACAAAGCTTGCCTTGTTTTTTCCCTGTTGGGATTTCAAAGGTTACTGAAAACAATGTCTCACAGAAAGTATAAAGAGGAAGAGGTTTTAATGATGAGATGTCATCTATGGTCTTGGTTTTTATTATAGCGTACTTTCACAAAGATTTCTTGGACTCATCCTTCAGCAGTCAACCTCCAAACTCAGCCCTGGATGTCTAGCTTATATGTAAACTAACACCAATTCGCCGCTGGTAGAATAGACTTTCAACCTCAGTTACTTTTTTAAAAAAGCTGTTTTTTCCCCCTTAAAACCGGGGGGGTGGGCATAAATAGAATGTCCAGTACTTTTCTGTATTTAAATTATCATTGTGCCATTTTTTAGCTATTTCATCTTTTGCATAACAAGGACTCAGTAGAGATGACCACAAGGTTGGGCCGATTTATGGGAACTTGAAGCTGTAAGGAAAGATAAGTTCTTCATCCTGTAAACAAGTGAAATCACTCCTTTGACTTTGATATTAGACTAAGAGGAATAAATATAAATACCTGAACAGGTATTTTGAGCACAGTGCTTACTTCTCAGTCTTCTTCCCTGGGCTCCTTGGTTTTCAGTACCTGGAGAATGGGTTCTTCCAGCTGTTCAACTAATTCCCTTTACCTCTGTTGCACCAGCTAATGTTCTAACTTCCATTTAACCTTAACCTAATTATTTCACTTCCTACTAGCCTTTCTTGCCTCTGAATTCCTAGGCATTGATGGATAGTGATGCAATGACCTTACTGTGTTTTATCTTGACTAGAGAGCAGATCCCTCCAATTCATTAAGGTAGACTGTTAAGTGTATCGTTCATAGCCTTACTTCCACTTTCTCCCATAGAACACCTGGTGACAGTGTATAAGATTGTTTATAGAATTTATAGAATGCTACTATTTTTGTAATGTGGAGTTGTTACAATTTATAAATCACTGAGGGAGTGTGTTGTCATTGGGAAACACTACTTGTTACAAAGTTCCCTATTCAGGGATATATACTCCCCAACATACTGCTCTGAAGGAAGTATCATTTCCAACTATTTAATGAGTTGTTTCTAAAGCCTGAAAAGAAGTTGGATCACACACCTGCTACCAATTCTGATACTGTCACTCATTTAACAGGAGCCACAGTTGACCCAGCTGTGCATTCTGGGCTTACACAAGTATTAGAGGAGAGGAGAGCAGAGGAGAGGAGAGGGGAGACAGAGGAGAGGGGAGGAGAGACAGAGGATAGGAGAGGAGAGTGGAGTGCAGGGAAGGCGAGGGGAGGGGAAGGGAGGGGAGGGGAGGACAGACAGAGTAGAGGAGATGAGATGAGAGGACAGGACAGGAAAGCAGAGAACAGGAGGTTATAAGGGTGGTGACTTTCAAACCCAGACAGAACAGGAGCATCAGTACCCATGCTCTTTAGTTACCACTATTAGGTTTTGGATGATGTGGACAAGTTCCAGAGGACAGAGATAGATTATTTGAGAGTTTTTAATACCACGGGCAGGCAGAGAAACAACTGCATGGCTGCAGTTTGAAAGAGAATTCAGCTTGAGCAGCACCCTGACAGGCAACATGCTTGACCTCTCCTAAGAGAATCAGCACCCATGTGATGGAAGAGGGAGCCTCTTCTTATTCCTTCTGAAGTGTGGAGAACCATGGGTTGGCTTGGCCTAACTACCTTGAGAAGTATATGTGGAGGCACAGATAAGGATTCATGGAACTAGGTTCAAATATTAAATATGATTTATTTCGGGGAGAAGTTACTTACATAAGAAGCAGACGGCCACCACAAGTATGCATCACAGGTTTTTCAGGTTGGAGTCAATGGCTCCTGAGGCACAAAGTGCCTTCCAGTTTCTGAGAGACTGATGCACCCCCTCAGGCCATAAAGCATTCAGGCCACTTGGTGTTTCTCTGTATGTTCTCTTAATAGTCAAGGAGCAGGAAGACTTGACAGGACAAGTGGTCTTAGATATTAATCTTGTGTACTCTGTATGACTTTCAAACTTCATTGTATCCTGGCAACTACAATTGTATTGATTCTGGCAATTGCCATTATATTCTGTTCTTGATAAAGGTATAAAAGTCTAAATGCTCTCAATAAAACTGTTATAGACTCAGTTGTGCTGTGGTCCCTCCAATTGGCCTGATTTAATTCCTGAAAGTCATATGAGGTGACCTTGGCCTGCCAAGTAAACCAGCACTTATACTGAACATGAGAGAGGTTCATAGTAAGAGGCTAGAGCCAGGCTTTCTGTCCCAGGCAGGAAGCAGGGAAATGAACAGGGAACAGGATGTTGCATTCCTTTGATGTAGACTCTGTAGACAGACTTCCCATGTTCTATCACTGTGAAGACTGCTAGCTGAACTTTCAGATAATGGTCCAGCAGGGAGCCTGTAAGTATTTGAGGGAGGAGACTTGAGCAAGGGCTGCATTTTGTGACCATTAAGAAGAAAAGCATTTTAACAGCTGAGTAATAGTCCACTGTGTGAATGTACCACATTTTCTTTATCCATTCCTCAGTTGAGGGACATCTAAGTTGTTTCCAGGTTCTAGATATTATGAATAATGATGCTATGAACATAGTTGAGCAAATGTCCTCATGTTATGATTGAGCATCATTTGGGTATATGTCCAGTAGTAGTATATCTGGGTCTTGTGGTTGATTGAGTCCCAGTTTCTAGAGAAACTGCCATGACAATTTCCAAAGTGACTGTAAAAGTTTCCACTCCCATCAGCAGTGGAGGAGTGTTCCTCTTGCTCCACATTCTCTCCAGTATGAGCTGAGCTGTCATTTCTGGGTTTTCTTGTTTGTTTGTTTGAGCTCTGGTGGTTTTATTAAAGGAAAGGTTTTCTGGTTTACTTCTTACCAATCTGTTCTGGCATGTTTCTAATAATATCAGAGTCACCTGGGTCAGTGATAGCCAGTGCACATACTCTGTAGTATTTTCTACATGCTGTGCCCAATTCAATGTTATTGCCACTGTGGAGATGGACACCAGTTTTAGCCAACATGGCATAGTATTCTATTTCAGATTTCCTCAAAGCCTGGCAGTTGTTGATGAGGACAACCAACTTCTACTTGCCCTGTCTGATCATCTTGGGAGTCTGTTTGTATCCCAGCATGTACTTCTCACTTTCCATAACAAACTGGAGCCTAGAGTTGATTGATTCCAGGAACTTTTTCATCTTTTTTGTGGCCACCATCTTCCTGCCTTAGGTGCAAGACAGCCTCCAGCCAAGAGCAGCTGCCAAGATCTCATTTGTGTTTTTGATCTCAGTCATTCTCATGGGTATAAGATAGAATCTCAGAGTTGTTTTGTGGTGGGGAATGTCCTTCTGTATGCTGGGAATGTATGTTTCTCTTAGGTTAATTAATAAAGCTGTTTCAGCCAATGGACAGGCAGGATGTAGCCAGGCAGGAAGGATAGGCAGACCTACCAGAGCAGGAGAAAGTGGGGAGAGGACACAGACAGGGGTCTCAAGAGAGATGCCACATAGCTGCCAAGAAAGCAAGAGGCTTGGGCATCACCAATAAGCCAAGACCACATGGATATACATAAAGAGAAATGGGTTAATATTTGAGAAGTCTAGCCAATAAGAAGCCAAGCCATCAACCTAACAGTTTATAATTAACATAAGCCTCTGTGTGTTTATTTGGGACTAAACAGCTGTGGGACCAGATGGGACAGAAACTTTCATCTACAGTTTTGATTTTCATTTTCCTGATGGTTAAAGATGTTGAACACTTCTTTAAGTGTTCTTGGACATTTGAGATTATTCTATTGAAAATTTAAGTGTTCTTGGACATTTGAGATTATTCTATTGAAAATTCTCTGTTTAGATCTATTATCTATTTTTAAATTGGCATATTTGGATTTTTTTTTTTTTTTGGCTTTTCGAGACAGGGTTTCTCTGTGGCTTTAGAGGCTGTCCTGGAACTAGCTCTTGTAGACCAGGCTGGTCTTGAACTCACAGAGATCCGCCTGCCTCTGCCTCTTGAGTGCTGGGATTAAAGGCATGTGCCACAAATGCCCGGCTTGCATATTTGGATTTTTGATGTCTAGTTTCTTAAATTTTTTATATATTTTGGAAACCAGCCCTCTGTCAGATGTGTGGTTGGTGAAGATCTTTTCCAAATCTGTAGGCTGCCACTTTGTCTTACTGACAGTGTCCTTTGTCTTATAGAAGCTTTTCAGTTTCATGAGGTCCCATTTATTGTTTATTTTAGTGCTTACACGATTGGTGTCCTGTTCAGAAAGTTGTCCCCTGTGCTATTGCATTCAAGGCTATTTCCCACTTTCTTTTCTATCAGGTTCACTGAATCTGGATTTATGTTGAGGTCTTTGTTCTACTTGGGTTTGAATTTTGTGCAGGGTGATAGATATGGATCTATTTGCATTCTTCTACATGCTGACATCTAAGTTATACCAGTACCATTTGTTGAAGATGCTTTCTTTTTTTCCATTGTATAATTTGGTTGCTTTGTAGGTATGTGGATTTATATCTGAGTTTTTGGTTTGATTCCATTGATCCACCTGTCTGTTTTTATGCCAATACCATGTGGGTTTTATTTCTGTAGCTCTGTAGTAGAGTTTGAAATCAGGGATGGTGATACCTCTGGAACTTCTTTTATTGTGCAGAATTGTTTTAGTTAGCCTGGGCTCCCCACCCCCACCATATGAAGTTGAATATTGTTCTTTCAAGTCTATAAAAAAACGTGTTGGGATTTTAATGAAGACTGCATTGAATCTATAGGTTACTTTTGGTAAAATGGTCATTTTTACTATAGTAATCATGTCAATCCATGAGCATGGGAGATTTGTAGGCAAATGGATGGAACTAGAAAATATCGTCATGAGTGAGGTAACCCAGACTTTCCCAAAACAAACATGGTATATACTCACGCATAAGTGGATAGTTGTTGCAGGGGACAAGTCCAAATGGGTAGCGTCTTGGGGGAGGGGGTGAGAAGGTACGGAATCAATGGTACAGACTCCTGGAGGCAGGTGAAAAGTGAAAGCCCACTCTTTTATTGAGGGTAAGGGCAGCCGCTTATACCCACTCCCAGGTCCCAGGGGCAGTGTCAATCTGGAATGCTGTGTTGTCTCTCTTTCTCAGTGGCTCAGGCCATCATGATGTCAGTGGTCTCCAGGCCTCAAGGCAGCCTTCAGGTTGGCTCAAGAGAAAGATATGCTTACTCATGCTTGACTGGCCCCCTAAGGGATAACTTCAGCTAAAGTTCCTAGCAATATTGGATATGTAGAATGAACTGGCCATTTCCTGTGACCAGACAAGACTTGAACTGGAGGGAGTGGGAAATCAATGTAGCCACATAACCTTCAACATACAATCTGTCCTGCCTATAGGATGCATGGGGATTGGTGTATAGCCACAAAATCAACTAGCCTGGACTCATAGGGTTCACTGAACCTAAACCAACAACCAGTGAGCCTGAATAGGAATGATTTGGTCACTCAGCATGTATGTTACAATCATGTAGCTTGATCCTCTTATGGGACTCCTAAGAGTAGAAGCAGGTGCTGTCTCTCACTTTTTTTTTCTGGTTTTTGGAACCCTACTTGGCATAATGTATTGCCTTGCCTAGCCTTAATACATGGGAAGGTATGTAGTCTTACTGAAACCTGATATGCTGTGTTTTTGTTGGTATCCATGGGAGGCCTGCTCTTTACTGAACAGAAACAGGAGGAGTGGACTGGGGATTGGGGAGGGAGCAGAGGTGGGGGAGAAGCTGGGAGGAGAGGAGGGAGGGCAAACTAGCTGGGATGTAAAATAAGTAAGTATATCAATTAAAAATAAAGGAAAGGAGAAGGGAAGGAAGGAAGAAGAAAGGAAGAAAGAAAGAAAGAAAGAGTATTTCTACCAGACACAGGGCTGAATGTATTTCTTGAAAAATGATGATGCTTTCTGGACTTCTTTGGAAAATAAAAAGGCAAAGCTATGACTAGATCAACCCTTTCCCCTCATCTTCTAGTGTCTTAACACTGGCCACCAATGATAAAACCTTTATGGCCTTTTATAGCTTAATGGTTTTTCACTCAATATTAATTTGTTCTTGAGGCATAGATTATTTCTGCCAGTACAGAAAAGCCAGTGGGTAAAATACTAAACATGTTCCCTGACAAAATTCAATATTCTAAAAGAAAATAATACTATAAGACCTTTTTTTGTAAAGTGTGTTTAAATAATAAAATAGAGTGAAACACAGATATGGTGATGGTATGTTTTTGTAGGTTAGCTGCTGGCTCATAGTAAATAAGCTGTAGTTCTAAATGTTAAGCCCTAGGTTATATTCATTAGGGCCCTCCATCCACTAATCAAAACATTCCTGCAATATCCATTGAGTTGTCTAGCACACATGTATTGAGTATTTTACAAATGCACAGAACATATCTATTGTGATTTATTTTCCCATTCATTATAAAATAAAACTTGGAGGTAAATATTATAGGTAAAACTTGAGATAATCATAAATAACTTAGACACACAATATCACCATCCACTTTCTAGAACCTTCAAGCCCCACCTCTTCTTCCAAGGGCCTCTCTTTCCTAAGTGCAAAGGAATGCCATGATCCATTCTGACCAGCTGGATGAGAAATCTGACTGACTCTGGAACCAAAGCCTAAATCCATTGGACGCTGGACCACAACATAGACAAAATTCCCATAACATGGTCCCTCTTTTGTCCAATTAAAAAGGAAAGGTTCTAACTCTCACATAGTAAAACTATCATCAATAACAATTATTATCAGGTATTGTCCAAAAAGGAAGGAAAGGTATTAACCTTACCAAATTGAAACTATATATAATAAGAACAATTATCAAGTAAGAAATACATTCATGATGCCCTGTCAATTTGTGTTTGTCAAATTAGAGAAAATACTCCATCTGGTGTCGTTTTCTGAAGAGTCCAAAGTTTTGTCCCTAATTTACTTTCTACCATGATAAAGGAGAACTGTAACTGTAACTATCTAATCTTTAAGCTCTCAAAGGTCTGAGAAGAATATAATATTACCTGAGTAAACAGGAAGTGCAGAGCAAGCGACTTCCAAAATTGTAAGAAATGACAGAAACAGCTGGCTGACTGGAAAGTCACCCTAAGTTCCTCTGTAGTGTTGGGGCAACCAACTTCAGCCTATGGGCCTAGAATATCTGACAGACATTTCTGAGAAGCATGAGGTTATGTTTTTGTTCCCCCAGAAAATGAAGGGCTGTGGATTCATTCAGGGTTGAAGAGGTCAGGTTTGGTCTAGGAAGACCCCCTGTAAATCCTGGCTACAGACATAAAGAAATAAACAGAAAAACTAGAAGACATACAATGTATATTTTACCTGCTCAAAAAGGTTGGTTTTTTCAGTTGTGATTTGTTTTTTGTTTTTATGTCTGTTTGTTTTTTTGTCAGCCATAGAAGGGAATTTCCAGCTTCTCACTAAAGGCTTTGTCTACTCCATTCTTACTGCTCTGTTAGTAAAGAAACTTGATGAACTTTTACATCCTGTATACTATACCCTATTTCTTAGCTTTTAAGTTTTTTCATAGTTCTTCTGCTATGTCTAAATTGTTAAATCAGTTTCATGTAATTACAGCTTCATTTACTTGATTTTTTTTTGAGAAAAGAACCTTTTTAAAGGAAATTTAGTCTGTGTTTTCTGAAAAAGAAACCCTTCTTTTCTATATAAAGTAGTGATGTCAAGTGGAATTTTCATTTTCTCACTATAAGTACTCATATAGTTTTTTCTTGCATCTGTTTTATATTACTCATATAAAACATAACACATTGATTTATTTATCTGCTGTTTGTATGTTGTATCACTTTTATTGTTTTATTTGACTTCTCAAATATATAAACAAATCTTTCTGAAATGATTAGTTTTTCTATAAAAATCATTAATTGTGTTCACTATGGCATATCTATACTCAAATTATATAGAAAGATATGAAAATAAATATATTTTATGAGAAAAGTAGGCTGTACCAGAAATTCACTGAAGTAAGAGAGCAGAATTCTTTGTGATTCTTTACTAACAGTTGTAAATGCTTGATAAAGAAAGCCTCTTCCTAAATTTCTATGGGTAGTTTTGTTTTCAATTAGATATATAAATTTAAAATATTTATTTTCCCCAGAAAAGTTTCCTCATTCTCAGTTGTAACTGTCATTTCACATTATCTTTCCAGTAGATTTTCACTGTAATCTACTGCTCTTCAAAGGGTGAATACAGGTGTTGCTTCTGAAAAAGCACTTGAGTCACCAAGAGTTCTCAATGTGAAGGGCTAGAGAGATGGCTCCACGGGAAGAGCACTTATTCTACAACCATGAGAACTTGAGTTTGAAGGTCCATCACTTGTACACACACACACACACACACACACACACACACAAATTAGGCATAGCTGTTTATGTCTATAATCCTAGCATTGGGTGGTGGTAACAGGTAGAGTCTAAGAACTCACTGGCCTTCCAGCCTAGTCAAAGAGGTAAGCTTCCAGTGCAGTGAGGGATCCTTATTCACACACATATCTACTTACATGCTCATCTTCACTCACGATAGCATATATACAGCACACACACACACACACACACACACACACACACACACACACACACACGAGGGTGGATTTACACAAAAGTAAAAACTTCTCCATATTCATGATTATTTAATAAGAAAATATTGTCCTTTATATCTCCAAACATCATGTCCTTTCCATCTAGCATCTAACTCTAATATAGGTCTTGCTGTAGAATAGTATTTTTTTAATTTTTAAATTACTACTTATATTTACATATTCATCCCCCCATTCTCTCACCCTCCCATCCTCCCATGTTCCCCCCAGCCCCCCAACCCATCCCCAGGGATAGTGAGGCCCTCCACCAGGGACCTTCAAAGTCTGTCATATCATTTGGGGAAGGGCCTAGGCCCTCCTTTCTGTATCTGGGCTGCAACAGTATCCCTCCATAGGGAATGGGCTCCCAAAGTCCATTTGTGCTCTGGGGTTAAAGACTGACTCCACTGTTAGAGGTCCCATAGACTGCCTTGGCCTCCTAGCTGTCACCCACATTCAGAGGGCTTGGTTCAGTCCAATGCTGTTTCCCCAGCTTTATGACTAGGGTCTCCATGCTCTCACTAGGTTGGGTCAACTGTTTCTTCGGGTTTCTGCAGCATGGTCTTGGCTCCTTTGCTAATCCCTCCTCCCTCTCCATAACTGGATTCCAGGAGTCTGATTCAGTGCTTAGCTGTGGGTGCCTGTATCTGCTTCGGACAGCTACTAGATGAAGGCTCTAGGAATGGTAACCAAGGTAGACACCAATCTCTTTATAGGGGAAGGGCATCAATGGCATTTTCTCCACCACTGCTTGGATTCTTAGTTGGGGTCATCCCTGTGGATCCCCTAACATTTCCCCTGTGCCAGACCTTTCTTCATACCTGTACCATCTCCCTGTAGCAAGGCATCTCCTAGACTCCAAGAGAAGACTACACAGTCCCTCAAAGAAGGGGAGGGGGACAAGAACCCCTGAACAAAGTGGGGGCAGGGAGGGTGGAGAGGAAGGAGGTGGAAAGGGAAGAAGGGGAGGGGGAGGAGAACAAGAGGACTGAGAGAGGGGAGGAATAGAATAGTATTTTAAGATTTGTAGCATGACTAATAAAAACCCAAAGACAGATGTTGAGGTTCAAGCTGAAGATGAGAAAAGCAAAACAGCCAACCACTAGAGAGTTCTTACCTCTACCAAGGCTGGATGATCCTGCCTCAGCATGACTGCATGACTGATTATTGACTGAGACCCTGAGCTTCTGTCTTATAGTCCTGTCTAGTGCTGGGATTAAAGGTGCGCACCAGCAATGCCCAGTTTCTATGGCTAAATGTAGCTGCTAGAATTAAAGGAATGCCACCACTGCCTGACCTCTATGGCTGTGGCTAGCTTTGCATTCTGATCTTCAGTCAAACTATATTAGAGCATAAACAAAATATCATCACAGATGTGTTACATTGTTTATGCTGTGGAACACTCATTTAATGGTGCAAAGATGTGTTGCATTCTTTTACGTTGTTTAACTCTGTGAAGCTGTGTTACTTTGCCTGTCTAAAACACCTGATTGGTTTAATAAAAAGCTGAATGGCAAAAAGCAAGGTAGGAGAAAGGATAAGGTGGGGCTGGCAGGCAGAGAGATTAAAAAGGAGGAGAAATCTGGGAATGGGAACAAGAGAACAAGAAGAAGAGGAAGTTAGGGGCCAGCCAACCCGCTACCCAGCCAGTCATGGAGTAAGAGTGAAAATAAGGTATACAGAAATAGAGAAAGATGAAGCCCATAAGCAAAAGATAGATAGGATAATTTAAGAAAAGCTGGCTAGAAATAAGCCAAACTAAGGCTGGGCTTTCATAAAAAGTAAAAGAGGAAAAGAGTGGAAGAGTGAAAAAAACAACCAACCACAAGATCTGTTTATTATTTCCATACTATTTTTACTGGGACACTGTGGACTTTACATAATATATCTAATCATATGTCTGTAGGTTTTGCTTCATTTTTAATTTTAGATTCATTTTTATTTTTTAATTATATATGTATGTATAATCTTTGTAAGGGTATGTACACACGTGAGTGTGATGCACACACAGCTCAGAAGAGGGTAACAGATGCCTTGCAGTTGGAGTTACAGGTGATTGTGAACTGCCTTATGGAGGTTTTGGGAACTGAACTCTGGTTCTCTGCCATAGGAGTGCATGCTTTTACCTGCTGAACCTTTGTTTCTTTTTCTTTTTCTAATGGTCATTTGTTTTCAAAAACTCAATGGAATGACTAAATGAGTTATTTCAGAGTTAGCTTAGATTATTCATTTTAAAAATCAACTTTATTATAACAAAAATAAAAGGTGTCACGTACCACTATTAACCAGATTCAATACATCCAGATCCAACCAGTCTATGTACTTCAGGAACTTCTATCCAGTTTGAATATGTGTTCCGAAGCTGTGGGACTTCATGTTATACTTTTACAGTTTCACTATTGAATATATTTTTACTTAGGTACCTACCACCAAAACCAGAAATCCATGCAAGTTATAAATAGAAAAGCAATTAACATTATGTCCTCTTTCATAACTCATGTCCATTATCTGCATTTCATCCTTCCTTATTCCCTAATATTTAGTCTCTCTTGCTTTTTTCTACTTACATCCATGTGTACATTTGTTTACACAAATGCATATATTATTGGCTAGATTCCATAAATGAGGCAAACTCTGTGGTCTTTTGATTTCTGAGATTGTATGGCCTTACTTAATATTATACATTGTAAGACGATCGATTTTCCTGCAATTTTTGGCATTATATTTTTCTTTAAAGCTAAATGGTATCTCTCTCTCTCTCTCTCTCTCTCTCTCTCTCTCTCTCTCTCTCTCACACACACACACACACACACACACATACATACATACATACATATATATATATATATATATATATATATATATATATAACATTTTCATTACCCATTCCATCCATCTGTTGATAGATATCTAGATTGATTCCTGTCCTTTGTTGTAGTGAATGAAGCAGCCATGGACATGAGGGTGTATTTATCACTATGATAGGGTATGGAAGGAAATAGCTAAACCTTATTACAGTTTTATTTTTAATATTTTGAGAGACTTCCAAATTGATTTTCACAATGACAATGTTAATATGAACGCACAGTAAAAGAGAATAAAGGTCACCCCCTTTCCACATCCACTTCAGCATTTTCTCTCAGATTTGTTGCATTTCCCTGGTAGCTAAGGATACTGAACACTTTAAAATAGTTATTGCTTATTGGTGATTTTTAGTAATCTATTATAAAAAAGTGAAAAATTGAAAATTAGTAAAATCAGAGATAAAAGACTGTCATTACAACGAACTCCAATGAAATTCAGAACATCAGAAATTCCTATGAAAATCCATACTCTGAAATGCTGGATAACACAGAAGAAATAGAAGAATTTATAAATGCATATCACTACCAAAAACAAGCCCTGAAGACATAAATAATTCAAAGACACCCATTGCAAGTGAGGAAATTGAACCCTTTATTATAGGCCTCCACTCAAAGCAAAGCCCATGACCAGATGAATTCATTGCTGAATTCTATTAAAATTTCAAAGAAGACCTCATGCCAATTATTCTTAATGTGATCTATAAGCTAGAATGTGAATGAGCATAACCAAATTCATTCTAGGAATTCAGTATTATACCAATCTAAAAGCCAAGTAAAGGCAATAAGGAAAATAAAACCACAGACCATTTATTTTGATGAACATAACCAAAAATTTTCAGCAAATACCTGCAAATTGAACTCAGAAACACAGTGAGAAGATTATACAATATAACCAAGTGGGCTTCATTTGAGAAAGACAAAATTGCTACAACATACATAAATCAATAGATATAATACACCCTGTAAATAAATTTAGGGACAGAAAACACATAATTATTTTTATTGGCAGTGAAAGGTGTTTAACAAAGTTCAGCATACCTTCATGATAAAAGTTCTGGAGAAGCCAGACAGTGATGGTCCATGCCTTTAATCCCAGCACTCAGGAGGCAGAGGCAGGCATATCTCTGTGAGTTCGAGACCAGCCTGGTCTACAAGAGCTAGTTCTAGGACATGTTCTAAAGCTACACAGGGAAACCCTATCTCAAAAAAAAGTTCTGGAGAATTTATGAATAGATGAAACATACCTCAGAATAAGAAAGCCTATCCATATCAAACCCATTTTCAACATTAAATTGAATGGAGATAAACTGAGAGCATTTCTTTAAAATTAGGAATGAAACAAGAATGCCCACCATCTCTTCTCTTATTTGAGATAGTGCTTGAAGTCTTAGCTATAACAATTAAACAAGAGAAAAACATAAAAAGAATAATAGTCAGAAAGAAAGAAGTCAAACTACCCTTATTTGTAGACAACATGATTCTTTACTTAAAAGACTCTGTACTAGAAAACTCTTGGACCTAATAATCCAAACTAAGCTTGCATGAAATAAAATTAATTAAAAAACAAAACAAAAACCTTCATTTATACTAACAGTGTACTCCCCAAAAAGAAACTAGGTAAAAATATTCCTTTCAAAATGACTTTTAAAAATAACTAACCAAAGAAGTGAAAGACATTTGTAATGAAAACTTGAATAATTTGAAAGGGAAATCACAGTAGATTCTAGACTGATTATTCTTAGATTGACAGAATTAATGTTGTGAAAATGGACATTCTATCAAAGCAAATTTACAGATTAAATTAAATACTTTTCAAAATTCCAGTATCCTATTTGACAGGGTTATAGAGAACTAGAATTCACATGGAACCCCAAAATACCAAGAATAGTCAAATAATCCTAAGGAGTAAGAATATTTCTGGAAATATTATAATCCTGAACTTCATACTGCAGGAATATGGTGATAAAGATAGTCTGACACTGACCTCAAAATAAACTTGCAGACCAGTGCTATAGAACATAAGACCAAAACTAAAATGACAAAGCTATATACCCTCTTAAGTTTTGACAACAGAAGCAAATATATGCGTTGTAAAAAACGTAACCTACTCAACAAGTGGTGCTACCAAAGTTGGATTTCTACATGCAGAAGTATGAAATGAAATTCATCTTTCTCCTTGTATAAATGCAATTCTAAATGGACCACAGACCTTAATCTAAAATGTGAAACACTGAAACTTCCAGAAGAAGATATTGGGGATACCCTTAAAAATATTGGGGTAGGCAAGTACTTTTTCCCCCCTTTTCACCAAATCTCCACCACAGTTTTCTCCTTTTTTCACTCCTCCCAGCTTCCCCCTCATTCAGTTGAGGAACATCTAGGTTGTTCCCAGGTTCTGGCTATTATGAATAAAGCCACTACAAACATAGTTGAACATATGGGAGGGTGGGTCATCCTTTGGGTATATGGCCAAGTGTGGAAGAGCCAGGTCTTGAGGTAGATCAATTTCCAATTTTCTGAGGAACTGCCATATTGATTTCCAAAGTGGCTGTACAAGTTTGCATTCCAAACAGCAATCGAGAAGTGTTCCCCTTGCTCCACGTCCTCAGCAGCATGATCTGTCACTTGTGGATTTAATCTTAGCCATTCTGACAGGTGTAAGATGGAATCTCAGTGTTGTTTTGATTTGCATTTCCCTGATGGCTATGGATGTTGAAAATTCCTTTAAGTGTTTCTCAGCCATTTGAAATTCTTCTGTTGAGAATTCTCTGTTTAGATGAGAAACCCATGTTGTCTTCATTTAAATTATTCTTTGTGTCTTTCATAGCATGCATCTCCATCCCATTCATTTCCCCATCTCTTCATATCTACCTTCTGCCCTTGCAACTTTCCTTCCAAAACAAAACAAAATAAAATTTAAGAGAAAAAAGAGAGGAAAAAAAAAATCTTGATGTGGGAAGTGCTTCTGTGTATGTGCTTGTCTTACTGGATGATAAATAAAATGCTGTTTGGCCAATGAGGCAGCAAGTTAGGCAGGACTAGGAGTCAAAGAGGATTCTGGGAAGTGTGATTGAGAAGTGGTGATACAGGCAGGAAGTGACATAGCAAGGAGACTCATATTTAAGTAAGGAGAAACAGGAAGTGTCCCATTTTCCCCTCCACTCTTCCTCCAGTGGCACGATGTCATCCACCGGCAAGGAGGGACACCAATGAAAGGTGTCTGATAAGATAAGTCTTATAAAATATATAGATTTATGATAATTAAGACTGAGCTAACAGATGAGAATCCTAGTCAATGGCCAAGCAGCATTTGAACCTAATACAAGTCTCTCTGTGCATTAATTGGGGCCCTAACTCAGGTGGGTGGATGGCATAGAGTGCACATAGAGTGCTCAGAGGCCTTTGGCGGAAAGATTTATCGTAACACAATCTCATCATAGAAGCTGTAGTGTGACACAGTGAGGGCCCAGCATTGATTGGGTATCAGAAACCAGAGGCCTCAAACCAGACCAATGACTCTTTGCAATGAACACTTGCAAGTAAAGATATATGAATAAAAGGCTTTACTGTGTGACTCACTGTATCCTGTATTTTAATTGTATTATTTGTTTCCTTGGTATCAAATTTCTTGAGTTCATTACATATTAACCCTCTGTCAGATGTGGATTTGGTGAAAATCTTTTCCTATCTTGTAGACTGCCATTCTGTATTTTTGAAGGTGTGTTTACCTCAGAGAAGCTTTTCAGTTTCATGAGGTCCCATTTTCAAGAACTTTTTGACTTGGTAACCAAAAGCAGATGAACTATCCCCAGGTACCAACAGATGGAATTCAATGATATAAAACCCAAAAGTTTCTGGACAGCAAAGAAAACAAACACCCACAGAAAGGGAGAAAATATCTACTAGCTATATGTTAGACAAGGGGCTAGTATCCAGTAATTACAAAGAATTGCAGAAGTTAAATACCAAGGAAATAAAGAAGCAAATCAACAAGCAGGCAAATGAACTGTTTATAATGTAAACTTTAATATCTTTTTCTCATAAAGGGGGAGATGGTATTCATCTCCCCCTTGTATTGTCTAAATTCTTTTTTGCTTCTGTTCCTACTCATTTTCTGCTTGTTACATTTTCTTTCAAACCACTGATAAAGTTAATTTTCTGTCACTGTGAATAAAAGGGCTGGGGATGAGATATGTCCTTCTAAAGCATGCCTCTAGAGACCAATTTATATTTTTGGTTGCCAGCCTAGCCTTTAATGGCTGAGTCATATCAACAGACCCCTGGAGACCAATTTAATCTATTCAGTTCTCACCGTTTTATAATTGATTCAGTTCTAAACCCATAGATGTATCAACCTAGTGATGAAGTTAGTGCCCTTGTGGTCTGACCACCTATGAATAGTGTGGTGATTAAGCTTTCAATATGTAAGCCTCTGGGGGATCTTCTGCAGCTGGACCCAAGTAGTCATATTTAATTTCTACTCATTTTCTTTAGACCCCCTCTCTCTTTCTCTCTTTCTCTTTGTGTGTATGTATGTATGTATGTATGTATGTATGTATGTATGTATGTATGTGTGTGTGTTATGTTGATATCATACTTCCTCTATTTCATTCTTTTGTTCAATTTTTTCCCTCCTATTTATTAGGTGATATCATGAATGTAAATTACATCCAATGACACAGGGGATTTCCACACTCATAATGTGCTGTTGTTTTTAACTATGTTACAGAAATTTATAAACACATGTTAATTTATGTGATTTGATGGAAAGTGAATAGAGTCCTTTAGATTTTAGTCAAGAATAGTTTTGGTTATATTTGTAAAATTAGTATTTAGTTTTATTCTCTTAAATGATGTTGTATAATTTAGCCAATTTATTTTCTAGTTTTATTTCTGCTGTTGTGATAAAATATCCTCACAAAACTACTTAAAGGAGAAGAGGTTTATTTCAGTTTAGCATTCTGTAAGCTAAAAGCAGCAGGAATTAAAACAGATGGGCACGTGACTTTTGCAGTCGAGGGCAGGGAGATGTTAATGTGTAACTATTCATTTGTTTGGTCTCTTAGCTTGATTATTTCATTCTCATACATTTGAAGAAATATAATGATTTTCATGTAAAAAGCAACAGAATGATTATTATAGAAAAAGTATGTATTGACTAACATGAAATTTTGTGAAAATTAAAATCTATGAGGTGCTTGCTACCAAGAAAAGACACATTTTAATATGATTCAGTCTATTTATCATTCCAGATTGTTTCACTTAAAAATCATTCAAGAGAGAAAGAAAGAATGCTGGTCTAATGGCTAAATGTAGAATTGCTCTTACATAAAGAATGTCCTTCCTCATAAAGTTCAAACATAGATGGCTTTAATATTTGGAGATTGTCCCAATGAAGGACAAAGATGATGACTTGAAACTGAGGGACCAAGATTAAAACAAGATTGAAAGACTGAGTTTCAAACTAGTGATAAAAGTCTCTAGACAAGTTTCCTTTAAGTACCTCATTTATGAACTAACATGGATGCCTAGGTGTGATGGCACAGGTCTGTAATCTCAGCCTTCAAGAGGCTGAGGCAAAAGAATTGAGAATTTGAGTCTAGTATTGGTTAGATATTGAAACCCTGTTTCAAAACAAGGGAAGCCACCCTAAAACAAACACATGGAGTTCTTTAAGGAAACAGGTATTGCCAGGCATTGGTGGCACACGCCTTTAATCCCAGCACTCAAGAGGCAGAGGCAGGCAGATCTCTGTGAGTTTGAGACCAGCCTGGTCTCCAGAGCGAGTGCCAGGATAGGCTCCAAAGCTACACAGAAAACCCTGTCTCAAAAAAACCAAAAAAAAAAAAAAAAAAAAAAAACAAGGAAACAGGTGGTAAAATGAGGGTTCAGATTAACCATAATGTGATAGGTGAATGTATCAGTCTTTGTAACAGGTATGGAACACAGTGCCTGGAAAGAGATGCTAAAACCCATTGCACCATTTGTGAAAAATGTCTCCGTGGAGATGCTCCTATAGTAGAAAGTAGGAGACAGGACAAAAGTGACAGCAGATTTGAGTGGATGCTGCTTAGTAATGGATCTAGACATTGGGTGGGTCCAGCTCCTTTCCCAAGACATTGATCTATTCTTATTTCTTTGTCTTTTCCCATAATCTTAGAATACTCTTGTCTAAATCGACCAACAATCTTCCTGGGAGTTACAAAAATGTCTCCCAATTGCTGGTACATGTGAATATTTTATTTGCATTGTAAAAAGTCCTCTACAGATATGACAGAGCACTTGTATGTTCAGTGAGGAAGATTGTCTTGGGCAATATTTACAGGCCAGACACGATGTTAAAGGTTTTATGTGAAAATGGCACAGGTTTCTGATGAGATCATGGAAGCAGAGGTGGGATAGTATGTGTGGGGCTAACACATGCCAGTGATGGAAGTGACTGTTAAAAGCTGGAAAAGATAAAGAGTCTCCTGAAGAAAGCCAGGAAGGAATGGTGATAGAATAGTATTTGATTATTTTTTTACTCACAGAACACAATTCAGACATCTCATCTCAAAAAACTGCTAATGGACTGGGTCAGCAAGAAGGCTCAATAGGCAAACATGCCTGCAGCCAAGCCCAAGGACCTGAGTTCAATTATTGGAACAGACTTCTACAAGTTATTTTGCAATTTCTATGAGTACATGTGCATGCACACACACACACACACACACACACACACACACACACACACACACAGACACACACACACACACACAATAAGTAGTAACGAAATTATTAATGCTGATGGATTTGTGTTGTTTTAAGCCACTTTAAGCTACTTTGTTAAGTAGCAAAATGAAAGTAATATATTGCATAATTTTAACATAACTTTTTTATTATTATTGTGGTAGGTTTCACCTAAACATTTTATTTGTTTTTGAAAGACTGTAAGTTGTAGTTTAAGCCTTTGTTTTTATGCAGTCATTATAAATATATGGACTTAAAAGTGACATTTCCATGTGTGAGTGTGTTTTGTGTCTGTGACCTTGCTGAACTCATGTTATTAGCTGGACATTATTTTTGTCTATTCACTTGGACTTCCTCTGTAGATACCTGTTTCATATGCAATTTGAGATGGTTTTATCTTTCACATTATGCTATGCATGTCTTAACTTCTTTTTATTTATAGCAATGATTGCTTAATTTATAGCAATTTATAGCAATGGTGCTTTTAGAGTTATGTCCAATAGGAGTGGGGAGAGCTGACAGGATCATTCTAATTGTTACCTTAGGAGAAAAGTGTTAACACTTTAACATTTCCTGTAAGCCTAAGATTTTAGTAGGTGCTCTCTGTCAAGTTGAGGAACTCCTTGTTACAGTGCTGACAGTTTTGAATCATCAGTCATTACTGAAGTTGTTAAAATTCTACAACGTTTATCAAACTAGTTCAATGTTTTGAGAACAAATTTAAAATAGAACATTGTGTACACTATGGAGAAAACTCATATACTTTTCTTTTTTCATGGTTTCCCTTAATATCCCATACACAACAACATTATGTTTCCAATTATTATTCATGGTATTTCTTTCATACTGCATAATTTTTGTGAGGTATAGTTTTATGGCTTTTGAAATAGTTATGCATTCATCATTATGGTACTACAAAGTACAGCTTCACTATTCTTAAGGCCCCTCCCTGATTCTCTGGTTTTGCTTCCTGCAAAGGTCTCCATCAAAATTGTGTAGTGTGGTTGTCAGTTTCTATTGCTGTGACAAAAGACCATAACTACAAGCAACTTGGGGAAAAGACTGTATTGAGATTAATGGTTCAAGAGACAGAGTCAATATTGGTGGGAGAGGTATAGCAATAGGTGGCTGGAGCCTAGCTGAGAGATCACATTTTAAGACATAAACAGGCAAGTAGAAGGAGTGAATTGGAAGTGGGCTATGTTATGAAAAGTGTGTCCCCATTGATGCACTTCCTTCAGCCAGGCACCATTACCTTGGCACCAAATGTTCAAATACATGAACCCCTTGGGGATTCTTTCTCATTCAAGCTACTACATATAGTAAGCAGTGTTTTCATTTAATGCTGGATTCTCCCATTTAACAATATACATTTCATATCACTTAAGATTTCTTTTCTTTGATTTATAGTCCATTTGCTCCTGTTAGACAACACAGATCTACTACAATTTACTTTTGTAATGAATGACATTGTTTGTTAGCTTCCAGTTTGCAGCAAATATCAATAAAACCAACATTAGTAGGCTTTCCCACAGACGATAAGTTTCAACTCACTTGCTTAAATTAAGAGTAAAACTGCAGGTTACCCTGTGGAATAATGCTTAGCTTCAACAGATGCTGACAAAGTAGCTCTCAAAGCAGCTTTACCACTTTGTATTCCTCCAGCAGTGTGAGCTCCTGTGGTTGCACACTGTGGTGGCACTTTGGATTGTTGTAGATTTTATCTCTTCTGCCTTTGTCACTCTCTCTCACTTTATGTACTTGTACATAAAGAGCTTCTCATGGGCATGGATGTCTATTCTCCCTGTCCCATGCTCTCAACTGACACTGCTGGAGGTAGTCTGGCTTTTATGGAATGCCAGTGAGTATCCTCAGGATTATTAGGCTTCTCTGACACCATCTGACTGGGGACATGGAGAATTGACTTGTTTGGCAGTCTGTACTTGCTATATGGTTTCTGTTTTGCTGCAGTGAGAACTTAGTCCTGCTGGAGGAAATGAGAGTCTTGGTACTCACTGACATCACCCCTACAGGGGCACTTGGGACATCTCTTCTAAACTTTATGAGGGTGGAAGTCTAGACTTCACATTTGGGCTTTGCTAGCATGGGTGGAAAGGGGTCTGGAGTGGCAGTAGTAATTGTCTACATTTCCTGTCTCAATTGGCTGCCCCTTTCCTAGTTCTTTGCCAAGACTGCAATATTTTATTGGGGCATTTTATGCACCTGTTGTTCCTAGGTACTGGCCTTTTAGTTTTAAGTCTGGAATATATGATGGAAAAAGAAAACCCAGCAATATCACTAATATGTCTTTCACTGGACATCTGAGTGGGCTGTATAGTTCATTATCTGCTCTTTTCTATTGTTTGTTTTGCTTTTAGAAGAGGAAGGATAAACACCAATACATATAAAAGACTAGAGAAACACACACACACACACACACATACACACATGCACACACATACACACACACAAAATATTTACTATATGTTATATATATTTATATATATAGTATATTTTGATATAGCACATATAATTAATTCTTTTAGGGAAACTTTTGTTTGTTAAGATTTTTATATCTTTTGATCAATATGAGCAAACAGCTTCTGAAATATTTTGTTTGACTATAAATTTTGTTTACAGTGTTTTTGATGCCACATTAAATTTTAAATTCTCCGTGGGAAAGCCTTTGTGACCATTATCCTGTATGAGTTCTTCCATTGTTTTAAATAAACATGTTGCATGGCCAGTCTGTAATTCAATACATTTTTGTGAATATTTATGATATATTTTTCTTTTTGATTCATTGGCATTGGCTTAACATTTACATTTGTTTCTCTAATCCATGTGGAATTTATTTGGGTGTGTAATGCAGACAAAGTTATAATTTAGTATTCTATATTCTGCAAATAGTTGACAAGCATGCCCTTATCCTGATGAAATAAGCTTCCCTATCTTTAATAAAGTTTAGGATTGGCCCAATGGGCTTGCTTCCATGTTCGGACATTGCTTTCTTCTGACAGTCCCCCCCCCCATTGGAATTTATAGCAACATCATTGCTTCACTTAACCAGAGGCCCTGATACATTTCTTCTGCTTCACTTACCCAGAGGCCCTGATACATTTCTTCTCAGACTTTCATCGTTGAGAAAGGAAACCCCATCTCTTCTGCCCATTTGTTTATAGCCACCATCACTCGTGCATCCCCTAGAGCAGCTGACAAGGCAGGAGACAGAAGAAGACTGATTCTTCTCTCTGCTTTGGAAACAGGCCTTGTCCATGATTCTGTGGGGGGAAATGCTTCATACAGTGCTTGGAAAGACGGTTCTGGAAAGAATGCTAGCAGGAACCTGAGCACAAAAGCCAAAGTTATGTAATGGGTAAGAGGCTCATTTATAGACATTCATCAAGCCAGGAATTCTCAAATTTCCTCCCATTTTATTGCCCTATTAACTAAAAATGACGCTAAGTATGGAAACTAAACAATCAATTATTTCACAGAAGGTTACTGGCTTTGGAATTAAATAAATACAATGTTGAAACTATGTGGCTTTTTCCATGTGGAAGTTATATGTCCAAATACAATTAAATTTACTGCTTTTTTTCTTTATCAATAATGGTGAAATAATAATGTTTATTTTATGGTCTCATCGAGAATATATTTTTAAAATGCTAATTTGCATCAATATGTGAATAACATTATTTTGAAAAACTCCTACTGAATAATAATTACCAAGCCATTTTGTCTCTTTGAAAAGTTGCAGTTTGTCTGATAAGTGTCTCTATCAATTATTGAATAATGACCACATGGGTGACATGTTTAATTTTCTTTTTCATTCTTTCTAAGCATGTGGAAATTATTGTGTGTCCCACTGAGATTTACCTGGCCCTGTACACTGGTATGTCTATTCAACAACTACCTGCATGAAGAACTGAGAAACATTCTTGGACAGATGTTGAGATAAAAGAGATAGTCAAGGATGTTCAGACCAATCAGGAAAAAGGGATGCTCTTTCAAGGTAACTGGCCTGTGCTACTCTGGGGCCAGTATAACCTGCTTTGGGATTGTGCCTGAACATGAGGGCAGGGAACTTTATAAGCCCAAATAACAAGGACTGGAGTTACTTTCATAGAATAAAAATGCAAAATCAGAAAATTGGGGGGGGGGTTAAATTGTCACTATTCTCAGAAAAAAGGCTCTTATGTTTTTTAAAAAATTAGAGACTCCACTTATAACTGATAAAAAATTCAAAACATAAAGTGGGTGATACAAAATCAACACCCCAAAGTAAGTAACATTTTCATATATCAATGACAAGCTGAAAATAAAAAAGACATAAAAAGTCAAGAAAAACAGGAGGTGAAAATCATTACATTGAAAGCTAGGAAACAATGTGAGTAATTGAAGAAGACAGTAAAGAATGGAAAGGTGTCCATGTTCACAGAAAAGAACTAATATCACTAAAATGCCCATACTCCTTGATGCAGAGTCAATACAATCCTTGTCAAAATACCAAATACATTGTTCCCCCAAAGGGAAAATAAAGCTTTAAATTTTATATTAAATTGAAAAGTCTCTGAATAGTCAAAGAGAATCTAAATGATAAGGCCTGAGGTGGCATAAATCTTTCTTTGGATGTACAGCAAGCCTGAAGCAGGTCAAACTGCCCCCAAATGGCAGACACTGAGTGATGCCACATACAAATCACAAATCAATCCACAGCTAATTGGTTTTCAGCCAAGGTACCAAGAACAAGCAGTGGAGAAAGGGTAGCCCTTCAGCAAGTCATGCTGGGTATCTACATGCAGAAGAGAGACTAGGCCTCTGTGTCTCTAATGAAAACCACAAACCCAAATATAAGGTTTAAAACTAGGAGGTAATATAGAGGGCACACTATAGGACATTGTTCTGAGCAAAGGTCTTCTGGATAAGATCCTAAAAATACAGACAGGAAGATTGAAAGTAAAGGAATGGAGCCATATCAAACGCAAATGCTTAGAAACAGCAAGGGACTGTAAGAAATCATTCACAGACTGTTCATCTTAGAGATTAGTTTCTTGAATACATGAGGAACTTAACATCTCAATAAGAAAACCCCAATAGTCCAGTTTTTAAAAAGGTAAATTATCCAAACACACACTTCTCAATTGAACATCCAAATGGTTGACATATGTGGGAAACATGTTCACCATTATCAACTGGCGATGGTCCCAGTTAGAATGGCTATTGCCAACAAGAAAAAGGAACACTCCATGGTAAGGCTATGGAGAAGTGCAGGCTCTTACACACTGTTGCTGTAAGATTAAATTAATACAGCATCAGAAAAATTTAAATTTTCCTCAAAAAGCTGAACATAACTGTCTAATGTGACAGGGCAGTATGTGCCATAATGTGTTGTAAAGAAATTTGACAAAACTAATACAAATGTTATTTCCCAATCTCTGGTCCCTCTTCTTGGTTATGTGTCCAATAAAAGGGACCATCAGGTCAAAGTGTACAGGCTCCTTGTGGCACTGTTCACAGTGGCCCATATACGGAATTGGCCTTAGTACAAATCAATGCACAAATGGATACAGAAACTGCAATGTGTATCCTCAAGGAAAGTTTAAGTACATAAAAGAGTTCTGTTGCAGGCACCAACACAGGTTAGCCTGGAGAGCAGTGTGGTAAGAAAAGTAGTATTTGTACTTAATAGTATTTGTACTTATGCTGACATGGAAGCTTGGAAGTTCAAACCAAAAGGGGAAAAAATAAGTGGGAGAGGTAAGCATCGCTCCTCAGATTGAATTTGTGTGCTCCACATTCTGCATAGTGGAGGAAGCAGCAGCAGCAGCAGGAAGGATGCTAAGAGGTGGGATCCAGAGAAGTAAATCTAGAGAAGGGTGGAAGTGTGCGGATGATGAGGGAATCTCTTTCTGGGCACATACCATCACCAGACCAGCACTGGGGTCTTCCATAAGGAGATGACCAGAGATTGGGAAATAACATTTGTATTAGTTTTGTCAAATTTCTTTACAACACATTATGGAATATAGCTGTCCCTCCCTCCTGCCCCTAGGACTAGAGCTCAGAGTGAAAGTTTGGATTTGTTAGGGGAAAATTATTTAGGTCCAGTCAATATTTTCATTTTGGGGTGAGTTAGTGTCTTTAATATAGTGTGTGAGTTTTGGAGCTCATGCAACCACTACTTAAATTACGGTTCATTCATAAGATGATCCCTCCTTCCCTCCCTCCCTTCCTTCCTTTCTCCTTCTTTCCCTCACTCCCTCTCTCTCTCCCTACCTGTCTCCCTTTCTCTTCCTCCCTCTTTCCCTCCCTTCCTCTCTCCCTCCCTACCTGTCTCCCTTCTTCTTTCTCTCCCTTTCTCCTTTCCTCCCTTTCTCTTTCCCTTCTTTCCTCCCCCTTCCTTTCTGTCTCCCTACTCCCCCTGCCTCTTTTCCTCTCCCCTCCTTTCTCCCTCCCTGTGTTTATTATTTGCAAGTATTCAATATAGCTTTGTAAGAGGAGTACTAGAGCAGGCAGGTTGGGAAAAGCAATTCAGTCACCCATTAGCTTGAAGCTGGTGTGTGGAAATTGGCTATTTTTTTCCTCCATTTATTCTCTAGAAATGTTTCTTTAAACCATTAGTCCCTTTTAGTCTTGCCTTAGCTCTGGCAGAGGAAGTAGGTCAGTTCAAAAGCACTGTGTTTTTAAATAACTATAGGAAAGAAAACAAAATTGTCGTTAATTTGATATTGCAAGTCCCTAGTAAGTTAGCATGACTCTCCTTCAAGACTGCTTTTTAACAACAGTTTGAAGGGACCAGGCCCCCATTTCGGCAGCCATGACAGTAACACATGCTCACTATGACCTTTTCTTAGTCACTAGAGGTTAGGTGCCTGCCTTGTGACAAGGAACCAGTCAGAAGTTAGATGGTGGCGCTATGCTTTACGACCCTGGGTGTACTTTACAGACAAGTGCACAGCAATGATGCACAGAGCATAGCAACCACCCTGGGAGGGCCTATGGGCCATAACAACCAGTTGGCCAATCAACACAGGGCAAGCCCTCCAAGCCTGGAGAGCACACCAATCCTGAGCCTGTGCGTACCCTTAGACACTCCCCTTATGCTGCCCTACAAGATCTCTCGGGAGCCCCTAGGAGCTGTCTTTTGTAGCCAACCGCCATGGTGGGTGGACAAAAGTCCAGAGATAACTTGGGGTTAGCTCATTAAATTACAATAAAGCCTCATGCGGTTTGCAGCAAGCTCTCGAATCTGCCTGGTGATTGGGGTGACCGCAGTTGTGGCCTGGGACCCCGGATACCTGAGTTTTCCGGGGGTCTAACAAGTTCACCATGGAGGACAAGGGAAAGTACCACTCTAACACAAACACCAGCACTTAGACAAATGACAGAAACAACAAAGTGCTAAGTTCTGTTTTTTATATAGATAGAAAGCACTTTGAGAGGTGTGAGCTTTCCTGCTTTTCTTAGTGCCAATTCAGACTGTGTGTGTGTGTGTGTGTGTGTGTGTGTGTGTGTGTGTGTGTGTGTGTGTGTATGGCTATGGTGTACATGTATAGATATGTAATGTATTCACACTTACTTGCATTGGGTGGATGTACTTGCCTGTATACATGTTGGAGCCCATAAAGATGGCTCGTTTTCATCTTGCCTCAAGGTCAGAGAGTTCAAAACTGTCCTTAGTAAGTCATAATGACCTAAAGGTCTAATGTTTGGCTACTGCAGGATGTTTTGGTATTAGTAGTGAATGTCTTATCTAAATAACAATAGACTTGTGCTCAGGTGTGTTTACTCTTGACCCTCAAGGCCAGATAACAGGTATGGTTACCAAATGCTTGGAAGATTGAAGGAAGAAAGTCTGTTTACTCCTTACACATGATAATAGAAGCCTTCTGCCATGATGGATGTAGTACTTACGAATATTGAAAAATCCTGTATTCACTGGATTGCCCTCCTGACTATCCTGTGTCTCTCAATCCACATTCCCCCTCTCAGTTATGAAGTTGGTTGGATCCAACTGATGCCCCACAAAGAAAGTTTTCTCTCTCTCTCTCTCTCTCTCTCTCTCTCTCTCTCTCTCTCTCTCTCTCTCTCTGTCTGTCTCCTCGCTTGGCTTTCTTCATGCATACTGGAGATCCGAAGTCTGGTCCTCATGCCCATTTGGTGAGCCTTCTGCCTAGACTTCCACTGCTTACCTGTGAGAGTCCCAGAGAAGATACTTAATTTCTTCCCAAATCTCTTTTCCTTCCTTATCAGTAAAATAAGCCTAACAGCAGGAGTGGCCCTGCAAAACCATGGGGCCTGACAGTGATGGAGTGTTCTATGAATAGGAAATATTTCCATGGAATCTGTGGAATCTGAGCCCTTGAACTCAGTGGCCCCTTAAGAAGCAAGAACTGGTAAGCTCCACCCACTGCTCCCATTTTCTGATGTTCAGTTTATCCAAGGTGGAGTCTGAATTCTGTCAAGGCAAATACTTTCCACTCAGAACAATGAATACTCCCATTTACAAAAATTAGAGATGTATTTAATTCACAAATCACCATCAGTCATGGCTGAGTTTGAAATGTGGAAATCTAAACCAGACAAATTTTTGAGAATGACATTTTTTCACAAGCTTCTTTCTGCACAACTTAAACAATTAAATGTGAAAATCTAAAGCATGTTGATATATATATAAACAAAACCAATAAGCACCAAAAAGAAACAAATTCCATTGTCTCCTGAAAGTGCTCAACATATCTTTGTTTCTCTTGATGTAACACTGGGTCCCAGATAAGTGTTCCAGTCACATTTTCTGGGTGATACAATTTAATGTAATTATAATATTTCCAGCAAAAGTAATCTGGTTTGGAGATTAAATGGAGCAAGACTTGTTAAATAACTGGGATCAGAGAAAAACTGTTGCAGAATGTATACATGTTTCTTCTTAATATGGGATATAATATAAAGTCAGAGATAGTTCTCCATAACTGTGTATCAACATTCCTTTTGGGTGTACCATGGTCCCGACAAAACACAATATGTAGAATGAATAGATTATCCCCAAGGGCTTAGGGTTAATTTCCAGGGGCTTGGAGAAGCAACAGGCATCAAGTTCTCCATTAGACTATGGGTATAGCAGACCTGTCAGTGCCATAAGCTGTCACAGTTTTCCACTGTTAGCAAGATGAGCAGCACCATGTACTGTCACAGTGTGCCCTTAGCTAGCTGACTTCATCTCTTCAGCCTGTTCTGGTTTCTACCTTTTCCCAGACTTCATATATAAATGCATGCAAATAAAGTGAGGGCCTTTTCTAGATTCTCCATTTTACTGTTCTATGAACAAAGGTAAATACTATTTTATAGGCTTGTCTGTCAGTTTAGTACAAAATTTGAGTACATTTATACTTAGAGGGATGTGAATTTAATACTGGAAACCAAATATCACCATTTATATAAATATCTGGTATAGTTAGGAAGTGATTTTGAAAGACCCCCGGAGGCTCAGGCCCCCAGGATCTCAGTCCAGGACTGCGCCAACCCCAATCACCATGAAGAGGCAGAAACTTGATGGAAATAGCAAGAGGCTTTATTGCAGTTGTTTAATGAACTAACCCCATGATAGCTCAGGCCTTTCATCCATCCACCATGGTGCATGGCTAGGAAAGGCGCTGTGAAGCCACAGCATAGAGATCTTATAGGGTAGCATAAGGGGAGTGTCTAGGGGTACGCACAGGCTCAGGATTGGTGTGCCTCCAGGCTTGGAGGGCTTGCCCTGTGTTGATTGGTTTACTGGTTGTTATGGCCCATAGGCCCTCCCAAGGCAATTGCTCTGCTCTTCGAGTCATTGCTGTGCACTTGTCTGTAAAGCACACCCAGAGCCGTAAAGAATATCACTATCAGCTAACTTCTGATTGTTTCCTTGTCACAAGGCAGGCATCTGACCTCCTAGTGATCAAGGCAAGGTCAGGCAAACACGTGCTAGGCTGTTATGGCTGTTGAAATGGGGAACTGGCCCCTCCAATTTTGTAAGTTATTACCTGAAATATGATTATAATATCTAAATTTAATGTGAACATGACCAAAATAATTGAAGTATAGATACAACCTTCCTGAAAAACAGTTGATTGTTATCCATGGAACTCCTTTTTGAATTTTGTATTAGATGCTTAGTAATTACAGACATCATTTATTGCACACGATACTTGCACATTTTAAATTCCCCATAAAGATGGAATCAGTCCCAAAGCAGACATACCAAGGACCATGGTCTGCAAACACCCATGACTGCATTTTATGTTGTACCCATTTTACGGGAATGAATTTTGCCCTAAAATGATCCATTTTTATTGTGGTGCTTTCTATATTCAGAGACAATCTCATAGCTCCTGGAAGAAAGAGCCTTCCTCAAAGCAGGCCACAGACCACAGGACACAGCAACTAGAATATTTTTTTCCAGATACAGAGGACAGAAATGCCCATCTTCCCCTGTTTTCTCAGAACAACCCTGTGTGGTAGTAACATGAACTCTATGCCTGAGGTCTTATGAGGAGGGAATTCAGGAGAAGCTGAGCAGACAACTGGATTCTCTAGGTTTTTTTATGAGCGCAACATCAGCTGGTTTCACTCCAGCCACATCCCAACAGAGCTGTCCACAAGTTCATATCTATGACACCATGCTGGTTAATCATGGCTGTGCACTTGACTGAATTTGAAGTCAACAAGAGATAAGCCTTTGGACATATCTGTAGGGGTTTTCTTAATCGGGTCAGTAGAAGTGGGAAGACTCACCCCAAAGAGGTCAGCATCTTTTAGTGGCAGATAGATATAAGGAAATCCATGGAAAAAATTTTGGGTTTTTTGCCTACTTTCCTTTGCATCTTGTTTAGGAGTGTATCTACTCTATTGCTGCCTCTGCAGCTGCTATCCTTTAATTATACTAAAATCCAACAATTGTCGATGCTGTTTCTTCTTCTCCTCCTCCTCTTTCTTGTCCCTTTCCCTCCAACTCTCCTTCCCCTCCCTCCCTTACTTCTTTCCTTCTGTTTTGCAGAGTTTCTTTATGTAGCTTTGGCTGTTATGGAACTTAGTATACATGCCAGATAGGCCTCAAACACACAGAGACCTGCCCCCCTCCCCGTTTGTTCTGCCTCTGCCTCTGTCTCTGCCAGTTCTTTGGCTTTTCATGAAGGGTGGTGGCTGTTTAGGACTCCCCCACACCATCAGAGCCAGACTGGAAGAGTGTAGGCATCCAGGCTTGCAGACTGAGAAGTGACTTGTATTTTGCCTCACAGTGTGAAGACATTGTTGATCATACTAACCAGCCATACTGTGCAAACCAATCTAACAGATCCTGCTTTTAATATATATTCATTGTTACCTTATCTATTACTTTTAAGAATCCTAACACAAAAGTCTCAAAGCAACAACAACAAACAAATAAGCAAAGCCCCAAATCCAGCAGATGCCCAAACCAAACAAACCAAATGAACCACAAAGAACCCCCCTCCAAAATTTACTAAGAATGTATTGAGCATCCAATAAGCAGAAGGTTCAAAATGCAAATACAGGTTCCATGGGTTCCAGTGAACTGTTCTTAAGGAGGAATGTACTTATACTTTAGTGGTATTCACATTAAACTCAGTGGTTTGACTAGCTTTCAGATAGCTGAACTCATGGGGGCTCCTGGAAGGTGGTGTGCCTAGGGAATGGCATGGATGCTCTGAGTCCCATCTCCTGTGTCTCACCATATGTCTTTATCTACATCCTTTGTGATATCCTGTGTAATAAGTCAGTAAATATAGCAAGTTCTGAGGGCTGCCTGAGGGCATTAGACAAAGGCAAAGGGAGGGTCATGGGGGTCATGATGATAGCTGGGATGCCAGAAACTCAGCTAAAACCTACTTTAGTGGCAGCAAATTATCATCTTTGGTGAGTGAAAGGGGATTAGGCACCAAACCCTCAAACTATGAGACCTGTCACTGTCTCCAGGTAGGTAGTGTCAGGATAGAATTGTGTAGGGGAACTCCCAGAAGGTGTCTGTTGCTGTAGAACTACTTGTTTGGGGTATGGGAAAATGCTCATGCACCTGGTGCCAGAGGGTATCTATGTTATGAATTAGATTAGAAAATACTGACTTTGGTTTTTCCCTCCTTACTAGGAGCAGACAGGTTCTCTTAAAAGATTGTGGTAGAAACAGGTGAAAGAGTCACAAGACTGTTATGGATTCTGAGCACACCTCTCAAGAGCTTTGGAACACAGGGCAAGTGTGTGGCTTTTGCTGTCTTTCCTTCCTCTGTGAAGCAATCTCATCACTCAAAGGACAAGAGAAGCTACAATATATCTGTCCCCCCTCTGGGATGAGCACTCTGCTAAGTTCTTGTACTTTGTGTTTTGCAAAATAAACAAAGGAAAGTGATCACAGGTATATATCCTTGTATACAGAACTTGAAAATGTATGTGACTAGTTAAAAACTTAGTGGTTGAAAGTAAAACAACAACAACAACAAAAAAAAGGCACACAAGGTTTGTTGTTTTGTGATTCCCTGCTTCATCTCAGTGATTTAGCCTTTTAACGATGGCCTGATAATTAAATTCTCTCATCTATCACTTTGCCACATTCTCTGCCTAAGAAGTGAATTTGGCATGTACATTCTGCGTGGGAATGTGCTCTCAAACACAGGATTGGCCTCGAGGTCCTGTACTCTTGTGTCCAAACCTGCCTTTACCCACACATTTGGCTGCCTAAGATTGTGGGCCACTTAGGTCCATTGAAAGCTTATGCCAAAATGAGTGTTGGAACACATCGTTTCCCAAGTATTTGGATGGCAGAGACAGGTAGATCTTGTGAGTCAGTCTTATCTATATAGCAAGTTCTGCAAAGAAAATAATTCTAATTTTGAGTAATAAATAAATTGGAACATAATTAAATTATGTGTGCTGCAATATGTCCAGGACCATGAGAATAAAATTAATATGGAGATGGTTGCCAAAGAGAAATTTTCTTTTAGAACATTGCTTTTTTTCTGGGTGGCTTCTAAAAGTATTGACTTCCTCTGTTCACAGATTAAAATGTAATTCATTCAGCTTACAGGTATTTATTTGGACCCATAGGGAAGGATTGGCTGTAAACACTTGTTGAATGAGAATTTACCAAACAGGCCTCTTCTTCAGTGTTTCAGAACACATAGCAGAATCCATAGTCTGCTCTAAGAAGCAGCAAGAATTCACCAGTTATATGGGGGAATTTGGGTATTTAACCTAGAGTGAAATCCCACATCTGCTGGTGTCATCTCTTTCTACTCTCTAGAAATAAATAATAATATTAATCTGAAACCTTAAGCCACAAAAATGATAGAGTTGCCTGGCCCTTAAGTGCTATGGTCTCCATGACAGTAGGCATGGGTCTGTGTGATTGAGAGGAAGGGAACACTGCTAAACAGCTGAGCTGCCTGGATGGCTGAAGCACCGAGTCTGGTATCAGGAGTATATTAAAGAGCCCATTCAACACTGACAAAGAAACTAACGCAGTGAGAATCTGATGCCAGAGTCTTTGTTTGAGTGACAGCAACATTGCTGCATCTTCACAATTTTCCCCTCTACTGTTAAGTGGCTTTATTTTCTTTGTGTGCAACACTACACCGAGCACAGATGAATATGTGTACTTCTCCAGAACTAGATAGATACTTTTCACTATTTCATTTTAAAGATATAAAGCAGAACAAAATGTTTGAAGATTATTTGTTTCAAATATGAACTAAGCTGCTTCACTTTATTAACTTTCTTTTGTTCAACAATTAAAACTGTATGTTGAGGATGATCAAATGATATAGAAATATCCTTGGCAAAAATGGAGGAAAAGGAAATGTAAACTTTTAAAAATAAAAAAAAAATAGCAAAGAGAAATCTTTTTTTCGGAGATCGATTAGCTATCAGGAGTAATTCTTTATGCCAGAGTTGCATATTAACACATCAGTTCACCTTGGAGCATCTGACACGCATAGAAGCCATATACTTGGAAAAGAAACAAATTAACGAGAAGTCAAGAAAGTACTTTAGGACAAGAAGCAAACTTTATTCATTTTTCTGTCTCTGGAGCCTCGGAGAACAGCAGTTCAAATAGGTTGCTATTCGGTAATATTTCCTGAGCAGTGTGTGAATGAGATAATGGATATGAAATTAAATTTCTTTACCAAGAGACATCCACAGGGTAGCCTGGGTCCTCATGCTGTGGGCTGCCTGAAGCATTCACAGTCCCCTGGATGCATGAAGCTCAGGCGGGCAAAAGACACCCTCGGGTACCCTGGGTCCTCATGGTCTAGCCTTATTGCAGCACATGCCTGTCTGGTGCCTTGTTGGGTGCCAATATGAGCAAGTATATGGTGGAGAAATGGGAGAGAAAGGGAGGCGGAATGGTTCATGTGCTGTGGTAAAGGGCAGTTCTGAAGAAATGAGGGCTGATGTAGGTGGATGCTTGCCACCAGGAACCAGGGTGATGCCTGGACCTGGGCTGCAGCCTGTGGCTACATCTGGGTCTTTGACAACCATGGTCTGTGTTGACATCCATGACCCATGTGGCCACGAAGGCCATGGGGATGCCCGGGTTGTGGGCCACCACTTGTAGCCTTTTGGTGTTCAAAGGCCATGCCTTCACCATGCCATGCTTATCTGAGTGGTACATACTGCCACTGGGGGACATGATGAAATTTGGTCCTGTGCTGTGGCCAGGGGCCATGTCTGGGTCTATGGCCCTGCAGCAGCCAGGGTCTGTATGATGTCCATGGCTTCAATAACCACTGAAGGCCATACAGATAACTGGAGTATGTTCAAACACCTGAGTCCATGCTGGTTTCTGAGAACTATGCTTCTGCCAAGGTCTTGGTAATCTGGATAGCCTGTGCTACTACCCAGAATCATGGTGACATTTGAGCCTCGTCTGTGGCGAGGGGCCGTGTACATGTCCATGACCCTACTGTAGCCAGGGTTGATATCTATGACTTCCAATACCAATGAAGGCTATGCAAATACCTGGGGTCTGGACCATCATCTGAGGCCAAGTGGGGATTTGAGGGCCATCCTGCAGATGGAACCATACAGATCTGAGTGGCTTGCACTACCATGAGGTGCCATGGTGACATCTAAGCCTGTGCTGCAGCTAAGAGCCATGTTTCCATCCTTATCCTCAGCATTAGCAGCCAGGGTCTGTATCGATGTCTGTGGCTATTGGAGCCTTACCAATGGGAGTGGCTTGAGCTGCTGCCTGGGTTCAAAGCCTGGGCCATGCTGGCTATACCACCACCAGGTTCACACCAATCTGAGTGACCTGTGTTGCCACGGTGTTGTCTGGGCCAGGGCCATGTCTGGGTCTGTGACCCTATCACAGCCAGGGTCTGAGTCAATGACCATACCATCAAAGGCCATCCTGAAGCCAGAGATCTAGGCCACTACCTGGGGCCATGTCAGTGTCTGAGGGCCACTCTGCTACAGGGGCCATGCTGATTTGTGAGACCTGGAGCTATGGTGTCATCTGGGTGAGGACTGCAGCCAAGGGCCATGTCTGGTCTGTGGCCCTACCACAGCCAGGATCTGTGTTGATATCCATACCACCAAAGGCCATCCTGATGGCAGGGGTCTGGGATGACACCTGAGGCCATGTTAGTGTCCAAGGGCTACACTGTTATGGAGGCTATACCAATCTGAGTGGCCTGTGTTGCCATCAGGGACCATAGTGACATCTGAGCCTAGGCTGCTGCTAGGAACCATGTTTGGGTCTGTGGTCCTATCACAGTGAGGGTCTATGATATCTGTGGCCTTTGATGCCACCAGAGTCCACAAGGATGCCCAGAGTATAGGCCACATCCTATGGCCATGTTGGTGTTCGAGGTGGGTTGTGTTGCCACTAGGACCATAGTGTTATTTAAACCAGGGCTGCTGCTAAAGGCCATGTCTATGTCTGTGGCCTAATAGCAGCCAGGTTCTGGGCTGATGTCTATGGCTTGTATTACCCCAGGGGGTCATAGGAACCATGTATGTTGAAATCCAAGGTCCTTGATGAGTCACACTTGTCCCTCACTGGCACCAGGATAGCTGGCCTTGCACCTTGTTGATCACTGTAGCAAGAGAGCTGGTATGCCCTCCTCCCCCCACGAGAGAGCTGTTCCCAGCCCTCAGGAGAGATGGCCCCATCCTGCACCACAGGCATTGGAGAGAAGGCCCTGATGGCATGGGTCTAGGAGAGCTGCCTCTGCCCCTTTCCTGAGGGGTTGGTTCCAATGGCGCAGTTTAACCATCTCAGCTACCACCCAGACCTACATCCTGGGCCTTGGGTTGGCCCACCGTAGCAACTGCCCCATCTTTGACCTGCTTGAGTACTCAACGGGACTTGTCCTGTCGAACATTAACTGCAGGATCACCATGACATGGGGTAACACAGGTTACCAAGAAGAGCCTTGATAACGGCCTAGTGATGATGGTGTACCAAAAACCAGAGGCCTTGAACCAGACCAATGACTCCTTGAAATGAACATTTTGTGACTGGAGCTGAATGGACGGAAGGGGTATTCTGGGTGGCACACCACAGCTCTTGATGCCACTAAGATGAATGAAGAGGTATTGGAAAGATGGAGAGTGAGGTGGGCTTTTTGTTTGTTTTGTTTTTAACTAATTTGGGGGATCATACTGCAGGTACCCCTGTGTGAGGGGTGAATATGGAGGGAGTGGGAGGTGAATGAGATTGGGGGGCACGATGTGAAATTTCAAAAGAATCAATAAAGAATTACATTAAAAAAATACTTGACGGAGAACTTCCAGCACTTTTTCCAAGAATTGATAGGATTCTCTTTTTAAATGCAAAACCATGTTACCATCTCCACTAGAGGAATGAAAACTCCTCAGTCCTCTTCTTCATTGCCAGCACCGAAGCATGGTCTTTTCCGGTTGTTATTTATGTAGGATCACCTTCCAGCTGCGCCATTCCCAGTCACCTGGGAAACATTTATCTCCACGTGCTCCTAAATCTCTTCTAGATGATTCATGCTGGATTTCAGTCCAACCACCTTTAAAAAAATATAAAAACAAACACTCCCCAAGGTGCCCAAGTTCAGGCGGTTCCAATGTGCCTTATAAATGGCCATAAACCATGTGCTGTCGAGTGGAGAATAAATAGCCCCTTTAAAAAGCAGAGCTGCCAACAAAATTGAGATTCCATTTTTAAATGATTTTCTGCAAAGCAAACATTTTCCAAGCTTGATCTTTGTGTAATTTTTCACTGGCATTTTTCAAGCTAGGAAGGAAAGAAAAAGCCCTGCACATGTTCTTTTTGTAGAGAAAGGTTTAATACTCTACTGTGTCACCAAGTCCCAGTGAGCTAATTTGTTCTAAAGGCAACATTACTACATCAGTACAGCACAGCTGAACCTCCAACTAACCTTCCTCTGTTTGCTTTCCATATCCCTAATGAGGTTCTCTGCCAGAATGTCCCTGCAATTCTGGATGGAAAATATGTGCATATAAACTACACTGTTTTTGTATGTCAGGGGAAAGGTGGCACTCCGACAGTCTAAGATTCATTACTCTCTCTCACACACACATATATACATAAACACACACACACACACACACACACACACACACACACACACACACACACACTTTGTTCCCTGTCTTACAAAATATGGAATCCCTTCAAAAAGACAGATGCTCAGAATTCACATCAGAACTCCACATTAAAGCGAGGTCCCTAAAGAGCAATTGTGAAAAGATAGAACTAATCCGAATCCCACTGTTTAGTATTTTGGACCAAATCTGTTTATTTCTTCAGTTTCAGGACATCTTGCTTCAACATCCTTGCTCAATTGAGTAAAAGATTGTAGCTCTGCTCAAGATCACCAGGAAAATAACTCACTTTCATCTATTATTTCTCCCTCGGCTCGTCCTCTCTCCCCAGCCCCAGACATCAGAAGACACACTTTACAGCTATTCATTTCTTTCAAGTTTAATTGATTTGCTGACATTTAAACATGCTGGCTTCAGCAGCTCCTCTGTCCTGAGGAAATGATGTGATTTTCCTGTATTTCCCCAGAAAAGCCCTGAAGTATTAGAAACCTGAAATAGTTGATGTCTATATTATTATGTATTTGATGTCTATAGTCTTATGCTAGTTAGACTCTGACGGGTTTTCAATTTTACTTTTACTTGTTAGAAATAATAGTGAAAAAGACAATGTGGCTTTGATTTTAAGAGGATCATTCTATCATCTCCATCTTAGGTTAAAGGTCTCTAATCCAAAGTATTCTTAAAGCGTAACATTTTAATATCCATTTTATGCATAGAGAAGCAATGCATAAATGTCTTAAATACAGCAGGCCCAGAGATGGACAATGATCACAACTTTAGCTCCAGTCCTCAAGACAGAGAATAAGAATTAGACAAAATTCAAACCATTTGAATTACATACACTGGACCAAATCCTTATTTCTCAGTCATTGACAATGCAGGCGTTATCAATATCAATATCAAGAAAAGGAGACAGTGATGTTTAAGTCTTGCTTAATGTACTCCCTGACTTCATGCTGATGCTCTAACCCATTGCCTTATGTAATGACTTTATTTATATATAAGGTGTGCTTTTGTTTGTTTGTTTGTTTGTTTTCAGATGCAATCATATAGTGACATCATTGCAGTGGGCCCAGATGAATATCACTGTTTCCTGTTTAAAAGGGGTGGAAATTTGGATACACTCACATACTTAATGTCGGAAGAAGACATGAAAAGATAGTTATGTATCTACAAACCAAGGAATACTGATGATTCCCAGCAGACCACTGGAGCTCGGGGAAAGGCAGGAAGAGGTGGTCTTTCATTATTTTAACACAGAATCCACTACACTGATGTCTTCATCCCAGCTTCAAGCCTGAAGAACTAAGGCAAGAAGTCCCTCCTGCTTACATATGTGAACCTCGGTTTTGGGAGCTGCAGTAAACACACAGATCCTTATTTTTCTCATCCTAAACTCCTAATGAACTAAGATTTAACAACTAGGTCAATGACTTTTTGTCTTTATTCTGTATCAAGTCATCTCCAAACATATGTGGTCAGTCAAAACCTCAAAAGCTACTGAATAGAATCATTGAAACAAGATCAAAACTATAGTCAATAGAAGTTCTCTGTCAGAGATGTACCCTTTCTTAGCTGGACAGCAGGTCCTGTTTATGGGTGAGGCAACAGGTTCAAGGGGATGTTCATATCTTATTTGGAGGGAAACATGCCCTCATTTTCGTCATTCACAGAAGCCTCATGAAAGTGACTTCAAACTTGGCCTCAGATCAGGTTCATCTGGGGAACTTTAAAACAAAACAAAACAAACAAGTCACCCACACAATTGCAGGCTGTACCCAGATCAAATAAAAGAGACTCTCCAGGGTGAGTTCCTGACATCAGTACTTTCTTAAATGTCCATGTGGTTGCAATGTGTGTACTCAGGTCTGAGAGCTTTAGGTTTAAGCTTTAGAAAGAAAAGTTATGGGCAATGACTAATCGCTAATTAACATTCAAAGATCAGATATTTCCATGTGACCCAATAAATCAACCAACATTCACCTCCAACCTTCTCAGAGTGAGTGTTTTATTCCTTTGTTCTCCATTTCTTCTCCCAAATAGTCTTTGCTTTCTTTCACTCCTTGCCACATTTTCCCATCTATTGTCTTTCTTGCTCACTCAGTTACTTTTTTAAAAAAGAATATCTCACACTATCTAATCTGATTTTCAGTTCAAACTTCTAATATTTATTTAAGGCATTCCATTTCCAAACTCAACATGTTTTGCCACATATTTTCTTGCATGCTCCCTCTCAGCCGCCAAATGTTCACTCCCGGTATTCTGATGGTAATTTTGAATACCACTGAGTGTAACAGCAGCTTAGAGTTAAGCAACTCTGATATCAGAGATGCATATCAAGATTAGCATGTATGATATATATATATATGTATATATATATATATATATATATATGTGTGTGTGTGTGTGTGTGTGTGTGTGTGTGTGTGTTTAATATATATAAAAACTTTGTTCATGAAGCTGGTCCATCTCTGAAGAACATTTGTGACAGCAGATGCTAGAAGGCAGCAAGAGATACCATACGTGCACTTCAGAGAATGCAGTAGAGGGGAATAATGGCTTTAGCACCACTGATGGAGCTTTGGAAGGAACCAAGAATGAAGATTTTTATGACTTGGAAAGATGGCTCAGCAATTAGGAGTTTACAGTTTTTGTTTTTTGTTTTGCAGACCCAAGTTTGGATTCCAGCACCTATGTTGGGTAGCTCACAACCAACTCTTACTCCAGATCCAGGTGATCTGATGCCATCCTCCGGCTTCCCTGGTCACCTGCATTCATGTGGATATACATATACATAGATACATAGCACATACATACATAAACACAAACAAAAATATAATCTTTTAAAAAGAACTTAAGATTTAGGACTGAGGATAGCCCATAGCTTGCTCTGACTGAATTTAATTTCCTGAGATCCTCTAGTAGGAAATTTTAAGCACTGTTTCCTAGATAGATGATATCTCTGTCTCATTTTGTTGTGGTATAATTCTGTTGGGTAGCAGGTTCTGTTTTACTCAGATCTTAGCTGGGTCACAAAAAGAACTTCATAGTTTCTTCAGGGACAAGACACAGATATTTGATGTCACTGAAAAGTAAACTACCATTAAGTGTGTAACATGTCAAGCAGAGGAAAGTCCTAAGTCGCTCCTTTACCTTAATTTTGCTTTCTCCTCTTTTTTACCTCATAATCATGGTAAAAGCTTAAAAAAGTATACTCCCATAAAGTTATAGAATTGTTTGTACAAGCAAGTCAAACTTCCTTACAAGGTTTTGCAGAACTTGGCTATCTAGAAGTTCCAAGAACATAGACTGGGAAACGTTGTTTTGCATGGGACCCAAAACACAGTAAGAAGTCTAATAAATGATTGGGGTTTCTTCCACACAGCCAGTTGTCTTGGTATTATTTCATGGCTCTGGTTTGTTACATAGGCAAGATGCTTATTTATTGGATCAAAGGTGTTGGATTTTTCTCCTGCTTAGTTGTTACTGTTACCTATTCTTAAAAATGAGAACAGACACTCCAATTCTAAGATTGTTTTTAAACCAACAGCCCATTTAACTACTAAACTGAGATCTTATTTTCTGATTAAGATTATCCAGAAACATAGTGAATCACCCTTTTCCTGTCTGATTGTTCCTAAAGAGTTCAATTACTGCATTATTTCCCAGTGGCTGCCTTAACAGAGTGCTACAACTCAGGTGGCCTAAAACAGCAGACATATTCTCTCCTAGACCAGAAGGATGGCATCTGAAATCAAAACATCAGTGGGGTTTCTTCATTTGGATGGCTGTAATGATGAGAATCTCATGCCACTTTGCTAAATTGTGAGTGCCAACCAGGTTTGAGAGTGCCTTGGTGTAACTCCAGTCTTTGCCTCTGTTATAACATGGGGTTCTCCCAGTGTCTCTGTACAAGATCTTCCCTGTTGTTGTAGACACTAGCCTGACCTGGCTGAATGGATAAGATCAATTTCTAAATTTGTTCACAACCGCAGTTACTGGGTTAAGGTGGTATATGTAATGGAGAGACAATGCATCTCAGTGGGTTATAGGAACATCTGTGTATTCACCCTTATACAACATCTAAATTCCAATGTTAGGAAAAACCAATGTTCTGGAAAAGAAAGCGGTTAACTTGTTCCCAGCATACATATTATGTTTTTATTAAGTATTCCTGCATATGTGAAAATTACTCAGTGGTATTTTGTTCTTAATCTTAGTTTTTGTTTTCTACAATCACTTTGATTTTAAAGAAGTGACATTATTTTATTGATTTCAAATTCTTTTATTTTTAATTTTAAACTATTAGTTTGAAAAATGTCAATATATATAAAATCAGGGTGAATAAAAGTGATGAAATTGCATGTGTGCACCACCACTCAACTAAAGACAGCATCAAATCTATCTTGAGTTTATTCACTTCCTCCATTGCTTCATAGACTTAAAGCAAACCTAAGCCTTTTGTTACTCTATCCACAATATTCTGAAGTCTGTCTTCTAATAGGAAATTCAGGAACAATGTGTTAGTTATCCCACTTATAAATGTAGCAGTCCATTAATATTAAACTCTAATCTTTATTCAACTTTCCTTGATTTGATTTTATATTTTGCATTCACTTTGCTTTTTAGCTTCAGGGCTTACTGAATAATAGGGAGGATCACACCTCTGTTCAGGTTCTAATTTCTTTTTACGTTCTGGAAATCAAACTAAGAGCCTCATCTACAACATTCATACATCAATAGAATTTTACTTATTCTGCTATGTATATTTCAAATTATATACTATAATTTATATATTGTAATTTACATGTAACTCACATTGTATATTACTTATTATTCATGTTTATGTATGATTACAAATTACATATTATCAATTTAAAGAGTCAAGCTGTTCTGCAAAGTAGTGTTGTGCTGTTGGCCATGATCACCTGTGTGAGATGTGAGAAGGGGGATTGTCCCCTTCCATCTCTGGAGCATGTAGCTAGTGATGTAATTAATGTAGATTCTTCCATGAGCTCTGATATTATTGTGGGCTGGTCAAGGACCATTCTGGTTTTTTTGCTTCAGGGACCTCCTCTCCTTGAGATGCGCTGCTCTACAGTAATCATTGCCTGGGCATCCCCAGAGTGCTGTTTACCAGGTATTTCATATATTGTGCTTTTTATGAATGGGAAGACTATGTAAAGCCTTGAAGGATTCAAAATTAAAGTTTTAGCACAACAATGACCTAGGTGCTAGTGCATACTTCCATCAGAAAGCATGTGTGTCATAAATGTCTGGTTATGCCACTTTTGGTGGTGTTAATTCACATACAAACATCATTTTTAGATTTTTAGATTATAAATGATGGTAAATGAGTAACAATGCAATTATTCTTTCTTCATTCATTAAAAATAATAGCTTCATTCAGAGTAGCACTTACTACTCTACTTTGAACAATTCATAGAGAAAAGTCGAGAGAAATGTTTATTTCCTTCTGTTACCACTGTTCACACTACTAATAGGGTCCACTTAGTATCCTCCAAATGTGGCCAATAAAGACAATGACGTATTCACATATGTGCACACACCTAACAGATGCTCTCATGGGTTGAAATATACCTATATTTTTCTATGTTTCTGAACATCTCATTTGGATACTCAAATTATTCACTTTGACCACTGGCAATCTCTTCTTGGTTCCCACGTCTCTAATAAATCTCTCCACTTACTACCAAACAACATGCTGAGGTTATCCTGTGTCTGTGTGCCAAGATTTGGAATCAATCATATTTTGAAGGAGCCAGGGAGTTCATGGCCTCTGTTCTCTAGCTGAATTTATTCAGGGGCTGTTTTGGGACTCAACTACTTTTGGACAGTGTTTTCACCCTTTCTATACTTTATGAAGGGCATTTTCTTTCTAAAGTAAGGAGTATGGAAGACACAGCGGGGCCCTTCTTTCTTCAAATGCTCAGATAAAACCCAGGTGGTTGGATGTAAGAACCACAGTGAAATTTCATTTTAAAATATAATAAGGGAACTAAATGATGGAGTTGCAGTTTTCCCGTAGACAGAAGACTAGAGCTTCATAGATCCACACAACATAGCTGGAAGTCTATGAGATTTCATTTTCTTTAGCTATGATTGTAGGCCCAACTGCAAATATACCTATGGAGAATCAACCAACAGTCTTTCAATGAACTAGTCCAGACCAATGTTTCTGTGTTGTTTTTTTTTTTGAAATTACAGTATTGAGCCAGTCTTAAGAAAACCATCATTTCAAATGATGCATACTCTAGGTTCATCTAGTTGTTCATTCATCCCTTCTTGATTTCAGCATATACAGGCACACACCTTAGGCATATGGCAGAAGTTTAGGATGAAGGACTTTTAGGATGCCAAGGCTGTATGGAAAAAATTTAAAGTAACATCTAAGATTTATGACATACAATATAAGCAACATGAGGAAAAATTAAGTATATTTATTCTTCTGAACATCTGGTAAAAAGTAATTCAAATATACAATAAGCTATGATTTTCTTGTTGTTTAGGTGGTAATGACAGAGTATGGAAAAAGAGAAAATCACATTAATAAAAAGGAGCGTATAATTCAATGGAAACAGTATAACTTGAATTAAAGAAGGAAAATTGGGGCTTTATCTGCTAAAACTGTGAGCCCTTTAAATGCAAAGTGCCAGACATCTGGTTGTTACAGCCTCGGGGCCACAGCAATAAGCAGGCAAGGAAAGGGACTATGTCATTCTCACAGACCCTGACCTCAGACTTGACAGAAAGCCAAAGTGTTTTAGTACTTGGCAATGTTATTTTATTGACACATGTCAAATAATTTTAATTTATGGCCATATAATCCCACATGTTGAGGTTCAGCTTTGCAACACACAATGGGATCCAGTGCAATAGCAATGTGTAGTGTTAGAGCCATGTGAGATTATAACTTAAACTTAATGTTGAAATTTATGAGTTAAAAGGAACATCTTTAAGTGTTTGCTTGCCTTGGTAATTCTACAGCACGTTAATGTGCTTACAGATTCACTGGACTCCATTTGAAAAATTTAAATAATCAAGATTACAGCTTAGTTTCATAAGCAATGAGAATAAACAGTGTCATATACAAAAGACTGAAGCCTCCTTAAGCTACAGATGGCCATGGGGAGAATGCTGCATGAGAGAGCAATCTTTATATGACAGAGTCTATGCAAGCATGCGGTCATCATTGTTGACTATTTTAATATTCAACATAAAAAAACTGATTTCTTTTACATTGAGTTGGTAACTGTATTATTAGTAATAAATGTGGATTGAAAAATCATCTTCCCCAGTAAAAAGCACACAAATTGGTTATCCAATACCAAACGGTCAGTCCTGAAAACATAATACAACTAACATTATACAGCCAGAGAAGGATATATATATATATATATATATATAATATATATATATTGTTTAATATATATATTAAACAATTAATGAAAAAAGAGGCGATAAACTTGAAAAACTTGAAAGAACAAGAAAGGGTACAAGGAAGGGTTTGGAGAGAGGAAAGGAAAACAGAAATGTAATTATAATCTCAAAAATAAAATGAACAATTTTAAAATGTACAATATGATCTACTAAAAGACAAACTCATTTTTGAATGCCAATGCAAACATTTTAAGACAAAAAGAGAAACAAATGGACTCCAATGGAAGAGCAAGGAAGAGAAAAGCACAAAAAAGTTGTGTTTAAGATTCCAAGTCTATCAGTCACTTGCTAGGGCAGGTCTCATGCTCAAGAGTAGTTTGACCTACACAAAATTGTCTCCATACTTTCTTGTGTACCTATTTTTGGTATGGTTTGTTGTATTTTGTCTTTTTTTGTTTTTCTTTTGGCCTTTTTCACACACACACACACACACACACACACACACACACACACACACACACACACACACACAGAGAGAGAGAGAGAGAGAGAGAGACAGAGAGACAGAGAGAGAGACAGAGACAGAGACAGAAGATGAAGTTGGGTGTATAGGGAGGTAGGGAGACCTGAGAGGACCTCAAGAAGAATGAATATGATCAAAAAATACTTATGAGAAATTTTGAAAATAATAAAAAATGTAATAGGGGTAAAGTAAATGAAATTGAAGGAAAGGGTGCAAGTGTCTTTGAGCATGAGATACATGGGTTCAATTCACCATTGGTGGGTTTGGATGAATGTCACCTAAGGAGCCCAGTGTTTGATGTTTGAACCTCACACTTAGAAACTCAAGACCTTCACCTAGAGGAATATCATGGCTCCCTTAGGGTATTGCAGACATGCCCTAGAGGGACTTGGTAAAAGCAAGATCTGTCTTCTCTGTTTCCCAGACCATGGCAAGAATAGATTGCTCTTTTATGCATGCCTGTAATGACATGTTGTCCTCATGAAAATGTCAACAACAGGGGGCCTGTGTAATCTTGGAAAAGAACCTCCAAAATCATGAGCTAAAATAAACCTTTTCTCTTTGTATGATAATTGCCTCATTATAATGGACTCTACTAGCTCCACGAAGAAAAAAATATCCACTGAATCTGGAGATACTGACAAAATATTCACTGCTATACCTTCTATAACATAATAGACCTTACTTACTCCCTCCCAAAGCACTTTGCTAGTATGGGAAAGTTGGATACAGTAGATGACTCAAGTGCACAGAAAGTCATCTCAAATTGGCGACATTAAACAATACAGACAGGAGGATGGCATGAAAGCAGAAACCTAAATCATCTAAAATATCACTTACATCTTGTTTTAAAGCTGACTTGTGTGTTTTGTGAGTATGTGTGTACCTTGGTGTGCATCATTCGTGTAAGAGAATACACAGACAATAGACAAACCAGGAAGGATTTATGGTGATTCAATAGTTGTCATTACTCACAGTAGTCATCATTTGTAATAGTCACACACACATCATAAGGCATTTTAGATAATTCTTCAGAATTTGATAACCATCATTGGAATTTTGTTTTATAGGAAATATACAACTTTTATCTTTAAAAATACTTGTTTAGAGCTGGGCGGTGGTGGTGCATGCCTTTAATCCCAGCACTCTGGAGACAGAGGCAGGTGGATCAATGTGAGTTTGAGATTAGCCTGGTCTACAAGAGCTAGTTCCAGGACAGCCTCTAAAGCCACAGGGAAACCCTGTCTCGAAAAACCAAAAAAAAAAAAAAAAAAAAAAATACTTGTTTAGAAAGAGAAATTACTCTCTGAAAACACTTTCAAGTAGAGGAACATGGCTTACTGTGAGGGACCTGAAAATTGTGAAAGTGAGTAACTGGTGACTACTAAGGATTATATAATCCACAATGATCTCCTGTGATGGCAGTATCTGGCATCACTTAACTACATTGTCATCTCAAGTCTTCCAATCTTCCAAATTTTAAGGTAATAAAAAGTCATATGATTTTCACTTAGTATAATAGGGTCTGTCCTCAGCTTAGTGTAAATACAGAAAAAAGAACAGACAGTGGACACCTCTCTTAAGACAACACACCAGTCCCTTTAAAAATCTGAAATAATACATTAAACACTTTTCTTGGGTAAATTATGGCTAGAAGAGGTCATGAAACTAAATTACAGTTCACTAAAACCCTTTTACCTAACCAAGCATGGGAGAAGTGTTTCAACAGAATATTTTCATTTTAAACCTTTAAAATATGTATGTTCCTTTACATATTTGGCATGGATTTTTTCCATAAATAAATATTTCTACTTATTCAGTACATATTTTTTGATTTTCCACCATGCCAGGCACTATTTTCTGCTTTAGGGATCCACAGCCTCTGAAAAGTGAAATGCCATGCTGAAGGGCGTCAGAGGCAGAGCCAGATGCAATAAATGGCCGTGTGAAGTACTGAGAGGCACAAGAGGTAAGAAGTCTTGTGACAGGGGGCAGGGTGGAAAAAGAGAGCCCTGAAGAAATGCTTCTTGACTGTGCTTTTCAAACATGCAGCAGAATAAGTTGCATGAAAGATACCAGTGATATGATTCAGTATGATGGAGAGAGGAAGAGATGGCTCAGGGGAGTCAAGAAGGTAAGTCAAATCATGAAAAGCCTCACTATTGTAGAAAGAAGTCTCCAAGATAGACATTTTTCTCTGCTTGGCACATCCTACTCCTGATGGCCCTTCCTCAGCAACTTCTACACAGCCTGTGAAGTATAATAATCTCACCACTGAAGCCACTGCTGTCTTCTCATCATTGAAGCCATTACCATCTTCTCATCATTGAAGCCATTACCCTCTTAACACTTATAACAAGATATTGTCATGTGAATATTGGCAAGTAGAGGGAGATCAGGGATAAAATTTCATCAAAAGATAACATATCTTTGGTACAAACAATGTAATTGCTGAGCTGGAACAATTAAATTTTAGCAGTACTTTCATTAAGTAGGTTGTGATCGAATGGTTTTTAGAAGGACATTTGCTTCCCACCTGTTTTTCAGATCTGCTTCAAAGATCTATTTTTCTTGGCAGCGTCACACTCAGAGATCTGGCTCCATATGAAGTTTGCATTTCCATTAATTCTCAAAAAATGCAGGACAGTTTAACACATGCTTAAATGTTAGCTAGGGTTGCACTTTTCATAGGTTGCAAGCACAGGTGTATTCAGTTTGCATTGGTCATTAAGTATGACACACTGTTATTCTAAGCAATGATATTTTTGTTGCTGAAAATAGATTAAAGATGTATAGAAACGGTTTTGTATACTTTCTTTTGTTTGGCAGAGTTTGTTCAAGTGTTATAAAAACCAAGTTAATCCCATCTTTTTGAGTTATAATTCAAATGAGTTGCTTGTGGCATCATTTATTCTATCCCTCAGAAAATTATGATTAATACATTTGTGCTATATGCACAGAGATGAGTAAACACACCAACAGAAACATGGAGAAACATGTCCACTTTGTCTAAAAGTTAAGATTACCGCATCACTGGGGAAGCTTGGCACTTTCATTTTTCTTCAGCACATGTTACCTAGGTGATGTTTTGTGATGTGTGTCTCCTGGTAGATACTTAGTAGACTAAGACCTCTCTTTGGAGCTAGAGTGCTAGGTACTATGGAGATGATAAGAAGTTAAGAATTCACTCTCAGGAAACAAGATGTGTTTAAAAATGTCACACACAGTAAGCATTGGTTTCCAGAAAATCTGTGTGAACTCTTCAATTTCCCAGTTGAGAAATTTTCAGCTCAAGGGAAGTGACTAAAGTAGAAATGGCTATGAAGCAATACTTGCCTCCAAAGGAGCAAGGACCAGGACAAGGACAAGTGCCATTACATCAAAGGGAAAGAAAAATCCAACCAACTTACTTGTTTCCAAGTAGACTGAGAAAATGAATCAAGTGAAAACATGAACTGTATAAAGTGTTGGACACAGCCATGTTGGCCAGATGTCAACCATGCCATATATCCCCCAGTACCTATGCAGTCACCCTGAGAAGTAAAGCCTTTCCACTAGTGTTAAAAGTTCCTCAAAGTCATTGTGATGTCAATGCTGGAGTTAAGCAAAAGCCTTATTTGGAAATTAAAAGCCAAGCACAGAAGTAAGGCCACTGCCTTCTATCTGTCTCTATTATCATCTCTTTTTTCCAAGGGCAAATATCTAACTGCCAATGTTTATTCTGAGAGTTCATACTGAATTATTTTAAGACCTTTCAAATGAGCATGATGACACATACCTGCAATCCCAGCACTGGGGACACTGAAGCAGAAAGACAGTCAGTTTAAGGCCAGCCTCACCTATATTGTGGCTTCCAAGATGGCCTGAGCTAAATCATAGTAGTCACAAAAACAACCTACATTCAAAAATAAAACATACTAAAGTACTTTTGTTATGCATTCTGTGACCAAACCTTTTCTGGAGAGATGTACACATGTCTACTCACCCCAGATAGGGAAACCACAACACACCAAAATATAAGTAACAACAAAGACCAACTTGGTGAACCATGAGATTTATTGGGGTTACTTTTAGGAATATGGGTGAGGGGTTACATACAGGAGTAGAAACGACTTCAAGAGAGCTCCATCACCAAAGATCACCCCAGCATGGATGACTTTTCACAAATGCTGGGAACGTGGAGCACACTGCACTTCAACAAGTTGAAGAGTGTCCTTTCCAGGTGACTCAGTTGGTCTAAACCAGCAACTTGGTTGATTTCTTCCAGGCAGCTATTCTGGTTTCACAGTATTCTTCATGGCTCCACTTGTCTGAGAGACTTTTTTGCTGCTCAGCTTCTTTCCATTCAAGGGGGGCAAATAGCTATTATTGCTTACTCTAGCAGGGAGTGACCTAGTGAATCTGGTCAGTTTCAGGAACTTCCTGAAGCTATTTTGAATTGTTTATCTTCCTATTTAAGGAACTTGCCAAGGGATGGAATGTTCAATCTTGGGAGAATCTGTTATATAACATCACAGTATGAATTTTTATATTGTTTGTATGATTTTAATAATAAAAACGTGAAAGAATAAATCATACTGCGAAAATTCAATTAATTTAATTATCACTTATAAGTTCATAATCAAATGATACACAGTCATGACAGGCTTCCAAATGATCATTATTTTGTAGAAAAGTTGGTATCCTGTACTGAAACCCTTTAAGTGGAAGCATTTTTCACATTTACCAAATCATACATTAGATTTTTATATAAATATTTGTTGTCATTTTTCCTTTCTTATAGAGATCTGGACAAGAGGAAATACTGAAATAATACTACAAAGTAAGCCACCAAGTATTATAATATAATGTTAGAATTATATATATCATTTTACTTTTCAGACATCTTTCACCTGTAACTCAGTTTTACCTTTGTGTGGTAATGAGCTGTTAGCTGATCAAATTTCATTGCTTGATAAACTGAGATGAATAATGGGGACAATTTAGCCAAAGCTGTGGCCAAATGTGAAGTGCTTGGCATGGAAATGAGTGCTGTTCATGTCCAGGACGACAGCTAGCCTATGAAAGCAATCTCTGCCGTTGGTGCTGGTGGCATCACTCAGGGTTCGGCCGTGTCTGGGAGCATGCCTGGTGATGGCATGTAAGGGTTTTTTAGTCCTTTTGCCTGTCCAATGACCTGTTGGAGCTGACATACAAAGAAACAGGAGTTTTATGCTTACAGTACTCTCTCCTCTGCCCTTCTCTTCTCCCACCTATGCTCTCTCTCTCTCTCTCTCTCTCTCTCTCTCTCTCTCTCTCTCTCTCTCTCTCTCTATGGTGACTGTCCATGGTGGTAAGCCATTAATCCTGTTTCTCTTCTTTCTTAGTCTCTCTACTTTACCGGGCCTATAATAAACTGGTTAATATGTCTAATATGTCTCTTCTTGCATTCTTCTTTTATTTCTAATTTAAGCAAAAGAATAACATTTGGCGCCTAACATGGTTTAGGCTCTCCCCGAAAACTCTCCTGCCAGGGGTGTGGTAAATTTTGGGGATCCTAGAATCTGAACTCATAATCCACTTTCCATTTCTTTTTTTTTCCTGGCACTTCCTCCTGCCTGCAGCGACCCGAGATGCTGGAACTCTGTACAATTCAACTCGCCACTTTTCCAACTAACCATCTTTGGAATCCACTCATCTGCCTGTTCGCTACAATCCGGTAAGATATCCCTTGAATTTCCTGTGGGTCAGGTTTGGAATCCTGCTCCAGGAGCAGTGCTTTTTTGCTTTTTCAGTTTGGACCCTGTATCCTTTTTTGTTTCGTGACAGCTGAGTCCCCTTCGGGCCAAGCCCCTGGCAACTCCTACTGGCCAACAGGCATCCAGAGAGGAACTTTTGCCGTTTTTTTCCACTCACCTCACCCATGGGAAATGCATAAGGAACCTTTCTGGTTGCAGCCAACAGGTGGGTAAACAGACAAAAAAGCAGCTTATGGTCGCAGTCTTGGCCATGTGGGCTAACCCATGGCCTGCCATCTTGGCCATGTGACCTACCTGTAAGCACTCCCACTCGAGCAGCCTGTGTCAGCAAATCTGGCTGCCGGACTTTTGCTTTCTGTCAGATTCTGTTTTGCTTTTTATTTTTTTGTCTGTGATTTCTTCTTTTACTGGCCCTGTTACTCATGGCTCATTTATGGAATACTGTGTCTTTCCAGGGCCCTCTGTTTAAGTCTACTCTGTCCCTTTTAAATCTCCTGTCTGTTTGCTACAATGTACGAATCAGAGATTACATTCTGGTTCCCCCTTTTACTATTACCCAGTCCTGCTGTCTCTGTACCTGTAATTTAACTTTATACCCATCTAACTATATACAACTTAAATTAAACTGTGCTGTCTTATATTTCTAAATTGCTATGTATCTTTAAATGATGGTAAACATTTAAAGTCATAAAGGTATAATTTAACTATACTTAAAATATAAGCTAAGTCTATACAACTTAAATTTAACCCATGTATCTTTAAATGATGATGAAAGTTTAAAATCATAAAGGTCTATTTCAAATTAACAAAATATTTATACCACTCAGTTCATCCTGTCAGCCATTTACAAAGGTACAGCTTTTATTAAAAAGGGGATCTTTCACTAACTAAAGGCAAACTTTTGATTGCTAAGATACTAAATAGACAGACAGCTCTCAAATACTCAGAGATCAAGAGAATATGGCATTTAAAATGTTTGTTAAAAAGCTTTTCATAACAGAAAGATAGACCAGCTGCTGACCCCACCCCATTTCCTCCAAGAAGACTGATGGGCACTAAAGAAACTTCATCTCGAGTCAGTGACAATGCTTGTCACTGAGCAACCCTGCCCTTCACCATGGACAAGATGACAGTGGGATTAACTTTCCCCATGTTGCTTGGGCCAACAATAGGCGAGCCTTCCTGTAGTCTGTAATCCACAGGTCACATGCTATCAGCAAGAAGGCAGGTGTCCTGCAGCCCGCTACTATGGATGGAGTACCTTGGGGCTGGCTGTCCATGCAGCCTGCTGGCAAGTCTCTGTTATTCTTTAATCATTAATTCAGGTAAAATCTTATCCTTCTCAAGAACTCTGATGCTTTTTGATGACGGTAGTCTTGCTAGCTTAAAGCAAAACATATTTCAGGAACAGGTATTTTAGGGTTTATATCTATGTGAAGATCAGAAAGTGTAAGGCATATGAAGGTCTGGGAATGTAGTTACAAAGGTCTGAGGATGGAAAGGTCTAACACAGTGGATAAATGCAAGTTATGAAGGTCTGAGAATGGAAGGTATAAATGTCTGAGGATGGAAGGTCTAAGATGGTAATGTAAGATGTATGAATTAAAGTTATGAAGGTCTGAGGATAAAAAGGCTTAAGTGATGATAAAGTGAGTTGAGATATTAAAAAGAATGAAATATGTTCCAGATTTCTGTATTTCTCATGTTACTGTTCATAGTAAAGTTCTACAGTACCACTATAGGATCATAACTACAAGGTCAAGATTAAGATGCTTTTCATTGTCCTAAAAAAAATCTGTCAATTTTAAAATGACAGATTTTAAAATGTTAATGTTTTCAGCCAAGTTGCTTCTAACATGAATATGCTGCTAATATGTCTAATACTTATGTTTCCACAAACTCTAAGGATTCTTGTAAGTTCCAGGGAGCTGAATTGGATCCAAACAAATAGGTCAGATTCACTCCAGTTATTCAATCTTTCCCTGCTCCCAGGACTCCCTTCCCTCATGTTGGGACTCCTTGGGAACCCCTCTCTCATCTCACAATCTTCCCCTCAAGTGACAGTACCTAAGAAATTTTTTTTTTAAGCTTAACCTTGTCCTCTGCTCTGCCAACATCTTGCCAGGTCTAAGAGGCGCCAGAGAGTTCCATACAGCCTGGACTGCGATGAAACAACCAGCTACCCCAGGACATGGCAGCACCCCAACCTCCTCAGGTCCCCCAAAGATAGTCAACGCCCCCCATGTCAGCAGGAAGCAGTCTTGAGAATTCAGTGCCCTTATTCCTTAATCTGCCATGTCTAACACCCCATCTTTTTTAAATAATAAGTAAAGGTGGGATTGAAAGGTTCAGGCATTATGCTGGCCTGCCTGTTACCTGGCAGAATCCACTCAGGCAGTATCCTGGTCAGCCCAGGGTTCCATGGGAACTAAGTCTACACGCAGGTGCAAAGGACCCCTTTAAAAACAAACCCCTGCCAATTTATGCTCTCTACTCTCTCCTTCTCTGATCTTCTCTTCTCCCACCTACACGTCTCTCTCTTTATGGTGACTGGGCATGGCAGTCAGCCATTAACCCTGTTTCTTTTCTTTCTTAGTCTCTCTGCTCTGCTGGGCCTATAATAAACTGGTTAATATGTCTAAAAAATAAATAAATAAATTTACAAAAGAAAGAATTGAAAAACAGAAAAAGAAATAAAGAATATGCTGTCAAGGATGTGGAATAAGAGGAACACTTGCATATATACTGCTAGTGTGGCTGCAAACGAGTCCAGCCTCCATGCATGTTAATTTGGAGGTTTTTAAAAAACATAAAATAGATCTACTACATGACCCAGTTATACTGCTCTGTGTATTTACTCAACGTCTCCTAGTGAAAGTATATCAGAGACACAGGCATATTAATGTTTATTATAGCACTATCCACAATAGCTACATTAACAAACGAGGCTAAATATGCAAAGACAGAAATTTATGAGGACAATGTGAGATGTATATACATTTTTCAACTATAAAGAATAATGTTTTATGCATTTGTAGGAAAATGTATGAAATTAGAGATAATCATATTACGCTAGAAAGATAATTGTCATGTATTTTCTCTCAACTCAGCTTCCTAGATTTTAGTTATATAAAATCACATATTTATTTAGAACATGAAAACAGAAGTGAAATAGTCCAGGCTGACAAAATGAATGGGAGAGACAAAGAAAGTAAAAGCTCTGTGCATAGAGGGGAATCTGGTCAATGTACAATATATGGCTGTATTTAAAAGTAATTTAACTTGTTAAATCTTCATATTATGGTGCCTCATTTGTTCATGGAGCTGGTTTAATAGACTATAGGTATAATTTTTTAAGGCATAAAATATGCTTGTTCTACTTCTGTTAGTGATCTTGAAGTAACAAACATATATACCCTTTAAATCTATCTACCCTATTAGTCATTTTGGCTTGTCATAACACATAACACAGGCTTGGTAGCTTACATACTAGTAACTTATTTTCTTACTATTCTAGCACCTAGAAATTCAACGCAAAGTGTTGGTAAGTTTGACTTCTCCATAGGCAGCCTTCCTTGGCTCACAAGTGGTTTTCTTCTCATTGGGTGCTTCAATGGCCTTTCTTCTGTGTGCATGGCCTTGCCCGGTGTCCCTTGCTGGTCTTAGGAAAACAACCAACTAGTTATTGGGTAGAGACCCCCTTTTGTGGTATCATCTTTATTACTTCCTTAAAGGCCCCATCAAAAAGGCACACTAAAGCTAGAGGCTCAGGTTTCAACATATGAATTTGGGAGGGCACAATCTAGTCCATGTAACCATCCTGCTGGGTTTTATTCTAATCCCTTGCTCTTCCTGCAGCTTTTAATGCAAATGCCAGCACTACAGGCATCTCCTGCCACAGGATAGAAAAATATTTGACTAAAGATAGTAGAGAAAGAAATTAAACAAGAGCTGCAATAGAATTAAAACTAGTGAGCTGAATGACTAATGAAAACGTAACAATTGAAGGTTAAATAAATTTTAAGAGAATTAAGTAGCAAGTTGCTGTTGATTATATCAAGCTCACTATTCTTCCAGAACACCTGGAAATGAGCTCAGGAGATTCAAATAAAAAGGCTGCACATTTTAAATTCAGCTACTTCTAGGTTAGCTAGGTCAGAAAGTAAATGGTTACTATTTGTGTTTTAAAATAGAATCTGAGTACCTTTGACACCACATGATCACACTGCTATTACATAAAAAATCATCAGGTTTGTTTTTACATCTTTTACAAAAAAAATGTAGAGGAGAAAAAAAAAAGAAGAGTAAACGAAACCTGGCACATCAAGTTAATACAGGACCAAGCCCCTCTCCTTGCATCAAGGCTGAGCAAGGCATCACATCATAGACAAGGGGCTCCAAAAAGCCAGCTCATGCAATAGGGGTAGATCCCAGTTCCATAAGCAGACGAAGCCACACAGCTGTAACCCACATGTAGAGGGTCTAGTTCAGTCAGTCCCATGAAGGCTCCCCAGGTGTCAGTCCAGGATCTGGAAGGGGAAACCCACAGTTTCCTCATTTCATTAATCACCCCAGGGCATCAACATCTTCTTTTAAAAAATACATTTTCTTGGTTCTTGAGAATTTCATATACATCTACAACAGAATAATGACTATTCCCATTTCCCTCCTCCAACAGCCATGCTTACTCATACATAGTCGTGTTTTTTTTTTTTTTTTTTTATTATGGAGGGTGTGGCTACTGGTGCATTTCCCATGCTTTACTGGGTATCTCCATATCTATATACTCATGTGTAGCACTCAGTTGACTCAGTAGGTTACAAATGAAATCATATTGGATCTAATTAGACATTCTAGGAGCTTCTTGAAATATTAAAATAATAAACTTTTATGATTTTTTTACATATGTAGAAGAACTTTCTATATTTCCTGGTGAATTAGCCAAATAGAGAGGCAAATAAACAAAAAGCAACAAATGACTAACTTCAGAAGAAACAAAAATATTTAAGAAAGATTAAAACTAATCATACATGGAATCCAGCATTCCCAGGCACTGCGCAAGGCCCTGGTAACAGTCCCACCTCCATTCATGAGAACAGGACAGACATCAGAGTATTGGAACTGTTTGCATCTACCAGAGGGGAACCTTGGTCCCATACCCAACAGAAGACAAAGAGACTCCACTACACACACCAGAAGAAAGGATGAGAAGAGGACTATGTAAAGCACATTCAACAACAGAAAACCCAAAGTGTCATGACCAGAGACTAGGAACCATACACCAGCAAGACCTGAACATCAAAATGCAGATGAAGCAGAAGAGAATGACCTTAAAAACATCTTCATGAAAATGATAGAAGACCTCAAAGAGGATATGAAAAAATCCCTTAAAGAAATGGAAGGAAAAACAAACCAAAAAAATACAAGATATCAACAAATCTCTCAAGGAAACAGTTCAAGACCTAAAAACTGAAATAGAGACAATAAAGAAAGCACAATCTGAGGGAATGCTGGAATTAGAAAAGCTGGATAAACAATCAGGAACTACAGATGCAAGCATAACCAACAGAATCCAAGAGATGGAAGAGAGACTCTCAGGAGTTGAAGATATACAAGGAGAAATAGACTCATCAACCAAAGAAAATCTTAAGTCCAACAAATCCCTAACACAAAATATCCAGGAAATATGGGATACCATAAAAAGACCAAACCTAAGAATGATAGGTATAAAAGAAGGTGAAGAAATCCAACCCAAAGACATAGAAAACATATTCAGCAAAATCATAGAAGAAAACTTTCCCAACCTAAAGAAACACATGCCAATGAAAGGACAAGAAGCCTATAGAACACTAAATAGACTGAAGCAAACAAAAAGGTCTCCTCGCCACATAAAAATCAAAACACCAAACATACAGAATAAAGAGAAAATATTAAGAGCAGCAAAGGAAAAGGGTCAAGTAACATATAAAGGTAAACCTATCAGAATTACACCTGACTTTTCCATGGAAACTCTGAAAGCCAGAAGGTCCTAGATAGATATTCTACCTACACTAAGAGACCACAGATACCAGCCCAGACTACTATACTCAGCAAGGCTTTCAATCAATAAAGATGGAGAAACAAGATATTCTATGACAAAACCAGATTCAAACAATACATATCCACCAATCAAGCCCTACAGAAAGTTCTGGAAGGAAAACTGCAACACAAGGAACTTAACTACAACCAGAAAAATATAGGCAATAGATAATCCCACTTTACCAACAGTCAAAAGAAAAATTGGATGGAAACCCACACATAATTTCACCACCACCATCAAATCCAAAACAACCAAGAATAAACAATCAATGCTCATTAATATCCCTCAACATTAATGGTCTTAACTCGCCTATAAAAAGACACAGATTAGCAGAATGGATAAGAAGGCAGAATCCATCCTTGTGTTGGATACAAGAAATATACCGAAACTTCAAAGAGAGAAGATACCTAAGAATTAAAGGTTGGGAAAAGATTTTCCAATCAAATGGTACCAAGAAAAAGTGGGGATAGAAATCCTAATATCCAACAAATTGGACTTTAAATTAAAATCAATTAGAAGAGATGAAGGAGTTCACTACCTACTCTTCACAGGAGAAATCCATCAGGACGAAGTCTCACTTCTGAACATTTATGGCCCCAATACAAAGGGATCCATGTTTGTAAAAGAAACAATACTAAAACTCAAATCACACATAAAACTTATAGTGGGAGACTTCAACACCCCACTCTTACCACTGGACAGGGACACCAGACAGATACTTAACAAAGAAACAAAGGAACTAATAGAAGTTATGGCCCAATTGTTCTTAACAGACATCTATAGAACATCCCATCCAAATACAAAACAATAAACCTTCTTCTCAGCACCACCTGGAACCTTCTCTAAAATCAATCACATACTTGGCAACATAGCAAACCTCAACAGGTACACAAAAACTAAAATAACCCCCTGTATCTTAACAGACCACCATGCTTAAAAGTTAGAATTCAACAACAACATGAATTGCAGAAAACCTACTAACTCATGCAAAATAAATAATTCCCAATTGCACAATTCCTGGGTTGAGAAAGAAATAAAAGAAGAAATTAAAGATTTCCTAGAATTCAATGAAAATGCAGACACAACATATCCAAACTTATGGGCCACTTTGAAAGCAGCGCTAAGAGGAAAGTTCACAGCGCTAAGTGCGAACATTCAGAAACAGGAGAATAATCACACTAGAGAATTAACAGCACAACTGAAAACTGTAGAACAAAAAGATTCCAATACAATAATCAAATTGAGGGCTGAAATCAATGAAGTGGGAAGTAGGAGAACAATACAAAGAATCAGTATAACAAAGAGTTGGTTCTTTGAGAAAATCAACAAGATGGACAAACATTTATCCAAGGTTACCAAAGGCCAGAGAGGGAACATTCAAATTAATAAGATCCGGAATGAAAAGGGAGACATAATAACAGACAAAGAGGAAATCCAGAGAATCATCAGGTCATACTTCAAAAACCTGTACTCCTCAAAATTTGAATATCTAAAGGAAATGGACAGTTTTCCTGGATAGATTTCACTTATCAAAGTTAAATCAAGAGCAGATAGTCAACTTAAATAGACCTGTAACCCTAATGAAATAGAAACAGTCATCAAAAGTCTCACAACCAAAAAAAAAAAAAAAAAAAAAAAAAAAAAGCCCAGGGCCAGATGGCTTCAGTGCAGAATTCTACCAGAAATTCAAGGTACAGCTAATACCAATTCTCCTCAAAGCATTCCATACAATAGGAGCCGAAGGGTCATTGCCAAACTCTTTTTACAGGGCTTTAGTAAACTTGATACCAAAGCCACACAAAGGCACAACGAAGAAAGAGAACTACAAACCAATATCCCTCATGAACATTGATGCAAAAATACTCAATAAAATACTGGCAAATCAAATCCAATAACACATAAGAGAAATCATCCACCATGATCAAGTAGACTTCATCCCAGGGATGCAAGGATGGTTCAACATACGAAAATCCATCAATGTAATCCACCATATAAACAGACTGAGGAAAAAAAAACATGATCATCTCACTAGATGTCAAAAAAGCCTTTGACAAAATCCAATACCCCTTCATGATAAAGGTCTTGGAGAAATCAGGGATAACATGAACATACCTTAACATAATAAAAGCAATATACAACAAGCCAACAGCCAAAATTAATTAAATGGAGAGAAACTCAATTAAATTCCTCTAAAATCAGGGACAAGAAAAGGCTCTCCCCCTCTCCATACCTCTTCAATATTGTCCTTGAAGTTATAGCTAGAGCAATAAGACAACAAAAGCAGATCAAGGCAATACAAACCTGAAGGGAAGAAGTCAAACTTTCACTATTTGCAGATGATATGATAGTCTATATGAGTGACCCTAAAAACACTACTAGGGAACTCCTACTGCTGACAAACACCTTCAGCAAAGTGGCAGGATACAAGATTAACTCAAACAAATCTGTAGCCCTACTATATACCGATGACACATTGGTGGAGAAAGAAATCATAGAAACATCACCTTTACAATTGCCACAAACAACATGAAATACTTTGGGGTAACACTAACTAGAACAGTGAAAGAACTGTATCTAAAGAATTTTGAGTCTCTAAAGAAAGAAATTAAAAAGATACCAGAAAATGGAAAGGTATCCCATGCTCTTGGATAGGTAGGATCAACATAGTAAAAATGGCACTCTTGCTAAAAGCAATGTACAGATTCAATGCAATCCCCATCAAAATCTCAACACAATCCTTCACAGAACTTGAAAGAACAATTCTCAACTTTATAAGGAGAAACAAAAAACCCAGTATAGCCAAAACAACCCTGTACAATACAGGAACTTCTGGAGGCATCACCATCTCTGACTTCAAGCTCTATTACAGAGCTATAGTCCTGAAAACAGCTTGGTATTGGCACAAAAATAGACAGGTAGACCAACGGAATAGAGATGAAAACCCTGATATTAACCGACACACCTACGAACAACTGATTTTTGACAAACAATCTAAATTTATAGGATGGAATAAAGAGAACATCTTTAACAAATGGTGCTGGCATAACTGGATGCAGGCATGTAGAAGACTGCAGATAGATCCAAGTCTATCACCATGCACAAAACGGATCAAAGACTTCAACAGAAATCCCACCATACTGAACCTATTAGAAGACTAAGTGGGAAATACCCTGAATTAATTGGTACAGGAGACTTTTTCCTTGAACATTACACCAGTAGCACAGACACTGAGATCAACAATTGATAAATGGGACCTCCTGAAACTGTGAGGCTTCTGTAAGGCAAAGGACAGAGTCAGCAAGACAAAACAACAGCCCACAGACTGGGAAAAGATATTCACCAACCCCACATCTGGCAGAGGGCTGATCTCCAAAATATACAACGAACTGAAGAAGCTAATCTCCAAAACACCAAACAATCCAATTAAAAAGTGGGGTACCGAACTAAATAGACAATTCTCAATAGAGGAATGCAAAATAGATGAAAGACACATAAGAAAATGTACAACATCCTTAGCCATCAGGGAAATGCAAATCAAAATAACTCTAATATATCATCTTACTCCTGTCAAAATGGCTAAAATAAAAATCACCAATGGCAGTTTATGCTAGAGAGGATGTGGAGAAAGGGGAACACTCCTCTACTGCTGGTGAGAGTACCAACTTGTACAACCGCTTTTGAAATCAGTATGGCGACTCCTCAATAAAATGGGAATGAGTCCACCACAAGATGCAGCAATTCCACTCCTAGGCATATACCCAAAAGAAGCACATTCATACAACAAGGACATCTGTTCAATGATGTTCATAGCAGCACTATTTGTAATAGCCAGAAACTGGAAGCAGCCTAGATTCCCAACTGAAGAATGGATAGATAAAATGTGGTACATTTACATAATGGAGTACTACTCAGCAGAAAAAAAAGCAATGGAATCTTGAAATTTGCAGGAAAATGGATGGAACTAGAAGAAACCATTCTTAGCGAGGTAACCCAATCACAAAAAGACAAACATGGTATGTACTCACTCATATGTGGATTTTAGACATAGAGTAAAGGATTACCAGCCCTTCAATCCACACTGCCTGAGAAGCTAGTAAACTTAGGGAGGACCCTAAGAGAGACATATGTGGTCCCCTGGATAAGGGGAAAGATTCAAGGTCTCCTGAGCAAATGGGGAGCTCAGGAAGAGGGGGGAGGGAGCTAGCAGAATGAGGAGAGAAGAGGAGGGGTGCGGTAGACATGAAGGAGCAGAAAGTTTGAGTCAGGGGAAGAATAGAAGATAACAAGAATGGAGATACCATAATAGAGGGAGTTATTTTAGGTTTACAGAGAAATCAGGCACTAAGGAAATGTCTGAAGCTCTACAAGTGTGACACCAGCTAACAATCTAAGCAATAGAGGAGAGGCTACCTTAAATGCCCTCCCCTGATAATGAGATTGATTTCTGACTGATATGCTACCTGATAGCCCTCATCCAGCACCTGGTGAAAGTAGAAGCAGACACCCACAACTAATCACTGAACTGAACTGGAATCCAGTTGCAGAGAAGGATAAGTGAAGAACAAAAGGGTCCAGACCAGGCTGGTAAAACCCACAGCAACAGCTAACCTGAACATTGGGGAGCTCTTGGTCCCCAGACTGATAGCTGGGATACCAGCATGGGACTGATCCAGACCCTAGGAACATGAGTTTCAGTGAGGAAACCTCAGAAATCTATGGGACCTCCTGCAGTATTTATCCCTAGCATTGGTGTTTACTTTGGCAGCCCATTCCACATAGAGGAATACTCCCTGAGCCAAGTCACATGGGTGTGGGCCTAGGCCCTATCCCAAAGAATATGATAGACTCTGATGACAACCTATAGAAGGCCTCACCATCCAAGGAGAGCAGAAAGGATATGTGACAGGTAGGGTTTTAGTTGGGGGTGGTGGAGGGGAGGGAGAGGGAACTGGGATTGTCATGTACAACAATCTTGTTTCTAATTCAAATAAAAATATGCAGAAAAATAATAAAGAAACAAAAATAATCATACATATACCTACATATGGCCAAGCTAGGGACAGCATCACATGCCTGTGGCAATATGCACCTTAAATATTGACCTATGTAATATTATTGTTGTGTGGATATGGAATGAAAAGTTACTTGGGCAGATGAGATGTGTGTGATAAGAACAAAATGTTTATCTTCATTGTAGACAGCTCAAAGATAGCCAATTGATATTAAAAAGCAAGAAGTATTAACATAAGCTAATAACACTGTTTACAAATTAAAAATAAATTCCCAAACAAACACTCCTTATAAAGGAGAGTTTTGTAGTGGAAGGGGGATTACTAAACAGTCATAGAGAGTGCTAGAAACCAGGCACTCTCCTGGCCTGCCTTCAGTGACTCAGCTTCAGCAGCCAGGTCATCAATGGTGCTCAAGACAAATGCACCTTTTAAAAGATCTCCACCATCACAGAGCAGTCTCTGTCTCTCTCTCTGTCTCTGTCTCTGTCTGTCTGTCTGTCTGTCTGCTTCTGTCTGTCTGTCTGCTTCTGTCTGTCTGTCTGTCTGTCTGTCTTTCTGTCTACTCTCCTTCTCCCTCTTGTCTAACCTCTGAAATGGCCTTTCACTCCCCCACCCAATAAGTCTCTTGCTTGAGATCTGTTGTGTGGTGTGGTCTCTACAGTATTCCCTGGTGTTGATCCACCAATTTTCCTGCCCACTTAACCCTAACAGAGTGAGGCAGAGACAACAGAACTAACTAGATGAAAGATAGATGTTGACTTGCTAAATGATTAAATTATAATGTACACAAAATATGAAGAACACCTGAAACTAAACACAAATTGGTGAAATTAGAAAGCAACAGAATTAGAAAATCACTTAAAACAAGAATTTCTCAAGGCTGATATTGTTCATATATAAACTTCTTAAATGTAAAAACCACTAGAACTCCGTCTAAAAATGAAACAATCTGAGGAGAGAGAATCCATGAGATGGTAACAAAAAATCATTTTAAAAAAGTGATACAAGTAATAACAAAAATGAGATTAAAATACCAATTTGGAAATTATTGATACAGCAATAACTACTCTAAGATGATTCTATGTGATCATTTATGAGAACTATGAAATGATTTTTCCCACAAGGCATTTACTGATATTTATAAGGAACTTTAAAAATTCTTATGTTATTTAACTCATCACTCATTTTCTAGGACTCTTTCCAAAGGAAATAAAATCAGAATTGTAAATAAGATTGTGTGTATTGGAAACTTGTACTTATGTTAGCATTTCTTGGTCTGGGTTCTGACTGCAACCATGTTTTTACTTTGTGATTGTTCCTCAGACTGTAGAATAATGATTTGTGTGCTATTCTAGATGTAAATTGTTGATATAAAATGAAACCGAAAGAAGAAAATGGATAAACATTTAAAAGCACACTTTTATTAGAAAACAAATAAAGTGAAAATGTTCATAAGTGAAAAAGCAGGACCATGTAAACTTGTTTTTACAAGCCAAGTCGTGTAAGGACTCAAAACCTTCATTAGTGTTATAGAAGTATATGACATTTACTCTATTATAGCATTTCAAATAATGACATTGAAAAACTAATGTGTGTAGTAAAGGTGGACAGTGAAATTTCGGAATCTTATTTTTGCCCCTGGAAGATGTGCCTCTTTGCTGCAGTAAGTGGCCTCTCATAGACATTTGCTGCCTAACATCCCTAACTGTCTCTTTTGAATACATACCTGCAATGAGACTGTAATGGAGTTCAGCAATTTCAATGTATCATCAAAGCAAGCCCATCTTAAAAAAAAATTGGAAACTAATATAAAGCACAGAAACAAATAAGCAAAGTGCCAAGGAATTGAAACTTAAAAGCATACAAAATGTCAGAAACAGCCTTAAACATCTACATAACTGCTAATACAAAACTGCTAAAATTTTGTTCCATGATAGGTAGAATGGCAAAGATTCCCCACAAATTCCTGTATATGTGCAGTGTGGCCAAATGCCTAAAGAGTCCTTATGTTTGTTTGCATTTTCAAAAAGACACTCAAGTGTATATAAATAAATAGTGTTGCAACGAAATTTGCTTTGGAAATAAAGCAAAGAAAGCAAGCTTCTTTAGGAGATACAGACATAATATAAAGTCACAATAATTGAGTCACCATGATCCTGTAACTGGAGGAAAGGATAGAATAGAGTTCCGGGTTAGTCCTTTTCATGTCTATAGGGAGAACTAGATACCAATAGAAGTAAGAAAAAAAGAGCTGGGGGAGTTCATTTATAACACAGAGAAGATATGCATCATAGCTGTTTCTATGAAAAGTAAGCCCAGAAAGCTAATAGCAGATGAAAATCAAATGCTTATTCTTGGAGCATACGGGCAAACATTCTGGAATTCAGCAGTATCAGAAGTGAATGCTGTATTCAACTAAAGGCATCACAGGGAAAGCTAGGAGATGGGTATCATAATAAGACTTCAAAATCTCAAAAGCTGGAGACCATTCAGAGACTAAAGTAAATAGGCTTGGCTGGTTTGGCTTTCCCTTTGGTTCTGCATATAGGCATGTTTACTTTTAATGTGATTCTCTTTCTGCAGCCCACACTGGCCTTGAACTCATGGTCCTCTGGCTTCAGCCACACTCTACCACTCTCCCTAGCACATTATTTTCTGTTTTGAAGTTGGGAGGATGGAAGACAGAAATTTGTGCACACTAAGCAAGCTCCGACCCCCTGAGCTATATCCCTACACTGAAACCAAGTAAGACACATGGTCCAATGCCAGGCTTTATATGGAAACAGAAAGGAAGGGTAAATACTCAAAAAAATATAGGTCAAAGAATAGTAAAATATATTATACTTCACTAGAAGTTAGATAGATGCAATTTATATTATAAGATCCTTCTACAACCACTAACGTGGCAAAAGGTTGTTGGTGTTTCCATACCTACTAAGGGAAAATTCCCACAAAAAAACAAATGTTTTCTACTACTTCTGATGGGAGCTCTGAAGCTGGGTTTGACAGTATTTAATAAAATCGTGCATCTGCCTTCTGCCACAGCAATTCCACTGCCCCATATGTATAGTGAGGAACTCACAAGTGATGGAACAGAGGATGAGGTCATAGATGGTGGAGGATGTTTGAATGGAATGTGATCTCTGAAGGACTAACACTTAGCTGTATTCAGGAGCTGAAAGTGACCAGTGGAATACATAGAAACCCAAGAAGAAGCATGGTCCAACGCTATATATGAAAATCAAATGAAAGGCTCAATAAGCCACCATGACTCTTTCTTGAATATGCATATATCTAATGAATATGCAGATAGCGTTATGTTAATGAGATATATGAGGAATGGCTGAGGTTGTATATCTTGACAGTATAAATGAAGACCTGAAGAAGAAAATTAATATAACACAAAGGAATTATTTTCTGACTCATCGGCTTTACTAAAGGCCACATAGAGGCTGTTGCTAATCCATCTTATTACCATGAAGTCTTTTGTAATATATCAAGGATTATTTAATCAATTATATTAATTTATTCTTTCATATTCTTTACCCTGGGACTGCAACTAAGTCACAAATTATTGATGACCTATTTAGACTTATAAATTGTCCTTTGTGTGTGTGTGTGTGTGTGTGTGTTTGGAAAAGGCCATCTGATCCTCCAGAGCTACAGTTGCAAGTAGTTGTGAGCTGCCTAACATCAATGCTGGGAACTCAGTTCCAAACTTCTAGAAGAACAAGTGCTTCTAACTGCTGAACCATCTCTCCAGACCCTAGAAATTTACATTTTAAATTAAAAATATAAGAATCATTTTAAGAAATCAGAATCAAATGATTAAAATTTAAAAAATGTAATATTTGAAAGCAATGAATGAAAGTATCTTTTGTACTTGCTCTAGTGGTTTGCAACTCAGCCTTAAATTCTCATGTCAGAAAAAAGTATTCAAATTCAGTAAGGTATACATGTAGTTCATGAAACTAAAACAGAATGCAAAATAAGTCCAAAAATATAGATGGGCTGGCTGGTGGTGGCACACACCTTTAATCCCAGCACTCAGGAGGAAGAGGAAGGTGGATCTCTGTGAGTTTGAGACCAGCCTGGACTACAGAGCGAGTGCCAGGATAGGCTCAATATATATATTGAGCTATATATATATATATATATATATATAATATATATATATATATATATGGAAGACAACACTGACAAATTGCAGAAAAAAATTTAGTAGAGAAGACAGCATTAACATAAACCTTTGGAAAGAAAAAAAGCAGCCTTATAATGAGGCAGGTCAAGAAAAACAGAACAAATAACAAATAGAAACTTTAGGTAAATTATAGAATTTTCAATTCAGTGCCTCATTTAATGAAAATTATTCCTGTAGTAGATAGTAACTGACACAGAGACCCACAGCTGGACAGTGTGCAGATCGTGAAAGACTTTGCAACATTCAGTCCTTAATAGGATGTCTTCATTAAATGCCTTCACTCAAGGTCCAGGGGTTGATGTGAAAGGAGAGGTGGAAAGAATGGAAGAGCCGGAGATGACAGATGACTCCAAAGAGTCTTCCAGACACAGCAGGCCTGACACAAACATGAACTCACAGAGACTGTGGCAGCATGCAGAAGACCTGCCCAGTTTCAAGTCGGATGGTGTCCAACACCAAAAAGGGGAAGTGGACATGGGATAGCTTCTCTAACCAAGAGAGTATTTGCAGTTGATAACTCCTGGCAATGGGAAAATCATTTTTCTCCAATGAAATGTCAGAGACAGTGTCAACCATTCTCTAGGGCAAGCCCTATATGCAGGAGAACGTTTCCAATAACAAATGAATTCTCTCTCTCTCTCTCTCTCTCTCTCTCTCTCTCTCTCTCTCTCTCTCTCCCCTCTCGTGTGCGTATGTGTGAGTGTGCAAACTTTTGAATTAGTCTTAATTGCTTTTTTGTTTATTTGTTTTGAGGTTTTTGTTAGTTCATTTGATAGAGAAAGAGATTCTGAAGTAACAAGGTAGGGAAATAGACATGAGCTGGGAGGAGTTGGAGTAGGTGAAACCATCAACAAAATATATTGGTTTGTTTTTTTTTTTTGAACAAAATATATCCTATGAAAACACATTTAATTAAAACAGAAAATTGAGGTAAAATACATCCCAGAAACATACTTTCCAATCTGACTCCAAAAAAATTAGACTGTATGAGGCCAACTTAAAAAAGTGGCCACTGGCTTACATGTAGCTTTGAGTGACTGGCTAGTCAGCTATGCGATCATCATGGTGGGCTTGAGCCCAAGCTCCACCATTTCTTAGCCGCTTGGTAAAATTATTTAACCTTCTTAAATCTCAGATTGCTCCTTCAAAAAGTGAGGTTAATAATGACTTATCCTCCCAGATAGCTTAACTATTAATTTAGACAGTTCTTGAAAAGATCTTACTATAGTTAGACAGTTAATGTCAAACATTATAGATAACAATCATTGTCATCAATCTTTCTGACAGAGTGGCATTTCAAAGCTCCCTCTTCCCTTTTTGGCAATCTCTTGCATGTTTGCAAGCTTTTCCTTTTATATTTCAATTGTGTCATTTGTTAAAAATATCGATGCTTTTTCTGTGTCTCTGGTGAACAGCATATCTCTAAATTGTAAAAAAGAGTGGATGGATGATTAGAGGCTCCTGGAACTCACCTCCTCCCATAAGAAGCCCAACAGCAGAGGTCTAGCACCTATTCTGAATGAGTGGCTTTTGAAGAATGTTATATCTCAGCAAGAAGAGTCTGAAACCTTGTGAGACTAGGTGATCTGGGATTAAAGCATAGAGAAAAGAAGCTGGTACCCTAGTTACTTCATCTCTGGTCTCTCAACTGACGAGGACTCCTTTTGTCCAGAGAAAGAGAATGAGCAGCTCAAGGAACTCTGTTACTGTGAACAGAGATGATCTTGGCTACTGGGCAGTTTCACATTTCCGACAGGCTTGTAGTCCAACCTAGGAAGCCATTGGACATTTGATATAGTAACTTTGCTTTGGAAAAGGAACTTATGCTCTCTCTCTCTCTCTCTCTCTCTCTCTCTCTCTCTGTGTGTGTGTGTGTGTGTGTGTGTGTGTGTGTGTGTGTGTGTGTGTGCGTGATTCTCTGAAATTTAAGTTACTGGGATGAGGCAATGTATAGTAAAGAACCTTGTGTTGTAGTTCAGTTGTCTTGAGAGTTAGCAGTCTTGCATGTCTCCATCATTGTGATCCCAGAGACAGTCTACCACAATGGATTGTAGCTTCACAATCCAACTTGACTCAACAGAGAAATTGTTATTTAAGCATCAAGCCCATGCTGTGCTGCATATTACAAGGCACAGGTATTTCAGCACATAGGAGACTGAAGGATGCTATACTCAAGAAAATAAATATTACAATGGTTATCCTCTGAGATCTAAGGTGTGGCCAGATGCATGAAGGATTCTGCCACTAAGAATAGGTGTAGGTGCAACAGATGAAGACCCTTTAGCCTGTATCATGTTTTCTTGTTGGTAACTTTACCCAGGAGCAGGTACATGGAGTCTATTACCACCTTTAGTACATCAAACAGTTGCATGACACAGTCTTTATGGATCCTTATTGTTACCTCCCCATATTCTATATGTGGGAGTATACCACCACTAGAACTGAAAGTGGGTGTCAGGGAGAGTTATGGGCATTACCACATAGGTATATTTGTAGGTTTGTATCACCCCAGGAACTGGGAACACACATGGATAGCTATGCATGTGCCTAGGCTACCACTCAGACGTAGGGATGATACTTCAGAAGACCTACCACTCCTAGGTCAGCCAGTATCAGAATTCTTTCCAGTATTTTTCTCTGTCCATACTTAGGGAAAGGAGCCAGTGTCCATTGGTTGTTATTACTCTTATTTCTAGAATGGCCACTCACTGTACACTCTATACTAATGTTGAGGTGTATCATACTTGTCTATGCTATCCTTACTCAAATGGACTACAGTGACAAAAAGTCTCTTTTGCTTTCCATGGCACACTGTCCTTAAAACCATTAATTAAAGCCCAAGAAGCTAGAGAGAAACTATTATGCTACCTAGCTAGTATGAACGCCATTATTGTACACATATTTTCAGGAAAAAATTGTTTACTATAGAAGGCCCCTTCTAAAAGAAGTAGAAATAGCTAATTCACTATATGTATAATACTCAGTGATTTATTATAAAAAGTACTTAAAAACAACAAATATGATTTTTCCAAATATAATACAACTCTTTAAAAATGATCACAGGGCCTGGAAGATAGTTCAGCAGGTAAATGTGTCTGTTACCAAGTCTGATGACCTGAGTTAGATTCCCCATGACCAACATTGTGGAAGAGGAGAACTTGCTCCCTTAAGCTGTACTTTGATGGGGGATGTCCTTCTATATGCTGTGAATATATGTTTCTCTTATTGGCTGACAAACAAAACTGTTTTGTCCAATGGACAGGCAGGATTTAGCCAAGGGAGAAATCCAGACATGGATAGAGAAAGGTAGTAGGCAGAGTTGAGGAGATGCCAGGTAGCTGCCAAAGTAGCAAGAGACCTGTGCATCACTGGTAAGCCAATACTACCTGGAGATACACAGATTAATAGAAACGGGTTAATAATTAAGAGAAAACTAGCCAATAAGAAACCTGAGCAATCATCCAAACAGTTCATGATTAGTATAAGCATCTGTGTGTTTATTTAGGACTAAACAGCTATGGAACAGGGTGGGACAGAAACTTCCGTCTACAGTTCTCTGACCTCTACACACGTTCTGAGAGATACATGGATGCACACAAGTCCTTTGATTTCCAAACATTCACTCTTTCCCTTTTCTTCTATATAGCATGTACTCTCTCTCTCTCTCTCTCTCTCTCTCTCTCTCTCTCTCTCTCTCTCTAAGTTAAAATGTAACAACATTTTTTGAAAAATTACATAGAAATTATTGATAATATTCCTGATTAAGGAAGTTAAAAGATTTTTAAATGCTTATAAGTTAACAGGTAAGAGTATATATTAATTTCATTCTGTTGAATGAAATTAGAAGGATAATTCATGATATAAATGAGAAATATAGAAAAATGTCATAAATCTTGAAAATAAATAAAATAATCCTCTTGTTAACAAAGAACTCAATGGGTAAAACAGGAAAAACAGAAATAGTGTTGCAAGTTTCAACAATAGATAAGATCAAGCATACAAAAAAAATATAGACTTCCGACAGCTCTTCTGATTATTCCAGCCAAGCAAGGGAAGCAGAAAAGGGAGAAGAAGAAAGAATGAAGACAGCCTCTATCTTTGATACACTATTAAACAAGCCTATATTTACACTCCTTGTAATACCCAAGGAAGCAACAGGGAAAGATGTACCAAAGCTATTTGACAAAATAATAGCCAAAGCTTCCTAAACTTTGGGAAATCTGTGATTACCCAGATACAAGAGAACCATAACACACAAATTCAAGCCAGACATGAACAGAAAAGATATTTATTATAACATATTATAGTTAAAATATATAAAGTGCATGACAAAGCAAGAATGCTTAAAATTTTCAAGAGCACCAAATCCTGCTTCGGAGAACTTTCATTAGACTAACTGCTGATTGACTTCTCAGCCAAACATCTTACTGGCCAGGAGAGAATGGAATGAATGACTCCAATTTCTCACATAAATAGTTGTCTAGTTGTCAAGCTTGCTGTGCCCAGAAAAGTTATAAATGCAGGAGAAATAAAGACTTCTAAGACACCACATTCCACTAAGGGATACCAATAACAAAAGAAGGGATGCCCTCAACAGGAAAACACAAAACCCAATGAAGAGAACATTCATAGGGGAGAAGAAGAAAAGAAATTCACAAATACAATAACCCTAAAAGACACACAGCTTACAAGGAAGAATGAAATGAAGAATGCTCAAAACAAAATGAATGGATGGAAAAGACAGTCCACACACTGAAAGCAAACAAGAATACTTACTCTTACTTCAAACAAAATATTGTATAACACAAAAGCCATGAAAAGAGGGAAAAAAGTCTAAGTCTCAGCAAGAGGATAAAATCATGGTAAACATATATGATGCATCTAACAACACAGCTTCAAATTTTACAAAGCAATTAACATTATGTCTAAAAGGAGAAATTTGACCCAGTATGATAATAATGAGGTACTTCAAAAATCCTTCATTGATGAGTAAATCACCCACATGAAAAATATTTTTAAAAGGCATTAAACAGAAATAGAAATAAGGAAGTGCTAATAAGCATTTGTAGACCATTTAATGCAACAGCTGCAGAATATGTACATCATCAGCATGTGAACTGTTCTTTAGAATAAAACATATGGTAGATCACAAACAGGATCTCAGGTGGCGCATGCCTTTAATCCCAGCACTCGGGAGGCAGAGGCAGGTGGGTTTCTGTGAGTTCAAGACCAGCCTAGTCTATAAGAGCTAGTTCCAGGACAGCCTCCAAAGCCACAGAGAAACCCTGTCTCGAAAACAAACAAACAAACAAACAAAACAAAAAAAAGATCATTAAAACTCTAAGTTATATATAATAATTATGTTTCCTGATCACAATGAATTAGAAGTAGAAATAAACAAAATAAGAAACTTTAAAAATCCATGAGGACTTCATAACATGTTACCGAACAATGAGTCTTTGGAGAAATTGGAAGAGAAGTCTGAAAGTCCTTAAAACAAATGAAAATGGATGCACAATATATCAGAATTCACTAAAAATGCTTATAGGTACGGTTATGGTAATAAGTGGCCATGCCAAGAAAATGGGGAGATTTTGAAATAAACAACCTAATTATGTACACAAAAAGCAAGGGCAAAACAAAACCAAAATCAGTGGATGAAAAAAAAGAGAAGATTAGGGTAAACAAATACAGGAAAGACCCTAGAATAATACAAAGTACCAATGAATATGAAAGGTTTTATAAAAAAAAAAAAAAAGCTAGCAATGTTTTACCTAGCCCAACTAAGAGAGTAAGACAGAAGACTCATGAAGAGAAAATTAGGGACAAAAATGAAACATTACAACTGATATGATAGAAATACAAGTGTACATTAGACCTTTTGAACAACTATGTTACAATGAAGTAGAAAACCTAAAGGTGAATTAATTTCTGGCCACCCACAGTCTATAAAAATTGAACATGAAGCAATGAGACTACAGCTCTTTTTAAATGCCTTTTCTGTAAAAAAATAAAATCTCAAGACTATACATTTCTTTGAATTCTATAGATTTTAAGGGAAATGATATTAATTCTTATCAAAGTATTCCAAATTTTTGAAAGAAATTCATTCTAAACTCATTCTCTGAGACTAACATGGCCAATAGTGACACTAGACAAGGATACTATGACCAAAATGAAAACTACAGATCACTGTCTCTAATGAATGTAGGTGCTTGAAAAAATAGTAGCAAATTGAACTCAACAGTATCTAAGAATGATACACATTATAATCAAGTAATCAAGTGATGCTTATCCCAGTAATGCAAGAAAAGTTCAACATATAAAAACAATCAAATCATATCACATGATTTACCAACCTCCCATTAAGTCCCCTCTCCCTATCTTCCACATGTCTCCCTTTTTTGTTTATATAGTTCTACAGGTACTCATCCCATCCTAAACACAGAAATCTAAAACTTCTAATCTAGGTTGTACATATCCTGTGAGTGGTATCTCCCAATGAAATATTGGCCAGGGAGTCCTCAGAGGCCCCCAAAACAACATTGGCTGTTGGTACTGCTTTTTATATATGCAGGACACAGAAAAATTACACTGAAACCGAACTGAAATCTTCCTCCCTTCGTGTTATTATTTAATGTATTTTCGTCCTGTTTTGACTGAGACTAGATTTTTTTTCTTGGAATCTTTAATTTTAACTCCTTCTGTATTTTGTTGTTGTTTTTTCTGATTTCTCATGATGTTTCCTGGGTCTGTTTTCAAGAAAGTGGGCATCAATTTAATGTCACTAGCTTGGCTTATAGCTTGATAATTTAGTAGGAAAAACTCTTTATTAAGAAGAGAATAAACTCAGGAGTGGCAGCCATGAAGCTGCTAGAAAACAAACAAACAAACAAATTACAAGATCATATGCAATGCTTTTGTACTCACTTACTGTACTAAGCTCAAATTTGGCGATGGATTTAAGAGTTAGCTCTCAGAAGGCTGACACCTGATTCTTGTTTTTCTTTCTCCATTCTGGCTGTTGGTGACTGAATTTTGGTCATTCTTTATTTTCTATGGAACCATTACAACAGAGTCAGTGAGTCTGGGCCACACAGGTGAGCATTCTAGACATACCTACCCTTGCTGACAGGAAACACAGGTAATGATACAAAGAACTTTTCAATATTGCATGCCTGTCACCTTAAGCTCTTTAGTATTCCAACATTCCTGTGAATGGAATCTAATTCATAATTATGAATGGTACAAAAGAGGAAAATGGATTCCAGAGACATACTCTTATGACAAAAGAAAAACTCAGACTTACAATGAATGCCTTATTTCAGCCTATGTTTAGACTTGTACCAAAGGTATCAAAGTTCAGGAATTCTAATGAAACTCTTTCCAAAGAAGCTCTCAAAGTTTCTACCCACTACTTAAATGGCCATACAATCTATTACAATTATACACTGGAGATAATAATCAACTAATGATTGAATTCATTAGTTATTAAATTCTGTTAAATTATAGTGTATCTTTATAGTTCTCCCAAGTAATGGTTTTATCTTTCTGTAATCCTATTAATTAATTATATGGACCCCTGTAAATCTAGTGCTTGAGTCTACTAGAAAAAAATCCACAATGAGAATAAATTTGATCTATAATGTTTAACATATTTTTGTCTTCTCAACATGTCTAAGGACCATTTCATTTATGTTGATTCCTCCAGTCCTAACTAGTGGCATCATATTGTAGACAAACTCACTGAATAGTGCTTTTAAAAAATTATAATTCAATAATTGCCTATTGAACATCTACCATATACAACAAGTGCTGGTTCTTTCTCCTCAATTAACAGCTGAATGAGAAAAGCAAAGGCATGTTCACAGCAAATGAAGGGCAATGGAAATGTTGAGAATCTACACACAGAAGGATAGTTTTCACAATGACACTTCCAACATGTGTATCATTACACTTGGCTCATACTGACTCCTTTACTTACCTCCTATCCCTTATCTTCTCACACTGTGCTCTTTCTTCCTCTACAGATCCCTGCTTCTGCTTTTATAATTTGGTATCGCCGAATGGGTTTCAAAATTCTCTATAATATTTGTCTTTATTTCCTTCCAAGCCCTCCCTTAGTCATGCTCCTTAAAAATCTCTTCTTCCAAGAGGCAGATAGATTATAAGAGCCAGTGGGAATGGCAGATATATGTTTTCTAAAGGAAAAACATTACACCCTTGCAACTTTAGCCCTTATTGTACACTGTTTGTAGTACTTAATAATACAAGACAGTTCATGTGTGCCAGGACCATCTTGTGACCAGTCATGCAAAGGCTGTAAAGCTCCTTCAGAAAATACAACTCTGTAGATAACAGAAAACAATCACTGTTTTCCACATTGATTTATTCAAGATCAAATTACTTCTAGAAAACAGCTATTTATTCTGATGTTGATCTTAGATAGAGTGAAAACAACTATTTCATTATAAATTTTACCCTAGATTCAAATTATAGAATTCCACTACATTACCTCCAATTGACAATGGCCCACAAAGGAAAAATTCATTCTCTCCAATGAAGTCTCCTGGATATACAAATCACATTCAAGAGCTGGTTCCACTCCCAGTAGTAGATGGCCAACCCCAAACTAACTTCATGGCATTTTGATAGGCTTTTTTTTTTTTTGTCTTGTATTGCTTTGTCTTTGCTTTTGTTGTTGTTGGTGTTTGGGTTTTTGTTTGTTTGTTCATTTTGGTTTTATTCTTACTGGTCTTTTGCTTGTATATTCTGATTTTGTGTTTCTATGTGGTTTTTTTTGGTGTATGTGTGTGTGTTTCTTCTTTGTTGTTATTTTTACTAATTTGTGTTTTTATTCTTTGTTTTCTAAGAAGTGTGAAAAAACAAAGGGTATGAAGTTGGGTATTTGGAGAAGTGGGGAGGATCTGGGAAGAGTTGGTGATGATGAAATCTATTGTATGAAAACAACTTTTTAATAAAAAATATATAATCAATTTTCATACACATTGTGATCAATGAGCAACAACAGCAACAGATTTCTTCTTTCCTCCTGATTCCCTTCCCAATTTCATTACTTACACACATGATCTTATTTTAATTTTGACATATTTTAAATATATTAAAATATACAACAATGATACCCTCTTCATTATCTCCACTTCTCATTTCTTCTTGTCTCCTTTTAAATAGATCTACTATCTAAAATTTGCAGTGCATATAGCACTGTATAGACATCTTGGTGGATTGATGTTTTTGGGAAGGGCTTCTCTGACTTACTAAAAAGCTGCAGGCAATATCCAACAACTCCGAACAAAATCATTAATGAAAGGATGAAATGTGAAGCAAGGGTTGACTCAGCATATTTATGAATATGTACACACACACACACTCTCTCACACAATAGAAATCAACTATTACTTTTGTTTGGCAGCTATAGAGTCTCCAAGACAAGAAGAAAAATACAGAAAGTATAAAGTTCAAGAATAGGTAATAATTGTTTAATACATAAAGTTTCAGAGGGCACCTCTGAAAAAGCTTGACATGTCTGTTTTAAAGCAAATAAATTAGACATCCATTAGATAATTTGGTTTCATTTCCAGCTGGGAAGGCCCCAAATAAGAGGGTGTAAAGCATGTGAGAGGCTGTTTAAAAGCATGCCACTCCATCAGTCCCAGTCTCCCACTGTTCCTTACTCTTGATGACCATAATGATCTTAGTACTTGTGCTAAAGGACAAGCTATGAATGGTAGGTGTGTCTGTGTAGCTAATCATCCTGAAATAGAAAAGTCACACTTTAAAAAGTGACAGAAAAGGTGCCATCAGCTCTTTGGCTGCTTGTGCTATTGAGCTGCCAGATAACTTAGTGTATTCTCTGGTTGAGAGATGTATTTCACTTTCCCAGAAGATGTTAAAAGCACACTCTCTCTCTACCCAATAGAGAGACCATGTGTAAGGATGCAGGGATATTCCATCCACAAAGCTCAAGTAGGAAAACTCAGGAGAAAAAGGAAGCCATAGGAAGTATAGCTCCTACCCATCATTACAGAGTTCTCACCACAGAACAAGAAAGTCTGCAGGCATTGAAGGTATCATACATAATAAAGAAAACACTTACTATACAGTCAGCTGCCTGGACTTTCCTTATTTAAGTGTTCATTTACTATGCTTGCATTTCCATTCTTTTAAAACTCTCGTTCTAGAAATTCATATAGAATTTATGAACACCCTAAGATATATTGGCTATGTTTTAAACTGATCGCTGACAGATTGGAAGAACAGGAAGCTGGATGGACTGTCAAGGAAAGGTGAGGACTGTTCTGTAAAGATGACCATTGTGGTGGTTTGAAAGAAAGTGACCACCAAAAGAGTGACAGTATTAGGAGGTGTGGTTTTGTTGGAGTAAGTGTGGTCTTGTAGGAGGAAGTGTGTCACTGTCCAGGAGGGCTTTGAGTTCATATATGCTCAAGCCACATCCAGTAGGACAGTCCATTTATTGTTGTCTTCTGATTAAGATGTAGCCAGCACAACATCTGGCTTCAGGCCAACATGTCACACCATGATGATAATGGACTGAATCTCTGAACTGTAAGCTAGCCATCCTAATTAAATGTTTTCCTTTATAAGAGTTGCCACGATCATGGTGTCTCTTCACAGCAACATAAACTCTGAGACAACTGTGCACCAAGCCTGTTCTGTTGGACTACTCTGAGGCCAGTGTGTTTCCTATAATCATATTCAGTGTCTGCCTGGCATTCACAAGGCATTTTTATTATAGAACTTGACAAGTGAGGACCATTCCTTATTCAACCATGATTACTTTTCTTCTCTCACTGTTTATACTTAGCATCACAAGACATTTTAAAATTCATCTTTCCATTAGGCTGTAGCAGGAGAGTTCATGAGCCAGAGTGGGACTTTCCTACTTGCAATAAATCACTTCACAAAAATAGCAACTCAGCTTTTAGCTACCTTCAGTTTTGTACTGCTAACCTCAATGTGTTTATAACTAGAGTTGCTCATACTTCAGGGAAGTGACCATTGGTGTAGATTATTCACACAAGAAACTTTCAAACCATTTAAGTCATTTTGAGTTTGGGAACAAGAAAAGCTCAGCATAAACCAGTCTAATAGAAGATCTCTCTCTCTTTCCATACAGAATAGACTCTGTCTCTCCATATATTAGAAACTTTATTATGCAACATGCTCAGAATCAATAGTTTTAATAATCATTTAAATGTTTTTTAAAAGCAAGCCATATTAAAATGATACACAGCACAATATTTCTTTTTTTAATTTAAAGTACAACACCATATTCAAACATTCTGATGAAAAAAAATATACTTTCCTCTTACTAGAATGGGCAGTCTTTGTTGTAGAAACCAAAGTTGTACCATTTGCAAATTACAGTGCTGGCTTCTGTAAAGTAGAGCAATGATGTAATGATACTTTTAAATTGATTCTAAACTTTTACACTTTACTTGGTCATCCCTGACTTGATGAATATGTATGTTCACATAATATATATATATATATATATATATATATATATATATGCAAGTATGTGTGTATACACACATATATTCTGTTTACTGTGTAAAGTTTAATGACAATATTTTTAAATTGACTTCATTATCTGTTAAAAACTTAATATTTAATCTAAAGGAAGTTGTTATTTACATTTCTTTGCCTACATAGTCCAATAGTTAATCCAGTGATTTATTATACTATGTAAACAATTATGTAGATTGGGAAACAAATACAAATAATTTTGGCAAGCTTGTGATTTATAGTTCAAATAAAAGTTCATGAGGCTGAGTGTATGACTCTGTGGCAGATTGTCTATCTAGCTTGCCCAGGTGCTTTGTTTATTCCCTGTAACTATGAATAAATAGTAAATAAATAGTTTCAGAGTGACTTGCTAGTTGTGACTATTCTATGTATTTTATGATGTCAGACAGAATCATGAATTCACTGTATTTTCTTATCAATTTGCCTGAGTCTGATGAGAGGAAATGTCCATTTATATGTTACATGAAGTGTGTTTATGATGCAAAATATGACATGGGGCAAAGGAAATGTAGGGCTCACTGCAAACTGTTCAGCAAGGTTTAAGACAGCTGCCCCAGTGGATTGATTGTGAGCTCTAAAGGTCCCACTTGCTGAAGATGCCTGGAAATAGCTAGTACTGAGTTTTACATTACAGAGCAATAGGAAATCCTGGTCAAAGCACCGAGAGATGTGAGATAATGCTGGACCAGTTGAGACTGTTCATCTCTCTGTCTCAGGATGGTGTTCCCATTTCTTATTTCACAGTTACTACTGGAAACTAATGTAGGAAACTGTTGGGGAAAAAGGGTTGGTCCACCCAGAGAACAGTCCTCTAAGTATGTTTTGCAGAGTACAATATGATTCACCAAGGGAATGGATGGACCCGAGTGTCCAGGAGATCTCACACAGAATAGAGTGTGTATTGGCTCATCTGTCATGTTGCAATGTTTGAACATGACTAAGAGAGCTGCTACAAAGAGGCAGTGTGACTCGATGGTGATTTGACAAGTCCTACATCACACTGATGGGTTCATAGTCTTGCTTCTGGGACTTAATCGTCAGGCAACTTTGATTTATTTACTTTACTGCTATAGAGTTTCCTTTTCTCCTTTATAAGGTTTAGTATTTGTAGCAATAAAAGTTATTTCCAACACGGCATTTAGTAACTGAGGAAAATATTCTATATCGTATCTTCCACCAAACTGGGGGCAACTAAAATTCAGGTATTCCTTGGTTCAGAAATAACTGACTTTGATATTCTTATACATCCACATCCTCAAATACTCACACTCTACCCACTTGTTTTAAAGCACCAACCCCTGCTCTAAGCCAGGAAGACATCAGAAAACAGTCCATGAGAAATGAATCACTTAGACCAACTCAGTCCTCTTGGGCTTCTAAAATCAAACTTACTCCTGTCTGTGTGTAAGATTTCACTCTGGGTCAGCACTGCAGTTGGCGTTCCTACAATGACTACTGCCTTGTGTCCATGTAATCCTTTAGGGTTCCTTGTGGGAAAGGATAAAATTCACATGTCAGTGGATACACCAGCTAAATATCATATTAACAATTTTTATTCCCAACAGACAGTGCTTTTGATTTCTCAATTGGACTAGATTCTAGGAGCTGGCACTTGGCATGGCTCCAGCAACGAGTATCTCTTCAGTCACATGCTTTCTAATCATGTAGTCAGAGCAGAAGTGATCACCCCTGCTCAGAACCTGCCCTGTACTTCTTGACTCATGCAGACAACACGTCTGGGTTTCCTCAGGCCCTCAAACCTGAGTCAGATTTGATTTTGTTCCTTTGTTCCGTTTTCCTTTCATCAGAAGTGACTTAAAAATATGAACCACAAGATTATAAATGTAAAACTTCATATTGGGGGTTGTGAGAGCATTTCCAAAAGGCAGGCAAATTTTCTTCTTGGTAACATCAAGCCAAGCCTTTGCAAGAACACAAATCTGGTTGGAGTATTTCCAGATAAACAGAGCAAAGGCTTATGGGATTGTTAATAAGTGCTGATTCTTATGAGTTCTCATGTGTAGTGCCTTAGTTTCTCTTCTCATTGCTGTGATAAAATACCATGAATAAAGCAACCTAGAGGAAAAGGGTTCATTTGAGCTTATACTTCATAGAGCAGTCAGTCCACCATGATGGAGAAGTCAAGGCAGCAAGGACACACAGCATCTGGTCACATCATCTCCAGAATTTGGAAGGAGAGACAGTGTGATGAAGGCACAAAACTGCCTAGTCTCCTTTCTCCATCTATACACTCCAGAATCCCAGCTAAGGAAAGTTTACAACCCATAGACTGTGGGGCTCCCCATCTCAGTTGGTAAAACCAAGATGATCCCTTTACAGGAATGCCAAGAGGCCCATCTCTGAAGTGACTCTAGATTCTGTCAAGTTGACAATCAGCACTAATTATTAAATCCAGTTGGCTAGTCTGAGCAATTTTGATTAATCTTTGGGGACCTTCATTTACTCATCTTTGCAATGGCATCAAGCTCTTGCCTGTGAGCATGTAATTGTACTGCATCACTGGCTCTATGCACTTACCATTTGTCCTCTCTCCACACATTTCTTTTCAACAAATACCAGCATCACAAGAAGATGAGCATTCTTTCTTTATCCTCCACGGTCTGGAAAGAGGGAGATGAATTTGTGTGCTCAGCTTGCCCTTTTCTTTTCATTCAGCCCAACACCCTTGCCCATGCAATGGTGTTGCCCTCATTGAGGGTGGCCTTTCAACCTCAATTAACATAGTCTAGCAACCCTGTCACAAGAATATCCCAAGCTTTGTTTCCTGTATGACTCTACATCCTGTCAAGTTGACAGTAAATATCAGTCATTGTAACTTAAATTCCATCTTTGTCAACTTGACACTCACGCATGTCAATGTGAATGAAGCCATAACCTTCCACCCCTTGTTTCTACAGATTCAGGGCCATTTCAGAATGCAAAATGCATTAAATTGAACTTCAAAACTCCAAGTACTCTTGTAGGTTAGGGGTGGGATGTTGTGCCAAAGCCATAGTTACTGAGTTCACATGTGTATCAGCTTTGTTGCTTTTGGGGGGTAGGGCAACAACACCATTTCCATGAAGATGTCTGTCACCTGTGCTCTGATAATCTCTCTGTCTCCAGGGCATGCCTCCTGCTTATGAGTTATCCAACACAAACAAAATGGGCTCTCTCTCTCTCTCTCTCTCTCTCTCTCTCTCTCTCTCTCTCTCTCTTTCTCCTGTGTGTGTGTGTGTGTGTGTGTGTGTGTGTGTGTGTGTGTGTGTGTGTCTCTTTCCTTATTTGGTTTGCTTGTTCCACTTTCCTCCCACAAACCAGTTGCAAGGACCCATGAATCACATGGTCAGGTTTATTACAGAAAAGGACTTACACCTTAGGACAGATTTTCTATATTGATTATCTTTTCCTAAAGCCACATATCTGGCAAAAGCTACTTAAACCAGGGAACTTACTTTGGCTTATTGCTAGAGCACACAGTCCATTCTGGCAGGGATAGTGGCAGGAACTTGAGGTCATACTGAAGTCCTGGAGAAGGAAGAGATGGATGTTGGTGCTCTCTTAGTTTCCCATTTTATCCATTGTAGAACCCCAGTGTGTGGGATGTCATTGACCACATTTAGGGTGAGTATCCCCATTTCAATTAATATAATCTAGAAAAACTCGCACAGACATGCCCAGATGATGGACTTCTAAGTAATTCAATACCAAGTCTAGCTGACAAACAGTATTAACTATTATAGTTGGTAAAGAAATGAATAATGAACAAATATATTAAGATAGAGTAAAATAAATATGTAATAAATAAATGAAATAATATAAAAAGTTCAGCATGTAATTTTACCTTAAGTATGTAAGGGAAGACTTAGATACTTATGAATTTATATAAATATGTAACACAAATTATTTATATATATACCCATAAACTACACATACATTTTCATTTATACAAGTGACTTGTTCACCATCCTAATGAAACATGTATACTGTTTTATTTTGGAATGTTATTATTTTAAGGACCTATAGCGATGGCTGTGGTTCTAAGAACACCTCTAACTCTACTAGTGGATCCCAGTTCACTTTCCAGTACTTGTATCAAGTGGCTCACAATTGCCTGTAATCCTAGCCCCAGAGGATCCAAGACTTTCAGCTGGCCACCTCAGGGACCCACACACATGCTATAAACTAACACAAATACACATGTAGACACACAAATAAAAGGAAATCTTCAAAAGCATTTTTTATGAAAAATAAATGATCACTTTTAGTTCACTTTGCAATAATTAAAATAATAACATGATGGATTTTATACTTAATTGATTCAGCTTCTAAAACAATCCCAGTTATTTAGGTTTTCACTTGCACATTGAATTCACTTCAGACTTTGTAACATGACTTTCCAGAGGCCTCCAGTCCTGCTGTATCATTTTTTACACATAATGTGGGCATTTGTTATGCAGAAGTAAATTCCATTCTGAAGTGTGCTATGTGTATTCATGGTACATTCTCTCTGATCTTACTGTTGCTTCACTCTTGTTATCTCACTGAGCTATAGAGTCTTAACTCAAATACCAGGTATACTTTCTAGATGTCTCTTAGTGGAGACAAACTTTCCATTCTTTTAGGTGCTCTCTGGCAAACTGTGTGACAGGGAACATTTGGGAAAGGCTGTTAACATTTATTTTAATAACTCTTATCATTCATTAGATTCATCTGTGTCACTGTCTTACTTATTTTGTTGCCAATCTCTCAACATATTATATGTGATGTTATTTATTTACTTACTTGTAAATTAATTAATTTGACTTATTTATTTATGTGTATGTATGGTGATGGGGGCACATGTATTCCAAGTACATGTTTAGAGGTCTGAGGACAACTTTGTGGAGTCATTTTTCTCCTTCCAGTTTTACATGGGTCCAGAAAGTCAAACCCAGGCCACTGGACTTGCTCGTCTAGTGGCAAGTACTCTTTCCACTGAACCATCCAAATGATCACCAGTGTTTTTTAAAGCATCAGCTAAGAAAAATTTCACTTAAAGTTAAAAAAATTTCTGCGCATACCAGAAACAGAAAAATAGATTCTAAGAACAAAGATAGATATTTTGGAGAGTCCAATATAGCATGCTGTTTGCAAGATGCATAATGAGTCCTCAGAATTTAAGGATTGGGGAGGAGGTCTGGGTTTAGCTTTAGTTAGAGCTAATCATTTTTCAAACTCCCCAAGGCTTTTTGTCTGTAAAATGAGGGTGATTATATTGATCACTTCAGCTCTATCAGCTAAGATAGTATGCATAAAGCTGTCCTATTGGCTCATGAATTCCAGCTCTTACTATAGATTCAAATGCCTTGGGAGGCTTCTGAGTCTGAAGAGATGAATGTTTAATGGACTTTGGGTGCAAGGTCCCATACAAAAAAGATATGGAAGGTAATATGGGCCTACTAGATAATTTTATTTTCTTCACTTGCCTTTTCCTTCAGAAATTGCCCCTGAATTCAAGGGCTCTGTTGGAACTTCTCACTACTCAGTGACTCAGAAGTGCTTAAACCTTCTTGCTGACTCACTTTCAGGACTGCCTCTCTGCTACCACTTGACTGAATTCAAAACAGTGACTTTCCTTCACCCATCCTTACATACATTTAGACACAGACATCATTAAATGGATTGGAGCAGCTCACTGTGTTAGCACATTAAAGGTGTTTAAAATTCTCATTAGAGGGAGATGTCAAGGATAGAGTTTTCATCCTTGGCGCAGTTTAGTGAAAACCTAAAGTCTGAAACATGTAAGAGTGTCAGCCGCTATCTCCAGTCAAATGGGCTTTAAGAAATATTAATGAATGTATTCAGTCTTAAAAAGAATTAACACTTATGAGCAGAGCACAAAGTCACATAGTCTACTTGAATATGTTTGGCTCTGAGAATACAAGGGTATCTAAGTATATCTGAGAAGACAGTGGGAAGAATCTGGAATCACAGGCAGCAGGGGCATACAATAGGTGGAAGCAAGTAGAGGTGACCCAAGAGAGCTGACTGTCACTAGGTTTCTCCTTTAATACTGTAGACATTTAAAGAAGCCAGAATGCTGAAGACAAGACATTGCATGTGTGTGTTTGTGTGTGTGTGTGTGTGTGTGTGTGTGTGTGTGTGTATTACTGGTAATTCAGTTTTAAGAAAACAGAAACAGAAACAAAATGAAAAAAAAATGAGGACAACCTGCAAGTTTTCTAAAAGAAGTCAAATTCTCAAGGGTTGAGTAGGAAATCCCTGTAGCTCTCTGTCCCTCACAGAGCCCACACCTTTTAGTGCAGTTTTACAGTGACCTTGCCATGGCCATGGTGATAAGCATTTAAGATGTACAGATAGCAGGGTTTTTATGGTAGAAAATGCCACTAAAGCTGGGCAAGGTGGCACACACCTCTAGTCTCAGTGCTACCAAAGCCATGGAAAGAGGACCCCAAGTTCTAGGGTTTTCATAGTTACACTTTGTCTCAGAGAGAACTATTAAAATAATAGAGCTGATAATTCCATAACATATTATGGTGTTCTGTAGTGTTTTCTTATAACATCAACAATAACAAAAGCTGAGGTGATCTGGACCTGTGAGAAGGTTCAGCAGGCAAAGATGCTGATTGTGCAAGTCTAATGACCTGTGTTTGATTCCCAGACCACACTGTGGAAGGAAGGAGCCTACCTCTAACCCCAAAACACTAACATGAGCTGTTAACATGGGTCACTTTGTATAGTGCCTTCATGGCATGTCTAAAGCCCTATGTTTGATCCTGAACACCACATAAAACCAGGTATCCTATAATCCCAGCACTTAGGAGGTAGAGGTAGGTGGATGAGGAGTTCATGGTTAGCCTGAGTTTTATAAACCCATTTCAAAAAACTTAGGCGATAGAAAGATTGGTCAGTGGTTAAGAACACTTGCTGCTTTTGAGAGGAACCAGATTCAGCTCTCAGCATCCACAAGATCCATAGCTCCAGTTTCACAAGGTCCAACACTCTTGGCTTCCATGGCACCAGACATGCATGTTCAGAGACACACATACACATAAAATAGAAAATAAAATTTAAGAGAAGTTTTAAAATGTTAATGTGATGTTCACATCATATAAAATCAATCATTTGAAAGTTCAATTTGGATTTCTGGTTCCAGTTCCCCTGCCCTGCTAGCATCTGAACTCTGAGGGAGCCAACACACCCAGAGACTGCAAGGCCCCAGTAACACTCCCACCTCCATCCACCTGATCAGGTAGGCCAGGGGCTGTTTCCAGTTTGGGTTCCTCTGCCCTGCTAAGGACACCTGATGCCAGGGGTCTGAACTCAGTGGGATCCAACACACTTAGAGACTGCCAAGGCCCTGGTCCATCCTCCATCCATGAGAAGAGGACAGACATCAGAGTATTGGAACTGTTTGCATCTACGAGAAGGGAATCTTGGTCCCATACCAACCAGGAGAGGGAGAGACTCCTGCTACACCCACCAGAAGAAAGGATGGGAAGAAGAAAATATAAAAGCACATTCAACAAAAAAATCAATATGACACCACTGGAGACTAGGGACCCAACACCAGCAAAACCTGAATATCACAATGCAGATAAAGCAGATGAGAATCACCTTAAAAACATCTTCATGAAAATGATAGAGGGCCTCAAAGAGGATATGTGAAAATCCTTTAAAGAAATGGAAGAAAAAACAAGTGAAAAAACACAAGATAGCAACAAATCTTTCAAGGAAACAGTTCAAGACCTAAAAACTGAAATAGAGGCAATAAAGAAAGCACAATCTGAGGGAATGCTGGAAATAGAAAACCTGGATAAACAATCAGGAACTATAGATGTAAGCATAACCAACAGAATACAAGAGATGGAAGAGAGAATCTCAGGAATTGAAGATACACTAGGAGAAATAGACTAATCAACCAAAGAAAATCTTAAGTCCAACACAAAATATCCAGGAAATATGGGATGCCAAGAAAAGACCAAACCTAAGAATAATAGGTATAGAAGAAGATGAAGAAATCCAATTCAAAGACATAGAAAACATATTCAACAAAATCATAGAAGAAAACTTTCCCAACCTAAAAAAAGACATGCCAATGAAAGGACAAGAAGCCTACAGAACACCAAATAGACTGGACCACAAAAAAAGATGTCCTTGCCACATAATAATCAAAACACCAAACATACAGAATAAAGAGAAAATATTAAGAGCAGCAAAGGAAAAGGGTCAAGTAACATATAAAGGTAAACCTATCAGAATTACACCTGACTTTTCCATGGAAACTCTGAAAGCCAGAAGGTCCTAGATAGATATTCTACCTACACTAAGAGACCACAGATGCCAGCCCAGACTACTATACTCAGCAAGGCTTTCAATCAATAAAGATGGAGAAACAAGATATTCATGACAAAACCAGATTCAAACAATACATATCCACCAATCAAGCCCTACAGAAAGTTCTGGAAGGAAAACTGCAACACAAGGAACTTAACTACAACCAGAAAAATATAGGCAATAGATAATCCCACTTTACCAACAGCCAAAAGAAAAATTGGATGGAAACCCACACATAATTTCACCACCACCATCAAATCCAAAACAACCAAGAATAAACAATCAATGCTCATTAATATCCCTCAACATTAATGGTCTTAACTCACCTATAAAAAGACACAGATTAGTAGAATGGATAAGAAGACAGAATCCATCCTTGTTGCATACAAGAAACATACCTTAACTTCAAAGACAGATAATACCTAAGAAATAATGGTTGGGAAAAGATTTTCCAATCAAATGGAACCAAGAAACAAGCAGGTGTAGCAATCCAAATATCCAACAAATGGATTTTAAATTAAAATCAATAAAAAGAGATGAAGGAGGTCACTACTTACTCATCACAGGAGAAATCCATCAGGATGAAGTCTCACTTCTGAACATTTATGTCCCCAATACAAAGGCATCCACATTCATCAAAGAAACATTACTAAAACGCAAATCACACATAAAACTTATAGTTTAGGGAGACTTCAACAGCCCACTCTCACCACTGGAGAGGAACACCAGAAAGAATCTTAATAAAGAAACAAAGGAACTAATAAAAGTTATGGCCCAATTGTGCTTAACAGACATCCATAGAACATTCCATCCAAATACAAAACATTAAACGTTCTTCTCAATGCCATATGGTACCTTCTCTAAAACCGTCTACATACTGGGCAACATAGCAACACTCAACAGACACGCACAAAAAAATACCCCATGTATCTTTATTTATTTGTTTGTTTGCTTGTTTGTTTGTTTGTTTGTTTTGCGAGAAACGGTTTCTCTGTGTAGCTTTGGAGCCTATCCTGGCACTCACTCTGGAGAACAGGCTGGCCTCGAACTCACAGTGACCCCCTGCCTCTCCCTCCCGAGTGCTGGGATTAAAGGAGTGCACCACCAACGTTAACAGACCACCATTCTTTAAAGTTAGAATTCAATAACATCATGAATTGCAGAAAACCTACTAACACATGGAAATTAAGTAATACCCAATTGCACAATTCCTGGGTCAAGGAAAAAAAATGAAATAAAATTTTCCTAGAATTCAATGAGAATGTGGACACAACATACCAAAACTTATGGGACACTTCGAAAGCAGGGCTAAGAGCCCACATTCAGAAACAGGAGAATAATCAAACTAGAGAATTAACAACACAACTGAAAACTCTAGAACACAAAGAAGCCAATACACCCCAGAGGAGTAGATGCCAGAAAATAATCAAATTGAGGGCTGAAATCAATGAAGTGGGAAGTAGGAGAACAATACAAAGAATCAATATAACGAAGAGTTGGTTCTCTGAGAAAAATAAACAAGATAGACAAACCTTTATCCAAACTAACCAAAAGGCAGAGAGTGAACATGTAAATTAATAAAATCAGGAATGAAAAGGGGGACATAACAGCAGACAGAGAGGAATCCAGAGAATCATCAGGTTATACTTCAAAAACCTGTATCCCCCAAAATTAAAAAATCTGAAGGAAATGGACAATTTTCCGGATAGATTTCACTTACCAAAGTTAAATCAAGACCAGATAGTCAACTTAAATAGACCTATAACCCCCAATGAAATAGAAGCAGTTATCAAAAGTCTCCCAACCAAAAAAAGCCCAGGGCCAGATGGCTTCAGAGCAGAATTCTACCAGAAATTCAAGGAACAGCTAATACCAATTCTCCTCAAAGTATTCCACACAAAAGAAGCAGAAGGGTTATTGCCAGAATCCTTTTACGAGGCTCCAATAACCTTGGTACCCAAGCCACACAAAGACACAACTAAGAAAGAGAACTACAGACCAATATCCCTCATGAACACTGATGCAAAAATACTCAACAAAATACTAGCAAAACGAATCCAAGAACACATCAGAGAAATCATCCAACATGATCAAGTAGGATTCCTCCCAGGGATGCAAGGATGGCTCAACATATTAAAATCTATCAGTGTAATCCACCATATAAACAGACTGAGGGGAAAAAATGGGAAGTGGCATGAACTCCTGAGCTAATTGGGAGCATGAGGGTAGGGGAGAGGGAGCTGCCACAATAAGAGCAGGAGAAGAGGAATAGAGGAGAGGAAATGGAGGAGCAGAAATATTGAGTTGGTGGAAGAATAGAGGAGAGAGAGCAGGATGAAAGATACCATATTAGAGGGAGCCACTATAGGTCCGAGAAGAGATCTGGAACTAGGGAGTTCTCCAGAGACCTACAAGGATGACATGATCTGACAATCGAGGCAATGGTGGAGAGGATAACCTAAAAGTCATTCCCCTAAAATGAAATTGATGACTACTCTTTATGCCATCCTAGAGCCCTCATCCAGTGGCTGATGGAAGCAGAGACAGACATCCACAGATATACACTGAACTGAAATCTGGAGTTTAATTGAAGAGAGGGAGGAATGAAGATCGAAGGGGTCTGTACCATGTTGGAGAAACCCACAGAAACAGTTGTTCTGAACAAGGGAGAGCATATTACCCCGAGATGCTGTCTGGGAGGCCAGTACCAGACTGATCCAAACCCCTGAACATGGATGTGAATAAGGAGGCTTCTGCACTCCAGGGAGCCTCTGGTAATGGATTAGTATTTTTTCCTGGTGTAAGAAAGGACTTTGAGAGCCCATCCCATATGAAGGGATACACTCTGGCCCTGGACACATGGGGAAGGGGCCAGGCCTAGCACAGGAAGATTTGGTGGACTTTGCAGAGCCCCCGTTGAGGGCCCTACCCTGCCTGGGGAGTGGTGGGTGGATGGGGTGGGGGGTAGGTTGGGGGTGGGGGAGGAGGGATGGGGATGAGGGGAGGGAGAGGGAGAAGGGACTTACATGTGAAACAAGCTTGTTCCCTAACTTGAACTAATAAAAAAAATAAAAAATAAAAATAAAAAAAACATGATCATCTCACTAGATACCAAAACAGCCATTTCAAAATCCAACACCCTATCATGATAAAGGTCTTGGAAAGATCAGGGATAATAGGAACATACCTTAACATAATAAAAGCAATATACAGCAAGCAGACAGCCAACATCAAACAAAATGTAGAGAAACTCGATCCAATTCCTCTAAAATCAGGGACAAGACAAGGCTGTCCACTCTCTCCATACCTCTTCAATATTGTCCTTGAACTTCTAGCTAGAGCAATAAGACAACAAAAGGAGATCAAGGGGATACAAATCAGGAAGGAAGAAGTCAAACTTTCACTATTTGCAGATGATATGATAGTCTACATAGGTGACCCAAAAAACTCCTACGAGGAAACTCCTACAGCTGACAAACACCTTCAGCAAAGTGGCAGGATAAAAGATTAACTCAAAAACTCTGTAGCCCTACTATATACAGATGATACATTCATGGAGAAAGAAATCAGAGAAACATCACCCTTTAAAATTGCCACAAACAACATGAAATACCTTGGGTTAATACTAACCAAAAAAATGAAAGACCTGTAGCATAGGAATTTTGACTCGCTAAAGAAAGAATTTAAATACTAGATACTAGAAAATGGGGGATCTCCCGTGTTCTTGCATAGGTAGGATCAACATAGTAAAAATGGCAATTTTGCCAAAAGCAATCTACATATTCAATGCAATCCCCATCAAAATCCCAAAACAATTCTTCACAGACCTTGAAAGAACAATTCTCAACTTTATATGGAAAAACAAAAGACCCAGAATAGCCAAAAGAACCCCATACAATACAAACACTTCTGGAGGCATTACCATCTCTGACTTCAAGCTCTATTACAGAGCTCTAGTCCTGAAAACAACTTGGTATTGGCACAAAAATAGACAGGTAGACCAATGGAATAGAGTTGAAAACCCTGATATTAACCCACACACCTATAAACACCTGATCTTTGACAAAGAAGCTAAATTTATAGGACAGAATATTGAAAGCATCTTTAACAAATGGTTCTGGAATAACTGGATGCTGGCATATAGAAGACTGCAAATAGACCCATGTCTATCACCATGCACAAAACTTGAGTCCAAATGGATCAAAGACCTCAACATAAATCCAGCCTATTAGAAAACATTGAACCTATTAGAAAACAAAGTGGGAAATACCCTTGAATTAATTGGTACAGAAGACTGCTTCCCTAACAGTACACCAGTACCATGGACACTGAGGTCAAAAATTGATAAATGGGACCTCCTGAAACTGAGAAGCATCTGTAAGGTAAAGGAGACAGTCAGCAAGACAAAAAGGCAGCCCACAGACTGGCAAAAGATATTCACAAACCCCACATTTGACAGAGGGCTGATCTCCAAAATATACAAAGAACTGAAGAAGCTAATCTCCAAAACACCAAACAATCCAATTAAAAAGTGGGGTACAGAACTAAATAGACAATTCTCAATAGAGCAATCTAAAATGGCTGAAAGACACATAAGAAAGGGTTCAACATCCTTAGCCATCAGGGAAATGCAAATCAAAGCAACTCTGAGATACCATCGTACTCCTGTCAGAATGGCCAAAATCAAAAACACCAATGACAGTTTATGCTGGAGAGGATGTGGAGAAAGGGGAATACTCCTCCACTTCTGGTGGGAGTGTCAACTTGTACAGACACTTTGGAAATCAGTTTGGTGACTCCTCAGCAAATTGGGAATCAGTCTACCACAAGATCCAGCAATTCTACTCTTAGCAATATACCCAAAGAAGCACATTCATACAACAAGGACATCTGTTTAACTATGTTCATAGCAGCACTATTTGTAATAGCCAGAACCTGGAAGCAACCTAGATGCTTCTCAACTGAAGAATGGATAGAGAAAATGTGGTACATTTACACAATGGTGTACTACTCAGTAGAAAAATCAACGGAATTTTGTAATTTGCTGGAAAATGGGTGGAAGTAGAAGAAACCACTCTGAGTGAGGTAACCGAATCCCAAAAAGAAAAACATATATGGATTTTAGGCATGGAGTAAAGGATTACTAGCCTATAATCCACACTGCCGGAAAATCTAGTAAACAAGGAGGACCCTAAGAGTGACATACATAGTCCCCTGGAGAAGGGGAATGGGACAAGATCTCCTGAGAAAATTGGGAGCATGGGAGGAGGGGGAGGGAGCTAGGAGAATGAGAATGGGAGAAGAGGAGGAATGAGGAGGACATGAAGGAGCAGAAAGGTTGAGTCAGGGGAAGAATAGAAGAAAACAAGAAAGGAGATACCATAATAGAGGGGGACATTTTAGGTTTACAGAGAAATCAGACACTAGGGAACATCTGGAGATCTACAAAGATGTCACCAACTAAAATCTAAGCAACAGAGAAGAGGCTACCTTAAATGCCCTTACCTGATAATGAGATTGATTACTGGCTTATATGCCATTGTATAGCCTTCATCCAGCAGCTAGTGGAGTAGAATCAGACACCAACAGCCAATCACTGAACTGAACTGGAATCCAATTGAAGAGAAGATAAGTGATGAGCAAAGGGGTCCAGACCAGGCTGGTGAAACCCACAGAAACAGCTGATCTGAACAATAGGGAGCTCTTGGTCCCGAGACTGATAGCTGGAATACCAGCATGGGACTGATCCAGACCCCAGGAATGTGGGTTTCAGTGAGGATACTTGGGAAATCTATGGGACTTCCTGTAGTAATTCAGTACTTATCCCTATCATAGGTGGACTTTGGGAGCCCGTTCCACATAGAAGGATACTCCCTGAGCCAAGACACACAAGGGTGGGCCTAGGACCTATCCCAAAGCATATGATAGACACTGATGACCTCCTATGGAAGGCCTCACCCTCCCTGGGGAGCAGAAAGGATATGTGATAGGTGGGGTTTTAGTTGAGGAGGGGGTGGTAGGGGTAGAGGGGAGGGAGAGTGATCTGGGATTGTCATGTAAAACAATCTTGTTTCTAAATCAAATAAAAATTAAAAAAACAAAAGTTCAATTTGTTGTCATTTAGTTTTTTCCAATATTGTAAACTAGTGACTCTAACTGAAAAATGTTTTTCTTATGTCATAGAAAATGACTCTCAGTCATTTTCCCTTGAGACAGTATTTTTGACTCCTTTCTTTGTTTGTCACCACCAAGATATTTCCTGTCCCTGTGACAGGAACTCTCTCTATATATGATATAAATAGAATCACAAACATTTGACATTTCATGCCTAATTATTTCAGTTAGTGATTTATTTGTGAGAATCATGAATGCTGTATACACCATACACACACACAATTCTTCATTACGACTTCATAATATTTTGGTGTTTTTATTAAAACACTTGGTTTTCAGCCCATTGGATTTAAGTCCATGAGAAGAACTGCTGGGGCAAATAGCAATTCTCTTTTAATTTTTTGAGGAACCAACCCACTCTCTTCTGCCTTGCTCATCATTTTGTACAACAGTGGCTGTGTGGCATATGTAAGAGACATTGGCCTCTCTTTCCTCTATGATTTCTGGGGAGTGAATTATAGGCAGCAGTCATGTGCAGCAAGAAGTTTTACTCACTGGGCTGTCTTGCCAGCTGTCATGTTCTTATTGATACAAAATGTTGATTTCATTATACATTTTACACACTGGAGCTCCATTAAGTATGTTATTTACAATTGTTTTCACCATTCTATAGATTTTATTGATATAGAACTATTTTAACTTTTATGTATAGATTTTTTTAAAGTTAGTTTTATTTTTTTAAAAAATTGTGAACATTCATGTGACCACGTATGGATATGTGACCAAGAATACAAGTGACTGGAGATGCCAAAGGTGTCAGATACCTCTGGAGCTGATGCTGTAGGTGGTTGTGAGCCACCTAACATGGGTGATGGGAACTAAACTTAAGTTCTTTGAGACCAACATGTGCTCTTAACTGCTGGGCCATTTCTCCAGCTCCCAAATATTTTAAATTTTGATCAAACTCACAAGAAAATATATAATATCAAATTTGCAATTTATCATATATTTATTACATTAAATATATAATTGTAGCTTCAGTTTCCTACCTAGGAATCTACTCTGTTTGGTCACTTTTCTTGCTGCTGTGTCCAAATGTACTCTAGAAAGCAGCTTAAGAGGAATAGGGTTATTTCTGCTCATAATTCCAGGGGATGGATGCTTTCATGACAGAAAATAGCTGATTGCACTAAATTCACAATCAGGAAGCAGAAAAGATAAATAGAAGCAAGCCATCAAATCTCTAGTCTCATACCCAGTGACCCATTCCTTTCAGCAAAGCTACACCTACTGAATGTTCTAGAATCTTCCAAAATGTCACCACCAGCTGGGGACCATGATTTCAAACACATGATCTCATAGGTGTTGTATTAACCACCCTTCTGTTTGTTCAAGAGGGAGTGACAGAGAGACAGAGAGACAGAGAGAGTCAACAATGACTGTTTTCAGATGAAAAGCATTAATATCCAGTAAGTAGCTGTTCACTCTGTGAGACTGGGTGTTCAGCATTCCCAATCTGGTGCTACAGTCCTCGAGTCCTACAGGGCTGTGTGTCTTCAGTTTACTTTGGGATCCTGAAAAAGCAGGTTCTAAGGAGAAGACAATAAATGTACATGCCAGAGTGAGGGGAAGAAGGCAATATATGATGAGCATGGTTTCTAGGCCAGTTACTACTATTGTTCCTCTTTATAGCTTTTAAGCTGGGCCTCCACAGTCTGCATCATCCTCAGCACCATTGCTTTCTAAGCACCTTCTACAGTGGCTCATTAAGCCCCACTTACAGCATTAAAATTCCTAGTCCCAAGGTAAAAAGCCTTCCATATTCCTCCAGAAACAGCATGGCCAGGCCTGTCACAGCAAGAGCCCATTCACTGGTACCAATGTCTGTTTTAGTTAATTTTCTATTGTTGTGAAAAAACACCATGATCCAGGCAACTTATGGAAGAAAGCGTTTAATATTGGGATCAGTGTTCGAGAGTGTTAGTCTATGACCACCAAGGCAGGGACAATGGCAGCAGGCAAGCTATCATCTATCTATTTATGCATCTATCATTTATCTGTCTATCATCTCTCTACTATCTATCTGCTTATCTATCTCCCTACCATCTATCATCTCTCTTTTTCTATCATCTGTCCATCTTTATCTGTCTACAGTCTCTGTCTTAGCTGCCTTGTATGTCTGCAGTCTATTGTATTTTAATCTGAATATAAGACCTAGTGTTCCCATTTCTGTAGGAAGGCTCTTGGAATTTTGACATGAAATGTATTGACTCTCCACATCACTTCTGTATGTAATTCTCTCTCACTATTTAATCACACAGTTTATGGACAGATTACATCTTTCATCTTTCTTAGATCTTCTTTAGCTTCCTTTTGCAATGTTTCACAGTTTATAAGGAAATCACCTTTTACTTCCTTGGTTAACTTTATCCTTGGATACAGTATTCTTTTGGAAGGCATAGTAAATAGCGTAGTTTTCTTAATCTTCTTTCCAAATTTTCTATAGAAGTGCAATTGAGTTTATACTGCTATTGGGCTCTGATCCTTTTAGTAAATGGTCTATGGTCTATTAACTCTGGTCACTTTCTGTCCCAATTTGTTTCTGTTGCTATGATAAAAACCACAAACATTTTTATGTATTTAGGAATATATATATATATATATATATATATATATATAATATATATAATGAATGGAAAAGAAACTGTGAATTTTTAAAGCAAGGAGGGAAATATGGGTGGATTCGAAGTGAAGAAAGAGAAAGGTAAATGATATAATTTATCATTAGCTCAAAAAGTAATTGAAAAAATACCACGACCATCTTGGGGAAGGAAGAGTTTATTTCACCTTACAGTTTATACTCCATCATAAAGGGAAGTCGGGGCAGTAATGTTGAGCTGTGAATTGAATTAGAAACAATAGATGATTATTGCTTATTTCCTTGCTCTCATAGCTTGCTTAAGTCTTTCTTAACCCTGAAACACCTGCCCAGGCATGGCAGCACTTACAGTGGGCCTGGCCCTCCCATAGAAATCATTAATTAAGAAAATGTCCCCACAGACTTGCTTACAGGTAATATGATGAGAAATTTTCTCAATTGAACTACCTCTTCCAAAATGGCTATAGCTTGTATAGGTGACAAAAAAGTTAAGCAGTGACTGTCTAAAACAGGTTCTCGGGATTTACTGTGTATGGGATTATGGTATCTTTAAACAAGTATTTTTATGTCCATACTGACTCATTTTCTCTCTTTTTTAACTCAATACTGTGACTAAAACTTTTAGTAGAAATTTAAATAGCAAGCCTGAAAGGCATACATGTTCATTCCTTATCTTAGAGAGCAAGCTCACTGTACTATTCTTCTGTATTATGCTGGTGTATAAAATTCCCATAGTAGAATACCACAGACTGGATAGCCTTTTTAGTGTGTATGTATATGCATGTGTGAGTGTGTGTGTGTGTGTGTGTGTGTGTGTGTGTGTGTGTGTGTGTGTGTGTGTGTGTGTGTGTTCATTTGGGTAATGCAGGAATATTCATTTCAGCATGTGTTGGGGAGTCAGAACAAAACCTTTGCTGTTGGTCCTTGCATTAAAGCTTATTTGAGATAGGGTCTATCTTTTAGTTGCATATTGATGCATATGCCAAGCTAGTTGGCCAATGAATATCCAATGATTTTTCTCTCCATGTCTTCCAACTCCCTACAGGAGTGCCTGGAATGTAGGCATGCCTGCTGTTGTGTTCATCATTTATCTGGGCTCTGGAAATTCCAACTCAGATCCTCACACTTGCATATTCAGTGCTATTACCCACTGAGCTGTCTTCCCAGCCCCCATAGCAGACAATTATTTTATCACAGCTATTATGATTAGAAATCTAATATTGAGACAGCAAAGTTTAATTTCTCAGAAGACTTTCAGTACTGGTTGCCAAATGCCACACTCTCATTGTCTTTCTCTGAGTGTCCATGGTTTCTTCCTCTTGTAAAGAGAGGCTTCGGGAGATGGCTCATTAGATAAAGTTGTTGAGTTCAATTCCCAGTCGCTACATGGTGGATGGTGAGAATTGATGACCACAAATTGTCCTCTGACCTCCACATGCTTGTCATGTTAACACACACACACACACACACACACACACACACACACACACACACACACACACACACAAACGCACACAAGCACACATAAACACAATGTTTTTTCTTTCAAAAAGAAAAAGAGCAGTCGTAATAGGAGGCTCCCTTATGACATCATTTACACTAACTTACCTCATTATAATATATCTCTGAATGCAGCCATGTGTCTAAGAACCAGGGTTTTGAGACATTCTGAGTTTTAGAGCTACATAGCTCAATTTATAACAAGGATGATGTTATCTGTGGTGGTTCATGGAAATCTGTCATCATACTGACGAAGTTTCTATTTGCTGGATGTTTATATTATGAAAAAGGATGAATTTTGCCAAATGCTGTTGGTATTAATAGAGATGATCTGGTATCCCACCTCAATTCTCTTGATTCCAAACTGCATTGCTTTAAAAAAGTTTGAATCACCTCCTGGAATAAATCTCACTTGGAAATAATGTATAATCATTTCAGTATACAGTTGAATTTTATCTATTATAATTTTTCTTGTACTGATACTTGAAAATCAAATTTGACCTCAATTTTTTTAACTTTAGTGTTTCTACTACCATATTCACAACATGTGCATAACATTTTATATATGCACAATATATATTTAGATTACATTTACTCTGTTACTCTCCCTTTACACCCTCCCATGTTCATCCAAGTTACTTCCTGCTGAAATGGGATGATGATAGTTATGTGGGGTCCTGTAGGAAGAAAATATTAGTGTAGTAAAAGTCTTGAATGGATTGTATCCAGTCCATATTAGATGGTAGATCTCTTGATAGAAGATCTCGCTTGAAATCCTCAACTTGATTGAAGTCTGCATCCGAAGCTTTGGCCGGAGTGTCAGTTGAAATGGAGCAAGTTGGATCCAGTGAAGTCGAGGAGGTGTGGCCCATTTTCTTTCCAGGGTGTCCAGGGATTGCTGTCAGGCAGGTCTTCACTGGCTGTGTGGGTTTCAAACATAAATAGTTAGCAGAGAAATGTTTGCTTGTGTATGTACACATGCTGGGGAATGTAACCATGAGAGCATAACAATTATGAGAGGGTGTACACCTTGAGAGAAAGATCCAAAAAAAGACAAAGACAGTCCCTAAATTCTTCTTTTATTTTGTATTACATCAATTGGCTTCTTGATACAACACAGAAACACTAAAGTTTAGTTAAATAACGTGCTTGGATTTTAGAGGAGGAAAGCCAAATCCACCTCTAAATCCAGTATTGGTTTAATTGAATAGGGACTAGGAAATAAAGAGAAATAGAGTTTTCTGAGAGACAGCTGTAAAGTTTACCGTATGGCACGTTCCTTTTGTTTGATGGTTATAGCTACCTTTTCTTCTTAAGCATCTACCCATGAAGTGTCCTTTGCCTTCTGGAGATGAGTTTTCCTGTGAAGATAAAAGCAAAACACTTCCCTTTACTTTGGGGGGTTTGTATTTAGTTTATAAGATATACCTTAGTAGAATACCTGTCATTTTTACTTGTTGAGAGGTTTATTTTTTTCAACTCGAATCTTGATCAACTTTGATGGTATCCAAAGTTTTTTTTTCCTGTAGAAACCAATGCAAAACCCCTACCCCAATGTAAAACATGTCCTGGTTTCCATACAGAGGTTAGTACATCTTTGAAGTATATCGGCTGACTGAGTTTAGCAGGGTTTTTTTTTGTAGTCCAGTGTCTTTCTGTAGCTGTTTGTCCTTTTTTATTGGCATTAAGAAAGTTTAGTGTTAATAAAGCATTATGTAACCTGTGTTTGGGGGGTTTGGTCTTCTAAGCTTGTTTGTTGAGCATCTACTTAAGTGTTCTATTAGATCTCTCAACCACTGTTTGTCCTGTAGGATTGTGTGGTATACCAGTAACATGTTTTATGTTATAATATTTGAAAATTTGTTTCAATTTTGTAGAGACATATGTTGGAGCATTGTCAGTTTTTATTTGTGCAGGTATACCCATAACTGCCATCACCTCTAGCAGGTGTGTAATAGCAGAATCAGCTTTTTTAGAGTTAAGATCAGTAGCCCATTGGAACCCTGAGAATGTGTCTATAGTATGATGCACATAATTCAAATTTCCAAACTCTGTGAAGTGAAAGACATCCATCTGCCAAACCTCATTTCTCTGAATGCCCTTAGGATTACAACCTGTTGGCAATGGAGTTTGATTATAAAAGGAACAAGTAGGACAGTTTTTTACTATCTCCTTGGCTTGTTGTTAAGTGATGGAGAAGTCCTTTTTTAAACCTTTGCTATTTACATGATGTTTCTTATGAAATTCCGAGGCTTCTAGCACACTTCCAATTAATAAACAATCAATCTCATCATTGCCTTGTGTTAGTGGGCCAGGTAGATCCGTATGGGATCTGATATGTGTAATATATATAGGATTACTTTTGTTTCTGATAGTTTCCTGTAATTGTAAAAATAGAGAAGTTAATTCTGTATTATCAGGAACAAATTCTGCAGTCTCAATGTGTAACACAACTCTCTCTGCATATTGGGAATCAGTAACTATATTAAGAGGTTCTGTAAAATCCATAAGTACCATGAGAATTGTATATAATTCTGCCTTCTGTACAGATGTATATGGACTTTGAACTACTTTACTTACCTCACCTGCTTTATAACCTGCCTTACTTGATTTGTTGGCATCAGTGTAGAAGGTAAGAACTTCAGAAATGGGAGTTTGTCTTACAATACATGGAAGAATCTAGACTGTCTTTTTTATGAATTTAATTCTGTCGGTTTTGGGATAGTTGTTGCTAATTGTCCCCAAAAAGTCAGTAAGAGCTATTGTCAATATTCATTATCCTTCCATAAGGAGAAAATTTCTTCATTAGTTAAAGGTACTATAATTTCTGCTGGATCTTTTCCAGTCAGTTGATGAAGTCTTAATTTTCCCTTTAAAATCAAATCAGAAATCTTTTCTATATATGTCTTTAACTTTTTATTCTGTTTATGTGGCAGAAATATCCATTCCAATATAGTGTCTTCCCTTTGCATCAGAATTCCAGAAGGGTATTCTCTGGATGGCAATATAACCAGAATACAGTCTAAATCAAGGTTTATCCGATCTACATGCACATCCAATATTCTGTTTTCTACCCATTGTAACTCTTTTTCTGCCTCAGCAGATAAAATATTCTCAGACTGTTTAGGTCCTTATCACCTTTAAGGGCCATTTTTAAATGCTTTAAGTCATATCCTTCTATACCAATAATCGTCTGTAATTGAGAAATTTCCCCTAATAATTTCTGAAGAGAATTAAGAGTTTGATAGTGATCTCTCCTAATTTGTACCTTTTGAGGTCTGATTCTCTGTAAGTCTATCTTGTAACCTAAATAGTTAATAGAATCTCCTCTTTGTATCTTTTCTGAGGCAATCTGTAATCCCCAATGAGGCAGAACTTCCTTCACCATTCCAAACATACATTCCAAAGTTTCTTTATTAGAATCTGATAAAAGAATATCATCCATGTAATGATAAACAAGAGATTGTGAAAATTTCTTACGAATTATTTTCAAAGGTTGCTGTACAAAGCGCTGACACAAAGTAGGACTATTTAGCATTCCTTGTGGCAAAACTCTCCACTGATATCTCCTAACTGGCTGTGAATTATTAAGAGTTGGTACAGTAAATCCGAATTTTTCTCTATCATTTTCCTGTAATGGTATTGTGAAAAAACAGTCTTTTAGATCAACGACTATGATAGGCCATCCTTCAGGTATTAAGGAAGGTAATGGCATTCCAGGTTGCAGAGAGCCCATTGGTTGAATTACCTTATTTATGGCTCTCAGGTCTGTCAGCATTCTCCGCTTACCTGACTTCTTTTTGATGACAAATACAGAATTCTAAGGACTGGTAGATTCCTCTATATGTCCAGCGTCTAGCTGTTCCTGTACTAACTTTTTTAAAGCCTCTAGCTTCTCAGAGGTCATAGGCCATTGTCCTACCCAAACTGGTTCATCTGTAAGCCACTTTAATGGCAGGGCCTTTGGCTCCTCTGAAGGTCCATCATTTGTACCTAGTTTCTGTACAGCATGGATGGTTGGTAACCGTTTTCCATAGCATCTTACCAGATCTTTTCTACTATCTAAAGATTGTACATAATTTGTATCTGACACTGGAGGAATATTAATCTGAGTATTCCATTGCTGTAAGAGATCACGACCCCAGAGATTTATAGCTATATCTGCCACGTATGGTTTCAGTATCCCTTTCTGTCCTTCCGGTCCAATGCAGACCACCGAGTTAACACTCTGTTGAACTCTAGATAGAGTTCCAATTCCTAAAAATTGTACATTTGCCTCTCTAAGAGGCCATTTCTGAGGCCAAGACTTTTGAGTAATAATAGTTACATCCGCCCCAGTGTCCACTAAGCCAGAAATAACTTTATTATTAATTTTCACTTTCAACTGAGGCCTTTTATCATTAATAGAAGCTTGCCAAAATATGCATTTCTCATTTTGTCCATTCACACTTGATTCTTCATCACTATTCAAACTACCATCTAGAGCAGTATCATTTTTCACAATAGGCAATGAACTATCTATTGTTCCTGTGAGAGATTGTCTCCCACTGCTACTGGGAATGACCTGACCTTTCTCAATGTGGGGGACTTCTTGAGGGCCCCCTCGGGGTTTCCCCAACCTTAACGGATTTCCTTGTATGTCCCTGGTCGATCTACATTCATTGGTCCAGTGTCTTCCCTTACCACATCTTCTACACAACCCAGAAGGCAGTGGCCTTCCATATGAGGCATTGTTAGAATTCATTTATCTACAATTTCTCTTAGTATGTCCCATTTTACCACAGTTGAAACATCTAGGTTCCTGGAGCCTTCGTGGTCTCCAGGGGAAGGTTCTTCCTACCCAAGGTTCTGGTTCATAGTAGTAGTAACCTCGAGCCTCTTGGTATCTATGTTGACCTCTGTAAGGTGTTTCTCCTTGCCAAGCCCTTACATCCTCACCTCTAGACCTTTTAATTTCCTGTTGCCGTTTTAAACCTTTGGAGATGGCTTCTCATACCCAAGCTCTGGTATCTTGCACATTATAGTCAATGTTGGCTGCATTCAAAACCCATTCTTCTAGCGGAGCTGATCTTATCTTTAAAGGCAAAAGTATTCTTTTGCATATTGGGTTTGTATTTTTATAAGCTATTGTATATATAATTGATTGTCTTGTTTCTGCATCTGTTACCTGTAATTCTACTGCCCTAGTTAACCTTTGTAAGAAGTCCTGGAACTGTTCTGTAGGTCCCTGTTCTATTCTGGTATAAGTTTCTAGGCATACTCCTGGCTCAGGAACCTTATCCCAGGCATTTAATGCTTCTTTCCTGCATACAGACAGTATATCGTCATCATATTCAGCCTGAACCTGTGGGTCAGCATAAATATCCTGACCAAGAAGCTTATCTAGAGGGGCTTTATGCCCTGATGCTCAAGGAGCTTGGCTTCTTCCCTTACTAATGCCTTCCACTGGATTTGGCATGAATTCTCAAGTACAGCTGCTACCAATTGTTCCCAATCTGTGGCTGTCACCCTGTTAAAGGTTGCCCATGAATTTAATAGCTGTTTTACGTATGGGCTATGGAGACCATATGAGACAACTGATTCTTTAATATTCTTAAGATCCTTCAGCTGTATAGGTTGCCATTCATAAGCCATCCATCCATGAGAGTGTTTTTTAGAAGCTGGCTTTTCTACCATGGTAGCTGGGTACACTAATGGTGTACGAGTAACAACCTTAGAAGAATAGTCAAGATACCTGGGTGGAGTAGGTGCCTGAGATTGGAGTGATTCTGCTTCTGAGGCATCCCAATGATCTTTAAGCCTAGCAATGATATCCTTTTGAAAAATTTTAATCTCCTTAATCATAAAAGATTCCAAGCATGTTAGTGAATCTGTAAATTGCTCTAACTGCTCATCTACATGTTTTTCTAGGTCTTTAATATGATCATCCTTAGGCAGCATCTGGATGGCATGGAAACTGCCTTCTAGGTATTGGAGTCTAGATTCGAGGTCATGATTTGCTGAATTTGAGTCCTCAGCAATCGACCTATGGACCTATGTAATCTGTCAGCCCTGTACTGTAAATTATCTTCCAAACATTTAAATCTAGACTCAAATTTCTGATCTGCTACCTTGGATGCTTCAATAACTGATTGAATGGCATTGTCCAATTCTTTAACCCTATGCTGGGTATTTTGCACCATTGCATCTAGTTGATGAGTAACATTGCCTATCTGAGTTTCTAGCTGGGTACAGATATTTTTTAGCTGGTCATGGTCTTCTGACAGCCTAGCCTCTAAGGCCTCAGACATAGAGGATCTCTCTGTGTTTATCTTATCATAAATATGCTGCATCTCATCAGACAGCTCTGTCTTTAGTGTATTGGACACAGAGCCAAGCTTATCATCCAATTTCTGTCCCACTTGCTGCACAATTGTGGTCTGACCTAATCTGTTCTCCAAAACCTCACTTCGTAAAGCTGTTATTCCGGTAAGTAGGTGGTGAGGTTATCCTTATCCCTATTCCTGAGTCCTCTGGCTAGTAATACTATTTGTACCAGCAAGCTAACTGCCATTATGGCATATAGGCCAGTAATTAGTTCATTAACATCCTCCTCAAACAGTGAATTCACGTAATAAGCAAAAATATTACCAATTTTAGCAAATGATAAATATTCCGCCATAATTTTACCTGATTTCTACTCCAGATGCAGTAAATATATTTGACCAGCAGGTACCACAGGCGTTCAGTTAGTCCGAGGTGTTTGGCAGCAGTCGGTCAGCGGTGGAGAGAGGTCACAAAAGCGGCTGCGCTTATCTTAGAGAATATACGGCCTTGCGGCCGCAACCACTAAAACAGATGTGGCTTTACTGCAGCATCGGGCAGGGGAAGCCTCTGCTGAAAGCCGAGGCCTACCTCGACTCTAGGCATCTAGAAACTGTCTCTGAGCTGGGTGGATGGTTCTGAGCAGCTCAGCTACAGCGGGTCGGCTGCTATCCGGGAGCACCTGTGGAGAGAGGGCTCTTTCCGGGCCTAGGCTGCAGGCCCAGTGGAACCCACAGCCTGTCCCAAATGGGGTGTAGGTTTTCAATATCCCACTTCTGACACCAGATATAGTGCAAAATTACCAATACGGAGTCAGGTAGAAATATAAGGGTATTTAATAGGGAAAAGCCTTACTTACAGAGCAACCTAGCCAGCCGGTGTTGCAGTGGTCTGTATGCAAGCCCAAAAGAGAAACCAAAAGAGAAAGCACAGTCACACTATGTCACCCTGACCACACCCTCGAAAGCATGGTCAGGCACACCTGTAGCCAGCCCCTAAGTAGGTGTGGCTACAGCTTCCCCTACAAGGGACATAACAACAGACAACCAAGAAATCGAGAGAAACATAAGGACATACTTTAAAAACCTGTACTCCACTGGATGGTGGTGGCACACACCTTCAATCCCAGAATGTAGGAGGCAGAGGCAGGTGGATCTCTAAATATGAGGCCAGCCTGGTCTACAGAGTTAAGTTACAGGATAGCCAGGACTTTCTCATGTTGAAACCCTTTCTTGAAAACCAAGATATATTAAAAAACAAAAACAAAAATAACAACAAAAACCCTGTACTACAACAAATTGAAAATCTAAAAGACATAAGAAATCAATAATTTTCGCAATATGTACAACTTACCAAAGTTAAATCAAGATCAGATAAGCAATTTAAATACACCTACAATCAAAGAAAACCCAGGGCCAGATGATTTTAGGACAGAATTCTCCCAGGCTTTCTAAGAATTAATGCCAATACTCATCAAATTATTCCACAAAACAGAAACAGAAGGAACATTGTACATTTCACTTTATGAAGCCACAGTTATCCTGATATCCAAACCAGATAAAGACCTACATAAAAGAGAATTACAGATTAATTTCTCTTATGAACATAGATGCAAAAATTCTCAATAAAATATTTACAAACTGAATACAAGAACACATTGAAGATTATCCACCATGACCAAGTAGACTTCACTCTAGAAATGCAACTTACCATATTAAAAGGACAATTTTCAGTTTCATATGGGAATTCAGAAACATCCAGGAGAGCTAAAATGGACAATAAAAACTGCTTAGGATATCACCATCCCAGAATTCAAGTTGTTCTATAAAGCTATAGTATAAAATAGCATGGTTTTGGTACAAAAACAGATATATTGGTCAATGGAATAAAATCGAAGACACAGACATAAATTCACATGCCTATGGACACCTGATCTTTGATAAAGAAGCTGGAAATATACACTGGGGGGGGGAAACTTCTTCAACACATGATTCCAACCAAATTGGATAGCTGCATGTAAAAGAATCCAAATAGATCCATACTTACCACCTTGCACAAAACTCAACTCCAAATGGATCAAAGATTTCAATATAAGCCCTGATACACAGAACCTGATAGAAGAGAAATGAGGAATAGCCTTGAAATCATTGACGCAGAAAAAGACTTTCTGAACAGAACACAGTAATAATAGACACTATTTTTGACAAGTAATAAGTAGGACTGTCTTCGGGTTTCTCCTGATGCAAATAGATAAAATGATCATGGCAACTCTTATAAAGGAATACATTTACTTGAGGCTAGCATGGCAGCGCATAGGCAGACATAGTGCTGGAGAGGTAGCTGAGAGTTCTACATCTCTATTGTTAGGGAGCAGGAATAAAGTGGGCTACTCATCCTGGCTTGAGCTTCTGAAACCCTAGAGCCCACTCCAAATTACACACTTCCTCTAATAAGGTCACACCTACTCTAACAAGCCATCTCCATTCAAACATGACTACACCTACTCCAACAAGGCCACACTTCCTAATACCACTATATACATATTCAAATACATGAGTTTTTGGGTGTTTGTCTGCTGTGGAATAACCCTTCTATATGTATTCCTCTCATTAGTTAATAAAAAGTTGCTGTGGCCAACGGCAAGGCAGAAAAAGGCCAGGTGGAAAAGCCAAGCTGAAAATACAGAGAGGAGAAGGGCAGAGTCTGGAAGAAATGCCAGCCAGACCATTATGTGATGCCCATATGACACTATATAGATTAGTGAAAATGGGTTAATTTAAATCTAAGAGTTAGCTAGTAATAATCCTGGGCTATTGGTCAAGCATTAACAATTAAAATTAAGCTTCTGACTGATTATTTAGAAGCAGTAGCAGGATGGGGTGGGACAGAGAAACATCCATTTACCTCATTCTTGTTTAAACTACCATGTGTTTATAACTCAAATAAAACAAAAAAGAAAAAGAAAGAGAAAAAATACAGAAGATTAAAAAAGAAACTCACAACCTTAGGAAATTTATAAAAGACCCCAACAAGATAGTCTTCAAAATGAATGGAATGGTGAATAGACGAGACAACCTAAAATACAAATAATAAAATCAACTGATGCCAATAGTTCCTCAGTTACTCATGATTGTACCAACTTTCTATCTGTGACCACCCATGCTGAGATTTTTGTCTGACTTCGCAAATCTTGTTATCCTGTAACAATCACTGAGATAAGATATCATATGTCAAGTACTATGCTGTGTCCAGAAAACTCTATTTCCACGAAGTCATTTTAAATTTTACGTAATCTTTGTGCCAACTCATCATGAATTTCCCAAAGCCTTGGGGAGATGTGTGTAATATGCACAGTCATTTTAGCATGGAGAATTCCAGTGTCTCTTATTCTTTTCAGATGGGCTAGTTAAATATATTTTTGCATGCATTGCAAGAATAAGCTTCTTGGCTGATTTTGAGAAATGTGCTATTCTATAGGTATATCGTTATGTTATTAGTGGTCACTTAAGTACTATGTACATTTAGTGGAATAATAGCATTATGTATACCCATGGCCTATGAACTGTCAAGCCAGAGGTTCTTGGCTTTATTAATAGTGCCAAGAAAGGTTTCCAACTTATACAGAGGGGCTTACATACAAGCAGAAAGTCATTAGCTACTCCCATAACATTTGTGTAACTATCAAATCTATGGGCTAATCTTTCCAAACAATCCTTATTTTGCTTTACAATTAAACAATTACATGAGGTTGATTGTAACTTTTATCCTTCAATACCATGTATAAAATTTTCTAGTAACATGAAAGCTATCCAGTACGAATGAAACTACCGGGAACGCACAAACTTGATTTCTCTATATTTTGTGAGTATATTGCATGATGTTTTCAGCAATTGGGTCTTTCTATTAAGTTCTAGAGGGTACCAAAATATTGGCAATAGCCTGGAATATTTTGAGGTCTATGAGGTCTCATTGGACAAATTGTTGTTTGAACTCAAAAGACTAGTATTTGAAGTCTGCACTAGTAAAAAAATGTTGTGTAAGGATTATTTCCTAGGATTAAGTATGACATTAAGCTTTTACGTCAAAAGTTTTGCTATTCTAAAATATGTTTCAATATCCCTTCAAACTTAATTATTGAAACCATGTTAGTTGAATTCACCCGTTAAAAATAGAGTTAAAAACAATTAGTGTAATTACTCTTAACTCAGAATAAGTTCTGGGTAAATAAATTGGTGGTAAATAAACTATCACATAGACCACATGAAACTGAGAAGCTTCTATATGGGAAAGGACAGCATCATTTGAACAAATAGGTAGCCTAAACACAGAGAAAAGATTTTTAACAACTACACATCCAATAGAGGGCTAATATCCAAAATACATTAAAGCGTGGAAGTAACTAAATATTAAGGAAACAAATAACTATGTGAAAAAATGTGATACAAAGAGTTTTTAATAAAGGAAACTCAAATGGCTGAGGAATACTTTAAAAATGTTCAATATTCTTAGTCCTCAGGGAAATGCATATCAAAACTACTCTGAGAGTTCCTCTTGCACTTGTGACATTGGTTAAAGTCAACAAAACAAGTGGAAAACCCATCCACTGGTGGTGGGAGTGAAAACATGTACTACTATGGAGATCAGTGTGGAGGTTATTTAGGAAGATGGGAATAAATCTTCTTCAAGGTCCAGCTATGCCACTCATGGGCATAGACCCAAAGGATGCCTCTTCCTAGCACAGAGACACTTGCTCAACCATGTCTATTGCTGCTCTATTCATAACAACCAGGAATTAGAAACAACCTAGATGTCTCTTAACAAAAGAATAGATCAAGTAAATGTGGCACATTTACACAATGGAGTGTTACTTAGTTATTAAACAAAATAATATCTTGAAATATGCCAACACATCGATAGAAAAAAATCATCCTCAGTGAGGTATCTCAGACTCAGAAAGACAAATATGGTATATATTCACCTATAAGTGGATATTAGCTGTGAGGCAATGATAACCAAGTTCAAATCCATAGAACCACAAAGGGTAGGTGTAGAGTAAGGGATTAGGTAGAATAGACAGATCTCATTAGGAAAAGGAAATAAAATATATATTTATGGATGTGGGGTCTAGAATGGAAGGATCAAGTGGGCATGGGAAGGAGAGATGGAGTACTGGAATGGAACATGGAGAGAGACAGCCAAAATTAAGGAATATTTGAGGGGTAGTATGGAACACTAATACTGTAAAAATCCTCTAAAATATAAACATATATGAAAGCAATTTAAATAAAATTTCAAATAATGGAGGAGACAGAGACCCAACTGGCCGTCTCTCATCATCAAACGAAACTTTCAGTAGTGGGTTTGGACTATATCTGAGTTGATGGCCAAAGAGGCCCCAGTGGGAAACCCTAATCCAGGCCACTACTACAACTACAGGTTTCCCTCTCCAAAATGATAGGAAGGCCCCATTGCTGTAGAAAATCATCCACACAACTGACTGAACATAGAGATGTAGAGCTGGTGCCTACATAAACCCTATGTTCTAGTGCCTCTGTTACAAGAAATTGCTCTGCAAGCTATCAAAAAAAAAAAGAGAGAGATGTAAATACCAAGCCAACCACAAACCCTTTATTTGTCCTACTTGCAAGATTTGCTAGTGCAATGGTATACTCCCTGTAAGATATGCTAGTGCAATGGTGTACTACCTGCAAGACATGCTAGTGTGATGGTGGCATAATTAGTACAAACCAATCAATAAGTGATCTGGGTTAAGGCCTACTCCACAAGATCAACCCATAGCCACCACTGCTTGGGTGACCAAGAACCTGTGACTAGGTAGCCCAAAGACCAAATTATACTGGTCTAAAGAAATATAGTACCAAAATGACTGCTAATGTTATTCTGTTCTACTCATAGGCCAGTGCCTTGCTCAGTCATCATCAGAGACCCTTCTATCTGCAGCAGATGGGAACAAATATAGAGACCCACCACGAGCTATTATGCAGGGAGCAGGAGACCTTGGAGCACTTATCCCAAAATGAGATGTCTTCATCAAATCAGAGCTCAGGAAACCACACAAAAGAGGAAGCCATAAGAATGTGCCAGTAGCAATGAAGGCCACCAAGAAAACAAGACCTTAAAGCAACATGAACTCACAGAGACTGCAGCAGCAAGCACAGGGCCTACACAGGTCTGAATCAGGTCTTCTGCTCTTATATTATGCTTCCAGTTTAGTGTTTTTATGGAATTCCTGATTCTGTGAATGAGTGGGTCTCCAACTCTTGTGCCCTATATTGGGCTCTTTCCTTCTGTTGTTCTGTCTGGTCCAACTTCAATGTGATAGTTTACTTCTATCTCATTATATTGTATGTATGTATGTATGTATGTATGTATGTATGTATGTATGTATCCATAGACCAACAAATAATGGACTCAGGGCAGTTTGTCTTCCTTCCTTTTTTCTCCCTCCCTCTCTCCCTCCCTTCCTTCCTTTGTTCTTTCCTTCCATGGTGTGTGTGTGTGTGTGTGTGTGTGTGTGTGATTTTATTTGGTGGCAGTTGGTATTTTGTTCTTTTTGGTGATAATTATTTTTGGAACATTTTGTTGTTGTATTGTGTTTTTGGTTTGTTTTTCTGAGAAAGAACTTAAAGTTGGTTTTATAAGGAGGAAGAGGAGAAGATATGGATGAATTTGGTGGAGGGAAAGAATATGATCAAAATACATAAATTTAAAAATTGTTTTAAGTAATAATAAGAAACAGACAATAAAAAAGTAAAAAGCAACATCAAAACACCCTTCTTAAGATCACAAAATAAAGGGTCTTGGTCGTAGGCCTTTTTGTCACCAGTGTCTGTCTTTCCTAACAGTGGACTACACAGGAGGAAAAAAAAATTAGATTCGCTGGTTCCTGGAGAACTGGTTATCCATTTTTTTTTTTTTTTTTTTGTAAAACGAGTAATGCTTTCCCATGGTTAGTTTGGAACCCGGAACAAATTTGAATTACAACTGTGTCCTGCTTACAAAAGGAACAAAGTCATAGAACTTTAAGTTACTGATATGCTTGAGCCATTTCAGAGAGAGGTAAAAGTATTATAGCCTAATAGAAGATAAGAAAGTTTATGAAGTTCTGAAAATTTCAGGTGAGCACAAAGCACATGAGGTAAAAGTAAAAAAAAAAATATGACACAGTTCAGACTTTCATAACTCAATGAGGATTTTATTATTCCAAGGTGGATTTGCTTATACTAATAAATCCAATAATCTATATAAAAGTCTCTTTTATTTTACTTTTACAATGAGCATGGAACTGCAATTTCTCAAGATACATGCATTAAAAGAAGGTAAAAGTACTCCTAAGGATAATTTTTCCCATTTTTTCATTTTTGATTTTATTTTACATTCCCACTACAGTTCTCCCTCTCACCCTCCTGCCTTCTCACACCATCCCTTACCTCACCTCTAGCCCACCTCCAGGCCACTCCTCCTCATAGGTAAGGGCTCCTATGAGGAGTCAACATAGTTTTGTATAATAGGTTGAGGCAGGGCCCACCCCTATCCCATGAATTAAGACTAAGCATGGTATCCCATCCTAAGAAATGGGCTCCAACAAGCTAGCTCATGTACCAGGTTTGTATTGTGGCCCTACTGCCAGGGGCACCTCTGCTATTCCAAGCTTCAAAACTGTCTCCCACATATGGAGGGCCTAATTCAGTCCACTGGAGTCAACACAGTTTAGGTCTAGAGTTCATGAGTCTCCAAAAATTTGATTCAGCTTTTTCTGTAGATTTCTCTATTATCATCTTTACATCCCTTTCTCATATGTTCCCTCTTCCCTCTGTTTGCCTGGATTCCCAGAGGTTGGCCTGGTTCTTGGTTGTCAATCTCTGTGTCTGGTTCCATTAATTACTGGATGAGGGCTCTATGATGATAGGGTATTCATCAATCTGATTACAGGGATAGGCCATTTCAGGCATCCTCTCTAATGCTAGGAGTCTTAGTTGGGATCCTCCTTGTGGATTCTTGGGAGTTACCCTAGCACTACATTTCTCTCTAAGCTCATAGTGGCTCTCTCTATTAAGGTATCTTTTCCATTGCTCTTCCACAGCATCCCTCCCTACCTAGGTCATCTCATTCCCTCCTGTTCTCATCCTCCCTTCCTTCCCTCTTACTACCCTCTTGCCGAAGTGTGCCCTGTAGGTATCTAATTTCTCTTCCCAGGATGATCCATGTGTCTTTCTTGTTACCTAGCTTCTGTGGAGCTATGAACTTTAGTCTGACTATCCTTTGCTTTACATATAATATCAACTTATGAGTAAATACATACTGTGTTTATCTTTCTGAGTCCATGCTACCTCACTCAGGATTTTTTTTTTATCTAGTTCCATCCATTTGCCTGAAAATTATATGAGGTCATCATTTTTTTTTGCTGCTGAGTAGTACTCCATTGTGTAAATGTAGCACATTTTCCTTATCCATTATTTTTCAAGGTTCTGGCTATTATGAATAATACTGCTATGAACATTGTTGAGCAAATGTCCCTGTGGTATATGATTTAGCATCACGATCCTGTACAATAAAGCAATTTCCAGAGGCATCACCATCCCAGACTTCAAACTCTGCTATAGAGCTTAGTAATAAAAACAGCTTGGTATTAGCATAAAAACAGACAGGTGGGTCAATGGAATAGAGGACCCTGATATCAATCCACACATTTATGAACCCATGATTTTTAATAAGGAAGCCAAATGGTACAATGGAAAAAGAAAACCTCTTTAAGAAATGGTGCTGGTATAACTGGATGTTATTATGCAGAAGATTGCAAATAGATCCATATCTATCACCATGCACAAAGCTCAAATCCAAGTGGATCCAGGACCTCAACATAAACCCGGCTACTTTGAGCCTGATAGAAGAGAAAGTGAGAAGTAGCCTGGAACACATAGCCACAGGAAACCACTTCCTAAGTACACCAGGAGCACAGACACTGAATGCAACAATCAGTAAATGGGACCTCCTGAAACTGAGAAGCCTCTATAAGGCAAAGGACACTGTCAATAAGACAAAATGTCAGCCTACGGAATGGGAAAAGATCTTCACCAGCCCCACATCTGACAGAGGGCTTATCTCCAAAATTTATAAAGAACTCAGGAAACTGAACATCGAAATACAAAATAACCCAATTGAAAACTGGGGAACAGAGCTAGGGATACCACTCTTGAGAATTTACCCAAAGAATGCTCAATCTTAAGGAGAATTTAAGACTCACTCTATTTGCAGTTATTGAAGGTATTGCTACAAACATTGCACAAAACAGCTTCTGATAGTATAAGAGCAGAAAACTTCTAAGTCTTGCTACTGAAATGCCTGCTAGATAGGGCATCCTGTTCTCACTGCAAGGGGCAAAGAGAGTGTGGTATTTTAATCCAGGTCCATTAATACTTGCAATGTTCAGTGCCTGACCTAGATTACCAACATCTTATTTGAATGTTAAATTTATGAAGCACATTTAAGATGATAATGAAATAAATAAAAATTATTAAGTCTGGCAGTTAAACAGAGATTACAACAGCATGAAAACTTATGAATGAAACATGGTGAGAACATCACCTGAGTAATGAGCATTCTCTCCCAGGGCAGATGGAAGACTATTATTACATTTTTATGAGATATAGAAAACTCCTATTATTTTCTTCCAACTATTTTGGGACCTAATTAGAAGAGCAGGCAAGCTGTGCCAGGCAGACACTAATGAAGATCCACCTTGTTGTGGTCACTGAATGTGAGGGGATAACACAATCATTCCCAAAGCATTGCTGTTAGCGTCTATTGTATAGAAATGACTCTCCTGGTTTTCCTCTGGCATCATAGAGTATAAGATGGTGGTAAAGCCATTCCTGAAAGAACTAGAATTTTCCCCATTCTTATTTATTATAGTCACCCTACTGTACAATATAACACAAAACTTAGATGTTACAAGAAGATACACATTCTCAGAACACGGCAAAAATTAGTCAGTTAAGCTAATGATTCTGAACCCAAAACGTCTAGCATGATGGCTGCCATTGCCTCAAGGTTGAATTTGAGAGAAAATTAGTCGTTTTCTCTTTTCTCATCCATAGAAGAGTTTTTGGGTTGGAATGAACTGTGCTAACTTTTTGGCTCATCATTAGTCATACAGCCAAAGCTCCAAATGTTTGTTATTGTAATTCTTCTGTAAAGTACATAAATAATCTATACCAATCCATTCAAACATAAAACATTTCTTTGTGATGCAAATACTCAAAATACTTTCTTTTTTGTTACAACTAAATATAAAAATTTATACCAATGTCTATCAACATGCACACCAAGCTAGCAAACCATTTTCTTACATATAAAACAATGTTATTTTGATATAGGCAGCATTCACAAAGTAATGACATTTGCAATGATTTTCTTTGCAAGCATTCTTTATAAACCTGAGTCAGAGAGCTTTTAAACAATTCTAGAAGACACCAAAAGAACTAAATAATAGATAAGGGATTATTTTCTATAATAAGCAGAGGCAGTGTTGGCTAACTTATTCAGTAAATTTAATTTTATAATCTCATCTTGAAAGTTGACAAAGGTTCCTGTAAAAGGAGCAGTAGTGATGAGGACCATTGCACAACTGCTTGATTTATCCATTACTGGTTTCACTTTAAAGCAAGAAAAATTAGAGCATATGTCCTATTTCTTCAAAAGCTTATACAGTTATTCCAAGCTAGATAACACACTAGGCATGCTCCCCATATTATTTGAAAGGCTGTGTGTTGTTCCACAAAATGAAAAGCAAGAGAGTCCACTAATTAGTTGCTTTGTTAATATGAAGCACACAAATTAACCTGTCCATTTTCTCTTTTAAATGAGGTGATCCATTGTTTTGACATGTAACATATGACACATTATTTTTAGCTGTTCTGAGTGTCTTTTAAGAGAACTTTCCTTTTTAAAAATCCTGCTTCTTTTATAAAAGAACAACCAAAGCTTGTCAGAATGTAGGGCAGGATGCCCACATGGCCATGGCTACTGGGCTATGCATTGCTGTAGGCTGTCATCCACAAGTCACTCTTGCGCTAATCATGATGAGAGATCCTGGGGCCTAAAGTGATAATTAACTTGATGATGTCCAGATGATGAGCACAGTCAGAATTGAAGTACAGATCTTCTGACTCATTTCTGCTGATTATATTTCTCACACACATCTTTGTTTAGGTTGAAAAAGCCTTTACCGCATGGCCAATAAAGGATCTAAGAAATGCAGCACTTCTCTATGAATGGGTTTCATAATGGACTTCTGCAAATCCTTTTCATGGGTCTCCAGAATTTCAAAAATACCATGGGACAGCTGCATGATCCTCCTTAGATTCACATGAGAGACCTCCTGATAATGATAAGCTGTGATATTTAGATCATCAGTAATAACAGTTTGGATTTAGGATACGGTTGTATTGTTTAGCCAACATAATTTCAAGGAGCTAACGAAAAGCATAAACACCAAGCTCTAATCTCCCATACATCTCTCTGCATGTTGAGATGGCAATGTGGACACTGTGTCCTTTCTTAATCTGTGGGAGAAGAGTGGGTCAGAGAGGAAGAGAAAAAAGAGAAGGTATCTAGGGGAGAGAACACATGCATTGATCTATAAATTTCAATAACCAACTTACATTTGCAGGTATATTGACATCTTCATCTCTAATGACAGAAAGCTATTGCAATGGGACTGATAAGAAAGTAGCATCGAATAGCTAAATCAAATAAATGAAGGGTTTGGAGAACCATAGTGAAGAAGCATCTGATTTGCCTGAGCAATGTGTATAAGGCTGGATAATGCTGTAGACTCTAGGTCTAAGGCTCTAAACTCCAAAGATGCTGCCAGGATTGGATCCTGTTGATAAAAGTACAGATTCCACATAAAATTCTCACACATTATGCTAATGCACAGTAAATGCTATAGAATTGTCACCTATTCTTAGTACACAGGAGATAGATCTGTAGCAAGTATTTGTATTATTTTGCTGTCAACTTTAAAATGCTTTCAAATTGCAAAAGAATTTGACTTTGGCTAATATTACTGAGAACTTCTGGCACATTCTCTGGAGTCTCAGGACTTCAGGGATACAAATAAGGTCTACACAGTGATGGCTTACCCTCACAGAATCAACCTCAGAAGATAAGATGTTAGTAGCAACAAAGATTTACTTATAAAAACTTACTATAAGTACCATAGGCATCCATGGAGGACTTTGCCATGGATCAAGATGTTGGGAGGTCATCCCTAATAACTAGTGGTCAGGAGGAGTTCATAGTCAAGCACCTAGAGGTGAGGAGAGGGGTAGATGTTTAACAGAAGTACTTCATTCCTTTCAGGTTCCTGATGAAGGAATCAAGGTAGACTTTGCTTAGAGTGAACATTTGAGAGAACGTGAAAGACACTAAAGTCTCCTTGTTTCCTATCTAGTGCTTAACAATTTTGCAGATTTTCCTTATTCTGAATTGACCTGTTTCTTTGACAGTAATCTCTCTCTCTCTCTCTCTCTCTCTCTCTCTCTCTCTCTCTCTCTCTCTCTCAACCTATTTGATGGTGTCAGCATCCCATTTCTGCTTGTAAATTCTTTTGAGAGTTGGGTTCTTACCAGTTCACTTGTGATTTCCCTGGCCATTCTATGTGAACAATGAACGTTTATTTATCAGAGTCAGGATTTTAAAAAAGGAAATGTGCAAATTAGATGGGCACCAAAGACAAACCTCACTCACTGTCAATCATTTGTGAAAACACAGAAGTCAGTTTTGTAGACAAATAGAGTGGAGTAGTTCATTGGAGTTTGGGAAAAGTAGAAGAGGAGGAGATAGGAAGAGGATGGAGAGACAGCAGAGACACAGGGAGGGATAGGGATTGTTTTGCTGGGATCCTTGTTTGCAATAATCATTTTGCAGCACTGTAGGAATGTGAAAGGAACATTTGCATAAAACATACTCATGTTTGAGATGAGGGAAGTGCTTCTTCTCATTTCATCATAATATACCCCTCTCTATATGTATATCCACTAGTGTACCATACCTCGAAATATACAAAATTTAAAACAAAGTGCAGCTATCCCCAGCAACTCTTATTTTTAAGGTGAAAAATGTTCCTTATTTTTGTGAAGAGGCGCTGCACAACACGGAAGTTTCAAAAAAGTAGTTCAGTTCTGTGAATGTGCAGTTATGAAAGTGTGAATTCTAGAGGGTGATGTATGAAATATATTAGCAATGGGTGCTGAACCAACCAGCCATGTCAGTGTGGATCCAGTGGTTAAACAGCAAATGTGTATCCATTGCAGTTCAAAGAGAGTGACAGATTCTTGGAGTAGAGCCCGTTAGGTTTCAAACAGTAAGCAGCACATTTCACAATGAACTTCAAAACCAATCTAACAATAAAGATTTAAAAAGTGTTGCCAATAGTGTTCTTCCAAAATATCAAACACATTAAACTGTGTAGATATTTTCAAAAGGGTAGGGAAATATAAATAATTATTCTGTCAAGTGCAATATATATTAATGGCTAAAACGTGTTATACTAAAATATTTACAAATAAAATGATAGATGGTTATGTTAAGTGAAATATGAGGTATTAACTTCAAAACTATATATAATTATGATTCTGGTTTATTTTATAGTGTAAGTTTAACCACATGCTATGCAAATTAAGACATTATATTCAGTGTTTATGTAATTGTGTAGTCTTTCCTCTAAAATTATAGTGAAAATAGCTATAATTAAATAAATGATCTCTTCAATTACTGTAAAGTCTCAAAATCTTTTTACCCCAGTATACAAAGACCTATTGCAACATTCTCATGAGAGTTAGCCACTCATGACAATGATACACATTCCCGGTAGTCTATTAAATTGAATGATCCTGCATTAATCCACAAATCTCCAGTGAATAGTGACTTTGCTAGTGCATGTACCCATTCGCATAAGGAACAGAACTGTCTCTTGCATTACACTGAGACTTTTGATGTGACACTGTTTCAGATATTTCTAAACATGAAAAGAGTCCTGAGTTATTTTTATAATCAGATGATCTATCTTCCATTTGCTCATACATTCCCAACAACGCTGAAGAAGCAACTACATCTGGATTCATTTTCACACTATTTGATGTATGTTCAAAAGGAAAGTCAGTTGAATAAAATAATGAATCAACTTAAAGCCCAGCCTTATTACAAACAGCTGTCTTGTAGGCATGTGGAGAATGATCATCTCTGTGCAGTTTGTCTCACTGACTTTCATTTTCTCTATATGCACATTCCTTTTCCATTCTGGAAAAGAAAGCTAGACCACTATTATTTTTAAATTTGGAACAAATGAACTTCACTCATTTTTTGCTAGGGTATTACCCTGAAACATCATACTTGAATAAATTCAACATCAAATATCTCTAAATTCCCAGGATCTGTAAGGTCCGCACCTATTTTGATTCCCAAGGGGGCCTGTCCATTATGGCCATGATAAAGATGAGGTACTACATTGCTTTCCTTTGCCTGCAACTTTAACTGCAACTGTCTATTATTCTAGTCTAACTACAGCTGTGATGATACAGGAAGCAAAGAGGACTCCAAAACACATTTTGTTCACTTACCTTATTTTATAGCAGAAGGATATGCCATTTCATTTGCTGTGCACACTCAGTGGAGGGAACCAAGGCAAGATCTGAGAGCATAATACTTTCATCCAAACACATTTATTATGTGCACTGGATTAACATTTACTTTTCCTTCTGCATGCATTGCTTAAAGTAATTCGTCTTTAGTTCTCCATGAAGGGTTTTATGGATTCAGAATCACTTACTTTCCTTCACTGAATCACATTCATGTCTCTGGATGTGCCTCACATTTTGCTTGCATGTATTCTGGGTAGGACCTATGTTTTGATTTTTCTTGTCTTCCTTAAGTAAATGCTATCGGCAATAGAGTTATACTCATCTCCTCTGCATCTTCTGAGTGCCATGCATTATTTATTTCATCACTTACTACTGTAGAATGCCATTGTTCACTTAGTTACTCTTAAGAGGCAAATACATACTTAACTATGTTTTCAGCCTCTAAGAAGCACCCTTAATCTGTTTGCTGGCATGGGGCAAGGATTTGTACACAGACATGAATACAGATATTCTCTTTGTAAAAAAAAATAACTTGTTTTTTTTTGTCAGTGTGAATGTGCATGAATGTTTATGTTTTCATATGTATGGGATACTCATGTGCATGCATACATATGGAGTCAAGAATCCAACCTCAGGAATTGACCACCTTGTTTTATAGAGTGTGGTCTCTCACTGAGATCTGGAAGTTTCCAATTCAGCCAAGCTGATTTACCCACAAGTCCCAGTAATCATCTTATCTCCACATTACCTCTACAACCCACCAGTGCTGGAATCACAAGCATAGGCTTGATTTTTATGAGGGTGATGAAGACTGGGTTTGGATCCCCCTGCTTGCATAATAAGCACTTTACGGACTGAACCATCTCTCTACTCTGTTTTTCTTCTCTTTTCTTCCCTCTATTTCAGAGTCTTCAACTCAGTGTTCTGGAGAACCATAGGTAGTTATCGGACTTTTAAAGAGGCTGCAGGTGGAGGTGGCCAGAGTGCTGTCATTTGCCCCTGATGGTACCTTTCAGCATTATTTCAGGGACTGGGACTGCAGATGAGGTTTAAGCTTAGAAGTGGGAAGTAGTTAATGGAGGACATTTTTATTGTGGGACACACCAGGTTCAGCCTTGTTCTGGGTTAGGTAAGCAGAGCTACTGCAAAAGGCTTTTCGGGAAATGATAAGGGTAGCACTGCTTCTCATGTCTACAGAGTTTCCAAGTCTCAGAGAAGCAGGTAGATGGCGTTGGAAACATTCCTTCCTCAGCTTGGCAAACCTGGCTTTGCTGAGATTCAGCAGGGATGCTCCCACCAACCCCTCGTCTCCTCTAAGAAAGTCCTTTGGCAAGCTCATGTGTCATGACAACTGAAATGCTGAAAGTCAAATTTCCTGATAGAGGGCTACAATGAGAACATCAAGCCTTGCTGGATATTCCCCAGTCTCTTCCTCTGTGGAATAAAAACAGTAAGCATCCAGATTGAGGGTTATTATAAAGCAATCTTTATTGGTTCTCCCTCTGTATCATTAGTGACATGCAGAGAATCATAATATTGTTAATTTTCACAATACTATAGTCTGAAGATGCTAACCAAATTTAATTGATCCCTCAGGGGATTGTCTCTTGGGGATTCTAGATACTGTCAACTTAATAATCAGTATTAAGTATAACAAGTCTATGTCTTATTAACTTGATACCAAAACTATAACCTTCTTAATTTTTAAAGATTTATTTTTTAGATTTAAAAATTTACATATTATATTAGTCAGGGTTCTCTAGACTGAATCACATACATACATTCATAATACATACATACATACATACATACATACATACATACATACATATTACTAGAATGACTTACAGGCTGTGGTTCAGCTAATTCAACAGTGGCTGGCTGTAAACCAAAAGTCTAAGAACCCAGAAGTTTCTCAGTCCATGATGCTGGGCAAATCAGCTGGTCTTCAGTAGATTCTGGAATTCCAAAGAAGTAGGCCTCAATGCCAGTGAAGGAATGGACTTGCTAGCAAGGTGAGGACAAGCAGGTAAAGAGCAAAACTTCCTTCTTCCACATCCTTATATAGACTTCCAGCAGAAAGTGTGGCCCAGATTAAAGAAATGTGTCTTCCTACCTCAACATCCTAATTAGAAGTGATCTTCCTACTTTAAATCAAGCAGAAAAAAAATTCCCTCACTGGTGTGCCCTTCATGGTTTTTGGAGTTTTAGTTAATTGCAGATGTAGGCAAGTTGCTAAACAAGAGCAGCCATCACACATATATAAATGTTTTGCTTGTATGTGTACCTAGTGGTCTTTTATGTCAGAAGATGGCATTAAGTCTATGGGAACTGGAATTGCAATTGTTTGTGAACTGCCCTGTGAGTCCTCTGTAAGGGTAAGATGCATTCTTCACCACTGAGACATTTTCCAGTCCAACATATCACTTTAAATTTTAATCTCCTACCAATTGTCCCCAGAAGCTTAGGGTCATCGTTTTTTTTTTTTTTTTTCCAACTTTTTTTTTATTTGAATTAGAAACAGGATTGTTTTACATGACAATCCCAGTTCCCTTCTTCTACTCGTCCTCCCCTACCCCCCCCCACTAATACCTTATCTGTCACATATCTTTTCTGCTCTCCCTGGATGGTGAAGCCTTCCATAGGGTGTCATCAGAGTCTTTCATATCCTTTGGGATAGGGGGAGCAAGAGTTCCCGGATGTTCAGGTCAGCTGTTTCTGAGGGTTTCACCAGCCTGGTCTAGACCTCTGTGCTCTTCACTGGTCCTTCTCTGCATCTGTGTTCCAGTTCAGTTCGGTGATTAGTTATGGGTGTCTGCTTCTACTTCCACTAGCTGCTGGATGAAGGCTATAGGATGGCATATAAGTCAGACATCAATCTCATAATCAAGGGAGGGCATTTAAGATAGCCTCTCCTCCGTTGCTGAGATAGTTAGCTGGTGTCATCTTTGTAGATCTCCAGACATTTCCCTAGTGCCTGATTTCTCTGTAAACCAAAAATGTCTCCCTCTATCATGATATCTCCATTCTTGTTATTGTATATTCTTCCCCTGACTCATACTTTCTGCTCCCTCATGTCCTCATCATCCCTCTTCTTCTCCCCTTCTCATTCTCCTAGCTCCCTGCCCCCTCCCATGCTCCCAATTTGCTCAGCAGATCTTGAACCTCTCCCCTTCTCCAGGGGACCATGTATGTCTCTCTTAGGGACCCCCTTGTTTACTAGCTTCTTTGGCAGTGTGGATTGTAGATTGGTAATCTTTACTCTATGTCTAAAATCCACATATGAGTGAGTACATACCATGTTTGTCTTTTTGCGATTGGGTTACCTCGCTCAGAATAGTTTCTTCTAGATCCATCCATTTTCCTGCAAATTTCAAGATTCCATTGTTTTTTTTCTGCTGAGTAGTACTCCATTGTGTAAATATACCACATTTTTATGTTTGTCTTTTTGCGATTGGGTTACCTCGCTCAGAATAGTTTCTTCTAGATCCATCCATTTTCCTGCAAATTTCAAGATTCCATTGTTTTTTTTCTGCTGAGTAGTACTCCATTGTGTAAATATACCACATTTTCTCTATCCATTCTTCAGCTGAGGGGCATCTAGGCTGCTTCCAGTTCCTATTACAAATAGTGCTGCTATGAGCATTGTTGCACAGTTGTTCTTGTTGTATGAATGTGTTTCTTTTGGGTATATGCCTAAGAGTGGAATTGCTGGATCTTGTCTTAGACTCATTCCCATTTTCTATTTCCATTCCTTAGAGGCATGCATAGATGCTTATTTATTTGATGGTTATAGATCTTGTCAAGTTGCAAATTAATACTAATTCTCACACAGTAAGTAACAATGATATAGTATAACTGAGGTCAGAGGTATAACTGAGGTCAGAGGTGTAACTTCAAAACAATCTTCACACTCAGCTGCAAGCATTCCATCAGTGAATGAGATTACTTAGCATCATTTGGGTTACGTACTTACTATGATTCTCTGACATCACGGCCAAGGGATGGCTAAATGTGACATGTCTCAGTTGTTATTTGGCTCTTGGTTTATTCAAGTTACCCACATTATAGCTCTATTGCAAAGTTGTTAACTTTATTTTTCCTTTCCTCAACTTCAATATAAGTAATATGACTAACTATAAATGTTCAGTTCATAGTTGACATGTGGTTAAGATTCAGAGATATGTTTCTATTCTGGACTTCATTTCAAAGTGAAAACAGTATTGGGCTCCTCAATGGAAGTGTTAGTAAAAGGATTTGTAATTGCTTTAATAATAATAATAATAATAATAATAATAATAATAATAATAATAATAATATAATCACCTCAAATCTGCATTGGAAATAATCAAAACTGTTCTTCGGGAGGTAAAAAGTATTAATGTGTGTATATATTGTCATACGATCATTTTCCCTGAATCTAATCAAAATGATCCTTTTGGCAGCCATGCCAGTAAATACATGTCCTAATATACATGCAATTTCAGGGACAGATTGTTAAAGGAGTCTGCTTGGTAGTATAGCAGTTTAATTGTAATGATCACTCTTATGATGAGGACTTTTGAAGATTAGAAAAAGTTCAAGAGCAGGCTATATTTTTACTCATTCTTAATCTAAAATTTGGAAAGTTCTTAAAGAGCTGTGTCCTTTGGTATTTCAGTATGTATTTATATTATTGTATTAGCATAAAACAAAATTGGAGACTTAATCCATGTTATGTTTTAAAGATGAAACACCTGCCATTTGTGTCAAAGAGTTGCTTCCATGCTGGAGTCTTGTTTGGGGAGGCTGTGCAATCTTTAGAGTGCAGGGCCAACTGGAGGAAACACACCACTGGAGACGTGCCTATGGAACTTATATCAGATTCTCAATGATCTACTAGCTTTGCTTTCTGTCTCCCATGAAATAAACAGTGTCCTTCCCCACATAACTCTGAATCTACCTTGCATGGACTCAGAACCAGTGGACCTGGTGAGGAGACTGGGAAGTCTCTGAAGGCAAGAGTTAGGATTAAATTTACTCATCTCTTAAATTGTTTCTGCAAGGTAATTTTGTCACAGCTATTAAAAAGTAACTATTACAATTCACAAGTTTCACCGGTTTATAATAGTACTTAGGGGTAAAGGTTTCATATATATATATATATATATATATATATATATCATATATAGCATAATTATATATATATTTACATATATAAATGTAAATATATATGTAAATATATATATAATTATGCTATATTCCTTAGCCAATATTTATCCCCAACACTGTAATAATTAAATGCCACCTTCAGAAAATCCAGTAAAGACTAGTTAAATAACACATGATCTGTTAAGAAAATAGGTCCTTAATGTGGTACATTTATAAAATGTAGTACTACTCAGTGGGGGAAAAAAAAAACAATGGAATCTTGAAATTTGCAGGAAAATGGATGGAACTAGAAGAAACCATTCTGAGTGAAGTAACCCAGTCACAAAAAGGCAAGCATGGTATGTACTCACTCATATGTGGATTTTAGGCATAAGAGTAAAGGATTACCAGCCTACAATTCACACTGCCAGAGAATCTAGTAAACAACGAGGACCCTAAGAGAGACACACATAGTCCCCTGGAGAAGAGGAAAGGTACAAGATCTCCTCAGCAAATTGGGAGCACTGGGGAGGGGGGGAACTAGTAGAATGAGAAGGGGAGAAGAGGAGGGGTGAGGACGACATGATGGGGCAGGGAGGTTGAGTTGGGGGAAGAACAGAAGAAAGCAAGATAAGAGATAATATAATAGAAGGAGACATTATAGGTTTACAGAGAAATCAGGCACTAGGGAAATGTCTGGAGAGCTACAAAGATGACACCAACAATCTAAGCAACAGAGGATATGATACCTTAAATGCCCTCCCCTGATAATGAGATTGGTCACTAATTCATATGCCATCGTATATTCTTCATCCAGCAGCTGGTGGAAGTAGAAGCAGACACCCACAGCTAAACCTTAAACTGAACTGAAATCCAATCGCAGAGAAGGAAGACTGATGAGCAAAGGGGTCCAGACCAGGCTGGTGAAACCCACAGAAACAGCTGAACTGAACATCGGGGAGCTCTTGGTCCCCAGACTGATAGCTGGGAAACCAGCATGGGACTGATCCAGACCCCAGGAACATGGGTTTCAGTGAGGAAACCTCAGAAATCTATGGGACCTCCTGTAGTTCAGTACTTATCCCTATCATAGGTGTGGACTTTGGGAGCCCATTCTACATTGAGGAATACTCCCTGAGCCAAGACACACAGGGGACTGATCCAGACCCCCTGAATGTGGGTGTCGGTCAGTAGACCTTGGAAATCTCTGGGACCTCTTGAAGTGGATCAGTACTCATCCCTAGCATAAGAATGGACATGGAGGGATACTCCCTGAGCCTAACTAAACACAAGGGTCTTGGCCTAGGCCCTATCCCAAAGAATATGACAGACTTTGAAGACCCCCCTATGGAAGGCCTTACTCTCCCTGGGAAGCAGAAAGGGTATGGGATAGGTGGGGTGTTAGTTTGGGGGGGCAGGGGTGGAGGGGAATGAGAGGGACCTGAGATTGACATGTAAAATAATTTTTTTTCTAATTAAAATAAAAAATAATTAAAAAAGAAAATATGTCCTTTTAATATAGGGTATTAATAAAGAAAAGGAGCATTTTAAATGTCTTATATATATGTCTGAATGTGTCTTAAGACTAACATTTGAATCTGGGCATAGTGAGTTATAATTTGGCGATAAATCCTAGACTATCCTAGTGATGTGGGCCAAGCATCTCTTACTAATGCTTCAGACCTGAAGTGTGTACTTTGAATTGTTTAAGACTTTGAAATATTTACATATACATTCATAGTGAGATATCTTAATGGTCATGCTCAGGTTCAACCTTCAAATTTATGTATAATTCAAATACTACATACATCGTATATGTAGAATTCAATACTTGAGTGTGTCTGTGTTTTTTTTCTTTAATCTCATACAATGGTTTTATGTTATGCAATATTTCCTGTGTGCCTATAAGCTGTCACATGAGATCATGTCTAAAACTTTCCACTTGAGACATACTGGCCCTCAAAAAAGTTTGAACGTTTTATCATTTTGGCCATCAGCTTTTTAGACTGGCGATATTCAATATGTGTCTACCAAAGACAAAAGCAAGCAGTTTTCATTTAGCATCTGGACATGCACACAAATTTGTGTTTATCACCTTGCTCTTCTATAGATACTAGACTGAGTCTTACAGGCTACTTCTTACCAAATGGAGCTGGGTGTGGTAGCACATGACTGCAGTCCAGTACTCATGAGGAAGGGCCAAGTCGATTTCTGTGACTTTGAAGCCAGCCTCCCCCCCCCCAAAGAAGATTATATAGACCACCAGAAATGAGAAACTCATTATGAGTCAAAGCAGCATTTTTCAGAGGTTCCAGAAAGCTGTTACAATTGTCTCTTTCTGGTCTCACACCCCAAATCTACTGTAGCTTCACGAAAGTAAGACACAAGCCATGCAATGGCATTGAAGTGGACACCTGGTGTAAGGGAAGCACACCGAGCAAAGACTTAAGAGAAACGATTCTTATCACAATTGCAAAATAAACTGCATATGCCACCAGGGTAAGCTGTTCCAACTTCACCAAGCAAGGATCGGATGAACAGTGAAAGAAGGCCCTTAGAAGAACGTTGCTGGAATCCTTCCTGCTCTGATCCCTTAACCCTCTCAAGGTCACAATTTTGCAGTTAGGCTAGTGTGCACTGTATTTCTTATCCTAATCCTTTCAATTTTCCCAGGGTCCTATGCCTCTTCAGTATAAACTGATTCTGTGTGTCACTCAGATCATCTAGTTTTTCAAGACTGAAATGTCTACACTGACCTGATTTCTTACCATGTTCTGAGAGTAAGACAGTTTAACATAACATCTTTTTAATTAATAAAAGCACAAACTCAGACCAATAGGCCCCACAAGCAAAATGCTTGCAATATTCTACTTCCTCCCAAACCTTGTGGTTCATGGTGAGATCTGGGATTTTGACAGATATGGGATTACTAAACTCACAATTATTTCTTACATATAAAATTTAAAATCTTAAAAGTTAAGATTTAAATTTAAATTTTTCTGTTCACATCATCCATCCACAGAAGTTTAGCATGAGGGAGTATTTTATATTCTTGAAAACATACAGCGAGTATTTAAAGCCCCCTCAGGGAGTGAGAAGGCCTGTTTTTGGGAAAGTATCTGGAAATGGAGCTAATGGCAGTTGGGGAATCCTAGGAGGACATATTGAAAAGATCACTGACAATATACCCACCACTTGATTAAAACCAGAGAAAGCAAAGTTCTCCCATGTTGGGGATATGACAGGGCTTTGCTCCATATTGTCATATGCAAGGGAACAGAGAAGGAACTCTGTGCCTTTTGAAAGAGACATTAAAAAGTAAAAAGTAATGTAGCGCTTTCTCTGGCCCACGCCGACGAGGTCGCATGTGTGAGGCCTGTCCGCAGCAGCCAACACGCACTACATCGCCTCTTACTTGCTTGCCGCCCTTGGGGGCAACTCATCTCCTAGCGCCAAAGACATTAAGAAGATACTAGACAGTGTGGTCATTGAGGTGGACGATGACTGGCTCAACAAGATCATCAGTGAGCTGAATGGAAAAAACACTGAGGATGTCATCGCCCAGGGTATTGGCAAGTTTGCTAGTGTGCCTGCTGGTGGCGCTGTGGCTGTTTCTGCTGCCCCTGGCTCTGCAGCTCCTGCTGCTAGTTCTGCCCCCGCTGCAGAGGAGAAGAAGGACTAGAAGAAGGAAGAGTCCGAAGAGTCAGATGATGACATGGGATTTGGCTTGTTTGATTAAATTCCTGCTCCCCTGCAAATAAAGCCTTCTTATGAAAGAAAAAAAAAAAAAAAGTAATGTAGCTTTTAGTGAAATTCCCTGTTTCAATGTGTTAGAAGTGGGCACAAGGAGGCAGAGTTGTGGGATCACGATGGTCCTGGTGGTCCTCTCAGAAAGGCTTACCTGCAGTACAAGCCCCAGCTCCAACTCAGCTTCTCACACATGCCTTGTCAATTCCAACTGGAGTGTTTCTTGGTCTTTTGCCCTTGATATTTGAGAGTCATTTTCCTGTTAAAATGAAATACTGAGCCTTATAATAGAGCCATATATTTCCCTCTCAAAATATTTGAGCAACAAAATGGAATTAAAATTGCATTGGCAAGTGTGGGTTATAATGATTTTTACCTACTGAGAGCCATTCATGTGAATGTTGTCTTTATCATTTCAGATGATGTTTGTGGAAAGAAAATATTATTACTGGCCAAAATCTACATTATGTCATGTGCTCTATTCTATAAACACATAGCATACAGATGTAAGTTACAGGCTGTGGTTAGCTAATTAACTTTAATGCAAATACACATATGTGCACAACTCATTTTAAGGGGATTACTTATAAGTGCTCTATTTTCATGACACAGGCATTTGGAACACCTTGTCATGGCAGTGTAGAGGAACCACTGAATGGTGTCATTTCTTCTTAGAAATATTTGGAATGCTGTATGCAAAGCTAACTTTTGAGAGAAATTCCACTAACTATGTCACATACTATGAGACAACCTGCCAAAAGTGCTTATCTATGTTATAAATAAGTATGGTCCAATTATGGTTATTGCCAAAATGTTTTTATTTCAGAGCTGGCATTGCAAACTGTTTTAATATTTCACTTATCATGAAAATAAAAGAAAATAATAAACCATAAATTAACCTAGCAACAAATAATTAGATGAAAATCTATGAAAAAAAGATTATTCCACGTTGGCATTTTTATTGTTGTTGTTTAATCCATCATAGTGTATGGAGGAAACATTCCTGTTGTTTATTCTGACTTTTGCTCATAGTCACACGATTTCATGTCTACTCCATCTGTTATTCCAGTTCTCCTTCTGCAATATAATCTGCTTTTCACAGATGTAGTATAAAGCCAGGTGCAAATGTGCATGTCCTAGCATCCTTTGTAGCTATAGGTGGTCATGTGAAAATTCTGGCCAGTGAATGAAAGTAGAAGTTTCTGGGAGGAACTCCCAAAGGGACTTGATTCCATTGGGGTATAACCTTTTCCACCAAAAATGCTACATGCAGAGAATTCATTTGCTAACTATGAGGGTTTAGCCATGCCTAGAAATACTGCAATGGCCGCTGAACAGGAAGTCAGAAAGGGACTACATTATTATTGAAATTACAGAATCACACATCTCAGTGATTCCTAGCCCATTCTGGAAGCCTTACTTTACAAAAATAGAATCATTCAGTGAGTCTTTGTAATTTGAACATTTTATAAAAGGAAGCCAAAATGCATTTTTAAAAGACGGTATCAATTATGGCTGTTGATCAAAGCTTATTGTTTGCTAAATGTTATAGTAAAGTAAACATTGTCTATCAACATCTGATGCCAGGGATCTGCTCACCAGATCTGTACTCAGCAGCTGGATCCAACACACCCAAACACTGCTGAGGCCCCAGAAACAATTCTGCCTCCATCCACCAGCCCAGGCAGACCAGGGGAATAATCACACCTCAACATAAACCCACTACACCTAACCCTATTAGAAGACAAAGTGGGAAATACCCTTGAATTAATTGGTACAGGAGACTGCTTCCTGAGCATTACACCAGTAGTGCAGCCACTGAGATCAACCTTTGATAAATGGGACCTCCTGAAACTGAGAAGATTCTGTAAGGCAAAGGACACAGTCAGCAAGACAAAACAACAGCCCACAGACTGGGAAAAGATGTTCACACACCCCACATCTGACAGAGGGCTGATCTCCAAAATATGCAAAGAAATCAAGAAGCTAGTCTCCAAAACACCAACAATCCAATTAAAAAGTGGGGTACAGAACTAAATAGACAATTCTCAATAGAGGAATCTAAAATGGCTGAAAGACATATAAGAAAGTGTTCAACTTCCTTAGTTAGCCATCAGGGAAATGCAAATCAAAACAACTCTGAGATACCATCTTACTCCTGTCAGAATGTCCAAAATCAAAAACACCAATGACAGTTTATGCTGGAGAGGATGTGGAGAAAGGGGAACACTTCTCCACTGCTAGTGGGAGTGCCAACTTGTACAGCCACTTTGGAAATCAGTATGGCAACTCCTCAGGAAAATGGGAATCAGTCTACCACAAGATTCAGCAATTCCACTCCTAGGCATATACCCAAAAGAAGCACATTCATACAACAAGGACATCTGTTCAACGATGTTCATAGCAGCACTATTTGTAATAGCCAGGAACTGGAAGCAGCCTAGATGCCCCACAGCTGAAGAATGGATAGAGAAAAGGTGGTACATTTACACAATGGAGTACTACTCAGCAGAAATAAAACAATGGAATCTTGAAATTTGCAGGAAAATGGATGGAACTAGAAGAAACCATTCTGAGCGAGGTAACCCAATCACAAACACACAACATGATATGTACTCACTCATATGTGGATTTTAGACATAGAGTAAAGGATTACCAGCCTACAATCCACACTGCCAGAGAAGCTAGTAAACCAGGAGGACCCTAAGAGAGACATACATGGTCCCCTGGAGAAGGGGAAAGGGACAAGATCTCCTGAGAAAATTGAGAGCACGGGAAGAGGGGGAGGGAGCTAGAAGAATGAGAGGGAAGAAGAGGAGGGATGCAGAGAACATGAGGGAGCAGAAAGTTTGAGTCAGGGGAAGAATAGAAGATAACAATAATGGAGATACCATATTAGAGGGAGACATTTTAGGTTTAAAGAGAAATCAGACACTAGGGAAATGTCTGGAGAGTGACCAAGATGACACCAGCTAACAATCTAAGTAACAGAGGAGAGGCTACCTTTAAATGCTCTCCCCTGATAATGAGATTGATGACTGTCTTATATGCCACCCGATAGCCCTCATCCAGCACCTGGAGGAAGTAGAAGCTGACACCCACAACTTATCACTGAACTGAACTGGAATCCCGATGCAAAGAATGATGAGTGTAGAGCAAAGGGGTCCAGACCAGGCTGGTGAAATCCACAGAAACAGCTGACCTGAACATCGGGGAACTATTGCTCCCCAGACTGATAGCTGGGATACTAGCATGGGACTCATCCAGACCCCAGGAACATGGATTTCATTGAGGTAACCTTGGAAATCTACAGGACCTCCTGTAATAGTTCAGTACTTATCCCTATCATAGGTGTGGACTTTGGGAGCCCATTCCACATAGAGGAATACTCCCTGAGTCAAGACACACGGGGGTGGGCCTATGCCCTATCCCAAAAGATATGATAGACCCTATGGAAGGCCTCACCATCCAGAGGGAACAGAAAGGATATGTGATACGTAGGACTTTAGTTGGGGGAGGGTGGTAAGGGAGGAGGGGAAGGAGAAGGGAACTGGGATTGTCATGTAAAACAATCTTGTTTCTAATTCAAATTTAAAAAAATCTGGAAAAAATAAAATTCACCATCACCAAAAAAAGAAAAATATATTTTCAAGATATTGAAACCCCAAACAGTCCTTTTATCATATACCCTTTTTATCCCAAACAGAAGGATATTACAAGGATTTCTACTGGAATTCAGTTCTAATAAAGAACTGAATAAAAAACATCTGATTCATCAGTTCAACTCATAGTCTCATTAAAAAAACCTAGATGTTTAATGAAAAATTGAGGTTATGCATATGTATGTATCTAATTCCAAAATACTTCATTCAGAGTCTCTACTGAGAAATCATTGGATATTATAAAGTGATGGAAAAGTTTTTATCCTATATGGATATGATCAATGCATGTGATACAGCTTTCTTTGAGACTAAAATATGTATGAGCCAAGGCTACAAACTAAGTTAAATTTTAATATTTCCACCTAATTTAAAAGCTTTGATTTATGTGTTCTATAATCCATATTCTTCACGTGGATTATATATTCTTTTGTCCTTTCCTTGTGATTGCCTATACCTTAAATAGGATCATATTTATTTTATATTTAATTGATAAAATGACTTATTATTTAAAATATAGCCATAAACTTGAGCATTGAAAACAGGTGGAAATGACTATGAGTGAGCAAGAGAGGTCCCTAGGAATAAAATATAGTTCAATGAATATACTTCTGTGAAATTAGTTGACCAAAATTTCAGTTTTCTCTTTCTGTTTCATGCTTATGGTTACAGTTGTAAGCTCATACTTTCCACTTCCATGCCTGCCACTTGTTATGATGCCATGATAGAATTTTATCACTCTGAAAATGCAAGCCCAACAAAACCCTTTCCTCCATAAGTTACATTTGGTCATGTTTTATTGTAGCAGCAGAAAAGTAACTAAAACAATGACATATGAGAATATATGGACTTACTGCTGTGAGAATCACAGAACATCTCTGAGATGTGTCAAGGTGGCTTTGTCAGGTGATTTTAAATTTGTATAATATAAATTATGACAAGATTAGCATCATAAATTGGTCAAAATAAGGTTGGGAGGAAAGGATTCTATCATGTTTTGGGGAACCCATCTTCTCAAATATATCAAACATGTATTTCTGTACAGGGTCCCATCAATTAACTTTAGCTTAGGCACAGTGAAGACAGCATACTAAAATCTGTGTGAAAACTGGCTGGAGATTCATCATCAGTTCTTCATCGGGTGTCTGTATAAGTAGCTGTGTTTCCTGATACTTCACCACTTTTAAGGAAAAGGCACCTCTGGTTCTGGAAAGCTGTCCACAGATGCTAACAAAATAAAGAACAGGTTTCCCTACACTGGTAGGTTTACAGTGTTGTGAAATTCCCTTAGATATGTGCCTCCCTGAATCTCTTTTAGGAAGACCAATGACACAAAGCTGTGATATCAAACTATGTCAGAATGGCATAAATCACTATTTTAGCAAATTCAACAAAAGCTTTTGGAAAAAGGATGGCTGCAAACATTCTGACAGTATCTTCATTTTCCTCAGATGACAAAGGTCTTCCAGAGATAGAACTTTGGGATTATTCTTGCAAATGGCTTTTGCTAGGAGTGGCCTAAAACTCAGTTTTATGAGAGAGCTCAATTCTAGCTAATCTACATTGTGGACATATGGAAAATTGAAACTGTCTGGAGCTGGCTAGGTTTTAGTGGAGGAGTTGCTTATTCTGCAAAGGAGATACAATTTATCAAGAGTTATTCCATGAATTCAGGAACCATCATCCCACAAAGCTCACTTACAAAGCTCTTACCCTTCCATAGATTTTTAATGCAGAACACTAAAGGACTGAGATTCATAAAATTCTGTCATATAGTTAGGATTTAAATGAACTTTAATGGGCAGTTTGGAGCAGTCATATACAATATAGGAAAAATCAAGAGAGACTATGCAGGAGGCAAACCCCAACCTCTGCTTTTGTATTGTCTCTATCTGGGCCCAAGAACTGAATTGACCCAAGGAAGATTTTCAAGAGAAGAGCACGGAGGCATGGTCTGTTCACAGGAGCCTTTACAGGAAAGTAAAACTAGAACATGTGGCAAGATCTAGTGGTGCAGTGCTAGTCTGAACAAAGACACAATGTGTTAGAAGTAATTAAAGCAGATGAGAAGAAAGAAGACTGCTGTTCTAACAAGGTCAGCATCCAGATCCCACTGGGCCAGGGTTTCCCTCTTTCAAATGATCTTCCTGGTTCAGGTAGCCAGTACATCTTTCTTATAGAAGTCTTTGCTTCTTTATTGTACTTGTGTGTTTTCAGATGTCTTAGCTCAAAACAATCCCATGCTGAAGTAACATATCCAGGGTTGCACATCCTGTTACCTTCATCTTTCTTTGGAAGTATTTTAGGGAAAGTTTTCTCTGAGTAACAACTGTTTATTACTGTCCACAAAATACAATAGAGCGAGTAGGCTTGGAAAGTGGGGGCCTCAGTTTGATCCTAGTTTTGAAACAAGTGACCTCCAACTCTCCAAGTTTTCTTATATATTAAAAATCTCAATGTTTCTGCTGAGTTCTGTCATTATCGCAAGGTAAAAATACTTGCTAAGATTTTTTTCCTCCAGGGAATTCTATGGAGCATGGTATAGTTATGTATGTGTATGTATGTGTGTGTATGTGTGTGTGGGACATATGTGTACATTAATAGTGTACAAAGACTACATATGCTAATCTTCAGTTTCTCTAAATTTTTCTAAAATAAAAACAGCTTGAAGCCTTTATAAAAGTACATAAATTTTAAGGTTTTGAATAATGCATCAAATTTGCTAGCAAGCTTAGGGGAAAGTGAAACAGACTATTAATAAACCATAATACACAAATTAAGGTGTCCATTAAGCAAATTCAAATAAAACTACTTTGAGATACTACTTTTCCCTAGTCAGGATGACTCTCATCAACAAATATGACAGCAAACAAAGGAGAGGATGGTAGAGAAAGGAATGCTTCTTCACTCTTCATGAGGGGTGCCAACAAATGCAGGCATTGTGAAAATCAATTTGGAGATTCCTAAAAGTATTCAAAATAAAATTACTATATGGCCCAGTTATTTCCTGTATATACACCCAGAGAACTCCATATGCTACTGTAGAGATATGTGCATCATTATGATACTAGTGGTTTATTCACTACAGCAATGGATTGGAATTAACCTAGTTGTCCATCAAACAGATGAATAGATAATGAAATTTTGAAATATGTATAAAATGGAATATTTCTCAGCTATAAAAAAATAAAGTTAAAAAGTGTAGAAAAGTAGATAGAATACATACTATTAAATGAGGTCGCATACTCTAAGGAAAGAAAAACATGTTTTCTCTCATATACAGAACCTAGCCAATAATACATGTATATATGTAAACAAATGTACACGTGGATGGAGTAACATGAAGAAAAGAGAACAAGGAATTCTAAATACGAGCGATATGGGGCTTAGGGAGATGGCTCAGTGATTAGGAGTACTTGTTTTTCTAGCAAAGGACCCATGTAGATTCCATATATTGGCCATCAGTCATTTTTAACTTCAGTTCCAGGAGATCCAATACTCTCCTTTGACATCTATGGGCATCAAGCACATAATTGGTACACATGAATAACTGCAGGCAAAAGACAAACTTAAAATCAAATGAATAAATCTAATTTCAAAAATTAAAAAAAAATATGTAACAGACTGAGGAAGATTCAATTCAGATAATGGATGCATGTTACAAAAGAGGATATAAAGCTAATACCTTTTCTGGTTCTAATCTACTCTGTTTTTTGGTGGTGGATAAGTGCATAAAATAATTCAATAATAAAATGTAAAAGTTAATGTGAAACTCCATTTTGAATATCTCTTATGACTATACAGAAGTCAACTGAGTTGTGTTGTCCTGACCTGCGGGATGTCAACCTAGGGTAAAATGTCCAGGGAAGGGAATGGGGACAAGAGATGCGGAGAGAACGGCCACAAGACTGGATTCTGATCAAGTGGCAAATTTTATTTTTCCAGGCTAGCTTATATAGTCAGCAGAGTAGGGCAGAGGGGAGGGGTGGAAAGGCCAAGAGCCAGGTGTTAGTTCAAGCAGGATGTCAGAAAGCTATAGAAGGAGGATGTTGGCGGGGTAAAAAGTTCATGTGTGTTGGGGGGGGGGTGAGGGAGGATTACCTAGGTAACTGAGCCTGTGATTGGAACAAGTGATTGGCATCTGGGTCATGTTGTTCCTTCTCGGTGCTCATGCTTCTAGAAGCCATTTATAATCAAAAGATAGTTCTATAACTGTGTAGCCGGCCATATTTGGCCTAAAGGTTCATGCCAAGCTGTATACATATACATATACATATACATATACATATACATATACATATACAACAGAGTTGTATAGATATGGGGGTTTGGTTAATTTTGGTGTGTAATGTTTTTATTTATTCCTCAAGTTTTTAAGTGGTGGTTTAAAAATTAAAAAATAAAAATTAAGGTGTGGTAAAATTCAGAGTAAATTCACATTTGATAGCAAAGACATACCATTTCAATAAAGAAAAGAAAATGTGTTTCTAGCTTCATATAGAGTAAATGTGGATAAAAGCAATCCTATGATGGTTTCAATAGTGTCTCTTATTGTTCTTTGCCTTGATGTTCCTCAATACACATCGGCACTGATTCTTAGCTCACTTGTTAGCTTATGTTTGAAATTTATTGCTCAGTTAATGTGCTCTTCAGCTATCATGGGTCTCAGAGGTATACAGGAATTGTATAAACTTGATACCGAGGAACAAATGCCTACATACACCTCTGGTGGTGCATGAATGCTGACTGACCGTTAATAAATTTCCGCTGGTTGGGGTTTACCTCTTTTGCAAATATATATAAAGAGCAGGAATTAAATGAGCCTAATCCTATTTGCTCCTGGAACGTGGCCTTGGGGACTCTACAATTTTTAAGATTAGTTTGAAAAGCTAAAAAGAAAACAATTTCTTAAAAAAATGCAGTGTTAAAATACTTTAAAAAGAAATATGGTTAAATAAACCTTACTATAAAGCTCAAATATGAAACAGAAAACAGGCATAAACAATGGAGGTAAAACAGAGGAGTAAGAACTAAGGAGGAAGGTAATTACAAAGGGCAATTTACACAGATAACAGAAAATTGTTTTAAACTTCATGCAAAGATGAACAACATATAGAATTGGTTAAAAATTAGAACTCTTTCAGCATCCCTATTGATTAGTACCCATAATGTAAACAAATAATAAACTTGTGCTAAGGACTTTGGGGAGCAGGAATGTATGTGAATATGAACCTAAATGTGAGCATAAGTGATCTTTTACATAGCCACATAGGTTATATATACATATGTGCATATATGTGTCTATGTAAAATATCTATGTGACTATATATCATTTTTTTTTGGTTTTTCGAGACAGGGTTTCTCTGTGTAATTTTGGAACCTATCCTGGCACTCGCTCTGGAGACCAGGCTGGCCTCGAACTCACAGAGTTCTCTGCCTGCCTCTGTCTCCCGAGTGCTGAGATTAAAGATGTGTGCCACCAACGCCCAGCGTGACTATATATCTTATTTATATATAAGATATATATGCCTGCATGAATGGTATATATGTGATATGTAGATATAAGTCTATGTTATATATATTATACACATATAATGTGTGTGTGTACATGATGTGTATAGAGATATACTGTTTTAAATCAGTTGCAACATACATTATGGTGAGTTTTTCTAATTCTTGATTGGCAGCTCAAGATTCAAAGGTAAAGTGCAAACTGAAACCAGCCTTAGAAACTGTTTTGAACTTTGCTGATGCAATGTTTACTGAGAGGTGACTGTGGACTTTAAGGACCTCTAGAATTTAAATTAACAAGCTTTAATGTACAATTTATTTGGTAATCTTCACTGGAATATAGGAACATGATTCTTTAGAAATACCTTAGAATGTTGAGCAAAGAGAACAATACTGTGTTATGCTCTACCACATACAGGTAAGCTGTTGGCTGGCTGTATGTCTCTCTAGAACAACCTATCTCAGTCTCTTCCTGTGTTTTCTGAGGCACCAGAGCATCTGCCACAAAAATCAGTTCTCAGAACTCATTGTCCATCTCAAAGACACACGAGATCATGCAAGCTTTCACCTGATCTTCATCTATATTTCTTCTCTACAGAATACCCTATGGTCCCATGGTTTTTTCTCTAAGTTGTCAGCTGAAGACTTCCAAATTTGTGTCTTTAATACTAACTTTTAATTTCAGAATATTATAGTCAACTGCTATTTAAATAAATGAATATGTAACTTCTATCATTAATGTCAAGTGTCCAAAATATTTTCCACTTCATATTTTCATATACTCAACTCATCAACAAATCAAGCCATAGTCCATTATAATTTATAAAGTAGAAGCCTGTAGATCATTCATTTCTTTATTCATTACCCAAAATTCACTGCCAGTGAAACCTACTTCTTTAAACTCAAGTGCTATGCCCAAGTTCTACTTTTAGAGCCACTTACTAATCTGCTATTTCTGTCACCATACTTGTTTAAACCACCATTATTTTCCCAAATACTGCTGTAGTTGCTTCCTTACTGGTCTCTGGAGTTCTGAATGTGACCTCTATAAATGATTCACAAGTTAGTATCCTCTAAAAGCACTTTAAGGAATTCCCATTGTATTTGTAATAAAAAGCAAATGCCTTGGTATATGTTACTGGAGCATATAAATCACAATGGACAGTTCCCAGGCTCCACCTTTCTCTCTCTATTTTGCATCCTACTTACAGTGCTGATTTTCTAAGTGTGCAGTTCCTCCAGGGGCTTGTTCATAATTTCCACTTAGCTGATTTGTTCTAGTGTGGTGATATCTTTTTGCACAAATAAAGCCTGTCTGGAGGTCAGAGAATGTAACTTGCCACTAGCTAACCATAGAGGTCTGGAGTTCTGTACAGACAGATAGGAAGTGACATAGCTGGGCAGAAATAAGGCATAAACAGTGAGAAACAGGAAATTGCTCTCTTCTCTGTTGAAATGCTTCGGAGGTAAGGTCTGCTGTGGCTTGCTCCTTCTCTCTGATCTCCCAGCATTTCCCTCTGTATCTGACTCCAGCCTTTTATTATCTACACCAATTAAGAAATCCCTTTATATTCTTGTCTTTGGGCCTCTGGTCTGATGTCACCTCAGGTTTCCTTGAATGTTCTATTCCCAGAGTTTCTATGAGTGAGTGACTTTCAATTCTCTATTCACTTTCCTATTTCCTTTGCAGAGTTTGCCCAAATCTAAAAGGGTATATGGGTTTGCATTTTGTTTTTTATAATATATCTATCTTTTCCACAGTGTATTCCTGAGTATATGTTCATTTGTATAATCAACTTGTTCACCTTGTAGATAAATTCCCAGAATATAAGAAGCCTGGAATTGTATGTTAGTCATTAATCACTTTAACCAAAATACCTAGGGAAATACTTTAAAGAAAAGATGACATTTTTGGCTCATGGTTTCAGAGATTTCAGTCCATTCTCCTTGGATCCATTGTTTCTTGGCTCATGATGAAGCTGATCATCATCACAGCCTTGTCCTAGAGGCGTGTGGATGAGAAGTGTGGTCACTCTGTAGACAACAGGAAAATGACAGAGAGGATGGGCTGAAGACTAAGTATAACTTTCAAAAACAGACCCCTATTTATCTATTTCCTCCAACCAGGCATCATCTCTTGCATTTTCATTGAATTTCATAATATCACCACCAATTGGAGAACAAACATTGAACACTTGAGCCATAGGCTTATTTGAACAATAATGTGGAAATGTTTACTCAGTCAATATAGTTTTTATTTAATTAACTGTCAACAAGATATGTCTATCTTGTAGTGTTTCTGAGAAAGCTAAGTGACATTACTTAGATGTTATTATAGGATCTGGAACATGTCAAATGCTTCAAGAGTATGATAACCTCAACAGCAACTACCCAATATCAACAAAAGATAAATCTAGTGTCAACAGATCCTGGAGTTTTTCTGTAATAGTGTGATGGCTTGGCAAGCTAGGATATGAATGACTTTGTATCTTAAGCCACTGAAAAGTAAAACTAAAGAAAATACGTCATAACAAAATCATATGAAATTCGAACTGGTATACATACATTTTGTGAAATATAGACACACCAATATAGGCATTTTATTTGCAAACTGTCTATGGCTATATTCATGTTCATAACAACAGTATTGAATAGTTATGACAAAAAACCCTCTGATAAAGACCATGCTATCATGTAACAATGGATTATATCAACTCATGCCTATTTCCCCATGGAGTACTTTATTTTACCCTCCCTTTGTTGATACAGAAACTGACAGCAAATAAAATATGAGCTTAACTGTGAATACAGTGCTCAATATGTCCCTCCAAATTACTTAATTTAATTTTCACCACAACTATGTGAGATAACATTATTAAAAGGTCTCATGATTCATAATAGACAGAGCCAGAACCCAGAAGAACTTCATCAATTAGAAGCTTATATTACATCCTTCTTTCTCACAATTGCATTATTAGGTATGTGCTTATTGAATTTACTTTTCTCAGTAATCATATAGATAGATACTTCTCATCAGCTCAGAACAAACTCTTGGTCCATTGACAAGTTAGCTCAAAATAACTTTTAAAAAGAACAGTGGAGAAGTCAGCAATTCCAGAGATGTATTCACAGCATAAAGAGTGGCCTAAAAACATCCTTGGGATAGATAATAGCCTGCAGTAAAACAAAAACAAAAACAAAAACAAAAAAACAAAACAAAAACATTTTCATCAAAGATATTTTTTGTTGTGACAAATAACACCCACCACAAATATATATCATTGGGCAGTGTGGTGTTCAGAGATTTATATGAAAGAGTATTCAAAAACAATTTTTAAAATTCAACGTATCTCTTGAAGCCAGGGAATGGAACTATGTAACCGTACATTTTTTCAAACACAGTTGAATCCAATTCCAGGATGTTTTTCCAACCTCCTCCCCAAGAGCTCTGGGAACCATTATTTTACATCTTAGATACTTGTAAGGCTCCTTGCAAATACATAGAGCATATCATGTGATCATGTGGAGTTTGCACAGTACCCCTTACTCTACTGCTTCCCGTGGGGATTAACCAAACTTTTTTTCATTTGCAATTATCCTGGAATATAGAATAGTTTTTCCTCTTCTGTTTGTAAGTGAATTTTTGATTCTCTACATTTAATCACCACCATAGTAATTTCACAATGCTTTGTTTCACATAAAGAAATTGGTAAAAACCGAGATGAATTGAGGAATGCTGTAAATGCAGGCTGAGAAAGAGCTTCAAATATTATCAGACAGATGTGTTGATTTTTATTTATTTATTTTTTTATATCCCAACCAAAGTTTCTCTTCCCAGCCACCCAGCTTCTCCTCTCCCCCCATGTGTTGATTTTAATATACATATTATTTATACAAAATAGTGGGCTTACTTGTGATATTTTCTTACATGTATATAATGTACTTTGATTATAGTCATCCCATAATGCCTCCCATAACCCTTCTTTCTCTCAAACCTCTTCCATACCATTAAGACATCCCATTCTAGTTTTACATATACATTTCCTATTAGATTCCATATATATCAGGACTGGGTAGAGGAATGGAACTCATAGAATGAATGTATATTAAAATGGGATTTATTAGATAAGTTTACATAAGTTAGTCTAAATAATCCAACAATATCTTATGCTGGAGAAAAAAAGAACCCAATGGCAGCTGAGTCTATGGGGTGGGGTGCCTAAGCAGTCCCAATCTTCTATTAAAGGCCTAGTTTGTGCCTGAAGGGTCATTAGTCTTCAGTCCAGTTGAATCCCTAAGAATCTTGGTTCTATTATCAGTAAAGGGATGCAGCAGGACTACAAGCGCCTCCAAGAGCAAAGGCAAAAAGACTGTCTTCCTTTCAACTGGGTTTCCACTGGAAGATTCTGTTTACATTTACAGTTGGTCATCCCACTTCAAATAACATGATAAAGAAAATTTCTCACACCCTATGCTCAAAAGTTTGCCTTTTAATTTATTATAGAACCAGTCAAATAGACAACAAAGAGGAACAATTATACCACAAATATAAGAGAAAATGTAATGGTTGTCTTTTTAGGGCAGGCGTATCTTTTAACATGATGATCTCAAGTTATGTAATTTTCCCATAAAGAAAATTATGACAAAATATAATTTCAAGTTTGAAGCAATATACAAATTATCCAAGACAGGAATACAAAATTAATATTATGTAAGTTGCAACATACAAGAATCTATAAAAATGTAAGTTGTCTATAGCAAATATTTGCTGAAATACTTCATAAGAAGATATATACTAATCTACCTATGTCCCATCCCATCCATTCCCTTTATACTTTTCTGAAAGAGACTCCTGATTCTGAATGTCATTTTGCATCCTTACCCTACACAACTTAAAACAAACACTTAGCAGGTGATAATTGTCCATTTTCTATGGATAATCCAAACACCATCTAAGCCAACTGTAGGGAAAGGGGCAGTTGTTTTCTTAGAATTACTTCCAGCTCTCATGGGGTGAAGATGACTCTATGGGATCCTGGGGAAAACAAACAAACAAAACAAAAACTAAAGCAATGGTAAAAAGTCTCAAGAGGACTAGCTGTAACATTTGTAACATCAGACAGGTGATGCTTGCCTGAAGTTCTTATCTGTAGCTCTGGCCAGAGTGTTATAAAAAGGTACACTGTGTCAGCTAGAATCTGGAACTGTCTAGAGCTGCTTTGGTCCCAAACCAATCTTTGAATGGTGTTTACTATTTCAAAGCTATCAAGTTGAATATAGTGGAATCAATGTTGTGGGGCCCCATCTTTTTTTAGACTTCAAAGATTGCTGTTAGGAAATTTTATTGTTCACTATGGAATATTTTAACATTAATATCAATACAGGGGAGAATCTATACTGATTTCCTCAGTAGCTGCACTAATTTATATTCCCACCACCAAAAAATGTGTTCATTTCCTTCTTTCCAGTAATCTGTTGTTTTTGTTTGTGGGTGTGTGTGTTTTCTTTGTGATGGTAATTATAATAGGCTGGTATGGAATATGAATGGCGTTTTGTATTTCCCTAACGGCATTGTTTGATTTTCATGAAGTCAATGGCCATCTAAACTTCTTTTTGAAAAGGTCTGCTTGCTGCATTAGACAATTTATCAACTGAATTACCTATTATTTGGTGCTTAGTTTCATGTGGGTTTGATATTCATTATTTCCAGGATGAATATCTGGCATGGTTTTGTTAATTCTTGCTATTAATTATTTCCCAAACTATTAGAGGCCTATTTATAGAAAATTGCTGTTTATTCCTAAAGGTGTTTTCCTTCCTAGTAATGTTAAGATTCGAGATTTACATTAAAGTTTTTGATTCATCTTACAATGATTTTTGTACAAGGTGAAACATAAAATTAGGCTTCAACATAGTATCACCAGATAACCAGGTTTATAGTATCATTTGGAGGCTGTCTTTTCTACAAAATATGTTGTTGGAAAACTAGGCGGCTCTATCTCTATGGGTTTATTGCTTGGTTTTCTAATCCAGATCACTGGTCTATTTCTCTGGGAGCCAGAATCATGCTGTCATTGCCATGGCTCAGTATCATGGTTTGTCATTAAGCATTACTGTTTGCCTCGGATAACTTTGCCATTTAACATCTCTTGTGCTTTCCTTTCCTTTTCAGGAATTTGTCCTATTTTTTCAAAGAATGTTATTGAAATTTTGATGATGACTACATAATGTCTATAGATTGCTTTTGTGAACATGATCATTTTCTCAATAGTAGTCATGACTGCCCAACTTTGGTGCTGAAAATCAGACTAACCCTGGTTCTCTACAAGAACAGTATTTACTATTGACTTCTCTAGTCCCAGGACAATCATTTTATTTTATTTTTCCACCACTGAGTTTGTAATACTTTGTTACAGCAGCCATGGGAGAATAAAGCAAAGGAGAAAGATAGTTGAGAAAAAACAGAGAAGCACAAAGTCTGTGGTGTAACACATACACACACAGTATGCGTGTATGTTTGTATGTGTCTACATGTGTGCATGTATGTATGTATGTATGTATGTATGTATGTATGTATGTATATATGTATTTGTGTCCATGTGTATGTAAATGTGTGTGTATATGTACGTATGTATAAAATAACTGTGGAGGTTATCCACACTGCTTTACATGCAGTACATTTTTCAATGCCACCATGGTCCACGGAGTTAATACTAAATATACTACAGGGTTTTAACCCAACCATGGAAGGCTGAGCTGGGTATGAGGAAGGGTAAGTGAGCAGCTCATCTGTTTCCCAGCCCCCCAGGATCCCAAAGACAGTTAGATGCAGTGGGGAGTCTAGTCATGCAGGAATTCCTTTATTGCCCCACAACAAGCATCTTTTAAAGCAAAATACCACAGAGTGGTTTTAAAGGTCAGCCTATCATGCACCTAGGTGCCCTATGCTTTACCTAGAGAACATGAGCCATTCATTCAGTGACCTCATCTGGTTCAATCTTGACAACCAATCACTCTTCTTTGTAAACATCTCAGGACTCACCCTCTTGACTTCCCCTCTGTGCCATCTTTAACTGGCTCATGTGCCCTTCACATACTACAAAGACAAACCTTAAGTATTAATTCTGTGGACACAGTAGAGGAACATATTTTCTTATTGATTAGTTTGATTCTTTGGCAATTTCATGCTTGTATATAATTTTTCATGATCATCCCCTGACACACTCTTGTCTCTCTTACATCCCTGCCTACCTTTTTTCATTGCCAGTCATTTCCCCAGATTTGGGACCTTTCAGTTTTTGTTTTGTGGCTCCCTTAAAATGTGATCATGCATGCAATGAGGTATATTTTACTTTACTAGGCAATGCATACATAAAATTCAGTAAGGCTCATCCCAAAAAGGAAATGAATATTTACTGCTGGACATTTGCAATTACACATGTAAGTGTCAACAAGCCAGGGAGAATGAGCCCCAAGGCTTCTGGTGGTTCTTCAGTTCTGCCCCAGACATTTCTGCTACCTTCACAGGCACCCCAGAAGAAGATTCTACCTGGGATGCTGGTTGGAATGGCAAGGTTTCAGAATTTATGAATCCTCTATGACTACATTTTGTTTCTCAGATTAAAGATGAAAATAGTAAAAAGATCTATGCATGTGAATACATGGCTGACTTTTCCACTTCAGGTGGGATTCATCAGGAAGCCCCAAAGAAAACCACAAATCATTGGGAGAAAAAGATTGATGGCAAACATTTAGGGTTTAATGGATAGCAGGAATAGATCCTTGGCTCAAGGAAACACAAATTTCTAACTTCTTGTGATAGAGATTAAGATCTCTGAACTGTCAGTGACAATTAGGGTGAGAAAAAGAACTGAAGTTGTATGTCTGAGTGAGAAGGTTAAGTGGGGTTCACAGGTTTGCTGCAGTTTGCACTGAGAGATCAGATGGTGAAGACCCTGGTCACTCTATATTATGAGGAAAACATAATAGCCTGATTTCTCCTTTGTACTAGAAATGAACTGATTCAAATGCTATCTTCTGCAGGAAGCCCCTGTGGGGACCTATGAGGATAAACAGTGGTTGCTGGAACTGTAGAAAACACCCTTCTGTCCTCCACAAGTTTAAAATGGTTTACCTCACCCAATTCTTTTTTTTTTTCCTAGAACTTTGTGCTTTGACTTCAATGCACATTCTGACTAAACTTCCCTGCCTTGATTTCATTCACCTTTGCAAAGTTAAAACTCTCTATTGATTTGTACCTCTTGAAATGAATACATCTTGCTAACAATAATCTACTTCATGAAAATGTCACCCTGACCCTGTCAATCAGTGATAACTGTATTATTTCTTATATAATGATGGTAGGTATTTAATAAATGAGAAATTTGCTTCCTATTATTTTGTCTTTGTCACCAATGAAACAAAAACATTTTTCTCTACAGTTTTACTAATAGACTAACTCCTGTGCTCTGAGAACCCTCTACATTTCCTATGTCATTAGTATTATACAGTTTCGAGTATAATCTTTATTATTTATTTTTGGATAACTGGAGACTGACCCCAGGACTTCACATACTAGGTGAGCTCTCTATCATTGAGCCACTTCCTTAGCCTATAGGCTATCATTTTTAAAACCTTGAACTCTGGAATCTAATAGTGCAATTATGTATGCCCTGCAGTAGCATGCCACCTTGAGTGGGCCTGTATGTGCTTCATCTTTTTCATCTGTGAGGATAATGAGTACTTATCTAAATGGAATTGTAGCTAAGAGAGAAAATACACATAAAACCTTGAACAAATAGCATAAAAGGCTGATACATGGAATCATTCCAACATCATTGCTAAATTTCAAGATAACAAGAAGTCCACATTTTTCCTTATGGTAGATTGCTTGCAGTTTCTGGGTACTTGGTAAAAAGGAGAATTCTTCACCACTAATTTCTTGTCTGTTGCTGGAAGAACTAAACACAGTATTTGGAAACAAGTCACAAAAAGTAACATTCCCCAAACACAGCAGCCTGAGAAGAGAGTCCTGGAGACCTAGTCACTTTGAGTCCTTTATGAAGTAATTCACTCAATCCTTCTCCATTCTCTAAATCAGAGTAAGATGGCAGAAGCCATTCAGCTCCTCTTATTTCCATAAATAAGCAGTTCTTTTGTATTTGGTTGGAGGTATAAAGCAGATAGCTGGCAAATAATATGCCCATATCAAGTAGCAAGGTGCACTCAGATCACAAAGGAAGAACACTTAGCCTTTGTCAGAGCGGCGCAGGTTGCCACTGCAGCTTAAGATGTTTGAAAAGGCTCGTGATCAGAGGGATTAGTTCATTCAATGTTTAGGTCTCTGGTTGCCAATAAAGCACCTGGTAATGTATAGCATTTCTTAAAATGTTGTGAAATGCTTGCTGGATAGTTTCTTTGTGCATCGGTGAGTTATGGCCCACCCACACAAAAAAAAAAATAGCATCTCTTGATGTTAAGCAGGTACCCCTAGGTCAAGCTTGCCTGACTTTGGTATAAACCAAATTGCCTTTTATTCTTACACAAAAGAGATGTATGTGAACAATAGATGGGCAGGAAAGAGGACATGTCAGAGCTGCCCTTAACAACACACTGTCCTTTGGCCATCTTCGTAGTCAGTGCCTGCGTAGGCATCTCATCACCTAGATTTATCCTCTCCAAGTTAATGTCATCAGACCAGCAGACAGATTCTGCCACGAATGTACCTGGATTGAGGTGGCGTTTTAGGAGACCCCAATTTCCTTTTTTAACACAATGGATCACTTTTTTATATTTTCCTCCCTGGAATTATCCAAATATGATGAACTGTTCACTTCAGCTGCCTACAAAGCTATGATCAGCCCACTTTCAAGCCTACCAAAAATGCATTTACATTGATGATCATGTTTAGCCTAGGACTGGATGGAAAACACTGTGTGGGAGGTGGTAGTATTTTATCTTTGTCTTTGGGATACTTTAAACTTGCCTTGGAAACAGACATGTGGGCAAATAAACAGCACAGATGCTGTCTTCAACTGGTCCTTACTCTCAAGATATCCTCTGGAGAATAATTTGATACATGAAATAAGGTTGCACTCATTTAGCCTTTCTGGGAAAGTCACTGTAGCACGGGAAGGCTCCCTTTGCCTTCCTGCTCAATTAATCACAATTACTTTCATTAGTGAGCAAGATTATGAACCGTAAGAACACTTGATTCCAATGAGCTTCTTTGATGCTCATTCTTATTTTTAATAAAATACTACTTCCTGGTCTGTATGATGTGCCTGTGACTAACCATTAGGCTGATGGCTTCCCTTTTGGCTCATTTACTTTCTAGAAGAAAACAGTGATGCTGATCTATTGCACTGTAATCCACTCAGGTTGACTTCATAGCACCAGCAATAAAAACAAACCAGATCTGAGGTGCTGTCACTCACACAAGGGTTCACAACTTTGAAAACATTTTTATAAAATTAAGGTAGTAAGAGAAATACCATATGGCTTACTGACAGGCAACATTACCTCTATTCATTTATTTTGATGCCTAAGACAGCAGTTTCATTATTCAAATATAGATTAAAAAATGAAGCCAAGCATGGTTGTGCACATGCTTAATCCCTGTGCTTCAGAGAAAACTGGGAGTTTTAAGGCAGCCTTGAGTACATTATGAGACATATCTAAAGAAAAGAACAAACAAACAAAGAGGAGGAGGGGGACAAAGAGGAGGAGGAGGAGGAGGAGGAGGAGGAGGAGGAGGAGGAGGAGGAAGAAGAAGAAGAAGAAGAAGAAGAAGAAGAAGAAGAAGAAGAAGAAGAAGAAGAAGAAGAAGAAGAGCAGGAGAAAATGAAATGGTAACTTTTACACGGGAGCAATCTGAATGCACATATTTTGGGACATAGAGTTTACTACCCTCTTTGATAGTGAGCATAATCACATGTAACCCAAAGACAGCTATGTCATAAAAGAGACTGTTTGCTTTGTGGGTACTGGGTAGAACAGTGAGAATCCATTCTTTCTGGAGTTTAAATTCCTAGCTCTCAAGTGCCATCACAAGTTAAACTAATCCAGAGGCTTATCAAACGCCTTAGTGTCTGGAAAGCACCTCTGGAGGTGAACTCCTGCACCTGGTGGATTCTAAGAAGTCTAGATGCTAAGTACTGTGGCAATGGCCAGTTCCAAAGTAGCCTGAAGAACTAGTTCTGGGCTGTCGAAATCATGGCCAGAGTTTCCCACCTTAATAACATCATGCTACAAGAGCCAATTTCTGAAGTTCACCTGGCTGAATACTGTTAGTAGCTTCAGATGGTAGAGACCGCACAGCTGGAGAGTCAGCACCGGTCAGGGATGGCTCACTCTACCTTTGCCCTTTGAGCTTAAAGCTGCTTCCCGTGGAGCCAGAGTAGGAAGGAGTGTTACATGTGCTAAAAACTAAAATTATAGTTTTTGAGATGACACTTCAACATTTAAATGATTAACTGCTTGTAACTAAAGATTTTTAAAAAGCCAAAAATCTGTCTGAAACTTTATCTAGGGGAGACTTAATCACTGAGGTTTGAGCCAGAAACCAGTCATTTACTCTTTGTTTTTACTGTTTTCCACAGGGAAAGAATTTAGTATCCAATGGTACATCTCTGAATAATGCAGGGGTCTGATGCACCTGAAAAAGGATGCTATTCTCTCACAAAGCAAACAACACCTGATCATGTTAGGACTTGATGCCAGGTTACATCAAAATCAACTTATTTCTCAGCAATGCATTAAGGGAATTCCTAGTGATAGTGGAGAAGGACAAAGCCAAAGAATCCCAAGGGACTGGGGAATATAATGATGCAAAGAAGCCTAGAGAAGATATTATTACCATAGGTTAAAAATTGAAACCAATAATCAACTAAACAAGTAGTTGTGAGGGAGGGGTAGTCATCAGGAATTTTTCCCTAATCTGCAGCCTCTGTCTTGTTTAGAAGATGAGGGAGGATTGAGGATTGAGAATGGGAGTGGAGGGCAGAGGGACAGGATGATATCTCAATGGATGTAGACATTGACACTGCCATGGTGCTCAACATTTTTAAATACCAAGTTCATTTCAGTCTTCATTAAAAATATTCACATTTGATTTGAAACACAGACATCTATCTATTTATAGATCTATAGATAAATGATATATATATATATATACATATATATGATAGATGGATAGATAGATAGATAGATAGATAGATAGATAGATAATCTCTCATAACATTTGTAATTTAGGGAGTTTAGTTTGATTTTCATTTCTTCCCTCAATGAAGCACTCACTGGCCTTTGAAACTTCCAAGGTAGGGAAAGCAACTTTTGTAAAATGGAATAGACTCAATGGTCATGATGTAGATAATTACAACTGTCTTGCTAATTTTTTGTAGATTGGTTGATAACTATCAACTAATTTAAAAAAAAAAACAGGAAATTAGATTATTATATCACCCAAAAACTTTCAATTTCCTTGAGAGTGGTGAAAGATGAAACAAGTCCAGAAATAGGCTCTGGAAAATAGACAAGATTGTTTTCCTGCTTCCTAAAAGCAGCAAGCCCTTTTAGTCTTCTGTAATGACAGAATGGATTATGATTTCAAGGGGTCAATGAATAGCAGCAGCCGAGAGACCAGAAGAATGTAGGATGGAACTAGGACAAGGAAACTGAACAGCAGCCGTTTGGTTAAACAATACCAACTTCTCCCTCAGCACCCTACAGAGAAATCTATACCTCAAGGGACATTTTGTTTTCTGGAATTCAAATGATTTCCTTTTAATTCCCAGGGCGTCCACATCCTTATTTTAGCATTAACATTATTTACATTTATTTCCCCCTCCTCCAAGCTCAAGGTGATTTAGCAGCTTTAAAGTAGCCAAAGTTAATAATCTGAAATGGTAGCCATGAAGACATGACAACTCCATGGTTCCTAGCCCCCAAGAAAATAGGAGTGCATGAGTGATTAATTTTCTAAGCTAGGGGTGAAAAACAGCTATGGAAAATGGAAGGGACCCATAAGTTCTCCATGATTCTGGTTCTGGCGATGTCTATGGTATTTTCTATAGCTCTCATGAGCATTGAGGCTCTGTATAGACACCCACCTTCATCCCTCAGGGCTGTATAAGCACAGCAGTGGTTCTCTCTCTCTCTCTCTCTCTCTCTCTCTCTCTCTCTCTCTCTCTCTCTCTTTTGGTTTTTCGAGACAGGGTTTTTCTGTGTAGCTTTGGAGCCTATCCTGGCACTCACTCTGGAGACCAGGCTGGCCTCGAACTCACAGAGATCCTCCTGCCTCTGCCTCCCGAGTGCTGGGATTAAAGGCGTGCGCCACCAACGCCCGGCTTTTTTTTTTTTTTTTTTTTTTTTTTTTGGTAACTAGATGGCAAGCTTGGTTCCATTCGTGGGAAAGCTGCCAGAGTTAGTGATAATAGTGGTACTAAAGGAAAATAGGGACAGTGAGGAGCGACAGTAGTAAAAGTAACTTTCATTTAGGAAGTAGTGCAGCAGGGGAAGAGACCTCTGAGAAACACTGGGCTCAATTACAAAGACAGTGAGGTCAAGTGGGTATTGGTAACCAAGGGGCTTGCTGTGAGGAAGGTCTGTAAATAGGGCAGGGGTGACTCTTCACAGCTCCAATTAATAGTTCTTGCTTAAGGCAGGAGATTATCAAACATCATGGGAGGATTGTAGAATTTGATCAGATGTTGAAGAGTATCAGATATGGATCTAAGGTAATTCTTGCCATTTTATTTAGGTGGTTCTTGCAAAATTTAGGAAATGGAGTCACAATGAGGACAATGCTCCAGATTATGTGAAATGAAGTTACAAAGGAGGCAAATTTTGGTAAAAAAAAAAAAAAAAGACCCTGATACTGGATAGGAGACAGGAAGGACCAGGGTACGGGTTACTAGCTCTCTTCAAGTGGGGCTATCACTCCTCAGTTCTAGGACTTCAGTTCCCCAACTGTTACTTTTTCCATTAGTAAAAGCTAGATAAATATCACTCAAATTTCCAGTGATTTGGATGGGTGCTCACAGCAACCCAAGTACTTGCATTATGTTTGCCTCCTCTGCTTCCTCACCCTTGTCTCATGACTGGCTTCTTCCCATCAAGATTCTGCATTTAGCAAAGACTTTTGTTTTACCCATCTACTGCACCTACAAAGGCTAGAAGGCATCAAATTTCACTAGCATGCTGTATAGAGATGGGGATTTTGTCAAAGTCACTGGCATCGTAATTTGACCTTTTTGCCTCAGTGGTCCTTATGAACTCTGTCCAAAGAATTCAGCTGAGACACACAAAACACAGTGTAGAAGATATACAGACTTCATCACAGAGAAAAGGGGAGTGCTCCCAAGAGGTGAGGGTGAGGGTAGACAGAGGGCACCATTGTGCTGATCACATTTTAGGTGGGCGTTTTAACATGTATAAAGTCCCTGGGGCAGGCAATTTTCCTCATTTGGACTGACCCCTGGAGGAGGGAGCACTGGTAAGCCCTTATTCTTTATCAGAAAGCTTATTGGTATGTATAACACTTATCTGACTAGCTTTATGTCAACTTGACATAAGATAGAGTCATCAGAGAGGAAGGACCTCAGTTGAGGAAATGCCTCCATGAGACATTTTCTTAATTAGTGACTGATGGATGATGATTCAGCCCACTGTGGGTGGTGCTATCCCTGGGCAGATAGTCCTGGGTTTTATAAGAAAGGGCTGTTGGGGGAGGGCAAGTTTCTGATATCTAAGGAACTACAGACAAAAGAAATAATGGTAAAATTGCTTTGGTCATGGTAATAAGTTTTACTCTAATCTAGATTTGCCATTCTTTCAATCCCAAAAGTCCTGTGACTACATCTCACATTATTTATAATGGGTAGGAAATACTAAGTATGATTAATTAATACTTCTCAAAACCAAAACTGAGCAGAAAAGTTTTAATGAACTTTTCTTTAGTCTTCCTTTCTCAGCCTCCATCAGCAAAGACAGAACTCATAACCCTAAATAGTCATTTAGCAGCTTAGGGTGTGTATGTAAAAGCAAGCTGGGTTTAAATCTACAAAGAGAAAATGCAATAGCTTCCAAGGAGAGTCCTAGCAATGTGCATGTCTCCTGGGTGAGTCTGCTCTGCCATCCTCTCTTACATAAAATAACTTGCTGGACACACACAGTGGTCTGAGAAATACTCCAAGAACCAAAAGCTCTTTTGGAATGTAGAGCTGTCTGAGGACAGTTCAAAGAAATTCCTTTTTTCATGCTAAGTGGGGGAATTGAAGTGGTCATTCACTAGAATATATATATATATATATATATATATATATATATATATATATACACCATATTACTATATATTACTTTCATACCTTAAGTTTCATCTAGGAGAAGAGCTACGGTTTATTTTGAAAAACTTCTTTGTTACTGCTAATGTCCTCCTGTTTTATACAAACACTCTCACTGACAGAATCTCCTCATGAATGATCTGAAAGAAGAACTTGAGGAAATTTCAGATATTTTGGGAAGAAAATGGTTCTGAAAATAAAATCACCAGTTTCTGTGGTAAATTTTTAAAGTGTTACATTACCTTTTGTCTCATTACCTTTGATGTTTTTCAATTGATGATTAAATCTTTGTATCTTTGGTTTCCTGCTTGGAAAAAAAAAAAACTGGAAATGAGACATCGCCAAGAGGAAGTGATTTTGAATGCAACAGAGGAATCATACGGGATGTGTTTTGGATGTAACTTGCTTTAAATTGTGCTACCCAGCTAAGTAAGGCATTTCTGTTATTCTGAATTTTTTGAGCTCAAAAACTTCTAGAAAAAAAAAAAAAACTTTTATTTGTGGAGTCCAGCATGTTAACAGGAAGCAAGAGTTCAGTCACTAGAGAGGCACTTTTCTTCCCCTGACACAAATTTTGCTATTGTGACTTGATTGACAGCCATCCCACTGTCTATAAACAATCCACCGTTGCCCCAAATCACCATTCAGTTCCTGCATCCAACATTTAAACATTGAGTGGTTTTTTGCTCAATAAAATTCCTTTTCATTCCTTCCTAGGTTGCCATGTCTCTTCAAACAGAGACAGAAAAGCTGTGGTCTGTGTCAGACAGATTTTAATTTTCAGTCCTCATCCATTTGCAGGGGACTAGACACAGGCAAACAGATCCTACCCCAAAGCCTAGCAACCTGCAGTTTAAACAGCCAATGTGTATGAGTCCCGGGATGGGGGCCTGGACCTGTTCACACATGAATAAAGAAGATTAAGATTTCCTTTCAAAGACCTGAAGCCTTTTTGACAGCCAGTGTCAACAGCGCTGTCTGCCTTCAATGTGAACCAGTCTTCTAGCACAGATTCCCACAGGGAGGTCCTGCCGATTAGCATGCATCGCGCCACCATTCCATGTCGGTATTTAATGGAAGAAAAAGGGTGTAAAGTTTTGCAAACTCTTACTTACCCACAAAGAAAGGATAACTTACAGGAATTGTTGAAAGAAAATACCGTGAACACGAACACCTACAGGGAGCATTTAAAAAGTGAAGAGCCCAGAAGGGAAAGGGAGAATAGTGGGGATTTCTATTATCTAATTGCAGAGAAGTTAACAAAAGCTTTGTAGTCAAAAGACGTGTTTTGAAATTCCCTTAAAAAAAATCAGCTTTACTCTGAGAGGGAAAAAAAAGTCATTTAAAATTTCTTTCCAGACTGTTTCAGAAAATAGGAATTTATTATCAACATATTTATAAATCAATGTCCATCCTTATAGTTAGGGAAACAATTTTAAAAGAAAGACTTACAATTTTCTTAATATTTATTAAGGAAAAATTAAAGTAAGCACTTTACACACAGGTTATTAATAATGCTAAATGAATGCACTAGAATTTTGTTAAATTTTGAGTTTTATAACAGTTTTGTGTCCTTACTAAGAATGTAAAAAGGAAAATAGTGTTGTGTCTGCAAATGCCCAGCATCTTCAATTTAATTATTCCACTATAATGTCAAGTTCTAACAGTTAAATATGTTGACATATAGGTCATTTCTCCTTTGAAATTGTGTCCTATCCTCCTATTAATTTATATTTGCTGAATTATTTGGGGATTAGTTGAAATACTTAAATTATACCTATTTACAAGACCATGGCTGTTTTTGATTATGTGACCAGTATTTATACAATTTGATGTCAACTGTTTATTTCTCAAGGCTGGACAAGAATGTAAACCAAAACGTGCAACTTGTATGGATGGCTGCCACACTTCCACACCAACAGGACTCCAGTTATATCACCAGAACTTGGAAATGGTTCTCATTGATCTATCTCCTTCCAATCATTGATCGACTACTTACTTGTAGAGCACTTAGACTGGAAGGAGCCAATTTTGTATCACCTTTCCCAGCACAATTTTTTTTTTCTACTGCATTGGATAGTTTGGAATCAATGAGTATTATTTACACCACAGTTATTTACATATGTTTGCCAGCATCTCACTAGCTATACAGTGTTTTTTCTTTTCCTCTTTTGTATACTCTTCAACCTGGAGTTGCCTAGGTATCTTTACAATGTTTATCCAGAGACAATAGGTGATTTGTGGTAACAGGATAGGGAGAAACTACAAAGGGATTGTAACCAGAGCTTTGTTTTCTGGGATTTTGGTGGAGCTGGTACAAGGCAAGAATATCTGTAATCCAGGATACAGATAGATAAGAGGCCAGTAACAAGAATCAAATCAGGCTTGGACTTGTCATTGCTAGGTTATGATCTAAACTAAATTATCATGAGAAGAAAGAAAGGATACCTAGGCTACCTGGAAAAGTTACCCTGTGATTCTACATCAGGGCAATGTTCTCTGATCACTGTTCTACTTAATACTCACATTGGCTGGCACTTAACTGCCTCATAATGGGTAGTGGGAGTGCCATATTTTGTGTCTCAAAGTTAAATGTGTATCAGAAACATCTGAGCTTTCCTAAACCCCACATGGAAGGGTCTCAGCCTTACAGACTTTGATTTAATAGTTTGAGATGAGGCCCAAGGAATTTGTGTTTCTACCAAGGTAGGTGACAATGAAGCCATTGGTCAGCACAGCACACCTGGAACACAAATGCTCTAGGATTGAAACAAATGTCCCTACTTTCTCTTTTACAAAGCAATTAATGGCCCATGATATACCTGGAGCATGACCCATCTTATCTCAATTATTCAGGGATTTGTCTATGGCTATTAAAATACTCTGTAGCTGCATGAGAGTCTCAGAAATATATAAATGTTGTAAAGTAACAAGTTCCTTCCTCATCACCATTTGGTCTTCACCAGGAAATGTTATTTTTGGAAATGTCTGCAGAATCCTTTGAACTTGACATTGACAGATACAGATAATTACTTACAATAAATACTCATGTACCATATAAAATAGTGATTCATATACAGTGTACTTTATTGCACAAACAGTGAACACAAGCCATGTGCTCTTGCATGTGTGTCACTGATGACTGTCTGCAGGAAGAGGACCATATGTGAAGTGAGCCCATCAGACCTCATCAAATCTCCTTCTGCTGGACTCCTACAGCTGTGTTATGCCAGTTGAAAGCACACAGAAGCAACTCTAGCCATAGTTATTGAACTATTGATTGATACCTAGGAGAATTTCCTAGGGAACACTCATTTCATGATTCTACAAAATAATGAACCCATTTCTGTTAATGTGCTCTGATCAGCTTTCTCCTACATGGGTCCTTCTGTTAGAGTCCATTATCCCAGTGATCACACAAATGGGTGAGTGCATCTAGAAGAGCAGTAATTAACAATTAACATAGTCTAATTGAAGTGGATCTCACTAAAGGTATAATACCAATGAGTAATAAAGCCGCAATTATTGCTATTCTTTTGGTATTTCAAGACATATTCATAAGTAGGACTATTCTTCACCCTCAGATAATGGTGACATGTGAGCTTAAAGGTAAATATGACCTACCTCATGCAGCCAGCACTTTCTGTACCCAATTTCTGCACATCTATGGATTGGTGCCAACAAATTGTCCAACAATAATGAAAAGAATTGGAGGTAAATACAGTTGTATGGAAGTCAATTGAAAATTTAAAATGTCATATTATATATGAAAAATCTCTGATTAAAAAACCTGAATATATTTCAAATGTTATGACAATGTAGAAAGTAAACTAAAGACAAAAGAAGAGTGGTAATTCTGTTAACCATGTATAAACAAAGTCAGGGAAGGTAAAGGATTAAGAGAGTCAGGAATGAGCATCAAAGTCCTTCTTTGTCAGCTAGATGGTGCACAGCATCAACTCAAGCCTTTATAAATGTCTGGGAAGCAGATGCAACTTACAAAATGCTCAGAGTCAGAACCCTGTGTATGCCATCCTGGCCCTGCTTTACTGCATTCCCTGTCCACATAAAATACATGATAAATATTTTACAGCCTTGGTTTTACTGGCACTCATTTTAATTTAGATTAACTGGAGAAAATTTTAAAAAGCAGCTATTTATGTTATGAACATGTTGTATAGAATTTCATGAATGAAATTTTAATTAAGAACATATTTTCCATCCAATTCACATCATTTCACATGTTTTCCAAGTAGAAGTCAACTTCTATTCTAATTTACTGAATAGAACATGTCTAGACACTGAAAGATTATAGGGAAACATAAAGATAAGTGGAGTAGATACACAAACACTCTGAAATAGACTCGGCTCTCTCATATTTCAGTTATTTATAGGAACCAATTTTCAGATTGAAGAAGAGGATCTGGGAAAAGTCAAGGACCTTCTCTGTGAAAACATAATTCCTACCACAAATCAAAGCATTTTTCATTCATTTCAATAATTTGTGAGAGAGAATTCAACACAGCTTACAAACCATATGTTCTGTTTCCACAATTCACACACCTTATAAAACACTGGTCCTTCAGTGTGGCTCCTGAACAATCTCTCAGTGTGGTTCTGGGAGAAGTCATAAAATCAGAAGTGGGAAAAGTGTTTTGTTTCCCCTCAGAATTGAGACTCAAACACCAGAATGGTCCATTTCCTGATGCGGAGACCTTCCATCTCTCCAGACAGCATGGTGGTTCTTTCCAGACCATGGGAACTTCTGTCAAGTTTCACCTCATCCCTCACTCTTGGTAGAAGAAAGGAGAGGGTTCTCCAGGGATCCAGACACACAGCTTCCAGGAATTTTGTAAGCTGATTAAATTATAAATACTTATAATAAATGAATAATTCACTAAGTGTCAAAGTAGAACATACACAAACAACACATTGCTTTCTATTTGACTTCCTCTAACTATCTCTTTTGTACAGATGCCAATGCAAAAACTCCAGCTTTTCAACCACTCTTCCCTAGTTCCCTGGTGACCAGTGATTCTTTCCTTCATGTCATTTATTCTTCTCCCTGTGTTCCTTAAGGATGTTCTCCTTTAAAAGACATATATCTAAGCAAGTATTTCATTGGACATGGTGACATGAACAAACTCTTATTACTCAGGAGGCTGAGGCAGAAGTAATTTCAGACCAGCCTGCCTTACAATAGCAAGACCTTGTTTCACAAAAGTAAGTGAAAGTTTCCTAGCTTTATCTGTAGATATGAAGAATTCTTGAAGGAGTGAGAGGGGCGCTCTCAAGTTCCACTGGAGTCTGCATTTGAGTTCTATAGCAGATGCTGAGGAGGGTCACATGACAGTCCTCATGATACCTTATCTGCCTCAGTCTATCAATCTGTCAGTTTCACTAGGGTAGGTGGGTAGAGTAGTACTCAGTGCTTTGACTTTCAGAAATTCTAAAGATCCCAATGTCTGAGTACTAGTGGACCCTTGTGTCACCATCTACCTGTGGAGAGACATACCCTGTTGCCTTAGTGCATAAAGGGACACAGTGATCCACATTGTTTCTGTATTCACTTGTATGAAAGTTCATGAATTTGTACTTTAAATTCTATCACATTTCTACTAAACTCTATCAAAATGAATTCATCACAAAATTGAATTCATTCAAAGAAAAATTTCAGACATCTTTGAATGCCATTTAGCAATCATACTCAATGACTGAAAGTGTAGAGTTCAACTTTTAGTTTGAAATTCTTCCCACTTTATTATTTCAAGTTCAAGAATTAGCAACTATTTTGCTTGGTATGTTTGTTAACACCAGCATGTCAAATGTCACATGTACACCCTGAGCCCCAACAAGACCCCTCAGAAAAGCATAGTGTAGTTGTCAGCATCGTAGATTCTTGGACCCCCCAAATGCTTCCACCAGTGGACCTCAAAATTTCTCTGTTCTCAGATTCCTACTTCCAAACACAAAATAGAAAAAATTGCTTGAATTAACCTATGTATGAGTTTTGGTAGTCACCTGGTCAGAGCCACAAAGACTTGCTCAAGTCCGTTTGCTAAAGTTTAATTATTCCCAGCCAGCAGACTGAACTCTTCACTTTAGTAGCTGCTTGTTTGAGTAGATGAGATCTGAAAATTCTGTACTCCAGCCACTTGCCCACTCAGAGATAGGGGATGATACATCAATTTGATGCTGGTCCAAAAGTAGCTGTTTATCTGCAGCCATTTCAAGCATGTATATCAGCATTTATACAGGACTTGTTGATGGTGATATTAGAAAAGGCGAGACACAATAGTTACTGTTTTCTTAGTATCGATTCCTAGGGCTCAGATTTCATTTTGATCGGCTAAGGTTTGTCATCACTTTCTAATTAGTAAATAATAATAAGGTATTCTGAACTGAAAAAAAGACAGCATGCTATATAAGAATTGGTTGTTCATCAGTCTCTCTTATTTTGAAAAGATGCAAAATTTATAGAAACAATATTTTAAAACTGATCTGTTTTTTGTTAGCATGTAAGGTGGTTTTTCTTGCAATAAACTCAATGGAAAATAAGAGATAATGAGTCCTCCATATATTTCTTACATTTTAAACCAACTTCCTACAACATAATTGTTATTTATCTTCTAGCTGTGTTGTACTGTCTGACAGAAGCAACATAAGGAAGGAAGATTTTTATCTTGGGTCATGGTTTGAGGACTCAGTTGGTGGACTCAGGGAGGGCATGGTGGTGAGAGGGGTTTTAGCTATGGCAGCCAGATTGTGAGGCAGCTGGTACCATTACATCTAAAGCAGGAAGCAGAGAGAGATGAGAATGTTAGTCTCTCCTCTCTCTGTCAAACTGAGACTCCATTCCACAGGAAGATACCACCCACATTCTGAGTGGCTCTTCCTTCCTCAGTGACACCTATCTGTAAGGTCTCTCATGGTCACAGTGATGTGACTCCTACTTGATTATAAATCCAGTCAAATTCCTTATGAAGATTATCCAAATGTAATAAAAATAAAGCTGCATTTTTAGTAATTTTTAGTCGATCTTAAATGTTCTCACCAGTAAATAGTAACCGAAGTGATGAATATTCTTATTTTATTTAGTTTTATTGTACTGAGATTAAAGCTAGGGCTTCATGAATGCTGGGCAAGAGCACTACCACTGAACTAGCAGTAGAAAAATATGATAAATTACATATTTTAAATTTATAATTGTGTATGCAGATTGTGTGAATGCAGATTATGTGGAGGCCAAAGGGCAACATTTTAGATCTAAGTTTCTCCTTCTACCTTTATGTGGTTTCTTGAGCTTGAACTCAGATCCTCAAGAATGTGTGGCAAAGATTTTACCCACTGAGACATTTCTCTGAACCACTTAGTATAAGTTGGTTTTATTTATTCATTTTATAATGTCTACATATAACATTTTCATATTGTCTGTTACAACTATGTAACTAATATTTATAAATTATTACCTAAATAAGTTGAGAAAAATAAAATAAGGTTTTTAAAATAAAAAAATCAGATTCCATGGCTTTGTCTCCTATTACATTTAAAAATTTTTGGTACAATTAAGGTAAATGAACTCATTTTCATTAGTCAACAGATATGACCAGAAACAATGTATGACAAACATAAAATATATTTAAATAACACCATAAGATAAAATAATATTATTTATTGTACTTGTTTAAATATTTTTGAATAGAGTTTTCTCTTTTCATGTCATTAGAAAGCTACATGAACTGATATTTTGAAGCCATGTGTGAATAACTGGATGATAAATTAATGTGGCTAATATTTTTTTCCTAAATCTTAGGAAATGTGATTTGATGTAGATGCTAAACTCATCTAGAATTTGTCTTCTGGAAAGAGGGCAGAGATGTTTGAGAGAATGGAAGATGGAGTCTTGTTATATGAGCAGTCTGGAGCAAACCACAATGAGGCTTTGATCTTGACCCCTCAGCCATTACTGTGTCCTCCTAGGAGTCTCCTATAGTGCCTCTAGGCTCCCACTACCTACTCCACATGTAAAACTTGGGAAGGAACTTTTGGGACCACAGTGGCTTCTTAGAGACTGGATGCTTTAGCTTATCTACCTCACCTTTACATGGAAGCTATCATAGATGCGACAGCTGTCATCTTTTTGTTGTTGTTGTTGTTTTGTTTTGTTTTATTTTTTTCTATTTTAAATTTTTCTATTTTAAAAGCTTGTTTTACATGTCAATGCCAGTTCCCTCTCTCTCCTCTCCTCCCCCGATCCCACTAGCTCCCTATTCCATCCCCTTTCTGCTCCCCAGGGAGGGTGAGACTTTCTATGAGGAATCTTCAGAAACTGCCATATCCTTTGGAGCAGGGGCTAGGCCCTCCCCTGTGTGTCTAGGCTGAGACAGTATCCCTCTATGTGGAGTGGGCTCCCACAGTCCATTCGTATAACAGCTGTCATCTTTAATGCCAGTGCTAGGAGGCAGAGACTTGAATTCCTGGGGCTCATTGTTCAGCTAGCCTAGAGGAGGGGAACTCTGGTTTCAGTAAGAGATTGTATCTTCAAAAGAAAAAAATAGTGGAAAGCAGTAGAGGAATACATCTGATATTGACCTCTGACATTTGCCAGCATACACAGAAGTGCATACAGTAAAACATACATGCATATACAAAATTCATGTCATCAGATGATAAAAATAAGTTTATTTAAAGGTATTGTGTATATTGTGCTCACATGTGAACTATATAAATACCAGAGATGGCTGTGGAAACTAAAAGTGAGTTATGGTCGTAGTTCAGGATGACATGTTAACAGAAAATAAATTAAAATTACTATTAGAGAAAATATGCTTCCCCCAAATGACAAACATTTCAACACAAATACCCAGAAATAACAATAACATAAAACCGTTCTTTCTAGACACATGTGTAAACATTAAGGAGAGAAAATTAGTGTCATGAACACAAAGAGCAATGGTACACTCCTGACTTTACTTAATGTTTCTTATTTAAAGGAGGCTATTTGCTGGCTTCTTTCTTCAGAAACACTGAATTATATGTAATATGTTGCAAATGTAAAAAATGTTACTATGGTACTAATTCTGGACTAGTTGCCTAGACTCACCCCAGGATATCATTTGTAATGTGTAAAAGAATCCTCATTAATGCATGCACACATATTTGGTGCTACATGATTTAAAGCAGAGGGACTTTTTGGTTTTGGTTAAATAAAATCCAGAGTTTACTTTGTTGTCCATATATATCTGTGACTGCTTCCCACTTCATTTGACAGAAATATTATGAAGTCTGTCTTATTTGTGGACACTGTATATTTTTCTCATGGTCAGATGCCAAATTTGCCACTTTTTATGTCATGTCTAATCCCAATGAACAAAGACTGTGTACATTTGAAGGAAAGATAAAGTACTTATATAATTGAATGTGGGAGGAAGTACTAGGGATGAAGGTCAGACCAGAGGATTTTACCCTAAAAGCAATAGAATTATGCACAAAGAAGATATTTAAAGTCAAGGGTAGAGAAAGCCAAGAGAAGAAAAGCAAGTGAATGTTCACAAAATTCAGGTCAAATGTAAGTAAATTGTATGTTTACAAAATGGGGAAATGGAAGGCAAGCAAACAAACAAACAAAAATCAGGTAAGGCAAAGTTAGGAAGGAAGGATTTTGCAATTAAGACTTTTCACTTATTTGTCAGGAAATAAAACTGGACTTCTGAAGTGACAGTTAGATGACTCTATCTGTTGAGTGACTCCACTGGACCTTCAGAGAGGACTTGGCGTGGCATTCCTAGAATAGCAGGCCATGTGGGAAACTCTTCTTGACATCTCTGTCATGACTCTCTTATCCCATATTTGGTTTCTGTTCCCTCCTTCTCTGTTAGTTTACTTCCTCTTTCAAGTTTGAGATCACCAGCCTTCACAACACTGATGTGCTGAACATCAACAGAAAAGAACTGCTTCCATGAAAGTTGAAATTTAAGAAATTTACAGTAAGCTTTAGGATATAGCTTTATAAACAAAGAGAATGACGTGGGATTAAGACAAAGATTTATTTTTAGTCATACTAATGTGTATGTGATTGTATCTGTGCATAATACATGTGTATGGGTGTCCAGGCCAGAAGACAGTGTGAGTTCCCCTGCAGCTGGAGTTACAGGTGTTGTGATCAGAACTTGGGTCCCCCAGAAAAGCAGCAAGTGCTCTTAATTGAGGACCCTGTCTGTCCAGCCCCTAATTCAGGATTTTAAAGACATTTGTTTTCATGCATGTGTTTAAACACATTTGACTTGGTTCTATGAATCTTCTACGTGAGCTTCCTTTGTAGTTAACTCAAAATGATGAAACTATATCTCTCAGATCCAACATAAGATGAGCTTAATTTTTGTTTCCATGCCAGGCTACATTACAAGGAATTTCCAAGAAAGTTTTCTCTTGGGGTTAAATGGTCAACTAATCAAGTATTACTCAATTTATGCAATTTATACGACTGTCGATATGGATATTATATTCATTGCTTTTCTTATTGCTGGCAAAAGCAACTTAAGGAAGGTTTATTTTGGCTCATAGTTTGAGGACCCAGTCCATGGTGGTGGAAAAGGAATGAGACAATCTTTCACAATGCTTCCATAGTCAGTGGAGAGATGAATGTTAATGCTCCACTTATTCTCTCCTATTCCCTTTTCTTTAATCCATGACCCTAGCCTATGGGACTATGTTCCCTTATATCAGGATGTGTCTTCAATTGTCAGTTAAGCCTTTCTACAAATCCCCTATCATGCCCAGAGTTGTGTCTTCTAGAGGATTCTAACCGTCAAATTGGCATTAAAATTAACTATCACAACCTCAAATATGAAATAACATAATCTAGTGGTTATGGCCTTCAAAAAATACCCTCTACTTTTAAGCTAACAAGATGTCCTACCCTTAGGCCTTTATTTGCTGTGATAAAACATTGACCAAAACCAATTTGAAGAGGTAAAGACTTCTTTCCTTTACAGGTTACAGTGCATCATCATGGTAAGTCAAGGCAAAATTCAAAGCAGGCACTTAGAGGTGAGGAGCATGAATCACACTGCTTATTGAATTGCCCCCTGCTTGTCAGCACTCTTTCCTATCCAGCCCAAGCCCATCTGCCAGGCCATGGCATCATTCACTGTGGGATGAGCCCTCTCACATCAACTAGCAATTAAGGAATCACCTCACAGACAGGACCACAAGTCAATGTGATTTGGGCAGTTCGATAGTTGAGTTTCCCTCTTCCCACGTGACTCTAATGTGTGTCAAGTTGGCAAAACTATCAGACAAGATACACATATCTTACATGTATAAATACTTTCAAACAATACAAAGAATGACATAACTATCCATTAAAGTTATGAATTATAAAATAGTCTATAATTATTAATTTCTCCAAAATATGATAGCATTTTGATTACACTTTGGAACAATAGGACTAACATACTTGTTTCAATATCTATGTTGTGCTTTATTTAAAAATGATTTTGTCCTTTAATTCATGTATTATGAATGGAATTTTATATGTATCCAGCCACCTATCTCTCTATTAGTATTAGTATCTCTGTTTGCTTTCAACATTATGACTGTGTGTGTGTGTGTGTGTGTGTGTGTGGGTGTGTGTGTGTGTGTGTGTGTTTAAGAGCAAAAGAATGAGAGCAAAAGGATTATGGAGAGAGGATCTGAAATCCTTTTGTCCCGCTTGTAGGCAAACAAGAAACTTGCCAGGATTTCTCAGATGCTAGAAAACAAAAGCCAAGATAGCCAAGATGAGTACAGAGGATGTGCTTTTACTCACGGCAACTGCTGCATCTAGTGATCCACACATGTGTTGTTTCCTTCAGCTCCAGTCTGTGTGTGACAATGCCAAACTACAGAGCTTCTGGTGCTTGTGTGTACAGTGCAGTGGGCCACATCTCAGAGTAGACCAACTGCAGGTAGCCACAATCTTTCTCAGGAGGCACAAGCCAGTTGCCTGACTTTTGCCCTGAAGACATTATGTGATTGACTTGTAAACCAATCTTCTCAATGTTGACTGCTATACAAGTGTCGTTGAACATGAAACTGAGAACAAAAGCCACCAAGTGCTGTTCAGCAAAGTAACGGTAAAGAGCCATGGGAGAGCCACGAAAACTTGTTAACAACAGTGACTCTCCTCTTGATTGGATTCCTCTTCTTTGCTATTACTTTTTCTTTGAGAATTTTGTACAATGAATCTAAAAGATTTATTTATTTGCATTATTCCTATTATTATTATCATTATTATTGTATATGTGTTATATTTTCAGAGGCCGGAAGAGGGCATCTGATTCCCTGGAGCTGGAGTTATTGATTGTGAGCCACCTAAGACGAGGACTAGCAACCAACTCTGGTTTTCTGGAGGAGCAGCAAGTGCCCTTAACCCCTGACACATCTCTTCAAGCCACACACACACAGTAGCCCTTTTTTTTTTATTGAGAAGAAGTTTCACTCTATAGCCCAGGCTGAGCTATGTTTAGTACAGACTACCTCAAACTTGTGATGATCCTGTTGCTTCAGCTTCCTAAATGGTGGATGACAGGCTGCTAGAGAGATAGTTAGCAGTTAAGAGCACTGGTTGCTCTTCTAGAAGTTGTGAGTTCAATTTCCAGAACCCATATGGTTGCTCACAGCCATCTATACCTGTAGCCCCATGAGACATAAGGCTCTCTTCTGGTCTGCAGATTTACATACATGCAGACAAAACACCCATAGAAATAAACACATCTTTAAAACAATAACCAACATCAGAATCCTATTTTAAAGTAGCAGTATCTGAAGTAGGTAGTTGTCTGTCATATAAGAAACATCTTTAGAAGAGAATCTCCTCCAGTTTTTATCCTCTGCTGCCTTCCATTCACATAAGAAGAAAGCCTGTGGCACATAAAACACAGAACCTCAGCTCACACAATGCAGTGCCTTTCAGGAGACCTTTGGAACCTCAGTCTGGTTCCCAGCACACATTAGGAAGATCACAACTACCTGTCACTCCCTTTGCAGGGACTCTGAGCTCTCTGTGGGTGCTCACACTCACATGCCCTAATAGGCCCCACATATAACATATATATAAAATAAATATTTTTTTTTTATTTGAGAGAAGTAGTGACAGCAGAGAACAAGAAGACATAAGACAAGTTTAAACACACCCAATGGCAATTATTTTGCACAAGATTGCAATCTTCATTATTGGTGAAGTAATAGACATTTCTACATGGGTAAATTGCTAGAAAGTCTGTAATATGGAATCATCAAGTCACAGCACTAGTGGTAGCTTAAGACTGAGTTTTGTCAGTGTATATGCATTAATACACAACTAAGTGAAAAGGTCATAAATAGAAGGCAGACTGATTATCGAAACTACTGTTTTAGTTCACTTAGTGCCTTGCATTAACTCTGAACAGGTTTCTATGTTTGGGATTCTACTGGGAAGAAATACAAATATTAGAATATGGGCTATTGGAAAACTGGAACTGGACTACCTATTTACCTATCTATTTTCTTAGCCATGAATTAAGATGACAAGCTAAAAATTGAAAAATGGGTATGATGCATATATTTTCATGATCTTAAGTAAAGTTTATGGAGGTTTCCTCACCTATGGGGCCCAAGAATGAGAAACTAGTAAATTATTCATATTCTGATAACCTGTACACAATAGTAATATGTGAGAAATTAAATTTTATATTTTAAACAAACATTTTCAGGTTCTCAGTTTCCTGATACAGATTTGCCAAGTATTTTGAGAAAAACCAAAACAGGCTGGAATCTGATCTAGAGAGTAAAACTGATGACCAAATAATGTATAATACTAAATAATCAACTGGACAATTAAAGACATTGGTTGATTCCCTCCTATGTAAGCTTGCATGGCATCTTTTGGTATCATAAAAGCTAGTCCTCTAGAAGGGGACATTCAGGTCAGTTCTAGCTCAGTGGCCTCCTGTGTCTCATGCCTGAAGTGTGTGATGTCTTCAACAATAGGGATTGATACCTCTGTGGAGTAATCAGGGACAATAGCAATAACCTGTGATGTTTTGGGAGTCTCTTCAAAACCCTGCCCAACAAATAGGGCTTCTCATGCCTGATGTTGAATTTTTTTTTTTTTTTTTTTTGTTAAATGATCTTTGGTTCTTGCAGGGGGAGCATTGTCACCCCAGATGAGCAAATGTCATTTAAATTATATATGTGTATTTATACATAGACTTATATGTATTTTCAAGTAGAACATTATTATGACTTCTTATCGCTTTTTACTCTTTACACATCTTTACTCTTGTTTTGCCCTCTGCTCTTCTTTTTTTGTATTTACCTCTCTGTCTTCTACCTAATTAGCATCCCTCATTTTCCCCATTTCCACCATCAGATCCATGTCCCCAGCTATTTCCCTCTCTATTGCCACCCACACCCACCATGGCATCTCTATGCATTTACTTTCTTGTTTGCTGTAGTTACACCAGGATATGTTCACATCTGAAGATTTGTAGCTAGGACCCTCAGATTCGAGAACATGTGATGCTCATATTTCTGGGTCTGTGTCACCTCGTTGGATATGATAATTTCTAGTACCTCCCACTTATGTGCAAAGTTTATGACTTCATTTTTTAAAATCTAAGTAACACTCCATAGTGTATATGTACTAAACTTTTATTGTCCATTTATCAGTTGAAGGACACTCCATCCCCACCCCCACCCCCATTTCCTGGCTCTTGTGAATAGAACAACAGTGACTGTGAGTGAGCAAATATCTCTGGAGTAGGATGTCAATTCCTTTGGGTATATACTACCCAAAAGATTCTTTTATGGGTGGGGAGATAAGAGATTATTTATTCTGAAGCCAAATATAAATAGTCAATCCCCCAGGAACACAGATTTTCCTTACTTCAAATTTCATGTTTCATCATGGGAACAGTTGGAAGATTTTATAATATCAAAACAAAGAAAGTCATAAATGAAGGCGCCTTTCAAATACATTAGATGAGTGGAAACATGCTATTGGCCTCAAATAATATCTGACAATATTTTTAGCATTTTAGTTACTTGGAAATCTAATGGTCACAAAGCTGTTCAGGCAGGTACAGAGGAAGGTGGTAAATGGCTATTAAAATGACTCAAGATGGTCTGAGATAATGTGTAATTAGGCTTGGACCTGTAGCATTTGAGTTAATCAGCCTTGTAGGTGGTTAAGTTGAAAGTGCAGTCTGCATCTTCCTGGGTACTTTTACTCACAATTTACAGCAATCCAAAAATTTTTTTATCAACAAGATTTCTTCAAAAAGAGTATCTCATCTCTGTTTTGTTGCTATATTGTTACAATTAAGTTCATTTGAAAGTACTCATAATCCTAAAAAGATGACTTTTTCAGTTTAATTTATAGTATCATTAAGTCATAAAGAACAATTAGAAAACATTTGCGCTGTGATACTTGTGTAGACACTTCAGTGGTTGACTACTTCTATGTCTATAAAATATGGAGACAAATATGGAAAAACACATCAGCTGGCTTTATATTTTCTCTACTAAAATTTCAAAATATTGATGTCCTCTAGTAGAAGCTTTCTGTGATACAGCTTCTTCATCATTTTTAGCACCAATCAGAAGCCTCCCACTGGTAAACTGCACCCTCGGGTGTGATAATTTACTTATAGTCTAACAAATAAAGCTTGCCTGAAGATCAGAGTGCAAAGCTAGCCACAGACATAGAGGTCAAGTGTAGATGGAGTTTCTTTCCCACCTGGTCAGGCTGCCGTTTAGCCCCAAATAAACACACAGAGAATTGCATTAATTATAAACTGTTTGACTGATGGCTCATGCTTCTTCCTCATTAGCTCTCTCTTACTTATTCACCCATAACTGCTAATCTATGCATTTCTACATGGTCTTATCTTACCGGAGAATGCCCGGACTGATCATTTACTCCTTCAGAGGCTACATGGCGTCTCTCTGGCAGCTTTTCTTTGCCTTTTGTCTCCAGAATTCTCCTTGTCTGGTAACTCCACCTATTCTTCCTGGCCTGGCTACTGACCAATCAGTGTTTTATTCGTCAACCAATAAAAGAAACATTTATATAGAAGGACACCACCCCATCAGTCAAGTAGTGGTGATATACATCCTTAATCCTAGAAGCCACACTAGCTATCCATAGAGGCCACACAGTGGTGGTGCAAGACTTTAATTCCAACACTGGAGATGAATATAAGGTAGGTGGAGACAGGAGTGAAGTGTATTCAGTCTGTAGTCACACTGAGGACAGGATAGCCCCTTTTGGTCTGTGCTTTGGTACAACTCTCTGGTGTCTTGGCTGCTTTGCTTCTCTGATCTTTCATCTCCCCCACCACAATATCTGTCTCTGGGATTTTTTTTTATTTGTGCTACACTCAGGTTCTTGTCCTCTTCACATTTAAGATATTCAGTACCCTGTTGTGTGAGTGAGTGAGTGTGTGTGTGTGTGTGTGTGTGTGTGTGTGTGTGTGCATGTGTATGTCCATGTATGTGTGTGAAGGTATGTGTGCATTTGTTTGTGTGCATGTGTAGGTCTGTCTGTATGTGTATGTTTGTGTGTGTATGAGGATATGTGTACTTGTGCATGCATGTGTATGTGTGTGTGAGAATATTGCACATGTGTTCATATGTGTGTATGTGTGTGCATCTGTGTTTATACAAGCACAGAAATTGGAACTAAGGAGACTGTGACTTTAGAACCTATGAAACTTTTCAAAGAGCTATAAGTGATTTGTAGTTTTTATTATATTTACTCTTCTATAATTTTCAATTCAGACTTTGCTTCATGAATCCCATGTGTATATGCAAATAGCTTTGCCAACTACTGTAAGGCCAAATATATATTAGGAAATTTTGAATTTCAGCTCCAGTACTCCTCTGACTCCAAATCAAAAGAAAGTATGTGTTATATTCAGTTTCCTTGTCAACTGAAAGGATTTTTGAAAAAAAAAAAAAAACAACAACCAAACAAAACATTGATTCACCACTTATCCTGCCAGCTCACATCCCTCACTTAACTTCTTAAGGGAATTTTAGGTTTTTAAAGTATTGGGTCTATTCATCATCTCTCCTATTTCTGCACAAAATTAAGCACTGAAAGTGGGGGTATTCTCACATATTTTGAGGTCATGGGCATGTGAGAATGTACAGGAACTCTCACACTGAATTCCCTTCCAGTGATGGCTGTGACTTGGTTTCCAAGTCAACTTGCCACAGATAATTACCTGAAGAGAAAGAATCAACTAAGGTATAGCCCTAGTTGGCTTAACTGATGTAGGAAGACCTTCTCCAAATGAGGGTGGCACCTTCTGGAAACAGTGCAGATGAAAAGCAGGGCACTGCACAATGAAGATTATTTACCTTTTGCTCTCTTGGCCTCCTCTATTATCAGTGAGGTGACCCACCCTGCTTCTGCTGCTGCTGCTGCTGCTGCTGCTGCTGCTACTTTTGCTCACTTATGGCATTAGAATCAGCCTTTTCAAGACTAGATCATTCACAAAGGACCAGCAAGTCTTAGACCAAGAACCTCCCTAAGGCTTTGGTACCAAATTGGGACTGCTGAAGAACCCAGCTTTGCAACTAAAGGTTTCTCAGACTCTCAGATGTGAGATAACTTGATATTATTTCAACATAATATATTATATTCACACATATATACATATATATGCTAGGACATATACATACATGTATTTGTATATTGTTCATTCTATTGCTTGTTTCTCTAGAGAATCCTAACTAACAAAGAATCATTAGAAAGAGAAATCATTCTTTGGGTTTAACTCTGATAATTACATTGACTGGCTGGTGGTAGATTATCTATTTGTCTTTTCTTTCAGAGATAATTCAAATTTAAGTGCTATATTTTGTTCCAGTCAAGAAAATATTTCAGATAATGAGCTAATTTTTCCATAATGCCCACCTTTTTGTTGAAAGACATATTGTGATTTAAACATATTTATTATAATTGTTATTGTGTGTGTGTGTACAGTTGTGTGTGAATGTATAGGTGCATGCATGCGCACACACACACACACACACACACACACACACACACACACACACACACACACGCACCCTGGTGTTCAAGGTAGTCAGAGGGTAAGTTTTAGGAATCAGTCCTATTCTTTCACCTTTATCCAGATTCCTTGAATTGAATGAAATCAGTTCACTGACTTCTGTAGCAAACTCCTTTATCTGCTGAGATAGCTCACCAGTCCCCTATTGTGTTCTTTGCACCCAGTCCTTGTAGTGTAGGCTAGCCTTTATGCTTAGATTTTGTACAAAATCACATTCAGTCAAGAATGTAGAGAAAATTATTGCTTGCTTACCTATTGTTAAAACACCCATTTGGTCACCAAGTAACATCTGTGACCATGTCTTCATGAAGCAGAATACGTGTGTGGCTTTGGAGTCACAATTTTTATAGTGAGTATTTAGTGGCTCCAAATAGGGGTAAGGGTATAACAGTTATTAAACTCATCCAATATTATTACACAATTCTTAATTTGTTTTAAGGATCAAAATCCAGCCACAGGTTACCCCACTATAAACAGAGTGATCTGTATTCCAGAAGGGTTATCTGTAGAAAACAAAGTGTTCAATGATCTTCTTGTGACTACTAAATATTTATGAATTGAACCTCTTTTATGTAAGTTTTTTAAAATATTAGGAAAATTTTATGGCAATATATTGTATATGATTTAATAAAGCTTGCCTGGAGGGTCAGAATGCAAAGTTAGTCACATCCATAGATTCTGGGCAGTGATGGCATACACCTTTAATCCCAGGACTCAAGAGACAGAGGCAGATGGATCTCTGTGCCTTCAAGGACACCCAGGGCTACATTAGAGTGAATCAGTCTAAAGAAAAACAGCTTATGCCTTTAATCCCAGAACTAGGGAGATGGAGACAGGAATGATTTGGCTGGGTGAGGAGAAGAGCATAACATGAGAGGAGACAGGAATTGATAGCCGTCTGAGTGAATCTGAGGGGCAGTGAAGTCAGGAGGTGTCTGAGGATTGCCTCTTTGGTCTGAGCATTGGTAGAAGAGAGAACTCTCTCGTCACTGTCTGCTTTGTTTCTCTGATCTTCAGCTTTAACCCCAATATCTGTCTCTGGGTTTTTTATTATTCATGTTAAAAAGATAATTCTGTTGGAGGAACACTTCTTTTCCTTATTGCAAATTACCACAGCTGCCAATTGCAAGAAGAAATGGAGACAGTGTACCAGCAAGCCCTCGGCCACCTGTGAGTGTGTTTCATTTATAATAAGAACCTCACTTGACACTCAGATTGCTAGAGGAAAATTTCGCTGACATATGACCAGTTAGCTCTTCAGATCCCACCTGGACTGTGCAGTGTAACTCTGTCAGGGTCACTGATGATTCTTTCAAGCACTTATTTCTGCCTTTGTCATCTGAACACAAAGTAGAATCATCCATCCTCAGAGTCCTCAGAGTTAAGTATGGCTGTCTCAATGAGGCTTTCCATTGCTGTGATGAAACACTTGTGGAAGAAAGGGTTTATTCCTCATACACTTTCAGGTAATGGTCAAGCACCAAAGGTAGTCAGGACAGGAACTCAAGAAGGGCAGGAACCTGAATGCAGGAGCTGATGCAGAGGCCATGAGCAATGCTGTGTAGTGACTTACTTTATGGCTTGCTTAGTCTGCTTTTGTACAGATCCCAGCAATAGGGGAGACCCCACTCACAAGTGGATGAGCCCTCCCTAATCAATCACTAATTAAAAATGCCTTACACCTGGATCTCATGGAGGCATTTTCTCAATTGAGGTTCCCTTCTTTCATATGACTTTGGCTTATGTCAAGACAACATAAATTAGCCAAAACAGTAGCCAAGTGAATTACTTCAACCAACATCCATATGAAAATTTTTATCCTTCCTTCCTTCCTTCCTTCCTTCCTTCCTTCCTTCCTTCCTTCTTCTTCCCCATCCCCTCCTTATTTCCTTTCTACATTCCTTCCTTTCTTTCTTTCCTCCATTCATCCTTTCCTTCCTTCTTTCCTTTTTCCTTTCTATTTCTATCTCCCCACATCTCTGTCTCTGTCTGTCTGTCTGTCTGTCTGTCTGTCTGTCTGTCTGTCTGTCTGTCTGTCTCTCTCTCTCTCTCTCTCTCTCTCTCTGTGTGTGTGTGTGTGTGTGTGTGTGTGTGTGTGTGTGTGTGTGTGTGTGTGTGTGTGTGAGAGTGATGCCCGTGATGCAGAAATCAAATCTTGGGACCCATATGTTGTAGTCAATCACACCATTGAGCCATATCCTGCATGAAAAACTTTTAAGAACTAGAGATTTGCTGCCATGCTTCCTACTGTTGGAGAAGAGTTATTAGGATGAAGATTTTGTCTTCCACGGTCACAGTTCAACAAAGATAAGGAGAAGACCCTGTTGATCTACATTGCTTGGGTAATGTGTATATGAAACATTCTATTATGCAAATCTATGAATTTATTTTCTTTCTTCGTATAACCTAATTCAATTTAATTGAAACAACACCTAAGTATAATGCTGGAATTCCAATTCCAATGCCCATAATGCTCCATCTTTCTCTTTTATTTATAACATCTGTCTGGGAAACACCCAGGAAGACATAGTGCCCTTTGTGAATGCATGAGTTTAAGGAATCATCTAGATTCTATCTTTCAAGAAGATGAGCAAGATAGGCTATAAAACATATTTTAAAGGTGTTCACTAGATGAAGTAGTATGCCCTGAAGAAACAGACACCACATACCTTCATTTTATTCTCTCCTAACATACTTTGAAATTCCTATCATATCAATTCTTTTGATTTATGTGCATGAATATGTTCCTGGCAAAAGTACAAAATTCAACCCCCATAATTCTTAAAAAGTCTACCTCTGGGCAATATATATAATCATCCCAAAAGAATAAAACCTGGACTCTTAAAATGCCATTTTTATCTTCAGCATTTGCAAAGCAATTACCAAGTTCTCTTAGATTTAAGACCATCAGAGTTTAATGTTGAGTACACTTGCTAAAGTATTTTGTTGTCAGCTGACAGCATATAATAAGCCACAGTAGAGGAATATTCAACATGGCTGCATTCCACTCTGTTAGTTAATGTCATAGAGACCAAAGTCTTAAGTTTAACTGGAAAAGAACACATATATTATTTATATATATGCTAATATATGTAAGATTATATATAAGATCACACACACACACACACACTGTGAGTCAAGTCATTCTTTTTTTTTTTTTTTTTCATTAGTTCAAATTAGGAACAAGCTTGCTTCACATGTCAATCCCTTCTCCTTCTCCCTCCCCTCACCACTAACCCTCCACCAGCCCCCCACTCTCTCCCCCCTCCACTCCCCATGGAGAGTAGGGCCCTCCATGGGGAAATCCCCAAAATCCAAAACATCATCCTGGGCCAGGCCTAGGCCCTCCCTCATGTGTCCAGGCCGAGAGAGCATCCCTTCACTTGGGATGGGCTCTCAAAGCCCCTTTTTACACCAGGGAAAAATACTGATCCACAGCGAGGGACCTCATAGAGTGTCGAGGCCTCCTCGTTGACATCCACCTTCAGGGGTCTGGATCAGTCCCATGCTGGCCTCCCAGACAGCAGTCTCTGGTCCATGTGCTCCCCCTTGTTCAGGCCAGCTGTTTCTGTGGAATTCGCCAGGCTGGTCCCGACCCCTTTGATCTTCATTCCTCCCTCTCTGCAACTGGGTTCCAAGTTCAGTTCAGTGTAGAGCTGTGTGTGTCTGCCTCTGCTCCCATCAGCCACTGGATGAAGGCTCTAAGTTGGCATATAAAGTAGTCATCAGTCTCATTATAGGGGAAGGGCATTTAGGGTAGCCTCTCCTCCATTGCCTAGATTGTCAGTTGGTGTCATCATTGTAGATCTCAGGAAATCTCTGAGCCAGATCTCTCCTCGGACCTATAATGGCTCCCACTATTATGATATCTCTCATCCTGCTCTCCTCTATTCTTCCCCCAACTCAACATTCCTGCTCCTCCATTTCCTCCTCTCCCCTCCTCTTCTCCTCTCATTCTGCCACCTCCCTCTTCCAATTATTTCAGGAGATCCTGCCCCTTCCCATTCTCAGGGGTGCATGCATTTTTCTCTTAGATAACTTCTTATTTCCTAGTTCCTTTGGTGAAGAGGATTGTAGGCTGGTAATCCTTTGCTCTATATCTAAACTCCATATATGAGTGAGTAATATCATATTTGTCTTTTTGTGACTGGGTTACCTCACTCAGGATGGTTTCTTCTAGTTCCATCCATTTGCCTGCAAATTTCAAGATTCCATTGCTTTTTTCTGTTGAGTAGTACTCCATTGTGTAAATGTACCACATTTTTTCTATCCATTCTTGAGTTGAGGGGCATCTAAGTTGCTTACAGGTTCTGGCTATTACAAACAATGTTTCTATGAACATAGTTGAACATGTGTCCTTGTTGTATGAATGAGCATTATTTGGGCATATGCCCAAGAGAGGAATTTCTGGAACTTGAGATAGACTTATTCTCATTTTCCTGAGAATGATACTGATTTCCATAAGTAGTCTTACAAGTTTGCACTCCCACCAGCAATGGAGGAGTGCTCCTTTTTCTCCACATTCTCTCCAGCATAGAATGTCATTGGTGTTTTTGATTTTAGCCATTCTGGTTGTTGTAAGATGGTATCTTAGAGTTGTTTTGAGTTGTGTTTCTCTGATGGCTAAGGATTTTGAGCACTTTCTTAAGTGTCTTTCAGCCATTTTAGATTCCTCTGTTGAGAATTTTCTATTTAGTTCTGTACCCCACTTTTTAATTTAATTGATTGGTGTTTTGGTGGCTAGCTTCTTAAGTTCATTGTACATTTTGGAAATCATCCCTCTGTAAGATGTGGGGTTGTTGAAGATCTTTTCCCATTCTGAGGGCTGTCGTTTTGTTTTACTGAATGTGTCCTTTGCCTTAAAGAAGCTTCTCAGTTTCAGGAGGTCCCATTTATTAATTGTAGATCTCAATGTCTGTGCTACTGGTGTTATGTTCAGGAGGCAAGCGGTCTCCTGTACCAATACATTTAAGGGTATCTCCCATTTTCTCTTCTAGAAAATTTAGTGTGGCTGGATTTATGTTGAGGTCTTTGATCCATTAAGTTTTATGCATGGTGACAGATCTGGATCTATCTGCAATCTTCTGCATGTCGGAATCCAGTTGTGCCAGCACCATTTGTTGAAGACGCTATCTTTTTTCATTGTATAGATTTAGCTTCTTTGTCAAAAATCAGGTGTTCATAGGTGCGTGGGTTAATATCAGGGTTTTCAGTTCAATTCCATTGGTCTATTTTGTGCCAATTCCCAGGACTTTGGCTCTTATAGAGCTTGAAGTCATATTTGGTGATGCCTCCAGAGCTTCTTTTATTGTACAGGATTGTTTTGGCTCTCCTGGGTTTTTTGTTTTTCCATATAAAGTTGAGTATTTTTCTTTCAAGGTCTGTGAAGAACTGTGTTGGGATTTTGATGGTGATTGTGTTGAATCTATAGATTGCCTTTTGGCAAGATTGCCATTTTTACTATGTTGATTATACCTATCCAAGAACATGGGAGATCTTTCCATTTTCTGGTTTCTTCTTTAATTTATTTCTTTAATGACTCAAAGTAGTGTAGAGGTCTTTCACTTTTTTTTTTTTTTGGTTACCCTTAATCCAAGATATTTTATGCTCTTTGTGGATATTGTGAAGGGTGATGTTTCTCTGATTTCTTCCTCAGCACATTTATCATCCATATATAGTAGGTCTACTGATTTTTTTAGTTAGTTTTGTATCCTGCTACCTTATTGAAGTTGTTTATCAGCTGTAGGAGTTCCCTGGTACAGTTTTTCAGGTCACTTATGTAGACTATCATATCATCTGCAAATAGTGAATGTTTGATTTCTTCCTTTCCAATTTGTATCCCCTTGATTTCCTTTTCTCGTCTTATTGCTCTAGCTAGAACTTCAAGTACAATATTGAAGAGATATGGAGAGAGTGGACAGCCTTATCTTGTTCCTGATTTTAGAGGAATCGCTTTGAGTTTCTCTCCATTTAGTTTGATGTTGGCTGTTGGTTTGCTGTATATTGCTTTTATCATATTTTGAAATGTTGCTGTTCCCGTTCTCTCCAAGATCTTTATCATGAAGGGTTGTTGGATTGTGTCAAAGGCTTTTTCAGAATATAGTGAGATGATCACATGGTTTTTCTTTTTCAGTTTGTTTATATGGTGGATTACATTGATGGATTTTCGTATGTTGAACCATCCTTGCATCCCTGGGATGAAGCCTACTTGATCATAGTGGATGATTTTTCTGATGTGTTTTTGGATTTGATTTGCCAATACAAAATATTTGAATATTTTTGTATCTATGTTAATGAGGGATATTGGTCTGTAGTTCTCTTTTTTAGTTGTATGTTTGTGTGGCTTGGGTATCAAAGTGATTGTAGCTTCATAAAAAGAGTTTGGCAATATCCCTTCTGCTTCTATTGTGTGGAACAACTTGTGCAGTACTGGTATTAGCTCTTGTTTGAATTTCTGGTAGAATTCTGCAGTGAAGCCATCTGGCCCTGGGCTTTTTTTTTTTTGGTTGGAAGGCTTTTGATTACTGCTTCTATTCCATTCAGGGTTATAGGATGATTTAAACTGCTTAACTATTCTTGGTTTAATTTTGGTAAGTGATATCTATCGAGGAAACTGTTCATTTCCTTTAGATTTTCGAATTTTATGGAGTACAGGTTTTCAAAGTATGACCTGATGATTCTCTGAATTTCCTCAGTGTCTGTTGTTATATCCCCCCTTTCGTTTCTGATTTTGTTAATTAGCATGCTCTCTCTCTCTCTCTCTCTCTCTCTCTCTCTCTCTCTCTCTCCCTCTCTCTCTCTCTCTCTCTTTCTCTCTCTCTCTCTGTCCTTTGTTTAGTTTGGATAGAGGTTTATCTATCTTGTTGATCTTCTCAAAGAACCAACTCTTTGTTTCATTGATTCTTTGTAATGTTTTCCTAGTTTCTACTTTATTAATTTCAGCCATCAGTTTGATTATTTCCTGGCATCTTCTCCTCCGTGGCGAGTTTGCTTCTTTTTGTTCTAAAGCTTTCATTTGTTCTGTCAATTCTCTGGTGTGACTATTCTCCAGTTTCTTCATGTGGGCACTAAGTGCTATGAACTTTCCTCTTAGCACTGCTTTCAGAGTGTCCCATAAGTTTGGGTATGTTGTGTCTACATTCTCATTAAATTCTAGGGAGTCTTTAATTTCTTTTTATAAAATTTCTTCCTCGACCCAGGAATGGTGCAATTCAATATCCATAAGTTTGTAGGTTTTCTGCAAATTTTATTACTGTTGAATACTAATCTTAAAGTGTGGTGGTCTGATAAGATACAGGGGGTTATTTCATTTTTTTTGTATCTGTGGAGGTTTGTTGTGTTGCCAATTATGTGGTCAATTTTAGAGAAGGTTCCATGTGGTGCTGAGAAGGTATATTCTCTTGTGTTTGGATTGAATGTTCTATAGATATCTGTTGATCCCAATTGGGTCATAACTTCTGCTAGATCCATTGTTTCTTTGTTAAGTTTCTGTCTCGTGGTCCTGTGTAGTGGTGCGAGTGGAGTGTGGAAGTCTCCCACTTTAAGTGTGTGAGATTTTATGTGTGATTTGAGTTTTACTAATATTTATTTTATAATAGTGGATGCCTGTGTGTTTGGGGAATAGATGTTCAGTATTGAGACTTCATCTTGATGGACATTTCCTGTGATGAGTATGAAATGCCCTTCTTCATCTCTTTTGGTTGATTTTAGTTTGAAGTCTAATTTGTTAGATATTAGGATTGCTACACCAGCTTGTTTCTTGGGTCCATTTGATTGGAAAATCTTTTCCCAACCCTTTACTCTGAGGTAACACCTGTCTTTGAAGTTGAGGTGTGTTTCTTGTATATAGCAGAAGGATGGATTCTGTCTTTGTATCCATTCTGTTAGCCTGTATCTTTCTATAGGCAGGTTAAGATCATTGACATTGAGGGACATTAATGTCCACTGATTGTTGGTTCTTGTTTGGTTTGGAATTATTGTTGGTGGTGTCATTGTGTGTGGATTTTGCCCTCCTGTTTCTTTTTGTGTTTGGTAAAGTTGGATTATCTATTGCCTATGTTTTGGTGAGTGTAGTTATCTTCGTTGGGTTGGAGTTTTCCCTCCAAAATTTCCTGGAGTGCTGGATTTGTGTATATGTGTTGTTTAAATCTGGTTTTGTCATGGAATATCTTGTTTTCTCCATCTATAGTGATTGAAAGCTTTGCTGGCTACAGTAGTCTGGGTTGGCATCCATGTTCCCTTAGTGTTTTTAGGACATCTATCCAGGACCTTCTGGCTTTCAAAGTTTCCATTGAGAAGATAGGTGTGATTCTGATATGTCTGCCTTTTTATGTTACTTGACCGTTTTCCTTTGTTGCTCTTAGTATTTTCTATTTATTTGGTAAGTTTGGTATTTGGATTATTATGTGGTGAGGGGAGTTATTTTTGTGGTCCAGTCTATTTGGTGTTCTGTAAGCTTCTTGTACTTTCATAGGCATGTCCTTCTGTAGGTTGGGGAAGTTTTCTTCTATGATTTTGTTGAAAATGTTTTCTGTATCTTTGAGCTGTATTTCTTCACCTTCTTCTATACCTATTATTCCTAGGTTTGGCCTTTTCATGGTGTCCCATGTTTCCTGGATATTTTGTGTTAGAGATTTGTTGGATTTGAGATTTTCTTTGGTCGATGACTGTATATCCTCTAGTGAGTCTTCAACAACTGAGATTCTCTCTTCCATCTCTTGTATTCTATTAGTTATAATCACGTCCTTAGATCCTGATTGTTTATCCAGCCTTTCTATGTTTCCTTCTGTGTTTTCTTTATTGTTTCTATTTCAGCTTTCATGCCTTGTACTGTTTTGAGTGCTTCCTTCACTTGTTTGGTTGTTTTTTCTTTAGATTCTTTAAGAGAATTATTAATTTCCTGAATTTTTTTCTTCTATTTCTTTAAGCAATTTTCTTGTTTCCTCTTTAAGGGAAACAAACATCTTCATAAAGCAGATTTTTAGGTCTGTCTCTTCTTTCTCTGTGTTGTGCTTTTCAGATCTTGCTGGTGTAGAGTACCTAGATTCTGGTGGTATCATATTGCCTTTCTGTTGTTGAGTGTGTTCTTATTCTGACTTCTTCCCATCTCTTTTTCCAGTGGGTGCAGGTGGGGTCTCTCTGTCTCCTCTTGCCACCCGATGGTGTGTGTGGGCCAAGACTTCAAAGTCTGTAGCTCTGGATGGTCTTGCCTCTCCTGGTAGTCTCCTCACTCAGGAGATGTTGGGCCGGTGGAGGGGGAAGGAAGAATGAGGTATTTCCAGATTCAGGGAGTTCCCCCCTGTCTGAGTGGGTCCACTCAATGCAGGCACAGGCCTAGAGAGATCCTGGAGTGATGGGGCCTTCAGCAGCAGTAGGCCAGGAGCAGGTACACTCACCTCAGAAGAGGTCCAGACGGCAGAGGGAGAAGGAAGAGTGAGGTGTTTCCAGACTCAGGGAGGTCCTGTTTCCGGAGATGTTGGGGTCAGGAGAGGAGTCAAGTCATTCTTAATGACTAATGCACATACTTCCTTACTGATTATTTAATTCATATAGATTTCTAACTACATGATGAATATATAATTTCAATGGCAATCTCAGCAATGTTATTTGAACTTAACTCATAAGTTACTACTGAAAAATCACAATAAAAAACAATTAATTTGCACAAAGGTACTCATCATTTAGCCTTAGGATTTTTATCTTAAGCACTACTTCATGTTACAATGAAATCTTACATGGTTTTAAACACAGTTATAGAATCACTAAAATTGATAATATCAAAACTCTACTGTATAGAACAAACAATATTCAGCTCCTTCATATAGACAGTGTGTTGTGGAAATTAATTGAAGATGTGTTACATTTATGCTGTAGAATATTTGTTTAATGATGCAAAGATATGCTGAATTCTTTTATGTTGCATTCATTTCACTCTGTGAAGCTGTGTTACATTGCCTGCCCAAAACACTTAAACATCTAATTTCCTAATAAAGATCTAAATTGCTGATAGATTGGCAGGAGAGGGACAGGTGGGGATGGCAGACAGAAAGGATAAATAGGAGAAGAATGTAGGAGAGGAGCAAAGGAGAAAAAAAACGAGGAAAGGAGGGTGCTAGGGACCAGCCACTCAGCAACACAGCCAGGCAGAGAGTAAGAAATAATATATACAAATAGAAAAAGGTAAAACCCCAGAGGCAAATGGTAGATGGCATAATTTAAGATTCAAAAAGCTGTCAAGAAATAAGCCAAGCTAAGGCTGGGCATTTATAAGTAAGAATAAGCCTCCATGTATTTATTTGGGAGCTGAGTGGTGCCCCCCTAAAAAAAAAAGAAAAGAAAACAAGAAAAGAGGAAAAACAACAATGGTGTTGGGTGTAGTCCACATTTTCCAGTCTTTGAGGGGTACCTACTTCAGAGCACAGCTTTTATGTGTGGTGTGAACACACCCACCCAAGATGCCATTGTCTTCATTATCCTATCCTTGTCACTTTCCTCTCAATGTAGTATCACAAAATCTGAAACCTTTTCATGAGAAGAATGATCAGTCTCTTTTGGAGAGTTTCTACTTACAAAATGTTTCTTGGCACCAGTGTACCCCTAGAGCAGATCACCTTGGCACCAGTATACCCCTGGAGCAGGTCACCTTGGCACCATCATACCTCTTGTACCAAATCATAATACACATTTCACAGGATCCCAGATGCTGCCTCTGTTTCCCTTCCAGACATTTTCAGCTATGTGAGCATTGAGAGTCAAGAAGGATGTTCTTGTAAAGTTTGGCCAGTTTAAACCAAATGAAAGAGAAAGGAAGGGACATTTGATAAAGGGTTGTCAAAACAGGATCTTGGTATATGGAAATGAATGAATTTCATATTACTAAATGAAGACAGCTAAATGAAAAGTAAAGTTCTCAAAATAAAAACAACTTGTATCCCTTATTATCCAGAATTACCTAATACCTGTCTGTTTCCTCACACAGGCTTTGACATTTCCTCAGCTAGACAGGGCTAGGAACAAAGATAATCTGGCATATAAAGAGAAAAAATATTTTCTGAGCTTAGTCTATATTTTTAGTTTATTACTTCTAAAACTGGAGTTTGAAATCTGGAGAGACTAATCAATGCTTAAGAGAACTGGCTACTCTTCCAGAGGTCCTGGGTTCAAACCCACACCCACATGGTGGCTCACAACCAATTTCAATACACTCCTCAGGCCCCTGAGGGCACTGTATGCAGGCAATTTGAACATACATGTAGTCAAAAACATCCATCCATAAAAATAAATTAAAAACAATAACTAATTGTTATTAGTTAAGCTGGTAATTATGTTTCTTGGTCCTTTATAGTTGTCACTGAAGGTGTCACTTTATGCCTCCAAAGAATGTGGCACCTAGAGGCTACCCTTGCTCTGGTAGATGGACCTATACTTGCCCACATACAAGATACAAGCAGCATTAAGCAAACTCAATGCTTTCTTTGTTTGCTTTTTAAAGAGCACATGAAATTGAGAGAAGAAAGTTGTGGGAGGAATAGGGGAGAGAATGGTGGGTGGATTTTGATGGCGAATGTCCTTCTATGTGCTGTGAATATATGTTCTTTTTATTGGTATAGGTGGAGCTACCAGACTAGGAGAATTCTGGAAAGAGAAAAGGCAGGAAAGCAGTCCCCTGAGAGAGACACCATGTAGCCACAGGGAAGCTAGGATGCCCAGGCATTCTCCTGTGAGATAAGGCCATGTGTAGATACATAGATTAATAGTTATGGGTTAATAATTAAGAGTGAGCTAGCCAATAAGATGCTTGAGCCATGGACCAGTTTATAATTAATACCATCCTCTGTGTGTTTATTTGGGACTAACTGGCTGTGGAACCAGGTGGAACAGAAACTACCATCATCATGAAGACAGTTTCTGTCCCTCCTATACTTTCTGCCTGACTACTGGCCAATCAGTATTTATTCATCAACCAATAAGAGAAACAGATATTCACAGAATACAGAAGGATATTCCCCCATCTGGATTTAATCAAAATGCATTATATAAGAGTATGAAAATCTGAATAAATAAAAAATGATCATAAAAATAGTAATAATATCATGCTCATTACAGTGTAGGCGTTCAAGAGATCCTAGTTAACAACTTATTATTAAATGGTTTTGACACAGGAAAACATGAGTGAAGTAAAGAATTTTCTTTCTTTGACATGATTTTATTTTCAAAAGAAAAAGTCTTTCCCCATATTGTAAGATAAATAATCAGGAATTAACTCAATTGGCACACATTTATATGCAAGTAAAGACAGGTGAAAGAATTGAGCTAACTTGCACACATTGAGAACTTGTGTCTGGCTATGTGAATTTGCAAAGCACTATGTTATGAGGAATGATTCATTCTAAGACATGCAAACTTTCATTTCCTGAAAAGTTTACTCTAAGTAACTGATATAATAAACTCAACATTTTCTGGACAGTCAATAATATAAGAAGCATGTAATCTAAAATTGGATGTTCTATGCCAATTGCCTAGGATTCCTAGCAGTGTTTTCATCTACATGACTGATCTTGTGAGAAGTAAAAGTTAAAATTTGAGTTATCATCATTAAAATGCCTAATTACAAAAATAAAAAAGAAAGAAAAAATCAAAGGCTTTCCATTGTTTTTAAACCTAACCTAACAGCTATCAATGTTTATCTGTGAGATTTTTGTATTTACTTCCTGTGTATGTGTATGGGGGAGGGGCAGTGTTCTTGACTGTGTGTATAGATCAACTTGTGGGACTTGATTCTCTCCTTCTACCGTGTCTGTTCCAGGGATCAAATTCAGGACATTAGACTTGGCAGCAGAATCATTTAGTCACTGGGAAATCTTTCTGGTTACTGATTATTACCTAAGACTATAAAACAAAAACAGCTATGTTTATAAGAGAATTACTATTTACAAACTTAAAAATAATGTTTATTAAGCTATAATTTATTTGTCTTAAAGCTCTGAATGTTAACAGTTGGTGATTCTTATTAAGTTTATACAGGTGGACAACCACTACCACATACAAGTTGAGATTTCCATCACTCCAAAACTTCACTTGGGCCTGGGTTCAGCCACTCTTGCTTTCCTCCCCAGGCTTGGCTAACGGTTTCTATTTCTATGAACTTAGATTTTCGTACAAGTAAATGCATGTGGTGTATTTTAGGTGTGGCTACTTTCTTTCAACTTTTCTCTTTGAGTCTCAGCTCTGTTTCTCATATGTTCATTATTTCATTACTAATAACATTGCACCATGTGAATAAGCCTTATGTGGTGTAGTTGTTCACTAGTTGATAGATAACACTATTGCCTCCATATGTGAGGAATTATAATGAATACTGTAAGAAATATCTGCATATATGTTCTAGTGTCGACCTATTTCTAATCTTTACTCTTGAGCAAGTAACTAGGAGAGACACAGCTATGCAAGAGCCACAGCTACCATGAGCAACTGGCAAAGTGCTTCCAAAGGCTGTGACAGTGAGAGATCATGTATGCTCCCCACCTACACCCTCACCAGCATTTAGTGTTTTGAGTATGCATTTTAGTAGCTACCAAGTGGCATCTTAGTGAGATTTAATTTGCATTTTGCTATGCAAAACAACTTCTCTTGGTTCTTCTTTAATAAAATTGCTGTTGACATTTCTAGCAGTTACAATTTTTATCTTATTATTATTCAGAGGTAAGAGTGCCATTCATTTCCCTTGACTACATCTTCCCAATTACAAATCTGGAAAAACACCAAAGCCTGATTTGACAATGGTTTGCTTTTATGATTATCTTTGGGTATCATAACTAACATATTTGTATATCTGTTAGTTAGTTAATTTTTTCTCTAATTCTAGACAATTTTACAACTTTAGCACTCACTTTTAGGTTTTGAATTAATATCTGTATATGATGCATGTTAAGGTGCTAAATTTTTTAAATGTGATTTGTCAAAATTCAATTGTCACAGCATCATTTCACTGTTCACTTGAAGGACTCCACTTTTAGTTATTTGATTGGCTCTGCATACTTGTCAAAACCCCAAATCAATAACTGCTATGGCTTCTTTCTAAATTCTCTATTTCCAGATAAAAATTCCAAATCATTTGGAATAACAAGAATAGATGGGAAAAGAGGATGAACTGTTGGAACTCAGTGAAAAACTTTCCAGATTATTATTTTAATAATTTTCAGATTTTTCTTTTTCTATTGCCTAACTTTTTAAATCTCAATTTTCCACAACTGAGAAACAATACAACAGGCCAAGAAGTACTGAGGACAGTAATGAATATGAAAAGAAGAGAATGTGTGGCTCAACAAAGTAAGAGCTCTGAAGCATCTAGAACTCCATGGGGCAAAAATCTCATGATATAGGCCAGGGCCTCAGAGGGCTTGTTTTTGATGGAGTTTCTCTGTGCTGGAAACACTTGTCTGTTGCCTATAGTGTATAATTCGGTGACTAACAAGACCTAAATGGTACCCAAGGCTTTCAACTAGAAAAAGTGCTTTCCTGATTGGAATTCAGTTTACTTTAATCCTTATATTCTTGGAAATTGTCTTAGAGCATTTCATTAGAGGTCTGTGGTCATTGATGCTTTATCTACAGTGTCCATGCAGATAACACCCCAAAGGGCTATTATTTTCACTTCAAAAATATTCTTCTCTAGGAATACAAGTACCTATAAATCTGTATTAGCTAATCCTTACTTTATTCCTAATATAATTTGAGTTTGCCTCTTTCTGTCAACTTAATATTTCTCTATAGCAAAAGTGACTTTTGTCACATGGTTCTATTTCATGTTTTCATAGTTAAATATAATCATTTTGAAAGACTTGTTAATGTGTCACTGGAATTTATTTACTTCCATGGTTCTGCAATTTTCATTTATTCTAAGACGAACAGGTAACATCTGCATAGTGTTCACTTATATGAAAACACTGCAAGGTAATTGGCAACATCTGGCCAGGCTGGCTGTGCACACAGCAACGCAGAGATTGGAGAGACAAATAGGGGTTAGGGGAAGGCATGAAGGCAAATTTACAGGAGCCCAATTAGAAGACTTTCCTAATCTGTACAAATGAGTGTGTGTGTGTGTGTGTGTGTGTGTGTGTGTGTGTGTGTGTGTGTGTGTATGTGTGTACACGCATGCACGCATGCATGAGTGTGTACATGTGTGTGGTAGATGGTGAGAAAGGGAGGGAGAGATGGGTGAGAAGGGGTGGAAGAGAGACACAGAGAGGGGGAAACTTAATGAAGTCCTTATGGTCTTCTTTATTTTTAGTCCACAAATCAAATGGAACAATTGAATCAAGGACCATGATTTTTTCCAGAGAATATAGACATATGAAGCTCAACTTTAGGATATTCTGAGTAAATAAATCAATGTCAAAAAGAAAATGCAAAGGGGAGGTTGCCCAGAGCTGGAGTGTGTGAAAAGTTTGAATGAGAACCCGTACCTGAAGACATGCTCAGTGGCTATGCCCCACCTTTGGACTGGAGGTAGGATGTACATCTGTGTGGAATTTCACAGAGGTCTTCATTTGACACAGCAGCTTCCAGAGCATCCCAGTGCATTCTATGCTACAGCACCAATGTCCTGGAAGCTCTGTTAATATTTATTTTTCCTTGTTTAGTGTTCTCAGCTAAGAAGTATGACTGGTTTATATTTCGATTAAGCAATGGACAGAGAGCACCCTAAAAGAATATTGAAACACAGATGACAGTTTCTGCCTAGCCTTGCAATTAACCAATGAGTGATCTTGAGTTTACTCATGGTTCTTTCGGCTCCCTATAGGAAAGCCATTATCTTCCAGCTTCTTAGACTTCTACTTGGGAACCACTATTATCTTCTGGCTTCTTAACTGTCTACTTGAGAACCCTTTTTACCTTAAGCAAAAACAAAACAAAACAAAACAAAACAACAACAAAACACTTGTTTGATTTTTTTGTTTGTTTGTTTTTGTTGTTGTTGTTAGTGGTGGTGGTGGTGGTTGTGGGAGTTTTCTGAGACAAGGTTTCTCTGTGTAATCTTGGTTGGCCTGGAATTCACTATGTAGAACAGGCAGAAAAGGAACACATGCAGATTTTCTTGCCTATGCCCCCTGAGTACTGGAATGAAAAGTGTGAGTCCTGGTGCCTGGCCTCACCAAACACATTTTTATGTAACTCTTGGCTCTAAGTGTTAAAATTAGTTCATAAGTCACCTGTTTACTGATCATAAAACATAAAGTAATTATTTAAAAAGTTCTTTGGATTATTTACAGTTTTACCTTTATTAAAGATAAAACAGGGACTGGAGGAGTGGCTTGATGGATAAACTAGTTTTTGCAAAAGCATGTTTGTGAGTTCAGATATCTAATACCTGAAGACAGAGATTCTGTCTTGCCTGGTCCCACAGCTGTTAGTCCCAAATATATATACACAGAGGCTTATGTTAGTTATAAAGTATTTGGCTGATGTATCTGTTACCTTATTGGCTAGCTCTCTCTTAATTATTAACCCATTTCTATTAAACTATGTATTGCCATGAGGCTGTGGCTCACCGGTAATTCTCTGGCATGTTACTCCTTTGGTGGCTATATGGCATCTCTCTGGAAACTCTCTGAGTTTCTTTTCCCAGCCTTCTCAAAGTCTGGTAGTACTGCCTATACTTCCTGCCTGGCTACATCCTGTCTATTGGATTAAACAGTTTATTCATCAACCAAAAAGATAAATGTATATTCACAGCACACAGAAGGGTACCCCCATCATCTCCTCTTTTCTGTCTAAATAAAAAGAAAGGTTTTAACTTTAACATAGTAAAATTATAATATATATATATATATATATATATATATATATATCAAAACAGTTATCAAGCAAGAACTATAGTTACCAATATTTAGTCCATTAACATTTGGCAAAATTTAAAAAAAATATTCTATCATCTATCCTGTGTTTGTGAATCTAAAGTTTTATCTTTTATCATAACTTAGGAAAACCATAACCATAATTATCTTTTTTCAACTGCATCAAAGACCCCAGAAGTATAATACATAAAGTCTAGAATTGACAGAAACATCTTGCTGTCTGGCCAGTCACCCAAGGTTCCTCTGCAATGTTGGGGAATTCATCTTCAGCTGATAGGCCTAGAGTGTCTGGAAGACTTTTTGAAGGACCAACCTGTCTCTGGCAAGTTCAGCAGTTACTTTTCTTTGTAACCTGATTGTCCAGTTTGGGCAGTGTGCATGCTTTCAAGCAGTCCAGGCAAGAGCAGTTTCTTGTCTAAATGACTCTTCCTGTCATGCTGAAGGCAAACTCCATAACAAGTTTATTTGATGCCCATCTTTCTCTCTGATGTAATTGGTGTTGCCAGCAGCAGTTGTGTCCCATTGTCATGAATAACCATAATAAACTCTTTCTAATGCCATACCCTGTAGTTCTTTGAAAGGTTTGAGGACTACCTATCCATTTGAAATATATCTCAGTATATCTAGAAATCCTAACCTCTGTATATTTAGAAAATCTAACTAACATAACTATAAGACTTGCCTATTAGAGATGACTATCTATAATCTGCATTTAATTATACATTTCTTTTTTTAAAGCTGTATAAACACAATATCTAAACAAGAGTAGAAAAATACCTATATCAAAATTGACCTTAAATTTGTATTAATGAACCAAAATCAATACCAATGCAAAGTACTCATTTCTATATCATACCGCCTTTTTTAAAGAGAGAGTTTGACTGTAATAATTAATTGTTTATAACCAACCCTGCTTAAATGAAAACAAACATTCCTAAACAATATTTGGTAATGTTGGCATAGTTCTCTCCAAACTGCTTCCTGCTGTTTGGGGACACTGTCAATCCCAAAGGAATCCTTAGAAAACTCAGAATCATGTCGAAATCCTGGCTGTAGTAGTATGCAAGGCTGCATTGTTCCAGCTATCTTGGATGTTGGATCACTTGGGCCACTGCTTCAGGGGTCTTGTTTGATCAAACCATAGTAGTCTAGAAGGAATCCAAAGCTTTCCCTCTTTTGGGGGGACAAAAGCAGAACCTCTTTTCCAAAATAACATGTCCTTAGACTTATGTTTTAAAGTGCAGGCATTTTCAAAATATATAGATTGGATTAATCCAATAGCATTTATAATCAAATGTCTCTTTTGCAGCTGTTGCTCCTTCCTCAAAAATCAAATAATTTAAAGACAACATAATAACATACAGTATCCAGACTCTCTGCATTTTCCATCTTTCCATGTTTTTTATTACTCTACTTCTCTTACTTTTATTGTTTGTTTTTTTTGAGACAGGGTTTCTCTGTGTATCTTTGGCTGTCCTGGAACTCAGTCTGTAGATCAGGCTGACCTTGAAATCACAGAAATCCTCCTGCCTCTGTCTCCCAAGTGTTGGGATTAAAGGAATGTGCCACCAAGCACATCTACTCTATTTCTTTTTAAGGACTTTCTGGATACCTTTTCTTTTCTCTCCCAAGCCAACATATATTTTTAAACACACTGTATATCATTTAGATGTTTTTGTCCCTCTGAATCTGTCTTTACTGTATATCTCTATCTTTTTCTGACATGTGAGCCTTTAATCGGGCTAAACAGCATGGCTAAGATTAAAGAGGCAGCTGGCCCCACCCTATTGCTTAGCTTCCTGAGAGTCTAGCTTCATGGCATGGTGGAGGCACTGGTGGGAGCCATGCTTATTGCCACAGCTCTGCAGAGTTTTTAGGTCCATGTTACTACCAAGAAGCATGCCACCAGCTGCTTGTAACATTATTTAATTGTTTTGTAGCAGGACCTCTTAAAAGAGCCTTGTGGTTTTTGCTGCTAAGACTGACTCAGGGAGCCTCTCTTAAAGCAGCCGTGCCTCTGCTTGCCTCTAGCAAACAGAGCCCACCTGAGAAAATGCTGCTACCAAGAAGCTGTGCTTGCCTTTCTTCTTTTGTGTTTAGAGTCTCTTCCCAAGCTCTCTCAGGTTTTATGTGGATGCGGTTGCCAAAAGCTGGGTTAGTTAGTGGCAAACTCTCTGACCTTCAGACAGGCTTTATTTATACAAGCAAACTATCACCACAAATACCCAATGTAAAAGCTGGGTGATATGTACATGCATAATCCTACACTGAATGTTAGGCAAAGCCAAGCAGATCCCAGGGCCTTGCTGGCCGGCCAGCATAGCCAAACCGCAAGCCCCAGGTTTGGTAAAAGATCCTGTCTCCAAAAGTAAGGTGGGAACTTTGGCCCCCACACATGCACATGATGGGACACACACACACACACACACACACACACACACACACACACACACACGAAAGTAAATTTAAATTGTAAGAGGATGAATGTGCTAAATTATTTTATATAAAGAATCAAATCAGCTCAATATTGATACTGCAGAAATGGAAAACCTTGAACATTTTTCAGAGTTGATCAAATTTTGATTTTATAAATATCAGTTCTGTGAATGCTAGTTTTCATAAATACATAATATTAAATGACAATATGTTCAAGGCCTTTCCAGAAATGGCTGGAAATTTTATTCTGTTCCCAAACCAAAATTCATTTCACCATTTAAAAATCAAACTCAAGTTAGCAACTCAAAGGACAGTTTTAAAAATCAAATATTCTAATATAATACTATCTAAATATCTCCTACCTTCATTGTTTCACAGTGTAGGGTGAAACTACAGAAACAGTAAACACTTTTGTGTGTGTTCAACAGCATGTATTATGTTGCTTGTGCTAAAGGCATAACTGGGCTAAGTGTCTGTGTGGGTGTTCAAAACGATGATGTCAGTGAAGTGATGAGTCCTATCATAAATTCATCAGATTCTTCATGCATTTAATTCCAAACTCATTTGTGGTGGTTGTTTGTTCAGAGGCCATTTAATGCTGCCATTATTTTCTATCCTTTCACTCAGTTACTGACCCCATACAAAGTCATGATCCAGAGTTGAGGTGATGAACGATAAGCAATATGAGGAGTGTGATCACACTCATTTCACCTACTACATACACACTAGTGTATACTTTATGCCTAATATAGTATAGATCCCTGAAGCAATATTTTAGCACTATGGATTGCGGAGGTCCACGGAATTCCAGGCCCATTCACAATACCTCCCCTTTTAAATTGCAGATGACTTTCCTAGGACAGGGACTGGAAGTTTATGAAATATGTTCAGGGCCATGTGTTGAGATCATTCTCTATGACTCACAAATGCCTGAGATAATCAGCTCATAAAGAGAAAAGAAGGGGTGTCTTTTTTCTCACAGTTTTCAGGTGATCCATGATTGACTGATCTATTGCCATTATACTGTGGTATGACAGTAGGTTAGCAATGTAGGATTAAACCATTCACCCTATGTCTAGGAAGTGAAGGCAAGGTAAAGGTAGTGCCTGGGGCTCTAACATGCTCCCCAAGAGAAGCCCCCAATGGCTGGAAGACCTGCAACTAAGCTCTATCCCTTAAGGTTTTAAGAAATCCCAATAACACCATAAGACAGGAAGCATGACTTTGCTGCATGGACCTTTGGGACACTTCTCCAAGCCTCAGAAGACACCAGATGAAGTTCTTCCACTATCAGAGAACAGATGGAGGCAGAGGTAAGAGCTGGGCTACCATTCAATTGCATTCCAACTCTCAAAATGAATTTTAGGGCTCCTCAAGGTAAACTTGGAGACCTGGCCCAACCTAGCCATTTGGATATAGTAGATAATTGGGCTTCTCCTGATTTGGAATATGATCTGGCTGGAAGTTAAGGACTGTTCAGGGAGAAAAAATGTCTTGATACAGATGTAGTCTCACAGACTTCCTGAGATTTAACCTAGATAGCTGGGAACCAGACAAACATTCTCAATTATCCTCTGATTACTGGACTTTTTTTCCACATTGGCAAATCTTACAATAATGTCACAATTGAGCAGAAGCAGCCCTGTGAGAACACTGGTTTATGTTTCCAGCACTTCAAACCTAATACTCATGAAGAACAGCTTGTGTTGCACAAGGAGAGAGCAACTGCCCCACTGGCCACATTCGCATTGATGTATAATAGACTAAGTAGAAACAGAACCATTAAAGAGATGGTTTCCATTCCAAATCCACAAGGACTTTGAGTAATGTTCTTCAGGTTAGCTGTCAGTCACTTTCATTTTAATGTGTTTTTTATTAGAAAGATGATTAAGAGTTAACTAGCATCTTATTTAGATTCAAAAGCTGATAAAAGTGTATTTGAACATTGTTTTAAGAGATATTAGAAAATACTTAGAAATGTCAAAATGGAATAGATGACTGCATGGTCATCATAGATCATAACAGCTCAATAGAAAACATTTCATTATAGGTTTACAGAGAAATCAGGCACTTGGGAAATGTCTGAAGATCTACAAAGATGACACCAACTAACACTCAGCAAAGGAGAGGCTACCTTAAATGCCCTCCCCTGATAATGAGATTGATGACTAATTTATATGCCATCCTATAGCCTTCATCCAGAAGCTGGTAAAAGTAAAAGCAAACACCCACAGCTAAACACTGAGCCGAACTCCTGGAATCCAGTTGCAGAGAAGGAGGAGTGATGAGCAAAGGGGTCCAGACCAGGCTGGTGAAACTCTCAGAAACAGGTGACCTGAACAAGGGGGAGTTCTTGCTCCCCAGACTGATACCAGGGAAACCATCATGGGACTGATCCAGACCCCATTAATGTGGGTGTCAGTGAGGAGACCTCGGAAATCCATGGGGCCTCTTGTACTAGATCATTTCATTATTTCTTTTCCATATGAACACATCCCAGTTTGGTACAATCTTATTTGTCTCTCACAGAAGACCTCAGCATTTTGGAGATGAAAGTACCATGGCATGACTACCAAGAACATCAACAGTGGAGTGGAGGCAGTCAGAGCCTAGAAGATAACCTGTGTGTGCTGCAAAGGGCAGAGTTGGAGAAATGACCCAAGCCCTTTGCAGGAATCCAGAATATTGCCTGTGGAGCCCAGATAATTAGACATTGAGTTATTTTTACAGGGTTAGAGTTGGGTTTTGATTGGTTCAGATTATCAGTGTCCTGGATCTTTCCTCTTGAAGGAGGTATTTAATTTTGATTTTTAAAGGAGCCCACAGATGAAGCACTTGAACTTGTAAAAGAGATTAGATATTTCAAATAGACTGAAATTTTAAAGGTTGAATTTGTAAAGACTGTGGGACTTTTAAAATTTATGATTTTAATGTAAGATCTTGAGGATGAATAAGAAAGGAAGGAATGTGGCTTAATGGCACACACACACACACACACACACACACAGAGAGAGAGAGAGAGAGAGAGAGATAGAGACTGTGTTCATTGGGTTACTATAGTTTTGACATATGTTTTAAGCTAAAATACCATGACATACCTTGTTGTTTAGGATTTATTTGGCTGTTTTGATTCTTTTGTACTTCCATGTAAATGGTGTAAAACAGAAATGGATTTCTGTCAATTTATGTGTAGAACCTTGTAATAATTTGAATAAGAATATCTCTCATAGATCCAGACCAAGCATTTGAGTATTTAGTCTGCAGCTGGTGGCACTGTTTGGTGAAGTCTTGGAGATATGGCCTTGTTGGAGAAAATACGTCACTGCAGGTGGGCTCATGATTAACAACACATGCCCTTCTCAGTATGTTGTCTCTGCTTCCTTTTTGTGGTTTGAGATGTGAGCTCTCAGCTGTTCCTGTTGCCATGTCTGTAACTTGCTGCTATGATTTCCTGCCATGATGGGCTCGTATCCCTCTGGTTCTGTAAACCCTTTCTGCCATAAGTTGTCTTAGTCATGGTGCTTTATCATAGCAGTAGGAAAGTCACTAATACAGAAGTCATTTTGATATTCATCTTATTGCCTTCTACATGACTTTGGGTAGTATGGTGATATCTTGTTTATACTCTAACAAATAAAGCTTGCCTGAAAATCAGAGGGTGGAACCAGGCACTTAACCATAGAGGTCTTGAGGTCTGTACACACAGGAAGTGATATGTCTGGGCAGAGAGAAGAAGTGATAAGGCAGGAAGAGACAGGAGCTCAGTCTCTTTTAGGCTTGGAAGTTGAATAGGTAAAGTGGCTATGGTTTGTTCCATCATCTGTTCTCAGCATTTTCCCCTATATCTGACTCCAGGCCTTTATTATTAAGATTTATTAGAACTCGTTCTATACCTTCTTTATCTTTTTTCTTCCTGTTCTTATGAGGAGAATAGTGTTCCTCTAGTGTGCCCATCTTCTGTCTTGTTCTGTCACCACTGGCCCAAGAATAATGCACCAAGAGAATCATGAGTATAACCTCTGAAATCTGATTCATAATAAATAGTCCTACTTTTTGAAATAGTTTGTCTTAGCTATTACCTACAGTAATGGAAAATTAACAAGGACTCTACCCTGCATTTCAGATAAAATGATTTTGCTTTTTATGTATGTATCACCCATTTTATGTATGTATTTAAATCCATATATATGTATATTTATTTGTGTATATATGTGTGTTTGTACACATATTTATAACTACACTTCCTTGATGAATTGGTCTTGGTATGAGTATATAGTAACCTGTTTGTCTCTGCTCAGTGTTTTATTTCAAAGTCTGCTTTATCTGATCTGAGTGTGGTTACTGCTTTTCACTTATGTTCTCTATTTGTAGAGTAGGTTTTATTTTTGTTCTTTGGTTTTTTTTGGTTTGGGTTTTTGTTTGTTCCCATAGTTCTTCATTTTCAATTTATATTTTTACCAGGAAATGAGTCTTGCAGGAAGCATGTAATTGGGTCTTTGTTGTTGTTAGAATCTATTCAGCAAGTGTGATGCCACCATTACAAGAGCCTCTCTGACAAAACAGCGATGCCTGTGGATCAGTAAGGGGTATGGAGATAAATCACTCTGGAGATGGTTTTGAAAAAATGGTGTCTGCTTTATTGCATGTGAGCAACTACTTAGATAGTGGAAGCCTATCCACTGATTGGCTATCACATTACCTTGGATTGGATAGTGAGCCCTCACACCACCAGGGTCTCTATTGGTAAAAAGACCATTAAAGGAGAATTGGGGAGAGCAGCTATCAGCTACTCACACTGCTTCAGAATTCAGAGTTCTGACTTCTGGGACATGGTGTGCCATGTTTCTGATTTAGAGGAGCAGCATGCCAAGTCAGCTGGCAGCCAGGTCCTTCCTGCATTTTCTCCTGCAGTGTGTGTCTTTTTATTACAGTTTACACTTAGAATGCCATTGAGAGGTACACATTTCTTCCTGTCATTTTCTTATTTCATGCTTATTTTAAATGTTCTTTGTTCCTTTCCACCTTTATTATGATTTTTATTTTCATGGTTTGCTGGTTTTCTATCACTGTAAGTTTTGTTTCTCCTCTATGTTTAAATTTTGTGCATCTGTTATTCTAGTGAGCCTTGTCCATTTATGTTTTTTATCATGGTGATTAATAACCCTTTTGTTTTTAGTGTAGAACTCCTTCAGCATGTCTCATAAGGCTTGGTTTCTAATACAGTATAAAATACTTCATTTCTGAAGAACATTTTTTCCAGATACAATGTTCTTTTTTGGCAGAATATTTATTCAGGATTTGAATAATAATCACACTTTTTTTCTGGACTGTAGGGTTTCTACTCAAAGATTTGCTGTAATTGTCATCCTTTTATATGTGACTTCACAAGTTTTCCTTACTGTCTTTTGAAATTCTTCATCTTGTACTTTTGACAAGTTGGCTACAATATGCCTTGGTAAAGTTCTTTGGTTGATAACACTTGAGGCTTTTCAAATATTTTAGACCTAGATAGTCATCTGTAGGAAGACTTGCATCTCTCTCTCTCTCTCTCTCTCTCTCTCTCTCTCTCTCTCTCCCTTCCTTTCTTTCTTTCAGTATTATTTTATAAAGTAGAGTTTCACTGCCTTTCCCCCTTTCTTACCCCATTGGAATTACTATAATGCAAGTATTCATAACTTAATTGTATCCTGTAAATTTCACACTCTCACTGTTTTTGTTAAAAATTAAATTTACTTGATTGTTATTTCAAAAGAGTAACTTTCATATTCAGTGTCTATCTATCTATCTATCTATCTATCTATCAATCATCTATCTATCTGCTTGTTATTGTCTGTTGTGTATGCTGTAAATTTTTGGTGGTTTGAATGAGAATAACCACCATAGGCTCAAGTATTTAAATACTCAGTCCCTGGTTGGTGTGAATGTTTGAGAATAGGAGGTGTGGCTTTGTTGCAAGTGGGAGTGGGCTTTGAATTTTCAAAAGATCCACAGTATTACTGATGTGTAATGTTTTTTCTCTCTGCCTTTTCTCAATACATGAGCTCTAAGATGCTGTTCCAATAGGCCATGCTTCCCACCATGATTGTAATTTACTCTAAACCTTGGAAACTCTAATCTGCAAATAAACTCATTCTTCTGTAAGTTGCCTTGCTCATGATGCCTTATCACAGTAATAGTAAAGTAAGACAGAATTTGATACCAGCAGTGGAGTTCAAACCCATACAGATATATGTTTGAGTAGGAGAAAATAGAGAGGTCTGTTGATTAATGGAGTTGCATTTGAAGTCTGACTTACAGTGGGTCCTCAAATTCACCTTCTGGTCTTTTCTACACTTCCACCACATATAATTAGGATAAATATATGAAGAAGTTGGCAGAATTTCCATATTGATTCCCTGGCATGTGGTGTGAGGGCATATGGTTAGAAAGGTCAATTGGAAGCCAAGGAAAATAGTGAACTAAAAAAATAGCATCACATCCCTGAAGGAACTATGAAAACTAGGACCACCAGCAGAGACTTGATGCATGGATTCCATCATATTCCCTTTAACTCTTCTATTTTGTCTATGCAGAGGCCAAGTGAATTGTGGGTTGTAACTGACATAGTGTTTCTGCCCTATTTTGTGAAGAACATTTTTGTGGAGTAGCCTTTCTGAGAAATGACAGTTCCTTTACTGATATCAGCACCTGCATTCCTCAGCTTTTCTCATTGACTGAGGACTAGGAACTCTGCAGTAACTCTCCTGGCTTTCATCACCAGATTGGAACTGCTGAGGTACCCAGCTTGATGGACTAAGCAACTACCTGGTTCTCAGATCTCAGGTGTGAGACACTGTTGTTATTCTTTTAAAACAAGCTTGATTCAACAAATTATTTAAGTACACACACACACACACACACACACACACACACACACACACACACACACACACACACACACACACACACGTCCTGGTTCTTATCTGTGACGGAGTCATATGTACCTCACCTCCACTCAGCTATCATGTAGCCTTCCTCTGATTATCCAGATCCTGACACTTAGATCTTTGCAACATTGATGCTAAATCCTAGCATTTCCCACAGAAGGATGTTTTCTTATCCTAATGTGAACCTGGAATAACCCCTTACTGAGTTTGCATTTCAGGACTCCTGGAGCATTTCATCTGTATCTACCCCCCCCACCCTGCTCACTCAGCATGCATTTATGAAAGGTTAAGTCCTCAACATTGACCTGATTGACATTGCACTTTACAACTACCAAACACCTGCTCCTTCCTGGCTTTTGCTTTTCTCCAATTTTGGAACTGGGATTCCAGAGTTCCCTACAAATACCAAAAATCAACCATGCTTAATTCCTTTATGCAAAAGGTATTTTGCTTGCATTGTGCAACCTACAAACCTTTTCCCATACTTCTCATCATCACTAGGTTTGTGATAACTGTCAACTTGTAGGATCTGGAATCACCTGGGAGATGAGCCCTCAGGGCACACCTGTGAGGGATTATTTATATTAAAGTTTTTCTCTGAGAAGGTCTATGAGAGATTAGTTTGACTGTCTTAATGGATGTTGGAAAACCATCTTAACTGTGGCTATAACTATTCCTTGGCTATGTAAGATGGAGAAAGTGAGCTGAAGAGTAGCCTGCATCCTCCTATTGCTCTCTAATTCATTAGAATTCAAATTCAAGCTGTTGCTGCCTTGGCTTCCCCCACCATGGTAGATTATATCTTGAACTGAGAGCCACCAAAATAAGCCCTTGTTTCCTTCCTTAAGTTGCTTTTGTCAAAGTATATTTATTTTATTCACAACCACCAGAAAAGCAATCAAGACATTGTATATATACAATGTAACAAAATGTAAATTACATGCAAATAGTTACTAATTAAATTAAGAGACAATGACAAGAATAAAACTTCACATTTAACACAAATACAACAAGGAAAGGCCTAACTGCATCTTAATTCCTTGGTTTCTTGAATGTTTAGGTGTAGAATATGTGGTTATGTATGACCAAGTATTTGAAAGCACAACTAATGTCTGCAAATACAAATGAAGTAAACTTTATCTGGTCATATTACATTTCTGAACCACGGGTAAATTTGCACTTTATAATGAAATTGAGTGCCTACCACATCACCTACTATGTTAAAAATGGATTGCTCATTTGACTTTTTCCCCATTTCATAGAAAGAGTGTCCCAACTGAGAGGAAGAGAGCCTTGGCTCATACATATATCAAGCAAGTGGTTTGAGAAAGGCTGAGGCAGCTGTGGTCAAGTTGTCTTCCTCAGTGTCTTTCAGAGGACTTGAAAAATGTGACTTCTTTATTGTATTGGTCACATCAAGATATGGAGCTGAGCTGCATTCCTATCTGGCCCTGGGAAGGGTTTCCTCTCAGCTCACTGCTGGATAGTAGAATTTATTTAATAGTTGGAAGTCTGGGGTCTCTGTACTGTTTCCAGCTGCCAGCCAGGTGCCATCCTCAAGTTCTAGAAGTCACTCTAGGGTCCTTGTGACATGGCCCTTCCATCTTAGCTCCTCCAAGCACATTCCTGGTAGATTAAAATATCTCCCACTTTCTTCCACTTCAGCTAGCATGAAGAAAACTGATTCATGTGATTAGGTAAGGCCCACTGGTATAATATCTATATCTTTAGGGCACAGTTGAGCAAGGCTGGCTGAATATATAGGAATCACATAGCAGAGTTTGTTATGACTTGCTTTGATCAAGACTCTGTTGCTTCCCCTCCACAGCCTCTCCTGGAAACCAAGTCTGCTTTCTGGCCATTGTTTAAAGATTGGATCCTGGAATTCTGCCTGTATTTTTTTGATACATAGAATAAGTCTCTTAGATCCTAATAGCCAATTCTCAGCCCAGATTCTAAGAATTCACCCCAAAGTGAAAGCTGCCTCAGCTTGTAAGGAAAACAGGGTAATGCTAGGGTCTAGTAGGCAGACTCAGTGCTTGGAAGTACAGAAGACTCCTGTCCACTCAGGTCATTTTTTAGAGGGGACAGTAATTTATGTTCCATGCATCAAATACAAAAATGACAATTGATTACTTTTTTATTTTAATTACTTCATAAATTTAATTATAATATTTCTCATATATAAATGGTATTTCTACTCTTCTATCAAACCCAAAGTGGAAGAAGCATGTAACTTTCATGAAATAACACATTTGAAGCTCTTGACAAATGCCAGTTTTCCTCAATAACCTTTACAACCCCAGGCCTTCAGCTCTGGGCTCAAATCTCATTTTTCCATACAAATCTCTGATAAGATTGTTCCTGTGCTTCACTGTCTCCAGGTGATATGGTAAGATTGTCCCTGCGCTTTACTGTCTCCCAGTGAATACATTTTCTCTTCAGTTATTTGCAAGTGTTTTTTCAACTATCTGCTATTAGATAGATTTTACATGCTTCATACAGGCAGGCTCTACATCTGGTTTTAATCACAACTGAATCCCAACAGATGGATGATGTCCTCACTCTGAAGGAATACCACTCGAGCAAAACATTATATATTTAAATCAAGTACGATATTTGTCCTGATCCACAGAACTCAAAATCTTTTTTTTCATTTTCTTCCTTTTTTTATTCATTTATTTAACTCATAAATAAAGTCATGCACAATTATGATACACAATACAGTATGTTCACAATGGCATGGCTAAATTAAACCAATTAACATGTTATATCACATAGTCAAGAGAGTATTGTGTTGCATGTATTTTGCATCAATAACATGCTGAATAGCCAGCCACACATTTATACTCTCTGTTCCAGTGGTTTCTCTCATCTGCAATAGACTGAAGTTCTAAAGTATGCCAGCAAAAATTTCACATCTAGATTAGATTTGATTAAACAAAAGCAAGAAGCTCAAGGATATCAGAATGCTAGAAGGGTCTTCTGAAAGGATGGGCCATGGGTACCAAGCTAGAAGAGAAAGAAGAAGGCTAAAAGTCTGCAGAAGGAGTGAACAAATTTCAGATGGAATTCCCACTATATTCAAAGATTCGGCCAGAGGGTAGTTAGGAAAGAAAAAGGAAACTTTGGCTGAGGTCATTGTGGAGGAGCTGTAGCAATGGAGATGCAGCTGATGTGATAAAGAGAACGGTATCAGGATGGAACACGATGGACTGGCAGCAACTGTAGTCACACATTGTGACCAGAGCACTTGGGTGGAGGAAAAGATATGGACAAGTAAGAAAAGAGAAAGGAAAATATCAGCAAATGGTATGAGTTTCAAAGGAGGGTTTGTTGCTTGTTTGGTTGGTTTTTGTTTTTGTTTTTTTAAGTGGATGGCAGTAGAATGGTTTGTGTGTGTGAGTATTTGTTTAAGAAAATAGCTTAATATATGTAAGTTTGCTGCATGCAGGGTATGATACGAACAAACAAAAATGGTGAGTGGTTTTTGAAAACTTTGGAAAGGATAGATAAGGAAATTTATTCTTATCATTTTATCAACCTGGATTTGGGCAAGGTGGGATAAAGTAAAGTCTGAGTTCTGCATAGAAAGGCTATCTCCTAGAGAGTTCTTTTGTAGAAGGCCTACAGATAATGCTGTGTTTCTAAAGAAGAAAAGCTGTGTCACACATTTAAAATGTAGAATCTTTCAGGATACAAAGAGAACATAATGGTAACTACTGTCATGCAAATCCTGAAAATTTTTATTGTCAGTTGTTATCACAAGATATATTTTATAAAAATAGTCTATAATAATGGTTCTATGGACAGTTTATTAAATAACACATTTCTGGACAGATACACTTCATATTATACCTCTATGTAGAGGGAATCCTAAATAGTATTTTCTTGAACTGTAAAGGGCCATCAGTTTGGGCAGTATAGTTGACCACTTAGAACAGTGCATATGTTACTTAAAGACTTTATACACTGTCCGTCTGGGAACACTCCTTTGTCTGAAAGGAGTTAGGTTGAATAAGCCCTCTTCCTGGACTCCTAACTTCCTGTGATCAAATAGCTTACTCTCATTTCTCACCTAGGAGGATAACCTTCCAAAGTTTGGAATACTGTATCCTCCCAATACTCATTCAACACCCATAAAGAGCTTTATGCTTGCTTATGGCTTCAAATCTTTCTATTTCTATATATTATTCCCATTACAAAAGGTTGTTCATAGCAAGAATCACATCTTACATAATCTCAAGTGACATCTAACTCAGTACTAGAATCTCAGAGCACACATGACCACTGACTGAGTAAAAGGCACATAGTCCCTGGCTGGAAAAACAGTACTTAGAGTTGCATTGAGCAGCAGGGACTCCCATGCTTCTTTAGCTTACATTGGAGTTCCTGTTCTCTGTAAGGGCTGCCTATCAAGCACACAGTCACCCCATTATTCCCAGAAAGGTTTTCCATTGCCTAATTAATTCAACTCTACTCCTTCAAGATTGCCTAGTGAGTAGCCTATTGAATCCAGATAACTTAAGAGGCCAGCTCTCCAGCAGTTGCTTTATGGAGTGAGCCTTAATTAGAAACAGTGATAAAACATTACCTATCCCTATTGGTCAATTTCTCCAAAAGCTGCTATTCAGAAATTGGCTAGCCCTGTAATTTCTATTCACATAGAACTGGTTTTCAAAACAGAAAGATTTTCATGAAACCAGAAGATCCCTTAGATGGAAGACAAAGTGGTAAAGAAAGAAAAATGGAAGGAAGGAAGGAAGGAAGTAGGAAAGAAGGAAAGAAAGAAAGAAAGAAAGAAAGAAAGAAAGAAAGAAAGAAAGAAAAAAAGAAAGAAAGAAAGTGATACTAAAATATCCACAGTGTGCTCCTAATGCATGCGCCCCATCCACAATCACCCACACCTACACATACACCACCTATGATGACAATTGCAGATCTGGAACATTCTGGAAGGTTCAGACTACTCTTGAATAGCAGTAAATCAGTGAGCAGACTGAAGTCAAATAAATGACCACAATTTACTTTGGCTCAGTGTGGGAACATGGCTGTGGAACGTCACACAGAAAGACATTTGATAGTTAAAGGAAAGCTTCTGCTCTAAACCTAGAAGCTGGCTAAGATTTCACAGGGCTCTAAACCAAGTCCACTGCAGCCTATTAAGTAGGCTCTGCCCTCTTTCAATTTTGCTCAACTGCTACCTTCTCTTCAATGGTAAGGAAGAAATTGCAGTGAGGTTTGCCCTTCTACCTTACCCTCTACATCTTTTAAAAAGAATCAAGTTTATTGATATATAATTGATATGTTACAAATGACACTTATTTAAAAGTTCTGATGCAATGCATTTTTACACATGCAAACATCACAATTAAAACACAAAATATTGATGACCATCCTCCTAAAAGTTTCCTAGCCCCTTGATGACTATTTATTTGCTCCCATGGTTCTATATATAGAACCTGGTTTGTTTTGTGATTTTAATTTAGTTTGAATTTTCATTGTTTTATAATAATGTGAGTGTGCAGTTGGAATATATTTATTCTTTAATTATTATATCCCATAGTTTTCATATACTCATAGCTGGATATTTGTTTTTGCTGAATAGTGTTAAATTACATGGAAATATAGCATTTTCCCCTAGTCACCCATTGATGTACACTGGAGTCATTCTTGTGTACCATTATAATAAGAGTTTCTGTGGGTATGATTTTATTTTTCCTGGCTAAATAATCAGAAAATGGATAGCTTGTTAATAGGCTATGAACAGATTTCGCTGTTTGAAATCTGCCAAACAAGATTTCTGAAGTGGCTTAATAATTTTACATGCTCATGAATTTTGGCTGATGAAAATCTATGAAGAGTGGGCTGTAACTGATCTAGGGTAGAGAGCCCCAGCTCATGGAGACATGCAACACAAAATGGAGATAGAAAGCAGCCATGTCTGACCCAGGTAGGGCTCCTAGGTTGTTGCTGGGACCATCACACACCATGGAAGTTAAGAGGAGCAAGCCAGGACTGAACTAGAGTCTAAGAGTCCAGCACCTTGGTATAGGCACAGGTAGTGAATTCACACCCTGCCATAGATGTGTGCATACCTGGGCAGTGATGATTATTGTGAACAAATGCTGACTATCTCGGGAAAACTAGGAGTCAAGGCCCTGAATGCCTCCAACAGAGGAAAATGATAGGACAGCTACTAATTCTCCTGAATACTGCAAATACTTCCATGGAAAGAAGGAAGGTGGGTGATTATAAAAACAAAGAAGGATGGCAGAGAGGGAGATGGTAAAAGGGGGATGAAAAATGTAAGAAAAGACAAAGGAGAGGAGAAAGGCGGTGAGTGGAGGAGAGAAAACATCTTAACCCAAATCAACAAAATAATTTTAGATGTACAAATTGCAGCTGGGAAATGAAAAACCAAGGCAGCATGTCTCCTCCCAAAATAAATTTTCACCCTCACATAGTATTTAGTGTTTTAAACTGTAAAGATTCTAATGAGTTTGGATTGACAGTTTTTTGTGCCATTACTTTGCTTCTCCCTAGTGTATACTGGATATTGCAGAACTGTTCATGTGCCTGTCACTCCTGCGTTTTTTGGGTAGTACTTCTCCGAATATTTGGCACCTTGTTTCACTGCGTTTCTAGTCTTCTTAAATCTAAGTTGTAAGAGCTTCTGAGTATTGGATATTGTATCAGTCTTTTGTCAGAGATATGTATTGAGAATAGTACCTGTTCTCTGTGTCATATCGCAGTGGTGTTCCTCCAAGACCAAGTTGGTTTAGTTGTATAAATTGTTACTTGTTTTGTGATTGAGTCATACTCTATCTAAGCATCCTTGGCTCTTCCCACGGTCACAGTGATATTTTATTATCATTATTATTTTTTAAAAAATTCCATAATAGGTGATAACTGCAAGAAGAATCTGACTTTTGTGAGCCATTATTTTCATTGTGTTTATCATTGTGTTTATTTTCATGTTTTATTCATAGATTAGTTATAAATAATAATGGCTTTCTTTAGGACATTTGATACATAGAGATAATGCATTTTAGTCCTATTCAGTCTGTGTCACCTTGCTTTCTTTCCTTCTCACTCCCTTTAAATCAATAGCCTCATCTTGCCTGGCTGGCAGTATTGTTGCACACAGGGACCACTAATGTTCATGATGATGACAACCTACCACATCAATATTCGTAGCACATCTGGAACTACTTTGGGTTACTAGTTCTGTGATGAAACACCATGACCAAAGCAACTTGGGGGAGGATAGGGTTTATTTGACTTTTGCTTTCATACTTCTATTCATTATCCAAGGAAGACAGGGCAGGAACTCAAACAGGGCAGGAACCTGGAGGCAGGAGCTGATGCAGAGACCCTGGACAAATACTGCTTACTGGCTTGTCTCCATGGCTTACTCAGCCTGCTTTCTTACACAATCTAAATTTCTTAGACTTTCTATTGCTGTGAAGAGACACCATGACCACAGCAACTCTTCTAAATGAAAATATTTCATTAGGGCTTACTGGTTCAGAGATTTTGTCCATTATCATCATTATCAGATGCGTGGCAACATGCAGGCAGGTATGGTGCTGGAGAAGGAGAAAATAGTTCTACATTCTGATCAACAGGCAACAGGAAGAGAAAGTGAAACACTGGGCCTGTCTTGAGCTTTTAAAACTTCAAATACCACCCTCCAGTGACACGCTTCCTTCAACAAGGCAATACCTACTCAAACAAGGTCACACTTCCAATAATGACATTCTCTATGAGTCTATGGGGGCCATTTTCATTCACACCATCACACCAGGACCACCAGCCCAGGGTAGTTCCACTTACCATCAATCACTAGGAAACTTCTCTACATGCTTGCCTATAGTCTGGTCTTACAAAAGCATTTTCTCAATTGGTGTTGAGTGTAGCCTGTATTATGTTGTCGTAAAATTAGCCAGTGCAGTTGATTCCCATGTCAACTTCACACACAATTTATTTTAATATATAACCTTTCCTGTTTTGTAGTTGTTTATCCCCAAGATCTTAGGTCAATAAATACAACAAACATAAAGCATGCAACAGACGTAAAAGTCCCACAGTCTTCACCATTCTAAACACTTCAAAAGTTGAGTTCCTATAAAAATCCAAAGTCTCTTTTAAAATCCAAAATATCTCTTAAAATTTGAAAGTCTCTCGCTGGGCGGTGCACATGCCTTTAATCCCAGCACTCAGGAGGCAGAGGCAGGTGATCTCTGTGTGTTAGAGACCAGCCTGGTCTACAAGAGCTAGAGAAATCCTGTCTTGAAAAACCAAAAACAAAAAAACAAAAAAACAAAAAACAAAAAACAAAAAAACTTGAAAATCTAATCACATAAAAATGAAAAATAAGTTAAAGATTTTTGGGGTTTTACTTCACGAGGGAAGGACCAGCGCACAGTCACAATCTGAACAAAGCAAAGCCACAGTGTTTAAATAATTCAATGTCCTATATGTGAGATTCAGTCATTGTCTTTTGGGCTCCTTCATAGGGCTTGGGTCTCTTCTCCAGCGCCACCATCTACAGCACACAGCTTGTCTTTTAGGTTCCAAGTGGCTCCACTTCATCACTACTGCTGTTCTTGGTACTGGCTGGGGTTGCATCACTACTGCAACTGGCTGCACTTATACCAATAGCCTCTCCTGGGTCTCTTCATGGTGTAAAGCCTCAACTTTTCTCCATGACACTTTCAATCCTGAGGCTTCCACTGGTACTCCTGCTACACCTTCACTAATGGCCTCCCATGGTTTCTCACAGTGCCAAGCCCCAGATGCTCTCCATTACCGCTCTATGCTTCCAAAACCAGTACCACTTGGGAGACTCTCATACATGACCAAGTTTGGCTGCCAGCACAAAGTATAATGTTCACTGCTTCTGAACAGAGCTCACATGTGCTGACTCTGGGGAAGCACTTGCCAGAATATTTCACCTCAGTGATGCTGGCCTCTATTTAAACACAGTTGATTCTTCAACCCCAGCTGACCAGGATACCAGTAAAAAAAAAAACCCAAGGTTTATTTAGTTATTTTTTTTAATCATAGCCCCAGCTGACCAGACACCACAGAGTCTTCACAGAAATGGCCCAGTAGAGTCTTTGCTTTCTTCTGACACTTCACAAGCCAGGTGTCTATCGTCTGTATTGTACTCAACACTCTTCTTAGCTCCTACAGGACAACCCACTGAGCTCTCAACACTCAATGGCTTTTATAACCCAGAGTTCAAAAGTTCTTCCAGGATTCTCCTCCAATGCATCATGGTCAGGTCTGTCACAGTAATATCCAACTATCCTGTTACCAATTTATCTTCATTTGGGTTATTACTACTGTTATGGAACACCATGACCAAAGGAACTCAGAGAGAAAAGGGTTAATAATACTTCTGTATTACTGCTCACTGAAGGAGGCCAGCATAGGAACTCAAGGCAGGAACTTGATGCAGAGACCATGGAGAGGTGCTTCTTACTGCATGGCCTACTTAGCCTTCTTTTTTTTTTAGAACCCAAGAGCACCAGACTGGGATGACACCACCAACAATGTGTTGGACCCTCCCCATCAGTCACTAATCAAGAAAATGCTCTACAGGCTTCTCTACAGCCAGGTCAATTCGGGTTGACTCTACTCTGTGTCATGTTGACATAAAATTAGCCAGCCTACGTGTCCAGGAGAGATGAAGCTTCCAGCCCAGTTTTAGTTTGATTTATCTGTCTCTTGCAACCAAGACATGTATAATCTTCATTAATAAGATATTACTTGCTAGTGCTGGTGGGCAACCAGAAGCACTAGCAGCTAACATTACTGTTTGGGTGACCTGGAGGGCCAACATGGTCATCAACTCAAAGGCAGGTAGCCCACCTTAGTACAGGGATTTTAAATTAATAATCTATGGCTTCTGGGGACAGCTTTATCCATTTAGAGTAAGTCTATTGTCTTCTCATTTAAATAACTGCTGTGTGTGTGTGTGTGTGTGTGTGTGTGTGTGTGTGTGTGTGTGTAAAACAATTACGTATACATGGTGTTAAAGTTTGGGTATGAAGTGTCTCTCAAAACTTATCTATTGGGCTGCCTATCAATCCTTTGCCCTGCTCTGAGTCACCTGAGGCCTGCGACAGTGCACTGAAGATCCCATCCCTGCAGGCTCCAGCCCACCCAGAGACTGCCAAGGCCCCAGTACCAGTCCTGCCTCCTCCATCCATGGGAAAAGGAGAGACATCAGAGTATTGAACTTGTTTACACCCACCAGAAGGGACCTTGGTCCTGAACCCACAAGGAGAGGTAGAAACTCCTTCTACACCCACCGGAAAAAGGGATGGGAAGAAGACAATATAAAAACACATTCAACAACAGAAAAACCAATATGACACCATCAGAGTCTAGGGACTCTACACCAGCAAGAACCTCACAATGCAGATGAAGCAAAAGAGAATGACCTTAAAAACATCTTCATGAAAATGATAGAGGCCCTCAAAGAGGATATGAGAAAATCCATTAAAGAAATGGAAGAAAAATCAAACCAAAGAATACAAGAAATCAACATATCTCTCAAGGAAACAGTTCAAGACCTGGAGAATAGTCACATAAGAGAATTAACAGCACTACTGAAAGCTCTAGAACACAAAGAAGCCAACACACCCTGGAGCAGCAGAAGCCAGGAAAAAATCAAATTGAGGGCTGAAATCAATTAAGTAGAAACTAGGAAAACAATACAAAGAATCAATGTAATAAAGAGTTGGTTCTTTGAGAAAATGAAAAAGATAGGCAAACCATTATCCAAACTTACCAAACAGCAGAGAGTGAATATGCAAATTAATAAAATCAGAAACGAAAATGAGGACATAACAACTGACCATGAGGAAATCCAGAGAATCATCAAGTCATACTTTCAAAACCTGTATTCCTCAAAATTCTAAAATCTAAAGGAAATGGACAATTTTCTGAATAGATTTCATGTACCGAAACTAAATCAAGAACAGATAAGCAAGTTAAATAGATCTATAACCCTTAATTAAATAGAGGCAGTCATCCAGTCATCAAAAGCCTCCCAACCAAAAAAAAAAAAAAAAAAGCCCAGGGCCAGATGGCTTCAGTGCAGAAATCTGTCAGAAATTCAAACAAGAACTAATATCAATTCTCCTCAAAGTGTTTCACACAATAGAAGCAGAAAGATCATTGCCAAACTCCTTTATGAGGCTTCAATAACCTTCTCACCCAAGTGACACAAACACATAACTAAGAAAGAGAACTATAGACCAATATCCCACATGAACATTGATGCAAAAATACACAATAAAATACTGGCAAATTGAGTCCAAGAACATATAGGAGAGATCATCCACAATGATCAAGTAGGCATCATCCCAGGGATGTAAGGATAGTTTAACATACGAAAATCCATCAATGTAATCCACCATATAAACAGACTGAGGGAAAAAAAACCACATGATCATCTCACTAGATGCCGAAAAAGCCTTTGACAAAATCCAGCACCCATTCTTGATAAAGGTCTTGGAGAGATCAAGGATAACAGGAACATACCTAAACATAATAAAATCAATATACAGCAAGCCAACAGCCAACATCAAAATAAATGGAGAGTAACTCAACACAATTATTCTAAACTCAGGAACAAGTCAAGGCTGTCCACTTTCTACATACCTCTTTAATATTGTCCTTGAAGTTATAGCTAGAGCAATAAGACAAGAAATGTAGATCACAAATTGGAAATGAAGAAGTGAAACTCTCACTATTTGCAGATGATATTATAGTTTACATAAGTGACCCAAACAATTCTACCAGGGAACTCCTACAGTTGATAAAACACCTTCATCAAAGTAGCAGGATACAATATTAGCTCAAAAAAAATGAGTAGCCCCACTATATACTGAGAAAGAAATCAGAGAAACATCACCCTTTACAATTGCCACAAACAACATAAAATACTTTGGGGTAACCCTAACCAAACAAGTTAAAGACCTGTATCACAAGAACTTTGAGTCTTTAAAGAAAGAAATTAAAGAAAATACCAGAAAATGGAAGGGTTGTCTCCCATATTCTTGGATAGGTAGGATCAATATAGTAAAAATGGCAATCTTGCCAAAACCTATAGATTCAATGCAATCCCATCAAAATAGCAGCACAATTCTTTACAGACCTTGAAAGAATAATTCTCAACTTTATTTTGGCACAAATATAAACAGGTAGACCAATGGAATGGAATTAAAAACCATGACATTAACTCACACACCTATGAACACCTGACTTTTGACAAAGAACCTAAAATTATATGATGGAATAAAGAAAGCATCTTCAACAAATGGTGCTGGCATAACTGGATGCTGGCATGGAGAAGACTGCAGACCAACCCATATCTATCACCATGAATAAAACTTAAGTCTAAATGGATCAAAGACCTCTACATAAATCCAGCCATACTGATCCTCTTAGAAGGTAGGTGGTACCCTTGAACAAATTGGTACAGGAGACTGCCTCCTGAACATAACACAAGTAGCACAGATACTGAGATCTACATTTAATAAATGGGACCTCCTGAAACTAAGAAGCTTTTGTAAGGCAAAGGACACAGTCAACAAGACAAAATGACAGCCTACAGAATAGGAAAAGATATTCATCAACCCCACATCTGACAGAGGGCTGATTTCCAAAATATGCAAAGAACACAACTAAAACACCAACTAATCCAATTAAAAACTGGCGTACAGAACTAAATAGACAATTTTCAATAAAGGAATCTAAAATGGTTGAAAGACACTTAAGAAAGTGCTCAGCATCCTTAGCCATCAGGGAAATGCATACCAAAAGAAAGCTGAGATACCATCTTACTCCTGTCAGAATGGCTAAAATCAAAAACACCAACAACAGTTTATGTTGGAGAGGATTGGAGAAAGGAGAGTGGGATTGCCAACTCTACAGCCACTTTGGAAATCAGTATGGTGTTTCCTCAGGAAAATGAGAATCAATTCATCACAAGATACATCAATTCCACTCTTAAGCATACACAAAAGATGCACATTCATGCACCAAGGATATCTGTTCAACCATGTTCCTAGCAACATTATTTTTGATAGTCAGAACTTAGAAACAACCTAGATGCCTCTCAACTGAAGAATGGATGGAGAAAATGTGGTGCATTTACACAATGGAGTAATACTCAGCAGGAAAAAAACCAATGGAATCCTGAAATTCTGGGGCAAATGGATGGAACTAGAAAAACCATCCTGAGTGAGGTAACCCAGTATCAAAAAGACAAACAGGGTACGTACTCACTCATATATGGATTTTAGATCTAGAGCAAGGAAGTAGCAGCCTACAATCCATACCACCAGAGAAGCTAGGAAACAAGGAGGACCCTAAGAGAGACATACGTGTTCCCCCTGAGAAGGGGAAAAGGACAAGATCTCCTAAGCTAATTGGGAGCATGGTGGGAGGGGAGAGGGAGTTAGAATAATCCGAAGGGAAGAAGAGGAGAGGAGGACATGAGGGAGCAGGCAATTCAGAATAGAGAATAGCAAGGGAAAAAAAGATACCATCATAGAAAGAGCCATTATAGGTTTAAAGAGAATTCTGGCACTAGGGAAATACCCAGTGATCTACAGGGTTGACCCCAACTAACAATCTAAGCAAAAGTCAAGAGGCTACCTTAAATGCCCTTCCCCTATAGTGATATTGACGACTACCCTATATGCTATCCTAGAGCCTTCATCCAGTACCTGATGGAAGCAGAAGCAGACTCAGCTAAACACTGATCTGAACTTTGGAATCCAGTTGCAGAGAGGGAGGAATGATGAGCAAAGGGGTCAAGCCCAGGCTGGAGAAACCCACAGAAACAGCTGACATGAACAAACAGGTGCTCACGGACCCCAGACTTATAGCTGGGAAACCAGCATAGGACTGATCCAGACCCCCTGAAACAGGATGTCAGTTTGGAGATCTGGACAATCTATAGGGCCACTTGTAGTGGATCAGTATTTAACCTTAGTGCACGAATGGACTTTGGGAGCCCAATCCACAAGGAGGGATACTCTTTCAGTCTAGACACATGGGGGAGGGTCTAGTCCCTGCTCCAAAGGATATGACAGATTTTGAAGATCCCCCATGGAATGCCTCACCATTACTGTGGAGCAGAAAGGTTTTGGGATAGGTGGTCAGTGGGAGGCAGAGGGAACTGAGATTGACATATAAAAGAAGATTGTTTCTAATTTAAATTTTTAAAAACTTATCTATTGAATGATTCATCTGAGATGTTGGTGTCATTTGAGAAGAATAGAAATTTTAGGTAGAGTGGCCCAGCTGAAGGTAGTTCACCACTGACACATTCTTGAAAATTTCCCCTAGCTTCTGGCACCTTCACATCTCCTCCTGCTTCCTGCCCATGTTAAAGTAGAAAATCTCCTGTAAATCACACTCCACTGCCATGATGTTATGCCAACTGTGTGTGGCCAGGCCAGGCAACCATGGGCCAACCTCTCTGAAACCCTGAGCCTAAATAAACCTCTCTGTTGTGTATTTTGTCACAGTGCTGGGAAAAATAATTTATTCTTGGATTTTTGAGTACCTAATAATATGTCTATTTGAGCAACACATTTTGGTATGTGTATATGTAGAAGTTCATAATTTCTGAAAGTAATAAATGATCCATAGGGAAATAGTGAAAGGAAATTGACATATTTGACATAAAGCAAATTGATTTTCTGTCTGTGGTCACTCTAAAAGAGGGATAATATCTTTCTACAGGAGAGAGAACTTGGAGGGGCCTTGGAGATTGTCTAGTCTCATTGCCACTATTTTGTTAGTGGCACTAAATATTTTTTTTTTAATTTTATTCTGAATACGTAGTTCATTATTGTTTTCCAAATGTATCTTTCTTTCCTGGGCGATGTTCTAAGTTTTCACAGCCACTTCTCACCCAAGGATACTAGAATTTCAAAAAATTCTGATCATATCATTAATATAGTGTGCTGGAGTTTATATTCCAGTCTCACTATGCCCCCAGAAGAGCTGTTTCTAACCTGATGTGAGAGCACCGCTAACACTTCCACACTCCCCTTGGTTTAAAGCCCTAGAGGGAAATCTTGGGATCCATTCAGATGTTCCCCACCTCCTTAGCTGCCCAGAGTGCTGTATTTTCCCTCTAAAGAGATAAAGCTTCTCAGGTTATGTCCAAAGAGTTAAGAACTGACACTTCAAATTTGACATTGTCTCAAAGAATTCTACCATGAAAAAATGTCCTCTTTGGATATGAACTGCCAACTCTTTGACCTAATTCATTGATTACTTGCCGTGGGAGATACCAGGTTCCCCCCCCCACACACACACACACTCACAGGGCAATGCAGCACTTAGATCTCCCACAGATAGTGGAAACTACAGATCATGATTTCTAACCAAGGAGGAAAAGAAATGGCACTTGAGCCTGGGAAGAAGGGAGAGGTGAAATAAGGAATAAGGTTAATTGCAAGGGAATCTTTGACTAGAAGCAATGAAATGGTATAAGATCTCTGTACTGAGAGTACAAAGTCACAAATGTGTTGGCTTGCTCCACCAAGCCCAAATATGATATTAGAGATTAAAGCTCTCAGAGTTTATGAATTAGTTACTCCGCACCCCAATTTAAGTTCTTCCATAGAGAACTCCAGCCCCAGGGTTAACACTAGGTTACACTGCAGCCCCAGGTTTAACACTAGGCTACACTACAGTCCCAGGGTTAACACTAGGCTACACTATAGCCCCGGAGTTAAAGCTACACTACACTACAGTCCTGCAGTGCCTTCCAGGCTCACAGCTCTGAGAACAGATGGCACATGCTCAGGGGAGATCGTCACCTTTTTCTGTGGTTGAGGAGCTTCTCTAGCTTAGAAAAGGACTTGTGGGAGCTTTGTGCACATGTGGACTGCACAGGGTGAATTGAGCTCACATTTGACTTTACCTTTGAAGTCAAAAGAGTTGAGCTTGAAAGTCAAGTTAAAAGCTGGAAGTGTGTTTTAGTGTTGCTGCTTATTTTGACAATGAACTAGGGCAGACACCTCTGAAATCTTCATTTCTCTTCTGTAAATGAGGCTCTGCATGATGGATGAGAATCTATGTGATAGCATCCTTGCAGTAATTAAGGGACTAGTATTGGGACATTTTATAAGGCGTGGTTCTTATGTGGCAGAGACATTTCAACAATCCTGAGGATGACCCTTTCATGTGATTTCTGTATTTTTATTTAAATTTTTACTTTGATAATTGTATACATATATTCCATTCTAATTTTGTTCACCCTGCCTTATCTTATCTCCCTATCAGTCCTGTTAAACCCTCCCCTTCCTTGCCCTACAGGTCCTTTTCCCATGTTCCCATATTTCTATGTTTGTGATTCATTGAGTTTGACCAGAGGATGGAGCCAGTAGGGCTTGCCAATGGGTATAAATCTAGAGATTATGCCTCCACTTTCCCCATCATTAGCCAATAGTTCAGCAGGGAGGGGCAGAGGGCTCCGTGAGCCTCCTCCATCCATAATTGGCCCAGTCTTTTGCAGGCCCAATGTAGGTAAGCAAAGTTGGTTACTATGGATCTATGGATTCTGGGGAGAGGGAGGGAAGGAGAGAGAGAGAGAGAAAGAGAGAGAGAGAGAGAGAGAGAGAGAGAGAGAGAGAGAGAGAGAGAGAGAGAATGAGTTCAGTTGCAGAAGAATCTGATTCTCTTCAGCCCTGGCTGTAGTCTACACAGATTTCCATTTATCAAGAACCTACTAATGATGCCACATTTTGTTCTTAAGGACTAATGGAGAAAGAAGCAAAGGGCTGTACATGTAAGTTCAAACCTTCTTCTCTGCCTAAAAGTCTACAAGTCTCCAGAGCAATAAGTACAATAGCAAAATGTCTTTTGTGATTTGTGAGATGTCCTCAGAGATTAGAGGGTTTGAGGGGGATTTTCAATGGCAAAATTCCATTCTCTGTTTTGTCACAAAAATAAGTCCACACTCATAGTTATCTTAGTTATTTCGAGCAAACACCTCCCCCAATCATACTGTTATCTTTATGGTTTAAAGATGAAAAACAGAGGGAGTGAAGAAACACAGCTATTGCCATTATGACATGACAAGGCATTCAGAAGGAAAGAATAGATGTAAAGGAAAATTTTAGTTTGCATGCAAGATAAGATGAAATATTTACATACTGAAAAACCTGACCCTGGCAATGGGCCTTAAGAAATCCATGCACTAAATATGAGGAGACCAAGAAGAGCATTGCAAGGATCAGTCTTCTCATAAGGCCAGAGAAATGGGTGTGAGAAAGCCACTGAGGCATGAAGATCATCTGTCTGTTCCTGCCCTTGACGCTCAGAACCTTCTGGAGAGGTCTGTAGTAAGGTAGCTTCTCACTGAGGCCCATGGTGTCTAAACCATTGACTTACCTGAAAAGAACTGTGATGTTTAATCCGCTTTAGTAATGATAGCACTGGAATAACACACACACACACACACACACACACACACACACACACACACACACACCCCTACCTCCTCCAAAGCCAAAGGCAAACAAAACACGTAAAGCCCACAAATGCTTCCCAATGAACATTTGTAATGAGAAAAGGGGTACTAGAAACTTTATTGTAGCTAGATCCTGCATCCATGGAGATAAACAGATTAAGAAATGGAATAAAGGGAGTGGTGGCCTCAGGGTAAGATCCCACCTAGCTAAGTTTCCAATTTGTGAAAAGAAATTTTAAAAACTTGAAAAAATTAAAGAATTACATAAAAACATGCATTTAATCCAAGCACTTGGAAAGCAGAGGCTTGTAGATCTCTGATTTTGAGGCCAGGCTGGTCCACAGAGAAGGTTCCAGGACAGCCAAGTTTAGGCACTGAAGGACAGAGAGCTGGTAAGATATAACTGAACAAGGGGACCATGTTCCAGCCCCAGCAAATAACACTGCTTGGCAGATTAGGCCGAATGGTTCTGGCTTTAGAGTTAAGGATAGAAGAAACAGGCTATGGAATTTACCCCCATATCTAAGGAAAGTCACTCATGCCAGGCAGAGGTGTTCCTGAATGGAGGCTCAGGTAGTTCATTACATGAAATTATGAAATTGAAGCCTGGATTACCTTGCAGAACACAAGATGTTAGAGATGCCAGAGTCATGGGATACCTGCCAAGGAGAGCTGCTAACAGGGAGTGGAATCAGCCCAAGAGAGAGAAGTATGCTACAGTTAACAAAGTCAAATTGAGTTGAAGATTCAAAGAGCATTTTGACATCAGATTTGGAGATTCAGAGTTGGAGTTTGGCCAGCTGGTTTTCAGTCTTGCTTTCTTTCAGTATTTCTTCACTATGCTCCCTTCCCTATGTTTTGAAATGGTAATGTATATCCTGTACCATTATATGTTGGAAGTATGTATTCTGTTTTTTTTTTTTTTATAGGGGATTACAGTTAAGAGATTGCATGGATCTGAGAAGAGACTTTGGACTTTTAAATATTACTGAGATCTTAATAAATTTTGGGGACTTTTGATGGTGGACTAAATGCATTTTCATCATGATATTGTTAAAAGACTATGGGGGTCAGGGAATGAAATGGTGGTAGTTTGCATGTAATTGGACCCATAAGCTTGTAGGGAATGACATCATTGTAGGTGTGGTTTTGTTGGAGTAGGAATAGTCTTGTTAGAGGAAGTGTGTCACTGTGGGACTGGGCTTAGGCCTGGAACTTTGCTGGTAGCTCACTGGCACACTTGCAGAGGTCTACCAGCCTTTGCCTCCTATATTTTTCATTCTTACTGAGACTACAGTTCTCTGTCACAATCTGGCTTCTTATATGGTTTCTGAGACTTAAACTTAGGCCTTCATACTGTGAAGCAAACACTTTACTGATTACATGATTTCCCCATTTTTACGAAATATTAACACTATGAAAATATTAATAACCATAGACAAAAACTACCAAAATATGTGTGTGTGTGTGTGTGTGTGTGTGTGTGTGTGTGTGTGTGTGTGTGTGTGTGTGTGTGCATGACGTCTATGGGGTGATTCTAATAGTTTTTTAAAATGTTTGTGACTAATGTTGGAAAAGGAAACTGTTCCACGGAACGCTGCACAGAGGCCTCAAAACATTTTAATGATTTTATAGAACACATGTGAACCTCATCTTGGCACACTATCAGTGCAGATCTGCTAGCTACTTAAAACCATGAATAATGGAGGAAAGGCACCAGGAAGCAGATGACACCTACCTGCTCCATGTGAGACTGAAGAGACTAAGCACATTCAGTCTAGTGGTGTTAGAACCCTAAAGACATTAAGATCAAAGTCAGCAAACAAATCCAGAGGCTAGGCAGAACCAAATGTAAAATTGCTTTATCAAATTGCTTAGTCTCAACACAGGACACACAGTACCAGGCTCATTCACAGCTTAAATTCACAACCACATAAGCAAATATGAGGCCAGACCAGAATGCATGGTAAAGGACAGCTAATGCCGTACTAACAGTCAATTTATGCCATGAATACTTTCAACATTAAGATAGATGATAGGCATATAGGGAGGGGGGACAAATGACATAAGGTGTGTTTAATGAAGTCTGAAAGCATCATATTATTTTATAATTACCTAAAATTATACACAACACATATGAGTGCCTCTGTCTGTCTGTCTGTCTGTCTGTCTGTCTGTCTGTCTCTCTCTCTCTCTCTCTCTCTCTGTGTGTGTGTGTGTGTGTGTGTGTGTGTGTGTGTGTGTGTATGTGTGTGTTTATGATAAAGTTGTACTGCTTAGGGTGACAATAATTCCAACAAAAATAATAGATTATCTAACAGAAACCCCATTACCAGGCTTGTGAAATATCTGATTTAGTTATTGGTCAGGGGAGTCCAAGTGACCCCAAAACAGCAGGGGCTATGGCTATTGCCCTTAGTTGCCTCTCCGAGGTTGAAAGTAAATCTTTGTTACTGAAGTCACTTCACACTTCAGACACAAGATTGAGATAAATCTACGATACGACTCCTGTGTCTAAAGCTCAGGGCCCATCCCAGAAGATAGGGTTGAAAGAGTGTAAGAGTCAGTAGTCAGGAAGTTTTCTGTGAGATGCTGTCTCTTAGAAATGACAGAGAAGCTACATCCATGATATCTCAACAATATGGTTGCTTAAACATGACCTGCACAGTGACAGCATCAACAGACATGCTAACATGGAAGGAGAACTCTCAAGGGGTGTGGGCCCTAAACAAAGAACTACAGACAACTAATGACAGCTGAGAGAGAGGGGAAATCAGCCTCTCCCAGTGATGGGTCCCCTGATTGTTTATCCAATACAAAATGGTCAGCCCTGAGATTATATACAAAGAAGACATAATAAAGACCCTCAGCAGATGGTACTTATGTGTTTATGCATAAACATGTAACACTAATAGTCAAAGAAAATAGAAGTCATCTGAATGAAAACAAATGAGGGGGAAACATGGGAGAGCTTAGAGGGAGAAAAGGGAAGGGGGAGTAATGTAATTGTATTTTAAGTTAAAATACTAAATAATACTTTAAAAAGGCATGCAATAGGCAAGAAGAGGGACATACTGACTGATATCCTATGTGTTAAAATGCTTGTACATTGGATCAGGGATAGAAAGAATTATTCAGTGACAACGATTTCAAAGCAAACCACCAAAGTGACAGAAGTGAAAAAACTCATTGCCAAACTTAGAGAAAAGAATGGGAGGTGCTGAGCAAAACAAGCTTAACCTAACAAAAAACGGAGGAAATAAAGAAAGGGAAAGTACCAAGGGATGGGGTTTAGATCCATACTTGGGAAATTGTTGTTGGATCCCCAAACAAACATAAAAACCCAGAAGAATGGGAGAAACAGTATAGGGAAAGATGGGCACAGATAAGACTAAAAGATAGAAGTCAAGATACAGAGGGGGCATATTTTTAAATCTCCATGATCCTCTTTTCTGTTCATCTACACATTTGCAAATCACTTCTCTAGTCTATTGGTGAGCTATTTGACATTTTTTAGCCATACTGTTATACCATGTGTGCTGTGTGTGTGTGTGTGTGTGTGTGTGTGTGTGTGTGTGTGTGTGTGTGTGTGTGTGTGTGTGTGTGTGTGTGTGTGTGTTTATGAATTTTGATTTTAGGTTATTAGTGCTTAAATCTTAGTGAGAGCTAGATGATCAGCTCTTCTCATCACCGCTTTAGAAAGCCTTCCTGCTCACAGTTCTTTATTTTCACTGTGAATCCACCTGTCTGACATATTGGCTGTTTATCTTTCTTCATTTCCTCAGATGCTGTCATTCTTTCATTTCTCATTGTTCTTGATCAATTTGTTTTAGACACTCTCCTTCCCTAGGCTTTACGATGTACATGATACCCTTGTTTTAATTTAGGAAGTTTTCTTTCTGTTTTTATAAAATGTAGCAACTGCCTATACAATTAGGGTTTACTATGAAATATTTCATTTTCTATATATGTAAGCCATGTTAACAAAGTCTCCATTGTGGAGGACATAACAAACATCCTAATGCTTCTTCTTTCTTTCTTAGCAACACTAATTCATTATCCCATTTTCTTGGTTCTTATAGTATTTAGCTTTGGGGAAATAAGTATGGCCTTTACATTATTTTTAAGCTCTTTATGTATTGACTTGGCTGTAATGTAGGAAACAAAGTTTACTTAATTCTTAGATTGCTTTAACTATGCCTATGTTATGTATATATGTTTCTCATTGTGTTGGTTTTACATATAATCTTCAAGAGACATAGTAAGTGGTTCTCCCAGTTCAAATGGTAAACCATTCTATATATTATACTCTTAAAATTTGAAACTCAATAATATTTTTGTTTTTCTAAAAACAAATACATTTTAAAAGACAGGCTATTCTTCTACTGAAAAGTTAACTTAGGATTTCAAGAAAAAAGTCAGAGAGAATACAGGTGTTTATAACATAGAAAAGACTAAACTGAAGCAAAGAACAGACAACTCAACAGTTATTATAGAATATTGCTGGTGCTAAACTTCTACTTCTTTATTGTGGGAATATTATGAATGTGGTATTAGAAGTGTTGCAAGACAAAGGTGCTATCCACTCAGTGAGTTAAGCAGACTTGCCTTGCCTCACCTACACAGTGACAGGGAAACACATTTCTGTTCATTCACTGGGTTATTAGATACCCATTCTTAAACACATTTTCAAGACTGCCTGACAAGCAGCCAAGAGCCACAGCCTAAACTGCTGCTGCTCAGGTAAGCACATTTGCATTTTACAGTAAGTAGAAGACACACTTTCCATTGGATTTTTTTTTTTTTTTTACCAGAGACTCTCTTTGCATCTCATGTAAGCCCCCTCCACAAGAAAACAGTCCCCTGATATTTGTTATTTTGGAATGAAGGCCACCCCAATTTGATCTGAGCTTAATTTGTGATGTCAGGGCCAGTCTCAGTGCTGCCGGGTAGCCATTGCTAGGGCAGAGGGAGTTCGGGTATGTTTCTTTGACGTCACGTATGGCCAGCTTAGGATAAACTTGAAGACATAACTATTCAGTAGTGCTTGCCATATATTGATCCTCAATGCACAGACAGTTACTAGGCAGGGTTTGTTTTCTACTGTTTTTAAATAAGCGATTATAACCATATCTTTATTTCAGTGCTGTATTATTCTTTCATACTTGTATTACCATAAGATCTCCTCCTTACTTTACTGGGAATGAGGTATGACATAGCCCACTGTTTTCTTTTTAGTATTGCTCAATAAGAATGTTAAATATTTCAGAATATTAGCTATTGCCTGTGTGCTTATAACCAGAGATATAGACCTAGTGTTCTTCCAATTTCCAAAGTTTAGCCACCTTAAGTGACATGCCATCAAGGGAGATGATGTTTACATACCAGCCCACCCTCCTAATACAGTCTCCTCTATATGTGTTAAAACCGACTTTATTTCTTCCGAGGGTGAGATGGTTCTCAATCAATATGTCCATTGTGTTGGCGAAATGCAAATTGGCTCTCTGCCAAGTTATGCCCCAGACATGAGTCCTGTGTCTCCTCCCCTAGTGAATTCAGCCTTTCTTACAGTACTCAGGTGTTTAATCACTTCATGTCCACACAGTGTCACCATGAGCCACAGGAAGCTGTACCACATTGCTGTTTTGATTGTGTACTCTCCTTACTGGTTTGTTTTTGAAAGGTTTAGCTGAGCCCTTAGCCCAAAGCCTGTCTCCTTTACACATGTTGTACAGAAGTACGTAGGAATTTCTCCAAGAGGCATTCTAATGAGTGCTGGAAATGGGACAGATTTTAGAGTCAGTTTGGTGTGCTCATGAGATCCAGCTTTATCGCTCACTTATAGAGCAACCTGGCAATGTTCACTTCTCAAAATCAATTCCTCATTTAGAAATCTGCATGCTGGATTTGTGTCACAATTGTAGAAATTAAAAATAAAAGCAAGCAACTAGAAAATTTGTAACAACTAACTCTCATATGTAGATGGGTGAACAAAAGAAAGGGTTTTGTAGAAAAAAAAAAGCCGTAGCTAAACTTAATAAAGAAAAACACTTGTTAGCATGAGAATGATACTTCCAGAATTTTTATTTAGTTTTAACATTCATGTTGCTATTATTTCATAGGAAATGTCACAGGGGTTTTGTTTTAGATGTCTTCAAGCCAACAGTGGCCATGTATTTAATAAGTGTGAAAACTGCTCGGCACCCTGGGAAAATCTGTACAGTATGCACAGGTCTGGCACTTGAGACCATAGGAGCTAAAACTAAAAGGAAAGTAAGGGCACACAGGCTGAGAACACTGTCAGAAAAACACCCTAAAAACTGAAAAGTGCTTTGCAAATTGAAAGAAAGGAAGGATTCAGATCTGCTGGAACCCTAGCACTTTAGAGAGGAAAATGTATTTGAACTAGATGTAGTAAGATGCACAGAAAACCAAAAAGAAGGCATGAAGAAAGGAACTGTGGAAAAAGGAAGTATGGTTTAATGACCTGTCAGTCTGTAACAGGCCACTGAACAATGGTGGTCCCCTAGATCACAACAGAACTGGGAAATTGGGGTAAATCCGTGATGCTCATCATCGTACCATTCCTATTACCTGTAGGCAGTGATGCTGTGGAAACACACCATCCAGCTTCCAGTCAGCAGAGAAAAGTATGCACAAAGCCATGGCATACATTATACTTGACAATGACTTGTAGTTTGATACATTTGCCTGCGAATTTCAAGGTTCCATTTTTTTCCCACTGAGTAGTACTCCATTGGGTAGATGTACCAAATTTTCTCTATCCATTCTTCAGTTGAGGGGCATCTAGGGTGCTTCCAGGTCCTGACTATTAATAGAATCTTGTAATTCTCAGAAAAATGGATGGAACTAGAAGAAACCATTCTGAGCGAGGTAACCCAGTTACACATACACACACACACACACACAAAAAAAAAAACCAAACATGGTATGTACTCATTCATATATGGATTATAGACATAGAGCAAAGGAATACCAGCCTCAACCCTCACTGCCAAAGAAGCTAAGAAACAAGGAGGAGTCTAAGAGAGACATGCATTGTCCCCCTGAGAAGGGGAAAGGGACAAAATCTCCTGAGCTAATTGGGAGCATGGGAGTAGGGGAGAGGGAGCTAGGAGAATGAGAAGTGAAGAAGAGGAGGGGTGAGGAGGACAGGAGGGAGCAGGAAGGTTGAGTTGGGGGAAGAATAGAAGTGAGCAAGATAAGAGATACCATAATAGAGGGAGACATTATAGGTTTAAAGAGAATTCAGGCAATAGGGAAATGTCCAGAGATCTACAAGGATGACACCAACTTTGCACAATTGGTCTTCTTCTTTCTCCTTACTTAGATTCTGGGGTTTGAACTTAGGTCATCAGGTTTGCACAGCAAGTGTCTTACCCACTGCACCAAATCCAGCACATGGCTGGATTCTTCCATGCAGATTTTCAGGACTGTACTGAGATCTTCATACTCTCAGAGCAAGCACTTTACCAAGTGCTTGTAACAGTTTCCGAGTGGATGCATATAGAATTTTCCTCACAGCTACTCTAACCAATTACTAAACTTGAGAAAACCGTGGGAACCTCTGAATTTCTAGTCATTTGTTAAGAATTATACATGGCCTATGTCCCCTGTCTGTGTCCAGTATTTGAAGCAGGGAAGTCTTATCTGCACTTGGGTCATTTAAACACATCCCTCAACATCTATAGAACTCCCTGTGCATGTTAAGACTCTATGAATGTACAAGTCTCTTACACAAAGTGGCATGGCATCTGCATGGCATCTAAGCATCTCTTCCTGCATGTTTTAAAACACTTGTGAGTTGCTTACAATGCAAACCCCAAGTCAATATCTATAATAATGTACTATTTAGGGAATTATGACAATAATAAAAATATGACAGTACAGATGTGTTTTTCCTTTATTGAAATTTATTAATATGCTTTTGGTTGAATCTGAGCATATAGAACCCACTGACAGAGAAGGCTGATAATACAAAATTTTATTGGATGACAGTGGGTAAAACCTAAGAGTTGAGGTCCTGAGAAAAAGGCTTTTGCTTACTGGTGTCCTAAAACATGAATACACACACTCATGTCCAGACCCCAGCACACACACCTGAATTTCAAATGAGCAAGGCTTTAAAAGGACAGACATAATTGTATTCCATGGGGCTTCTAGGCATCTGGCCTTGTTTAAAAGGGCATATGAGGAGAATTATCATTTTTTTAATAGCATCTAGCCTTGAACTTTCCCATAAGTGTGGTCAGGGAGAGATTTCCCAAGGAATTTTGCTCTGGATAGTATATATATCTGATTTCTCGGAAAAGCCAAAAAAGTCCGAGAAATAAAGAATACTCTAAGGACACAGAGATGCTCTGAACTGCAGTGTCACACATTCTGCATGACAACATAATGCATATGAAAAGAGTCAGCTCTCTGGGATAACAGTCAAATTTGGGGAAAAATACTGGCTCAGAGTAGGCAGACCTCATTCTCCCAAGGAAGCTTGCTTTTCTTAGCCCACAGTGGATTTAAAGTTATGGCCTGAGTGGATATTCCCAGCTCAGTTGATTTCTCATGAGCCATATATATTCACATCCCAGACAAGATCATTTTCAGTTTTCAACACTTTAAGTTCTGGGAAGAGAGAGAGAGTTAAAGTATGTGAGAGCACTCACAGTCAGGGCGGGGGGCGACATGACACATAGACATAGTTGTTCTAGAAGCAATAAAACTACTAGGGTAATAAAGAGAATTGAGGGTTCAGCTGTTCTAAAGCCTCAGACATTGTGTTCTATTAGTTATTATAGAGTGGCCCAGCATTGATTCCACTGAAGAATAGCACAGCTGCATTTGGCTCATCGGGGTAGGCAATCATTTCTGAGGCTACACATGAAGATGAACAGCCTTCAAAGCACTTGTTTTCTTAGAAAGTACTTTTATCACTGCAGAAGACACATCAAATCTTAAGTATGTCTCAGACACAAGGGTGAGCACAAGGCCCCTTGCCTCAAAGATTCTCAGTCTTGTCACAAGTGTCTTATGGGTGTGCTAACAGATGCATCACCGGGAAATATTGCTGCCAAAACTCATGAATGAACTCTTATCATGGCAAAAAACAAAGCCTAGGAGTATTGAAAAATCCATAGTATATTCTCATTAAAGTAAATACCGATGCCAAGTCTAGGAAGCATTTTCTTCAGTTTTTTTGCAACTGTGAATTGTCTTTCTTCTGTTCATTTGGATTACAAAATGTATGTGAGGCAGAGAAGTACAGCTACATCAATGTTAAAACAGGCTGTTGGGGCAGCAAAAGAATGGGAAAAGATATTCTATAACACTGCATCTGAGAGAGGGCTGATTTCAAAAATTTACAAAGAACACAAGAAGCTAGTCATCAAAACACCAAATAATCCTGTTAAAAAGTGGGGTACAGAACTAAACAGACAATTCTCAATAGAGGAATCTAAAATGGCTGAAAGACACTTAAGAAAGTGCTCAATATCCTTAGCCATGAGGGAAATGCAAATGAAAACAACTCTGAGATAGCATCTTGCTCCTGTCAGAATGGCTAAAATCAAAAACACCAATGGCAGTCTATGCTGGAGAGGATGTGGAGAAAAAGGAACACTCCTCCACTGCTGGTGGGAGTGCCAACTCATACAGCCACTTTGGAAATCAGTATGGTGATTCCTCAGGAAAACGGGAATCAGGATACTTCAAAATTCAGCAATTCCACTCTTAGGCATATACCAAAGGGATGCACATTCATATGACAAGGATATTTATTCAACTATGTTCATAGCAGCATAATTTGTAATAGCCAGTACCTGGAAGCAACCTAGATGCCCCTCAACTGAAGAATGGGTAAAGAAAATGTGGTACATTTACACAATGGAGTACTACTCAGCAGAAAAAAACCAAAAGAGTGGAAATACAAAATTTGCAGGCAAATGGATGGAACTAGAAGAAACCCTCCTGAGTGAGGTAACACAGTCACAAAAAGACAAACATGTATGTATCCATTCATATATGGATATTAGACATAGAGCAAAGGATTACCAGCTTACAATTCACAGAGCCAGGGAAGCTAGGAAGCAAGGAGGACTCTAGGAGAGACATACATGGTCCCCCAGAGAAGGGGAAAGGGACAAGATCTCTTGGTAAAATTGGGAGATTGGGTGGAGGGGAGAGGGAGCTAGGAGAAAGAAAAGGGGAGAAGAGGAGGGGTGAAGACATGAGGCAGCAGGAAGGTTGAGTCGGGGGAAGAATAGAGGAAAGCAAGACAAGAGATACCATATTAGAGGGAGCCATTATAGGTTTAAACAGAAATCTGGCACTTGGGAAATGTCCAGAGTTCTACAAGGATGACCACAACTAAGAATCTAAGCAATGGTGGAGAGGCTACCTTAAATGCCTTTCCCTTATAATGAGACTGATGACTACCTTATATGCCATCCTAGAGCATACATCCAGTAGATGATTGAAGCAGAAGCAGACATCCACAGCTAAACACTGAGCCAAACTCCTAGAATCCAGTTGCAGAGAAGGAGGAGTGATGAGCAAAGGGGTCAAGACCGGGCTGGAGAAACCCACAGAAACAGCTGACCTGAACAAGGGAGAGCTATGGACCCCTGACTGATAATCAAGAAAACCGCATAGGACCAACCCAGACTCCTTGCATGTGTGTGTCAGTTAGGAGGACTAAGGAATCTGTGGGGCCTCTGGTAGTGGATCCATATCTATCCCTAGTGTACAAATGGACTTTGGGAGCCCATTCTACATAGAGGCGGTATTCTCTCTGCCTACACACACAGGGGGCCCTGCTCCAAATGATGTCACAGACTTTGAAGATCTCCCATGGAAGGCATCCCCTTCCCTGAGGAGCAGAAAGGGGATGGGATAGGAGGTCAGTGAGGGGCAGAGGAGGAGGGGAGGGAGAGGGTACTGGGATTGACATGTTAAACGATATTGTTTCTAATTTCAATAAAAAAAATCTAAAAAATAAAAAAAAATAGGCTGTTGGATTTTCTTCAGTGATTCCATATCCTTTTTTTCTCATCTATAAAATGGATGCAAAAATATGTTCACCTCATATATTTGGTATAAGTACCAGAAGACAAATATACCCATCCTGATAGCAGGACTCTTTCCCGAACTATGGAGTGCCACTATTAAAGGGGTTCAGGTTCCTTATATAAAATGTTGTCTAATTTGCATATAATAAGAATACATCCTTGCATTTACTTTAAGTATCTCCAGAGTATTCATAATTACCAGTCAGGTCCATACAGTGGGAAAAGTCTCACTGTGATGAGGTGCAATTGTTTACCAAGCAGTTTTGATTGGCAATGTTTGAAACCATACAACTTGAATGTGCTGTTACAGAGGCCAACTGTGGTTGTAAAACCTGATAAAGAGTAGCTTAACCTTAGAGGACTGTTTTCAAAGGGCAGTTGTCTGCTCCTCCTTGCTTCCTTTTCTCCAGTGTGTATGGGAGGCAGGGGCACGGGGGAAGTCAGGGATGTAGATAAAGGAGTGTGCTCTGTAAACAGAAGTGTCATCCTTGTAGATGGCTACACTACTGTAACTTGTGAACAGTGTGTTTTCATTCTCAGAGCAGGCCACGGGTAAAAGATATTGATCCTTGTATTCCATGATCTCAGTCTCTGGTCACATTTCTCAAACAGAACCTGCATCAGGAGGAGCTAGACAAGATGACTGATTTTCTAAAGTTCTCTGCTTTTAACTGTTAACCTGTAGCAAGACCAATGATGGCCTAGTAAGCAAAGATTAGAAGCATTCGTGGTGGTTAACCCTTAGTGCACATGGATCAGGCCAGACTTTGGTCCTTTAATAAGCTTTCTCAGACTATAGTTTGTTTAGTACATCCAGCCTTCTGCTGCCTTAAAACCAAATAGGTCTTAATTCTACAGTTTCATCTTGAAAGTGCCCCAAAGACCATCTGCTGAAGGCTTGGTCTCAAGCCTGTGGCAATAATGGGAAGCAATGCAATCTTTAGGAAGGAGGAACTATCAAAGAAAGTTCAGTCATTGTGAGTGTGCTTGAAGAGATCTGTGGATGCTGGTTCCTCTTATTATGCTACACTGTGCCATTATAGACCTGAAGCAAGAGGGCCAAGCAGCCAGAGAATGAAACTTCTGAAACCAAGCAAGCTTTTCCTCTTTTTACTGTATCAGATATTCTGTTGCATTAGTGGAAATTTAAGACATTACTTACAATCTATCAGAAACTGCAGTGTGTGTGTGTGTGTGTGTGTGTGTGTGTGTGTGTGTGTGTGTGTGTGTGTGTAGAAGATATAGAAGAAATATTAGATGTCAATTTCCCAGAAGAATGGACTTCAACTTTAACTTGGAGGATTTATCAAATCATGATCTGCTTCATGGGTCCCCCATTGAGGGTCTTGGGTGGGACAAGGCTGTCAAGGTCTACATTCCTAGTGATGTGGTTTCTGTTGGTGTAGCCTGAAGACCTCTCTAGTGGATCTGCTCTCATTTATGGTGGAGCTTAAAGACAGGGCATTTGTAACTCTTTACATATACATTTTGGTGAATAAAATAGAAATTTTAGAATTGAAAAATGTAATAAACAAAATACAGAGTTTAGCAGTTGGACTCAAAGATAATGTGGAGGGAAAAGAGGGGGAAAATCAGTGAATTGGGAGACAAAATAGAAATTAATCAAGACAAGGAGAGAAGACAGAAACTATTAGACAAGAGACTTTAGTACACATGAGATTGTTAAACGAAATTATGAGGATCTGGAACCCAGAAAGAGAAGGAAAAGTACAAGGTAAAAATGTGTTAAGAAGTGTTGACAACAAAGTCTCCACTTTGTACTTAGCATGTACATGCATCTCTGGTCTTAAGACCATAAAATTTTTTAAAATTTATTTTTATTTAAATTAGAAACAAGCTGGCTTCACATGTCAATCCCAGCTCCATCTCCCTCTCTTCTTCCGTCACCAACTCCCCACTCTATTCTCCCTCTGCTACCCAGGGAGGGTGAGGCCCTCCATGGGGGATTGCCAAAGTCTGTCATATCATCAGGGGCAGGGCCTAGGCCCTCTCCCATGTGTCCAGACTGAGAGAGCATCCCTCCATGTGGAATGGTCTCCCAAAGTCCATTTGTGTGCCAGGGATAAACACTGGTCTACTACCTAAGGCCCCATAGATTACCGAGGCCTCCTCACTGACACCCATGTTCAGTCCCATGTTGGCCTCTCAGCCATCAGTCTGGGTTCCCTGAGCTCCCCTTTGGTCAGGTCAGCTGTTTCTGTGTGTTTCTCTAGCCTTGCCTTGACCCCTTTGCTCTTCACTCCTCCCCCACTGCAACTGGGTTCCAGGAGTTGAGTTTAGTGTTTAGCTGTTGGTATCTGCCTCTGCTTACATCAGCCACTGGATGAAGCCTCTAGGGTGGCATACAAGGTAGTCATCAATCTCATTATCAGGGCAGGGCATTCAAAGAAGTCCCTCCACTATTGCCCATATCACCACTTGGTCTCATTCTTGTAGATCTCTGGAAATCTCCCTGGTGCCAGATCTCTCCTCAACTCTATAATGGCTCCCTCTATTATGATATCTCTCATCATGCTTTCCTCTATTCTTCCCCAACTCAACATTCCTGCTCCCCCATTTCCTCCCCTCCCCTCCCCTTCTCCCCCTCTTTTTCTCCCAGCTCCCTCTCCCCTCCCCCCATGTTCCCAATTTGCTCAGGAGAGCCTGTCCCCTTCCTCTTCTCCAGGGTACTATGAATGTCTCTCTTAGGGTACTCCCTGTTTCCCAGCCTCTCTGGTGGTGTGGATTGTAGGCTGGCAATCCCTTGATCCATATCTAAAATCCATATATGCATGTGTATATACCATGTTTGTCTTTTTGTGACTGGGTTGCTTCATTCAGCATGGTCTCTTCTAGTGCCATCCAAGACCATACACTTTTGAATTATCACATCTTCTCCAGGAAACATCTTCTCCTCTTTCATTATGAAGTTCCTTTTGATCATAGGTTTTCTCTGATTTTTAGCATAAGAGGTCAAGATTTTTTTAGTGTCAGCATGATGCATTCTTCCAACTTCTAGTTTTAACCAGTTACATTTCTACTTAAAATTCTCCCTTGTAGGAAATATCCATGTGGAGCTTGCTATCTGCCTAGCCTGCAATCTTATAATTTTAAATCCATTGTTAGACACTTATACCTAACATTACTTTGATATAATTAATTTTTAATCTTCTAGCTTGCTAACTGTGACTTACTATCCATGTATTATTTTCTTGATTTTGATTTCTCTGTGCTGCCTTATGGATTAACTGTTGTTCATGACTCCATTTATCTTGTTTGTTAGTTTATTAGTTCTAAGTATGTATTGTCTTTCTGTCAAATGGCTTTACAACACTTAATGTATAGTATAATGGTATAGAAACTTTACTATTCTATTTGGTCTCATTTTTCTTAATCTTTAGTTTTCTTTTCTTTTTAAATCAATATTAAGAACAAATTTAGATGTACAGAAAGATAGAGAGTTCCTATATCACTTACATTCAGTTTCCCCTATGATTATGATAAAAGGGTTATTGCTATTGGTTCTGGAGATTAAAGGCAGGATCTCACACACTCTAAGCCCATGGCCCTTTTGAAGAATCATTAACAAAAGGGACAAGCCTAAGACTTCTTTCCCTCTCACCTGGGGAACCACAGACTACCTGACTGTAAGCACCAACTCTGAGGGCTACTCATCACCCACATGGCATGCAGTCTCCTCATTCTTTCTGAAACTTGTAAGAGAACACTTGCTTTGTCCTATGGGACTTAACTTTCCTCACAGCCCCCACCACCCTGCTGTCAGTTGCTACTCTAAAAAATCTCATAGGCCAAGGTTGGGGGATGAAGTTGCATTATTGATTCAACTTATTGATGTTGGCATGTCATCTGGGGAGTAGGCACTCTCCATCGACAGAATAAGAAAGTGTGTGTTTGTAACTGTTGTATACTGAGATGTATTTATGAATATTTCCATGTAACAATGTGTACATAGCACTAAGCCTAAGTTAGTACTTCTGTCTTAAACTCTGATGACCTGTTACCACATGGGCCAATCAGTGTGTGTTCTTCTTTACCTGTAATTTCCCGTTCCAGCATTAAGAAACCTGAATTCTGGGTCTGGAGAGATGGTTCAGCAGTAAATAGCACTGGATGCTCTTCCATAGGACCTGAGTTTGATTCTCAGCACCCACAATGCAGCTGACACTTGTGCACAACTCCAGTTCAAGGACATCTATTGCCTTCTTCTGACCTCTACAGTCATGAAGCATTCAAATGGTTCATACATGTAGGCCAAACACTATATGCATAAAATGAAAATAAATACATACATGCATATTCTAATATTACCCTTCTGCTCTCCTTTTTCATTTGTGTAAATTCCAGTTTCTATATGGTATTTTTCCTTTTCTGCTTAAACAACTGTTCATAGATGGCTTAGTACAAATTTCCTGGCAATGAGGTTTTAATTTTTTATGTCTGAAAATGTCTACAGTGCCTTCATTTTCCACAAGTGCTTTTGATGGTTATCTAATTATAGATTGACAGATTGGTTTAGAAACTTTTGTTTGTAAGAAGTCACAATTCTCTGTAGTCCTGTGGCTTGCAGGGCTCTGTCAAGTTTTTGTCTTGCCTTTGCTCCTCCCTGTATGGGCCTCTCCCTCTCTGCTTTCCTTTAGGATTTTCCCTTTGCACTGGTTTTTAACATTGTATTATAAAATACCTTGGTACAGTTTTCTTCATGTTTTCTTGTTGTTGGGGTTTACTGACCAATTTAGATCTACAGATTTATAGTTTTCATATAATTTTCAAATTCCCCTTCATACTCTTTAAATTGTTTGCTTTTGCCATTTCCTTTCTCTTCTGTCTGGGGACTCAAACTTCACATGTATTTATGTACTAAGTTTTCTCACACATTATGGGTCTTCTTTTACTTCTTTTTCTTTTCTCTGTGTTAACCTTTTTTGTTTTTTTATTACAGTTCTGAATTATTCTGATTGCTGCCTTGGTATTTACCCATCTATGACTCCTTCTCTGATAATAGTATCCAGTATGTATTTTTCCTTTCAGAAATTGCCATTTTCCTCATCCAAAACTTTTATTTTGGTCAGTTTTTATATCTTCTTAACCTACTATACTTAGATTCTTTTCCATCTTTCCTCCAGTTTATGGGATCTATGAAGCAGCAATAAATGCTTTCAGGCCCTTCTCTGCTAATTCTGCAATTCTTAGATCTGGTTTTATTGGTTACACTTATGTTTCATTGTAAATCACATGCTCTTGCGTTGTTGAAATTATATTGTCTTTCAATTGTTAGTTAGAGGACTGGATGGTAAGCATTGTGAATTTTCTATACTGGGAGCTAGACTTTCATCTAATACTGGAGAATGAGCCCAGAACCCCATGTGTGCTGGGAAAGTGCTATGCTATCCAACTGTTTTCCCCAACCCTTATCTCTTAAGTTTGGTTTTGAGACAGCTAAGTTATTAAGAAATAACTCAATGTCTTCAAGTCCGGGTTTTAAAACTCAGTGAGGAAGACTGCAGGAATAGTTGATCTGTTTTCATCTTTTCCCACTAACTTTTTGAACAGAGTCAATCAGCAGATTGGAACTCTGACTGGTGGGAACAGGAAATAATCCATCCACACAGGAATTCCAAATAATATTCCCCCAATCATTGGGGCCATTTTGTTCTTGGTCTTAATAGTTTCTCTATATGCACATGCAGATTGACACTCAGGTGATGATTTGAGACAAATACCGAGACTCCCCTGAGTCCTCTCCACTGCTCTTGCCTCTGTTCCTCTCACTGGAAACTCCTGACCCTCTGGACTTCCAGTTCCACCTCTTCAGCCCAGAGAGATGAACCTTCGACTTGCCAAATCTCCCAGTGCTGTTGAAACTGGGACACAAAGCAGGGCATTCAGCTTCACTTTATTTTGTGAAGTTCACTGACTGTTCTTTCTATGTCGGGTATTGAACAGCTGGAAACCATCATGGCAGACACATTGCTCATTTCAGGGGGAAAGGTAAATCTTCTCCCCACAGATCCTCATTTACCACAAGTGGTTGCCCCATTGCTAGTTTTGAACAGCCAGAGTTGACTCTACCACTTGTCCAGTAATAGCATAGACAGATGAACAGGAAAATTAACCTGAGATTGGGACACTTTTAAGTGGGATGTGTCCTCAGAAATACTTGACCCCTGTATGACTTTTGTCCTGTGCTTGTGAACATATTTCTCCTGAGGTGAAAGATCATCCAGATCCCAGCACAGAGCTTAAATTAATCTCTCCACTATCTACAGACTTGATAGGGAACTAATATTTTCTGTTTCTTGTTAGGTTTCATCCAGAAGGTTTTTTTCTCATGTAAGAGCTCAGATTTAACAGAAGCCTACAGTCCACAGGGATGTTTATTACTTCATCCCACCCACACTCCCACAGGGCTCCCACTTATTCCTGAGAATTTTGTACTTGACTCGGGATGTGGATATGCTCATTTATTTTGGCTTTAAGTGACCTTCCTCAATTCATCTAAATATCACAGTATGTTGGCAGATACTCTCCATAGACTCTGGCTAAGGAATGTGGTTGTTTTCCATTATCACTGCAAATAAAATGTTTTTTTGTATATGTATATTTGTTGTTCTTTTGGGTTGGTTTCTGCAAAACTTGTAGATTTCAGTATTAAATCACTGTCATTACAAACCCTTCCAATTACCATGTGCCTCATCCATCAATGTCTGAAACCTCAACCACCTTCTGAAATATGAAGGGCAAAGGGAAATAGTCAGTTAATCATCCAGCTGTCAGATACCTTTACCAATCTCTCATTGGTCCACGCTTGTTGTTATGTAGTCTGGGCCTTCATCATTGCATGTTTGCCTTCTTTTATGTATCATTTAAAACTTCCTGTTCTAAGAATGTTCATATCCACCTATAATTTGAGGTGGATACAGAGCTTTAGTATATTTATCCCGTTTTTATTAAGGAATACCTTACCAAGAGATTTAGTCTATTTATCCCTAGAAGTATTTAACTCCTCTTAACTGGCTTTAATTCCCTCCCCCACCTATAAATCTTATGGATTGTAGTGTACATAGTCTAGTGTACACATGATATGTATGTGATGTTTACATTGATGCAACATATACAATAAAATAGATGACTCCACTTGTACGATATTTCTTCCCTTTTGTATTATGCTTATTTTCTGATTTTCTTTTTCTTTTCTGTGAATATAACTCATGCAAGCTGAAAGTCTTTCTTTTATATTCCTGTTTAGGTCACCAAGAACAATACTAACATTTGCTAGACTTTACACATATTTATGCAACTTAGTCAATATGTAGAACTTTTGAAAATGTAGACAAACCCTATGCGACATGCAGTGGAACATGCGAAACAAATAAGTGAGACAGCTGAAGTATCAGCTCCACTTGATGAGTTTCTGGGTAGAAGCACAGATCTTTGACGCCATCAGTGCCAGCTTTACATGCAAGCAGACAATGATTCTTTCCATTGAATGAAGAGAAGCAAGGTAGAGGCCTTCTCACTCCCTTTTTGTTCTTTAAAACATACCTTTCTCTCTTTTACAGAAACATTACTAGGTTGTTGGTTGACCACTAATTATAATAGTTTTTTAATCTTTGAATCTCTTGGGAGCCCACCACACAGCTCCCAAATAAATATGTGGAGGCTTATTCTTAATTATAAGTGCCTGGCCTTAACTTGGCTTATTTCTAGCCAGCTTTTCTTAACTTAAATTATCCCAACTACCTTTTGCCTCTGAGCTTTTATCTTGATCCCATATACTTTTCTTTATTTCTTATTCTGTGGCTTGCTGCAGCTGGTCGCTGGAAGTCCTCTTCCTTCTCTGGCTCCTAGATTTCCTGTCTTTCCAGATTTCTCCCCCTATTTATTCTCTCTGCTTTCCAGCCTTGCCTATCCTTTCTTGTGCCCAATCAGGTACTTCAGGCAGGCAAATTAACACAGCTTCCAGAGGTTAACAAATGCAACATAAAAGAATGTAACACATCTTTGCACAAATGCTCCACAGCATAAACAAATATAACACATCTTAAAATAATATTCCTCAATCTACAGATTCAATCAAATCCCCATCAAAATCCCAACACAATTCTTCACAGACCTTGAAAGAACAATTCTCAACTTTATATGGAGAAACAAAAGACCCAGGATAGCCAAAACAACCCTGTACAATAAAGGAACTTCTGGAGGCATCACCATCCCTGACTTCAAGCTCTATTACAGAGCTATAGTCCTGAAAACAGCTTGGTATTGGCACAAAAATAGACAGGTAGACCAATGGAATAGAGTTGAAAACACTGATATTAACCCACACATCTACGAACACCTGATTTTTGACAAACAATCTAAATTTTTACGATGGAATAAAGAGAACATCTTCAACAAATAGTGCTGGCATAACTGGATGCTGGAATGTAGAAGACTGCATATAGATCCAAGTCTATTGCCATGCATAAAACGTGAGTCAAAATGGATCAAAGACCTCAACATAAATCCAGCCACACTGAACCTATTAGAAGACAAAGTGGAAAATACCCTTGAAATAATTGGTACAGGAGACCGCTTTCTGAACATTACACCAGTAGCACAAACACTGAGATCAACAATTGATAAACTGAGAAGTTTCTGTAAGGCAAAGGACACAGTTATCAAGACAAAATGGCAGGCCACAGACTGGGAAAAGATATTCGCCAACCCCACATTTGGCAGAGGCCTGATCTCCAAAATATATGAAGAACTCAAGAAGCTAGTTTCCAAAACACAAAACAATCCGATTAAAAAGTGGGGTACAGAACTAAATAGACAATTCTCAATAGAGGAATCTAAAATGGCTGAAAGACACATAAGAAAGTGTTCAACATCCTTAGCCATCAGGGAAATGAAAATCAAAACAACTCTGAGATACCATCTTACTCGTGTCAGAATGGCCAAAATCAAAAGCACCAATGACAGTTCATGCTGGAGAGGATGTGGAGAAAGGGAAACACTCCTCCATTGCTGGTAGGAGTGCCAACTTGTACAGCCTCTTTGGAAATCAGTATGGCAATTCCTCAAGAAAATAGCAATCAGTCTACTACAAGATCCAGTAATTCCACTCTGAGGCATATACCCAAAAGAGGCACATTCATATCACAAGAACATCTGTTCAACTATGTTCACAGCAGCACTATTTGTAATAGCCAGAAACTGGAAGCAGCCTAGATGCCCCTCAACCGATGAATAGATAGAGAAGATGTGGAATATTTACACAATGGAGTACTACTCAGCAGTAAAAACAACGGAATCTTGAAATTTGCCACACTGCCAGAGAAGCTACTAAACAAGGAGGACTCTAAGAGAGACATACATGGTCTCCTGGAGAAGTGGAATGGGTCAAGATCTCCTGAGCAAATTGGGAGCATGGGAAGAGGGGGAAGGGAGCTAGGAGAATGAGAAGGGGAGAAGAGAGGGTGTGCGGAGGACATGAGGGAATAGAAAGTTTGAGTCAGGGGAAGAATAGAAGATATCAAGAATGGAGATGCCATAGTAGAGGGAGACATAGGTTTACAGAGAAATCAGGCACTAGGGAAATGTCTCTATATCTACAAAGATGACACCAGCTAACAATCTAAGCAACAGAGGAGAGGCTACCTTAAATGTCCTTCCCTGATAATGAGATTGATGACTAACTTATATCCCACCTGATAGCCCTCATTCAGCAGCTGGTGGAAGCAGAAGCCGACACCCACAACATATCACTGAACTGAACTGGAATCCAGATGCAGAGAAGTACCAGTGAAGAACATAGGGGTCCAGACCAGGCTGGTGAAACCCAGAGAAACAACTGAATTGAACATTGGGGAGCTCTTGGTCCCCAGACTGATACCTGGGATACCAGCATGGGACCGATCCAGACCCCAGGAACATGGGTTTTAGTGAGGAAACCTCAGAAATCTGCGGGACCTCCTGTAGTTCAGTACTTATCCTTAGCATAGGTGTAGACTTTGGGAGCTCATTCTACACAGAGGAATACTTCCTGAGCCAAGATACATTGGGGGTGCGCCTAGGCCCTATCCCAAAGGATATGATAGACTCTGATGACAACCTATGGAGGGCCTCACCATCCAGGGGGAGCAGAAAGGATATGTGATAGGTAGGGTTTTAGTTGCGGGGGTTGTAGGGGAGGACTGGAGGGAGAGGGAACTGGGATTATCAAGTAAAACAATCTTGTTTCTAATTCAAATAAAAAATCTGCAAAAAATAATAATATTCCTCAACATCTGATTGTATTGCTTCATGTTCAGAAATTTAAGGAGGTATTACTACATGCTACAGGAGAGATTATAGGAACATTCAAAAATAATTTTCCATTTAAACCTGACTTATTGTCAGGCATTTAACTCCAAGACTATTTACTGTCCATAATGACTAATGTGTATTTGTTGTTTTTGTTCTGTTTTAGAATTTTTATTTGTTTTCTAGGGTTAGGTACCAAACCAGGGCTTCCCATATGCTGGGCATACACTCTGTCACTGACAGGCATCCACATCCCCTAAATAACAACCACCTAAGAATGAAGCACATCACTTCCTCGTTTTAATTTTAATGTAAAATATTTTATGTGTATGAATGTTTTGTCTACATGCATGCCTGTGCACCACATGCTTGTTTGGTGGCCACAGAGGCTGGAGAGGTCATCGGGTCCCTGGGAACTGGAGCTATAGACAATTGTGAGTCAGCAAATACATTTCCTCTGAAAGAGCAGCCAGCGCTCTTAATCAGTGAGCTATCCCTCCTGTCTCAACCCCTCTATTTTATTTACATAATTTTCTTCATCTTAGTTGGCTAGTTCAGTCATTGCATGGTACCACAAACTAGTTGTCCCAACCACTCAACACATTTCCCCACTGTTCTGTGGGCTGAGAATTCCACAAAGTTCAATAATGTTCTATCAAGGCCCTGATTTTGGCAAGGCTCTCTTTCCACTTGCACATTGCTATCTTCTCACACAAGGTAAGGGTTTGTTGTCACTTTGATAAACAAGAAGCAAATGTACTACTGTCCCCACCCTTTCTATTTCCATTGCCCTAGTCTTTAAAGCAAGGACAAGTTAGGGTTGGGTAGGACTTCATCAATGTGTTTAGATAAAATGCAATCCAGTCCAGAACACTTTCTACTTTTTTCTCTTGCCTCTGACTTAATAATATATTTCTTTCTTAAAGTGCTCAAGTTATTCTTCTTTAATTAGCACATCTCTATTTACTGTGGTACCATTCACTGTACCTAACCTATGGGCTCAATCTAGTACCGTCAATGGAGTAAGGGATCAAGAACATGTACTGTATTTACACAATGAAGCAGTATTTATAAAGATGAACAGAATAATGCCATTTTCAGGAAAGTGGATACAATTGGGGATTGTTAGATCAAGAGGATTAAGACAGGATCAAAAGGAAAACACCTGAGTGTTTTCTCTCACATGCAGAATAGGAATCTAGCCACTTTGGAAATAAGGGCAACAGTCAGCAGCAAGACCTCATGAAACTAAAAGGTTTCTGTAAAGCAAAAGAAATAGTTAATCGATTAAACAGACAGCCTATGGGAATGAGAGTAGAGGATGACAAAAATGGACACTGGAGAAAAGACTACATATCGACAAATGGTGCTGGAAAAACTGGGTGTCTATATGAAGAAGAATGAGTTCAGAGCTTTGTCTCTTATCCTACACAAAATTGAACTCCTAATGGATGAAGGACCTCAATGTAAGTCCTGAAATTCTAGCAATCCTAGAGGAAACAGTAGAAAGTACACTTCATTATTTTTGTTTTGCTATCAATTTTTAGGGGAATTGTCAGAGGTACTTATTTAATATAGTTGTATGCAACTGCCTGGCGTTTCCATTATTTATGGTTATTTACTGCTTTCATGGTTTAACACTTGAATGATTTGTACCTGTTACTATAAAAAGATTGTATGGTCTTCAGTGTCAGAATCCAGCATATTATTCTAACTATGTAAAGATGTGTTACATTTGTTTATGCTGCATTTGTTTAATTATGTAAAGCTGTGTTGCATTTGTTTAACTTGTCTTCCTAAGGCACCTGATTGGTCTAATAAAACACTGAACAGACAATAGCTCTGAAGGAGAGGGAGAGGCATTGTTGTTAGGCAGAGAGAATAAATAGGAGAAGCAATCTAGGCTCAAGTAGAAAAGAAGAGAGAACAAGAGAGAAACAGAGAGACACTCTTGGACCCAGAAGCCAGGCTTCTGTGAACCAGCCAGCCAGTCAGGAGGAGAAGTAGAAGTAGAAGTAAAATATACAGCAGAAAAGAAAGGTTAAGAAGTCCCAAGACAAAATATATATAAATCAAAACAGGTTAAGTTATAACAGTTAGCAAGAAACAAGCCTAAGGCTGAGCATTCAAAACTAACAAATCTCTGTGTGGTGATTTGGGAGCTGTTTGGTGCCCACCCCTCACCCCCCCCAGAAAAAAACCACCCTAGTACAACCTACTACAAATACAATGAGTCCATGTCTATTTATTTTTTGCTTCATGGCTATCACTAATCGTAAAGTACTTGCCTATATAACTAATCATATCTTAAAAGGCAATGTCGTATAATGTGCAATGCATATCCTATCTTAAAGGTAAAAGCTCAGGCAAGCAATGGGGCTCCCTAAATGACCCAGCAATGACAGAAATGTCTCTCAGCTCTAAACTTGTTTCCTTCTCCAGATCTCTTTCTACCCATGTTATTTGCAATAGAACATATTTCCTTGTTGTCTCACACAAAGTTGAACTCTCCCTCCCCCTTCAGATAAGGGAAAACATAAAGGATCAGAAGATTGTGAGCTCTGGCCTTTGTATGTCTTGAGCCATCACTTGTTGCAATGTTAGTACTTAGAGTTTTCATGTAGAGTCGCATACACTCCACAAACTCACTATCTTCATGACTAAAACCTGAGTTCAGTTCCTCTGGGTTTGGTCTTTCTAGATGAAGCTGCCAAATCCACATCATGGAGAAACATCTTCATCCCCAGCCCATAACTTGGCCTAAAGGATGTGAATAAATGTGCTGTCAGGACAATAAAAGTGCTTCCAGGATATCAAAGGTTTTGACCTTAGAGAGAGCTGACTCTTGAACCTAGGCCGGTTCTAGGTATTAGTGTGAAGTTTAGCAACTTAATTTTTCCTGTTCAGTTTCACTTGTGGTGTGAAAATAAGATATGCATTAAATGGTTGAAAGATTAATATGCATAACCATACAATAAGTTTACAGATGTTGCTCCAAATTGGAATAAGCAATAGACAATGTGAATGAGAAATAGGACTGAATATGGTGAGTGGGGGAATCCCTGAGTGACTGAAGTCCTGAGAGAGTATGTATTGCTGACATGAACCTGCCATATCAAGGAGCATAGCCTCAAACCAGTGGGAAAATGCCAATTCCTCCCCCCACTGTGGGGGTCAGAGGAAAAACAAACTTTCCCTTGTGATCCATGAGTGGATACTCAGAGTGTATACAGAAATGTCCACCATAGCCTCCTCCCCTTGATATTTCCAGCTGGAAGACTGTTCTCCTACAGACACTGTTCCAACTGAGATAAGCTAAACCTGCCTCCTTCATCCAGCTGCACCATAAGCCCCACCTCCTTGTCTATTTGTAAGTCACAAGCCCTGACCGTGTTCAGCTGTATGCAATAACCCACCTCTCAGTTCAGCTTTATATAGTAAACATTCTGAGATTTCAGTGGTGCTGGTGTTCCATCCAATCCCAGCTATTTCTGTGAAACCATGTGTCTGTGTAAGTTTATCTTTTCTTTATTTCTTTGGGACCCCAGTCAGGTCCATTTAGAGCTTTGCTGGATTCAGCACTGAATATACAGTAAAAGCTTAATAAAGTTGTCTTGCACTAATGATAAGTAACCTCGGACATAATCATAACCTTTGGTACCAGAGCCCACTTTGGTGCTAAGTTGTCATGCAATTTAAGAGTTACAAATCCCCCTGGCCTTGAAACCTGGGAACATTCTAAAAGTTACCTTAGTTTTAAGTTCACATATTCACTTTCTAGTGCCATAAATTAGAAACTATTAACTAGGTTTGAAATAGTGACCCAATGAAAGAACCTTATTACCACCATTTACATTTCTAGAAGTTGCAAGTATTAAACCAGAAATGAGAAAATTTGTATGTGATTCCATAAATAATTAAAAAGAAAACTGTCTAGTGTCAGAAGTCCGCACTACAATTTCTAGTTCTAATCTTAATTTGTACCTCAAATTGAGCAAGAGACACATTTCTCTGAGAATTATTTATACAAGATTAGATATAAGGCAAGAGAAGTCCTTGAACCAGCTCACAGGGATAATAAGGGCATATTTTATAAGCATTACTTCCCTTCTGTGTGGTCAGTGATGAGAGATGTTGGTAGCTTAGATTCAGTCATAGAGAGATCAATTATAACTAGGTACAGGTATATACCACAAGGCAGAACATTTTATTCTGAAGTAATAGCTTCTCACTTGTAACACATCACAAAATTTTACTTTGATTTAATGTTATAGACCACCCTAAGAGTATTTAGCAAATACAGAATCCTGGTTACACACTGTTTTAACTCTGATATGTACCAGGGGTGGGGAGAGTTAGTATATCACTGTAATGACATATCCTTCAGGTCTGGGAAAGGATATTTGCTTACTGGTTTGGAAGAGATGTTAATACAAAAAATAGATCAATGACATTGATGGATAAATGGCATGATAAGCATAAACATTGCAAAAGGTCATTTTGGAGAGGCCCACATGTCACAGCTAATCTCTTTGGTCTTGCTATCATGTTGGAAATCTCACAAAATCAGGCTGCTGTGTATCCAGTGTGTCTTGGATTTGACTCAGTCAGGAACACAAGTCAGATTCTCTTTCTTCTGTGGTGTTGATTTCTTTCTGAGTCTATGAGAACCATCCAGTGAAAGGATCATGCAAACAAAACAAACAACATGAAAAGGAAAGCAGGAAGGGAATTTGACTAATGCTCCCAAACCTCCTCTATGATACGGTTTGATTTTCGTGGCACTTGCTGGGTTGGCATTCAGATCAACTCCAGCTTATTAGGTTCCTTCTCATCATTTCACATTCCACTTAGCAAGATTTCAACACACATATGAAAAGCTGGTGCCATGGGTTTATTATTTTGTCTTCATGTCAGCTCACATGAGGCAGGCTGGCAGGAGACCATCAACCTGCCTTTGGGAGATCTTCAACGTGTAGTGAAAGCAAACTTAGTGTGTTTCCCATGTGCCTGTGATCAGAAAGTGTGTGGCACATCATGTACTTCCAGAAGATTAACTGTTCTGTTGGAACACAATGTGAAAAATCAACCATCACCGGGCAATCCTCTTCTTGGAAGATGCTTGGTTCAGAGAAGGGGGCTTTGATGCTGGTACAGGAAATCATGGTCATCTCTTCCCAGTCAAAGGTCTTTCCTAGTATGAAAACAAAATCTTATGAGCATTCTACTACAGTACTCAAGGAAATAATACGAGGTGTGACTGGATGGAGGCAGCCAAGATTGTCAGGGAATGAGGTACTGAGTTGGGAGTTGTTCCAAGTTCAGCACAGCTTTCTTTGACCTATCAAAGCTCAAAGCTGCCTGGCTGTTGCTGCCCCTGGGAACCCTTTCTCTTTCATCACACAGAGAGAAATTTAGCTTGACAGCCTCCAGAGAGGTACCAGCTTCGCCTTTTATCCAGTCAGCCTTCAAACAGTGTGCACCTTGGCCTGCCTTCAGTTGTACATAGATTCAAAGGCCACTGAAACATCTGAGTCAAAGGAAAGGGAGAGGTTGATGAAATCCCCTCAAAACCATAAAGCAACCACAAGTATCTAAATGAATTTCTTTCCATCTCTCACTCTGAATAACAAAATAGAAAAAGAAATATGTCAGAATTTCATGGCAGGAGTAGAAAATGAAGGCCACACCTTGCTTTGCTGGACAGCTGAGCACATACAGTAACAAACCCTAAGGAGGAAGGATGGGTATCCACTCATTACATCATTGGCTTCACACACCAAGCAATTGGGATTAAGTGTTGGCTCTGCTGCTTCTTGACTTGGTAAGCTACATAGGGAATAAAGACAAAACCCTATCCTTCTCAAATGAGGTCAATGGAAACAGAACTATTTTCTGTGAGCATACAATAAGTCAATGTGCATTCAATATTTGAATACAATGAACACGTTGCTTTACCTTTATTATGATGGAATGCACAATTAAACCTCCATTAAAACATCTTAAGAATGAAGTGTTCCACATTTGTGTTTGTGTTCCCAATGGAAGAGGCCCTGGTTGGGTGCTAAAGTAGACTTCATAGTTTATGGATAATAGAGCAGCTTTCTTTTTAAATTTAAATTAGAAGCAAACTTATTTTACATATCAACCTCAGTTCCCTTTCCTTCCCATCCTCCTAGGCCCCACCCTCTTCTCACTCCCTATCCCCTCCCCATGGAGAGTGAGGCCTTCCATGGGGATTATCAAAGTCTTTCACGTCATTTGGGGCAGGGCCTAGGATCCCCCTGTGTATTTAGTCTGAGAGAATATGCCTCCATGGAGGAATGGGCTCCCAAAGTCCATTCTTGCACTAGGGATAAATACTGGTTCTACTGAGGCTCCTAACTGTCACCCAAGCTCAGGGACCCTGGTTCAGTCCTATACTGGTTCCCCAGCTGTCTGGTTGGAGTCCATGAGCTCCTACTTGCTCAGGTCAGCTGTTTTTGTGGTTCTTGACCCCTTTGTTCATCACTCCTCATTCTCTACAACTAGATTCCTAGAGTTTGGCTCAGTGCTTAACTGTGGGATCTCTGCTTCTGTTTCCAACACCTACTGGATGAAGGATCTAGGATGGCATTTAAGGTAGTCATCAATCTCTTTATAGGTGAAGGGCATTTAAGGTGGCCCCTCCCCTATTGCCTAGATTCTTAGTTAGGGTAATCCTTGTGGATTTTTGAACATTTCCCTAGTGCCAGATTTCTCTTTAAAGCCATAATGGCTCCCTCTATTAAGGTATCTCCTTTTTGCTCTTCTGTATTCATCCTCCCAACTCAATCTTCCTGATCCCTCATGTTCTGCTCTCCCCTCATCTTCTCCCCTCCTCATTCTCCTACCTCCCTCTCCCCTCCCCCCATGTTCCCAATTTGTTCAGGAGATCTTGTCCCTCCCCCTTCCCTTTGCCCCGAAGCTCCCAATTTATTCAGGAGCTCTTGTCTGTTTCTTCTTCTCTGGGGGACTAAGTATGCCTCTTTTAGGGTCCTCTTTATTTCTTAGCTTCTATGGAGGTATGGATTGTAGGCTGGTAATCCTTTGCTCTTTGTCTAATATCCATATATAAGTGAGTACATACCATGTTTGTCTTTCTGTGACTGGGTTACCTCACTCAGGATGGTTTCTTTTAGTTCCATCCATTTGCCTGCAAACTTTAAGATTCCATTGTTTTGTTTTGTTTTCTGCTGAGTAGTACTCCTTTGTATAAATGTACCACATTTTCTTTATCCATTTTTTGGTTGAGGGGCATCTAGGTTGCTTCCAGGTTCTGGCTATTACAAATAATGCTGCTTTGAACATAGTTGAACAGATGTCCTTGTTGTATGACTGTGCATCCTTTGGGTATATCCCTAAGAGTGGAATTGCCAGATCCAAGGTAGACTGATTCCCATTTTCCTGAAGAACCACCATATTAATTTCCAAAGTGGCTATACAAGTTTGCACTCCCACCAGCAATGGAGGAGTGTTCCTCTTTCTCCACATCCTCTCCAGCATAGACTGTCATTGGTGTTTTTGATTTTAGCCATTCTGACTAAAAGCAAGATGGTATTTCAGTGTTGTTTTCATTTGCATTTCCCTGATGGCTAAGGATGTTGAACACTTTTTCATGTGTCTTTCAGCCATTTTAGATTCCTCTACTGAGAATTGTCTGTTTATTTCTGTACCCCACTTTTTAATTGGATTATTTGGTGTTTTGGTGACTAGTTTCTTGAGTTCTTTGTATATTTTGGAAATCAGCCCTCTGTCAGATGTGAGGTTAGTGAAGATTTTTTCCCAAATTGTGGGCTGCTGTAGAACAGCTTCCTTAATGTCATGAGGCATCCTTTTTTTCTGTGGCTCCTTATCACTACACATGCTTTCACTACCAACAGCAGTATCTACTCATTAGCACTACTTTCAGCTCTGACCCTTTGTTTTATTGTCCAAACCCAGTGGGCAATGGAGTATCATTGCATAATTTTCAAGATGGAAGGACATCTCTTCTTGATTTCCAGCTGAGAAAAAAAAAATGTAGGCTTAAGAAAATTCTCCCCTAGGCTACTGGATCTCTTTATGCACATTTACTGATGTTTTGTGACCCCACTCCACACAGCTATGAGTCTGGTCATTTTTAAATGCTGCCGTATCACCTTGCAACATTCAATAGAAAGAAGTGTGTATACCACAAATCTCTTCCAAATGTCTTGGCTTGGAGTTTATGTATGTCATATCCCCTGGTGACTCATTGATCAGAACTAGTCATGAGATGTAACTAACTGCAGGGGTGCTGAGAAACCTGCCCAGAGTCCAGGAAGCAGAGAAAACAGTAGAGTAGAAAATATTACTCATTACAGATCCTTTAAACAGTATTTTATCATGAATACAAATAGTGAGTATATAAACACTACCAAAACTTTGTCTTTTACATTATTCAAGATACACATATGTTTGTTTCTTTCATGAAAATATAAACTTCTATATCCCAGCTGAAACTACTGATAAATAATCCTGATTATGCTATCAGGAAAGCTTCCTGTGCAAGTTCAGTGTTATTTTTCTTAAAAATTTCAAGGTTTACCATGGAGTTTCTGCAAACACCATAGTCCCTTTTCACCGAGAATCCACATAGTGATACAATTGCTGGGCAGTCACTCATCAAATCCCCACTGATCATAAAGGTCTTCATACAAAGCTGACAAGCTGTGTGCTAGATCTAGCAGCTTCTTAATTAGTTGGAAAATCTTCTCAAACCTCCATTTGTAAATCATACACTGGTCATTTCACCCAAGAGTCTGTGCACTCCTCTTTCCATTTGCTGAACAACATTTCAAAGAAAATTGCTGTGTGTTTTCTGTCTTGAGGCAATGGTTCAATTTTTTCCCACAGCTTTGCAAGGAGGGCTTGGGCTCTTCCTACACACAGTAAATGCTCCAACCAATTCTGGAGTGCTTACATATTAGATTTCTAGAGGGTCTGTAAACTTCAAAGACAAGAGGCACAAGAACCACCACAAAAAGTTTATAGAACAATGAAACTAAAATTTCAAACCGATAGTCATTGGTGTGTGAAATCTGGGTTCTGCAGGAGACCAAGAACTCCATGTGTACATAAGAAGAGGTGGTTGGGCTGCTATGAGCTCTAGGCCTAGTGATGGTGGTTTTCTGTACACTCAACAGAGATTTATGCTTAATTAGTTTAAAAACATAAAAGATGTATAAAGAATATAGCAAATTATAACTATACAGAAGGGCTGGCACTCAATGGGTAAAAAACTTACATGCAAAACTGAGGACCAGAATCGGGTGCCCCAGACCCAACATCCTGTGTATCCCAGGCTTCCTACAGTAGATAGGATGTGGAGACAGGGGAAGTCCTGGAAGCTTTCTAATCAGCCAGCCTGCCATATGAATCAGTAGATCAGAGATCCTGTCTCAAACAATGTAGAAAGTGAGGACTGATACTCTATGCTGCCCTCTGGCCTCCACATGTGTACTATTGTGTATGTGTGCCCACACTCACATACACAAACATGACTTTGTACATGCACACACACAGAAAGAGAGGAGAAAGAGAGAGTAAAGAAATATGTAAATAAAGATTACACAACAATAAGCCAGTAAGAGTAAATATTTTTTTAAATTCTTTTATTTTACGTACCAACCACAATTCCTCCTCCCTCCCTTCCTCCCACCCCTCCACAGTAAGGGTAAGGCCTCCCATGGGAAGCCAACAAAGTCTGGCATATCAAGTTGAGGCAGGACCAATCCCCTCCCCCCATAACATAGAGAATTGGCTCCTAAATGTCAGTTCATGCACTAGGATAAATGCCTGATGGCTTGATGCCAGAAAATGGAAGGAGCTTTGACACTCTTGGATAGGTAGGATCAACATAGTAAAAATGGCAATCTTACCAAAAGTAATCCACAGATCCAATGCAATTCCCATCAAAATCCCAGCACAATTCTTCACAGGCCTTGAAAGAATAATACTCAACTTCATAGGAAAAACAAAAAACCAAGAACAGCCAAAACAACACTGTACAATAAAGAAACATCCTGAGGCATCACTATCCCTGATTTCAATCTATACTATAGAACTATAGTAATAAAAACAGGTTGGCATTGGCATGAAAATATACACGTAGATCAATGGAATCGAACCTAAGATCCTGACATTAATTCACACACCTATGAACACCTATACCTTATTTTTGACAAAGAAGCCAAAATTGTACAGTGGAAAAAAGAAAGCATCTTCAACAAATGGTGCTGGCATAACTGGATGTTAACATGTAGAAGAATGCAAATAAATATGTATCTATAGCCATGCACAAAACTCCAGTCCAAGTGAATCAAAGACCTCAACATAAATCCAATTGCACTGAGCTTTACAGAACAGAAAGTGGGAAGTAGCCTTGAACACATTGGCACAGGAGACCACTTCTTAAATATAACGCCAGTAGCACAGACACTGAGATCAACAATTAATAAATGGGACACCTGAAACTGAGAAGCCTCTGTAAGGCAAAGGACACAGTAAATAAGACAAAATGGTAGAACAGCAGCCTACAGAATGGGAAAAGTTCTTCACCAAGCCCACATCTGACTAAGGGCTGATCTCCAAAATATATAAATAACTCAAGAAACTAGGCACCCAAAAACCAAATAATCCAATTAAAAATGGGGTACAGATCTAAACAGAGAATTCCCAGCAGAAGAATTTCAAATTGCCAAAAGACATTTAAGGACTAATTCTTAAGCTCCTCAAGATGGTCATTGTCTTTCATTGTTATGAAATAAGGAAATAGATGCTCTCCAAGTAGATGTCTGCACACACTGACTGAAAAGACCTCAGATTTGCAACACCGTGTTTAGGAAATAATTGAGGGAAATGCTAAATTTCTTACATGCTGTCTTCTTCTTCTCCAATAAAGTTGTTTTTATTCTCTCCACCCACAGGAAATTTTCTGCAGCCTCATTAAACTAGACTACTAAAGGTTGTTCCACAAATGAGGCCACACTTGTCTCTCCCTTGAAATCCAGCTGTGCTTACGGGAACCAGAGACCTTGAGGTTCAAGGATTTTGACCTTCTGCTTCCTAGACACAGTGTGTGGACCACCCACTCTGTGAGGTGTCCATAAAATATTTACTTTTGAAATCACATTTTTAATCTCGTAAGTCCCAGTGTTTTCCTCATATGTCTGTCCTCTTTCCACTGCACAGACACTCATCAGGTGACATCATATACTGCCTCCACTTCTATTATGCTGTTTGATCATCTGCACAATGATGACACTTAAAATCTTGGCTACAGCCCAAGCTAAGCTAAACATCTGAACATCTGCACATCGTTTAACATATTTCACCACCAGGTGTCCTGGCCAGAAATTGGAATGGTATCTATGACCCTTCTCCCCATCTTTAATCAATTAATTCTCAGATTCCTTTCCTATCTGTGCAGTTTGGTCTCTAGTATAGATTCTGTAACTGTCCTAGTCATTCCTTCCTCACCCAGTCTTTTCACTTTATGACCAATTTCCCCACTGTTGCCAAAAGGCAAATCATACTCTTTCTCAATCAAAACTCTTTCCTGTTTTCCTTACCCTCTGGATGGCATGTATCTTTTAACTGCCCTTATGATTTGGCTATTAACTCCTCATCTGCACCACTTGGGGAAGCTCTATAGCGTTATCCAGCCACACTCAACTGTCCATTTCATTTGGTTGACTGTTCATGCTTGTCCTGGATGCTAGATCTTGGTATGCTGTCCTCTTGAAATATTGTTTTGTTTGTTTTCTTTCATTATGATCTGAAATTCCCCTCAACTGCTCTGTATCTCAGATGAATAAACCTCTTTGTGCTTTAGGTTGCAAATGAACCAACACCTCAGATTGATTACTTGAGATGTAAATTACACGTGCCTCATGTGGAGATCCCTAGGATTCTGTTGTTTTTGTCTTAACATATGAGGCAACAGATTGTTTGCCAGTTATACCCACCATAGCCACCTAGCTCATGAATGCATGGACTATGTGTGTTTTCAGATTAGAGCATATCAGACAAATGGGATGGGTTCAAGGAACACTGGAGCGGGACAAGGGACTGATAGCCAGCATTCTGAGGAGGACATATCACCTTTTCTAAAGAAGAAAGGCAGAGCAAGTGCCAGATCATCAGGATTTTCTCCTTCCGGTCTCCTGTGAGCTCATGTATGCACGTAAACAAAAACTATCTTCCTTCAACTCTTCACTTTGGTGCCAATACCTGCGGAGCAATGCAGATCTAAGGTCCCAGCACATATGCACAATGTACTTGTCTACTTCTTTTCCTACTGATAACCTAGCTATAATCACAGGCCCAAGGTATGGTCGCAGGCAGCACTCAACAATTATCCTCTCCCTCACCTCTGCTACATAGTTCTACATGCAGTAAATACAGAAAAGCTATGCATATAGTTTTAGTTTTCTCTGGTGACTTACTGCTTGGATATCTCAACTGCATTTAGATTTTTTTTGCCATACATGGAGTTAAAAAATAATAGAACTTTATGATTTTATCTTAACTTCTGTAACTTCCTTCTAACCTAACACCTTCCTACATTAACCTTGTCCACTTCTTATATCTTCTACCATTATATGTTTGACTTATGGGGCTCTTGACAGATCCAGGGACAGAGCCCCTGTCTGCCTGTCTCTGTCACAGGTTAGACATGTGACTTTGGAACACCTATGAGCAAAGTCAGGTGAGTTTCAGCTGGAACAACCACCCTTTTCCATTCCCTATTTTTTTTGTAAATTTCCACTTCCTTGACTCTACTTTAACCTTCAACCCTCCCCAATTATTCTCACTCATTCTTCCTTGACAACACTCCCCCACTCCTGTACAATTGGAGTTGGGTTTGGCATTTGACCCAAACTAGACTCTTTCACTTGCAGCAGCTGGTTCTTGGTTAGGATGTGTCCTTACCTTTTGTTTAGCGAATGGCTTGGCCCATCTTCCACTGTGCATTCAGTGAGATCCATTCTTACATCCTGGTGCATGCGATTGTCACAGGTTAGATTGCATGCGAGATTAAGAGGCCGTTGTTGCAGGAGAACATGGCTCAGATAAACACATTATTGGTGACTTGTTTTAAAGAAATAAACTGTGTAGCAAGGAGAATATTTTAAATCCTCAGTTGAATTTTTTGAAGCTTCATTTCATGATGCAGATTTTTAATATGAAATACCTGGATCCTATAAACTTAATCTCCTGCTTTCTTGCTTTCTGCTTAAAAACTCACTATTTTCTCTGCTGTTATAATTTGGTCAAAATTTTCCCCTCTCTAAAATATAATTCCCCTCCCCAATTATATTTTCAGAGTTGAGATTCTAGAGAAGTGATTGGAAGTTAAGCTATTGGACCAATGGGCTAATCTGTTGATGAAGCCACAGTAGAATGGGTTATCAGAATGTTGTGGAAGCTATAATGCTGGGCCTGGGTGGAGGAATTGGGTAACTAGAAGTTATATTTTGTTCCTGCCTCTCACTCTCTGTGCTTCTAAACCTTCACGAAGTGAGCTCTTATCTCATACTCCCTCTGCCATGGCAATCTGCTTTGCCATAAGCCAGCAGCAAAGGAGCCAGTAGAGCATGCTCTGAAACCTGCAAAAACATGGGCCAAAATAAACTTGTTCCCCTTTAAGCTGACTATACTCAGTTGCTTTTTCACATCCATGAATAGAAATTAATAGCAAACCTTTAATTTATTTCCGTCTATAAAAGTACTTCTTACTAAACTTAGTTTCATCATACAAAAACAATAATGTAAGAAAATTTTTATATCACTTAAAATTTTGTTATTTACATTCATGAACATGACTTAAAGTTGGAAATTGCTTGTTTGTTCCTTAGATATTTTCTAGTCTTTAGCAAACTTTAGCAATTGTTTCTTTTATAGCTGTACCAAGAATTTTATAATTTAGCCTTAACTCATTGCATTGCATTAAGACAAATAAGATAAAAGATAGCAGATATAGTCAATAGATGGACTGAAATCTATTCATTTAGAGTCAACATGTAGCATATTCTAAAAGTAAGCAATCATCAAATTTAAACTGAATAGTATCAATGTGGCTCAATAATTGCATAAATGATCATTGATTTTCCTTGTATGTGCTCAGAGGTCATGCATTTCATGATTTATTGTTTTGTTTTGTTCTAATAACAGTCATGTTTTAATAGGAACAGGGATATAACCCTATCAGGGTAGTGGTAAAGAGAACATTTCTTCCTGTTGCAGAGTTTACATCTGCTTGGTAATGCTACACAGTTAATTTCTGACTAGTTGTGTATCTTAGCAAATGTGGGCAAGTGTAATGTTTACCAATCCAAAAGATGAGTTGCTACTATAAAAATAGTGGTAGAAACCCTAGTGAAGATACAGAAAATTTTAAATAGTTGAGTCAGGCAATATTTAATATATCAAACATTAACTTGAATAACTACATATAAGGAAACATAAACCAAAGATATTGATCAGATCAAAAGATATCAGATTCCATGACCACTAGACCACTTTTCCTGAATTACTGTTCCTTGACTGTAGACAGATACATACCCTCAGTACATGAGTGCTTTGTTTATTGTTTATATTAGAAAAATAACATTTCATTAGAGATTACATATAGTACATCAAATTGGGACCATATGTAAGGAGTAAGTCAGCTACAGTCTCCTTAAGGACCACTTGAAATGTCCTTTGCCTGTTTCACAGACAGACCTGTAGAAGAGAAAAGAAATAAATGAAAATACATTCAACAATGCAGCGATAGAGCTGAATATCAAAAGGAGAGGTTGGGACTTCTATTGTATGAACTTTGGCCATGTCAACGATCTTACCTATATTAATTGACATTGATCTTACCTATATTAATAATGTTTTTAATAGTATTTAGAATTTTGGTATCTTCATGAAATCCTAATCAGAATGTTATTGTGGAAGAGCTTGAAAGAATACTTTGCATACAGCAAATTGCTTAATAAATAGTTATTTAATGAGATAGAAGGAACAAAGGGAGGAAAGATGAGAGAAAACAGGAAGAGGGGACTCCTCCATTTTTTGCATATTTCTTCTTTATCCAGAATTAATTATTTGCTCCAATCAAGTCCAGCTAACTCATTTATTGAACTAATTCCTATCACCCTTAAATATAACTCTCTCTAGGTTCTTGATTAAAATTTTCAGGTGCATGCACTTATCCTAATGATGCTTAGTAGTCAGAATTTTGGCAAGATAATCATCCACTGTATGTCCTTTCCATATTTTGTTTCACTTAAGATCCTTGTTGGTAAGCTATACTATCCGCCATATCACCACAACTATTTTGTGCTATTTTCTGGAGTTTTTCAAATATATTTATTGATATGAATGACCAGAATGACAGTGTTTTTAGAAGCTCTTGAATTGAAGAGCTTATACGTTATGCAAAGAACATTTAAAAAGCAACAGGGCCAGGATAGTTGTAGACCAAACAGTAAAGTCATTCTGTGGAAGAAAGGTACAAATAGACGTAACCACATAGAAGAGGTCTGGAGGGTGGGGGGGAGCTCAGAGCTTAGAGCAAGAAAGGACAGGGTTTTTAAAACACATTTTCAAACAAAAGGTTTTAAGGATTTTTATAATTTATATTATATCTATTCTTTATGGAAATATAGGGAAATAAAAACAATTACACTACAAAAATACAGTCATCAATGACATTTTAGTTTATAACCATCTAGTATATATTCAATAAATATGAATTTATTGCATATGTGCCTGTATCTTATACATAACAAAAATTAGTTTACATCTAATATTCTTTCTTATGATTGATCTTTTTTAATAAAAATATTGGGGGAAAACTTGCACATAAGAATCAGAAGGATCAGAATGTGTGTATGTGTGTGTATATATATGCATGTGTGTGTATGTGTACATATGAAAATGTTCAGTTAATGTATATCTGATGCTTCCTAATGAATCGCAGTTCTCTAGTACATAAAATGTATAATTTTAAAATTAACTTCTGTTGTTTGAAACTAGATTGTTCTACTTTTATATGCTTTCCATATCTACTATAAAACCATTTCTCTGTTTTATAGTATATATTTTCATGTTTTATTTAAAACATATGGAGATTAACATATTATTATGATAGCCATATAAAAATGCATTGAAAAGATTTTCTTCAAGTGATTTCCTAATATGGAATTCATAGGTCAATGAATGGCTAGGGCAGAACAAAAACAAATGAGTAATGATTTAGAGACAGAACTCCCTTTTCTAGGATCCACAGTGACTCTGGATGGCCACATGTTAAGTGGTATTGAGAGGTCATTCATGGGTGAGGAGAGGGGTAGAATATTGCAAATTTTCTAGTTTTGATATTTTGTGTCTCATTAGATACAAAGGAAAAACATAACTTGTTTGCTTCTCTCTGAGATATGTGGAAAGAAGATATTTCTGAATTTTGTATTCTTCTTTTAAAATCTGGTATGTATGGATAACTTCATAGATGCAGTGTTTGGCTTTCTGAGATTCTGAAACTCCAGGAGATAATAGCAGCACCACAGAGTCTCACACAGTTGGGAAGTACGTTTTTCAGCTTGTGTCTATCTAGATTCTAGATCTAGATTCTAGAAGTTATTGGTTCATCCAAGGACAAAGAATGGAGGGACTGAGAGGGAAGGCAAAGGAGAGCAAAGCAAGGGAAGGGAAGAGAGGGAAGGGAAAGGGCAAGAGGGGAGGAAGAGAGGGGAAGGAATGGGAGGGGAGGGAAGAGTACTTGACATAGACTTTTTTCTCATGAAGTGAGGAGCAATGTGTATTTTAAACAATCTAAGCTATGAGCAGTTACAGAGAATACTACAGTTACCTGCTGTTGGTATTAAGTGCCCTGAGCAAACATACCAGAGTAGATCAGGGTAGGACAAGAAGAGCATGGGACACAAAGAAGATCAGCAGTACCTGTACAATTGAGAAGAAAGAGGTAATACACTGGGTGTAGACAAAAATACAATTTTCTGTTGGCTTCACCCATCCATTGAGAAAACTAATCACAATTAATTTCAAACTTTCAGTATGTACAGCATGATGGCTGCATGCTAACTGTTTGTCAGTATGTAGCTTATTGTTCTGTAATCCAATCTCTTTCAATTTTAAAGTTTTGTTCATTTTTAAATAATGTATAAAGGAAAATTCCTCCCTAGATTGTATTCTTGGAAGAGATGTGAACACTAGGAAGACCCCTCGAAACTATATTGCAGTCACAATTATAAGGCTCAATGTGAGTTAGACAGAAGGGCAATTGTATAACTATATGTATCATATTATTATACTAAAAAATGTACAAAAAGTCATTGTCCTGAAGCTGGTGATTTACATGATAGTGTAGATAAACATATACACCATATTTATAACAAAAGGTACATAATATTGCATTCACTAAATGAAGTCAGGTGGCAGAAGGGCAGACTGAGTTAATATCTAAAGGGAGAACAAAGTAGTGCCTGTTGGAATGATGGGTATGGTTATTTTATTTCAAAAAGTATGTGTGATGGGGGGAGGAAATGAAGGAAAAGCAGATGATAAAATGAAATTAAAGAAGATAAATCCACATGTTTTAAAGAGAAATAAAGTGGAAAAATTACAACTCCCCCAAATCCTACCCCTCCTCATTTCCAGGAATGCTTGTCCTAGGTTTAATAGAGATGATCTACCAACCAAATAGTTCATTTCTCTAAGAATTTGGACAGCATTATACTACAACTTTTTTTTGAAGAATCAAAATGCCCAACTGTGTATTAAATTCCTTAGAAGTACTACCACAGTAAAAGGATTAAATTAAAATTAATCAAAATATTCAAAAATATCTTTTCATGGATTATTAATTGTAAAGAATTCTATTAAAGGCTATGGTGATATGTCAATGGAGAAAATACTTGCTGTGCTATAACGAGGGCCAGAGTTTGGATCCTCAGCACCCATGTAAATGCTAAATGGACATAATGGCCCAGCCACAATCCTAGCCCAATGTAGGTGATATAAGGGAGATTCCCGCAGCAAGCTGGCTTTTTTATATTAGCTGAATACATGAATTTTGGATTGGAGTGAGAGGCCCTGACTCAATAAATAAGGTGGATAGTGACTGCAAAAGATGTTAACCTTGGGATTCCTCACACATACCCATATATACACACATATTCATACGTACATATGCACCCATACACATACTCACTAGAAATATCTGTATGTAAAATAAAAGTAATTTTATTGCACATCCATTGGCAAAGCTGCTTCAACTAGAATGCAGAAAACATTGACATTCTGTCATTTCACATAATTCATTAGTGAACTTGGAAAAGCATGGATTATGTTTTCACCAGACTATAGTTCAAATCTCCTGATGTGTATGATCATAAGCAAATTAACATTTCTCATCATTCGCAAAGGATGGCAATAAGTAAAACATCTCTGAAGTCTCACTAAGAATGGGTATGTAGCATTTTTGTAGTTTTAAAACTCATTTAATTTTAGGTATAAAAGACATTTGGACTGAAAATGGGACTTATATCAGAATTGGATAATGGGTACTGCTGAAGGATGTGGTATATTTTTAGAAATCTTCCACATTGTAGGTTTAGATAAAACCATGACGTATTCAGGTGTGAATGCTTTTTTTTCATTTTTTTATTTTATTAGTTCAAATTAGGAACAAGCTTTCTTCAGATGTCAATCCCTTCTCCCTCTCCCTCCCCTCCAACCCAACATCCCACCTGCCCCTAGCCATCCTCCCCCCACTCCCCAGGCAGGGAAAGGCCCTCAAAAGGGGCTCCCCAAAGTCTACCTCAGGTGTGAATGCTTTTTAAAGCCTGAGACGTTGAAGGTGCTAAGAAGTAATCATTCAATGTCTCATTAAATTTGTGTACTAGACATGTTAATTGCCAATGCACATATATCTATTAAGTAAATAGTTAATGAATATATATAATGCAAAGTAGGAGTATGAAGACTTAAGTTTTTCCCAGTGAAATTTTTAAATAGATAAAAGCAACAATTGAGTTATCTATAAATGGTAAAAACTTTAAAAAATCATTTTAATTACTAACAATGGATAATTCCCTGTGCTGTAGTATAAAAGAGAGCATCACATATAATTTATGTCTCAGAATACAAAGAAAAGCCACATCTTCAGTCTGAACAATGTTTGATTATACTAAAGATGATATACAGTTCTGAGATATTTAGTCAACATTTCAAAACAAATCATTTTGAAGGAATTTGGCAGCATGTTTTGAACAGTTGTTCTACTTCTAATAGCTTACATTGAGACTGAAGACATGCCTGATGTAATTACTAAGCAGTATTTATTTTATTCTGTCAAATACCTAATTTTTATGTTTATCATATATGCCTCCCTTAATTTTCTGGATGACTTTGCTCATAGATAATAATTTGGAACACAATATAAATATAATGAAGTCAAGTTGAAGTTTCTATTAAAACCAGATTTGTTGCCTAAATGTATTAGTGTCTCTGTGTCTTTCTCTGTTGGTTTACTTATTTTCTTGTGCTTTCTCTATGCTGCACAAGTACATAGTGGAATAATTCTTCCCTTTATGTGTGTATATTCATATTTCTTTCACATGATAGTTTTTTTTAGCTTCTGTTATTATTTGAATGTGAAATGCCCTTCATGAGTACATATGGTTGGACATTTTTATCCCCTAGCTGGTGGGTTGCAATGTTCCCAGAGTCTGTAGAATCTTGAGGAGGTAGAGTCTAATGGGAGGAAGTACATCGGGGTTATTTGGATTTTAAGGTTTTATGGTCTCATTCCACTTCCTGACTTGTCTCTGTTTCCTGGACTGTGGTAATTTGAGGAGTCCCAGCCCTATGCTCTTGTCTCAGTGAATTCCATGATGCCTTTACTTTGATGATAAACTGTACCCCCTACTCCCAGCCCCTCCCCCAAAAAACCACAAAGTAAAATAAACCTTTTCAACTTTAAATTGCTTCTTGTCAGGTATTTTGTCACAGAAATGAGAAAAGGAATAATAGCAGATGGCATAGAGGTAGAGAGATTCCCGAGTAGAGCACATGACCTCAGATTAGGTTAGGATGCAAATTGTTAACCTGGTATTCTTGTGAAGAGAATATTTCTAAAAGCTTAGTTTACAAGACTAGAATAATAATACACACTGTCTTGGTTACTTTTTTTTTTTTACTGCTGTGAAAGGACACCATGACCAAGGCCACTTATTTCATTTGGGGTTTAAGGTTCCAGAGGTTGGTAGTGTCCATGACCATTATTTTGCAAGCATGGTGACAGGCCATCAGGCTTGGCACTGGAGTAGTAGCTGAGAGCTTGCATCTTAATAAGAAGCAAGAGGCGGAGGGTGGAAGGAGCTCATGGAATGATGTGGGGTTTAGAAATCTCAAAGCCAACCCTAGTTACTCACATCCTCTAGCAAGACATACCTCCCAATCCTTCCCAAACTGTTCCTCTAACTGGAGACTAAATATTCAAACATATCAGCCAAGGGATGCCATTCTTATCCAAACCACCACACACATTAAGGTTCTGGCAGGATTAAAGGAGATTTTATATGACATACAGCAACTAAAGTTTAGTAAGTGTCAGTTTTCTGGCATCTTCCTTCTTTTAAAAGGTGTATATGATTTAAAAAAAAAACCCTAAAATGTCAAAGACTTTAAGGTAAAATGGAATGCTTTAGTGTTAAATATACTCTTCAAATATATTCTGTGAGTCTACTTTATGTTATGTTTTACTAATTTTCTGTTAAATTAAGTGTCTATCAAAATACTTGGTGACTCGTTCAAAAATAAAGATTTATTATGCTTCATTTTTCTATTCTTGTATCACTCCAGCCTCTGCAGCAACTCCAAGATAAGCACATCAAGGATTTACAGCTAGTATCTGCATATGAACAAGAACGTGGAGTATTTGTCTTTCTGGGCTTGGATTATTTAGTCAGTATTTTGTTTTCAGTTCATCTATTTCTTACAAAGTTCACCTTTATTTACTGTTGGATAAAATTACATTGTGTATATGTACCACATTTCCATTATCCATTCATCAGATGGACATTAGGCTGGTTCCATTTCCTAGCTGTGGTGAATAGAGTAGCTATAAACATGGGTGTGCAATATGTCTGTAATAAGATATGGAGTCCTTTGGAGTGGTATAAACTAGGTTATATGGGCATTTTACTTTTAGCATTTTTAACTAAATTTATTCATTTATTTTACATCCTGACCAGTTTCTCCTCCTTCCTTTCCTCCCATTCTCTCCCACTTTCCTCCCCTTGGCTCCCCCCCCCCCCCCCCCGCCCATGCACTCCTCCTCTGTTTCTGTTCAGAAAGGGGCAGGCCTCGGTAAGACTAAACTCCTCCCCTTTCATTAAGACTGGGCAAGTCAACCCAGTATGAAGAATAGATTCCCAAGAGCCAGCCAAAGCATTAGAGTCAGGTCTTGCTCCCATTGCTAGGAGTTCCACAAATAGACCAAGCTACACAACCATCCCATGAAGGCTAGCTAGCTGTCAGTTAAGACTCTGTGAGCTCCTATGAGTTCAGGTCAGTTGTTTTTGTAGGTTCCCTTGTGATGTCCTTGACCTCCTGGGCTCATAGACTCCTTCTTCCTCTCTTCAACAGGATTCCCAGAGCTTAGCCCAGTGTTTGACTGTGGATTTCTGCATGTTTCAATCAGTAACTGGATAAAGGCTCTCTAATGACAATTGGGGTAGTTACCTGTCTGATTCTAGGAGATAGCCAGTTCAGGCTACCTGTCCACTGCTACTAGGAGTCTCAACTGGGACTAATCATCTTTGTAGATTAGTGGGAATTTCACTTGTACCAGGCTTCTGCCTGACCTTCGTATGACCCCATATCAAGACATCTCTTCCAGTACTCCTTCCTCCATTTACTCCCTAACAAGATCCCTCAAGTTCCCATTCACACCAACCCCCTGTCTAACCAGGAGGTCTCTTCTATTTCCCTTTCCCAGGGAAATCCACGAATCCCCATTTCGGCCCTCCATGTCACCTAGCCTCTCTGGGGTTGTGGGTTGTTTCATGATTATCCTTTACTTTGCAGCTAATGTCTACTTATAAGGAGTACATACTATGTTTCTATTTCTGTGTCTGGGTTACCTCACTCCGGATGATTTTTTTCTAGTTCTATCTTTTTACCCACCAATTTCATGATACCATTTTTTTTTAACAGCTGAGTAATACTCCATTGTGTAAGTTACTGCTAAGGACCACAGAATTTTGCAGTAAGAGTTCAGTTCACACTTCAGGTATCAATCCATCAGAGATTGTGCATCTCTTGAAGGACATGCCTCATTTAGCAAGGCAATGAGGAATATTGTCACCAGAGATGCATATATCAACCTTATCTGAAAGATGATAAGGAATATTGCCTTCTGAATGTGTCAGTTGTCCCGTAATGCAGATTCTTGTGGGAAGAGCTCATTCCCTCACATTACAGCTTGTGGATTTTCCCACAGCACTAAAGTGTGTGAATTGTTTACTGGGCATATATATCTGTAGATGGTCTGGAAGATGACTTTTCATTTAGTTACATAGATTTGATATATAGAATACATAACTGGATCTATTGGTCCCACAAGGACTGTGGACTCTTAACAACCTGATTTGTTCTCTTGCTCAGGATTACTGCACACATTTAGCTCACTGTCACCTCAGAGCCAGTTCAAACTAGGCTGAAGGCCTTTTGTAAATAGATCGGCAGTTTGAAAGCTTACAGTTATGTACAAGGTCAGAGTTGCAGATGTCCAACCAAGGATCCTAAGAAAAGCATGCCAACTCCTCACTTGCCAGTCTGCTAACAATAGAACTGTGTCTTGAAAATGCCATTGGGCACTGTGCCCTCCCTGTCAGGACATAGTTTTGCTACTATGGCCTTGGACCCTTGTGTTGTCATGGTAAACAGCTCAGCTCCTTATTGCTTGCTCTAGGAATGTGCTTTTGACTAAAGAGAGAAATTTCTTTATCACTTCAAGCTGCTAGGTACTCTCCAAGGGCTTTTGACTTAGTTAATCATGGGAGTTTGGCTCAGTTAATGATACAAGGCATTTGTTCTATCTTGTGGAGCAATGGTTAAATCAAATTAGCTGATGGACACCTAGACTGTTTCCATTTTCTACTGATTGTGCATGAATATCAGTAAGCTCTATAAGCAAGTATCTCTGTAGTAGAATATCAAGAGTATGCCTAGATGTGGTAGAGCTGGATCATATGGTAGACTTATATCTAGCTTTGTTAGTAACAGCCACACTGATTTCAATACTGTTTCCTTTTTAATAGACTTATCTATTACACATAAATACAAAATTCCTTTAAGGTTAAAGGAGGAAAAAACATTTATACCAACACCAACCAAAATATTGGTAATATCAGATGATGTACAAATTAATGTACACTTATTGCTAAGGATAAGTAGTTGCATTTTCTTAAAATTTCTAATTCACCAGGAAAGTGTACTTCTAAATTTATGTAATCTTATTAACACTGAAATTTAAAAGACAAATGAATAATTAACATAAATAAAGAGAGAATAAATCCATATCCACCATAGGAGGTTTTAACAGGTATCTCATGGTGATGAATACACTTGTCCAAATAGTCAACAATGATATGGAATATCTACCCATCCAAAGCAGCCAACAACACACAGTGGACACATAAAGAAAACTATACCCAGTGTCAGAATAGATTTTCCTTATTGTTGTTTAGGAATGTGCTGCTTGTAAACACTTGTCTGAAACGACTCACATCCTGGATCACCCATGCACCTTCAACACATATCAAATGCTTTAAGACAGTCACATAAAAATAGACACAGTATGAAAAAAGACTTAATTATCAAGGGAACACTTCACTTTAAAACCCACAGGTCTGAAATGAAGAACAGCTGAAAACCAGCAAGGCCAGCCTCTGGTGGCAGAATCATTCTATTTTCTTTCAAGATGTATGTTGTATGTTGTGTAACTGATACCCAGCTCCCAACTTTCTACAAGAAAGCTCAGATTTGTGGTCCATATTACAGTGGTGCTTTCCATCTTCTACTGACATGTAAGTTTGCTGATAATTAGACTCAGTCGTGAATGAAGGCAAGCAAGGAATTCTCTCTGCTGGACCTTGTTGGTTATATTAATTTGGTTTATCTCCCAACTGAAAGACATTAGTGAAGTTTGCTTAGACAAAATACCCCAGTTCAATCTCATTATTTTTCTTGAATATATGTGAAAATAACAACAGGGCCATTTAACATATTAACTGATGGAAGAATTACTGTAATTAAATGATTTCTAATTTTGTACAGCGAATTTGGTTCATAAAAGCATAGCTTAAAGCTCTTAGGTTTTACATTGCTAGCCAAGATCCTGGGGAAAGTTAAGAACAAGTACTATATGATATCAGTCCTCAGTCATATTTTTCCTTGAGGAGAAAAGATAAACATATATATAGTTGATAAAGGGAGAATTTCATTCTTGTGAAACCTCAACAACTTATTTTAAATGACAACACAGCTTGGGACAATTGATGTGTGATGAAGCATGCTTCTGTTAGATTTCAGATGTGAAGGAAACTAGAGTCAGTGCAAGTGCGTATGCTCTGAAGATGCTTCTCAATGGCTTTTGGTACAGGGCAAAAGCTTTTATTTGCTGCTAAACAAAATTCTGTAGAGAAATGACTTAACAGAAGTTGGAGAAATAGCTCAGTTGTCAAGAGTGGATATTGCTCTTGCATAGAACCTGAGGTTCTCATTCCCAGCAACCAAGTCAGGTGGCTCATAGCTGTCTGTGTCTGATGCCCTTTGTTGTCCTCTGTAGGCACCTCAGTCATCTGTCATACACATAGGCAGACACACACATACACACACACACATATATATATATATATATATATATATATATATATATATAATTTAAAAAACAAAACAATGCATGCTAGTAAGTCAATCATGTTCAAAAGCAAAGCACAAAATGTTTTAAGCTATCTAGAAAGTGAAAAACATTGTAGTACTGTTTTTCTGAATTCTGAAATGTAAACACAGATGCAGAAAAATACAAAATAATGTATACTTCAGTAATAAAAATGATGACATAAATATGCATTACCTACCACCCTTGTTGATAAATAGCACTCTGTTGACTGGGTATGAGACTACTATTCTCTTATACTAAGTATTTCTTGATTTTTCTGTATGTTACACCAGGAGTGTGTTTGTGCTCCATTAGTTTATATTTTCCTAGTTACAGTGCAAATTTTGTTCTCCCCCATGATGTAAATAGGGCAGGTTTCAATATTGCACTTTTTAGTTTGGTGAAGGTATTTTTACAAACTTTTCCAAATTATTTTTTCTTACATTTCAAATAAATTGAACATTTTAGTATAACTGATTTTATTGACTAATTTTTCAGCTTTAATCTGGTTATGCACTGCTGGTTTGTTATTATCATTTATATGTGACAGGATTTGTATTGTCATCAATTTGTGTAAGATTTTTGTATCTAGTTGATAATTCCATTACGTATTCACTCTTTCCCTTAAGTCAATGAATTCAGCTCTGCTAAAAGACTAACCCAGTGTTACTGCTATTCACTTTGGGTTTCCTCATTTGATTGTTTTAGTGCTTGTCTCCTAAGAAGCAGTGTAACTAATGTTGCAGATGTGTATCTGTAGCTTTGCAAAGTGGTGGAGAAAGGAGACAATAAATAATCTAACCTCTTTCTGCATCTCCCTTCCATAAAGCCAAGTACATGGATGACCCTCAACATACACATGTCCACTTTGAAGGTCCAGAGAGATGGTTGTTCCAAGTTGGTAATCTGGGCTGTCAGGCTCACAGGATTTATGCTGAAAGATCTTAACTAACATTCTAATTTTGGACAAACATGTCTAAGAGTGTATGATTTGTGCACATGTGGCCAGTTAGTGCAGCTAAAGGAGCCAGAGAGAATTCTGAGACAGCTCAGCTGCTGTGGATATACTCAAGTCTTTTCAATTAAAAAAAATGCAAGGGTAAAATCCACAGCCCCAGGGATGGGCTTCTTCCCCAGGAATGGGCTTCTCTTCCAACAATCCAACGCATTGCTCACATTTGTGAAAATGTGCTCCATCTGATGGGAAAGACGGTCCCAAAAGTATGCTCATCAATGCTAGCAAATGAACCAAATTTTATTTCCACTTCATTGTCACTATTTTGTAGTTTTATGTCACAACTAGCACAAAGATAAGAATATTCCAAGACAAACAAAAACTGTTTGGTAAAGGATTAAACATGTGTTATTCATTTATAACTTTGATTTCTTGTAAAAAAAACATTTGACCATATAGCTCCTATTTTTAGTTTAGGAAATCCAATTCCATAAAAGACTCTAGCCCAAAGAACTTGCAAAATAACGTTTCAGTCTTCTAAATTTAAATGCATCCTTTCTGATGACTCTTAACAACAGTAAAACTGGCCCAGAGGTTTGAATAAGGGAAGCATGTAGTTTATAACTCATAAAGTTATAGATGGTTGAGAAATATGACACATTTTTCTGTTATACTTAAGACTAGTGTAGTTGGTGAAGTTAAGTTCTATATATTATTAAAAGTTGCCTTTAGTTTTTCTAGGGCTTTAAGAATTAATATCTCATAATATGAGAATCTCATCACAGCCCTGGATAGGACTGGATACATAAGAAAACTATGTTTGTTACTCATAGGCATTTGTCCTCTACAAACTGGAAAAAAAAAAACTTCCTTACCAAAGTAATGCTAAGGTGTATGGTAGAGACTTGCAATTTGACATTGGAATCACTTTCTTTCAACAGATAATTGGCTGTAACTACTTCAAAGCCCCCAACATTCACCTTTATCTTTTGCCAATAAAGATACTTGTTTAGTTGAAAAACAAAACAAAACAAAACAAAAAGAGATAAATCCTCTATGTTTGGCATGCTAGATATGTAACTATAGCAAACATTTTAAGATAATAGATATGTAAATATAGCAAACATTTTAAGATGGATCTTTAATAAGTAGAAGAGTAAGTTGGATTTCCTAAACTGAAAATAGAAGCTATGTGGCCCAATGTTAAGTTTTGAAATGAAGTCTTTGGTCTCACTTCATTTGTTACGCAGGCAACTTAGAAACTATCATCTCAAGAAATTGTCTTATCTACCAGTTAGCTTTATTATTTTCTAAAGAGTATAGAAAATTGAAAGCAAAAAAGTGAGAATAAATTATTACCAAAATTTATTTAATATTCATAAACAGCCTGCTATTGTTTGCTGTAAAGTTTGAGCTGTTTTCCCTGTGAGAGCTCATCTTTGTAGCTCTATCTTTTGTTCACTATTTTTATTATGATATTATTAGCTTCTTTTCATTGTGCAAGTCTTTTCATTTATAAATGCTTGTAGTGTGAAAATAACTCATATAACCTTGAAATTATTACAAAACACCAGAGTCCTAACTCCTTTAACCCCTGCGACATGTATAGTATAATTTCTAGTCCTTATTTGTGATGCCACCACCCTAATATTATGGTAATTCCAGGAGTTCATAGTATTTTGAAACTCCGATACCTGTCTGACCTAAATCACCATTGAGATAATTATCTTTTGGGATCCTAGACCTTCCAATGTTATTGTACACATATTTTCTACCCTTTTATATCTTATATTCACCCATTAGTACTTCATCTTGGACATGGCGATGTAATCACCTGTGGAGCTCTAACACACATATCTTACACATACTTCACAGCCAAATCTTGGGAGACTACATAGAAAGAAGTAAGTTAGTAGATCCAAGGATTTTTCCCTCTAGTTGAACTGCCTAGACACATAGAGAAATCTAAGACTCCATTTTCTGCCCCCACCCACTCACTTCTGATCTAAAGAGTCACAATCACCCCTTGGAAATGGGATTAGGAGAGGTCATAACTGATGTACAGGGTAGGGGTGTTCCAGCACCAGAACTGGCCAGAGGATCTTGTATCTGGTCTTTTTTTCTGCTACTAATTGAGGTGACATGAATGAGCAAACAGTATTTGGGGCCCTCAAGTTTTCCATTGTTTGGTTGAAAGAGGTAATATGAGGAGATAAGATTTGATGGGCATGTTTTAAAAGCTAGAGCATTTGCTCTCACAGAAGTATGGTCTACAAATTATAGATGGACATTTTTCAAAGGGAACTCATGCTCAATCCAGTAGAGCAGACCCAGTTTCTGTAGAACTGTGCAATGACTTTATTAAATAAATATTTTAGAAGAATATCAGAATCATTTCCTCCAGCCCAACAATGGACAATATTTCCACCATCTGTGCCAGTACACTGGTTGTACTTGGTTTTTTCATTTACAATTATGCAATTGCTTTTTCCCTCTTGAAAATTTGTCACCACATCAATGACTAAAAGTCACAAATATAATGATAAGTAGAAGTTCCACAAAGTTATTTTACTGCATTTTATTAAAAACTTACTCTGCTTTTTAATAATTTCTTTTGAAGCTAAGACTTAGGCAGATATTATCTAACACTCTACATCTTCTAGGAAAGACATGACATAGCTCTATCTCTAACCTTGCCTGAGTTACAGTCCCTGTGTAAGTAGAACTGAAAATGGTTGATATTTTCCTAGCATACGATGCAGTATGTTTCATTATAAATGCTTGGCCTCCAGCTGATGTCACTATTTTGAGAGGATCTGGAAACTTTTGGAGGTCTGACCTAGCTGGCAGAAGATGGTCACTGGGGATGGAGCAGTGAAGGTCATATCCATCCTCTGATACCTACTGTCTGCAAAGGTATTAACAGGTGTTCTCTCTCACACACATGCTACATCACACTAAAAGCTCATGTTCTAGCATTGCTCCAACAGTTACTCTAGTTTGTTCTACCTCTATATCACTTACTCAATATATATCATGCCCAAGCACATGAGGCCAAAAAATTGTGAACAAAAAGCCTGTAAACTGTGAACAAAATAAACTTTTCACTCTCCTGAAATATTTCTTTACAGAGTTTTGGTCACTATGGCATGAAAGTAAGTAGTGTGATATGTGATAATATCTGTCCAATTATGACATAAGCCACTGAACAGAGCTTCCATAGTCAATTCCAAAAATAATAAAGTGAAAGACCAAGCAAGTGACATAATACAAAACAAAATGATGGGGTCTACAAACTGAAATAAAGCAGTCAATAGAAACTGTCCCCATGGAAGTCTAGATGACATGCACAAAAGATAAAGGCTTTAATCAATAATGAATTATTGTAAATGTATTCAGATAATTATGGAAGTGGTGTCAAAATTAATGAAAAGATGAGAAAGATGTCTTGATAAGTTTAAACTATCATTAAAGAGATATGAATTATAAAAGACATTGAGACAAAAATTCTGGAGTTGAAATACATATTCATTGGAGTGATGCTCAATAGCAGAGTTGAGCAGACATAAGAAGGAATAAAAGAGTTTAAAGATAGTTCAACTGAGATCATCCATTCTAAGAAAGAAAGAGATAATTGTACTTGAGACTACTCATTCTGAGGAAAAAAATGTTAAGGAAAATATGAAGTAAGAGATTTTTGAAACACTGGCAAGAATGTTATATTTTGGAATCCAAAAAGGAGACATAAAGATGAGAGAGGGCAGAGTTTTTGAATGACAAAGGTTAAAAAGAAACAAAAACCCTCTTAGACTAAAGAAATACTGATTTCCATAATGAGAAGCTGTAAGATGTTGATACCTATACAGACTTTGTCAAAAGCCATAACCTGAGAGACAATCTTAGGAGAAGCTGGAAAAAGCATCACTCCCTCTACAAAGGGTCCTCATTAAAACTAGTGTCAATTTTCTACTCAGAAAGCACGAAGGTCAGAAGACAGTGCATGGCAGAACAAGAATGCAAAGAAGCACTGGTGGTTTGCTTACAGGATAAAAAGTGTAGAACATCAACAACTAAGTTAACAATAACCTCACTGTGGTATTATCAGAAAACACTCCTAGATAAATCAGTAGCTTTCCAAAATTAATGACTTGGTAGCTTCTAAATATCCACCTTTTCTGACATTCTTAACCTTTTAGGATCCTTTTCTGGCTTTATTTTCTATCTTCAAGTTGTTGATGTGAACTCTTCTTGATGCTCCTGTTCCCTGTGTCCTGATATAGTCAGTCCTACTCTTTTCCTAATCCACTGGCATGTCTTTGCACTACTGTGACTTTTCACCTTGTTTGTAAATCTTGTCTGAAAGCTTAGCTCCAGAGAGTTGCTTTTCAAAGCTTTATAAATATCTCAGTTCTTATGTTTACTGAGGAAAAGGCCCTGTGAATTTTAATAAGAAAGGCCAGTTTATGTAACAATTTAGGTTCCTAGCAGTCTAGGAAATTCGCCTTTAAACTCAAGTAAGTTGAGAGCTGGACATTTATTTTTGTATGAATAACTTCTTTTTCAACTAAATCCGGCAAAGAAGAAACTTCCTGGCTTTCTCCACAGCTGAGGGTCACAGACATTTCATACTGTGGCAGCTCTTCAGGTGTTGGGATTTGGATAGTTGATCCTCCCTGCAGACCCAGAGTGGCTCAATGGGCTTTAGACCACAGGACCTCAACCCCGACTTCCTTGGAGTTCCTAGATTCATAAGCCATCTTTGATATGTCAATGCATCACAGCATAATTAGACTCTATGTAGTATTCTGACCTTTGTTTTATGAGATAGTGTCTGGCTATGTAGCCCAGACTGGCCACAAGCTCAGGATCCTCCTCTGGCAGCCTCAAGGATGCTGGCATCATAGCTGTGAATTACATGTCTGGCTGGCACTTGTTTTATTTTGGACATGTATCCTTTAGTCAGTTTGGTTGGGCAGTTTGTTTGTTTCCTTATTTGCTTTTAGCTTTTAGTTATTTTGTTATGCTGAAGATGAAACTTAGAGCTTCATACATTTCATTTGAACCGTTTTCAAAGAACTTCACCAAGACCATTTAGTGTCCCTACACAGAAATATTTTGTTTAAATATAAGATGTAAATAAAGAACACTGACTTTGACTTTATAAACATTTAACTTTAGTATGGAGATCTGCTCCTCCTTTTTCTCTATGCCCACTCCTTCCAATTCTAGTCTTTTTTCTTCTTCTCCACATATTTCACATACAAACTTGACTTCTAAGTCACAGAAAAAAAAAGACCTAGAAAAGGAGGACCAATATGAAATGAATACTAAGAAGTTCAACTTCTATTTCCTTGAACTTTTCTTTGAAAAAGTTGTCACTTTTCTTAGGATAAGTAGAATTCCACCAAGGATTTATTAAAAATGCAGAAATCATGGTCCTGTACAATACATAGAGATTCTGATTTAGGGTCCTGCAGAACTCCTATAGATCCAGACATCTGTACTTTATTTAGTGTCTTTGGATTATAATCTGATAAATCCAAACATACAAACAAACATACAAACAAACACTAGACATGAGTTTGTTTATTCTGTAGTTTAGAATTTGCTAATGAAAGAGAGTAAAGAGGAAATCTCCCTAACCAAGAGTTCTGCTTCTTTAGAACAAAAATTTACAAAGATTTCTCTTCAGTTGTTCTAAAGTATCTTTTCTTACAGGTATACATTTAAAAAAACAAAGTAACAAAAACAAAACCTATTTAAGCTAAACCATGCAATTAGAAATGTGCACTACTGCAAAGATCCTGAGAATATCTTTTTTTGGAAACTTACTTCAATGATGATTTTGTCTCAGGAGAAATTAAATAATTTCATAACATTTCCTAGGTATTATTTATAAAAAATGAGTCAGGAAACAGGTGTTTCAATTGGAAGGATGAACTTACTGTCTTCCAGTCTTATGAATTCCCAACATACAAAGCTGTAAACTCCAAGCAGGCTACTTGGTTCTCACAGATTTGTACCATCTATTTACCTTCACTGAGAAAACATAGATGATCTAGCTGTGTGTTGCCAGCTGTCTTACAAACTACATGCATGGAGAGCAAGTGGACAAGATGCCAGAGCTTCACATATCCCAGCCTCTGGCTATTGGAAGCCACTCTTGACAAATACTTGCGTGTCTGTGCTTGAGTCCAGCTACTCCAGCTACGGCGCATGCTAACATTTCATTACCAGATGGCTCTTCTTACCACCTAATTATTTTAAATCCTGGTTTTATTTCCAACAATTTACCATTGTCAAGGGTCACCCTTTGTACAGCATTTCTGAGATAAAGTATTTGTGGTCCTACGTCTGATTTTAAGGGTTTACAAATGACCTTCTTTAGAATGATAGATAGATAACTTAGCAAAATCCATGAATAAAACTATGTATCCAATAACAAAACTGCAATATAACTACAGGTAATATTTATAATAATATTATAGTTATTTTTTTCAATCTAAATTCTCCTTATTAAATAAGTTGAAAGGCACAAACCCCCTAATTTATCCTCTCAATGACACACATTGATCCACACTTCAGGTATTTGTGGAGGCTTGTTAAATGTCTGAATAAGATGAAGAAAGAACAAATTTACACCTCGTTGGAAGAGGAGAAAATTCAGAAGTTTAGGAAGACTATATGCAAAAATACAATATGTATTAAATGTCCTAGATAGAAGAAAGTTCTGAGGATTTTTATGCCCTTTATATTGCTTAGCTGTGTAGTCTAGTCTTAAAACTGGTCATAAGCATGGGTTACAGAGAAAGGAAGTAAGTTTAAACATGTGATTGCTAACAACACACTGTCATAGATCCTTTTTTGTATTCAGGTTTCAGTTCATTGTCAGGATCACATAAAGGCAGTTATCAAATGGCATTCTATAAAAATGTTGGTTTTGCCAAATTCAGGCACCTTTGTTTGATTTGATAGCTAAATTAACTCAAATTATGCACATAGCATGTCTATTTAATACCTGTAACAGTTGTTTGGGTTTCTTTCTCAATATAAATCTTATGAAGGTTTCAAAAGAATTTGGTGAAAATAACTGAAAAAAGCAATAACATATGACCTCATGTCTATTTAAATATGAATGGACAAGACGGGAGAGGAATGGGTTTACATGTCTATGCATGTTCCAAGTTGTTACTTTTGTACCCCAAGCTGCTTATCCTAAGACCATTTTATTCATAATTTAACAGATGAGTACAATTTCTCATATAATAATTACCCAATCCTATAATGTTTTGAAATTTTCAAATACTCCCAAGTTGTCGCTAACACTATCTTACACTATTCAGAGAAGATTCTAGCTGGATCATCCTCTGTTGGTCTCAAGAAAAACAATTCATGTTTCCAAAGTTAGCTTATCAACCTCTCTCCCAATTAGGATAACACTCAATCAATGTTATTGTAGAATTTGGTAAGTCATTTGTCACACAACATGGAATCTACTCACGTTTTTCTTGCTCTGCTTCAACTCCTTCACTTTCTGTGTCACTTGGCAAGAGCCATGGTTGATGCACAACCTGCAATTGCTTTAAAGACTCATCCTGCCAGAGAAAAGATTATTTTAGATTAAAGTCTCGGTTGATACCAAAGTGGTTGAGCACTTCAGCTTCTACAATTTGCATGTTAAAAAGCCCTATGATGTGCCCCACAGCAGAAATGCATTCTAAGCTTAAATTCCTTTTTATGTCATATATATGAATCTCTTGACTCCAAAGTCACTTTAAATTCTTCTTTAGTAAGATGTAGAGAAAGAGAATTAAATCTAGACTGTGATCCTTCTGAATTAATGTTTTATATAAATCTTGACCCTCATCCTTAGAAATATTGTCACAAGGTGCACAAGATAAAATTGGGTAAGTGGTGCCTTTAATAGCCTAACAACTTTAACTTCTTTAAGATGTTTGGAGAGTAGGGTGGTTGATATTTGTTTACCCTGGTTACACCCTTAGTATTTGCACACTACCTTCTTGCTCTTCCTACTGCCTTATTCATTTGGCCTCAAACTCCTGAATTGAAGGAATTCTACTACACAAGTTTCCCGAGTAGCCACTCAGCTTCAATTCTGTTTCAGTTGAAATATTTATCATATAATCCTTACTCTGCTCTTTCCCTTCTGTCAGCGACTACACATAACTTATCATTTCTCATCTGTCTGCAGTAAGGGACATTTATGAAATTTCAGGAATCAACTTTCATATACCCTCTAGATCTCCACATCAGTCATTTCTGGGTGAGACTGAAAGAAGTTGTATGGTGTTATCATTTCCTTGCTTATAATTTTTTTGTTGTGGCTGTCACATCATTCCATTGATAAAATCTAATTCAAGTTGTTTTCTGATTCCTACAGTCTCCTTCCCACCTCTATATCTGTAGCTATAATTATCTGGCAATATTGTCATACTTTTACTCTCACAAGATTATTTTACACTGAACTTCCTTCTCTCTCTCTCTCCTACATGACAACCCTCTTTCTATGCTTAATGTCCATCTGAACTGGGAGCTCTGCCTGACCCTGCAGGGCAAGTTCCTTCTCAATTTCCTTGTGGACTTAATAAATCAATATAAAAATTACTATATAATAAGTACCCATTCATACTTTCCTGCCTTAGTAATAATATAGAATCCTTATAGGCACAGTATCTGCCACAAAACAGAGACCTACCATGTAAGCAATTAAGGAGGAGAAAATAAGAAAGAGAAAAAGAATATTAGAAAGAAAAGAGCCAAAGAGCCAGGGACGATAAATTCATCCCCCCAAAACACAGGAATAAAATTTTTACATCCAAAAATATTTTTATAAATTTTAGTTAAAATAAACTACTAACATGCAAAAATCAATAAGATCTGTCAGTTCACCTACCTACTTGATCTCTGAAATTCATTTATTTTCTCCCTCTATAATGTCCTTTTCCTCCAACTTAAGATACTTTGCTTTATATTGTTTTGACAAATGCTAAAAAAACTAAAACTTGATTCTCATAATTCTAAGAAACATGGAATACTAGACAATGTTTGTTTTGCTTAAGACAGCTTCCATGAATGAGAAATAAACATTCGAATCCTTGATTTGATGGTAAATTCTGGAGGTGTTCAGTCCCTTTGTAGACTTTTCCAAGAAACATAGTTTTCCCAGGAGTGTGGGGAAAGGAGGAGTGCTGAACAGGGACATTCCTGGTAGCACAATGGTGCTGTATGGTGTTATAGTAAATATATGACATTGCACACTGGCTGAAACTGAACCAGCTGCAATGGAAACTTTAATGGAAGTTTCAGTGGAAAAGATCAGAGAATCTTGGAATGGACAATGGATTATGCAGAAAGTATGCAAATGTATAAAAGGTAAAAGGGCCACTCACAGTTAAAGGGGTTGAAAATAAAATGCTGACCAAGCCATTCTAGAAGTATGTAAACTCATAGACTAAAGGAACATCACAGAGGAGCTGTACTTTAATTGGTAAGTTTATCATGGACTTGTACCAACATTGGATTATTAACCATAATATGAAATAAAAATCTATGAATCTTTATTGCTAACAATAAATGACGCAACAAAAGAATGTGAGTGCTTGATCATATGCAAATACACATATAGGAGGACTTTGGATAAATCATGTAAACACTTATGGTGATATATTATTTATGATTTATTAAAGCTTAGCTGGGGATTCAGAAAGCAAAGTCAGCCACAAGCCATAGAAGCCAGGCACACACATTTAATCCCAGAAGCCAGAAGCTAGGAGGTGGTGGTATACATATTTAATCCTAAAATTCAGTATTAAGAGATAGATGGATCTCTGTAAATCCAAGGTCACCCAGATCTACATAGACTGATCCAGTCCTGAAGAGAAACAGCTCACACAATGATGATTTCAGCACCTGGGATCAGGTGCCTTTAATCCCAGTCCTAAGGAGGTATATAAGACAGGAGCAAGGTCTTGGTATTGAGCATTTATTCTCCAGCCACATTGAAGATAGGAGGCATTCATTTTTCTTCCTCATTGAGGATAGGAGGCATCCATTTTCCAATCATGTTGAGAATAGGAAAATCCCAGCACTTTTAATTTTTTTCAATGTTTAACAGCTTTATTGAAGCTGTTATTCAAATATACACCTCATCCTGTAGGCATGAGTTTTCTGGCCTGGCAGGTCCTGTCACTATTCTCAGCCCCAAAGAAACATAAGGATGCTTTATAAGTTATAAATCTGTTGTCTGGCTAAGGATTCTTATTGGCTACCTCTGTCTTAATTATTTTTTTCAACTATTTTTATTTGAATTCGAAATGGCATTGTTTTACACGACAATCCCAGTTCCCTTCTCCCTCCTGTCCTCCCCTACCCCCCCCCCAATTAAAATCCTATCCTTTCTGCCTCCCCCATGGTGAGGCCTTCCATAGGGTGTCATCAGAGTCTATTGTATCCCTTGGGATATGGCCTAGGCCAAACCCGGGGGTCTTGGCTCAAGGAGTATTCCTCTATATGGAATGGGCTCCCAAAGTCCACACCTATGCTAGGGATAAGTACTGAACTTCTACAGGACGTCCCATAGATTTCCGAGGTTTCCTCACAGAAACCCATGTTCCTGGGGTCTGGATCAGTCCCATGCTGGTATCCCAGCTATCAGTCTGGGGATCAAGAGTTCCCGGATGTTCAGGTCAGCTGTTTCTGTGGGTTTCACCAACCTGGTCTGGACCCATTTGCTCTTCCCCAGCCCTTTTATCGGTAAGAGCTCTCTGGTATCTTGGCTGCTTTGCTTTCCTGATCTTCACCTTGAACCCCCATATCTATTCCACATCATTTATTTTTTTGTGTTACACACACACTGTCCTTAAACTCAAAAATAACTCCAATTCTGAGTTGTGTATACTGACTTTAATTTTAAAGGTGGCATAGATATGGGGAGATAAAGCACTAAGTTCACAACAGAGTAAACTGACAAACACCACTGCAAGCCCAACAACCAAGGGCAGTCAGCTGGTTACCTGGTCTTACATACCTGGGGTAGGAAACAATAGAAATGGGATTTTACTTCTATATATTTTTTTTCTTCATGAATACACTATGTCAGTTCTAAGCAATAAAGCTAAAGGCAATAAGTTGTAACATGAAATTTAGATTCCTTCATGGGATCTTGGAATAAAGCAGACTTGTTTTTGTGCTAAATTCCCCTTCAAAATCTATCTAGTGGAAATCTGAAGAAAGTGTAGATTGCATTACTAACATACCAACAATGGACAGTTGTGGCAAATGTCACATACTGTATTCCATAGTAATATGAGGTGTTAATACTAGCTGGAATCTGAGTGGGAGAAACATAGTTTCTCTGCTTTGTCTTTGAAATAATTCTGTGACTCTAAAACTGTGCTAAAATAAAAATACAATTAAAGCAAAAGAAACACAATATTTTGGAAATGATTTTCATAAGAAAAATAGCCTGATTTTTTTTCGTACCATCAACTATTAAAAACAGTCTGTGATGGGGCTGGAGAGATGGCTCAGAGGTTAAGAGCACTGACTGCTCTTCCAGAGGTCCTGAGTTCAATTCCCAGCAACCACATGGTGGCTCACAACCATCCGTTATGACATCTGGTGCCCTCTTCTGGTGTGCAGATATACGTGGAGGCAGAATGCTGTATACATAATAAATAAATAAAATCTTTAAAAAAAAAAAAACAGTCTGTGAGTTGGATTGAAATGTAAATTCCTCTCAAATGAGACTGGGTTCCATAGTGAATGTCTTTGCCCTAGGGATGAAGAATTAGAATCTGTGTTAGTTTCTCTTCTTGTTGCTATGGAAACACACCTTCCAGAAGAAACTTAAAGAGAAATCATGGTGGTAAAGAAATGGCAGGGACACTTGCTCTATGATAGCAGTAGTCCTTATAATGGATGTTCACATGGTAGTAGGCCAGGAAGCAAAGAGTGCAGGCTGCAGCCACAAGTGGGGAGAGCCTTAAAGCCCTCTTCAGTGTCCTGTTTCTGCCACAACAGCCCTGTATCCTAAAGCTGTGACCACAGCTTTAAAAGAACAACCAGTCTCACATGAAACATTCAAAACACAAATCTGTGGACATATCAGGCTCAAATGTATCACCCCTCTTAGAGAAGATGGAGAGGGTGAAGGCATTGGTTTAGATAAGGCCTGGTGCTTTACAAGCAGGCCACATCTAGGTCCCAACTCTTTCAGAACAGTGAATGGGAAAGACTCTAATTGGGTTATTGAAGGGTAATTTAGCACAAAAATAAGTTAAACAATCTTAGAATATGCAACCTACATGTAAACCAGTATGTATTCTTCAGATTTAATCTAATTTTTAAATTCTTGTCAACTATGGAATTTGGTCTTGTGCAACTGCCCAAAGAAGCTGTGCAAATATGAAAATATTAGGTTTAGTGGGTTTCAAATTCTGTGTATGTGTGTGTGTGTGTGTGTGTGTGTGTACATGTAGAAACAATTTCAAGATGTTTCATGTAACAAAGAGGGAAAACCACAATCCTGAAAATTCCAAAAGCAGATCATGCAACCTCCCATGTTTAAAGATGAAATAAATGAAAAATGATTTTAGTTTACTAAGGAGAAATCAGAGGCTGGAGCTCCTCAATTAAAACAGAAAAGTGTAAAGTAACCAAGGAAGACAATGTTTATTAATTTTAAAAAGTATTTTGGATGTTTAGCTTCTTTTCCCAAATATTAAAACCCATTCTTATAAGAAAGGATATGACTAATAAGTCATTTTTGTTATTTTTCCACAGTGGTTCAAGATATTAAGCAATATCACCAATTGGCTTCCTATCCTAATGCCTTGAACCTTAAACTGGCCTGGGTTTACTGCAAGTGCTATAAAGCAGACTTGGAATGGGCCTCAGCAGAATTCGGGGAGAACTTTACAATGTTGACAAGGTATCATGAAGACCAAGCAAGTATTTCTATTAGATGATTTCAATGTTGTGCTTTAGCTCTCCCTGGCCTAGAGCCAGAAATAGATGTCCCCAGTCTGCCTATCTCGGATCGACAAGAGTGCCACACGTCTGAAGCTCACCCATCAGTCTGCCTATAATTCGTTGTGATGGGGTCAAGAAGTCAAGATCCTCAACATTTTTCAAAAACAAGGGCTGATGTGTCCTCCTTGCTAAGCTTATTCAAATTTTCCTGCAGGATATTAAGCTACATCTCAGTGTAGCACCACTGTTTTCTTAGCCCCCAAAGCAAGCTCTCAGGGTTTTCTCGAAGAAACGCCACTCAGCCTTTTTCTAAAATACTTTTGCCATAAGGACAGCCAATACCAAGGGACTGTGAGTGGTGGGAATGAGTGATATGGATCATATGGAGAGCAGTTACTAGTCCCAAATCAACAGTTCCTTCTCTCTGCTAGCAGGGTAAGAGCTTTATAAACTAGTAGTATTGTTAATCCAATGCATCACTGATTTTTTGGTAAAATCAGTGACTTATGACAATCTGCCACAGAAGTTCAGTATATTTAGAAGAAAAAAAAGTGTCTTTTGTTGAAACCAGCAATTTAATTATGAATTAAATTAATTGTTTCTTTCCCTTGGGTTAGAACATGAAAATACTGTACTGACAATTTTTCCTATTTTGTTTTAGATAGGCTTCTTCAGTTTCCTTTGAACTCTCAAGTCACGGAATCCCTCTAGTATGATGATCCATGACTTATGGTGCACATAAGGCTGGCAAGAGAGTTAGCTCAGTGGACAAAGACATTTGCCACCAAACCTGATGATCTGTGTTTTACCCCTAGGACTTACATGATGGAAAGAAAGAAGTGAAATTTGTCTTCTAATCTATGCACACATGCCAACACACATACATGGAATAAATAAAATGTAATATTTTTAAAGCATGATATACATAAAATAAAACTACTCTGCTCTAGATATAGTTCATAGATGGCTTCAAGTGACAAAGAGTTAATTCTATACTTCTATTAAAGTAAAATCTTCTCTAGTAATTTACACAGTTAAGTTAGCAAAGCTAATGCTACCTTCTATCTCTTGTTAACAAAATGTCTCATATAACCTTTCTGAAGTCATTAATTTCTTTTTTGTAAATAGCATTTCTGCAGCTCAATTGTTTGGGAACTGTAAAAAGCAATTAAAATAATAAGAAGAGCGAATTAACTAAATCTGGGAGCTGTAATTTTAATGAATAGGTTCTGAGAATAAATCATAACTAAATTACAGAAAATATGATGAATTTGTAAAAGAGAGAGAAAGAAGTACAAAACGACGTCAAACTAGTTCAGAAACTTTAGTGTGTTATGGTTGCTCCTCTGTTGTTGGGCACTGTGTGAGCATGCCACATCACTGTGCAATGGTCTCTGATTGTGACTTCCTCCCCAGAGAAAAGAATGAAAATTATTTCAGTCCATGAAAAATCAGTCATTTCCCCGGTATTCTCATCTAGTCTCTTGATTCTGTGAGTCCTTTGACATCTGCTATTTCACACTGTATACTTTATAGAAAATAGGAATGCCACAAATGACTCCTGTCTGTGTAGATGCAAACTGCATCTACTGAAAATACAATTGGTCATTAGCCTATGGAAATGGGTTTAACTTCTCTAATTTTGCATCTATATATGATGTCATTTTAGCATTCCTTATTTGAACTTTTATATGAATGGATTCTCCTTTGAATAGCTATAACATCTAACTTGCTGCCTCATTAAATTGTTAGTTTTATAAATTTGACATTCATTCCTCTATGTGTGTGTTCATGTGTACATGTATGTGGAGGTGTGTATGTGTGGGGAGGGAGGCAGATGACAAGCTCAGGTGTCATTACTCATGTATCACCCACTATCTTTTTGAGACAAGGTCTCTCCATTTCCTGAACTCACCAAACAGGCTAGGCTGACCCAAGGGGTCAAGCTTATCACTGCCTCCCCAGCTATGTGGCTACAAACTTCCTTCTCCAGATTTAGCTGTTTTGCTTTTTAACATGGGTTCAGGGACGAACTGTCCTTTTACTTACAAGGCAAACAGTTCAGTGACTGAGCTATCTTTCCAGCCCTGACTTCTTTTTGTGTTTCTATGAGAGCTATGGATATAACATTTGAAGAATTTTTATATATCAATAAATGTCAAATATCAATGGCAAAATAAGATTTTTGTTTTGCAAAACAATACAAATGTCTGGTTCTCTAAAAGGAATAAGCAATGGTAGTAATAAAAGTTAATCTGATTTTCCAAAATCTGGTACATATGAAGAACAAAATGTGTATTACTAACTTTCTATAAGTAAATGTGCCTTCTCCATCAAAAATATAGCTGGAAGTTCATTAACACTGAGGCCACAGAGTGCAACACTGATGAAGAAGACAAGCCTGCATGGGTGTAAGAAGAGATTCAGAGGGGCTGTGTTGCATAGAATCAGTTCAGATGGTGTATCTGGCAAACCAAGCCCAAGAGATGGGAAAGTCTTCATGTTTCCAGTGCTCTATTTCCTGGCTGACGCCCTTAGAGATAGCAACACTGCCACTTGTCATCCTGAGTGAGTTCACACTGCCTGTACTGTTGCTCTTCTGTCATCCGGCCATCACCACCTTCATGAAGTCGTGACTGCTTTCTGAAAAGTTTCAGGCGCTGTGGAAATGAGTCTGAAGTTCTCTGTAGATTCCTAACTGTTTAGGTTACAGGTGCCTCTTAGCTGTCTGTGTCCACTCCACATCCTCCATCAGTAACTAGGGCATTTCCAGGCACTGTATTATTTGCACATTACTCATCTAAGTAACATGGTATTTCAAGTACATTAGTTCCTGTATAAGAGGTATGAGAAGATTTAGTAATACTTAAATTTGATAATTTTTAAATTTGCTTTATTGAGTAACCATTGGTCTTGTGACTATAAATAATAAAATATTTGTATTTTGAAATTATTCCAACTTGAGTTGTCAGGTGAGTCACATGTGAAAAGCATGTGATTTTTTGAATTTAACTTCCAGGGATCTTTTGAAGATCTGAAATGCAGGCCTGTGAAGTATCTTATTTTTTTATTTGCTCAAAGATCCAAATGCTACCTGGGTCTGATGATGTATATCTTTAATCCCAGAACTTGGGAAGCATATTTTTGTGGGTGTAAGGCTGGTGTGGTCAAGATAGTGAGTTACTGAGTTACAGGATAGCCATGGCTGCAAAAAGAGAGCTTATCTCAACTCTTTCCCCAACACAAAAGAAAAATTCAAATGCCAGACAGAAATAATATATTAAAAATAGACTACATGGAATAAGACAAGGCTTATTGTTATATAGACTATTATTATATAGAATAATTTTAGGCTTAATTTTAAAGGATATTGTATTGCCTTAGTTTTTCTATTTAGATCTCAACACAATTGCCTAATGTCATGTGGTTACAATTCATGATGATACGTAAGACAATAAATATGTAAATAAAACAAAACCAACAACCCCACCAAAAGGAAAGAAAACAAAACAAAAGAACAGAGACTTTGATCTGTTAAGAGTTGCTAAAAGCTTAACAAGTAATGTTAAGTAAATTAAAACATTAACAGTATTGTTTATTTGAGTTTTAGTGTGTGCTAAATAAAAGCAAATGTTTACAAGGTCATTTTTTATTCTAACATTCACAAGTACTCTTGTTTTTTGTTTGTTTTACTGATTTTACAACCTGAAGAGAAAATGAAATAAAAACCCAAGCAATAAAAATAAATTTAAAAAATTAGAAACTAATGCCATTTGATGTCTCCCATTGTGAACAGCTTCCCAATAGAGAATTTGAATGTATACTTCTCAAAGACCAAATGCATAAAAGTTTGGAAAAACAACCCTACTAATTCATAAGTCACTAAACAAGACCACACGGTTTTACTATGGTGATAATTTATTGGTTTATGAATAGCTAGCATTTAAACATCAACCAATATGAAATGAAAACCCCCTGCAATAATGAAGTGTGGTGAGAGATAGGCAACATTTGCCCTGGGTGGCTCACACATTCTTATAAAGCACACAAGGAGAATCAGTGATGAATCTCATAAACTGAAGAGATTTATACTCCCAAAACAAACAAAACATGACTGAGAACAGATGAGGACCAAGAACTCCAATGTATTAATAAAGTTAGGCTTTATCTAGAATATAGAATGGAGGAAAGGCCTCCACAATGCATGACTTTAGTCTTTATAAATCATACCAGAAAGAACTGCTTTTCATAGCTTAGGGTATTTATCAACCCATTGAGACTTTAGCAAGCTTAGCAAGAAGAATGAGTCCTTGGTACTGGTTGAATCCTGAAATTCTCTGTTTCTAAGAACCTTCCAGCTGGTGATGATATAATCACACTGGAGCAGCTAGCCTTTCAAAGCACTTCTAATGAGAAGGCCCAAATAACAGAACTCATTCTAACATGCCTACTCTTGGTATATAGCCCATAGCTCATATACACCTCAGTAGTCTCCTTTCACAGCCTTAGACCAGAAGCAAGAAGCATCTCAGCCCTTCTGTGGAAACATCTCCTTCAGCCCACCAACAAACAGTGAGGCTGGGGTCAAGAGCTTACGTGACCAAATGGCTACTCTATTGGTGGGCATCTGGGAAAAAATATTTATTTTGTCCTCCCTGTGTGTAACATCAATTGTTCAAATATATTCTAAGTTTCTGCATCACATTCACTGAGTTGAAAGTTAGTATTCATGTTCCAATCTTACCATGTTTGTGAACATGACCATCTCTCCAGCTATTTCTTTCCTGTCATTAGTTAGTTACTCCTTCCTGTGCATTTGAAAAGCTTCAATTATCTCTGGATACATTGGCAAACCTATAGAGAAAATGCATTCCACATCCCTCTCCTAGTGATATTTGGAAACTAGTGGGAATTTCAGTACCCATGCACCATCCTAATAGGAACTACGTCTTTTGAAAGGACCCTTGAATTAGGAAGAAGTGCAGAAACAGGTAGGTGACTGTCGAGAAGTAGCATTCAATCCAAGTATTGGGTCCTATCCCTGAACCAGAGTCACACTGGTTTCTTAATGTGCGCCATGGGTTTGTTTCAGGTCTCGGGGACTCTGCAGAAATTCTGAGGGTTTCCAAATGCCTGTCAGTCAGTGAAAAGCTCTGTGACACAGAACACTCTTCACTATCTTCACAAATAAACCCAAGAATCTAAGGCATTTTCCAAGAACGTGCCTTACATTTTAATAGGTAACAGCAAATAGCACCATGACAAACATTTGTCACATGAATAAGTGCTGACCTATTATAAAAGATTGTGCTTTCTTTCTCTCTCTCTTTCTTTCTCTCTTTCTTTTTCTCTCTTTCTTTCTTTCTCTTTCTTTCTTTCTTTCTTTCTTTCTTTCTTTCTTTCTTCTTTTGCTCATTCCCAGTACAAAACACATGTTTCTCATTTACCAGTATATCAACAAATGTTTGTGAATGAAAACATATGACAGCACTAGGTTCATGGACTTTCTCTTCCATTTTCAGGATACCTGGATAGGAAGGATCTCTCTACCAATGAGGAACAAAAGCAATTTTGATAACACTATTTATTGTACTTTTCTAAACATGGACAGTGAAGAGATGTGCATTAGGAGCGCAGAAGACAGATAGGAAAAGCCCAGGTGAGTGTCTCATCTCACATGGGAGACGGATGGCATGCTATGTTTGTGAGATCCTCTTAAAACTCACTTCCTCAATGTAGGATTTCAAAGAATGCCCTCCACTGGAGTCTTCTCCCTAGAGGCAAACAGAGGTTGAAAAAGTCAGAAAGGGAAAGAAAGAGTAATAAAACATTGCAAAGGGCAATGAGATCCCCCATGTCTGCACAAACTATGCCCTTGAGGCCATCACTTTGACAACTTTAGATTCTCTGAGGGAGATAGTATTTCTTTCAAAGAAAAGACACATCTTGTAAGTACATTTCAGTTCAAGTAAACAAACAGTCAGTAGGTGACATTTATTAAATATCAAAGAAGGCTAGGTGGGTTTACAAAATATTTAACTTTGTATGTTCTTAAAAATATATGAAGTCACTAATGTGATATAAATGTTCATGAAGATCTAACATCTAGACTTAAGACTACCCTGTGAAAAGAGAACAAATCATTAATTAGTTTGTCTTTACATTTAGTCTTTCTAGCCATAGTGGCCTGTGCTTAGCCAAGTCTCCATCATTTGTGTTTTTTGCTAATACATCATTAAACACTAATAACCAACAAGGCTGAGTTTATTAAAATTTAAAGCATCAAATTGTATTTTTATAGTGCATAGGCAAGGACATTTGGAAGTAAGTTCTATGATGTCATGAGTTGATAAATTCTAGGTCATCATATGTGTTTAAATGATAATTAAGTAACTGTGAATGAAGCTTAAAATTATTTTCACAGTTTTTTCAAAGTCCTTTATATGTGTTATATATGTTATCTCATTGGACTGTGGTTTGTGTGTTTGTTTTTAGTACAATTTAAGGACAAGACATCCTCATGCCAACTTGATATGCTGAGAAAAGCTAGGAGGAGTGGAGTGACATGAATGAACCCAGGAGCTAAACAAAGCCTCCCTGGGGCTGCACTCAGTCTGACACTATACCACCTCATGGTGATTAAAATAAGTTATTACTGAAAATTAAGTTCACTTTCATTTTAAAAGTGGAGGTTTTCTGTGGTTGAATGTTGGGTATTGATGGTTTTTTTTTCATGTTCTGAACAATAGGATCTGGGGAAAAGAAAAAGAAAAAATTAAGAGGAACAGTCTGATATTTCTGAAAATTGAACAGTACAGATCAATATGGTAATATTTCTTCCCAAATCATGGTTTCCACTGGTATAAAGACATAAAAATCAATATAATACAGTTTAAAAGTCACCAAATGCCTTTAAGATTACAGGATATTTCAATACATAACACAATAAAAAAGATAGGCTAGCACCTTTAATGGCAATATTCAGGAGGCAGAGGCAGGTATATCTCTGTGAGTTCAAGGCCAGACTGGTCTTCAGAGTGAGTTCCAGAGCAATCAAGGCTGAACAAAGAAACCCTGACTTGAGAAACAAACAAAAATCAGACAAAACAACAGCAGCAACAACAAAGATAGGATAGTCCTGTATTCTTAAATTATAAGCTATTGGTAGAAATAAAATTCATGTAATTCTTCTAAAAACTGAAAAAATAACTTGAGTCCCCCACATTGAACACTTAATCCCTCATAGTTGAACAACTACCCCAAGAATTCTCTAGACCCTTCCAGTGTGTCTCTTTCATGGCTAATTATCTTCCTTCTGTTTCACCTCAGTTACCAGGGGAATGAGGGCAAGATGGCAATCGCTTTTGATGATAAATACTCTAAGTGGCCACTATGTGAAGCCTGTATGGAGGGTCTTTGAACACTTGAAGACTGGAGGTACAATTTCAGAATTTCCAGCTGCTCACTGAAGAGATGGGTTTTATTTTTTCCAGCTAGAAAACAATGGTTTCCCAATTTGTCTAGATGACTCCAGTCTTCTGCTAATATTTGTTGGTGACTGAGAAATTTCTTGATGATTATCAATATACAATAAATAGGCTTCTAGACAACCTTGCTTCTTGCAACTGTGCCACAATTCTGAGTGTCCATGCCATAGCAAATGATGGTCAAAGGTAACAATACCTATATAAAATCATCCTTGTGAGGCTCAAACCGAATTAAAGCAGGCAAGTTAGGAAGAGGCAAAGACTTATGCCTTTTTTGTGTGTGAAACGGTTGTTTTAGCTGGGGTCATCCTTGTGGATTCCTGGGAGTTTCCCTGACACTGGGTTTCTCTCCAAGCCCACAATGGTCCCCTCTAGCAAGACATTTCCTTCATTGCTCTCCTTCTCCTTCCCTTCCCCAATTAGACCATCCCAATCCTTCATGTTCCTATCCTCTATCCCCTTCCCTCATGTACTCCCAGTTTACCCCGGATATCTCATCTATTTCCCCTTTGCAGAGAAATCTATGTGTCCCTCTTAGGGTTCTCCTTGTTACCAAGCTTCTCTGGGGCTGTGGATCAAGGCCTGGTTATCCTTTGCTTTACATCTAATATCCACTCATGAGTGAGTACATACCATGTTTATTTTTCTGGGTCTGGGTTACCTCACTCAGGATGATTTTTCTAGTTCCATCCATCTGCCTGTAAATTTCATGATGTCATTGTTTTTTTACCACTGAGTAATACTCCATTGTGTAGATAGACTCCATTTTCTTTATCCATTCTTCATTTGAGGGGCATCTAGGCTGTTTCCAGATTTTGGCTATTATGAATAATGCTGCTATGAACATAGTTGAGCTAATGTCCTTATGGTATGATTAAGCATCCTTTTGGTAGTAGTATATCTGAGTCTTAAGGTAGACTGATTCCCAATTTTCTCAGAAACCACCATACTCATTTCCAAAGTGGTTGTACAAGTTTGCACTCCCCACCATCAGTAGAGTAGTGTTTCCTGTATTCCATATCCTCTCCAACATAGGCTGTCATTAGTGGATTTTTTATCTTAGCAATTCTGATATATGTAAGATGTTATCTCAAAGTCCTTTTGATTTGCATTTCCATGATATTTAAGGATGTTGCACAATTCTTTAAGTATATTTTGGCCATTTGAGATTCATCTGCTGAGAATTCTCTGTTTAAATCTTTACCCCATTTTTTAAATGTATTATTTGGTATTTGAGTCAAGCTTCAGCTAAGACTCCTAGCAATAATGGAGAAGGTGCCCAAACTGACCTTCTCCTGTAATCAGATTGGTGACTAGCCTAATTGTCATCATAGAACCTTTAGCCAGTATCTGACAGAAGCAGATGAAGAGATCTACAGCCAAGCACTGGGCCAAGCCCCAGAAGTCCAGTTGAAGAGAGGAAAGAGGGATTATATCAGCAAGGGAGATTAAGATCATGATGGGGACACACCCACAGAAACTTCTGGCCTGAGCTTGTGGGAGCTCAGGAACATTAGACAGACAGCTAAGGAGCTTGCATGGGACTAACCTAGACCCCTGCATGTGGGTGAGACTTGTGTACTTGGTCTGTTCATGAGGTCCTTAGCAATGGGTCCAGGACCTGTCCCTTGAACATAAGCTGGCTTTTTGGAACCTATTCTCTATGGTGGGATGCCTAACTCAGCCTTGATGCAGTGGGGGAGAAGCTTGGTCTTGCCTCGACTTGCTATGTCATGCTTTGTTGATGCCCTTGGGAGACTTACCCTTTCTGAATGGAGATGGAGCAGGAGTGGGTGCAGGGGGATGTGGGGGGTAGGCAGTTGTTGGGGGAAAAGGAATAGGTTGATAGAAAGGGGAAACTGTGGTTGGTAAGTAAAGTAAATTTTTAAAAATTAACTCTAAAAATTTACAAAACTGAAAAGGATATTTTAAATGCTCAGAAGAAATGTCTCATTAGACATACAACCCATACTTGTAACATCTCTCATATATCTACTGATTTATGTAAGAAGCTACCATTATTTAGTCAAACAGGAGAGTCTTAACAGAACACTTGCCCAGCAACAGCATGTCAGGGCCCATTGTTATTAACTCAATTCCATCCTGACTTAATGTCAGAGTTCAAACCTATTCTTGTTCCTTAAGGTTAAACAACAGGATGTTTCTCTTAAATTGTGGCTTCTTGATGTCTTGACCCTCAAGATAAAATTACAGGATGTTTGTCTTAGGGTGTTGTTACCTGTTATTTTGGGTATTGAGGAGGTAATTACATTTGTTCCTTGGATCATGGTAAGGAAGTCTTTTGCCCTCCCCTTTTTCTTTGGCTATATAAGGGTGATAAGTAATAAACTTGAGGTGTCTACAGTATTCACTGAATGCTCTGCCACTCTATCTTCTGTTACTTATCTCTTTCTTTTCTCAATCCTCACCCCCGCTTTCAAGTACATTCCAACAGTTTGCCTGAACCCGACACAGCACCTCTACCAATGAACTGATGCCAAGTCCTCTAGGGGTCTCCAACACCAGTTAAGTTTTCCCCTTTTGCTTTAAAGATTTGCCATCACCTCATCCTTGTTGATACACCAGTGTTGACCATGGCTCATGCATTCTCATCACAATGGCTGCCAGTCCCAAACAAATACCACCATTCTCTGAGACCCCATCTCTGTTACTTAGACTGCTAGGAGAACCCACACACCATTTGTTTCACACACACTAGAATCTGGCTACATGCCTCATCTATAAATTATTGGTGGCTCCAATAAAAGAAGAGCATAACATTGGAGTCTCTAATTGAAAAAAAAACAGGAAAATGAGCACTTGGCAGAGAGAATTACAAATGTGACCATAGCAAAGACAAAAGATAGGACCTCTGAATTTTAGAGTCAGTAGAAGAACCCAATGAAGGACTGGGCTCCATGTCTGTTACAGCTTATTCAGTCTTCCAAATGATGCCTCTCTCCTCCCTGGCCCCAGGAGGGCTAAGGAAAAGAACACTTTCATAGCACAAATATATCCATCTCGTTCCATATTCTCTTAACTTTAAAGACTAATATTTTAAATATCAAGTCATCTAAATGGTATAATATTTTGATGATCACCTTTTAGAGTGGAATCAAAAATACCCAAATGCAATTTCCCTTGTAAAACAAAGAGGGTAAAAGGGATAGAAAAGAGGCAGAAAGGGGCATGCGAAGAAGGGAAGGGCAGGTATAAGGAAACTATGCCTCTAAAAACAAAACCAAGAAAGGATATTTCCTGAAACATGGTTTCACTTATCATGAATTTGTAATGTAATCACAGTTGAGTTAAAAATGTTTTAAATGTGTCTGAAAAAATATATTGCAAACTCAGAGAAAATTGGAGAGAGGATGGGATGAAGTAACCCCAGATCACATGAGCTGTTAGGAAAGGAAGCCTTTTCTGCCATGATAGATACTTTATATTTAAAAAAAAACAGTAATAGAGAATATTCTAGTTGCAGAACTAAATTTACCTTTTCCTCATTCCATTTGCCTTGTAACTCTTACGCATCTTTTGCTTCAATCCATAAGTATGTTTTATTTAACTTTTATTAATTTTTAGACAAATACAGACTGGATCGCTCATTACAGGACATTTATTTACAACCCTGTGTGTCTAAGGTCTCTCTGGTACTAATTTTCTTTGAAGAAAATTTCATGAGCTACTTTATGGACATGTTCTTTCTTCCCACCCTAGTCAAATAAAATTGAACAATAATGCTAGCATAGACAGCCCTCTTAAGAAATTTCTGAGTTATTTGTCACTCACAGAAGGAGAGAAAGTCAGTGGGATTGGCCAAGCCATTCCTTAACCCAAGCAGAACATAAAATGTCATCATAACTTATTCCAGATAGGTGTCAAGCATTTAGTGGGGGGGTCATAGACATTTGTAGGTGTCAGGGCAAATAGTTGAACCAGAACTTGTACAAAATCTGACATGGGAGAACACAACCAGGATCAAGAACAGAAATTCTTTGACACATGTAATATCAAGCTGCCACAGGAAAATGCTAAGAGGGCAAATCATCCAGGCTTTCATTCCTTTTCTAGGTCACTACTGAGAAAGTGGAAGTATTGAGAACTGTTGTAGTCACTGCACTTGTGCAAGGAGGACAAAGGGCAGAGAGTGCTTGGAATCGTTTTCAAACTTAGTCTTGAAGACTTAATGAATTAGCCTATTAACAAAGCTGCATAAGGAGGAGGTCTCGGAAATAAGTAAAATCTTGTTTAAGACACAACAGAACAAATCCAAGAATTCATGAGACTTACAAGGAAAAGCACCAAAGATATCAGGCACTGAAATGTGTGCCAAGTTGTCAGATAGACAGCTCCCAGAAGTGTTATCAGATCTTAGTCCAAGACAATATGCCATAACATCTGTTCTGACTAGTGGAAAACTAAAAAAGATTGTCCACACCTGGGAAGTGTTGGTGAGCTCAGAGGGCTTTGAAAGTCCCACTGGTAAGCTGCAATTGGTTTGTTTTCACATTTACATGTATGAATAGATGCTGCTTTGGTGTAAATTCCCCCAGTGTTAATTCATATCAAGTATAAAATTTATGTCTGGAAAATTTTTCATAATTTTATGGATGGATAATATCTCAGACCACCTTTTCCCACAAATGACACCTTCATTCAGTAGAGATGATACTTGAACAGACAAAAACAAAAAGCAAAACAAATAACTAATAAAAACAAAGAAACAAAAAACAGAGATGCTATTAGGACAGAGCCATTGTTTAAGCCATCCTTTTAAGGGTTACTAAGGGTTACTAGTGTAGCAAGGTGTGTCTGTTCTGAAGAGGAATAACTTTAGGCTTCATTAAATTGCCCTTATGACCAAACAAAGAAGGGAATGGAAATAGAACTGAGTGGTTAAGAGCACTTGTGCTCTTCAGAGGACTTTGGTTCAGTCCCCAACACATACATGTTACCACCTGAAAGTCGAGTTGCTGGGCATCTGATGCCATCGTGTCTTCTCCACTAGGGAATTGTATGCATATATATATATATATATATATATATATATATATATATATATATACTAAAAATGAATTAAAAGATTTAAAGGGGTGGTTAAACATAGTCAATCTCTATGCAAATAATGAATTTCTAAATTTAAATAAAATAATTTACATTTTTCTTCCAAGTTTTTGAAGTCATGTTCAAGAGTTCATTTAGTAATAATGAAAATGAGTGTGGATAATTATGAGAATAATGACTATTATTAAGAATGTTCAACTTTGAGAGATTTAAAATATTTCATTGTTTCTATTTTCTCAAAAGTGACTACTCAAGTAGGGAAAAACACCGAAATGCTTTGATTTTCTTCAATGTCATGTAAAAGAAAGAGGCTCCATATTTGGAGGCACAGTGGCCTTGGTGACCTTCATGAAGAAATGTTAGCTCAGAGAAGGGACAGCACCAGTAGACGTGACTCATTTTTACAGCTATTTTCTTTGTATTGAAACATTTCCCAAGATGGAGAAGGGAATAGCATAATTCCAGGGTTGAAATTTAAAACAAAAATTAAAAGGAGGCCTTTTTAAAAAGACAAAATTTTAGATATAGTTGGAAGCTTTAAAGATAGCCAAAGAAGACCAGTTACGTGGAGAATGGAGAACTTGAAGCAAGAAACTAAAGTGAATAAAACAAAAGGGAAGGTAGAAAAAGCAGGCACGTCTCAGGAAAACTGTGGTATACATTTTAGCAGGTATGTTGTAACAAAGCTCAGGAGACTCAGTCAGCTCCAGAACCCACATGTGCATACTAGGAGAGAAAGTTATGTGCTACAAACTTAGACATTTATTGTTCTATAGCAGGAGGTGGGGGTTATTTGCAGGATGTCACTCACTGAGACATGGTTATCTAATGAAAGTCAAGTTCTTAACCTTTGTGGGTTTTCCTTTCAGTGCTGCCTAAATGAGACAAGTATGTGATCCAAGTGTTTTTTCTGTATATGTACACAATTTTATAACAAACTATATTTTTAAATAAACAGAAGTATGTTCCTGATGTTAAACTATATTTTGTAGGCAGAATTGAGAGACCCAAGTGCAACCGTTAAAGTATTAGAATGAAATCTTATCAAGTTCTGCTTAGTAGTGGTATTATTTCTGTGACCATTTCTCCAATCCTTTGGTTTATGTAAAGTAGTAAATATCAGTCATATTTCCAGAAGGGTGAAGAACCCTCTCAGAGTTCTAATTTAATCTTGTGGTAACCTAATTATAACACTGACCTCATAAAAACCAGCTGGCAATTTGAATTTTTACTGTTTGAAATCTTTAAGCCTTTAAATACTCTTTCATTTGGCTTTTAAAAAATCAATAGATATCACTTTGGAATCTGTAAAGTACCTGGATAAACTCTCTGAGGTCAGTAAAATATGAATGTGAACCTCATAATTCAAACCAAATACACATTGTATTCTTTTAAAATTAAATTAACCTGTGCCTTGCAAATGACCAAATGGCTAAAGTGACTAGCTTCCTGAACTGAGACTCAAATTTGAATGTGGAGGAAAATTGATACATGAGATACAAAAGCTCCTAAAATACTAAGGGCCCCTGTCTGTTGTGTTGTAACCTGTGTTGCTTTACAGGTACATAATATCACCAGGCATTTCTCTGAACTTGAGAAAGCATGTATTCTATTAACAAATACACAGAAACAATTTTTTTATTTGCTATTTTAATGTCTATTTCTGATTTCTTTTTACATTTAACATCAAAAAGATCAATTTCATATTTCAGCTACATTTGAGGCTCTAAGTAGATATGTGTGCTTGGCCATATGGCTTCCTCATGTTATATGGACAGAAATGCTCTTAGTCTTTTACAAGGACACCCACTGAATCTCCCCCAAGGAAGGACATACTCATCTCATTACCATTGACAACACAGAGTACCTGGCACCTGATTCATCCACAGTTGGTGTTGAATGAATGGGTACTATTCCAGGAAAAACACATTTCTAAATTAATGGAGAAAATGGCCAAAAGTGTGGCTAGAATATACAAAGACAAAGACTATTGCTGTTTGAGCAATTCAAAATTACACAATCAGGGAGCGTCTAATGGCAAGAGATGGGGATGGCATCAGGATTTATGTCTATGAAGCAGCAACAAAATTTACATCTGAATACAAGGCAGAGACAGTCATTTAAAACTGACTACATTTATTTTATGGTGTATAATTGTCACTGGATCTTAGGTAAAGAAAATTACGCTAAAGGTAAGATGTATGAATAAAGCTAAGCGAACGAAACCAGTCAAACTTTCCTACCAAGAAGAGACCTTAGGTTCACCAGCACTAGGGCCATTCTGAGAAGAGCTTATAATAAATAGCTTTCTTCAGAACAGGCAGGGTGGCTTTCAGTCATTTTCAGGGATATTTCATAAAACTTAGAGATAAAATACAGTGGGAAGGATGTAGAGGAAGTGGTTTACACAAGGTCTCTTTGTCATCATATTCCTCTAACTGGGGATACCACTGTCCAGACTCTCTCAGTTGAATCTTAAACTTCCATTTAAAAACTCATTTATTGTGAGTTTAGCTCAAAAAGGCTGTAGTATGTATTTAAGAAACAGATCTGGTATGGATTCATTTCACTGGTGCAGAATTACAAAGTAATCAGTAGAGTAAACATGTTAAGGACAAAACCATGAAGTAATGCCAGACCTGACAACCTAAAGAAACATGATCGGAGACAGGGCCTCAACTGTGGGCCTCATGTGATTCTCAGTGTCTCTTTGATGCAGCACAGTTTTCCTCTCGTGGTCTAAAGCTCTTGCCCCTTTGAGGAGCAGAGAGCCAGGATGTTCTATAAGGAAAATAACTTCTCTTAACTCTTAGCCCTGACGTGAACTCCATGTGCTGTACTGAACAAAGCTTGTGTTGGGACCCTGAAAAGGGCCAAACCACATCACTGAGAGTAAAGAGATCTTTTCTTCTCCTGAAGGTATGCCTGTCTGGATAACCAAGTTCAAAGCAAAAATCTTTTGAGGTCTTACTGAACATGACTGAGTATTGAGGTTCATTACAATGTTTTTGCACGTGTTTGCATTTTGTGAAAACAGCTAGGAACAGAAATAGAAGAGCCAAAAAAAATTCCCTGCCAGTTTCAGAGTCTAAGAGACATTTCCAGAGAAAAGAATAATGTTGATGTCATGTGTAGTTTAATTTCACATTTTTTCAATATTGATTGAGATGAACACTTTGAATGTTAGATAATTTTGATAATCAAGTTCAGACAAAACTGTTCAGCACTGTCTGAAACTCAAACCAACTTTGCAAGGTTTCTCATCTTAAGGTCATTGCCAGTTAGTTAAACTACCCAATAAAGCCAAGGTACAAAAGGCCAACTTCAATATTTTTAAGGATCACTGGCCATTCTCCAAGATCTATCTGTCTTCTTCATTGGACTGAAAGGAGAGTTTAAGGGAGATATGGTGGGAACCATCACCCTTACATTTTTCAAGTCCTTGAAGGTGGCAATAATTTCAACAATTCCTCCAGGGATGCAATACCATTTTTGATTCCCTATTTTTCCTGGAAGAAGTAACTCTAGAGGCTTCCATTTAGTCTTTCCAACCATAATAACCCTCACCCTATATGTCAGGGCACCAATGTGAGGATTCTACCAACTTCTATATGTATTTACCCCAATTATATATTCTGGGACTAGGGATTAAGCAGAGGATGAGTTAATGGACCCACTGGACCTACTGTGAGTCAGACTTCAGGGAAAACTCTGTTAATCATTTGACCTCCACAAGCCCCACTTTAACTGGAGGGCTACAATGTTTCTTGGGAATTCTAGAGTCACTGTCAATTCAGAACCAGTATCCAACAGACCCTGGAAAGTCTTACTTACCCCCCCCCCCTACCCCCCACTCCCCCGCAGTGTGCACTAATTCCTGTAAAGGACCTTAAGTCCCTCTGCAGAAGGACTGGAGAGAGGCTAACCATAGAACTGTTAGGTATTTCATCAGGGTCCTTCCTCAGGGGAGCCTGATCATCCCTTCATTCAAGAGGTTCTGGGTCTGCAAACAGGCCCAAGTCTGAAAATTTGTTCATGGGCCAAGATTCCCTTTTGCCCAGTTTAGTCTTTCTTTCATTTGCTTGAGAATTTTTTCTCTTATACATATTGAACAAAACTTCAGGAGGCTTCTCATCGATTACATGCCTGGAAATGCCATGCTTGACTAGCCAGTATTAAAGTCTATGAGAGTCATGTGACCATAAAAATCACTTTGCTGGTACTACCCATTATGGGTTAGGCCATTGCAGACATTGCTTTATCTGTACTGCCTATTACAATAGCCACAATCACCCTGATTCAGTGCTGCCATTTGACCTCTGTTACCATAGGGCACATTTAAACCCATCACATTTAATTCATCCAACTGTACAGTAACATCCCAACACTAAAGTCTGGCAAAATGAAAAGGGCCACAACAAAGATCTTCAAATGTGCTGGTGCCCCTCTCACTATTGTGTGTCTTATTAGAATTAGTAAAGGGCATGTCTTCTGGACCTTCCCATTGTGTGGAATTAAATTTTACATGGTGTACCCACTTTAGCATCACAATTTCCCTGAAACTTAAACTCCCTTCATCAACACTAAGCCAAGAGATACCAGGCATCTTTTCAATAGGCCATCTTTTGACAAATGCTTCAGCCAAGCATTCAAACAAAATTTTGATACCTTTTTCTTGAACCATTCCAGCTTCCATATTAAGCCCTTTCAGTGCGCCCATAGCAATAAACTTGATCTGATCCAGTCTTTTGTTTCTTCCATCATTTTTCCACACCCATAAATCCATTCCCTAGACATATTCTCTAGACTTCTGCATGAATGACTTCACCAACTCATTGAACACTTTAATAGTGTAGTGTACTGCCTCATGGACTACACTTTCTCTCTCCTCTATGGGTCTATTTAAGTCTGGCTATAGGTCTAGAGACAACTATTAGTGGTCCCTGAGAGACATCTGTATAATCTTGCCTGGCATCTCCTTCAGTGAAAGTCACTGCTGGCATAACAGATAGTGAAAGAATAATTTCTTCATTCAAAGGTGGAAAAGGCAATATGTCAGGGGGTGATTGGAGTACATCTTCTGCTGAGGGTAGAGTGACTATTTCCTCAGGTGAGATAAACCCTTGAGAATCTGAAGATTCAGCAGGGTCCTCCCACACATCCCCATCCCAAGCTATAGGATCCCTTTCTTCACCAATTAATGCTCTTACTTTAACTGCCAACACCAAAATTCAAGGCTGGGGCTTGAATTTTCACTGTAATTCAGCCACCCTTCTGCTGCAGCTTGAGCACTGTGGCTGCTGGATCGGAGATTCTCTTCCACTGTACACACAGAAAACTTTAGACTATTTATGTGCATCTGGATCCTGTCAGTTTTAATACTGAGTTCATTATTGTCCATTGCCACATTCTGAGATGCTAGAAATTGATTAATTTTATCACAGAGATAATTCTTTTCCTTTGTCAATATATCCAGAAGTGCTAGGAGCAACCACCCAGCAGCATAATTTTCCTTATTTCTCCACAAATTGTCAAAAGTTTTATATACGAGTCATCAAATGCTTTGCCTCTCATAATTGGTGAAGTGGGATAATCAAATACATATGTCTCCTTGAGCTTGTAAAATAGTTCACACTATGGGCTCTCAATACTCTGTAAGCTCTTAGGAGAGGCTTCAGTACTATACGTGTCAGCAAATTGGACTTTCTTTTCTAGATCCTTTAAAAATTCATACTTATATTCCTGTTGCTCTAGAATCACTCTGGTACCAAAATCCGTGTTAGTCAGAGCTCTCTAGAGGAACAGAACTTATGTATAGAATGAATATAGATAGATAGATGATAGATGGATGATAGATAGATATAGAATAAATCCCTTGTATACATATATGTATATATGTAAAAATCCCATATGTATATAAAATCCCATATATGTGTATATATACATATAAATTATACATTGGATTTATTAGAATGGCTTACTGTCTGTGAGCTATGGCTGGCTCAGTTAGTCCAATAGTAGCTGTCTAACAACAGAAGTTCCTAGAATCTAGTTGTTCAGTGCATACAGATGGATGTCTCAGCTGATCTTCAGTCTTCAGTATATGCCAGAGTCCTGAAGAATTGGGCTCTAACGCCACTGAAGGAATGTACTTGACAGTGAGAGTAGGCAGCAAAGAGAATAAACTTCTTTCTTCTATGGCCTTTATATAAGCTGACAAACAAAGGTGTGGCCCAGATGTCACCACCACCAAAGATCCAGATTAAAAATGGATCTTCCCACTTCAAATGATTGAATTAAGGGAAAAAATCCCTCACAAGTGTACTCAACTGCTTGTGTTTTAGCTAATTCTAGGTGCATTCAATTTGACAACCAAGACTGATAGCAATCTTAGGGCCTCTCCCTCCCCATGCATAGTATAGTGGCCATGTATCAGTCACGATATTCTTGTGCTGTCACAACACACATTCACAGACCCTGCAATAATATAAGGGTTTTCATGGCAAAGAGCACCCTTTTCATTTCCAGCTCTCTAGTGGCTCACCAAGTGCTTTACAACATCATGTGACTCATAAAGGTTTATTGAATGAAGAAACCAAGCAAGGAGGTCAGCAAGGCATGTTGTTTTTCTTTTATAGTAGATCATTTTATAAGAATAGGTTCTTCTGTCAATCCACTAAGACTCTAACTTAAGAAGTCAACTGATTTCAGACAGGTACATCTACAAAGTAATAAAAAAAGGCATTTGAAAACTCAGAATCATCGAGCTTTAGTGGTGCATGCCTTTAATCCCAGCACTCAGGAGGCAGAGACAGGCGGATGCCTGTGAGTTCGAGGCCAGCCTGGTCTCCAGAGCGAGTGCCAGGATAGGCTACTAAGGTACACTGAGAAACCCTGTCTCGAAAAACCAAAAAAAGAAAGAAAAACAAACAAAAAACTCAGAACCAAGTTTACATTTTCCACTAATACACAGCAGTTCTGTGCTCATTCAGTTGTGTTATCTATAACATCAAGGCTTTTCTTACACCCATTATTCCCTCAGGACTACAGGATCTCTGAGGATTCACTTGCGGGGCTTTTACATGTTTTGGCAGGCAGCTTATCTAAATCCAAATGAGGGACACTGAAACAATGGTGGTGACCAGATGAGGAGAAAAAAACTTCACAAGAGTGTCTTTCTCTGTATTAACTCACCACCAAGAGAAGGCTCGACCCTGTTTCCGTTGAATGAGGGTAAAAATAACATAGCACTTGAAAAGTTACTAGTTAGTAACTGTATTTTAGGTTGTTACTTACCACTTTGTCTCTCCTTAAGTGAGATGGACATGCTATAATAGGTTTAAAATATTATTTGGTTATGCAAGAAAAATGCTTGGTTGGAATAATTAGGAAGACTGTTGCTTCTGTGTACAGTATATATCTGTGTGTAATGTTCACATGTGTGTCTATACATAGTTTTAATTAACAACGTAGCTTGTGTGTAATGTGAACATGTGAAATATATTTATGTATGTCTATATATCACTTTTAAGAATAGAGCTATACACGTGTGAAATGTATATGTATAATGGATTCATCTAAGACACAGTCACAGATACTTTTTAAGATTAATTCCTTTAATTAATTCCAGTTAGGACTGAATGTTTTAGGGTGCCTTATTCACTGCATATTGTTCATTGTGAGTCTCTGTATTTATCCACATCTACTTTAGGAGGAAGTTTCTCTGATGATGGCTGAGCAAGAATGTCATTAGGAGATTAGGAGTCATGTTTTTTTGTTTTTTTTTTTTGGTCTGTTGTTGTTGTTGTTGTTGTTTTGCTATGTTCCTTTACAACTAGTGTTTGGATTCACCCTGTATACATGGCCTGTGTAGTCTCAGATTCTTGGCTTCCAGAGCAGTGCCAGGCTCCATCTCATGGAGTATCCTTAAATCCAATCATACAATGGTTGATTACTCCTACAAGCATTGTGCCACTGTTGCTCCAGCAAATCATGTCATCATTGCTGATTGAAGGGTTTGTAGCTGAGTTGGTATTTACCTTTTTCTTCTGGTAGCATGAAGAATCATTAGAAGAGGTGAGGGTTCTAGCTAGGCACCAACTCAACTTTGTGCTTAGAGAGTTATGTAAATGCAGTCTTCAGCAATAGAACCTTACTGTCAATTTGTGGAGCATAGCCGGTAGCCTTGTCAATAGCCTGGATTATTTGGAGATTTTCATGGTTTTTTGTTGTTGTTGTTGTTCAACAATTCATTTAGGTGTAACCCATTAGTGGCACTGAAGGATTCAGTTTTGGCAAGAGATGTCTAATTGGGGTGTTGCAGAAGATGAGGCAGAAAGATTGTAAGAGCCAGTGGGAATGGAAGTCACCAAAGAAACAAGGCCTTCTAGACACAACAGGGCTGACACACATATGTACTCACAAAGAGTGTGGCAGCATGCACAGGGCCTGCACAGTTCTAAGCCAGATGAGGTCCTAGTGCTGAGTGGGGAAGTAAACACAATCCTCAGAAGAAATGAAAAATTAGTTTTCTCCAATGGAGTCTCATTGGGTCTAAAAACCACCCTATGTCCATCAGTAGATGGCCAACATAAAATAGACACAATGATACTTTTGGAGTGTTTTTGTTTCATATGCTTTGTCTGGGCATTTATCTCCCTTAAAGATCTTTTGCTTATATAGTATGCTTTCCAATTTGTGTTTTATGAAATTTCCATGTGTGGGAATGTGTGAGTCTCTGCATTTGAACATGTTTCTTGGACTTCTTTTCCCTTATTTGTTTGTTTTAGTGTATGCTGGCTTATCTATTTGCTTGTTTTTAATTGCCTGTTTGCTTTTTAATGAGAAAGGGGAAAAAAAGAATGTAGATTTGGGTGGATAGAGATCTGGGAGGAGTTGAGAGAGGGAAACCTTGATCAGGATATATTTTTTTTTAAAAGTCGATGTTCAATAAAAAGGAAAAAAAAGAAATCCATAGAAACAAATACTATCACTAAAGAAAATCCAAGTAAGGATTTTTAATTAAATAAGTATAATTCAATAACATTATTTGGGGGGGAACACTTCCTCTGAAAGCCTGAGCACTCTGTGTTAGAGGTAAAATAACTACCTTCAATTTTTAACATAATTGTCAAGAATGACAATGAGATTTCTATTGTAAGCCATGTTCTTAGGAAGAATCAGGGAAAACTATGTTTAAGTCTGATTGTTTTCACCTCTGTCCATGGAGTGAGGAAATCTACCTCTAAGCACAGCACACCAGATAAATGATGAGCCTATAAGAAAATCAGAGGCAAGCAAGACTCAGATAATGATTTGCATGCTCTACACTATCTCTGCTTGGGATAAAGAGAAGCACAGTTCTAAAGGCCCCATTTTCCCACGCAGACAGCGAGCCGCCACAACCCCCTGTAATAGCCCCTGCCAGAACTTGGAATAAAGTTAGCAGACTTGAAAAAACATAATTAAAGATAGATAGGCCTTAATAATGGTGCTTTACTCCCTGATTTCTCAGAACTAATGTAAATATGTTCATATATCACTTGGTTCTGGAGAGGATATTCTGGCCTGGAATTCCTTGCCAAGCTAACTGCTGACTCTGCAGTGTGGCTTGAATTCAATTTCCAGAAAGATTCATCCCATGTTTCTGTCCTGATTCTAACAGCTTAGGAATTTGCTGCTACAAAACAATGGACCACAGGAAAACACATAAAAAGTCCACATGGAATGGGAAAGAGGGATCAAATTTTATAGTTTGTATAATAGAGAATTAAATATATGTGCAGGATTTATATATTGGCAACCTTCTTTACTATTGCTGTCATGGTGGGATCCTAGGATAGACAAAGTGCATATTCGATTCATTACCCAGGCCCTCAAAGACAAAAGTTCTGCCTTGCCATAATTGAGTCCTGAATGCTACTAGACTGTTGGGCACCCAGTGGGTTCACTGTTGTTATTTACTGTCCTCCTAAATGCCTGCTTGGAATACATCAATGTAAGCATTCAAGGGCAATCTCAAATAAATGTGAATAGCTTAAATTGCTATCCTTCTTAGTGCTTTTCTCAGTTTATTCTATCATCTTGTAAAGTTGGTGTTAAAATGCTTTATGAATGAAAACAATGGTTTTAAAGATTCAATTATGTGTCAATATTTCTGCACTAAAATCTACTTGTACAAGTTTGACTCATGGATCTCTGGAGCATAGCTGATGTCTTACCCAAGATACATTGCTTTACTTAGACCAGGATCAAACTGGTCTGGAGTAAATGTATACTCTGATGTGTTCAGCACAGTATTCTGAGACACTGACATTTTTGTTTTTAGCAGATTATATTTGTTAAGGGGAACTAGTTAACATGTATCCCTGACCCACACCTTCTAGAACCTTCTACTGGGAGGGACATGGAAACTTAGTGCTTTCCTGTTGGAAGTCCAGAGTACTTTCTACAATCCAAATGCCAGTTCAAAAGCAAAAACATTATATGACAAATAAATAACAGAAAGTTTTGTCTTTTCTTAGTTGCACAAAAGACTAAAATGGAACCAAATTTATGTTCACAGTAATGATCACATTTGAAAGACTGAAATGAAAGCATACTGGTAAGATCTCTTTTTTATGTTATGAAGGATGGATGTGGCCATTTGTGAATAGTATGCTTGGTACGCCTCTGATCATGCTATGTGTAAATCATCTATTAAACCCTCTGTCAACTGCTTTTAACCAAGCACAAGATCTCTTTCATCTTTAGGAAGAAATGTCCATATGTTAACCTTCCAGATTCTCACAGAAAAAAAAATGAGCTAGTCCTGTTTAAAATTGCATCGCTCAACATCATCTTGGGTCTTCAAGAGTTTGCTCACAGCATTAATTCTGTGATACCATTTTTGGAATGTTTTCATGTTTTAATTTACCCCCATGCAAACCGTGTTGGATTAAAATTCTTTAATGTTATCCCAACTGGTAAGCGAATGAGTACAGAAACTATGCAAAACAAATACAGCAGTACCTATGTCAGATGTGAAATAACATCTTATTTTTCCCCTTTCTTTTCCTTTAAGCCTATGTGATTTTTCTAATCCTTACTGGCTCCATTTAGAATCAAATTGTCCTCTTACCCATAAGTATCAACTTAGAAGAAAACCAGGATAGGTGCTTGGCAAAAACTGTTTGGAGGAATAATCAGTGATTGAGTTACTGCCAAAGTCCCTAATAAGAAAACTAACAGTACATTTTTAAAAATTACATTCCTGAAAGAGTACTGTGTCAGAAAGTTCAGTAAAACGGCACTACTCAAATTAGAAGAGGACTGATTCCTGGCTAAAATATTTTTGTGCAAGTAATCTTTATTGCTTCAGATTTATAATATAAAAACAACAAGTCTTCTTGTCTTATCCTTTATTTAAGCACCAATCTATGTCAGGTAAACTCAACCCAAGGGAAATCAGAGGGCATAGGAGAAAGAAGAGGCTGCTATGGCCCTTATTACATCACCAACATGTGGACAACACCAATGGCTTAAAGCCGTAGATGTACTTGTACCTGGGTCACTTCTTAGCTTTACAGGAATGTATTTTCTTGTCATTACACAAGAACCTTGAGCAGCTGTGTTGGGTAGATATTTCCACAAGAGACATCATGTGCTAGATTTCAGAACACATGCTCTTGGCCATTTAAACTTGTGTCAAACATTAGAGCACACTTTATTACCTTGGTGATCTCTAGGATCACCGGGCCTTGCAAACAGCTGTTTTTGCAGTCATTATATTAGAATAGTAATTCCTCCTATGAGGAGAGGTGTGAAGTATTTTAGAGGTCCCTGTGAAGAACACTGCACGCTGATGAGGAAATCACAAACTTTCAATGTGTAGATGGAAAGTCTAGTGATGTTCACTTATGACTGTGCTACCCATGCTACTAACATTCATGCTACTTTCTTCTGTTACCATCCCCAGGGAATGACAGCACATTTAACATCTTCACTGTCAGAAACGCTCTGCAGGACACTACACAGATCTGAAATGAAGCTTTCCCCTGACAATGATGCCTTCCAAGCTCTTTTAAGGCTCCTTGAGGACTTAGTTTTGAGTGTACATTATGGTGGACTGGAGAGAGAGAGAGAGGGAGGAAGGGAGAAAGAGGGAATAGAAGAAGAGAAACAGAGAGAGAACGGGAGGCAGGCTGGGGCAAACATACCCTTCAGTGAATTATTTTCTCCATCTAAGCAGCATAGTCTGTTGAAGTATGAACTCACTGATGAAGGAATCTGCTAACCAGACAAGAGCATTTTCATCTTGCTGCTACAGGACCATGCGTTTAACACAGGAGCTCTGGGGGCAAACTGAGTGGAACAGTAATAGTGCCCAGGGTAAACTGGCCAATGCAAGTAGAAAGGAGAATACTGGAACTGATTTTAATATTTCTAACGGGATTCATTTTTTCACCAGGGTAAGTAATCAAAACACAAAAATGCATCATAGTTATAGTAAACTATTTTGGTTTTATAGGTTCTGAGAATTTCCCATGAGGCTTAAATATGTCATAGGAGATTTTATCACATAAAATATATTAATTATGTCATGTTACCAAAAAGTTAAATAGACATTTAAATGTACCAATATATTTATCTTATGGCCAACAAGATTTATGTGTATATAATATATTTATTTACTTATTTATATACATAATTATTTCCCTGAGCAAGTATCTTTACCCTGGATTTTCCGGTAAAGGTAGACATTTTACATAACTATTTCTAAATCATTGGTAGGTTATGGTGTTTATGCCATTCCAAAATTTTAATTAAGTGAAAAATTTCAAGGATAGCATTTTTGAATAGCTCCATTGTATCATTTTGAATAGGTTCAGCATTTTTATCATCTAAAAATCCAAACCCCAAAATCTCTCTACGTGAATTATACAGCTTCTACTTAGCTAGCCAGCTATGAATCCATGGTGGCCCAGAGAGAGTGTCTGCAAGATTCCTTGTCAGCTCTAGAATTATTCAAAAGCCATGGTAAATTGGGTGGGTTGAGTTTACTTAAAGTCTTCTTTGGCCTCAAGGTTCCAACCTCCACCTGCTGTTTAACATTCCTCTCCAGATTTTTAAAGCCCTATTTACATCAAAAAGAGATTTTTATACCTTAATACAAAGTAATTATGAAAGAACACACTTGTCAACTTCTATCCCCAGTAGCAGCTTTTGGCTTCTTTTCTCTACTTTGAATGAAGGTAGCAATTAGTGGAGCTTCAGAGAAATGTACCATGTCAGGCTATACTCTTTCATTTCTAAGGCCAAAAATATGTTTTATAGGTATTTTAGTGTGATTTATGAATTGGGTTTATCTCATACACAATGTGATCTACGTATACCTGTAATTTTTAACTGGTTTGCTTAGCCAAATTGCTGCTGTCATTTTTAATGTGAATTTTTTTCAGTTAATGCCTGTACAAAATTGCTTGATAAAACATGGTACCAAATGCTAGCCATCAATTACAAGAATGGGAACTTGCACATAAAGTGGGAGGATACTTCTCAAAGCTTCCTTCTCCTAAGCATAGCTTCACTTGCCTCCCCCCACCCCCCACAATAGCCACAGGAAAGCTTTGACACTACTATGTCTCTGTTCCTGGCCAAGAACAGAACATACACCAGGAAATATGTGGGGGCCATGTGTGATTGATCAAAGCCCTTAGTCAATTTCAACAATATGGAACATGTTATTCACACATCAAAATCTTCTTTATCATGCTAGAAAACACATTCCTTAAAGAACAAAAATGTTTTGAAAACATCATTTATATGACAGAGCCTATCTGAGTCACATGTAAACCCCATCCTCAAACTTCTGGGGGTCATAAAAAGTATGCCTGAGACACCTAGCTATGCCTAATTTTTTATGTCTACTGTGAAGAACTAGGGAGGTTCAATATAGTTATTATTAACACAATAGAGTGGCACAAAAATACAAAGTTCAAGTTCAGTCCTCCCCTGAAATATATCCACTGTTTCCAGTAGTTGCTCTGGTGCCTTTAACCCATCATCATATATACAGTTTCCATGGTGCAGTTTGCTTAATGTTGCTAAATTAAGAGAACCAACATTATTGAGAACTAAAATAATGTCACTTCACACTTCTTTTCTACAAGTTTTTGACATGAAGAGGAGGGAGGGTACATATTAAGAACGTAATGTTTATTATCCCAGTTGATAAACAATGCCTATTAAGTTTGATATTACTGACAAGCATGTCCCTATGATTAAAGATGTTCAGTTTCTACAGAACAACACACTTTCCTTTATCCAAGAGAACAAGTTTTCAATATTGAAGTGCTGTGAGCATAAAATATGAAAACTGTTGTTTTCTTTTACACACTCCATCAAGAACAAAATAATATAGAGAAGTATGGAGTATCATCAGATACCATCATTTTGAAAGAAAACAATCAACTTTTTTTTCTGGTTGATTGAGAGGAAATTAGATACATACTATTTGCAAGTTTCCTGACTTAAGCATTCTCTCTCTCTCTCTCTCTCTCTCTCTCTCTCTCTCTCTCTCTCTCTCTCTCTCTCTCTCTTCCTCTGAGAGTTAAAGGAAAATTCTTAGCTAAGCATAACACATGCTAATTAGAATTAAGAATCATTTTTTTGCAAGTCAACTAGTCTGTTTCTTATCCCCAAGGCATGACAACCCACTGATACACTTTGTAAAAATGGAAGAAATTTTTCTGTCTTTAATTGAATTTGGAAAATGTTAGTCATACATCAAGCACACACACACACACACACACACACACACATAAGTGTAAAGAAAACTCTCTGTGGATGTATGGTCCTGGGATATAAGCTGTGGTGTCCCAGCCATGTATTCCTAACAAAGTTTGCCAGCAGTGCTCCCCAAAGAGGTGACTTGACAAGTTTTAGAGCATTGTTCTCTTTCTCAATAGGATTGTATTTCCCAGTAGGATACAAGTAAAAGCTTAACAACTAGTTCTCCAGGAAAATCTTTAGAATTTGATTTTTGTCATGTTACTACATAGGTGATTTCAAGGTACCAATATAATGCCACTAAACACTGTTGAGGAGAGAAGGCAGCACACAGCCAGGGACCTCCCCACAATGCCTGGGCCAACAGAGCACTCCAGATGCCACTTCAGCTAGCTAGGGAATCTCTAAGAATTGTATTTAGAATCTCTTCCCAGAACTGACATGTTATAAGGTTCTAAGGAAGGGGGAATGAATTCAATGTGGCATGAATATAAACACTGTGGAAGGCCAATGAACCAATTTTGGTCACCCTAACAAAAGAACTCTTGAATGACTTTAATAAAGACACTTAGTTTCTTTAACTTGGAGAAAGTTAAGAAGGCTAAAATATGAGGAGATGAGGAAATCTGAATGAGTAAATGTGTGTTTGTTGACATGGACACAGTCATGTCAAGGACCCCCATAGACTCAACCCCATTGGAATGCCAAAGCCACCCCTGAGGTGAGGCTCAGAGGGCTGGAAAAGCCTTCCTATGATCTCTGTGTGAATGTTGACAGGGTGTGGAGAAAATGTCTACCATAGTTTTCTTCCCATGGATATTTTGGGGGCCTGAAGACCCCTACAGAAACTGTTCTATCCAGATTAGCTAAGCCAATCTCCTTGGTTCAGGTGTGTACCATAAACCCTGATTTTTTGTTTATTTGTATGTGATCACCCCATCATCTTGTTCAATTGTATGCAATAACTAAACCTTTCTGTTCAACTCTGGATAATAAACATGCTGAGATTCCAGATACTATGATTTCTCCATCAGAGAGCCTGGTCTACCTAACCCCAGCTTTTCTGTGTGTCGGTTTGTCTTTTCTTCATTTCTTTGTCACCACAGTCAAGCAAATCCCTGGAGCTGAGTAAGGACTTGGGACGGGAAGTCTACTTATTACTGAAAGTACAGGTCCTATTGGGGTCCCCCTCATAGGTCCTTCATGAGAATAGAGCTATGGTTAAATTAAAACAAAAAGAAACATGTCTCTTTCATCTTGTGATCTAAAGTGAGCTCATGCCATCAGTATATGTTTGAACTTACATAAGGAGTTCTGCTTTTAATGAGTTTTTAACTCAAATATGTGTCTTGCATTTTATAGGTAGCAATCTAGTTTATATTTTCCCACCTATTTCAGGAACAATCTCCTGATGGGATGATTCAAATGTGATATTTAACTTATTCATTCATCTAGTCAGACTTGGAAGTGGAGATAAAGTTTTTTTTTTTAATTTTGATTTTATTTTGGTGTACTGTTTTGTTTATTTCTATTAGTATGTTCAAACACCTCCCAAAGTAATTTTGACATTTTTCTAGAAATTCCTGGTGCACATAAATTTTGCATATACCCTGATCAGAGGCGGCTGGTTGGAATACAAGCCTCTAACCTCTCCATGCAATGTAGTGTATAAGAATTTTAGCTTTCAACTGAGATGCTTCATTAAGCCACCTTCCAGCACCTACATCTTTCTATTGAGACCCAGCAAGTATTAATGTCCTTTAGCCTTTATAGTGTTTTCAAGCACGGGCCTGAGCTCATCCACTTGGTCCACAAAGTAATCTAAGACAATAATCCTTCTCTGAAACTTGTTGCTGTCCTGGCAGTCAACTCTAATCTCTTCCTCCAATATTAAGACATGGTTCTACTTGAAATACCATGTAATTTGAATTACAAGCACTGCGTTCTTCCTGGTAGTAAGCCAAAATATTTGAAATCTGCTTATAGTAAGCACATACTTAGCTAGGTGCTGTCATTTTACAATATGGAATAAATTATGGTCATTGTTCCAGTTCACTCAGGACTCCACTGGCATTAAACACAATGCAAATCGTTCTCCAATATGAATTCATTTCCAGTTTCTTCTGACTTCTCCAATAACAATGCTTTGTTTGACCGTTCTTTTGTCTGTGATGCCTTCCAGCTCTTACATGCTCAAACAATTGTCTAATAATAAACTATAGCATAAAATCCTGACTCTTTGGAGTACAAGATAATGCCTCTTGACTCTCAGTACCACCATTAACCAGCACTGAGTATGAGTGTGTTGACTTCTTAGTGTTTATATTTCCAGATTTAAAAAAAAATGGGAATACCATACCTTCTTAGGCAGAATATTATGCAAATTAATGACAATGTCATTTCTCATTCCTGAGTAATTGTCACATGTTTATGTATGTTGCATGTTCTTAGTTCACAGACATTGGTTGTGTCTACCTTTTTGCTATTGTGAACAGTGTGAACAGTGTAGCTTCACACAGTCATATAAAAAATTTTATAGTTGATACTTTTGAGTACATATTTAGGAATGGGGTTGGTGGATTACATGGTAATTCTATAGTTTTGTAGCTTTAATTTTTACCTTAAAAACTGCAAAGGAAAAGTCAATGAAGAACCTACAATTAAGCAATTCTACTCCTTGGAAGTTCCCACAATATGTAAAAAGCTATATCCACAGAGAGCCACTTATGAATCCTCATAGCATCTTTATGTATCAGAGTCCAGTATTAGAAACTGCCTAAAGATTAATCATCTCATGACTATATCATACTGCAATCAGCATTGGAATACTAGTGTTCAATCATGGGAAAGGAATCACTAATCACAATACAAAACGCAACCTCATGAATGTTAAAATAAATGAAAAGAAAGAAAAAAATCACATGCTTTGTTATTTCACTTTTATATAAGTTTAAAATAAGCACAACTTCAAAGAGACAGTGTAGCAATCAACATCTAGGAGTAGAAATGGATCATAACCCTACATAGACCTTAAGGTGATAAAAATATCCTAGAACCAGATGATGATACTGGTTTCACAACTGAAAAACACTTTGAAAACTATTGAATTATGCAGTTGAAACAGATCAATATTTGAGGTGTTCTGAATAGAAATGGTCCCCATAGGCTCATATATTGAATGCTTGGTCATTAGGGAGTGGTACAACTTGAAAGGGATTAGAGGGTGTGGCCTTGGTGTATGTGTGTCCTTGTTAGATGAATTGTGTTACTGGGGGTGGGTTTTGGGGTTTCAAAAGCTCAAGCCATGCACAGTGTTTCTCACTTCCTGCTGCAGATCCAGACACTCAGCTACATTCCAGCACCATGTCCATCTGTGTGCCTACATGCTTTTCACAATGATGGTAATGGACCAAACTTTTGAACCGTAAGCCACACTCAATTATATGTTTCCTTTTGTAAGAGTTGCCATGGTCACAGTGTCTCTTCCCAGCAGTAGAACACTATGTCAATATTCTACTCTATCAATTACACCTCAGTAAAAACCATCTTAAAGATGAAATGCAGGGTAAAACCATCTGTTTCTTCATGTGAACCACAACAGTTCTGACTCTACAAATTCATCATCATACTGAGAGATAACAAAGATGAGGCTGGAGAGATGGCTCAGCATGTAAGAGTGCTTGCTGCTCTTTCAAAGGACCTGAGTTCAGTTTCCAGTACCCATCTGACAACTCACAACTGCCTGTCACTTTGTCACTCTAATTCCAGGTAGTCTGAGGTTCTCTTCTGACCTCTGTGAGCAGCTCATGTGCATACATGAACACACATTCACACACACACACACACACACACACACACACACACACACATACACACACACACACTCACAATCAATCAAACAATAAATCTTTAAAAAAGGCTCCTTACTAATGTGTAGTTTCTAAAATTACTATCCATTTAGATTTAATAATATCAAGTCACCTAAGTCATTACCATGTAAACAGCTTCATCTAATATTACAAATGAATCAGACACTCAGGGAATCTGGGAGGCCTTTTGTTGGTCTCAACAGAGTATTCAAGACCAACAAGCTATCATTATTATTACAACTCAATGAAAGATGATGTGGCTATGTAGATACAGCCTTATATGGCTCCAGTCATCTCATGTTATGGCTATAATAACTGGTCCAGAGGAATCCCGCATAATTTTCTTACAAAGTTTCCCAGCTAACAACAAATAAACCATTAGAGTCATATATGGGGCTTTGCAATCAGAGCCTGGATTCCTGGATGTAACTTCAATATTAGAATGAGATAAAATAAATTTGTTGCAATGATAAGGATACATTTATCCTAACCCATAAGCATAGCTCTCCCTCTGACCTAAATTGCAGGGAGACACCTGGTCATGCTATGGTCCAGGACCACACTTCTGTCAGTAATTCCCCAAACAAAATGGCCTTCAATGTGATCTTGGATCTATCTGCCCATTTGGTCCATCTCAAGACACTTTCAAGAATACCTCCCAGTTTCTCTTCTAAGATGTTCAGTGTGGCTGGATTTATGTTGAGGTCTTTGATCCATTTGGACTTAAATTTTGTGCATGGCAATAGATATGGATGTATCTGCAGTCTTTTACATGCCAGCATCCAGTTATGCCAGCACCATTTGTTGAAGATACTTTCTGTTTTTCCATTGTATAATTTTAGCTTCTTTGTCAAAAATCGGGTGTTCACAGGTGTGTGGGTTAATATCAGGGTCTTTTATTTTTCCATATAAAGATCTTTATGTACAGGACTGAGGTATTCTGGAACACAAATCATCTGTCAAAATCATACACAATTCTATGGCTTTTGCAATAAATCCTTTATTCCTAGTCAAAAGACTTCCTCATGTTTTCCTCCATAGTGTGCTTTATGCCTTCTCTTAGCATACATACAGGCACACACATGTGCACTTGCACAGTGAAAGAGAGAGAGAGAAAGAGAAAGAGAGAGAACAGTGCAATAACAAAAACAAAGCCCCATTCCCTAACATTTCAAAACCCTTTCAAGTCCCATTTTCCTGATAGTTCTTTTTTATTTTTAAGAAAATGCTTGTGTTGACAATAGTAGCATTTGTTATGCTTAAATACATAATGATGCTGAGCTACAGGGAGCTGGTAACCAGATACCCTGGGTTTGAATTTTCACAAACCATTCATAAGTTGTGCCCTCAAGAAATTTTAATTAACCTTTAAATAATTCACTCATCAGTAACACTGAGGTAATATATCATTGGTTTGTTTTGAAATCAGTGCATGAGGACACTGAATATAACAATTCAAAAAGTGAAAAAATCAGTCAATGTCAATTCTTCTTACAACTGCTATTACTTTCCTACACTGAAGTTTAATCTAACAGATTTTTAATTAAGGAACATCTTATTCCTAAAACTAGAAAACAAAATTTGATAATACAAAGCCTGACATGATCTTCTATTCTCCCCAGCATAGGACACAATGATTAGAGAAGTATTTTTGGTCGAATTCTTGATTGATATGTTAATTAATTTAGACATCTAAAGAACACAGTTTCTGCATCTATCCTGAATGTTAGGGTGTTTTGTTATTTTTTACATTCTTGTATTAATGTCTATTCTCTGGAGCACATTTGCATTTAAATCCAGTAGCCAAAGAGTAATGACAATGTGAAACAATACAATCATCTGTGCTACTTGTTATACTTGTTATGTGTAATTCTTCTATTTGTCAGCTAACATCATCAGCAAGAAAAACCAAAAGAAAATGGATTTTTAGTTCCAGAGATGCATAGTTGTGACATTCATTCATTCATTCACTTGTACATTCATTTATTTGTCTATACAGATATGCCCTGAGGATAAATAAGACCAGTACCCAAATTTAAAACTATAAAATAATAGACTTAATTAGACAGATTAATATTTATTTCTATTAAAAAGGCATAGCACATGAGACTGTAGCGACCACTGAAATGCAACAGTAACAAGGCAAGAAAGAATTTATGCAAAAATTGGGGGAAATATTAAAATTATATTACTAATAAAGGCCAGGAGTATTATTCAGGAGACATGATATAGAATACTTATGCATGTAATCTTAGGATAAACTCACTAGATCGCAAGCTGTTCACAGGGGCTAAACAGGGAGACTACAGGTGGAGAGATGCTCAGGGCAGGTTACTGAGACTCAGAAATGTCAAACCAGAATGTTTTAATATTTTTTTCTTACAGTAACATGATCAGATTTTTTATTTCAGAAACGATTTTAATACAGTGAGTCACTAGAGCATCAGTCTGAAGGCCTAGAGATAATTTTCAAAATAGTTTGAGAGAAATATGGAAAGGAATTTTAATTAAGAATAAAACAAGGAAATTTCAATGACTTTTGCTATAACTTTTAAAAACTTGTATTTATTATTATTTAGTATGTGCATGGTGAGTATATGAAGGCACACACATGTAGAATTCAGGGGACAACTGTGGGAGTTGATTTTTCTCTTTACACCTTTATCAGTATTGGAGGAATGAAGCTCAGATCACCAAGCCTTAGTGACAAGTACCTTTACCCACTGAGATATAGAACCAGCAATCAATGTGTTGTTAAGATGATAATGCTAAAATTATATTCTCTTGCCAAAAGATAAGACATATTCTTATTGTTTTATTATTATGATTATTATGATTATATGCTTGGAAACTCACATTTAAATTACTCTCCATTCCATATTCCAACATGGTAACAATTTAATGAAGTTTTTATAGTTATAGAACAAAGAAAGTCATAAATCAAGACACTTTTTAAACACATTGGTTGAAATATTAAGTAGGTGATTTAAAGCAAATTGGAGACACCTCTGCAGTAGGCTCCAAATGCTTTCTGATGTATTTTCATCCTCTTTGTTGATGGAAAACAGGCTTATATTCTGTTAATACATTCTAAAGTTTTTATCTGTTAGTCACAGGGGTGGGCAAGGAATGGATATTTAGGAAGAAAAAATAGTTTAAAATTAATTTCAATTAGGTCCTGGACCTACAACATTCCTAATTTCTCCACAGTTATTGGGTTATAATATGTTAATCAGCCTTACAGAAAATTCAGTAGAAGGTACACTTTCTTTCTGGGAACTTCTATTCACAAAGACCAAAGTGGCCATAAGACAGCCAGTTGATAGGCTCACATCTTCTTCTTCTTCTTCTTCTTCTTCTTCTTCTTCTTCTTCTTCTTCTTCTTCTTCTTCTTCTTCTTCTTCTTCTTCTTTTTCTTCTTCTTTTTCTTCTTCTTCTTCTTCTTCTTCTTCTTCTTCTTCTTCTTCTTCTTCCTCCTTCTTCCTTCCTCCTCATCCTCCTCCTCCTCCTCCTCTTCCTACTTCTGCTTCTTCTTCACAATCAGTTGTAGTGTTTTAGTTTGGCTTTGATTATTTTGGTTTTGTGCATATAAATATGAACCAGAAAGAGATATCCTGAGGAGATAGAGTTTAACTTGGAAGTTGTAACTGTGAATGGCATCACTAAGACAGAATGAGAGAGAAGAGAAGAGAAGAGAAGAGAAGAGAAGAGAAGAGAAGAGAAGAGAAGGGAAGGGAAGGGAGGAGAGGAGAGGAAAAGAGAAGAGAAGAGAAGAGAAGAGAAGAGAAGAGAAGAGAAGAGAAGAGAAGAGAAGAGAAAGCTTCTACACCCTAATCCTGTTGTAACAATGAGTACATTTCAAAATATACCTTGTGGGGATGCCTTCATAACAAAGCTGAAGTTGAGCCTCTCATTTCCCAGATTATAGCATAAGACCAAACTAGAGTAAAGGTGGGATGCTAACATAGCTAAAGGTGGGATGTTCAATTACTCATGTATTTGCTTCCTGTTGGAATGATGTTGCTGGGATCAAAATGTAAATATTCAAAACATGGCAGGAGTATATGAAGTGTTAGAAATGGCAAGAAATGGTTGTTAAAACATTCTTGGGGCAGGGCAACTCACACCCTCTTGAGATTGGATGACTAGAGAAGACCAGGACTGTTTCACCAATGAGTATACATTTACATGATATTAATGTATATCAAGCGTGAGAGGATCAAGTTTTGTTTGGTTGTATTTGCTTGCTGTCTAAGTGTTTTGAGAAATGGGAGGCTAATATCAGGTCTGGAATCATTGGTATGAGATAGAAGGCCATGGGAAAATTAACAGGGAACTAGCAACAATGAAAATGTAAATGGGTAAGATACTTATCAGATGCACAACTGAGGTCATGTCTGGGATAGGGAATGACTTATGATCTGCAGTCCTTGAGGAAGTCAAAAAAGAGCAGGAATGGGACTAAGGAAGTGAGATGGATGCATCCAAACACTGGAGTTCAAGTCTAGAAGTATAACACAGGTAGGTTTTGATAAGGTCCAGTGTTTGCAGACATAATGCAGATGTGAGTGAGGCTACTGAAACATAGACTGTAAAGAAATGCTCGAAATTAATCTGTTGGGTGGACTGGTTTCATAGAGTCACAGTTTTCCACTCCACCATGTGAGTGCTACTGTGGTTATGATTTGTTCCCAAAAGACAAATATGAACTTAATTCCCAGGACAGTTTGGAAGCCCAATAAGGGGTGGACTCTCTATGTGTTCTTTTCTTATGAATGGATTAAGGTCAATATCACAAGAGTGTGTCCAACTTCAAGGGAGTTGGTTTCCTATTTTAAAAATGACAGACAAAAACAAGTCCAATCTCTCTCCCTATACTTCTTTAAACACACACACACACACACACACACACACACACACACACACACACACACAAGCCCGAACACTCCATTCATGTACATGCACACACAGCATCTTCAAGGAAGGGTCACCAGATTTCCAGTCCCTTGACTTTGGCCTTCCTTATCAATAGATTCTATTCATTCTAAATTATTCATCATACGCTTTAAACTAAGACAAACACTATAGTGGTATTTTATTAGATAATGTAAGTGTCAAGGAAGCATTTATACTTAGAGTTAAAAATCAGCCATCAGGAAGCTGCAAGGCAGTTATGAGAATGAGTATTTCTCAGTGAAAACTTAAAATGATGAGTATTAATATCAAATGATATGTTAGAAATGTCTGGAAGAAAGTTAATTTTACATTATGGGCAGAAATAGAGGCAGCATCAGGTGAAGATTATTGAAGACTTTGGACATTTTATTTTACCTTTATTTGTTTGTTTGCTTGCTTGCTTTTGAGGCAAGGTTACACTGTGTAGTACTGGTTGGCTGGAAGTCAAAATGTGAAAAGCAGGCTGCCTTCCAACTCAGAGATCTTCTTTCTTGTACCTCCTAAGTGGTGACATTAAAGGTGAATGCCACCATGTCCAGCAAAATATGATAGTTTTAAGTGAATTCTGCCACAGGAGAACTGTTTATACTTGATTCAGAAACTTCTTTTCTACCTATGTTCTAGAAGATCACTTTTGATGTGTCTTACAAGTTCTGGAACCTAGAGCTTTCCAATTTCATTCAAGTAGAGCTAAGCCCAATTGTAAAACTTACACTAACAGTCACAGTGGCTATATGCCTCATCATGTCCAAGCATTCGTTACAGTTTAAACTTTTCTATCCATCATAAAAATCATTATGAAAAGGCTGAAACTTCAAGGACAGCGATGACAGTGCAAGTCTATAATCATAGCTACTTGGGAAGTTAAAGTAGGGAAATTCTGAGTTTGAGGCTAACCTGCACAACATAAGAATAGACCTTGACTCATAAAAAATGCAGGGGTCATATGATTCAATAGCAGAGAACTTGATAGCACATGCAAGAGCCTGATTCATTTCCAAATACTGCAACACACACACACACACACACACACACACACACACACAGAGAGAGAGAGAGAGAGAGAGAGAGAGAGAGAGAAGAGAGAGAGAGAGAGAGAGAGAGAGAGAGAGAGAGAGAGAGAGAGAGAGGGGAGAGAGAGAATGGAAATTACACAGGTCCCAATCATGCTGTATTTCCTAGCCTATAATAGATTCTAGCAATCTGGAATGTGCCTAAGAGACCAGTGTTACTATAAATCTTTCTGCCAAAAGCTGCCTGAGCCCCGCTGCCATGTGTGAGCTTTACAACAGCCGCCTGTCCGAGTTAGGCCCAAATGAATACACAGAGAGACTTGTATTAGTTACAATGCTGCTTGGCCAATGACTAGGCTTCTCATCTGTTAGCTCAGTCTCAATTATCATATATCTATATATTTTATAAGACTTATCGGATGCCTTATTGGCGTCCCTCCTAGCTGGTGGATCACATCGTGCTGCTGGAGCAGGAGCCGAGGGGAAAAGAGGGCCCTTCCTGTTTCTCTTTTGCTTCCTTGCTATGTCACTTCCTGCCTGGATCAGCACTTCTCTACTACATTTCCCAGAATCCTCTTTGACTCTTAGTTCTGTCTAACTTGCTGTCTCATTGGCCAAACAGTATTTTATTCAATAATCAATAAGATAAACATACACAGTAGTACATTCCCCATCAGACCAGAGTTGGTGCTAGAAGAGAAGTTAAAAGGTCTGACATGCAACTTTTGATGTATCCAGTTCATTTCTTTTAGAACAAAGCAACTAGTGAGAAATGTCTGAAGAACAGCAAGAAGTCAGAAGAATCTCAGAATGATTTTCCCCCCTTCAGTTCAATTCACCAAACCTGACTCTGGTGTATCCAGCACATTCCTGGCACTGTGCTAGGTGCTGAATAGGTGTTGCATACTTTGACATCAATATGACTCATTTCAAAACAAAAGTCTATTATTTACTTTGATTATTGGCTAAATTATTCTAATGCTGATAAGCACATCATGGAATTCTCAGGGCTGACATCACACAATGCAGTTGCTTATTCTGCAAGCTACACTGCCATCTATTTGCTAAAATTCAGAACAAGCCTAGAGATACACAGTGCTCTGCGATTGTAGGTGATGTTCTTTCAAGGCTTTTTGTTTTTTTCACATATTTAAAATGGAAACAGCAATATTTATGTGTTTCTTGAATTAATATGAAAACATCTAATAAACTGAAATGCACATATAAATGTGTTATTGACTTTTGAGATCTGGCCTCGGAGCTGTAGGAAGGCAAAATTTAGGAGGCTGTCTCACTGACTGTGAATATATATCAGAAGTCAGCTGCTTATTTGACATCTGTACCTTATAGATGAGCAAAGTCTTAATATCCACAGATAAATTAACACATTGTGCTTGAGCTTCCAATAGACAAAAGATGCCCATTAAGACTTCTGTTTTCCCCTTATATCAACAGGTGTAAGAAGAAGTCACTGGTCCTACAAGACTGTCCAGTGATATCTTGTAGCAGTTTAGTAAGGAGTGGGTCAGAGGGTTTTCCATGGTGTTACTATGCACTGTTGAGTGAGAACTTGAACGAATTCCATTCTGTTAACAAATATCCTGGTACAGAATTCCTCAGCAGTTACACACACACACACACACACACACAGAGAGAGAGAGAGAGAGAGAGAGAGAGAGAGAGAGAGAGAGAGAGAGAGAGAGAGAGAAAGAGAGAGACAGAGACAGAGACAGAGACAGAGACAGAGACAGAGACAGAGAAGAAAATTGGTCTTTTACAAATCTAGATTCAAAAAGAATTTAGTTAAAAAGTATTGTTCCTTAAAAATAAAAGTAACAGTACTAACTAGGGTCTATCCATTAGTAATGGACAGTTTCTAAAGGTTTCTGTTAATTAATCTTGGTTTTTAATATGTTGAACTTAGTTTTTTTTTCTTTTTCTAAGTTGAGACGCTATTGAAAGATACAGTCTAATGTTTAATTAAATTTGCAGGGACTGAATTTATTAGATACTTTTGCAGATTATCTTAAATACAAGAAATTATAACTGGTCTCTTTTGTTTGATCTTAATCAGTCTTGCAAAAATTTAATGACCTTTTGTTTAATGTAGTTGGACATGCTTAATTCTTACTTAACCAAAACAAACATAATTTTCAGACTTTTAAAAGGCGTTCTAAATTTCCAAGATGAATTTCTCTGAAGAAAATAACGTATCCTAGTTATTTAGGGCATTAAGATGCAAGAGTGCTTAACAAAATAGAAAAGACTCTTCAAATGAAAAAGGATCAGAACGTTGTACATTTTAATAGTACAGCATAAGAAAATAAATACCAAAGTTCAGGATCGCTTGAATTATAGTAAATTCAAAGTTTTTATAAAGAAGGATAATCTTTTCTTTTAAAATGAAGCATAGACACAGATGACCACCCTGGAACTTGGATGACAGGGAGCAGAGGGAAAAAAGTTTTGTACATAAGAACATGTTCCTTAGCAGGTTACAGGTTTTTCCACAGGAGGGAATTTATGCCTAATGTTGTTAACATGGTCAAAGACAATGGATAGGAAATGATAGGTCCAAGTGGAGAACTTATTGGTAATGTTTCAGTTGCTTGTCATACTATCAAACAGCCTTCTTCTGAATATTTATATGTATACCTACAGATATGTGCTGCTCTCACCCTTGGTCAGACAAGCTGGTCATTGCAGTAGAGAATAGTTAATACATGTCTCTTGCTGTCTCTCTGTATCTCCTCTCTCTCTCTCTCTCTCTCTCTCTCTCTCTCTCTCTCTGTGTGTGTGTGTGTGTGTGTGTGTGTGTGTATGTGTGTGTGTGTGTGTGTGTGTGTGTGTGTGTCTATGTTTGTCACTCTGTCTACGTGTCTCTCTTTCTCAATATTCACAGCAATGGGTCTCTGGCCAGAAGGCTTGACCTCCTGAACGGGTATGTGGCTTCTCAGGCTGGAAATTTCTAGAGTAGACAGCTGTGTGAAGGAATAGTTTTCAATGGGATGTGAAGAGATGTCTCATTGGCAATGGAGACTACCTTACCCTGGCTGAAAGGGAAAGATCTAGCATGTCCCCACCTTTGCAGGCCATTTGACTTGAGGATATAATGGTGTTATTCTACAGGAAGAAGTCACAGGAATAAGTCATGGGAAGGGACAACTTCTTCCCCCAGAGAACAGCATTAGAGAGAGAAGGAAATTCAGATTAGAAAACTATAATGGGAATGAAAAATTCTACAAATACTTAGACTCACCAGAAGCATACTTGATTTTCCCTTAGCTGCCTGAAGGGGTTCTGCCCAAGCAAGACAGTGGAAGGAAGCATAGTCCTGGAGTGGCTAACAGGGTGTGCTTCCCAGATCTGCATACCTGTGCTCTCACTTTAGATTCATTTGGCTACCAATCATTGAAAGATGGATTCTCCATGATGTCTTGTCAACTTTTGTGACCTCCACATTTCCTGACGTCATTCTGCATTCATCACTTCAGCCAGGAAACATTTTACATTCCCACCACTGATACAGCATTCTCTCCAGAAACTTTCTTTGCAGAGATGTCTCACTATTGAAATGTAAACACTTTCCTAATAAACATTTTTAAAACATGTGAAAATCCAAGAGGAAATGAGGAATTTCCAGAAATTCAGATTTAAGTAAATACAGACATCCGTTTCAAAATTCTTATGAAACACTGCATTTTTTTCAAGTTGTGACATCATGGAAACATATTTGCTTACAAATTACTCAGCTTCCTTTCTGCCCAAAAAGGTTTTGTTATTTCTGGATCGAGACTTCCAAAAGGCTGACCAAAATAACTGGAAATTAAGATTTTGATCATTTTGTCAATACTGTTTAAGCTTTATAGTGGAAATGATGCAGAAATCCCTAGGAAAAAATACTTTTTAATAATGTAACCCATTAAGTCCAAAACAGATTAGTGTATCCCAGTATGGTGAAAAAAGAAAAAAAAAGAAAAACACCTCACCAAGCTTCTCTAGAAAGAGGAAAATATTCAAGTTTACCTGGCATGATGGCCCACAGTTTTAATTTCAGTACTTGGGAGGCAATGGCAGCAGGAATTTTACATGTTTGAGACCAGCCTAGGCAATGTAATGAGACACACACACACACACACACACACACACACACACACACACACACACACACACCAGAAATGAACATGAACATATATATATATATATATAATTGCATACATGACACATACTACAAGGCTGATCCACAGAACAATTAGTTATTATATTATTATATAATGGCTTAATTCTTTGACTTTGCAAAATAAAATTAAAATTGAACTCTATCTCCTTTATATTAAACATGAAAAGCTATATGACAAAGACATGAGTAGCACAAAACTTAGGAGGTCAGACCCTCATTGCTAAGTTGATAGAGTGGATATATTAACAGATTCCAGATCATCTTGGGGTGGCATTCCAATCTAGCTTTGTTATGTATGAGAAGAGGAAATCAAGACAAATCATCGAATGCCACGTAATTTCAGTTTTTTCATTTATAAATCATTTTAGAATATCATTGGTAAAAAGGGGGGATTTTATTGTAAAATAAATAAAATTCAGTAAATGTAGTGCCATTATTCTCTAGAGTATATTAAAATGCAAAGAAAATCTCCAATTAATAAGAAAGGAATGGGATAATAACTTAAACAATAGAAGTTTCAAAAAAAGCATGTATGGAAGGCTAGGGTTTTCAACCATACTGCTACTGGGGGGTGATGGGACATGGGAAGGCTAGGCTGATTTAAAGGAGTGACACAGCAAATTTTGTATGGAAACATTACTAGTTTCTTCTCTCACAATGCCATAGAAAGAGCTCAAGTATGATTGAGGATTTCAAAAGAAAACTACAAAGAACTACAACGTTCATGTTTATCTAATATTGGAAAGGAAACTAAGTAAAAAGGAAAATATGGCTTCTGTATAACTAAACTTTTATAACATTAAGTACCAAATAAAACGTTATTGAAAATGCTTGCAACAAATATGAGCTGCAGTAATGAATGCTGGAAAATCAACTGGAGAAAATATCCCAAGAAAGATATTACCAGTGGAACATAAAAAGTATTGAAAATATACAGTCTAACGAATATATATATAAAAGTATTGATTAATATGGTCAGCATGATGACAATGCAAGCCTCAGGAGGACCTGACTTAAATTTCCATGAAAGGGAAAGGAAATAATTAACTCCACAAAGTTATTCTCTAAGATCCACAAGCCTGCCATGGCCCATGCACCCACCACACATATCATAAACATACACAGAAATAATAACTATGTTTTTGAAAAGGATCAGCAAAAGGCCTCAGTGGGTTATAGTGCTTGTTACCAAATACACCAACCCGAGTTCACTCCCAGAAACCCACATGGTAGAAAGAGGAAAACAAATCACACATGTTGTCCACTGACCATCAAACAAGCTCCACTGCATGCGAACACACACACACACACACACACACACACACACACACACACACACACACACACACACAGAGAGAGAGAGAGAGAGACAGACAGACAGACAGACAGACAGACAGAGAGACAGACAGAGAGAGAGAGAAAGAGAGAGAGAAAGAGAGAGAGAGGCTAAATAAACAAATACATATAAATGTTATTTTTTAAATATTCATTAGTAATCCAAGAAATGCAGTTAACTATGAAACCCAAGTAAAAGTCTAAAACATTTTATACTTATAGACAGAACAAAATGATTTTGTTTTTATTTCCATTTATATATGATATAAGAACTTTAATCCTGGTAAGAAATCCTGATGCTTGACAAACAAGCCAAATGGATTTTTTATGGAACAGATCACGAATTTGAAAGTAACACAGGCTTTGACCTTTTAAAGAATTTAGCCTGCATGAAGCATTCAGAGATTATCTGTAATAAATATGCACAGTATTTCCTCTAAAGAATTAGACCCCCACGAAGAAAACCCCAAGGAAACCAAGTCAGCATTTACAGCTCTTTTCACATCAAAACAAACTCAGGCAATTAATATTTGTGTAACACATCAAGGGACTCAGGATTAGGTATTTGCCAGGAAGTGAGACATAAATAATTACCCACGGGTTTGGAAAGCTGTGTTCCTAGTCATGTCATCAGGTTCTGATCATGGCTTCTGATCACCTTGATAGCCTGAGACAACCTGATAGGAAAACTCAACCAAAAAGCCTGACATTTGTTCAAGTAGGACAATATTATCTTCTTGTTTCCCTCTAAAGTTTAAATCTACATGTTCCGTGATTAGCAATAACTATAATACAAGGCTACTTTGACATATAATCTTTACAGGTGGCTTTACAAGGTTCTGGGAGAATATGCTTATTGTTTTATTTAAAATGAAGAAAGTGAGGACCTGGAGAAAAGGTACAGTGATTACTGCCATGAACTGCAGTTACCAGAGGACCATGGTTCAATTTATGGCACCCCCATGGCAGCTCATGGCTGTCTGTATCTAATTCCTCTTCCGGTCTCCAAGGACACTAGAAACACAGATAATGCACTGATATACATGCAAGCAAAAACACTTGCTCATTAGAAGATTCTTTAATTAAGTAATATAAATATCTTATACAAATAATAAAAGGTCAACATAGAGAATGGATTTTTTCAGTTTATTTGAATAAGCACATTCCCTAAGACTCCAGTTATATATGTAACCATTTTCTATATTAAGAAAAAAGATTTGGTCTGAGTGAATATGGTTAGAAGATGGAAAGATGTCTACAAACACGTAAGCTTCTGTAGGAAAGCACTCTCTACCTTGTTGCTTTAGAGGATCGATGTAGTTTTCCTCGGTGGAAAAGGAAATCCCAGTAGGACAAACAGTGCTTTTCTACATCTACTAAAGGAGCCAATAGTAATGTGTTTCATGGAGCACACGCCGTACAAGTTATAATAAAGGACACTGGGCTTTATTTCTCAACACAAACATCATTTACACCCCTTTCCTTCCTCTTCAATCCAGTTACATATAAACCCAATAAAATTTGCAGGAGCCAAAAATGACTTCAAAATATTGAAAATATCAAAAACATTTTGCTTTTTCTCAACATCTTTGTAAAAACTGATGGGCCATGATAAAATCCCTGGACAAGAACAGCACAATGTCCCATATCTTCTTGGGTATCATCTACCCAGGAAAGTCTATTCTATTTTCTTGCACCTGTGCACATTCTTCTGTCTCATTACTTTAAAACATAAATACAAAATTGAGCTACTGTCGATAATTCATGTCATACTTTTACTGAGATGCAGTAGAAAGATGTAGAAAGACTGAATTACTTTCCAAAACCACAATTAATGTTTAAACATTTATTTTACCATACTTCACCCTGTTAGGTCATTTTTTTCCTATGTGAATATGACATTTAGAAGTTACATTTTTCAAAATACTTAGAAGTTTTAAAAGATAATATTTGCAAAGGTCTGGTCCAATATTTCCACCCTTGATGTTTCAGTGATCAGCATCCCTGAAATGCCTACAAGAAACATTCCACCAGATCCCATAACATGGTCAGATAAACTTCCCTGCTGTAGGATCTCATCTCTAGCAGCGTTTCTGGCATCCTAGATCTGCAAGTCATAAAAACCAAGTAAAATTCCACACAGAAAAGGAAGAAAATGATAATAAACTTGAACCCTGTGTGAAACAGGTATTCACCACATTTCTTAAGAGAGAATTCATTTCTACAATCACATGCCAGAAATACGTCAACATTTTGTTTCACACCACAAACTCCACCATAATTTAAGGCTTTTACCTGGTGAGATGGTAATGAGCATCATTTCTTTTGGTTTTTTATTTTGCAAGAGAATAAGCCAAATAAAATATGCTTAGATTTAAGTTCGTAAATGCTGATTGTCTGTTTTCCATACACACTATCTAATGCAAGAAAAACATTGCAACTCATTCACCAAGCTATTCAAACTGTATTTCAATTTACATGGAATTATATACCCTATAAAATATGTAAAACAATTTACTTAGCATAATAGAATACTTCGGTGAGGAAAAGAATTCAAAAGACATCTCACAATATGAGCTTGTAAAGGTGATGAAGCAGAGAGATTTTTATGGGGCAAATTTGTTGAGGGTGGGCAACAACCACAATAGTAACAAGGGAGAAAGCAGAGAGCAAAATCCATGTTTAGGTAAGTAGTTAAATGTTCATTCATATATACTAAAGATTTATGAGCTATTTGCTGCTATCAAGTTATTGCCGCTTCATTTAAATTTTTCAAATGAATACATGTATGACTTGCAAGAGAAGGAATAAAGATATGGGAGGCGAGAAGAAATAGAAGAATGGATCTGTCAAGTATTAGTGAGCACATACAACTTTGCCTGAAAGTAACAGCCAAGCAAGCCAATCTTCTTATGGAGAAGAGTCATAACGGTATATCATCAGCCTACTTATTGTAAAGGCCATATGATTGCAGCGGATAACAGATCTCCTGCAGTCTTAGCAATCAATGTTCATTGTGTGTAGCAGAATTTCTCTTTTAATATAATTCCTCAAAGCATGCAGGACTTAATATAAGATTCTATTCTGCTTATTAACATTCAGACAGGAAAGCGAAATACAGCAGAGACTTTGTGCTGACCTATGCACTGCATTTGAGGAATAAGTTTTAAATGAATAAAAACCAATTCATCACATTCATCCCAAAATAAAGAACAAGTTAGGAACAATGTCCTTGCTGTCAAAACTCCCTGAAATAATTGGGCAATCATTTGTGTTACAGATGCTATAAACACAAATGCTTCTTTATTTTTAAGCCTTTGAATTATCAAAAAAATTAGAACAAACCCTACTATATTTGACCTTACCAACTTCATGTATTTTAATGTCCACGTGTATGATCTCATTGGAAAATGAACCAAATATGTGAATTTCTGATTCCAGAAATGTCCAAATCTCATTACTGAGTAGAGGTTAAAAATATCAGCCGTGAACAAAAGCCAAAGCCACCCACTTTGCAGTAAAGGATCAAATAAAGCAAATGCTTTATTTACTATTTCACAAGATACAATATCCTAAAGAGTTAGAACTAACCGCACTTTGCATCTAATTGAGTGGAGTGGGCCCTTACTGAGATAATTCTAAAATCCCCAGAACATTTAACATCAAGATAAATGTGACTGTGGGAGCATGAGATGTGTGTTGTTCCTCTCTTCATTGTCAGCATCTCCCTTATGTGCTGTCACTCCAGTCTCTCAGACCTCTTCAATTGCGGAAGACCCAAGCAAATGTAATCTATGAAGCTCTAAACTCACATGACTCCCTCCTTTTGTAGAAAGCCACCTCTTAGAATCCAATCCCTCAAACTCCAACTTTCTACTATTTATTTAGTAATAAATTCTATCGTTTGAGATTAGCCAGTAAGGATGGCACAGTTTGTGTGTGATTGTAGCTATTATGTTCTAAAGAAGTCTCACATTGCAAAATATGAATTGTCTTGCACTCTTTCTTTTTGACCCAGGATACATCCTATAATGCTCTGAGACCTCAATTTTTCACTTAAAAGTAAATGCAACTTAGTTCTCAGGATGGGTATCAAGTTCAAAATGATCAAGTCACAGAAAGACAAAAGTCCAGAGATGTGAATGCCACATGTGAGAAGTCTTTCATAAAATAACAGTACTCTACAATCTGTACTATTGTTAATACTACTCTAACTCTAGCCAACTTTACATATTCCCTTCAGTAACTAATACTCCAGAAGGAAAATACAACTTCTAGCTACTTCTGGGCATTTCAGGAAACCTCAGAAGAAATCCTTCTCTTAATTTTTATTCTGTTTTCAGTAAGCCATGCTAAGCCACTAAAATCTATGGGAGTCACTGAGTAAAATTTACAAAGGAAAAAGTCAAAAGTATTTGCAAAGAAAGAAGTTGATAAAAAAAACTGAAGGTCAAATGTCTTTCCTAGTTATATTTTCATCTTTGCTCTGTGTCCGTATATTTAATTAACATCTTGAAAACAGAATAAAACCTTAAGATTAAGAGTGCTGTAGAAATTGTGAAATTTGAAAAACTTTTATGTAAATCTTCAGCAATTGTTGACTTAAAACAGCTATTACACTCAAGAAGCTAAGCCGAAGCAGTCAATACCTGCTGCTTGGGGTTTTCCTTTTGAAGACTTTTTCTTTTTGTTCACCCATTTTTAATAAAAGGATTTACCTGGCAAATCCAGCTTTAATCTGCGTGGATTATGTGTATGTGAAAAAACTTTCTAGAACACGGAAAAAGAAGAGAAATTTTTCAGAAAAATGATTTGCTTTGAGTAGTGGGAAAAGATTTTTAAAAATCTAAATCTAAGCACAGCCTTTCCAATACTAAAATATTCAAGAAATATCAGAAGCATAGATTCGGCCATGAGTAAAAAATGTCTGAAAGGCTGAGTCCACCAATTAATGGACACCAGTCAAAAGGGAGGCCAGTGAACAGAGACAGTGCATGTGGTGATGAAATACCTTTACTATTTGTGACATATTCATAACTTTGAAGAATATTACTAAAAATTTGTTTTGATGTGTTTTATATTTTTATAATAATAAAAAGACAAGTTATTTTGCTTCATTTCTATATCGGCTTTTAGGAAAAGTTTGCAAGCTCCTCTTTGGCTTATAGTATATAATGTCCAAAACATACTACAAATGCACACTTCAGGCAATTTACATGTAAATTATAATTATCTTAAGATAATTAGCTTCTGAAATCTTCATTTTCTTCATACTAAAAACTGCTATCACCTAGAAATTCTCATATTTTGATGTACAATAAAATTTTCATTACAAAAACATTGTTTTATCATTGGGGAAAGAAGGTAAAATCTCTAAGAGCCAATATGAAGTCACTTACAAATAATTTGATTAAACAAAGCTAATTAATTTTCCACTGGACTATTAGAAGTTCTAACATAAGCCAAACACTGTAGACAAAGATTAATTTGATAAGGTTGTCAGAAAAAGGATCTAGAGAAAAAGAATTTGGTAGTATCATTTCTAATTTAAAAAGTATTTTGTTTTGATCAGACAGATCTTTTATAGCCCAGACTGGCCTCCAATTGGCTATGTACCCTGAATTCTTGGTCCTCGTGTCTCCACTACCTAAGTGGTAGATTTACAGGCTTGAGCCACTATTCCTACTCCTTTTATATATGCAGGGAGAAGCATGAACTTTGTTAGATTTCGCAGATAATAAAATAAACCTTTGAGAAAATCATGATTGACAAGTTATTATAATCTGAATGACAATCCAGCTATTATGTGTATGCACTGAAGTTTATAAATGAGAATATGTCTTTTCAAAGAAAGGTTGATGCAATCTTGATTAGTAATCAAAAAGACAACATTTATCTCAAACACAGATCCCACTGTTCTCTCTCATGTGGCAGCATTATTTGAAGTGCTGAGTTTGGTTATACTGTGACTAGTAGTTTAAAAGAGACTTGGCAAGTAAGAATGCATTCAGAGGGACTATAAAAGATATATATTTGAAACTATGTAATGTAAAAATGACTCAAAATTATAGATTGTATGTTGGCTGAATAATTTGTCTTAGGTGGGACATGCTGACATATTGTGTTTTAGGTTAAACTGTTGACTTTGCCTAGTGTCATCTGAGAAAGGGATCATAACTGGCATGTGGGCATGTCTGTGAGTGATTGTCTTGACTGCTATTGATGTAACAGGGCCTAGTCCACTGTGGGTGACATCATTCCCTGGGTAGGTAGTCCTGTGCTGTGGAAGAAAGCTAGCTAAGCTTGAACTAGTAAGCTGGCTAACAGCATCCCTCCATGGTTTTTTGTTTGTTTTGTTTTGTTTTGTTTTGTTTTGTTTTTCAAGACAGGGTTTCTCTGTATAGCTTTGGAGCCTATCCTGGCACTCACTCTGGAGACCAGACTGCCCTGGAACTCACGGAGATCCGCCTACCTCTGCCTTCCGAGTGCTGGGATTAAAGGCGTGCACCACCAACGCCCGGCACCTCCATGGTTTTTACCCCAAGATTCTTCTTAAGCTCCTGCCCTGATTTCCCTCAATTATGAACAGTGATCTAGAGACACTAGCCAAACAAACTCTTTCTTCCTCTAAGTTGTTTTGGTCAGAGTATTTTAGCATAGCAACAGAAAGGAAACCAACATAGCTACAAATATCTGAGTATTAGTTAGAAGGAACATGAATTAACTTTAAGCTGTTGAAGGAGAACTAGAGCTAGAAGCTAGAAAGCAATAGTGAGGTAGACAAGAAAATATTCAATATCCAATACTATGGTCTAGTGACTGAGCTTCTCTTAGCATTATCCATACTGAGGACAGGAGGTGGGATAGTAGCTGGGAACATGTAGGTAATGGAAAGAAATGACCAACTACTATACAAAAATTAAGATGGTTCTTACTGTGCCTAGCATATTTAACTCATTGTTAATGGATTATTTCAGAGTTATACAATTAACATAAAAGACATGTATTATGGTCCTACTGTGTGCAGATACTCAGTTAAGAAAATAAAAGTAGAAAAACAAAAGTCTCTGGATTTTTATTTTCATTACCTGTGATGATATGGATAATAAACAAAGAAACAGGTTATGTATCAGGATGCAGGGACAAGAGTACATAAGAAGAGACACAGAAATGTAAAATTTTAATAAAGATCAGGAAACCTACACCAAGAAAGTAATATTTTAGAAAGAGGCATTAATTTCCTTAGCATTTTTAGAATTAATTTTATTATGACATCCAATAGAAAAGATGACAACATTAATGAAATACTATATAAGCTGAATGCCATTTCATCACAATGCCATAGGTTATATTGGATACCCCTAAAAGTTGTGTGGTTATCTCAAAATATGTTTGTAAATGGGTTCTAAAAGAGCTAATTCTCTGAAATACAGTCCTTAAGGTAGTTTAAACCCAGTATCAGTGGTGATTCTAGGGATTCCCTTTGGGTAAAAGGAGAAGCTGGCACACACCAGCAATAAAAAGGGAAGACATTGTGATGACATGGGCAGAAGACAGATATCCCTGAGGCCTCAGTAGACATCAACTTTATCTCATCCTTCTACACCCATATACAGGAAGAAATATACTTCAATTGTTTCCACCACTTCATCTGTAGTACCTCATTATGGGAACCTAAGCAAACACACAAGGAATTTGCCAGCACTATATTAACACTGCATAAATATAAAAGATTGCATTAGCTTGAGTATTAGAGCAATTCAAAATCTTTTATAAACTTCTATATTTAGAATTTACATAGAGAGGGTTTTTTCTTGTTGTTTTCCTGTGTTTACTTTTTTAAAATTGAATTTTGTTAGAAGTCAGAAACTGAATCCTATTACAACCTGGTAAAGAGTCATCAAAAATAACAAGGACTCCACACCTGTTGAGAGCATGCATTAAGGACTTTGTAAACTTTCAAGACCCAGGCAACACTTTTTTTCTATTAGGATGCATATAGTTCAACTTTATTAAATAGTTTGACAAAGTTCGACATGGCAACCCATAAGCTCTTAGAATGTGCCTATGCACTAGTAACAGCTAATCTCACAGGAACTCACTACCACATCAGTCAAATTTTCCACAGCAATTAACTACTGCCTCAGTCAAGTTTCCCACAATCGCCCAAAGAGCTTACTGCAGCATTGCAATGTATTTTGTAAAGGGGTCACCTACTGCTATAATAACTCTGCTGCAGCATAGAGAATAGTGAATGCATTTCAAGTATTCTTTATAAAAATAATGCTTATTTCTGTTCTTTGTGAATGTTATATTAGTGCTCTCTCTCCCCTACCATCCCCTTCTGTGTGTTTGTTATGGATTTAACAAAAACAAATAAATTAATATACTTACATGTTCTGTTAATTTAGATGTTTTCTCAAGATCTTCACCTTCCTCCATGAGAGTTTCTTCAGTCCCAGGTAAAGAATCTATTTTAATGTTTAAAAACAGAAGTTACACATTACCTCTGCATGATATATATGCAGACATATATGTATGTATATGTGGTGGTGAGAGGATATCAACAGAATTGAACTACTTATTCAAAGAGTCCCAATGTTTCTGAGTAGACTTTTGAATAGCATTTATTCAGCTTATAGATACATATGCAAATGAACATATTTATAATTCAGAAGTATGTAATAAAATCAAAAAGTACAAGAGTTAGTTCACTTAATTTTTACATATAAAGCAATACTTCAGCCAGGATAGATGGGACCAGTAGTTTAGAATGTGTATTCCATATTACCTCACAGACACTATGGCAGCAGGGCCTGCACAGGTCTAAGCCAGATAGGGTCCCAGGGCTGAGAGGAGAAGTTGTCACACCCTTAACTTAAAAGCTATCTCCAAGTGATAACTTCAAGCAAAGAAAAATCCGTTTTCCCTAACAAATCTCACTGGTTACACAAACTACACTGAAGGGCAGGCCTTATACCCAGCAGCAGATGACCAACACAAAATGAACTCAATGTATTTTTGCACGTTTGTTTGTTTATTTGTTTGTTTCATAATGTCTGGGCATTTTTTTAACCCTACGGGTCTTTTACTTATTTATTATTGTTTTTGATATTTTGAATTTATGAAATTTCTGTGTATGAAAATGTGTATTTCTCTGTGTCTGTATGTGTTTCTTGTACTTTTTTGGCTCCTTCTCTTTCTGTTTGTTTTGTCCTAGTCAGTTCAGGTTTGTTTGTTTTTCTTTTAGCTTTTTTCTTTTTCTGTCTTTTAGATGCCTGTTTGACTTTTAATGAGAGAGAACAACAAAGGGCAGTAAGGATCTTAGAGAAGTTGAGGAAGGGAAGACTATAATCAGAATATGTTCTATGAAAAAAATCTATTTTTAATTTTTAAAACAAAAGTGTTTGTGCTACTATCATAGAGGACCTGAGTTTGGTTCCAGCACCCACACCAGCTGGCTCACAACCACCTATAGCTACAGCTCCAGGGGATCCAGCAGTCTGTTTCGACCTCTGTTGGCAAATGCACTTAACATGCATATACCCACACACAGACACACACAATACACATATGATTAAAAGAAAAAATAAATATAAAATTGAGTTAACACTTTGGCATTTATTCAGCCAGATTTGGATACATATTTATCTTTAGTGTCTTTTTCCTGTTTTGCAATGCTATTCATCTTATTTCATGCTTTCTTTTAGTTGGGGAGACGGCTATACAACTTAAGTATCAATTCTATCTATTGCTGTTCTCTCTTAAATCAGATGACAAATTGTGAAGGAATCAATATGGGTGCAAATTATTAAATGGTGAAGATCTTTTAATTTTTTATTAATTAATCAAGTAATTAATTTTTCCCAGCTGGATCAGTTTCCTCTCCCTCCTTTCCTCCCAGTCCCTCCCCACACCCTCATCCTCCCCCATCTACTCCCTCTCCCTTCTCTTTTGAAAAGTGCAGACCTTCCATGTATACTTGGGATATCAACTTGCAGCAAGACTAGGCACTTCTTCTCCTATTAAGGCTGGATGAGGCAACCCAGCAGGAAGAAAGTGTCCCAACATCATGCAACAGAATCTAAGACAGCTTCCTTCCTCATTCCCTCTGCCAAGTGTACCGCAAGAAGTACAAGCCACATAATTGCAACACATGTGCAGAGGGCCCAAGTCAGTCACAAGCAAGTTCTCTGGTTGGCAGTGTTTCAATCTCATGAACTCCCATGAGCCCAGGTCAGTTGACTCTGTGTTTTCCTGTGGTGTTCTAGTTCCCTCTGGCTTCCATAATGCTCCCTTCCCTTCTTGCACAGGATTTCCTGAGGTCCCTCTAATGTATGGCTGTGGGTCTCTGCATCTGTTCCCATCAGTTGCTAGGTGAAACCTCTCTGAATGGTAGAGGTTTTTGTCTGTCTACTATATCAAGCAAGAAGTTTAGTGTAAATCTTAGAGATGTGGGTGAGTGGTGGCTTTCAATTACATTAATAACATGATGGGAACCCCTTCATATGGCTGTCAATTTAGGTTAATTAGTGCAGTGTAGAAAAATATGGTTGCTAAAGAATTTGACAATACTGATAATTATATGTTATATCTATAAGTAATCTATATCAAGTGCTGTCATCTTCCCTAGTTGAATTTGATTTCATAAATCAGTTTAGAGGAAAGTATTTTAGACCATTGGGTTTTATAAACTTGATTCTTACATTTATTAATATTAAGAGAGCCCTCATCAAAGAAGCTTCTCTTTAATAACAAATGGAGACCAATACAATAAACTGACACTAGATACAACACAAAGATCAACAGATCATAGGAAGCCATGCCCTAATGTACAAGCCTACATCACAGCTCCTGCATGTGTGGCTTGCGGAACATGGCAGAAGAGAGGTCTGAAAGAATTTAAGAGCCAGAATACCAGGGAGTTTAGTGTAAAACAATTTCTGCTAGAAATAGCTACATAAAAAAGACTGGAACAATGACAATATCAATAGACACTATAATGTGTAAGGGAGAAACTTTCATAGAATCCATTGCTAGACAAAGACCTATATAGACAATTATTGATAGCTGGGAGAAGAATAATTAGCCTCCCTCAGGGGTAAGTTCTCTTATTGATTACCAAATACAGAGTGATCCTCTCTGAAACCGTATATATACACACACAAAAAGACACTTTACAGCTTGTGTTTATATATTTTTAATACATATACAACAATATATAATAATAATAATAATCAAATAAAAATAATTAATTTCAAGGGAGGACATGAAAAGGGTTAGAATGAGTGTACCTGGAAGATGCTGGAGGTGGAAAGAGGGAAGTTTTTCTATTTTAATTTAAAATGTATTTTTTAAGCCATATGACTCCATACAGAAAAAAATCACTTAGACTCATGTACAAGTAGAGACATATTTTTCTAATGCATGAAATAAGTGCTCTGGGGGAGTAATTAGCATGTGAAAACTTCTAGTCCCTTATGGCCAAGGAGTAAGGAAACAATGGAAAACTTGGCACAAGTCCAAGGTTGTTGCTCATTGCATCTCTATCTCTGCTAACTCAGAGTGGTTCATTCAAGACAGACTAGGTGATTTCTTGGGCACAAGCTTATCTCTATATAAACATAGATAGTACTGCAGAACACAGAGTGCCCTCCACTATGATACTAACTCTGGGGAAAACATAAATTAAGATAATTTACCTTCAACACTTCTAAACAGAATAGAACTATTAAAAGTAGCATATTTTAGTTGATAAAATCAAGACGGATAATGGAAAAATGCACCAAGTTAAAAAAAAATAGCCATTCAATCTCAAAGAATACTTTGGCACCTACCTACTAAAACCAGCATCTCACAGTTTATAAGCTAGTATTGATAGACCCATTAAATCAGGATGAAAGTTGAACTTCATTTGCATCTTCTAAAATTAAGTTAAACTCTGCCCAGGGAAATAGGTAAGCTAACTCAATATCTCCACTTCTCCTTTCCACCAGGTGACTAAGCAGATCCTAGTGTAACACTCTGCTTTTTTCCTCCTGGGAACCCCATTTCCCCACCCCAGTTCATCCACATTCCTAATTGTTAGTTCCTAGTACCCAGGAACACATTCTTACTTGGGGTTCCACTGGCCACACCAACAAAGAACGAAAGGAATTTCCCATAAGGCAACACAGAGACATCACATTCTTCTAAGTACTAGAGAGAAAACAGAAACCAAGAGAGGAAAAAAAAAACATACACCCAAAGACAAGCCTAGATATCAGCAGTAGAATTAAAATCCCAACCCCAGGTGCTTAGATACCAGTGTAAAAACATAATCAATCAATAACAGCCAGAATGATATGTCTCCACTAAAGCTTTGCAACCCTAACATAATAGGCCCTGATTTCAAGTTGTACTACACAAGTTTAGTAATATAAACAGCATAGTATTGGCACAAAATAGACACATTGATCAATGGAATCAAATTGAAGGCACATAAATAAATCCACATGCCTAATTTTTGATAAAGAATCCAGAAAAACACATTAAGAAAAGAGCATCTTCAAGAAATGGTGCTTGTCAAACTGGATGGAGGCATGTAGAAGAATACAAATAGATTCATAATTATCACCCCACATAAAATTCAACTCCAAATGAATCATAGACTTTAACATAAAACCAGATACACTGAAGCTGTTGGAAGACAAAGTGGAGAATAGCTTTGAAATCATTGGCCCAGGAAAAGACATTCTGAAAAGAAAATCATAAGCACAGGCATTAAGATAAATAATTAATAAACAGGACCTTAAGAAAAAAAGAAGTTTCTGCACTGCAAAGGTCACAGTAATTTGGACAAAGCAACAGCCTGCCAAGTGGGAATTTTTTTTTACCAATTACACACCTGATTCAGGACTGATATCAAAAATATATAAAGAACTCAAGAAAATAAATACCCCCCTGAAAATTAATCCTATTTAAAAATAGAGTCCAGATCAAAATGGCTGAAAAAACTGAGAAAAAACTTTTAAAAAATATTCAACATTCTTAGCCATTAGAGAAATGAAAATCAAAACTACTTTGAGATTTCATCTTACATCTGTCAGGAGGGCTAAGATCAATAAAAACAAGTGACAGATCATGCTGGCAAGAATATGGGTAGACTAATGGAATCGAATTGAATACCCTGATATTAACCCACATACCTATGAACACTTGATTTTTTACAAAGAAGTTAAAGATTTACAATGAAAAAAGAAAGCATCTTCAACAAATGGTGCTGACATAAATGGATGCTGGAATGTAGAAGACTGCAGATAGATCCATAACTATCACCATGTGCAAAACTTCAGTCCAAATGGAGGAAAGACCTCAACATAAATCCAGTCACACTGAACCTCTTAGAAGAGAAAGTGGGAAATACCCTTGAATAAATTGGTACAGGAGATTGCTTCCTGAACATTATGCCTGTAGCACATAGTGTAGACACTGAAATCGACAATTAATAAATGGGACCTCCTGAAACTGAGAAGCTTCTGTAAGGCAAAGGACACAGTCAGCAAGACAAAACAGCAGCCCACAGAATGGGAAAAGATATTCACCAACCTCATATCTGACAGAGGGCTGATCTCCAAAATTTCCAAAGAACTCAAGAAGCTGGTTTCCAAAACACCAAATAATCTAGTTAAAAAGTGGGATACAGAACTAAATAGAGAATTCTCAAAACAGGAATCTAAAATGGCTGAAAGACACATAAGAAAGTGCTCAACATCCTTAGCCATCAGGGAAATGCAAATCAAAACAATTCTAAGATACAATCTTACTCCTGTCAGAATGGCTAAAATCAAAAACATCAATGACAACTTATGCTGGAGAGGAAGTGGAGAAAGGGAACACTCCTCCACTGCTTGTAGGAGTGCAAACTTGTACAGCCACTTTGGAAATCAGTATGGTGATTTCTCAGGAAAATGGGAATCAGTCTACCACAAGACTCAGCAATTCCACTCATAGGCATATACCCCAAAGAGGGCATTCATACAACAACGACATCTGTTCAACTATGTTCATAGCAGTATTATTTGTAATAGCCAGAACCTGGAAGCAACCTAGATGCCCCTCAACTGAAGAATGGCGGAAAAAATGTGGTATATTTATACAATGGAGTACTACTCAGCCAGAAAAAAAAAACAATGGAATCTTGAAATTTGCAGGCAAATGAATGGAACTAGAAGAAACCATTCTGAGAGAGGTAACCTGGTCACAAAAAGACAAGCATGGTATGCATTCAATCATATATGGATTTTAGACATATAGCAAAGGGTTACCAGCCTACAATCCATACCACCAGAGAAGCTAGGCAACAAGGATGACTCTAAGAGAGAAATATGTGGTCCCCTGGAGAAGGGAAAAGGGACAAGATCTCCTGAGCAAATTGGGAGCATAGGGGAAGGGAGAGGGAGCAAGGAGAATGAGAAAGGGAGAAGAGGAGGGGAGAGGAGGACATAAGGGAGCAGGAAGGTTGTGTATGGGGATGAATAGAGGAGAGCAAAATAAGAGATACCATCAGAGAGGGAGTCAATATAGGTTTAAGGAGAAATCAGGCACTAGGGAAATGTCCAGATATCTACAAGGATGACACGAACTAACCATCTAAGAAACAGTGGAAAGGCTATCTTAAATGCCCTCCCCTGATAATGAGATTGATGACTAACTTAAATGCCATCCTAGAGCCTTCATCCAGCAGCAGATGGAAGTAGAAACAGATACCCACAGCTAAACACTGAACTGAACTGGAATCCAGTTGCAGAGAAAGAGAAGTGATGAGCAAAGTGGTCAAGACCACAAACACAGCTGACCTGAACAAGGGGGAGCTCTTGGCCCCCAGATTGATCACTGGGAAAACAGCATGGGACTGATCCAGAACCCTTGAATGTGGATGTCAGTGAGGAGGCCTCAGAAATATATGGGGCTTCTTGTAGTAGATCAGGATTTATTCCTAGCATAGGAATGGACTTTGATAGCCCATTTCACATAGAGGGATATTCTCTCAGCCTAGACAAAAGGGGGAGGGCCTAGGCCCTATCCTAAAGGATATGACAGACTCTGAAGACTCCCCCATGGAAGGCCGCAGTCTCCCTGGGGAGCAGAAATGGTATGGGATAGGTAGATTGTTAGTGGGGTCAGGGGAGGAGGGGAGGCAGAGGGAACTGGGATTGACATGTAAAACAATCTTGTTTCTAATTTAAATAAAAAATGGAGGAAAAATAACTAAAAGCATAAAAAAGAATATTGAGTAAGAGGAACACACATCCATTGCTGGTGACAGTGCAAACATGTGCAGCCATTATGAAAATCAGTGTGATGGCTACTCAAAATGATGGGAATTAATCTACCTCGAAATCCATTTATACCACTCTTGAGCCTATACCCGAAGTTTGCTTCATCTTACCACAAAGATATTTGCTCATTTATCTTCATTGCTGCTGTATTCATAATAGCCAGAAATTGGAAACAACCTGATTGTCCTTCAACAGAAGAATGTATAAAGAAAATGTGGTCCCTATTGTTAATGAAGTATCACTCAGACATTAAAGGAAAAAGACATTATGAAATTTGCAGGCAAATGGATGCAACTATAATAAAAGAAAAAGTATTCTGAGTGAGGTATTCCAGGCCCAGAAAGACAAATATGCTATGTATTTGCTTATATGTGGATATTAGTTGTTGAGTTGACGATAACCAAACTACAATCCATAGAGCCACAGAAGTTAGGAATAGAATAAGAGACCAGAGGGTAAAATAGATCTTATTAGGAAAGGGAAATACAATAGATAAATAGGATAAATGGGGGAGTGTGAATAGGAGGATCAAGTGGGGAGGAGCAGAGATGGGTTGATGATGAAGGGAAAACAGGGAAAGAGTTGAAATTAAGGGTCATTGTGGTTAGTATGGAAATAATGCAGTAGATACCTCCTGAAATACATACATGTCTAATTGAAATTGCCAAATAATTGGAGATAGAGCCCCAACTATCTTGTCATCAAATGAAGCTTCCAGTACCAGTATTGGTTTATATTTAATAGAGTTGTTAGCCAAAGACCCCGTGGGAATCCCAAACAAGGCAAGCTATTGCCAGGACTATAGGTTGATGTCCACAAACTGACATCAAGTCTTTATTGCTGAAGACAACACCTACACAATTCATTGAACTTGGAGAAGTTGAGCTCGTGCCTCCATAGAGCTTTTACCCCTACATCCTAGTGCCTTTGGTACAGGAAGGTACTCTTGCATGTTACCAAAAGAGAAATGTTAACTCGCATTCAACCACCAACCCTTTTATTTACAATGCTATTTTACTTGCAGGATATGCTATGCAATAGTATTACAAAACATGCGGGAGTAAGCTACCAATATCTGATTTCAGTTAAGGCCCACTGTCACTCCAGATGGAATGCATACCTGACCCTGCTTTGGTTTTCAAGAATCTAATACTAGATAACCCAGGGTCCTAGAGTAAAACCGAATACTGCTGGTCTAAAACACAAACAAAAAAAAGAGTGATAAAAATGACTCCTAATGATGTTCAGTTATACTCATAGATCAGCGCCTTGCTCAGCCATCATCAGAGAAGCTTTCTTCTGTAGCAGATGGGACCAAATACAGAGACCCACAGCCACACAGTATGCTTAGAGTGAGAGACCTTGGAACACTCAGCCTCAAATGTGATGTTTCCCATCAAATCCTTCTCAGAGCTCAGGGAACCTCACAGCAGAGTCAAAAAAGGTGTAGTAGACAGAGGGAGTGAATGATACCAAGTAAACTAAGCCCTCTAAATCATGAACAAACCAAATATGACCTCACAGAGACTGAAGAAGCATGCATGGGGCGTGCAACAGTCTGCACCAGGTCCTCTGAGTATATATTATGGGCATCAATGTAGTGTGTCTTGGTTTCTTGTGCCTTCTCTTGGGCTCTTTTCCTTCTATTGGTTTGTCTTGTCCAACTCTGATGGGTAGCTTTTGTTTTATCTATTTTATTTTGTTGTTATCCCTTTGAAGCCTGTTCTTTTATAATAAGAGTTGGAAAGGGAGTGACTCCAAATAAGAGGGAAGATGAGAAGGAACTAACTAGGAGGAGTAAAGGGTGGGAAACTGTAATCAGTATATATTACATGAGAAAAATAATCTAGTATCAATAAAAGGAAAAGTTATAAATAAAATTAATTTATACTCCATCAAACTGTGGACAATGACTAAAACAACATAAAATACCTTGGGGTAACACTAACCAAAAATGTGAAAGAACCTGTACCATAAGAATTTTGAGTCTCTAAAGAAAGAAATTAAAGAAGATACCAGAAGGGCTGGAGAGATGGCTCAGCAGTTAAGAGCACTGACTGTTCTTCCAGAGATCCTGAGTTCAATTCCCAGCAACCACACAGTGGCTCACTCACGACCACCTTGAATGAGATCTGGTGCCCTCTGCTGGCATGCAGGCACAAGACTGTATACATAATAAATAAATAAAATTAAAAAAAGAAGGTACCATAAAATGGAAAGATCTCCCATGCTCTTGGATAGGTAGGATCAACATAGTAAAAATGGCAATCTTGCCAAAAGCAATCTACAGATTCAATTCAATCCCCATCAAATTACCAACACAATTCTTCACAGACCTTGAAAAAACAATTCTCAACTTTATATGGAGAAACAAAAGACCCAGGATAGCCAAAACATCCTTATACAATAAAGGAACTTCTGGGGGCATCACCATCCCTGACTTCAAGCTCTATTACAGAGATATAGTCCTGAAAACAGCTTTGTATTGGCACAAAAATAGACTGGTAGACCAATCTAATAGAATTGAAAACCCTGATATTAAACCACACACCTATGAACACCTGATTTTTGACAAACAATCCAAATTTATACGATGGAACAAAGAACATCTTCAGCAAATGGTGCTGGAATGATTGCAGACATGTAGAAGACTGCAGTAGGATCCAAGCCTATTGCCTTGCACAAAACTTAAGTCAAAATGGATCAAAGATCTCAACATAAATCCAGCTACACTGAACCTATTAGAAGACAAAGTGGGAAATACCCTTGAATTAATTGGTACAGGAGACTGCTTCCTGAACATTACACCAGTAGCACAGACACTGAGGTCAACAATTGATAAATGGGACCTCCTGAAACTGAGAAGCTTCTGTAAGGCAAAGGACACAATCAGCAAGACAAAATGGCAGCCCACAATGTGGGAAAAGATATTCACCAACGCCACATCTGAGAGAGGGCTGATCTCTAAAATATACAAAGAACTCAAGAAGCTAGTCCCCCAAACACCAAACAACCCAATTAAAAAGTGGGGTACAGAACTAAATAGACAGTTCTCAATAGAGGAATCTAAAATGGCTGAAAGACACATAAGAAAGTGTTCAACATCCTTAGCCATCAGGGAAATGCAAATCAAAACAACTCTGAGATAACATCTGACTCCTGTCAGAATGGCCAAAATCAAAAACACCAATGATAGTTCATGTTGGAGAGGATGTGGAGAAAGGGGAACACTTCTCCAATGCTGGTGGGAGTGCCAACCTGTATAGCCACTCTGGAAATCAGTATGGCGACTCCTCAAAAAATGGGAATCAGTCTACCACAAGATCCAGCAATTCCACTCTTTGGCATATACCCAAAAGAAGCACATTCATACAACAAGGATATATGCTCAACGATGTTCATAGCAGCACTATTTGTAATAGCCAGAAACTGGAAGCAGCCTAGATGCCCCTCAACCGAATAATGGATAGAGAAAATGTGGTACATTTACACAACGGAGTACTACTCAGAGGAAAAAAACAATGGAATCTTGAAATTTGCAGGAAAATGGATGGATCTAGAAGAAACCATTCTGAGAGAGGTAACCCAATGGCAAAAGACAAACATGGTATGTACTCACTCATATGTAGATTTTAGACATAGAGTAAGGATAACCAGCCTACAATCCACACGGCCAAAGAAGCTAATATACAAGGAAGTCCCTAAGAGAGACATACATGGTCCCCTGGAGAAGGGGAGAGGTTCAAGATCTGCTGAGCAAATTGGGAGCACGGGAAAAGGGGGCAGGGAGCTAAGAGAATGAGAAGGGGAGAAGAAGAGGGATGCCGAGGATTTGAGGGAGCAGAAAGTATGAGTCAGGGGAAGAATACAAGATAACAAGAATGGAGGTATCATAATAGAGGGAGACATTTTTGGTTTACAGAGAAATCAGGCACTAGGGAAATGTCTGGAGATCTACAAATATGACACCAGCTAACTATCTCAGCAATGGAGGAGAGGCTACCTTAAATGCCCTCCCCTGATTATGAGATTAATAACTGACTTATATGCCTTCATCCAGCAGCTGGTGGAAATAGAAGGAGACACCCATAACTAATCACCGATCTGAACTGGAACCCAGATGCAGAGAAGGACCAGTGAAGAGCACAGAGGTCTATACCAGGCTGGTGAAACACACAGAAACAGCTGACCTGAACATCTGGGAACTCTTGCTCCCCAGTCTGATAGCTGGAATACCAGCATGGGACTGATCCAGACCCCAGGAACATGGGTTTCTGTGTGGAAACCTCAGAAATCTATGGGACCTCCTGTAGAAGCCCAGTATTTATGCCTAGCATAGGAGTGGACTTTGGGAGCCCATTCCATATAGAGGAATACTCCCTGAGCCAAGATACACGGGGGTGAGCCTAGGCCCTATCCCAAAGGATAGGAAAGACTCTGATGACACCCTATGGAAGGCTTCACCATCCAGGGGTAGCAGAAAAGATATGTGACAGATAAGGCTTTAGTTGGGGGGTGGTATGTGAGGGTGGGTGGGAGATGGGAACTGGGATTGTCATGTAAAACAAACCTGTTTCTAATTCAAATATTAAAAGCTGGGGAAAAAAATAAAATTTATTTTCTATGGTGAAAATAATTTATAGGGATACAAACATCCATATACATGCATAAAATTGAATTAAATGTGTGTGTTGAATATATATTCATATTCATATATATGTATATATGACCTAAAAGAAACATTCCTATGGACATCCTGACTTTTTAAAGTTAGAAGTATGGTTTGTGTTCTCCATTTGCTCTCATTGAATATGTGACAGTTTTAGATAGGTGTCTTTCTGCTTGTGTACAAATTCATTCATTCATCTATTCATTTATACTTTTGCATATTCATTTATTAAATAAATATTATAGGATAACTACATGCTATGTGGTTCCAAAATATATTAAATGAAGTAGTTTTCTATTACTGTCTCATGGAATTTACTTGAATACATATATAGCATTAATTTTTTAACAAAAAATGAACATTTACAAGGTGGCAATATTGGCAACTTTTTAGGTTATGTTTTGCTAAGTGCTTGTTTTGCATATTCATTGGTTATGGGAGTCATGTCTAATGGAATCTATGAGAGATGGTAGTCTTAGAGCCTGGCACTGAACTCCTGTGATGGCTTTCCCAGGGCAAGTGCGAGTTTTGGTGTCTTACATTATTGAAATTGACAAAGGCAAAGGGACCCAGGCAAATAGACTAAAATTGTGATGGAATACCAATCTAACAAGTTATGTTGAGAAAACATATATCATATAAATAAGAATCCAATGTCTCATGCTTGAAGGGACAAACTTTTTAATGTGTTTAAAGTACTTTTCTTTGCTAATGTTTACTAGCACATGCAGACATGTAAACAATTGTGTTCTTTCTGCTGCAGAGAAATTTATCTTATGAGCATGCATTCTTTCAACATACAACCTACAGTTGTTCAAATTTTTTAGTCACAGAATGGGTTAGAAGAAAATGAATCTTTAGTGAAACAGCACAGAAATATGGAACAATAAATTTTATTTTTCAATTAGCTGTCTTTGAACTGATGGATTACAATTTTAATCTATTGCTTGAGTATGCTGACAGGATCTGAAATGTTGAATGCTCGTCACAATGTTTAGCTATGATAAACTTCCTCTTGTCATCATTTTTACCAGCTGTTCGTGTTTCAAGAACTTCTGTGCACAGAATTAGGTCTATTTATAGAAATATGTATCTTGAGCCAAGTTCAATAGAGATGCACAGTTGACATGTAAGTCACATCAGAGATTTTTGGATGATGCTAATGATACTAAACTTTGGGATCTCACGATTTGACTGACTTCAGGGGAAAGGAATGTACTGGAGCAGAAGCTCCTATTTTGCAATTTCCTAATTAGGTATTCTAATATTGGAGTGTGGAAAAAGCAGGATATAAATATTTCAAGAAAGGAGCTTAGACTTAATGAATGCATTTTTCCAGCAGATGTAAGTATAATCAAAAGCATATTACTAGTTGTATTATTTAATTTCCCAAGATATTTAAGTCTCTACAGCAAATATGTATATGCAGTTGCTAAAGAGTATAGATGTATTTAATGGCTGAGTTGTTAAACAGTGTCTGTGTTGTGTTACTTTTATATTGAGCATGAAAGCCTTAAGAAGCATGAAATCATCTGAAGTGAGAACAAATACTGATTCAAAAACAATTAGGAGTTTAAAAAAAAAGGAAACACTGATGTATGGTGGACATCAGGGACACTTAGTATGACCTTAGGGTAAATGGTATGAATACTACAGGCAGCGAAAGGAAGCCACTACCAACGAGGAAAGAGTAGCCTGAGCATAGGGAGCCTTGCAATACACACAAGAGGAGACAGTCAACTGATGAATTGCCATCATGGGCCTCCATGTTGCTAGTCATTTGGGACTCTACTCTTATTGTCAGAGTTTAAGAACTCTTGAAAATGCACGTCTCTGTTCAGTAACAGATCTGAACACATGTAAACTATCATGGTTTCCTTGTAAATAGTCACTAGTAGTGGTTTATGTTCCTGTACCATTTTAAATATTATTAGGTGATTGTCAACATATGAAATTATATGTAAATAAAATTCCAAATATAGTATATAAAATGTGTTCTATGAATAAAACACATAGTAAATTTAACTTATAAAGTACAATAATTAAACACCCCAAGCTCGTAACCTACCATAGGAATCAGAGCATTCCTAATAGCCTTCACCTTCCTGAGGGCTCCTTCCTGATCATGTCTTTCAGCTCCCTCATGTCCTGAGGATAACTCCTCATTCAAGTCTATCATTCCCTCTTGTACTATGGTTTCTTCACTTAGGTATGTTTTCCTAGGGAAGACTCTCTAGAAATCTCCTCATGAGAACCCATCCCCTGACTTAGTTTTGTCAAGTCAACATTTATGAACTTAAGGCGCACGCAATGGGGGTTCAAACTTGCTCACCAGAGAACTAACTGTCATTTCGAGTTGATAAACAGACACAGTGGCTGGGCTAAATGGCATGAGGGAAATCAGCAGTTCTGCAAACCACTTTTTGCTGAACTTTTACCAGCCTGTTACTGTCTTTATGCACCCTGTGTGTGCAGTTAGAATGCATTTGAGTCCCTACAGTGTAAATTGCACAGCTCCTTGATTTCATCATTTATGGACAGCCTAACAGGGATTGTTCACAGTCCCTGGGGCATGATGTTGGTTCCTCTAAGATATTTATCCAGATACACAGTTTCTAGGGCTTCCATCCTGTAAATGCTCAAGATTATAAGATAATAGAAAACTTTTCTCAAATGGTTTAGATACTGCCTCTTTTGTCAGATTTGTTAATTAATACCAAAAATTGTTATAAAACTCTTCATAAGAGTCTCCATTTGAAATGCTATTTTTATTTTATTAAATGAAACACTATGAACAATCAATGATGCTTAAATTCATTATCAATTTATTAACCTTGCTATATTATATGAAAAAAAGGAGTCTCCATTTGATTTTTCCTGTTTTCCAAGGTAATGGATCATATTTCATATACTTGATAGTTGCATTTCCTTTTCTTTGACATGTCTGTTCAGTCTGTTGGTTATTTCTCAATGGCTTTTTGATCTTATTAAATTATAGGTGATCTTCATTTTTGAAATCTCATCTTTGGGCAGTGAAAACTATACTGCAGATATATTTTCTCATTTTATTTTTTCCCAGGGCATTTTTGATAAAGAATCCTTCATTTTCCCTTTAAAAACTGTTTTGCACATATGACTATGTGTGGAGTATGCATGCTGGTATATGTGCTATGCGGAGGTTTATAAAGGCCAGGTGCTAGCATCCTCTTCTATCATTTCCCATCTGATTTTTATTTAACATATGGTCTCCCACTGCTTCTGGAGCTCACTTATTAGCTGGACTGGCTGGCCAGTGAGGCCCTGGGATACTTCTGCTGCTACTCCACCAGCACAGGTGTTTTCCAGGTGTGTGCTACCCTGCCCAGTGTTTATGTGGACAGGAAGCATCAGAACTCAGCTCTCACACATGTGCAACAAGCACTTTCCCTGCTAAGCAGACTCCTCGGCTCCACAGTTCTCAATTTTCTATAGTTGAAGTTTTCACTCTCTTTTCACCTCAATTTTTAATTCAAGTTAAATTAATTAAAATGATAAATTATAACATGAAAACTGTACAGATTAGTGAAGTAACCTCGGAATGTTTCATTTCACTAAGCATTTATGAAATACTAGTATAAAATTAAAAATATTTGTCCTTATAAAAATATTCATTATTTCATTTGTTTGTGGTAACAATTATTCAAAAACCCTCTCTCTAGCTTTTGGAGCATATAGTACATTATTGTTTCATGGTATCTCTAATGATTATGGACTTTTATGTCTGCTTTAAGATGTTATCCATTCAGACATAAGGAAAATATTTTCCTATTGTGATTTCTCAGGTTATCCTGATTCCGGGTGATTTGTCTGTCTTGCTAGAGTGGAGTTAAAATAGCAGTCACACATCTTAGATACCACTGAAGTAACATTACGTCGAATGTACCACTTGTTCTGATAGCATTTTGAAGTGTTCTAGCTTTAGCTTCATATGTTGAGTTATGGAGTTTGCATTGTATCCTATAGAAATGGTTATGAAATAAATACTATTAATTTTGACATATAATAAAGTAAACATCTGTGGGGCTCGGTGTCACAGATTTTGTCAACTTGATATAAAACCTAGACATAACTGGTTAGTTTTGGTCAACTTGCTACAAACTAGAGTCATGTAGGAAGAAGGAATCTCAACTGAGCAACTGTTTCCACCAGATTAGGCTATAGAGCATTTTCATTGTTAGTGATTGATGTGGGATGACCCAGATCACTGCTGGGGGTGCTACCCCTGGGCATATGGTCATGGGCAAGCTGAACAAGCTATGGGAAGTAAGCATTCTTTCATGATCTTGGCTCCCCTGAATGATGGACTGTATTTTGGAAGTGTAAGCTGAAATACCACATGCTCACACAAGGTAGCTTTGGTCAGTGACTTATGACAGCAACATATATTAAATTAGGACACATAGAAAGAAGGACTCTCAACTGAGGAATTGTCTCTATTAGATTGGCCTTTGTGCATGTCTGTGAAACAGTTTTTTGATGAAAACTTGATACAGGAGGGCCCAACCTACTGCAGATGAGACCATGCTGAGGCACATGGGCCTACAATGTATAAGAATGTAGCTGTGCAAGCCACGTAGAGCAAGCAATTAAGAAGCATCCCCTCCTCCCTGGTCTCAGCTTCAGTATTGCCTCAGGGTTCATGCCTTGAGCTTCTGACTTGGCTTCCCTAGATGACAGACTATAACCTATAAACTGAGGTAAATGTTCTCTTCCCTTCATTACCTTTAGTCATGGTATTTTTTTTTCATAGCAACAGCAAAACAAGTTAGAACACCGTACAATGAAGGAAAAGGAAGCTGTTTTATTAGATGGAGAAGGAGGAGAAAGGTACAGACAAAACTCCTCCAGGAGAAATGAAGTGTGACTTAGAGAAGAAACAAGTAATATTCACAGTCTCAACAATGGCTAAGAAAGAATTTGTGTGATGTCTTCAATAAGATGTTGCTGTTTTCCTACAAGAATCTAATGGACCAATGGCACGAGAATGGGAGTAAGTGACACGACAATTTTCAAGGAACTCAAAATGTCCTTTCACTTTCTAACGAGCCAACAGGGATAAATGGAGTACGCTGTTAGAATTAGGGGCATGATTTTGACAGCAGCCAACATATAGCTGCCTCTTCAGAATCCGGATTCCATTTGGCATTTGCCCTACCCAACCCAGGTGGGCAGGATGCGCATGTGACTGTGGGCTGTGGGCATTTGATTTAGGAAAGATGCTTTTGTAAATCATTCTGAATCATTAAAACTTCAGTAAATGCATTTGAATGGAAAACTTACCCAATGAATCTGGAATTCGCTCCTCTGGAGAATGAAATGGTTGCAGTGTGTCTTCTGCCCTTTCCATCAGATTGTCTCCTTGAAGCCTAAATGATTAAAAATCATCATTGGAAACTGCAACATGGCTAAGTCTTCAAAGTAAACATAAACTTTTACTAAATCCATCATAATCCCAGGTTGTCACTTTTCTAGCCTTAAATTAAAAGTCTTCTGTCTGGTTGTGTATATACAGTATGATTACACTAGGCCGGTTGTTGTCAACCTTTGGGTTGTGACTACTTTCACAGGGTCACATATCCGATATTTACACTGTGATTAAAAACAGTAGCAAAATTTCAGTTATGAAGTAGCAGTGAAATAGTTTTATGGTTGGGGGTCACTACAACTTGAAGAACTGTAATAAAGGGTTAGAGCATTAGAAAGGTTGAGAATCTCTGTGCTGGACTCTAGGGTCTAGAGCTAATCTCCTTTACATTTTAGCCTGAGCAGAGAAATATTTATGGCAAAAGTTTTTACTAAACCACAAAATCAGGTTAAAAAGAAGGGAAATAAATATGATGCCTTGTGTTCAGATGACTTCAGGTTTCTGGACTCATGGGAGAGTTTTTATGATTGCACAGAGGTTTTCCTACACCTGCCCCCTTGCCACACACACACTTCTCCAAATCAACTATCGTGAGCAGAAAGGCCAGGGGTTGGTCACATTTGTCATGAGTGGGAGGGATGATCCTATTGTGCACAACAGCCCCAGGGCTGGCAAAGGCACTAAGGAACCCCCGCCCCCAGTGGAGGAAGATGGTGTAGGTCCTTTATAGACAGGTATCTCTCAGCTGATGAAACCTCATGTCTACACAGAGCAGTGATCCCTGGCAATATCAAATGCAACTCTGTGTTTATGGAACAGTCCCAAACTGCATTCTCAGAACAAGATGTGTATCAGCAATATGTCCCAGAATTCTCCCCTAAATAAGCACAGTTCTGTAAATGTTGAAGGAGACTATGAAGCAGCCCTGAGACAAGAGGTTTCGACCAATGTCTTCACATTTATTGTTCACAGAGCAAATGCTTTCCTAAGGAAATAGTAGCAAATGCATGGCATTTAGCATTCAGTTTGGTTAAAAAAATAAAACTATAATTCATAACTATACTGGTATTGAATGTTTAAATTCTCAGTAATGCCTTTCTTTTTTATACCGTGGTGGAATCACACAATAAGTTGTTCTCTTTATCATTTGTAAAGTTATAAATATTTATAAATTATGCTTATCTTCTTACAGTGTTGGTTATTGTGCATTTCTCTATATGGGATATATCACATTGCTGCATATCTATTACAGTTGTGTGATAACATGTACTGCATATTAGCCTTTTATATATGAAAACATGTTTATTATATTATATAAGTTAACTAGGATGGCCCTTTAGGTTTTCCTTTGATCCTTGCAACATATGGCTCCTCAATGAATGCCTAGGTTTGATCCCTGGGACCAAAAGGAGAGAACTTACTTCTTGCAAGTTATCCTCTGGCATGTGAAAATCCACACCCACAAATAATGAATAATGATGTAAGAAAATTAAAGACTTGCCAAGGAGAATTTTCCTTATAACACATTTTCATCACCTATGTGGGCATTTTATACCTCAATAAATTTTACCTCAAAAAATTAGTGCTTTAACGTAATTAATGAGCTATAGTTTCCCTCAAATCTTCCTCACTACTTTCCCCCTTTTCAATTTATGTAAACAAATTAGGAAAAATTTTAGAAAAAATATTTTGATAACCCATAATATCGCATATTGATTTTTGAGCCTTTTTCCCATGACTACTCTATAAAATTTTTAAGGATAAAGTGTAAAGGCATATTGCATATTTAAATGTGTAAATAATATTTGTTAGTAAAAATTCACAAGGGGCTAGAGAGACACCTCTGTGGTTAAGAGTGTTTACTGCTCTTGCAGAGGACCCAGGTTTGGGTTCTGAGAACACACATTGGGGACTGACAAATGCCTGTAACTATATATCCAGGGAATCCTGCAAACAATCTGTGATTGTGACATCACACACACACACACACACACACACACACACACACACACACAAATAAAAAATTAAAATTCACCTTTAAAAATATTCACAAATATTTTGACATGTGTGTATAATTAACAGTAGGATAAAATGTAAAAGGTAACTAAATTACCAACAAGGATGAAAAGAATTAAGACACAAAATCTATGCCTAGTTTGTGTGCCATCCCATGTGTATCAGCCTGCAATCCCAGCACACGGGGTGCAGAGGCAGAGGATGCCCAGTTCAATTCCAGGCTGGTAAAAATCGTGAGAAATTGAAAAAGAAATGAAAATAAATAAAAACCATTTATTGCTGTTAATTTTTTTTATTCATCTGATGAGTCAGTAGAGGCAAATGTTTACTTAAGATTTATTATTTTGATCTGTGATGAGCCAGATGTTGCAAGGATCAAAGGAAAATCTAATTGTCCTTGATTTCATAGTCCTTGGTCTAACTGAGTTGAACAGACAAAATGCAGTGAATAAATCCCATCAAACTGGGAGTCCTTGAAGCTGACTCATCTTTGTCCAAGCAGTGCCCTCCAGATGCCTGAGAATTCTGTTCACCATCATTTGGCACCTTTCCCCTGGGGAGTGATATGCTTGACTGCTCTGCCAATATTCCCCGGGCTGAAATCCACACAGCCCTACTGTTGTCAGAGGTTGGTAGCTGCTACACAAACAAGGTTTGTGTGGGCAAATCCGGGAAATACCACCTTTAAAACCTTAATTTTTTTTTATTTTACTGTTTACCACAAGACTTTTCCAAGCCTTTCCTATTTGCTTTCTAAACCACTCTTTCGTATTAAACAAATTTCTTTATATGTTTAACCCCTGTACAGGGTGCCTCCACTCTCCCTTGCCACACTGAAGCTCTTCTGCTGGCGAGTGAGGTGGAGTTCAATTGTAGAGCATGTGCTTAGCATGAACATGAAGAGGAAAGCATTATTCCTACATTGGAAGCTGCCTGACCCCTCAACCTCAGGCCATGCAGGATTGTGTGGACAAACGTTTCTGCTCTCTGCTAATAAGCGTCTTCTGAAGGATTTGAGTGTTTACTGAGTATTTGAGTTGGTGAATATGTGATCATCTCATAGTCCTTGACTTAGTCAGATCTGAAGATCTCTTATTTGCTTCTTCACCCCTAAACCAGTGGCAGGACTCTCACTGTCACTTGGTGTTGGAATTTCTGAATCTGTGTTTCTCGGAAATACTTCTGTCCTTTATGCTTTGTCATGATGCCATTCCTGTTAACACATTTTTTTTCCTGGAATGATTTTAGTTGTATGTCCCAGTTCCCTCTCTTCCTTGTTAGGTATTCAGTCTTTCCTTTCTTTCCTCCTCAGTTAGAATTCATGTGCCCTCAGTTCCCTCTTGTGCAGTCCTTCCATTGCTGCCACTAAGACTCCAGCCCCATGCTAGTCTGTCGTACAGTGCTTGTGTGAAACTAAACACCACTTGTAATGTACTGGAGAGGACAAAGTGATAGTCCCCAACTCTAAAGTTAGGCTTCTTGTTGTCTCCTCCATTTTTTTCAGGGACTTTCCAAAAATAACAACTCTCCTGCATCACTCAGAAAAAAAAAGATTTCATCTGAAATAAAAACCTTTAATTCTTTCTCACTCACAAGTTCCACAATTATCTTCATTATTTGTTTTCCAACTCACAGAGGAGGAATCCATGGATAGGGCTGGTGATGGAGATCCACTGTCTCATGTTTCTCTTGTTCTTCAATTTGTTTTATCAATATCCATCTGTCCTTATTATTCATTCTGTAAATTTCCACTATCATTTCTCATCAGATATGAGCAAGCTTACTTCTCTTTCAGCCATAGACTCTCTCTCTCTCTCTCTCTCTCTCTCTCTCTCTCTCTCTCTCACACACACACACACACACACACACACACACACACACACACACACACACACACAATGCTCTCACATTGTCTAACATGTTGCTGTTGTTTTTCTTACGTATTGTACTTGGAGCCAAGCTCTTAAAATACTCAATGCCTTTACTTTCACAGTTTCCATTCAACCTGCTTTAGTTTGGTCTGTGCCCCAACCACCCTGGGATAATTGCTCACACTAGAACTTCTTCACAAGCTATGAACAATGGAATCTCAGCAGAAGCATCCTTACTATCAGCATTTTCAGTGGATCCATAGACAGGTTTTAGGGGACTCACAATAAATTACAATGAAGAAAATGAAGAGTTTTAAGTGTTTGTGACCTCTTTCCCTGGAAAGAGAGAGAGAGACTATAATTTTAGCTTGTTTCTCAAAATAATCTTTGACTCAAAAGGGTTTAAGAGCTCCCATTTGTGTTGGATTCTTGTCTCCCGAAAGATGAGTTACAGTTTCCTCAGCAAGTTATGTGAGTCCTCACTTGGACAAACCCTACTTGTGTCTGCAAATTCATCTTCTTGGCTATTCTCCTGAGAGTTTATAATCTATAAGCCCCAAACTGCTTTCACTTTTTCAAAGATATTTTGTTGTGAACCCTCAGCCACTGTGTTGTTCTCTCTGGCAGCATCCTACCTCCTCCTTTGCCATGTCACTTATTTCTCATTTTTCATTCTGGTTTCTCCCCTTTTCAAAGGCTTTCTTCTGGAAGTCTCAGCATCTGTGTAAACCCTTACCACAGCTCTACTTCATTGTGTCCCGGCTCTTTATTTATAAGTCTGTGTTTTAGTTCTGGAAAAGATTTTGTCCCTAAAACCTACCTTAACTGAGTTTGGGTTAACTGAGTTTGGTACATTACAGGCTCTAAGAGGATTTCTAAGATATTTTTCAGTGATTATTTCTGTTTGGAAGTAAAGTAAGATGTGATCCAGATGACAGATAAGAATTCTCTACAGACTACTTATTCATAAGGATATATCCTTTGGGAAATCCTAAATATCATCCTGTCTGTATCTTGAGTTAAGCATTTCTTTGCCTGCCCCACCTAGATGCATGGATGAGATGGAGGCTACTGTGTAAGGGCTTGTGTACTCCAGGGACTAGGGAAGAAGGACATGGGTATGTAACCTAGGAACATAGCCATGTGATGATAGATTCATCCCACATAGAGTTCTGAGGAATCCAATGAGATGTGACTACTTGAAGATGAAAGGGCAAAGCATTGGTTGACAGACCAATCAGTGGTGACACTTGGGCACTGGCTTTTCTTAAGCCATGATTCTCACATACTCAAATATTGACTGATTGCTGTTTGTTATCCCTGAATAAGAAAAATGATGTAACGGGACCAAGTTAAGTGAAATGTTGAACTTTGCTCCTATACAAATCCAGTTATTTCCCTTTAAAACACCTCTACAAGCACAATATACAGCAAACCAATAGCCAACATCAAACTAAATGGAGAGAAACTCAAAGTGTTTCCTCTAAAATCAGGAACAAGACAAGGCTGTCCACTCTCTCCATATCTCTTCAATATTGTACTTGAAGTTCTGGCTATAGCAATAAGACAAGAAAAGGGGATCAAAGGGATACAAATTGGAAAGGATGAAGTCAAACTTTCACTATTTGCAGACGACATGATAGTCTACATTAGTGACCCGAAAAACTCTACCAGGGAACTCCTACGGCTGATAAACACCTTCAGCAAGGTAGCAGGATACAAAATTAACTCAAAAAAATCAGTAGCCCTACTATATACAGATGATAAATCCAATGAGAAAGAAATCAGGGAAACATCACCTTTCACAATATCCACAAGCAACATAAAATATCTTGGGGTAACACTAACCAAAAAAGTGAAAGACCTGTACAATAAGAACTTTGAGACTTTAAAGAAAGAAATTAAAGAAGATACCAGAAAATGGAAAGATCTCCCATGCTCTTGGATAGGTAGAATTAATATAGTAAAAATGGCAATCCTGCCAAAAGCAATCTACAGATTCAATGAAATCCCCATCAAAATCCCAATACAGTTTTTCACAGACATTGAAAGAACAATACTCAACTTTATATGGAAAAATAAAAAAACCCAGGATGGCCAAAACAACTCTTTACAATAAAGGATCTTCTGGAGGCATCACCATCCCTGACTTCAAGCTCTACCATAGAGCCATAGTTCTGAAAACAGCTTGGTATTGGCACAAGAATAGACAGATAGACAATGAAATCGAATTGAAAACCTGATATTGACCCACGCACCTACAAATACTTTAATTTTTACAAAGGGGCTAAATCTATACAATGGAAAAAAGATAGCATCTTCAACAAATGGTGCTGGTACAATTGGATTCGGACATGCAGAAAATTGCAGATAGATCCATACCTGTCACCATGCACAAAACTTAAGTGCAAATGGATCAAAGATCTCACCATAAATCCAGCCACACTGAATCTTCTAGAAGAGAAAGTGGGAATTACCCTTGAACAAATTGGCACAGGAGACTGCTTCCTGAACATTATGCCAGTAGCACAGACATTGAGGTCTGCAATTAATAAATGGGACCTGCTGAAACTGAGAAGTTTCTGCAAGGCAAAGGAAACAGACAGTAGGACAAAACGACCACCCACAGAATGGAAAAGATCTTCTCCGATCCCACATCTGACAGAGGACTGATTTCCAAAATATATAAGGAGCTCAAGAAGCTAACCACCAAAACACCAAACAATGAAATTAAAAGTGGGGTGCAGAACTAAATAGAGAATTCTCAACAGAGGAATCTGAAATGGCTGAAAGACACTTAAGAAAGTGCTCAAAATCCTTGGCCATCAGAGAAATGCAACTCAAAACAACTCTGAGATACCACCTCACACCTGTCAGAATGGCTAAAATCAAAAATACCAATGACAATCTATGCTGGAGAGAATGTGGAGAAAAAGGAACACTCCTCCATTGCTGGTGGGAGTGCGAACTTGTAAGACCACTCTGGAAATCAGTATGGCGGTTGCTCAGAAAAATGGGAATCAGTCTACCTCAAGATCCAGCCATTCCTCTCTTGGGTATATACCCAAATAGTGCATGTTCATACAACAAGGACATATGTTCAACCATGTTCATAGCAGCATTGTTTGTAATAGCCAGAACCTGGAAGCAACCTAGATGCCCCTCAACTGAAGAATGGATTGAGAAAATGTGGTACATTTATACAATGGAGTACTACTCAACAGAAAAAAGCAATGGAATCTTGAAATTCGCAGGCAAATGAGGGAACTAGAAGAAACCATCCTGAGTGAGGTAACCCAGTCACAAAAAGACAAACATGGTATGTACTCACTCATATATGAATTTTAGACATAGAGCAAAGGATTACCAGCCTATAATCCTCTTCACCAAAGAAACTAGGAAACATGAAGGACTCTAAGGGATAAATGGTCCCCAGGAATGGAAGTGGCATGAACTCCTGAACTAATTGGGAGCATGAGGGCAGGGGGGAGGGAGCTGCTACAATAAGAGCAAGAGAAGAGGAATAGAGGAGAGGAAATGGAGAGGCAGAAATATTGAGTTGGGGGAAGAATAGAGGAGAGAGAGCAGGATGAGAGATACCATATCAGAGGGAGCCACTATAGGTCCGAGAAGAGATCTGGAACCAGGGAGATCTCCAGAGACCTACAAGGATGACACGATCTGACAATCCAGGCAATGGTGGAGAGGATAACCTAAAAGCCCTTCCCCTAAAATGAGATTGATGACTTCTCTTTATGCCATCCTAGAGCCCTCATCCAGTGGCTGATGGAAGCAGAGACAGACATTCACAGTTATACACTGAGCTGAAATCGGGACTTTAGTTGAAAAGAGGGAGGAATGAAGAGCGAAGGGGTCTGTACCAGGTTGGAGAAACCCACAGGAACAATTGGCCTGAACAAGGGAGAGCACATCGACCCCAGATGCTGTCAGGGAGGCCAGTACAAGACTGATCCAGACCCCTGATCATGGATGGCAATAAGGAGGCCTCTGTACTCCAGGAAGTCTCTGGTGGTGGATTAGTATTTTTCCCTGGTGCAAGAAGGGACTTTGAGAGCCCATCCCATGTGAAAGGTTACACTCTGGCCCTGGACACATGGGGAAGGGCCCAGGACCAGCACAGGAAGATTTGGTGGACTTTGCAGAGCCCCTGTTGAGGGCCCTACCCTGCCTGGGGAGTGGTGGGTGGATGGGTGGGGGGTAGGCTGGGGGTGGGGGAGGAGGGATGGGGGTGAGGGGAGGGAGAGGGAGAAGGGGCTTACATGTGAAACAAGCTTGTTCCCTAACTAGAACTAATAAATAAATAAATAAATAAATAAATAAATAAATAAATAAATAACACCTCAAAAAGAGGTAAGACAAAGAGGATAACAATGTCTATAAATATATTTGTTTAAAACGGATTAATGAGCCAATGAGATCCAGCTAAGTAGAAGAAGTTGTGATATAAATACTAAAAACAAAACAAAGCAAAACAAAACAAACAAAAAACAGTATCCTAAATTTTGTAGGATGCTTACTGACACAGTCTTAACAATGACAGATGTATCTACAGGAATTATTGTGCCTGTCACTATATAATATATATATATATATATATATATATATATATAAAATTAACAAAGATCTATTACAGAAATATAGTGAGAAATTATACATATCTTGCAAAATATAGACACATGGAAGAGGGATTGGTCAAGAAAAGTACAGAACTCTTTCAGGAAATTGGTTGTGATAGCGTGATTATGTGTTGGCTGGAATTCACTATTTCACTATTGAAAACAGAGAAGGAACATTCAAGTTCCCATCCAAAAGAATCAATTACAGAACAGGACTAACTATCCTGAGTAGGGAGTTTGAAGAGTGTAAGCAGTGAGGGAATAGGGAAGGTAATTTGTAGGATTTAGTTTGTTCCTTTTTAAAAGCCCCAAAGATTCAATAAACTATTATATTTTTAAATGTTTTTCTTAAATTTTTTCTATTGTCTATGCATGTAGTTCAGTTATAGAGTGCCTGTCAAGCATGCATAGTACCCTGGTTTTTGTAACCTAAGGACAAACAAAATCCCTGGCATCATTGATCCAGTTAAACCATGGCATGGGCAATGGAACATTCAAACAGGCCAAGTATTGTTCTTAAAGTTATACTAGAAGACTTATCAGGTCTGTATAGATAAACAATCACCTTTCTGCACAGATTCCTCAATTTGTCTGAATACTTTCTATAAAAAAGCAGTATCTAACTTAAGGGTAGATATTCATTGAATTCATCATTGGTACTGAATAATTAAACTTCTGGTGCATGCAGGAACTCATAACAATACACCGAGTAAGCTTTAACAGAGAAATACTAAGAGTAAAATGATAGACAGAAATCAGAATAAGGTTCAAAAAAGAGAACAGAGAGTGTAAGAATACCACACCATCTGATAGCTTCAGTGAGAGCAAGGATGGCAGACCTGGATTGAGTCCAAACCAAAGAAGAGTTGAACTCAATGTAGAAGAAAGCTCTACAGTCTGATAAGCCTAATGTGATAAAGTCATAACAACAATAACAACAACAAAAATGTGATACTCAACATTGTACTGCTGAAATACATGAGCTTATCTGGAAATCTTGAACAGTAATCCAGAAACAGAAGAGCAAAGAGTGGTTGAGGGGTTCTGTGGATATTTGGTAGCACAGAAGCTGGAGACAGAGGAAAAAGCAACTGGAATTCCAATACTTGTGGAGATTAGATTAGAATAACCAGAAATGAAGAGTAGACAAGGAAGAAATCTGGTTCATATAAAAGAAAGGAAAAGTTAAGCCAGTATGGAGGAGGAGTATAAACTTCATACAGAGTGAACAGCTAGGACTGATCTCAAATGTATTTGAACTAAAACATGAACTGGCAGAAGATTCTAGACCCCTGGAAAAATGGTGCTAAAGTATGAAGAAATTAATTGTACATTCAAGTATCTTCAAGCCAATGACTTTTTAGTCAGATGGGGAATAGTATGAAAATGATTGTGTGTTGTCGCACACAGAGAGAGAGAGAGATCTGGGGTTAAATCAGGTTGGACAAGCTACAATTTCATGTGCTAAAGATATTTGATGATGAAAAAACACATCTTCTTCACTAAAAAATAGAAGACACCAGGGAGCTTTAGAGTAGGTTGACATTATTAGATATGTACATTTGCTGTGATGCTGAAAGATGAACATAAAAGTTATGTTCATCCTGAAGAGGATGGTAGACCTGTCTCTGTGACTGTAACAATGATGTAGGTGGGCTGATTCTAGATATGACTTGGAGTTTTAATGGTATGTCCGATAAACGGTATGTCTATGTGGAGTTTGAAAGAAGGGAGGGACCTGCTATCAGTTGGGGTGAGGGCTGAGTAACTTAACTAATACTCTGTCCACTGCCTCAGATAAGAAAATTAAGAGCACTCTGATGGAGATTTAGCAGAATATAGTTTGGGACATGACAATATTAATATATATTTTATATCTGTAGGTAGAAGTATAGAGAGACAATTACACCCATATGAAGACATTGAACAATGTTTGAAGCTGTGGGGAGGGGTTCTTCTGAGTTACAAAATCTTACCCCCCAAAGATCAGGATGTGAAATACTATTTAATTCAGTTACTTTGAATAGTATGTTTTTTCTCTTCCATTGAAAAACTAATGGCATCCCTGAAAAATAGCAATTAAATCAGGGGAATCAAATTAGCAGTTTGAGTTTTAAAAAACGATTTTGAACCACTTTCTTTGAAGGGGAAGGAAATCACTTCTCTCCCTCAAGAAGGCTGGTCTAGATTCCCAGAGCCACATTCATGACAGTGATCATTGGGTTACTTTTATTCTCTTTCAGAATGTTAATTTGTCATTGTGGGATTCCAGTATATTTCTCCAGGTTTTGTTTTTGAAGGAAATCTTAAGAACTTACTGCCCTTCATTCAGTGTTTGTGCTTTAAGATATATCAACACTACCATCTACAGCAAAACAAAGACAAAGGCCCTCTGAGATCCTTTAATGGCTTGATTCTATTCTCCATCCCAGACCTGTAATCTGCCGTGATCTGTGTGTATTCATGTTTACCCACTGACATCACAGGTTTTCTAAAGTTAGAGCCCAGACCCTGTGTTCTCCACACAACACCCAAATTTACAAGAAAGTTTTTATTTGTGGCTCTCAGAGTAACTATCAGATATTTTATCCTGAATTTTGATTGTCTCTTTCCTACCCTACACAAAATAAATTCTCACCGCTGTCCTAGGAAGTGTCAACACATCTTAATTCCTCAGAAATGACTTAGATGTTCCTTTCCCCACTGATTTTCCAAACCTGCTTCTCCATTTTTCAGCTTTTCTTCATCTACTCCAGTTCCACCTATTTGCTGGCTATCTGTTTGCACTAGCTTTGGCCTTTTGGCAAAGTCCCTCAGATCCTCTCCCCTAGACATGGATCTGCCTCAGCATCTCCATCACAAAGAAATAAACCCCAACAGTGCTTTGTTTCCCTTTCCTACTCTAGGGCTTAAAAATCTCCCTCCTAGCATTCATCTGTGGATGCTTAGGGCCTCATTCTCACTATTGATAGTACAAGCAGACAGTAATTGCTTCTAGACAAAGCTCCTTCCCTAGGAGGAGAGCAAGCAAAGTAATAGTTCCATTTACCCTAGAGATTTTATTAAGTTCTGCTTCTAAAACCCACAAGAAGCCCTGAGCATTAATCTCTAAACATAATGATTGATGATGAGGTCCAGATAAAGTCCATGTCCCTTCCTCCTGTTTCTGTCTTAGAGTCCTATCTCTTGAAAGTGAGATACGAGCCTGTAAACTCCTTGTAACTCTCCAGTCAAATTTATGGTTCCCAGAGATATGTAGGATGGCAGGCATGGAGTTGCCATGGTTGCCTCTTATCTGCACTGCTAATTATTTTTTTGGCAGAAGCTTAAGAATTTTAAAACCAAATCTGAGAGAAAAAGAACGTAGAGAATAGATGTTTTGTTTCTGGCCTCTTCTGCTTTTCCTCAGATTAGACATAAATCTGTCAACACAAAATGAGACTCAGAAGATGAGGCATGGATCAGGGTTGACACTGACCATACCTAGGAAATGTTACACCAGATTTTCCAGGCAGATAGAGCCAGAATGTGGGCCACTAATTGACACACCATAGCCATGTGTACCAGGGACAGCTCTGGGGATATTCCAAGATTCATGAAACCCCAAGTAACCATGAGAAAGGATAATTTAAAAAAAATCCTGATGCTCTATAGCTAGGGGAACCCAAGGAGAAAACAGCCAATCAGAGAGAGCCACTGAGAGTATAGATGCTGGAATCAGCAAACATTCTTCAAAAGTTTCCCACATCTGCATTTTTAATCTTGATTTCATATCATAAAAGAATTCATAGAAGTCCGAATGTGTCTTTGGCCTCCATCATCCCTAGGGCAGAAGCACAAAGTTATGATCCTTATTTGAAACTTGTGAGCCAGTTGTTCTCAAATTCAGTGTCTTTGGAATCTCCTGGGATATTGATGGATTCCACCCACTGAACCACTGATGCCAGAGCACACTTGTGGAAGAGCCAGTAAATGTCTGCTTCTAACAAGTGTCCAGGTGGTGCAGGTACAGGCAAGCAGGGCCACCTGATGTAGCAATCTGGTTTTCACACAGAAAGGGACACAGCTTCCCATCCATCCTGCACCATTGTAGGGAGAGCACTGCCAGGGATATCTGATGTGTTTCTTCCAAAAATAGCTAGGCATTCATGTCTAGCTGAATGCTGAGTTTCATTCCCTAATATTGTCTCACTCAACCTCAGAACCTGACTAGACTTGAGCTCAGCATGCTATGAACTTACCCTACTTATAGATATGCTTGTTCAGCAGACATCAAGTTCAGCGTTAGCTGCAAAGAATGGTTGTACCACGCTGATGCTTAAACACATTGAAAAGTGAGCTGGTGTGTGGATTCAAAACAATTTTGGGGGAAAAAAATCTCAAATTTTTATTTTTCCCTTCTTCCATTGCTTCCTTTAAGCAGAACCTCTCATTCATGGTTATGAAGGGCAGGATTGCCTCACATGTGCATATGATACAAGACCACACTCTGAGGATCTCTTGGAAGCATCACTTACAGGTCAGTTTCTCTTGTTTATATGCAATTTCCTTTCCTCTCCTTCTTATATATGTTTCCCTTTCCTCCTCTTATTTTTGAGCTAGAAATCAAACTCTACACTCCTGCACTCCCCTGTCCTGTGATACCAGAAGAGTTAATATGTTTCTTATGTTCCTTCCTTCATCTTTTATCACTTCAAAGGACTCCGGATAATTAAAATCCAAAATCCTAGCTCCATAATAGGACATGCTGAGAGCTCTAAGTTACTGGTGGCATCATTTTGCCCCAGAGAGGGATGAGGTCTTTTGTGGGATTCTCTAGAACCACAGATACCAATTGAGAGAGTGTCCCCAGGGACACACACTATCACAAACTTCATTAAATATTAAGAAACTGCTGCTAAATATGACACCATAAAGAAGAATCAGGGTCATGTTCTGGAATCTATCTTCAGAAAACTGTACTGTAATGGAAGTATGCAAAAGTGTTGCTGCCATTTAAATCTTAAAGGTTCCTTCCAGGCCCACATATTAAGGCTTGGACAATTCCCTTTGGAGCTACTGGGATAGTGGTGGGACCTTCAAGAAGGATTGGCAGGAAGTCAGGCTGTTGGGTGTGTGCTCTTGGAGAGGTTTTAAGGCACACACCCTTCTTCTCTTTGTTTCCAGGCTGCCATGATTTGATCAGACCTCTGCCATACTCTCCCACCATGATATGTTGAGCTCTCACAGACCCAAGGAGATGGGTAGGCAATTGTGGATTGAAACTTCTGAAACTGTTACCAAAATAATCATTTTCTCCATTTAAGTTGTTTCTCTCAGATATTTTTTATAGCAATGGAGAACTAAAAAAATAATTTCAGAACCTCCAACCAAGTTTCATCAAACTGAGAAAGATGGTGGATTAAAGGCCAAAAATAACTGAGAAGATTCTCTTAGATACCAGAAACATCCAGGTTGCAATGTTTTGGTGTAAGGATGTGGAAAGAATGTGCAACTAACTACATCAGAAAGAAAGGCTATCCCAGTGGGAAGATCATGCTCTGGCCTCAAAAGGCTTAGGGTGACATTGTGTAATAAGCACATTGCTACACTGCAGGAAACTCCCCTGAAGGTGAGGATAGTCTGTGTACTGGGAACCTCTTCACCCAGAACCACTTGTACTGTCACTGTCAAATAACTAGCTCCCACGATACCTGGAAAAAAGTCGAGATGTTCTCCTCAAGCTTAACCAATTGAAAGATATTCTTGGATACTGACAAGTTCAGAGTTCTAGATCCTCCAGCTTCTCTGACTGGACTTCCCTGAAACCATGTAAAGATGAAAAAGCAAAGTGGAGAATTCATTCATACACAAAATAAATAACTAGGAGGTAAGTGGCTAGCTCTGAAACCATCTCAATAATAGAAATAAGCCAAAAGAATCCTATTTTTTCTGAGATCAGAAGGCACATGGTATGATTCTAGGAAGAGTAGATGTATGTGAGGGCAAGTACAGTAGTGATGCAGCCATAATTAACAAGGGGAAACAGGAGGTGGAGTGGAAAAGGGTCGCCAGGTCCAATAATTCCACACTTTACAAGAGAATCAAGAGATGATACTCTTTCTGAGATTCATTGATCATGAACTTAGCTATGTTAGCCGTTTTTAACTAGGCAAAGAAATAGGATATATGCAACCATAGACATTAATAATATGGTATTGTGCATTTCAAAGTGGAGGAATATTTCCACTATTTAAACACAATAAATATCTAGGGTAAAGAAACCTCCCCTCCACCTATCAACTCCTGCAGCAGGTGGGAGAGATGGCCCCATGGTCATAAGTGTGGGGGAACCACTCCTGACCCCCACCAGCTGCAACATTTGTAGAGCAGGCCATGCACCCTGACAGGGCAGTACAACAGAGGCAACCCTGTTAGCAGAGGTGTGAGTGAGCCAGCCCTGAAATCGTGAGCATGGGACAGCTGTCCCCATTATCCGCCTGCCTTGTGGTGGCAGGAGCAGGGGAGAAGTGCCCTCTTATCAACACATGAAGCAGGTGGGAGAGCTGGCCTTGTGGTCAGAAGAGTGGTAGAGCCATACCTGACCCCCACCAGCCACAAAACGTGGGAATTCAAGCCCTGCACCTCTCCAGAGAAGCACAATAGAGCCAACACCATTACTGAAGATGTAGGTGAGCCAGCTCCAAAATTGTGACCATGAGAGAGCTGTCCCCATTTCCCATCTGGCTGACCAACCCAGGCCCAGACACAAGGTTTGACTTGGTTTGCCCCAACATCCACACCATCTATGGTCTTCTGAAGCAGATGAAGGGACCTGACCAGCAGGGCGCCTGCATGATGTCTAGGAAGAGTCCTAACAGGGGCCCTGCATCAAACGATCCGTGGAGACCAGAGGCTTCAAACCAGACCAATGACTCTGCAAGGAACACTTGAAAATTGAGATATATGGACAAAGAGGTATATGATGTTACTTCCTGGGTCACACTGCAGCTTCCCTGACAAGATTTTTAATTCCTTCCCTTTTATGTTTTATTTACCTCATTTTATTTTCTTCATTTTTTCTCTTGAATTTTATTTTATTCACGGTGGGGGGGAGAACAGGGGCAAAGGGAGCATCGGGAATTCATCATATCAAGATACATGATGTGAAAGACACATAGAATAAATAAATTTTATTTAAGAAAAAAAATGATAAATATCGCATTTCTCCTCTAGCCTTTGCAAAGTGGACTCATGATCCAGAGACCCAGAAGTTAAGAGTTTTTGGTGCCCAAGACGTCGCAGCTAGCTGCTCCATGACTGTTATAGTGCCACAAAACTAATGTTTTTGAATTATACCATAGATGTAAATGTAATCACTATGGTTGTCATTTGGATTGACATGAGAAAAGAGAGAGAAAAGTGGGGAGGTCCATGCAACATTGAAAGAAAAAGACTGACTATTAACATGTATAAAACCAGGCAGGGGTGGTTCATGCCTTTAATCCAAGTATTCTGGAGGCAGAGACAGGTGTATTTCTGAGTTTGAGGCCAGCGTGTTCTACAGAGCAAGTTCTAGGACAGCCAGGACTACATGAAGAGACCTTGTCTCAAAAATAAAAAAATATGAAAACAAAAACACCAAAGAGAATGATGGAAAGACTCCACAGGGATCAGTACCTATCTATCTGCTGAACCGAGACGGACAGTCTGGAGCAAAAGTACTTTCAACATGATTACACATAAACAAAAAGAGAAGGAGGGAAATGGAGAAATCTGTCTACCCAAAGTCCATGACCAAGGAGACACCAAAGTATTGAAAGTTACTTGAACAGTAAAAAGAGAAATGAAGTCATGAAAGAGGATGGTGACCAAAGTCTGCTTCTGTGATGATGATTTTTAAATCTGGAAGGTTCTTTAGGCCAGTGTGCCTGTGTTTCAAAAAGGCCCATGTCATACATCCTGAGCTGCAAGTTACCTTTTGCCTGCCAATACTTGGTGTGAAAAAGAGTTAATCATCCCCATTATATACAATTCTGAGTATAATCCGAAGATACTTATTGACATAGATGTGAATGAGTTGGGCTTTGTGACACAGAAGGCGAGTCAGTTTAGGAAAGTACACCCAAGTTACCACATCCTGAAAATCATGGATGCATAAATGATCTCTTGGTGGTTTGACAGTGACTTCGTACAAATCGCTCCAATCGCTATTGAAGATCATACACCCTCAAGAAAATATCATGACTGTGATCTTTCAGAACACTAACTACCAAGCGGCACCACCCATGTGCAAACAATGAGAGAAGTACTTATTGAATTGTAAAGAAAACAGAAAGACTGCCCAGTTTAACAGTTGGCCTTTAGTTTGGGGCCCAAGGGCTTACATGTTAATAAAACACAGTGACTGAAAAAAAGATAAATATTTGAAAAGATATGGTCACTTCAATTCAAAATCATATACTATACATTTATACAAGAACATCACATCATACCATGTAAATAGGTACAACTTTTATGTTTTTATGTATCCATTAAATTTTAATGCTGGGTGTAATGGTATACATCTGTAATCACTGCACAGGCAGAAAGAAATCCTATTTTTTGAAAAAACAAAAAAAATTAAGAAATGGGGAAAAGAAAGGGGGAAACAAGAGGGGACAGGAAAGACAAAAATAGGATGCATGGTTTAGAAACTACTGAAGAAGAAATTTCACACAGTGTTCCAAAGGGCAAGAATTAAACATCACACCAAGATCACCTCTCACAGCCCTATAGCAGGTACATTGTAGGCTTCTGTTGGTTGAATTGTATATCATTGCAGTATGTAAAGTAAATTTGTTATGGGAGTTTTGCATGGATTTATGGGAGATAGACATGGATTTACTGGACATTTTGTGTTTTTTGAGTCACTATTTCTTCTGAGAAATTTGTCTTAAGAAAGTGACTTAGCAAGTCATAAAGCTATTCATTATTGTGTTGAGAAGCAAACTGTATCCAAAGAATAGACAGTGATATAAGACTGCAAATATAATAGTGTCTTAAATGACATAACACAACTGAATCACATAAAATTAATTGGAAAATTATAGATACGTGATCTGCATTTTATAAAACAATGGAGATAAGCGAGAAATGAAATGATGATAAGATAGATAATAAATGGATAGATAGATGATAGAGACATAGATAGTAGATAGATAGGTGAGAAATGAAATGATTATGATAAAGATGGATAATAAAAAGAAAGGGAGAAGGAAGAAAAGAAAAATACAAAAGATTTTATAATAGGTTCAGAGTAAAGCATGGTTCCCAAACTCAGCAAAAGTCTCACACATTTCATAACACATGGAAGAAATACTAATAGGAAATCTGTACTGAATGTCCACATGTAGAGCCCATGGGACATTACCACTACGCCAGAGGACTAGAGAATACTCAGGCCTACACACAGAATTTGTTCGATCTTTCCTTTGTACAAGATAGTCCTGGTGTACTCCTAACCCACTGGGCAGCAGACATGTGCCACTTGTAAATGTCGGACTGGAGCATTTCCCCTGAGCTTCACATGTTTTCTAGGTATCGTCTGTTGTGGAGCAATAAACGAGGCTTTTTAAGTTTGTGTTTAACATAACCCTGCACAATAAGTGCAAACTTGGATCAGAAGTAGTTTTTTATTGAAATCTTAAATTTCCTTGTTTACTGGTATTTGGAAAGAATCCAGAGATAGGCTGATAAGTGGCTAGAGAAGGTCAAAGAGATTTGTTTTAGGAAATGTGAAGCATGTCCAGTCTTGAAGTGATGTTATGGAAAGACAGAGTGCTTCTTTTATTCTACCAACAATGCTTTTAAAATTCTTAAGCTGGACAATACTGCATGCATATATCTGCATAACTGGACAAGCCAAAGCCCATGAGGCATAAGGATATTAGAGTGACTCATCTTTTGGCAGAGTATCTAGAGTATAAATGCTGCTGTTAAATTGTAACTGCCATTGTCTAGACTGCATGTTTTCTGGTGCACACATCAAATAGCCTCTACAAAGGCCTATAAGATTTGCTTACAGTGGAATATTTTTCTCATGCCTTCTGCTTTCAGAAACTAAAAATGGTATTGGCAACCAAGCACAGTCTATAAGTAAGGGTTTTTAAAGAGTCTAAAATATTGCTTAATTTTCTTTACTTTTATATAATAATCATATTTAGAATTTTAATTCTTTTCCTCAATTTTCATTATTTTTTTCCTGGCCATTATAAGCCATGACTTAGACATAATAGACTTTCTGACTGATAAAGAATAGATGATTATATTTAAAATTATGGAGAAACTAGATAATTGGAAAGCAGGTATCAGTGACTGTGGTGAAAATGCAGGCTTACACTTTGGAAATCAGTATGGCGACTCCTCAAGAAAATGGGAATCAGTCTACCACAAGATCCAGCAATTCCACTCTTAGGCATATACCCAAAAGAAGCACATTCATACAACAAGGACATCTGTTCAACAATGTTCATAGCAGCACTATTTGTAATAGCCAGAAACTGGAAGCAGCCTAGATGCCCCTCAACCGAATAATGGATAGAGAAAATGTGGTACATTTGCACAATGGACTACTACTCAGTGGAAAAAACAATGGAATCTTGATATTTGCAGGAAAATGGATGGAACTAGAAGAAACCATTCTGAGCAAGGTAACCCAATCACAAAAAGACAAACATGATATGTACTCATCATATGTAGATTTTAGACATAGAGTAAGGATTACCAGCCTGCAATCCAGATTGCCAGAGATGGCAGTAAACAAGGAGGACCCTAAGAGAGACATACATGGTCCCCTGGAGAAGGGGAAAGGGTCCAGATCCCCTGAGCAAATTGAGAGCACAGGAAGAGGGGGGAGGGAGCTAGTAGAATGAGAAGGGGAGAAGAGGAGAGATGCAGAGTTCATGAGGGAGCAGAAAGGTTGAGTCAGGGGAAGAATAGAAGAAAGGGTATGTGATAGGGTTTTAGTTGGGGGGGTGATAGAGGAGGACAGGAGGGAGAAGGGAACTGGGATTGTCATGTAAAACAATCTTGTTTCTAATTCAAATAAAAAATGGTTAAAAAATCAAAGAAAATGCAGGCTTAGTAAAGCACAATGCATTCCTAGCAACTTTCTTTTCTGTTCATGTATTTCATTATCTGTTGCAAGCATTAAATATTGTGAATAAACTGCATCTTCTGAGACTCTTATGTCTTATGAAATGTTGTGAAGCATTCAAAATTTAATAGTCCAGTGTTCTTTGATAGTAATCATGTTACCAGTAGACTTGGATTCTAAAAGATTTCTTCTGATGAGTGATGCTAACTGCCCATGGATCATGGAGCTAGTAGAAGGTATTCCTGTAGATGAACAAAAGTTTTTGTTTGATACATGTTAATCAAGCAGTTGTGAAACTTTAACTCCATAATCAATGCAATTGCATAGCAAATAACTGAGGTAATTTCAATTTTACTACAAAGTATACCAGGGAAGAACAGAATATCACATGGTAAATAATCAATAAGAAGTCTCCACAGGTGGGCAAAAGCAAGAACTCTAGTTCTTCATTCTTTGTTTCAATTTCTTACAAAATGGCTCACTCTCTGCCTATAGGAGCCATTTTAGTCAATATCCCATCATGAGAACAAAATAAGCTCCAGTAATGCCGTTGCAGCACTTAAAGGATGCAGTCACAAAAGTTAACATTACACCTGGAACATTCAAAACTTCTATTTTTATACCAAGGTTAATATTTTTGTCCAAACTGAAATATTGTCTTCTGTCATTACAATTTCTATGATCATTTTATGCATAGACATGTATAACAGAAGTTCCTTTCTGAAATTGTTATCTCCCAACCCATTCACACAGCATGTCTTTGTTGTGTGTTATTCTGGAAAATTATTTTAATAATCCAAAAGGGGTGTAGGGATCAAATGCATTTAAGATCTATTGTTCTGTTTCCCTAAGGTTTGGGGGTTAATTAATTCACTGGAGGACTTATTGCCCTCAGGCTTTAACAAACAGCTCTCAGAAAGCATTCCCCACAATCTTAATTAAAGGTGGCTTAAATGGGAGCTTATCAGAATTCCACTTTCAGGGGCACCAAAGAGTCAAGAGAACAGATGGGGTGACATTTCTGGTACTAGGGATCTTGAGTCAGCTTATGCATTGCAACACCTGTATTCTTGGGGTGCCCTCTCCTGGTTTGTTCCAACCTCTTACTGTGTTATTTGAAACCCTCAGCATGGGCGCTGCAAAATGTTTGGGATTAACTCTTGAGCCAGACACCGGGGAATCAGATGAGCATCTGAGGGACACTCAGCCTGGAAGTGACAGAACTGGGACACTGTTAGAAACTCAGCGTAAAGTTGTTTCTGTGTCTGTGTACAGACACAACTTCTGAGAAGAAAAGCTTTTTTATTATTATTGTTTTGAGACAGTTTAGCTGGAATCAAAGGTGTTTACCTCCTCACCCATCTGGCAGGAACCATTTTTATAGGCACAATTATCAAATTACAGCAATTAAAACTGAAAGCAAGTTACAGTTATCAAATTATTCATTTCTCTCCAGTGCTCGGGATAACCAGAATTTCTGAGAAAGATGTGATTTGCCGTTATCATCCTCTGGGAAGGCCCTGTGTTCATCCTGATCCTCTCTGTTCACAGTGTGGGCTTTCACATTTGAGCTGCTTCCCTTCCTCTTCACAGAGCTGTTTTCTGATTTGCGAAGGACACAGGGGAGTTTCCCAGCATTGCCAAACAAGGAACAGTGATTCATGAGTGCAAACATGGGCCCTTCCACGGTAGATCTACTAACCCCCCCTCTACTGAGGACATACCAAGGAACTTTACTTGGAAATCTGTCAGTCACTTTCCACTGTCACCACCAATATGGGGCAACAGGCTCTGGATGCTGAGGGGGTAATCTTGCCTGACACAGAGATGCTTCCTCAGAGCAACAGGCACTAAGTTGTCAGGTTAGAGAGTAAAACTAGTTAAGCAGAATTGAGACAACAGAACTCATTCATTTTGGAAAACTTGGGAATGCAAGAAATGGGGGAAGAATCACAAACTCCACAGTATTATTTTTTTTAACTTGTAGAAGTTAGCTCCTTATTTAGAAAAGCTTTAATTTAATTTATTTTATCAATGCAGCCAACATGGAACAGCCGAGGAGGTGATAAAGACTGAGAGTGGTTTATTTGTGCTTGGTTTTCTTTTAAACAAGGTCTAATGTCGAGTCCTCTGGCCTCACAGTATACAAAACTGGGGCTGCCTTCAACTCCCCACCCTCCTCTTTTGCAGCTACTGAGTGCTGGGATTATAGATAAACTCCATTACCCTACTTAGACAAGGATTTTAGATAAGTTGTTTCTCTCTATTTCTTCCCAGATATCTGGTATGACTCATTAGTTCTTTAAATTACCCACTGATAGTTTTATAGGATAGGCAACATTTTCCACTTAGCCCATTGTAGAACAATAACATAAGATATCCCTCAAAATAAAGAATTATTGAACTGAAGATAAATAGGAATAAGTGAACTTGAGCCTCTTTACCTTTCTTCTGTCAGGGATAGGTTTTCAAGGACAAGAGAAAACTCCCTATGAACCTCCCCTTTCTGCCTAGGAGAGAGGAGACAGTTTTAGACCCTTATTGCTTGGGATTGATCATATATTAATATGCTGCATTAGCCAGACTGTATCAACCAATTGTTTATTTGCTACAGGGTACTACACCACAGATCAAAGTCCTTCATCTCTCTATTTGTCTAAAAGTTTAATGTTATTTGCTGAAGAATCTACACAAGCTAAAATTAAAAGCCCCACTTTAAGAACTACTCATTCCATGGGTGTTCCCATACACAAGTGGCACATTCACAATAGTAAACGTGTATTTGTGTTTCTATTGCTAATCTGTCTTCAGTTGGAAAGATTCATTCCAAGAAAGAACTCTTTTGAAAATAAATTATTAACTTTCTTCTGTATCACTGTGTTATATTTTTTTGTAACACCATAACAAAACTTCTGAGACAGTCACCTTGTATGAAGGAAAGGTTTGTTCGGGCTCATGATTTTGGTGATTTTAGCGTATGATTGCTTAGCTGTGTTGCTTTGGGCCTGTGATGTAACACTACATCATGGGCTCAGACAATCTACACTTCTTTCAGATGAGGATGAGTTTAGGAGGGATAAAGAGGTGTACATTCCCCATAGCAGAGAAGTGAGAACTTGACCTTCTCTTTTTTAACTTTGGTGCTCTGCTGAGTCTTTCAAGATCATTGGTCAACTGCAAACTAGACTGAAAAAGTACACCCTAGGAATTGCTCTTAGAGAAGTTACAGATGGTGAATATTGATACAGGTTTTGGCACACACTTGCTACTTTGTAACAGCTTCAGAATGCTATGGAGTGAAGGATACATTCATTGTACAAAAATTTAGAAAACAATTTCTTTTATTTTTGAGATTACAATACAATTACATCACTTGTTCCCTCACTCTAATGCCTCCCACATAACTCTCTCTCTCTTTCTCTGAAATCCATGGCTTCTTTTCTATTTTTCTACTAATTACTGTTGCATACAAATATGTATACATAAATACATATCTATTCCTAAATATATAAATACAACCTGTTCAGTCTGTATAATGCTACTTGTGTGTATGTTTTCCAGTTGACCATTTGGTGTTGGACAACCAATTGGTGTGCTTTTCCCTGGGGAAGATTATTTCTCTGGCTACCCAGAGCTAGTGAAGTCATGGATCTTTCAGGAGAACTTAAAACTGCCACTTTACTAAAGTGTCATAATCTACATAATCTATCTACATTTTAAATGTTCATGCTTATTCCCATAGCTAAGAGCAGTCCTCACTCATCATCAAGAAAGCTTTTCTTTGCAACAGATGGAGACCTTTACAAAAAAAATCATTGTACCTTTAAAACTAGTTTCTTGAAACTGGACAGACAACTCAGTGGTATTGCTGATGCAGAGGTGGAGAATTTGATTCCCAGCAACCATGTCTGGCTGCTCCCAGTTACACTGAACCTCAGCTACAGGGTATTCAATACTCTCTTCTAGCCTGAACGGACCTGAACTTGTGTGTTCCTACACACACACACACACACACACACACACACACACACACACACACACTTAAAAATATGAAAAGTTTATTTTTAAATGTAATTTCTTTCCATAACTCAATTTGAAAATAGCCTCTGTATTCCCTGTAATACCACTGAAGTAGTCAGTTGTTCAGTAAAAAAAATAAATAAATAACTGAGTCAATGATTGGCTGTAGAGTTCCATAGCTCTCCATATGATACTTAAGTCTTTTTTTTTTTTTTTTGAGACAGGTTTTCTCTGTGTGGCTTTGATGACCAGGCTGGCCTCAACTCACAGAGATCCTCCTGCCTCTGCCTACCCAGTGCTGAGATTAAAAGCATGTGCCACCACTGACCAGCATTTTGACACTTAAGTCTTGATCATATCACAACTATTCAGGCCCTGCATTCTCACACCCTTCATCTTCCATTCCCTGTTTTGGGGGTAGGGATTATCGGGTGAGGAGGTTCATCTCTCTGAGTATTCCCAGATCTGTTGAACTTAGCTTACTCGTTATGCCCCTGGATGGGGAACACTGATCAGAGATAATTAGGAGAGTTGTCAAGAAACAACTGATAAGGGAGAACAAATCTGGATTCTCATCATTTCCACCATAGACAGAATATTTTCTACTTCTTGAAATATATTTACTCTAGTGATTAAACGATGCCCCAGGTTGGGAAGCAGTGACTGCTGCAATTTTCTGATGTTGTTAAGATTTCTCAAAATAAGACATTTGAAATGTGCATACCCATATATGTTATAAAAATTCTCACTTTACCTTATCTACAACAACAAAATAACATCAGAAATCTTATGCCATATGTGTTCTCTATTTGAAACAATTATTAATATAACAATAACGCTAACCCCGCTTTCCTTTTACCATATAAAATCCCATGTAAGAAGACTGATGTATATTTCAGAAACTAAGTGGGAAAAGTTGATTAGTTTTTAAAACTAAACTTGACTGACATTTATTAACAGAGTTCTTATAAATGGTGGTCCCCCATTATTATCATTCAAATACTGTTCTACTTCTATATTATTATTAGAAATCATAGGTTATTTTTGAGATTAAAATTCTACAAAGAACTTTTATGAGAGTTCATAATAATTTTCAAAGCATTGTTACAAAGACCAAAGTCTGGGGCTTGGAGAAGAGACTAGCCAGCCTTCTCAATGGTGCTTTTCTTCAAGTGATATGTTCCCTAAGGAATTCATAACTGTTTCTTAGAGCCAGGACTTCCAGTAGCCCTAGTTTCCATGTAAGCTGTATCTCAACTCCTGCTTCTTTACACCTTTAAAACCTTGTGTGATATGAATACATATAGCACAGAGAAAGTTCAGGTTACTACGAATTTCACCCTTTCCTGGATCCTTCATTTTCTTTTTCCCTTGAAACACACACATTCAGAACCAACAGTGACACACATTGGGTCTCAGAGAAAAACCCCTGATATATCCTGTAATTTTATGAGTTCACGGAATATTTAAAAATAAACAGGGTCCAGCTGGTCACACAAGGCTTCATTCAGATGGTGAAAGAAAAGGGGCAATGAACTCTGGGAGATGAAAGACACGGAGGAAACCAGCGGCACAATGCCCTTCCGGTGTGGGATGTGATCCTTGCTGTTTTAACAGGGTTTTCATTTTGAATGTTGATGTAAAATTGTTAGCCAGTATTCAAAACAGTTGGAAGGGAAGCTCACAACACTCCTCTTTATCCTTACTGTTGACTATTTTCATAATCCCAATTTGAAAAAGAAATCCCTGAAAGCCTCCTGTCAGGAAATAGAAAATGTACCATTTCACTTGGGGTTTTATTTTGGTTTGTTGTAAGTTTTGCATTCTGTTTTTACTTTAACATACATGTTTAAGTTATTCAAATATAAATTTTCCTTCCATAACTCAGACCTCTTCCCAGACTTTGTCATTTAAATTCTTAGCATGTTTTGCATGTTCCTACCTCACAGTTCTTGCTAGTGTCTCTTTGTTTCTCTTTGCTTGCCATCAAGAGACAAAAAGTTACACCACCTACAGATTCTCTTGTATTATTCTTTCTCCAAGCCCTTGAGAAACAGGTACCATAGCAGAAGCAGATGGATATTCTCCACAAGGTCAGGGTGCGGCCTTTTTTTTTCTCTTTACAGGAGTCAGCCCTAAGGCTTCATCATCCAACACAGAAAACAAAACAAAACAAAACAAAAAAAACCCTCTCCCAGCAACAAAAAAGCTTTAAATTGACTTTAGGCCACAAGTTTGACTGAATCTCATAAAGGTCCCTTTCAGCAAAATTTCAATCTCCAAATCAATACTCTTCATGACATGTTTGGCAGTTGTCATCTATATGATGACTGTCACAGAAGCGTGGGAATTCAGTGGACTCCTGTTCTCAAGATCAGCTTCAAATCACCACATTCCTTTCTACTCAATATGATGAGAGTATAAAACCTTTCTTGAGGTTAAACTTGCTGCTAGTAGTCAACCACAGACCAAGGCATTCCATCTCCTCCTGTCACTTGATTACAATGAATCCATGAGATATGGGACTCTCTAGCTTCACACTTCCAAGCCTAGTCACACATGTTTTCCTTCCTACTAAGAACTCAGAGGAAATACAAGGAATTGTGTTCTCATTTAGAAAAAACTGAAGTAGGATCTGTGTACTGGGTGGTTTTCTGTGTCAACTTGACACAAAATAGAGTCATTAGAGGGGAAGGAGCCTCAGCTGAGGAAATGCCTCCTTGAGATCCAGCTGTAAGGCATTTTCTCATTTAGTGATCAATAGGGGAGGTCATAGCCCGTAATAGGTGGTACTGGTCCTAGGTTCTATAAGAAGGTGTTAGAGCAAGCCATGAGGAACATGCCAGTAAGCAGCACCCCTCCATAGTCTCTACATCTTCTCCTGCCTCCAGGATCCTGCCCTGTTTGAGTTCCTGTCCTGACTATTTTCAGTGATGAACAACAATGCTGGAGTGTAAGCCAAATTAACCCTTTCCTCCCCAACTTGCCTTTTGTTCATGGTATTTCATTGCAGCACAGCAATAGAAACCCTAACTAAGACATTCTGGAATTTAATTTTAGAAGTCTCTCATAAATTAGTTTAGATAGGAAATATGAGTAATTCCATTCCTTAGTGCCACTTTCTTAGTCCATTTCCTGCTGCTGTAACAGAATGCCATATCACAGGCATATCACATCATAAGGAAAAGACATTTCTCTCATCTCTGAAGGCCAAGAAAAGCTAGCACGTAGTTGCCAGCATCTTGACAAGGCCACTTTGCTGTGCCATAACAGGATGGAAGGCATCTCACAGAGAAATAGAGTGAGTTAGCTCTGTTTCTTCTTTAAAAGTTTTTTTTCTTATTGCTTATTTTACGCGTATGTGTATTTTTATCCTTATTCCTCCAGTGCCTATGAGATGAGAAGATGATGTCAGCTCTTCTGGGATTGGAGTCACAGGCCAGTGGGTGAGAGCCATCACCTAGGTGTTAGGAAATGAACTCCAGTCCTCTGGAAGAGCAAGCAGTGCTGTAAACCACCAGCCCATCTCCAGGGAGGTCCCAGTCCCATCTCCAAAGTCCATCAATACAGATATTTGAGGATGAACTTCCCAACACACCAGGCTTGACAAACACCTCTAATCCATTGCACCTTTGTAGTTCAGCAACTAGTAGTGATAGCACAACGGTGCAGGAGACCCTCTCAAAATATGGCTGTAAAACTATGATGATCCCCCATGGAAGGCCTCACTCTCTCTGGGGTGTGGATGGGGAGTGGAGGGGGGAAGGAGAGGTGAGGTGGCCAGTGGGGGGCATGGGAGGATGGGAGGGAGATGGAACTGGGATTGATATGTAAAATAAGATTGTTTCTAATTTAAATAAAAAAGTTTAAATTTTTTTTAAAAAGAAATGGCTGTAGATTAGAAGGCTCCACCCCCAAGTATGCTTCTTGGGCATAGGATTATTTTCAGAAATAGCAGAAAGAAAATAATTCTGACAGCAGTGTGGAAATGACCTTCTGTGAGGGAAATTTCTATTGATAGAAGAAATGTCCATTTGGTCTCCTTGTCTCCACCTAATTAGTGTCAAGTATGGAAGGAAGAAGTAAAATCGGTAGACATCCTGTCAGCAGAGAAGGCACCCAGAGAAGTCCAAATAACTAAATTTGCCCTCACTTCCTAGGTCTTTCCTGTACCCTCTCCATGCCTGGCCTTCTTTACCTGTGTGTTCATAAGCTCACCTTCTTTTGTTACTCTGTCTTTCACTATAAAATATGGCAGCTAACAACCCAGAAAAGAAAGGTATTTTCCTCCTTTATTATTATGCCATCATTAGTCTTTCAGTTCTGTATAACAAATGCACTAGTCAATACAGCTGAATCTTAAACCTCACCAGATAACTCTTAAAGAAAAGTTAGGTTGTGGAAGCCCAGGGTTAATTTACATTCATTTTTAATGTTAATTGAAATAGAAACAAATAATAGCACATTATGTATAGTATATATGTATGTACACATATGTATATGTGTGCATGTGTGTGCCTGTGTGTGTGTGTGTGTGTGTGTGTGTGTGTGTGTGTGTGTGTGTGTTCTCTTGGTGACTCTTTCCCAGCCTACTTCCTGCCTGGCTATTGGCCAAAGAGAAACATAAATGCAGAAAGACATCCCCCATTATTTGAATGAAATAAGATTTTTTCTTGACCTTCACTTAGCTCTAATATAGATGTCATTAAATGCAGCTATTTCTTTTGTCAAATAGTCTGTTTCTTCTCTTGCAAACCAGCAGGTTTTAACTTGTGTGGTTATGGAAGTCATGTGACAGCCCTCCATACATGGAGGGTCATCCATATGACATAGAATATGCTTATATTTCACAAGTACAGTCATTGTTTAAGATAGAATATGTAGATCTGCACAGTAAAACTTAGTTTGAAACATAATGGATGAGACAATGAAATTGGGTGGCTGTCATATATTCACCTTTAACCAATTAGAGTTTATGGTTTTAGAGGCTGAACCAGCTGTAACTCCAGACATAGCAATTCAATTCTGAAAAGAGTCAGCATAATTATCCACTTTGCTACTCAAAACATTTTTTGAGCATCTGATATGTGCTCTACAGTTACACTAGAAATGGAGAACAAGTTAGCATATATGACTCTCAATATAAGTTTTACATGGATTCAGTTCTCTACAAAACACAAAATGACATACCAGTCTGCTAAACCATAAAAATGATGAACATAATATTTATAGGTACTTTCTAAAAAGTCTAATTTAGCTAGAGCACTTAACTTAGTCAAGAAATTGAAAAGAAAAAATAGAGAGCACAGATGCCTTCTAGGAGGAAGGAAAAATGTCACAAATGAGGACCAAACCCCACATCCTGCAGGTACAGTATTGAGTCAGCAGAGGTAGGTATGAGGTTAAGCCCATCCTACTGTCCTCAACTCTAAAAATCATCATTCCTGAGTCCTCAGAAAATCATCCCAGATGCCATTTCCTGGTTTATAATTCACCTTAGCCAAAACCCCATTGGTCCAATGAGCTGTTTTCATTTCTTCATCTCCAAAGAACCTCACAGAGCCATCCAAAGGTTTGATTGAAATGACTGGAATGCCAAGTGATGGATGTATAAATCCATTTGTTATATCAGAGCTTTATTCATAGTCAGGAAGATTAATAGGATAGAATCATAGTTAATTTTTCTGTTGTTATAAGCAAATACTTGACAGGAAGCAACTTAAGGGAAGAGGGGCATTACATTTTGGATTACATTTTGAGGGAATAGTCATCATGGATAGGAAGATGTAGCAGCAGGATGATGAGGCAGTGGGTCACATTGCCTCTACAATTGTCCAGAGTAGACAGGAAATGGATTGGCTGTAAAACCTCAAAGCCCACCTCCAGTGACCTACTTCCTCCAGGAAGGTTTTATCTCCTAAGTAATTTCCCTAGCCTTCCAAAGCATCACCACCATCTGGGGGTCACATGTTCAAACAGGAAAGGCCTAGAGAGGGCATTTTGTATTTAAATAACAATGAGAAACTTAAATCATATTAATAAATGAAGCAACTGACATCAGTCCCTACATTGTTTCCCCTGTTGCTTCCCATTCATTCACCTTACAGACAGCAATATTCTTGAAAGCCATTTTATTTCTTGAATAGGGTATTAAAGAGGCTTAAATGTGCTTGCTTTGATAAGAAGTTTGAGAACTAGCTGTTTTAGATTTACAGCAAAACCAAGAACACATAGAAGGTTTCTATATGCCCTTTGCTCAGCATATCACACACACACACACACACACACACACACAAACACACACACACACACAGAGAGAGAGAGAGAGAGAGAGAGAGAGAGAGAGAGAGAGAGCCTCCCAACTGTCTATATCAAGTGGTGTATTTGATACAAGTGATAAGCCTACAAGACACTTCATTGTCACCAAAAACATGACAGAATTTTTAAAGTTTTAGATGTGAAGTGGATATTTCAGCCAAGTTTTTAATGATTTTCTGTTGTTGTTTAACAAGTTACTATAATCATATTTGTTTAATACAGCAACCATTTATTATCTTGTAAATCAGAAGTCTTGGGCCATGGACTGAGATATGATTCAGGAGTTAGCTTGCTGTGCTTCCGAAGGACCTGACATTAATTTCAGCACTTACATTGATAGATTCACAGCTACCTATAACTTCAGTACCAAGGGATCAAATGCCCTCTTCTGGCCTCTATAGATCATACACACACACACACACACACACACACACACACACACACACACACACACCTTGAAAAAAAAATCTCAGGCTGGCAAGATGGCTGAGCAGACAAAAGTACTTCCATCCCAGACTGGGAATTTGAATTTGATTCCCACATAGTAGAAGGAGAGAACCAGTTCTTTTAAGATGTCCTTTGTCCTTCCCCCATACACTATGAAAACATGTACATGCACAAATAAAATAATAAATAAATAATTTTTAAAGCAAGTCTAGTCAACATTGGTTACACTTCCAGGCTCCCACAAAACAAAACAACAACAACAACAACAACAAAATAATGTGTCAGATGTGTAGGACTCTAATCTAGAGACATCCTAATAGATTCATTTTCAAAACAATTCAAGTTAGTGCCCTAACCCAGCTCCTTCAGATTACAGGTGTGTAGGCTCTTTTCTGGAGGACTGTCAGCCATATCCTGCTCATCAAGCATACCTAAGTATCTCTCAAGTTCTGCTCTGCCATGCAGTGGCACATTGAACACTTCTCTGTCCCTTTTGTCATTAGCAGGAGAAAGCCCCCTGCCTTGAGAGGCTTATAGTATGGCCTGGCCCTTCTAGACTCTCTCTCTCTCTCTCTCTCTCTCTCTCTCTCTCTCTCTCTCTCTCTCTCTCTCTCTTTCTCTCTCAGTCAGCAGTGGCACACACATGATACAACACAATATACATTGAAGAATATGTTTAGAAATTACCCCTGTAGGTCACCTTCTCTAATGTCTTAGACAGAGTACCTCTTAGACAATTATTTAGCAAATGCTTTTAAAAAGATCCCACACTCCTAAGGACAGTTGGCCTTTCTATTCCATGCCACCTCACTTGTCCCACTGCCCTTTCTGAAGCTTAGGAAAGCCTAGGTACACTTGGCTTTAATGCCAGTACTAATTTTCAGAATGCAAAAATAGGTAAATTTTTTCTTCCAGGGAAATTCCCTTCAAATATGCATGGTTCTATTTATTCTTGTCCAATATAAACTATAAAATCTTCCTATTTTTTTAAATGTTTGAGCTAAGGAAATTTTTATATTTCTCCTGTGCTTCACAATTCAGTGCTAGAGCTCCCAGAAAAAATTTAATAGCAATACACACACACACACACACACACACAAACACACCTACCTTTAACAATAAATATGGGAGCTATGTAGTGTCACTTATAATGAAATAGATGCATATTTAATGAAATTCCTTGATTTCCTAGGTCTTCTGTGTTCCCAATTTTTTTCTGAATGACTAGACCTCTTTTACCTAACTGTTCTGCTTTGCTTTGCCTCTCGTCTCACGTGAGCAGCTCATTTGCTTCTCTAAGTTTGTCTTTCTAAATGAAGCTAGTAGAAAGTGATTCCATTTTATATTTTCAGGAAATATTTTTTATAATGGACTGATGAACTGTTATCCAGAACTTAGATGGAAAACCCTCGCCATTAGGACTGGTTTCCTAATACCAAGAGGTGCTATGCAAGTTTTCAAAGGAGAGAAGCAACAGTTTGAAACAGTTACAGAAATTCATAACTGGTCAAAATGCAAACAACTGATCATGGAGTTCCCATAACCCATTGATATATACATAGTATAACTCCCTCACCCAAGACTCAGGGGGCATCATAGAAGAGGGGGTCAAAATATTGTAAATGCCAGAGGGCCAGGAAATCTCCTATGAGATTTGTATCACAGAAATGACAGTGAAACTTCATTATAGTATCTCATCAATATGCTGTCTAAATAGGACCTGAACATGGACAGCACCAGTAGACATGCTGTGGTGGTTTGGATGAGAATACCTCCCATAGAGTCATACATTTGAATGTTTGATCTCAAGCCTGGAGAACTGTTTAGGAAGGATTAGGAGGTATGACCTTGTTGGAGGAGGTGCATCACTGGGGTAGGACATGAGCTTTCAAAAGATGCCTGGGATTCCCAGTGATCTCTCTTCCTCTCCCTCTCTCCCTCCCTCCCCCTTCTCCCTTTCCTTCCCTTTTTCTCTCCTTTCTCTCTCTCATCCCATGATTGTAGATGAAGAAGTGAGCTCTCAGCTGTGTTTTTGCTCCATCTAATCCTTTGAAACTGTAAATAAAATTAAATTATTTCCTTTATAAGTTCCATTGGTAATGGGATTTTGTCACAACAGCAGAAACATAATTAAGGCCCATGCTAACATGGAAGGGTGATAGCTCATAGGGCCCCAGTCCTAATCAAAGAACTACAGACAAGTAAAGAAAGCTGAGGACAGGAGAAATCACTTTTTCAGGAAGAGCTTCCGGTGTCAATTGGTCAGCATTGAAATTATATACAACAAGAAGCACTAAAGGAACAGAGCAAGTTGTAGTTATATATTGATGTATTGTGGGCGGGAGTGAGGGGTTTGGGCAGGAGAGAATCACAAAGCAAAAGAAACCATGAATTTAGAGGGAGCAAGGTATGTAGGCATATTCAAGGGGTAGAAGAAAGAAGAGGAAAGCAGGGAAATGATGTACGTATTTTTTAATTAAAAAATAACATTGGTCCCTTATTCCTAGATATGATGCTGGTCATCCTATTATCTTTCTAGTGGCTAAAAATTTGCTTAAATATAAGCACACATTGATTCATTAGGATAATAGACGAAAATATTTGAATAAAATATTTTTCAGTGATAACCAAAGTGAGTTAAAATGAACCAAGAGCATGAAATGTCAGGCCATTCTTTTTTTTTTTAACCAGGGTCATGGATGTTATGAGTCACACAAACCCAGCAGCCTGGCATTCCATGTTTTCCTTTGCCTACTGTGTCCAGGAAGATTGAATTTATCCAATTTGCTGTGACAACAGCTGCTTCTGGACATAACTTGACAGAGAGATCAAATACAGAAGACTGAGAAGAATTCAACCACTGTAGAAATACCGAGTTGCTGATGTTAGTATTCCCTTAGAATCATGGAAAAAGGAAATCTAAGACCTGGAAATTGGAAAGAAAGATGTACAATTGTAAAGCTTGTATCATATTTGGTTTAGTAATTTTAAGGAAAGCTGTAAGTTATTTCCATGATCTTATTTAACCTTTCAGACATAAAGGCATTTGTGAATATTAAGGTCAATCCTCCCTACCCTACTTTTGATGAACCAAAAGATAAATGTTTTGATACTAATACCTACTTATCTCTCTATACACTCTAATAAATAATCCCCATAAATAATCCCCATATATACAAATAATATAGAGATTAGGTAGATAGGTAGATGGACAGACTAAAAGTAAGGAATGCTTTGATAATTCTATTTGTAAAAACCATTGGAAATATAACACTATGGTTTTTCCTCCAATAACAACTTATATGCACTGTGTTCACTTCTCTCTCTTTTCCCATTAGCATTATGCGTCTGTATCAAAAACATCCCTGCAAAGTGATGTGAGCCTATGGCCACAGCACTTTCAAGGCTCAAAGACAGCCTAGGATAGACAGCAAGTCCAAAAATCAAACAAAGAAAAAACCCTAAAATAATTAGCTATAAACCCTTAACCAAATAGGCAATAGATTAGTATACTGTGGTGACTTAGTAAACTATCCCATTAAAATAACACATGCAATTAATACATTTTATTGACCCAAACTGAAACCCTAATTTTTAAGAACTTTAAAGGGAAACTAATCTTATGAAAGACAAAGAATCAATATGCAATTTATTTTTTTCTAAATTTGCTTCTTTTTCTATTAGCAAAACATAGTTCAGGACACCCCTCTACAAGCAGCATGTGTGCAAACAATTCTAAAAGAAATGTATGTAAAATGGACCCAATCCTCAATGGGGTCTATTTGTCATGATTTCCATATCAACAAATAGAAAGAGGACCCAGAGGCTTATGAATTATTGATCCCAGTACAATTATCTAACAGTCAATTTGAAGATCCAAGAGTATTTTGCTTTGTTTTTCACGTATGTATCCTCTAAAGCAATTGCTGTGAGTGCTGACTTTGGAACAGTCTTTCGCTTTTGAATAATGATGGGAAGCCCACCATTCTATTTAGTAGCTGGCTCTTTCCATTTTGTTCCATACTCAAAACTAGATAGGACCAAGCACCAGGCAATTTATTCTCATTGGTAGTTAGAAAGTCATGGATAGTCCACTCATTCTGGAAAATGTGGTTACTTTTGACAGTAATGTTATATTAGTTACCTTTTTTGTTTCTGTGATAAAACACCATGATTAGATGCAAATTAAGGAAGAAGAGGTTTACTTTGATTCACAGTTCCAGAGAGAGAGGATGTAACAGTGGGGAAGTCGTGGTCACAGGAGACAGGAGCAGGGAGCTGGGAGATCATATCACCATCCACAAACACAAAACAGAAAAATGCAACTGGAAATATGGTGAGGCTATGAACCCTCAAAACTTACACCCAGTGGTGTACTTCCTCCAGCAATGCTATGTCAGCTCCCCAAACAGTGCCACCAACTAGAGACTAAATATTTTAATACCTGAGCCCTTGGGGAGAATTTCTCATTGAACTGCCATACAGGGTAGTCACATGCCACATAACCACATAATCCCCTTCCTAGTTTCCTCCAATGTCTCCCACTCTTTCCTCATGATAACCGAGGTGTTGAACTGCCTCCTAAGGTTAGACTTCCTGGTGAACTCCTTGGTAGGTTCTTTACAGAGTATATCTGTGGCTGTCACTATTGAGTCAGTACACGTAAACCCAGTTTTAGGAAGATATATGGCAGAATGTGCTCAATAGAATGGCTATTATTACTAATTTTATGAAGTAATATAACACACACTCTTGCAACTAATTTATGCTACTGTTCAGTAACTAAATGTGTTCCAGACACTGTTCTTGATGCTGGGAATACAGGAACACGTAAAATATTCAAGTGTTCCAACACCTAAGTCAATCATCTTCACCAGTCTGTTTTCTTATAAAGTGGCCCTCCTGCTAACAGCATTTCTCAGGATTCCCAACCTCCAGAATTTGCCCAAAATATCCAGTGTTTCTTTCTTATTATCCAGTCTTAGGTACTTTGCTATAGCAACAGAAAACAAACTAAGACAATACCTTCAACCGAAGACGATAGAGGAGAGCACAATGAGAACTCAATAGTCTACAGCCTAGAAGACAGCCCTCTCCATAATTTAACCATGTTGACCCCTGACCTTGGATTTCCAGATTTCAGAATAGGGGGATGTAAGTTTCTAGCATTTATTAGCTACCTTGTCTATGACATTTGGTTGGCACAGCTGAACAAATTAAAGTAGTACCTGAAATCTGAAGCTTTGGGCATTGTTAAAAGCTCTCAAAATGAAGGCAAATTGAAAAATATAAAAGCAATCACTCATCAGATAAGTGGGGAAACTATATGACCATAGAGAGTTTGGGATTGTGAATGACTCCAAAAACTCTAAAACAGATGGCCTGATCTAACTGGAATAATCATTGTAATATGAAACAAAAAGAACCACACAAACTTTTAGAAATGAACTTAATTATTTTATTTCTGACATAATTATATGTAGAATATTTCAAACATCCTAAGTTTTAAATAATTTTTGAGACTCTAAAACTGCACTGACATGTGCAATAATATAATTCTTACATTTTATTAGTAATTATTGAGTTGTCAATTAAGTAAAAAGAATTATTCATTTTGTAAAAAATAATGATTCTCAGTATTGAAGGATTCTCTACTATAGAATCAAGAACTAAAGTAGAATCATTGTACTGTCATAATGGGATTCAAAATAGATATATCTGTATGTCCTACAAAATAGTACATTTGATCCCTATTCTTCATTACAAAATAGCTAGAGAACATTCCCACATCAGCAGAGGAAAGTTGCTGAGCAGATTGTTTTCAGGGTCACAATCACCTACCTTTTTTACTATATAACCCAAGGCCACCTGTCCAAGAGTGGCACTGTATGCAGTGTGCTAGGCTCTCCTCCATCAATTAATAATCAAGACATGACCACAGGCCAATCTGATGGAGGCCATTCCTCAGTTGAGATTCCCTCTGCTTGGCTGACTCTAGTTTGTGTGGAGTTGACAATAAACTAAACAGTACAGTTAGAAACTAAAGCAAACCTTCTTTCCCACTACAACTCGGACGAGAAATCTCTACTCCCATGTCCACATAGGAAACTGGGTTTACAGAGGTTATCTGATTGGCAAAAATATGCAGAGCTCAAACTGGGATCATAGCATTGTGCCTCCTGCCCTGGACATCTAGCTTTTTAACATGTAACATGAAAAATGTGCATGAGTGTGTGCACATGTGCATCTGAGTGCACCCCTACCACAAATCAAAAACAATTGCCAAAGTTAGGGTGGACCTTGCATTGATTTATAAATAATAGGAACTATGAAATTGATTTAACATTTGAATTGAAGTGGTTCCCAGCTTCATGCAGATCTGAAATGAACAATGAAAGCCATCTAGCAATATTTCTGAGGGTGGGGCCTTATTTCTATAGCAACCCTCTCTGTAAAATTGTAACCAATCACATCTAGAAGGCAATAGAATATCACAGGATGATGAACTTGTGTCCTTAGCTCTGTCACCATCTACTCTAGCTTGGCTCTCCAGCTAACTCTATCACAAGATCACAGACTAGGTAGGACTCAGTGAGTATGGTTTAGATCATTGTCCTAAAAGGGATAGTGAGACTCTGATCAATTTCCTCTCCCTTTCTTCTGCTTCCTTGTTCAGAAAGTGAGCAATTTTGCCCCACCACAAAGGAGTATACAAAGCACTGTTTTGCCACAGGTCCAAAGCTGTGATGTCAGCTGGTCACGGCTGGAAGTCTCCTTAACATAAATAAATCTTTCTCCATACCAAAACGAACGTCTTGGCTATTGTATTACAGTTATGGGAAAACTGACTAATACACTATTTGCCATTAGTTTGCATGTCTGATTCCAGATAACAAGTTCCTAGTAGTCATGAGTGGTGATTTTTATTTTTGAAAGTTATCACAGTGTCTCATAAAGAGTTTTTGCTAGATCAGTGCATTCAGTTTCAAGGTGAATATTGCTGACACTCGAGTATGAGTGAGTGTCTCATTATGTGCATGCCTCTAGTGAAATCCTGTTGGATAAGGTCAATTTTATGAAGTATATAAATAAATAAATTAAATTAATAAATTTAAGCCAATGAAAAGTAATTGTTTTCCTTTTTCAGTTCCTGCCTATTTAGTTTACAATTCTTTCTGATGTCAAATTGTTAATTTAAATCTTATAAAAGCAGATGGACAAAATGTGCACCCAAGTGAACTGAACATGATGTGTTATGTGTATCCGTTAATAAATCCAAGGATGGATAGTTTACAATTAGTTCACAAAAGAATTAGCATTGGCCTTTTCCTCAGAGTGCTGCAATTCAACTTACAATCACTCTCAGAAGTTTAGTGACCCCACGGGGCAAAAGAGAAACAATAATGAACTTTCAGTTGCATGGCAGACAAGTTTTGAAATTCATCCAGGTATTTGAGAAAAAAAAATTCTATTCCGATTCTGAGGCTGCCTTCTCTGCACCAACATCGCTGCATGTTCTCTATAATCTAATTTCTTTTGAGATGGCTTTCAGCTCCCCAACCCTGTTTTGTTCGCAATTGATGGTAAGCGTGAAGGAATGCAAACACTTGCAGCATCAAAAGCAAATGGCATCTTACCACCCGGAACTCCCTGGCATGAGTTCACAAAGCAAGATTTAACTCCTCACAGTGGCAGAGAATAGACAGAAATAATAGGTGGTCTCTCTAAAATGTCCTATAAGCTTCATTGGAACAGTGAAGGGATACCTTAACATCAGCATTTTTCTGCTTATTTTGACATCAACCAGCTTTGCTATTACCTTTAAACAAAAATTCAAGACATTTTAATAGCAAAACTTAAAGTAAAAGAGTTTAAAAAACAAAAATAAAACCAACCCAAAACAACACCATTTCTTTAAACCACTTAGGATTTGCGGATAATTTCCAGAAATTTGTATTATCAGCCTACCAATACTTTAGATTTCAGCTGAAAACAGATCATGTGACTCCTTAGTTTGTTCAAAGATTTCAAACTATACCACTGAGATGGTCCAAAGACAAAACAAGATGGCCAATATCTGGTTAAAAATCCACCTCCACATAGACAATATCAACAATTATAAGCACATTGCTATATTCCAAAGAGACAATGTTTTGTTGTTTACCTAAACTGGCTTTATAATGGTTTCTTTCCTTTATGAGCTGAGGGAGGGGACAATGAAATGTTCTAGATTGGAATATTTATACACCTTAGACATGACATATCTATTCACTATATATTTTTTAGTTGTCAAGTGATGTCATCTGTTTGTTCAAATTACACAGATTATGTTAATATTTACAGCAGAATAGACCACTGAGGCTCTGACTCAGAACAACTTCGGCCTAAAACACTCTTGCTGTCCATTTGTACTTTACCAACCACACATGAAATACATTCAAGCAAAGATCTAAAGGTCTCTTATTTATTGTAAGTATGCTAATCAACAAACTTAAAAAGTTGGTTTTAATCTTTTAAATACTTTGTAGCAAGTAACATGGAAGGGTCTTTTAATATGTGATGACTTTTAATATGTGATTTTCTTGTAGATACCTTGAAAACTCCAAGTAAGCACAGTGATTAGGTGTTTCAAATGCATTGGTCAATGGCAGCAGCTTTTTATAACTGACTATGTATGTCTTCCAATGGCTTCTGATTGGAAGGTCTGTGTAGATGTGTCTTTTGGATAAGAATTTTAATTGCTTTGGATATGCTCCCAGAATATGGATAGCTGGAAGGTATGGTGTTTCTAGATTCTGTCCTGAGGGACTTCTGTGCTATTTCCCATAAAGGCTGTGCAACATTCTCAATTTTCTACCCAGCCCAACCTTTCACCCTTGCAGGTTAGTCCCAAAGTGCAGGAACTTCATGTCAGATGAGGACCTAGCTTTTCTGAATATCTCCGGCATTACTGGCCACCAGTTGATGTAGTGTGAGGGTAAGATCACTGCTGTCATTCTTTAAATCAGGTTGCCTTTCAAATTGCTGTTAAGTCCTGGTAGGTCTTGGAAAATTGATGCCATTTAACATTACTATTCCTGTATTTTCTTATCCATAAGCTCTATATGTGTCCAGTTTAGTGAAATCTGACATGAGACTGGATCCTCTGTCTGTCTTCCTTTCTGGAAACAAGCGCCTAAGAAAAGAACAAAGAGATGTGTTCCCATCTTAAGTGGAATAGTCATTTTCTTCATGCTGGTCTAATTGGTATCACTGGATATCTGACTCACTCAGCCCATCTGAGTTAGGAGCAGTCACCTTTGTGGTGTTTTTGATGAGAAATGTGCCCATAGACTTATGCATTTGAATAGTTAGTCCCCAGTTGGTGTCACTGTTGGTTAGGTTAAGGAGGTGAGGCCTTGATGAGGGAAGTATGTCACTGGGGGCTGACATTGAGCTTTCAAAACCTCCCACCACTCCCAAGGCCCTCTATCTGTGATTTGTGCTTGCAGTTCAATATGTGAGCTCTCAGCATCCAGCTCCAGCCATCCTCTGCTGGCTACAGTACCTCCCTGCCTAGATGGTGATTGACTCTCATCCCTCTGGAACCAAAGCCCCAAATAAACACTTCATTCATATGCTTTATCACAGCAATAGAGAAATAATGAACACACCTTAGTTGCTTGTATTTTCTCAAAAACAAGGCCTATAATGGTGCATATATATAATATATATATATATATATATATATATATATATATATATATATATATGTTTTTCAAGACAGGGTTTCTCTGTGTAGCCTATCCTGGAACTCACAGAGATCCACCTGCCTCTGCTGCCCGAGTGCTGGGATTAAAGGCATGTGCCACCAACACCCAGCTTTGATTTATATTTTTTTAATCACCATGATAGGTGCCTGACAAAAACAATTAAAAGGAGGAAAGATTTATTTTGGCTTTGTTGGGCCCTTCCCCCATAGGGGTCTGCTGACCAGCTTGTGACTAGGATCCTGTTTTCTTCCTTCCTTGAAGGCCTGAGTGCAAGTTCCTGTTATCCTGTTATTCACCTATTCAGGATTGCCTGATGGGCCTGGAACCTGAACTTGTGATCTGGGTAGTTTTCCACCATGCCTGCTGACTGGTATATAAGCCCCCACTCTTATTGGAATTAAGGGCATTCTCCCTGCAAGAAAGACCTGCTGTCTTGTCTTTATTTAAATCCTCAAGCCCCTTGCCCTATACTGTGGAAGTGTTATAGTGCAGGCGCTACATGGCTTAACATTCAGAATGCTCAACTCATTATTTCTTAGCACCTGTATAAGTGGGCAGAAAGTCATGGACGTAAGAGCCTACACAGGAGGAAGTTATTCATCTCATGTCAAAAAGGAAGCAGAGAAAAAAGAACATTTGTGCTCAACAGTCTTCCAGGTTTTTCCCTTTAACTCCCCCCCACCCCCACCCCCCGGCTCCAAGACTAGATCTAGTGCTGCCTATGTTCAGAATGGATTATTCCTCCAAGTTAAATCCTTACTTGCGACACCCTCATAGAGACATTTACAGCACAAAATTTCCAGATGATTCTAAAGCCTGTCAAGTTGACAGCACAAAACATCACACCTGACCCTGACACATCTGGGACTTTGTCTTCTTCTTGTCCCAAAACTGTCCTCCAGTCTCCTGGCTAAGGTCCTTCCCCAGACTTACTCCAGTCACTGCACAACCTTTAGGTCCAGCTGAAGGAGCAAAGTATATACCATCTCAAAATTCTGCTATATGCTGTTTACTGTTTGCAGATCTTGATTACTTTGCCCAAAAGGCTTTGAAAAAACAGAAACTGCAGTAGAAGCCTGTAGGGGGGTCACCATAACCACGCCTCCTAGGGGCTGGCTACAGGTGTGCCTGACCATGCCCATCAGGGCGTGGTCAAGGTGATGTCAGGGTGACATGGGAGAGGTTTTAAGAGTTAGGGGACGCACATGGTAGTTCTTTTTCCCTGCTTCATCGGCGTGCTCTGCTTACTATGTTTCCTGCCAGCTGGCTAGGTGCTCTGTAAGTAAGACATATTCCCTAATAAATATACACTAGTCTTATCTGGTTATGTATTTGTAATTCACCATTTATAGAAGGCTCTGGTGGTTAATACTGATGGTCAACTTGACAGCATCTTAAATCATTAAAGAGACAACATCTGGGTATTATGAGGGATTATCTAGATTAGGTTGGTGGAGGTAGCTCAGTCTGCATTGCACAGAGTTCCCAGTAGTTAGAAAAAGAACTGAGAACAGCTTTCACATCTCTCTGCTTCCTGACTATGGATCCATGTGAGCAGCTGCCTGCCTCTATCAGGATGGACTCAAACTGTGAAATGAATAAAAATTTCCTTTTTTACATTGCTTTTGTCAAGTATTTTGTCACAGGGTCAAGAAAAAGAACTGATGCAGAAACCATCTTCCCTTAGCTGTTTACAGACAGCCTCCAAAATGAGCTCAATTTTCTTTCAGCCCCTTTTTGGGAGTCTATGAACCAGGGAAGATGAATTCAATTCATCCTGTAACAAAGCACACTAGGATGCCTGCATGGGTCCACCAAGGAAAGCACACACAGACAACTTTGTCACAGTGTCTGGTTCTTCTTTCCAAAAGGTTCCTTCTCCCCCCAAGTTACCAGTGTCTCTTGGGTCTTCTCTCTGATGAAGAATGTACTCAAACTTTTCAATCTTACTGGCCTGGAGCCCTTCGATTTTCTTTCCTGTAATTTCCCTGTGTACATAGTCCATGGAAACCTTGCCTTCTTTTGGCTATGAGTAGCCTGTTGACTAAGTAATCAAATACTTGAAAGCAAAGGGAAAAACAATCCCCCATGTTGCACACAGCATTTCTATAAGTCAATGATCAGAACTGAATGAGGTGAACTAAGGTACTCTATAGCATAACTGTTAGTCTTGGGGGTCAAGAGGAACACTTGTTACTATGACTGTATGCCCAATGTTATTAGCTGTATTGATTTATAAGGAACATAATTTTATATAATCTGATAACTGATTAGAATATTTCACATGTCTTCATTCTAGTAAAGTTCATGTTGAAAACTAATCCTACATGTAGTTGTATGAAGGTATGGGAATATAGCAATTTGGGGAGATGGTTATGTCATGAGGTTACAACCCCCATTTATGGGGTTAATGGAGGTTGGTCCCTAGCACTGGAGAGAAGGAGGAGGACCAGGAGGAGAAGGGACAGAATGAGGAGGCTCCTTTCTCAGATAGGGACACATTAGCTTCCTTGGAGGTCATGGAAGATAGATTCCTGGAAATCAGCTCTGTAACCCTCTCTTGTGTCCCTAAGAACATAGAACATGCTAATTTCAGAAAAGAAAGATATTGCAATTGCCTCAGTTAGAATCTGCAATACCATGAGGAAGACAGCTGGAAGCATCACAATTACCCCCAACATTAGGACACAGTTCCACACAAAATGGGGAAAGGTGGAGTACCAGAGCTTCGCTGAAGCCCACTGCTCAGGAGAAGGTTTTGTAGATACATTCTACATTTTTTGATCTCTTAACACATCAGTTCCTTACTTTTTCACTTCAAAAAAAAAAAATGGGTCTGAGTGACAACTCACATCTGTAGTAGACATGACATTCTAAGTTGTTCCAAAGATTATAAGATTACAAAGACACACCATTGACTCCTCTTTTAAGAGCCTCCAAATGCTTCTGTCAATCACCAAAACAGGAAAGCACTTCTCAGGAAAGTTGTTGATTGCAGAAGCTTCAGGAAACAAGATAGGCACGAAGACATCTTAAAAAGATGGGAGGAAAGCTATCACTTTAATAAGATATGAACATATTGTAATTATAAATCCTCTCCAAATCCAGCTGCTCACAGATATTCACTCCTAAGTCTAGAGGCATGATTTTTCCTCTCCCTCTTTTCATATCCCTTCTATGTACTGGACAAAAACCTAAATCTGCTTACCTAGACATTCTGGCTCTCATCTCTCTCTCTCTCTCTCTCTCTCTCTCTCTCTCTCTCTCTCTCTCTCTCTCTCTCTCACACACACACACACACACACACACACACATGTGCTCTGTCTGTCTGTCTGTCTGTCTGTCTGTCTCTGTCCCTCCTCCTTCTTTCTGTTCATTGATGTTGTGTTCATAAGAACCAGCAAATGACAACAACCTAGATGTCCCTCAACAGAAGATTGAATAAAGAAAATGTGGTACATTTAAACAATGGAGTTCTTACTCAGCTATTAAAAAAAATCATGAAAAAAATTTGCAGGTAAAGGCTTGGAACTGGGAAAAAAAATCACCCTGATTCATGTAGCCCAGACACAAGAAGACAAATATGGTATACATTTGCTTATATGTGGATCTTAGCTATTATGTCAATGACAATCAAGATCAAGCTACAGTCTGTAGAACCACAGAAGTTAGTCACAGAGTGGGGGATTAGGGGGACAGATAGATATTGTTAGGAAATGGAAATATAATTGTTAGTTACAGATGCTTAGTGGGGTTGTAATGGGAGGATTAATTGGGGGGAAGAAGAGAGAGGCACACAGGGAATCAATAAAATTGTGGGCTGTTTGAGGGGTGCTATGGAAATCTAATAGAGTAGACCCTTCCTAAATATATACATATATTAAGGTACTGTAAATGAAATTGCCAAATAATGGGAGAAACAAAGTCCCAAATGGACTCTGATCAACAAATGGATCTTGTCAACAAATGAAGGTTCCAGTAGTGGGACGGGGTCACATCTAATTGATTTGCTGGCTCAAGAGGTACCATGGGAATCCCCAAACAACTCAAGCTATTGTCAAGACTATAGGCTGCTTTCCACAAACTGACAGCAAGGTCCCATTGCTGAAGACAACACCTACACAACTCATTGAACATGGGGAAGTTGAGCTAGTTCCCACATAGAGCCTTCACCACTCTGCCCTAGTGTCTTTGATAAAGAAAGGTATTCTGAATGCTACCAAGCTAGCCACAAACCCTGTGAATTACAATGCTATTCTACCTGTTAGGAAATGACAGCACAAAGCTTGTTTGAGTAACCAAGTAATATCTTAATTAAGACCTACTCCACAAGATGGAACCTTTATCTGTCAGTGTTTATGTAACCAAAAAACCTGAGACTAGATAGCCCAGGGACCTACAATGTTATTGTTCTAGATGGAAAAAGTAGCAATAGTCTTGCTCAGCCATCATCAGAGAAGCTTCCTCCTACAGAAGACGGTAACAAATATAGAGACCCATGGCCAGATATTCTGTAGAGAATGAGAGATTTTGGAACAGTCAGTCCTAAAGGAGATGTCACCATCCAATTCCTTCCATAAGAGCTCAGGGAAACTCATGGTAGAGGAGGCAGAAGATTGTATGAGTCAGAGGGAATGGAGGACATAAAGAAAACAAGGCCCTCTGAATCAACCAAGCAAAACCAATTCAAATTCACAGAAACTGCAGCAGCTTGCATAGGCCCTGCACAGGGCTTCACCAGGTTCTCTCTCTCTCTTCTCTCTCTCTCTCTCTCTCTCTCTCTCTCTCTCTCCATATATATAAAAGTTTTACAAGGTGGGGGAGATAAAAAGATTTAAGTTCCTTCTTATAATAAAAAATATATATATATTATATATATATTTATATATATAATATACATTATATATTAATATATTATATATAATTATATGTATTATATATAATTATATGTATAATTATATATAATATATTATAATATATAATGTATATAATATATATAATATATATATATAAATATATATATATATCCTGTTTAGTGAACTTTATGGGATTCTTTAGTGTTTGAATGAGTGGGTCTCATATTCCTGTACTTTCTCTTGGGTTCTTTGCCTTCTATTCCTATGTTTTGTTCAATTCAGATCTGTTAGTTTTTATCTTATTAAATTTTAAATTTTATTTTTTGTATTATTTTACTATTATTCCTTAGAAACCTGTTTCTAAGGAAGAAAGAGGACCCAGGTGGGAGGGGAGTTATGGAGGGACTGGGAGAAGTAGAGGGAGGGGAAACTGTAATCAGGATATTTTATGTGAGGGGGGGAAAGTCTATTTTCGTTAAAATTTAAAAAAAGAAAAAAGGTCTACCGAGCGAGTTCCAGGACAGCTAGTAGTGTTACATAGAGAAACCCTGTCTTAAACACAGAAAACAGAACAACAACATCAACAAAAAAAACAAAAAAGAAATGGGAGGAAATAATACAGTCAAGACAAGCATGCCTCTGGATGCTATGACGTTTATGCTGAAAATTGAAAGAACACTTTGAAAGTTCATTAAGATAGGAGTTTGCACCTAAAATTAACAGCTTTCTCCAGTGGCTAATACTATTTTTAACAAGTTATTTAATCAACTCGTGCTTCATTTTCCTTATGTATGAAAATGAGATAATACTATTCTTTAATTCAGAATTTTCTGAAGATAAGTGAAGGACATGTATGATGTCCTTACAAGAGCATATAACGGATAGTATGAATGCTAAAATAGAACTATTGAGACACACAAGAAGCCAGAAATATCTCAGTCTGTAGCAATTGAACTCTGGCTGCTTGGAGCCTAACAGAGCCACTTGTGCTGCTTCTGGGAACAGGAGAAAGAAGCAGGTCCGAGTGTGTGGGGTGGGAACCACAGAGAGAAGCCAGTCTGCTCTCACCCTTGACAGCCAATTCTGTGTTGGCTAGACATTGAAAATGTCCTTGTTTCTATGAACAATTCTGTCATGGACAGAGGACAGAAATCCTAAAACCATTTAGGGGAACTGCTTAGTGTTGTGACTTCTTGTTTTCAATCTTTATCCACCTTTCATGTAGTAACAATTGAACACAGCAGCCTGGAAGCTGTGTGTGATCAGAGGCTGCCCTGGCCCTGAAGTGTGCAAAAACTCCAGTCCACGTAAGACACCACGGAAGAAAGGATCATGGAGATATTTTAGGTGGAACAGCACCCAGCAGGCTATCCCTGCATGCCTCAACCTGGTAAAGCCTTATTAACCACTAGATGGACCCTTTAGGGGTATAAAAAACAATTAAACAGTTATCTTTTCTGTAAAACAGAAAGGCTTCATTACACTGTAAATGTTTTTATTATAAGAAGGAACTTAAATCTTTTTATCTCCCCCACCTTGTAAAACTTTTATTTTCACAAAGTCCTTGCTACATTCTTAGAACTGATGTGTCTTAATTTTCCTTCATTTCATTTGTGCTGTCTTTTAAAACTAACCAATCATAAAAGACTGTGGGGTGGGACTCTAGCCAATAGGAAAGACACAGTTATCACCTGCATTAGAATAAAACAGACTAAACTTCCAGGCTCTGATGGTTTGCTCTTCTGCTTTGGTGAGCAGCCTGTGTTTCTGATCGGAAGTAAAGTTTGTCCTTGTTGAGGTCTCTTTCTTTGCAACTTCATATTTACTTCTAACAATGGCAGTCCTCTCTTGGAGGTCACACCCATTATTCACCTTCTGCCTGCCCCCCTTTCTCTTATGTTCTCACCTATAACAAAATTTTTTTCTGAAACTCAACCTACCTTGTCTGTAAAATTCATTCTGTGACATTGCCCTGGGGTGACTTTGGAGGCCACTGAATGTCTTGGATCCTGGTATACCCCATCCTCAAATTATTCTCACCTGAGATGTCTGTCTCATGACCCTGCCTTCCTCTTCCTCTTTCAAACAATTAAGTCTGAATCCCCATTTACCCATGGAGCTGAGCCCTCAATGAACAAATTTACTATCTAAGAAGACAGTGAGATGTCTGCTTCTTACCCTCCCACAGAGGACCTGACTAGATTACTCCAGAGGTAAGACCAAATAAGTCCCTAACTATTATAATATACCCTCCATTTCTTCTCAGGAGGTGGTTCTCTCTGAGAATTCACCTTCTGTGTTCCTGTCACTCATACAGCATATGTCCTTTATTAAAACTTTTGTATTGATTCTAGCCTTGTAAGTACCTCCATCTACATTCTGTTCCTGGCACATCAATAACCAAATTATTACTTGGTTGAGTATTTCTTGAATAAATTCAGTTATGGATTCTCTTTAAACACAGGTCGTTTGTGATTGCAATCAACCCTCACTTTGAAGGTGGAGTTAAGCATGTGCTTAGTCTTTTCTCAACTTGATCTTTAATAGTTTAGCAAGATATTTTGACAGGCATTTTTTTCTGAGAAAAACACGTGTCTTGATCCAACACGTCTATAAATGTTATGAAACACCAAGCATCAACCCGATTCAGTCAAGTTAAACTTATACAAACAAAACATAAAGTTTAAGACAAAAAGCCAAAGAACTCTCTTCTCTAAGATGACCTATACTTACAGGATAGTCTGAGACCAACCTAGTTTACAGAGTGAGTGCCAGGACAGCCTAGCCCTATCTCAAAAAACAAGAACAAAACAAACAGACAAACAAAATTAATAGTTTTCTTGAGAGTCCTAATAAAAATATAAAGCCAGTGGGATGTTCCCACTTACGTTTTCACTGCGCTTTAGTGTTTCTCTTAATATCTTCAATTTTCCTTGATTTTCTGAATGTTTTCCTTTAAGTTTTCTAAGCCAGTGACAATTAAAATAAAAATTCCAAAGGAGTAAAGCCAAAGAGGAAAAGCTACAAAAATCCCATTTGATTTTCCTACCCTTACCCCCTTCCTTATTTCCCAGCCACTAATCCCCTCTCAAAGAGCACAATAGAGCAGCCAGACATAAAGAAGAGAGATAAAGTTGGCCAGCTACTACATTGTGCTTGCTAATCTGAACCATTTACATAAGGGTTAGGAGGCTTGTTTTATCATTTAAACAGACTTAAAAGCCTTTGCAAATGAGATTTAGTTCCTACAAAAGAATGAATTGGTGCTATTTGGCCAGTTGCTTCTAGCCCAGAGCTGACTTGGCAGTAACCAAGCTGCTTCTTGGGCCACATGTAGTGTAAGCAAAGATTGCTTCCAGTTACACAAACCTGGAAGCCTCAAACTGATTAAATTCTTACCAGGAGGTGAGCAGGATGAGGACCAGGCCCAATGGCCAATTATACCAGAACTTGAGCTCTACCTGAACAAACACTTTTTAGGCAGGTGCTTCCAAGGTGGCTGAAAAGTTTCTATACCCTGATAAGCTTCTCTGCCTGCTGATGTAGCAATTCAAATCAGACCAAATCAAACTGAATTATAAAGAGGCCACATTTAATGGATGCAATGCTCCTGGACAGCCTTCCAGCCTCACCCCCCCCCCCCTCGGAGAGGAGACAGGAAAGAGAGACTGGAAAACCATGAGTCTATTTCTGGTAGGGGGCAGTTTAAATACCCTGTGGGAGGGGTCCTGAGCATCTCTGCGGGAGGGGTCATCATTTGGCCGGCTTTCTGAGATGCAGCAGGGATTGGAGGGAGCTAGGGGAGAGGGGGCTTCTGTGAAGCTTCCACCATAACATCCCAGACTCCTTCGATATATGAATGCCAGGGTCTGGAGTGAAGCTTCCACCATTACAGTGGTTCTGGGTATTGAAACCCCCTTGAGTCTTCTCTTGAAAGAGAAATTAGGAGCACACAAAGAATGCAATGCAGAGACTAAAAGACTCAACACAGTCTCAGGCTGTGAAGTAAAGACCATCTAAGCTCTTTAATTCACTGTTGGTCAGCCTGACCTTGGGTCCAGAGATAAAATGCAAAACTAACCCCTTAGCCTGTGTCAGAACAAAGGTAATTAGGATGAAAACATGCTCATAGCACAGACTGCACTCTTCGCATCAAAATCTTAGATTTAAAAAAATTGGAGATCATGATTCTGTATACCACACACCAACTATGTGTTTTACCTGGCACACCTTGAGCAGATGTTCAGTGTGACTTTGGCCTGTGGCTCCGCAGGGTGAGTAGGACGACCTTGGTTAAATTTGCTCCCAGAAGGTACCAGGGTGGTTACGCCCTCCATTCTTAAGTCATCTAGATCTTCTGTAAAAACACAACAACAGAGAGAATTAAATCCAGTTGGATTAAACAGAGAAATAACATGTTTTACAGCACCTACTAGTAAATTACTGGTATTTTGTATTTTCTATGAAAAAGAACAACTCATGTATAATTATATTGTCCATATTTTTTCTAGATGTAGTTGTATCAAAGGCAACTACACAGCCTGACACCTCCACCTGCATTCTGAGGGGCTTGTCCACTCAGAATGAGAGACCAAAACTAGGGCCATTTTAGAAAAGAAGGCCAGAAACAGAACACGGGAACTCCACCCCATATTCTGTGCAGCTGGCTCACATCACTCAGTCAGTTCCAGTGAAGGGACCAGCTTCCCTTTTGGCAGCCATAACGGCCGAACACATGGTTCTATGACCTTGTCCTAGATACTAGAAAGTCAGATGCCTGCCTTGTGACAAGGAACCAATCAGAAGTTAGCTGGTGGCGCTATGCTTTATGACTCTGGGTGTGCTTTACGGACAAGCACACAGCAATGACGCACAAAGTATAGCAACCACCCTGGGAGGGCCTATGGGCCATAACAACCAGTTGACCAATCAACACAGGGCAAGCCCTCCAAGCCTGGAGGCACACCAATCGTGAGCCTGTGCGTACCCCTAGACACTCCCCTTACGCTGTCCTATAAGATCTCTTGGGAGGCCCTAGCAGCCGTCTTTTGCTAGCCATCCACCATGGCGGGTGGGTGAAAGACCCGAGCTAGCATGGGGTTAGCTCGTTAAATTACAATAAAGCCTCATGCAGTTTGCAGCAAGCTCTCGAATCCGCCTGATGATTGGGGTGACCGAGAACGTGGCCTGGGACCCGGGATACCTGAGTTTTCCGGGGATCTAACACCAGGAAAAGCAGAGCTTCAGAAAGAATAGATAACCACACTGGCCCTGATCCTGGCAGGAAGAGCAGATACCTGGATTAGTCAACAGAGTTGCAAAACTACTTTTTGGGCACATGTTGTGCCAAAGATTAACCTATGGAAATTCCCCAAGTTCCTTTAGACACCCCAACCAATTGGCTTTGAACCTGTATCCCTTACTCTATCCTGTGGTTTTAGTCGTTACAAACCCCTTGCTTACGAGGCAGTCTGTGGGACAAGGTCCCTGCCTAGTCTTGAACTCAATAAAGAAACCTTGCACTTGGATTAGGTGAGTGGGCCCGAGTGGTAGTCACTCTGGGGGTCTTGTGGACCAGGCATAACAAGTTAAAAACAGATTTTGCCTATACTAAAGAATCAGGGTCAGATAGTATGAAGCCACATCAGGTTTATTAAGTGAGACAGACAAATGGTATGTCCAAAGCAGACATTCAAAATAGCTGTATTGGTGACAATGTTCTCAACATAAGGACTCTGACCAAGTAAACAGAGGGCTAAATTCAGCTACTAGGGTATCTCCGGCAGGGTGGGTTCTGCTTGCCAGGAAAGCAGATCTTGTAAAGAAACCCACCTTAGCCCTCCAGGAACCATCCTTAATCCACCTGCAAAGGTCAACTGCTTGGCAAGAACATCTAATTGCCTCATTCCCAGTCAAACTGGACAGCCTGTATCAGCCCACAGACCCCCACCTGCTGACTGTCCTATGAAATCTACTTGTTTCCCTGCCATTTTGTTTCTTCCCCCTCTCTGAGCCTAAGAGACAGCTTTGGCAATTTGATCACCAATAAGTCTTTCTACCCATGGAGTGGTCTAGTTCAGTGGGTTCACTGCATCCTCACTTACAGTGAACATGCTCTAGTGTCTTGATAGCAACAAGAGTAAGTTTAAGGCTTTTGAAATTATATTGTTGAAAGGATGTACTTTACAACCAGTACCACAAAGTAAGCCAAGTATGAAAAGGTCATAGCATCAAACTGCTTTGTAAATACAGAACTCTATAGGCTTAGATGAGTGCAGCTCCCCCAACTTCTATCCCCTCACAGAGTTTCCTCATGCAGTGGACAGCGGTTGATATGCATAACTAGCCCAAGTGTAGGTAGTAAGTATCTGTGGAGTGTGCATCATAAGGGTGACAACTCTACCATACAGCCTCTCCAAAAGGCTCTAGAACAGCACTAAAGAGGGGACTGTGATAAAACATTGTCCTGTGGACATGGCAGGGTCACTGTACCAATGGAGTCACAGTAGCTATGGCTGCTTTGTGTACTAGTGCATTGTGCCTCCACAATAACAAGTCAGTCTCAGTCAATGTTACAGAAGGTTTGCATGATGGACACATGAACTCCCCCACCTAGCTAAGGAGCCATCTATAGCTGATGGCTTCTAGGGGAGGAAGTCAGTTTTCTTTAGGGAAATGGCCCCTGGTAGGGTGACCAATGCTCCAATGAAAGGATACAGAAAGACATCCCACATTAGTTTCCTTTTTGTTTTTGATTAATTGTATTACATTTCTCTCTCTCTCTCTCTCTCTCTCTCTCTCTCTCTCTCTCTCCCTCTCTCTCTCTCTCTCTCTCTCTCTCTCTCTCACACACACACACACACACACACACATACACACAGACACACGTGCATATGCAAGTGCACCCACACACTCTGTAGGTTAAAGAACAACTTACAGAAGTCATTTACCTCCTTTGTTTCCTTCCACCATGTAGTTCTTTGAGATCAAACTTAGATTGTGTCTCAACTTGTTGGCAAATCTAATAAATTGGTAACTGTGTTGTTCTAGCTTCTTGTGTATTAGTCACAGTGAAGTTATGGTGACAGTTTGGGTATCTTTCTGCACTGGGCACAATGAAGCAGATAAGGCAGAAAAGCCTCTTGTGTCCTAAGATAAAAACTATGGTGTGTCCTAGGTTTGGTCCTTTTAGCTCTGAGGTTGGTCATTCAGTCTGGAATGGAAAGCTATTCTTGGTTCTGATGCATCTTAATCGTACCATTGTATTTGGCCTTGGGCATTGGCATCCATGTCCAATGCTGCTACATGACCAATCTTTTATTGCATGATCACAGAGACAATACAACAAAATGTTGTTAAATTATATTAGCATATAATTAAGTCTAAAAGTAAATGTACAGTCACTCAACAGTGAATACCTGGAACCCTAGGTTTTAATCAAACTTCTCCAAGGCAGGAAGCTTTCAGAGGAGGAGACTGGATGACAATGTGCAAATGGATAATGGCTAAAACACTCATGGCATATTAGGGCTGATCTTCAACCTCCTTAGCAACTGGCCCAAATATTCAGGATTTGCCTAATAAAGATGGTTCCCTCCTTTTGCTCCTATTTCCATCACATGTTGTACTAAAGAGATAGGCAGAGTCATCTCCCTTAATGAAACACTGTGCTTTCCCCCAAATCCACACCCCTCACCCATCTGCAGCCCAGTGCATTCCCTGTGAGCCACCATAAGGTTAGGCCATCCTTTACGAGGCCTGACCAGCAAGAAATAACTTCTTTTGTATCTTCAGCTTCTTCCCTTAGATGCTGGCTGGAACCTTTGCCTTTTCTGGTTCTTGGGCCCCCTTGCCCTTTCTCTTTGCTCCTTCCTAATGGTGGCTGCTTGTCTGCCAGGTGTCTAGCCTCCATGCTGGCTTAAAGGACCTACCTTCCTCCCACTTCTCCTTCATTCTTCTCTTGGCAGCTGTTAAGAGTGACACCTTGCCTGCCATGATGAAGAGTGAGGTGGGCTAGGGAGGTGTCTTAAATGCTAATAAAAAATGCCTTTTAGCTTCCATTTGAATCAATTCTTAAATTCTTTCATTAATGGGACTAAGAAGCCCAAGAAGAGATTTCAACTTCCCTTGTAAGAAAAGTTGCTTCCTTGATTTTAATAATTTGTTAATTAACTAATTATTTGAAAACTTATCCTTACATGTATTGGCTCCTGGAAACTGGTTTTTGAAGGAATATTTTTACTGCACTTATCTATTGACGCAAGAAATAAAATATGCTCATACAAAAGGAAAAAAAAAACAAAAAACAAAACAACAACCCAGGGAACTAAAGAGGGAAGAAGCTGATAATTCCACCGGGCAAGAATAAGACTACTACCACAATTTTTAAGCCAAATTTGAAGCATGTTTTATTAAATACTGGCCAGGACCATGAATACTGGTCAGGTCCACACCAGAGACCCATGCTCAGAATATGGTAGTGAATCATGGTAGTCAGGGCTTTATAAAGGCAAAAGCCTCAAGACTACATACAGACTTCCCACCTTCATACAACCCACCTTAGTCCAATCAGAGGTAAAGCATACCTCTTGACATACTTCCTATCTATGCACCTCTTGCCTACATCCTGTGCAGTTGGGTAACCAAGCTTGTTTACAGAAGTGAAAACATGTGGCTTGCTATCTTATATGAACAACAGCGCCCAGCATTCCAGGAAGTTATTGGTCCTTGGGAAAGTAGGGTTTATAGGTTAGTGGTGTTTTTGTTTTATTGATCTCTTAAGCATGGTAATTTAAATATAAAACATAGAGTTAGTCATCACAAAGCCTGGGTCATCAGTGTGTTATCTGAGGCCTGAAAGAGGGGAAAAGCATCTAAAAGAGAAAGAAGCATATTATAAAGCAGAGGCAGTCCAACAAAACGTGAAGACTAACTGAATGACTGAATGTGAAATCTCAATGAGTTCCTCCACGTTCTCACATCTCAGGGAGACTGGAAAGGTAATGCCTGTGGCTTCAAACATCCTGCCTGCCAGATACCCACCAAGATGATCCCAGAGAGAGTGGGGTTCATGGTTCAGAATGGAGCTCTACACCAACTGGGTGGGGAGACCTCACAGTTCACATCCCTAGGTTAACTCAAGCATCAATATTCCTTTCACCTAACTTTCACCATGAGAAAAGATAAGCATGTCATATGAATACTGTATTTTAAACTTTTGAGAGGGCATTAGCCCTCTTCCCCCAACAGAAAGCCCAATGGAGGAATTCATGTTTAAACATACCTTATAAAACTATGGCCTATCTTTTGAGTCCCGAGAACACTGCTGAGAAGAATGGACTAATTTACCACTCAGGGCACAGGCATTTCATCTTTATTAACTGGCAAATAACCAAGAACTAATCAAGCAAAATGGTGTTTTGATGTCAGAAAATAGCAGCTGCATAGATAAAATAATCCCAGGACTTTCATTTCATTCAAGTGTAATCCATGAAATAATTACAGCTGTTTAAACTAGACACTGTGGGAGATGAGTGAATTTTCACATCTGTTTCAAGGAACTTTATAGAAAAATTAAAAGCCTTTCAAGTGTAAGTCTCTTCACAGTGATTCATTGATGAGTTGAAGAATTACATGGTGGTTTTTCCTGCACTGCAATTGGTTTGTTGATTCATATCAATAAAATTGATTTGGTCAAATGTTTTGAACAGATGTTACACATTCTGAGTAAATTATTAAAAATAAAACAAATGTTAAGAAAACACCAGAAATTAGACAAGATCAAGTGAAATATGTATGAAATACTTTTGGTTTTGTGAGACAGTTACAGTTCAAAAAAGGGAAAGAAAGAAAAGAGAATGCAACATAAGTCAACTCGCTTGCATACAGTGGAATAGACAGATGGGGAAATGACTGGATGACAATAGGGAGGCCCTGTGAGCAGCCAAAGCTTCTCCATTTTCATAGATATACCTGAAATATGACTTCAGCATTTTTGTCTGTGCATCAATTTCACAAAAAAAGGAGTTTATAAAAATAATAAAATCCATAAATCATTAGGACAAATTGGTAGTGAACAGAAATTACAAGTCTCAAGTTTCAGACTAATCTAGTAGCTTAACAAATATAAAGTAGAATTTTATTTGGGAGATAAGTTTTGTGGAATTTAAAGGCTGTATTGGGCTTTTTCCATTTTAATGTTATAAGAAGAAGTCGATTAAAGAATATTTAGTTTCCTTGGCCAATGAATCAATAAACAAAAGAAAAAGATTAAACTTATAAGATAAAGGAAATGTTTACATTGATTTAAATTTGTGCATGTTCAGTTTCTGCTGTTAACTGGAAAGTGCAAGAGTATACTGATATACTCTTTCTATCGAGCAGTCCTCATATGATTGCTATGAATGGAACAATCTACAGGACAACCTATTTTTAATGAGGTTGTGTATACTGGACTATTTTTGCTTAGACTGTAATCGAATCACAAGTCTTAGGTTAATTGACCTGACTGTTACATAAATTGTGAAGTTCCTTCATTTAGTCAGAACAAGTAAAACATCTGGGAATAGTTTTCTTCTTCTAACCAGGAAGAAAATGCTAGTTCTTGAAACAAATCAAACCCAAACACTGTTCAAAGCAGGGTTCTTGTATCAGAACACACTATTATTTCTCTTCACTTTCAGCAACTACAAGTTCAAGAGATTATTTTGTATACACCAAAGGACTGGCTTGTGCCTCCTGAAATATTGGTTAGTTTCTGAAAATTTGACCAATGATTTTATGAACTGTGTAAACTTCTCCTTTATAAGAATCCTAGTATGTGAATTTAGTTCAGTGTAGGTTACATGAACAAGCTGGACTTTTATAATGGAAAACTGAGGTATAGCCCACATTCATGTCATGACATGTCATAACAAACACAAAATTTTAAAGACAAGAGCAGCTAAGAGGTATCAGGGACCAGACTCATATAGAGTGGAGAGGGTCTGTTGCAAAAGACTTAGGAGGAAAGTGTTCACTTAGAAAAAACAGAGAGTGAGGGACATTAGGCAAAATATCCAAAGTCCAAACACAAGTAAGGGGAGGACGATAGGCGTTCATGTGGATAGATCAGATCATAAAAATAAAAGAATTATGTAAATTATCAAATCTTCATAAGACAGTGGATAAAATGTATTGCACTTAGAGAAGAAAGCACTTAATGGAGCTTTACAGTTTCAGAGGCTGAGCCCATGACCATCAGGGTGCAATTATGGTAGCAGACAGGCAGACATAGCACTGGCAAAGTGGCTGAGAACTTATATCTTGAGACACAAAAACAATATGACAGAGATAGCTAACTTGAAAATGGCTGATTATTAAACCTTAAAACCAGCCCCTAGTGACACACCTCCTCCAACAAGGCCACAACTCTGAATTCTTTCCAAACATCTCCCAACTGGGAAGCAAGCATTCAAATGTATAAACTTACGGGAGCAATTTTCAATCAAATCACCACAATAAACGAGACAAGGATTATATGAATTATCAAATCTTTATAACACAGTGGTTAAAATGTATTGTAATTTAAAAAATGAAATTCTTGTAAAAATATTGCAAAAAACTTACTATTTTAGTTAAAATGTGTTTGCCAGTTTTAATTTCCTTAGGATGTTTTCTCTAGCTAAATGGGTCATACAAGGAATATCCTTCAATAGTCTCTGTTTTCAGAAGTACCTTTCATTTCTATGAGGTGACTATGAAGTGATCACTGGTACTATCAGGAACTGTTATTTTGTTAAAAATATTATTTCAGCCATGATAGGTACCAGATACAAATGACTGAATTTACAATCAGCTAAGAAACCCGAGAGAGGAACACCTCTGGGTATGTCTGTGAGAATACATCCTAAGAAGATCAACTAAATGGAAAAAGACTTATTCTGCAAATGAGAGGCCCAGTCTTACCTTCTGAGGACCTGGGGGAAAATGGGGAAAAGGAAAACATGAACAGAGTGCTGGCATTCCCCATGTCTACTTTATTTCTCAGGGGCAATTGCAGCCATGGCTTTTGTTTCCTGGCACACCAAGATGTGAATGGAATCATTTTTGCCATATTCCTTTGCTACAATGGACAGAATTCTCTAAAACCACTAGCAAATATGAATTTTTATTCCTTTAAGTTTCTTCTCTCCTGCCAGGCATTTTGTCACAGTGATGCAAGCATAACTAATACAGAAAATTTTGTATCAGAGAAGTGGTGCCATTGCTGCTACTAAGCCTGTGTATGTGGTACTTAAGGCAAGACTTTGAATATAGCTTGCAACATTATTGAAAATAATTGAAAAAATTGGCAGCTTAAAGCTTAACTATAAATGCAACTTAGAGGAAAGTTCTGGTGGAAGATTAAAAATCTAGGATGGCAACATGAAAATGAACAGTAAAGACTGATGTCATGAGGTTTCAAGGGTGTGGGTAATAAAGGTTATGTCTATAACTGGACTTGAAGCTGTTCAAGTTACATTTCAGCAAAAAGAAATTTAAAAAGAAATAATAATCTTAATATTTGTTAGTGTCTAAAAGACCTGTGGGAGACTTAGCCTAAATTTGTTGGACTAACTAATCTGGCAAAGGAAATGCAAGACAGTACAGAATTCAGACTTTGGCATCGTTATTGCTTGCTGCTTCATGTAAGGTTTGTGGTGAGAAATGAAAGCAAAAATCAGAGAAGAAAGATTTGTTGAGTACATTATCTCTGCAGAAAATGAGCTACTTGAAAGTTGTGGAAAAGGAGGGTTAGTCATTAAAGAGACTAACACCATTACATAGAATGTGAATACTTATCACCAGGAAAATAAGAAATTGGACAGAGAGACCCCATCAGTCACAGGATATAATCAGAGTATAAACCAGAATATGCACTTGAAATGCTTTCCCTTGATAAGTTAGAATTACACGACACCCTGCTTACGTAGGCTTTTCCAATGTTTAGTCACACTAGCACTTAGTGGCCACTTTGGCCATGATCTGATAATGCTCAAAACTAGTGGTAACCTGGCATTATTCATGTGGCACTGATTTTGAAAGTGTGAAGAGTGCAAGGATCATGAAGTCCTCATACAAAATTTAATGACTTCGTAAGCCAAACCATATACACAGCATGACTGAAAGGATTTATTGTGTGAAGCCATGAGGCTAAAGCCCAAGGCATAGTGGAAACTTTAGGACATGGGAGACAAGAAGAATGAGGAATTTCTACTAAGGAAAGCTACAGCCAAGACAAACACATAGGGCCTGCATACAGCAAGGCCATAGGGGTAGGACTTAATCACATTGAACTACACATCAGAATTTATGATCCAGATGCCCAGCATGGAGCTACAGTATCTAATATTTGTCTGTTCGATTCTTGTGTTGCTTTCGTCTAATCATTTCTATTTTCCTATTCCTCCTATTTATAGTGGGATTGATTTACACTATGACACTATACTGCAAGTATACAACTTGCTGATGATATTTAATGTGTATTGGGGGAGGGTAGTTTACAGAATCTCACAGCTAATAGCTTGCCTTGAGTCTCAGGGACTCTGAACTTAGATGGTTGAAGAATGTTAAAACTGTTAAGACTAAGGATCTTGAAGACAGAGTAAATGCATTTTACATTAGGAGATGGGTTTGAGACTTTTAAGGTGCCAGAAATAGAATGCTATCATTTACAGCAATGTGTTTGGTGTCAAATTGACAAGCAGTGGACTTTCAGAGGTAATCTGCATGTCAAAGCAATTGAAGCTTAAAATCCATAGGAAATGGTAAGATACATCTGTGTGTTTCAGGGACATTTCTAGAAATTATTGACTGATAGGAAAAGAGCTGCTGTAAATATAAATATCATAAGCACATGAGCTGGAGTCTCAGATGGGATGAAAGAGGAAAGAGGAAAAACCAAGTAGAGTCCAGCCATTCTCCATTTCTTGCCTTATAGCCTGCTGAGGCACAAACTGTTCCTCCCCTGCTGTGATGGGCTGAATCCTCTGACACTGTAAGCTAATATAAATCTATCCCTATTAAGCTGGTTCTATCAAGTATTTTGTTACAGTGACATGAAAATAACAAATACATTTCCTAAGTTGGGAATTTTCTAGGTATATTCTATTAATTTGTTGATTGCTGATGAACATGGACCATAGACAAATAATTTTACCTTGTACCATATTTCTTGATATATTTTGGTCCAGATATTAATTTGGCTTATTTTTATTCTTTGTTTTGTTTTATTGTGACAAGGTTTCTTAATGTTGCCTTGGCTATCCTGGTAATTTGGCTCATTTTGATGACTATTTCTGCATTGGGTTCTATAATATGCTATAATATGCTATCTCAAGTCACTAAATTGGGAAGAGTATAAATTCATACACTAACCACTGCAATCCAGAACTTGTCAGCTAAGTTTTGTTGGGATGATCTGAGATTGTCTGTAGTGGTATTGACTCTACCTGAAGAAAGAAGACATCAAATGCAAATACAAATCTACTAGTGCGTATAAAGTCAGGACTTAATGTCATGTGTTTTCATTAATTTAAAGTGCAGTGAGATTTAAATGGGTAATTTAAATATAAATTTTCTTACGCTTTGGCTTTTGCCATCAAACTCTTGATGGTGTGTGTGCCTTTTGTTTTAACCATCATCCTGCTTATTTATGACTACATTTCTCCTCTATTTCATCTTCATTTTTTTTAAAAAAAAACATGACCTCCTTTTGAATGCTTTAATCTAATATCTGGAAAAATATATCAGAGCTTTGTGTTATTGCTCCTGAGATTTTCAGCCCTTCATGGAATACTTTCAATAAAGCAAAAGTTAATTAAGTGTCCATAGAAAATGGTGAAAAAGTATATTATGCAAGGGACATTTTTGGTGACTTAAATCCAATGTGACTAATCTAAAAATAACGCTAAATGTCTAAGTGCCATAGCCTTCCCTTAAAATCAAACTCCTTTTATTTTTCTCAGGTACTGATTTATTGGAGACAAATAAAAAAGAATCAGATTTGGAGAAAAATATAAAAGATCATGGTTAGCCATATCCTAAAATTGCTGCTGATGTCTTTTGGCTGTGTTTGCCAAGTCACACTCCCTGGTGGTGTGCCACAGGTGAAAAGCTGTGAAAAGTGATGGGGAAGTGATACCTTCCCCATCACTGAAAAGCAAGCCACATGACTCAACATGCTGTCACAATGTCTGACGCATTGTAAAGCCATTTTGCATTTTGTGATGCTTTCTTGGAATCCATGTGCTGTTCTCATACTTTACACTTCAAGCCACAGAGTGTTGTCACCCAAAATGAAATTTTCCAAGACCATTTCCAATTTTATTCCATTTTCTTGGCTAGCTGCCTCCATGGAACTGTATCGTAATAAGATGTGATAAGTCATGGTGTTACCTGTGGGTATCATCTCACTTCCTCAAGTAGATATAATTTCTTATTATCTTTTACATTTTTTGAGATTATAACATAATTAAAACAACCCTTCCTTCTCTTTTCTCTTTCCAAGACCTCCTTGCTGTCTTTCAAATTTTTGGCTTCCTTAATCATTAATTGTTGTTACATGCAATATATATATCCAGCTTAATCTGTATAATGTTACATTATACATTTTTTAGTTTCTTAAAATTGAATATTTTGTTATAAATATAAGTCAAAGTATAAAATGACTACCAATTGATTGCATAACACACTGTCTTTATAAAATAGCCTAGCCCCTTCTATACCAACTAAAGAGTCTTAATATCCTCAAGTCCACACTTTCTCTGCTCTTACCCTAGAAAATTCCCCCACCCCCAGATAGTCCACTCTATATGTTCTCCTTTCATTGAAACTTTGTTTACTCCTGCATTTTATTAGGGAGTGCCTTTGAGGATTCTTCACTCCTGCATTTTAATAGGGAGTGCCTTTGAGGATTCTAAGACAGAATCCTCTATTTCTCTAGCTTTATCTTTACCTATGTAATATACATCATCTTCTGGGATCATATTACACAATCACTGCTCATTGTTTGGACTGTTCACTAATCGACTTGCAGTAAGTGTCTCACAGTCACTGCTTTGTTCTTATTTTCTAGAACTGTCCCTAGAATATTAGTACTTGCTGGTTATATATCAAATGCACAAAAAAGTAATCATCCAAACACTATGATTTGCTTGCCACAATTAGCTCTACTTTATTGATGATGCATATTATAGGTAAAATCCCTTAGAGAGTCTGTTAGGTTTTCCCAAAGCAAGAGTTACTGGAGAAATAAGAATAGAAATTATTTGTCTGGCCTGCAGATAGGCTCAACTTTGTATAGAGTCAAGAAAGTTCAAGAAAGGTTTCTTAAATTTGTGTTGCATAAATTATCATACTACTTACCTTCTGTGTTAAATAAATGTATGTTTAGTTAACTCCATGCATAAAATGCAATTATTCAAAGTCAAATTTTTAAAGTAAAATAACAATTTGTTGAGTATCTGCTATATTTTAAGCAATAGATGAAAACAGATAGGAACTCAGTCCTGGAGTCCAAGAAATTTTGAGATACTGAATTTTACAGAGAATCATGTGACCTTGGGGCAGAGGTTACTTCTATGCCTGACCTGACACCCTGATCATAGTCATGTGAAATACAGGACTTCACTAATCTGTACCCAGATTCCCTACCTGTAAAAACTGTGAGGTTAGAAACGTCAGGGGTGCAGAAGGGAAGTCTCAGCCCCATTTAAGGGGCAGGCCACTGAGAGTCTGACCATGGTCAACTGAATAGATAGAAAATACAAATCAGACTTGGTTTATTTTTTGCTTTTTTATTCATAATTTTAGTTTTACTTTTTTGTGGGGAAAGTCACGAGGATTGGAAGTGGACATGGAAGGACTGGGAATGTAGTGTGGTTGGGGTGCATGATGTGAAATTCCTAGAGAGTCAATAAACATGCTATGTTTAAAAGAATAAGAAAAGGAAATGCCATTTGTTTTAAACTGTTGAGTACATGGCAATTTGTCATACATCCTTAGCTGACAAATATAGTATTAAAGCAATATTTCTTTTCCCAAAATTACTAAGAATAAAATTTTAAGTGCCATCTTAAAGAATTATTTTGCATTGAATAGCTTAAAGTGAAGATCAATTGAGAAATACCAATAAATGTAAAAACAAAATAATTAAAATTTCAGACTGTCATATTTCATTTTCAGAATTGGCCATTCAAGTTATTCTTTCCATTATTTTCCTTGTTTTCAAAATGGTAGGGAAAATTCTATGTTTAAGTTTAGTAGAGACTAGGTATGTGTGTCAATGGGAGAATTTCATTCCATTGTTGTGTAATAAAAGAGGAATGGTTAACCAAAAACTTAATGTTTGGTTAAATTGATAATATGCCCAGTTATCCCATAGGATATTTAATAGAGATTCCATGTTTGCTTCTTTCAGTTGATTTTCCTTTCCTTTGTATTACAGTCTTGATTACATCTACGTTTCCTTTGTGCTGTGTCTTAAATTCTAACCACAAATGTTAACATCTTTCGGGTGAGGAAAGTATGACTACTACTTTATGAGTTTCAAATTCAATGTATGTTTTTCACAAACAAATTCTAACAAAAAGTGGAGTTATCTTGTAGCAGCCCTTCAAGGAATACACACATATGCACACCCACACACCACACAGCTGGGATATCAAAGCAGCACATGATCCACTTTGCCCTGCACTATCCTAGCTCAGCATCTCCAGATGGACTCCATTCATGTCTTAGATAATGTCACAGGAAGACAAGCCCTCACCACTCATCCATCATCTCTTCTGAAGCTGTCTTGGGGAACCTTTACAATTACAAACAACACCTTTTCATATACTGCATTTGACTCCATCTACAGACATGATGTCAATCCATTAGTGTTGTCCACATTTAGAAACAAATGTTAATGATTTTCCAAATCTATGGAACACAATTTTCTAGCATAAGCTCCTTCTTAGAAGGCCAGATTTATCCAGTCTCCAATACACTAAAATTAAGTACAACTGGGATAGGCAAGCAATGCAGTACACTTCAACTCATGTCTCTGTTCTCAATCCTTTTACCACTGAGTAGGAGGTGAAAACTAAGAACCTAAAGAAAACAATAATGATGCTGAACACCTATAGCTGCTATGTATGGGTATTTTGTTCCCTGGCTTAAGCTTTTTCTTTTATCAATTTTAACCTCTTTTTGACATACCCAGTAAGAATGCCATTCTTGCAAGTTTTGTCCTCCCCTCTTTCTTCTGAAGGCAACATCTGGGCTACACATCCTGAAGCAAATCCCGCAGGACATCGGTCTTTGAAGGCTGAAACTGTCTTTTGAGCTTCTCACCATCTGTGAGAGGAAAGCTCTTCCCAGAGCGATTAATGGTCATGGCTTTTTCTCAGCATGGGTAGGAACGTTCTAACTCATGGAGTGTGCCACAGTTTTCTTTCTCTAAGTCCCATCAACCATCTCTGCCCTCTGGCCCAGGCTGGGACAACTGTTGGTCATTGTCCCCCCCTATCCACAACAGGCCCAGTACTCTCAGCTCCCTTTGAGTTTCCATGCTCTTCACAAGGTATGTAGTATCTGCTGGTCCATCTGTATGTCACATGGGAGTTTGGGGAGCTTGAAGGTGCTCAATAAGTTACCTAACTGACACTTGGTTTTATTCCATTTATTCTGATTCTCTGGCTTCTAATGGATGTGGGATGGAAATTCATAGCCAAATGATCTGTATTTTACAAAAATCAAAATGTCAAATGATTATTGTCATCATTATTATTGTAATTAATTAATTAACTAATTAATTAATTTAATGTGTTTGTGTATGGGTATGCATGTTGCCCATGTAGAGGTCAGAGGAAAACTTGCAGGAGTCACTTTTCTCCTACTATGTAGATCCTAGGAATCCAACTCAAGTGGTAAAGCTTAACAGCAAGCACTTTTATCCCGAACCATCTCTCCATACCTCAAGTTGGCTTTTAAGGAAAGATTTTTTTCACTTTCTTATTAGTCTCTAATATATCTGGACATATACCAGAATATCTGCCCTGAGGAATGATGGAGAGCAATTGTTTTGGACCCAATTTTGTTTCTCTGTCTCTCTCTCTCTACTGTCAAAGATTGTGTACTTCCCTCTTTCACCTGTTGCCAACTGGTACTTTCCTAACAACTGTGTGTTTCACTCTGACTGCGGTCTGTGATTAAGCCTCGGACGGCTTCTCCTTGCAGACTCAACGTGCAACTTCTGTCATTTAGACATACTTAGCTTTCTTCATGGGTCATGCTTTAAGATGGCTGTATTTTTGCCTTCATGTGGTCATCTCTGGAGCATGAAGCTGTTCTGAGAAGTTGGCCATTTGGTCTAATAACCAATGGAATGAAATGGTTAGGCCCGATGGGCGTAGTTTTCTCTACAGATACTGTGACCCCCTAAGAATGGAGGGAGTAGGGTCACACACTCTCTCTTGGACATGAAGGACTTAAATCACACCACGGGTTGGTGACCTGGTACGGAGTTTCCCCATCTTTCCATTTTATCCCTTAATAAATATTCCTGATCCAAGACTTCAATGGATTTCTACTTTATGAAGCCAGTGAGTTTATACCCTCTTTATTTCAGCCAGTATCTCTTCTTTCACGATGTGGTACTTTCATTGTGGTTAGAAGCAGCAGGAAAGAATAGCAAAATTAAAACACAGTTGCTGTGCACTATATGTGGAATGTTCACCAGGGACTCATGTGTTTGAAGCCTGGTGCACTGCTTTGGAAGTCTGTAGAACCCCTAAAAGTGGAGTCGTCCTACAGGAATTGCAAAGAACTCTCCTTGAATTTTGATAGCCTGACCATATTTTGTGTTTCCTTTTTTTTTTTTTTTTTTTTTTTGCTTCCTGATTGCCAACACAATGTGACTGCCACTTCATTATCCTGAAGCTGTATCTACCGTGCAGTGGAGGACCATATCAACTCAAACTTGAAGCTTAAGTAAACCCTTCCTTGCTTGAGTTTCTTCTTGCTAGGTATTTGGTCATGACAATAAGGAGAGTAACCAATATGATAATGTTCATTTAAACCACATTGGTTGATGGCAAAATATTTTTTTATATTTTCATGATGAACTTACTCTGAAATTTTTTGCTTTCTAGAGCTTGTATGTTCTTGTTGAGATTTCTGATACCTGCATTGACCTCTCATGATTTCCCTCCCACAAACATCTCATATTTCCTTCAAGGTCAACTCAAACATTATTGTTCCTGAAGGCTTTCTCATCACTCTGACTCCTAATAATCAGAACATTACCTATGACGTAAATTGAAAGCATACCATTTGCATCAATATCCAATTTTAGATATTTTTGTATTCACCCACTGGCTCTTGCATCTATTATTGAGAGATGCCACATTTTGTGTGTGTGTGTGTGTGTGTGTGTGTGTGTGTGTGTGTGTGTGTGTGTGTAATAGATTTTGTCTCTTTCTGACATGCTGCTTCAGCTTCTAGAAGCTTCCAAGCTACAGGATGATTTTAGTTCTTAATTTTGTCTGCCCTGATGTAGTTTGAAATGATCCCCAAAGTCACACATTAAAGATTTGGTCCCACATGCAGTAATATTTAGAGGTGGTGTTTTGGGGAAGTGATTGGAGAATGGTTGCTGGCTTCATCAACATATAAATCCACTGATTAGCTAATAGATGTATGAACAGATGGGGTGTGTACCTTTAAAAGGTAATATATCTTGTCTTCTTGTTGATATTTCTTTCTCTCTTTACTGGCTTCCAAATGATGAACAGCTTTCTTATACAAATACCTTCCAGCCATGATGTTTCTGTCTTGCCAGGCTTAAAAGCAATGGAATCAGCCACCTATGGGCTGAAACTACTTAGACTGCAAGCTAAAATAAACCTTTCTTTAAGTTGCTTTTTTCTGGTATTTGGTCATAGCAATGGAAAAGCTGGTAATACTGGTTACTAGTGTTACCAGAGTGGGAAGTGATGGGTCTGATTAGAAACCCTGCAGGCAGCACCACATTAGAGCATTGTTCCTTAAAACAATGCAGCAGGACACTGTCCTATCAGATCTTCATTTAACAGGCACAATGTCCAGTGTGTTTCACAACCCAAGTGACCTTACACAAGTCTGATTTCCTGAACTCAGGAAAATGAAGCAAATACTAACAAATATGGTGTTCAGTAACCAAGCCACAGGAGTCTGAAGTTCATGTGCAAATAAAAGCATATGTTCATTCCTAGTAGGAGTCATTGAAGTATAAATTTCACTGTTTATACTCTCACTCTTCAGTCCTCTACTTACTGCTCTCTATTTGTAAGTACAGGGCCATTTGAAGTTGGAGACAAAGCTAACATTCTTTCATTCAACTCAACCTTTACTCAAAATTGTTACTAGATCCCAAATCTCTACACAATCAGTGGGTAAAACTAACACAAGATGATCTATCTCAGAAGTAGAGATTTTAACATGTTAGTTGATATTAACTTAAGTTTGGGTCACTACAAAATGAAACTTTGCAAATTTGAAGGAAAAAAGTTTATATTTAAAGAGTAACAGAACCAAATATAAGTAGTAAATTACAACATACTATGAATCAAATAACCTTATCACTATACATTGACTTCAGTTATATGAGTACCCTTAACTGACTCTAGCTAGATGTTGAAAGATCTGTGCTAATGAAATATAACCAGAGGGGATATACTGATCTCTCTAGAAACCTTACTTTAGATATAGGATTCTCTTAATTTCCTCTCATCTATAAGAAGTACAGTTGAGCTGGGCATTGGTGGCACATGCCTTTAATCCCAGCACTCAGGAGGCAGACACAGGTGGATCTCTATGAGTTTGAGACCAGCCTGGTTTACAAGAGCGAGTTCCAGGACAGCCTCCAAAGCCACAGAGAAACCCTGTTTTGAGAAACCAATATATATATTGGTTCAGTTCAAATAAAGATAAACCAATATAACAACCAGTAATTGCCTCAAGCAAGCTAAGCAAACACTACCACTGAGCTGTACCCCAGCCCCAATAGTCAGTTTTGGTTTGTAAAAACCTCTTCAATTGGTTGGGGTGATATTTCCATCAACGAAATGTTTGCTTTTCAAATATGAGTACATCAGTTCAGCCCCCAGGATCTACTTTTAAAATGTCAGGCATGGTGGAATGCATTTATAATGCGGAGAGAGAGATAGTTGAAAACTTGGAGCGAGAATCTAGTCTACTTAATGAGGTATAAGGCAACTGAGAGACTGTCCCCTCATCCCCACCCCCCCAAAAAAAACCCAAGGTGCTCATCATCTGGCTTCCACATGAATGTACACACACACACACACACACACACACAGAGAGAGAGAGAGAGAGAGAGAGAGAGAGAGAGAGAGAGGGAGAGAGAGAGAGAAGACCTCACTCATTTCCATATCTCCATGTAAACATTGAATATTTGCTTTCATCTCTGTGTCTCAGCTCACGTGGTTTCCTTAGTCTCTCTGAATTAGTTATTCCTTTGAAAACCTGTTTTTGTTTGAATGTGAAATGTCCCCTGAAAGATAATGTACTAAAAGTTTGCTTATCAGCTGAGGGTTTTGGGGAAGTGACTAGATCTTGGTGTCTCTGATTTTATTGAGTAAGTGCACTAATGGCATTATAATTCAATTCCTTCAATGGAAGTTGATGAGAACTAGGAGATGGGTGTGATTGGAAAAAGGGGGTTGCTAGAGGTGACTTTGGAGGGTATATTTTATCCATGTCATCTTCCTTTCTTTGTCTCTATGGCTTTGGGGGTGTCATTAGGTAAATAGCTTCCCCTGTCACACACTCCCACCTACATGTTTCCTGCTTCAGCACAGCATTGATGAGACTGAGCCAGCAGATTATGGATGGAAAATCTGAAACCATGAGCCAGAATGAATCCTTCCTCCTGCAAATTGGTTTTACCTGAATATTTTGTTCAGGCAACAAACCTGACTGACACACTGTTTCTAATTCACTATAAGGAAAAACATCAATCTAGAGTCTAATTATTGCCAATTTTTTCATCATTGAAATACATAAATATGTAATATAGTAGTACACCCTTATTAACCACCTTTAATCTAGTCCTTATATTTTTCACATAGTTGTCAGATGTTAAGAAGTAAGTTAAATATTAAGACAAGACAATATTATCTTTTACCTCTTTCTATAGATGTAGCATAGTAGAAACACAGCTTTTTTATTTTTTTAAAAAGGTGGAAATAAAAATATATCTAAAACTGAAATTTCTGGAAAAACCTGCCATTATTGCCTGGCTTGTATCACTCCTCAAACCTGACCTTAGCCTGTCAATTGGCCTGTGTTCAGAGTTGCATCTCTGAAGACTTCCTTGTTGACAACAGTTTTGTCCCAAAGGATACCCATAGAGTACCTTGTAGGCACAAGGTAAATGTGGCTATACACTTTCACAAACAACTTAATCTTTGATGTCTTGGTGACTTTCTTCTTGCCAAGGTAGCTCTCATTTTTTGAGGGTTGGCAGTCAATTCCAGCCACAAGAGCATGGCTATAAGGGTGCTTTGTGGTACCTTCACCAATGTTTTTCACAGTGTTGGCTTTGTGTCTGGACTAGCCTCCATGTGGGACCAGCACTACTTTGTCAAGTTTCATGAATTTGCCCAATTCAACAGCCAGCATCAGGTACTCAGCAGAAAGCAGCAGCTACCTAGCATGAATGTTTTCTAGAATATATAAGACATGCTGGACATACAAAACAAACAAATAAACAAATAAAAACAAGAAGGCATGAACGTTTGCCTAGTTATTTTTATTTAAGTTCATCTGCGATTGTATTAGACATTAATATCATGAATACTTCTGAGGCCTTAAAGTAGGTTTGCCTCACTAACCTGCATTTGATTATGTTCTACAAATGAATCAGAGAAGTTTTGGACAGTTCTTCATTAAAGAGAATCAATCCACAAACAACATAACCACTGTTTATACAAAAATGTCAGCACCAAGTCTTGGCATATGCAATGTCACACATACGATGTTCTTCAGTTTCATTGCCTCAGATAATTATTCCCATGGCCACTCATTTCCTGCTCACATCTCTTTCTCATGTATACACTCTCCCGGAACATTTAGAAGTAATTTAACTATGTATAGTGAATTCCTACAAAAATTTCTTTGAGAATTATTTGCATCAATCAAAAAATCTGCAATATATATATATATGTATATGTATATATGTCATCCAATCATTATGCTCATTTAGGCATTAGTCATCTATGCATATTACTCTTTAAGTCCATGTCCACAACTTTCATGTAAGTGACTGGGAGGACACACTGCACTGAACCTGGCTCAGCCTCTTGGCTTTGACATATCCCCTTCATAAGAATCTTGGAAATGGCAGAGGTTCTCTATCTGTTCTGTTTTGTACATCTCAATTCTTGTCTCTATTGGGCTCTAATTTTCAGGTTTCGTTGTGTTCTGGAAGATGGGGGAAGTAATGAGATCAAACACAACTGAACTCCAGGAAACCAATTTTTGGACCCAAACTGCTGTTATCCACCATGATTCTTCCTTGAGCTCCACAGGCCTTTCTTTAAAGTTTGAGGATATCAATAGTACAAGAAGAACTGTGCCCCTTTCCTTGGAAGATGCACCCAGCCTATCAAGGGTCTAGTCAAAACCAAATGCCACCATCACTATAACACTTCTCAATATAGTCAGTGAATTCTACTTGTCAAACCTAAAGTGACAACTTGATTTCTCTAGTAAATGGACATCATTGACATCTTAGTATTTTAATTGAAACCTTTTTTTTCATGGTAGCTTTGCCAAGTCTTTCTTTAATGACCTTTGTTTAAAACTCTTCAAACTGCATGTCTCATTATTCTGTTATTCCCTATTCTCTCTTTGAAATTCACCCTCAATCCTCTACAGGAGACTGTCAGTAACCCCTAGGTATGCAAACAGGTTAAGTGTGCTTAGCCCACTAAAGTCTCTAGATACTTGAATTTATAACATTAAACGATTGTGACTTTTATGTTACATTCAAATACCTTCTTTGGCATTTCCAACCCTATCAAGTTGGCTAATTTATTTCCCAAGTATTGCTTAAACTCATTTATTTTACCCCTTTACTGCTGGTGCTAAGCATCCCCCTTCATCTACTGGAAAGAAGAGAAAGCCTTCCATTCTTATTCTTATGTTGTCACTTGCAATCAGATTTTGGCTCCAGGTATTTGTACATCACACTGTGCTACACTCAGACCTCTCTGGCCAGAAGGACACCTTTTGATATCCTATTGCTTTCCTATGTGACTATCAGGGGATGGCTGCTTCCAGTTTTCACTCATACACCACAGTTCTTCTTTGGCCAGCACCTTTGATCACATTATTCTCCTTGTGTTAGAATCCTCACTGAAGCCCACCATCACCTATTCTGTCTTCAGGAGTGATGTTCTAGCCATATTTTTAGACTCTCTGCACCCTCCCTCATGCACCAAAGTGTTTTTCTGCACTCTTTTCTATGTTCCCACAAAATCCCATCTTCACCACCTGGCATTACAGTTTTCACTTAACGATTTCTCTCTTTCCTACAGTGCATAAAATATACAGGGTGTGTTTGTTGCTCTTTCTGTAATGTCTACCTCATTACTTAATGTATATACTTTTTGTAAAATTAATTTTTACAAAACCCACTACAAAATTCCACACCATTTATTAATTTTCTCAAGCAGAAAGTTTGTCCACTTTTCTCTTAAACATTTCACTGGCTGTCTGAACATACATCCTCCTGGAATTACCATGCAGTTCATCTTAGATGGTGATCTTAACAGTACTCTTCAGGACAAGCATAGGCAAGACTATTGTCAAAGTGTGGCAAACACTAGACTTGTACAGCCCTGTAAATGTCATCATTTACTGTTGTATGACATCATTTGCTTCTGTATGACATCATTCACTGATGTTTGCTCTTCTTGCTGCAAAACTTATTAGGAACTAAGAGATCAGAGATCCTCAATACTTTGTGAGTCAGCATACTTTGAGGTTTATTTATGTTGTACTAGTAATTATTCCTGACTTTCCCAACAGATTCTGGCTTTTTAAGATATGGCAGTGTTAAGTCATGACCTGAGCTAAATTGCACTTCAAAAATTCAAGCACTGAAATTCTAATTCTTTGTTCCTCAAAATATGACTAGTTTTGGAGGTAGCTTCCCTCAAGAAATATTTAAGAGCAATCATTAACACTGGTTGTCAATTTAGCATACCCAGGAAGAGGGATGCTCAATCAAGAAATTTCCAGATTGTCTTATGGGCATGTATATGGGGATATTTTCTTGCTTGCTAACTGATATAGGAGGGCCAGCCTATTATGGGGAGCCACCCCTCAGCTGGTGGCCTGGGCTGCTAGGGAAAGGAAGCCAATAAGTGGAGTTCCTCCATGGTTTATGCTTCAAGCTCATGTGTTGATTTCCTGCCTTGGCTTCAGTCAGTGATGGACTATAACCCTATCTTTCCTGAGTTATTTTTGGTCAGTGTTTCATCCAGCAGCAGAGAAGAAGTCTAGGACATTGAGTTAAACTGAGCTCATTAAGATGAGCCTTAAGACAGCATGACTGCTATCTTCATCAGGAAAAATTTGGAGCTAGTGAGGTAGCTCAGCAGGTGAAGGCTCTTTTCACCAAGCCTGAGGATCTGAATTTAATCTTCAGAACCCACATGGTAGAACATAGTAGAAGAAGACAACTAAATCCACTATCATCCTCTGACTTCCACACCTGTGCCATGGGATGTGTGGGGGCCATCCTTTCCCCCAAATAAATAAATAAGTGTGAAAGTTTTAAAGTAGAAATTTGGCCAGAAATACATACAAAGGGTTCTGCAACAAAGATACAGGAAAGGAAGATGGTCATATTCCACTATGAGAGAGAGAGAGAGAGAGAGAGAGAGAGAGAGAGAGAGAGAGAGAGAGAGAGAGAGCAGCCCTGATGACATCATATGTAACTTCTAGACCTATTTTGGGAGTCACTAAGTCTATGATATTTATCACAACAGCCATAGTGAACTGATGCAATAAACAGCTTTGCATATTTTATAATGCTGAGGGAAATTCAGCTAATCTTATTGACAATGAAGCAAGAAAGGAAAAAACTTAGTATCTTTTTGCCCTGCCCCTCTCCCTTTGATGAAAGTACCTTGGGAAGAGGCCAGGAACCCCCCCAGCTGTTAGCAACATTAATGAGGAGTGAGCCCACAGATGGTTGCTTCCATTTTTTAAAGACCTTCACAAATGTTAAACATCTGGAGATACAGTGTGGAGAAATGTTTCCTGAAAGATGCCACTGGACTAACCTTTTTGCCTTTGGCTAAAAGTGCTTTGAGGGTAGACACATGGAATACTTAAGTTAATTCCACTGGTTTTTTCGTATTTCGAAATTGCCAAGGAACAAGTAAATCAAGCAAAGGTCTTCCTTAATGCCAGACATTAAGTAAACACTATGGTGCCAGAGCTGCTTTAGTTAAGCAACTTTCTCATAAGATCGCCATCTATGCCCATACCACCCTTGTCTATGTTCTGCCCTACAGTAAATCCAAACGGCTGTTGCCTTTCCATTACCACATTTTTCCAATAGTGAAAATTAGAAGGCAAGCTACCACACCTGCTATGCTGACCCAGGTATCAATTTATTGAAGGACATTAATCTCACTAAATCCAAACTAAGGACTAACAAATACAATTGGTCATCTCTCAAAAGTTTGCAGTTTAACATCAAAGCTGTCAAGTTCACCGTCTTCTGATCATTAAAAATGAATTAGTGGTTTAAAGATCCTTTATTCTCTTACCTGACTGATAATTTATGGTTTATAAATATTATTTCCTAAATGTTTTGTTTATTAATGATTTTCTTAATGTCTGGCTAGAATATATGAGAAATTGTCTTTTCCATATTGTATGTATACATTAATCAAAGTCCAGAGATATGAAATACTGTCATGAACATTACATTCAGTAAAGGGTTTTTTCTTTGTGGATAACCATGTTTCCAACTAGTAGCAGTAATAGTTTTTTCACAATTTTCAAACACAAGAATTAATTCTAAATGACTATGAATTGTTTTCCCCACTTTGCTAGTTATGTTCTATTATTGCATTGGGTAGAAACTGCAAAAATATAAACATCTTATAATTTCCAACTTATAGTTTATTTTTAATGGTGTTTTAATTCAAAACTGAATAAAAAGTAGTCTCCTAAACTTCTCATTTCCCTCCTATGTAAGGTCTCTTGTACCATCGCTATACCCACTGAAGTGTGTCATATGTTACAACAGTGAACCCAGCCTTACATATTGTTAGCAGCCAAAGTTCATAGTTTATATTCCTAGGGTTCTGAAATGGATAGTAACATCTGCTGCAGCATCAAACAGAATATTATCAAGTTCATAAAACCCTCCAGTTATTCATCCCTTCCTCTACAAATCTCTAGCAAGCACTTCAATTTGTTTCTCCCAGCAGGTCATGCATTTGAAATCAACAATAAGTATCCTTGTCTGGTAGGTTTCTTTCACTTAGTAATGTAACCTAGGTTCCTGTATGTCTGCTTGTGCCTTGATAGTGCATGTGTTTTTAATGTTCCATGATATGCCACTATCTGACAATATCCGTTTACTTATTCATTAACTGTTGAAGGGCATATTAACTGTTTTTGAGTTTTAGCAGTTGGAGGAATTATGTGTAAAGCTGCTATAAACCTTCATAAGCAGTTTTGGTAGAAGTGAAAATTTGTTCATTTGGTAAATAATAGAGTGAAATTTTTGTATTGTATGATAAGATATGTTATATGGTGTTTAAGTTTATAAGAAACTGCCAAACTGTCATTCAGAATGGTAGTGCCATTGTATATTCCAGTTATGGCTGATTGACACTTCCTGTCTCTGTACCACTCATCCGCATATGGTATGGTCAGGGTTCTAGATTTTGGTCATTCTGATAAGTAAATAATGATATCTTCTTGTTATTTTAATTGACAATTCCCCAATGGCATATGGTGTGGAACAACTTTTTAAATGCTCATTTCAATCTGCACATCCTCCTAGGCGAGGTGACTGCTAAGGTCTTCAGTTCATTTTTTTAAATAGAATTATCTATTCATTCTGAGTTATAAGGTGGATCTGTACATGTTTAATAACTGCACACTATTAAATATATATTTTCAAACGTCTTCATCCAGTCTGTGATTTGTCAGTTCATTCACCATTTGCAGAGGGGTTCATTTTAAGGACATGTAGCTCAATTCTTTTCTTAATAGATCTCAACTTCGGTACTGAACCCAAAAGTGATCTCTAACCAAGGATCACTTACATTCTCTTCAGGAGATTTACAGTTCATAGTTAGGTCTGGGATCTGTTCTTATTTTTGTTCTGGATCTAAGATATCTTCAAGTTCAGTTTTAAAATACTCCATGGATTTTACTGTTTAGAAGGATGAACACACAACAGGCATTTACCTATCTCCCATATGTCAGTCTTCTCAGTTCATCAGTGTAAAGTCTTTTCATTTTCTTTAAAAATTAACATATGGGCATTTTCCATGTCTGATATATTCCCTGGAAGCAGACTGAATTTCTTCATTATCCAGTTAATTACTATTAAAATATCTTCTGAAATCTGGAAGGGAAGGCTTTCCAGATGAAACTATCTGAACAGTAGTCAATGAAACAATATACCTGGAATTGGGAGGGAGCTGGAGCCTTGGGTAGCTATAGAAGAGGAATCTGATTTTCATATGGCTTGCAGTTTTGCTTTCTTGCTTGTTGATTGCCTACAGAAACTTTCCAGATCTCTGTACATGCATCAGCAACCTCAACAGTGTCACAGCTTCTTCCAGTTGAAGCCTTTTGATAGCTGGGCAATTAGTTTTGTCACATCAAGCATACCATAAACCTTGGGTCCTCCAAGCCCTTGATTTTATGTAGCAAAAGTGGTGGCAGACAGTGTTCTCCTGGAGTACTCCACACTTCCCAGCCTTTTGATGCTTGGGGGATATTAACAGGATAGTGTATTAGTAAGGAGGTGGCTTGGAGCTATTCAGTGGAGTCTCATTTTAATCTGTGGGGCATACTTCTGCTGTAGTATTTCTAGGATTATGAAGATTAGTGAATCTCTTTGATAGTCATTTGAAATTCGCTATTCATTTTGAGTGCTGTGTGTAGGCATGAGGAAGCAGGAAAATACACAAATACATTTAAGTAAATACCTTAACGTGTTTTAAATTTTAGAAACAGTGATTAACATTTTAAATTAGCAAATTATCAGTGTTATCAAGATATTTGTTTTGTCAAACATTTCAAAGAAAACGTGGGAGTTCATATTCAAAAGTACTTAAATCTAGCTGGTGGCAGGAAGAATGATCTCTCTGGTCTTCAAGCGATGTATTCACAACCTTTTTCAAAAGTCACCATAAACAGTTAGAACTAAGACATATGAGCTACTGGGAGTCAGACTCTGACAAAAAGACAGGAAGAAAAAAAATTCCTCTTTCCTGGTAGTTATATTACTTTGACTCTTAAAGTAGGTTTAAAAGTCTGATCTACAACAAGAAACAATGAATTCTTACAGTTATGGTGTCGAACACAGCCTTTGTGGGTTCTTCCAACACAAAAAGAATGAAGGCAAGAATTTATTTACTTTTCCTTCAGAGTGAGGGGGCATTTAGCATATATATATATATATATATACATATATATATATATATATATATATATGTATATGTGTGTGTGTGTGTGTGTGTGTGTGTGTGTGTGTGTGTGTATATCTGAAAGATGAATTTATTTCTCTAAATTCCTCAGATTTGTCCTTAAAAATCAAATGAGTGTTCACTGTAAAGTTCATGCCCTTATAACCTGATAACTCTTCAAAACCAACACGGCTAAGATTTAGAAGAAACCATACTCCCTGTAAAGTCATTCTAAAAATCAAGCACCCTCTAACTTCATTCATATGAAAAAATATCTGGTCCTAAGAGTGGGGGGGGCAGAGTAGGGGCTACATGAGAGTACACAAGAAAGCACCCTTGCATGTGAGACCCAGAGGCTGCCACTAGGTCACCAGGGAACATCACAGAACAAGGTCTTCCATTAAAGATCAGGGCCCTGCCACTGCACTAATGATGCCCTTGTCATCACTGACCTCAGGTTCCTACTTACAAGGGCAAGTTCCCTTAAAGTTCTATTCTAGTTCCTCCCAGCATCTCTGGTGGTCTGGGACCAGGGTCCTAAACCTGAGCAAAGATCTCAGTGTTTTTTTTTTTTCTTCTGGTTTTGAACTTTTTGAAGAGCAAACTTTCTTTCTGAATGATTTGATTTTTATTTCATTTAGTTTTTGTGTAAACGATTTTTTTCAGTGTTATAGTATAAGAATGAAATATACTTTAAGGAGGCTTGTAATTTAGTTAAGGATACTTACCAAAACCAAACTTCATACTTCCATGAGAACTGTGTCTGGAAAATCTCTATGATTCCATGCATATGACTGTAATAACAGTCTTTGAATAGAACATAAAGAACTCAGGTTAAAACTCTCAGCTAAAAAGCAGTGAATATGGGCTGAAATGATCTACAGTATCTGCATGTATATTACAAATCTATTTTGGTTGGGATTTTAAAAAAATTGACTATTAAAATACTTAATTTACCCACATGGGGAAATATCTCTTAATAGGTGTCTTCTCTTCCTGATTGCCTTAACAGCCTTTTTTGCTACATTGATACCTCAGAGATGGTATAATGCAGAACCTTGGACACAGATTTTCCTCTGGAAAGTTCAGAAGGAAGAACTGATTGGAGATTATGACTCCCTCTGGCTAAACATTGTGAAGATTTGCTTGAAGTCTCTTATAAAAGATCAGAGTTTCTACAGCTTGGAATTAATTTCCTATATGAAACTTATATGTGTGCAGGCATCATCTGGTCAAATTTGCTATGTGACAAGTATGAAGAACTTGCATATGAAATGTTGATATCTGCTTCCTAGTAATGATAGTTATTCAACTTTGTCTCTTGTACAGGTGCCTCACGTGTTCTGTCAGTTCAAATATGCAGGTAAGTATCTTATTTGTTTGCAAATAGAGTAGAAGGTTTAGGCCTTCCATAATCACTGATGGTCACAGATGCAGTTTATATTAATAAATGGCAATTTCCAAAATTATTATAATACGCATAGCGTGAAGGAAATCTAAGAAAACAAAATCTTGGAAATGTATGCCTAGCTAAAGATAGGAGAGAAGTAGTAGGTGAGCTCACATTGACAGAGCAAAGATTCTTTATTCTACCTGTGTCTCCAGGTCTCTAAACTTATTTTTTTCTGAGATAGGGTTTCTCTGTAGCTTTGTAGCTCCTGAAACTTGCTTTGCAGACCAGGCTAGTCTCGAATTCACAAAGATTTGCTTGCCTCTGCCTTCCGAGTGCTGGGACTATAGGCATTCACCACCACTTACCTCTTGATGGGTATGAGACTTGTCCCTTTGTCCAGATATTGCTTAAGTTAGCCAAAGGTTGCATACAGAGAGAGAAATAAATCTTATAGAATTGAAAAGGCATAATTAAAATAAAAAGTAAACAAACACACGTCAAACAAAGTTGGTCTAAAAGATCAAGCAGAAGCAATATCCATTAGAAACATAATGGATTTATCAGAAAAATAAAGGATGATACTGGAAAACGATAGCAAAAAATCATTGTAATTAAAAAGACTTTGAGATATTGGAGGTGGAAGCCAAACAAGTAACATTTAAGATAATTAATTTGTTAAATGAAAGCATAGACACAAGAAATAAACTAGTGTCCTGGAAAATAGTTTTCACTATATCTGCTTAAACATTTAAAGTAATGAGGCATGGAGAATATTCACTCCTTCATGGTGGAAGTACAGAATGGTAAGAGAGAACCAGTGTTTGAAGAAAGAATGCCTGAAAGCTTTCTTAACAGTGTGATTGCTCAGATTAAAACAATTTATCAGGGGAATTTCTAAAGAACTGATAAAAAGAGAGACCTTTCAGTTGCATAGAAGCATGGAAGCATTGTACAGAGATGTAAAATACAAATGATGAACTGTAAGGAAACAATGAATTTTACAGTGTCAATTTTAATATTTATAGGTAAAAGGTAATGTAGAAAAACACCATTAGGAAACAGAATCACGGCAACAGGTAGAGACCAGATCTGGCAGATATAATTATTATCCCTATGAATATTTAAAGCTCACATATTTAGTTGTTAAGGATGGAACATGACATCAGACAAGTATGGAAAGAGATGGGGAGATGAAGACATTCATGGACCAAGAGAACAATAAAGCAGAGTGTCTGCAAGTGTACTAAATTATACTCACACACACACACACACACACACACACACACACACACACACACACACACACACAAGCACACATGTAGTTGTACCCTGTCAAGCATAGACTAGGTACAACCTAAACAATCTGAAAACTCTTCTCAGGCCACTAATCGATCAATAAACCTCAATTCATAAGCAGTACAATCCTGTCACTGAAAACAGCAACTCAAAGAAAGAATGATCATAACTCTTAAGTCTTTAATTAAAATAATTCAGTATTAAATAACTGGTAGGATATAAGGGACATTTTACAACAACAGGAAAAAACATAAAACTAAATTAAAATGAAGACTTCTATTTCATTATTTGCAGGGCAAAATCAAATCAGCATGAATGTAGAGTTTTGCACACTACTAAAACCAAGAAAGAATGAGTCTCATAGACCTAAGTGATGGTAAACCCACAGATACCAGAGGGGAAGAAAGACAAAGGTGGAGGCAGAAGTCAAAGGAAAGTCAATGGAAAGAAAATCAAATAAGCAATAATAAAAAGCTGGTTGATAACTCTGAAAGAAATTTTCTTGAAAAGACTGACAAATAATAAACTGTTGGCAAGGTAGAGGGAAATGAAAGGAAGTTATAAATGAATAATACCTAAATGTTGTATTACCGATCAAAACCTTGCAAGGGAATTATTTTTGCAAACTTGTAAAAATTAATGACAAAAATTTTTGAAATACATTTCTGTGCATGTTTTTATGGACACTATGAAGTAACAAAATGTAAAGGTGCAAAAAGGAAAAATATATCTATAAAAAAAACTGGAGACAGATAGTCAGGGAACAGCGTGGAAACACACCACAAGGCACAAGATCAGGGCTCAGCATGTAAAAGTCAAGATATCTTATTTGTTTGTTTGTTTTAAGGTTAATCTGAAGTAATTTTACTTTGAAAAGAAGTCATCTTTTCAGGGGCTCATTATTTAAAACAGTGATCTCCATCGGGGCTTTTACACAAGTTGTAATTTAGGAAAGCACAAAATAGGAAGAAAAAAAAGTTCAACCACAAAATCCTTTATTTCTGGTCTAGCTCCTAAGGACAGTCTGAGCAGGAGCAGTCCACTCATGATCTAGGCTCTTTAACTCCAGCTGTGTCCATCTGAGAGATGCAAGTAACACATCTCTCAGATGTGTTGGGTAGTCATTCGTTGGTTAGTGACTTTGTATCCATGGCACAAAACCAAAATGGTTTGCTTTCTTTTGCATTTAATCCTATGATGGTCTCTACCTTGCTGGATAACGGGAGAAACATTGCTTTGACAAATAAATTATGTGTGTTAGTGTGTGTGTGTGTGTGTGTGTGTGTGCGTGTGTTCCACTGTTCTGTCATTGTTTTAATGACTAGATTCTTGTATAGTACATCTTATATGTCAGATTTTTGTCTCTTCTCTTTGTACTAGATGGTAGTATCACTTTGCAGTAACAACAGGCAAGCACTGCCCTGGATTCTCTGGCATGTTGAGGGGTGATTCTGGCCTTGTCTCCTCCATGTCTTTGGTGCTAGGAAAATATCATCCGGGTGTTGTATATCATTCTCACCTGTGCCCTCACTAAAAGTTCTCACATATAATACATCTTATCTCAGGCTTCTCGGATCCCTCAGCTTACCCCACCTGCTTGTAAGGGTCCCTAGTCTGTTGATACTGCAAAGTGATACTGCCATCTATCACAGAAAGAAGATAGAAAAATCTAAGGCTCATATCAGAAAACCTCAGAACTGCTGCCTTGGGACTGTCACTAAGCCTTTCCCTCGGCCACCAGAGTCCTGCAGCCCCATGGTGTATTCATGCAGCTTGGAGACAAGGGCTGTGTGCCTCTCAGAGGCCTCAAACTTCACATGATATTTTCAGGCTTAGATCAGTAGGAGCTCCCATATGAAGTTGGTTCCCATGATTTAATGATATCAATCCTTTTATATTGATTTTCAAAAGGGATACAAATGAGAACTCCTTCATCTGTTTTTCCTTTCTCTCCTTCCTCCTCTCTGCCAATTCCAACCGGCACACTTTGCATTCCCTTTCCTGTACAACAGGAGTTAGTTGTTTAATTAATTGATTCATATTCCAGGTTCTCTCTACCTTGGGCATACAATAAAACCTTGTGAACTTCTTCAGAGGCTAGACTCCTTAGGTTAAGAAAAATGAAAGGGAACGAGAAACACTTCTTTCTTCATGAAATTGGTTTTGAGCAATTAGAAAGTCATATACCTTCCTTTCCTCCCTTCTGCCATTCCCTCCCTCCATTTCTCCACCCTGTCTGTCCTTGCCTTGTCTTATTCACCCTCTCTTTCTTTCTGAGCATCATGGGAGTCTTTTGACCTTGCTTTCATATCTCTTTTTCTACTTTCTAAGCAGCCATGCTACCTGATGGTTCTTCTTCCCCATGCAGCCATGTCATCCCATGTTTGTTCTTTGACACATGAATAACTCAGTTAAATGGAACATGCCAGCTCATGGTTGTTCTTAAATACATGTCAGATTTTTTTATTTATATTGGTAAAATTTGAATTTCTTTAATCTCTATTTCTTGTTTGATTTTTGTTGTTAGTGTGTTTGGGGGGAGCTAAATACAATGTTATTCAGTCCAGGTGGGCCTTGAACTTGCAATCCCTCTACCTTAGCCTCCTGAGCATAGTGGCTCAGGCCTATGCACAACTATACAGTGTTTACTTACCCTTCCTATTTCTGTGTCTCTCTCAAAGACCATGAACTTGGCACCTACCAACATTCAAGTTTTGGCAAAATATTAGGACCAATGGCTACCCTTGAGAACTATGCCTGGAGTTTGGAATCAGTTACCCAACAGTGGATCTATAAGAAAACACCATAATAGAAACAGTGCTTAATGTTCAAAAGCATTTCCACTGAATCTCTCTAATTTTATTCTTACTCATCATCTGTTCAATAACGGTCCTAAAAATGAATTAGAGCCTGTTTTGCATTAGGTACTTTGATAGATAATTCATTCACAAAAGAATGCCTACATTATAGCGTGAATCTAAGAAATTAAATAACCATGCTGATGTCACAAGTCTAGAGAAGGTGAGAACTAGTTCAGATAGAGATACGATGAACACAAATTAGCATCTTTAATCTCTAGGTTGACCTGTTTTCAAATTTACAACACCTGTAGCAGAAGGTGGCAAACCTCCATTTCTATCTTTCTGCCACAGACTCCATCCATCACAAGTCCTCCACTCTGCCACAATATCTTATAAGTATCCAGGGAGCTAATTTTTATCTTTCAGACACAGAATTCATTACAACTACTCCAGTCTTCCACCATATCTCACTAGTGTCCAGAGAACTAACATGAACATCTTGCTAAGCTGCCTTGGAACCTTCTGTGTAAACACAGGCAAAGAGCTTGGTTTGGCCCTTGGGCAATAGTTTGTTGGCCCATTATCTAAGTGGCATGATCCTATTCCTTTGTTTATCAAAGTCACATGTATTTTGTAAAATTCTTTAGTCACAAAATAGACTTAAGAAGCACAGAGAAACTATTTCAAATGCTACTTTCCCCAGTCAGAGATGAAAGAAATCATGCATCCTTCTGTTGCACATCAACCCTGGTGTATGTCAGCATTGTAGTTTATGGGCCCATTTTCTGCAAAAAGCATGAAGTACTTTTGAGATGGACATCTACTGAGGAGAGCAGACAGCATGTCTTATGTTTGTTCTCAGTAAGTTGCGAGATAGAATGGTTCATCTGGACTGATGAATGGATTGGCAAATCACATCATCTAGTTTCCCCAAGTATCCCTTATAATGAGTAGAAAGCAGATGGTTTAAAAGGTTTCCAATTGCTAGTTGCAGGTTAAAGAAAAGCAAATGTGAAAATAACAGAATGGACCTTTAATATGGCACCAAGTCTTTGCCAATCACATTATGAGGCAATGGATAAATAAATAATCTAATCATATCTAACAGTAAATGCAGACTTTTGTGTAAATGAGTATTTATGTTTGAGATGTTACTAGTGATAGAGGACAAGGTAATTTGTGAAGGAATATCAAATAAATATACATGCATTATTAATTTCTCCTGCGTCTTCAATATAGACAGGTACACAGCAGAATACAGCTGTAGACCATCGTTCCTCTTTCCCTTCTGATTCATACATGCAGACTTAGGATGGACCTCTCTCCCACATTAAGTCCAACTTATAAGGTGGCCCCCCAAACATCCCTTCTCCTATTACTCTCATCGTCCTGTCATCCTTGATTAGTCTGTAAGTCTTGAATTGACTTAGGCAAAAATGGTGATGGGCTGCTTCTCAGGGAAGCTCATAGCACAGACATCATGGATTCTATCACTTCCTCCTCCACAGGTCTTATTTTGAAATTTCCTTGTTCTGGAGCGAGTTAGAAACTATGTCACCGGGGCTTCTCAGCTGCTCATGATAAGTTAAGTTCTCTTTTAACAGAAACGTGGATGAGCTTCCTTTGAAAGAGCCTCCAGCCACCTGAAATACAGACTAAGCCTGCTAAGAGGGCTTGAGCCCAAACCACCCAGCTGTGTTCTTCCCAAATCCTGACCCACACAAACTGTGAAATAATAAATGTTTGTTGATTTTAGCCACTAGGTTTAGCATAGACTGTTATGCGACACAGAAAGCTAATATAATATTGTGACTTATAGCAACACAGAACAAGCTGTCAATGTTAGTGAGCTGCAGACAAAATGTCTTCTGGATATTTCACTTAATATATTCCTTTTATTCAATACAGAATCCAGTTTTCATTTAAGGATGCAGGAAGTATTCCATAACATTCCTCTGAATTCTATAAAGGTTTTTCACTGCCATATCACTTGTAAGAAGCTACATTGTTGTTTTATTCCTCATCTGTAGATCTGCTCCCCGAACTGCTATTTTCCCATTTTGCTCAGTGAATTAAAATGCAAGCATCCTTGGGGCGAATGAAGTTCACTTCTCCAGGCTTTCAAGTTTCTGCACTCTGCCTGGTGTTGATGCTAGGCCAGAAGGCCCAAAGCAAGGACATCACAGCAGTTTCTCTTTGACCTTCTGTCCTTCTATCTCATTCCTCACCACCAATTCCACCCCCAAAAGCAGGCCATAGAAATTATAATTCTTCTCCCTAATATGAGTCATAGAAAAACAGAACATTTTCCCACTCCAGAATTAAGACCTAAAATATTCTGTCTTTCTCTTTCTCTCCTCTCTGTGTAGGAACTGAACATGAAGAAATTCTGTTTTGATATATTATAAATTATAATGCCCTCATTTCAGAAGTGATTCTCCACACTATCTATTGTGAAAAAGTCCTACAATTAAGTGGCTAGGAAGAGTCAGCCCAGACAGGCTTTTGCAGGGTTCTCACATCAGACTGTTATTAAGATTAAAAACTTATGTCCAATCACATTTCTATACAGTTGTCCATATTTCATCCAACTTGAGTATTAAAATTTACAGGTCAGCCTAAGTCTTTTGACGAAGTCTTTTGTGTCATGGAAAACTGTCTTGTATATTGACAAAGCTTTTCTCTTGCTAAACTGTTTGCTGTTTTGGGACTGTTGACATAACCTTTGTGAAAGAGATTACCCCTCACTAAGTTTCACAAGAAAAGCCTTAGTTATGAAGTCTGTGTTTTGGGGGTCTAGAGAGAGTGAGTAATGTCCCCAGGTCTACACAGTAAGAAGCCTGCAGTAGAGTCAGGAGATGTAACTTCTCTGTCTAACCTCATTTTCAGAACTACATTTTAGAACAAAAATAATTATGTCTGTTTAACAGCTAACGAGATGCAGAGCCGGGGGAAGGATTGTACCTAAGTCTCTATTCTTCATGGAATCCTTTAAGCTCCATAACAATTCAATTCATGTTTATTATTTTTAACATGCCAAATATTCCATTTTAAGCAATACCAGCTAGATTTAAACAAACGTGAAAGAAAAGGGAAAAAAATACCAAGACCAGAGGAATTTGTAGCCATGATTTATTTTAAGACCTGTGCTTCAGTGTCCCTTTTTCCAGATTTCTGTATAATTTTGTTCACTAGAACACTCCACCTGCCAGGACTGTCCCCTTGATCCCAGCTGTGGTTACGCCTAATGATTCCCAGTTGTTCTCTTCGCCATGCATTTGTTTTTCCTATGTGATTGGTACCTAAGAGAAGGGGCATGGAAGAAATAGACATGTGTGTGTTGAAATACTCTTAATATACACTTGGGGATGGGAGTTTACATGCACATGGACATGATTTTCTGAGAACATTATTAATCTTCATTGGATGGGACAAAACAGCTGCCCTCCTGAGGAGAGTAGATAACCACTGACATGATATGCTTTCTCATCTCTCTTGTATTCATCTGATCAGGCTCCACCCAGCATCTTTCCTCTAAACTCAGATGGAAGGACAATAGGCCTGGTTGACTTTGGGAAACAAAATGAAGATCAATCAAAGATCCATCATTTGTGAATTAGGAATGGTTTCTAATTGCATCTGGGCCATGCAATGCAAACAGTAGGTAGATAATAAAAAATACTGTAGAATAATAAAATGAATCAGTATACCAAATGGTAACCTATGAACCCTGGTTAGAGAAAAAAATTGCCGAACATTTCACACAGAGATTTTCAAGCTATTTTTCTACCACGTTAAAGTTGAAATTATACTTTAAGACTTATAACCCCTGTTGAAAACTATGTAGGATGTGTACTGGTATGGTGCCTATTCTTGGTTGTCAACTTGACTACATCTGGAATTAACTAATGACCTAGCATGTGGGTATACCTGCAAGGGATGTTTTTGTTTTTCTTAATTAAATCCTTTGAAGGAGAAGACCCACTTTTATTCCAGATGTTTTGAGGTGGGAAGAAGATATACCTTTAATCTAGCCACACCTTCTGCTGGCAGCCTGAATAAAGGACGTGGAAGAGGAAAGACTTTGCTCCATTTTTGCTTGCTCTCCCCTGTTCTCACTTTCACTGGCAAGTCCATGCCTTCCCTGGCATTAGAGCCTACCTCTTCAAGATTCCAACATATAGTGAAGACCACCTGAGACATCCAGCCTTGTAGAATGAACAACTACTGGATTCTTGAACCTTCCATTTGTAGACAGTCAATTTTGAATTAGCTGGACTACAGCCTGTAAGACATTCTAATAAATCCCCTATATACATAATGTTATATTATTATTTATAATAATAAATATATATATTAATTCTATAATGTCTGTTCCTTTAGTGAAGCCTGACTAATTCAATGGGGTTAGTAAGAAAAAGACAGAATGTTAGACTCCATTCTCCTGCTGTTCATTTTATTATTTCTTCTTATGAATTGAAATCAAATGAAAAGTAGCTAATAAAATAATACTGGTTTAAAAAACTTCACACTTGTTTTAACTTGAGAAAGGCATCCTTCATGAAATTTTGTCCTTTAATATTAGTAATTATAAGTTGCACAAGCCTTCACGGCTGGCAATAACATAATATGCTTTTATGCCATTGGTGAGAACTGTTTTCCAGCATGACCTATTGGTTTTTAAAGAAATGGTATTAGCTTATTACAGTGGCCACACCACAGTGGGCAGTTGAGAATAAGCAACAGTGTAACATTGGTCACTCTTCTGAGAGCTATTGTTTACAAAGATTAAAATATCAAATGTTAAATAATGTATTACATGTACAGGACTTGTACTTGTGCTGACCTTCATGGCATATCAGAAAGTACAAGAGGACACTGAATTTGCAGAAAAGTAAGGTGGTTATCTAAAGAATTACAGAAATGTGCATCAGGAGGTCAAGGCCAATGCCGATGCCCCAGCCAAGGGTTGTCACTGCATTTCCTATAAGTCTCTGTAAAAGCACTTTCATGTAGTGAGTTCTCAGACATAGCCATTTTAGGAGATGAATGTCCCTTGCCACCTTCTCAGGATGCTAGCGTTTGAATAAACATAATTTTCTTCCCAGCAACGCTCATTTTCCATGTGCTTCCAAGCTTACTTGGGGAAGTAGCTATTTAGATCTATGAGTAAGAGACAACATTAGACTCAGAAAGAACTGAATTAAAATATTTCTAGTAAAATAAAGTTTGTCAAATTCCTTAAATCTAAGCTTTTCTTTCTAAGTACAGAAAACAATTGAATCCTTGTCAGAAAAGTTGGTAGGTTATTTTGATAGGACTCTTTGTAGGTTCTCATCCCTCATAGCTGTGTGTTCTGCATTGTGGATTCAACCAATTGTTGAATAAAAATATTGGGGGTGGAGCAGGGCATTGGTGGCACACACCTTTAATCCTAGCACTGGGGAGGCAGAGGCAGGTGGATCTCTGTAAGTTTGAGGCCAGCCTGGTCTCCAGAGCAAGTGCCAGGATAGGCTCCAAAGCCACACAGAGAAACCCTGTCTCGAAAAACAACAACAACAAAGTATTGGGGGTGATTATATATGCACAAAACATAAATGGATTTTAATCTTGTTATAAACTACACAATAGACCAACTATTGACAGCATTTGCACTGTGTATAAGTAACCTGAGATGATTTCAACTGAACAGAAGGACATCCATAGGCTATGTGTAAATATTTCACAATTTTATAGGAGGTACTGCAGCTTCTGTGGGGTTTTATATCCACAGGGTTATTGCAGCCAATCTCTTGTGGACTGTGGGGGACAATACTCCCTTTCAGAGAGACAGTCCTCTTCTCCTTGGCATCTGGCTATTGTATACTTGTGTTTCAGGATATTATAGCATGTGACACCAAAGACTGTAGGACATTAGATCACGAAGTCCTAAATTGCATTTGTAAGTCCTACCACCCCTCCCTGATTTCTGCAAGGAGAAAATTAAATTGCATAAGACTTACCAAAAGAGAAACTATGGACTTAAACTTTTGTACAAACCTTACTGTCCTTCACCCTGATTACCTGGTCACCTCTACCCTGGCCTCTTCCATGCCCTTTATCGTTGAGGTTGATGGTGCTATATAATATAGTTCCAGACTACTCATGAGATCTACTCATTTCTCTGCTTGTGAATAAATTTGTTTATATTTTTGTTATGCATCTTTTATTGGAAGGACCACACCAGATGACTTATAAGGATAGAAGGAAATTAATATCTTTTCTTCCCTTATACTTCGCAGCACAAATTATTTAATAATTTTATGCTTGTAATTTTTAAAAATTTCATAGCAGTTGGAGAACTGAGAAGTGTTATGCTGAGACTATCTTGCAGCTAGAAGGCTGGATGAAATTTGTCCTGCTAGGGATATCCACCATCAAGGAATTAGAAAGTGGGAAGCAAGAAGCATGTTGCCCTGTGGCATTAAGAACAGGCCTCAGGAAGGAACACTTTTAGACTGGTTGTCTTTGCTGCTGCCTACAATGATCAGATACCATGTTGGCAACTGAAGACAGAGGACCAACAAATGTAGATTTTATAAGTTGCTTTGGTCATGGTATGCCTTCTATTTCTGTGAAGAGACACCACAACCAAGGCAAGTTATAAAATAAAGCATTTAGTTTAAGTGCTTGTTTCCAGTTACGGGGGGGGATGCATGGCTATTATGTCAGGGAGCAGAGCCCCAGCAGGTAGTCATCTTATCTGTGAGTTGCAGTTTTGACTTGGTGATGCACGAAGAACCTTAGTCTTGAATGGGAGCAGAACCTCCAGGAAGCATAGCAGTCTAAGCCAAAGGAAAATCCTCACTTTCACCCCTCTTCCCAGTACTCATGATAGCATTGGGGGAGTTCAGGATGTATTACCAATAAAAATGGCACTTAGGGATACAGCAAAAGCAGGAAGGTCACTGCCAGTTTCACCCTGTCTTTCTTGAAGCAAATTGAAAAACCTAGGAACAATTTTCTGACTTTTCCAGGAACCAGGTCTTTAAGTCCCTCATTGTTGGAGTGAGTTCTACCCAGAGCAAAGTCATGTATTCATCAATGAACAAATAGGGACACAAAGACAAATCTGGTCAAAAGAGACTTGTTAAGTATGATGACTTATGTTGAATGTCAACTTGAAAGGATCTAGAATTCCTTAGGAAGAGAACCTCTGGGAATGCCTTTGGGAATCTTTCTTTTCTTTCTTGTTGTGGTTTTTCAAGACAGAGTTTCTCTATGTAGCTTTGCTGCTGTCCTGGAATTCACTCTGTAGACCAGGCTGGTCTTGAACTCATAGAGATCCACCTGCCTCTACTTCCCCAGTGCTGGGTTTAAAGACATGTCCACCTGTAGATGAACTGAAAGAGATAGGTGCACCCTAATATGGCAGCACCATGTCACATGCTGCATGTTGACTGAATTAAAAGAAAGGAGCAACTGATGGATAAGACCCATCATTCTCTGCTTCCTGAATACAGATGCCATGTGACCAGGCACCCCAGTCTCCTACCCCGGGATTTCCTGGGATGATGGGCTGTACCCTAGAAATGTGCGGCAAAGGAACACTTTATTCATTAAGTTGTTTTTAATCTCAGCCATAGGAAAAGGACCAAATACAACAAGTCATTCCTCTGTTTATTCCCATCATTCCATGCTTTGTGCTCTATCATACTTCTCCATGGTGACCCAATTCTTCATCAATTCTTGCATAAGAAATATACAAGCTTACTATTTTCCTCAGGTTTTCATTTCCTCATGAAGGTTCCCAGTAACATAAAATATATTAAGTCAACCTGTAAACCTGTGCTTTTCTCATGTTAACCTATCTTTGTCAGGTTTGCTCTCAGATGCAGCTAGTCTCTAAGAAGGTTGAGAAAAAAATTTTCTTCTTTCTCCACTCAATTCTCTGTATTAAAACACTGCACTTTGAATAGCTAGGGAATTTTCTGTACTTAATTTTAAATTATTTACCATATTAGATTTCAAAGATATTCTAGATATTGAGAATTTAGAGTAGAAAAAGGTTTATTTTATTCTATTTTAAGAATAGTAAAGCCTAGGCAGTAAGCAAGCCAACCAGAAATATATAACTATCTTCATTTACTTGTAAGAAAAGCTATCTCTGCAGAACAATGTATCTTATATTAAATAAATAAGTGATTTAAAAGACTTAGTTTCTTGTTTTCTCAGAAATAGCTAAAACCATCTTGTGATTTATGAGTAATAAATAGTGATTATACTACAAAATACAAGTTAACAATGAAAATTCTCCACCATGTAACATTGGTGAAACCACTGTCTGCTTCTATGGCCATATAGATGAAGGTTTACATTCTATTAATATTTAATAGCTGGACTTCGTATGGATTTTTAAATAGTTACCATATTGAAAGTCCTGAAAATCAAGGAAATTTTAGAGTCAACACTTGCAATGCAATTATAGTGTAATACTTTGGCACCTAATCAGCCTGAGTTCCAGTGTGTTACATTATATGCGTTTAGTCCTCTGTCTGTTTTCTGTCCCTCTCCTATTTCTCCCTGGTTTTTCATTACTCATCTCTTTCCCCCATTTTTTGAAAAAAAAAACTTTTGAAAGACTTGTATATGTATGAAATGTCATCACTTGGGAGATGGAAACAAAGGAACAGAAGTCCAACACCAGACTTGGCTACATAGCAAGTTCAAAGCCAGCCAGAGCTACATGAAAGTCTTTCTCTATATAAATAAAATGTAGGCCTTTGGTGATGGCTGCCAACTCTGCCATCTGTTCTTCTATGGAAACTCTTTCTGCTTATGTCTCTTTTCTAGCTCCTGTGCAAAGCTATCAGGAAGCCATTTGTAAAGTGATTAATCTTAGATTTCTCTAAGAGTAAACAATATGAGCAACCTGGATCTCACTGGCTTCAATAGAATACAATGCATAGACTGTGTCTGAATCTCCTTTAGAGGCTCCTTGGAGATGTGGACTGGCTTTAATTTGTCTTAGCCAACATATGGGAATTAAGGAGAAAAAACTGCCATGCTTACTTTGTGACAACTGTTAGAACTTCAAGGTGTAGTACAGTTAGTCAGAAGCACCCACACCATGTAGAGGCCATCTGCTGAAACTTACTAATTGAGTCAGCCATAGAAGTTCCTCAGGGAAGGCTTGGCCTTTGACAGTGAGTGGTAATGGGGGGGGGGTATTGCCAGCAAGCTTCCAGCTGCTGCTGCTGCTGTTCTCTAGAGCACATTACAGACAATAAGCTGGAAGACCCCTGGCTTCATTAAAATAAATGAAGTAAAGAAATTTGGCTTTCCAACCTATCCTTACAAGGGTCAGATAAATATGTTAGACGAGCCTCGAAGGTAATAGAAGTGAGTTCAGTAGTCAAAGTTTAGCTATTGGGTAGAGAGGCACAAAGCCAAGACAAACATGCTTAAACAAGTGTCAAGTCCTATTCCATGTTTCTATTTCTATTTTCATGCATAGAAAACTTTTGGTAAAGTCAATTTTAAAATCTGGGTTCCATGAAACTCTTTTTACTTTCTGCTCCCACAGCATTTGCTAATGGTATTCTAGCAGCCTCCCCATCCTGCTCAAGATAAACCAAAGAAGAGCTGTGTTCTCACCTGTGAGCAGCAGGGCAGCATGCTTGGTCATGGCCACAGTGATAATGTGGAGAGAATTCAGGCGCTGATAGTCAGAGCCCAAAGTAGCAACCTGTTAACTACGAGTGGATCCTTAATGATGACTTGCTCATCAAGAAAATTTATTTTCTATGCAGTTTTGGAAGATTCCTTGTGTTTTAATGAGATGGGCATGCATCTGGGAACATCTGACCATTCTGCACCTTAATGAACAGAAATCCATAGTTATCTTTGTGCTCAGTCACTGAGGCTTGATGAGGGAACAGCATAACTTGAAAAGTTAAAGTGGATGCTTAGGAGCTACAGGCCATTTGCTTACTTTTAAAAAGCTCTTTAAAATGTCTCTTTTTCCATGATTAGAAAATCAATGGATCAAATTTAGATTAGGCATTCGATTGTGCTGAATTTGCATATACTAGTGTCATTCAAGTGTCTATAACAGGCAAAAGCCTGCAAATCAGTTACATTCTTCTAACTGGTGCTCAAAGTAGATATTTGCATATCATATCACATCAGTAACAAAATTTCTTTCTCTCTGTTTCTCTCTCTTTTTCTCTCCCTCTCCCTCCTTTCTCTCCCTTTCTCCCTCCTTAGTCGTACAAGTAAGCTAGCAAGGAAAGCTGCCTGTATTGGCAAACACATCCAAGTTTTCTCTAAACATTTTAAATTACCACTTATGTCAACCCTCTGATTTCCAAGGTTCAACATCTCTTGCCAGAAGAAAAATTCCAGTAGTTTAGGTTTCATCTCTGCCAATCAGTTGAGAAATATCTAATGTTAAGCAGGCATAATCCAGAGGCCCAATACTTCCCTTATTAGGCTCCTTCCATCTCACATAAAGACACTGTAAACAGTGTTTCACAAGTCACAAGATTTCAAACTCTTTGTTTTGTGTCCTGAGTATTCTTCAACCTTTTAAGTCTCAAGTAAAATTTCAAATCAGAATAACAGTGAATGATCCCAGGCTCCTTCCTCCCCTCTCCCTCCCTCCTCCCCTTCCTTTCACTTCTAAAATTATTTTCAAGCTGATTATAGATGCCATCTCACCATGACCAGGCTGGAAAACAAAATGAAGAATATCATATCATATAGCCAATGGTGGCCATGTCTTACATTATTCATCTGGGAAGTTGCTCACATTGCAGTATATTTTCCTCACTATTTATGGGTTAATATTTTCTTTAAAATCTGCCAACACTTAAGTACAAGATGTCTCAGAAGCTTTTTAATTGTCCATTTTGCATAAAGACATGCTGTGGAGCACTTTTAATTACAATGCAGGTTTCTGTTTTAACAGCTTTTGTCAGAGGTTCCTTGTGTGGTGCTTCCTGAATGTTTGAAAACTGCAAACCAAAAGCATTAGCACCCTCTGGTGGTGCAACATGTTTACAGCACAAATCTGTATTTGCCAACTTGCTTCCATTTTCTCTTTCATCCACCTCTAAGGATTACAAAGTCAATTTGTAAATTGCAACTTAAAAGACATTTTGGTTATTTGAATGTGTGAGTGGATAGCAAAATGACTCTAAATGCACAAAGTGATACACTACTTTGTAGAGGAATTTTTACTTTGTCATCCTGTTATAGCACTCTGCTTTTCTCATCACTGTATTAGCCTATGTTAAAATCACTGTAACTAGTAACAATTAATCTTGGCTTTATTATTAAGACTTTTAAAATTAGGTTCTGAATATGCAGCTCAATCTAGTCTGGAATTCACTATGTAGCCCAGGCTGCTCTTGACCTTACTATGTAGCTCAGGCTGTCCTAGAACTTAGGTCCTGTTTCCCCTGGTTTCTGAACCCTGCAATTACAGACACACACACCATAATCCCAGCTTTAAATTGATGTATGAAATTAGATTTTTTTCAGTTTTACTTCTGCATTTGTGTACTATACAAATCAGCTGTGGGTGGGACCTCAGAGTCTACGCCCAAGGCTGCTGATACTGGTGGGTCTGAGGTGCATAGTGATGAGTAAGCGCCATTTAATACAGAAAGTATTTAAAATTTTAGATAAAGCCATGGAGGCATTTATAAATATTTCATATGTCTTCTTAGATAATAAAAAGATTTAGGAATTAAGTACACTTTTCTGAGACAAGGTCTCACTGTGTTGTTCAGACCAGCCTGCACTCAGGCTTTCCTGCCTCAGCCTCTTGCAAGCTGCATTGTAGCCAGCCTTACCACAATTCCTCACAAACAACTGTGTTTGAAAAAAAAAAGAGAAATACATTAAGAAAGGAATAGACCTATGGACATCTTTATGTATTATTAGTAAGTTCACAGAACATGTCTAAGTTACATATACTTTCTTGATTTTCAAATACTGAAACAAAAGCTATTCTTATATATATTTACCTGTAAATGTTTTCCACCTCATGGATTATTTTCAGCACTTTTTACCTGAATGAAAACTCAGAACACTGAATTTTGACCACAGGACTTTAATCAGTACCAGATATCAAGAGAGTGATGCACTTATTACAGAGTTTGGTGAACAACCTGAACTCCGTAAGCCTCAGTTTACTTAACTATTAATATGTCAATGCACTAAATGCAATATTTAAGCAACCCCTCCAACCATTGGCTATAGAACTATTAATAAGTTTTATGGATTTCCTGGAAAGAATGGTGACTATAGAAGAGTAAGAGGGGCTGCTCCTTCTACTCAGAGTGCTCTGCTCCTGGACTACCACATTCAATGGACATTTGAACATTTTTATTTATTACATGTGTGGGCACGCATGCTGCCATGCCTTTGTAGGTGTCAGTGGGCAACACATGGGATTTGGTTCTCTTGTCTGACCATCTGGGTCCCAGGAATCAAACTCAGGTTAGCAGGATTGGCAGCAGGTGCCTTTACCCACTGAACCATCCAGCTAGCCATTAAAAAACAATTTAAAGATTCTCGGTTTCAAAAATTTCCATCTCTAAATCTGTACCATATTTAAAAAACAACTTGGATGTTAAATAGATACATGTTTTTTACTTGGATTTTAGTCTTTGTCACAGAGTATAAGCATCCTTAAATCCTTGGGAAAATTTAACTATCTCTTTCAAACTTATGTCCATATGGTTATAATGTTATTTTGTAATAATAATTATTTCTAGAAAAGAAAGTAGACAATGTAAAATGTGTATGCATTTGCATGCATGTCAATATAAAATGTTATTTATTAGATACTAAGTTAGTGGCATTATATCTTGAATAATGTGATAGAAATGAAAGTAATTATTGGGGCAGTCTTAGGAAACTTAAGGTATGATAACTATTTTGATGCATAAATAACACAATTTCATGTATTAAAATGTAGAAAAGAAAAATATCTATTAACATGGTGTTGGCCTGATCCACCACACCCAAAGAGAGCATACATTGTCCTTCAGTTAGTTCAAATGCAGTAATTGAAATGGAAAAAATTCAATAACTGACCTTGGAACTAGGAATCAATTATAAAACAGAATTAAGTCCCCGCAAAGTGATAGAACTATAACTCTTCAGAACATGTGGATCCCTAAAGGACATAGAATGTGGGAAGTTGTGTTTACTTGTCTACTCTTCACATGAGACTCAATTCAAAGACCACCATTGGATACTATCTCTAGCAGGAGTGATTTTTCAGACCCAACAGACTTGTGCCATCATTGCATAGGAGATCTTGAAATCACACACCTCTGTTTTGATCAAAATATCTTTTTGTTTCCGACTTCCATTGTTTCCTAAAGTGAAAAGTAAGAAGCCTTCTCTGATGTCCAGCGTGTAGCGCTGCAGCCAGTGATGCAAATGGGATTGGAACTGTGAGCAGGCAGAGAATGTAACACAAGTACTTGAAGAAATGACAACATGAGTGATTAGCAAATGGCCATGTTTATAGTGACAGAAGTAGCTGCATAAACTGAGGAGCCTGACAGGAATTGGGCTGGAGGGTAACTGCTATAAATTACCTTTAGCTGTAGATGTTTATTTTGTGCTGACTTAGGTGTATCATCATTTTGTTGGCATTTTACTATAATTCACCAAGAACAAGAATGCGTCATGTAAGCTGTCTTACTCTAAGGGCTATTTCTTAAGTGAAAAATTGTAAACATATGATGTGGTTGGTGCCTTTCTCCTAATGATATTTCCAACTAACAATGGTGTGTATTTCTTCATTTCTAGACATTAAGATAGTTAATATACACATGCCCTTTTAAGTTTAGACTTTATATAAACTTATTATTTTACTTAAACTAGCTTCCAGCTGCCAACTTAATAAATATTAAAATTTCTATACACAAGAAAGTAAAGAATTTGCTCTCTATTTGCTTAATTTAATTTTTAAAGACATATTTAACTGAGGAAATTATAACAAGCACAGAAAAATCTTCCAATCTTGGCTCATTTGGAATATTTTCTACTTTGCAATAAATGACCACTGTTAAGTTTTTGACAAGTAAAAAGATGTAATCTGGGGCTAGGGGTATAGCTCAGGGGTAACAATATATTTGCCTAGTATCCATGAGGGCCTGGGTTTGATCCCTAGTATTTGGGAGAAATTAAAACATGTACTCGAAATGGAATAGAATTGCAAATCGGATCTCCCAGTAGGTAGAATGGTAGCCTCTCATGGATGTTTCGAGTTTATGTGAAATGAGAGACAAATGCATGCATTCAATTCATGCATGCAAAACAACAGTAATGTGTATGCTGTTGCCCTGGCTCTTGCTGCTAGCATGCAGTCTAGCTGACTTTATATGATATTCCCACTGGATTTCCATCACTGCAAAAACTACCAAAACCAAATCCATGTTCAAGGGAGAAGCTTTGTCTTGATGCACAGTTTAAGGACTTCGGGCTGTGCTCCCAGGGGCTATAGCAAAGCAGTACATCATATCAGGAAGCATACCACGGAGAAAAGCTCTTAAAAAGTGAGGCAAGGCCAGGGAACCAACATCTGCATCTAAGTCATGTTCTGATGATGTCTTCCAAGCCCTTTCTGTTAGACTTCCCTCCCAAGGGTTCCACCAATGTCACCACCAGCTGGGGACAACGCCTTAATACATAGGCCTTTGAGGTACAATCGGATTCCAAACTATAATAATCTGTAAGAAACATAGTCTGCTCCCCATTCCAAAAGCTTAAATCACAATGAATTGCAATATGGAGGGCCTCTGCTGTGTGCCACACCTGAGAAATAAACAGGGGAATTATCCTAATTTGAAATACTGTATTGCATTCTTATTCTAATTTTGTAAGTCAAATGAAATAGTGTAGGATGGGTGATATGTCATGAAGGTGTATGATTTCTGATTAAACAATACTGGACAATATTATATGCTGAGGAAAGATAATAAGCTAAAGTAGGATTTTTATTAGTTCATCATAATACCACTTTTCACTACTTTTCTCATTACCTTGGATAAAGATAAATATATTCTTGACTTACATGTTTATACAAATGTAAAAATAGCTGGTAATATGGGAAAATTGAATTACCATTTTAAAAGTGTTATAAACTGTGGTTAACAATTCACAAAACACATTAAGGATAATATCAGCTTATGGGATGCCAATGGTATCACCAAAATATATTTCAGTGGTCGAACAAACATGAAAACTTACTGGATAATGATAGTTACTTTGGTTTAGTAACTGTAGATCTTCTCAGAACTTTTAATTATGTAATTTTTATTGAAAACCTTCTAGACATGAATATAATATTGTGAGATTAAAGTCATTGTTTGATGACAGGCTTGTTTTCCCTTAAGGAACATCACACACAGTTGTTTCCTGAGATGAACTTTCTGTTTTCTAATACAAATAGCCAAATAATAAAGTCTACTTTAATTATGACCATTGTAAAATTGCATGCTTATAGTATGTTTTAAAAGATCACTAAAGTGAACAGGGAATGACAAAGAGGTCTACTACAGAGATTCTACATGAGCCAAGAATGTTTATAAATTGAACATGGAGGTGAGGGTAAAGTAACAGTAAATAAAATGGAGGTGGGTGTCCTACAACCCTGCTGTACCCAGGGCTTTGAGGGGCCACCTTTTATATCATCACTGTCTAGATAGAAGCATGTTCAGTGGTGTAATGTAATATGATTACACACTACTTGGTCCTACTTGTCCAAAACCAAGAAGAAGATATGCTGTATCAATCAGGTCACCACATTTTGTCCAGGACTCTACACTAGTAAATTCTGTAGCAGTCAGCAAGTGCATCAAGAAGCTGCCCAATATCACCTATACATGTCAATACTCTTTCATACTCCAGTAGCTGCTTTGGAACAACCATGTGAATGCTGATTTGTCACAGATGGGATTCTGCTCCTTAGCTGGAGATTAGATCTGGGTTAACTCTATGTATTTCTTACTATTCTTTGTATCAGCAATTATCCATTGCACATTCTGCCTACGGGGATAAAGAAAAAGATAGAAGTGTTAACAGGGTGGCTTCTGGTGATCTCATCTACAACCAGCACAAGCCATTTCCATCCAGTTTTCTTTTACTAAGACAAACGACAGACACAGTCTACACCCAGGAGTTGGAGAGAGCAGTATGTTCTGCATATAACAGGAGGAGATGGACTATATAATACACAGTTAAGTGTATGGATAGAGAAGGGAGGAATAGGTAAATTCAATAAAAAATGCATTTAACTAGAGTCAGTCATGCAAAGAGGTTTGCATAGCACAGGTCCCTTGAATTAGGATGTTTCAGGGCAGTTGCTGAATATCAGAACACCTGACAGAAGGCAAGGCAGCTGGGGGAGCCGCGATCACTGAACTAAATAAAGTATCTGAGGGCCTTGTAGGAAAGAGAGCCATGAATTATTAAGGGTTTCGTAAAGACACCTAGACAATAGAAAATGCTCTGTAAAAACAATCAAGGGGTACACTGTCCTTATCCACATTGTTGCAAACACATAAACTCTGTCAGCTGTTAAGAGGCAGGCATCACAGTGCCTTCCTGCAGAGCTGAGTGTGTTTCAGAACCCAGACAGCTGACAGGCAACCGAACCATACCATTCACCATGTGCTCCAGTACAGTAATCAAATTTGGGTCAATAAGAGTAAAATAATTTTAAAATTACCCTTCAGGATGGCTTCAGGAGGTGCAGTATTTCTCTGAACTGATAAATTATCATACACAGTGATCAACTTGTATGTCAATGAAGTGGAGTTTGTTCCTGGATCATGGGTCTAAGGGATATAGAATTTTTTCTGTAACTTATAGTCTGAATTGTTTCAAAAGGCATGTTCTCAATCTCTCTCTCTCTCTCTCTCTCTCTCTCTCTCTCTCTCTCTCTCTGTCTCTCTCTCCATATATATATATATGTATATACATATATATATGTATATACATATATATATATATATTTGTATGTGTGTGTTTCTCCCCTTCTGTATGTGTTTGTTTCCAAAAATAGTGATTACAATAATATTGTAATAAAAAAGCCAACAAATATAGCTATCATTTTTATTTGTGGACTGAAAATGAAAGATGAATGCTATAACCAGAAAATCTGGTATTATTTTAATGACATATTAACTAGAAGAACTTAGGGACATCAATTGCTATAATAATTTCTTTGTTTGAGGCAATATGCGTGTGTGTGTGTGTGTGTGTGTGTGTGTGTGTGTGTGTGTGTGTGTGTGAAGCAACACACACATCTATATACCCAATATTATTATCAATATTCAAAACTCCTTACATTTGTTTTTATAACAGATGGAGACCTTATTAATACATGTATGTACTTAAATCTGTGTGAGCAACAAGAGCTCACTATCCGTAGGATTGAAAAAGCCAATTGGCATTTTCCCTATGCTTCTTCCTGTTACATAAGTATTATTTAGTAACACTGATACATGAGCCTGCATAGAGAAAACCTTTTTCCTTTCTCTTTGTCTTTTTGTGTAGATACGTGTGTGCATACACACACCTATGGTATGTGCATGTATTGCATATCTGAGGAGTGTGTCCACCCATATGTGCACATGCAGAAGCTATGGGCCCATATTAAGTGTCTTCTCCTTTTGCTCTTATTTTAGAGAGAGTGTCTTTCAGCCTGCGAGCATGGCTGGGAGGAAGCTCCAGGGATCCTCCTGTCCCTTACCCCTCAGGGCTAAAGTTACAGATACATGTTGCTATGCCTGGCTTCTGGGTGCTGGGAATCCAAACTCAAACTCTTATGCCTGTGCAGCAAGCAATTTACTCACTGACATCTCTCCTAAGCAAATCTATTTTTTCTCCATTTTTATTTAAATTAGAAACAAGATTGTTTTACATGTTAATACCAGTTCCCTCTCCCTCCCATCCTCCCCTGTCCCCTCCAAACGAAAATCCTACCTATCCTGTACCCTTTCTGCTTCCCAGGGAGGATGAGGCCTTCCATAGGGGTGTCTTCAGACCCATATCCTTTGGGATAGGGCCTAGGCCAACCCCCATGTGTCTAGGCTCAGGGAGTATCCCTCTATGTGGAATGGGCTCCCAAAGTCCATTCCTATGCTAGGGATAAGTACTGATCTACTACCAGAGGTCCCATAGATTTCTGAGGCTTCCTCACCGACACCCACATTCATGGGGTCTGGATCAGTCCCATGCTGGTTTCCCAGATAATCAGTCTGGGGACCAAGAGCTCCCCCTTGTTCAGGTCAGCTATTTCTGTGGGTTTCACCAGCCTGGTCTTGACCCCTTTGCTCATCACTCCTCCTAAGCAACTCTTAACCCATTTTAAACATTCACTTCCAGGCAAAGGGCATCCACCTGCATTGAGCTTATCCACCACCAGCACATTAAGCACCAAGGCCCATGAATGGCTGTCAGAGAAGCTTATAGGCTCACATGATCAATACCCACCTGTAGCTGAAAGAACAATAGATAGCATTTCCACAGTGGTCTTCAGCTTCAGGCAAAAAGATAGGAATGAAATGTTCCTTGACTTCAAGGGGTCTTGTGAGCAGATTGAGCAGGACTTTTATGATGCAGCATAATGCGATAAGGAGATAGCCAACAAATAACTCTGGTCCTGGGGCTGAGCAGTCTATGCCTAGGCAAGGGCACAGACTCTCCCTTTATGGGGAAGTTGAGCCTAGCTGATACAGCCTTCTCGGTGTTACCAAGGTTGAGTTTTTCATGCTCTCGATACCCCCCACCCCCCGAAAACCATCCTTCAAGGTGTAACAATAAATCTGTCTGCCAGCCGCCCAAGTTACACTTGCCATCATGTTAAGGTCCCAAGTAATACACAGAGAATTATATTAGGTACAATCCTGCTGGCCAATGACTAGGATTTCTAATCTTCTATCTCTGTCTTAAGTATCAACCATAATGATTAATCTATATATTTATAAAGACTTATCGAGAATGCTGGCAGTGTGCGTCCATTCTTCTCAGGATCACATGACAATGATGTCCCTTTCCTACATTTCCCAGAATCCTCCTTCTCTCCTATTCCCACCTAACTTGCTCCCCTATTGGCCAACAGTGCTTTATTTATCAACCAATAAGACAAACATATATGCAGAAGGTTCTACAGTTAGAGCTTCTTCCATCAGCCTTCATGGCCACTTGGAGGATAGCAAAAGCAGGCTGTATGCCATTCTCTTTGTTAAAAGGAACTCTTGCCTGCAGATCTGCAGCCAGATGTTTATCACACACCATCTGATTTAATACTTTTGGCCACTGTATATCATATTGCAATTTTCAATTTAATGAGAACATCAAAGGAGTTAAATGTCACTTCTGATACCTTATTCTGTACACATTGGCAGAAGAAACTTCTGGAAATGTAGGTTATGATCAAGCTGCTGTGGCTAGAATCAGAGAGACCACTTGCCAACTCCCCACTGATGGCTATGTGGCTAGCATAAAGATGTCCTTAGTGTACCAAGAGGTTAATAGCATATCATCAGTATTACACTAGCAGGGCAAAATAAGAATCAAATGCTAGTTATGGAATCTGTGCTGTGTTTTCTTTCCATCACAATGAGAGAAGACTTTAGAAAGTCAACTTAAGGGCAGAAATGCATACTGGTCTTGGAATTTTCAGTCATGCCTGGCTGCTCCATTGACTTTACACCCGTGGTTACACAGAGACATCATGGTGAGTGGGCATGGTAGAAAAGAGCTGTTTGATTAGTGACAGTCAGAAAACAAAGGGAGAAAGACATGAAAAGTCCAGGGATGAGCTGTATCCTTGAAATGTATGTCGTCACCTACCTAAGTTCTCCAATTAGGCCCTACTTCCTAACATTCCATTTGACTTTTGACTAATATGTAGATAAACCAATAAATGAACCTTTTATGAAATAAGTGCTCTTATGATCTAATATCTTTTAGTAATGGCAACAGCTGGTAACTAAGCTTTCAATCCTGGAGCCTTTCAGAGCAACACCCACTATCCACCTCATCACATCATCACATGTATCAAGAATTTCTACAAAATGTGCAACATTAGGAAAGAGAAACAAACTGTTATTGAACCCACCTCAAATATCCACAATGAATTTGGTTTGCATTGTTTTGTTGCATGAGAATTGCATTCTTAACTGGAAGAAGGCACAGAGAAGATGTTGCTACAAGCTGACAGCCATTGCACCTTCTGTCTAGGTGGGATATGCATTTCCTTTTATTGTCCATGGTTGAGTACACTGTTTAGATTCAACAACATGGCTATGGACAAGCATCCGATGAGGAGCTTTTCAGAGATGAACAGGAGACAGAAGATGAAAGAAAAGAAATGAAGGAACCAAGGCAAACCATGAAGAGTAGCCCCAACATACTCTCTTAAGCCAGTTTCATCTCACAACTATATCTGCTGACAAAATTCCAGTGACTCTGCATTCACCTCATGTTGATGTTTGTCTTCTGTTAATGCTCTTACTAGCTTCCAAGGAGAAAATTGTCTTGGAAACAAATAAACTAAGGTTTCCAGACAATTATTTTGGGACTTTAGGAACCATGAGAGAAGGATCTCGGGAGAATGAGCAGTGAGAGGAGATAGTCATGGGGGGGGGAGGCTGAAATGAAAGCCCCTATGGAAATATTGGTGTTATCATCCTGATAATTTCCACCTCTTCTTCATGCAGTTATTCACATTGGCTGCATGTCAGGAGGGAACATAGCTGTTCTACAGAGGCAGCTTCCAGACTCTATAGTCAGCAGTTCCATCCTCCAGCTATTTTAGGAGCTGAAGCAGAGGCAGCATATTTAACTTTTAATAACAATAACTGCCATTGTCTTCATGATTATTTGGCAGCTACTGAACTCAGCTGCAGAGCTAATACTGTGTCCATCTGAGTGCAGGCTTTTCACTACATTCCATGCTTATAGAGATCAAGGTTATAAATGATACAAAGGACATCTGCAGGGGTTTGCAGTGGATATGCTGTTCCTGCCAGGAGATCTGGAAGCCTCAGTTCCCAAAGTCTTGAGAGTTCTTGCCTGATGTTGCTCCAGGTCTTATCTTGGGCATCCCTGCATTATCAGTGATGAGGTGGGCCTCCAGTGGGTCTTTGTGGGTTCTAGCTTCCTTTTGCCCTCTCCCACTTCTTGCATATTGTTCTTCCTTCATGCCCTTATCTGAGAACTTTAGCACAATAGGAATGGAAGGAGCAGGCTCAAGGACTGCTTCACCTTCACCTATGCATGGTCAAAGACTGTGATTAATCCTGTATTCCATCTATCAAAGGACTTTTGTTCCTTTTAGAACATAAAAGGGAAGGGTTTTCTTCTTTGGTGAGGCCAAGTAGACCAAGACTGAAGGCTTTAATGTAGAACCTGAACACTATTTTGTTTGTTTTACAAGACAGGGTTTCTCTGTCACTTTGGAGGCTGTCCTGGAACTAGCTCTTGTAGACCAGGCTGACCTTGAACTCACAGAGATCCACCTGCCTATGACTCCTAAGTGCTGGCATTAAAGGCAGAACACTTTTTAAGATTGAATAAACCTGTGGTTATGTATTTGAAAAGAAAACTGGTCAACCTAGAATACAGAGTGAGATCCTACCTCAATCACTGAAGTCCTAAGCCCTCAAATTCTACTCTCATCATTAAACTTATAGTCCTCCTAGAAATTTTAGTATTTAATATTTGGAAAGTATTACTACTAACTAAAGCTCCATATAACAATACCTCACAAAAATAAAATTATAAGCAATATATGTAAAAAAGAAAAAGAAAAGCAAACTACCTACAATAACCTTAATATTCTTGAGTCTGAGCTAGGAGGATCATTGTGAGTTCAAGACCAGCCTGTTCTGCATAATGTAATTATATGTAAAATTAAAAACAGAACCTCAAAAATAAGTAACTGTGTATAACTAGATTGGAAAAATGGAAATTCTTAAAGAAAAATTAAATCCAAATTAAAACCAGTTTTTAAAATGTACTATAATGTTTAATAACAATCTTGAGTAAGACCATTTAACCATACCTAGTCATGTATAATTTGAACATTCTTCTAAGCAATTCTTTGCTCCATTTTACTTCCCTCCCTTCTTCTCTTATTCCGTCTCCCCTCTTCTCCTCACTTTTTTCTCTATCATAGACAAAAGTTGAAGAAAGGGAATGTTTAGAAGGTGACTAGATAATGAAAACAATGCTTCCCTTTGGCTTTAGCCTGTCCTCTAAGCCACTGGGAGAGCATCCTTGTCATTTCCATGTTTGATTTGCTTTCAAAAATGTAATTGGATCCAACCTCTGAAGCACTGGGACAATATGCTAGAGGTAGGTCAAAAGGATGTCCATGATGTGGCCACATGGCAGGCAAGGACACAATAGTAAAGGGTATAGCATGGGACAAAGAAAATAATTAAAACACAATCAAGAGAAGTACAGAACGGGAAATGATGGAGCTATGTGCTGTGGTTATTTATAATGGCTCTCATCATACCCAAGAAAAGGTCATTTACAATGCCTTACTGGGAGTGTTCTGATGTCTGATGTAAGAATCAGCCCCAAAAGGAAGGCCACGGTGGCTGCCTGGAGCTCTCACCTTCCTGTTCCTGTGCACTGACCTGGTAGAAATCTTCCATTAAGCAGCAGTATGAACCAGGTGACTTCTGTGTGAACCAGTGCGACTTCTATGATTTATTCTTATAGGGGTACTAGAATCAGGATCAGAGACATTCATAGAAGAAAGATGACTGTACAACTTTTCATTGTCTATGCCTACACACATCAGTATTCAAGAGAGAATCAAAAGTATTTTTCAGAAATATTTTCCAATGCAAATAAACTCTTATTCAAAACCCCTCTCGACTTTGCCGCTAATAACCATGTCAATCCGATTGCTGGAAACTTAGTATAGTGAAAAACATGCAAATTAAAAATCTTTCCAATGTGAAAAATGCATTCTATTTTTAAATTATTCTAGTTACTTTAATTTTTTAAAAAAGGTTTATATATTCATTTTTTAAATTTGTGCATATGTTCATATTTCTCTGTGTTTTATGTGCACTATTTGACTGCAGAATTGAGGAGGCAAGACTGTGTTAGATCCCTTGGAACTGGAGTTACAGGTGGTTGTGAGTCACCTGATCTAGATGCGGACAACTGATTTCAGGTCTTCTAGAAGATAAGGGCCTTAACCACTGAGCCATCATTCTAGCTCATAGTCATTTTAATTTTTAGGGAGCAATCTGCTGTGTCTTTAAAAAACCTCATTTCAAGTAATTTTTGTTCTGTATCAACATTTCTCTGGCAACAAGATCTACTGGGGTGAATATTTGGAATAATTGAGTTATTGTCTAACTTTAGAGAGAGAAGAAACCCAAATCTCTGAAGAAGAGATGACTTGTTTGAGGACAAGGGAACCCAAGTTGAGATATCAGCTATCATGAGCCCACTGGCCAGTCTTCATACTGCTCTCCCCTCACTTTCAAACCCTTTCCAGTCTATCCCCATTTGCACACATAGAGCTAGCCTACAAAAGACATGCCACAAGTGATATGTGTTTATATATTGAAAACCTGCTAGATTTCCCAGGGTGAATTCTAAGGCAGTAGATTTTATGACTACTTTAGGAATAGTTTCTAATTTCAGTTGTATTGTCTTTGAGTGGGAAGCTGAAAAAATCATGTGATTAAATTATCACCATTTCAGTGGCTGGAGTTTCAATGATCAAGCAATATTTTTTTTTTATTTTTGTTCCCTTGATATGACATAGTCTTTTGGGGGGGTATTACTAACAATTTTTTCAAAGGTTATGAAAACTGGTGGTTTTGCTCATTTTTAAAGGTAAAAATTTTTGTAAATGAGAAGTATTTACATATGATCTTTATACTGACAAAGCATAGAGTACAAAGGCTTACCTCATGAAGAATCATCCACAGCAAGCTAGTCTAGCTAAGGAAACACACAGACAGCATTTATATACATTTTATTTGAAAACTTAAATAAAGTAGAATAATTCTTTGCAGACACCATCTTGGCTTAGACAATACTAAACTGGGCACAGCAGCCCATTTCAGATTTTGGGCAGCTAAACATTTGATTTTATTCGCTAGTAATATTGTCCACTTCCTAACACTCTGTCCACAGTTTTTGTTGCATCTCTCATGAGTAACATTATTATTCAAGCAAATATCAATTTCCTCACTCATATGAGAAAGTTTTCTAAACTAGAACATGTTTTACTTAAGTACAAGAGAAACAGAATGTAACACCTTACACACACTGAACATGGGCAATGCCTTTTTCCCATTCCAATTTAACTCTCACATGCAAATAATCCAAAACACAAAACACAAGCCCTTTCTAATGTCCTAGATGATTTCATTTGAGTTCGCTTTATCCCACTGGGACCTACAGTTCGTCTTATTTAAGGAAAGAAGAGAACATGTTTTAAAATTCTTAAGCAAGTTTTAGCTATGGTCCCTGTGAGCTTCTTATAATACTGCTAATAATGATATTCATAATATAATCCCATATCTTCTCCATAATTAGAGTCAGGCATATTTAGAGACATTACAACCCTGAAATGTACACAGAGTTTTCTCAAACTATAGGGAGCTATATATGGCTACAGCATATTGCATCATATAACTTTGTATATACCTCCTTATTTGGAGCGTAAATTGCATGTTAATAACATTTCTTGTTTCCTATGGATTGTCTGGCTACTGATAAGATTAGATGGCCTTCTTGAAACTTTGTGAATTAATGAAAGTATAAAAGATGAAGCTGCATTAGTACTAAAGCAATGGGTTAGGATGAGTAAGTGTCCCTACAGACTGTGTTGGTGGTCCCCATGAAACAACAGATTTATATATCCTTGGAAGTCATTATTTGGGTAATCCAGTAATTGGGATTCAAAATGTAAAATGACATTCAGGATATTTACTTTTTAAAAGTTATAGTAAATAGTAAAATACAGTGATTATTTTTTTGTTGCTGTGATAAAATACCATGACCAAAGTCAACTTAAGGTAGAAAGAGTTTATTTTGGTTTATGTTTACAGAGGGGTACAGTCTATCATCATGGGGAAGAATTTGAATAGTAACAGATAGGATCACATTTCAACTGCACACAGGAACACACAGCAAGAACAGGAACCCTTAGAGACTGAGTCCAGTTGCATGTGTCCTCCAGCAAGATCCCACCTCATATGGGCTTCATAACCTCCCAAACAGCTCTACCAGCTGAGGACCCAGCTTTCAAGTAAATGAACCTATGAGCAGCATTTCTCATTCAAACCACCTTAGATCACATTTGGATGTAGGGTTAGCAATCATGTATCGCTATGAAGGTTGAGATATGAGTAAGAATCCTAATTTTCTTAGAAAAGATTTGTGTTTTAACATTCAATAGATCTTTGGCATGCCAGCACTATTCCAATTACCATGCTAAGTAATTAGGTGTGAAGACAGAAAAACCCAAATCTTAGCTCTCAAGGAGTTCTAACTTGTTGAAAGAACCACACACAGGAGCAGGTTACATAGACACTGTTGTCTATATGAAACATGCTCACCTTCCTATGCTTCTCATGTGATAACACTTTTCATAGGAAACTGTACATGTGGCAATGCTGATCACTTAGTATATACAATGCTATATTTTTTTCTCTAGGTGTCCTCCATTGCCTGGGAGACTTCAAAGTAAATATACATATTAAATTACCCATATTTTCATATTAGCTTCTGAATAATCAGAGATTTGGAATGTGATAAATGGTCCTACCTTTATCTTTACTATGGAGCAAGATGATAGAAATGATTTACTACATGTTGGGTGAAAATAAGTGTCTTTGTTTGTTTCAAAGAGCAACAGAGACATGAAGACCATCAAGAGAATGGGCTGGGTAGCCCAAGAGGCTGACTCATTCTAATATTATGCTTGCTTTTTTTCCTAATGATTAGGTGAAAGCAAATCCTTTGTATTAATTTTGACCCTGGTCTCAGAGCTACAAATAACAGGAGACAATGGGAGGTGTGTATTTGAGTGAAATGTTCAAGACATGAAACTATAAAACTTGAAATCTTAAAAATAAAACTTGGTGACTATAATGGCCAGAAATAAAGCTTCCCACTTTTTCCCTTTTAGAGCAACTGTGAAGCTTTTCATGTTTTTGTCTATATGTTTTTTCTCTTTTTCTTGTCATAATATTTTCTACAGTGCCATGATAGTAATATTTCACATGCAACCAAAATAAAACAAAACAAAAGATAAACAAGAGGCATTATAGCTCCCTTGCTGTTATTGTCCTCTGTCTGCAGGAGAAAATTCAAGCCATTTAGTGGGAATTGCAAAGCCCCTGTCTGACCTCTGTCAATCTGTTGAGGGGTCATCATTTTCTGTGTTTTTGCCTCCTACAGGAAGAACTGCTTGTTGAGAATGGTTCCATGATCTCTATTGGCCTCATAAAAATCCAATTTCTGTTGTGTACCTCACTTCTTGGTCATCATTTCATGAATTTTTCTACCCACAACTCCTAGAGCTACATGGAGCAATCCACAGACTCTTAGAACAGTCTACCATGTGTTATGCCACTCTCTGTTTTAATTACATGTTGAGATTATTCATTCCATTAAGAGAGCTTCATGCTTCTGCATGTGTGTTTATTTCATGCCTATATCATAATCAGATTTAGATTTAACTTTTGAAGTTGAGGCATCTGTAGAAACCTGACAATATTATAAAAAGTTGTACATAATCTTTTCACATAGGTGGGTCTTCTGTGTTGACATAGGTCCTATGCTATTCTTATGACAACTAAAGGAGAGCAATTCTTTACTATGTAATATAACATTTTCCAAGTTCTTGCATGCATCTCTTTATTATTTTTCATACTCTCTGGACAGTTTTAATCAGAAGGGCCTGATTTCTCATCTTACACAGTTTATCAATCCCACCTCAATTTACAGACTCACTTATATGTGTTATAATTTACAGGATACATCAAAAACTTTAAATGATACTAATGAGAAAGTCTCATTACAAGACTGAAAATTACTTTTCCCCCTGCATTCCTTTTCTGTGTCAGTGACAACACCCTCTAAACAGATATATTGATGTATCGTCATCTTGGTCTACTGCATCTCCCTTACCTTGCTGGCATAACCAAGTTCCATCTGGATTCCTGCACTCACACTTTTGAACTCCAGATCTAAAGGTAACCTGCATTTCTATCACTATGCAACAAGCAGAAATATTTTAAAAAATGCACATCTTACCATGTTCTGTTTCCTACTAGTGCCTGCTCTTATTGCTTCATCCTTCCACATGGGATCTTCTAATAATACAACTCGATTTTATCATTCAACACCCTTTGTTGTTGCCTCTTTTTCTGTGAAGATGTTCAACCTCTCCTCTGGGTGCCTTATCAATCCTAGTGTTGCTATGCCATGTGGGTCCATATCTGCTTGCTTTTTGTCTTTCTTTCTACTCTGTTTTAGCAGTACGCTGTTTTCTATAATGTTGAACTCCTATTCATATGCGTGGTAAGGCCTCATTTGGTTCTGTAGATGATTATCTACCACAAGACGTAGCATATCTGGTAACCCTAACAGGTGGGTAAAAACAAGATCAAAATCATCCAGTGGCACTGTTATTGAATTATAATTATATTTTATGGGTAAACGTCTTTTGCTAAAATACCAAAAATTCTGTAATGTGCCAGTGTTTTTCCATGACCCCCTCTCTTTCAATTCCTATCTCTCCATCATCAACTTACCACTCATCTTTTTAACAATTATGAAAATGTTCAGTTAATTAAACTCTCCATAGTGGCACTTTTATGAGACAAAAACGGGGTACTATTAGGTTAGCAATTTTCTTTCCTATTTGTTTGGTGAAAATTTAAAATTTTTTATGATAGATATATTTTAGTTTTGTAAAAATGAATGCAATTTATAGGTGCTTTCTAAGATTTAAAGGGAAATATTAAATTGATATGTTTAGAGTTAGTCATCAAAGTTATAGTTGAAGTTTCCAATAACATGAAGAATGAGCAATCATCAAATTCCACCTAAGTCAGGGAGCACACAAATATGACCCCTGAAAGGACAGCCTCATTTTGGACTGTGTTGACTCAGAACAAGTGTGTGCAGGTAAGAGCAGCATTTCCATGTGTTCATCTGTAACTCAATTTTTACGGAGTTAGTATTCAGAATTCATGAATGATGACAAATAGATGGTAGCCAGAGTCACAGAGGACTAACTTCTGACCCATGAGTTTTTAAGGCATCAGTTTGTATTTCATGTAGAAAATTTACACTTACTCTTTATCTAGTTATATGATCATTTTTATTCAACTGGCCAAAATATCAAGGCTGAGAATATTTTAAAATATTACTATCTGTTCTCAATTCTCAGTCTTGCATCTCTGTTTGCCGAGGGCCATGCCTGTCCATTATTGTGCTGCTTATTCCATGGGCACCTCGTTGAAAAGCTCCAGCATTCAAGTCCCACAACATAAAACAATATGGGGTTGTTACTGTGGACTGAAAACTAAGTAGAAAACACAAGGGGAAAGTCACAATATTCCTGGAATACCAAGGCCTCTCACCTTCTCTTTGGGAAGCTGATTGCTGAAGTCACACATTTGTCATGAGCTTGTTGGGTGGCAGGCAGCATGTGAGGAAATTAAGTACATTCTAACAGCACTCAAAGCAAAGTGGTGGTGCTCTACTTACCTTCAGCATCTGGGTGGGCATGCAGCAAGGAACACCAACAAAGCACAGTAACAGCCTTGTCCTATAAAACACCTATTTTCTGAGATAAGCAGTTTCATTACACATCTGATACACAATAATTTGAATGTAGGACTATTATGAAGGAGTCTGTAAGCTGTTTCTTTTAAATGTAGAGCATTTTTCGTCAAATTTTTGGGTACCAATCTTTTTCAAGGAATCAGCTAATTAGGCAATTTAATTTTCAAGAAAATGATTTATGCACAAAGAAGGTTAATAGACTTTTTGACTATAAGATTATATGCCAAAAACTAAATGCTGCCTAAGAAAATCCAGATATAAATAGGTATCAATATAATTGGAAAACACAAAAACTAGCAAAATTTATTTTATAATTCAGGAGAAGAAAGTACTTTCAGAAGTAAAATGCAGCCATTACATAGATCCAAGACACCTTCCCCCATCATGAATTTATTAATGCAATGAAATTCAATAACATAAACACTTTCTCATTGATATTTACAGCTTTTTTAATATGTAGAGATGACTTATAGACAAAATACAAATAAACTTAACAACTTGGGTTTGAGAAAATTTATTATAAGCATTCCTATTTTATGAGAAACTAAGCATGACTTCCTATCAACTCATAGGAATGGATTTCTGGATTTCTGCAGAAGGGAGTGTGTGCTGATAGACTCAGAGCAGAGGATGTCTGGCACCAGTGAAGCTCATGTTAGCCATGACTCAGAAAATCAACTGACTTCCACAGGTCATTTGAGGACAGAATGCATTGTCCCTACAATTACATTCCATTACTTTAGAAATCCACAGTTTGTGACTCTCTGTGATAAATTTCAATGTAAGACTGACCAACAGTGAGAACAGAACCAGCTGACCAACAACTGTCCTCATCCATGGAGCCTTGTGGTCATGTTTGCACGTGTGATCCTCCTCTTCAGTGCACCTTGGAGATGCTGGATGCTGTCTCACATCCCACCACATGCACCTGAGCAGGATCCCTGGAGCTCCAAAGCACACGATGCTTCTTCCTTTGATTCATATGCTACACACAATCTATACAACAAGGTCACAGACTTCCTTTCAATTTTGTAAAGTTTGCACTGTTAATAAGTTTCAAGATGATAACCAGGGACATTATAGAATCATTTCTCTTAAAATTATCAGTAGCTCTATTATCTTTTTCTCATTAAAACTCGCTTGTGTATAAAAATCAAGCAATAAGGACCCATATGCAGTAGAAAGTGAATGACTGTCAGATGTGGTGGCTCACATCTTAGTCTCAGCCCTCAGAAAACAGAGGCAAGTGGATGTCTGTGAGTCTGAGGTCATCCTGGTCTACATAGAAAACTCCTTGGCAGCCTGGGATATATATGTAGAGACCTTGTCTCAGGCTGCAGCAACAAGAAGAAAGTGAAACATCATGCACTGTACTATTGAAGGCAGTGTATATTGATAGAATTGGAGTGGATGATGGCTAGCACAACTGAACTCGGTGGGTTGCTGTGGGAGGGAAATTCAGTTGACCTTTAGAGGTCATTTGGGGATGGATCTAATTTTGTTATAATACATGTTTAAAGACAAGATCAAATGCTTAAATAGAAAAGCAAGAGGATACCCATAAGCCAGAATGGAAGAATGAAAACTAGGAAGGAAATAGCAATGGGTGAATTTGAATACAAATGTAGAATGTGGGACTAGACATCAAAGTAAAGTCACTGTAACTAAAAGTATCAATGGATTATATAATTACATATCAGAGGTATAGGAAAAACCACAGAATGGAATGGGATTCTTTTAATAAATTGACAAATTGACAAAGTATATTTTAAAACTTTAAATGAACTGCTACCATCATGCATAGTTAAAGTTGTAGTAAAATAGCAACCATAACCCACTGTGGCATCAGGGTGAATTAGTTCAATGACTCTAGAGACCCATGGCAGTTTGAACTATATATAGCATTTTTATGGTACATGAGTCAAACAATTCACATCTGCATGCGTCCTCTTTAAAAATGTATATTATGGGGGCTGGAAAGACTGTTCAGCAGTTAACAGCACTTAGTGCTTTTGTAGAAAACCCAGATTTTATTTTCAACTCCTACGTGACAGTTCACAACCTTTTCTAACTCCAGTTTACCAGGATTCAAAGTCCTTTACTGGCCTCCACAGGTAATATATAGACATGATGCATATGCACACACAATGGCAACACCATAACATATAAAAGAAAAATAATAAATATTTAAACAGGAAAGAATGTGTGTTTCCAGGAATATCACATACAACTTAAATAGGATTTTTAAAAAAATATAGAACTAATTTGCACAATACAGGGTATTTAAAATCCTTGACACCTGTATAGTAGCAATCTTAGATTTTTTTGGCAAATGAGGTTACCTTCAGGTATTTACAGGCAATCTGGATTGGACAGCATTCCTCCTGTTTGAGAAACTTACACACTAATCAAAGTATGAAGGTGGAAGTGGGTAAGTATATTTTATAATATTCATTTTATAGAATGCAGAATACCAGTCATTATGAATGCATTAAATGTACAATTATATGTACAGCACATACAATTCATTGTAGAAGAAACTACTGTAACACTATGTACAATAAGATGCTGTGTGCATAGATTTTTTTAGAATGCAAACTGTTACAGATTCATCTGCCACCACCTGAAACAATGGAATAAAAGAGCAAAGGCCAACTTGATGCTGTCATTATTTCCAGAGTGGACCAGGCATTTATAAATTTATCAATGAGTACATTATACTTGGTTTATCATTTTTCTACAGTCTTGTCTTATTGATGATGTTTTCCTTTAAAGCATTTGACAAAGACATTAAGGCAGTTATAAGTCATAGGGAAGAGGATCAGATCACATAGAGAATCTTGTCACAAATGGGTTCTTTGAACTAATATGTCCTTATTGATGATGGGAGATGGCTAACTTCCTAGAATCATGGGACTAACTGGGATATTATCTGAGAATGAGCAAGGGTAGGTAAGGAGTCCAGTGGAAGAATCTATTGAAAGATAGTTTTAAAAAGTCAGGAAAATGAATCAAGAAGGAAGAACTGTAATAGAAAAAGCAAATATTGTACCATGTCTGTTAGTAGAAGGGTATGTTAGTAAATCAGAGGAAAGCCTGACTTTAAACATGGGATGAAGTTCTGAGAATTTAAATACAAGGTCAAATTAAAATTCTAGAAAACAAGCAAGAAAATGGGATAGACTAAGAGTAAATAGAAATGAGTGTTTAAAATGCCATTCTTACTACGAAGAAGGCTAGAATTAGGGATTAAAGTCGAGTTTTGCTGAGTTACATTAAAAGCTAAAGACTACAAATTAAATAAAAAGGAAGAGGAAAATAACAAACATTCACTAAATGTTTCCCTAGTACCAAGCATCCTTACTCTTTCAGCCTGTACAATGTTTCTCTGAATGGTGTTCATAAGTTGCTGATGAGGGAAATAGATTGTTCCCTTATATGTGTGTCATTGTGTGTGCACAGCACTATAAGCCTGTGAAATAGAGTGTACCGGTTAAATAGATTGTCATATAGCTTGTATAATTGTACAATCTATGGAACAGGAATATGATAGTACTGTATAACAGCACTGTAAAACACTGCCTTCTTCCAATATCTTAGCACTGTGTGTCTGCATGAATGCCCAGTACTATAACATGCTTGCTACATAGATTATACCTTTGCATGTGTATCTGTGTGCCTGCACAGTTCCATGATGTGTTTGCTACACAACATTTGTGTCCTATACCTGCCAAGGGCTATAACATTGTCCAAGTCACTAGATCTCTCTCTGAGCCTCAACTGCACTTAGACCATAAATGAGTATTATAAAAATTAAATTTCATGTATTTTATTTTCACAAAATTATGAAATTTCTAATGAATCAAGCTTTTAAATTTGGGGGTTTTGTAAATTTATGTGTAGTACCAGTGTGTGTGTGTGTGTGTGTGTGTGTGTGTGTGTGTGTGTGTGTGTGTGTATCCACATGTATATAGGTGCCTGCAGGTGCAGAAGAGGGCAGCAAATTCCCTGGAGTTTAGGCAATTGCAATCTGACAGACATGGGTGCTGGGAACTAAATTTGGACTTCTGCAAGAACAGCAAGCACTCTTAACTTCTAAGCAACTCTCCAACCCTGATGCACTAACATTTACATTACAGCTCCATTATTATTTCCTTTCTTTGGCTCTTTTATCCTGTGGCACTAGAATACAGAATACTACTTAAGAATACTATTTAAGAGCTACTTAAAATGTGATGTTGTTGTTATGTCTGTAAACTTTTCTGTTTGCTTTTGACTGAACTTAAATTTACCCAATTATTTCAACTTTCTCAAGGTTGAACTCAGAATTTTATAAAACTTTAAACTTCTCATAGAACTCCTGTTGTAGTATCTAATTAATGTGTTTATAATATATGTTTGAAGATGAGCAAAACAAAAAGTCAGTCAAACAGAAAGGGATTCTGTGAAAATATTAAAATAATATATTGATATTTAATATTTACATTTTAGCTAGCCCAACCAAGAAAAATCATTTGAGAAAAAATTAAATATCAAATTGAGTAATAGAGGATGTTCTCAGACCTCCACAAGTGTTCTGTGGCAAATGTGCACTCCATAAAAATATAAATCTAAAAAAATTATTTTGCAAAATAAAATCTGAAATAACGGGCTCTTCCTCACCTACAAGTAATAAAAGGCTTCTTAGCATGACTACCCAGAACAGTTGCATGATGGGGGAGTATGTAACTCTCAAGAACTGACATGTTCATAATAAAACATCTGTCATCAAACTAACTCATGAAGAAATTGAACAGATCTACAAACAAATAAAGAGATTAAGTTAGTAATTTAGTAGCCTGTGTACATCAAATGACTTTAGTGAAAAATTCTGCCAAATATTAAATAATAAATATGGATGCCTCACAAACTCCCAAAAATAAAAGAATGGAGGAAATGCTTCCTAATTCATGCTATAAAACCAGTATTATATTACCCCATTGCCAGATGAAGACATTCAAAGAATATAAATATGGAATCTTTGGATATAGACACGAAAATCCTCATCAAAATACTAGCAAATGTATTTCAGCAACATATACAAGATTTTAGACTTTGTCAAAAGTGGATTTATCCCAGGAAGGCAGAGCTGATATAACAGATAAATATCAATGTATGTGCCATAGTAATAATATTAACAATCAAAACCACATGCTCATCTCAATATGTGCAGCAAACAGAAAACTTTAACAAATATTACAATATAAACATAACTAGTAAAATAAATAATGAAAGAATACAATGAGGACGGTTAAAAAATGTTGGAGGACTCACACCTTGAGTTCTTAGCACAAAACAGAAAAGTACAAATAACTACTATAAATTAGCATGAATTTGTTAACTTTAAATACATAGCTTTAGTCACATCATCATCAATAGGCTTGACAAATCTTAAACACAAGGTAGACAAGTTGTACTTGTTTAGAAAGAAAAATGAGGTGACACATAGAATAACTAAAATAATTGCTTATCTCAGATGACCTTCAGCATTTGAATCCTGACTTGGAAATTAGTAGGTTACTTACTGAGGCCCTAAAGCACCAAAAAACAAATCTCTTGTGAGACTGCAGACATTAGGTTCCAGCCTCTGTCCCAGAGCAGGCTAGATGGAATCCCTAAATTGGAAATGACTAAGGCCAGCTCTCCCTGCTCCTTCCATTTAGCTCCCTTTCTGCTTCTTTTTTTAAGAGTTATTTTGTTATTCTTTAATTACTTCTTATACTTACATATCCATTCCCCCATTCCCTCACTCTCCATCCAATATCCCAGCACTGCTTTCTGGAAAGTTTACTCACCACAGTTCCTTTTATCTAGTATATTGTGTCTGTCTGTGGAAAGCAATTATGAAGCAACTTAAAAAACATTGAAACAAAAAAGCAAATCCATCAATTTAAAGAGTGTAAGAGGATTCTTATATGGCAGGATAGTGAGTAAACAACTATGTTTTTTAAATCTATGATCATTACACTATGGACTCTAATAGATAATTTAGTCATAATGCAAGCATAGGAGACTAGTACAACCACAGGAGAAATTCTAAGAATCTATGAGTACTGATGGCTATCATAAGCATTGTAAGATAAATAAAGAAGAATCTTGATGGTCTCATTCACAGACTGAGCATTGGATCTTGGCTGAAGAAAAGATCTTCTAGCTGCAGGATTTATCAATAAAAGCTTACAAAAAATAAAAAAAGGTTATAATGACCAAGAACTGTGGAACAACTGAAAAAATGTGCATAATGTAAATGGCAGTGAGCAGAAAAGGAGGTAGACAAAGGAGGGAAGAGGAGGGAAGGAAGGGAGGGAGGGAGAGAGGGAGTAAGGAGGGAAGGGGTGAACAGAAATGATATTTGATATAATAAAAATGATATAGGATGTCATTCTGTATGCTGTGAATATGTGTTGTTTTAATTGGTTGATAAATAAAGCTGATTTGGCCAATGGCCAATCAGAATATAGCTAGGTGAGAAATTGAAACAAAGCTATGGAGAGAAAAAGGCAGAGTCAGGGAGACACCATGCAGTTGCCTAAGGGGCAAGAAGCCAGAATATTACAAGTAAACCACAGCCACATGGTAATACACAGATTATTTAAAGTGGGTTAATTTATAAGAGAGCTAACCAGTAATAAGCCTGAGCTATTGACCAAACAATTAAAAGTAGTATTAAGCCTTAGAGTGGTTATGGGAAAAACTACATGTGGTGCCCAAACATTTGGCAAGATTTCCACAGAAAACCTGGCAAATACTTAAAAAGGGGATTCTAAACACAAAAGAACAGAATCAAGCACAGCTTCTTGGTAGCAGCATTTTCTCAAGTGGGCTCTGTTTGCTAGAGGCAAGCAGAGGCGTGGCTCCTTCAATAGATAGCTACCACGTTCGTGCTGCAACATCCTGCTACAGAGCACTTAAATGGCATTAGTGAGCAGTGTGCTGTAAGGTGCTTAATGGCAGCATGGACCCACTGAATCCATAAACCTGGGACAGTGAACAAGGCTCCCAGAGCTGGCAGTAAATGTACCCCGCCATGTTGTAAAACCCACCAGGGTCGAGTCAGCAGCCAGAACCTCCACTTCAGTCCTAGTCATACTCACTTAGCATTAAAAAAAAAAACTCTCCTGGTCAAAAAAGGATTACAGATGCACACTATGGACAAATTCAGACAAAGAAGGCCTCTAAATAGGTCACAGTGCTTTTGACAAGTATGCATGCCTTGAGAAGAAGACAGGACAAAATATAGACAGTCATAGATAAAAAGAATAATTTAAGTATAATAAACTAAGGTTCTTAAAGGAAACAGAGTAAAAAAAATCATTATGGACCATGAGAAGATGGAAAATACAAAGAGAGTCTGGATTATGTATATTATTGCATTTTCTTGGAATTTCTGACTGCTAATGAGCTAACTAGAGAGAGACAGTTGATTGTGGGGGCTTCTAAGTTAAACCAACATATATATTTTAAAGGTATCTTGACTTCAAATTTTAAGTCTAAGGACATGTTAACTTGGAAAAAAGATTCTGCTTTTGCTTCCATGGAAGATAAAAATCTGTGGATTCCTTCCAGGATAATATGGCTAGATCAAACTGCCAGATATTATGCAGGACACAGAAGAAAGCAACTGACAAAGTTTGCCCATTCAAGGCAAAACAGACCTTCTAATTTCCTGCTCCATTTAAAAGTCTGCCAGATTCTATTGGCCTGTAGGGTGAAGATAGACTCCCCAATGTTACAAAAGCACTTTGGGTGACTATCCAAGCAGCCATATGTCTCTGTCATTTCTAGAGTTTTGGAAGGTACTTTCAATGCACTTCCAGTTTACTTAGGTAGTATTATGTCCCTCTGGGGTCTTTGATAGAGTTGAAGACAGATAATCATAGTTTTCCTTAGTTATGATAAAAGATAAATTAGATATAAGATAGGCTCACAAAGATATGATAGAGTATCTTCTTTAATTTTGCCAAATACAAATAGACTAAATATTGTAACTGTAATTCTTGCTTGATAACTCTTTTGTTATATGTAATTTTTCTATGTTAAAGTTAAAACCTTCCTTTCTAATAAACAGAAAGTGGTAGATGATATGGGATGTCCTCGCGTATGCTGTGAATATGTGTTGCTTTCGTTGGTTGATAAATAAAGCTGATTTGGCCATTAGACAAGCAGAATATAGCTAGGAGGGAAATCCAAACAGAGATAGAGAAAGAAAGGTGGTGGAGTCAGAGAGATGCCATGTAGCCACCAAAAAGTGTAAGATGCCAGAAGAGTAATCTGTGTATCATGTGGTGATACATAGATTATTAGCAATGGGTTAATTTGTAAGAGAGAGCTAGCTAGTAATAAGTATGAGCCATTGGCCAAACAATTATATTTCAGATTAGCCTCTGAGTGATTATTACATAAGCAGCTGCAGGGACCCAGTAGTGGGAGAGAAACTGGTCCCAGGGGACCAGAAGGACAGAGAGAAACATTCAGTTACAATAGAGACTGAAAATCCCTCCCAAGTTAATGTAAGACAGAACCAGGATTTTCCAGAGAACACTAGACAGGATGAATACCCATATCAATAAGAGTTAAGCATATTACATGTGAAATATAGAAAATCACACAAAAAATTAAACCTTGAAAGAAGTTGGAAGAAAAACTTAAAATTATATTCATCTTGTTAGCAATTGTGTACACATGAAAAAAGATAAGTGAAACATTTAAATAATTGAAGTGGGAGAGAAACAGCCCCCTATTGGCCCAAAATTCCATAATTATATATATATATATATATATATATATATGTATGTATATTTGATTTGTAAGAAAAGTTTAATAGAATAAATATAATGGGAAATAAAAGGAAAATATAAATCAAATAAAATGAAATAAATAATTAAAAGAAAAAAGTCTCAGATAAAAATGGAGGAATTTTGTTATCAGTGGATACACCTTTTGACAAAGGTGAGAAATTCTTCAAGGAGACAGAAAGTGATGTAGGACAGAAACTTCATTTAATAAAATCTAAAGAAAGGAAAACTAGTAAAAAATAATAAAGTGAAGAAAAATAAAACCACATACTTTTGTTAATATAGCAGATAAAGCTGTTCAAAATAATAGTAGCAATGTGCTCATGTGTGTCTCCTTATACATACATATGTAAATATATATGAAATGAATGATGGAAGAGGTAGAGATGAAGAATTATGGCTAGATTTTATCGTAAAATATTAGGACTGTCAAGAATATAGTATGGTATAAATTAATGGTGACTTGCCTATAATTTAAAGTTGCAAAACTGCTATAAATCCTAAGAAAGAAAAAGACTGCAGATTTCACAAGAAAGAGGAGAAACTGAAACATGTAAATGTTCAATTGAGAGCAAGGAGCTGGGTCAAGAGAGACAAGCCTTCATTAAATAACACTTGCTGCCTGTCCAGGGCACCTGGGTTAGCACTTCCCAGAACCCACATGGTGACTCACAGCCATCTGTAACTCCCGTTCCAGTGGATCTGGTACTCTGCTCTGACATCTGTACATACATGGCATGAACATAGTACTCATACATACATGATGCAAGCAAACCCTAATGCACATAAAATAAATACATTTTAACAAAGGTGAAAAGCAGGAGACAAACCAAGTATATGTGAACAAGACCATGTAAACTTAGCACCTGGGCAACTGAGATAGGAGGTTGAGAGTTGGAGGGAAGCTTGGGCTACATTGAAAGTTTCAGGTCAGCTAGGGCTCCATAGTGAGACCATGTCTCAAAATATTTCTCCCACATGCACTCCTATCCCCCAAACCCATCAACAATAAAAATCACGTAAAACTAAAAGCAGACAAACTAAAGACCAAGAGTTAGAAGTTGAAGACAATAAGAATAAAAAAAAAAAGCCATAGACAATCCATATGAAACAAACCAGAATGGTAGCCATAATACAATTACATCAACCATTACTGTAAATCTGAGGGACCTATATTACACCTAATTAAAGGTTGAGGTTGTCAGAGTTATCATAATCGGATTATATACTCTGTCCAAAAATTGTTCTTTGAATAAAAAAGATGCATAATGATTAATATACACAAGCCATACTGACCCTGATAACAAGAGAAATGGAGCATCTATATTCCAGGTTGACCAAATGTCAGAGTAGCACAAATTTCAGGGGCAGAGAAGGAGATTTAATAATGATGGGAATGTTGATGCTTCAAAAAGATATAGTAATCCTTAATATTTATGCACCTGACAAACCAGCCTTAAAATGTGAGAGGTAAAAGTGGACTGAGTTCCACAAAGGAGATATGAATCCCTTCATAGTCAGAAATTTCAAAATCATCATAATTTCATTTCAGGAACACCAAATGTCCAGTTTAATTTTGACTCCATATATTATTCTATCATGGTTTATCCTATGTAAGAATTAGTGCCTTTAGAATTGCAATGTGCACCGGGCGTCGGTGACTCACGCCTTTAATCCCAGCCCTCAGGAGGCAGAGGCAGGCGGATCTCTGTAGGTTCGAGGCCAGCCCGGTCTCCAGAGCAAGTGCCAGGACAGCCACGGTAGTTGCCCAGAGAAACCCTGACTTGCAAAACTAAAAACAACAACAACAACAACAAAAGAATTGCAATGTGCAATGAAAAGCAGACAATATATGTACAGTTTTGTGAGTTGGATACATATATGCATAGAGGTATAAAAATTCCCATCACCTAGGAGGTGTCCTTGCATCAGTATCAGTTCAGTACTTCACCCTCTGCTGTTCTGATCTGCTGATCATCAAATTTGCCTGTTCATGAATGTATTATTATTAATTCAATTGAGCATGTAATCTTTGGTGTTTTGTTTCATTTGCTTCACAGCATTAGTGAATGCCTTGGTGACTCAGTTCCAAGGGCTTAAGTGCCCAAGGCCAGCATTCATTTAGCACATACCCACTGTGTACTCAAATATCCTACCCTTCATGTGTACATGGACATCATGAGAACAACTTCTCTTGTAAAAGATGTCAATCCTATCTAATCAGCACACACCACATATGAGTCCATTTAAAGTTGGTTATTTTCTAAGAGTCATACCTCAGGTTGCAACAACATTAGGCTAGGCTATCTATAACATATAGGTTTTCTGGGGCCAGAGCTCAGTTGAAGTCAATGGAGATCATTCTTATTCTTACATACTTTGCTACTTTACTTCTACTTTTTTTTTTTCGAGACAGGGTTTCTCTGTGGCTTTGGAGGCTATCTTGTAGACCAGGCTGGCCTCGAACTCACAGAGATCCGCCTGCCTCTGCCTCCCGAGGGCTGGGATTAAAGGCGTGCGTCACCAATGCCTGGCTTACTTCTACTTCTTATTGTAGACTAGTATCCTACTGTATGAATATACCCCAGCTGCTGATAGGCTCACTAAGTGATTGGCACTTGGATGGTTTTCTACTGAGATTATTTTCAAGAGTTCATTTTTTGACACTGTACAGTTGTAGAAACAAGTTTTATTTCCCCTGGAAATCTGCAGGGAATTTTAGACCTCAAGGAAAGTACGTATTCAACTATATAAGAGACTGTCCAGACATGTTCTTTAAACACTTCTCAGCAATGCTTGAGAGAACTGATTGCTCCATACTTAAGGGTATTTACTGTTTGTTCTTTAACTTTAGCCTGTCTAGCTGGTGAGATGTGGTGCCTTGTGCTTTAAATCATATTTCATGGGTGGCTAATAATGTTGGGACATTCCTTGTACATTTCTTACACATTTGTCTATTTTGATTGTCAAGATTTGCCTATTTTTCTTAGGCTTGTTGTCCTATTACAAAATTCATTTGTTTTGTGTTGGTTCTGTGTATTTTCTGGGTGTAGGTTTTGCCAGCTATGTTGTCAGTATTGGCTCCTGGCTACAGAATGGCAAGCCTTCAACATCTTTTTTTTTTCTTTTTAATTACTTTTTGAGAAGAAATTCATAATTTTAATGAGTTCCAGTTTGTCAATTTTTTATTTTCTTCCTAGTAAATTTTGTTATCTCTAAGAAAGTTTTACATAGACCAATATTATGCATTCTACACTTTATTTTAAAAGTTTAAAAATCTGCTTTTATAATTGGGGCTCATATTCATATGAAAGTCATTTTTAGTGGCATGGAGTAGATATGAGCTCATTTATATTTGTCATTATTCTTACCCAGAAATATTTTAAAATTATTTTCTTCCTCTCTCAAACCACCTTAACTAAAAGCTATTTGGCCATATAAACGTGTTGGTTTTTTTCTGGCCCCATCACACCTCACTGATGTGTCCTCACATCATTTTTTTTAGCTGTAAGGTACATCTGGACACCAGATACTATAATTGCATCCATATTTGTCTTTCTTGCTTTATTTTTATTATTTTTGTCAGTAGAGATTATTATTTCCATACACACACATACATACATACACACACATACACATGCACACATACACACATAGACACACACACACACACACACACACACACACACACACACACACACACACACACACACAGAGTCTCAGTACATAAATCAGACTGGTGAAAATTGCAGTCCTCCTTCCTCAGCCTTCTGAGTGATGGTTTACAGGACCAGTTTGTTTTCATTTAATATGATAGAAATACATTTCTTTCTATAAAACTCTGTTTACTTTCTTTGAGTCATTATTTTGGTTATTTCCTTATCATTGTGTGTTATTGGTCTGTGACTATTCATCTTGGAATGTTGTTTGTTCTTGTTTGTTTGTCTCCCTTTGATATTTGTCTCCTGTGTTATGAAGAAATACTTGATTTCAATTTCCAATGTTTGCCCAGGCAACATAGCTAGATATTCAACTCAGAAAAGAAAAGAGAAATGGAGAAAAGGAGAGGCAAGGAGGGAAGGGAAAGGAACAAAGAATATTAAGATTTTAGGGGTAGTACAAGATCAACAATGAACGTGTACAAATGTATATTCTTAGAGCACTCTCTATATATACTCTCTGTCTCTCTCTGTCTCTGTCTCTGTCTCTCTCTCTCTCTCTCTCTCTCTATATATATATATATATATATATATATATATATATATATATATCAGTCTCTGTCTCTCTCAGCTAAAAGCATTTTTTGTGTGTGTGGGAGAGTAACCCTTCTCCCATTTTCAATTTCTCTTGTCAAAACAGAAATAAAGTAGCGCCAAGTTAGTCTGGTCCTCTTTTGCTAGACAAATAGAAACATAGTCTCCCTCTTCACCTGCAAAACATGCCTTTAACTCAGCTACCAAGATATAGGACTCAGATGCTATCACAGCAGAGTCAATGCTATTTTAGAAGGTTTCAGGTCATAAATGTCAAAAGTTCAGAAAGGGAAGGGAAGATAAGGGTATCTGGGCAGGGTAACCTTGGGCAGGAAAACACACACACACACACACACACACACACACACACACACACACACACACAGTCTTTCCTTCACTTATTCTCTCTCCCTCCCTCTCTCCTATCTCCCTCCTCCCTCTCTCTCTCCCTCCCAGACACACGCACACATACAAACACATGTTTACATATATTGTAGAATGCTGATTCTATGCTGAGAGAGTTATAGAATATTGTGTAATGTGAAAGGGGTGCAGCATAGAAAGCTCTGGAAGCAATTGAGTTCTCTAAGCCCACATCTCAAGGCTAAATCTCCCATTCTCAACATAAGGTGAGATCCTCACAGGGCCTGTGGTCTGTAGGTCCACACCACAGATGCCTTTTTTTCCATGATACAGAGCTGCCAGTGATCATGAATATAAATAATGGAGGCAAATGACCTTGTGATGATATATTATTTATGATTTAATAAAGCCTGCCTGAGAGTTCAGAATGCAAAACAAGCCACAAGTTATAGAGGCAAGGCAGTGCTGGTACACACCTTTAATACCAGGTCTCAGGGGACAGAGGCAAATGGATCTCTGTTTGTCCAAGACCACCCTGGGCTACACGAGAGTGAATCAGTCCAAAAGAGTAACAGAGCTTACACCTTTAATCTAGGACTTGAGATCAGGCACCTTTAATTCCAGCACTGGGGAGGTGGAGAAAGGAATGTAAGGCAGGAGGAGACAGGGATTTGGGGCATTTTGCCTCTGAAGATTAACACCCATTTTGGTCTGAGGTAGAGGTAAGAGCTAGAGGCTGCCTCCTTTGCTTTTCTGATCTTCAGCTTGAACCCCAATATCTGTCACTGGGTTTCTATTATTTGTGTTACATAACCTGGCAACAAAACCCAATACAAGTAAAAGAAAATCATACCAAGATTTTTAGCTTTTGATACTTTTGAAAATAGTATGGGTATTCACATTGCTAAAAAGAATTGTGCAATCAAATTATCAGAAGAATTTGAACACGGTCTTGCTCTTTTATACTAATGGCACTGTATTTATTGCCAGGATTTGTTCTAAAGCAGCAGGGAAAATTAGCTTCATAATGTTATAAAAGTTCAGAAAGTTGTCAGCACCCATTTTAAAAATCAATTAAAAGAACAACATCAAGATGACAGAGCTGAGAAAAATATATGCAATCTAGGTGTTCCTGTGGCCTCCTCATACTCTCTCTCTCTCTCTCTCTCTCTCTCTCTCTCTCTCTCTCTCTCTCTCCCTTCCTTCCTCCCTCCCTCCCCCTTCCTCCCTCCCTTTCTTTCCACAAACTCAATTTCACACATGAAAAGGAAAAAAGCAAATAATTCACTGAAGAACCACACAAATTTTTCTTAAGCTTTATGAAACTCTATAGAGTGTGCATTTTTATTAATCCCATGTTTCTATCAACAAATCTGCAGGACCTTCCTGTTCTCAGATCCTACAGTCTGGAACAGTGGTGAAGTGTTAAACAAGGCTGTCTGTACACAGAGCTCGAGCTGTTACTGCTAACCTCATACCCCAAGTCATTCCTGAAAAGTCAATTCCATAGGCTTAATGTGAATTTTACTTTACTTCACTAATAGCATCCTACATTAGTATTTTGAAACAGTCTCTAAATGTCAGTAGTTAAAATATCCCATTGAACCCCCTATTGGTGATGCTTGGAAAAGCGGGCTTTAAAGAAATTAAAACTAAGTAGAATCTAAGATTCCATTCTAACATGGGTAAAACCACCCACATAAAAGAGGAGTTCAGCTAGATTTTTCAGGAAGGAGCTTAGTGTAAGAGTATAATAGAAATGATTAGTCTCTACTAACTCCCATCAGAGCAGCGTTGTATTCCCCACTATACTCCTCAGTGATCCTTTACTTAAAAACTTCACATCAATAAACGGGAGTGTTTATTGTTGTTACAGATATTTTTTCTTTCTGAATTCTAGAGAATATAATATTTGCAAAAGTAATATATCCACCCCAAAAGAAATTTACTTAGAAGAACATCTTAAATATTTTGGACTCCCAAAAATATACATATAGCATAGTTGTTAATGGTTTTTTGCAGAAGTTTTATTTTACAAGAACAACTGTTTTGGGGGCAACATTTAGCAAGTTTTGTGAACATTCTTTTCAGCATTCTATGTCACTTAAGGATTCTATTTGAAAATGACTAAACATGTGGCTAGGCATATTTTGACATAGAAATATCTGAACAGATTCATTTAGCTATGAAACCAGATTTGAAGAAATCAGAAGAATTACAACATGTTTTTAATAAGCTTTGATTGTGATGTTAAACAAATGCTAAATTAATTACAATTCATTTGTATTAACTAATAAAAATATAACAAAGTTGTGACTCAGTGTGATTTTCTAATGAGTCTCATATAAAGCAAAAAGTTCAAATTCAAATTACATGAAAATAATTATCATGGATGAACAACTCATCTTGAAATATAACATGATCCATTTGTGAAATATTTGGAAAATGGAAGTTTACTTCCAAAGCAACAAAACTCTAGTAATAGTTAACACTAGTATGGAATCTGGTTGATTTTTATCATTAAACAAATTAATACAGAACCAAAATTGTTCAAATATTTTCATATTTGTCAACATAACTTGAAAGCACTATTAAATATTGCATATTTTAACAACTTTATTACTTGATCTGTGAAGAAACATAAAAACATGAATTACAGTTCTAGATTCTTTTGGGGTTTTTAAAGATTTATTTACTTTTATGTACATTGATGTTTTGCCTGCATATACGTCTGTGCCAGCGTGCCAGATCCTCTGGAACTGGAATTACAGACAGTGTGAGCTGCTGTGTAAGTGCTGGGAATTAACTTGGGTTCTCTGGAAGAGCAGCCAGTACTCCTAACTACAGTTACAGATTTCCATGCCCAGTTACAGATTTTCTAAATTTGCTCTTGCATCCCTTTTCTATTTTCTCCTACACTTTGTCTCTGCTAGTGTGGACCTCTGAATATGCACAAAATAATTCTGTTTTCCTCCTATAAATCATACATTATAGGGGGAAAATAAGTCTAGTAATCTCCTCCACATTCTAAACAAGTGTCAGGAGTCACTGCCGCTGCTTAAGTCTCTATACTTCAAGTGAAAGAAGCTGTGCTCAGAGCTGGTGAATGGCAGGCTTGTTTGTGGTCACCTCTGGGGCCTCTGTGCCTTTCTCTGTATTCTTCACATAGTGCTGGGAGAAACACCAGATCTTTCTGTGAGCAGGCATTGCCCCACAGTAAAAGAAATACACATTTTCTTCTGCCTCTAGTTACATAAAATGGACACGAATTAGAGATGAGAACTTTGTTTGTGAGGAGAATTTTGTACATAAATCCATGTCTTTTTTTCCCCCAGCATTCCTGTCAGCTATGATGGAAGAGGAATGTGTCACTTTTTGAGAATATCTTGTTAACTCATACCTTGCCTGCAGGGCAGGGAGGGCACATGGTGTCACCAGCATTTTAAAACAAATAGCTAGTATCTCAGAAATCAGCAAAATATAAAAAGCAAAATAAAAAAGCAAAAATGGCAAAACTAGCAAGAGGTATGATGAAAAAGGATTTGGAATTTAGAATTGGAGCACAGCTCTTTGGCCATGTTACCTACACTACATCACACTTCACAACACCCTGAGTGAAATGCCATGGTAGACATATGAAAAACATATCAAACACTGTCATTGGTAGATGCCAAACCATTCACATTGTAGTCTAAGTAATCGACATATATTAAGCAAAAACTACACACAAATAACTGGAAACAGTTTTCTCTGAATAGTAGAATTTTCACCTGAGGTACAATCAACAGTGTAAACAATATGTCCATGTATCCAGATTTGTTTGCAAGCTATTAACTTTATTCTACTGGATCAATGTGTTTTAGTATGGAGTTACTTTACAGGCAAAGAATGCAGCACTTCTTGTCACATGCCATACAACTAATCAGAGCATCAACACTTTCAGTGCTCCAGCACAGTGAAACAGGGAGCAATACGGGCAATAAGAGAATAGCAACAGTGATAGTCAAAGCTTGTCAGCAAGACTTCTGTTTCCAGAAGTTGCTTTAAATGAGCATGGGTGACTCAGAAACCTCTGTTTCATGATCTCTGGCTGTAAGCATTGATAATTGAACCTCCTAATTTATTCTATATAACTTTTCTATTAAGTTTGTTATGATTTCGACAGATTGCCTATAATGGAATATGCTGTAGTGCAGAAGGCATTCTTACTGAGCAAAACCTGATTCATGAGCTCAATTAAAATCTAATGAACAAAATCTGGGTGTGGGGAATGCTATAGCTTTGTGTAAAAGTGGACCCTTGATTATTTGCAAGCAACCCAAAACTTGAAAATCAGCACCTGTAATCCAGACTTGCATATTTGTTCAAATTTGAACTTTTACAAATACTCAGACTCACTCTGTAAGTGGTAGATACATACTTAAGAACTAAGCCTGCTTACAGGAGAAGGCCTGTTCAGGCACCCTCTCCACTAAAGTTTGGGGTCTTAGGGTCATCTTTGTGGATTCCCAGGAATTTCCTTAATGCCAGGTTTCTTGCTTCCTCCATAGTGACTCCCTCAATCAAAATGTCTCTTTCCTTGCTCTCCCTCTGAGATTAAGACTACCTGAATTATCATCATAGAACCTTCATCCAGCCACTGATGGAAGCAGTTGCAGAGATCCACAACTAAACACTGGACTGAGGTCCCAGAGTCCAGTCCAACTGAGGGAGGAGTGATAACATGAGCAAAGGGGTCAAGACCATTTTGGGAATACCCACAGAGACAGCTGGCTTGAGCTAATGGAAGTTAGCTGACTCTGGACCGACAGAGGGGGAACCTGCATAGACCAAACTAGGTCCTTTGAATGTGGGTGACACTTGTGTGGCTTGGGCAGTCTGTTGGGCCACTGTCAGTGGGACCAGGATTTATCCCTAGCACTTGAGCAGGCTTTGTGGAGCCCATTCTCTTTGGAGGGATACCTTGCTCAGCATAGATAAAGCGGGTTGGGCCTTGGTGCTGTCTCAAAGTGATGTGCCAGACTTTGTTGACTCCCCATGGGAAGCCTTACCCTCTCTGAGAAGTGGATGGGGGGTTGGGTGGGGAGAATGTGGAGGGATCAGGAGGAGGGGAGGGAGTGGGAACTGGGATTGGTATGTAAAATGAGAAAAGATTGTTTTAAAATAAAACAAATGATAAAACAGAACTAAACCTGCCATTTGCTTTCTTACAATATCCTCCCTTATCTCTAAACTCAAGAAGATCAAATACTTTTTTTAAGTTAAATGTACAATTGCCGTTCCCCATACAAGCAGATGCATAGAGTTTGCCATAGGAAAGCATGTTCTGGAATGTGTTTTTTTTTTTTTTTTTTTTTTTTTTTTTTTTGGTTTTTCAAGACAGGGTTTCTCTGTGTAGCTTTGGAGCCTATCCTGGCACTTGCTTTGGAGTCCAGGCTGGCCTCAAACTCACAGAGATCCGCCTGCCTCTGCCTCCCCAGCGCTGGGATTAAAGGCATGCACCACAAATGCCCGGCCTAAAATGGGGTTTTAACTGAGAGAAAGAAGCGTGGCATTGAAGTCCTTGGGCAACACTGTGACTGTGCAGCATCTGCACAGGTAATGATGACATGGAAGCCATTTGAAGTTCCAGTTTAGAAGCATAGATGCCAACACAGGAGCATTCTACAGAACTTCTCTCACAGGGGAAATAGCTAGCATGTGACAGATATCTCACACAACTTGAGGATGCATTAGGTTTCCAGTTGCACTGATTGAGTTAGTGAGCTTGTAAAAATTATCAGCAGCTCTTCTATGAGGTTTGGTTAACTGTGGTGATCAGCTGCAGAATAATTAAGGGAATTTGCTAGAATAACATATATGTGAAGATAAAAGCCGACTTGAATTAAGGAAGCCTTATTTAATTTCTTCAATACTAACCTTCTGAGTATTTTAAAATATGATATATTAGAATATTCGATACTCCCTATTTGGATATTTTACCTATCATGAGCACTAATTTACATTAGCTTGCTTTTGTACTAAACTGAATGAATTGATATTTTTGAAACACCCTGTGTTTTAATATTTGAAAGTCCTCAGAACTTTTATCAAGAATCATTTTTATGAAGATATTAGTTTATTTTAAAGTGACAACTTAGCTGCTATTTTGATGTGTCAAATAATCAGTTCTGTACAGTAACAAGATCAGAGCTGCTTGTGTTGATGGTCCCTTCTATTTCTGACTGGCTTGCAGGTGTTAATCAGTGAAAGTACACATATATAAGTAAAGAATTTATGAAAGACATTAGGGCCTCTCTCTTTTAATTCTCATGCCACAGGGACGGCATCGTTTCTCATCAGATGCAATACCCCATTCTTACTTTATAAACGTAGGAAACATCTGATGGAAGAAAAACCTCCTCTTTAACCAAACACATGAGAGTGAATGTTTATCTTTCAAAAAGCTCATCATAGTGCAGAAGAATTGGCTGAAAGAGCATCATACCTTTATGGGTCCCTCTAATAAAGCCACTTTCTATTTTACTGATGAGTTCATTTATCTGGTAAGATATTCGAGCCCTAGAGACTGCATTCAGCAAGGAAGTCAACTCTAGTTAATCTTAATTATCTTAAAACAAGTAAAATATATTTGTGACAACCTCGTTTATTTGGGGCAATGTAGAGTTTACTTTAATTTTAAATCTGTACAGCCCTGAGCTAAGGCCAGAAAATATAGCTATGATTAATAGTTTTAGTATCTATGGACTATGATTTTTAGATAGTTCCTTCAGCAACAAACCTAAGGAAGATTAAAATTTTTAAAAAAGATTTATTTATTTATCAAGTATACAGTGCATGCCAGAAGAGAAACCAGATCCCATTACAGATGTGAGCATATTGTGAGCCACCATGTGGTTGCTGGGAATTGAACTCAGTAACTCTGGAAGAACAGTCAGTGCTCTTAACCCCTGAGCCATCTCTCCAGTCCCAGACTAAAATATTTTATAAGTAATAGTTCAAACAAAAGTGTGTAATAAAATGGTTGTGCCTTTTAATTCTAGTTTTTAAAATGGGTATAAATCGGTATAAACTATGTAGAAAACAATCAAACAAAATTACTGTTACAGTTATAACATGACATTAAAATTGTGTAACATAGGGGAAATGGAATGATGTTCATACAGCTAAATGTCCTTCAATACTTCCTTAAGTTCCCCTTGATAAAGGAATAGAACCTGCAGAGGCTTTGGGGAACTTGTCTGGTCTCACATCATTTAGCACGTTTAGGAGATGTGATAAGTTTCTGTAAAGAGTCTCTGTTCATTCTGATTATTATGTGCCAGTATAATCACCAAAATAATTGAGAGTGTCTTACATTTATGATTGAAAACTTCATCATTTGAGGTGAGTTGGAAGAGGTTTTAAATCTACATTTTGTATATCTAGAGCCACATTCAGACACACCCAAAATTGGTATCTCTTTAAAAGTCCAAGTGCAGATACTTAATTCACTGATAGATGATATTAATTCATAAGGAGTTATTTTATACTAAGAGTTTATAAGTAGAGTTTAAAGTAGTATGGGAGAAATTAACATAAAAATGGATCCTAAAATATATTTTCACATGCATAACAGATTTACAAAATAAATCCACAGACATGTAATTAAACAACTGTGAATATGTAATCAGCATATATTAGCAACACTACATTTCAATAAAGACAACAAGAACAATTAGTTTTATTTATATCTGCTACTTTCACTGAAAGATTTCCTCCTTAAGCCAACCAATTTTATTTATGGGTAATTCATTTTTATATTAATATTGGCTAAAACTATATATTTTACTTTTCAATTCACATTTACAGATAACTTCCCATGCATGATACATTTTTAGCTAGTTTTGTCAAGGCATAGATAATGATAAATTAAACCCTTAAAAACACAGTTACAGAAAACTCATTCTACAGCATATGGAAGATTCCCAAAAAGTAAACACCAATATCTGTTACATTTGAACAATGATTCTATGTGCTAAATTTTGATTTTACATAAACTTTCAGCATTTGTGTTTTCTTCAGATCTGTGCAATCACATATTTCCCTGGAATCATTTTCCAAACCAGGGAAATTGCATGTGGCATTACTGAAGGCTAGTGCTGTGTGCTTGAACATCACATGCTATCACAAGGATCTCTCATCACTCAGAGAGTGAGCTGTGTAAGACCACACAGTGAAATCTTCCACTAGTCTTTACCTTTAAAGCAGGTCAGAACACAGGCTAAATAACTAAAGTGAGAAGATGAATTCATGAGAGCCAGTTGTTAATGTCTTATCAAGAAGGAGACTCCCCAACCCAACCCTCTAGTCTTCAGCTTAGAAAGCTAGAAATTTCTGAACAGAACAGGGGAAGTCTAGAGACAATCAGTATGGAGTGTATATTTGATCCCCCTGAGAGTCCCTTGCTCATCTCTTCCACTGTCAGTGACCAGCAGGGGAGCCATTTACAGGCAGTCCCAAAGAACCAATACCTATGTGAGCAAAGCCCAAGGAGTCTGCTCACTTCTCAAATTTACACCTCCCTGTCCTTCAGAACTAAGAAGAGGAACCAGCTTTTTAAAAAAGCTTGCCATGACCCCTGTCCCCACCTGTGCACTAGGACTCACCACTCAATACAGCTGTGATAATACAGGTAAAGAACAAAGTAGAAGTGATGAGCTTATATTTTTTACCCAACTGCAAAATTCCTACAAACATAAAGATTATTTTGTGACCTGAGGACAAAGTCCTGTGTAGTGAATAAAAGATGGATGACAGTGCCATGGCAACATCTAGAAGCTCTTCTGCGTTCATGATTTGTAAGTGGGAAATAAGACTTAATTGTTTAAAAAGAACTGGAGCCCAACAGTATCTAATGAAAAGTATCATGATACAGTTTCCTTCATTCTAGACTGAAGGTAGCTATTAGACCATTATAAAATATCTTCAACCCTGCCATTGTTGACTGAATAACAACTTTGCAACTGTATGGAGACCTATAATTTATTATAGAACTTTACTGCCATCAATACTTAATTCCTAGAAATATGGTCTAGAATTTTAAATAAATTACTTTTCTGCACATATATATTCTATATGTAATTACATTATTTAGTCACTTTTAAGTTTAAGTACAATGGTATGCTCTTATAAAAGCATATACAAATTGTTTTAATTAATTCTCTATAGAAAAGTTAGTAGCAATCAATTTAAAACACACCATTTTACATTTGAATTATTTCCAAAGAAAACTTCATGTTCTTCTTCTGTAAAAATGTTTTCCAGCCAGGCATGGTGGTGGCACATGCCTTTAATCCCAGCACTCTGAAGGTAGAGGCAGGTGGATCTCTAGTTCCAGGCCAGCCTGGTCTACATGGCAAGTTCCAAGACAGGCCAGCTGGAACTGCACAGAAAAACCTTTGGAACAGGATCACATACTTAAATCACACACACACACACACACACACACACACACACACACACACACACACACACACAAAACTCCAAAAAGGAAACTGGATCTACAACATGAATGAAGTTTTGTGAAGGTCAGTCTCTGAAGATATTGAAATCTATGTGAAGCTTTCTATCATTTATGAAAGACATCAAACATTAATGCACTGTCAACATCATTCAGTTTTATGATATTTTTCTAAAGTAATCTTACAATCACAGGAGCTTGTTAGGAAGAGAATGTATTTTGTAGACAATAGGTGTAATCAAGAAAATGAAACAGATTTGCATCTTATCACAATTGCACACAGAATAAAGCTTGATGAAGTCGAGTATAGAGTGCTATGGACACAAAGCACATGGTATAGTCTAGGGAGTATTTCACATGCTTCCATGGGTTCAGCTTAGTTCTTACATGCAATTTCGTAAAGGTCTAATGGAAATGAAGTGTATGGTAAAGAGCCCCCTTTGCCTTAAACAAAACTATTCAAAACATTTCAAAATCCCTCAATTCCTGCAATGCCACAAAAGAGGAGAAAGAGAAATTATTAATTTTTAAAATTACCCAGCAACTCCATTGCATCATCTTCATTGTCAATGTCGTCTTCTATTGCAGATGGCGTGGGGCTATGGATGGACTCAAAGGAGTCCTGGGAAAGCATAGCAGCCAGAAGTTTCTTGTGCTGCTGCTGCTGCTGTTTTAATCCTTTAGTCTTGGGCTCCATCTTTAAGCTGAAAAAACATTGATGCGTTAGCTGTGGCTGGTAGTGAAAATCTACTAAACTAGCGTTCTCCTTCCACTACTGTGTCACATAAACACATCGCGCGCGTTACTTGCTTTCCCCCAGGATAACGAAACAGCAAGTTTCTGAGACATCCCTTGGTACTCAATCAATTCTTCCCCCAGGGTGGAGATGCAAACTCTTGCCCTCACAGCAGGAAGTGCTTGACTGCTACCACTTGACTCACACTCATATTTAATCGCTTTTCTGATCCTGCAGGAGCTAGAAAGTCTGAATTAGTCCCAGATTTCTACAACAAGTGTATGTCAAGTAAGACACAAGTGTTGGAGTGTTGTTGGCATTTTGTCTTATTCATTTTAACCAAAACTAGTGAGGATATCCTACTTATTACGCTCACAGTCTCTCTTCCTTCCTTCATCTTTCCTGATGTTCCAGGACTCCCTTTGTCACTTCCTCTGTGGGAAGAACTTCATTCACTCTTACCTTATGGGAACTTCTGTTGGACAGTTTCACTAGACTTACGGTCCACAGCTATTTACTTTTGGTGCTTCCCTTTGTTCTCATATTCTTAGACGAAAAATCTGTTGCCATTCTAATGATTGTTCTCCTTCAGGCAGCTTGATATCTATCTCTGCCTGCCTTGCAGATTTCCTATGTGGAGCATCAGAGATGCCTCGGCAGTGAAGAACACTGGCTGCTCTTACAGAGGAGCATGGTTCAGTTCCCAGCATCCATATGACAGCTCACAAGTTCTGGCAGCTTCTTCAGCCCTCTCTCTATGGGCATCAGACACACACATGAGGCATGGATACACAGGTAACAGGAAAATAACAACTTTTGCTTTAAAATATTCCTTCATTGATGCTGGTTTCTAAACATTTACTTAAGATGCACCTTTGTGAAAATGCCTTGAGATTATCCCACCTGCCTTTTCTCAGTTTCTAGCTGTTCAGTAAGTTCTCAACTGTTATTCCTAATTCTATTCTAACCTACCCATTCCAACCTATCCAGTTCTCTTTTCTTCTTGGAACTTGATAAGATTTTCAGACCTTTTCTTAATTTTCCTCAGGTCCCTGAAGCTGTGTCCAATATATGTGTGAGTGTCTGGAGGGCGTGTCTAGGCAACACATGTCTGATGGTGCACACAGAAGCCAGAAGAGGGCACTGTTTCCCCTGAATCTTGAGGCACAGGCGGCTGTGGCCAGGCTGATGTGAGAAATGAGGCAGGTACCCCACAAGAGCAGACCCCTATCATATTTTCTTTTCAGTCTATTTCCTCTCAGTTATTCAGAACAGGCCAATTCAAAAGATCTTCTCTGCAGTCTCTAATAACATAGTTTATGATGTCTGCTCTTTCACCAGGTTTACACTATTTTTGTTTTTGTGAATTCTTCTGTCAGTGCTATAATTTTCAATGCATTTCTATTACTGTGTTTACTATTATTGTTTTGTATGTTTATCTATTACCAAGGACTTTGAAATTACTTATGAAAGCATTTTTTGTGGTGACTGCTTTAATTCCTTTGCAGGTAATTCTATCACCTGGCTTACCTCAGGCAGACATCAATTAACTTTCAGTATTCAGGCTGTGTTTATTATGGTTTTGGGTATGAATGGTATTTTATAAAACTGTGTCCTGTATGATTTGGCTGTTACATCAGGCCTTTGTGTGCCCTATGCAACGCTTGTAACTTATAAGGCAGTCAGCCTGTGTCACTAAAGTAGTTTAAAAACCAACGACAATTTAATTGTCAGAGCCCTTGCTATGTGGTTTTATCTGCTTTTTTTCTTTATATCTAGTGTTGCTGTAGCTCCTGCTGGTCCCTCCTGGTGTCCAAAGAGGGATTTGCCCAGGTGGTTAAACTGATGCTGCTAGAAAAATGAACAAAGCGTCAGACTTTGGGCACACAGCAGCTTTCCTGTGCCCAAGCTATGTTGTCAAAGGTCCCCCTCAGTGATGTCTGAAATACCATCATACATATATGCAGATGAGAAAGGTCTAGGAGAGGGAACTGTGTAATGAACAAAAGAGGTTGAGCATTGTGCTAGGTTAGTGAAGATGAGGATCTACGACCAAATGGGGAACTTCAGGTAGTACACACACACACACACACACACACACACACACACACACACACACACACACACACACACCGCCACAGAAGAGCACAGGGCTTGAACACAGAAAAACCAGGAACCAAGAAATACAGTTTCTTTTTTTTTTTTTTCATTAAGTAAGATAGATGCAGCTTCATCACTTCAGAACAAAACTGAGGACAAGGGGTGGATATTTGGGGATAGAAGAAATGATATAATGCTATAATTAAGAAGAATACATTTATGAACAGAGCAGATGTAAGTAGAGCTTTATTGGCAAGACCAGTGTATCTGGGGTTTGAGAAGTCATGGCTCAGACATGGCCACTGTGATAAGTATTCTCCAAATTTTGCTAATCCCATCTAAGAACAGAAAGCTGAATTTCCACAAGGTAGAACTTTGTCAAGAACAGAAGAGCTCCTCTCTCTCTCTCTCTCTCTCTCTCTCTCTCTCTCTCTCTCTCTCTCTCTCTCCCACCATCCCTCCCTCTGTCTCCATCTCTGTCTCTGTCTCTGTCTCTGTCTCTCCAGTATCTTGCCTATCTGATTCCTGCTATGATGACCACGGACACCTCTAAAACTATAAGCAAGTCCCCATTTAAATGCTTAGGCACACACACACACACACACACACACACACACACACACACACACACACACGCACACTGTAGGAAAGGGGAGCTGAGGCTGCATCCAAGGGACTGGTCTCAGTGATGTGTTTTGACAGAACTAAATACAAAGAATGAGGAAGAGTGTGAATGAGAAGCAAATGGTGCACTTTGGGTCTAGTTGGGTACCACAGGGAATGAAATAGCAGGCTGGGGGTAAAGTACCTGAAATAATATTAAGATTCCTGGTAATGATGATAAGACTTAAGAAATTATAGAGGGCGGGGGATCGGGTGAAAAGTGAGAATTAAAAACTAGTGAGAAAAGAAAGGAAATGAGAAGTTAGGTTTGCAGAAGAACTACTTACTATGTTTCATCAAGACAGGCAGAAGGCATAGAAAAGATGTGTTCCAGAGAAGAATGACATGAGGGTAATTGTTGTTATGAGAAGACATTGGGTACATGTAAAGGGTATGAAAAGTGTGATTTATGGGATTCCCAAGTCATGTTTGGAAGACAGATGTACTATGGAAAAAGAAAAAAAGAGGATTGTTGTAGGGAGAAGACAATGGGCAAGGCTTATAGGCAGATGTCACATCTTCTTTTTTTCTAGCACTATAGCCTAAGAACAGAGGAGTGGAAAGAACGCTGTACTGCAGGCATCCAGGAAGTGCAGAGTGGTGGGTGGGATAAGAAGAAAGAATGGGTGGATCTTCATAAGAACCCTGGAGGATCTTCAGGCATTCGCCCTCTTCCTAAGAACACTGGAGGTTCCATACACACTCACTTTCTTCCTAAGAATACTGGCAGTTCTGCACACACCCACTCTCTTCCTAATACTGGAGGTTATGCACACACTCACCCTATTCCTAAGAATACTGGCAGTTCTGCACACACTCTTTCTAAGAACACTGGAGGTTCCACACACACACACACACACACACACTCTTCCTAAGAATATTGGAATTTATTCACACACTCACCCTCTTCCTAAGAAAACTGGAGGTTCTGCCGAAAGCCACTGAGAGTTTACAGCAGGTGACAGCTGGTATTCAACAAGTCAACCCACCAGAAGAATAACTCTCTGATGGGGAGCCCCATTTGGAAAAGACTGTAGGGTCACTGACTGTGAAACCATTTATTTCTGTTTATAATTTTTCTCATGTTTCACTACATTCTTTGCCCCAAAACAGCTATGGGTAGCTTCCTCCACCACTTGTATGCTGCTCACACACACACACACACACACACACACACACACACACTATATATATATATATATATATATATATATATATATATATATATATATATTAGGATAGTTTTCATTACTCAGCCACAAAGACAGCCTTTTACACATTTAGCTGATTTTAGACTTTAAAGCAAATTCAAAATATATTGTTTGCCCCTGGTTATGAATATACAAGGACAATGTGATTTTTGATCAATCAATGTCAGGCATGAAGCATCTTTGGTAAACATAACCCCTGGAGCAACTGAATTTCTGCACATACTCCTAATCACTCAAGGTCCAACCAACTAACTGTTTAGTGTTGAAGTCCTGAATTTTGATGTCACTCTCTGTCTGGGAATGCTGATTACTCAGAGCTACATGCTTACTTTACTCACCATGACTGTTCAGTGTGACCTCCCTAGCCCGAGAGAAAGAAATGATATGGTTCTATTTCTTATTGTTTACTCAAGAAGTTCTGTGTGACCCTGAAAATGTGATTCATATTTGTCCAGATGCTTTGTTGTAAGAGGAGAAGTGAGATGGAGAGAGAAGTGTGAAAGATGGAGAAAGAAGTGCAATAGACGTAGAAGGAAGTGAGTGAATGAGTGAATGAATGAGAGAGTTGTGTGGATGTGAGAGTAGTGTGTGAGTGTGTGAGTGAGTGAATTAATGATGTAAAAGAGAGATTTAGCAGATATGTGAAGAAATGTAACAAGATATAGAGGAGTGTGTATAGAAGTGTGTGGAGAAAAGAGATATAGCTGAATGTAAAAAGTTTTAACTGTGTAGAGAGATTGTCAAGAAAAAACAGATGAGGTTACCATCAGGAAAGCGTGTGCTATTCCCTATTTCTTAAGTTACCATCAGAACACATGAGACCCTCAGATTGAGAAGCATTTTCTTCCGAGTCCCGATACACTGGAGGCATTCTTCCTGCAACCCTGGGTGCAGTCCTGAGAGCTGGTCTCATCCTAGGAGCAATGGAGGTTCTGCAAGCATTCACCCGAGCCTCTTCTTTCTCAGTTCTAAAGCTAAAATCCTTGGGGCTTGTGGGATTTCTAGAATCCCTTTCCAAAGAACGGATGAATAGCAAAACCTTGAAGAGGACAACATTTGGTGAAAGACAGGCTGGTACAGCCACTTCTCAACTCTTCAGTCTGGGGCCAGGATAAACTGCTATTGGACTTGGAAACCTCTTTCTGATATAGGGATGAAGATGGTAATAATAGTAACAGTTCCATGAGGATGAAGTGGTTTAATACTGGCAAAGCACACAACAATATTCAATAGTCTTCTATCAATTCCATGTCTTCAGGCGTGGCAGTAGGTACGTGCACCAACTGATCCATCATGCATATCCAAAATTTTTTATCTTCAAATGCCCATAAATTGTGAACTATGGTGTTATCTCTGTCACATGGTTTATGGATTTTCCAAGTCCAGAAAAACCCACACCTAACCACCTTTGTTTTTGAAGTTTGTATATGAATCCATTTTCTTATTCTTTATCATGACTTACTTTCCTGGCAGCACATAGTATGACTTGAATTTATGGCTTTCATGTACATAATCAGCTGTTGACTGTCTTTCTATGGAAGGCAACAATTCCAGGCTTTGTGCATTGAACATCAAAATCAATCTGAACTGTAAGAAAGGAAAACTAAATAGAAAGAGAATTTAGCTTTACTATTTAAAGTTTAATTCCAAGTTGTAAGATTTCTATTGATTTCACTAATATTTACATTCTAATAAAACTCTCATTTAACAAAGCCAGTTTCCTGCATCTAGAATATTTACAGAGTTTATTCTTGTTTTAATTAGATGGCTCAGCTTTAAAAGAATTGATTATGTTTTCAAGGCTTGATGAACCTGTTTACTAATTCTCCATTAAGGTCTATCAACTCATTTTAAGAAAGTTGTCAAACAAGTATTGCAACTCCTAATTAGGATGACTTAATATAAGATTATATAGTCTCATTAAACTCAGTTTTACACTCACATAATATATGTGTGATTATGCTGACTCTAAGAATAATTTTGGTTTGCATTTTCCTGATGGCTAAAAATGTTGAACATTTCTTTTAGGGTTTCTCTGGCATTTGAGATTCTTTGGTTGAGAATTGTCTGTTTAGGTTTAAACAACATTTCTTAATTGGATTATTTGGTTTGTTGATATCTAGTTTTTTGAGTTCTTTCTATATTTTGTATATCAGCCCTCTGTCATATGTGGGATTGGTGAAGATCTTTCCCATTCTGTAGGCGGCCATTTTATCCTACTGACATTTTATCCTTGCCTTACAGAAGCTTTTTTATTTCATGAGGTCCCATTTGTTAATTGTTGATCTTAGTGGCGGCACTATTGGTGTTCTATTCAGAAAGTTGTCTTCTGTGCCAATGTGTTCAGGCTATTCCCCACTTTCTCTTCTATCAGGCTCAGTGTTACTGGATTTAAGTTGAGGTCTTTGATCTACTTGGACTTGAGTTTTGTGCATGGTGATGGACATGGATTTATTTGCATTCTTCTAATGCCAGCATCGGTTATAACAGCACCATTTTCTGAAGATAGTCTCCTTTTTGGCTTCTTTGTAAAATATTTGGTGTCAATAGGTATATGGATTTGTCTGGGTCTTTGATTTGGTTCCATTGATCCACCTGTCTGTTTTTTATGCCTATATCATGCTGTCTTTATTACTATAGCTATAAGATTCCATCTTACACCTGTCAGAATAGCTAAGATCAAAAACACAAATGACAGCTTATTGTGTAGAGGATGTGGAGCAAGGGGAACAGTCCTCCATCACTGGTGGGAATGCAAACTTATACAGCCACCTTGGAAATCAATATGGTGATTTCTCAGAAACTTGGGAATCAGTCTACCACAAGATCCAGGTATACCATTTTTGGGGCACATACCCAAAGGATGCTTAATCATACCACAAGGACACTTGCTCAATTATGTTCATAGAAGCTTTATTTGTAATAGCTAGAACATGAAAACAACCTATATTCCCCTTGACTAAAGAATGAATAAAGAAAAGATATTACTTTTACACAGTAGAGTGTTACTCAGCTGTTAAAAACAATGACACAAGGAAATTTGAAGGCAGATGGATGAAACTAGAAAACAAAATTTTAGTGAGGTAACTTAAACTCAGAAAGACAAACATGGTACATACTCACTCATAAGTGGATATTAGCTTCAAAGTAAAGGATAGCTAGGCTACAATCCACAGACAATGGAGACTAGGTAACAAGGAGGTCCCAAGGTGGGGCACACAGATCTCCCCGAGAAAGAAAAATAGAAGGAATCTCCTTGTAGACTGGGGATGAGTGGGGTTGGAAACTTGAGGCATCAGGTTGAGGATGGAGGGAGGGTGAGAGTACTAAAAGAGTACTAAAAGAGACTACCGGAAGGGGAAGCATTTCAGAGTCAAGAAGAAACATGATGCAAGGGAAAATACCAAAAATCTACCAGGATGACCCCAGCTAAGACTCCTAGCAATAGTAGATATGTAGCCTGAAATGGCCATCTCCTGTAATCAGATTAGTGACTACTCTAATTGTCAGAGAGTCTTCATCCAGTAACCCATGGAAACAGAGCAAAGCCCCACAAGAAAACATTGGATTGAGTTCAGGGAAGCCTATTGAAGAGAGGAAGGAAGAACTGTAGGAGACAGAGAGGTCAAGGACATCACAAGAAAACCCACAGAAACAACTAACCTAGTTCATGGGAACTCATAGAGTCTGAACCGACAGCCAGGGAGCCTGTGTGGATCAAGCTAACCCCATACATACATTTGCATAGCTTGATCTACTTATGGGTCTCCTAACAATGGAAGCAGGAGTTGTCCCTAACACCTTTATATAATGTATTTGAGCTGCATAAAGAAAATAGTTTTAAAAGGAAGTTTAATGTATTTATTTTTATTTTATGTACACTGGTGTTTTGCTATTGGTGTCAGGTCCCCTGGAACTAAAGTTACAGACAGTTGTGAGCTTCTATGTGTGTTCTGGAAATTCAACCTGGGTTGTCTGGAAGCATAGCTGATGCTCTTAACCACTGAGCCATCTCTCCAGCCCCATAAAGAAAATAGTTAAGGAATGTTGTTTCTAATAAAAGCTCCAAGACAGTATTTTAGGTAAGTTTCTGTCCATAAGACTTTCAAGGTTTGGTTTGTCATTGGCTTAATTCTCTAGTCTAGTGGTGAAGGCCTAGTTAGTTATGTATCTGTTATTTATCATAAAATAAAAAGTTGTCCCAGCTATCAGTCTGGGGACCAAGAGCTCTCCCTTGTTCAGGTCAGCTGTTTCTTTGGGTTTCACCAGCCTGGTGTGGACCCCTTTGCTCATCAGTCCTCCTTGTCTTCAACTGGATTCCAGGTCAGTTCAAGGTTTAGCTGTGGGTGTCTCCTTCTACTTCCACCAGCTGTTGGATGAAGGCTATATGATGTCATATGAATTAGTCACCAATCTCATTATCAGGAGAGGGCATTTAAGGTAGCCTCTCCTCTGTTGTTTAGATTGTTAGTTGGGGTCATCTTTGTAGCTCCCCAGACATTTCTCTTTAAACCTATAATGTCTCCCTCTACTATATTATCTCTTACCTTGCTCTCTTCTGTTGTGGGTGTCAGTGAGGTTACCTTGGAAATCTATGGGATCTCTTGTAGTGGATCAGTACTAATACCTAGCATAGGAATGGACTTTGGGAGCCTGCCCACATGGAGGGATACTCCCTGAGCCTAGTCACAAGGGGGTTGGCCTAGGCCCTATCCCAAAGAATAAGACAGACTTTGAAGACCCCCCTATGGAAGGCCTCACCCTCCCTTGGGAACAGTAAGGGTATGGGATAGGTAGGATGTTAGTTGGAGGTAAAGGGACCTGGGATTGACATGTAAAATAATTTTCTTTCTAATTAAAATAAAAAAAGTTTTTTATGTGCTGAGCATTGCAATAATGACCACTCAGACAAGATGCTTGTCTCTTTTCCTTCCTTTCTACAGGAAAGGCCAAGTTAGAGCAGGGAACTAATAACAAAAACAGACTGTCTACAGTTTTCTTGTGAATAAGCTCAATTTAGCCTGGGCCTAGTGATAGCCCACACCTCCTACACTCATGTAACAGATATTTATTGAAAATAGCTATGTGCCAGCCTTGCTGAGAAAAGAAAAAATGGATGAAATAAAGATTGAAAACAAATTTTCTGGGAGCAGTTTAGAATATCATTATGCTTAGAATCTCAGTGTATAATATTGACTGTCAAGTTATAGCATGTGTATTACTATTTGCTGACAATGGCTAATTCTGTAATTATACACTAGAACCTTGAGAATGTTCTCTTCATGATCTCTTATTCATTCAGATGCTGTGTGAGCCCCAGCACAAATCCAGGGTCCTGTTTTGAAACTGCAAATAGGAGAAATAGTTTGGAACCTGAGTTATCACTTTTTTTCTACCCGTGATTTCTATGTACATGCAATGTTTCTGAAGTAATTGGGATTTAGCCAGGACTTTGTCACCTTGTCAATCCATAAGTGACATCTCAACTCATATTTTAAATACAGAGTGCTGTGAGGCTGAGGTGGCCTTTTAGGACACAAAGACAAATATTTGAGAAAGGGTCTCATGGACTGAGCAAGGGATCCAACTAGGATTGAAAGTTACAGGGGAGTAAGAGCTCACTGAAGTGAGGAAGAAACTAGAGGCACTAACATTTGCAGTAAACAGCTCTGAATATTATTATGAATAAATGAAAGCAAGATGGAAGTTGACATTTCTCCATTTTGCATTTCAGAATTAAAGATCTACCAATGAATAAAGATAAAGATCTATTGAGTTTCATAAGCCTGGCATTAGGAACGAAATGGCCCTCATTGACAGGTGAAATTGATCTGGCATTTCCCAGAAGAGAAGTGGACTTTCAGAAATGGCTTGCTTCTCCTTTCAGGGCACTTCAACTATTTCAATAATTTAAGGTTATTTCTCATGGAAATGGAATCAATTTTCTCTAAACCTGAAGCACATAAATGAGTATTCTGAACTTTTTTTCCCTTAAGCCAAGTAGTAAGTGAGAGCCAAGCAACCTTGAAAGCTATTACATTAAAGAAAACACAATTTTCTCTCCTTGAGGGAAAAATACCTGTTGGTTGACAGTAAATTTAACATAGGGAATGCAAAGTTCCCATGGCTATGATGTGCAGAAAAAAAAGCCTTCAGTAGTGACCAGCTAATAGTAGTCTCAGGGACTCATGGCCCTGCCATCTTTTCATTCATTATTACTTAAATGCATTTATCCCTGTCTTATAACTCTTGCCTCCCATAATGATTTGCACCCCAGCTTCCTTGACTTGCCTGTTTCTGTTTGAATTTGTGTTTCTTATGGTGATATGACCCAAAACGGTAATAAAGATGAATATGCTTTATCTAACAAACATGATCTTACTTTTTCATGTTGCTGTGCCTCAGTACATGGATGCTTATGGCAGATGTCCTACCACCATTTTGGGAACCAGAGTCTGAGTAAAATGAGAGTTATATGTAAAGGTCATTGAATATGATGTCACCATAGGCTAATATATTTTAATGTTTTGTTCCCAGTTGATAGACTTTTTGGGAAGGATTAGGAGGGGTAGCCTTGGGGGGAGGTGTTTACTGGAGGTGTGTTTGAGGATTCATAAGCCCATAACCAGGCCTAATTTGGCTCTCTCCATGCCTGCTGCCTGCAGATGATGTTGTAAGTTTTTAGCTAGTGCTCTAACACCAAACCTGCCTCCTCATCTTCCTAACACATTAGATTCTCCCTTATCCAACTCCTAACCCACTGCCCAGTGTTCTAGCTGGTGTTTACTTGCAGCTTAAAATCGTGAAGTTATTTCTCCACTTGGTGTCAGAACAAAGAAATGGAGCTTACTTAAATAAGAAAGAAAAAAATCAAAACACAACCCCAGGTGTGATACCCAGAGGCAAAATCCTTGCCTGCTAGATGTCTACCCAAGTTCAAGTGCAGGACTGCCCAGAGGAGGAAAAAGGATTTCAAGAACAAAATCTAAATAACACTATCTTTTTAAAAGAATTTTTTCTACAATTGTGTTTGTCTATTTTTTTTTATCTTAGTGGATATGTGTTTGTTGATGCACTTGAGTTTTATGCTCATTTCAAACATATATGGAGGTTAGAGGACAATCTGAGGGAGTTTTTCCTTCCATCATGTAGTCCCTCAGGAGGATCAAATTCAGATTGCCAGACTGAGGCAAGCATCTTAAGACTGCCTTAAGTTTTAAACAGAGTAAATCATTACTTTTCTAATGAGTCCAATTATGTATTTTAGGACACATTATGGAATGAAAAATCTAGTTAATTTTTTATCATATGCAGTTCAACAATTTTCATTATGAAAAGAAGGTAACCGTGTACTTAGGTTTATCTCCCTTTCTTGCTCAATGACTGCTATCACAGATTCACCAAGGAGGTCCACCTCACCTTCCTGCTGGGCTCGAGCAGCTCTCTTCACTTTCCCATGGGTCATTCTTACTCCTTGGCACCGGGGGCTGCAGCATCTCAGCAGCAAGGGGATCAGCATCGTTTTCTGCTCTGCCAATCCACTCCCCAATCACGCGGGGTCTCAGAAGAGAAGAGTTAAAAGCCATTGTTTCCTGCAGGCACAAAAATAAAAAGTACCGCTTTAGATTAACTTTTCTTCTTAACAGGTAACAGGAAAATAGCATCGTCCGGTGTTTGCCTCTCTAGAACCAGAATGTCCTTTTGCTTCTCGCTCAGTTGAAGCTTTCTTTTGTGACTTAGGCTAATTCCTAGGAGTGAAATCTTGGATTTGGATTTCTGGGGCTGCATGCGTTCTCAGAAGGAAAGCATGAGGCCTGCATCCTTGGCGGAGGGAGAGAGGCTGTAAGACCCACAGTGTGCAAGGGTGTTTGTTGTGCCACAGCTGGGAAAGGCGAGTTATCGCTCTGGAAGGAATGAGCAGCAGCCAGGAGACGCAACTGTGAGGATGTGGGGTGAGAAGGATTCATTTCTCCCAGAAATACGGATGGAGAACGTGAATATATGTAACTTCCAGAAATACTTTATGTGAAAATGTCATTATAAAGAAATACCTATATGATCCAATTTTCTTTTGAAGCCTCCCTCCCTCATGTGGACATTTGATTCATAATTCACTATTCAATCACTGCTTTTAAACTAAGGCTTAGTATGTTCTAGTAACTACCTACTGTGCTGGGAAAAGTAATAGCAATAAGGAACAGCTTTTAATAATGATTTTATCTAAAAGGGGAGACTGTAGGTGATTTTAATATCTTTTCTTGGCATTTCTTTATTTTTTCAGTATTCTGTAGTCAATATGTGCTATGTGGTACATGGAATATCCTGATTTGAGAAACACATTCTGCTCAAATCTCCTTTCCTGAAAACTTTTACTATTAGGAGAATTTTGAACAATTCTTCAAAAATTCAGACCTGGTGTTCTGTGTCTTTATAATTCACAAAATAACATGCAAATGTATTGCAGAATATAATATATATAGTATTTAAATACACAGATGTAATAAAATACCATATTTAAAGCAATATGTAATAGTTTAGACATGAGCTTAAAAAAATCAAGACCATATAAAATGTGACTTAGAATAGCTTTTAATGACATTTCTCTGAGTTACAGGAAAAGGCTAGGCATTGATTAAACGTTATTAATTAACTCTATTTGCACAATGGGTCAGAATAGACACTGACTTTCATTGCTATTGGCTCACAGAACTGGTAAAAAACAAAGTCACAAATGACTGCAGGAACAGTAAATGAAAAGATTAAATAGGCCTGAAGACTTGGCAAGATTAAAATGCTGAGAATAGCAAAGATTCAAAATAACTCTTTGGTTGCTCACTGGGGAGTTAAATGAAGTGATAGACATCATGACTGTTGGAAAGTGGAACATGCAGAGGGTATAAACGGCTTGATATTTGGCAGAGAAATTTAGTGAGAAATAGCAGGCCATCAGGACAACTGGGAGAGCCACACACCGGGTCAGGACAGTTGGGAAGCCACTGTTTTATAGGATTAAAACTAGGACTTGATGACTTATCCTTTTCTGAATGCACAAAGCTCTTTCTTTGGTGATATTGGAAAAAAAAAAGATGAAGGAAACAATTACTACTTCTTTAAAAAAATTGTCATTGAAAATTCTTGAACTTAGTCCGTTCATGTGCAATATATTGAAGAAACAGATTTTTTGAGTATATTTTGTTTAGATTGAATTAAGCTCAGTAACATATTTCTGTGTATGTATCTTTCTAAAAGTGTTTTGATAAATTAAACTATTCTTAAAAGAACATAATCACACAACAACAAATAAAAATTAAATATATTTAAACACACATACACACACACACACACACACAGACAGAGAGAGAGAGAGAGAGAGAGAGAGAGAGAGAGAGAGAGAGAGAGAGAGGTGACCGTGTAGTTCTGATTGTCCTGGAACTCATGCTGTAGACCAGGACTCACAGAGCTTTGTCTGCCTGCCTCTGTTTTCCACATGCTGGGATTATAGGTATCTGCCACCAAATCCAATGAAAATGTACACTAATAACACAAAATCTCTTAAAACATTTTTAGGGTCACAGAAATATCTCACTTAAAAACCTGAAGAATAATCTTTATAAATGTAAATCCTTTAGAAACATAAAAATCACATATTCCTCTGCCTTTCCAGGACTGAGGTCCCCAAACAATAGAATCATTCCTCATTGAAAAGCACCCCACCAACCTAGCCCCTAGGTCAGAGGTGGACTTGGTTTTGCTCATTAGCAATAGTGTACACATCCAGGAAGTAGCTGTTCCACCCCATACCTACTCTTCCAGGAACATACTCTCTAAAGGCTAGCCCAGAATTACTTCAACTGCTCTTACAAGTTGGGCTCTTGCCAGGATTATCATTTTAAATGTCTTGCAAAGTCTGTCTGATGGAGACCTCATCCCCAGGTGGTCTCCTTTAAGAGAGGGGGACTGTTGGAAGAACACGGAGTCTTGGGAGTGTGCTCTTGAAGTGGATATTAGAACCTTGGTCTCCTCTCTCACTTCTGTCCCAGAATCCATGAAGGAGACAGTTCACTCCTCTAAGTACTCTCCATCCCAAAGGTCTGTCTTTCCTAGGCACAATAATGGGTCAAGTGACCATCAACTAAAATTTTCTGATCCTACAGCCAAAAGAAACAATGGACATCTAAATATTTTTTTTAAAAAATGTGAAATATCTACAGAGTTCTGAGTTATGATTAGAACAACAGAAAGTGAACAGTACCCAGTGAGAGTATAAAACAGGAAACAGAACTTTGTACTTGGTCTGTTTGATTTCCTCTTGGAGTAATAATCATCAAAGTAGCTTCAAAGTGGATATAAAAAGGATTAGTTCTGTCACTGTAAATGTTATAACAACAACAACAACAAAACCTCCAAACTTCCACTAAAACTGGTTTTGAGATAAAGTTTTTTTTTTTTTTGTGTATGTGTGCGTGTGTGTGAATGAGAGATTCTTTTAAGAGGAGAACTTTGACTCATTTTTACTATAAAGACAAAAAGTAAAGCAGTGAGAAGTATCAGAGGAGATGTTTAAGTGCTTTTATTGTTCTAATTTGGTATGAAATAGTATGGGGGTGAGTCATTGGGCGGTGAGGAGTGGAGTTTTGGATAATCAAGACAAGGGGAATGGTATGAAAATGGGAACAATGATTCTGAGGGTCTTAAGAGCTTAGGGTTTATCACAGTCAGCTTGATGAATACTGACAATAAGGGCTCTTGCCACACAGAAGCTTCACTGGCTGATGAAAAACTGGGCAATAACCAGGCACAAAATGAGATTATGGAGTAAATCCTTACACAGAATCCACTTGATCACATATTTGACTTGATCACAATCTAAAACACTTACACATTATGAACCAATTCAGTGCTCAACATCCTCAGCCATCAGGGAAATGCAGATCAAAACCACTCTGAGATACCATCTTACCCCTATCAGAATGGCTAAAATCAATAACACTAATGACAGTTTATGCTGGAGAGGCTATGGAGAAAGGGGAACACTTGTCCATTGCAGGGAGGGGTGCAAAGTTGTACAACCACTTTGGAAATCAGTATGGTGGTTTCTCAGGAAAATGAGAATGAGTCTAGCTTAAGATCCAGCAATTCCTCTCTTGGGTATATACCCAAAGAATACACATTCACACAATAAGGACATATATTCAACTATGTTCATAGCAGCATTATTTGTAATAGCCAGAACCTGGAAGCAACCTAGGTGCCCCTCAACTGAAGAATTGATAAAGGAAATGTGGTATATTTACACAATGGAGTATTACTCAGCAGAAAACAAAACAATGGAATCTTGAAATTTGCAGGCAAAAGGATGGAACCTGAAGAAATCATCCTGAGTGAGGTAACCCAGTCACAAAAAGATAAACATGGTATGTACTCACTCATATATGATTTTTACACATAGAGCAAAGGATTACCAGTCTACAGTCCATACTGCCATAGGAGCTAGGAAACAAGGAGGACCTTAAGAGAAGATTGCATAGTCCCTCGAAAAAAGGGAGGGGGAAAAGAACCTCTGAACAAAGTGGGAGCACAGGGTGTGGGTGGAGAGGAAGGAGTTGGGAAGGGGAGAATGGGAGGGGGAGGAGAACAAGATGACTGAGACAGGGGAGGAATAGAGTAGGGCAAGAAACGAGAAGCCTTGATAGAGGGAGATAGTACAGGATTGGAGAAAGGTCTGGCACAGGAGAAATGTTAGGGGATCCACAAGAATGACTCCAACTAAGAATCCAAGCAGTGGTGGAGAGGATGCCATTGATTCCCTTCCCCTATAATGAGATTGATTTATACCTTGGTTACCATTCCCAGAGCCTTCATCTAGTAGCTGTTTGAAGCAGAAACAGGCACCCATAGCTAAGCACTGAACCATACTCCTGGAATCCAGTTGTGGAGAAAGAGGAGGGATGAGCAAAGGAGCTAAGACGGTGCTTGAGAGACCCACAGAAACAGTAGACCTGAGCTAGTGAGAGAATGGAGACCCTAGTAATAAAGCTGGGGAAACAGCATTGGATAGAACCAAGCCCTCTGAATGGGGGTGCCAGCTAGGAGGTCAAGACAGTCTGTGGGATCTCTAACAGTGAAGCCAGACTTCAACCCTAGAGCACAAATGGACTTTGGGAGCCTATTCCCTATTGCAGGCCAGACACAACAAGGAGGGCCTAGACCCTCCATCAAATTATATGACAGACTTTGAAGGTCTCTGGTGGAGGACCTCACTATCCCTGGGGGTGAGTTGGGGGATGGGTTGGGGGGTTCGTTGGGAACTTGGAAGGATGGGAGGGTGAGGGAATGGGGAGATGGATATGTAAATATGAGTAGTAATTAAAGAATTTAAATTAAAAAGAAGAAATGAAGGACATATGTTCAGCACAAAGCTAAGAGCATGTCCCCCACTAGCTTTTTTTCTCCTTGGTATCTCAGCAGAGAATAGTTACATCTTGTTTTAGAACTTAATGGAATTTATTTACACACACATTTTTTTCTCTAAAACATCAAGGCATATTCACACACACACACACACACAAAAAAAAAAAAAAACTGAAACATGCTATGTTTTCCTAGTCACCCTATTAGGTCATCATATGAATAATACAAAGGAAAATCACTTTTATTGTTTGCTTCAATACATATTTACTAACATGATAAAAGCTATGGTTGTCAAGTTTCACTACTACATTTTAGCTCCTTGGTTTGCATATACTTTACATAGCATCAATTATAAATGGAATACAAGCACCCATGATGGCTCGAGTTTATACCACAGTAAGATGGTTCACTCTGGGATGTTATTTGAAAACAAACATGCCATTCTTTCTGATTTGCAATTGTTCACATTTATTCAGTACAGATCCGCTATGCCTTACTGAATGCAATTACACAAAGCAACTGGAGAAGGAAGGGACAAGGGGCAAGTTTGAAGACCAACAATAAAATGAGTAAGGTGTTGGGGTGGTCAATTATCAGAACTTAAACCCAATCCCTTAAACAATCTGCTTACAAACATTTTGCAAATAATTGAACTCTGCTCATGTACCTTTAGCATTGTGTATGCGTACAAAAGCCTGCCATCTCAGTGGCAACTTCCCTAGTCTCAGTCATGTCTAGTCCACTCCCCTATATTCATTTTGGATTTTTTAAATAGCATTTATGGCCTCCTTGTTTTTATCTATTCATATTTATTTTTTTATTGAGGCAGTGTCTCATTATAAGCTCTGGCTGTCCTGGAACTTGCTATATATGTCAGGCTGGACTCAAACTCAGAGATGCTTCTCTGCCTGCCTCTCTCTGCCTTTGGAGTGTTTGGCTTAAAAGAATGAACCACTTAACGGCCTCTTTAAATGGATCTAATTCTTTGAAATTTTATTTCATTCTCAGATGAACTTTGGCTTTCTTGTACATCTTTCATTATAATTTCTGCATGGTCAACAAATGTCCTAAAACTCTAGATAGCTAAATAACTGTTATAGTTGTTGAACACATATCTATGTTATATTTATCCATATAGTCTGAGTTTACTGAAAATACTTTATTTTCCAAATATCCAACAATACTAGACAAAATAGAATAAGATGGTTTTAAATGCAAAGTTCAGAAAAATGAGCTCCAAGAAAGGGTGGTAATATTTTACAAAGGAAAAGTCCCTGTCCAGGAAGTAAAGTGGGATCTCATAGAGCATCTGCCATTAGCCCTTTGGGAGCTGCCAAGAAACCAAAAACCTCAGATGTTAATGATCCTTAGTCATGATCCTTAATGTGGTTAATAATCCTTAATTAAGTTAATGATCCTTAGTGTGGAGGACCAATTTGAATGATCCTAATCTTTAATCATGTGACTTTTGAGTATCTCAAATAAGGGTAAAATATATTTTCCTCCACATATGATTTACATAGACCAATGGTGAGGATAGAAATTATATCAGGTTCAAGCAAGGCCTAGCCCCCAGAAGCCTTGTCTGTCCTTTGTTCTTCTGTATGTCTGTCATCGCTATGAGAAAGACATGCCTCTAATAGGTACTTTAGGGTCCTTGGGAGATACCTGACCAGCTCTGATTCGATTCAGGCAAACCCACCTTATAGAACTTGAAAGGCAAATGAGTCACTCTCCAGACAGATGAAGAGTTCAACACTAGTCCCTGGAGCAATTTCATGCAGAAACCAGCACAACTCAGCTTTATTCCAAAGAATCAAGAGAGATAAGTATGTTATTAAACCACCAAGTTACCATGAAAATTGTTACCTACAGACAACTGAGAGGTAGTATTATTAAATAAAAGATTAAGTTACTTGCTATTAGTATATATGGTGGCAGGTGGAGACTTTGAAAATGGCAAGAAAATCATAAGAAACTGAGAAAGTGGACATCAGTATTATATTGTGTTCAAATCACTTGTCACCTAACAAGACAGAAATTATATCTAATGGAATTTCAAAACTGAGTATGAAAATCTTCTGAGAAAATACTGTAATCATCATCCATTTATGTCTAATTCCATGTAAGTTGTTTCAAGAAGATGGACAGAGAAAATAACTGGCCAGTTTATAAGGCAAGTTTCAAGAAAATGTTGAGTGTGGCCAAATTTAATACCACCAGCCTTTTCAGATGTCCAAAGATCTCATAGGAATTGAAGTTCTGACCAATGTTAAACTTAAGCCCTTTATATAAATAAAGCCTGAGAGTAAAGAAATGCCAAGGATATGGCTATATGTCCCTTTATTAAAAACCTTTGAAAATTAAACAATGTTAATTAGAGGTTATATTTCATAATACCTAATGAAGAACTAGTCATTATATCCATAAAGAAGCAACCATGAAAAGAGTTGTGGATATAAATATGCCACACGGAAGGACATGGAATAAGATAAAGGTAACCATCCATTTGACATAGATAGAATGTTTGTAATATTTGGAGTGAAGTAGACTGAGATTATTTAGGATGTAAATTATAGACCCATTTTCCTGCAGTCAGGAAGCAAATGGAGAAAGTTGTTCGGTGGCATCTTTTTCTACATTCTTCTAAAGGTTGTAAGAAAAGAAGAAAACTCCTACATGGTGAAACCAAGAACTGCAAACAATCAATCAGTATTGCCAGGGATTCCAGTCCCCACCACCTGGGCACAGTTAAGGAGTCCACATCTTAGTGTGCCACCAGTTACTCCACACACAGCTCACCATTCTTTTTCCCTAATGGAAATCTTGATAAGGTTATCCCACACCAGCCCTATTATGGAGTGGAAACAAAGAAGTAAAACTGTCATCTTCACATATATTTATTTTATATGGAAAAACCAAGAAATCTCAGAGACAAGTGTATATTACCATATGGATTTCTTATAAACCGATCAAATGTCAGCTAAATTGATGAAGAGAATGTTCATGTAGTGACTCAGTAGTGTGAAGATGCCAATTCTCCCACAAACACTACAGTAACAGAAAATTGCCTATTAGGCCAATGGAACCAAGCAAAGGGTCCAGATGTACCCTGTTCAATAAATGATTCTACAAAAGGTTTTCTTACATGGAGGAAAATATATCTCAGACTTTTGCTATACTGAACAATAATTATTTTGGCTCAACTACCTATTTGTGATTAAAAAATTTGAAGAATAAACTTTTAAGACAATTATTTTAATGGTTCTGTGTGACAGTGGATTTTAAAAAAAAAGATGATATGGCAGGCATTGGTGGCGCACGCCTTTAATCCCAGCACTCAGGAGGCAGAGGCAGGTGGATCTCTGTGAGTTCGAGGCCAGCCTGATCTCCAGAGTGAGTGTCAGGATAGGCTCCAATGATACACAGAGAAACCCTGTCTCAAAACACCAAAAAATAAAATAAAAAATAAAAAGATGATATTTTAGAAAATGGTAAGTTTTCTGTTAATAGTAAACACAATTTAGAACATGATAGCAATGCTCAAAATAAAAGAACATACCTGAGAAACATGTAACACACAGAAGCCAGAATCTAGAATGTATAATAAACTCAGAGAAAAAAATAACCAGAGGCAGCAATCCTCTGTGAGTTCGAAGCCAGCCTGGTTTACAGAGTGAGTTACAGGATGGCCAGGACTGTTTCACAGAGAAACCCTGTCTTGAAAATCAAAACAAACAAGCAAATAAACAAAAACATGTAAAAAAAAAAAACTAGGTAAAAATACTAGCTGCCATTGGACCTTGTTAAACATGTTAAGATAGTCAGTTAAGTCCATGAGATTTTTTTTATTAAGATGTTGGATAGCAGAGCATGCAGGAGACAAAAGCATTATACTAACTGTTTGTAGTATAACACAAAGTGTAGTTGACACAAACAGTTATTTTTTAAAATTAGTTAAAAATTAACACTTTTTAAAAAAGAATGCTGCCCCATCTAGTGAAGATGAAAAGGTACAGGAGGCACAGGCTGTGCTGCCCAAGAGTCCTTTCTAATTCTGTAACAGAAGGATAGCACTGTTTACACAGGCAAGGAAACAGACACACCCATGGCCACAGTACCACATTTTTTTGAATAAAAAACTGAAAAAAAACCAACAACAAAAGATGTTTGGAGTAAAACACCATTTATAAAAAAAAATTAAACCATAGATGAAACACACTGTTAGAAAGATATGACAGACTTTGAGGGAGGGCCTGACCCTCCCTGGGGAGCAAGAAGGGGATGGGATAGGGGGTCTGGGAGAGGCAGGGAAGGAAGGAAGGGAGAGGGAACTGCAATTGACTTGTAAAACAAGTTTGTTTCTAATTTAAATTAAAAAAAAGAAAAGTGTATGTGACCCTGGAATAGTGAGTTGTACATGCATTTAATCCCAGCATTCAGGAGGCAGAGACTGTTGATCTCTGTGACCTTGGGGCCAGCCTGGGCTACACAGAGAATAACAGGACTACCAGAGTTATGTAGAGGGACCCTGTCTCAAAAAGAAACAAATAGCAGAGTTTGCCTACATCAAAGTCTTACTCCTGCCTACAACCACGTGGAGAGTCTTAGTCCCGCTTACACTCACCTGGAGAGGGAGAGATCCCACCTGAACCTACTGGAAGAAGTGATGGGAAGATGACAGTATAATAACACATTCAACAACAGAAAGTCAATATGACTGCATCAGAATCTAGAGATTCTACACCAGCAAGACCTGAACATCCCAGTGCAGATGAAGCAGAAGGGAACAACCTTAAAAACAACTTTATGAAGATGATAGAGACCCTCAAAGAGGAAATGAGAAAATCCCTTGAAGAAATGGAAGAAAAAAAAACAAAAAAATGCAAGAAAAAGGTAAAGACAAACCAAAAAAATAAAGAGAAATAAACAAATCTCTTAAAGAAAGCAAGAAAAGCTAAGAACATACAACCAAACAAGTGAAGGAAACAATTCAAACAGTTCAAGGCTTGCAAGCTGAAATAGAAACAATAAAGAAAACACAGAATGACAGAATGGTGGAAATAGAAAAGCTGGGTAAACAATCAGGAACTACAGATTTAAGCATAACCATCAGAATACAAGAGATGGAAGAGTAAATCTCAGGTGTTGAAGACTCACTAGAGGAAATACAGTCATCGACCAAAGAAAATATCAAGTCCAACAAATATGTAACACAAAATATCCAGGAAATATGGGACACCATGAAAAGGCCAAAACTAAGAATAATAGGTACAGAAGAAGGTGAAGAAACCCACCTCAAAGGTGCAGAAAACAAATTCAACAAAATCATAGAAGAAAACTTTCCCAACCTAAAGAAAGCCATGACTATGAAAGTACAAGAAGTTTACAGAACACCAAATGTATAGACTAAACAGCAAAAAAGTCCCCTTGTCACATAACAATCAAAACACCAAATATATAGAATAAAGAAAGAATATTAAGAGCAGCAAAGGAAAAATGGCCAAGAAACATATAAAGGCAGACCTATCAGAATTACACCTGACTTCTCAATGGAAACTCTGAAAGACAGAAGTTCTTGGATAGATGTTCTACAAACGCTAAGAGGCCTAGGATGCCAGCCCAGACTACTATTCCCAGCAAAGCTTTCTATCACTATAGATGGAGAAATCAAGACATTTCATGACAAACCCAGATTTAAACAATACATATCCACAAAACCATCCCTATAGAAAGTATTGGAAGGAAAACTCCAAGCCAAGAAAGTTAACTACATTCACGAAAACATAGGTAATAGATAAGCCCACTTTCCAAAAACCAAAAGAAAAAAGGGCAGGGAGGGGGAAATCCACAAACAATACCACCACCACCAAATCCAAAACAAACAAGAATTAATAACCATTGGTCACATAAACAAACTGAAAAAGAAAAAAACACATGATCATCTCACTAGATACTGAAAAAACTTTTGACAAAATCCAACAACCCTTCATGATAAAGATTTTAGAGAGATCAGGGATAACAGAGCATACCTAAACATAATAAAGGCAATGTACAGTAAGCCAACAGCCAACATCAAACTAAAGAAGAGAAACTCAATGAAATTCCTCTAAAATTAGGAACAAGACAAGGTTGTGTACTCTCTCCATATCTCTTCAATACTGTACATGAAGTTCTAGCTAGAGCAATAAGATAACAAAAGGAGGTCAAGGGGATACAAATTGGAAAAGAAGAAGTCAAACTTTCACTGTTTGCAGATGTTATGATTGTTTACGTAACTGACCCAAAAATTTGACCAGGGAACTCCTACAGCTGATAAACACCTTCAGTAAAGTGGCAGTATACAAGTTTAACTTAAAAAAAAATCAGTAACCCTACTATATATAGATGATAAATGGGCTGAGAAAGAAATCAGAGAAACATCACCCTTTACAATATATACAAACAACATAAAATATCTTGGGGTAACTCTAACCAAACAGGTGAAAATCCTCTATGACAAGAACTTTGAGTCTTTACAGAAAGAAATTAAAGAAGATATCAGAAAATGGAAAGATCTACCATGCTCTTGGATAGGTAGGATCAACAGTGTAAAAATGACAATCTTACCAAAAGCAATCTACAGATTCAATGCAATCCCCATCAAAATCCCAGCACAATTCTTCACAGACTCAACTTTATATGGAAAACTAAAAAACCCAGGATAGCCAAACCAACCCTGGAGGCACAGCCAGTTGTGAGGTATATGGCTTTTTACTTGAGTACTGGGTTCTAAACTCTTATCCTCATGATTATGCATAAAATACTCTATAGTGCTGAGCCATTGCCTCAGTCCCTAGTCTCTGATTTCAGGACTCTCTGTTCTTACAGATATATACTTAAGCTTTGTTTGTAACTTAAATATAAACTTTTTCCTTGAAAGTTTTTTTCTTATTTTATCTTTACGATAAAGGGTTTTAAAGATAAAAGATAGGCAAGAACCACACTAGTAAACATGTAATAAAATATATCTTATTATTTCCCCTAATATTATTAGTTATCTGTTAAAAATTCAAACATACACCAGCACAGCACATACAACAGTTCTATGTTTTTATCTCCCTACTGCCCCTAATATCATACAATACAATACATAAGAGATTCTGGAACATGAAAGAGAAGCAGGATAAAGGATCATAGCAATTTATTTAGTTATTACAGGTTTGTTTTCTTTTATCCTTTGTGTTTGTGTGAATACCTACATGTATGTGTGTTCATGCCTTGTGTGTGCCTGGTGGCTACAGAGGTCAGAAGAGGGCATGAGATGCTCTGAAACCAGAGTTATAGGCAGTGATGAGCCATCAGGTGAGTGGCTGGGAGCTAAACCCTGGTCTTCTGCAAGAGCAGCCCATACTCTCAAATGCTGAGCAATCTCACTTTCTCTGGGTCATAACAATTAAAGTTTACCCACTATACCAGAATATCTAGAAAACTCTCCCCAAATAGTGACAAACTATGCCACAAAAGCCTAAATTTGCTTTCCTGGCGAAGAACTAGCAGAAAGTCATCTGGAGAAGAGATGATCTTATTTCTAAGGTAACATCTCCCTCTTACACTGCACATTTTGTACAGCAGCCACCCAGTGACCTCTGCTGCACTGTCAGCTGCAGTGTTGGATTCCCATGACCCACTTAGTCAGTATGAAATAATCAGCTTTTTAAGAAGGCAAGATGATACAACAGATACAACAAAACAACAGGTTTTGGAGTTAATTATAATCAAATCTGAATTTTCAAATACATTTTCCTATTTGTGCATCTTTTTAAGTTGACAAGCTGTTAGCTGTGTGTATGATGGATATCACCAGAGCCCTCTCAGGGCTGTTGCAAGTGTGAAAGTTTGTACTTTAAGGAGTTAACACAGTAGCCATCTCTCTACATACTTTTAAAAGATTTTATTGAGTATGACTGTACTGTGGATATGCACTTGGGAATACAGGTGTCCATGGAGGCCAAAGACTTTGGATCCCAGTATGAATGCTGGGGACCAAACTCTGATGATCTGGAAGATCAATAAACCTCGCTTATCTATATCTATCTATCTATCTATCTATCTATCTATCTATCTATCTATCTATTTTATTTCCATTAAGTTATCTCTCCAGCCCTATCTCTACCAGAATGTGTACATATATATTTTCCCCCATTAAAACATTATTTGTGGGACACCATGTGTGCTGGTTAGTAGTTGTTTTTATCAACTTGTTATTAGCAAGGGTCCTCTGGGAAGAAGGGACATAAATTGATAAAATTCCCCCATCAGATTGGCCTGTGAGCAAGTCTGTGGAACATTTTCTTGGTTGGTGATTAGTGTCCCAATGGTGCCACCCAGGGGAAGTGGTTCTGAGTTGTATAAGAAAGTGGGCTGAACAAGAGGAGCAAGCCAGTAAGCAGTGTTTCTTCATGGCCTCTGCATCAATTCCTGATTCCAGGTTCCTATCCTGTCTTCTTTCAGTGATGGGCTGTTACCACTCCACAAAAACAAATGAGAATCATTAGTAAAATGAAATAGATGAGATAAAACATCTTGATCGTGAGAAGAGTGGCAAAATGTTGCAAAATGTGAACTTTAAATATGATAAATATCTGTTTGATAAGCTCTGGTTAGCAATGTATCCAGTAATTCTTTACCAAATGCTTAGTTGATGTAAGTCTATATTAACAAAGGGGAGCACCAAGAGGAACAGGTTTCTACCAATAAAATGGTTACTAATTGAGTGATTACTTTGCCCAAGGAAATGCTGAGAGCTACTGGCTGAGTCCACTGCAGAGGCTGTCAACATGGACTCCTGGAACGACTGCCTGAAGGTTTGAGTTCTAGTTTTCTTTCTTGGTGTGTAATCAAAGGAGAGAAAACGTTACGATTCCCTGAAATTTCATCTCTTACACTGATAAGAATTCAGAACCCAAAGCATGACATAAGTGCTAAGAATGAAAACTCCAGAAGTAAAGTGCCCTGCTCTTAGAGGATCAGTATTTATCCCTAGCACACTTTGGGAGCCCATTCCACATGGAGGGATACTCTCTCAGTCTAGACACACGGAGGAGGGCCTAGACTCTGCTCCAAATGATATGACAGACTTGAAGATCACCCATGAAGGGCCTCACCCTCCCTGGGGAGCAGAGGGGGGATGGATGGAGGTTAGTGGGGGACAGGGGAAGGAGGAAGGAAGAGGGAACTGGGATTGACAGGTGGAACAAGCTTTTTTTTCTAACTTCAATCACAATAAATAAATAATAAAAATAAAATAATTATAATTTTCAAAAAGAAAAGCGCCCTGCTCTATGTCCCACCCCTGTTCTGTGACCCACCCTTGCTAAACTCACCCTTGCTGTGTTCCACACCTGCTCCTTATCCAGTCTTCTGTCTTCTAGGTATGCAACCTCTAGCGAGTTCATTAATTTCTCCGCATGTCAATTCTCACTTACCGATGATGGACAGTGCCTCAGTTCACAGTTAAAGAATGTTAAATGGTATGATGCAGGTAGACAACTTAGAACCTCCTGTGGTGCACATCAAATGAGCCACATGGGATGGCAATAATGTATGTGAAGTGCTTGACCAACATCTAGCATACAGCAGGCATGAAAGAGGACATTATCATATATTACATTCATCATCATGATTGTGCAGCTATTTAAATATTCATGGTTGAGGGATTAAAGTCCAGCAGTAGCTCTGATGGCTTTTCTGAAAGCCATGCAGTTGCTGTAAAAGTCCCTTTCCTGAGTGAGAACAGTGGGCAGGCCCATCCTCTTCTTTGCTTGTAAGATAGATCTCCAGTGGACATTTTCTGACTGAATGTTGCCTGTGTTTCCTGGCACATTTGGGTCTATGCACATTTTTCTGAGAATTACTATGAAAGTGATGATCTTACTTTGGAAAGGCCAGTCTTTAAAATTATAATAATAGTACAAAGTCAACACCTTGGACAAATTTGTGGTACTGCTCAGATGTGTTGAATACATTCATATTGTGTGGCCCATCTCTGTGCAAGCTGTTTGTGAAGAGGTTTTTCATACTGTTAGGCAAAGTCTGTACTCATCCAAGAACTCCCCATCTTCCTATAACCTAGTCCTTGTTGATTGCCATTGTACCTCTGTTTCTACAAATGGGACTGCTCAGTACCACACAGGGGAAGCCATATAGTCATATGACTTCTGTGACTGGTTTGTGTCACTTAGCACAAGTGCCTCAAAGTTCATTCATTCTATACATGTCACAATGTGTCATTCTTCTGAGGGCTGACTAGCATACCACTGTGTGTATATACTTCCCCACTGATGAACACTTGGTTTCTCTTATGTCCTGGTGAGCAACACCACTGGGAATAGGATATAGAAGTGCCTCTCAAGGATCTTGCTTTGCTTCTTTTAGATGTGTATTTATAGGTGGGGTTTCTTTAGCACATGCCATCTTAATCCCTACCTACTTGTATTGCAAAATATCTTCAACCAGGTAATTTGCAAATAATAGAAATGTCAATCTTACCACTATAGAAGTTAGATATCTAAGATCAAGGTTCCCAAAGTCTCTGATAAAGTTATACTTTCCATTGTGTGATGGTGAATTTTGCTGCAATGTCACAGGCAAAAGGTGATGAATACCTTGTCCTCACGTGGGAGAGGACAAAGGAAGGGCCAGGCAGGCTCCAGAAACCCTTTATCAGGGAACGGAACTAACGACAGTGACTGACACCTCATGACCCAGTCACTTAAAGACTGTCACTTAATATGTGAGGTTTTATACTTTGAGTATTAAGTTTCAATATGAAATTTGAAAGGACATAAACGTTAAAACCACACAGCATATGGCGAGCTTATTTTTAATTACTTGAAGAACTGCCAAACTCTTTTCCATAGAGGCTGTTTTGTTTTAAATTCCCACCTAAACTCTGGCATATGGTAATTTTACTTGTAATTACTTAAAGAGCTGCACACTATCTTCCATAGTTCTATGTCATATTCCCAGAAACAATGATATACAAAGACCCACATTTTCCTCCATGTCTGTACCAACACTCAACATGCTATTTTGTGTTTGTTTGTTTGTTATCTGTAGTAGCTGTGCCACCCTTCTTTGTGTGGCAGTGGCATTCTCTGGCTTTGCTTTGGGGTTTTCCAGTGGTTAGTCACTTGCCTGATTTTAACCCAGTCATTTGCTTTGTATTATTGGGCTTCTGGGGTTGTTCATATATGCTGGAGGTTTCCACTGTCCAGGGGTGTGGTTTCTTAAGTTTTCATCCTCCCCACAAGCATCCTTTTTACCCATGTGACTATATTCTTTGTTATACAGAAATGTAAGGTGATTTTTGAGAATATTATTGAATGCATGATAAGACAAACCAGATAGGAGATAATCTCTTAGGTCTGGACAGGGGGAATGATTCCTCAACCAATCGGCTGTTTTACTTTGATCCTATGAGTAGTGGTGACACCGAGTCACACAGTTTCCTGTGTGGAGTGAAGGCCTGGAAACTTGGCACCACACTTGTATAGGAGGTCTGTGTTTTATTCAAGTTCTGCCCTTTTTGAAATGATCTCTCATACATATTTTGAAATATTTCATAGTTTTGATATTTTAGCTATACATATAAAATTATTTTCATGGGAAATTCATGTCGTTTTTTAACAGTTGCCCTCTACATGAGGGACAATGAACCTGCATTTATAAATAATTCATGGCAGGGGCAGGGTGTGGTGCAAATTTATGAAATGAAAGACTCCAGTAATCAATTCATGGCTGATATGTGGAGTTTCCCACAATTTCAGGCCTCTTTTCCAATGAGAAAACACAAATACCCATAGTGTCAGTCAGGAAGGGCCATTTTCATGAAGTCATTGTTTCTTCTAAGAAATGATCACATCTTTAAGGATGACCTAGGGAGACTAGAATTAGAAGGGATGATCAAAGACATGGAAACAAATAAAAATTACCACCTACAAATGCTGGCTGCTGGCTGCCTTCATGCCCTAAGTCTTGCTGCATACCGTATATTGTCAGAATAGTGAAAAGGAAAATTAAACCTGTAGTACAGATGTGAGGTATAAGATGGGCAGTTAATTCTAGTCTTAGAAATATGTGGTTAATTTGTCAGGTAGCAGAAGATCCAATAAAACACCTACAGGATTCTGTGGTAATATTTCCTTTATGATCTAATAAGGCTTGCCTGAAAATTGGAGTGCAAAGCCAGCCACAGCCATAGAGGCCAGGCAGTGGTGATACACACCTCTAATCCCAGCTCTTGGGAGACAGAACCAGATGAATCTCTGTCAGTTCAAGGCTACCCTGAACTACACGAAATTGATCCAGTCTATAAAAGAAACAGAGTTCACATAAAGGTTATCTCAGCACTTGGGATGCCATGCCTTTAATCCCAGCACTAGAGAGGAATATAAGGTGGGAGGAGATAGGTGGTCTCACTTATTCTGAGGAGCAGTGGAGTCTGGAGATGCAATCTGAGGACAGGATCACCCTTTTAGTCTGAGCATTGGTAGGGGTGAGAAATCTCTAGTGGCTGGCCACTCTGCTTCTCTGATCTTCAGGCAAACTTTATTAGATCATAAACAAATATCACCACAGGATTCTGCCTCAGTGAGCTTCCTCTGCTAGCTTGTCTTAGGTAGAGTGTCCTAGCATCAGAGATCAAGAAAGCAATCAACTGAGGGCTTTCTGCCAAGGGAAACCTGTAAAAAGTGAGGGATGCCTGAAAAGACCGAGAAATTAGAAGGCCTATAGTTTAGTTGCTAGAGTGCTTGACTGGAATGAAGGAAGTCCTGGCTTTGATCCCAGCACACACAAATCAGACTTAGTGACAAATAATGGTTTTCCAAGCCCTAGGAAGATGGATGTGGAAATATCAAGATCATACACAGCTCAGCAGAGTGAATTCAAAGCCATCCTTGGCTTTATGAGACCCAGTAGAAGTACAGACAGACAGATAGACATGTATTCAGATATCATGGAGCAGTGCTGAAAAGGAACAATTTCTCAGAAACTATTTCAGCCAAGCATAACTGAGGCCTGCCCCAGACACTTCTGTCTACCACATGGCATTTGAAGGGTTAAATAGTAATCAAAAGACTTTGGAGAGCTTTGTCTCAATAAATTACATATTAACTGGATAGAGAGGCAAGCAGAAAGACAAACCCACCATCTGTACTCACAGAGTGGCTGTGGGAGCAGGATAATGACTTCTCTATGGCTAGCTCCTAACCATTCTAACCATTCTAACTTATGAGCACATTACATTACAAAAAAAAAAAAAAAAAAAAAAAAGACTTGGGAAGATTGAAGTTAAGGGCAGCCCCAACCTAACATGACCAGACTGAAGTTAGAAAGAGGGGAGATCATGCCAGGTTTAGAGATCTTCCTAGGAGACATTATGCTGAAGGGGACTAATGACCTGCATAGAAAAAAGCAAGGAAAGGACGTTGAAGCAGACACCCATAACTAATCACCGATCTGAACTGGAACCCAGACGCAGAGAAAAACCAGTGAAGAGCACAGAGATCCAGACCAGGCTGATGAAACCCACAGAAACAGCTGACCTGAACACCCAGGAACTCTTACTCCCCAGTCTGATAGCTGGAATACCAGCATGGGACTGATCCAGACCCCAGAAACATGGGTTTCTGTGAGGAAACCTCAGAAATCTATGGGACCTCCTGTAGAAACCCAGTATTTATCCCTAGCATAGGAGTGGACTTTGGGAGCCCATTCCATATAGAGGAATACTCCCTGAGCCAAGACACACGGGGGTAGGCCCAGGCCCTATCCCAAAGGTTATGATAGACTCTGATGACACCCTATGGAAGACCTCACCAATCCAGAGGGAGCAGAAAAGATATGTGACAGATAAGGCTTTAGTTGGGGTAGGGAGTAGGGGAGGATGGGTGGGAGAAAGGAACTGGGATTGTCATGTAAAACAATCCTATTTCTAATTCAAACTTAAAAAGCTGGAAAAAATAAAAAAAAAAATCAGAGAGGCAATTCCAAGAACACCTTGACACTGATACAAGGATACAGTTCATACCACCTTCTAAATTACAGAAGAGCAGCATGGTCAATTTGTGCTGATGCAATGTTGCAGCACCACAGAAATCTGATATATTCACACAGGAAGGGAACAAAACAGCTAGTGAGTAGGGTATGATGGAATTCACATCATTCTTTCATTTCTAGGAAAAATTATAGTTCTTAGAATTCACAAACTGTAAAAGTCACAGAGAAAATGATTGAAATAAAATGACAGTTGAGTTGACACAGGACACTAAGACCAAGTAGCAGAGAGCACAGTGATCGACTCTCCAGAGCCAAATTGTCAGCTCTAAAGACACACACGAGAATCATCACACACACTGAAGAGGTTATATTTAGGAGTGTGTGTGTGTGTGTGTGTGTGTGTGTGTGTGTGTGTGCATGAAATAACAATTAGAGAAATAAAAGAGGCCATGAATTTGAAAGAGAGTGGGGAGGGATATAAGGGAAGGTTTTGAGGAAGAATGGGAAAGGAGAAATGATTATATTACACATCCTCCCCCTAAAAATGTCTTGTGTCTTGTATCCTTGTATTTACAGTTGCCTGGGATTTTTTGGTCAGGGAAACCAGGATTATGAGTTTATGGCCACAAGGTGGTGCTGTGGCAAGACGCTCCACTGAGTGATGCCTCCCATGGAAACCCTGGGATCCTTTGCCACCCTTGAATATCAAATATGAATGGCATCAGGTTTTTGGTCATGTACATAAATGATTTTCCAAAAGGGGAAGTTACTTATGACAACTGTTGGTGTCTCTGCTTCAATTTAAAGCAGCGTAATAAGCTTCCACGAAGTTTTCAGAAACAGATTATGTAAAATGACAAAAAATGAGCATTGTCATACAGATGTGTGAATTGCACTCCCCTTTCCCCCACCCCAGCCAAGAAATGGGAAGAAAAGTGTGGGGAAGGATGTGCTGTGGAAGGCAGCTGACTGCTTGTCAAGGCAGATCTAGCCAAAGCCATTTCAGTAAATTGAAAGGTTCTTGGGCCCAATAGAAAATGTACAGCAATGCCACTGTCACTCAGAGCACAGGAAGACAGGAGGTGAATCAAAGCCAGTGAAAGCCCTGTACATGCTTAGTTGTAGGACAGGGGGCCAGGGTTTTGTAGTGCATATGGGGCGGGGGAGAGGGGGCGGGCAAGAATCTAGAAGGATAGACCACAGTATTTTTTTTTGTACTTAAAATGAAGATAGAGCACAGAGGAAAGAGATGAGAATACTGTTTTTGCAAATTGTAAGTTTCGTGGCTCAGGCAATTGAGGAAGGAGGGATGCAGAGAGAACCAGAAATGATGAGCAAAGCTGGGAGATCACACATGGCTCTCATTCCACATGCTGTTCTACACAATCAAGACCTAGTCCTGCAGAGTTACCCCAGGTAGCAATTCAACTAGGTCTAAAACACAGTTTCAGTTACTGAAGAAAACCATGTCTAAGAATATATCTAAGCTTTTTTTGTGAGTCGGGCAGACATTTTAAAATGAAAAATCAAAATCTTATTAATATTTGAGATACTTCTCTCTGGTACAAACAGTGACATTTGTAGTATGCTTTGCTATTTTTAAACATTAGGATTTATATGTTCTAAATCTGTGCAATGCATTATCAGTGATGCCTCTTCCAATGTTTCCCTTTTCTAACCACATTTCTGATGTCATATTTCTTCCATCCAAAGAAGATGATTGCATCATATTAAATGAAGACACAGATAGGAAAAATCTAGCATCTTTCAGCTATTCTCAGCAAAAAAAAAAAGAGGTTTTTTAAGAATGTGAATGTGAAGACCTCTTCCTCAGTAATATTTTATTTTGGAAAATGAAATATTTTTCATTGATATGTTATTTTTTGCCAATGTGTCAACTTTAGTTAGTGCTATTTAAAAATAATAAACACATGAAATTTTATCAGTTTTAATTTCTCACTTGCCAAATATTACCAGATGGAATGCGTGTGAAGTATAGGTCTTTAGTGACATCTGTAATACTGAGGAGCTGTAAAGGGATCCTGAGACTAAAGGAAGTTAAGAGCTTCTATCCAGATAACTTCCAAATGTGTTGTTTTGAAGGAGAACTGCCCTGCTAGCATCAGCTGTAACAATGTGTTTAATAGACTGCTTGAGACAAATGCACCCACAGAGAACTCTTGACAATAGCTGCACCTGAATATTTGCTCTTTCACCAGTTTGCCCAGTCACTGAAGTTAAAGTAGAAGCTTAATTCTAAGACTCAGGAACCACTTCCTGTTGTCTGTGGCTACTACAGCCACTCCAGCAATAGTTCTATTAGTATCACTGCTGAAATATGCTTTTAATATATGCATTCCCATTCATACTGCTTTCATCACCCTGACAACTGTCAATACAGTTTAGCCCACCACATTCTCTTGGCATCTTGGAGAATTAAATCAATCAAACAACAATCATTAATGAGGAAGGGCAGGGGTAGAAAATGTCAAGTTCCTTCAGTATTAATATCAACATGCTCACCATCATCACCATTAACATCATTAACACCATAAGTACCATCGCTCACTACCAACATCATCAATACCACCATCACCCTGGTTACCACCATCATTGACACCATCAGTATCATCACCATCATCACAATTATTGTCATCAACATTGTAAACCTCATCAACATTATCATCACCATCATAATCATCACCATCATCTAGATATGGCTAAATCCTAAAAATATACATAGTACTACTTAGTTTTTCATTTATATATCATGATTTGGTGATTCTACTTAGTCTAAACAAATTTTGTAGATGATAAATATTTAATGTAGTATTTCTCATAATGGATTATCAAAGTATTAAACTATTAACACCAAATAAACTATATTGCAACATGCTTTATATTTCAGAAAAGGTAATTTAGATGTGGATTCAAATGTAAGTTCTGTGTTTGGTCATTAGGTACAGAGCTCAGCTTACCTTATCAAGTTCATCTGAAATCGCAATACCTGGGATTCAAAGAGATTTACAAGACAATTTTAGAATCAATCTTTAATAACCTCATGCTACAAATAAAAAATTCTAGTCATAAATCTAGTGCATTTCCTATTCAATTTTGTTCCCTTCCATTGGTTCTTTAAAATAATAAGATATGTTCTTTCTACTTATGAAAGCAAATTAAGAATTAAAGTCAAGGATGACATCCAGGACCTGCTGAAGCATCACAAATGAAAGAAGGAAAGCACAAACAAGCAGATGTCTCTTGCAGGTCCTCAGAGTCAGAGCCAACTTGCAAGACAATCATGGAGATACCTGTCTGTCAAGTCCCTTCCCATTTTTTGTCTTAAATGGTGTGTGTGTGTGTGTGTGTGTGTGTGTGTGTGTGTGTGTTTTATTTTTTACTTATTATTTTTATTAATTTTTTTCATGTTATGATCACATGCCATGTTAGGGTTAGGAAGAATCTACTTGCCTGGACACTGGAGTAGATGTGGCCACCCCTCAGGTTTGGGACAGACAGCAGAAATAAGCTGGTGTCAAGTCTGAGGAAGAAGGATCAGAAGGCAAGAAAAGGTCTAAAAGTCTAAAGTGCAAGGGAACAGAATGTCAGAATGGGATTTGAAGCTCAAGTTCAGTAGAGTCTGAAGGACAAGCCAGAAACAGCTGAGCCACACAGGGAAGCAGAAAGAGTCCTAAGAATGAAGCCCAAGCAAGAGAGTCAGAGTACCCAGTTTTTCCTCCTACAGAGACACAGAATGACTTGCAGAAGGTGTACAGGGTGCTCTACCAGTTCCCACAGAACCTGCACCAGCCCAATGAGTCTATTATACACAAGGCAGAACAGAGTCTACTTCATCTCAGTAATTGGCACTATTAATTTTTTTTTGTAGATAAAACTGGAAAGGTAGCATCTCTGAGAATGCATCCTCATGGCATACTCTGTGATATCCTTTTGATAAAAAATTATTGGTGAGGATCAGGAGATAGCTTCATTGATAAAATGTTTGCCACACAAGAATAAAGACCTGATTGGAACTTTAGCACCTATAGAAAAAGCTAGATTGCACACCTGTAATCCCAATCCGGGAAAGATGAGCAAGGAGGATTCCCAGGGCTTGCTGACCAGCCAATCCAGCCCACCCAATTGATGAGATCCAATTTCAATGAGAGATCATATTTCAAAAACCAAACAGAAAGTCATTCAAAAAAGTATCTGATGTTGACCACAGCCTCCAAGCACATGGGAATACACACACACACACACACACACACACACACACACACACACACACACACACACAAATACTGATTACTAATAATTTATTTTTTGGAGCTGAAGCTATGGCTTATCAATGAAGAACACTAGCTGCTTTTGCATAGAACTAAGTTTGGTTCCCAGCATCCATATACTGGTTCACAACCCTCTGTGATTCTATTTCCAGAGGATGAGCTTTCCTCTTCTAGCCTCTATGGGTACTAGGCACACATATGGTACACATGGATACTTGCATGGAAAACTTTATTCATGAGCATAAAATAATTTGTCACTGCACTGAAAGACAGTCTAGATACTAGTTTAGGTATACGGGTGGTGAGTTCATCATAATACTGATTCAATGACACTGTACAGTGAAGGAGAAAAAAATCTACCAAGGAACAATATGGGAGCTGGTATACCATAGTGGAGAATGTGTCACCATCAGGAGGAGATGACAGATCAGACATCTCACAGCTTTCTGGGCTATTGTAAATATTTATATAGGTCTAACATACATCACACCTTTGTAAAAGATTGGTCTTTTAAAGATACATAGAATTACTAATGACTACTGTAAATAATTCAAATTTTATGCAAATGAATGAACTCTGGGTATTCCACATGGACCGTATTATGGTCTACAACACACTTGTATTCATTCCAGATTATAAAATCTAAATACGTGCTATTTTTACATTTAATACAATTCTACAGAAATGTCCCTTTCCCATATGAATTCAAGATGAAGACTGAACACTTTAAACATAAATATTTAAAAAGCTAAGTCTCCATATATGAGAAAGGTAAGGTAGATGCTACAATGTAAAATTCTTATCCAGAGTCACAACTCTTAGCTACCTGGAGTTAAATCACCCATAGTTCAATTGCTTGGGATTTCTGAGTCTTTTGATTTTTTTTCAACTTGTGCTCAGATGCCTTGAACATGATGAAATAGTTTTCTGACCCAATTTTTAGAAAGCCATCAGTTAATATGTGAACTTCTACACTTCGGATCTGTGAACCCAGTATTCATAAAGATAGCAGTAGTACATCATTTATCTAGCTTATCTAAAATGCAGACAATTACTACTTACAAGTCAGTTAAATAAAGTTACTATCATAGGGTGAGGGATGCTCTAGTGTTGCAGAGGTGGCTGGCACTGAGAGATGCTTCCCAGGCTTCAGAAATGTTCATCAGTTGAGAAGAAAGGGAAGGCATACGTCAGTTGAAGAAGCAATGAGACCCATCATAAACTCAAACTGCCTAATCAGAAAACTTGCTTGAGAGAAAGACCCACCTCATTTCACTATTACCAGTATTTATTCTGATGACCAATCTTAATGGAAATATAGATTATCGTGTAGTCTTAACATTTACATATTTTGATGACTAGTAAGTATCATTCTGTTAAATATAATTCACTTGACTTTCTGTTTTCAGCATCAAAACGCCTAGGGAATTTCTCATTTAATTTTTAATCAAAGCTTACACTGATTAAACATAGTTGTAGGAATTTTAATGAAACATTTCTCAGTGGAAGCAGGAAGCACTAGCCTTGAGGGTGAGTGGTCAGAAATTCATCCCAGGGCCTAGAATGAACACAGCTCTTCCCTAAGCAGGGGTTGTAACTGTTGGGCTTTTCACCACCCATTTAAAGCTTACAGAGACTGGGGATCAGCATTAAACCAAGTTGCATAGATTTGATAGCTACAAATTTGGGCTCATATTTAGAATTAATGAACTTAGAACACTTAATGTAATAGAGAACCAAAAAGCAGAGACACCTGCAAAATATACCACTTGCATCAACTGGTAAACACTCTTGAACATTTTTCAGTTAAAGCCTCTTCAGTCAGGCTGCTTTTAGGGCAGAGAATTCCTGCTTGCTTGCTTGGTTTTGTTTCTGTGTTCTTATATTGTATCTGAGACTGGCCTTGAATTTATAGCAATTCTAATTGAGCCTACTGTGTACTGCAGTAGTGGACATGTGCAGAACTGCAGGATTCGTTTTTGATTGATTAAACTTGGAACAGATTAAATAATATTTGGTTTTTATGAACTCTTTATAAAATTATACAGTGTATCTATCTGGTGTTGGATAATTTCTGCAAGAAAAAGATAGACATATCCATGCTATATGTGTGGTTTTCTCTGAACTGTGCTTTCACTGTTCATTATGGTGGCATTCTAAATAGTGGATAGTTGGAAGATCTCTCTGTCTCTCTCTGTCTCTCTCTGTCTCTCTCTGTCTCTCTGTCTCTCTCTCTCTCTTTCTCTCTCTCTCTCTCTCTCTCTCTCTCTCTCACACACACACACACACACACACACACACACAAAGGAAACCAAACCAAAGTGGTCCTCAACTTCAAACAACATCCCTTATGTTCTACTAGCTATTACCTTCTCTCAGATCTTCGTTTTATAACAAAACAAAACAAAGAAAATCAGTGTCTCAGGTAGCTCAGGAGACTAGCATCAAAATCAATATATAACTGAGATTGACCTTGAACTTCTGGGTCTCCTACATCCATCTTCCAAAGGCTGGGGTTGCAGGCAAGTACCACCACAACTGGCATCCATGAATACTTTTTACAGGAAGGCTGGCATAACTCAACACTCTCCCCACCTCCTACCCACCTCCCATCTACTACATGCTGGCTTCTGCTTTCACTCTTCTTCAAAAACTAAGTTTGGAAAAGTAGCATCATAGCTCATGATTATCAAATCAAACTGAGATTCTTTTGTAATGTAAAAATTGTAAATTAAAAATAAAATGAAATTATATTTCATGTTATCAAATTCACATACGTTTCTCACAGGAAGAAGAAAGCAGAATGAATGTTATCATTTGAATAGGAAATGACCCCTAAAGATGCACAGCTGAGTGCTTAATCCTGAACTGATGGGACCTACTTAGGGATTGGTAAAATCTTTAGGAGATGGAGTCTAGAGAAAACGGTCACTAGGAGTGCACCCTTGGAGGTGATATGGTCCCAAGTCCCTTTCTTGCTCCGTGTTTCTGTCAGCCTCGAGGTGAAGGATGTCCTCTATCATATATCCTCACCCCCACAATGTTCTATGCAAGTTCATGGAGCCAAACAACAACAGAATGAACACTCCAAAACTGTGAGCTGCAGCAGACCCTGCCTCCTGTGAGCTGTTTTGTCAGCTGACTTCTGAAAGAGGAAATAACACAGAGTAGAAAATGAGAAGCTTTCATCCACTCCCAGACAGCTAATGAGAACTGAAGATGGAAACCTCTCCTAATATATTCAGATAAAACACATAGATAAACTATGTAGCTTTCAACTATATACTAGTTAGAATGCCACCCAATGCACAATGGAGGCACAGGGTGGAAACTGAACATATAACATGTGTATTTTTTTGCACAGACTTTATCTAATACCAGATACTTTCCTCCTTGGTTCTATAAACACACTCTGGATTTCACTCAACCTCTCAAAGATTAATTCTCTTCTTTCTTCATCAGATCATTTTACTACAGGAATTCGAAAATGTGTGTGTGCCCTATCCTGTGAGTTTCCTTACCAAGCATCAATGGTTCCCATATCTTTATTTGCAACTTCAGCTCCACCCTTTATTGCCACCTGAGAAATGCACTTGGTTTCTGGAAACACAGGGCAGTGGCTGACTCTGCCTGGAAGTCTCAGTGTCTGAGACTTGAGTTTGAAGTGTAATGCTACATTACCCCAAACTCCCCTGAATTCTCATTTGGGATACAGGCAGAAAGCAATCTCCTTGCTTATGAAGAAAACCTAGAACAGAACAAACCAAACACATTTTTGTCCCCATTACCACCCCTCATTAAAATCAGCAAGCATCTTCTGAGCAAATTGGGAGCATTAGGGGAGGGGAGAGGAAGCTAGGAGAATGAAAAGGGGAGAAGAGGAGGGGTGAGAGGGGATATGAGGGAGCAAGAATTTTAAATTGGGGGAAGAATAGAGGAGAGCAAGATAAGAGATACCATAATAGAGGGAGCCATTATAGATTTAAAGAGAAATCAGGTGCTAGGGAAATGTATGTAGATCTACAACGATGACACCAACTAACAATCTAAGCAACAGAAGAGAGGCTACCTTAAATGCCCTCCCCTGATAATGAGATTGATGACTGCCTTATATGCCATTCTATAGCCTTCATCCAGCAGCTGGTGGAAGTGGAAGAAGACACCCACAGCTAAATACTGAACTGAACTGGAATCCTGTTGCAGAGAAGGAGGACAGAGGGGTCAAAACCAGGCTGGTGAAACCCACAGAATCAGCTGACCTGAACAAGGGAGAACGCTTGGTCCCCAAACTGATAGCAATGGGACTGATCCAGACCCCATGAATATGGGTGTCAGTGAGGAGACCTAGGAAATCTATGGGGCTTTTTGTAGTAGATCAATACTTATCCCTAGCATAGGAATGGACTTTGGAAGCCCATTCCACACAGAGGGATACTCCCTGAGCCTAGACACAAGGGGGTGGGCCTAGGCCCTATCCCAAAAGATATGACAGACTCTGAAGAGCCCTCACCATGGAAGGCCTCACCCTCCCTGGGGAGCAGAAAGGGTATGAGATAGGTAAGTTGTTAGTGGGGTCAGGGGAGGAGGAGAGGGAGAGGGAACTGGAATTGACATGTAAAATAATCTTGATTTTAATTTAAATAAAAAATGGAGAGAAAAAAAGAAACTTCTCAATTTACATTAAATGCACTGTCTTCTACATTCTCTGTCCCTATCTTGTGACCACTGCTTTATTTTTTGGGTTTCCTTCTCTGTCCTTTCTTTGAGGCATGGGCCAAATCAATTCTATCCACCACATTGCCCCAGTATGATGGCTGTACAACTCAGACTGGTTGGAGTGTGACTCTCAGAAGGCTTTGGAGCATGCCTGTCTCCCTATTTTCATTGTCATCTCCGCTAGGCTTCCAGCTTCCATCTCTTTCCTGATTCTTTGTGCATCAACAGTACAAGACTTCCCCTTTCGTAAGCTCCTACCTAAAGCATCTGTCCTCACATATGAGAACATCCATCTTTGTGATGCACTCTGCTGTTCCCTCATCATCATCTTTGCACTTTTTAGACATAGCTGTGATGCATCCTCTATTATGAAATTAGAAATTATCCTCCACACTCACAACTCGTATATCACATTCCATAGGGTGTAAAAACTATGTGTTTTTCACACCAACTTCAAAACAACAGAGTAAACTTGAAGTACAGTTCTGTTTACCCATCATCTTTGTTATTTCTTACTGGCACTGAATTAATACTGTAAAGAATGAGCCATTGGTGCAAGGCGATAGGCTTGGGTCTAACTGCAGTTTTCTACATGTCTGCACCCAGTTATTCCAGCACCATTTGTTGAAGATGTTCTCTTTGTTCCATCGTATAAATTTGGATTGCTTGTCAAAAATCAAGTGTTCATAGGTGTGTGGGTTAATATCAGGGTTTTCAATTCTATTCCATTGGTCTACCAGTCTATTTTTGTGCCAATACCAAGCTGTTTTTAGGACTATAGCTCTGTAATAGAGCTTGAAGACAGGGATGGTGAGGCCTTCAGAAGTTCTTTTTTTGTATAGGGATCTTTTGGATATCCTGGGTCTTTTGTTTCTCTATATAAAGTTGAGATTATTCTCTCAAGTTCTGTGAAGAATTGTGTTGGGATTTTGATGGGGATTGAATTGAATCTGTAGATTCCTTTTGGCACGATTTCCATTTTTACTATGTTGATCCTACCTATCCAAGAGCATGGGAGATCTTTCCATTTTCTGGTATCTTCACTAATTTCTTTCGTTAGAGACTCAAAATTCTTATGGTACAGGTCTTTCACATTTTTAGTTAGTGTTACCCTAAGGTATTTTATGTTGTTTGTGGCAATTGTAAAAGGTGATGTTTCTCTGATTTCTTTCTCTACCAATGTGTCATCGGCATATAGTAGGGCTATGAATTTTTGAGTTAATCTTGTATCCTACCACTTTGCTGAAGGTGTTTATCAGCTGTAGGAGATCCCTGGTAGAGTCTTTGGGGTCACTAATGTAGACTATCATATCGTCTGCAAACAGTGAGAGTTTGACTACTTCATTTCTGATTTGTATTTCCTTGATCTCTTTTTGTTGTCTTATTGCTCTAGCTAGGACTTCAAGGACAATATTGAAGAGGTATGGAGAGAGGGGACAGCCTTGTCTTGTCCCTGATTTTAGAGGAATTGGATTGACTTTCTCTCCATTTAATTTGATGTTGGCTGTTGGCTTGCTGTATATTGCTTTTATTATGTTGAGTTATGTTCCTGTTATCCCTGATTTCTCCAAGACTTTATCATGAAGGGGTGTTGGATTTTGTCGAAGACTTTTTCGGCATCTAGTGAGATGATCATGTGTTTTTTTTCCTCAGTCTGTTTATATGGTGGATTACATTGATGGATTTTCATAAGTCAAAATGGATCAAAGATCTCAACATAAATCCAGCTACACTGAACCTATTAGAAGACAAAGTGGAAAATACCCTTCAATTAATTGGTACAGGAGACCGCTTCCTGAACATTACACCAGTAGCACAGACACTGAGGTCAACGATTGATAAATGGGACCTCCTGAAACTGAGAAGCTTCTGTAAAGCAAAGGAGACAGTCAGCAAGACAAAAGGGCAGCTGACAGACTGGGAAAAGATATTCACCAACCCCACATCTGACAGAGGGCTGATCTCCAAAATATACAAAGAACTCAAGAAGCTAGTCCCCCCAACACAAAACAACCCAATTAAAAAGTGGGGTACAGAACTAAATAGACAGTTCTCAATAGAGGAATCTAAAATGGCTGAAAGACATATAAGAAAGTGTTCAACATCCTTAGCCATCAGGGAAATACAAATCAAAACAACTCTGAGATAACATCTTACTCCTGTCAGAATGGCCAAAATCAAAATCACCAACCACAGTTCATGTTGGAAAGGATGTGGAGAAAGGGGAACACTTCTCCACTGCTGGTGGGAGTGCCAACTTGTACAGCCACTCTGGAAATCAGTATGGCGACTCCTCAAAAAAAAAAAATGGGAATCAGTCTACCACAAGATCCAGCAATTCCACTCTTAGGCATATACCCAAAAGAAGCACATTCATACAACAAGGACATATGTTCAATGATGTTCATAGCAGCACTATTTGTAATAGCCAGAAACTGGAAGCAGCGTAGATGCCCCTCAACCGAAGAATGGATAGAGAAAATGTGGTACATTTACACAATGGAGTACTACTCAGCGGAAAAAAAACAAAAAAACAAAAAAAACAATGGAATCTTGAAATTTTCAGGAAAATGGATGGATCTAGAAGAAATCATTCTGAGCGAGGTAACCCAATCGAAAAAAGACAAACATGATATGTACTCACTCATATGCAGATTTTAGACATAGAGTAAGGATTACCAGCCTGCAATCCACACTGTCAAAGAAGCTAACAAACAAGGAGTTCCCTAAGAGAGACATACATGGTCCCCTGGAGAAGGGGAGAGGTTCAAGATCTGCTGAGCAAATTGGGATCATGGGAAGAGGGGGGAGGGAGCTAGGAGAATGAGTAGGGCAGAAGAAGAGGGATGCCGAGGACATGAGGGAGCAGAAAGCATGAGTCATAGGAAGAATGAACGATAACAAGAATGGAGATATCATAATAGAGGGAGACATCTTTGGTTTACAGCCACTAGGGAAATGTCTGGAGATCTACAAAGATGACACCAGCTAACAATCTAAGTAATGGAGGAGAGGCTACCTTAAATGCCCTCCCCTGATTATTAGATTGATTTATATGCCTTTATCCAGCAGCTGGTAGAAGTAGCAGCAGACACCCATAACTAATCACCGATCTGAACTGGAACCCAGATGCAGAGACGGACCATTGAAGAGCACAGAGGTCCAGACCAGGTTGGTGAAACCCACAGAAACAGCTGACCTGAACATCCGGGAACTCTTGCTCCCCAGTCTGATAGCTGGAATACCAGCATGGGACTGATCCAGACCCCAGGAACATGGGTTTCTGTGAGGAAACCTCAGAAATCTATGGGACCTCCTGTAGAAACCCAGCATTTATCCCTAGCATAGGAGTGGACTTTGGGAGCCCATTCCATATAGAGGAATACTTCCTGAGCCAAGACACATGGGGGTGGGCCTAGGCCCTATCTCAAAGGATACGAAAGACTCTGATGACACTATGGAAGGCTTCACCATCCAGGGGGAGCAGAAAAGATATGTGACAGATAAGGTTTTATTTGGGGTAGGGGCTAGGGGAGGATGGGTGGGAGAAGGGAACTGGGATTGTTATGTAAAACAATCCTGTTTCTAATTGAAATAAAAATGTTAGAAAAAAAAAAGAATGAGCCATTTGTTGTAACATCATCTGCCTCTACTTTTTTCTCATGGGTTACATTTTACATTTAAAGTCATCAAATCCAAACATGTTTCTCACAGGAGGGAGAAAACAGAATGAATGTTATTGTGTGAATACAAAATATGCCCCAAAGCCTCACAGGCTAAGTGCTTAATCCTGAACTGATAGGAACTATCTGGGGAAGTGGAAAACAAAACAAAACAAAACAAAACAAAAAAACTTTAGAAGATGGAGGCTAGAGAAACCAGTCACTAGGGGTGCACCTTTGGAGATGATTCTGCCTCCAGTCCCTTCCTGCTCTGAACTTCTGTCACATGGGTTCTTGCTCTCTACCACATCAGGCGTTATATCAGAGAACATTTATTTTCATATGCTCATAATGGACTGACCACAATTTTTTTCTTTACTTTTGTCTTGACTATGACCAGATTGTTGATATCAGTCACGTTGCATTGATGTCTTTCTTCCGTTTCCCAACAATGGTGTGCCTTTCCTTGGAAAAGCTCCAGCCAGTCTTTACACATGAACTGGATGACCTGAAGATACTCATTCACTGCTGCCTCTTCCAAGGAAGCTGCCAGATGCAGGGCAGGAGCACACACAGAAACTGCTAGGCGCCTGGCTACCCTGGGAGCAGTAGTTCACTGAGCAAATGGCTTTCTTGACCAAAGGAACAAACCAAGGAACTTCTGTCTTTTCACTTGAACTTCTTTGTTCACATGTTTACCACTTGTTTTCCAGCATAGCCCTTCAATTCATGCCATAGTCTCCATAAAAAACAAAAAAACTCCTGGCACACAAACCTATGCCAACCAAACTCATGTCATCTTACATCAGTGGCTCACAGTCAAAGAAGCTGAAGGCAGATCAGAAATGAAACAGAAACATCCCAAAGAAGACATATGTGGAAGTCATAGAGCCAGCAGGAACACTCTTGCAGCAAACCATGACTGTGTTCAATGCTCATCACTGCCATGTCCTTGGGAGTCTGATAGTTCTGTCCTTAGAATGACTGCTCTGTCCTTAAAATCCTCTGAGTCCAAAGAAGAGATAAAGAGGAAAACAGGCAGGGAAGTGCAGTCAGGGAAATGTATTGAGCCTCAAAATGCTAAATCCATATTCAGTCTAGAGCCAGACAGCAGCAGAGAATTCACCTTGGAGGTTGTGGTTGACCCAAGACAAGGAAAAGCAGGTTGTTAGAAAAGGAAGTTGTGCCAGATGATGAGGTTTCAAGGAGAACAGCATAAGCAGATAAATGATAGGAGCACATTAATAGAATGTGGCATACCTAAAAGCCATAAGAGGTAACACTAGAGACATGGTAAGGTCTGGGAGCGCTTGCTCTGAGCTTTAAGTGGAGCCATCTGAAACAAGTGCCAGGTCTGTACCTGAGAGCCACTTCACCTGAAGTGTGAGCTTACAGGAGAAACAAACTGTGAGTGTGAGGAAGGCTAGAGCTCATTTCTAAATTATCTCCATGTTTCTCCTGGTTTCACATACTGGCTGGTGTATAGACTCCCTTGCAGCTTTTGTAAAATGCATATAAACATGATGAGTGCCATTTTGCTTCCATGCCTTGGCAATGGAAACTGAGTTCTCCAGGCTCCTTCTCCTTCTGCAGCACCTTGGAATGCCTTTTGTTAACTATAGGGAAATAACAGAATGAGCAGAGTCTGCGTCTCTATAACATCACATTAAGCCATTCTCCAAATGAGGATATACTTATCTTGTGTCATCCTACAGAAGTTCTGTCCACCAGATTCCTCTAACATAAGAATAAGGCAACCCAGGCCCCCATAAATCAATAAGGCAGAGACAGTTTCTATTTTTCCTTTCACAACAGAAGAATGGAATGAAATGGAACATGTTGACCAGCTAAACCAATCATGTAATCAATGATATTAGAGTAGAAGCTACTAGAGTCTGATAGACGTAAAGAAACCAATCAAATTAAAAATGTATTTAAAAGGTAAAAGAGCCAAGCTTTGGTAACTTAGTGGTGGTGGAGAGAGAGAGAGAGAGAGAGAGAGAGAGAGAGAGAGAGAGAGAGAGAGAGAAAGAGAGAGAGAGAGAGAGAGAGAGAGAGAGAGAGAGAGAGAGAGAATAATAGAAGAGTTTTATAAGTCATAGAAACAGCATGTTAAAATGCGAACTGGAGAAGAAGTTATGTTCCCTTCATGGATACTGATTTTTAATGTGGTGTACCTAAGTGGGGATATATGCCAACCATTCACTTATATGACAGCCTGAGAAAAAGCAGGGTGAGAAATAAGCACATTTGTGCTAGTTGTTTGTGAGTGATGAGTAAATTATGAGGGTGGGTGAGTTTGGAAGAAAGAGTAAAGACCAGAGTCAAAGGAAGAATCACAGGAAAGAGAGCATTCCCATGGAAGACCTACAAGTAGTGATGTGAGGGTATCCAGAGCAGATCAAGTGGCCACTGGTTCTCCAAAGACAGAGGTCAGTGAGCCTAAGGACGCACTGAACAAACTGCTGGAGCAGTTCAGTTGAATGAGGACCACAGAACAGTTTTATTCTCTTTGGCTCTTTGAATTCAATTGGTGATGAGTGAAAATAATTCCAACTGACTCATGAAAGGACATTGGCATAGTGGAGACACTGGACACTAGCTGTTCTTCTTGACACTCTGTATGTGAAATGAAGAAGGAAACCCGAGGCTGTCTGGAGTTAATTAAAACTCAATAGGGAAGTTGTGTGTGTGTGTGTGTGTGTGTGTGTGTGTGTGTGTGTGTGTGTGTGTGAATTCAACATTAGATTGTGCAGTCTGGTGCAGTGGCCACTCATTATCTTGTTTGGAGCTCAAACACTGGAAATGCACTGGTTCACACTGTGATGTTCTGGGAATTAGAATTCACACTGGTGTCTGAAGACTAAGGACTAAGATGTGACTATAATAGGTCTCAATGATTATTTTATATGAGACATGCATAAAATTGATAATCTATAGGGTAATTTGGGTAACAGTTTCACTAAATTTAATTTCATGCAATTGTTTTGATACTCTTTAATGTACCCAAATGAAAATAGAATCTAACATGTGTAACTTATCTTACATTTCTCTTGTGTTGTACATATCTGAGCATATTGTAGACTGTTAAGTATCTGTGATAGACAGAGGACTAAAACAGTTCCCTGAGTCCAAGTAGGACTACTGAGTGTGATGAGATGTTTGCCTCTTTACCAGCACACAATCTCATAGGCTTTGAGCAAATAAGATGAGAGATTACCTGTGTCAACCTGACTAAAGGATACGCTATTTGGAAGAAGGTGAAACTTTGGAGATATGCAAATTACCAATGAGATGACTTTCTCTCTACTCTCCTGCTGCATGCCACAGTGGTTCCTGCTTTTCCAGATTATCCTGAGGCATTAAAGAAGTCCACCATAGGCTTCAGACAAAACAACCCAGTGCAGTGGCTCTCCCTGTGTGTGAGTGTAAATGACTGTGCCCTCTTCAAACTCATATGTTGAAGCCTGAACTCCAATGTTATAGTGGTCAGTGGTGAAGCCTGGGAAATAATTGTGGCACAAAGTCTCCTCTATCATTAATGGTATTAGTGCCCTTCCACACAAAAGAGCCCACACAGAGCTGCCTGGATCATCCACCACATAAGTATATGGAAAAATGTTACTATCTATAAACAAAATATCAAGCAAGCAAACAACAGAAGGATGACAATAAACAAGGATACATTAAGCCATTCATCTTGGACTTCCCAACATTCAAAACTGGGAGAAGTATACTCTATGAGTATAGAAACTTGCAGCCTGTGGTGTATTGTTATAGAAACCTGAATGAACTATACAGCATGAAGCCTGGAGAAGAGCACAGCCTAAACTGACACGTCTGCTGCAAAGTAGGTATGCACATCATTAAATACTTGCATAGTCCCTTAGTAAACAGTTTTGGGGACAGACCAGGTAGTATCTTCAGATGAACAATAAGGCAAGTATTTGCTAGACCACTGCATTGTTTTAAAGGACACACACACACACACACACACACACACACACACACACACACACACACACACACACATATATATGTTATCTCATGTCTGTAAATAATCAAGAAGCTGTTATAGCACCAATAACTTCCCCAAATAGTCAGATTTAGAAATATTAGCATGTGCCTTTGCCATATTAATGGGATCAGGCTCCTTTCAAGAACACAATTTAATAATAAGCTGAAAACCTTCTTTATTGTTTTTGCTTCAAATGTAAATCTAGCTCAAAGCAGGGCTTTTCTAAATCCTGTCTGGGCATCTTAACAGCTTATTGCAAGGCATCTTAGTTTCTCAAATCTCTTCATTGTATAAAAGTCTAAAAGGGGTCTAGTTTTAAATGCAAATGATTTATCTATAAATATATAACATATATATATATATATATATTGTCTAACAATGCAATATACATAGGTTTGTATATTATAGAGATTTGCCAAAAGCATACCAAGGGACAATGACAAGTTTTGATACATGAAATTAGTAAAACTGTACTATTGGGGAAAAATAAAGATACAGTTCAGAATTATTAGTCTTAGATTTCATCAAAAGAAAATTTTGATGAAGCCATGATTTTAACTTGCTTATGAAGATGTCTGACTTATTTTTGAACTGGAAAAATACCTATACAGATGAAGATCGGGTTATCATGAACTTGCTTCTAAAATCACATAGTACTCATGTGTTTCTACAAATTCAGTGCGTTTTCAACAGATTATACCATCAAGATGTTTGTTGGATTTCCTGATCCTATAGTGGTGATACTGACTGAAAAGGTGCCTGAAAAACATCTTATCTCAGAACTCCACCCTTCCCCAGGTAGCCACAGTCACATCTTGCTGCTTTGGAGATGAAAGAAACATGTCATGGAAGCTAAGTGATTTCTCTGTGATGATCACCTCGTAGATGACACAGTGAAATCTCTAGGTCATGCCCTAAGAGTAGAGATGCTGCTTTTGTGGGGAAAAGTAAGTTACATGGCAACATGCTAGACTCTGAAAGGACTCTAAGAAGACTTTGACCCAGTTACTGACCTGCAAGTGTATAGTCATAAAAAAATCTCATGGAGGAGAAAGGAATGCTTATTAGTGAGAATGAAACAAATAGAACTTTTCAAAATAGAAGAATGAAGAAGATGCATTGGAACTATGTGACAGAAATCATGCAGAGGGAATCAGAACCCAGGTGCTCCAACAGGTCCTTTAGCTCCTGTCCATTGTACAGCCTGTGGACAGATCTGAACCCTGGCTGCAGTAAAACCTCATCTCAACTCTCAGTCCCTTAGCATTCCTCAGCCTTACAAAATGATAATGAGGATGTCAGAAATGGATCATTGCCAATAGTGATGGATATTTCTCCTTTAAAAATTATTGTCAAGAAAATGAACTTACTTCTGGAGAGATTCTCAAGGGCTTTCCCCAGCTTCTTGCTCTCCTGAAGGATGTGGTTCAATTCATCAAAATCACGGCTTTGTGGTTTAGTCCGCCAGCTCCACTTAGGATGTTCTACTGACCTTGGCACTATGTTTAAAAGAAATGGTTATTTCATAAGCATGCCATACAATGATACAAACTCACTTATCGTTTGTGTAAGACTGCATCAAGATCAATGTGAAGAATAAAAATGGTTAAAGTTGGAGATGGTTTTCTTGTGAGTAAACAGGCAGGGGATTTAAAATTGGCTTTGAAGAAAACGCTTTAGTTCAATAAATAAAAGAAAATATGACAGCGATTATGGAAAATGGGAAATTGAGCTATTGATTTAAATCTAATTACTTCTATAACTTAAAGGGAAACAATGGAAAAGTTTATTCTGCATAATAATAAAATAAATCACTAAAAATTATTACTAACCTCATCATCAGCAACTAGTAAAAATGTTTATAGATGCCATCTTATTATAACTTCTAAAAGCATAAGACTATATATGTATACACACATACACACACATGTAATATGTGTGTGTGTGTGTGTGTGTGTGTATGTGTGTGTGTTTCTTCCAAGCTCCCATTAAAATTATTATATCGTTAGGGAATATTTTTCTTTCAAAAAATAAATTGAACATGCATAAGTGACTGGGTAAGGCTTTTCTCTGAGAAGACATATAATGGGGTGATTAGCAGTAGTGGGAATTAGCAAAGTAGAGAAAACAGAAACTCATAACCCAAAGAGTAGGATGCAAAGAAAGTCAACACATTATTTAAATATGAATTTATCAACTCAGGAACACAAGGTCAAAACAATGAAGACATAAGAACTTAATGGTTTCCCAGATATAGAATCGAATTATAGGGCCCATAAAAATTCAACTTTTGTTATTTCAAGTTTTTCAACAATATCAGTAAAGATATGATTGTAAAAGCTTTTGGGGACAAAAATGAGTAATTTGGATTAACAACAGACTTAGCAACATATCTGTTATAGAACATAGGACAGTCTTTAAAAATTCCAGAAGAAAATTATTTGTAACTGAAAATTTTATACCAATAAGAGATCCAATTGAGATACTTTGAGAGTTTCTTCATAAACATCCTTTCTAAAGAAGTTGCCCGAAGGTGTGCTCCAGCTCAATGAATAAATAAACAAAAATCTTAAAATACTTGGAAGCAGGAATGGGTGAACTCTAAAAGAAAGAAAGGGGGGATATCTCATGATGACAGTGAAGGTAGTATCAACATAGAGTTGGAAAATATCTACAGGTAAAGAAGTTAAGAATGGAGAAAGACATCAATGGCCTGCAGGGGAGAGGTCTCCAAGATGCCTTCAATGACATAAAAGGAGAAAAAAATAAAACAAAGTAGCATAAAAGACAAGATAAGTTAGGTCACATCGAGAAACACTATCGGCAGCGCTTGAGGAAGCATTAGTGATGAGTATACAGAAATCAAAGTAAACAATGAAGAGCACATCATTACTTCTAGAAAATATGACTAATCTGTTTGTCTTGCTGATAAAACATTAATATAATTTTAGTGATATTGATGCAGAATACACCTTAGAGCAAATTTGAATTAGATGCATTGCTCTGCTATGAGGATGAGATAGGAATTGATGTGTGCATAGCAGCAGCAAAGTATGAAGGAGATTTGTAGATGATGCTTCAATTTAAAAGGGGAAGAGCTGTTGAGAACCTTTTATGTTCAGATATGCAGACTAAGAAAGTAAAATCAACATTCAGAACATCTAAATTAATTCCAGTTATAGTTGGAAAGGAAGAATAACAGTACTGTGTTAGATAGCTCTACTTTAGAGACATGAGAAAGAGTCATGGCTAAGAGAGCAGATAAAACAATACTGGTGCCATGTTCTTCAAAATCTTGATAGCCATCCTTATTGACCTGCTTTGAATATTTTTTGATCTGCAGTTTGTATCATTGCATCATCTAATTTCCTGTAAAATCATGTTTCATCAGGATCTTTCTTTGCCTTTCAATTTATAGAAGAGTAAATAAAACCACAAATACTCTAAATCTATGCCCAAGCAGCCACCAGATCTACCCCTGAATGCCCTAGGTTAACAAGCCTAAATGAGGCCAGCACATGACCTGACCCATCAATTCCAAATCCTGAGAAACTATACAGAGGCTTTAAGGTGTTGGGTTTGAGGGGCCTCACATAACACCGAAAGTTTCCTTGGCAAATTTACAGAGAATCTAAGATCAGTTCCTATTTATATCCATAGTCTGTGATGAATCTAGAATGTAAATGACAGCATGGGAACAAAATTCAGGACGACCATGTGCATCTTATGATCATGGGCAGGTTATCTATGCTTCCAGTTTCAAAAAGTGTCCGGATAAATAACAGGAATAGGCTTGTGCAGTCAACAGTCCAACATGTAGCCCGGGATGAGAGCATCTTTGTAGTTTTCTGCCAGATGGAAACCTTATTGAAGTTGTTCTTCATTTTAGAACTCAGTGTTACAGTTACATTACAGCTTAGGAAATTTCCTCAGGACAGTGTCCCAACATAGTATGAGCCAGAGGAGACAATAACAGAATTTGAGGGCACTAAGAGTAAATTCACCCCAGTACAGGAGGGTGGACACAGTACCACACAGGCAGACTTCCTTTATTTTCCCATGAGGACCATATGCTACTTAACTGCCTACTGAGCCAGGTTGATTTTTGAACAATCCCATATATTAATCAAATTCTAATTCACTTTTCATTAGTTGCTTCTGTCCATGCATTTTAAACTTAACTTATTGTTTCTTCCTGATAATTTTTGTCTTTTTAACAATACTTTATTATTTGAAATTCTACAATAATTACATCAGTTCCCCTTCCCTTTCCTCCCTTCAGCCCTTATGAACCTCCTTAATCTCTCTCTCTCTCAAATTTATAGCCTTTTCCTTTATTATATAGTTTACATATTCTTTTAATATATGAATATAACCCATTCAGTTGATATAATTATGCTTGTATGTATATAATATACCAAGGGCTTAGAATTTGGTATTAGACAGACAATTGACAGGATCTCCCAAGAAAGACTGTTTCTCTCACTCACAACATTCCTTGACAGAGGCAACAATTTTCTAACTGGACTTAAGACCTGCTCAATATGAGGGAGATCATGCCTGGTAGTATACACCCAGCAATCCATCTGGGGCTAATGGTAAGGTTGTGGATGTCAGAGGAGAACCTACAATCATGCTTTACTAAATCAGCATGGCCCTCACAAATTTTTAAGACCTAGTTGAGCAAATTCTTTGAAGTAGAAATTAGAACTGTCATTGATGAATGTGTAAATGTATACAAATACTGCAGAGGAGAGCCCAATATTGTCAGTCAGAAGTACTGCTGTCATTCCCACCAAGTTTGCCTTTTTGCCCCTTATTGAGTTATATTTTATAAAATCCCACAAAACTGTACATATTTAAGGAATACCACATGATTTTCATACATATATGCATTGTGCATATTTAAAAGAAGGTGAATACCTCTGTGCCCTACATTTGTTATTTCTTGATGGTGGCTAAGAGCCCTGACTGCTCTTCCAGAGGGCTTAGGTCTGATTATCAGAATGCACATGATACCTCACATTCATTTGTAGGGCCATATCCAGGGCATCTGATGCTCTCTTTTGGCCTCTATAGACACCAGACATGCATGGTGTATATGGACATACATGCAGGAAAGACACCATACTCATAAAATAAAATAATAATAAAAATAAATAAAGAGAAACTGAAACACATTCCCCAAATGCAAAGAAAAGTACTAATAGAATTACTGAGAGATGATTCCAGTTTTTCAGTTTAACCGATACCAACATATTTATCTCATTTCTTAACTAGATTGTGAATATGAAATGGGCAAGAAATATAAGCATTTATTTATTTCCATGCACAGAAAAATTGATGGACAATGTTATTTTCACCATTCTGCCAACATTTTGTTCAATATAAGCAATCATCCACAAACTAAGCAACTGAAAAGCATTTAACATGAAGGGCCCAGGACCTCACCCAGACCCTGGCTTTGGCAATTCTGCAGCCATAACAAGTGGCAAAAAAGACACTGCAGGATGTAGGCCCCCATCTCAACAGGATATACTGTGTCACAGACCTTGCCTAATTACTGAGAAAACCATAAGATAACCAGCATATGATAAAAAATGAATCAAAGGCTAGGCTAGCAGGCTCTGGACATGATTTATTGATAAGTGTGGAATGTAATAACCACAGCAATCACCACCAGATGTAGCAATTTTTCTGCCATTGGTTAACTTAAACTTAAGTTAAACTTAAACTTAAGTTAACCAATCAACTTAAGACAGCTACCCCCAGTCTGAGATTGCAAGTTCTGAGATTGTTACTATGCAACTTGCAGACCTTCTGACTTCTCTTGCTCTACTCCCAATAAATGCCCTGTCCTACTGTGACTAGAGGTCTCTCTCCTGCTCCACTACTGTGTCAGATGAATAAGAGACCAGAGTCTGAACTCATATTTAAAAAGACTATTTGCTTTTGCATCAGATCTGATCTCTTGGTGTCTCTGGGAGTCTGGACTCTGGGCACAACAAACACACTTACTCAATCACTACTTGTCTTATCTATGACATATAACTATTAAAAACTAATAAATCACTGGGTAGGACAAGTTACTTAATTTGTTGAAAATTAATCTAAGAAATAAGTACTATGTTTTTGTGGTAGGCTGAGAATAAAGATTTTCTTGTTTGAATTTTTTTCTTTTTTTTTTTTATTTTGAGACAGGAGCTCATGTTGCATCTCTTGCTAATCTCAAACTTACAATAATCCTACCTTCCAAATGTTGAAATATGGGCATGTGGACAAAATAAATAGCTTAAAAGAAAATAGGGGGAATGTGGGAGCAGAAAGGAGAGAAGAGAGAGAGAGAGAGAGAGAGAGAGAGAGAGAGAGAGAGAGGAGGAAGGAAGGAAGGAAGGAAGGAAGGAAGGAAGGAAGGAAGGAAAGAAGGAAGGAAGGAAGAGAAATGTGGTTTTTAAGTTTGAGGGCATACTAGACCACATAGTAAAACCCAGGTTGAAATAAGAAAAAGAGGGGGGAGAGAAAGAGAGGGCTTGCAAACAAGGACATGGGGGGAACTCCATTGTGAAATAGAAATGTAGCTGTGTGCCAGAGGATTTACAAGAAGCCCTACATTTTATCTTGAATAGAATGTGTTGCATGCACACACACAACACACACACACACAGACACAGACACATAGAGACACACAAACACAGATACAAACACCTACTGATACACAAACATACACAGGCACAGGCACAGATACAGATACACACATACACACACACACACACACACACACACACACACACACACACACACCAGTTGATAACATTTTCTCTTATTTGAAAGTCAATAATTTTTAAAATATTTTTGTTCACCTTTTCTTTAGAAAAAAAAGGGGGAGCAATAACTTGGTGCCAGGGAAACTTCTAGGGATCCACAAGGATGACCAAAGATAAGACTCCTAGCAATAAAGGAAAGGGTGTCTGAACAGACCTTCTTCTATAATCAGATTTTTCACTACCCTGTCATCATAGATCCTTCATCTAGTAACTGATGGAAGCAGATGCAGAGATCCATAGCCAAACACTACACTGAGATTCAGGGGTCTTGCTGAAAAAAGGGAGGAGAGAGTATATGAGAAAGAGGTTTTCAAGGCATGGAAAACCCACAGAAACAGCTGACTGGAGCTCCTGTGAGCTCATGGACTCTAGACCATCCACTAGAGAGCCTGCATTGGATCCACCTAGGCCCTCTGAAAGTGGGTGACAGTTGGGTATCTTGGTCTTTTCTGGAACCCCCTGGCAGTGTGACCAGGATCTGTCCCTGGTGTATGAGCTGGCTTTTTGCAACCCACTGACTATGGTGGGATACCTGCCTCAGCCTTGATGCAGGGCAGGAGAAGCTTAGTCCTGCCTCACCTTGGTATGTCAGGCTTTTCTGACTCCCCATGGGAGGCCTCACCATTTTTGTGGAATGGATGGGGGTGTGGAACGGAGGTGGGGGAGGGAACAGGAGGAGAGAAGGGAGGGGAAACTAGGGTTTGTATGTAAAATAAATAAATTTAAAAAATAAAAGAGAGCAATAACTTACAGTCATTTTTTAATTACATTCTTAAAATACCTGTTAAGAATGGATCTTTCTTGGATGGTGAGGCCTTCCATAGGGTGTCATAAGAGTCTATTGTGTCCTTTGGGACAGGGCCTAGGCCCAGCCCCATGTGTCTTGGCTCAGGGAGTATTCCTCTATGTGGAATGGGCTCCCAAATTCCATACCTGTGCTAGGAATAAGTACTGAACAAGCAGAAAGGATATGTGATAGGTAGGGTTTTAGTTGGGGGGTGGTTTTATTAGGGGAGGGTGGGAGGGATAAGGGAACTGGGATTGTTATGTAAAACAATCTTGTTTCTAATTCAAATAAAAACCCTGCAAAAAGAATGGATCTTTCCATTTCTAAATGGATTTTTATTTAACACTTCAAAAGATAACTACCTACCTATATCTATCTAACTATCTATCTATGTATATGTATATATATATATATATATATATATATATATATATATATATATGTGTGTGTGTGTGTGTGTGTGTGTGTGTGTGTTACAATTTGAGCAGTCACTACTGTGATCATTTTCCACTTTATTGATTTTTATGGAATGCTAACATATAAGTGTAATCCTCAAAGGAGAAAGGAATAAGAAGAAACATTAAGGAAGTAATATGAATTGGATAAATCATACAAATACTACTGAAAAGTGATCTATCTGTGTTGATTGTGCTAACATCAGACAAAAGAAGGCTTTATTAAAAATAAACTTTTCCTAAAGACAAAGAAGGGCAAAATATGCTGCTCAAAAGAGTCAATTCACCACAACAGTATGTAACAAGAGTCATGTTATGTATTTATGTTATTTCTATCCTTACAGTCTCAGAACACAGAAATCAAAACTTACAAAATTGAAAAACTAGCTCTAAAATAAGATCTGGGTAATATAATATCCCTATCTATAAAAATATTTAGAATTCTAAAAGATAAAGTAGTGAGAAAAAGACTAACTTCAATAATACAGACTAGGGCCAGCAGACATACAGAGAATACTGCATTTGACAATAGCAAAGTAAGCACACTGCTCTGGGGTGGAGGAAACATTCCTTGACAGGAATTATATGTAATATAACTGAGTAAATATCAACAACATTGAAAGAATTGAAATCATACACAATATGTTCTCTTGATCATGGTAGACAAACAGGAAATCAAAAGCAAAACTGGCAGATACATGGGCATGAGAGAGTTAAATAAAAATGTGAAACAACCAGAAAATTTCCAAGAGAAAGGGAGGCATATACTATGTGGATAAAATGTCCATTCTAATTCCTGGGGGTGTGGGGAGAGCAGGATTCAGCTGGGAATCTATAGCTATGTGGCCACATTCAAAGAGGAACTTTAAATGTTTATGCTTTGTCCCATAATTAAAAATAAAGTTAAATAGACAAAGAAGAGTAAACCAAGCCCCGTGTGGCAGGAAGTGGAAGAAATAATTATTAGAATTGAGCAAAACAAAACAAAAGTGAAAATTTTAATGATAAAAGAGCTAAAATTAAAAACTGAACAAATCTCTAGCAAGGGTGATGAAGAAAGAATTGAAGATTTGCATTATTAAAATCAGAAATCTAAGTGAGACATTATTATTGACCATAAAGAAGCAAATTAGATTATTTTAGATTAAAATATAAAATCATAGAAACTCATAAAAACACTAAAATCCAATCAGAATACCATTTTAGATATGAGTAGTAAAGAGGACTCAGTTACAAAAAAACAAAAACAAAACAATTCAGAAGCACTCAAGGATTGGTCCAAAACAATCAGTTCAAAATAAGATCCTATAACAAACATCGTGGAATGAACACTTTCTACCTCATAAGATCAGTTTTGCCCTCTCCAAAGACAGAGAAAATTTCATACCAGTACCTTGTTTGGAAATCTATGGAGAAATCCTCAGTTACATAGTGCCAAGCAAATATAGTAGTATATTGGACAAATTACATGACAAGAGAATCCAAGGGTTGTTTAACACAAGAAAGGAATCAAAATAATATACAAATAAAATACAGATAAATAATTGCACAGTTGCCTCAAAAGTGACATAATTTTGAATACATTCTTATGATTAAAAAATATTTGACAAACTAGGTGCTAAAACGTTCTCAACATGACAAAAGACAAATAGGGAAATCTCAAAGTAAATGACTGTACTGGATGGCATGAGGCTAGAAGATTTTTTAGGATTCCTGACCAGATTTTGCTGCTTCTAGACAAGTTTGGATGGTAATTTCTAGCTACAGAAATTAAGTAAGTAAAGAAAAATTTTAAAAAGCATCACAACTGGAAAAGAAGTAGTAGAATTATCACTGCCTAAAGATGTGAGTGACCTTATATTTAAAAAGTCATAAGAATCCATACATAACCATAAGGGTAACATGAATAAATGTTTTCAGCAAAGTTTTAGGAAATAAAATGAACACCAAAAAAATCAATTTTGTCTCTAAGTACTAGCAATAACAATCAGAATGGAAAACAAAGACAGTTCCATGAGTGATATCATCTGGGTGAATAAAATATTTAAGATTAAATTTAATAGTTATAATAAAATGAGTAGCAAAAACCATAGTGAAAATAATTAGAGAGTATCTAAAGAATTGAAACAGCTTTTTCTGTTGATGGCTTAGAAACTTTCTGCTTTTAAACCAGCACTCCCCCAAAGTAATCTCATAATTTAGTAATTCTATCAAAATCCTATTTGCCTTGTTTAGAAAGGAAAAACTGAATTTTAAAAGATATTTAGAATTTGAAGTATAGAGGACATGCAAAATAATCCCAAGGAGGATAAAAAGATAGAAAAACACAATTCAAAGGCTCATAATCCTAATAAGTAAAACAACAGGATACTCGCAAAACCACAGTTTAATGAAACAGAATGGTGAACATAGAATAAAATCACTCTAATATTTGTGGTCACTTAGTCTTTAAGAAAGCTCTAAGATTATGCAATGAGGAAAGAATATTTTTAAAAAATGATGCTGAGACAATTGGGTATACACATGTAAAAGAATGAAATTGGGGCCCTACCTCCTGCCACTTACAGAAAGAAACTCAAGATGTAGCAATGAGTGCACAAAACAGATAACACTATAACTAGCAGAAGAGAGAGTTCTGATGATCTTAGAATTGGCAAGAGATTTTTAGATAGGATATTTAAAGCACAAGCCAAAATAAAATAAACACCTACATTGATTATAAATGTTAGAAGTTTTGTCCATAAGTGAACACTGTTAATAAAGTAAGAAGTTAACATGCATTATGAAGGAAAATATTCACAGATCATGTATTTGATAAGAAACTTGTTTCTACCTAATAAAAGAACTCATGCAATTCAAGGATAAAAGAAGTAGCAAAACACCTAAAACTTGGCAAAGATATCAACAATCATTTCTAGGAAGACACCCAAATGATTGAGAAGTCAGTGAGATCTGGCTCTCAGGGAAATGGAAATGACAACAAGAATGAAGTACCATTTCACATCCACTCTAGTGCCTATGTTTTTAATAAAAACAACAAGCACCTATGAATATGGGAAAATTACAGTACTTACACATCATTGATAGTAATGTAAATGGAATAGTTTCCACAGAAAGTGTAGGTGCTCCTCAAAAGGCTGTACACAGAATAATATGACCTTACACTTCCATGACAATGTATTTACCCCGAGAATGCTATTTCAGTAAAATGTGTGTATGAATGATCACAACAGCACAATCCACAATAGTCAAAAGGAAAAAACAGTCAGAAAACCCAAGAAGCGAGGAACGGATAAGCAAATGTGGTATGTCTGCAGAAGGCAATGCTATTAGAATAAAATTATGCTCATGCTGAATTGTGGATGAGAAACAAGTGCTTGCTAAATGAAATAAGCTCCCACAAAATGTCTCACTTGTGGGATCCCACTCCTACTATTCCAATAGATAAATCCAGAGACAGACCCCAGGTTGCCATGGACTGTGGGAGCCAGTAATGTCAATTGGCTACTTAGTATTAACTTTGGGACTGCTGAAAACACTTCAGTTATAAAGATGATGCAACATACATACTGTGATTGTACTAAAATGCTGTTGAGTTGTGCCTCCAAATATTATTTCACTTTCATTAAATTTCCACATACAATTAAAAGTCACTTGTAGTAGTTTGGTGTAGTAGCCATAGAAACCAGAACCTCGGAGAAACATCTCCTTCTCAGGTAAGGTTCAGTTATTTTTCATTTGACTTTCCTTCGTGATGTGCAATGTTGAAGAAACTTTTTCTCTATTATTCTGTAACCTTGTAATGTTTCATTCTGCTATTCTTTGTTGTGTTGAATTAATCTACTCATCCACCCTTTCACCAACATCAAATTTTCTTGATGATCATAACTTTTTAAAATAATTATTTCAATTTCCAGAATATGGCTTGTTGGAGGTTTGGATAGGAATCATGTGTACATTCTAGCACAAATTAGCATATTGACATTTTCTCAACACACAGCATGGATAGGACATATTTAGCCAATTGGTTTACTTTTTCTCTCAGAAATGTCTCATAATTTTCTCTGTAAACATTGTGCACATCTCTCATCCAATTTACCCCAAGTATTTAGTGTTTTTTTTTAAATACTTTACAAATGTTATTTTAAGACATTACCTAATCTACATTGTTGTATCACCTGTGGCTTTGCTAATTTTTCAAACTTATTTTAGTGTTTTTCTTGTAAATTCATATACATTCTTCACCTTTACAATGATGAAGTCAATGAATAAATACCTTAAATGCTCATCTACAGTTGTGGACTTTTTATTGTCTGACTACATCGGCTCTGACCTCCACTATAATGAATGCTATTTGAAGTTCAAACACATATTCTCAGTTACAAAGGAAAAACATTCACTGTTTTGATATAAGAATATGATATTATATGTGAGATTTCTATTTTTTCCTCTCTTAGACCAAGGACATGTTCCTTTATGACTATTTTGGGTACTGTTGATCATAACAACTGCATTTTGAAGAGACTGTGTCATTTTTTTTCTTACTCTGTTCATTTTTAGTTTAACATAAATGACACAAACTAATTTTGGCATATTACATACACATTGCATTTCTTGGATGAAGATGAAGCAAATATACCAACTTACTACTCTTTTGTTTCATTTCTGTACCAATGTTTCAATATTTGGTAAAAGTATTTGTGCCTGTAACAATTAATTTCACCAATTTATGATTGGTAAATACATTTACAGAGGAGATCATAAGACATTGCCCTGGTATGTGTGTGATAGTGCATTTACAGAGTCTGTATAGACTTATTCCTTAAAGGAGTCAAAACATAACAGCATTGTGAGTGGCAGGTTACAATACAAGGTTGACGTGTCAGGACAAGCAAGGCCACTGAGGCAAGACTTGAAGGTGACATCATCCTCTCTCCTATTCCATATTGCTTTCTCTGCTTCTTGTCTGACATGATGTGGATACCCTGCCCCATCATGCCCTTCACACAGTGAAGAAGAGGCCCCTCTGAATTCAGGAGTCCCAATACATCCTTCCTCTTATAAGTTGTTGTATCAATTCTTTTGAAACAGCAATGAGAAAAGTAGTCAAAACAGTGTGATCATGAAGGATAGTCTAGTTTTCTAGATGGAGGGTTGATGTGGTTAATGCTAACCCAATAGGATCTATCCGCACTGAGAAAACAGGCCTCTGGGAATGTCTTTGGTGTACCTAGATTAGGTTACTTAAAGTGGGAACACTCCAACAAGTGTGAGTGGTACCAGGTGTTAGGCTGGAGTTCTTGACATCAAAAGAAGAGAAACCTAGCAGAGCACAAGCATCCCTCCCTCCCTGTGGCCTTCTCTGGATGCTTTATAATGTCATGTTCCCACCGCCATTCCTCCCTTACATGATGAACTGTGAGCCAAAATTAAATCTTTCTCCTTTCAGTTGCCTTTATAGGGAATTTAGTCACAGCCACAGGACAAGTCACTACTGCAGGTGTCCTCACCCTGTTTTAGCAACAGTGGCAGGGAGGTCTCCTGAAATGAGTTGAAATATGAACCTTTATGCTTCTCTACTTTCTATAACAGATTTGTGTGGCACAATTTCCTTTACCCAGCAAATGTTTTGTTCTCCAGTGAAGCCATTTTGGCTTCAGGCTCTTTAAGTGGAAAATTGTTAGATGAATTAAATTTCTTCCAATTGATAGAAGAAATTTAAATATTTCTATTTTTTCTTCAATCAATTTTAGAATACGCCTTTCTAGGAATTTCTGTCTTTTATAGCCATTGCTAGTTCTTTTGCCATAGGTTACCAAATTATTTTCTAAATAGAGCCTTTTAATAATTTTATCATATGTGATAATGTGTAATCTTTCATTAGTTGTGGTTTATATTTGATGTGTCTTTCTAGATATTTCTAAAAAGTATCTTTTCTAATAATCAACTGTAAAATTTATTGTTTTCCCATTTTTCTTTTTATTTATTCTTTTCAATTTATTTTAATCATTTTCTCTCAACATATTCTTGGATTTTTAAAAAATGAATGCTGATATCACCAATTTTATGTTATGTTATGTTATTATTTATTTATTTATTTTGTTTTTCAAGACAGGGTTTCTCTGTGGCTTTGGAGGCTGTTCTGGAACTAGCTCTCATAGACCAGGCTGTCCTTGAACTCACAGAGATCCTCCTGTATCTGCCTCCCAAGTGCTGGGATTAAAGGCATGCATCACCACCGCCCTGCTTATGCTATTTTTTATTAAAGATTTTTACAATAGAGGTAAAAATTTCTTCCTAAGTATTACTACTTTAGTTTCAGCCTATAAATTCGCATCATGTATAGATCAAAATCTCTGTGATTTTGTCCTTAAATCATGAGTTATTTACATATATGCAATTTGAATTTTAAATTGTTATGTAGCAAGACACATTGTTTATTTTTCTTAACATTCTTTCTGGAGTGCAAAATTATATATTCTAACTTTATTTGGTATAATATTCTATATGTCAACTAACTTAAATTACTTGGTTGTGTTGTTCAAAGTTCCTGTACCCTTACTTATTCTTCTGTTCTACTTACTGAGACTAACTGTAGCATTGGAAATTTCCCATCATATGCTTAACAACTTTGCTCCTGCTATATATAATAGTTCTTCTCTCTGGTACTGGGAATTAAACCCAGGGTCTTATGATGCATGTCAAGCAACAACTCTATCAATGAGTTCTATTTATACTGGTAAATTTCTTTGTCTTGGTTCAATAACATTTTGATATGAGATATGTTATGAAATAATCTCTTTTTTTAGAACTGGTCTTCATCTCAAATTACACTTTGTTATTACTTTGGCAATAAAGGCTTCTTTATTTTTTGTATTTATGACTTTTGTCTGCATGCTTCTTTTAGTTTGTTTGCTTTTATTTTATACCCTTCTAAACTAACCTGTATTTTTTTTTTTTTTTTTTTTTTTTTTTTTGCTTTTCAAGACAGGGTCTCTCTGTGGCTTTGGAGGCTGTTCTGGAACTAGCTCTTGTAGACCAGGCTTTTCTTGACCTCACAGAGATCCACCTATCTCTGCCTCCCAAGTGCTGGGATTAAAGGCGTGCACCACCAACACCTGTCTGTATTTTCTTTTTAATTGGAATGCTACGTCAACTTAGTGTAATTATTGCCATTTGGACCAGAGCCCCTATTTTGATGTTTTGTTTTCTCTTTTTATAATCTACTCCTTGTTGTTTTTATATTCATTTATTTATTTATAGTGTGTATATTCCTGCCATAACTTGAGTGTGGAGAACATAGGGCATCTTTCAAGAACTGGTTCTCCCTTTGTAATATGTGGGTTCTGGGCTTCGAACTCAGGTCAACAGACTCTAGTGGCAAGTATACTTAGCTGCTTATTCATCACATTTGTTCCTTATTCTTTGCTTTTATTTCTTGCTATTATCACCTTTCTGTATTAGTTTTGGGAAAATAAATAATTTTATTTCTGATTTTGATAAATTTACTAACTTTTATTTATCTACTTTGTACTATTTTAATAGTTCTTCAGACACCAAAATACACAACTTCAACAATCACTTAAAAATGTAGTAATTTTAGCAATGTATTTCCATGTATGACTTAAATTCATTGTATTTTCATTATCACATACTGTTTTTCTACATATTCCACGAAAGATGGTTTGATATTTCATTGTCATTAAAAGCTCCTTGCTAATATTCTGCTACGACTAGAAATTATAGGTAAATAACCCAGACAGAAGAAAACTGAAGGAGAAGCCCAGCATGCTGTGGCTGGGCAGTGTCTTGTTGAGAGCAAAGAGCCTGCAGGAGCATGGAATCAGGCAAGTCCCCTCAGAGATAAGTGATTCTCAAGTCTATAGCCTTAACTTTAGATGATAAATAAGGAGACTGAGCTCATTCGTGATGGAGAGGGATGCTTGACAAATTCATTTCATGTCTCAATTCTTTCTTTCATTGTGTTCTTCTATTTTGTACTTCATAATTGACAAAGAAGGACCATGGAGAGCAATCATAAGTAACAAAGAGGAGGGCCTATAGGAAGTCAGATGAAAAGTTGTTTTAAATACATGGGTTAAATATTCTTCTCTTCTATACTAAAGATTTGATTTGCCTTTTTGAACATTTGAGCTGCTTCAAAGAAAGTTTTTTGTTGAAACAGGTCAGAGATCTGCTCCATGCAGCTCCCAGTCTTCTAATAACTAAATATCAGAAAAGATCTCATTTGGTTATACACATGAAAGGGTATAAATGACTAAGTAGACTTGTGTGCATGAAGTTCAATGTAAATGCTGAATGAACGTGTATTCATTAGGATTAACAAAGAGCCCAAAACAGATGAAAAGTTTGAGTTCAATTGATAACTCTTCTTTACTTCCAAACTAGAAAGACTTGCAAATTTAAGAACAGTTAAGTAACAAACTTACATGACTTGGAATCTGGTGATGGAGGAGAAATATTAGACACAGCAAGGTCGCTTTTTGATTTTTTAGGCTTCTTTGCATTCAACTGCCAAGGTTTATCATAGCTTCTAAAATCCCTTCTTGTTCCTTTGGGTTCTGTTAAGACAAAATATACACAAATCATAGTAATAAGGATGGAGAGAATTTTGGTCATGAAATGTATTTAAATGTCTACTGAGAGGAGCTGAGTTCAGTAAAACACTGGATTTTATGGATTACTTTAATTACTTTATTTTATACTTCTGTCCAAAAGTCATGTTAGTGAAACAACTGAGCCAGGATATCTTTTTTATCTAGTTGGTTGAGTAAATGTGAGGGCAAAAGATAGCACTCACTAGCATAGAAGATACAAGATACAATCAATAACTACACATTTCAGCAAGAGTCATGATTTGTCTTTTTGATTTGTTTTAAATCCAGATTTTCAAGTTATACAGTGAAAGGGCAAGGAAAACTCTGCCTACCCTATATGCTGACATACCTGAGACTACAAAAAAAAAACCCCACGTTTAAATTTGAGTCACTAGAAATCTATCACTCTAGAAAGAATTAATGAAATATATTAAATAAAGAATAGAATATTTAAGACACCAAGAAAAATTATAAACTTACAGCTATTAAATATCAAAACCTGACTTTTTTTGATTTCCTAATGTAAGTAAAATAACTGTATGGAACAAAACAAAATCAGAGGAAAGAGTTGCTGAGCAACCTGTGATTAACACACAATTATACCTAGAATTTTATTTAAATTATTTATTTTATTTAAATATTTATTAAATTTTTGTGTCTTTTTTAAGTACTGACAGAAAACTAAAATACCACATTAAATTTGTATTTGGTGCTGGAAAAAGAACACTGGTAGCATTGAAAATTGAATTGGGGACATATAGAACACACTTCACTCAATGGAGATTCAGAGCAGATAGGCCACAAAATGAGAAAAGCAATGTCAAATGAAAGGGGAGAAATGGTGTCCCTTACAGGAAACTCAGTTTGCACAAAAATTATTTTCCTGAAGAATCGTAGAAAATAACTCAGCTACAGGTCTGAATATCAAAAATGTATTTTTGTGTGTATACACACACACACACACACACACACACACACAAGCATATGCGTGTACACATGCACATGCATGTGATTATTGTACAAAAGGAATTGCTTTTCAGTGCAAAAAAATGAAACAAAAATAAAGTTTCTCCTTCACACTATTAAGCAATGCACAAGTGAAAACATGCTGTGTCCGAAGTCGCTAGATGTATTGAAATGGAACAATAAGGAAACTTCAGCTATTTTGAAAAAGTATTTTGTCTCTGTCCTTGAGCTTTAGAGACATTCTGTAGCCAAGTAGAAGATGCACCAAAATAACACCCAGTCACAGCCAAGGCTTAAGAGGGAATCATTACCTACTGTTCAAATAAGCATTCTTTGCTTCTGTTAACGTCCAAGAACTGGTTGGTTTTCTATTCCTTCCACCTCTTCCTCCCAAAATATTTCCCCTTTTTTCCTATGGCCCTTAGATTCTACATAAACAAGAACTGCTCCATTTTCAAATCCTCACTTCATGTCCTAATGCTTATACCATTTTTCAAATAAAATGCTTATTTGCAGCTTCCTGGAATAGAGTGTTTCACCGCCATCCCAACACACACACACACACACACACACACACACACACACACACACACACACACACACACACACACACACCTGTGAGGGCTAGAGACTCCTAGTTTCCAGATGCTTCGGCAATGACAAGCCTCCACAAATGAAATGAAGTACCCTTCTCCTTTTGGGGAAATACCACGCCTCATTATTAGCCTCTGCTTTCCCCAGAGATTTCCAGACATTGCTACAGTCTATCTTGTCCTTACAACAACACGGGTGAAACATGGTGTTCTATTTAAACTTATATAAGCCACAGCCTTCAGACATTCTTGCTTCACTTCTCTGATGGTTTATACACCCCAAACTAAGACTCTACAAGGCTCTTCTCTTTCTCTAGAACAACTCCATTTTAGATAACTTGACTCAACTATCACTGTCTCTCTGTATGTCAGTTTCTGAGGAAATTGGGAATCTGTCTACCTCAAATTCCAGCAATTCCGCTCTTGGGCATATACCCAAGAAATGCACATTCATACAACAAAGACATATGTTCAACTATGTTCATAGCAGCATTGTTTGTAATAGCCAGAACCTGGAAGCAACCTAGATGCCCCTCAACTGAAGAATGGATGGAGAAAATGTAGTACACTTACACAATGGAGTATTACTCAGCCAGAAAATCAAAACAAAACAAACAAACAAAAAAAACAATGAAATCTTGAAATTCACAGGCAAAAGGAAGGAACTGGAAAAAAAAAAAAAAAAACATCCTGAGTGAGGTAACCCAGTCACAGAAAGACAAGCATGGTGTGTACTCACTCATATATGGATATTAGACATAGAGCAAAGGATTACCAGCCTACAATCCACATCACCAGAGAAAATTGGAAACTAGGATGACTCCAAGAGAAAAACACATGGACCGGGAAAAAGGGGTAAGGGACAAGAACCCCTGAGCAAATTGGGAGCATGGGGGAGAGAGGACAGAGGTAGGAAAAAGAGAAGGGAAGAAGAGGAGTGGGTAGAACAAGAGGGATCAGGAAGACTGAGACAGGGGAGGAAGAGAGGAGAGCAAAAATGGAGATATCTTGATAAAGAGAGCCAGTATAGGTTTAGAGGGAGGTCTGGCACTAGAGAAATGTTTAGGGACCCACAAGGATGACCTCTTCTAAGAATCTACGTAGTAGTGGCAAGGCTTCCTTTGATGCCCTTCCCCTATAATGAGACTGATGACTACCTTGGTTGCCATCCTAGAGCCGTCATCCAGTATCTGATTGAACAAGAAGCAGGCACCCACAGCTAAACACTGAGCCATACTCCTGGAATCCAGTTGCAGAGAGGGAAGAGGGATGAACAAAGGAGCCCAGACCGTGCTGGAGAAACCGACAGAAACAGTTGACCTGACCTAGTGAGGGCACAGAGACCCTAGTCATAAAGCTGGGGAATCAGCATTGGGCTAAACGAAGCCTTCGGAATGTGGATGCCAGCTAGGAGGCCTGGGCAGTCTATGGGATCTCTAACAGTGGGGCCAGTGTTTATCTCTAGTGCACATTTAGGAGCCCATTCCCTATGGAGGGATACTGTTTAAACCAAGATACCCGAAATAGGACCTAGGCCTTCCCCAAAGGATATGACAGACTTTGATGATCCCTTATGGAAGGCCTTACTATCCTTGGGGAGTGGGTGGGGAGTGGGCTGATGGGTCGGTGGGGGGCATGGGAGGATGGGAGGGAGAGGGAACTGGGATTGATATGTAAAATAAGAATTAATTTTAAAAATCTTGAAGAAAATCACTGTCTCTCAGCACAGCTAGCATCCTTTACCTCTTGTTTTTACGACATTGATCTCTTAAAGATTTTCTGATCTCTGACTTTGGTTCACTTGACAAGTCTCTTTCCAAATACAATTACTGTCTTTCATACTGGGTTTTTCACTTAGTTACCTGTACAGTGTGTTCTTTAACAACCCTAACTTTCCCACAAATTTGAGTCCCACCTTCTATGCTGCCTCTAGTAGCATAACCACCCTTCTCAATGAGTCCTTCAAATTTGGGGCTATACAGGAGAACACCTTTCTGGTAGTTTCCACAAGGTTTTTTGTTTGTTTGTTTGTTTTTGGTTTTGGTTTTTCAAGACAGGGTTTCTCTGTGTAGCTTTGGAGCCTATCCTGGCACTCGCTCTGGAGACCAGGCTGGCCTCGAACTCACAGAGATCCGTCTGCCTCTGCCTCCTGAGTGCTGGGATTAAAGGCGTGCGCCACCAACGCCCGACTTCCACAAATTTTAATAATGATTAATTTGTTTCTTCAACTTAGTTTTGCCCAGAGTTGTTTAAACAAACTTTAATTTTTCTTTTCATAAACTGTTCCTCTTCTCCCCTTGTAACTTATCAGGATTATGGTCACTTACTTCTCCTATCTAATCTCCAACTTTTGCTTCAACAACAGTTTTACCTCTTAATAAACAACAAAATTTAGATCTCACAGAATAATCTCACACTAATGATCTTCCAGAGCATCCCTTACTTGACATATAATTTAGCACATTTTTTCTTCATTCTCATTCCTGTGGATTATATGGTTTTTCCTTTGATGATACTGGATGATTCCCATTTTGGGGTGTCCTGCCTTGACTCAGCCCAGAGATTCAGAATCACACTCAAATACCTGCTAATATTATTTACTAAGATGCTGCACAAAACTCAAAGTCACCAGTAGGAATTCAACCTCAACTTCTAACTGGAAATTTAGTTTCATGTTTCATTGTGAACTATTAAGTGAGCATTTATACCATTATTTAAGTTAGTCAGCCAGTAGCTATAAATTAATACTGATTTTTTCCACCTTCTCCATAAAACAGTCAACAAACTCTTGTGGAAATGAAAATTCTAAGAAATCTAGGATGAAAACATAATAATGATTAATCGTGACCTACATTATTCCTTCTTCTTGAATGAAGATGGGATGTCAAATACAATATAGCAAAATGTGTTGAAAATGACAATGTCCCAATTACATTGTAATCATTACATCATGGAAGGACCATGTGAGCAGACTTCTTGAATTGAAGAAAATAATTGTTATAAGGTATGAACTCTACTTGTATCTAGCAATTTAAAAAAAATAGGCTAAAAGCCAGAAAGGAAATCAGAAATTCACTCATATGCTGTGGAGAGGTTATTTGCCAACAAGCCAAATGGACTTGGAAACATGTTCTTTCCTAGCTCAGTGTCAAGATGAGGATGCAACTGAGTCAACAGTTTGATTCATCTTGTGAATCTGCACAGAGCTCACTAAGTGAAATACAGGCTCCTGGACATGGACATTGAATGATAAATGTTTGTTGATAAATAATTCAGAGTTTAATATACAACTGCCCCTATAAATAAAATTATTCATAAGATGTAGGCTCTCGTGAACTTCTATTACTTCACAGATACCTGTTTGATCTTTTGTCAAAAGGTGGGTACCATCTTAGCACCTAGAAACCAAAGCCTTTGCTGATAAACCCACCTGAATTATAAACCCAAGGAATTGAGTCTAAACATAAATGAATAAATAAACAAAAGAAAAATATAATAATTCTATGTTTTGTATGGCAAGACTCATATTCTAGTTTCCTGTCTAATGAAGATAACTTTTATGTATATATCATCACCATCAAGATCCACTTTATTCAGAGGATAATCACTGTCTGTCCTTTTTAGTCTAGACTTGTGAGAACATGATAACATGGCAAAAGAAGGCCAAAATATTTTCCTGAGATTCCACAGAGTATGAGAAGAAAAGGCACCATGGCAGCATTCCAGGAAATCATCTAGAAACTAGTCAGTCCAATCTCCATGGGAGTCAGGCCAAGAGTTGGTGACTCACCATACATACATGTCTTAGTTTGGGTTTCTATTGTAATACTAAAACAGCATGAACAGTAGGAAATTGGGAAGGAAAGGCTCCACTTCCTCTTATGCTTCCAGTAACATTCAATTACTGAGGTCAGGAGTTGAAGGCAAGAACCCAGAGTAGGAACTAAAACAGAAACCATGGAGGAATGCTACTTAATGGCTTGATCTTCATGTTGCTCATCCTGTTTTACTATAGAGCCCAAACCATTAATCCTGGGGTAACACTGCACACAGTAAGCTTGATCAAACCATCAAGAAAATGCTCCACAGACTTGCCCACAGGCAAATCTTACGGTGGCATTTTCTCAGATGGTTGTCTTTTCTTAAATGCCTCTACGTTGTGTCTAGTTGGTGTAAACAGACCAGCCCAAGGCATGGAGAGATTGGGATTTGAAAGCAAATCTCAAACCAGACAAACATGTGCAGGAAGAGTGAAATCACAACTGTCCTGTTGTTTCCCCTTGTTTAGTGGGGAAAGGAGCCTATTGGAGACTTGCAAGACTGGTTCCCCAATGTCTTGAGTTGCCCAGTGCTCAACTATTTCTAAAGTTAAATTTACTACATAGGATAACATTATCCATGGGAGAAATAAATAATAATCAGCTTTGAGAAAAGCAGAAATAACAGTATAGACACCATCTCATTACTTTCCTGATCAGAGAAGCTGTATTATTTCAACCATGTTGTTTATAAAAGAAACACAAGTTTAGAATAATTACTTTGAATCCACACAGAATGAAATACTTTTTTGCAAATCAGAATCTTCCTATTAAATGAAATACTCTTATTTTCATTTGGAGAAGCCTAGTACATTATTATATATTCAAATTCAAAAAATATTTTATATGAAAAGTTAACATGAAACTAGTAATCACAGAATACCTGAAAATTATAGGTTTATCATATTATAGTTTAAAATACTTGTAAAACTTTCCTATTATGTCCGTGGTTCCTAATGCTGTGACCATTTAATACAGCTCCTCATAATGTGGTTATCCTTAACCACAAAATTATTTTTGTTGCTACTTTATCACTGTAATTTTGCTACTGTTATGAAGTATAATGCTTTCTGCTAGTCTTGGGTGACCTCTGTGAAAGTGCCAGTCAACCCCTGAAAGGGTCACGCTCCACAGGTTGAGAACCACTATATCAGCTGTATCTCAAACTAACATATATATTCATAGTTTCTTCTTTTCCCCCAATTACCTGATGTTTCACTTTCTGCCCAGAGAGCTGCCGACCCAGACAGGGTTCTTTGCAGTTGTCCTCGGTTTCCTTGTTTAGACTGAAGGTGGTCAATGAGAAATGGGATTGGCTGGTCAGGTGTCTCAGTTATTAGCTTGGTCATTAATTCCTAAAGACAGAACAAGACACACATTTACATCTACTTAGAAGAAAGACTACCTGGCATTTATCATTGTTTGGCACAACACCAACTGTTCACATATAGCAACTAATTAAAATGCCCTCAGAATCCTTCCAGGCATGAAGAAGTCAGTAACTGTCCTCACTCTAAGGACAGTGAAGTACAGATAAACAAACCAGCTGTGTCCCACAACCAAGACACAGCAAAACTTAGCCCAGATAATACTAGAAATTTTAACTAGATTCTTTTTTTAAAGTATGGCTTCTTAGTTTTAAATCTGGGATAACTCTTCCAAGGAATCCTATTAGGAACTAAGCCTTAGCTAAAACAGATGATACACCTTTATTTTAAAGTGTTAATATAATTTCCCTTTGAAATCCCCAAAGAATGCAGGGAATTAAAGAAATGGTTGTGCTTGCACAAAGTCACATAAGCCTTACATAATGTTCAAACAATATAGAATTTATTTTTACAAAATTTACCCCCTCTCACTCTCACCTCTCCTTCTTCTCCTTTGCCTTCCTCCCTCCCCCAATGGCTCTGTCTTTACCCACAGAGTAGACTTTAACTTTTATCTGCTGTAATGTTCTAACCTTTAATTGGGTTAAAATCTACCCAAGGATTATGTCTATGTGTTCTTTTTATGCAATCAGTAGAGCCAAGGACAAACTCCATCCAATTTGTGGTCAGTTATGGTATCCAGACATGAACAACTGTCTCACCATGAGGAGCAAGATGGTGCTTTATGCCCTATAATTGGCTTTGTAAAGTGGAATGCCCCCTTACATTCCAGCCAGTTACATCTCTTCTTGCCTGTTTTATCCTATTTTGGCAATTGTCATCTTAACTTCTATTTTGTAGTGGCAACTGTTCTACTGAGTAGGCCAGAAATGTTACATATTAAGATTATTTAGGAAAGAAGGTACTAGCAACTTCCCATTCCAGTTTTGATTTGCTCTTTGTGTTTGTTTATTTGTGGTGAGGATGGTGGCATATTTTCCTACTTTAATGCTCTCCCTCAGATGTTTAGCAGGCCTTCTTGCCATCAGTCTGTCTCCAGTGAGAGGCTTACTCTAAGTGTTCATTATATATAAGTCTGTATTTTGTATTCAGAGTCTTGTGAGAGCTCCCCACCCAAGGCAAGCAAAAGTCATGGTAAAATGAAGGAAAAGATTTTAACTAAAGTCTCTTTGGGAAGACAGACACTAATAATCTCATCCCATCTTTAAGGCTACAAACCCAAGCTTTGAGGCTAAATAAAGAAAGATTTGGGGTGGGGAAAGGAGTGCACGTAATATCTAAATATAGACAATACGATTTTGTAGAGGACAAGATCCCATGTTGCTGCTAGAGACACAATTCGAATAATTCAGAGCATCTGAAAACTAAAGCCAGAAAACAAAGGATCAAGACAGTTTGTTTCATGAAAACACTATGATGCACTGTATTTGTCTAGTACACTGTACGGTCAAGGAAACACTTTCTATATGCAGAAAGACAGGGCCTTGCTATCACTGAAAAGACTTTACTACTATTATAACTAAAGAGAGGCCTTCATTCTAGTAGTGTTCACAAAGCAGCCAATGGTCAATTACATATAAATGTAATATAACACAACTCAAAGCATTTCAAATTTGGTATCTAGACAAGAGATTGCATTATTATAGTTGAACTCACTGTTCATTCCAAAGACCACTGGACAATAGAGAGAAAGGGGAATGAAAAGACCAACAAGGTTTATCTTGTCATAAAAATCCTGGGCACTAAGATAAAGCAAAACTAAGATAAAATACCTCAGGGCCACAGTACCTTTCTGTTGTGACCCTGGGAGACACCAGGTAGTTTTGTGTATAAAATTTTATCTTTCAAATCAGATGATAATTTTCTATATTTTTGTTCTTTTAAAAGAAACTGAAGTGTTTCTTATTCTCCATAGAAAATGGATTAAGTCAAATAGCCTCTATTTTAAAATTTTCAGGTATACATTTTAATGCTCTAATAAGTCTATATGGTTAAAGGCACAAAAGAATATCAGCCCTAAGCAATTTAGAATAGCAAATATTTTCTGTAGCAGAATATTTGTTTAACTATGCAAAGATGTGTTTCATTTGTTTAATTATGTAAAGCTATGTTGCTGTTTTACCTTGTCTGCCTAAGACACTTGATTGGCCTAACAAAAAGCTGAGGGAGGAGTAATAGTGTGAGCAAAGGGAAAACCCACAGAAAGATCTGACCAAAGAAAGTGGGTGCTCACAGACTCCAGGCTGACAGCTGGGAAACCTGCATAAGACCAAACTAGGTCCCTGAACATGGGTGTCAGTTGGGGGGCCTGGACAGTCTATGGGGCTGCTGGCATTGGAACCACTATTGATCCTTAGTACAAAAATGAACTTTGGGAGCCCATTCCCTATGGAGGGAATCTCAGCCTAGATACTTGGGGGAAGGCCTAGGTCCTGCCCCAAGTTATGTGACAGACTTTGATAATCCCCCATGGGAGTCCTCACCCTCACTGAGGAGTGGATGGGGGTGGGGAGATGGTGAGGGGAATGGCAGGATAGGAGAGGGAACTGGGATTGGTATGTAAAATAATATGGTTTTAAAAATTAAAAAAAAAGGCTGAAAGACCAATAGTGAGTGATGAGCTATAGGCAAAACTTCTGGGCAGGGAGAATAAGGAAGAGGAATTTAGTCTCGGAGGAGAAAGAAAAGGAGATGCCATGGGCCAGCCAGACACAGAGGAAGCAGGAAAGTAAGACATACAGAATGAAAGAAAGACTAAAGTCTGGAGCCAAAATGTAGATGAATACAAACAGGTTAAATTAAATTAAAAGAGGTATTGGATAAGCGTAAGCTAAAGCCAAGCACTCATAATTAATAGTAAGTCTAGGTGTCTTTACTTGGGAGCTGGTTGTTGGCCCAAAGAAAATGCCAACTACAGTTTTCAGTACAGTATGTTGCTGGGTCAAAAGTCTAGCCCCAGATGATTCTGAACATAAAAAGTGTTGTCTGGCCTGTCACTCTATGTATCCAGACATTTTTGCACTTGAGAATTGGAAATTGCAAAATTTGCTTTTCTAGTTAGGAGCATTTAAATCCTTAAATTTTCAAAGGAGCTCCTGGCAATAGAATGTCATTCTCTTTCAACCACGAGTTCGTAGAGACACATAAATATAACTGGGGAGCTAATACATTTGGGAGGTGAGAATGGAGCTGTGTGAGTAGAATGTCAAGATAGAAGTGGGAATTGATTGCTAGATGATTCACAAGGCTCATTCAGCACAAATGGAAAGTATTTGAGAACCTTAAGGCAGTCTCAACTCTAGAGCTGAATACCTTTAGGAAATGATATACAATCTTTATCATTAGTGTAAGATTGCTGGTATGGTACGAAGTTCCAGTGAAATTTTGGTTGTGTGTGTTTACATATAAAATGCAAAATGGAGAAAGCAATACCATCCTTCCCCCGATCCAAATATTTGTGAGGACCTGGGGAGTGACAACATGCAGATACTAATTTACCTGGGATCATGTTTGCACTCACAACCAGAACACATACTAGTAAACTTGTCCATAATTGATTGTATTCATAACTACTAATAATGGTAACTAGTTGAGATAAACAGCAGTCAACAGAAGGCACAGAAAACAGTCATGATTCATCTCCCAGGCTTTGAAACCACTCTTCAGTATCATTCTTTATCATTCTTCTATTTCCTGACTGTGTAAGTTTGGGTAAGGTGCTTCATCACCTTAACATGAAATTCTCCACCAACTGAATGTGAATGATAATGCCTACCTCATAGGGTTGCCATGGAGATTAAAAAGATGTTGATCAGAAGGCATTTGCAAAGTGTTTTAAGCTATGTGTATACTGCTGGGGTGGGAGCTGTTTCTAGGATCTCACTCCATTGATCTCTGTTAGGGTTTCCTAAGGAGGACTTGGAGAGGACTTGGAGAGCAGACAGAAGCAGAGAAACTGCTCTAAGAATTGAGTGCAGATAGAAATGAGGGCACATGGGAGACTCACAGCAGCTTCCCAGAGAGTCTGGAAAACTCCACTGCAGGCTTGGATTGAAAGCTTGCAAAAATACTCAAGAACTGCAGCAGCTTCTGGCACAGCCACCTGCTTCTTGTGCTGTAGCCTGAGATCATCCGGGTCAGTAACTCTAATCCTGATGGTGGCTTTTCTTGACCTGCAACAGCGTTTCTCTCATCTTGGAGCTCAATGTTTTATTTCTCACCATGTAAATTCATTATTACTAACTCAATTATAATGAAGATGCTTCTGATTTTATAACTTAATGCTTATGGATACCCCTTAAAAGAAGGCAGCATTTTAATGTTTACTGCAATCTATAAGTATTTTATAGGCTATATAATGTACAATATATCTTATTTTATTATTACAATCACTATCCTTTTATTAATATGTATTAGCAATATTATAGATGATAAATTTCCATTGACTTCATTTTATTTTGGTATTAATGTTCTCCTTCTCTTAATTAAAATGCAATTATATTATTTCAGTCCTTCTTTTTCCTTCCTCCAGCCCCTCCTATGTCCTCTCCTTGGCTCCCCCTCAAATTTATAATTCATGGCCTCTTTTTATTTGTTATTAAATAAAGTCCACTTAGTGTTACATGTGTATATGATTTCAGTGATGACCACTTGGTGTTGAATAACCACTTGGAAGGTTTTTTCTTTTATTTTCTGGAGAAGACTCTTTCCCTTCTCTCAACAGACATTTGCTGCCTGGAGTTATTTGTGTAGGGCTGAGACCTAGTAGGATTTCTTCCTTCCATGTTAGAATGTCTATTGGTGTTGTACTTGCTCAGGTCTTTTCTAAAGCACCTATATGGTTGAGGTATCATGGGTGAAGCATCCTGTCATTTAAAGGAGACATAATATCACAGCAGATTTCCTGATCCTCTGGCTCTTACAATCTTTTTACCTCCTTGTCCTCATATTCCCCAAGCCTTAGCTGAAGAAGCTGTGTTGTTAATGTACTCATCAGGGCTATAAACCCCTTGATGAGTTGTTCTCTGCATTTTGATTGATTGTGCCTTTCTGTAATGGCCTCCCTCTGTTGCAAAGAGAAGTTTCTTGATGAGGGATGAGAGGTACACTTATCTGTGGGCTTAAGAAGAAGTATTTAGAATGCAGCTAGAAAATATACTGATTTGGAAAAGCAGTGGTATCAGGGTCTTCTCCATGACAACTAGTCCAGGCATTTGGCTAGGTTTCCAGTACTGGGCATGATTTTCTTCCTGCCAAATGGGCCTTAAGGAAAATTAGACAGCTGTTAGTTACAGACAGGATATGAGTGTCACTATTGCACTCTTAGGGATATCTTGCTCTACTGGTTGTTTTTGTGGAGCATAAGTGCCACAGGTGGGTAGGACTGCTGGGTGCTTCTCTCCTTTGGAAGTTTGCAAAGCACCTTCTAGTGCTTGAAAGCTTGTCCTTAGGGATTCATACTGGAGGCAGCATCAATCAGATATACTTTTTCAATGTTTGTAATTATTTTTTATTTGTAGAATATGGTATGTTATCCCATGTAGAATTTTATTTTTGTTTCCCCCAAAAAAAACTGGCATTAAAATCTGAGGACTGAATTCATTCATCCTAGATCTGTGTGTATGCTTCAATGTTCTATTTTCAATTAGGTTCCTTAAATTTTGTATTTGAGATGATTAGCCTCTAAATATTCACTTCCCAGCCCAACATCCAAGTATTATTCATAAATGGTCAAGAAATAGACACTTAGGGCTGGAGGGATAGTTCAGCCGTTAAAGGCTAGGCTCATAACCAAAAATAAAAGAAATAGACATTTAATTGTTAATTCAAAATGTGGGAAACTCTATATGATTCTATATGAAACCACTGATGTTAGTATTCCCAGTGGATTGAACTCTACTGGATTACACTCACCCCGTATGTGCCCATGCTTTTCTTTCTCACCTACTCCATACCCTTGCTTGCCTATTCCTATTATAGCCAACTCTTGCTTATTTTACCTCCCTCATAACCTGTATTTTCCTATTCCACCTGACTTATAGTCCATGCTTCTTATTCCACCCACCCCATAGTCCATGGTTGCCTTTCTCACCTGCACCATAGTCCATGCTTGCATCAATTCTTTTCTTTGCTTTCATTTTTAAATACTGGAAAATATGCATATTGGGGTGAAGTTTTTCCTTGCTTCACTGTACATTCACAAAGACCTACAAGACATGGGTTTGGCAGAAGAGGGGCCATATGCAGTATACTACTCTCTAATTAAAAGCTGAGAGAGGAAGAAACATCTCTGAAATGTTTTCCTACCAGACCCTTCCAGGACACTCGGGAAACTCAGATTTTTCCATTTCAGAAGTACCCTGAGCTTACTTTTCTCTTTACCATTGAAAACTCAGATTTAAGAAGAAGACTGAGATAAATGGAAATGAAAGTAGTATAGATAATAATATCTCTCCTCCAGTTGAACAAGATGCCCAAAGGAAAGAAGGTCAAGGTGGTCTTGACACCCTCCATTGTAAAGAAACAGGAGGCCAAAAAGATGGTGATTTAAGAAAAGGCCTAAGAACTTTGGCATTGAGCAGGACATCAACCCAAAAGAGATCTCACACACTTTCTCAAATGTACCTGGTACATCAGGCTGCAGCGGCTAAGGGCCATCTTCTATAAGCAGCTCAGAGTACCTCCTGACATTAACCAGCAAACAGACACCCAGCTGCTTACACTTGCCCACAAGTACAAGCCAGAGATAAAGCAGGGGAAGAAGCAAGGGCTGCTGGCCCATTCTGAGAAGAAAGCTGCTGGCAAGGGCACATCCCAACTAAGAGATCACTGTCATTCAAGCGGGGTCAATACAGTCACCACCTTGGTGGAGAACACAAAGGCTCAGATGGTGGTGATTACCCAAGATGTAAACCCCATTGAACTGGTGGTCTTCCTGCCTGCCCTGTGTTGAAAGATGGGCTCCCCTAATGTATCATCAAAGTAATGGCCAGACTGGGGTGGCTGGTCCACAGAAGACATGCACCACTGTTGCCTTCCCTCAGGTTAACTCAGAAGAAAAGTGTGTTCTGGCTAAGCTGGTGGAAGCTATTAGGACCAATTGCAGTGATAGAGATATGATGAGATCCATGGCACCGGAAAAGCAATGTCCTTGATCCTAAATCTGTGCCAAGCTGCGAAAGGAAAAAGCCAAAGAACTTGCCACTAACCCAGGTTAAATGTACACTGCTAAGTTTTCTATGCATATACATGATTACAAAATTATAAAAAAATCAGTCATTATTAAACCTGAGAAATACAGGTGGCAAGTATTTTATATGGATTTATTAATTCACCATATATTAAAGAAATGAACAAAAGTTCATTGTTCAAAAAATGAACAGCCAAAAGCTAAAACGAGTTTCCAAGGTTTTTTTAATTCCATGCTTTTTTCAGATCACCTATTCTTCAGATAACAACCAGGATGCACCCAAACCACACAAGCCTGGGCCATAAAAGCATCACAAATGTAAAATGTCCTTCATAATAAATTTTATAAATTTCATATTTTCTATGAGATCATCTTCCCATAAGAATGTCCAAGAAAACACTGAGGTTTCCCATGGTGAAACTGTCACATCACATCCAAACACTTTCTACTAGTGAGTTACATCATTTGGTGTAATGTTCTGTGGAAGCAACAATTTATTTCTAGGCAGGATTTTTCCACAGTGTTACTTGAACATAGCTCTACATTGATTCCTCATAGAAATAGTGAGTTGGTTCCAAACTCAAATAAACCTACATACACAGGTCCATGACTGAAGCAGCAGATTTGTGTAGAAGTCCCCATAAAAAAGAAAATTCTCCACTGGATAAAAAATTATTTAGACTTTTAATATTTATTTTAAAAGCAGCAAAACAGAGTACTCTGCCTAGCATCATCATCATCATCACTATCATCATCACAGTAATAAGAGTAGTAGTAGTAAAATGTCCTAGTACACAATCAGGATCTTCTTCTTGGACTGATGATAAAAGGATGTTTCTATTTCTATGGCAAGCGCAGCATCAAATGGGTGACAATTGCAGGGGACCACTATGGGCAGACACACTGTTATAGATCTTACTCCATGTACTCTACTTGAGAACTTGGAAAGATATTGTGGCTTAACTGGGGAACTATGGTGCTGTCTCGCCTGGATTCATGCCCTGGATCCCTACCCACTGTACAAATTTCATGTAGTTGTTTCCTTTTATCTTAGTTGTCCCATCCTTAAAATGGGTAGGGGACTCTCTACCTCATCCGTTGGTTGTCAAGAAAAGAAGAAACATTTATAACATACTACATGAATATGTATGAGGGCCATATACCTAAACAATGTGACTTCCCATTTAGTTTTCTACAAGAAAAGCATGCACATGGCAGAGGGCTTGCCTGTTTGCTCTCTCTGGTCACTGTTTTGGTTTTCTTATTAATAACTCCTCAGAGAACTGAGCTGCAGGCAACCTCTGGAGCTACTTACTTGGAGATAAACCCCCACACCACCCTTCTCATCATTTTCTAAAATAAGCCACTGCCATAACATCAGGGCAGGTACTCTGTGCCTTTAATTATACATTTGGCCCCCAATCAGGAAGATTTCTAGGGTGTTTTCCAACACCCAAAACAAAGCATATGTGTCCTTCACTTCTCTCTGGAGATAGTGTAACAGCCAACAGATTAACGGACTCACTCCACATGTCTGTCTGTCCCCACTTAAGATGGAAATGGCAAGTCACTTGTGTTTCTGATTGATCATACATAAAGGGAACATGGAGATACTGAACTGCCTTGGATAAAAAGAGTAATTAAGTAAGTAAGTAAATGTGGTGATATATGATTTATGATTTAATAAAGATTGCCTGAAGTATTAGAGAGCAAAGCTAGCTACACCAGTTAGTTGTAGAAGCTAAGCAGTGGTGGCACACATCTTTAATCCCAGGACTCAGCAGACAGGCAGATGGATCTCTCTGAGTTCAAGGCCATCCTGACCTACACAAAAGTGAAGAGTAACAGAGCTCATGCCTTTGATCCCAGCCCTCGGGAGGTGGATACAGGAGCGATATGACTGGGCAGAAAAAGGAATAGAAGGCAGGAGGAGACAGGAACTGAGAGCTTTTGCCTATGAGGATTTGTGGAAACAGGATTGCCATTTCAGCTTAATAGTGGTAAGATCTACTGGCTTGGCTGCTTTGCTTCTCTGATCCCAATATCTATCTCTGGGTCTTTTATTTTTCATGTTTCAAGTAAAAACGTAAGTAAATAGTGGTATAATTATACAGTGAAAAATTTTACATCAATGAAAATGATTAATATTATTGCTACATATAAGAAGGGTAAACTAAAAATTGAGGGAAGTCACAAATGTATCTGTGCATGCCTACGCAATGTCTATAATAGACAACATTTGGAGTGCAGTAACAAAGAAGGCCATGTGGTCTTTGTCTTCCATGCCTGGTAATGAGACAACTCCTGGCATTTCTTCATTCTCAAGGAGGAGCTGCACTTTTGTTGCTATTGTTGCTGTTGTTGTTGTTGCATTGAAATATAAGGTATCTGGTCAAGTGTTGTATAATTTTTGAATATTTGGTTCACCTTATCTTACCTGGATTTCATCAGTTTGTATTATAACTCTCTAGACACCTCAAACCCTATAAAATGTTTTCACTTTTATTTTATAGCATTAGTAGAGATTTAGATATGACCACATGTTTATAATTTTGATTGTTTTAGCTCCTCTTTGATTTTAAATCTTTCTCGATATAAAATATTTTTGCAGCAAAGGGATTTTAGTGATGATATCTGCTTTATTTTACACAGCAATATATTTATTAAGCAAATAAAATTTAAAACTGAAAGTGTTTTACTGTATCTAATATATATTGGAATGCTCTCCTCTTGCTCCTTCTCTTTCCTTTTCCCCTTTATCCTTCCCTTGTGTGTGCTCTTATCCATTCTCTCGAACTTGGAGTGGTACCACACAAAATAACTGAAAATTTACAACAAATTGCAAATAAATTTTATGTGTCCTTGACTCATAACACACATATAACAGTTGTTGATAACACACTGTAAAGTCTGAGTATAACATCAAACCTAGAAAAGTGACAGTGGTGCAAGCTTGCAGGGTTGATTCAGATTTCACCTTTCTACATGCCTCGTGTGCTCTGTGTGGTGCATGTGTTCAATTTTACCTCAATGGAACTAAGAATAAATATTGCCAAAATGAAGATGAATATTATGTGGTAATCAGTAGGTTTCTATTATTACCTTTGTATAGTCTCATCCATCCATTCCCTCCTCCATGTCAAAGACCTGGCAATCAACCAATGTTCTCCCTTTATTTATATGATCTTGTAATTTCACCATGCCATATATGCTCCTTTGAGGTTGTCTTCATACACTTAGGATAGCCTTGTTGATGTCCATATAAGTAGTTTGCATATAACTTATTTATTTTTAGTATTGATTACTATTCATGGTGTAGATGTGTCATAGTATGTTCACTCACTCATTAGTGATTGCTGAAGGACTTTGAAGATGTGAATAATTTTATAATAATCACCCATTTAAAAGAATTTGTGAGAAAATTGATATTTCTCTTGGTTAAATCCTTAACAGGACAATTATTGGGATGTATGTTAAAGTCACTTTTAATTTAAAAAATGATGATAATTCATATTACTCTGTATCCCAAATTCTATCCCAATCTTTTCCAATAGAGTAGTTTGCTTTTTGCTGTTGGTGGGTGGTATTCCAGGAAGTAATACTACTGTATTTTACAGGATATATTCTTGCTCTCACAGGCATGTGCATGTATGTATGTTAAAAAAGAAAGAAATGATGAACTATTTTCAAAGAGCCAATGCAATTTCAGAATTCACTTTTGCTGCACGTAGGTATCTTTATCCAGCCTTCCGTTTATAATATTAGCTCATTTTGATTTTAATTGCATTCCATTGAAGACTGATTGCGGTGAAGACCTCTCAATCTGTTCATCTGCCATCTTTAAAACTTCCTCAGGGAAATTTCTATGTGTATGTTTTCTAATTTACTTGTTTGAATTTGTAGCTGTGTGGAATGTCTGTAATGCTTTATTAACACTACAGTGAGATTTGGGGATATTTGACCCATTCACAGTTTCATGTTTTATATTCTTAAAGGATGTCTCATAGGTCAGATGTTTTCACATTTTGTGAAGTTTCTTGAATGCTCTTGAATGTTTCTTGTTTGTTTCTTGAATGTTCATTTCATGGTCATCCCTTACATCCTCTATAATAGATCTTCACCAAACCTGGGTTTCTTAATACTTGCTTCTGAGTTCTCTTCCAAAGTTTCAGTCTTCTATCTCACATGAAACTTAATGAGCTAGCAAGAGTTAATTTTATGTATGGTGTCAAGAGTCAGGAATAGAGGTAAAGGTTCATCTTTTCCTATTTCAATTCCATTTTTGGTACTATTGCTGTTGATCATGTTTTTTTCACCAAATTACTTCTATTTCTTGGTCAAAAATTATTTGAATTATTGGTTATACATCAATTTTGCATTTCTTATTTTCTTCAAATGACTAGTATGTCAGTCTTTCCACTAGTGACTTGATCCTGTGTTCATATCTTACACTGTTGTGTAATATCTCCCTATGTATCCCTGGTTACTCTCAAGATCTCTGTATAGTTCAGGCTCACCAGGAACTCATTTTAACCTTCCCTCCTTGGCCTCTTCAGTGCTGGGACAATAGGCATGCACTAGTACATCTAACTAATATCTTACACTTCCAAAATGGGTATAATGATATTGCCTGTTTCACAAAACAAAAAGACTTGTTTTTGCTATTCTGGTATATTCCTATGCAAATTATGGCTACATTTATAAAAACTTCAGAGATTTTGATAGAATTATTTTAGTCATATACACTAACTTGGGGAGCTGGTACACCATGTTAAGCCTTCAAATTCATGAATACCATTACATGCTTCCATATAGTTAACTCTTCAGTTCATTTCTCAAGCTTTCCATCATAGATATCTGGTATAATTTTTTAAAGCTTTGACCTTGACTGCTTCGTATTCCCTAGAATACTCCTAAGTGATTGTCATATGAATTTGACTTCTCAAAAATAGTTTAAGAAATGATCAAGCCATGGAAGCTACCCCTCCTTGATGAGATTAAGTCCATTTTAAAAAGGCTTCATCAAGAAAAACCACTGGGAGTGAAACTTAAAATTCCTTCAAGATGAACTGAAAACAAAAACAGAGAAGCAGAGGGATAACTGTGAAAACAGTCCTATGAGGGGCCATTGTTTAGAGCTACAGATGACTAACTGATAATCAAAGAGATATCAAGTAAATTATGCAGGCAGACCTCAAGTTCTAGAAGCCAGGAACAGGGTAAATAAAAATAAGCAAAAAGAAAGAAATATTAAAGTTCATAGCTGATCGTTAAAGTAATGAAATAGAAACTAAACGCAATACAGTGAAACAAAGACTTGGATTTTTCCAAATGTCAAATTGACAAATTATTCATCAAACAAACCAAAAGAAAGATAAGAAACATAGACTAATACATCCAGAAATGAAAATAAGAAGACATTTTTTTAAAAAGATACCACTGAAATGCAGAGCATATTAGACATTTTGAAATTTTATATTCCAGTAAATTAGAAGCTATTGAGGAAATACATTTCTAGAACATGTGAACTATCAAAAGTGATCTTAACCATAGAAACAATGTAAATAGGACTATGGTGAGCAATGGACGTGAAGCAATAACAAAAATTACCCAACAAAGAATATCTAGAACAGAAAGTTCCATGACTGAATTCTACTAGGCTTTAATAAATATACCAGTATACCTCAATATACCTCAGACTACCCCACCACATAATCATACCAATATACCTCATACTCTCCTACCACATAGTCACACCATGATGCCTCAAGCTATCCCATCATAAGAATGAAAAAGGCTGTTTTCAAACTCATTCTCTGAAGCAATTGTTAAGCTCATGCCAAATAAGGGCACACACACACACACACACACACACACACACACACACACACACACACACACCCTTAAAAAAAACTATAAGCTAATACCTTTGATAAACAGAGATATAAATGTCCTCAATAAGTTACATGAAAACTGAATCAAGTACTACATTAAAATGATCATTCCTAATGATCTGGTTGACTTTATTCAAAGGATTTGATGATGGTTTAACATACAAAAATCCATAACTGTGATAAAGCATATAAACATAATTAAGGGTGAAAACATAATCATCTCAATAGATTCACAAATATAATCATCTCAAAGAAAAGGACTTTGACGTAACCATCTAAATAGATTCAGAAAAGGACCTTTACCTGACAAGAGTCCTGAAGAAACTATAGCACAAGGCAATATGTCATTAACCTATAGGCAACATTATACTGAACTGAGGAAAACTGAAAACATTCCCACTAGAAATCATGAATGGGACAAGATTGGCAACTCTCACTGCTCTTAATTAGTACTTGAAATATGACACAGAGCAAGAAGGAAGTAGTTTGATACAAAGCAGATAGGAAAGAGAGAACTCAAATTATCCCATTTGCATGCATCATGATCTCATACTCAAAAGTCACAAATAACCCTTATATCTTATAAATAACTTAATCAAAATACTAAGGACACAAAAAACAACGTCATAAACTATATAACAAAACAGGAAATTTTATGAGAAAGAAAATACTTATGAGAAGAAAATAAAGAAAACAGTTCCTCCTAAAAACGATACCTAAAAATGAACCTAACCAAAAATATGAAAAGCTTGTAGAATCATTTGAAACACTGAAGAATGGAATAAAGACATTAGAATGTAAAACTCAAAACAAAAAACACTCATGTTCATGGACCACTCAAACTAACAATATAAAAGTGTCCTAATTGTCCCAAATCAACTATGGATGCTATGGTATCATCTTCAAATTTCAATGTCATTTTATCTAGAGGTAAAATTAATTTGGAAATACACAAAAAGCATGAGTTTCCCAAGAAGACATGAAAAAGAAAAGCAAAGCAGGTGGTATAATAATAGCCCATCTCAAATTATATTGCAGAACCATAGTAGCAAATACAGCATGCTACCAGTACAAAAACTGACAGCCACACAGCCAAGTAGTATTGAATAATGTCCAGAGCTAAACTCATGCAAACTGCAGACTTCAAAATTTTGATTAAAATATTTACTGGAAAAAGAAGAATCTCTTCAACAACTGGTGCTGAGAAAACTGGTTACCCATACAAAGGAGACTGTAGCTTAACCTCTACTTTTTGTGCTATACAAAACTCAGCTCAAAAATATTCAGACCTTAATGTTTGACTGAAGACACTTAAATTTCTAGGGAAAGACACTTTGTGATACAGGCATTGGCAATGACTTTCTGAATAGGATTCCAACTGCCAAAGAAATTTTAAAAAGTTGACTAATAGTATTGAATCAAACTAAAAAACTGCACAACCATGGGAACAGAGTACAGAGACAACATACAGAATGAGAGAAAAACCTTTGCTAATCCTCCATTTGTCCTTCAAGCCAAGCAACTACCATCTTGGGGCATTCAGTTATACTCACTTGCAAAAGGTCATTCCACCCATGCTTAGTGACAGTTTGCATCCCCACATAGAGGATCTGAGCAGAGCACAAGAGTTTTGCTTGATTATATATTTGCTACCTACAATCTAGAAACTCTACAAGTGGCCTGGGGGGAGGAGTAATATTATACAGAGGTGGAGAAGACTGGAAGGCACATTCCATTTCTGAGGTTATAGGGAAACCCTCATCCTACTGGGTAAGGCTTTCCAGGTGGTTCCATTGAGGGAGAAGTGCCTCATCCTCAGTAAGTAGCTTCTTACCTATGCCCTGCACAGAAGCCCAAAATCTCAATGGTTTTCCCAAGTGAACTTTGGTAGAATGGTTTCTCATTCTGTTGTAGGGACCATGATAGTCAGGGTCAATATTGAGTGACATCTCTCCTGCAAAGAAATTTTAGCAACACTGACAGGAGGTCTACATAAAAAGTGATACATAATTTAAAAATTAAATGTCAAAAGAATAACAACCAATCAATATATAGGCAAATGAAACAGTGAAGAAGCACAAAGCTGAAAAAATATATTAAGAAATTACATCTCCTCAGCCATAAGAAAATTACAAATTAAAATAACACCATTGCTCTATGTATCCTGTCAGAATGGCTAGCATTAGGGCAAAAAATACAAAACAAAAACAAAGAAAAACATGTGAAGGTGATATAGGGGAAAATAAAATCTCATATATAACTGTTAGAATGGAAGTTAGTGTAACCACTCTAGAAGTTAGTAGGGAATTTTTTTTACAAAATATAAACTAGATCTAGCATATGATTCAGCCATACATGGGAAGGGGAGAAGTGGGGTCATGATTTATATGGGAATGAAGATTTTATAGTAAAACCCAGTGTTTTGCACACATCATAGATTCTGTTGAAAAAGAGACTTCCAAGGCATTCTAGTTTGCTCACACCCTCTGCCACATGAGGATCAAACAGAAAGGCACCAACAGATAAAGACCTACAGGACTGTGAAGAATAAATTCCTGTTTCAGACATTGGCAGTAATAGCCCAAAGGAGAATAAGTGCCTTCCTGACAATCTCCCCTGTAGCTTTTATTAAAGTACCCTTCCTTCAGTAAGAGCAGGTTGACTCAATGCTATGGGTTTCAAAAGATTCAGTAAAATTATGAAGTAGTAGATTTGGTTTTATCATGTAACTGGCTGTTTTACTTGCCAAAATACAAACTCAGTGCTCAACCAAAGATCAATGGTTGTTTGAGAAATTATATAATGGATTAATGAGTTGCCTAGAGACTAAGTGAACAACAGAGAATGATGACATTTTTCAGAAAATAAGAATATATTCTCTGTGGGGTAGGTAGAGTTCTATTTCTTGCTCCTCCATTCTGAAACCAACTAAAGACCTTAGACATTGTTCAGAGAGGGGGGGTGTCTGGATAGAAGGTAGAATGAATAAGAGTATAAGTTTCCAGAATTTTCTTTTCAGTCCTAGGGAGATGACTCAGTAATAATGTCCTTGATGTTTAGATAGTCAGAACTCATATGAGAGACAGGCATGTTAGAAAAAGTCTGTGACCCCAAGCACTGGGAGTTTGGAAGCATAAAGGCAAATGGATTTCAGGGATTGTTCACTTGTCATAGTTTGCTTTCAACAAGACAACCAAAAGCAACTTGGGAAACAAAGGGTTCATTTGACTCACAAAGTCATTCATGGAGGGAAGCCAAAGTAGAAACTCAAGGCAGGAGATTATGAAGGAATGATGTCTACCTACTTACTTTGGAGTTCATGGTCAGCTATGTTTCTTACACAGCCCAGGCCCACTTGTCTAGCAATGGTATCACACAGTGATCTGGGTCCTCCTTTATCAATGAACAATCAAGAATATTTCCCACAGACATACCACAAGTCATATTATATTGTGGAGGGCAATTGTCAACTGAGATCCCTTCTTTTCAGGTGTGTCAAGTTGACAACCAAGATTAGCATTCTCAGTATGCTCTGAGTTCAATGAGACATTCTGTCTCAAAGAAGGTGGAGAAACATTTGAAGAAGGCCCCACAAAGTCAATCTTGGGATTGTACACATTTCCTTACAAATGTAAATGAACCTTCACATATGCATAGACACCCCACCTCCACAACACTTTTGCTTTTTTCAGGCCAAAACAGAGTTCCACCAACATCTTTTTGGGTGGTCTTATCTCAGTGGAGGAACTACAGTTCAACATGAAGTTTGATCTGCCAAAAGATACATCACTGAAGCCCTAAGCTATTCAAACTATATGTACAAATAGGGAACTGGGAAGCCACTTGATGTTTCCACCCTGATAGAACTATGAATTGTCATACCTATATTCACAAATTATGATAATAATAGGTAGGCACTTCCTCCACAATGTCAGCAGACAGATAGCCCTATGTCTACCCTTTCCCTGAGTGACATATGGAACACATTACAATTCATATCAATTGGCTCAGGAAAGAAGATTGGTCTCCACTGATAGTGGTAGCAGCCCTTAAGGGGGCAGGGGGTGTTCCAGCACTACTACAAGAATGAAGTGGATGCCACACACCAAAATAGCATCCAAAGGGAAAGGCTGCAGGGACCAAGGTGCCTTAAAAGCACAATTAGACTGATAAAGTTCATTTTATTAATCAGACTTACAACTTGTTATTAAATTATCCTCATTTTTATCCACTGCTTTAGAATTAGCATGGTTATACATGTCATGGGAAGAGGAAATTGATAGTTTGCTAAAGTTACTAACAATATTTATTAGTTTTGTTCAACTTACTGTGCAAAAGGAGTCAATTTCCTTGGTGACCCCTATTTGAATCATTTTCAAAAAGCTGTAAGATTGAGTTGTTGATTCTAGGAGTGTAGCTTAGTGGTGGAGCACATGTTTAGCAAGCATGAAAGCCCTGGGTTCAATCCTTAGCCCCCGTACATGCCCCTGACAACACACATGGGTGCGCATGCTCACACGTGCACACACACACACACACACACACACACACACACACACACACACACACACACTGATCCTTTAAAATTATACATTAGACTTATAAAATGAAAGTTCCAATAATGTTTATATTTGTACATTTATTTTGGAGGAACAGTTACAGTACTGATGCAGAGCACCATGTACCAAAATAAAGGGACTGATTAGGCATATCTGCATGAAAAGACAAGCCCCACTGTGGGTATAAACAACAGTTTATATGTAAGTTAGCAATGTACTGACATCACATATTCCCTCTGGGTCATAAAAAGTGGAAAAGCATTTTGATGGGTTTGAAAGTTCAGGAATAGAGTGCTTGCCCAACAATATGGGCAAAGCCCCAGAGTCTATCCCCACCACTGAAAAAGGAGAAAAGAATAGTGATAGCATTGGTAACTATAGATAATATAGTTCCATCTCACAGACACCGAATCACTCTACTCATAATAGTCATGTACTGAGCTCTGTTCATATACTTTCATAAGATTTTTATAAATGATTTGATGAAAAGTCCCAACATCTTATGATTAAACTACAGCTCCTCAACAGACAATGGGAGTCTATAATATCTGCATGACAAGTTCAAGACTTTTTGTTCATTTGTTTGTTTTCAATATAGTGGAATGAGCTTGTACTGTGACAGGCCCAACCCTCAGAACTCAAAGTCCTATTCAAATAACAAAAAGTATAGCATAAGAAAGAATGAAAGCTGTCATCAATGACTGAGAGTTTAAGAGAAATTTGGAAGTGTAAGGAATGAAGTGTGATTGGGTACAGCTGGCAGCTGGCAGGTTCTACAACTTAAGATTCCTAAGCTGCTAGTGCAAGAAAAGCAGAGAACATTCTTCCTAAACCACAAAGCAGAAGTCAAGAGCACGCCATCTCGTCCCTTACAGAATGTTAAAGAACAGTACTGTGTACATTTATGTAGTTGAGTCCCTCCCGGCTTCTAGTGGGTACTGTCACCAGTGAGAGCTTTTACTCAAGATCAGAGGCCAAATAATTCACCTCCAGTGCAACCCACTAGAAAGAAAACAGTAAAGTTAGCTTGAGGTAATGCTGGGTTGTGGGTCTTACAAGCTGGGAGGGTGGGTGAGGACAGCACTCTACACTAATGTAAGATCTTCTTTGGTTTAATACTTTGGCTTCTACTCATGGATTGCATGAGTAGCAGTGACTGCTGTTCCCTCCAGCTAACACACTCAGACCCCCCTCTAGGAAAGGTGGGATCAGCTAGGGAAGTACTTTTAGCTAGGGAGAAACTTCGGTGAGCTTCCTGTGAGAAACCTTGTCTTTCATTCATAAATATGAACAGGCAACAGGCAATCACCACGAAAACCATATATTTGGGCAAGCTAAAGAGAATGCTTATGCCAGTAGGAAATAGAGCTATTTCAAAAAATGAAAACTGGCACCAAATGGGACTGTGGAGAATATGGAATTCATGAAATAAAAATATGCTGGCATGAACAGTGAGAAATCTGAAGACGATATTAAAACAATGGGTTTAAAAAATATTTTGCTAAACAAATATAAATGGAGAGACTGAAAAACAGATCCAAGGCACATTAGCTATCTAAAATGTATAAAGTTGATGGACCAGCAGAATGACTTACCATATAAGGGCACTGGCAGCCAAGCCACATCACCTGAGTTCAATCCTAGTGATCTTCATTGTGAGAGGGGAAAACTGACTCCAGCAAGCTGTCCTTTTGGGATTCCTGCATATGCTACTTGCCCCCCCCCAGGCACACAAACACTCACTCACACACTCTTGTCTATCTTTCACAGACAAGAGAACACACACAAAGGCACACACATACACACACTTACAAATAAAGAAATACATGTGATTTTAAAATAAAAAAAACAAAGTTGAATAAACCTAATTAGAAATGTGAATCATCAAATATATTGTGCTAACTGAATTTAAGACAAATAAATATAAGATATGGAAAAATACTAGCTTTAAAAAAACTTTTGAGAGAATACAGTGAGTGAAGATGAGAAAAATGTCAGATTTCCTATGTGGGAAAGATGCTCAAAGTCCAGGCCAGAAGGAGCCTGCAATGAGCAAAGAAGACCACAAGCACACACATGCTGAGAAACGCTTGGACCACAAAGATAGAACTAAAACAATTAAGTATTTCCAAACAGAAAATCTACAGTTTTATTGTTTCAGTTTTATGGTTGTCACATCTTCATCATTAAGCGTGGGTGTTAAAAGAAAAGAAGAAATCCTGGGAAAGGCAAGCTGTCTTGGAGATCCTTAAGTAATGCTCCTAAAATTATTTTAGACATCAAATACAGGACAGAGGAAATCAAAGAAATCTCTTTCACTCTCTACTTTGCATTTTTTCCAACTTTTTTATTTGAATTACAAACAGGTTTGTTTTACTTGACAATCCCAGTTCCCTTCTCCCATCCATCCTCCCCTAACACCCCCCCCCCAACTAAAACCTTATCTGTCACATATCTTTTCTGCTCCCCTTGGAGGGTGAGGCTTTCCAAAGCGTGTCATCAGTGTCTATTGTATCCTTTGGGATAGGGCCTAGGCCCACCCCCCGTGTGTCTTGGCTCAGGGAGTATTCCTCTATGTGGAATGGGCTCCCAAAGTCCACACCTATGCTAGGGATAAGTACTGAACTTCTACAGGAGGTCCCATAGATTTCCGAGGTTTCCTCACAGAAACCCATGTTCCTGGGGTCTGGATCAGTCCCATGCTGGTATTCCAGCTATCAGACTGGGGAGCAAGAGTTCCCAGATGTTCAGATCGGCTGTTTCTGTAGGTTTCACCAGCCTGGTCTGGACCTCTGTGCTCATCACTGGTCCTTCTTTGCATTTGGGTTCCAGTTCAGTTCGGTGATTAGTTATGGGTGTCTGCTTCTACTTCCACCAGCTGCTGGATGAAGGCTATAGGATGGCATATAAGTCAGTCATCAATCTCATAATCAGGGGAGGGCATTTAAGGTAGCATCTCCTCCGTTGCCGAGATAGTTAGCTGGTGTCATCTTTGTAGATCTCCAGACATTTCCCTAGTGCCTGATTTCTCTGTAAACCAAAAATGTTTCCCTCTATTATTATATCTCCATTCTTGTTATCCTATATTCTTGCCTGACTCATACTTTCTGCTCCCTCATGTCCTCAGCATCCTTCTTCTTCACCCCTTCTCATTCTCCTAGTTCCCTCCCCCCTCTCCCATGCTCCCAATTTGCTCAGCAGATCTTGAACCTCTCCCCTTCTCCTGGGGACCATGTATGTCTCTCTTAGGGACCTCCTTGTTTATTAGCTTCTTTGGCAGTGTGGATTTTAGGCTGGTAATCCTTATTCTACATCTAAAATCCACATATGAGTGAGTACATACCTTGTTTGTCTTTACGATTGGGTTACCTCACTCAGAATGGTTTCTCTAGATCCATCCATTTTCCTGAAAATTTCAAGATTCCATTTTTTTTCCACTGAGTAGTACCTCCATTGTGTAAATGTACCACATTTTCTCTATCCATTCTTCGGTTGAGGGGCATCTGGGCTGCTTCCAGTTTCTGGCTATTACAAATAGTGCTGCTATGAACATCATTGAACATATGTCCTTGTTGTATGAATGTGCTTCTTTTGGGTATATGCCTAAGAGTGGAATTGCCGGATCTTGTGGTAGACTGATTCCCATTTTTTTGAGATGTCGAGATACTGATTTTCAAAGTGGCTGTTCAAGTTGGCACTCCCACCAGCAGTGAAGATGTGTTCCCCTTTCTCCATATCCTCTCCAACATGAACTGTCATTGGTGTTTTTGATTTTGACCATTCTGACAGGAGTAATATGGTATCTCAGAGTTGTTTTGATTTGCATTTCCCTGATAGCTAAGGATGTTGAATACTTTTTTATGTGTCTTTCAGCCATTTTAGATTCCTCTATTGAGAATTGTCTATTTAGTTCTGTACCCCACTTTTAAATTGGGTTGTTTGGTGTTTTGGAGACAAGCTTCTTGAGTTCTTTGTGTATTTTGGAGATCAGCCCTCTGTCAGATGTGGGGTTGGTGAATATCTTTTCCCAGTCTGTCGGCTGCCTTTTTGTCTTGCAGACTGTCTCCTTTGCTTTACAGAAGCTTCTCAGTTTCAGGAGGTCCCATTTATCAATTTTTGATCTCAGTGTCTGTGCTACTGGTGTAATGTTCAGGAAGCAGTCTCCTGTACCAATTAATTCAAGGGTATTTCCCACTTTGTCTTCTAATAGGTTCAGTGAAGCTGAATATATGTTGAGATCTTTGATCCATTTTGACTTAAGTTTTGTGCAAGGCACTAGGCTTGGGTCTAACTGCAGTCTTCTACATGTCTGCATCCAGTTATTCCAGCACCATTTGTTGAAGATGTTCTCTTTGTTCCATCATATAAATTTGGATTATTTGTCAAAAATCAGGTGTTCATAGGTGTGTGGGTTAATATCAGGGTTTTCACTTCTATTCCATTGGTCTACCTGTCTATTTTTGTGCCAATACCATGCTGTTTTCAGGACTATAGCTCTGTAATAGAGCTTGAAGTCAGGCATGGTGATGCCTCCAGAAGTTCCTTTATTGTACAGGGATGTTTTGGCTATCCTGGGTCTTATGTTTCTCCATATAAAGTTGAGAATTGTTCTTTCAAGGTCTGTGAAGAATTGTGCTGGGATTTTGATGGGGATTGCATTGAACCTGTAGATTGCTTTTGTCAAGATTGCCATTTTTACTATGTTGATCCTACCTATCCAAGAGCATAGGAGATCTTTCCATTTTCTGGTATCTTCTTTAATTTCTTTCTTTAGAGACTCAAAATTCTTATGGTATAGGTCTTTCACATTTTTGGTTAGTGTTACCCCAAGGTATTTTATGTTGTTTGTAGCAATTGTAAAAGGTGATGTTTCTCTGATTTCTTTCTCCACCAATGTGTCATCGGTATATAGTAGGGCCATGGATTTTTTTTTAGTTAATCTTGTATCCTGCCACTTTGCTGAAGATGTTTATCAGCTGTAGGAGTTCCCTGGTAGAGTCTTTGGGGTCACTAATATAGACTATCATATCGTCTGCAAATTGTGAGAGTTTGACTTCTTCCTTTCCAATTTGTATTCCCTTGATCTCCTTTTGTTGTCCTAATGCTCTAGCCAGAACTTCAAGGACAATATTTAAGAGGTATAGAGAGTGGACAGCCTTGTCTTGTCCCCAATTTTAGAGAAATTGGATGGACTTTCTCTCCATTTAACTTGATGTTGGCTGTTGGCTTGCTGTATATTGATTTTATTATGTTGGGGTATGTTCCTGTTATCCCTGATTGCTCCAAGACCTTTATCACGCAGGGGTATTGGATTTTGTCAAAGGCTTCTGTGGCATCTAGTGATCATGTAGTTTTTTCCCTCAGTCTGTTTATATGGTGGATTACATTGATGGATTTTTGTATGTTGAACCATCCTTGCATTCCTGGGATGAAGCCTACTTGATCATGGTGAATGATTTCTCTGATATGATCTTGTATTGGATCTGACAGTATTTTATTGAGAATTTTTGCATCAATGTTCATGAGGGATATTGGTCTGTAGTTCTATTTCTTAGTTGTGTCTTCGTGTGGCTTGGGTATCAAGGTTATTGTAGCCTCATAAAAAGAGTTTGGCGATGTCCCTTCTGCTTCTATTTTGTGGAACATTTTGAGGACTTTTGGTATTAGCACTTCTTTGAATTTCTGGTAGAATTCTGCAGTGAATCCATCTGGCCCCGGGCTTTTTTTGGTTGGGAGACTTTTGATGACTGCTTCTATTTCCTTAGATGTTATAGGTTTGTTTAAGTTGCTTATCTGTTCTTGATTCAATTTTGGTATTGATAACTGTCCAGAAAATTGTCCATTTCCTCTTAATTTTCCAATTTTGTGAAGTACAGGTTATCAAAGTATGACCTGAAGATTTTCTGGATTTCCTCAGTGTCCATTGTTATGTCCCCCTTTTCATTTCTGATTTTGCCAATATGCATGATCTCTCTCTCTCTCTGCCTTTTCATTAGTTTGGATAACGGTTTGTCTATCTTTTTGATTTTCTGGAAGAACCAACTGTTTGTTATATTGATTCTTTGAATTGTTTTCTTTGTTTCGACTTTATTGACTTCTGCCCTCAGTTTGTTTATTTCCTGGTGTCTGCTCCTCCAGGGTGAATTTGCCCCCATTTTTTCTAGAGCTTTCAGCTGTGATGTCAAATCTCTGGTGTGGCTATTCTCTAGTTTCTTCATGTGAGCAGTTAGAGCTATGAACTTTCCTCTTAGTACTGCTTTCAAAGTGTTCCATAAGTTTGGGTATGTTGTGTCAACATTTTCATTGACTTCTAGGAAGTCTTTAATTTCTTAATTTCTTCCTTGACCCAGGTATGTTGCAATTGCGTGTTGTTCAATTTCCATGATTTGTTAGGTTTTTTGCACTTTTATTTGTTTTTTTTTATTTATTTCTAACGTTAAAGCATGGTTGTCTGATAAGACACAGGGGATTATTCCAATTTTTTTTTTTAACCTGTTGAGGTTTGCTATGTTGCCAAGAATGTGGTTCCATGTGATGCTGAAAACAAGGTATATTCTTTTGTGTTTGGATAGAAAGTTCCATAAATGTCTGTTAATCCCAAGTGGGTCATAACTTCTGTTAGTTCCTTTGTCTCTTTGTTAACTTTCTGTCTGGTGGTCCTGTCCAGTGGTGAGAGTGGGGTTTTGAAGTCTCCCACTATAACTGTGTGAGACCTTATTTGTGATTTGAGTTTTAATAATGTCTCTTTTACAAATGTTGGTACCTTTGTGTTTGAGGCATAGATGTTTAGAATTGAGACTTCTTCCTGATGGATTTTTCCTGTGATGAATATGAAATGACCTTCTTCATCTCTTTTGATTGATTTTAGTTTGAAAGACTTGTTAGATGCTAGGATAGCTACCCCAGCTCGTTTCTTGTGTCCATTTGATTGGAGTATCTCATCCCAACCCTTTACTCTGTGATAATGTCTGTCTTCGAATTCAAGGTATCCTGTATGCAGCAGGATGGATTCTGTCTTCGTATCCAATCTGTTAGCCTGTGTCTTTTTATAGGCGAGTTAAGACCATTAATATTGAGGGAAATTAAGGTCCATTGAGTGTTTATTCTTGTTTGTTTTTGGTTTGTTGTTGGTACTGGTATTGTATGTACATTTACCCTGACTTCTATTTTGTGTTTTTGTAGAGTGGGATTATCTATTGCGTATGTTTATGGGAGTATAGTTAATTTCCTTATATTGGAGTTTTCCTTCCAGTACTTTCTGTAGGGATGGATTAGTGGTTTCATATTGTTTAAATCTGGCTTTGTTGTGGAATATCTTGTTTTCTCCATTTTTAGTGATTGAAAGCTTTGCTGGGTATAATAATCTGTGCTGGCATCCATGTTCTCTCAGAGTTGGTAGAATATCTATCCAGGTCCTTCTAGCTTTCAGAATTTACATGGAGAAGTCTGGTGTAATTCTGATAGGTTTGCCTTTATATGTTACTTGGCCTTTTCCCCTTGCTGCTCTTAATTTTTTTCGTTATTCTGTACGTTTGGTGTTTTAATTATTATGTGACGAGGGAACTTTCTTTTGTGGTCCACTCTATTTGGTGTTCTGTAGGCTTCTTGTACTTTCATTGGCATGTCTTTCTTTAGGTTGAGAAAGTTTTCTTCTATGATTTTGTTTAATATGTTTTTTGCACCTTTGAGTTGGATTTCTTCACCTTCTTCTATACCTATTATCCTTAGGTTTGGTCTTTTCACGGTGTCCCATATTTCCTGGATGTTTTGTGTTATGGATTTGTTAGACTTCAGATTTTCTTTGCTTGATGAGTTTATTTCCTCTAGTTTGTCTTCAGCGTCTGAGATTCTGTCTTCCATATCTTGTATTCTGTTGGTTATTCTTGCATCTGTGGTTCCTGATTGTTTACTCAGCTTTTCCACTTCCAGCATTCCCTCAGTTTGTGTTTTCTTTATTGTCTCTAATTCAGTTTTCAGGTCCTGAACTGTTTCCTTCAGCTGTTTAATTGTATTTTCTTGGCTCTTTTGGGTTTCCTTGATTTTTTCCATCTTTTGTTTGGTCTTTTCTTCCATTTCTCTGAAGGATTTTCTGATTTCCTCTCTTAGATTCTCTATCATCTTAAAAACAACATGAAGTTGTTTTTAAGGTTGCTCTCTTTTGCTTCCTCTGTGTTGGTATGTTCCTGTCTTGCTGGTATAGAGCCCCTAGACTCTGGTGGTGTCATATTGGTTTTCCTGTTGTTGGATGTGTTCTTATATTGTCGTCTTCCCATCTCTTCTTCCAGTGGGTACAGTTGGTGTCACTTCCTTTCCTGGTGTGTATGGGTCTGGTGTTCTAGTCAGGTGTGTGCAATTGACTTTGATACTCTGATGGGTTTCAAGTTGGGTGCAGGCAGATCTGAGGCACTCACTCTCCAGGTGGGTGAGAGCAGCACTGGCGCAGAGATGTCAGCAGACTCTGGGTTGCTTGGTCCTCAGGGGTCAAGTTGTCCTGTTGAAGATCCTGGGGCAGGGTTTGCCAGGGTGGGCACATGGTAGTTGGGCCAAAGGCAGGGGCTGAAGCAGCTCACCTCTGCACTCTCTGCACTCTGTGGGAGCCGGAATAGCCCAGCGATTTCAGCAGAGTCAGGATCCCAGGGTCCTCAGGGACCCATTCAGTGTGCCTGCAGATCCCAGGGTGGGATTTGCCAGGGTGGGCAGACGGAAGTTGGGCCCAAGGCAGGGGCTGAAGTAGCTCACCTCTGCACCCTCTGCACTCTCTACTTTGCATTTTTCATGGATATATATATATATATATATATATATATTCTATAGATATAAAGAAAAAAACTAAGATGAAGTACAATAAGAATACAAGGCTCAAAGGAGATACATTGAAATGCTGGAAGAAGACTTATTTGAAATCCAGAATCGAACTTAGGAAGTTCTCAGTGTGAATAGCTGATTGCATTTCCACAAATGCAGTTGCTATGTGTACATCTACAAGCCATAGCAGAAGTGCTCCCTGGACACCCCTGCATAGTTTCCTACATGAGTCAGCTCATAGCCTTTAATTCCTGGCTGACCTTGAACTCCATGAGCCAAGTTTATCATGCTGCATCTGAGAAAATAGTATCCTAGCATCATTGTGCATGCCAATCCACCCAAGAACTCAGGCCTTTGGGAGAGTACCACCCCTGGAACTTATTACAGTAAGAACATGGGGCTCCAGAGATGAATCAGTCATCAAATATGTCTCTTGTAGAGGTCCAGAGTTAGAAACCATTCTGGGAAGCCCACACACAAACTCCTATAACTCCAGGTCCAGGGGATCCAATGACTCTGCTGTCCTAGGATACCCACATTCATGTACATACTCCCCACACACATAAATAGAATTGATTTGGTCACTTGTCCTCAATAAGCCAATTGAAAACAGCAGAAAAAGGATTGATTCAATGTGGTCACCTTGGTAAGAGGAACAAAAATATCCAACAATGCTCACCAAGTCCATGTTCAAGTTTAGGTTAAAATAGAGGGCACATGGGACTTATTCCACAGTACTGTACTCATGAAGGTTTGATTTCTCATCATTCACTGGCTACTGGTTTTCAACAAACTGGATAATTCATATAGTCAGAAAAATTTTACTGTTGTTAAGGTTAATCAGCATTGATGTAGGGACATTTTGTAATAAATAGTCTTTGTTCAAAACTAATTAGGTATTATGAACATTGCATAAAGAGTGGAGACTGAGCCAGGAGCCTGAATAAATACACTGATTGGAATGCAAGGACTTCTCAGTGAGATTCCACCGAACTTTTTCAATAAAATTTCTGTGTTGAAACAAATTGGTTAGCAATATCAGTCAAATACAGGCTGACTGATAATGAAGTATGACATTATTGGGTAGTAGTCTGGGTTCTGTTAATGAATTCCACTGGGACAGAATATTAGCATTTTTTAATATAATGTAAGATATAGGCCATGGTGGTTTGATATGCAAATCAATCCAAACAGACTAACATATCTGGTATCTCAACCAGTTACCCATTTTGTACCTGTTGCTCTTGCCACCAAAGTATAAAATTAACTTTATGGAAATACCTTGACATTTCAAAATATTTCAGTATACAGTATTATGTTTCCAAATAATTATGTGAGATATCACTTTCAGGTTTATGCTAATAATCTTGTGAATACATATTTAAGAGTGAGATATTCCTAACAGATATTAATCATAAGATTGACTATGCCAATTCCAACTAGCTTTAAGTATACATATTAGGCCTTTAAAGGGGCTAAATGTTGTAAGTTAAAATGACACAGGAAAATGATCAAATGTATGTTATTACCATTGTATTTCTGTAATTGTTTCCTCAGAGTTGTTAAATTTCTTTACTTGTGATACACACATTTTGCATCTCTTTAGATGATATGTCACAAATAAAAGCAAAAATAGATTAAAAGCAAATAATAGAACACTATGCAAAAAGCAGTTCATAGGACACAATAAATTAAAAAAACAAGAAAACTTGGCAATGTATTTACAAAATGTAATAGGGCATTCTAACCTACTAACTCTCAAACAACAAATGTGCAAGAGTATTTACTGGCCACATGCATCAAAAATATATGAAACAACCCAAGGATTTATGAAAAATTTGTCTAAAGAAATCGTTATATGCCAATTCAAATAAAAAAGTTGGAAAAAAAGAAAATAACATCTTAAGAGAAAAAAAAAAGAAATCATTATATGTCATACCTTGGAGTGTTTTATAATTATTTAAAAAGGGTTTTAATTCTCACAATGATCTTTATACAAATTAAGTTGCAAAATGGAAAAAAATAAATAAACACTCGAGGCTTGGTCTATTCCTTCTAATTTTCTTCTATCTTGTCTGATAGCTTTGCCTAGATATAAGTGCACCATGTGTGCAGTGAGTGGCCACAGAGGGCAGGAGAGGGTGTCAGATCCCTTGGAACTTGAGTTGCAGGTGATCAAGTACCACCTGGTAGGTGCTGGGAATGGAGGCAGAATCCTCTGCAGGAGAAGCAAGTGCTCTAAACCATTGAGTCATCTCTCCTGGCCCATGATTTATGATTTTTAAAATGATAATTAAATAAAAATAAACTTGAAGTGTAAAGTAAGATAGGGCAGTATTTGCAGAAACATGGATTGAAGCAAGAATGAAGGAATATTTAGGTCCTGGAAGAGAGACTGTTTCTACATAAAAGCAGTGAAATGGCAGAGCTAAAGGAAGAAAGAGAGCAGGCTATGCACTAAAACTGAAACGAGTCCTTGGCAGGATCCCTTCCTTCCTTTCTTTACAGATGTGAACTTGACCAGGTTTACAAAGCTAAGGACTGTGCTATGCAGTAGAAAACAAAAAGCTAGCATTGATTTATTGCAATCACTAATTACTGCTAACCAGTAAATTCATCAATAAAATATTAGTAAATATAATTGAAACACTGGTAAATTTAGCACACAGACATCAAACATGTTTACTTTAAAATTGTGTGCCAAACTCTAAGCTATGCCTGGCAATTGGTAGCATGAATGTCTTTTATTTAGGATCAGGGATGGTGGGGAGGGGCAAGAGTTGAGGAAAACAAAGGACTTCAATAAACGGTTTTATTTTGCTTGCTGATTGTAAAATACTCAGAAGCCTGGATACAGTGATAACCATTTATGTAAGCATTACTAGGTAGTGACACACCTGCCAGCTAGACTGCCCCTACTCCCTGGATTTTGTTCCCCCAAGACCAACTCTGCCACCCAACCCCTCCTGCCTCATCATCCTCCAAGTAGTTAGCCTTACCCCACAACTCTGGATGACTCCATAGGCCCAGAAACAGTCCACATCAGTCAGAGGTACAGCAATCCCTCCTCTGGGCTCCATATTCTTTATTGGGCTCCAATAAAGCACAAGACTTCAGCTTTATTGGAGCCCAGGCTTGGAACTAGAGAACCAGGATCCCAAAAGCCCCAGTAAAGACATGTTGCTGGACCTGAAGACTCCTCAGTCACCAAACCATTGGCCACTCAAGCCAGAAGAAAAAAAAGAACAAAACATCCATCCAACAAAGACAAATAGGAATCAACACCTAAATCTATAATCATTCAAAATCCAAATGCCTGAACACCAGTGTAAGAATGCAATCAATAACAGAAAGGGCAATATGGTACCACAAGAGCCCACCAACCTTAACACCAAAAGACCTGAACATTCTAGTGCAGCTGAAGCACAAGGAAACACCTTAAAATTACTTTATAAAGATGATAGGGGTCCTTAAGGAGGAAAAGAGAAAATCCCTTAAAGAAATTAAAGAAAAGACAAACAAAAAATTGGAACATATCAGTAAATCCCTAAAAGAATACCAAGAAAAAAAGAAACAGATGAAGGAAACAGTTCAAGATTTGACAATGGAAATAGAAGCAATAAAGAAAACACAATCAGAGGGAATTCTGGTAATAGAAAATCTGAGTAAGCAAACAGGAACTACAGATGCAAGCATTACAAACAAAATACAATCTCAGGATTGAAGACACAATAGAGGAAATACATTGATCAGTCAAAGAAAATGTTAAATTTAAAAGCTTTCTAACACAAAACAACCAGGAAATCTGATATACCATGGAAAGACCAAACCTAAGAATAATAGGAATAGAAGAAGAATCCCAGCTCAAAGATCCATAAAACATATTTAACATAAAAATAGAAGAAAATTTACCCCACCTAAAGAATGGCATGCCTCTCAAGGTACAAGAAGTTACAGAACATCAAATAAAGTTGACCAGAAAAAATGTCCCCTGACCACATAATAATCAAAACACTAAACACATGGAATAAAGAAAGAATATTAAAAGTTGCAAAGGAAAAAAGCCACTTAACATATGAAAGAGGACCTATGAAAATTACACTCAACTTCTCAGTGGAGACTCTAAAAGCCAGAAGAGCCTGAACAGCCCTCCTGCAGACTCTAAGAGACCATGGATGCAAACTCAGACTACTATACCCAGAAAAAATTTCAATTACCATAAATGGAGAAAACAAGATAAGTCAAAGTGAGCTATATCCACAAAAGCACAGGCAATAGATAATCTCCCATCAGCAAAACCCAAAGAATGGAAATACACACACACACACACACACACACACACACACACACACACACACACACACCACAACCACCACAAACAAAAATAACAAGAATTGACATCCACTGGTCGTTACGATTTCTCAATATTATTGGACTCTATTCACCAATAAAAAGACACAGGCTAAAGAATAGATATGAAAACAGGATCCATCCTTCTGCTACATACAAGAAACACACCTCAACATCAAAGACAGACATTACCTCAGAATAAAGGGTCAGAAAAAGCTTTTCCAATCAAACCAACTTAAGAAGCAAACTGATGTAGCTTTCCTAATGTCTAACAAAATAGACTTCAAACCAAAATTAATCAAAAGAGATGGAGAAGGACATTTCATACTCATCAAAGGAAAAAAAATCAAGGTGATGTCTCAATTCTGAACATCAATATCCTAAATAAGGGGCACCTGTATTTGTAAAAGAAACATTACTTAAACTTAAATCACCCACACATCAATAGTGGGAGGCTTCAACACCCCACTATCACCAATGGACATGTTTCCCAGACAGAAACTAAACAGAGAAATAACAGAACTAATAGATGTTAAGACTCAAATGAACCTAACAGATACTTACAGAACATTTCACCAAAACACAAAGGAACATACCTTCTTGTCATCACCTCATGTAACCTTCACCAAAATTGACCACATATTCAGTCACAAAGCAAGTCTCAATAGATGCAAAAACCTGGAAAACCCCCTCTAACTTATCAGATCACCAAGGATTAAAGTTGGAGTTCAGCAACAACAAAAACTACAGAAAGCCTACAAACTCATGGAAACTGATCAACTATCAACTGAATTACTAATGGGTCATAGAAGTAAAAAGAAAGAAATTAAAGACTTCAACGAAAATGAATGCACAAAATACCCAAAATACCCAAACTTATGAGACACCACAAAAGTAGTGCTAAAGGAAAGTTCAGAGAACTAAGTGCCTGCATAAAGAATTTGCAAAGAACTCATACTAGTAACTTAACAACACAGCTGAAAGTTCTAGAACAAAAAGAAGCAACAATACCAAAGAGGAGTAGACAGCAGGAAATATCAAACTGAGGGCTGAAATCAATAAGATATAAAAAAAATAAAAAGAATCATTGAAACAAAGAGCTAATTCTTTGAGAAAACCAACAAGATAGACAAACCTTTTCCTAAACTAATTAAAACGCAGAGAGACAATATCTAATTCTAAAATAAATGGACAATTTCTTGATAGATAACTCATACAAAAATTAAAACAGGGCCAGATAAACAATTTGAATAGAACTATAAACTCTAAGGAAATAGAAGCACTCATTAAACATATCCCAAACAAAAAAGCCTAGGACCAGATGGTTTCATCATAGAATTCTACCAGACTTTCAAAGAAGAGCTAATACCAATCCTCATCAAATTATACCACAAAATATAAACAGAAGGAACATTGACAAATTATTTTTATGAGACCACAGGCACCCTGATATACAAACCACATAAAGACTCAACAACGTAAGAGAATTATAGAATAATTTCCCTTGTAAATATTAATGCAAAAGTATTCAATTAAATACTGGCAAACTGAATCCAAAAGGAAAACCATAATTATCCACGATGATAAAGTAGGCTTCATATCTCAGATGTGAGGATGGTTCAACATTCAAAGAAAATCTGTCAATGTTTTCTATCATATAAATAAACTGAAAGAAAAAAAAACACATGTGATCATTACATTAGATGCTAAAAAAAAAGCCTTTGACAAGATCCAACACCCATTCTTGTTAAGGTTCTTGGAGAGAGCAGGGACATAAGAAATATACCTAAACCTAAGAAAAACAATATTCAGCAAGTCAACAACCAAATCAAATTAAATGGAGATAAACTCAAAGCAATTCCACTAAAATCAGGAACAATACAAGGCTGCCCACTCTTTTCATATCTGTTCAATATAACACTCCAAGTACTAGCTAGAGCAATAAGACAACAAAAGGAGATCAAGGGGATACACAATCTCAAGGAAGAAGTCAATGTATCTTTCTTTGAAAATGATATGATACTATGTATAATAGACCCCAAAAATTCCACCAGGGAACTCCTACAGATAAACACTGTCAGTGATGTGGCTGGATATAAGATTAACACAAACAAAAAAACAATCAGCAGACCTCCTATATACAAATGATAAATGGGCTGAGAAAGAAATCAGGGAAACAACACCCTTCAAAATAGCCACAAATAACAAAGTATCTTGGGGTAACTCTAACCAATCAAGTGAAAAACTTTATATGACAAGAATTTCAAGTCCTTGAAGAAAGAAATTGGAGAATATATCAGAAGATGGAAAGATCTCTCATGCTCATGGATTGGTAGGATTAACATAGTAAAAATGAACATCTTAGAAAAAAAAGCAATCTGTATATTCAATGCAATCCCCATCAAAATTCCAACACAATTCTTCACAGACTTTGAAAGAACAATACTCAACTTCACATGGAAGAACAAAAGACCCAGGACAGCTAAAGCAATCCTTTCCAATAAAAGAATTTCCATTAACATATCTGATTTCGAGAGCTACTACTGAGCTATAGTAATAAAAACAGCATGGTAATGGCATAAAAAAAAAAAGACAGAACAATGAAATTGAATTGAAGACCAAGAGAGAAATGCATATGCCTATGGATGGCTGGTTTTTGATTAAGAAGCCAAAATTGTTTATCTGGTCCTTTATACAAAGGAAGAAAGAAAGCATCTTCAACAAATGGTGCTAGTCTAACTGGATATCAGCATGTAGAAGAATACAAATAAATCCACATCTATCATCCTGCAGGCAGGCAAGGTGAAATAAATGCAATACATATTTACATAATTAAACAAATGCAGCATAAATAAAAGTAACACAACCTTACACACTTAAAGTAACATTCCACAGCATAAATAAATGTAAAACAGCTTTACCTAGTTAAAATAATATTCCACAACAAAATCTATTCCCATTTTGTGGGCTGTTATTGTGTCCTTTTAATGGTGTCCTTTGTCATATAGAAGCTTTTCAGTTTTGTGAGATCCTCTTTGTTGATTGTTGACCTTAGTGCCTTCGATATGGGTACTCTGTTAAGAAAGTCATCTTTTGTGCCAATGTGTTCAAGGTTGTTCCCACTTCCTCTTCTATCAGATTCAGTATGTCTGGTTTTATGTTGACTTTGATCCACTTACATTTGAGTTTTTGTAAAGGGTGATAGATATGGATCTATTAGCATTCCTCTATAGGCAGACATCTAGCTTGATCAGCACCATTTGTTAAAGATGCTTCCTTTTCTCCAGTATTTATTTCTGAACTCTTTAAAAAACATCTGGTGCCCATAGGTTTATGAATTGATTTCTGGGTCTTCGACTCTATCCCCTTGATCAGCCTGTTTTTACGCCAATAATAGGATCACATACCTTTAATCCCAGCACTAGGGAGCTGGAGACAAGAGTAATATGGCTGTGCAGAGAAAGGCATATAAGGCAGAGGAGACAGGTACTGGTGCTTTTGCCTCCGAGGATTTGTGGAGATAGGATTGCCATTTCACCTCAGTAGAGGTAAGATGTACTGGCTTGGCTGCTTTGCTTCTCTGATCTTCAGCTTGAAGCTTGAGCCCCAATATCTGTTTCTGGGTTTTTATTTTTCATGTTACATTTAGGTTTGTCCCTTGTATCCCTAATCTCTCCAGAACTTTTATCACAAAAAAATGTGTTGTACTATATCAAAGGCTTTTCGCCAACTAATGACATAATCTTTTTTTAATCTTTTAGTTTGTTTGTATGTTGGATTGTATTTACGGATTTTTGTGTATGGAACCCTCACTGAAACTCTGAGATAAAGTCTACTTGATCATGGTGGATGATCTTTTTGAGGATTTTTATTTTGATGAATATGTAGTGTCCTTTCATATATCCTTTGATTAATTTTTGTTTAAGGTCTAGTTTTGTTAGATAGTAAAATGGCTATACCAGCTTGCTTTTTACGTATACTTTCTTGGAATATCCTTCTCCAACTCTTTACTCTAAAGTAATATCCATCATTTATGTTTAGGAGGGGTTTTTGGATGCAGAGGAAGGATGGATCCTGTTTTTTTAATCCATTTTATTTATTAACCATTATCTTTTTATTGGGTAATTGAAACCACTGATATTGGAAGATATCAATTACCAAAGATTGTTGGCTCTTGTTATTTTGTTGTTGTTTGTAGTGGTGGTATGTATGAATGTAAGTGTGTGTGTGTGTGTGTGTGTTTACCTTCTTTTGATTTTTTTAGGTGTGAGATTATTTACTTCCTGTGTTATCTTGTGTGTAATTAACTTCTTTAGCTTGGAGTTTTCCTTCTAGCACCTGTTATAGGGCTGAATTTTTAAATATGTGTTCTTTACTTTTTTATCATGGAGTGTCTTATTTTTTTCATTTATGGTGATTGAAAGTTTTTTGGGTATAGTAGTCTGGGACGGAATCTGTAGCCTATTAGTGTCTACAAGACATCTGTCCAGGACCTTCTGGCTTTTAGAGTCTCCAAAAGAATTAAGACATAATTCTAATAGGTCTCTCTTTATATGCTATTTTATCTTTTTTCCCTTGCAGCTTTTTAATACTTACTTTGTTCTGTATGTTCAGTGTTTTGACTATTTTGTGGCAAGAGGAATTAATCTCAGGCACTGAGGATACTATAGAAGAAAAGTACACATTAGTCATAGGAAACGTTAAATATAAAAAATTCCTGACACAAAACATTCAGAAAATCTGGGACACTATTAAATGCCTTTTAATGTTGCTGGCACACTATCTGCTCCAGTCTTCAGGCTCTGAAAGACAGTTTTCCTTTCCTTGGGCAACTGGGGAGATTTAGATGTTAGTCTTTTGGCCTACTCTAACACAGATCCTACATGGGGTTTTGATGGGGGAAGTACTTCTGTGTATATGTTTGTCTTATTGGTTGATAAAGCACTGTTGGCCAATAGGAAATCAAGACAGGTGGGGCTAGGAGTCGTGGAGGATTCTGGGAAATGTAGTAAAGACAGGAGTCACCATGCGATCCTGGAAAGAGAGGATGCGAGCCGCCCGTGTCCTTGGTAAGATAAGTCATTATAAAATATGTAGATTAGTAGTTATGGTTGATAATTAAGACTGAGTTAGCATATAAGGAATCCTAGTCTTTGGCCAGCAGCATTGTAACTAAGATAAGACTCTGCATTATTTTGGGGCTTTAACATGGCGGCAGAACTCAGGTGGCTGGGGAAAAGAGTTATCCTTAAAAATGGTGCCCACATGGCTTTACAAACTTCCACATAAAAACTTCACAAAAGCTTAAAAAGGGATTTTAGAAGCAAAAGAGGAGAGACAAGCATGACTTCTTGGTAGCAGCATTTTCTCAGGTGGTCTCTGTTTTGTAAGAGACAATCAGCAACTTGAGTGGCTCCTTTAAGGGAGGTTCCCTGACTCAGCATATGTGGAAAAACCTCTTGGCTCTTTTATTTTATTTTATTTTATTTTATTTTTTGGTTTTTCAAGACAGGGTTTCTCTGTGTAGCTTTGGAGCCTATCCTGGCACTTGCTCTGGAGACCAGGCTGGCCTCGAACTCACAGAGATCCGCCTGCCTCTGCCTCCTGAGTGCTGGGATTAAAGGCATGCACCACCAAGCCCGGCCCTCAGGGCTCTTTTAAGAGGCCCTTTTAACAATTGAATTGTGTAAGAGCAGCTGGCAGTGACAGTGACCACATCTCCAAGCCCGAAGCATGCTGCTTGATGGCAGCATAGACGAAGGCAGTGAACACAGCTCTCAGTGCTGGTGATAAAATTACCCCTGCCATTCTGGAAAGACAGTGGCTAAAGCAGCCACCACTTTAATTTAAACAGTGTTGTTTAGCAGTTAAAAAACTGCATGGCCAGAAAAAAGTAAAGATTTACAATAAAGACAGATATATATATATATATATATATATATATATATATATATATATATAAACCTCTAACAGTTTACAGTGTGTTAAAAAATATGCGTAGGCTTGTGAGAGAAAAGAATCAGGATAGTGCTTTTTTTTAAGAAAGAAAGAAAGAAAGAAAGAAAGAAAGAAAGAAAGAAAGAAAGAAAGGAAGGAAGGAAGAAAGAAAGAAAGGAAGAAAGAAAGAAGGAAATAGAGTAGGTGGTGTGGTGGTACACACCTTTAATCCCATACGCTTTGGGGAGGCAGAGGCAAGCAGATCTCTGTGACTTCAAGGCCAGCCTGGTATACAGAGTGAGTTCAAGAGCAGCCAAAGTTACACAGATAAACCCTGTCTCATAAAAGAAAAAAATAAAACTAAAACAAATAGAGTAATGAAAAAGCCACATAAAGATGGAAAATATAGAGTGTCTGGATACTGTATGCTATTGTGTTGTCTTTAAATTGTTTGATTGCTGAGGAAAGAGCTATAGCTGCTAAAATACATTTGATTATAGGTGCTGCCAAATTAATCCAACTTACATATTTTAAAAATGCTTTGACTTCTAAATTTAAATATAAGGACAGAGTACTTGGAAAAAGAGTTTTTGCTTATGTTTCCACAGAAAATGAAATGCTATGGATTCCATCCAGACTAATATGGTTTGATGAAGCAAGACACCCTGAAATAGTGTCCTAGGTGATCCAACATCTAAAACAGCTGAGATGATACAGCCTTTCAGACTACAAAAACAAGGACCTGGCCAGGTTTCCATGTTTTATCATGATTCCCATGGTATGGACATTGCTCCCTAGCAGGAAGCAGTTTGGAATAAAAGACGCCCACATTTCCAAATAGTGTTTATAAATGTTTGTTTTTATTTAAATGGGGTTGGTTATAAATGATAATGATCACAGTCAATCTCTTTTTAAAGAAAAAGGGGGAATAGGATATAGAAATGAATACTTTGCATTGGTATGGATTTTTATTTGTTGATACAACTTTAAGGTCAATTTTGTGATATGTATATTTCTCCTCTGGTTTAGGTATTGTGTTTTTACAGATATCTAAAATGTAATGCACAATTAAATACAGATTGTAGATAGACAGATATAATAGTCAAAACTTACAGTTAGGTTAGTTAGGTTTTCTAGATATATAGAAATGTATTTAAGATACTCATCAAACCTTTCAAAGACCTACAAAATATATGGCATTTTAAATTGTTTAGGGTTTTTCATGGCAGTGAGACACAAATGCTCCTGGCACACCAATTATGTCTGAGAGGAAGATGGGCATCAAAGAAAGTCGTTATGGAGTTTGCCTTCAACATGGCAAGATTAGCCATTTGGTCAAGAAACTGCTCTTGTCTGGACTGTTTGATAAACTGGACATGCAGGACCCACAGGAAAGTGACTGCTGAACTTGCAAAACAAGACAGTCCTGAAAGGTTCCTCCTTCATGGAGAAGTCTGCCAGATACACTGTGGCCTATAGGCTGAAGATGGATGCCCCTATGTTACATGGGAACTTTGAGTGACTATCCAGGCAGCGACATGTCCCTGTCAGTTCTAGAGTTTATATATTATCCTTCTGTGGTCGTTGATGGAGTTGAAGACACATAGTTATGGTTATAGTTTTCCTTAATTATTATAAAAGATAAGCTACATATAAGACTTTAGACTCACAAAGATAGGATAGATGATAAAATATTTTCTTTAAATCTTGCTAAATGTTAATGAACTAAATATTGTAACTATAGTTCTCACTTGATAACTATTTTGTTATATATTTTACTGTGTTAATGTTAAAACCCTTCTTTTCATTTAGTCAGAAAAGAGGAGATGATGGGAGAAGTCCTTCTGTGTAGATGTTTGTCTTATTAGTTGATAAATAAAGTACTATTGGCCAATAGGAAATCAAGACAAGTGAGGCTAGGAGTCGAGGAGGATTCTGGGAAATGTAGTAAAGACAGGAATCGTCATGTGATCCTGGCAAGAGAGGATGCACGCTGCTGCCGTCCTTGGTAAGAAAAGTCATTACAAAATATATAGATTAATAGTTATGGTTGATAATTAAGACTGAGCTAGCATATAAGAAATCCTGGTCATTGGCCAGCAACATTGTAACTAAGATAAGACTCTGTGTTATTTTGGGGCCCTAATGGCAAAACTCAGGCGGCTGGTGGAAAGTTAGCCTTACAGGGTTTTATTTTCCTACTGGATCCTCTTGAAATCTCTCCCACTCCTTTGCATGTATGATATAGCTATTAAAATATGTGTTGTTGCAATGCCATAGTTGTCCACTCCCTTAGTAGACTATAAATGTTTACAGCAAAATTCCCTAGGGCTAGCTCATCCAAATGACTTATACTGGTATCATAAGAATTCTAATTTTATCTTTCTTGGCATGGCAAAGCAAGCCTAGGAAATATCAAACATAACATGTGCCCTGCCATGAAGAATTTCACAATTAATATTTTACCAGTGATTTCGTAACAGGCAGTCTTCTTTCCAGACATCCAGAATCTTGAATTGTTGGTCACAAATGCGTAGATGAGCAGCAATCTGGATTCAGAGAAGGATCTAAACAGTATATTTTGATACCTTTTCCCATGAAAGTTACATGCTCAGGAAAAATTATACATTTAGTTCTTCTTTTGTGTCCTGCCTTTCTGAACATTGTGACAGTGCTGTCTCCCGGGCACACAGAGTAGCTGAGGAGGTGTTTACATGCTGAGAGCTATGCACATCTTTTCCTGTCCTTTGCATAATATGATTGCAGATACATCACATTATTACTAAATTTCCCCTAGACCTGCTAACCTAAGCTATTGTATGTCCAGCTATTGCAAAAGTTGGATAGTGTCTTCCATCATTAAAATCTTGCAAAGTGCAATGCATTCTGAAAAATGTAGCCCTGAAATATTAGAAGAAGAAGAAGAAGAAGAAGAAGAAGAAGAAGAAGAAGAAGAAGAAGAAGAAGAAGAAGAAGAAGAAGAAGAAGAAGAAGAAGAAGCAATGTTTCCAGTTGTCATTTACTACAGACTGGCCTACTCCTGCCAAGTAATCCAGCTGAAGAGATGCAACAGTGACCACAAAATGTAAAGATCACAAGCCACTAGATGGCAATAGGAAAAACAGAAGCCATGATTTTTTAGTATTAAATTGAGGCAATTTCTTCCCCTTAAAGTGAGAAATAAGGCTTAAGGCAAAGCATAGGAGTTCAAAACAAGATATAGTTCACTAAGGAATTGTAAACATATTGTAAAATTAGAAACAATATCATTTTAGATACTTGGCCCTTAAAAATCAAGCAGCCACATGTTTTGTCTCAGAACAGCAGGTCTGCAACCCTACCAACTTCCCTGCAGATGGCATTATACAATTTCTTTTTCAGCTGAGACATTATTTTTCATAGTTATAGGCTGCAAAAAGTAGTTTGATACCAGTATACAAGGTGTACACTTCAGTGCAGTTACTGTTTCAGTCTCCTAAGTTAGCATGTCTCTGTGTTGGCATGGTTTGAATTCTTCTTTCTAATTTTTCCTCCATGTACAATAAGTCCCTATGTCTAGGCTTGCACTGCAGTGCTACAGATTGCTAGAATGGATTGTTCCTGACCATTTTAACTAGAGTAGGGTGCACATTGGCACAGTTTCTATTTTCATTTCCCTAATGATTGGAGATCTGCAGCATGCAGTTGAGCCCTTTCCACATCATTCCTCCTGTAGATAACAGCTATAAGACCTCCTGATAGCTGTCATCACCTCTGATCTCACTCCTTGCCACTCTGTCTTTCCACAGTGAACAGTATACTGCTGCCTGTGTTTTCTTATTGCACTATGCCCCTCTCTAAAGAGCTCCATGGCTTGCAATCACCTGAAGACTAACAACCAAATTACTAGAGGATATTAGATGCACTGATTCTTGTTAAACTATCTAATTTCATCTCTTGTCACTTTAGTGTCCTGAAACTATACACTGAAATATGCTGCCTTTGGTAACTAACTCTTCTTCCAAAGGGACCCTTTTTCTGCCTTTCCCATGGTAAGCATCTTCTTCCCCAATTTCATCCTGAGGAAGTCTGACCATGTGGTGTAGGCCAGCCATTGTCATGGCAAACAAGGGCTCTTGCATTTGGTAGTAAGGAAAGCTCAATTTAAATTACTCATTGTATGCTGATATGGTCATATACCATGCTTTATCTCACCAAAACTATGGAGATTCCTATGTTTTATTTTGAATTTCAGTATCCTCCTTCTGCTGTGGCCCTGAACATGTCTGTCAAACAGAATGTTCCAGTTCTCCCAGATTTTGTGTCTGATAAAGTCACCTAAGCTTACACACATTGTTTGAAATATATAGAATGGGATTTCAAGTTGTCCCCTATTTTAGACCACATAGACATGACTAGCCACTTCAAAAACTTAGATTCAAGTCAGGTTGTACACAAAAGGCTATCCGTTTGTGTGAAATTCAGTAAATACAAAGGTATGTATGCATTTCTATCTTTAGCACTTCCCTCCTTTACCAGACCAAGTAATTGGATTAAAGCTTGAGAGTTATAGCAGTGCTTTACAAATAAAATGAAATCCTGCATAGTGGATTGAATAAAATAAGCAAGGTGTGTGTGTGTGGGGGGGGTGTGTGGGTGTGTGTGGGTATGTGTGGGTGTGTGTGGGTGTGTGTTTAAGCACCTTTCCAAGGTCATCTCAATTCTTGGGTTTTTCTCAAAGCTTATTACCTAAAACCAAGAACATGATGTTATCACTTTTCAAAATCATAAGAGCCTATAAAAGAAGAAAACAGAACTATGGTCCTGACCACAGGCCTATTTCTAAAGCCAAGATTCAGGATTCAGCTCCTTTCATTTGTATGTACTTAGTTGGAATACTGTCATATTAAACACTTTTAAAGCATAGTTGGGGATAGATAGTATTTAGTAAGCAAAATTACTTAGTAAAACTGTCATCTCTGGAGTGTTTTCAAAAAATTGAAGGAAAAATTGACAATTTGCAAACTATTACTTTTTATATTTGAAGAAAATACCTGGAAAGTTACAAAGAATAATCTAGCAAGTATTTTGTACACAGGTCTATATTGCCACATGCATCATTTTTATTTCCATTTTTACTGTAAATAAAGTAGAGCATTAGAAAGAAAATAAGTACCTTCTATTCTTTCAAAATAATAATAAAAAAACTTGACATATTCCAGAAATGGTCTTGTATGTCAAACAAAATTGGTGTGTTTTGTAACTATTCTCAAAACAATTTATTTTCTCTACACAAATAAAATAAAGTTAGATTCATCATTCAAACCACATAGAATCATAAACGAAAAATCCATTAAAGTCCTAAAGATTTTTTTAATTTATGAAAAAACTATGGTCTTAAAAATATTAGATAACAAACAAAAATGGCAAAATAGAAATTCATATTTTCTTAAAATTACTGTTTACCTACAAAAACACCAATATGTCATAACCTTATAAAAGTACATTTTGTTTTAACTAGTGATGTTCGTTAATTTTCCCAATTTTGCTTTTTTTAGACATTCAGTAAGGTCACACTTTCCTAGTTCCTTAAACTTCCAGGATGCATGCGATTGAGTCTCCTTGGTAAATGAAATGTGTTTAAGAATGGCATGTCACTCTAGGCAGATCATTACGAACCCACCCCCAGTTTGCTATGTTCTTCTTCTGCCACGAGTGGGTCCACCATGTTTCAGAACTGAGTAGAGATGCTATAATACAATAGACCACTGGCTGAAATGTGCATGGAGTCAAACAAGCAAGCCCTAAGCTAGAAAGACTTTATGCTTTGTGGTCACATCTCAATATCACTGCAAAATGAGCACTGTACTGGTTCCTGCTACAAAGGTAACGAGCTGTAACTCAGTTTCTCAGAAAGAAAATAAGAAAGCCTAAATCAGGCCAAATTACAGAAGAGGGAAGACTTTTGGACTTCAGTGGTCCCTTTCTTCAACTCTCTGCACTGAGTATGACTTGCTTCTCTGAGTATGGTTATTATGATTGTAAACAATACTGGGAAGCATGACCATCAGCATGCCACCAGCACGGCAGCACACGGCTGTGGGGTTTCAGACAGTAATGAAAAAATTTCCTCCTACTAATCTGAATTTGAAGACTTTAAGGATAGAACTATGGTTGTCCGACAGAGGCTGAATCCCAGTTTCAAGTCAATGGTGGGATGATGTCCTCATCATTCTTTCTAAGATTATAATAAGGTCTCTTCATGTGGTTTTCATCAGCAATAAACAAAATAATCTGTGTAAACACTCAGCAAATTTGATCCATACATACAGGATCTTAGTTTGCTGGCTGGGTGACCATTTTAGGTATCAACTTGGGCACAATATATCACACAGTGCTATAGTGTGCATATAGCTATCTAAAATCAGTTGATATTTGTTAAAGTACATTACGATTCATAATACAAATAGCCCCACCCAACTATTCAAAGGCCCAATAAACAACGCCTAACATTTGCAAAGGAAAGTGTGTCTCCAGGGCATAGCTCCAGCACCCACCTGAATCTCCAGCCTACTGGCTGCAGACTTGCCAGAACCCAACATCATCACAGGAGATTTATTTAAAATGTCTCTTGGCTTTGTTTTCTTGAGGGAATCATGGTATAGACTGCACTTACCCTCAAAGATGACTGTCATCTATACTTTATTGATAGCAAGCTGAGTTGAAAGATATAAGACATGAATTAAAAGTTCTCTAGTCTTAATACTGGTAGATTGGAGAAAGACATACATCTGTACAAATAAAAATTTATTATTGTGGGTGTAGCTCAAGGATAGAGCATTTCCCTAACATTGTGAGGGCCCTAGGTTCTAACACATCACTACCCTCTACAAAAGAAAAATAAAGAAAGAAAAGAATGAATTTGATAAACCTCCTATAGCTAAAGAAAGGAAGAGAGAAATAACAGGGTTTGAACAAAGCTAAAACATTCTGTCTGTTCAGTGTTATTGCTTTCTCCCCAGCACCATCTCCATTTATAATCCTTATTTGTATCACCAGAGCACTTGCAACATATCTTATCTTACAGCTGGCTGCCTCTTCTTGACCCATTTATAATGCACTTGGAAATCAAGTAGCCATCTACTCCACTTTTAGTTTTAAAGAAGTCACAACTAACCAATTAATTTGTGTAACCTTTCAAACTTTTCCAAGAAAAGGCCAGCCCATGGTTCTGCCCTCTCAGTAATTCATGGGAGAGGATTGGTGCAGGGGATAAACTGGCAGATTGGGAGCAGTACTCACATCTTTTACCTGGGTAAAATGTATGTTCATTGCAATCTGATTCTTTCATCCATGCTACCACAAAGACCCTTCACCAAAAAGGAAAACATACAAAGAATGCAGAAAAAAGAAAAACATTGTACTAGTTTGCTTTCTATTATCTGTAATAAACAGCATGAACAAAAGTAAAGTCCATCATCGAAGGAGTCTGGTAGAAACTCAAGGCAGGAATAAGAGGCCGGAACTAAAACAAAGGCCATAGAGAAACAATGCTTGCTTCCTTGGTTCCCCATCCTGTTCAAATATCTTTCCTTTAGAGTCCAGGCTTAGCTGCCTAGGACTGATGCCTACGCCCTCTCTCATCAATCATTAATAAGAAAATGCCTCACTGTCATGCCACAAGCCAATCTGAGGGAGGCCATTCCTCAATTGAGAGTCCCTCTTCTCACGTGACTCTAGTTTGTGTCAAGCTGTCAAAAACTAACAAACACAAACTTTCAAATTTGAAACAGATACAAAAATCTAGTAAAGTCATCTTTCTACTGCTAATGGTGGGAGTGGTGGTTCCTTGAAGAGTAACTGTGACTCACCAAAACACTTACTTAAATGCTTTACTATACCATCAATTTAGCACAGACATTCAATATAGGCAGTAGTCACTGGGATTACAGAAGTATAAGAACTATTTCTATCTAAACACTCTGCCTTTGAATCAGATTTTGCTTCCAGTGTAAAAAAATAAATATATTTTTCTCCACATAAATTCACCAAGGTTTATGTGGGGCGTTGGTGGCACATGACTTTAATCCCAGCACGCAGGAGGCAGGCAGATCTCTGTAAGTTCGAGGCCAGCTTGGTCTCCAGAGCAAGTGCCAGGATAGGCTCCAAAGCTACACAGAGAAACCCTGTCTTGAAAAAAACAAACAAACAAATAAATAAATAAATAAATAAATAAATAAATAAATAAATTCACCAAGGTTTAATGAAAGTAAATGGAAAATGAATTGCCAAATCTATCTATCTACATATCTACATCTACATATATTTTCAGTCATACTTTCATGATTTAATATTAAAGTCTTTAGCTGAATAAGTTTCCAAATTCCTGATAAATACAGAACTTGTAAGTAACAGTTGAGAAAGATAGTTACCCATGCTCTTCACAATTCAATAATTTAAAAATAAACTGATAGATCTTTACAAAGGAGACTTCAATTTCATATGGAAGGGATAGCAAGTGTCATGTGATTTAAACTGTATTTATGTATCATCATCAGAATGTCTGCTTATTGTGGTTTCCTCCTGCACGTATCTAATTTGTGCAGTTTGTAACACATCTGGGTAGCCCTTGACAGTGTAGTACATGATACTTAAACTATAATGCCTCACTTAATTTTAGCCATCACATAAACATTGTCCTCATCACTTCACTGCAGATATAAAAAGAAAGACACATGCCCAAGTCTGTAGATCAGAGACCTCAAGCGAGACAGATAAAAATGACCCAACTCTCCACACAGGCATTTGGCTAAGAAGAAATCACAAATAAATATTGCTAAGGACATTTACTGCCAAAGCACAGCCATAGATCCAGAAGGCATTATCCAAGCCATGATTTCTCCCAGCTTCAACATGATTTCTATGCCATCATAGTATCTAATAAACTCCAGCAGCCACTTTCAACCTACCTAGAGAGGGAGCTTCTCCTGGAGATCCAGCAGTGTGAATAAAGAAGAACTGTGCGATGGTTGGTGCTAATAGATTCCCTCATTAGAGACTATCATTGAGTGCAAACACCATCACTATACTTCTTCTTTTTTTTGTCTATATAAGCAAGCTCTTCCACTCTTCTTATGAGCCAGGATCCACTTACCTGCATTGTCCTTGGTGCTGTAACATTAGGACCATGGAGAAAACTCTCTCAAGTGATAGGCTCTGTTCGCTTTGGAATTTCATCATAAGTGGAGTGGGCTGGGTTTGGTAACATAATAAAACACTAAGGGGACAGATGTTGAAGCAGCAGTGGTGGATGATCAGCAGCCACCTTAGAAGAGAAACAGCCACAGCAATACTGCCAGCAAAAAGTTAACAGAAGAGTTCCAGAGAGTGATAAGAGGCAGATATGGTGGACAACAGAGGTGACACAGATGAAGAAAAAGAGCAGAAGCATAGAGGGTGGGCAGGGTGAAAAAGTAAGACTGAAAAAGAAGGCCGTGAAAGCCAATGACGGAAACTACACAGCCTGGTCTCTAGAAGAGCTCCATGGAGTTGCCAGACCTTACAGGCTAATGGTCTTGGCACTGGAGCCTGAGTGGATAACATTGCAGCCAGAGAGCTGTGATGTTGGCAAGAGTGATGAGAGTAGCAGGTGTTGGCTGCTGTCGCTGACTTGTTGTTGCTGCATAGAGACAAAGATTGCACCAGCTGCTCCATGCTGCACACTGGCAATTGAAGCCCAGAGTATTAAACGCTAACTTGAGCACTTCCAGCTATGTTTATGGCTTCTAAGACCATCAGTCTAAAGTCTAGATCTCAGGGATTTGGGTTGCAAGCATATGGGTTGATCAATCAAGTCTACACTTCTTCTGCATTTGGGTGCAAGAAAGGAAACATAGTCAGTACCTCTCTTCATGACTCCACGTGAGGGGGGAGAAGCCATGGCCAGATCATTGGTAACACACCTGAGATGAAACCCATGTCTTTGGACTTTATAAATGATATTTACTCTTCTTTTTTATCAACACATTATAGGATGCTTGAGCATGATTTTATTTTTGCTCAATATTCTATGTTCATTTTGTGTCACAGATGGAGGGTTGAGTAAGTTTTGGTACAATGGGTGCACATAAAAATATGCATTTTAGTACTGATAAAGCTGCTACTTGCAGAATAGCTACTGGGCAGCACACCGGGTAACTGGTATTCTTACACATCTTCCTTATCAGTCAAGAATGCAAAGGATTCACCATGCATGTACTTAGAAAGAAACTCACCAACATACAGTTTTGAGCAGTACTTCTCAAAATCTCATCAAAGAGTATGAGGTCTAGATGGACAAAGTCTTTGCCCAATTAAAAACTCTGATAATAGGAAATCATAATCTGTCCTTTAATAAACCACACTGACATTATGCTCCAGCTTTGAGAACATCCAGAAAGAGTACTTGAGGAATGTGGTGTCTTTCCACTCCTCCTATTTAAAACATCAGTCCTGTGTATCATGGCATTGTGATTTGGCATCCACTAACTGGAAATGAAGGCTAATATTAAAAACATCAACAGTTTCTTAATAAGAATTTTCTATATGACAGTAGATCCAATACTGTAATGTCATACTACTTCAGGTTTGTAATCTATCTGGTGGATCAGACTCCCACTGCCATGATACTTAGATTTTGATATCATGAGGGAAATTTTTGTAACAAAATGCACCACATATTGACAAAAGCGGAGAGCGATTTCAAATACTGTATGCCTCTGAGAACAGTGGATCTCAACTAGCCAGAGCAATTAAGCAAGGCATTCCTTTCTCTCTAGAAAGGAAGAAATCTAGGGAGATGAAATGAAATACAACAGGACCAGCACACTTAACCAAAACCCTTAATAAATTGTGACTTCTTTTGTTTGTTGAATAATGGATAAACAGTGAACAAACAGAAAACTGAGTGTTTGCTTTATCTTAAAACATATCTCATGGGATGAAAAAAACTTGAAGCAATTACCACAAAATTGCTTATTTCAAATGATCAGTAGAAGCTAGCCATCAGTAGAAGATAATCAAATACTGCTGTGTTAGAACCAAGAGGAAAGGCTAGGATACACCCTCCACAGCAGAGGGAAGCTATCGATGAGAAATCCAGTGTAGTCCACTATCCTGAGCTTAATATCTGAGCATCAAATGAGAAGAAATAACCACGTTTCTACTTAAACAGTCACATATATTTATACCCTAGGGCTAAATGGAGAAGAAATATTAGCCAGAGATGCAACATCCCTTCTTCACTGTCTTTTATTTTAATTCCTCTAATGACTGAGATGTATCACAAAAAAATGAACAACGATGATCATTTCTTATTCTGCACAGCTATTAAAAGGGGGCCTTCTTCCTACTCACTGTGATATTCCAAATGAAGCTACTTGTCCATGGCAAATATCTACATATTTCTGTCTTCTTGGTTAGGAACGAATATCCCTGTATTTCTGTCTTCTTGCTTGGGAACTCAGTGACTGTTCTGAATTTCCACCAACGTCCCCTCCATGACTGTGGCAGTGAACATTCCTATTATCAATGGGTTATCAATAATTTCCTATCTACACCCAAAACTTCACAATAATACTTGTCCAACTCAAATACTATAACTGGTCAATCAAACCTCTGTTAACAGTCCAATCTACTACATCTTTTTCCTGTTGCATTTAACCACAGTCTCAGGTTGGATTGCTATCCTGTTTCCTAGCAATTACCTTTAGCACCATGCACACCCCAGTAACATACACATATAAAAGATGCATCTGCCCAAAAGACTAATGTTGCAGAAATACCTTTATTTTCAGCCTCTTCCTGGTAGACATAGAAATGATATGTGTGTCGAATCAGCACACTCTCCCATCAGCATCTTCCCCTTCTTCCTACCACATCTGTACCAGTAGTAAACCATCATCATCCCCTTCCTTCTAACACACCTGAACCAGCAATTAGCCATCAGCATCTCCCCGTGCCTCTACCACATCTATACCAAGAGTTAAGTACACTACAAAAGCATTCCATCTGGCTCTTTCATGGATGTCTTTGTATCGTGCCATTTTTGAACTATGAATGCTTCCAAACTTCTCAAGACTCTGATGATTTTGCTCAAATTTTATAATCCAAGGTTTGTTTTTCATTCATGCATTTCAGGAGCATCTGTGGCAAGATATGGTTGAGAGACCGTAAGGCAGAACATGGGGTCAGGGTAGTGTTGCTCAATGGTCAGCCTCTTCCATTAACTAGTAAGGTAACAGGGTGTTCAAACTTTACAAAGAGAACATTCCAAAGACCTATGCAAAGTGCCAAGTGAAGAGAGATTTCTGAGTTGAAAGGAGCTCATGCTGTGGGGATCAAGAGCAAAGTGAACATTCCCATCTTAATATTCTTAATATTCTTTGAATATATATATATATATATATATATATATATATATATATATATAGAGAGAGAGAGAGAGAGAGAGAGAGAGAGAGAGAGAAAATAAAGCATTTTGCTCCTTGAATTGAAAACACTGCCTGGACATGCCCTCCTGGATTTGAATTCCTCTAGAGCTCCCCATGTGCCTGGCTATTACAGATAAAATGTTTGTGCTCACCCCAATTTCCTCATACCCAATGTAATAGTCTTCATTGGTGTAGGAGTTGAGAGCTGATTCGCTTATGGTTGTGTTTTTATGAAGGGCCAGTGGCCGTAAAAAGAAGAATCAAAGAGTTCCTGGTTGTCTGCCTTGTGAACACACAGTAACAAGATGGCCATGAGGAAGTAGATCCTCAGGCAAAGTCTGCCAGTGTCTTCCTCTTGGACATCCCAGCCTCCAAAACTATAAAAAATAAATGTCTCTATTAGAAAACCACCAAGCTTAGGGTATTTTTAATATAGCGCTCAAGTGAGTGAAGACACTAGCATTCAGAGATGCTTGCTATATTGTCACTCTGAAATATGTTTGTCCTGTATTATTTTATTTCCAGGTAGAGCTAAAAGTACTAAGTAAAATCTAGCCATTGTGACAAATTGGTGACCAGTGACTGTTTTATATACCTATCAATATTTGCATTTAAACAAGAGTCTCAATATCTTCCCCTAAAGCAGAAAGCATAGACCTGTGATCTTGTGGCTTGGGGGAGATTTGTCAGTGTTCAGAGAATTTTTTTAATTAAAACTACTGGGAAAGACTATTCCTAACATTTGCTAGATCAAAATCAATAACATTTCCTATAGTACAAAGGGGAGCCCTTTGACAAAGGATTACCTGATCCAAGTGTCTGTAATGCTGAAGTTATGCAACCCCAGCCCTGCCCCATCCCTAAAAGCTAGGACATTTGAAGGTCTGTCAGTGATGAAGTGATAAAGTCACTTGAGAAGAAGGCAAAGGGAATCTAGAATTTCTCATCTCATAACACAGATCTAGGCTGAATTTGCAGTTACCTAAGGTCAACCTCTGTGCAGAGATTTTTAGAAACTCAGAGAAGAAAAACAGCTCATTCAGTTTTCCCACCACAATGAACAAAATACCAGAGGGGACCATTTAAGGGAGAGATGATTGATTTTCCTTGAGGAGTCAGAGATGTTAGACCTCTGTTGCTTTGTCCCATGTGTTTGGGGCAAAGCATTGTGGCAGCAAGAGTATGAAATAGGTTCTTCTTAGTGTGGACGAGAGAGAGAGCTGAACAGGAAGGAGTCAGGGATGATATAGCCCCCGAAGTCCTGCCCCTAGTGACTTAATCCATCTGGCATCTTCCTCTCAATTTCTACAATTTATCACAATATTGCCACCAACTGGGAAAAAACACATAAAAATAAGCCTGTGTAGTACATTTTACATCAAACTATGACATTAATACCATTAAGATTTGATACTGTTTTTGCCTGATACTTCTAACTGTGTCTCCTGAGTATATCAAGAATAAGTATATATTCCACATATTTTTCCATACATTTGCAGACACATGCAATTTTCCTTCTTATACTCAACATTGCCAAGGATTTCAAGCCTTTCTTACTGCTTTAGACATTATGGTTTTGATAGTTTCGCTCACAATGTTGAAGTTAAATGCCAAGGGCTGGGATAGAAGTTTGCATTAAAGTACTTGCCTCAAATATGCAAATCCTGGGTTTCTCTTCCCAGTACTGCAAAAATAAATATGTTGATAAATTGAATGATGACTTCATACTAAGTCCTGAGAAGCTTCTCATCATTCATTATAAATTCCAAGTTCTGTTTGTAATTGTATTTATTTGTTTGAATATATTTAAAATATGTGGCTTATCTCATCATGTAAGTTTCAGGTACAAATAATCAACAAGACATTTTCTAGCACCAAAATGTCATTGGGATGGTCCTCTAGGCTCCAACAAATGACCAGCCCATCTTGGAGTGAGAATTATTCAAAAAGGTCCACCCACTCTTCATTTTTCCACTGACACATGAAAGGCCTTTTTGATTTGGAGGTTTTGCAGGCCAGAGAAGCAGTGTCTCCTGTCTTATCTATTAGCCCATCTATCTTATCAGAAAGAATCATTAAGCTAGCATGTGATGACCTATTCTTAGGAAATTCATCATAGTTTCAATAGAGCAAAATCCTTGCTCATTGATCAAATTCACCAACATTTGATAAAAACTGTAGATTTTACTATAGACCAATCAATCTTGTGTTCTGTTGATTCCAGAATAAAGCAAGCCTACTCTCAAACATTAAACATTCTCTTCCTGCTCTACTGTCCTGGAACTTCTGTGCATCAGCAAGCACAATCGAGGGTAGAGACGTGGATAGTGGCATCTCAGCTCCTGGATTTCAACCATTCCTTCTCTAATTTTGTGATGTGTGAGCTCAGCAAGTGAGACTGCTAATACTGATTATCAGCTTGCTAAGATCTAGAAGACAGGTTCTCAACCCCATTGGAGATCAAATGACCTTCTCACAAGGGTGAGGTAAGACCATCAGGAAACATAGATATTTACATAATTATTCATAACAAGAGCAAAAATTACATTTATGAAGTAGCAGCAAAAATAATTTCATGGTTGGGGATCACCATGTGAGGAATTGTGTTAAAGGGTTTCAGCATTAGAAAGATTGAGAAACATTGGTCTAGAATCACTTAGGAAACACATCTCTGGTCATGTCCATGGGGGAGTTTCTGAATTGTGTTGAGATGGGAGACCCCAAACTATCAGTGGCATCATTCCTTATACTAGTTTACCTGATAGACTAGAAAGGAGAGAGTATTGGGGAACATCAGCATTCATCACTGTCTGCTTCCTGGCCAGGAACACACTGTGACCAGTGGCCTCATGCTCATGATGACACTTCTTCCTGTCTTCCTTTCATGATGAACTGCACCCTTGACCTGTGAGCTAAAATTAACCCCTCTCTCTTTAAGTTGTTTTTGTCAGATATTTCATCACAGAATGAAAAAAAAATCACTACTACAGTCATTTCCTTAACTTCTCTGTTCCAATATTCTTACCCCTAGACTGGGACTAACATAATTACATGGGCTGTGAGGATTAATTGTTTTGCTAGCATTTGGGAAGCGTCTGGCATACAGCTGTGTTCAGGGCCTGCATTGTTAATTAAAGAGGATACATTACACACCATTACCTCAGTTCAAGTTACTGAAATCACAAGTCTACACTCTGCTATGGCCAAATCTCACAGAAGAATATTGCACTATTTTATCCCCTTTCTTGGTTTTCAGCTTCATCTTGATCAAGAATTCCTTGTTTTGTGGCATTTAAAGATAATCTACTTCAGTAGAAAATATGTCAGCAAAATAGACATTGAATTCCTCCAATCTCTCATGTTCTATTAAAATTGCACCATCTGTTGTCTCTATGGGCTCAGTTCCATCCTTGGTATTATTAGACTACATGTTTAATCTGTTGAAATATATGAAGAGAAAGGAGAGAGTATGAGAAAATAATACACAAAATCTTTGACTAAGCAGAAACAAAAGATATATCTATACGTAACTGCTGAATAATCACTTTCTTGACAATGTATTTTAATGAATTTACATGGCTGATTTTTCTTATTAATTTGTAGTGATGAGTAACAAGAGGGGACAACTTGACTGGAATCCTTTCTTTTCCTAAACAAAAACACTTGCTATTATGTAATTTATGATCACATATTTTGGAGTTTTACTCTTAACCAGTAAATCTCTCATTCTGTTTACTAAGTAAAGCATTCTATTAGCAAGACACATACAGAGGCAGAAGCCAGCTCCATATATTACAGACTGCCTTTCATCACAAGCATGTTGCTGGGCCAGGCTAAATATCTCCTAGAACTGGTATAAATAGTTATGTATATATATTTTGAATGCTAAACTGACAAGAATCATTGAAAACATTTTTATAGACTGTTTTTGTTATGCATGTCTTATCCCTTTATATAATTAAGAAATTTTTTGAAACTTCAAAGGAGACAGTTGAGAACTCTAAGTTATATTAACTCAAAAATGGTTGAGAATTCTAAATTACACTGAGTTCAAAAAGTAACAAAAGTTTAAGAAAATAGTTTCAGAAAATAGAATTGGATCAAGCCAGGATTTTATCTCTAAAACATTTAGTAGCAGACTTTTCTTCCTGTTGTACTGCCAAGAAATGGACAGAGTGGTTAATTCTTTCTTTGTAATTAAAACACACATGTGAATGGCAAGCTCCTTAACACACACCCATCTCTACCTCCACAGTCTTGATTGCTACTTTATCGAAATACAAATATTCCTCACAGGAGCCCAGCAAGACTAAAGTTTCCTTTAGACTGATTACTGGCATAAACATGGATTCTCTCACTCAACAACTGTTTCCAACTTGGTTCAGAGCCATGATCTTTCCCTCAGGCATCACAATGTGGGATGCCCTTCAAAAATACTAGAGACCATGGAAAACATATGGACAATTTTCATTATGTATTAAAATGATCAGGAAGGGCAGATGTGAGTGGAGAGAGTATTTCCTACATGTTTTTCCAGATGAGAATGTTTTTCCAGGGTCCACAACTTGACTTAGGAGGCAACACCTTAGAAACATACTTAGCATTATCATATTATGCATATAGATTAATGTGTTGTGCCTGTAGGTTAAAGAAATGCTACAAACTCATCATAACAAGCATTATGGTTCAAATGTAAAATGTCTGCCATTGACACTTAGGTTTGAACTTTTGGTTTCCAGGTTGTGGCATTGTTTGGGGAGGCTATAAAACATCTGGGACCATGGTCTAACTGTAAGAAGGGGTTTCTGGAAACAGGGCTTGAGGGTGATGTTCACTTCTAGTTCTCATCTAAGTTTTCCCTTTTCTGATATGAACACATATCACTACCATCACTGGATCAGAGATCATGAGGTAAAATAATATTCTCTTCATTATGTTGAGACTATGTGCTAAAATTTTAGTTTAATTTAATGAAGTTTAATGTTCCACTTGTGGCTAGTAACTGCACTTTTCATAGTGTGAAGTTTAAGGAGACAGGGATAAAAATCATAGTGTGAGCTCCAGACTCAGACACCTCAAGTTCACACATCATCCTCTCTATGTGGTCCTTAGGCTTTTGGTGGAGTTATGTTAATTCTTGTCACATGCAAGGCAGATCTGATAAAATGACATTAATGCTTACATTATTAACTAAAGTGACTTTCAGAGCTCACACTGCTTCACAGCTTATGAAGAAAAAAACAGATAGACCTCTAAGAAAGTCCAGAATAGCTACACACAATAGGTAAAAGCATAAATATAAAAGACCATCTAAAAAGAGCTTGTGGGTATATGTGACTACATTTAAACTTAAAGCAATATTTCATCTTTCTCAATTAGAAGGGATACTGAATCATAATAGCTAGGCTCAAGACAGAGAGACAGGCAATATACATTCAAGCCCCACCAGGGAAAGGAAGCCCTTGCCATCCAGTTTTAAGAGGATCTCTGGTCACCAAGACACACTTTTCCATGTAAGACTACAGGTCTCACCTGTCCTAAACACATTACCAGGGCAATCATTCCTATTCCAACAAAGGTCCCCAAGGAACCTTCAAAGCCCAAGTAGTTATATTCATACTGAGAGAATTCTACAAATGCCATTTTCTGCCTATCTTCATTTCCAGCAGTGAAAATTTATTACATAAGTAAATAATAAATGAGTACTTTTTTAATAATGTTTTTCTTCTTGGTAAGCTTAGTTCCAGGAGGAGCCCTCTATTCATACCCACCAGTGTTCCATATTCCATGCACCAGGAGGTGCATGTGCAAACCTCCATTATAAGGTAAACTTGTCATCTGGCTGCTCTCCGCTTGCTATGCCTTCTGATGGAGTGAATTATTTCAGGAATTGGTACCCATGCAAAAGGTGACTCTCCAAGCCATACATCAGACCTCAGTGCTTTTTCCTAAGATGATCATCCGGTATCTATAGCAGTAGCCTCAAAATTAGAGATTTCCTACCAGAGATTGTACCTATATTTTTTAACAGGAAACGCTCTATGCTGTTTCAGAAGTTATGAAAAACTAGATCATAGAACATCATGGAAAAAATCCACTAGATATATAGGCCAGGTAGAGTGTGGGCCTTGCACACTGTGCTCCAGAACTTCCAGGAAGAAAGAGGAACACGAGAATGAGGAAGATGAGAAAATGAAATCTCTGAAGGGCAGATTAATCACCCCTTAGAAGCACGAATAGTCTTTTACAGAAGAAAATTAACAAAAAGAGGAACAAAAAAAGTGAATCAAAGAAGGACAAAGAGAATGTCTCAAAGAAAGGTTCATAGTGTATGAAGCAGGTCCTTTGAAGAAATACCTGACTTCCCTCCCTTTAGATTGTGTAAGCCCATAGTCCTTCCAGAATCTCGTAAAGAAAAAAAGTAGACATTTTACGGTTTGGGCAGGAGGAGGATGTGTTTCCATCTACAAGGTAGATAAAATGTTAAGTGCATAAAAGAAAAGTAATTGCATAAATTGGTTGAATGGACCACAATATAACTTTACCAAATTAGTACTAAATGTAAAATGATTGGCTCAGTGTCTAGCACATAACTGTTCAGGAACAGAGAGCCAAGGCAACACAGCCAACAGAAAGCACAACCATTGAGCATACAGAACTGCAAGCTACCAGAAAGTTATTTCACCAGCAAAGACCTCAGAATTTGCAAGTTTCTCATACTGTATATTAAATATTTCTGCACAGTTTCTCAAGCCAATCTAGAAATCAGAAAAGAGTAATAGTATAATTACTCCTGGTTTTTTCATGAGAAAAATGAAGCATGGAGAAAAATGTGAATTATGACATTGACACTTAGGTTATCAATAGAATTTTATGTGGCAGATTTCCGTCTAATGGAAAATTTCAAGTTGCCAAACAGTTGTGTACTGTGTGACTTGGTCTCGATAGATAACAAATACCCATGTACAACAGACAAAAGTGTGCATTAACATTTTTTTGCTTTTATTTTTCTTTTTTAATTAATAGTTTAAGAAATTAAAGAAAAAATGGGAGATATATATCATGTGAATTTATAACCCATTTAAGTGTTTACTTTAAGTGTTCTGACATTTTTAACATGGGACATAAATGGTGGGGCCCTCCCAAGGAGAACAGGACATTTACAAAGTAATACTTACAAACTTAAACATCAATAATGAGTGTGTGAGATGCGGGCATGTGTTCCTTGGATTAGAACCTGATACAGTTGGCCTAGAAAGAGTCTTTGGAATGTGAAAATTTGCTATACAAGTTGTGTCTACAAATTCATGAGGTTGGTTGTTTCTTCATTTTACAGAGCTAATGTGACAAACTAGTCCATGTAAAGCTAGTTTACATTACTCTCCTTGAAGTATAAAGAGTACTCTTTTCCTGTATTCAATAACTGACTTCGATCCTGTTTGACTTCATGACCATTTGCTCTATCCTCAATTGCAATACTATTATTGCCGCAAAACCTTCTTTATGTTAAGATAACTTATTTCCTTCCTATATTTCTTCCTTCCTTATTTCCTTTTCTCTTAAACGTTATTGTCTAAATATGTGCCATCAGCTAGCAAGTAGCCACAGAACACAGCTGTATGTATAGTATATTAAAGGGAATTAAGGTTTTGCTGCAAGAATCTTCCAAAACAAATGCATGTGCTCTAAATTTTGATTGTCTTGAATTGACTATAATACACAGGCATATAAGCTCTTCCTAGCCCAGGATTCCAATCTGAATTTCTTTGTGAATTGTCTGCATACAGAAAATGTCTGGTGGGTTTGTAATTTCACATTTGTATCTGTTTTGCAAGGTAAACAACTGATTTCAGTCAGTGTGACATTAAGTGGCTTTTCATGTCAATGAAATATTGATACATTCAATAATCTCCAGCTAAAACAAGGCATCCTGGGCCTTCATTCACCCAATCTAAAAATCTTGTCAATAATTTTGCTGGCATGACAATCACACAGCCAAATAGTGATTTTTCTAAGTGTTACATTGGAAGCAGAAGCTTATCTTTATCAAAATGTCACTTCTGAAAATATCTTCTTTAAGATGACAATGCTGTAAACAGCAATCTCCACACTGACAATTAAGCATAATTAAATGCTAGACTTCTCCTAGAACCTCCTTCATTCTCGAGAATTTTATTTTTCTGGACTGAGTTCAGTTTCTCTCTCAAGTACATCTTGTTCTTGTCAGGAGAAAATGAAGCTGCCAACTGAAAAAAAAAACTATTAAGTGAATTCAAAAGCATATTCAGCCATATGATGAACCCCAATGATGCTAAAGACCTTTTCTCTAAACAGGGCATGGAGATAACAAGCAGCAGGGAAGTGCAGTGGTGTGTGCACATGGGACCATAAAGAACAGAAGGAGTCCTGAAACATCTGTGCTCAAGACAGCGGGGGAGGTTCTCCCTCTTTTTCTGCAGAGGGACCAACACTGGTCACATTTTGCTTTAGTTGAACATTTTAATACATTTTTGTGTGGAAATAAATCAGTAAGTTGAAGGAGGAATCTGATCATGTTTACATGTCGGGGAAAGTGAAAGCCAAGGTGGCCGTGGAAGAAGCCTGCTGATTTTAATGTAGTACCAAAACATTCATGTGCTGAAAACTTAATTCCCAAATCAGATGCTGATAGTTTTTGGAGGCCCAAACTTTAGGAGGTACTTTGGATTAGATGAAATTACAGGGCCCCTTGTGATATCATTATTGGCTTAAGAAGGGGCTGGGAGACCTGCGCGGACACGCTTGCGATATGATGGCCCTCTGACGTTATGATGCAGCAGGAAGGTGTTCGAACACTAACATCATACTCTAGGAATTCCCAGGCCCCTGGGAACTATGTCATCCCTTCTAGTTACTTGGAATCACATGATTGGTAAAAGCAACAGAAAACAGACTAATAGAAGGACAAATGAATTTGCAGCACGAGCAAGAATGGGACCAAAATCAGAAAGATAAACAAGAATAGTATCTAGTAAGGATAGTCAAGGTCACAATACCATGAATTTGATCTCACTCAATGCAGCTATGAAGGGGCAGGCAGAGGCAGATGCAGGCTCAACTTTATGGTCAGGTTAACTCAGCTTCAGAAATGGGAAACTCTATTATATAATCTGCAGGGAGGTAGGTCCTTCCTGACATCCTATTCAGAAAAGGACCTGTTCTTACAAACAGAAATGGCGTAGCCTTAGGAAAGACACTTGAAGTAACTCTGATGTCTTAGCTATGGTTTCTATTGCTGTAACAAAACGTCAGGAACAAAGAGCAGATTGGGAAGAAAAGAGTTTATTTGGTTTATACTTCAGCATTGCTGTTCCTCATTGAAGGGAATCAGGACAGGAACTCAAAACAGGGCAAGATCCCAGAAGCAGGAGCTGATGCAGAGACCATGGAGGAGAGCTCCTTGCTGGTTTACTTCCCATGACTTCCTCAGTTCACCTTCTTATAGAACCCAGGACCAGCAGCCCAGGGATGGCTCCACCCACCATGGGCTAAGCCCTTCCCCCATTGATCACTAAATGAGAAAATGCCTTACAGCTGGGTCTCAAGGAGGATTTTCCTCAACTGAGGCTCCTTCCTCTCTGATGACTCTAGCTTGTGTGGAGTTGACACACAAAACCAGTACATCTGGAATTTCTCAGAGATACAAAGTCTTTCACTTTCAAACTGATAATACATTCTTTTTTTTCTCTCTTAAAAGAACAAAGTGATAAGCTATCACGGACTAATTTCTGCAATGCCCAATTTTAATTGCTGGTTTATAAGATGTACATGTATTGTCAATATGAAAACATACATTTAAATTGTGCTCATTTTGTACATATAATGAGCCTTCTTTCATTAAAATCCAAAGGGACTTACCTGGAAAAGCACTTGAGAATATGTAAGAAATTATATAAATGTTTGATTCTCCATTTCCCCTTTTCATCTCAAAGATAAAGGTTACTTTTTTGAAAGATATAACATTAGTTTTGTGATCTTAGCTGGATGTCCTTAACAGTGACCTTAATACCACGATCTAGACTTTAAATTTCCTTACAACACAGGCATCACAGGCTTTCACTCATTTACCTCCTAACTTGTTTGTTTTCCAGGCATGTTATTTAAGATGTTTTGGTTGGAAAACACAGAAAACCTAGTGTGACTAGCTTAAGAAAGAAGATGTATTGACTTTTTTTAGCTAGAAAGTCCCCAATTTGTCCAGCCTGCAGGTTAGTTAATAGTAAAGTCAATGATGCTACCAACACAGTTGTTTCTGGATAGCTAACCATAGATTTCATCCTAAAATAGACTCCCTCAAGAAAAAAAAATAGACTCTCTCCTCTGTTCTAGGAGAAACCTAAATTGAACCCTACCACCAACAATACCAGGAAGGTAAACTCAAATTATTACCATTCAATCATATGGTGTGGAAAATTGAGATTATTTTAATGTGAGAAGTTTTATTGGGGGAAAGAAAAGGAGTGGGCATAAGGAGGGGAGAGAGAAAGAAAGAGAAACAGAGGGGAGAGAGAGACAGAAAAATTGAGATTTTTTAAAAAATAACTTAAATGGATTAATTTTTTTTTTTTTTTGGCTTTCAAGACAGGGTTTCTCTATGTAGCTTTGGAGCCTATCCTGGCACTCGCTCTGGAGTCCAGGCTGGCCTCGAACTCACAGAGATCCACCTGCCTCTGCCTCCCAAGTATTAGGATTAAAGGCATGCGCCACCAATGCCCAGCTGGATTAATTTTTTAAAAGTATTTGTTGAACTAATTAACCAAGAAAAAAATGGTGTAATTCCAAGTCAGTTTTATCAGGTCTATGCCTTGACAAATATAGACAAGCCGTAGCTAAACCTCATTATTTTCATGACTTGACCACACAGATAAATGTGTCTATATGCTAACATGAGACATGACATGCACAGCTCTTACTAGACTTTGGGTAGCATATGGTACTCAGTCCAATGCTAGGAGCATGGTAAGTACTCATGAAACAAGTACTGATGGTTAGAATCCAGTGAGTCATGCTAAGATGTGATGTTGTTTTAAGAGGTTTGTAGTTTTTTTTTTTTTTGGTTTTGTTTTTATTTTATTTTGTTTTGCTTTAAAGTAAATGACTTTTTCTAAAGGCTGATGCTCCAGCAAATAGTCATGAACCAGCCTTTTTTAACTGAATGATTGTCTTGCCATAGATCATCTTTTTGAGGGCTTGACAAAATTGTGAATCAATGATATCAACATAAGCAGAAAGAAAACCACTTAAACATCCCATCTGATGAGTTTTCAGCACTGTAATGTCTGTGCTCACCACTGAGTAAGCATTGTAGTGCTTTCCCAATGTAGTAAGGTCACACACCATCTGTTAGAGACTAGCAAAATATATCGGGACTTACAGTCAGATTTGTTTTCATTTTATACTTTAATGACATTCTTATTTATATGTTGTTTATTATATGTAAAAATATATTATTCAGTTTTATATTCATATAATTTAAGCGTGCACATATTGCTTGTGTATACAAATATTTTATGGATAAGATTGCTCATTCTAAATATTTGCAAACTATTGAGCTATATATAGCATGAGGTAGACAAAGCCCATGTCAAAAATTTAATTTCCTGTATCACTATGTTGCATATTAATAATTTGATTTTATAAACTTGAATCCACTTAGGAGGTAGAGAAAGCATTGCAGATTCAGTTCTACTATAATGTGAGCATGTTCCATGGCCTCTCATTGAAGCTGAGCCTGCAGCTCCATTTCCTATATGAAGAGATCTGGCTGGCTTTGCACTATTTACTATGTCTTCCCTACAACCCCTTCTTGGAAACACAAGAAAACATAGAAGACAATCCGGTCTTTGGGAGTAAATGGACATATATGCACCTTTTGTCCCAGACAGGACTTTTCTTGTGTGGGCCAACCAGACTAGCTGTCCTGTGAGCTTCCGGGGATCTATCTGCCTGTCTTCATTTCCCCCCTCATTGTTGCTGGATTTGCAGACTCATGAGCACATATCACTGAGCCCAGCTTTTGTCATGAGTTTTGGGACTGGAGCTCAAGTCTTTATTCTTCCAACACAAGTGCTTCACTGACTAAGCCATCACCCCAGCCCTTGAGGCACTTCTTAATGTTATATTTCTAATGAGAAGAGAAATTGTCATTTGGAAGATTTTCAATTACAAAGGCTAAGACCTTTTCCCCCAAGGCAGAATCCTAGTTTCAGCAGCTGGAAGTGATCTCAAGTGAGTCATTGAAACTCTTTGAACCTAGAGCCTTTATTTTTGAAAAGAAAATGAGGACACTAAATGCTTTCAGTTGCCTATGAGGTTCCACTTAGAGACTTTCTGTATTCTGTGGAAAAAATGCTAATGATTGAGAGGTTATCTGATATCCTAAAACAGTAACTCTTACATTCTCAAAACTCATTTGGTACCTTCCTCCACATCTGATGGATAGCCAAAGCCTCAGGTGATATCCATGTCTGTTTTATTAAAAAAAATCAAAATAAGCAAACAAAAAAACTAATATGAATAATAGAACTGGCTTGCAAATGCTATGAGCAATGGGGAAATCTTCATTTGAAAATGTATCCCACAAGAAGAAGAGATGGTAAGTGTCAAAGACAGAGTTTCTATCCTGTGTTGATTACGGGTATATCTAAAACACACCAGAAGGAATACAAACATATGACCTACATATAAAATATTCTACATTATACCCATTATTTAACTAAGAAAAATTACAACTTATAATTTAAATAATGATATAATGTTCCATGGTTATCTTTATTTCAAATATATGATGTACTAATATTACTGATTATATAGTAAACTAAAAAGGTACTTATTTCAAAGTGAATATAGAGTAAATGACTTAAATATTTGCCCATATGCTGCTAAGTGTGTTGTTGTGACTTGGGAATATGAAATAAAGCATACTAGTAAATTAACCAGTGTAATAGGATGTGGGCTGAGACAGTTCTGGATGTCTTAGAACTCTTCACTGCAGTATTGAAGCTGCAAAAAATGAAAAGCACATCCTACTGACTACCAAGCTCTATGTTGATATGCACAGGATTTTCTAGTGAAACAAACTGGTCCTGTCAGCATTATCACAACAGCCAATGCTTTTGAGACAGAGACTTCCTGTAAGTACAGAACTGGATTGTCTTCAGCTCTACCCTTTCCTCAACTAAACTGCAAGTCAAAGAGGATTGTCCTTGCACTGTTTATGAAATTATTGTTTCTTAGTAAATTCACACTTCCATGCTCTCTGTTTTTCTACAGGAGAAGCTAGTACTGCACCCGTTTAATTTCCTTTGCCTACTGGAAAATGTAAAGGCAAGAGGAGGGGCTCACTGCATCCTCAGGGCTCAGTTATCCCTGTTCATAGAATCCCTTGACTGACTGGGTTCTCATCTGTAGCTTCTTTGGGTTCTCGAAAATTTGTCTCAAAGTAAGTCCTCTGAGGCAGCTCCTTTCTTAGCACAGGGGATCTTGCTCTGAGATCCCTAAGCTCCATGCCCCCCATTCGTGTGTGTGTGTGTGTGTGTGTGTGTGTGTGTGTGTGTGTGTGTGTGTGGTTGTGTGGGGTGGATGGGTGGGTGTATGCTCACATGCCAGTGCTCATGAATACATGTGTGTACACGAATAGTCCTGTCCACATTATTTTTTGAGATGGGGGTCCCTCAAAAATCCTGGAGCTCTCTGATTCAGCTGCATAGATTAGTGATGACCAAACTCCTGGGATTCTCTATCTCTTCACAATGGGATTACGGGTTTGTGCAAGCATATCAGCTTTCTACCTGGGGGCTGGTCTTCATATTTGTTATTAGCAGTGGTTAATTTAATTCTTGCTGTCACAAATACCTGACAAAAGCAATTCAAGGGGAATGGGTTTATTTTGGATCACAATTTAGGGATACAGCTCATCACGAGAGAAGGCATGGCAGCAGGAGTGTAAGGCTACTCACATTGAATCCAGACTGACTAGTGCTCTGCTCTCTTCCGCTGTGCAGTCTATCAACCTAGTCAATGGAACGGTGCTGCCTGCATTAGGGTTAGTTTTTCCACTTCAGCTGACCCAATGTTTGTGATCCCTGCAATCTCTCACAGATGTGCCCAGCAGGTTTGTCTCTTTGATGAGTTAGATCCTGCCAAGTTGATCACTATCACCATCACTTACCATAAGCACTTTACCCCCCTAGCCACAGATTCTAAACTCTGATAACCTTTCATTTCTCCCAGGTTCTACAGTCAGTTGTTTCTTTAAGATGTTTTCGGTGTTTTATCAAGTGCCCTCTTTTCTCTTTAGTCCTTCAAATCCTAGTCCCTAAACTCTCCTTAATAAAGTAGTTTTTTTTTTTTTCAAGTTGGCAACTACAAGAGTGATAAGGTACTTAAGGGACTCAAAACTTTAGGGAACCTAGCGCCTGGGACACTTGACCATTCCTGCAGGCCCGGTGCTCATAAGTACACTAAGGTGAAACTTAACTGGCTTTAAACACTTTCGTCAAGTCACTATGGTTTCAATTGCACCCATAAAATTATCTTTTGTCTCTTATAACTATGGATATAACTTCATAAATAATCCAATTCCAATGCTGAAGTTTGCAAATTCAAATTACACTTCTAGCTCATAATTTAAGATGAGTTTGTGAATCTAAATTACATTGGGAGTTTTCATATGCCCCCAATATGACAGCTATGGTGCTGAGAAGTAATGGGGAACTCTGGTTAAGACTGAGATATTTGAACAGATACAAATGAATTTATAATCAAGGCCCTCCAAGATTCTTGGGGCTTCTCTTACCAAAAGAATCAGTCTACCCTCTTGGATGAGCAAAGCAGTCCTTTCTAAATGAATGTCTGTCTTAAGAGGGGATGGAGAAACCTCCTGAGAGCAGTTGTCTTGCAATGGGATAGCTGTTTTCCTTAATACCTACCCCCAATTTCCATTGCTTTTCCATAGTCAAATATCAGTTTGATACTAGAGACAGGAGCTTTATAGTTAAAGGAAGGAGACAGATTATTCTCTTTGAGATGTGGGATATTAATGTATTTTGACAGAAATATGGAAAACTGATGTAGAATTTGATTCTGAGCATGACAGACCAAAGCAAATGAGACCTAACATTGGATTTGGCTGGATTACTAACATGGCAGAACACACAGAACTCCCCATAAAATGCTAGCTCTCAGGTCACAAGCTGCTGGATAAAACATCTGATATCTAGCCACAGGACAGTGCAACAAGCAGTGAGAGTAAGGTGCCCTGTTGTGCCATGACACAAGGGAAAGAATCCAGAGAAGGAATATCAAAATGCAGAGTGAATTTATCATGTCTAAACTCATTCTTATACCCATTCCAACTCTAGAAAGACCAAGAACACATTCCCCTTATGAAAGTATTAAGAAAGACATCCATGACAATCTCCTTAACTAACTCCATACTATCTGAACCTTGAATACAGATGACAGTGAGAAGTGCCTTCCCAATAGGTTCCTCATTCAACTGGGATGATGGGTACCAAAGCCCAAATGTAAATGCTTGCTTTCCATAGACAAGATGGACACATTTACCATAATACGGAACAAAAATTGTATTTACCAGAAATAATATTTTACATAGCCTAAAATCAATCAGATTTTGTCCTAGAAATAGAATGGACAGGAAGCCTACAGCAATGAAAGTTTGTCTACATGATTAAATAAAAAGGAAAATTATGGTATGCTTTAACCTGATTTGAGTTATGAAAATGGAAAAGTCTACCTCACTGAAAATAAAGCTGGTGACATTTCTTAGGATTTATTAACCAGAGAAACCTTCCCAAATCATAGGACCTAAACACTTAACACTACAACAGGGCATGCCACTCTTGGATTTCGGAAGTATTATGTACCAGTATACTGATCAACACAAATCTGCACTTTCAAGTGAAGACAAGAGGGACATGAGAAGCCTTGGCAGCTGACTGAGCTGCAGGGATTGCTACTTTAGCACTGAATCCTGGTGCTAAATCCTGGTGTTTCCTGATGAAATAATGGAAGTTGAAATGTCTGTGCCAATGAGGAGCTGCACTGAATGACTGCAACCAATTCCAGGAGCAGTGCAGCACCAGCATGAGGGTAGGACAATCTTCAGCAAAGTTCTCTTTGCTGTTTCAGATGACAAATTTCTTTCTAAGGTCCCAGTCCTGAAAGAACACCAGATGATGGGAAATCAATTGCCATTAGTCTCAGGCTGCCCATCATGAATTCTAGCTTCTTGGACTCAGTAAGTCATAAGATTGTGTGTAAAGAAGGTGTCCACAGTGCACAGGTTATATGTGCAATTTATAAACTCTTTAATACACAGTTTTGCTGTATTGCTTCATTTTCTTTAATCCAGTTGTGCTCACATCCTTATAGCAAGGTCACATGATCAGTACAAAAAGAGGAAGGAAGAGGCTAAGGAGGGAGAGGAAGAGAGCCTTGAAAACAGTTAAGAGTCCAGGGCTCCCAAGCTTTGACATTGCAGCATGATGTTGTCGCTGCTAATATACCAATGCATACACATAGCTTCTCTGGGACTTACACAGCCCACATGCTGTAGATTGGACATGTCTCATTTAGTCCAAGTTCAGAATGAGATTCTGACATAAAAAATAATAGATAAAAGTGGTCTATCAGGTCAACTCTAAAGTTTGCCAAAAAGGCAGAAAGAAAAGATCCAAAGAAGCAAAGTTTTAAGCATGCTTGGTTGGCCAAGAGTGATCTATTACCAGAGGAAAGATCCACTCTTTTGTAGCCAGGGAACAATTGTGGGTTTTGTTGTTTGCTTGTTTGTTTTCTTTTTTTTAACTTTTTATTGATTCTTTGTTTATTTCACATCATGCATCCTGATCCCATTCATCTCCCTGGCCCTTTGTATCTGGTCCTTGAAACCTGCCCTCCCCCAAGTAAAATAAAAGAAAATTAAAGAAAAAAATTAATCTTATCATGGAAGCTGTAGTGTGACACAGTAAGTCACACAGTAAACCCTTTGGTTCATAGATTGTTACTTGCCAGTGTTCACTGCAATGAGCCACTGGTCTGGCTCAAGGTCTCTGGCTTCTGCTACACTATCAATCCTGGGCACTCTCTGGGACTCCTTTCGGATATCTTGTTGTTACCCTGTGTCATGGAGATCCTGCAGCTTTGGGTCTACAGGACCATGCCCTTCAAGTGCTCCAGCAGTTCATTGATGGAGTGGATGTTCGGATGGAGCAACTCAGCCCTGGTTCTGGGCCTGGATAGTAGCTCTGTCGGTCAGACTGCCAGCTTTCCCTCATCGTCACTGCCAGTGTAAGATCTTCATCACTGCTCTGGCTAGCTCACCCAATGCAGTAGGCAGCAAGGGATAAAGCCAATTCTCCTGTCCTCTTGTCTGCTGGCCAGCTCACCCACACCCATACCACCAAGGCCAGCTCTACTATGTTACCCAGGCAAGGTACAGGGACCGCTTTCCCAAGTGCTGCAGCTGGTGTTGGACAGGGCCAGGTTTCCTGCTCTCATGCCCGAAGGCCAGCTTTTCTCCTGCCCCAGATGACAAGAGTCAAACAGGGTGGAGTCAGGTGGGGATATTTCTCTGGCGACAAGGCAGGATGGGGTCAGCTCTCCTGCTGTCAAGCCCTCATGGCCAGTTCACCTGTGTCCCCGACAAAAGGGATAGCTCTCCTGACAGTGAACAACTGTATGACTCAGAGATTTAGAAACCTAATAATTGAAATATAAACTAGAAGGCTGTCTAGGGAGAACTGTGTGCAAAAACCATTTAAAATGTGGATTAAGTATGCAAATAAGAATGTGAAAACAATGTTTATCCTCAGATTCTAAGTAATAAATGCATTCTGGATTAACTACAGAAGAAAGAAATTAACTTTAAAACTTCAAATAATAGAAAGATAAAAATATCTTTAAAATTACTAACAATCAAAAATCAAAATCCAGCTACAGAAGACGGAGAGGGAGAGAGAAAAAGAAATTAAACACCTGGGGTAAAATCCATTTCTTTCAGTAATGCAATTTTTCTCACTAGTGGAATAAAAAAGATAATCACTGTAATATCAATACATGAAGAACTTGAAATAATATTGGATCCAACTTTTAATTTTCAAATGTTAGAAAACTATTAAGATAAGAAACTTTATCTAACGTTATTATAAAAGGTAGTTATCAAAAAAAGCTGCTGGTACCACAATGGCATTTCCTTGTGATATCAAGACGCACATACACGAGAATATTACCTGATGTTTCTGTTCAACATTTAGCTAGCAGAGTAAAACTAGAAATAAAAAAGAATTATAGATTGAATCACAACAAAACTGTCATCCTTTTATTAATAATAGAAACTCTGCAATAAAGGTTTGGAGAAACAAAAGAACATTATCAATTTCACAAAGAAGAGCATGAACATTGAAAATTCAAAGTATTTTCAATATAAAGAATGAGAGAAATAGCATGATTCCAGGTGCACATTTGGATCCTGAGGGAAAAGCTTCCTTCATCATAACTGCACCCAATTTCTGTCCAATTTCTGAGTGTGTATATGTGGGAAACCTCCCCCCACTACTTTCTTTCAAGGAGTAAACTGTCATCTGGAATTCTAATTCATGGTTTTATCTTCTTTAAGCTTTGTGGTCACCTAACATTGTATTTTCTTTTTTATATAATTTATTAATTGTTTTAAATTTCATTTTACATTCCAACCACAGTTCTCCATTCCGACCCTCCACCTGTCCCCTTCACCCCACCCTCTACCACCAGCCCACTCCCAGTCCACTCCTCCTGGCAGGCAAGGGCTCTCATGAGGAGTCAACAAAGTCTGATACAATAGGTTGAGGCAGGGCCAAATCACTCTCCTATGCATTAAGGCTGAGCAGTTGTAAAGCTTGGACTAACATTGTATTTTCAAGCACATTAAAATGTAGAAGTAATTAAACTAAGTGTATGCAACTTCTGTAGTAGCCTCACTGGGGCATGGTAGAGTGGAAATTATAAATTTTTCCTTCATTAGCTCAATAGTACATTTGCATTTCATGGATAGGAAACAGTGAAATAAAGTTTGTAAAATGAAAGCACCATCAAATTTAAATTACTTGATACAAATTCTGTGTTTTAAATGAATGATCTTGTTTATTAAATATGAGCCTGAATTAAAAAAAAAACAAAAACAAAACCTCCATTTAAGAACCAGAGACCTAAAAGAGAAGGCAAAGGGGCAAAAAATATCACTCATTGTTTGTTACTGCATTTTCCTTATTCTTGTGAAGACTGAATGGAGTTACATAAATTGTTTTGAGTGCTTAGTCACACAAATTACAATGTTTATATCTGCATGGATCACTTAAGACTGCTTGTTACAAATAAAAGAAAACCCAAGTCTTTGTGACTTACACATGGCAGAAGCTCCACCCGCTCACGTTACCATCTATAGATATTTTCATTCCTCTCATTTCTGTGGATCATCTTTTAATATGAGAAATATTCACATTTCTCATTTTTAAGACTGTGAAAGGGTGGTGATTTGAGGTTACTTTAAATAACAAGAAAGATTAGTTCAAGTTTATGTAGGCTACAGTTTTTATGTATTTGTTCAACCAGCATTTCATTTTTCCCCACACACATAACTAAACTGGATGCTTATCAAAACAGTTATGGAAATAATCCAACAGTACAGATAAGATGAAATAAAGAATTGTGTAAAATGATTCCTGAGTGCAACAGAAATCCAGAGAAAATCTACAGCAGCCAAATGCATTTAATTGAAGACTCCAAATGTGTATTTCCCCTGAGTGGCTGATAGTTTGACAAAGGAATGTAGAAAATACTGTAGTGAGCCCATCTGTCCTTCAGACACAGCAAAACAGTCTGCCAACTCCCAAGGATGCTGCCTACTAAAGATTTCTAGCAGAGCACCCTTCAAAATCATCCTTCTGTAGAAGGCAGCTACCACCCAAGGCCACACTCGCTGAAGGAAGCCTCCTCCTAAGATAGTTGGTTAGAGTACAAAGTTCCATCTCCATTCTTCTATATAAGAGCTCTCTTCTATGATAACACCTTCAGTTTCTGAGCATCTTAAGTAAGCCCCAGTGAGAAAAGCCAGACTGTTGTAATTGCCTCCCTCACCTGGAACCTCTTCTCCATTCCCTGATGGATGTTCTTGCAGAACCCTGACTTAATGAACTGCATGTAAATACTCAAAATGGCTTTTTCCAAAATTCATATCTAAAGTCCAGTGAAAAGTTGACCTTGTGTATGTGGTGGGGAGGGGCAGGAGAAGTCTGGTGAGCAGCTGGCCTAGTTAACACAGGAAGAAAGCAAGACACAGACAATATGAAAAGTCTAGCTCAGGAGACTGCAAGACCTCAAATGCCACCATAGATCAGAATTCTGCCCGTTGTTCAGCATTTCAAGCTCTCAAATGCTGAGTGGTCCAGAGCTGTGAATTCATCCTCCTGGATGAGAATGCAGAGCTAAAATTAACAAAAAACGCAAGCATAAAAATTCCCTAAGGTTTGATGCTACTTCAAATCCACAGGACCTTTGCATTTTATCCACAGTCATTAGCACATGTTCAAACAACAGATCTCTACTGTTCAGAAAGCACAGCCATAGGGAGGGAAGAAACAGTATGTGTTAATTTTTTGCTAGAGAAGTGGCATGATAAATATCTCCAATTAGAGCAGCCAATGTGTCAAGTACAAGTGAAATAAACTAGAGTGGGATGGCATGATGTTGTTGTCCAACTTCCAGGACTAACCTGATATTCATGAGAAAAGAAGGGGTTGATACAAGAGTCCTTCAAAAAACTGATTGAGAGGGTTTTACAATGTGGCAGGATGAGGAGAGAGGAAAGAGAAAGACAGCTGGATCCTGTACAGAATTTTTAAGCCACAGATGAAGCACAAATGTAAGACAAGTAGAACATCTTTTATCTGTGGTTCCCTTTTTTGTCATTTTTGAGTTCAAGGCACATTCAAGATGGTCTAAATGAAAGATCCATTCAAACACTATTATCTCAGAAATGATTGTGATATTGGCATGCTGCCTAAACAGTTGCTGATGTCTTGACACTTGTGTAGGTTCCAGGTTGACCTTCTTGGACATGCAGGAAAGATGTTCCACAAAGGGTTCCAGATGCCTTTGTGAAACTATTTCGGGCTTTGGTGTCCCTTCCTGGACCCTGTAGGCTCTGTGAAGTATTCTTACAAATGGTTCAGATGCCAAGCTTTGTGGCACCAGCCATGTTCACTCATCTCTTTACAGTTGCAATCTAACAAGAGGAGCACAGGATTTGAAAATTCTAACTGATTCATTCTCCTTCCTGGTTAGCATCACTGTCCTCTCCTGAATGATGTTCACTTCCTTCCCATCTGCTTCCGGACTCTCACACTTGCAGTTTGTCCTGCTGGGTTATAGCCTTCCCCTACTCTTTGCCAAAACTCCTTGTTAGTGTTTTAATTGAAAATAAATTTGAAGATGGCCGGCAAATACCACACACATGTGGCAGGCTCTAGTAACCACTAGGAGAACAAATGATCAAAATCACTGTCTTCACAACAGCAAAAACTGTGTGCAGTAAGATGGTGTGCTTGGAAAATTGGATAAGGTATATAGGGAAAACAAAAAGCAGAACCCTAACCTAGGATGTCATGTATATGCTAGGAACAACCCCAAGTCTCCAATATCCATCATTTTAGAGTTTAGTTTGTTGTTTGTTTTTGTTTGGTTGGTTGTTTTTTTGTTTTTTTTGTTTTTTGTTTTTTGGATTTTTGAGACATGGTTTCTCTGAGAAAGAGTCTTGGCTATCCTCGAACTCTCTGTAGACCGGGCTGGCCTCAAACTCACAGAGATCCACCTACCTCTGTCTCCTGAGTGCTGGGATTGTTTGTTTTTAAAGACAGGGTTTCACTATGTAGTCCTGCCTGTAGATCAGGCTGGCCTCAAACTCAGAGATCCACATTCCTCTTTCTTGAAAGTGCTGGGATAAAACATGTGTGCCATGATGTCCAGTTCCATTTTGGTATCTTACAAAGTGGTGATAAACTTCAATGAAATCTTGACTTTTTCACCAATAACAGAGGCTTCAATCTATCCAATCTGAGAAAAAGTGTATTTAGTCTTTTTTAATGGAAGGAATGAGCATGTATTTTTTTTAACTTTTAAAATAAATAGTATTCCCACCCAAAATATAGATACTTACAGAAATCTGACCACGGTGCATCATGAAGATTTGTCAGAGGAAAAACTTACTTGTGAACACTGTAATTAGAATAAAACCATGTGCCATGATGGATAGTGCCTAGAAAACTGTCCAGATTGAATGACTATTTAGGTCCAGTATGATGAGATATGTAACCCCGATGATGTTAGTCTGAATGGCCACACACAGCTGAATCCATGGTGCAGGACAACGTCCAAGTTTATCCAGAAGTTCTAAGTTACCAAACCTTGAGTTCCATGTGGTTTTGTCTACATGGCTCAGAAAACTAACCCTGGGGGAACGTGTCTATAGGCACATCCCCACTGCACAGTGGAGAAAGAGACAATAAAGGTTCTGAGAAATTTGTTACACATATTATATTGTGTATAGATGTAAGGTATTTATATATAAAGTATACATATTTTTATAACATATATACTTTAAGATAACTGAAGATGGTGTCCAAAGAAGTACAAATTATCAATCAGTATAAATCAAAATTACAAGGTCTTTGGTCAACTAGATTCATCCAAATACATATCTTCATTTTTTAGTCTTTTTTTGAAATTTATTCATTATGTCTACAATGTTCTGCCTGTATGCATGCCTTACACCAGAAGAGGGCACCAGATCTCATGATAGATGGTTTTAAGGCACTATGTGGTTGCTAGGAATTGAACTCAGGGACTCTGGAAGAGCAGCCAGTGCTTTTAACCTCTGAGCCATCTCGCCAGCCCAAATATATGTCTTTTAACAACTTGGAAGTTAATGTTCGTGAACTCCATGAATTCTTCTCTGGATATTATTTCTTAAATCTCAACTCTTAAGGAACCTAATGATGCTAATCTATCTTCTATTCCTTATAGCCTACAGGTGTGGAAGGCTGCCAGCTCCAGCAGACTCAAGGTCACAGCTGAATGTGCTGTGAGAGTCAGTCTGAAAATAGGCATGCCAATGTGGGAACTCTTTTGTGAAACTGGGGGAAGGCTTAAAGTGTCCACAAAGCAGGCTATTTAAAAATCTGTATAAAGTTAAGAGCATTGTTACACATATCTTCACTACAATGCTAAGAATCTAGATGCTACAGAATGGCTCAAAGAACCAGATAGGCATGATAGAGCAATTGTATCTGGTAAACATATCTGTTTTTAATTATCACTTAATGTACTGCTAAGAGGGATGTTACATCTTAGGGGAAAATGAGAAAAACAAGAAGCACACAAACAAATATAAACAATACTGGATTCTCTAGAGATAAACAACACTCAATTTAAGACAATGTCTCAAAATATGCCATAATACATCATATAAAACCACAATCAAGTTCACCTCAATGTACAGACAAATCAAATACATCTTCAGTGTGATGTAGTTTCTGTGATGAATTTAGATCAGTAGGTCCAAACACATAATCACATAGGCATAATCACAGGATTTAGACCCTCAGATATGCCCTTTACTATACTTCAAAGTGATTTTTTTTTACTTTTGTGTTATAGAAACAAATTTCACCTTAAAACTATCAATACATTAGATATAGAAGACTACCTATCTATGTCCAGAAGGTAATTTAGATATTTTGATTAGCCCAATCCTTTTTATTCTTGTTAAGAACATCTAGCAACAAAGCAACTGTAAGTGGGACTATTCTATTAAATCCAATTGAATACCTAGTTCCACAGCAAGTTTCTATAAAAATAGACTCTGAATTTGAATTTTAAGTGAGATGTTCTTATTTCTAGTATTGTAACCATGAACTCTATTGATATATGAAAATTGGCTAGGTATATAAACAGGAAAAATGATAGATTATGTAGATGTGCCAGAATATAATCACTTAAATTATTCTGACTATACGTGCATTTTCTATAGACACAGGAAATGATCTATGAATGCTTAATTTTCTCAGTACTCAATACAGCATATATGTATGTATAAGCTATATATATGCACATATACATTCAAAATGTTGTATATCATGTTGGAAATACTATGCACTAAAGATCAAACAATTGTTGAAAAGAGTTCAGGGAATCTTGCAGAAGAGGAGGAGGAAGAATTGTAGTAACCAGAGGGTCAATGACACCACAAGAAAACTCACAAAATCAACTAACCTGGGTTCATGGGACTCACGAAGCCTGAACCAACAACCAGGGAGCCTGCATGAAACTGACCTTGCACTCTCCATGTGTGTTAAGAGTTGTGTGTCTTGGCCCTCTTTTAGGATTCCTGGCAGGGGCTGTCTCTGACTCTTTTACAGGCTTTTGGGACTCTACTCCTCATGCTGGGTTGCCTTGCCTAGCCTTGGTACACAAGGTGGTGCTTGGTCTTACTGCAACTTGGTATGCCATGTTTTGTTTGCCTTTCCTGGGCAGAGGAAGAGAGGATTGGGGGGTGGTAAGAGAGGAGGCTGGGGGGGGGGAGCCAGGTGTAAATAAATAAATAAATAAATAAATAAATAAATAAATTTATTGAAAATATTTTCCTAGTGACAATTATTGTGATAAAAATCATATATTTTGTAACAGGCTTTCTTTTGGGCTACTAACCAGTTGTTAAATCATGACAGAGAGACTTATTATTAGTTATGAATGCTCAGACTTATGCCTGTCCCATTAGCTTTTATAACTTATTTTAACCTGTTTCTCTTCATCTACATTTTGCAAAAAGGCTTTTCACCGTTCTTTCATTCTGTATGTCCCAGTCCATTATCTGTCTGGAGGCTGCCTGGCTGGCTAGCCCTGAGCATTTTCCTTTCTTTCTCCCACATTCTCCCTCCTGAGCCTAGATTCCTCCTCCTACTTATTCTCTCTGGCCACCAGCTGCGCCTATCCCACTACTTCCTAGCCATTGGCTGTTCAGTTTTTTATTAGACCAGTCAGGTGCCTTTAGGAAGACAAGGTGAAACAGCAACACATATTTGCATAATTAAGGAAATTCAACATGAACAAAAGCAACACACTTTACATAGTTAAACAAATATTCTGCAACACAAACAAATGTAACACACTTAGTTAAACAAATATTCTATTCCACAATATGGCCTTGATTATTTTCAAACAAAAATGTGTTTAAAAACTGTATAACACAACACCTACTATGTATTTTGTATGTATGTAAATAAAAGCTAGAAACATTGACAAAGTATGCTATTTTAAGAAGTTTTTATCCTACCAAGAATAAGTAGAAGTTAGCCAAAATCAAAGGAATTTGTCTAATGGCACTCTCAGAAAGTGGTAAGGTTACAAACAGAAGCAGAGACAAAGACAATCATCTGTGACAAATAGACTCTGTGTTTTTTCAGTTAAGAGGCATTCAGTCAATGGTTTCAATAAGACAGTAAGTCAGTAGAGATTGCCTTCTAATTCTATGGAAGGTTTCCAAAGTCTACCAAAGCATGTGATCATTTTGGTGACACAGGAGCAGGCAAAGCTAGTCACTGGTCGAATCAGTGAACATAGGCACACAAATACACATGCATGTATGCATACATACATGCTCACCGACACACACATGCACACCTACAGACATACATTCTCATATATGCATGCACATACACAGGCTTGAGGGTGCATGTGCACATACACACACACACACACACACACACACACACACACACACACACACACACACACGCCTTTCAAAATTGCTATCCTTCTTTATACTATAACTACAATACTTTTTAAAGCAGCTCCAATACCAGAGTTGTAAGACAAAGGAGTAGGTATGTACTCTTAGCTCTAATATCAGGGTACAAGAATCACAATTAAACCACAACATTTCAATAAAAGAGAAACCACAGCCTCTGATGTGATAGCAGTCAATGGTATTGGGTGTCCACTAAGTTCTGGACACTGAACTGGGTTCTTCAGACTTTTCTCCTCTTATGTTCCTCATAATATCTCACCATAAGCACTTATCAGACGGATATACCAGTGCATTCAGGGATTAAATAATGTGCTCAGGGTTAAGTGATTATTTTACCTGAGTTATCTACAACAGATCACCATGTACCACTCAGACAGACAGCTAAATACTTACAGGTAAATAGATGACAGGTAGGTGCATACACACATATATACACATACATAGAAACATAAACACAGATTGTTCAACTTCTTCCTATTGAATGCAAGTGCATTGAAAGTGTAATACATTATACTTTGCACTTATGTGTGAATTGATTTACCACTTACTCTCTAAAAAGCAAGTGCTAAAATAGAAAGCATAAGCGAATTAAGTAGCTAACAAAGTAATCAAAAGTTATTTGCTGTGCATAAAGGTAAATAAATTGCATGTGGACTATTTTTCTCTAGTTGTTAAAATAACAAACATCAATGTGCTATTTACTAGCTGGTTTTACTGATAATATTTTTTGCAGAAGGATAAAATTTTAAAAAGTTTATGCTTTGCCTATTTCAACAGATAACATCATCAACAGCACAAGAAACCATTCCCCATTTCTCTGAGAACTAAGGTCTACTCAGAGATACAACACAATATACCTACCAATAATTCACAATGGTGACTTTAGCAGGGTCTCACTATGGATATATTGCTCTCTTTGGTCAGATTCAAAGAGAATGGCAAATGAACACTATTTGAATTCCTTTATATAAATCCACTCATCTCTGTTAGAAGATAATGATACTTTTCATCACTTCTACATGCAAAGGATATCCTAACTATTTAGTACATGATAGAATATTTTAAAATAATTAATTTCCATGAAAGATGCATGATTCACTATGGCCAGCCGAGCAGGTAGGTTAAATGCAAACCTTTAACCCTCTCTCTGCCTCTCTAAATCCAGTCTTGAGGCAGCATCTTCAGGTCTGCAATGGAAAACCTGCTCCAGCCACCCTTCCACCTCCCTGTCCGCATCTCCAGTGTATCCTACAGATTTTACCCTGCTAAGCTGAACCCAACTTCCAGCTCAAGAAGGCACTCCCTGAGGACCCATACATCAAAGGAAAGTAAATAGGCTAATTGCAGTTCTTCACCTCTTCCTCCACTCCTCCAACACCAACCCTACAGAATCATCCCCCGCTCTGTAACAGACCTTCTGATGTGGCCTCTCCTCACTCTCTGCCCCCCATTCCCAGGGAATTAACTGAGCAGGTCCTGGTGGGGCACTTTGATTTCTTCCCTCCTGTGAAACACTTTTGGTCCCATGCACATTCCCATTCCTAAGTGTCATCTCCCAATATGTAGAACCACATTTTCTAGTGACCATACCTATCAGGCCTCTAGAGGAATTTATACATGGCAACACATAGCCACCATGGTCTCCCAAGAACCAGAGAATAAACAGAAACCAAGGAACAAAACATCCATTCAACAAAGACAAGAGCAGATATCAGCGCCTTGAAATACAATCTTTCCAAACCCAGATGTCTAGATGCAAAAATACAATTAATAACAGCCAGGACAATATGTCTCCATTAGTATAAAGCAACCCTACCAAAGAAGACTCTGAATATTCCAACACAGCTGAAGCACAAGAGAAAGACCTTAAAACATCCTCTTTTTTCCCATGTGATAGGAGTCCTTAAAGAAGAAATAATTAAATCCTTTTAAAAAAGTCAATGAAAACAAAAACAATGGAATGAGATGAATTCAAGTCCTGAAAGGGGCCTAGAATCAACAGAAAACCAAAATTGAGAAAAATATGAAAATGAAAAATTTAGGAACTTGAGCAAGAACCATAGAAGCAAACTTCAACAAGACAATACAAGAGAGTGAACAAAATAATCTCAAGCTTTGAAGACATGATAGAAGAAAAAGATATATCAGTCAAAGAAAATGTTGAATCTTTTTAAAAAGAATCCTGCCAGAAAACATGCAGGAAATCTGGAACATTGTGAAATGACTAAATCTAAGAATTATAGGAATAATGAAAGAAGAAACTCAGGTCAAAGAAAAAATATCATCAAAAAATCATATAAGAAAATTTCCCTAACCAAAAGAAGTAGATGCCTATTAAGGTATGAGAAGCATACAGAACATTAAATAGACAAGATCAGAAAAGAAAGTTCTCTTGCTACATAATGGCAGAAGTAATAGAATTACACCTAAATTCTCAAAAGAAATTGTGAAAGACAGGAGGGTCTGGACAGGTGTGCTGCAGACTCTAAGAGAACACAGATAACAGCCCAGACTACTACAACCAGAAAAACTTCCTAATACGGTAGATGCTGAAAATAAGACAGCCCACAATAAAGCCAAATTAAAACAACTATATACAAATACAGCCCTATAGAAGTTTGCTAGAGGGAAAAGCAAGGAAATGCAAACAATAAATAACCCAAGAAAGCAAAATCAAAAGAGGGGACACATACAAACTCATGCAAACACACACACACACACACACACACACACACACACACACACACACACACACAAAGCACAACCACCAGCAGCAAAAACAACAACAAAAACAAAATAACAATCTCTGGTCATGGATATCTGTCAACATCAATGGTCTGAATTTCCAATAAAAAGGCACAACCTGAAAGAATGGATGTGAAAAAAAGGATGTCCTACTTCATCCAAGAAACACACCCTAACATCAAGAATAAACATTACCTCTGGGTAAAAGGATGGGAAAAGGTATGCCAGCAAATGGACCAAAGAAGCAGGCAATCTTAGCCATTTTATTATCTGACAAAATAGATTTCAAACAAAAACTAATCAGAAGTAATAAAAGGACAGTACCTACCCATCTAAGAAAAAATCTGCCAAGGAGACATTGTAATTCTTAACATCTATGCCCCAAACACAAGAGCACCCACAATATTTGTATAGGAAATATTACTAAAGCCTAAATCATATATTGACCCTCACACACTGATAGTGGGAGATTTCAATATTCTACTTTTCCCAATTGACAGTCATGCAGGCAAAAACTAAACAGAGAAATGTTGGAGCTATCAGACAATATTAACCAAAATGATGGACCTTACCTAACAGATATTCATACAATATTTAAACCAAACATAAAAGAATATACATTTTTCTGAGCAAATCATGGAAATTTCTCCCAAATTGAACACAAACTCAGTCACAAAGAAAGTCTCAACAGATGCAAGAAAATGAAACAATACTCTGCATCCTATCTTAATACCACTTCTGATTAAAACTGGATATTAACAATAACAGAAACAACAGAAAATCCTGTACTAGATTAAACTAGGGAATCTATATGAAACATATAGTTTTCTTGATACATATCACTTAAAATGTTAAATAAAGATCATATTAGCAATTCTAACAGGCTTATAACCCCAAGAGAAATAGTCATTAAGTCACCCAACCAAAAAACACCAAAAAAAAAAAAAAACCAACAAAAAACAAAAACCAAAAACAAAAAACAAAAACTGCCTTCTGGTGTAAGCACAGAATTCTACTAGGCTTTCAAAGAAAAGTTAATGGTAATATTCTTCAAATTATTCCACAAAATAGAAACAGAAAACTGGAAGAGGAGATCAAAGAGATAAGAACTCTTGAAAGGTGCTGGATGGTGGTTGTGCACACCTCTAATCCTAGCACTCAGGAGACAAATATAGGAGGATCTCTGTGAGTTCAAAGCCAGTCTACAAGGAGAGTTCTAAGACAGTCAGAGCTACATGGAGAAACCCCATGCTTTCAAAAAACCAAAATAGATTAGATAGATAGATACATAGATAGATAGATAGATAGATAGATAGATAGATAGATAGATAGATAGATAGATAGAATTTGAAAGAAGAAATAAAACTATATTTGAAGATGTTATGATAATATACATAAGTACCCTAAAAGTTCCACCAGGAAACTCCTATATCTGATAAACACTTTCAATTATTACCTTGATAAAAGATTAACTCATAAAAACAGCAGCCTTTCTATATACAAATAGACTAAGAAATCAGAAAAACACTTTTCATAATAGCCTCAAATAATATAAACTATCTTTGAGTAACTCTAACCAAGAACGTGACTTAAATAATAAAAACATCAAGTCATTGAAGAAGACATCAGAAGATGAAAAAATCTCCATGTTCATCGATTGGTAGGATTAATATAGTAAAGTATGGTCATCTTACCAAAAGAAATCTACAGATTGAACACAATCCCCATCAAAACTCCAACACAATTCTTTATAGATCTTGAAAGGAATTTTTTCAGTTTCTTATGAAAACACACACACACACAGACACACACACACACACACACACACACACACACACACACACACACACACACAAATGAGGATAGCTAAAACAATCTGGATAGTAAAATATCTGCTGGAGGTATCACTATCCTGAATACCAATTCATACTATAGAGCTATAGTAATAAAAATAGAATGATATTGAAACAAAAACAGTCATGTTGATCAATGGACTCAAATCAAAGACACAGGCATAAATCCAGGCATAAATAAAGACTCCAGAGTCAGGTGTTGAGGGGAAAATATGCTAGATCAGAGAGGCCTAGAGAAGTGACCAACTGACCTTCCATTTTGGCCAGAGATCTGGCAAGAGAGCATCTCTCCAGCCATCCTAAACCAAAAAGACCACAAAAATCCAAGTCCCTCCCTACTCCTTGCTGTGTGTTTCTCTATTCATCTCTCTGGCTCCTCACTACTCTCTATAGCTAATTCCTGTCAATTAGTTGCTGACACTGCCCCTGACCCAAGACATGTTTCACACTGCAAACAAAATAACCCACAACAACAAATGGTGCTGGTCAAACTGTATGGTTGCATGTAGAAGAAAGTAAATAGATCCACTTATCACCCTGCACAAAACTCAAGTCCAAGTGGATCACAGAGCTCAACATGAAACCAGTTACACTAAATGCTATAGACGAGAAAGTAGGGAATAGCCTTGAACTCTATTTGTACAGCAAAAGATTTTTCTGAACAGAACACTGCTAGTGTAGAGACTAAGATCAATAATTATTAAATGGGACCTCATGAAACTGAGAAGCTTCTGTTGGGCAATGGACACCATCATTTGAACAAAGAGTCAGCCTACAGAATAAGAAAAGATTTTTTTATCAACTCCTGAGCTAATTGGGAGCATGAGGGTAGGGGAGAGGGAGGTGGGAGAATGAGAGTGGGAGAAGAGGAGGGGAGAGGAGGAAATGGAGGAGCAGGAAGGTTGAGTCAGGGGAAGAATAGAGGAGAGCAGGATGAGAGATACCATAACAGAGTCATTGTGGGTTCAAGGAGAGATCTAGCACTAGGAAGATTTCCAGAGATCTACAAGGATGACACAAACTGACAGTCTGGACAATGGTGGAGAGGCTATCCTAAATGCCATTCCCCCATAATGAGACTGATGACTGCCTTATATGCCATCCTAGAGCCCTCATCCAGTAGCTGATGGAAGCAGAGGCAGACACCCACAGCTAAACACTGAACTGAACTCTGGAACCCAGTTGCAGAGAGGGAGGAGTGAAGAGCAAAGAGGTCGGGACCAGGCTGGTGAAACCCACAGAAACAGATGACCTGAACAAGGGGGAGCAAAAGGACCCTAGACAGATGTCTGGGAAGTCAGCACGGGACTGATCCAGACCCCTGAACTTGGATGTCAATGAGGAGGTCTCAGCATTCTATGGGCCCCTGGTAGTGGATTAGTATTTACCCCTGGTGTAACAAGGGACTTGGGGAGCCCATCCCACATGGAGGGATGCACTCTTTGCCTTGACACATGTGGGAGGGCCTAGGCCCTGCCCAGAATGACATGACTGACTTTGGGGAACCCCCATGGAGGGTCTTACCCTCCCTGGGGAGCAGAGGAGGGATGTGGTGGGGGGCTCGTGGGGGGCTGGAGGGAAGGGAGGGAGAGGGGGAAGGGATTGCCATGTGAAGCAGCCTTGTTTCTAACTTGAACTAATAAAAGTAAATAAAATAAAAAATCAACTCCACATCTGATACAGGACTCTTATTCAAAATGTGAAGAGCTCAAGAAACTAGATATCAAGAAAAAAGAAAACAACTTAGAAACTGGGTACACAACTAAACAGAGAAGTCTCAATAGAAGAAGCATAAATGACTGAGAAACACTTAAAGACATGTTTAACATCCTTAGCTATCAAAGAAATGTGAGTCAAAACTACTTGGGGATTTCATTTTACACCCCTAGAAATGGCTAAGATGAATAAAACAAATGACACATAATGCTAGTGAGGAAGCAAAATAAGGGGAACACTCCCTTCTTGCTGGTGACCGTGTAAACTTGTGCAAACAACCTCTATGGAAGTCAGTGACCCTCAGGAATAGGAATCTTGATCTATCTCAAGGTTCAGCTGTATCACTCTTGGGCATAAACTCAAAGGATACTTCATCCTTCCACAGGGAACATGTTCTTTGCTGCTATATCCATAATAGCCAGAAATTAGAAACAAACTAGGTGTCCCTCAGCAGAACAATGGATACATTTACACAATGGAGTATTACTCCACAATCAAAATAAAAAATATATCGTGTAATTTACAGGTGAATGAATGGAACTAGAAAAAGTCATCTTGAGTGAGATATCCCTGACCCAGAAAGAATGAAAAATATGATATATTCACTGTTGTGTAGATATTAGCTGTTAAGTTAATGATAACAAAGCTACAATCCATAGTACAACAGAGAATAGATATAAATAGGGAACTTGATGAAGCTAGATCTCACCTCCTTAGGAAAAGGAAATAGAATAGATAGCTATGGATGGGTGGGTGAGGGGCTCCATTCTCTCAAATGGAGAAGGGGAAGGAAGAGGGAAATGAGGAAAGAAATATGGGAGGGACAGCTAAAATTAAGGGACAGTTGAGTAGTAGTATGGAAACCTAATAAAACATAAACCTACTAAAAATATACATATATAAAGGCAATCTAAATGAAATTGCCAAATAATAGAGACAGTCTGAATTGGCGATCTCTTGTTACCAAATGAAGCTTACAGAATAGTATTAGGTTACATCCAATTGAGCTGTTGACCGAAGTGGTCCCATAGGAATCCCCAAACAGTTCAGACTGTTACCAAGAATATAGGTCACTCCCCACAAACTGACAGCAAGGCTCCATTGCTGAAGACAATGCTTACACAACTCACTGAAGAAGTTGAGCTGGTACCTACATAGAGTATTCACCCCTAAGTCATAGTATCTTTGGTACAGGAAGATATTCAGCATGCTACCAAAAGAGAATATAAACACCAAGCCAGCCACAAGCGCTTTGATCTACAATGGTGTCCTGTCTGCAAGATATTCTCCGGCAATGGTGGCACAAAGCTTGTAGAAGTAATCAATCAACACCTGATTTGACTTAAGGCCCTCTCCATGAAATGGAACATATACCCAATACTGCTTTGATGACTAAGAACCAAAGACTAGATTGCCCAGGGTTCTGGGGTAAAAAAAAAAAAAAAACAAAAAAAAAAAACACATACTATAGGTCACAAAAATCAATCATTCAAACAAACAAAAAACCAAACAAAACGAATGTAGCTATAAGTGACTCCTAATGACATTCTGCTATACTCACAGACATTGCTTTGCTCATCCATCATCAGAGAAGTTTCCTCCTGCAGCAGATGGGAACAAATACAGAGACCCAAAGCCAGACATTATGCTGAGGGACAGACCCTGGAACACACAGCTTTAAATGGAATTACTCTATTAAATTCTGCTCCTAGGAGCTCAGGGAACCCCACAGAAGAGGAGGTAGAAATAGTGCTAGAGATAAAGGTGATAGAGAACACCAAGAAAACAAGTCCTTTAAATCAGTATTACTAAAGCTTATATGAACTCACAGAGAGTAGGGCAGCAGGCACAGAGCCTGCACAGGTCTACACCAGGTCTACATATATATTATGGCTTCCACTTCAGTGTTTTATGGGATTCCAGAGTACAAATGATTGGGTCTCTAATTCTGGTGCTTGCTCTTGGGTTCTTTTCCTTGTGTTTATTTATCTTGCCTAACTCTGATGTGATGGTTTTTGTCTTATCTTACTATAATTTATTTTGTTTATAGTTTATTATTATCCTTTAGAAGCCTGTTCTTTTCTAATGAGAAACAGGAAGGAAGTGAATATGGATGTGTGGGGGGGGAGTGGGAGGAATGGGGTGGCAATATTCAGGATATATTATGTGAGAAAAGAATCTATTTTCAATAATGGGAAAAAAGAAAGATGCCATGATCATTAAGTCTAACATCCTTTCAAATAAAGTAGAGTATACAGCAACTAGGGAGAAGGCAAGGTATATAAATGCTTGTGACAAAACCATGAGGACCAGAGTTATTCCCAAGCATGTGCAGAAAATCCAGGCAAGAGACATGTCCTGCCTATAGTCACGGTAGTAGGGAGGCAGAGACAGGAGGTTCCCAGCACTCAGGACAAAATAACTAGATCAACGAGATGTGATTGAACTCTAGATTTATCCAACGACCCTGCCTCAATAAATAAAATGGACAGTGAACAAGGAAGACACTAGATATTAACTTCTGATCTACATATGCACTCATATATGCCCACACACATGTGAACACACAGACATGTGCATACTACACACACATAGAAATAATTAACTACATTGAGGAACATAAATGCAATTTATAGATATTTTAGAACATTCAAATAATTGTGGGAACAAAGAAACACTCTGTGACCAATCCTTTACCCAATTAACTTAAGAAAATCCTTCACAAACATTCCTGGAGATTTGTCTGTGAGGTAATACTTGATTCCATCAAGTTGACACTCAATACAACCCAGCACAGAGTCTGTGACCACATTTTCTGCCCTTACGCAGTCACTGAAAACTTATGGTCACAATTTGGGAGCTAAAACATGTACACAAAAGGCAGGCCAGGATTCCCTTATCAACTTCTATCATTGCCAACCTATGGCTTTCCATACTTCAGTATAAATGTGTCTATACATACAAAAAGATAAATTCTAAATGATTCAATGTGAAATCATTTTCATATTTCACTTCAGTATGTATTAGGACACACTAGTACTCCAAGATTCATTTACCTATAACTATAGATATTTTTAAATATCAGTATGTGAACTCTGCATATGAATATCGATTTGATTCTTTTTTAAATTTTAATTAGAAAGAAGATTATTTTACCTGTCAGTCCAAGGTCCCTCTCCCTTTCCTCCTCCCTTGCTCCCCCAACTAACACCCTACCTATCTCATACCCTTTCTGCTCCCCAGGGAGGGTGAGGCCTTTTAATAAATGAATTTTTAAAAATATATTTTAAACTGATCCAACTATTTTATTTTATAAAGGCATTAGTTTGTTAACAAGTTCTGACCATTTCAAATAATATGCAATTCATATTCTTATATTTTTTCCATATGTGTAAATATTTCTGCTCAACACATTCCTAGGATATTGATTGGTCCTCAGAAGTCCATGTGTTGAGGGCTTGATCCCAGCCTGTTTTGCTGTTGGCAGTGGTTGGGCCTTTAAGCCTACTATTCATCCTGCTAGGAGGAAGCTAGGTTACTAGCATGTGTTAATGAGGAGGGGGATAAATAGGCCTTTAGACCTTTCCTCTCTATTTTTCATCCCCTGTCTTCCATGAGGTGATCAAGCCCTATAATGCAGCACTGCCTCGCCATAGGCCCAATGTAATATGGTAAACTGAAAGTGAACTTGTGAGCAGAAAGGAACCTTTCCTGTTTGGGCTTGCTACAACAAAGCAAAGTTGATTTACACACACTGTGTCTTCTCTCTTATCTGTGGAAGCAAAAGAAAGGTGATTTGAATGTAGTACAGTGATTACAAAGATTGGAAAGGATGAGAAGAAAAAATTGGATTTGATCATTACATGCTGTATATATGTTTTGAACTACATTACTGTATATAACTGCTTATAAGCTTTTAAGAGGTTTCTGTTGATTCACATTTTATTGTTAAAATTAGCATACGAATTTCTCTATTGTATTTTCAGCATAATTGCCTTGTTGTTGATCCTCCTAACCCTAGCCTCTTCATTTCTCTCATCCTCCCCATGTGCCACGTGTCTTCTATTGTCCTTCCTCATTTCCTTGACACCTTTTTCCATTTTCATATTCCTCTTTCAAGTTTCATGAGCTACACACACACACACACACACACACACACACACACACACACACACACACACGTATAAACCTTGGAAGCTAGTACCCACATGTGAAAGAGAATATATAGCATATACCCATAAGACTTGAAAGCCACTACAGAAGTACTTGCGTATATATGTTGGTTGCTGCTCTACTCATAGCAGCAAGGAACTGGAATCATCCTAGATAGTGCATCAATAGATAAATGGACCATGAAAAGGTTGTGCATATACACAATATAGTTTTATCCAGCCATAAGAAAATGAAACTGAAGTTTGCAGGAAAATGGATAGGTCTGAAATTGTTTTGTGAGATAACATAATCTCAGAAAGAGTACCTTTAATTTATGATATATTAAAAAAATTTCTATTAAAAACGTCCACCAGTGCTAATTAAGGGTAACTATATTTGACATCAAAGTGAATAATATATCCATATTTAATAGAACACAATTTCAAAAATTTTGATTCCTTCAGTAGTTTGCATCATGTAGTGTAAATATATTACAGTGTTGTGTAATATTTTTATGGACAGCTGGAGGAACAGTAAGATTTGTTTTGCAGAGAAGTGTACAACTTTTCAATTCCTAAATTTAAGGATTTATTGATATTTTTGTTGGATATAGCAAAGCCTAAAGACATTGTTTCATCCAGTCAATCTGTACGTATTGATCACTTTACCTACTGGTTAGCCAATTCTCTAATTTGCTTTATTTGTCCCATTATGGAGCCTAAGGCCTTTTGAATTAAGACACAGTGTGTGAGACAATGTTATGGTTTAGAACCTAAATGTACCCCCAAAACACATCTATCGAAGGCTTCCTCCCAGCTGATGGTATTGTGCAGAAGTGGTCTACAAAGCTTTATGAGCCAAGATCATCTTTGGAGACATGTTCCTGGGGGCAAATTGACATGGAGATGCTGTCTGCCTCCTCAGCCTCTTTCTTCCTTCATTTTACAGCCCCATGAGTTGAGTGAATTTTGAATTATTTTGTCACAGTGCCTGACACTTAACTATACATAGACTGGGGACTACTAAAATTTTACTTGAAAGTAATTGTAGATGCATATGCAATTGTAATAAATATTACAAAGAACTCTGCTATTTCCATGTTCCCCAATGGGAATATCGTGTAAAATACAGAATAACATGAAGACCAGCATATTGACACTTCTAGAGTCCAAATGCATAGATCATTGCCACCACCACAAGAATCCCCTACATTGCTAACTTAGAACCCTACTCACTTTGCTCATTCCTCCATATAACTCTCAACATCTGAAAATCCAAAGTCTGTTTCCTGTTTTTATGACTTTGCCACTATTATATAAATAGACTCATATAATATATAAATTTTTAGCTTTTTCATTAATCCATTGATATAATTATTTGGGGACTTTCCATGTATTGTTGTGAACATCAATAATTCATGTTTTATTGAATAATACCATATTATAAATGTACACTACCATTTACATATTAATTAGCATATTACAATTTTGGCTATCTGAAGCTTAGCTGTCAAAACCAACAGAGATGCGGGGCACTTGGATATTAATTTTGGTACTACTTACAAGAGCCAACATATGGAATCATTGCAAATACCCATAAGTGAATGAATGGATAAGACAATGTAGTATGTAGACATAGTGAGACCTTACACGACTGTAAAAGAAGTCATCAAGTGGAACTAAATGAGCCAGATCCAGAAGTATTTTCCTCATATTTGGATCTGCATTTGGTGGGAAGGGAGAGCAAAGAGAAGGTACAGGGCACCACACAACATAATACTAATGAAAGTGAACTAGCATGAAGAGGTATGGGAGGGTAATGGAGTGAATATTGTCAAAGAATACATCATAGTTAAATGAAAATGTCATCATGAAACTCATCACTTTGTACAATAAGCATATACTAATAAACATGTATTGAAGCTTCTAGTGTCGTTTCATGTATGTTATACCATGCACCATATGTATGCCTGCTGTTATAATAGAGGCCAAAAGAGGATATTAGATCCCCTGGAATTGAAGTTACAGATGGTAGTGAGCTTCCACATGGGTGCTGGAACTGAACACAAGTCCTCTGCAAGAGCGACAAGTAATTTTAACTTCTAAGTCATCTCCCCAGACCCTAACAAATTTAATGTCTGAAGAAATAAAGCTGCCAAACTGTTCTCCAAAATGATTGTGCGATTTTGCATTCTGACCATTGGGCTGAAAGTTCAAGTTGCTGCACACTGCCATTCACACTCTGTCTTTAGCATCCTCATTCTGTGAGCAGTGTGCTCATGGCAGTTCCCTAGTGATGTCGTGTCACCTGTTTACATTGTCTTACAGAAAGTGGTTATACAATTGTTTTATCTTCATTTCTCTTTTTATATTTATGTTTAAATGATGCATATACATGTGTGTATGGTGTAAATTATGAATTATCTGAACTCTACAAAACTCTTCAGACTTATCTATCTAAGACAGAGTGACGCTATGGAGGCAAGGCTGTCATTGTGCAAACACAAACCTTCATTTGTGTGGGAGGTATGTTGTGAACAGTGGCAAACACTAGTCTCAATATCCATGTAAGATGTACTGCCATTGGCCTTAACACACTTCTCTGGCTATATGAGCAGGCTGTTCAAGCTTAGTGAGTAGATTGGGAGACATCTCCTGCACTGTCTTCCCTGTGTTGCATAAAAGTTTTCTCGAAAACACTCTTCCCTTGACCACTTTTATGAGCTGATAACACAAAAGCACAGCATCAGAGAGAGCCAAGGCACCTGGGTAGCAGAAACACCAACTATGGAATGACTGGCAGGCTCTCCTACAAAAGCATCAAGGCTGCCAATGTGCCTTTATTCCCAGTTAAAGAAGAGGCAAAGATTGGTACTGCTAGCAGCCTGTCTGCAAAAGAAACACTTTCTGCTTCTAAGAGAACACTGGTTTTTGGTAAACTGAGGACAGAGGGAAATGATCTGCATAGACATGTCCACCCTAAGGATCTGGGAATGTGCTGTATCTGAAGAAGTAAAGCTTGTTCAGTTACTATATAGTTTTCTATCTCTACTCCCTGGCCTTTGGTTTCTCTGGTAATCTGTTAAGCACAACATTCTATTTTCTTGTAAGCATAGTTTAATTATTGTATGGAACTTTTTATATTTATGTAATGTTAGTTATGGTATTAAGTTTTTAGATAGAGAGATACTGGAAAGTACAGTGCTCCACCCCATGACATGGGTATAGGCTTCATTTCTTTTATTAAAATGTTTTCCTATGCAATATATTTTGATCATATTCCTTTATCCCCACTACACTCCTTACAGATTTTTCCCACTTTCCTACATTTTGTTTTGATTTTCATGTTTTGTTTTGTTCTGTTTTTGAGAGAGACAGAACAGGAACCGGGATTGTATATATATCTTTCCAAGTAATTGTGTCTAATATAAACTCAGCACTGGAGAAACTCTGGATTCTTAGATTCTCACAGGCTCTTTGGGTCCCCAGCCTTCCCTGCTGAAAACGTACATGGCAGACCATGTCTTGCTTCTTGGACTGAGCCCCATTACCCACTGAGCAGTGGGCACTAGTGTATCCTTGAGACACAGCAACTCAGTCTACTGGCTGAAGTGAAAAAGTAGGAATCTGGCTCACTGCTTGACTGCTAAAGAGAAGGAAGGTGAGCAGGGGCCAATGTAACAACAAGGAAGGAAAGCAGAAGTAGAAAGGGTAGAAAACTAAGGCTGAAGATAGATTGCTATGATGAACCAATGAAGTGGAAGACCTCCTGGTCACTAGAAGAGTTCCAGTCAACTGTAAAATCTTTAAGACCAAAGGGTTCAGACACCACAGGCCTCGTGGCTGTAAATCCTGCCCCTGCCTAAGGCCAGTCTTTGAATAAATTTTTCTTTCCTACCCATGATGCCAATCTACATAGTGCACAAGATCCTTACCAGCTGGTTAGAAACATTATTTGAAGAAAATGATGTGTGTCAGGCTTCTTTACTGGAAGGTTACCTTCCCTTTTGTAATTAATAAATTGTTTGCCACATCTAACTATTTATCTTAACTATTAGATGCTTGCAACATCTAACTATTCACTCAGCTTTCACTTAACAGTTTCAGCAATGATTATTTTTCTTGCCTGGATTATGAAGTGGTGATTTCCTCTATCCATTACCACTTCAAATGTTACTTCCTGGAATTCTACTGGTTAACCTTTCTCTACATCAATGAATTAAACACAATAAATCTTTGTGGAATAAAATATTCTATTTTACCCAGTGTGGTAAACTGTTAGTTTAACTCTATATTTTGATCTGCATTTGACTCTGGCTTTGGAGCCTCCTCAAACCAGTTTCCCTATCTTCATGGCAACCTCACCACTCTTTTTGTACTGCTTTCTGGTGTAAGATAACCTAAATCCATTCATCTTCTACAAACCTGAGATCAACCATTCTTACAGGGATATATGGTGTATCAGATACTCTAGACCTGAATGTGTTCATTGCTACTCAGGTGTTGTTATTACCAGATTCTCACAGTAAACATTATATAAGGCTATGTGTATAAGGCTATAAATGTAGTACAGACACCTTAACGTGAGTAAAATCTTCAAATCTGTTATTGAAAGTCATGAAATTATATGATACCTTCAACTCCTTCCTAACATTCAAGCTTCTCCCCACTTTTAATATGTGATTTACATCTTCATCATGTAGCAAAATGGTTTGAATTATTTTCAATAAATGCAGTTCTTTTCCCAATGCCTGTATTACCTTATATAGAAGAAATACACTGGTCTTGCCAAGCGATTGCTCCACTTTGCCAATGAATCTTGTCCACATAGTCCCAAGGCCACTTGTCCCACTGTGCTCATTGCATGATTCTTCCTGATAGGCACTAACTTAAATATTAAGGAAATAAAGAGGCCCAGATTATTTTCAAAGCCTCCTATTTCCATTGATCATAGTCTCCTAGAAGAGAGATTTCAAACACTGAGCCATTACTTACTTCTTCAAACATATGGGTAGCATTTTTGTGTGCATGTCTTTCATTATTTTTTAAAGTTATATGATAAGTCATTTATAGTTTAGTTTGTTTTGTGTAAGCTTTTGTTGGCTTTTATCTTATTTTGTTGAGGACAGAAGCGCTCAGGCTTGACTACAGACCTTGTGTATAAAAGGCAAGTGCTTTCCCACTGGACTGCATCCTCAGCACTATTTCATTTGGAGCCATTTTATTTCCTTATAAACTAATTGAAAAGAAGGCATGAGATACAAATGAAAACTAAATGAACTAATAACCTCAAGCATGTCAAATACATTTTAAAGAGTATTTTAAGGTCAATCAATAAAAATGTACTTTGACTTAGAAAATTTTATTTAAATGAACATCTTATCTTACCTACGGTTCTAACTATTCCAGGATTACAAAGATTAATATAAATTCATAAACAAGAAAAGCCTTTATCACTTCAAGACCTGGGGGTCGGAGAACCTCTGATAAGAGTTGCTCTAAAAACGTATTGGCTTACCATTAACTTGAAGACTTTCTAATTACGCTGGTATTTTTATGACTTCTCCCCTGGAAAAATTTTGCTAAAATTACATTTTTTACATTAATCTTTCAGAATTATGTGGGCATGGTGCTCACCTTTTGAGTTTAGCAAAGAGTGACTTGTAACATTCTGTACCCTATACAGACATATGTCAACCACAGCCATCACCGTGTGTACATCTCCACATCCAAGACAGCTCTCTAATAAGAGCAGGGTATACCTTTTCAGACTGTAACTGATATTAACAAAGGAAAGTCATGAGCTTGGGAAGGATGGAAGCAGATTGGAATTTGGTCTTCCATACGTGTAGATGCCAAAGATGAGCAAGTAGAACTACAGCATAATGTACAAAGATGGGTCCCATGAGGCCCCAAATCCAGTCATGAGTCCAACTTATCCTGTGTGTAGTAAATCAGTTCATAGAAATTTAGGCCATGCAAGTAGCAGGACACTAAACTATAAATATGTTGAGAAACTGACTCCATGCTACTTGGAAGGAGAGCACATTCGAAGAAATACAGTAAGTTTGTCTGGCGGGGAAAAACTAAAAGGTACATAGCTCTTTGTAGGATAAATGAGGGATTTTGATGCTCCACATCACATAATCTCTCAGGAACTAAGTTAAATGGTTTCTACTAGAGACAAAAGGGGCCACTTCAATTCCCTAAGCAGGTAAATGTCAGGCAATTCAGGACAGAATTTCTAAGTGCTGAATTTTTTTCAAAGATATTAACATGCTGACCTTGGGGTTAGTGCAACACTTGTTTTCACACCACACACTTTACGTACATTATAAGACTATTCCACTTTGGTGGGAGATGAAACATTTTACACCTTGCCACTTAAATAAGAACTTAGATGTAAATTTTGAAGTGAGCAAAGTCACAGTATCATCGCTCTGTGAAACACTCCTTATGAATCAAATGCCCTGGCCAAGCACTGCTTGCTTTCCTTTAATAAGCCAAAGGGAAACTGTAATTATTACATGCTACATAAATTTCAGAGTTTGTGGATGCAAATCATTTTCACTTTACATGTGTTCATAATCTTTTAAAATATTATCACTCAGGACTCTTATGCAATGATTTTTAAGGCATGGTTTGTAATGCTTCCAACTGGTTTTACTTATATTTAAAAACAGTTTAAATGTATGTTCATAGATTACTTCAAATCAAGTTAGTTTAGATTATTTTGGGAGTGGTGAATTCAGCACTTTATAAACATCGCACATGACACAGCATTCAAGATACTGAGAGATAAACTACAGAAACTGACTAAATAAATTTTAAATTTTTTAAAAAAACTTCACACCTGGCATAGTGAGGCATGCCTTTAATTCCAGCATTTTGGAGACACAGGAAGGTGGATTTCTCTAAGGCCAACTTGATCTACATATGCAGTACTAGCCAGAGGAACCATTAAAAAAAAATCTAGAAAATCCAATCATTCACAATCCTAAGCGGGTGGTTATCTTTCTTAATTGATATTCTTTAACTAACTTTAATAAACTCTGTTAAAAGTGTTTTACTAGTTTAAAAAAAGAGTTTTCTCCAAACATTCCACACATACAAAGCCACAGTGGGATTCACTTTCAGACACTGCATGTTTTGACAACTGAAGTATTCTGTGTCACTAATCCTTGGACCTCCAGACAACTGTGTGGGCTATAAGCATGGGAACTGCCTATTTTAATTGGTGGTTTGTCAAAAGAAATTTTATACTTACATTATTATTTCTTAAAATTGTAACTATCCATTGTACTATTCTTGATGGACCACATCCTGGGAGCCTCTACTGAGCTTCCGAGTCATTTCTGAGATTCACCGAGTCACAGGAATTCTAGATCACCCACATCCATTTCATAGATGGCATATCTGCACTCTGGTGTTTTGTTGGTTTGGTTTGGTTTGGTTTGGTTTGGTTAGTTTGGGGATTTGCTGTATTGTGAAAGGTATTGCTCGGTAGCCCAGACTACCTTCTAATTCTTTATGTATCTCAGACTGACCTGTCCACCATGGGGATCATCTTGCTGCAGCCCCATAAGAGCAAGTATGACAAGTGTGGCCCACCACATCTGACTTCTCCACTGACTCCCTATTTTGAGAAGAAATAGATTGCAAATTGGCAAGATTTATGTGTGTGGTGTTGACTAATTCTACTCTCAGAGCCAAGCTCTACAACAATTGTTGCCTAAGCATCTGCAACCACCCTGCTCTTAGCAGAGAACTTACTATGCTTTGTTTCTGTCTTCAGTTACGGAAACTGTGCATCAATCCTTAAAAATGAGCTACTCATCACTTCAGTCCAAGATAATGGGGATTATGTAATGTGCATTCAGTAAAATACAAGACATAAAATTTTGTGGGGTTTGGGTGAGAAGAGATCTTTTGTGAAACAATTTCCTATGTCACTTAAAACTCTTCAGTGCAGAATTAGTTAGATGCAGAGCATTGAAGGGGAGGAGACAACTCGTAAATATCAAGCTGAGTCTATTTCCTAATTATGTAGAACATTAATTCCATTATTATCACTTGGAAAGGACAACAGGATTTTTAAAATGAGTGAGAAGGGTTTCTAGTAAAAGAAATTCACTTATTTTTCTGTGGCTAATTGTGCTTTATATTCTAGGATGCCCACCAACAAATACAGTCTAAATGCATTTGTGTGATTATTTTGAAGCAATTTATATACTATTTGATATTTTGCTTTTACCTTTCTGTATTTTACTGATGTGAGGCCATGTGTAATTCAGGATCATTACACTAAGGGTGAAAAAATGATTCTAGTGGCTCACATGACTGTAGAGCACCAATTCAGCAGAAGTAAAATTTCCTTTGCCAACATTTTGGAAGAGAGAGAGACAGAGAGAGAGAGAGAGAGAGAGAGAGAGAGAGAGAGAGAGAGAGAGAGAGAACCTTAAGACTTTGTAGCCCCTTTAACAGAGTTTTCATACAAACAATACTTTGACTTTTCTAGATATTACCACATTAACTTAAGGTTGGACAGGAACACTTCAGGATTTCACAAAGCTTAATTATTTACAATCTGTCCTCCCCAGGGGGTGAAAAATCTGTTTGGTACACACACACACACACACACACACACACACACCACATCGTGAGTCCTTTCAAGCAGACATTAATGCGCGCTCTCTCTCTCTCTCTCTCTCTCTCTCTCTCTCTCTCTCTCTCTCTCTCTCTCTCTCTCTCTCTCTCTCTCTCTCTCTCTCTCTGTCTCTCTCTCTCTCCAGATCTCTGCCTCTCTGGTCTCCAAGAATCTACTCCATTCCCATATACCAATTCCCCTTCTTTCCCTTTCTCCCCAGCTCTTCATTCTAAGGGATCTGCAGCTGCTTTTCAGGTGTGTGTGTGTTGGGGGAGGGAGGGAGGTCCCTCCTCTGGCTCTCCTCTAGGCTAGTGAATGAGAGAGTGAGGAAGCTGAGTCGTCCCTCCCTGGTGAGCCTTGCCACCGGAATACCTGACCCCACCCCCCAACCTCCAGAACCCAGCCAGCAACCCAGCAACCTGCGGGCACTTAAGGAGTACGCGGTTTTCTGCCCCTAGGTCGCATTTTTCCTCTTGCTCCCGCTCTTTTTCCTCCCCTGTGTTTCTGTAATTTGAAGGCGAAAGAAAACTCAAAATAGTCTCCTCTCAGAAAACCAGCACGCTTTTCTAAAACCCTTCTCTGCTCCTTTCCTTCTGTGTGCAAAGGGCTCCAGTTTCATCCACAGATCAGTATCAGGTTCCCAATGGACCAGATTCCCTCTGGTTTAACATATTCTTTCCCCGCTGGGCACTTCCTCCACCTTTTCAGGTTCTATGCATGAAAGATAGTGTGAATTCCAGGTGTGTGTGTGTGTGTTTGTGTGTGTGTGTGTGTGTGTGTGTGTGTGTGTGTGTGTAAGATAGTCTGAAGATGTACATCTGAATTGCCTGTCTCATCCTGTGTGAGCCCTACCATATGGCTAGTAGATGCAGGACAGTCGAATGTCTCCAATTGTCCTGCTAGGCTAAGGTTGGACCCTCCAGAGCTCACCTGTCTGCGTCCAGGTAACTGGCCAGGTGCCCTCCGGGACGCGTTCCAGAACAGCTAGCCGAACAGGGCTCCCTGTCCCGCTCATTTGCTCTGCACCCTACTTTAACTTAGGGGGATTCTGATTTTATTTCTGCACCCCAACCCACAAAGACAGCGGGATCGTTCCCCATCAGGGTTTCTTACCTCAAACAGAGGACCAATCTTGTTTTTCTCCAGGTAAGCCTGGATTCGGGTTTGTTGACGAGACGCCATGGAGAAAAAGATGGGTTGGCGGAGAGAAGACAGTGCGCCTTGGCTGGGGACAGCCCTCCTTTACCCCCAAATAGACCCGGGACAGGAGCTCTGGAGCCTAGGCTTCCTGGCACAGCAATGGGCAGCAACCAGGTGAGCGGCGAACCCGAAGGGAGCAGGGAGCAGGAAGCAGGGAACCCTGGCTAGGCTCTGCCAGGCAACTCAGGCAACTCCGAGACGAGGGGAGAACTCCGGATCCTGCAGCTTGCGCCCACCCGCTCCGCTTTCCGCAGCGCCGACGCCGCGGAGAAATCGCGGGCAGAGGCTCGTCTGTCCTCTGGGCGGCAGCAGCTGGAGCCGGTGGCCAGAGGCGAGTGTCTGTACAGCGCCTCCGGGAGACCAGCCGGGGGACAGCACCGGCCGCAGGGGCGACAGCGCGGAGCCGCCCAAAGCGCGCCACGGTGTGCGCCCTGCTCCAGGCAGCCAGGAAACAGTACCCGGGCTGCTCCCCGAGGCGGTGCTCGCTCCCTAGCGACAGCGCCGCTCAAAAAGCCAATGGTAAAGGTGCTTCTTTCAAAGTGCACATAAATCTAGTGCTTGTTGGCTACTCTTTGGCAGCTACAACCTCAGTTCCAAAGAGGATGGTCCTCACCACCCAGGGTGATTCTCTCCTAGGCACGTGTCCTGTCTTCACTAGCCGGGGATGAGAGAAAGCCAGAAATGAAAAATTGTTGAGTGGGTTTGCCGCGAAAACAAAGTCGCTTATCATTTTAAAATAATAATAATACCAACACCAACAACAATAATAATATTAAAGAAAAAGAAAAAGATATTTGGCCCGGCCTTGAGCAAGTCAACTGGCATTGCAACCTGAGAACTCACTGAAAATTCTCGAAGTGCTTACACCCAAAGGCTGGAGCAACCCTTGGGCATTTGGTAGGGAGAGAAAACAAAAGCGAGCCAGCAGCTCTCTGCTTCCAAGTTTGCTTTTCTGCCCACGCCTTCAATTCTGTCTGTTATGCCTCTAGCTAGAGCTCAGAAGCTCTGGGTGAGCTTCCTCCTAGCAGTGCTTTCCTAGATACCTCCTGAGCGCCTCACTTTTACCTAATGCCTTGTTATTATGCAGGGATTTTCAAATTGAAGATCTACAGATAGCACAGATTTCTCTGTAAAGCTTTTTTTTTTTTTTGTAACTTTTTTTAAATGCGATATAAAACACTGGAGCCTTGAAGACGTTTCCCTGGTTCCAAACCATTATGTATTGCCAAACCAAACATTTACACAAAGCTGCTCGTTGTCTCTACAGTACTATACAACGGTTTCCTTAAAGCCGACAGCTACATTATAGATTTCTTCTTTCTTCTTCTCAGTATGTTCCAGATTTTTGTGACTCTTGTCTTTACTGCTGTCCAAGCCTCTCTCTATTTTAAAATATCCTGGCAATGTGCAATAGTTAAGATGAGAATGAATCATTTCAAGAAGTATTGTAGCAATTGCCTTTAATAATTCACTTATAAGAAATCTACCAGAGGGAAAGGATATTAGTTGCCACTGATACCCTGAAGCAGACATGATTTGGGATGGAAAGACTCCCAAACTGTTACTCTTGCAATCATCCTGGATTGACCCGCTAGGTGCAGGCAGGAGTAAACAGCAGTGTGGTGTCAAGGGCTGTCCACATATTGGTGACAGTTCTGGAACTATACTCACTTATGTACTTTTTAGTAAGCTCAGGAGATATTGAATATGCAAAGTGAATTCCAATATTTATACGAAATATGTTAAGGCCCAAGTACAATCCTACATTGTACTTCAGTATCTGGACAGGGTCTTCCCCAAAGTACATCTTCCTGAGGAATATCTTTCTTTAAATCAAATAACTGATATAAGAATTAGTCTTCACTGCGCCTAGGAGTACTACGTCAGGAATCTTGACCAGAAAAGACAAAAGCTTGGGCTGGCAAAGGCTTATATTCATTGATGAGGAACCATACTGACACTCTAACAAGTGTGCTGTCTCTAAGTATCCCAAACTTCCATAACTGAGTCATTTTCAAGCCTCTCTGGTCCTACAACAAATGCTATTCCACCCCAAAGCCTGGTTCTTTCCATTTCTCATGAAATTTGACATCATTGCTACTGGAAGTATTTCTTGCCCAGCTTCTCCATAGTAGACATTATATGAAGATGAAAACTTCAAAGGCAAAAGGTCCTTCGTTTGTCCTCCAGTTTTCAGTCCTGTTGAGATAATTGACACCCACACAGATGGCAGTGTGCTAATATAGGGAGATAGAGATGTACTGGGGCTACAATTTTCCTGGTGACTCTGTGAGGATTGTTTTGTCTGGTGTCCTTAATACATGTTTTTATAAAGAAGATGGTACCCATACAGTGTTGGAAGAGTAAATGTTTGGTTCTCTAGCTGAGACTGGAGGAGTGAGATTGGTTAAAATTTCAAGCTTCAGCATTAAAAATGATCACATAAAAGTGCAGAGAATTGTAACAGGCTAGCATTGGAGAAATATGGGCATAAACACAGATGAGAATCACATGAAGTAAAAACAACAATGATGATGATCATCACCATCATTCAGCTCTCCAAACTCTCAACTGTCTTGCTCAGGAGTGACATGTCTTGTGGGTGATGGGAAGTGACTATTTGGGTTCCCCATTCCAAATAAGCTATAACAGCTAGGGTTAAGACAAGGGTTTGGGATGAAGAGATGAGAATTTAGAAAGACACTCTTTAAGAACCAATCTGCTGAACATGCTGATTTGCTGTATGTGAAGTGAGATAGGAGAGAGACATAAATAATGACACTGATTTCTGGAATAAAGCTAGCAGATGGCAGTTACATGCTCAAGCCATCTACTGTAAAATTGGTTGGCCTGTGTTTTCATTCAGACCCTCTGCTTTCCAAGGGAAACAGTTTTCAAGCAGAACCTATTTTCATCCTATACCCTATAGTGTACAAATTAGTCAATAATTGAACTTAACAATATTAGCACACCCTGTGAAGAGGGCTCCATATAAGGATGTGCTACTCATAATGATAACGAATGCATTAAATTTTAATAGATTGGTCCAGTCCATCAGTGTACTTTTAGGCTAAACTTTATCTCTGACTCATGGTACTTGAGTTTGTTTTGTCTCATTTACTTCATTGCATACATATTTTGTCCTCTAAAACTGCAAACTATTAAAATCATGAATTGTGTTTTACTAGTTTTCTTATACTCACAAAAGGCAATGTATTTTCATATAGTAAGTTCTTCATAGATTTATCTTTAGAACCCTGTGACTCTGCTACTTAATAATTTAATAATAATAATTTAATAATCACTAATTCCCTTAAGGGTTGACTAGGTGGCTGGAGAAATGGTTCAGCTGTTAGGAGGTCTTGAAGCTCTTCCACAAACAAGAGTCTGGTTCCTAGCATCCATGGCAGACTGTTCACAAACACCTGCAACTCCAGCCCCAGAGGGATCTGATCCTTCTGGCAGACAAACAATTAAAATAATAAAAAATATTTTTAAAAATTATTCAAATTTAATCCTGGTCTTGGATTGAATTTAACAAGTTTTTTTTCTATCAACATTAATTTGGTATCTTTAGGATCCTTTCTCCGTTTTTGGCTTATGTACAGCACAAAAGGCCATTTTTAGTGAGGTTGTATTGAACTCATTGTGCTCTGGGAGTGCCTGTCAGCATAATTTACAAGGATACAGAATCCAATTTATAGAGTGTGCTAAAGCCCTTGTCTAACTCCATCTGTAAGACACCTTGTACAGCTCCTTAAACAAATGATTTTCAATGAAAGACAGGGAAGAATGGTGAAGTCCAATTGACCCAAATCAGAAGAACAAGCAAAGTGACCTTGTTGGGAGGCCAGACAACAGAGCCATTCTCTGTTGAACTGAGACTCTTAGCTCTGAAGCGTAGTCTTCTCTTTCCTTGATGACTTTTACCTTCTTACTTTGCACAGGGACAAGTGCCTTCCCAAAGAACACAGCATCTGGGAGCAATTTGCCCATTCAAGGGTAGTGAACAGAGTGTTTTCCTTATTTCTGCCAGACCTGGTACAAATGCCACATCTATCAAGGACTGAACACAATCACAGCACTTTCCTCCACTGAACCAATGCATTTAATCCTGGAGATTTTGTCAAGAAGTAGGTGTTGTCATTTTTCTCATCATTTCCAAATGAAGAAATGAAGGCACTCAGCAAATACATAGCTTATTCCAGATAAAACTAGCAAGTAAAACAGCATGTGAGCTTGAATTTCTATGGTATTTAAAACATACAAATCCTGGCTACCAACATCCCAAGTTCTTCATTTCCCTTTGCTTTGAATTTGTTCGCACCAAGAGTCATTTTGATAATGAATTTCAACTCCCCAGTGTGCAGATATAGGACAGGATATAGCTTGGATGGTAGTGACAATGATAATTATTAGATCATTCTAAATGAACACATTGTCTTTTATGATTTTCAAAAACAGCTAATCAATCACATTCAAACTAACCACTCTTAGAGACTAGTAACACAGACTCTATGACATTCATAATGGCAACAATTCTGTGGTCTGATAATCCCTGCTTTCTGCTCTTACCCAGTGAAATTCCATCTCTTTCAACTTCATACTTAAATATTAAGTTTTAATATTTAATTTTTAATATGCGGGGTGTTTATAAGCAATCTCCATCTCAAGTTCCTTAATTTATCACAATAACTTTACAACGGGCATATTTACTAAGTCATGAGATCACTAAGTCATGAGATTACTAAGTCATGAGATTTGAAGAATGTCTACAGATATCAGACTGTACATATATTTCTTATTTTTAAGGAAATTCTTTTAATCCTTATGGGCTTTTGCTTATACTTTTGCAATGACATTGTCTGAGCTTTCGTTCTAGTGTGAATCATTGTTAGGAAATGGAAAGTGTTACATGATACTGAATATGTTGAAATGAAGAAGAAAGAAAGGATGTCTGAGCAAACAAACGATGATGCACTAGGGCCTCAGGTGGTGCAATCCCACTTGGTACATACCCTAGGGAACCAGGCTCTCTGCCTAGGACAGCATGTACTTTTGCTCTAGTCTAACTATCAAGGAATAAGCAACATGAGACCTATTTCTCAAACACACATCTCCATAAATGCCAGCTCATTTTCAGATGTAATAAAGTGAATCACAACAACACTAGCACAATAGGCTAAAGGTACATTTTAGGTGAATTAATGAACTTCCATTGGCCAGCATGAATTTAAACTTTAAATATAAAATGGTACAATGGCCTTGCACTCCGCAAAACAAAAAGTGAATTCTATAGTAGCCAAAATAATCAAGAAATTCTCTCCTCCTGAAACAGACACTTGCCCCATATCCCAACACCTACCCTCAGATAATTTTTGTCCTAGGAGATTTTAAGGAACCTAAGAATAAGCTGAGTTTCCATAAACATGAGATAATCACGACAGTGTACATACCATCTACAAAAGTAAATGAAGGAGTCATGAGGAGCAGCAACTATTGCTGTTTGGAAAAACTGAAAATAAAAAAATCTAATGCATGAGTGGGTAGAAAGATGGAAAATAAGTGAATTAGAAAAATATTTAATGGAAAAATGCTACTGGAGCCTGGAGAGATGGCTCAGTGATGAAGAGCATGTGTTGCTCTTGCAGAGGATACAGTTCAATTCCTAGCACCCACATAGTGGCTCGTAATGACCTGTAACCCCTGTTCCAGGGTATCCAGAACCCTCTTCTAACCTCTGAGGGTACCAGCCACACATGTGATGACATCATACATCCAGGCAAAACACTCTTACGTAAAAGAAAATGAGAAAAAAAAAAACCCTCTTTAAGCTGGGCGTTGGTGGTACATGCCTTTAATCCCAGCACTTGAGAGGCAGAGGCAGGTGGATCTCTGTGAGTTCAGGGCCTGCCTGGTCTACAGAGTGAGTGCCAGGACATACTCCAAAGCAATAGAGGAACTCTGTCTCGATAAACAACAACAACAATAAAAACCTTTTTAATAAAAAATGCTGGTAATTTATAATGTAAGGTCTGAGGCAGAGGCAATATTCAGGTACTAAGTCAATTGTGTTCAAAGCATAATGAAGTTCAGTTGATGCACTGTAATGAAGCATTACTCCAGATACTTAAAAGAAGTGCTGTGGTTTGAATATGACTTCCCCTGTTTGAAACTTGGTTGCCATTTTAGCATGGATGGGTGTGTAGCCTTCTTGGAAGAGTTTGGGTATGCTGGTGGGGCCCTCATGAGTTCAGTAAAGTGAGTTCTTGGTGTTGCAGGGACTATAGAATAGTGACAGTTGTCTAGATTTCCTTTCAAGTCCTTTGTGCTTCACACACATACTTGCTTTGTAGAACCATCAACCAAATAGTCTATTTTATAAGTTTCTCCTTTTTACTGCTATAGCAGCAGAAAATGCACAGACAGTAAATTCTGACTAACAAATGACATTGATTTCATTTTCTGTGCCTCTCCACTTCGGTGTTCTGTATCTCTCTGTGTGTGTGTCTCTGTCTGTCTCTCTCTTTCTCAGAAATCTGGGTGTACATGTGTTTTATACGTATATGAGATGAGTGGGGTGGGAATACATACATCGAGGCTGCACAGCAACCTTGGATGTCAGTGCTCATCTTGGTTTGATCTTGTTCAAGACCAGCTCTCTTACTAGCCAATGCATAAGCAAGGCTAACTGCCTGCAAGCTGCTAAGTACTCTCCTTGTTCTGCTTCCAAGAATTCTGGGATTATGGATGTGATACTACATACAGCTTTATGTAGATTCTGGTCATCTGAGCCCAAGTTCTCAGACTTGTGAAATAAACATTTTATACACCCAATCACCTCCCCAGTCCCTCTGTTCTTTGATTAGTCTGTAACCTGGGCCTAAAACATCTGTGCCCAGTGCAGTGAATGCCAGTTGTCTGGAAGCAGTGACTAATGTTTTCTTTTACATCCAGCTTCAAAGATAGATTCTTAAGATATTTTTCTATAAATGGTAAATTTTGACAGTACATGTTCCTGGACATATTTCCTAACCACTTTTTTCCAGTGAATCCAAGATTCCCTCCATCTTGTGATATGTGTTTGTTACTTTCAATACATAATGAATCATTACATATATTTTGCCAAAATATTATCTAGGCAACAATACTACTCTCACATTTTTATTTCATAGGCTTTAATCAAATGACGTTGTATTTTAAAACTTGCCTTAGTGTATTTATTTGTGTGTGTGCTTGTGTATGAGAGAGAAAGAAAGAAAGAAAGAAAGAAAGAAAGAAAGAAAGAAAGAAAGAAAGAAAGAAAGTGTATTTGGGTGTCTTGTGTGTGTGTGTGTGTGTGTGTGTGTGAGAGAGAGAGAGAGAGAGAGAGAGAGAGAGAGAGAGAGAGAGACTGTGACTGTGACTGTGACTGTGTGTGTGTGTCACAGAATATGTAGAGGTCAGAGAACCACTTGTGAGAATCAGTTTTCTCGAATGTGGGTCCTGGAGATTAAACTCAGTTCATTAAGCTTGGTGGCAAGCACCTTTATCTGTTGAGCCATTTGGCCAGCCCATACAATTTATTTTTAATAAAGCAAAGACTGTAAGGATATTTTAAAATTTTGACAAGGAACAAGATAGTTAACCTTCCACATTTCATTGCATTATTTTAAAAAGTGTCAATTAGAAAAAACAAAGTCAGATAACAACAGAATCACCACCCTCATGAGTTGTTTGGGAAGAATGTTGGACTGGGGGCAGAGTCTAAAGCCTCTCCTGTATTCTACCACTAGATACACCCCAGCCTCAAGACTTCATCTTTTTTGAAATGTGTTTTCTCTGCTCCCTAGAATAAATGGCTATCTCTATATTTTGTAATGTCTGCTGATACCTTCATAGTTTAGTGCCTTCTGAGGAGCTCAAAATTTTCAGAATGTAATTATTTTTACAAAAGCAGCTAAATGAGCTTTGGTGTCAAACCTGAAATTGAAGCATAGATTTAGCAACTGCGTGTCTCCCTATCACCCATCATTATCACTCTCCATTTAGAGAAGAGTAGGAGGCAAAGGCCAGGCAATAATAACACCACACTAATCTTGGTGGAACATCAAAATTCAAATCTGATCTGTTTGATGCTAAAAATCTGTGTTCTTGCTTTTTATTACACAGGACAGATTTTAATTGTTACAGATTTAATTGTTTTCAATACTGATAAAGAAATATTCAAGGCAAGTGATGAAACACATGACAATTTTATGAAAAATCATTTTGATAGATGTGGGGATTGTGCAATGGGATTTGCAGTAGAGACCACCGGTTGGTCTGAGTTCTAAACACCACTGGAAATGTGGGGGTTCACAGCAAAGGTGTAGGTTGAAAAAAAACTGGTGAATAAAAAACAAGAAAACATAAAAAAATTGGGGACATACAACATAGATATTGAATCAATAACTTTTGGTGTCACAGAAACAGAGCAAGTAGAGACAACAATCCAAAAGATGAGCTGTAGCTGGAAAAGGACCTGAGGAATCTGACTGAAGGCAGATAGATCAAGGAGACGGTTACAAATATTCACTGCCTCCTCTATTAAATTTCAATTATGTTTGTAATCTTTTTACTTGCAGAGTCATTTTTATCTGGAATAATATTCAATAATTCCACTTATTGAAACAAATCATCCTGCTTCATAAATATGAAGAGGTAGTGTTTGCACATTACATTATATTTTTGATAATTCCTCACTAGTTTTTAGAGAAATCATATATTAGAAAATATATAAATATATGGTGTGTGGAATATGATGTTTTGACATTTTAAAAGCTTTCCTTAGTGCACACAGAATATCTTCCCATGTCTGATATATATATATATATATATTCTTTTTATTTTAGAGGCACTCACATTCACATATTTATCCCCCTATTCCCTCGCCTTTCCATTCCCCCATGTTCCTCAGCAAGACTCCCCAACCTACCCCCACCTCCTCCCCAGGGATAGTGAGGTCCTTCAAGGGGAGTCATTTAAGTCCCTCATATCATTTTGGGGAGGACCTAAATTGCTGTATCTGGGCTGCAATAGTATCCCTCTATAGGGAATGGGCTCCCAAATTCCATTTGTGCTCTAGGGATAGACACTGGCTCCACTGTTAGCCATAGACTGTCTTGGCCTCCTAGCTGGCACCCTCATTCAGAGTCCTTGGTTTGATCCAATTCTGGTTCCCCAGCTTTACTACTAGGGTCTTTACTACTACTACTGTGCTCTCACTAGGTCAGGTCAACTGTTTCTGCAGGTTTCTCCAGCACCGTCTTGGCTCCTTTGCTCATCCCTCCTCCCTCTCTGCAACTGGATTCCAGGAGTATGGCTCAGTGCTCAGCTGTGGGTACCTGTTTTTCCTTCTATCAGCTACTGGATGAAGGCTCTAGGAATATAACCAAGGTAGTCTCATTATAGGGGAAGGGCATCAAAGGCAGCCTCTCCACCACTGCCTAGATTCTTAGTGGGGTCATCCCTATGGATCTCCTAATATTTCCCCTGTGCCAGAGCTCTCTCCAATCCTGTACTGTCTCCCTCTATCAAGGCATCTCCTTTCTTTCCCTCCTCTATTCCTCCCCTGTCTCAGTCCTCTTGAGCTTATTTCCCTCAGATACTCAGTGCAAATTGAAGACAATGTAAGTCAATACATAACTTATTCATCCCATATACCAAATACGCTAGCTCAGCAACACAGTGCACTGTGGAACATCAGTGGTTTCCACTTGTGATCATGAGGCCCAATGGGAGTTGTTGCTACTCATTTCAGGAGGGAAGACAATACCACATGATGTCTGCCAAGAAAAAGATCCAAATTCACCTTCTTAATTTTGATTTCTACTGCACACATGCCCACCATTGTAAAAGTTGAACACAGGTAAGTAGAACCATTATGGATTGAGATCTCATTGGCATAACAAATTTCTGCTGAGTGTGAGTCTTCCCTGAGTCTCCATTGTGATCATGGCAAGCTGACAATCTCAAAGAAGAAAACAGAGTGAACTTCTGAACTTTCAAATCCTAGTTCCAAGACATACCAACTTAGAGATCTGGGCAAGTATCTCTCAAAGCCTCTCTTCTTCTAATGTAACATTAGATACATCAGTAAGCCTATTGTAGAGTTGTGATGAGGGTTTCATATGGCAACTTTTGGTGTTGTTTCTTACTAATTTTGATACAAGGTATTTTTAGTTGTCACATTCTTAAATCCACGGATACTAAGGAGTAAATATTTGGTGAACATGAGTTATATCACTGCTGGCTGCAGGAAGTTATTTCATAAGTCATCTGTGTTTCTTTCTTCCTGCATGCATTCTTTTTTATTTTAGAAATAATCTTATTTTACATACCAATCCCCCTATTCCCTTGACCTCCCAGCCTCCCATGATCGATCCCCCACTGACTCCCCCCAACCTACCCTCCACCCACTCCCCAAGGATAGTGAGGCCTTCCACAGGGGATCTTAAAAGTCTGTCATATAACAGGAGAGCCAGTGTTTATCCATGCCTGCATTCTTAAAGGTAATCAGAAAGGCAGTCATTTCAAAGGTAGTCAGAACAAAAGAAAAAACTGTGCCCTGCCCTTCTCATTAGTCTGAAAAGGTTTTCATTTTATCATTCTGCCACTGAGGACTATCTGGAGATTTATAATTGACTGGACTGTACAGGTCAGTGTTGGAAAACAGAGAAAAGATACAGAGTCACCAAACTAACTTAGAAGTCATTGCATCGATCTAATACATTCAGCTTCTTATTTGGAGGTGGAATTGTGTAAGTTCCCCAGGCCTATTTAAAACAATGTCTTCTCTTTCATACTTAAGGAGCACAACTAACACATGTTAGTGATAATTTTTTTGTGTGGTGTTCATAAATTTTACTGAGAACACTAACAAACTGAGAACATTTCTCAAATGAAGATCTTTCTCCAGCTAAAACTTTAGACCTAAAATTGCCTTTATGATGATAATTCTTCAAATGGCACTGTCAGTTCTGAAGTTGTTAGACTTGTAACAAAAGCTACTGTGAGCTTCTAGACATCTAATTTCCAAGACTGTGTTTCAAGCTAACGGTCTGTGATTGTATATCTTCTGGCTCCCAGAAGAGCCTGAGGAGTCCCGGTGTGTTTGTCTTCCATTCTGTTGCTGATGGTCACTATTTACCCCTGCCCTTTGAGTTCTTCTTAGATTGTATGTTCAGGGAGGCCTGGTTCCCCACACATCACTGCTCTGCTGTCCCTATGAGAAAGAAATAAGCTCATTTGTTCACCATTCCACTACCAATCATAAGAAAGAGAAAATTTAGGATAATTTAGGCCAAAATGATCATTTTTAATACTTCTATAAACCTTGTGTTGGAAATACTGGTCAATGTAATTTGTCAAGAAAAGGAAATGAAAATCATATTGGGGTAATGAAATGAAGGCTTTCAAAGGATGAAATGCAAAAGGCCCAATAGACTTAAGACAGAAGGCCAGCATCCAGAGCCATGAAATAAATGCAAAGTGACACCACATTGAGATTCCATCTCACTCCAGTCAGAGTGACTGTCAGTGTGAAAACAAACAACATCTACATGATGAAGATACAGTTACATACTGCTGGTGGGAATGTAAATTAGCCCAGACACTGTATGAAGGTCCCTCCAAAAAACTAAAATTAGACCTGCCATATAACCCAGCATGCAACAGCATGCAGCACTCGTGGCAGGGACCCAACACATATACAGAGAGAGTTGCACATCCATGTTCATTGTTCCGCAATCACGAGGCCTTCATTTGGATCCCAGTACCTAATGTAACAATAGAGTTGTTCCTTACAAATACCTGTAACCTCAGCTCTGAGGGAGGTAGAGACAGGAAGACAAATGAGTCTTGCTGGCTTCCAGCCTAGTGAAGAGGTAAGCTCTGGTTTCAGAGGACTAAGCAGAGAATAACAGAGGAGGACATCGAAAATTTCCTGCCTGCCTCTGCGCACATGAACAGGCACATACACGTATGTATATGTATGCGCTCACACTGACAAATAAACAATTTTTACAAGTTAAATTCCTTAAGTAGTAATAATCCCAATGTCCAAATATCCATCACTTGATGAAATATCATCACATTGATGAAAGAACAAATAAAATATATGTCCACATAATGTAATATTATTTAGTGATGAAGTTGAACACAGTGTTGCTGTGCAACAATATGAATCAATCATGAATACTGAAAACATTTTGCTCATTAGAAGAAATGGCATATCCTGTGTGTTCCATTCGCAAGAAATATCCACAGTAAGTAAGTTTATAGAGAAAGAAAGTAGGTTAATGGCTGTCTAGGGGAGAATGGGATGGTTTGGAAGGTGATAGAGCAGGTTGGGGAGAATCCAGAGGAACCAATGTCTTGAGTCTCTGGGTAATAACAATGCCCTGAAACTTACTATATGAGTGTTCTGCATTTTACATATGTGAATGGTTTGATGTGTGAAACATCTCACTAAGGAAATGATTTTTAAAAATTACCACAATTGTTAAGTTTTGTTGTTTCCAAACTGCTCTTGGAATAAGGGTTTTTGTTATAGGAAACAAAATATATTTGTACCACACACACCCATGGTATCATAAACAGATCACTAAAAGAACTTATATTTGGAGAGCAGTAAAAGAAAGAAAAGAGTCAAATGGCCTTGCACGAGCTCAGATCTCTGAGTATTCCTGGGCCTTCAGGAAGTGAAACCAGAAAGAGACAAAGAGACATCATTGTAGAGAGGGTTGTAAGTGTACGGAGTGATTTTAATTTGAGCGAAATAAGACACATAAAATTTTGTGTAAATTTGTCTCATTTACTTTCTCCTCTTCTTGGGAAATATTGGTGAGGACCTTAATTCTGTCTTCTTTACTGCACCCTGGGTCCTGTTTTGAAGGACAAACTACAGGATGGATGTGGGCAAAAAGGAATCCACCATTTGTAAGGGCAGTGACTTTCATTTTTAGAGTGATCATTGGATCTCTCTGTTTTGTCAGTCAATTTTTAGGGTTAATGCTGCAAATATCCAGCAATTTGCCTTTAAAAAAAAGCAAAATTGACACTTTGTAAAATTACCCACATCGGTACATGGTCTGTAGGAATCTGTAGTACATTGGTTTTCATTGCTCTTTCATTGCTTCACTGGATGATTAAATCACAATCCACTTTGCAATTCTCCTGCTCTGTGTTCTTACAAAGGAAAACACTGCTGCAATAAAATTCCTATAATGTCTGATGTTCCCATGGCCTGAGGTCCTTCGGCCCATAAACCCAGTCAAGGAATTGCTCCTCAGTCAAAAGAACATACACATCTGCATGCTAACATGCCACCACTTCTGTCAAAGGTGGTGGCATTGATTTATAACCTTTCCATAACTTCAGAGAGATTCCTTTGCCAGAGTCCTCATCATAGTGAAGGGGAAATACCATAAACTATGTGGGCCCCAGTCCCAATTCTACCAATCCTGCACTGGTACAGAATTCTAGAGCTTTATTACATAAAGTGATAAAAAGCCCCAGGGCAGACACATTGTCAGCTCTGCAGTTTGCTGTCCTGGTTTTCAGTCCCTTCTTTATTTTTGGCCCAAGGCAATTTCCCTGAATTTCTTAGCAGTTCAGCCATGTATCTATAAGGATGTTAGTTATAATTTATTGAGCCATTCTTGGTGCTCATAGCTAGAGGTTTTTAAGTTATCTGCATTGCCAGGCACTTAAACCCCAAACAGTTTTCAGTGCCTGACCAGTCTTTAAACACCTCCAGATGTTGGATACCATAAAGAAAATAAATGAAATAAAATTAGCAGTGATAATGAACTATTAAACTGTTCTCTCATGCTGTCATTACTCTACATTAAGGTAGCATAGCATAGCAATTAATGGTAGCAACTCTATGGCTAGTTGCTTGTGTTTGCATCCCAAGTGAATAATGTTAGGGCAAGGAATTTCATCTCTTGGGGACTTGATTTCTTCCTGTCTTGGGTGGGGGTGGTTAACAGTACTGCCTATCCTGGAGGGCTACTCTATATATATGCAATGAGTTACAATTCATAAAATGCTTAAGTCTGTATCTGGCAGTTATTACATGCTATGCAATCACTTGATAAATAAATAAAATGGAATCTTGAACACTAAGCATACATATCCAGGTTACCCATGAATATTTTACTAACAGTCTTTCCCCCAGTATTCTGTCCCTAGCCTAGGCAATATAAAGTTGGCAATAAAGCAACACTGTTTTATAATTCTCATGACCAGTGGATTTGCTGAAGGTATTTCTGTGCTTATGGATACAAGTAAACTCATTGGTGTTCACCGTGCCATAGACAGGAAGAAACAACTGTCTGTTGAATTAATCAATCACACATGCACAAGAGCAGGTGCCTTATGAAGAGATAACACAGACAGGGGATACACAAGAAATATCCTGTCCCATTCTTTCTCCAGCTTGGGAGTAGTGCATCAGCAGCCTTTTCCTGACCTCTTTCTTCTTCATGAACTGATCACTGCTCTCCACACAGGTCCCTCAGCAGTTTTATGTTGAGAAGAAGCTATATGTGCACAATACAGCAAAAAAAAATTGCCAATTTTTTTGTCAAAAAAATTGTCAATTGTAAAAAAAAAACTGTCAATACTGTCAATTTTACAGGATCCAAAATCCTCCTGGAGACAAACCTCTGGCCATGTCTTTGAGAAATTTTCTAGACTAAGTTAACTGAAGAGGGAAGACCTGCCTTAAATGTGTGTCACAATTCTATAGTCTGACATCCTAGACCAGTGATTCTCAACCTGTGGATTGCCACCCCTTTGGCAAACCTCTATCTTCAGAAATATTTACTATAATAGCAGCAAAATTACAGTTATGAAGTAGCAACAAAAGCAATTTTATGGTTGGGGTCACCACAACATGAGGAACTGTATTAAGGAGCCACAGCATTAGGAAGTCTGAGAACCACTATCTTAGAGTGAATGAAAAAAAGAAAGCAAACAGAACCTTAGCATTCATTGCTCTCTGGGTCCTGACTGTGGACACCATGTGACCACCTGCCTCATGTTCCTGCTGCCACGCTTTTCCTCTCTTGCTGGACTGTACTCTCCAATTGCAAGCCAAAAAATAAGCCTGTCCTTCCTTACTTAAATTGCTTTTGTCAAGTATTTTCTTCTTCAAACAAATAAGAACGTACATTACTTTTTCAGTCTGTCCAGGACAATTCCCACGTCTGAGGATTCTTCGGCTGTGAGAAAACCGTGTCTAGGAGTCTGACCCTATGCAAGGATGGAACACTAAAATATGTTACTCATTCTATCATGTCATGCATTATCAATATGCTCAATTCCCATTAAAGAGCAAATGTTTAACAAATTCACTTTTGACAGTCCAATTTGCTTTTATTAGCAGTTCATGAACTAATCATCATCTTGCCAATGAAATGGAAAGGGACTCCAGAAAGCTCAGCCAAGGGCTGGCTTTATAGGCAGAGAGTAAAAAGTAGAAACAGAAGCAAATGGATGGATTATGCCAATGTTACTTTCTTTACAGAATTAAAGCAGAGAGGCCTCCCTTCTCAGGCCAGCCTAAACAGTCCTGATCCTTTTCAGACTGATTGCTGTGGATTTGTTTCTGTAAACTGCAGACCTAGCAGGAGTGACGCCATTTGGATTCACCCTGCTTGCTGGGATCTAGAACAGCTGCAACATCTAAAACAATGATATCCTATACATGTTATTGAATATCATTTTCATGCCATATATCCTACCTAGTAGGCATTTAGTACATTATATTTAACTAGAAGTAAATTAATTTGGACTACACAGTTGATACAGTCAACCTGACAATCCCTTTCAGTAATATGAATCTGGATATGGCACAGTAAACAACTAAAATGCCTCATCTTCCTGGTTCCTTTCTAGCTTGCTTTTCTAATACTGTGATAAAACACTAGCTAAAAGTAATTTTGGGGCAGAAAGGGTTTATTCAGCTTGGAGGTGACAGTCTATCACTGAAGGAAGCTGGAGCAGGAGTTCAAGCAGAGGCCATGAAGCAACACTGCTACTGGCTTGCTCCCTCTGGCTTGCTCAACCAGCTTCCTATATACCACAGGTCCACCTGTCCAGGGATGTCACTGCCCACAGTGGAACACACACACACACACACACACACACACACACACACACACACACACACACACACACATTAATCATCAATCAAGGAAATGTTTCACCAATGTGCCCCCAGGCCAATCTGATAGAGGCAGCTCTTCAACAGAGGTTCCCTCTTGCAGGTGACCAACACAATCCCCATTCTTAAAGATAGGCAACTTGAGTTCTCTTCTGGGAAATTGAGGGAGAAAAGCAATCCCCTATTTATTATTTCTTCATAGATGGACATTCGACTAATAATATGCAATCCATTTCTCACATATCTAATCATTTTTTTCTGCACCACAACTGAATGAATGACTGAAAGATTGTCTGTACAATGAGTTTTCAATCCTGTTTTCTTTCTCTTAGCTTCTTGACCTCACTTGTAGTTTGTAAGGGAAAGAGGGCTCTGTTTTAAACATGAGCAAAACAAATAACTATTGCCCAAACAGCTCTGATTTATACATTAGATTTGTCAACACCTTTTCTATAGTTTCCCTACTACACGGTTTTCTCAGTTCAGAAACACCTGGCTTCTCTCTTACCCTATATTCCTGGAACTTTAGCCATGGCTGTACAACTCATTTGATGGGGGAGGGTATGCTATGTGTCCATTCTAAATTGGACCATTACTTTGTTTTATAAGAGCACAATTATTCTTTTTCTAAGTTGGTAAGTGTGTATGAACAAATACAAACCAGTTTTTAATCATCCTTCTTCCGTAAAGACTGGAAGAGAGGGAACACTCACCTTTCCCATGTGCATTCAGATTACATGGGAAACATGATTTTTGACTGATTGCTGATGCAGCGTATCTTGTCCTGTCCCAGTGATGATTTCCTGCTAGAAATGTTTCCTTTTGCTTTTCTAGACTTTTGCTTGCCTCCTACTATTTCTACAATGTTCTAACACCCCTCTGAAACAACTGACTGTGAAGTAACAAAATACATCTAGCCAAACCTAATAAACACCTTTCAGCTCTTCCAAGGAGACATCTGTGAATGGCAGATGATGTATCAGAAACTGCTGGGAAAAGAGATATAAGTTTAGAAGCTAATTTCACATTCTTTTTTTCATTTTTAAAATAAATAGTTCCTGAAGATAATTTAAATACAAGTATATCCTGAAGATAATTTAATTACAAGTATGAGTTTATCAAATTAATATAAGCAATATTTAAATAACATCCCTTTAAGATGTTTTCTTTTTAAATCTTTAGTGACATATACCCACGTGTGTCTGAGTGTGGGCTTGTGTGTGTGAGTGCAGTGCCCTCAGAGAGTGTCAGATTCCCTGGGGTTGCAGGCACTTGTAAGTTGCCTGAAGTGGGTGCTGGGAACTTAGGATTGGTCTTCTACAAGAGCAGTGTGCCCTGCTACCATTGAACTATCTTTGCAGCCCCCAAAATAACACCCTTTAATAAAGGAATTCTAAAGAAGGAAAGGAACGCCTAGCAGAAACCAGCAGCCACAGAAAAACCACAGAGAGCAGCAAGAGGCTGTGATGAGAAAATGATTATAAAGCACAGGCTGACTCAACCTATAGGCAGAGGAAAGAGAAGAGCTGATTTTTCAGGTAACAATAGGTGAGCACAGACAGCACCCAGTTCACAGTAAGGAGTTCAAACCTCACTTTGTACTTAGGGGACAGAAATGAGACTTTGGAGCTGGGGTGAGCTGCTGAGGCCTGTACTTTGTGGACATCAATCTGATTAACAAGTTATTTCAGCATACTTAGGCACCACAATCAAACAAGTTACATGTATTTGTTCTAAGTAAATTCACTATCCTATAAAATTTCTCCTGTATTTTTGGACTTACTTTTAATATTTCTACTGTGCCAGGCATAGTGGCACACACCTTTAATCTCAACAATCTAGAAGCAGGGCAGACGAACCCTGTGAGTCTCAGACTGGCCTATTCTGCACAGTGAGTTCCAGGACAGCCAGAACTAAAAAAAAAAGTCTAACATTCTAGCATAAATTCCATCAGAAGAGTTCTCTAAAAAATATGCTTTCCTATGTGAAAAAAATCACTGGTACTGAAAAATATGTACTAAAATGCATGTTTCTTGACTTAAGTGTTTGTATAACATGATTTTCTATTGTATTTTCTTAGTGTTCATTTTGACGTTAGTACTATCCTAAAGTAACCCATAACTAAAACATGTACTCATTGACAAAGGAATAATATGCCAGTCAGTATAGCTTTTTTTCCCTTGGTTTTTCCCTACACCTGTTCTTTGTTTAACTCCTTCCATTACTCTTTGAACTAATCCACACAAGCTTCCTCCTCCTAGTATAAATAAAACTCCCCTTGCACATTCAGAAATACAAATTAAAATGGTTGCTTGTTTCTTAGGACAATCCCTTGGAGTTTCTGGATACCTGTGCTCTATCTGCCTCCTGACTCTCCATCCCCAGAGTATCCCATCACAGTCATCCTTAGGCTTGACAAGTTGCTGTCACTGATTCCCAGCTCCCGTGTCTTTTCCTTCTTGGTTTACAACTTTATTTTGTATCCTGGGAGTTCATGGCTAAGGGAACATCGTGGAAGATCTTGTTTTTGACGTTTTTATAGTTTTCAAAAATGCTTTAGGACTAGAACTGGTGGTAGATAAGTGCATACACATATATTTGAACTTGACAATATAAAATTCGGTGTGACTCTCCACAGCTTCCATTCTGAATGGTTATTCTAAATGTTTATAGAAGTTCACTGAGTTGTACAGTCTGTGGAGCTGGTTAATGTCACTGTGTGATGCGTTTTATTTACAGTATTTTATAATAAATTCTAAACGATTTTTTAAATTTTTAAAACATATTTCATTCTAATTACATTATTTGATAACTGAAGACCTGGCAGGTATGGTCCCATCATCTTGCGACTGAGAATGCAAACACACCATTCTGAACCAATCTTTTGTTGACAATTGATGATTTTCCTTTTCATGATCCCAAATCCCTCACCCAGGGAGCTTTCCTAGTTATATCCTTCTAATGGGGAGTATTGGCAGCCTTACCAAGTTTAGTAATTCTGGGGATCCCAGCTTTCATTCTCTGATAACAAATGAATATAAAGATGTTTTCATATTGTCTCATGTGCTTATGAACATAAATTCCATTCCTTGGGTCATTTGAAGTTGTAAGTGGGATGTGGTGTTTCCTTAGATGTCCTGCATATTTTCCAGCTACATGTTCTATTGGATGCTTTATCATTAAAACTGAGAATCCATGTTCCAATTGTTTATGGTCCCTTCATTAAGCAGCTATTGATTTTGAAGAAACATATCTGACCAAATTTTTGTTATGATGTTGTCTCAAAACTTTGTTTTTCCATCAACCACAAACGTATTGTTTCTCTTGAAATTACTTGTTACTCATCTCAAATAATTTCACAATTTTTAATGATCTCTGCATGATGGAAACAATGGGAGTTTTCTATAATTTCATATATTTTCCTATATTTAATTTATTTTTATTTCAAGTTTATCTCAAAGATAAACTGTGTGCTTCTGGTAATTTAAACTTCACTGGACTTGATAGAAAGACCAGTGTATGATTGATTGGTCTTGGTGATTATACCATGATTACTCAAAAAGAGCATGTATTCTTCAATTTTTGAATGCAGTTATCAAATAAAGAGGATTTAGATCAAGGTAACAGTTAAGTTTTGTTCTCAAAATGATATATGTTTGATTGATTTTCTTATCTAGTTCTCTCAATTGCTGAAAAAATGGTGTTAAATGTTTCAACTATGATTGTAAAAACTATTTCCCTCTGATTCTGAGTTACTGTCCCACGAATTTTGAAACTATTAAGACAGAAAAGGCATTTATGAATACATTGTTCCTAATGGACTGACCCTTTTAGTGTAAAATGATCATCTTTCTCCCCAGCTCTCTGGTTCCTTCCTGATGATCTGAATTTTGTTATAGTTTCAGTTCCCACAACCTGAAGCCTTCCCATTAGCATTTCTCAGGGGCCTGTCTTCTGGTAACACATTTGCTCTCCCTTATCTACAATTGCCTGTATGCTGCCTTTTTCATTTTTTCTGGATATAGATTTTTGAGTTCTTGAGTTGACAGATTTTTTTCCTGCTATTTCAGAATTCTAAATGTCTTACTGTGCTTCTTATTCTTCAATTTAGAATGTGTTCTTTGTTGCTTTCGTTATTTTTGCTTTTGCTACTGGTAATTTTATGTTGAGTCAAAATATGGTTTATTAGTGATTATACATATTATATACATAATAAATACATGTAATATGTATTAGTTACTTTTGCATTACTGCAACCAAAACGCATGGCAGAAACAACATGAAGTTGTAAAGGCTTATTTTGCTCATGGTTTCAGAGGGTCTCAGGACTAATTGCTTGACCCTGGCCCTAAACTATGGCAGTGGCTCATGGCAACAGGAAAATGTGGTAGAGAACATCTGTTCATATCACAGGAGACAAGAAGGCCCAGGAGGAGCCAAGGGTGAACTATGACCTTCTAAAGCTCAATCCTCATGACTAGTTTCTGCCGAGTAGGCCTTACCTCCCTACTTTCCCAGAATAGCACCACCAACTAGCTGGACAAGAAGCATTCAACACATGAGCCTGAGTCAGACATTTCATTAAAGATTAAAATACCTAACAAATCTATTACTCCAGAACTTCCTTCTTCCTTTTTCCACACAATGAATGGACACTTTCACTGATCCCATCCATGGTTAACATAATATTTGAGATCCATACATCACTGTATGTATTGTCACCTTGCACATTTCGATTGCTGAGTGACATCTGCTATATACATATGTTCATCCATTTGATGAGCATTTGTTTCGTCTCCTCTGGTTCATGACAGACACAATTTCTATGAAGATTTATGAATATACTTCCTAGTTCTTTTACATAGATATCCTGTAATGTAATGGCTGGGTTATAGAGTAGGCATATGTATAATTACTTAAGAAATTAACAAATTGCTTTCCAAGCAAATTTGACTATTTAATATTCCCTCTAAGGAGGGATCTTATGAACAAGGGAGGTCAGGTGCATGATGGGAAAAAAACCACAGAGACAGCAGACCTGAACTAGTGGGAGCTCATGCACTATGGACTGACAGCTGGGGAACCTGCATGGTACCAAACTAGGTACTCTGAATGTGGGTGACAGTTATGTGGCTTGATATGATTGGGGGTGGGTCCCTGGCAGTTGGACCAGAACCTATCTCAGGTGCATGAACTGGGTTTTTGGAACCAACTCTCTATTGCGGGATACCTTGCTCAACCTTGTTACAGGGGAGGGCTTTGCCTCAACTTGGTATGCCAGACTTCGTTGACTTCCCAAAGAAGGCCTTACCCCCTCTGAGGGTGAGATGGGGGCGGGGAGGAGGGTAGGTTGGGGGAGCAGGATAGGGGAGAGAGGGGAACTGGTTAGTATGTAAAATGAAAGGAATTTAAATAAAAAGAAAACTAAAAATTTAATATTCCTTCTAGAAGCATTTAAAATTTGCAGTAAATACAAATTCTCATGAACACTTAGTGGTGGTAAACATAAAAGTATATGAAACAATAATTCTTTGTGATTTTATTACCAGTTTAGTTTCACTTATCAAAAAGTTTCTTGCAACTTAAGTCTGTGATTTAGTAATGTGATGTGTACTTTTATAATCCTATTCTCTCACAGTGGATCATGAGCTCTGGCTATTGAGCTGTCTTTCTATAATGGCTCATCTGTAGAAACCAAAGCATAGTCAATCGTGTAACAGTGACATACTTTATACTGTTGTAATCCTTGCTATATATTTGGGTTATTTCTAGCATTTCACTTCTTTTCTATTGAGCTACAATGTACAAACTGTAAAATTTACTAAAATCAGTGTGAAATACAGCATTAAGTGCAAATGCTGTATATACATTCTCCAGAATACTTTCATCTTGCAACATTAAATCTCTATGCCAATTAAATATCCCAATGCCCACCCCCAGGCTCTCTACAAGCTGTCATGCTAGTTGCTGATAGATTTTTCTAGATGATGCCCAGGAGGTCATCTAGGCAATTTGTCCAACTGAAAATCACAGGGTATTTATCATGGACTTTTCTAAAGTGTCATAATTTTATTTTTTCATTTATGTGTATGATTCTCTTGAGCAAAATCTTCTAAGTGATGGATGGATATGTTTAGAAGCTCATTTTGAAGTACATCATAAAAACATGTTCCTAATTGACACATAATATTTATGTGTCTTTATGGGTTTCATTATGGTTTGATACTTTTATTAAATTCAGTAGTTATCAAATTTGGGTAATCAATGTTTCCATTTCATCCATCTCTCATTTCTTTGTGCTCAGAAACTTTGTATTTTGCTTTTCTAACTACTTGGAAATTTATCTACTGTGGTAGACTGTAGCATCCCACTGTGCCCTGGAACATTGGAGGAAACCTTTATTCTTTTTAATCCCGTATGTTCATTTGTTTCATAGCCATGTTAAAAAATGATCTTTTCTCAATTGAATGCCTTTTATATCTTTGTAGAAAATAAGTCATCCATATGCTGTATATATTTCTGAACTTTCTTGTCTGTTTCTCTGGTTTCATTGTCTTTATGCCAGGACCCACAGTCTATATTGTTGTTTTTACACAATTTTTAAATTTATGTAATGTTAGCTCTCCAACTTTGTTCTTTTTTTTCTTGTTTTTAATTTAGGTTGCTGTTTTGGGTACTTTCATTTACCACAAATTTTGTAACCATGTAATATGCAGGATCTTTATTTAAGGTTCTATTGCCTCACAAATGGATGCAGAAACACTTTGCACCTTAACAGCACTATGAACCTGCTATGAACCCAGTGTATCTTTTCATGGAAAACACAAGTACTCAAAACTGTATATTTTCTTAATGGTAAAACCCACTCCGTGTGGTGCTATCTTTGCATTACTTGTAGGGTAAAAACAATTTTAAATCTGGGGAGGAGTCTTTTCTTCCATGTTTCCCTAGAATTTGCTTATTTTTATTCATTTTATACTATCTCTGGAAAACTGTCTTCTATGAATGATTTAAATTTTATAGGTAGAGTCAAGAGGCTATATGATCTGGTAGTAAATTATGAGAGCCCCACACTGAAAGCAATACCTCAAGAAACTTCAAGAAACTTATTTCTAAACTTTTCCAATATTCTCAGCCACCTCTACTTCCATTATATTTTACTTAGAATTCTCTTTTCTACAAGAAGTTATTATTACACATCTCTGGTATATTTAATCAGCCTTTCTTTTGTAAGTGAATGCTTTAACAGGAAGATTGCAAGATCTGCATGAATGGTTATAGTCATTCAACAGTGCAAATCTCTTGGGTGCAACCATGCTAAGATATTTCTGGACATTTTGATAGGATGCTGTCAGATGTGCACACATCTGGCTCTTTTGGGCCTGATAAATATGCGGTCAGGTATCTCCTTTTTCACCTTGAAATACACCATCTAACATGGTTGTAAATATACAAAATAGGTCTTCAAGAAAGTTGTTCTTTCATTGTATGTCTTTTTTTGTTGTTTTTGTTTTGTTTTCTTCAGATTTTTTATTTGAATTAGAAACACGATCGTTTTACATGTCAATCCCAGTTCCCTCTCCCTCACCTCCTCCCCTAACACCTTCTCCCCAACTAAAACCCTACCTATCACATATCCTTTCAGCTCCTACTGGAGGGTGAGGCCTTCCATAGGGTGTCATCAGAGTCTATCATATCCTTTGGGATAGGTCCTAGGCCCACCCTGTGTGTCTTGGCTCAGGGAGTATCCCTCTGGGTGGAATGAGCTCCCAAAGTCCACATCTATGCTAGGGATAAGTACTGAACTACTACAGGAGGTCCTGTTGATTTCTGAGGTTTCCTCACTGAAACCCATGTTCCTGGGGTCTGGATCATCCCCATGCTGGTATCATAGCTATCAGTCTGGGGACCAAGAGCTCCCCAATGTTCAGGTCAGCTGTTTCTGTGGGTTTCAACAGCCTGGTCTGGACACCTTTACTCATCACTTGTTCTTCTCTGCATCTGGATTCCAGTTCAGTTCAGTGATTAGTTATGGGTGTCTGCTTCTACTTCCACCAGCTGCTGGATGAGGGCTATCGGGTGGCATATAAGTCAGTCATCAATCTCATAATCAGGGGAGAGCATTTAAGGTAGCCTCTCCTCTGTTGCTTAGATTGTTCACTGGTGTCATCACTCTCCAGACATTTACCTAGTGCCTGATTTCTCTGTAAACCTAAAATATCTCCCTCTATTATGGTATTTCCGTTCATGTTTTCTTCATCATTTGTCTTACATAGAAGTTTTTTGTATGCTCCTGTGATTTGTTCATCAGTAAACATTTGTCTATTGAGGGACTTAGATAATTCTTTTTAAATATGAACACAGAAAATAATGAAGCAGAAATCCTTGAGGCCCTTTGACTTTTTTCTAAGTGTTGCTTGATGATGACATACTAAACACTTCTCTTTTTGCTGGGATGTACTTTTATCTTCAGCTAGCAGCTTTTTTCTCACATGGATTCTACATACTTACATCAAGCTATATCTGTTTTGTCAAAAAGATCTAGTCATCACTCCCTTGACTTTCCAAGGAATGTCCCTTCTTCTCCCAATCCCCCCTTTCTTTCTGTGTTTAGCTACATAACTTCTACTGCCCCTCAGGACCCAGCAGTGACCTCTTTTGTGAATGTCTCTGTTTTTCTAGAGGGACTCCTTTGATCTCATCCTTCTGGACTAATCTAATAACAGTGCATTTTCCTCTAAAATACTTATTGTTTTCCCTTTTAATAACGTATTTTTAGAATTCTCTCACTCGTTCTTGAATCAGATAAAAGCAGCGGCACTCACATATTTCATCAAATTGTCTTATTGAATGCAGCATCTCTGCTTAAACAGAAAAAAGAACTGAAACAATAATATCCAACACTGTATATACAAAAGAGTCAAAGTGCTCAACTAAAACATTACATTCTTATCATGGAATAGTACTTGGTTGAGTGTGTGTGTGTGTGTGTGTGTGTGTGTGTGTGTGTGTGTGTGTGTGTGTGTGTGTTTGCCCTCAACATCTTGAGAAAGTGCTGACTGCAGCATTTTATTTTCAGGAATTCAAAATCTTGATATGTATAAAATCTCATTCTGTAAACCCAAACACATTTTTATAGGTAGCACAGAGTCAGAATCACCTGTCATTTGTACTAAAATAGTTTCTGTTGTGAAATTTTGCATGAGATAGTTGTTTCTATAATGTATTTGCAAATATGTCCTGGCATTTTAAACAGTACATTCATATGTGCAGACATCACCTGAGCAAATGTGTCTAACATCTTGCTAACTATTATAGATTTTGCTTAATTATGAAGACAGAATTACTATTTATTTAGATGTTCATGTTTTAATTATAAGTGACATACTTTCAGTCTGTTGTATAGAACAAGCCCAAATCGTTTTCTAGATCTTTGTGTTACTAAACTATTTGAAAGAGAGTCTAGCAGCTGCTGTGTGAGTCTGCTGAAGTATTAGAAAAGAAAAAAGTTCCCCAAATAAATTTAGTTCAGTGTTCTGGAGTTCTGGAAAATTCTTCAGGGAATATTAATGCAGGGGAAGCAAATCTTAGCCGTGAGAAATTTGACACCACAAAGATTCAGTATTACAAATATCATATGGCTACAGTTCTCAATAACTTCATAGAGGCAGTAAGTGTATGAAAGTGAAATTATAAAGGATTGTCTTCATTTCAGTGACTCTAGTGGAAGTTTCATGATGCATAGATGAAATACATCTCTAAAATTGAGCCTGACACCTATTTTTTGTGAGGATTCTTATGAATTTCTTCACCCTGAAAGTAAAGTAAATGATAGTTTGACTGTGACTGTTTGCTTAAACCATAAGGATTGCACAGAATCATGGAAACAAAAGGAATAGCATAATTGTACTGGTTATTTTTCCTGTTGATGTAACAAAATACCTAACAGAAGCAACTTAGGGGATGAAAGACACACTTAGGCTGCAGTTTCAGTGGGCAGGGGCAGTATGGCAGCAGGGGCAACTCCAGCCTCCATAGCAGGACTATGAGACTACTTGTTCACATGGCTAGTATCAAGAGACAAAGAACACAGGCTGAAACCAAAAGAAGATATAATTTTCAGTGGTCCACCTCCCCATTCCCAGTGATCTATATCCTCCACCTAGTCTCCACCACCTCCCAAAGTAGTGCCCCCAGATCAGCAGCAGATGTTCAAACACAATAAATGGCTATTTAGAGGGCCAAAGATAGCACCAGATAAGTTCTGGCTCTACCCTATAACATTTTAGCTCCCTACATCCACAGAAGTTCTCATCAGGAATCAAACCACCCAGAATCCTCAATATAAGTATGGTCTCCTCTTGGGGAACTTTGATTTACAGATCCCTTTGTTGGACAAGCATCATACCTTTTGAATGCTGAGGTCAAAGTCAGTCTTTTATCAAGTATTTCTAGGAATCCCATTGCTAGGATCTGAAGTAGATGATGAGTAGACAAGAAGGCAGGAAATAAATAGTTGGTAAATCCGCTAAGGAAAAAAAATCCCTGGATCATATGAAAATCCATTAGCCAATCAAGTTCCAGGTCTGCTATTGTATTTCCTTTTCATGTTCTGTATCTAACACAATATTTACATACAACATATAATAGGAATGCCCATCTCTAAAGTAAAAACAACCAAGCAAGCATCCTAACCAACAAAATATCCTCTGCATGTATCAACTTATTTCTTAGCCAGTCTGGACATATGACTTTTTATTGTGTCTACAAGAGTGTCTTTACATTTGAAGGCTTGGTTCAAGAAAGGTTGGAGGTTTGGGTAGGCAAAAAGACATAACAAAATGATTAATTTGGGAACATAAAATATCATTCTTGTCTGTAGCTGTACTAAAACTAAGATTGGCACTTTCTTTTTAATTTAGGAATATACCAGAGAAAATTTCAAATATCTTAGGCAGATATAAAGCAACCAGGTTTAAAAAATTAGGACATACAACAAGTTGAAGTGAGAAATATTATTATAGAGTGCTTTAAATTTAGTTACTTTAGAGGCCCAATTATCATTATAGTTGAAGATGATAATAGTCCAGAATTTGTGACGTGTACAAGGATGTATTCTCAAAAGCTGATACAATTCTGAGGTGAGAAATAGGAATCCAAGAGTGCTTTTCCTAAAGTGTTCCAGCACAGGAAGTGTTTAGAAATTCTCTATGGAGTTCCCTTCCCCTCAGCATGAAGGGGATCTTTGATGTGATGTCTTTTTTTCAGTTGATAAAATCACCTGGTTTCAGCTTTTATTTATACATCTCCCCCTTCATTGTAAAAATTTCTGTAACCACTTCTGAAGTTTTACTCATCTTTTTAACAAGTCTCTTATAATAACATATGTCTTTCTTTAATAGATGTGGCTCATATACTTTTCATTTCATTTTAGAATCTAATGGGTGTTTTTCAAAGTGTCTGATTTTAAGTTTAGAACTAATGTGGGTGTTTTAGGCTAAGGAAGCTGAAAGCCTTGGTCAATTCTGATCATTTGTGCCATTGATCTGTTAGATCATAGACACAGTGGACACTATTCATAGTGTCTCAAATCTTAGTAGGAATGACCTGAACAGAAGAAATTCTTTGCAATGGATTCTCCCTATTGTTACAGTAGTGGGCATCTGGCAAGGGAAGGTTTTACCCCAGTGGGAAAACATATATAAACATCAGATAAATAAAATATAGTCATTAATAATCAAATGATCTATTGAGAAAAGGAACGATGCAATAAGTCCTTGGGGGTTTTTAGTTATTTTTTTTGTATAAATGTTACTAAAACCAGAGCAATTGCTATAAATAGACAATCGGGCATTGGTTTTACTTCACAGCAGTGGATTTGTACCTTAGGAAATTTAACTAACTACCTTTCATTGTATGAACTCAACTACATTTCTGTCATATTTCTTCTTTAAGCTTTGATTCTCATAACTTTTTTACAATGTACTTTAACATTCCTTAGCAAGAATACATTTTATATGTATAACCTTTACATCTTCTTTTTGTTTGAGAATATGTCTGTCTTTTCATTTTCTATGTAGTTAAGCTCCAAAGATGAATTGTTGTCCCAAACAAATTATAAAAGAAAAATATAATTAGGGTATAATTAAACACAGAGGGACAATTGTAAACATCACGATGCCTTTGTACATCTCTAAGTAGGTGAAGCAGGATTTTTAGTGGCCCTTTTTTCTTAGTTCCAGACATTTAGAGCTGTATTACACCTAAGCTTGGTCAAAATCAAAACTTTAAAGACCCTAGTTACAAAGAAGTCAGTAATAGTCAATAAGTATAGTAACATTAAGATCAGCTGAAGTGACAAATGATAACATTTAAACATTGTGTCTTTCTGCAGTTAGAAACAAGAACAGTAGCAGGGAAGAAGCCTGAACACTAGCAAATTAACACAATAAGGATAAACTGAATGTCTTAAACTGAATGTCTGGTCTGGATACTGACCAGAGGGAGTGATACAATATCCAGAAAGAACACATAATCACTCGAGGAGATGATGTTGTGCTGTTTGATACAAAGGGCCTGTGATGGTACCTGGCACTGGGCCATGTAATTGTTGTGGTGAAAGTGAACTCTCCATAGGGGCTCACATTAAGTGTCAAGAACTGTTGAGCCAAAAACCATACCTATTATCTTAAAAGAAAAAAGAAATAGTTTATTCTGGAGGCAAAAATGTATGACCATGGCCCAGGAACACATTATTTACTGAAATTAGAAACATTTTAAATCATTGGTCTGAAGGTGGGGTATTAATGAGTCTACTAGACCCAAGATAAATGATAAATGGGTGTTTTATTGGGGAACAACTTACACAGATAATAGTAAAGAACCATGGAATTCCTGCTCCAGAAAATGCAGTCTCTGCCCTTCCAATTTGATCCAAGACCTGAGAGAGAGAGCATGCCCTGCACATGTCTACCTTCAGGTCATGTCCACACCTGAAGCCATGCCCAAAATGATGTGGTCACTAACATATATTCACTATCAAGAGGAGATGTACTACATTGGTCTGTTGCCCCAAAGCAAGGAGATCACTGCTATAATCCTCAGATACCATCTGGTGACATTATTTGTTTTGAGTTGATGAACCATTAAGAGGATAATGATGAAGGATTTTCCCTAAAAGGCCTGTGGAAATCTTAGAATTGACTACTCTCAAATTCTAGAGTTAAGGTCAGAGTCCTCAAAGAGTCTGGGATTCCTTGACAGATGGAATTATATTGTTAAGGGCAACAATTGCCACATAAGAATTCCCAAGAGAAGGGTTATATAATTAAGGCTGCCATTTTGTATTTCCTTGACTGTGACAGTGTATTGAAAAGGCCAAAGAGAGAAATCAGATGGTGGCTTTTTTAATGTCCTGGGTTTTTTTTCTTTTCTTTTCTTCCCATGAACCTGGAGAAGAGGAGAGCCACATATATTAGATTAGATGGTGAGGAATTATGGCCCACCTCACTGCCCACAAACAGTGATCAATTAATTCTAAGAGGTAGAAGGGCATGAAGACAAAAGGAAAGTCAGAATGGAGATGAATAATGTCTCTAAGTAGATCAAGAGATGCCAAGAGAGTAGATTAGTTTTAAGATTTGCTAGTTTAATATGTATGCATGTCTCACCTACATGCTATACCACTTGCATGTTTGCTGCCTGTGGAGGCCAAAGAGGATGTCAGATACCCTGGAACTGCAGTTACAAATGGTTGTGAGTCACCATGTGGTGCTGGGACCAAACCTCGTCCTCTGTAAGAGAACCAATTATTCTTAGCTGCTGAGTCATCTCTCTAGTCCCTCTAAATAGTGTAATTCAATCACTAGCCCTTCCCATCTTGGTATCAGACAGACACAGCTTGTGTGGGAAGTGTGATAGGATAAGGGTATGGCTGGGAGGGTGAGCAGGATTGGAGTGAAAATGCTGAGTCACTTACAATGCTTACAACTCCCTCCAGAACCCAATGTGCACAGCCTATGCATCATGCCTTCTGGGAGCAGAGGATCTGTGCCAAGATGACAGCCTAAAACTTGCTATTTCTTTGAATCTGAAAAAGTACACTTTAAATTTGGGTCTAAAATTTAACTTAGAATCTGGCCTAAAGGACAACATGAATACTACCTAATTAAAAAAAAATAAAGAGTAATGTGACCCAAATGTAGTCAACCTATTTTTCATAAAATTTCAAAAGCAATCTAATGGGGAAATATAGTTTTTCCAATAATGGTTGTTTGTACAATTCCATATTCATATACAAGTAAATGAAATTAACAGACCCTGTCACAGACTTTATACTTACCATAAAATGATGGGGAATGTACTGTGTATGTTTATCTTATTGATTGTTAAATAAAATACTGTTTGGCCAATGAGACAGCAAGTAGACAGGACTAGGAGTCAAAGAGGATTCTGGGAAATGTAGTAGAGAAGTGCTGATCCAGGCAGGAAGTGACATAGCAAGGAGACTCATATTTAAGCGGAGGGTAAAAAGGGGGCCCTTCCTGGGATTTTAGTATTGCCACAAGAAAGAAGTAATAAATGCTTGTAGTAATTATTCAGCTAAATATCATGTATTAATTACTATGTAATATATGTGTGCATTAAAACACTACATTGTGCTAAAAGTCTCATATTATCTGGGCCTGATGGCACAAGTCTGTGATTCAAGCTACTTGGGTGAGAGATGTAGGAAGATTTCAAGATCAAGGCCCATCTTAGCTACAGAGAGATTTCACGTCCAGACTTGGAAACTCAATGAAACTATGCCCCCCCCCAAAAAAAAAGACTTAAGTCAGGGAATCTGTGACAAAACTCTTGCCTAGCACAAAATCCATGGGTTTATTACCCTGTATTATAAAGTGAAAAAGTAGTCAAAATTTTTGTTTACTTTCTATATGCTAATTAAAACTTTAAAATAAAGACTTGGAACTAGGCTGGTGGTGGGGGGGGACAGGAAGGGACACAATACCTTTAATCCCAGCACTTGGACAGCAGACGCAGGCAGATTTCTATGAGTCTGAGGCCAGCCTGGTCTACAGAACTAGTTCCGGGACAGGTAGGGTTGGTACACAGAGACACCCTATCTTGAAAAAACATAGCAATAGAAGTAATAATAATAAAGACTTGGACAAACCTTAACTAAATACATATCACTAACTGAAAGAAGGCAGTCCACTAACTTTGGAGAAGTGAACCTCACAAAGGCAGCAAACAAATCAAGGTTGAGGTGGCTAGAAGAAGGTTGAGGGGAGAAAGCAGGAGATGCACTTATGAATTAAAATTATTTCATATAACACAGAACAATGGTCACATAATTCTATGCATTTGTCAAAATCCACAAACTGCCTACACTTAAAGAATCATCCTTAATGTACACATTTCTAATTTCCTTTTTATTGTATTAATTTATTTTTACATTCCAATCCCAGTTCTCCCTCCCTCCTCTCCTCCTGCTCTCCCCACTAGTCCCTCCTTCCATCTGCTCCACGGAGAGGGTAAGGCCTCCCCTAGGAAGTCTACTAAGTCTGTCCCATCATCTAGTTGAGGCAGGACCTAGGCACCATTCTGCCTCCACACCCCTGTGTTTAGGCTGGGCAAAGTATCTCTCCATATAGAATGGACTCCACTAAGTCAGTTTGTGCATTAGATTTAGATCTTAGACTCACTGCCAGTGGCCTGATATATTGTTCCAATCACACTATTGTCACCTATATTAAGGAGTCTAGTTCAGTCTTATGCAGGTTTTTGTTGAAACATTAATAATCCTATAGGTCCAGGGATCTCAAGCTGGAATAAAGGATATATGACAAAATAATTGAACTGCATGACAAAGGTAACACACTACTTTCTTTAAAAGGTTAGGGAGAGGTGTTGACCATGTCATTTTGGAGGAATGAATACAGTCCATAAGAACAAAGGCAAAAAAATGTAAAAGGGCTGCATTTAGATGTTTTCACACACACACACACACACACACACACACACACACACACACACACACCAGAGGTTATCAAGTATGTGACTATGTTTACTTACTTGAAGAGATATATTATAGAAAAAAACAATTAAACAAATGAACCAATGCTCGACAGCACTCCTTGTGGGGAAACCAATATACCACCACATGTTAATGACAAAAATAGAAATATAAAACGTCAAAGAACAGGGGAATGAGAGCAACTAGCATACAGTATAGAGGGAAATGCAAACTGAGAGAACTATGCTAAAAGAATGGCCATTTTAGATACACAGAAACATGTCCTTACAAGTGTATGCTAGGTAAATTAAACACTGTATTCACACAAAACCTAGATGTAAATATGTGTAGCAGTTTTAATAAAATCACCCAAACTAGAAACAGCTTAAATACCTTTCAGTGAGTGACAAAATAAACAAACTGGCCCATCCCTACAGTAGGTTACTAAACAGAAACCAACATAGTGGGACTCTTTTATTGGACTTATTTTTAATTAGTATAAATTTAACTTTCAATGTTATATGCCTTCATACTTTTGATATCTTTAAGACATGTTTGGAACAACTTGAATATTTCAATACTCCTTTCCAACTGCAAATCTTATGAAGTCTAAGTATAGATCAAGCATGTCTAACAAAATATGATTTTAAGATTGAGATGTGCTCTTAATACAAAAAATTACCTACTGGATTTTGAAGATTCAGCCAGATGTAAAACATCTCCATCACTTTTATATGGATTACTCTTTGAAATGATAATAGTATTGATTCTTTGGTCAGTTAAAATATTTTAATTTTAAAAGACATGCAAAACATCCTGGTACCAGGTAACATGTGAGGACTAAAAGAGGAATGAAACAAAAGAGAGGTGCAGAATGCCAGAGAACAGGAGGCAGGACAGGAACAAAGTGCAGTGGCTCCTACTAACCCAACTCCTCTTGGAGTGGGTGCTAAGCTGATGAATATGGGCTCTGAGGTTTCAAGCACCAAGAATTAAAATCATTTCTCTTCTTAGCAAACCAGTCTATGGAGATCTGTGAGAGTAATGTCTCTTGAAAACTAACTAGAGGGAAGAATCCAAAAGTTGTTTTATGCTCCTTCAATAACTGCTTCCTTCCAGAGAAGTTGGATTCCTTAGGAGAGGACCTAGGGGTAAAAGCAATTCTTAAAGCAGTGTTTTTCTCTTGTATTTGTGGGCCAGTTGGCCAAGTCAAGAAAAAAAATAGAATTTAGATTAATGAAATGAAAGACACTATCACTTTTGTGTTATATTCTGTGAAGCTATCCATTTATTCCCTTCCCTACTAAATAGAATCATTTGTGCTATTCAAAGGATAAACAGGCAAACCTGAAGACAATTCTGTATACATCAGAATGGTATTGGACAGCTCATTCATTATGGACATTCTTCAAAGACATATCAAACTAAGTAGATTGCATGTTTTATTGACTCCTAAAACAGGAAAAATGATGGGTTTTCTGGGTAGTTTTATTTATTTAAAAAATTATTTTTGTTTTACATACCAATCCCAGCTCCCCCTCCCTCCCCTTCTCCTGCCTCCTACCTTCCCCCCTTCCAACCACAATAAAATCCTTAGAGGGGGAAAGGTCTTCCTTGCGGAGTCAACAAAGTCTGGCATACCAAGCTGAGGCAGGACCCACTGCATCAAGGCTGACAATGGCATCTCATCATAGGAAATGGGCTCCAAAAAGACAGTTCATGCACCAGGGATAGATCCTGGTGCCACTATCACCTCCCCCAACAGAACAAGCCAAGTAACTGTCACCCACATTCAGAGGGCCTAGTTCTGTCCCATGCAGCTTCCCCAGCTGTCAATTCATAGTCTGTAAACTCCCACTAGCTCAGGCCAGCTGTCTCTGGTTTTCCCTGTCATGTGCTTGACCCCCCTCCACACACACACACACACACACACACACACACACACACACACACACACACACTTGCTCATATGATCCATCATCTTCCCTTTCTTCAACTGAACTCCAGGAGCTCAGCCCAGTGCATGACTGTGGGTCACTGTAGGCTTCCATCCGTTACTGGATGTAGGTTCTATAATGACAGTTAGGGTAATCACTAATATGATTAAAGGGGAATGCCTGTTCAGACACCCTCTCCACTATTTCTAGGAGTCTTAGCTGGGGTCATATTTGTGGATTCCTGAGAATTTCTCTGGTACCAGTTTTCTCTCCAAGCCCATAATGCCTTCTTCTATCAAGATATCTCTTTCATTTCTCTCCCCCTACCTCCCTCCCCCAACTCTGTCTTCTTGATCCCTCATGTTCCGGTCCCGCATCCCCTCTCTTCTACCTACCTCCCAGTTTACCCAGTAGATCTTAATTATTTTCCCTCCATGTGTGTCCCTCTTAGGGCTTCCCTCTTTACCTGGCTTCTCTGGGGTTGCAGATTATAGCTTGGTTATTCTTTGCTTTACATCTAATATCCAATTATGAGTGAGTACACACCATGCATCCTGTTTGGTTTTCTGGGTCTGGGTTACCTCACTCAAGATGTTTTTTCTGGTTACATCCATTTGCTTGCATATTTCAAGATGTCATTATTTTTTTCAGCTGAACAATACTCCGTTGTGTAAATGTACCACATTTTCTTTATCTATCCTTCTGTTCTAGCCAGGTTTTGGTTATTACGAATAATGCTGCTATTAACATAGCTGAGCAAATGTCCTTGTGGCATGATTGTACATCCTTCTGGGTAGTTTTCTTAAGTCAGTGGTGAAGTATCTTCTTTCCCTTTTCCTGTTCTTACTGTTATTGTTGGTGCTGCTGTTACTTGGTGAGCTGCTTTGTCTTTTATGTTGGAATTAGAGTCTTAGTCTATAGCCCAGGTTTTCCTAAAACATGGAATCTCTGTCTCCACCTCTGGGGCACTTGGATTACAAGCATGAAGCATCACATATGCTTTTCCAGTTTCTGATAGAAGACAGAATGGATAGTCCTAGTAAAACAAGGGTGAAGAAAGACCAAGTCCTCCATTTAGTATTCATTAGCTTTCCTTTATCTGTGACTAGATAATGTCCTTCCCTTTCTCTCCTCTTCACTGTCATAGAGCAGAGTAGCATCTACTCCACTTTACCAACTAAACCAAGTGGTTGTGGTTAGTATTCCTAAAAATTACCCTGTTTGCTTTTATCAAATTATTTCCCCAAAAAAATCCTCCCTCACTTTCATCTGAAATTCACAATTCAACCTTGGTTCAAATGGCACCTCCACAGTCACCCAACAACCTCTCCTTCAGGAGATATTGTGTATACTATTGTCTTGGTTGAGGTTTCTACTGATGAGATGAAATGCCATGACCAAATGCAAGTTGGGGAGGAAAAGGGTTTATTTGGCTTGTACTTTACAATAGTGAAGTGCTGCTCATCACTGAAGGAAGTCAAGGAAGAAACTCAAACAGGGCAGGATCTGAGAGGCAGGACTTGATTTGGAGGTCATGGAGGAGTATTGCTTATTGGCTTGCTCAGCCTGCTTGTTTATAGAACCCAAGACCACCAGCTCAGGAATGGTATCATCCCGCATAGGTTGTACCCTTCATCATTTATCACTAATCGAGAAAAGGCCCCACCACTGGACTTTGTGGCCCTTAATTGAAGCCCCTTCCTCAACTGAGGCCCCTTCCTTTCTGATAACACTAGCTTGTATCAACTTGACATATAAAGCCTGTATAAGTGTATGTGTATTATGTATTATATATGCAGTATTATATATTGCATATACAGTATTACATATGCTATATATATATATATATATATATATATATATATATACGTGTGTGTGTGTGTGTGTGTGTGTGTGTGTGTGTGTGTGTGATGTATGATATGCAGAGGGTGTCTGCACACCAGCCAGCCTCTGTTCTCATTAGCTAGCTATATGTTCCTATTAATTAGAATTCATGTCATATAAAATGCAACTTTAAGTTTTCACCAATGCCACTTGTTATAAACTCAGCATATGCATTGAGCTTCCACTTTGGACACTGTATATAACATAGTATGTAAAAATCAATATAGCAAAAGCACTTACACAGCATATATGCTTATGTCTTTGACCAAGATTTTATTCTAATAATGTGTCTTAGAAGATCACACACACACACACACACACACACACACACACACACACACACACACACACACAGTGTGTGTTGTGTGTCTGTTGCTGTATTTCAAGCACTTGATTTCATGTAATATAATGCACAGAGGTTAACAGATAGAATACCAAAGGGTCATATTTAAAAATCACATGGTAAGATATTATGAGGATTCATTGATTTGATTAACTTGAAGAAATCTCTGATCTGAAAATCTCAGGAGAATCTTGACTAAAACATCTCCCTCATTTGCTAGGTTCCATCTTTCATGTCATCAGTGGTTTATTTAGTAACAGATTTGAGAGACAGATTTTTCAGTGAGCCTTCCTATTTTTATAGATGGAAAAATGAGCCAGTAGACAATTTAATTTGCTCAGGCACATATCAGCTGAATGAATATAGACAAGTAGCGGCCACAGCAGCAGGGGAAATATATTTAAACTGTAACTTGTTATTTTGTAGAGCAAAGGTCTGGCTTACAGTGCTGAAGATGGGGGCAAGTATGGTTAATCAAAACAGTCAGGAAGCAGAATGGATTCTTGAACAAGAAGTAGGCATAGAAAAGTTATCTAATTCTGAGGTAGAAGCATCCTTACATTTAAAGTATGCTTTCTGATGGCATATGACTTCTGGCTAATACAAGATAATGCAGATTTATTTCACTGTTATTTTTTTCATTCAGATGAGTACAGTAATAATGTAGTGGGAAGCTAAACTGCGATACTGGCTTGTGACCCAAGAACTAAAGGAAAGACACAGTTGCATTTGATTCTTTTACCCTCAACAAAAGAAATTCACTTAGAGCCCATGTTTTCTGATAGACAATGTAGCAATGGTCCAGATAGCTTGTATAGTGTTGTTTCTTCCTGAACTAAGGATAATTCTCCCCAACAAAAATAGGCATAGCCATCTCTGGTGGCAAGCAGATTCCACCAGCAATGTTGTTAATATAAATTGGGGAAATCTCTGCTTTGTTGACAGGTGTGAGATCCTTCATTTTCATTGACAAATATAGCCTGGTAAAATGTCACCGTTGAGAAAACCCCACCTTTTGTTGTCTTGTTGCTCTAGGTAGAACTTCTAGTACTATATTGAATAGATAAGGAGAGAGTGGATTGCCTTATCTTGTTCTTGATTTTAGTGGGACTGTTTGAGTTTCTCTCCATTTAGTTTGATGTTGGCTGTTGGCTTGCTGTATATTGCCTTTATTATGTCTAGATTTGTTCCTTGTATCCCTGATATTTCTATGACCTTATCATTAAAAGGTGTTAGATTTGTCAAAGGCTTTTTCAGCATCTAATGAAATGATCATGTGATTTTTTTTTCTTTCAGTTTGCTTATATGGAGGAATATATTGACAGATTTCCATATGTTCCACCAACCCTGCATCTCTGGGATGAAGTCTACTTCATCATGGTGGATGATTTTTTGATATGTTCTTGGATTCTGTTTGCCAGTATTTTATTGAGTATTTTTGCATCAGCGTTCATAAGAGAGATTGGTTTGTAGTTCTCTTTCTCTGTTGCATCTTAATGTGTATCAAGGTAAGTTTGGTAATGTTTCTTCCATTTCTATTGTGTAGAACAATTTGAGAAATATAGGTATTAGCTCTTCTTTGAAGTTCTGGTAGAATTCTGCACTGAAATCATCCAGTCCTGGGATTTTATTTTTGTTGGGAGACTTTTGATACTGGTTCTATTTCCTTTTCCTTATAGATTATAAGTCTATTTAATTTTTTTTACCTAGTCTTGATTTAATTTTGGTAGGTGGTACATATCCAGCAAATTGTTCATTTCTTTTAGATTTTTGGAAAGGAAGAGTCAAACTATCACTATTTGCAGATAAAATATGATAGTATACATAAGTGACCCCAAAAACTCTACCCAGGAATTCTTACAGCTGATAAACACCTTTAGTAATGTGGCAGGATAATAGATTAACTCAAAAAAATCAATAGACCTCTTATACACAAATGATACAGGGGCTGAGAAAGAAATCAGAGAAACATTACCCTTTACAATAGCCACAAATATAAAATATCTAGGGGTAACACTAACCAAACTAGTGAAACACATGTACAACAAGAACTTTAAGTCTTAAAGAAAGAAATTGAAGAAGACATTAAAAATGGAAAGATCTCACATGATCTTGGATAGGTAGGATCAATATAATTAAAATGGCAATCCTACCAAAAGCAATCAGCAGATCCAATGCAAACCCCACCAAAATCCCAGCACAATTCAACACAGATCTTGATATGTGTTCATATGGAAAAACACAAAACCCAGATTAGCTAAAACAATCTTGTACAATAAAGTAGCTTCTAGAGGCATCACCCTCACTTCAATCTCTACTATTGAGTTGTAGTGATAAAAAACAGCTTGGTATTTGTATAAAAACTGACAGGTAGACCAATAGAATTGAATCAAAGACCTTGATATCAATTCACATATCTATAAACACCTGTTTTTTTTGTCAAAGAAGGCAAAATTGTACAATGAAAAAAGAAAACTTCTTTAACAAATGGTGCTGACATAACTGGATGTTAACAAGCAAAAGGATCAAAATAGATCCATATCTATTGGAATGCACAAAACTCAAATCCAAATGGATCAAAGACCTCAACATAAATCCAGCTACATTGAATTTGATAGAATAGAAAGTGGGAAGTAGTCCTGAAGGCACTGGCACAGGAGACCACTTCCTAAATATAACATCAGTAGTACAGTCAGTGAAAGCAATAATCAATAATGGGACCTCCTGAAACTGAAAAGCTTAGATAAGGCAAAGGACAATGTCAATAAGACAAAATGCCAGCCTACAGAATGGGAAAAGATCTTCCAACCCCACATCCCACATATTTGGGCTGATCTCCAAAATTTATAAAGAACTCAAGAAACTAGACATCAAAATACAAAATAACCCAACTGAAAAATAGGGTACAGAGCTAAACAGAGAATTCTCAACAGAAGAATCTCTAAGGCCAAAAGACATTTAAGGAAGTGTTCAACATCGTTAATCATCAGGGAAATACAAATCAAAAACACCTCTGAGATACCATCTTACACCTTTCAGAATGGGTAAAATAAAAAATCCTGAGGACATCTTATGTTAGAGAGGATGTGGAGTCATGGGAATACTCCTCCACTGCTGGTGAGAGCACAACTGTGTACAGCCAACTTGGAAATCAGTATGGTGGTTTCTAAGAAAATTAGTAATCAATCTACCTCAAGACCCAGCAATACCACTCTTGAGCATTTACCCAAAGGATACTTAATCATACCACAAGGATATTGGCTCAACAATGTTCACAGCAGCATTATTCATAATAGCCAGAACCTGGAAACAACCTAGTTGCCCCTCAACTGAAGAATGGATAAGGAAAATGTGGTACATTTACACAATGGAGTACTATGCAGTTGTAACAAAAAGAAAAAAAAAAAGAAGATGATCTCATGAAATTTTCAGGCAAATGGAACTACAAAAATCCATCCTGAGTGAGATAACACAGACTCAGAAGGACAAACAAGGTATTATTTTACTCACCAATGGATATTAGATGTAAAGCAAAGGATAACCAGACTAAAACCTACAGCTCCAAAGAAGCTAGATAACAAGTAGACCCTAAGAGGAACACATGGATCACCCTGGGAAAAGAAATTAGATGATATTTACAGGGCATATTGTGGGTAGGTGTGGCAGGGGCCAGGGAAGACAAGAACAGAATGGAATGAGATGGCCTAGGCAGTGAGGGATGCAGTGGAAAAGCAATGAAAAAGATATCTTAATAGAGAGAGCCACTATGGACTTAAGGAGAAACCTGGTGCTAGGGTAGCTCCCAAGAATCCACAAGGAGGACCCCAGATAAGACTTCTAGCAATAGTAGAGAGGATGCCTGAAATGGCCTACACCAGTAATCAGATTGATTAATACCCCAAATATCATCATAGAGTCTTCATCTGGTAATTGATAGAACCAGATGCAGAGATCTACAACCAAGAACCAGGCTGAGCTCCAGGAATCCATTCAGAGAGGAAGTGTTATGAGAGATTCTTGGCCTGGCTGGTCCCACCGCCATTCTCAGCCCCAAATAAATACATTATTTATTACACTATTGGCTGGTGGCTTTGGCTTCTTATTGGCTAGCTCTGTCTTACTTATTAACCCATTTCTATTTATGTATCTTCACATGGTCTTGGATTACCAGAGAAGGGTCTGGACCTGCTATTCCTTTGTCAGGCTACATAGTGACTATTCTTTGCCTACACTTCCCAGAATTCTCCTCTTCCCCTAGTCCTGCCTATCTTCCTGCCTTATTGGCCAACAGCGCTTTAATTATTAACCAATAAGAGAAATATATACACTAGGACAACCTCTTTCATCCAGAAGGACACCCCCCATCAAGGGAAAAACAAATATCTGAACAAGGAAGATCAATATCATGATGGAGATTATCCACAGAGACAGTTGAACCAAGCTCATGGAAACTCATGAAGTTTAGGACTATAGCTGTGGAGACTCCAGGGTACCAAACTAGGCCCTCTGTAAGTGGGAGACAGTTATGAAGCTTGGACCATCAGAGGTGCCCCTGGTAGTAGAACCATGATACAAACCTGATACATGAGCTATCTTGTTGCAACCCATTCCTTAGGGTGGGATGTCATGCTCAGTCTTACTGCATGGAAGAGGATCCGACCCTGCCCCAACCTAATGTGCCAGAGTATGTTGATTCCTCATGAGAGCTCTTGCCTGTGAGGAGGAGTGGACTTGGGAGTGGGCTATGGGGAAGTTGAGGTAGTGGGAGGAGGCGTAGGGGTTTGGGAGAAGGGGTGGGAGGAAGAGCTGTTGTTGGAATATAAAATGAAGTTTAAAACATGGAAAAAAGAAAACCCCACCATGAGCAATGGCATGACCCGGAAAGCCCATTTGTTCCCAGAGAGGTACAACTCCCCTTCTTAAGTCAGTCAGTAGAGGCCACCAGAAGAGAGGCACCACAGAAAGAATATTAACCCAGCAAAGTTCATTGTCAAGGACCTAACACTCACTTTGCACCAAGAGTCTGGGCATGCAGGACTTAGGCAACCCACTCTACCTATCAGATAATGCCAGTAAGACCAATGAGGAGTCCTGGGAGTACCAAATAAGGACATGAAAACAATACTACAGAGTCTGGGAACATTAACTACTAGCAGAAACTCACCACTAAGTAGGATGGTAGCTGCTAAAATAAAACATGGAAGTAAGACTCAAAATTTTCTAGCGTCAACAGTGTAAGATGATGTGTAAGATGTACTTATCCATTATTCGTCTTACTAAGAACCATGAAAACCATATAACTTGAATAACAATCATCAATTGCTAGTAACATCCAGATGAACCATTAGTTCCAGTGACAGTGGATTTTTTATTCAAAGTTTCATAGCCTATGGGTAAACAACACATTTTCCAAGCTTGGGATGAGATCTGCTAACTCCAAACACCATATCCAAGGAATTGACCTTCTGGAATGTAGAGGAAATAAGGGCATTATCAAAAGAAAGAAAACTAAAAAATCTTATCCACAGAAGACTTCGCTTTAAATATTGAATCCAGATGATATTGTTCTTCATAAACGAAAGAATAAAATAGAGAATCTAGATGTTTAGGAAAGAAAAAAAGAATAATGGAGCAATCAGAGATGTGAGTACATGGTATACACCATGCCTCTCAAAATACAAGTCATATTTAATTATTGGAACAAAAATAATAAAAAAGTTGACATTCAAGATAATTTTGTATTTAGAAAGTAAAGGAATGTAAATAGATAAAAACATTTCCATACACTTAAGGTGGTAACAATGTTGACTACGGTATCATATGCATATCATAATGCCTATAATGCCAGGAAAGTTACTAGTGAGTTAAAATTTGCATTTTTTAACAAAACACCTAAAAGGAACAGGAAGGAAATTTTTGGTTTATAGTTTTGGGGTTCCATGATGCTTACCCCCATGTGCTTGGGAGAATCTCAGAGGCAGGGTATGTGGACATAAATGTTCATCTCATGGTACACAGGAAGTAAAGAGAGGGAAATGCAAAAATAGACACACACCCCGGAACCCACCTTCCCCAACTAGGACCCTGCTGCTACATCCTTGCACCTGCTAATGATGCCACCACATTTCACGTCCATCAAAGGATGAATCCTTTCATTGGGTCATACTACCAATTACCTAATCAACTCTGGAAATGGCCCTACACACACACACACACACTAAGCCAAAGGCTAGCATCATAAACCTCCTGGGCATTTTTCCCTTTGTTCAAATTACCATGACACCAGAATAACAAGATTCTTGCTAAAGTTTCATTGAAATGACTAGTCACCATGTAGGGATGGTGCAAGATGAAGAGTTTAATCAGATATGAAGATAATCACGGGTCAATGATGGGCATTCCTGATAAAGTATACTTTCAGGCTTCTTTGTTTAAACTTTATCATATAAGGAAATATACAGACAGGCCTGGTGGAAGATGCAGAATCCCACTGAGGTTTACTCAGGCAAAGAGTCATTGTCACCTGTTACAAGGATTATGAGGATCCCATTTTCTCAGTGCTACATAGCTTGTTTTTTTAAAGCCTTTGGCTCTTCACTCTGTTCTGAGTAGAGCCTTATAGTCTGTCTGTGACATGTGGTATCTTGCTCCCATAGGCTATATGAGTGACAGACTATTGTGAATTTTATCAGTCCATCATCAAACATTGTGTCCTCGGCCATCACCCTAACAAGATTCCCTCATTTACCAACATAGTACATAGGTAGTGGTTGAAATGCTGTCAAGTTTCCTGATGAATTGATGACCTATATGATTGGTGGGAAAGATACACAGACTCATGGGATAAAAAGGAGAATCTATAAGTTAACTCATGTAAATACACTCAGTGAAACACTATAGAAGTGCACAAGAAGTTCCATGATCAAGTGTGGCTTGTCAACAAATATTACTGGTGCAACTGCACAAACATAAGCCAAAAAGGAAATAAAACACTTCATGTGACTCTCAAAAAAGAAAAACTTAAAATGAGTGACTACTTGAGAGTCATCTGATGCCAGCGATCTGCTTGCCGGATCAGAATTCGGCAGTGGGATCCAACACACCGAAGCCCAGGTGGCAGTTCTGCCTCCATCCACCAGCCCAGGTAGGCCAGGGCCTGTTTCCGATTCCTGTTCTGTGGCACTGCTCAGAGTCATCTGATGCCAGGGACCCGTATCCAAACTCAGCGGCAGAATCTGACACACTGGACACAAACGAGGCCCTGGTGGCAGTTCCAACTCCATCCACCGGCCCAGCGGGATCCAGCATACCTGGACACTACAGAGGCACTAGTAACAGTTCTGCCTCCATCCACGAGAAGAGGACAGACATCAGAGTATTGGATCTGTTTGCATCTACCAGAAGAGAACCTTGGTCCCATACCCACCAGGGGAGGAAGAAACTCTTGCTACACCCACCAGAAGAAAAGATGAGAAGAGGACAAGATAAAAGCACATTCAACAACAGAAAACCCAATATGACACCACCGGAGACTATGAACCATACACCAGCAAGACCTGAACATCACAATGCAGATGAATCAGAAGCAAATGACCTTAAAAACATCTTCATGAAAATGATAGAGGACTTCAAAGAGGAATGAGAAAATCCCTTAAAGAAATGGAAGAAAAAACAAACCAAAAAATATAAGATATCAACAAATCTCTCAATGAAACAGTTAAAAACTGAAATAGAGAAAATAAAGAAAGCACAATCTGAGGGAATGCTGGAAATCGAAAAGCTGGGCAAACAATCAGGAACTACAGATGTAAGCATAACCAACAGAATACAAGAGATGGAAGAGAGAATCTCAGAAGTTGAAGACACACTAGCGGAAATAGATTCAGCAACCAAAGAAAATCTTAAGTCTAATAAACCCCTAACACAAAATATCCAGGAAATATGAGATACCGTGAAAAGACCAAACCTAAGAATAATAGGTATAGAAGAAAGTGAAGAAATCCAACTCAAAGGTGCAGAAAACATATTCAACAAAATCATAGAAGAAAACTTTCCCAACCTAAAGAAAGACATGCCAATGAAAATACAAGGAGCCTACAGAACACCAAATAGACTGAACCAAAAAAAGGTCTCCTCACCACATAATAATCAAAACACCAAACATACAAAATAAAGAGAAAATATTAAGAGCAGCAAAGGAAAAAGGTCAAGTAACCTATAAAGGCAAACCTATCAGAATCACACCTGAATTTTCCATGGAAAATCTGAAAGCCAGAAGGTCCTGGATAGATATTCTACTTACACTAATAGACCATGGATGCCAGCCCAGACTACTATACCCAGCAAAGTTTTCAATCAATATAGATGGAGAAAATAAGATATTCCATGACAAAACCAGATTCAAACAATACATATCAACCAATCCAGCCCTACAGAAAGTCCTGGAAGGAAAACTGCAACCCAAGGAAGTTAACTACAACCAGAAAAATATAGGCAATACATAACTCCACTTTACCAACAGCCAAAAGGAAAAAGGGATAGTATCCCACACATAATCTCACCACCATCACCAAATCAAAAATAAACAAGAATGAACAATCAATGGTCATTAAGATCCGTCAACATTAATAGTCTTAACTTGCCTATAAAAAGACACAGATAAGCAGAATGTATAAGAAGACAGAATCCTTCCTTCTGCTCCATACAAGAAACACACCTCAACTTCAAAGACAGAGAGTACCTTAGAAATAAATGTTGGGGAAAGATTTTTCAATCAAATGGACCTAAGAAACAAGTGGGGGTAACAATCCTAATATCCAACAAATTGGATTTTAAACTAAAATCAATCAAAAGAGATGATGGAGGTAACTTCCTACTCATCACAGGAGAAATCCAACAGGATGAATTCTCAATTCTGGACATTTATGTCCCAAATACAAAGGCATCCACATTTGTAAAAGAAACATTACTAAAACTCAAATCACACATAAAACCACACACACTTATAGTGGGAGACTTCAACAACCCACTCTCACCACTGGACAGGAACACCAGACAGAAATTTAACAAAAAAACAAAGGAACTAATAGAAGTTATGGCGCTATTGGACTAAACAGATATCTATAGAACATTCCATCCAAATACAAAACAATTTACCTTCTTCTCAGCACCACGTGGAACATTTTCTAAAATCAACCATATACTTAGCAACATAGCAAACCTCAACAGGTACAGAAAAATTGAAATAACCCCCTGTATCTTATCAGAACACCATGCTTTAAAGTTAGAATTTAAAAACAACACAAATTACAGAAAACATACAAACTCATGGAAATTAAGTAACACCCAATTGCACAACTCCTGGGTCCAGGAAGAAATAAAAAAAAGAAATTAAAGATTTCCTAGAATTCAATGAGAATGAAGACACAACATATCCAAACCTATGAGACACTTTGAAAGCAGTGCTAAGAGGAAAGTTCATAGCGCTAAGTGCCCACATGAAGAAACAGGAGAATAAGCACACTAGAGAATTAACAGCACAACTGAAATCTTTAGAACACAAAGAAGCCAATACACCCCAGAGGAGCAGATTCCAGGAAATAATCAAATTGAGGGCTGAAATCAATAAAATGGAAACTAGGACAACAATACAAAGAATCAATATTACGAAGAGTTGGTTCTTCGAGAAAATCAACAAGATAGACAAACCATTATCCAAACTTATCAAACAGCAGAGAGTGAGCATGCAAATTAATAAAATCCGGAATGAAAAGGGGGACGTAACAACAGACACAGAGGAAATCCAGAGAATCATCAGGTCATACTTCAAAAACCTGTATCCTCCAAAATTCAGCATCTGCAACGTGGAGACTGGACAACTGCATTCTCCTCAAGTATACATATTCAATTCTATTTTCCTAAGGATAGTAGCAAATATTTTAAGGTACCATTGGTTTTTAGTAGTTACATTTACATCAGCATATATTATGTTGAATTATTTTTGTTGTTGCTAAAGCATTAAAAGTGCCTTTCCTATCCAGGTGGAAAATTGGGTTCCTGATGATTTCTCACTGCACTAGGCTTCCTCGCTTCATTTCTTGTGTCTGCATACCCATCCTACTTATTCTTAGCCTTTAACAGGAGAACTTGACATGCTTTTATTAATATTCCAAGTCTGATTTTTTTCAGAATTTATAATTAGGCCTGAACATATGGTTTGGTGCATGTCTATAGACAAGGTTGCAACTGTTCATGCTTGGAAACTTTGAAGTTTCTCAGCCTAAAATGAAATTATTTTATATTCCCTTGCAGCATTTAGTCTAGGGGCAAACACTCAGCAAGCTTTTGAAATTGAGTTTCATAGAAATGTTGGTTTTACCAAACATATTTTGATATTCTGGAATTTAGAAAAATAGTGTATTACATGTTGAATTTTCCAAACTATGTATTCTAAAATGTGTATTAAATATTTACCATTATATACTTCACATATATTAACATGCAATAAACAATATAGTATAAAACAAATGTATTTTATATGTAAGTATATTATATAGTATAAAGTCACATATATGTAAATAATACATTTTATGTAAAATATAAATAGCATAATTTCACACAGAAATATTTTTCTGTTTATTCTTACATCTTAATTGATTTATATTCTATTTAAAAATATTTCTTGTATTTTTTGAGATTAGAATATAATCACAAAATTTCCCCCTTCCCTTTTCTCCTCCAAACCCTTCCATATACCTCTCCTTGCTCTTTTTCAAATCCACTACCTCTCATTTCAAAAGTTGTTGTTAGATACACACACACACACACACACACACACACACACACACACATGCATATGTGTACACACATATAACTGTCTCAGTCTTATAATGTTATTTGTATGTATGTTTTCAGGACTGACCTTTGGTATTAGATAACTGTTGGGTTCTTCCCTGGAGACAACTATTTCTCCCACTCTCAGCTTCCTCAGTTACCCATAGATCTTTGGGTAGGGTTGAGGCTTCCCGGTGTTTACTCATCCACAAATACCCCACTTTGGTAAGTCTATTGTCCTTATTCAGCTTATGTTTAAACAGTCATGTTGCTGAGAATTTATGGGTATAGCTACAGCAAACTACCTAATCTTCTGACTCCTACAGTCTTTCCACCACCACTACATGGGAATGTTTTTAAGGTCCGTTGAAGTATGGTTGTAAAGATGTTGTAAATCACTAACAATTCTTTTGAGGTTATTATCTATAATTCTAAGAAGAGATAATATGACACAACTTCTCCAAATAAATAAAACAGAAGCCATCACTGGAAGGGTGAGTGAGAGAATGAGACTGTGGCATTAGGCAGTTGAGCTCACAAACAACCCAGTGTAAGAACCATCCAAGCCTTGCTCCCTCACCCAGGATATGATTTAGCAGCACCTTTTCAAACTCACATGGCCACAATTCCTCTCACTTTTTGTCAGAAAGAAATTATTCTGCTGAATGTTATCACAATGAATATGTTAATTTTCCCTCTAATTCTAAGCACTTTTTTCTCTAGCTTTACTTAAGGACACACATTATGTCATGGTATTTAAAGTTGAACTAACACAAGATTACCATTAGATGAACCTTCTCCACACTTCTTTAGGATATGTATTTGTAGGAACTGTGCTCATTGACTAACTTATAGATAGCAAAGTTATATTTTAAAGTAAGGGCGAACACCAAAATACACACTCACATTTAAGATGTTTTAAGCATCCTCACTAATGAAACTTCAATGGTGACAACTTCATAGACATATTTACAATATTCATTTGGTAGCCCCTTTGTGTCAGTCATTTGGGAATTAAATTCTCTGTCTAACAAAACAGATTTTAATTATAGATTCTGTGAATGAACAGAGCAAACTCTAATTATTCAAAGAAAATGAAAATAGGAATCATACCAACAAGTGACTAGTAAGAAGACTGTGAACCTGCACTGCAGTCCCAGCATCTGCTGATTTCCTTTGGGGTTTGTGGCTATTTATGGACATTCTGCTGTTCTATGAAGATCAGAGGAAGAGGATAGGTCAAATAGATCTTTACTGATCATGTCCACACCTCTGAAGGACACATGGCATTGTCTTTCAGGAGACCAAGAGTGCACAACTCAAGAGCTTACTGCTGTTTCACCATTACACTGGAGAAAACAACAACAACAACAACAACAGTATAGGATTTATTTTTCACAGGTGACTCAGGTATAATGACCTCACCTCTGGGGAGTCTGTAAGGACATCAGCCACTGAAGAAGATAGAAAATTCTGTTTTAAAAATTATTGCTTATCTAATGGATTGCAAGGTTATATGCTAGGTACATAGGGACTATAAGATTTAAAAAGGAATATATACAGAACAAACCAGTAAGAACCCAAATATTAGAACTGAATGGCTTAAGAGCAATGAAGTATTGTGTAATATTGGAAAAAATACTGAAATGAAATGCTAATCCAGAATGCTTAAGCAGATAACTCATTTAAGGAGGCTCCGAGAGTTGACTCTCAACTGATAGAGTTTGTTTTGGACATTGGTTACACTAATAGAATCTTCAAGACTAATAATTTTAACTTATTTTGAAAAAAATAATTGCCAATAAGAACTCCACATTTCTTGTTAATCACAGTCTCTCCTTGTTGAAACACTGCATTTTGGGATCAGAGTAATAGACTTCTGTAAGTTTGATCATGGAGTCAGGGCAGAGTCACATAAAGGAAAACAAAATGTAAGCCATTTGTCTGAACTCAAAGCAGAAAGACTTTAGAACATCTAACAATCTCCAAATGTGTGTGTGTGTATACATATATAAATTATATGCATACTCATTCAATTTACATAGTAATGACATTTTTTAAAAAATTCAGCATAGCTGGGCATTGGTGGCTCATGCCTTTAATCCCAGCACTGGGGAGGCAGAGGCAGGCCGATCTCTGTGAGTTCGAGGCCAGCCTGGTCTCCAGAGCGAGTGCCAGGGTAGGCTCCAAAGCTACACAGCGAAACCCTGTCTCGAAAAACCAATAAATAAATAAATAAATAAATAAATAAATAAATAAATAAAATGTTCAAAAACAGCTTGAGTTTGTATAGAAAAGTGAGAAGAGATTTATGCTTAGTAATAATAAAGAGGTTTAATTTAAATTTACACCAACAGGAAATTTGGTGTCATCTCCAATACAAGCAAATCCTGTTTTTACCTTTTCAGGGAGCTGCATAGCAGTCCTGGCACCTTTTCCTTAGACATCAGTAGTACAGTCAGCTTCACTACAATGTGACATACACACTCCTAAAAAAAAAAAAAAATTCCCACAGCGCAAAATTGTGCAGTTAAAAGCCACATGGTATATTTCAGAGGTGGAGTGCTTGTCTGGGATGTGAGGGCTTCTCAAAAGATGAAAGAAGAAAATCAGGGTCTTAACATGTGAAAATGAGATAGAAGGCAACGAATGTTAAGAAGAGATGTGCGTAGAGACTTAGTGACTTCCCCGGAAGCCCCACTTCTAGAAGCTTCCACCTCTTCCCAGGGGAACCATTGTTGGGAACAAACTTTCAACACACAGTCCCTTGGGAGATGTTTAAGATGATGGGAAGCCTATTTCACCCAAGTTGAGAGTTTGACCCAATGGATAGTATATATTTGTTTGGTTTTCTCCAATTTACCTCAGTGTCATGTCGCCTCCACCTTTCCTATCTCCACTGAGAACATTTTCAGCATCTAAAGGCTTTGAGAACTGTATTTGTCTTTAATAAAACCACTAAGCCTGACACTACTAATGACAAAAGGAATATTTGATTATTTCCATAAGGTCTGTGTAGCTAGAGAGGGCATTTCTCATTAAAGAAAAATACTACTGATGCTTTGGATAAGGTTCCTTTGAATTGAATACGGACCTTTAGGCACTATTTTGTGTCTTAATTATAAAATTTCACAAGGCAAAAGAATCCTAAAATATATGCCTATAGGCAAAGTAATATAGTGGTCCTAGTATCTGAAATATAAAGAAGCTGTGTTATGTATTCTATGAATTCGTCATACCCAGATTTGTCAGACTACAGTTTTATGCATAATCTTAATGTTCCCCATGTATACAATTTTTAAACAATGAGTTCAATATTTATTTATGCTGAAAGTGTTCTGTAATCTATTGGCTGTCATGGAACAAATTCACAGGTTGAAAACCAGCACTATAGTGGAAATGACTGAGCCTTCCATCAGGTTATAAGCAAACACCAAATATTTCCTAAATACCCTGCTTAGAGGGTCAACCACAATCCTGTGGATGTCATAATTCTTCCTACTTCTGGTTGGAAATATATGTCTTAGGATGTGTTTGGCATGTTAATTCCATCTATTTGCTTAACTGCCAAAGTACTTAATCACCTTGCACACAGTCCAACCTATACTTAACAAGTTATAGGACAGCATAGAAAAGGGAACACTTAGTTGATTTTGAAAGACAAGAGAAACCTAAGTAGTACTGATGGGATGTGTCTGAGGAGTAAGTAGGAGCTCTCCAGTACCTGGATGCCTACTAGATCTGATCTGATCATGAGTTCTGCAGGCTGTGCTGGTGGGCCAACAGAATTACTCTTTCTAGCTGCTTTGGTATGTGTTTTGCTCTGTGATGATTTTACTGGTTAAAATAAATTGGTCTTTTAGCTTTGAATGCAGTGACTGTTCTCTACCAGCACTGACTTCCATTTTGAACTTGCTTTTGAAACATGTGCTGGAACTTAGTTAAGTGGCTGACCAATAACAATTTTGGCAAGAGTGCACCAATATGAAAATAAGACAGTTCATGTCTCTCTAAAATTAACTTGTCTGGAATATATATACAGGTACTCTTACACTGTCAATTGAGATACAGCCTGCATGGTCTCCATTCCTTGTCAGGATTGGTTGAAAGTATAGACAAAAGGCCCTCAAATAAACTAATGAAATAGCAACTTTCAACCTGTGATCACCAGGAAGCTCTAGACAATGCAAGAATAAACATTGGCAAAGGCAATTATCTGCTTATGAAAAACACCGTAGGGGAAATTAATCCTTACATTTTATTAAGTGACTCACATATGCCAGAAGGGTTTTGTGCTCTGTGCACTTCAAATCTTTATCACTCTCATGAGTTTAATATCATTTGTTCATAATTTTCCTGGTTCAGAGGTTAGACTACGGATGCAATTTAATTTACTTCCAAAAGTTGAGTGTTACCAAATTTATGCCAATTCACTCTGTGTATTTATCAACAGTGTACCTTGTCACATGTTTGAATTTGGAAAGAATACAAATGGAGAAAGGCTTTTGTAAGGTTCCTGTCTCCATTCAAGAATTAGTACAAGTATTTTTAGGTACTGTTCAAAAAATTAAGGATGCATGCTGAAATGTGTGCTGCAAACTATTAAGAAACAACAACAAAAAACACCACAAAAGAAAAATCAAACAACAACAAAAAAGGGACTGGAGAGACAGCTTTGTGGTTAAGATCATTGGCTGCTCTTACTGGGGAACTGGGTTTGGTTCCCAGCACCCATGATGGCTCAGCTGTCTGTTAAGTTCAGTTGCAGGGGATTCAAAGCCCTCTTCTGGCTTCTGAGGACACCAGACACAAGTGTGGTGCACAGACATACATGCAGACAAAACATTCTCATATATAACAAAAATATATTTAAAAGCATAAAACTGCAAAAAAAAAGATAAGGAAAAAGATGCAATACTAGGAGCTATTCACCAACCCTAAAGTGGCCAGAAAGGAAGAAATGAAGAATATTAAGTGGAGAATAGATGAGACTATATGCATATAAGTAGTAAGAAAATAGAACCAAAGCCAACTACTACAGCAAGAGACAGTCAGAAGCTTATCACATAATTTGAATGCCACTTTGAAATTGATGCTCAGAAAATTTTAGACTTCAAATCTTTAGTAAGCCAAATAAAAACCTGATACTATAAAGTAAAAAAGATGGGTGTAAAATACAGGTTATGTTAAGACAGCACAATGTCTTTCTAAAAAATTTAAAACTGGAAATGAGAACTCCAATGAAGAAGCATTGTATTTTGTTTAAAAGTGTAAACAGTTCTGATCACATCTTCACATAGTACAGCTCAACTGTTCTTAATGAAACCATTTTCATAGAAAACATAAAATCATGGGTAATTTATTCAATGCAGTTTTATTACAGCTAAATTATCAAGCACATAAAAGGATTTTGCACTTTTTTAATAAGGAATTTATACCATCATAGAGACAAAATCTGGTTGACATTTAGTTTCCCATGATTTGTTTTATAAATACTAAAAGATAATTATATTTCAGAGAATATTTTAGTGTTAACTATATTTTAAACCCTTTTGGTTTAACATTAAAATTTTTATGCCTTGTATTTACAATTTATCCACATATCCCATAATAATTAAAAGATCACAGACACGTGAATTTTTATGTTGGTTGAATGGAATATTGTTAGCTTTTCAAAAAGCTTTATATTTTTCAACTGAAGTGATAAATTAGAGAATTAAATAATTTTTTACAGACTGAGATATATGTCACATAAAGTAGTTTCAAAGGTAAAAATGTTTAAAATGTCCTCATATCAGACAATCATATGTTACCTATTGACTGACCACCAGCTAAACTAAGCTTTACCAAAACTTGACTTTAACTTGAGTTTTAATAAAAATATGTGAGGCATTTTCATTCCCTAACAGTTAAGAATGCTTCTTTTTTATGTGTTTGAAAATCGTTTTTGACAGCAAAGTCAAAAGAACAACTCTAAGTATTGTTTATACAGAGAGACCTCACTGGATTTGCGTCCAGTTGCACTTAAGATCTGCTGTTCATCTGTGGCTATCTACAGAACTATGGCTATTTGTACAGTGTCCATATCACAGCACTGAACAAAGTATACTCACACTTGACTCCACTATATTTCAGGGTTCTCTCTGAGGTCATTTCCAGACCCTCATCACTACACCTCATCAATTCCTTTATCTCCCTGAGACTCAGTCTTATTGCTTAGAGCATTGGAAGGGCATGCAGACTGTAAAGAAATTTGCAAAGTTTAAATTCATTACTGTAGGAAAATGTCTACTGCATATGTCAAGTTGGCCCACAGAAAGGGATCAATTAAAAGCATACAATTTATTTGTGAGAGATAATGTTGGGAAGGTCTGTAAAGCCCCGGGCTCTTCAAACCTATCCACTCCAGCTCTTTCTTTCCCTCTGTACAAGTGGAAGCATGTTCATCAGGGAGTTAATTTTCCCTAAAGACTCTGATGAGACTCCCATTTTTTTCACTGTCCAGGTAGAAGTATGCAATGGAAAACTGCAATGTCTTTCTTTGACCTTCATGATGGTCACAAGGAACACTCCTGTAACAGAAGGCAAGTCAAAAAAAACAAAAATGCATAGTGAATTTATGTGATCCTTGTTCTATGAAGAACAGAATGAAGAACCAGAAGAAACTGTCCATTCTTTTTAAACCATCTGTCTATTGTATTTTATGTGAATTAGTGTTTTGCCTGCATGTATTTATAAACACCATATACTTACCTGGTGCCCATGGATTTCAGAAAATGCTTATTGGATACAATAGAACTGAAGTTTCAGTTGATTGTGAGCCACCACGTAGATGCTAGGAACCAAATTCAGGTTACAAGAGCAATGAGTGTTCTTAATTGCTGAGCCATTTCTTATGCTCCCCAAACTTTCTAGTTTTATGCTTAAGTTTTGTAATTGGACAAATATATTTTATCTTGTATAGCACACATTTAACAAGGGCAGTCATTGCAAAATCTTCTAGACCTTTCTATTACCCATTGCTTTCATGCTAGAGCAGGGTACATTCTAGACAGAGAGTCTTCTTTGTGGCTGGCTCCTACTCAGAAGGTCAAGAAAAGGTTAAAGGAGCATTATAGTCTCTATAGGTTGCTTGATGAAAAGGGTTCTAGTTTGTATGATCTGTTGTAGGGATGAGAAATTATGGTTTCTGTGACTCACCTTGGGGGGAAATTGGCAAGACAGTAGAAGGTTTGGAGGGCTGGGACCTTGGTGCTGAGGCTAATTTTTGGCCCTTTTGTTTTCTAGTCTAAAGTTTTCAGCAGAAAAAACCTCCACACCTGGGTCCTCATTTTCTGAGTTCATATTCAGGATAAACCTTAAAACAAAGTCTGGTCTTATTTAAGGATACATTCATGAAACAAAGTATCAGAGCATTAAACTGTGGGACTTGTTTCTGGGTAGGATCTTGAGGTATTCATGAGTCCCTGCATAGCTCTAGTTTGTGTCTCAGATGCTGAGTTCGCCATCTTCTCCCTGGTTTACTTCTGGAGCCTATTCCTTCCTCGAGTGAACAGCTAGAATAATTTTCCTGTGACTAACAAACAAGGCACTGTTTAACATAAATAAAATGAAGCCTCAAAATTAACACTTAGTCTCAGTAAAGGATTACTAGAAGCTGCATTCATGAACAAATGTCTAGTCCACTGGTTCTCAACCTACCTAACGCTGTGACCCTTTAAATAGTCCCACATATTGTGGTGACCCCCAACCATAAAATTATTTTCATTGCTACTTTATAACTGCAATTTTACTACTGCTATGAGTTATAATGTAAATATCTGTGTTATTCAAGAGTCTTGGGTGACTCCTGCAAAAAGGTAGTTTAACTTGTAAGGGATCACGACTCACAGGTAGAGAACCCCTGATCTAGAGCATGATAGGATATCAAGAGTTGCTACAAGTGTCTGGAAAAGTCATGGAGATTATCCTGGGAGGGATGCTGTTGTGTTAACAGGGTGTGTGAGTCAATACAGCTAAGAGAGGTACACATGATGCAATGAATCTTAAATCTAAAATCACAGGAACTTGGAAGAGGAAAAAATCCATCAAAGAAGGCTTCATGGAGACTCTGTCACTAGCCAAGTGAGTTATCAGGTAGAGGGGTGAGAAACAACAGTGCCTAAATGAATATGAATGGGGAAACATAGAGCCTGTTCATCAAAAGACACTGCTGACTTTGATTTAGGTTTAGGGTATTATTAAAATCAGTAGAAGTTTAGAGAATGAAGGTTTTGGGCTGGGAATGTAGGTCAGTGAACTGCAGGATGCTTGCTTAGCATGCATGAAGAAAATGAAAGTCTTGCTTATGAATGAAAACACTCTAATTCAAAAGGCAATGAAAAGACATTATTATTTTTTCATTGAGAGACCTGCAAGTGAACCTATATGTATTTTTTCTGCTTTTTAAAATTCATTTTACATATCAACCACAGTTTCCCCTCTCCCCCTCCCCCCTCCTTCTGATCCCCCTACTTCCTCTCAACCCATCCCCATCCACTCCTCAGAAAGGCTAAGTCCTCCCATCAGAGTTAACAAAGGCTGGCACATTCAGTTGAGACAGGACCAAAGACCCCACCCCTAAAGCCCCTCAGCAAGGTTGACCAAGGCATTCTGCCATATGGAATGGGCTTCAAAAAGCCATCTCATGTACCAGGGATATATCTTGGTCCCACTACCAGGGGTCCCACAAACAGACCAGGCTACAAAACTGTTGAACACATGCAGAGGACCTAGATGGTTCCATGCAGCCTCCCCAGCTATCATTCTAGAGTTCATGATCTCCCACAAGTTCAAATCAACTGTCTCTGTGGGTTTCCCCATCATGATCTTGATCCCCCTTGCTCATGGTCTCTCATAGTTTGGCCTGGTGCTTGGATGTAGGTCTCTTCATCTGCTTCCATCAGTTACTGGATGAAGGTTCTGTGATGACAGTTAGGGTAGTCACCCATCTGATTACAGGGGAAGGGCAAATCAGGCAAATTCTCTACTCTTGCTAGGGGTCTTAGCTGGGGTCATCCTTGTGAATTCCTGAGAATTGCCCTAGCATGTTTTAAAGAGAGAGTTTTAATAACAGAATTTAGAATAAATTTAGATAAAATTACTTCAGAGTGGATGTTTTAATTACTCAAATGAGAATCATAAAATCATTATATATGGCACCAAGAGGTACATAAGAAAAACACAGGTAGTTAGAATTTGTCTAACAACTACATACCATGGTATTGCAAGATGTCAAGCCTTAGTGACTGAGTGAAAGGTGAAAATCTCTATAGAGACTTAGAAACATGGAGAAGTAGCTAATTCTGTTAGTGTGCAGCTTTGCACAGTAGATTCCTGTCACCCACAAGGTAACATTCCCAAGACCCCCCTGGGGAATGCCCAAAGCCAGGGAAAGTATTAAACCCTGTGTATACTGTTTGTCCCTATACATGAATATCTATGGTGAAGTTTAGTTTATAAGTTAGGTGCAGTAAAAGACTACCTAATGACAAAGTAGAATTATTATGACACTATATTACTGTAAAAATCATGTGAATATATTGTCTTTCTCAAAATATCTAGTTGGAATTCCCCACCCTCATTCTTGTGGTGATGGAAGATGAGCAAACCCTACATGGTAAAGTGAAGTGAGAATGATGTTACACACTGTGACATGATGTTAGGATGCTACAGAGGGAATAATAGACAGTCCATCTGATAACTAACCAGCTCTGTGCAGCTTATACAGAGTCAATACATGTGCAAGCAGATAATTTGTCTGCTGGACGGAACACAGTGTAGCTGTATGAGATTTTATGCCACTTACAACTGCACACTTTAAAGTGTATGAATTCATTTTTTATATATTTTCCATGTAATATTTTCAGACCATGGCTGCCTGGACATAAGTAAAAATCACAGGAAACAAACTTTGCAGCTATCAGAGAACTCTTGAGTCTATTCTTGTGCTGGTAGAGCCTGACTTGCTACGGAAAGGAAGCAAGTAGATAAAGGCTAGGGCAGAGTAGTATCTGGGGACACATCTCAGCACTTCCTCTTAGGCAAGATTTGAAAAGGTTGATACCATTGTCAACTTTAGAGTTAAAGTCATCTGAAAAAGGAGCACACCCCACAACTTCATACCCTGGAGAGATCAGGAAAATAAATAAATACTGTCACAGGCTGAGTGACAGGGACAGAGTGACACTTCAGAAAAGGGAAGAGAATCTGTGGTGGGAAAAAGAACACCTTACTCTGTGTCCAGGCTTTTACTGAGGGCCATGATATCCCAGCTGAGAGCAACACTGAGTATTTTATAACATGAACATTAGCAATCAGCAATGGTTCCCCAGTTGCTGAGGACAGGCAGACAGACAAACTAACAAATAAAAAGACAGCGGTACAGCTTCAGAAATCACCAGGCTGAAGCACACAGGGAATGTCACACCAGTGCTGTGAGCAAATGAAACATAATTTCAAAAAATGATGGAAAACATTCTACTTGAGTTACATCCTTATTATGAAAACTATCATTTGCCTTGATTGTAACTTAAATAAAACACCTTAGGCAAGTTAGCAATATTTTAATAAAATATATAATCATCAAATACATTTCAAGCCAAAAAATAAAAAATGCCTAAGGAAAAGGTTTTGCTTAGTACCTCTTCACTTTAAAATGTTAATAAAGTTTCAAAGATCTTAGAACTAATTAAATATTTGAACTGCACACCTAGTATTAATGAAAGCTACCTATAAGCCAATTAAACAAAAGTTGAAGTCCTCCCCCCATCCTACTCCTTTCTTTTTTTGAGTAAGGTCTTACTAAATTGGCTGGGAAAACCTTGTACTTGCCATAGTCCTGCTTTCCTGGTAAGTATACCTAGGACTAGAGTCTACACCACTTACTTGGCCCACCTATATTGGAAATATTTTTAATAGAGCAAATGACCTTTCTAAAACTTCAGAAATAAGTGTTACCTGTACTGGTAACAGAAACTGTACGAAGAACACACAGACCATTCATTGACTTAGAGTATTACCAAACATTTTTAATAAAGCTGAAATTCCCTTCTCAAGTATTTCTGAATTTTTCCTTGTTTTTGGTAAAGACAAATGACTCTCCGAGATTTAGGATATTGAAAAGTCCGAGTTTGTTTGTAGATCATAGAAGATATGGTACGGCTTGTTTCTGTAGAGCATCTGCTACAATCCCACACTCGATTAATCATCTGGTTCAGAAACAAACATTATGCATTCTAGCATTCCAACACTTCATTTAAAATCCTCTTTGATCTCAATATATGTGCCAATTTGTGTTTCTGATTTTCTTAAAAGGAGAAAATTAAGACTTCAGTATCCACCAGTGTTCCCAAGCTGCAAAATAGAAGAGTCAGAATTGAGATTCAGGTTCTCTATTAGCTCCAGAGCTCTTCAGATAAGAGATATTTATGTATACAAAATGGTGGGATTCTTGTAAAATCCCAACTCTATTTGAAATACAGTAAGGAGTTTATATTTGTAACGGAGACCATCAGAAAAAGTGCAGCTTGTCCAAATACAGGAAACAACTGCCTCCCAGGCCCAGCAGATACATCTATAACCCAACCCCTGCACCTAAGACTCTGAGTAGAAAGATTGTAATATCCAAAGAACTGGAAAGTCTGCCTAGAGATTGTATCTCCTAGAAATGATAGAGAAGATTTACCCAGATCCTGCAAAAACAGGGCTTCCAAAACAGGACCCAAACTTGTTTTGAAAACATTAATAGACATGCTAACATGGAAGAAGAAAATCTCCAGGAATCCCAACCCTAATCTACAGGTGACTGATGACTGCTGAGGGAGGAGGAATTACTCTTTCCAAAGGATGAGCCCTCTAATTGATTATGTAATACAAAGGGTCAACCCTGAAATCATGTATATCCAAGCAACACTAAACAGGCTCAGCATGTTTTATACATATGTGTGTGGGGAATAAACAAAGAAAATACCATAAATTTTAGAGGGAGTATACAGGGGAACATGAGAGTGGTTATAGAGAGGAAAAGGAAGGCATAACATGATGGGATTATATTTTAATTCAAATTTAAAAATTAAGAAAAAGAGTCATTGATAACAAAGTCTAAAAACAGGGATGGGTGTCCAATTTGTCACTGGTGGTTTGTAGAGCACTTGGAAGTATTTGTGCTATTACAAAATTTGCTCTCCAATGATGACAGAAGTTTACTGCAAATATGTTACCTCAGATAAGAAAGGACACTACAGAAGCTACTGAGGAAGAACACCATTAGTGCCTCCTTTAAACTTTCCCCACAATTCTATATCAAAGTCATTCTGAACCTAGACTGGAAGGCAGCTTTGCTTTCACCCCTCTATTTATTTCTGCCCTCGGTTTTGCTGGGAACTTTCATTGCACTGTGTGAGTAATAGACATGCTTCCCTGTTTTAAAATTAGGCACTAAAGAATCTGAGTTCATTTCGTCACAGTTGGAGAGGACACTCAGAATAAGTTTGATCAGGAAAGTAAATGACATACTTCAGAAGTATCCATCAGGCAGCCAGGTGTAGACTCAAGTTTAAGCCAGCCTCACTGAGTTAAAAGCACTAATTCAAGTGAGGAATTGACACTTGACTGAGGTAAGGGGCAGAGTAAGGACAGTGAAAAATCAGCCTTGGGTGTGGAATCAGCAAGGATCTGACCACTTATTGGATATAAGGGATTTCTGATTTGCCTCCAGTTTACTCAACTTTGCATCATTCTGAGTTCCAAGAACTCTGGTCTCCACATCTGCCCAGTTTCTAACTGATTTAGGCAGTGGCTGTTTCAGCACTTTAACACATCACTCATGATCTCTGGTGCCTTCTGATATGCTGAGAAATGGGAATCTTGGTCTTAGCTTGTCATCATTTCCACCCTTTCCCCATGTGCCTCCTTGGCTTTTTCCCCTTGAGAGAAAGAGCCATTTCCAGTAAATGTTTTTTGGAAGAGTTTTGCCTCTGTTCAAACTGCTAGGTGTTTGCTGCTCTGGGAACACCATTATTCTTGGTGCCCCTCTGTGTTAATCTGGTAGCACACTGGGATGTTGCCATTCTGCTCTTGTTTACAATAGTTCAGCAAACATTTGGCTTTGAATTTGGAGTGCTGCTTTAAGTCAATGACAAACACTCCTTGCTTTGTAAAGAAACAAACTCTAAATTCCGGGTTTCTTGGGACAATACTCTGGGGAGACGGCTGTCTTCTAACAACAGGAGGCTCAAAGCAGCTACAAGAACTTGTCTTGAACCTTGAGTTGGAAGATCCTGCCTTGTCATTTGTAGATGGAGATAGGCTCATTGTGGTGGTCTAAGTGTCTTGGGTACCAAAGCATGGGAAAGTTTGATTTCAATTGACCTCATTTCTAAAGTCAAATGAAAGTATTTTGTTTCTTAGAACACTGCTATAGGCTCCTCTAAACCAGCTGCACAGGGTAATTTTAGACAGTTTAGATTTATATACTTAGGAAATATAACTTGAGGGTTTTAAAGAAGCCCGTTCTGTATATTCATTCATTCATTTATGTAGTCATTTTCTCCTTTGAGCCAGGCTTTCTCTGTATTGATTTGGAGCCTGTCCTGGAACTCACTCTGTAGACCAAGCTGGCCTCAAACTCACAGAGATCCACCTGCATCTGCCTCCTGAGGGCTGGGATTCAAGGCATGTGTCACCAACACCAGGCTCTCTGCAGTCATTTTTAAGTTCAAATGAAGAAAGATATTTTATAATTTAATATTCAGAAGTAGTTTAAATGAAGATGGTTTTATAAACTGAGTTCAAATGATCCTTTCCTGCAGTATTAAACCATGTTAACGGTCTTAATAGATTATAGGAAGTATTGACAAAAGTATCAAATGGTCATTGTTCTGTGGAGAAATACCTCTAGATAAAAACTAGAGTTTAGGGAAGACACACTTATCTCCCTAAAGCACACCAACCTAATGCACATCTTAGCTTTCATGCCTGAAAAACAGATTTCTTGGATTTACCAAAGACTTTAAAATGGATAGGAATGGAAAAATCAGGTGTCAGGGTTGGAGTGGGAAGGAGAATAAGTCAATGAGTTTTGTCTTTAGCATCAAAGTAATTGGTGAGAATCAATTACAGTCCACCTTGTGTAGTAAATGATGCTGTCTTCAGTGAACGACAAAACTATCAGCACTGGTGAAATCTGATAGAAATTGGAAGAGATTTTCATTATAAAGTCATTAGGCTAACACAGCTTCAAAATCAAAGATTTTGATGCATCAAAGAATAACCCATGATTTTTCACTATAATCTTCCATGTTTGCTAGGTTTCCCACTTGGCTTTTTACCCAAATTCCCAGGAAGCTGGTAACAAATGAGAGACACAAAGCCTAGGGTGGAAATATCTTCAGCCACTCTCTTTCACTAAATTCTGAGGTTGAGGAAATATGCTTTATTTACATCTAGAACGTTGTGTTAAAAGATTAATACGAAGGAGGAGAAGAATTATACAAATTAACAAATGGGAGAATTTCTGTCTATAAATAAGTATTTCCATAGAATGAATTGTTTTAATTCAGGTCAGGAATTGAGATTGAGCCACAGTTTAGAATAGGGTTGACCCCCAAAGATTAAAAGGCTGGGTCTCCAGCAAAATCTTTAAATCTTTTGATCAATCTAATGAGGACCTCATTAGAGGGCACATGGGTGGTACTTCCCAATCTAGGACTTTAAAACTTTTGCTATACAGGTACCACAGTCTCAGATGTTTTATTATAGCAATGGAAAAAAATAACTGCTATTCTTATCATGTAGGGGAGTTTTCTTTAACAAAATTGAAACATTTGATGCCATATATTCACGTTATTGCAGGAAGGCCAAGGATACTTCCTGACACAGATCTTCACATATTCGCTTTATTGCAGGAAGGTCAAAGGTTTTTCCTGAAACAGATCTTCATATATTCACCTTATTGCTTGAAGGTCAAAGGTTCTTCCTGTTACAGATCTGCAAATATTCACCGTATTGCAGGAAGACCAAGGGCCCTTCCTGACACAGATCTTCATTTTACCTCAAGCTGTTCTAGCTTGACCTTGTAAGAGTTTGTCTAAAGCCTGGGTAGGGAAGGTCCCCAACAAGAAGAGGGGACTTGGAAATGATTATCTATTCTAAGTGGATTTCCTTACCCCTCCCACTTTGGTGCTGCTTAAAAAAATAAAAGAGAATGTACCGTATATATAGTTATTATTGTTTGCACAGATAAACCTCACACAACTATAATTTGAAAGGAAACTGAAAAGATGTAAATGTACTCCTAATTAGGAAACATTAGCTTTATTTTGATATATATCACTTATTGATATTCTATTACATGTTAGACTCATATTATATAAAGGGCTGATTGGTTTACATAAGGAACTGAGGTTAAATGATTCAGGCAGAAAATCTACAAATGAGAAATAAAATTATGACTTTATCATTCATGAGGATAGACAACAGAAAATTACAGGTCACAGAGCAAGCTTGACCTGTGCCCCTAGTCTGTTGTATGTGTTATTGATGGCATGATGTCATTGGCCTCCAAAAGGGCATAATTATTATTCAGCCTTTACTTGGCAAAAACATCTTTTATTGGGTTTAAAAGGGCAATTGTGATCTCACATTTTTACTTGTGTTTTTTTTTTGTTTGTTTGTTTGTCTTATCTTGAGCCCACTGAAGATGTTTTCTTAGCTTGTTTTACTCTGAATTTTTTAATTGTTTGAAAGATACACTGAACACAAAAACAAATGGTAATTACAGAACACAAATAATGCTTTATAAATACAAGACTTGTGTGGTCTGCTGGCTTATATGATGAAAGTCTTTTAACACACATGTTTATCTATCTGCTTTAGAATATGACTGCCATCCTCCACTGTCCACACCCACTGTTCAGAACGCTGTAAAAAAAAGTCTGGAGGAAGGGGTGGTGTATCCACTTCAGATTTCATTTTCTGCCACGGGCAAGATAGTTTTTCCCTAAGACACATATATTCTATTTAGTAAGTGAACTCTAATGGACTGGCACCTAATGACCACTGGTTCTCAATGTGTTCATAGCTGCAGATATTGTTACCCATTCACTAAATCAAAAGAGGCTACACTGAAAAGGGTTTTAGACATTTTCACAAAAGAGCCAGGAATCTAATATCAACATAATGACCTCCCATCAATGAGAGATTCAAGTGTCTTATTATACAACTAAGTGTGTAGTCATTTATCATTCACTTCTAAGACACTTCTCAAACTAGACTTAAATCAGTGACTGGCCCACATTTGGACCTCTCTCCAGCTCCAAGCTACAAATGGTGTCACTTCTGAATCCTAGCCAGGTAAATCTGCTTTAGTCCAGATGAGTGTACATCATATGTTCATTTGTTCAAATATTAGCTGCCAGCATACTTTGACTGAAGAACTTTTAGAGGTGGTGCCTATTGGAAGGAAGTTACACCACTGTAGAATACTCCCAAAAGTGTATTAGAACTCTTCCTCTCTTTCTCATGGCCACCATGACATGAGTAGACTTCTTATGCTACATACTGCCACTGTGGTATAGTAAATGCTAGGACCAAAAAGCAATTAGGCCATAAAACTACAGACACCTCTGGAACTTAGCCAAATTAGACCTTTCCATTTGTTAAGAGTATTATTTTAGTGTTTTGTCACAGTGATGGAAACTTGACTACATATCTGTCAATTCTAACAGATCTAATTACTCTCAATGGTGTCTCTGCTGGCAGTCCTTAAGTGGATGTCACTCCTCTGACCACAGCTTGTTTGGGTGTCCATAGAAGACTTCGGAGTGTGTCTCCATGACTCCTGCCTGGCTCTGCCATTTTTTCCAACTTTTTTTATTTGAATTAGAAACAGGATTGTTTTACTTGACAATCCCAGTTCCCTTCTTGTTACGATAAATCTTTCTGCCAAAAGCCGCTGAGCCCCACCGCCACGTGTAAGCTTTATGGCAGCCGCCTGCCCAAGTTAGGCCCAAATGAATACACAGAGAGACTTGTATTAGTTACAATGCTGCTTGGCCAATGACTAGGATTCTCATCTGTTAGCTCAGTATCAATCATCATACATCTATATATTTTATAAGACTTATCTTATCGGACGCCTTATTGGCGTCCCTCCTAGCTGGTGGATCACATCTTGCCGCTGGAGCAGGAGCCGAGGGGAAAGAGCGCAACACTTCCTTTTTCCTCTTCTTAAATATGAGTCTCCTTGCTATGTCACTTCCTGTCTGGAACACCACTTCTCTACTACATTTCCCAGAATCCTCTTTGACTCCTAGTCCAGCCTAACCTGCTGTCTCATTGGCCAAGCAAGTACTTTATTTATAAACATACACAGAAGTATTTCCCCCATCACCTTCTCCCACCCGTCCTCCCCCCAAAAAAACCCTTATCTGTCACATATCTTTTCTGCTCCCCCTGGATGGTGAGGCCTTTCATAGGGTGTCATCAGAGTCTTTTGTATCCTTTGGGATAGGGCCTAGGCCCACCCCCGTGTGTCTTGGCTCAGGGAGTATTCCTCTATATGGAATGGGCTCCCAAAGTCCATACCTATGCTAGGGATAAATACTGGGCTTCTACAGGAGGTCCCATAGATTTCTGAGGTTTCCTCACAGAAACCCATGTTCCTGGAGTCTGGCTCAGTCCCATGCCAGTATTCCAGCTATCAGACTGGGGAGTGGCTCTGCCATTTTTCACCATAAGAGACCATGTCTTTTTAAGACAGAAAGTCATCCACAGATCAGAGATTATTATCTGACTTCAGACATAACTGAGTGATGTCTGTATCAAGAGGGAAATATCTTTTTTTTTTTTTTTTAAACAGGGTTTCTCTGTTTCTCTGTGTAGCTTTGGAGCCTGTCCTGGCACCACCACTGTCTGTCGGGGAATGTCTTTACATCCAATTTAGAGTGTTTTAAAATGCACTAACACCAAGACTTTTTCCTCTGGTTATTCATCACCCTCTTCATTAGTCCAGGCCAACATGTGATCCTTTGTCATCTCTGTGTTCTCATTCTAGTCCCTGGATTTCCAAATCTGTCTGCGTTCTTCTCAGTCCCTAGTGATTTCTTTCCATTCCATTCTACTTCATTCTACCTCGCATTTTCACACCCTTCATCCCATTCTCAGATGACCTCTCCTTAACCAGAGCCTAGGACTCTAACTCACCCACTTTTTCCCTACAACTTCACTTTGCAAGCAGCTATTGCCATTCTTCATACTCTCCACCATCCACGTCATTCTTCCTTCCCCAGGGAATGTTAAGCTAAGACTACATCTGATCCTTGCATGGTCCCCATTACTGAGGTTTGCTTGCTATTTGGTCCCCAGCTGGAGAAATCTTCACCTTTTTAGAAAATATTCACATTTCATACATGGCTTAAATATTTCATAGCATATCTAACCCTGGCATCATGCTCAATGACTGAGGCACCCATGCCAGGACTTAATAAACCTCACCACCTCACAGTTTTTTTCTAGTTTTCCATCCCCATGACCATAACCCAAAAACTCAACCACCCTCCGGATCTTTAAGATGCTTTCCTATCACTTTTCCACCCCAGACACCTTTATGTTGATGCTTGCCCACGACCCTCTTCTTTCTCCATTATATCTTCAATATATTTGTCATGTCAGTTCCTAGGGCTCTCGGGAATTCTCCTGCTCTTATCATGTACCTTTTCCCATATAGTCTGGACAATACTGTTAATTCTCATCATTTCTACTCTACTTTTAATGCATTAGGTTTTTCTCACTATATATTCAAAAGAGTAAATTCTTGGTATATATTAATTATGCTCGGCACTGAGTTTCACTTGGACATTTAAATACAAGTATGTAATATCCCTTGATAGTGCTTCCTTCCATACTCGGAATCATCTTTTCTCTCCTCCTTCTGTTAGTGCACTTTGCTCTTCTAGAGTGTTTCTTTTCTTTCATGTCATATGTACAAACATGATTTTATGTATCTGTATAGGATCTAGGATCCACAAATGAGCAAAAACCACGGACATTTGTTTTTCTGACTCTTACTTAATTGACTTAACAGGAAAGCCTGCAGCTGTAACCATTTGACAATAACTGGTAAACTTTGCTACAGAATACCACAACTTAAAATGTCTACCCTTCTCACCAAAGACTGTCTGCAAGCACCGAACATACCATCAGAAGCCACTTTATCATTTTTAAAATGAATAAATTGTACAAATATTGGTTGGGTTTGAATGAGCATGCTGTTGTTTTGTTTGTTGACTTTTACAGATACTTCTTAGACAGTATTTTTCTGTGTTTAAAACTGAAGAGATGCCATGACATGTCTGGCACAGAATCTGTTGAAACAGGAACAGAAAACATCTTTTTCAGTTGCTTAGAGTATGAAAGACTCATCCGTGAAGGGCACATAACACAGCTGGGACACCATGGAGGAAAGGGTAGATTAGGGGCACAGGTATTTGGAAGAGCTTTCCAGTGGTGTCTGGCTGACATGTATTCAGCCTTCTGAGTTCCACTGAAGCAGAACATCTTCAAGGACAACCCATCACCTTGCTTTATTTCCCACTTCATATTCTCCATGTTAATGACCAACTATCGCAGCAACTCTGCTTTAAAAACAAATATGCTTCCTAAGGAAACATTGTTGTACTCACCATATCACTTGTGTTTTAGCTCCAGCACAGAGTGCAATACACATTATTAGTCAAATAAGGTTGCTTCCAACTATCACACCCCAACAGTATAAACATAACCATCCTGTCTAGCCAAACTAAGCCACTTGCTCTTTCCTGTAAGGTACCACATATCTCAACTTCTAGCCCTGGAGTGTACTACTCCCCCAGAGCCGAAACCCTACATGCTGAGTATGTGGCCTCCAAGTTAGGATTTTGAGGTCTGTTTCTAATCCCATCTACTCCCCAAAGAATTTCTCAGCTTTCTTTTACACCTGGAGCTCCTGGACCTCTCCTCACTCCTGTTGAAGGTGTCTTAGGAATGACTTGATTGGTCCAACTCTCTGATTCAGCCTATGAAAAGGCCAGTCTTCAAATCATCTGACTCTATTGGGTGGAGGACCAAGGCTAGAATCAGATTTCCTGTGCCCTGTTCAAGACACAGTGGCACCTTCTGAAGGTAGAAGGTGAACTTCGACACTGAGTGCTCTAACTCAGCTGATGTTTCATTATGCTAGTACATCCTACAACAGCATCAAGGACAGTAACAATCTAAACAATAATGTCCAACTCTCTAGGAAGAAGTCATTATATACATGAAATGTATCTGTCAATTGTTATATCATTCATTAAATCAAAAATGTAATCAGTGAAATTAGTTTTCATTAATGGGCATAACACATACAGACATTCTCATCTTTATGAATATGAACTGGACATATTCACCAGACTCTAGATTTTTTTCATATAGCACTTTAAAGCAAACACATCATGATGAAAAGAATCTCTGAAGAGAGGCTTTTCTGAGTTCTTTAATTAGAACTTGGAACTGAAAGCTTTTTCAAAACTGAAGCAGAGCTTTCAGTCTTTGTGGAGGAAGTGTTAGCAAAGGTTGAAAGTCGATCCTGAAGCAATGTATTTCTTGGGCACTACAGGGCTTTATTCAATCTCATTCCTACCCTGCTGTTTGCTTGGCTTTTGTCTTAACCTGTTCATGTGTTTCACTATGGATGCACTGTTAATAGCAAAGATGGCTTAGAGCCCATTACCTAGGAGAGCAGAGCAACAATAAATAGTCCCCACATCATTGTTCCAGCAAGCTTATTTTTGTATTTTCTAGACATCTTAACAACAGTCCTGCCTGTTCTTGGTTATTAACCCCAATTCATCTTTCAAAGTCTAGCCAAGTTCACAGCCAGCTCAGGAGTCTTACTCAGAGCATCAGAAATAACTGCTGGATTTTGAGAGATGGATGGATCTTCAGAGCAGGACCAGTGTGAGTACACAGATGCACTGAGATGGATGGACCTTCAGAGCAGGACCAGTGTGAGTACACAGATCCACTGGGATGAGTAGAAGCAAGCTTTGCTTCTCCCCAGGACACTAAGTGGAAAAAATAGAAGAAAGTGTGGCAGTGCTGCAAAATCAGTATTCTATGGTAGGAATAGTTGATAATCTGGATATTTCTAAAAATGATGAAGTTAACAACTAGCTAACATTAGAACATGACTAGGATAAGACAACTTAAAAACTGATTTCAAATACAGAAACAGCAACCCAAAACAACTAAAACCCTACTCTTAGGATCCAAATAGGCAAGGATAAAGGTTATTTTTCAGAAGTTGAGAGGAAAAATAAAGCTATGTGGTAAAAGAAAAGGAATATGGATCAGAGAAAGCTGTGTATAAATGCTGCTATGTGCCAGGAGGGTTTTTTCCCATTTCCTACAATTTACTTAACATGTACTGTAAAAGTGAGTGACTTGGTCAAAGTGCCTGGCTGTCTGCTGTTTGTAGAGATGCCGGCAACAGTACGTCTTGTAGGTAAATGTAACTGTCATTTTCTTTACTCCACACTGAGTGAAGACCAAGCAGACAATATCTAGAGAAATAACAAATGGACAATGTAAGTCTCTAACCAAGAGGTAACACATAAGCGTGTCATGTAGCTAGAAAAGGAAGTATGGTAAGAATTGATCATTGTTAGCTTAGTGCTGTAATAACATTACCTTTGATATTACTTTATAGTTATAACACTAATGCTCAGCTAATAAAACACAGAAGAAAGTTATATGAAATTCTATGAGTCAGTGTTATTATATGAAGGGGCTGTAGAGATGTAGAGATGGCTCTACGGCTAAGAGCACTGGTTGCTCTTCCAGAGTTATGGGTTTGATTCTCAGAGCCCACATAACTACTGAAAATTGTCTAGAACTCCAATTCAAGGGGGTCAGATGTCCTCTTATTGCCTCTGAGGGTAACAAGCACCCATGTAGCACACAGACATACATGGAGACAAAACCCTCATACACATAAAATATTATGTTATTATATGAAGTATTAAGGAAACTATGCACCAGATATACTGCTGTATGTGGTGTGAATGTAGTTGTATGTGGTCCTGAAGTTTTTCATATAAACCACTGGATTAGGATCATCAGACAGTGAGGGAATTTTGGAAATGTAAGGCTACACAGATTAGTAAATACATCTTTCTGTCATGGGAAAAGACTTGACTTGAATGCATTCCATTCCCACACACACACTTAACCATTATAAAATCTCTAAAAAATACATTTAAAAGAAAGAGAAGGTTATCTTTCCTTAAAAAGTGTTAGTAAACCTGATAAAGGCTTGGAAGTGGGACCTGCAATCCTACTGATAAGCACATAACAAAAAGACTTGAAATTGCCTGTACTTGGACATTTTCTTAATGCTCAACCTAGAGAATCAATTTCAATGTCCATCTAGTGCTGAATGGATAAAGAAAAGTTAGTATATACACACAATGGAATACTACTCACCCTTAAAAAGAGAATTCTGTAATTAGCAACAACATGGATGAACTGGTGAATATTACACTATCAATTTCAGTCATAAATGGGTAGGTTTCAGAATCCTCAAATGATAATTATATTAATAATGATGCATTTTATGCCTGAAAATTTCTAAATAAGTAAAAAGTTTAGAGGCAACAGAAATGTTAATTTGTTTGACTGTGATAGTCACACCTTAATATAAATTAAGACAGCATAGTATATACATTAAATATATAAAAATTGTATTTGACAATTATTACTTAATAAATCTTGGGAAGAACTACAAAGCAGCTGAGATGGAGTCATGTGGCAACTACCGTGAGATACCAGATAGTATCTCATGCTCAGATACCAACCAGGAGCATATCTTTTGGAGGGAACATATCTAGGCCAATGTGTTCATTTCAGACTTTGGTCCACCAGAGAGAGTCTGGAGTGGACATTTCTGCTGCACTAAGTGTCAAGCTTGCAGAGCTTTATTATAGAAACTTAGAACTTAATTAATTATTGATGTATGGAACAAGAACTGAATCTGAATCTGAGAAAAGGCTGGAGTTTGGTGTTCTCCTCAGATCTGGGACTCAAATTAGCTGTGGCAAAGATAGAGCTCAATAATTGTGTTTGAAGCTTCTCTCTTGAAACCAACAGGACTCTAACACTGGGCCAGGAGATATGGAGCAAAGCTTGGCACCAGTGGAGTGGTATATCATCTTGTGATGCTTGGACATGGATGTTATCTAATGCTGGATTAGAATGGCCTGGTAGATGAATCTAAGGAGGGTATTACCAGAGAAGATGATGAACTCAGGAGAGATCTGCTCTGGAAGTGGAAGGTACCTTCCTAACAGCAGCCCAGAGAAACTTTGGGAGACAGCAATAGTGACTACCATCAGTTCTTCCTTCTGAGCAAGTGTGTCTATCTCTACACACATAGATACCACTATCTCTGCTGACACTAGATTCCAACTTCTTTGGCCTTTTCATGTGGGCTCAATACCAGGGACTCTCTGGGGAACATACAGAACTTCAGCACCAGAGTAGAATTGTTGAGGCACCCTGGGTAGTACCCTGAGCAGCTAGTAGGTGACCATTGTTGGACTACCCAGACCCTATAGTGTAAGCCAATCTGATAAAACTCCCTTACAAAATGTATGCATTCTAAGATTCTGTCTCTCTAGAGAACCTTGCCTAGTAAAGCCATCTTGAACTAACATAATTCCATAGAGAGAGTTCTGTGTTGTAGAACATTAGTTTAAGATGTGTGATATTTGTTTATGCTGTGGACCATCTGTTTAATGATGCTAAGATGTGTGGCATTTTTTTTAAGATTTGTTTATTTATTATGTATACAGTTTTCTGTCTGTCTGTATGTCTGCAGGCCAGAAAAGGGCACCAGATCTTTTTACAGATGTTTGTGAGCCACCATGTGGTTGCTAGGAATCGAACTCAGGACCTCTGGTAGAGGAGTCAGTGCTCTTAAACCCGAGTCATCTCTCCATTCTTTTATGTTGCATTTGTTTAACTCTGTAAAGCTGTGTTACTTTGCTTGACTAAGATGCCTGATTGGTCTAATAAAGAGCTGAACAGCCAATAGTAATGCAGGAGAAAGGACAGGTGGGACTGCCAGGCAGAAAGAATAAATAGAAGAAGAGAAAAAAATGAAGGAGCAAGAAAACAAGTGGCCAGCCACACAGCCAGACATGAAATGTGAAGGAAAGAAAAGATATACAGAAATAGAGAAAGGTAAAAGCCCAGAGGCAAAAGGTAGATGGCCTAATTTAAGAAAAGCTGTCTAGAAATAAGCGAAGCTAAGGTCAGGCATTTATAAGTAAGACTAAGACTCCTCCATATGTGATCTTTCGGGGTAACTGGGTGTTGGGCCCCTCAGAGTCAAAGGAAGTAAAGAGTAAAGAAATCAACAGCAGTTCTACTCTTGGAGCTTATTGGTTCTGTGGTCTGTATATTTTTGTATGTTTCAGTCTGTATATGACAGAGGATCATAAAGTACTAAAGATGTACAGCAAATAATAAAATATGGAGATTGGAAACTCTGCCAAAATGAGAGTTCTTGTTCTACTGACAAAAACAAAACTCCAAGGTGTTTTTATTTTTTACCATAAGTGAAAGTATTTTACTCACAATTGAAAATGTTGTAACCTGACTATCCATAATTGGATATATTTATGGAGTCTAATTGATGTTATTATTTATGAATACAATGTGAAATACTTAAATTGAGCTATTTAACTTCCATTCCTTCAAAAATACTTTACATTGTGTTTTATTTTGCTTTTTTATTGTTTTTTGTTGATATTTTCTCATTATCCAGTTTGACTCTAAAACCTTGCAAATCTTGGGCAGGAGCTTCTGATATTTTGAAACACAGTCTACTTCCCCATGTAGCCCAGGCTGGTCTTGAACTCTCAGTCCCCTTGCCTCAGTTTTGTGAGCATGGGATTACAGATGTGATCCTACACACCCACAAATTGACAGTTTATTTTTCCAGTGTTGGGCACTGAACTCAGGTCTTCACTCATGGTAGTCAAATGCTTTGCCAGGGAGCTATATTCCCAGCCCCAATTAACCTTTTTTTTTCTGGTGAAAACATTTAAAATTCATTGCAAATAGGTTGGAGTTTACAATATGGTATCATTAATTATATTCAATACTGTGCAATAGAATCTCATACCCAAAATGTTATTCCTCTTAAGATTTTTGTACTCATTGACCATCATCTCCCCACACAACCAACCCTAGCTTCTGTGGCATTCTGCACATTGCTTCCATGTATTTGATTGTTTTACATTCTACATATAATTAGAGAATCAGTGGTATTGGCTTGGGAACAGGAAGTTGTTTGATGCACACAAAGTTAGTTTTACAAAATAAGAAAAGTTGCTTATACACTGAGGTGAGTGTATTTAGAATCAGTAAGGTGTACACTTAAAAATGGTCAAATGGCTAGACAGTGGTGACACATACCTTTAATTCCAGCACTCAGCAGGCAGATCTCTGTGAGTTTGAGGCCAGTCTGGTCTACAAAGATCTCCAGGACAGCCAGGAATCTTACACAGAGAAACCATGTTTCAAAAAGAGAAAAAGAAAGAAAGTAATGTCAAATGGTATTATGTATAATTTACCACATTTGTAAATAATTTTTGTTATTAAAACTCCATAAGTCTTGCTATTTTTGATTTCTCCGTAGTGAAAGCAAGAAATTCTGTTGTCATTTATCATGGCGTCTCCACAGTCTGGAATAATGCTGGAACAGAGTAGAATCTAATATGTATGTGAGCAATTTCGATCTATTGTTGTTATCATCATTGTATGACATGCAGATATTTTCTGTAGTCTGGTAGATTTCAAGCTTGTCTGATGATAAAATTACATAGAATGATTCCCAGGTACAGCCCAGCCTGCTGAACAGAATCTCCAGGCAACTTCCCAGGACTATTTACTTTTAAACATTTGTGAGCAAGATGATCTATGCACAAAGTGGTTATTGCCTCTGGGATCTTGTTAGAATCAGAATCACAGACTCCCCTCAGATGCCTTGAGGTGGGACAAACATCTTAGGGACTATTAGAGACATCAAAGTTGAAGAGGGGCTAGTTGAATAAGGAATTCAACTCACTGATAAGGGAATTCTCCAACTGCAATCATTTAATACACAGGAGAGAACACAATTTTGATTACTGAGGTGATTCTGAATAAGCCACAGTTGACTCCTATCCCCTAATCAGACTATCCCACTCTAGGATTTAAAAAGAAAACAAATTCTTCCCTCTCTGAAAAAAAGTCAGCCTCAAAGCTGTGATCATATTACCATCAAACAAACAGAATAAGCTACTACAAGTTACTCTCTACCTACTTATAATATAAATTGTTGCCTGGGGCTGCACCAAATGGCTTCAGAGACAATGGAGTTTTATGTTCAATTCTCACATATTCAAGAATTCTACAGCCAATTCCTTCATTTTCTACTGCAGGTTTTGTGGTTACTCAGATAGTGAAAGGCCCACTATTTACCCAATCTCTTATAGTCCTGTATCTCAAGAGTAAAGGGCACCACCACTCACCAGGAGGCACCCAGTGCAGAAGCACAGAGTTACAGGTGGCAGGACTGAAATGGGGACCCAAACTTCTTTGAAGGTTCTGAGAGAAGTATGTGGCCAGGTTCAAGCAGGTTTAAGATGGGGCCAATTATAATCATCTCAGTAGGCTCCAGGTTATTTGGCTGCCCTTTGTTGTCTAGTCCCTGACACTTTGGTCATTAGTACAAGTGACAGTAGAAAGAGTGAAGAGACCCATAGAGTGGTTGGCTCTGTGTGCAAGCCCCAGGTTGTTTGGTTTGCATATGAGATGCATAATGTATGGGATGTCCTGTCACTATGAATGTTTAGCTGATTAAAACTATAGAAGACTAGCAACAAAGGAAATGATTAAGGCAGCCCTTACAGGTTCACCACACTCCACCAAAATCTGAAGGATCTGTTCTATGCTGGGATCGGTCCTACTCATGTGATAAAAACACATCTTCTTACTAGCATTGCCTCTGGCCCACAGTGCTCTGCTGTCACTATATTTACATAATGAAACTCTGAAAACAGAGCTATCATCCAACTGTGACATTTCAGATGCTGTGGTTTTCATGAGTATTAGTAGGGGCTGTAATCAGAGTTCTGCATTCAAAGTGACCGATTGACTCTGAATTTATCTTAATTAACTGTTGCCAATATGAACACTAGTTAAACAGATGTATCAGATCACTTTTCATGCTGCCTATTCTCAAAGGGCAAAGTTGGTGTCACTTGTAACCCAGGACAGCCTGCTGATCAGACCAGACATAAACCACTCAGTTGATGTCACTAACTTTGATGAGAGAGTCCTGGATGAAATGAAGAAACCACAGCCCTTCACTGCCATTCTCTGGCGATGAATGGAGTGACACTGGTCAAATGCATTCCAAAATATGCCTGAACTGTATCCTAGAAGCCCAAGAAAAGCCACAGGCAAGGCCTACAGCAATGCTTTTCAAGACTCATAAGAACATGAAAACTGGGCATAACAGATTGCTGTAAATGCCTTTTGCTCAGAATGGCACAATTCATCCTTCAATTTGAGTATCCATCGTAGAGTTGACATTCAAAACAGTGTGTGTGTGTGTGTGTGTGTGTGTGTGTGTGTGTGTGTGTGTGTGTATTTAGCTTATACAGTAATTATAGCTTACCCAATAATCATCTAGTTGTTCTCCCTCAGATTTTTTCATTTTATGTTAGAACATATGATCAGAAGTTCAGAAGTAGACATTCTATCCAGTGTTTAGATCCAAATGCCCAAGTGTAAGAACCCTTCGTGTTTTGCTTAGTTTTAAGGCATACAGTCCTCATTTAGACCTCAGCATGTAACACAGGAAACTCTCATCATTCAGACCTTTCAATTCTTGGCAAATGACTATGTAAGCTATGAAGTTCATGTTTGGCTCATTAATATACCAAATATCCATGAGGACTCTTAAACCTATTTCCCATTAAACATAATCTCTCACAAACATACCATCACAAACTGAAAACCAGCAGTTGAAAAGTGGATATCTCAGGATCAAGGGAAATGGGCAAGAAAATAAATTCAGGACAGAAATGTTTTTGTGTCTTTATCATGTAGCTGTTTTGCCTAATAGATACATAGAAATCAATATTTTCATTTTTAGTAAAGAAATAAGTCTTATGCTAAGAGGAAAAAGAAATGAGCCTTTCCACTTCTTGCTACACAGATTATGACTGCAACAGTCTTCTTTTCCAGCAACTTTATTGATGGGGGATGTCCTTCTATATATATATATGCTTCTCTTATTAGTTGATGAATAAAACACTGATTGGCCAGTAGAAAGGCAGGAAGTATAGGTGGAGCTACCAGTTGAGGAGAATTTAGGGGAGAGGACACAGAAAAGAGCCACTAGAGAGACTCCATGTAGCTACTGGGAAGATAGGATGCCAGAGATTCTCCAGTAAGATAAGAAATACATAGATAATGTATTGGGTTATGGGTTAATAATTGAAAAAGCGCTAGCCAGTAAGAACCTAAGCTGTTTACCAAACATTTTATAATTAATGTAAGCCTCTGTGTGTTTATTTGGAGCTAAATAGCTGTGGAACCAGGTGTGACAGAAACTCCATCTATACTTCATAGTAGAATTTACTTGTCCTGTCTCCTCTCTGTTCACTTTATAGACTATTGTGGCCTGGTTGTTCTATAAATGATCTGTCTAAAAACAACTGTGGATTATTAAGACACCAGGAAATTCAAAAACTAGATAATTTCACACAACTGACTGGCACTCCTGTGCAAGGTCATGTTCTAGATTAAGCCTGGCCCAGAATTATCCTGATGCTGCTCTCCAGCCATCATGTGTAAGCCTGTCCCCAATCCATTCCTGCTTCTGGTAAGACAGCCTTGATTCTCTATTTGCCCAGTTTCTAGCAGTTCCTCCCTTAATCAAGGAGTGTAGAGTGCAGCCCAGGTCCAGCCAATACTATTCTGCTTGGTCTAGTATCTGCTTTGGACAAAACATGAGAGTCAGTTTAGACCACTGCAAGAACTTCAGGCATTTATTTTGTGAGAAAATTTGGGAAACATTATCCATGCTTGGCATTGGTGTGTGAACTGTGTGTTTAGTGATAGGGCTAGCTAATTTGTTGTCACTGAAGGAGAGCTTGTTGTGGGATATTTGATCCCATTGTGTGACTCCTAGACTGTGTTAATAAAATTAATCTTGTTTCAGAGAGTAGAGCTAGACACTAGTAACAAGAATTAGCCATAGAGAGTACAGAGGACACTGGAAGACTGAGAGATACACAGGAGGGAGTAGGGAGGGACTTAGAAATTTGTAGTTCTTTTTTGTTTGGGACGGTGTGGAGAGACCTCTCTTGCTGGGTCTCTGGCTAAAAAGGAAGGTCAGCTGGTTGCTTCTCTGCTTCTCTGATCTAGCAAGTTTTCACCACAACATCCTGAGTATTTATTGGTAAATATAACAGCTTAGATAAAAAAAAAACAATAAGAGCTACTCTAAGAGACAAAGCAGAATTTGTTGAAAGGCCATCTTTGCTCTAATGTATATTTCTTGTATCTGTATCAAAAATCTGCTGATGGTAGCTGCTCATATCTGGGTCCTTTATTTCATTCAATAATTTTGCTTATCTGCTTTTGTGTTGGTAGCATGCAGATAGTGGTGTTATGGCTCTGGAAGATAACTTGAGATCAAGTATGGTGATACCTCTAGTATCGCTCTTTTTGCTTAGGCTTACTTTGGCTATCTGTGGTCTTTTGTGCTTCATGTGATTTTTAAAGCTGTTTTCTATTTTGATGAAGAACCCCATTGAAAACTTAATGACAAGTGCATTGGACTTCTAGATTATGTTTGGCAACATTGCTTCTTTCCAAGTTTTCTTCAACCATGAGCATGGAAATGCTTTCTGTGTTCTAGTGTTTTCTTCAGCTTCTTAAATTTTTCATTGTAGAGATCTCTCAATTCTTTTGCTAGATTCATTATAGGGTATTTTATTTACCTAATTTTGAAGCAACTTTGAATTGGATGGTTTCCATTATTTCCTTTTCAGTGCATTTATCATTTATACATAGAGAAGTAACTGATTTTGTGTCACTTTTTTTATTCTGCCACTTTGCTAAAAGTATTTACCAGATATAAGAGTTCTCTGGTGTAATCTTTAGTATCTCTTTAAGTAGAATCATTTCTTCTGCAAATAAGAATGTTTTTACTTCTTCCTTTCCTATTTGTATCACTTTTACTTCTATTGCCTTAATGCTGTAGCAAAAACTTGAGACACTGCATTAAATAACAGTGAAGAAAGTAGATTCCTTCTTCTTCCTAATTTAGTGGAAATACGTTTCCTCTAGTTAGTGTGACATTGACCACAGGTTGCCATTGAAGAGCCCAGGAATTTGAAAAATTGCATGCCTATAGCCTATACTCATATCCTAGTGGTATTGGGGTTGATAGTTGCTTTAAACAAGCTACCCGACCCTTTGCCCTTCATTTTCTCCTGATACAGGAAAGGCAGTTAAAAAAGACCATTGCTATGCAAACTTCTTGAACTAATACCCTGCAACCAGAGGTTGTACATCCAGACTCTGGGATGTGCTTTCTGGAGACTGTAAATCCTGACCCCAGGAACGAACTCACCACCCTGCATATGGTCTTTTGCTATAAAAAGACACTTATGATCCCTTCTTGGGGGTCACAGAGCCAGATATCTGCCCATGCCCCTAACTAGTTAGATTTTGGACATGCAGTATAAAGTTGTTTCTGCTCATCTAACTTTGGTGGCTTCATCATCAATATTTGTGCAACTCCCAGACTCAACAGCTATATGTAGTGCTGATCATGTTGATCCCTGTCTCTTCCATTTTCTTCAAAGCTTTTATCATGAAGAGATGTAGATTTTGTCAAAGGCCATTCCTTCGTCAGTTGAGATGAACATGTGATTTCTGTTCTTGAGTTCATTTATATGATGTACTGCATTATAGACTTGCATATGTTGCATATCCCTGAATCTCTGGAAGGTCAACCAGATAAATGAGCATCTTAGTGTGTTCTTGAATTTGATTTGATTTGCAACCATTTTATAGAGAATTTTTGCGTGTAAGATCCTCATGGAAATTGGTTTATGGTTTTCTGTTGTATCACCTTATTTAGGTGTTAGGATGATATGAGTTTTGTGAACAGGGCTTTGCAGCAATCTTTCCTATTCTATAGAATAGTTTATTAGGTCCTCCTTAAATTCTGATTGAATTGAGCACATAACCCATATGGGGCTAAACTTTTTTTTGTTAGGAGAGTTTTTATTTCTACAAATATTCTTGCCTGTTATAGATCTGTTCAAATTGTTTATCTCATCTTGGGTTGATTTTGGCAGGCCTTAGAATTTGTCCATTTCAGCTAGATTTTCCTATTAAGTGCAATATTGTTTAAAAGATATGTCCTAGGGGATTACTGAATTTCATTTGTGTCCATTGAAATGGCTACCTTTTCATCTCTATTTCACTAATGTAGATCCTTTCTCTTTTTATTTCTTTTTGTGTGTTCAGCTAAGGGTTTATTGATCTTTTGTGTCTCTTCAAAGAACCAACTCTATTTCATGTATTCTTGTGTAAATATTTTCTATATAACACAATGCCAAGTACAGTACAATGAATATGCACAATGGAAACTAAAATTAAAGTACTTTATCCTAAAACATGCATGTAAAACTTTACAACTGAAATGGAACAAACCCTCAAAGTATATAAATAAGTAAAATGAATGAATAGTTCAAAGGCTAAACATCATTTGTTCTTTACATATCTACTTAATAATTTAGTCAATAATTTGATTCCCTTTTGAATTTAACTTTCTCAACTTTCAAGTTGATATAATTAACCATCTCTCCTCCCCAGAACTTCAAATACCTGTTCTGCACTTTATTCATGGTCTTTTGTTTTGTTTAAATGTTAGTCCCTTCAGGTACACTCTTCATCTGTACAGTGTTCTAATTCCAGGTGCCTCTCATCAATGCTTCAACTATTGTCATACACTTTATGGTGCTTTAGTTCTCATGTTTACTTAAAATCCAGGGTATTTTTCCTTAAGACTCATGGCTACTTTTATCTTGATATTTTCTTTTTTTAATTTCAATTTCTTTTATTACTAGTGATGTTGATTTTTATAGCTTCCCACTGTAAATTAAAAAATATTTAAAGTTATTTTTATTTTACATAGCAATCACAGTTTTCCATCCCCTCCTCTCATCCCCCCATTCCCCCATAGAACCTTTATCCAGAAACTGGAGGAAGCAGATGCAGAGATCTCCAGCTAAACACGGGGTCCAGCTCCTAGAGTCCAGTCAAAGAGAGGAAGGAGGGATTATATGAGCAAAGGGGTTGAGGTCATAATGGAGAAACCTACAGAGGCAGCTGACCTGAGCTAGTAGGAGCTAACTGCCTCTGTACAGATAACTGGGGAACCTGCACGGGACTGAACTAGGCTTTCTGAATGTAGGTGACAGTTCTGTGCTTGAACAGTCTGTGGGGCCAGTGGCAGTGGGACCAGGATTTATCCCTAGAGCATGAACTGACTTTTTGGAGCCTATTACCTATCGAAGGATACATTGCTCAGCCTTGATATGGAGAGAGAAACTTGGTCCTGCCTCAACATGATGAGCCAGACTTTGTTGACTCCCCCATAGGAAGCCTTGCGCCTATCTGGATATTTTCAAATTCACATGTAGACAAATCACAGATGTGTTTTCTTTACAATTTAATCCTGCCTCATTCATTATGGTACCAACTATCCAAGCCACTTTGCAACATCCCAAATCACAAGCAACATCCCTACAATTTACTTTTCACATCCTGCAGATTAGATCTCATTAATTTATCGTGTAAATCTTTGTCAAAACATTTCCTCATCCTTTATCTTCTCAGATACTTTCATTTAAGAATTTTAATAAGAGTTTTATGTTTTAGATAAGCAATTCACAAGCACTAGAATGAATGTTTGTTCTTAAAAGACCACATAAATGCATCTGGAAAACTTATTAAATGAAATCCTCAAGGGTAATTCTTCAAGGGATTTTGATAATGTTGGTCTGAGAATCCCACTCTAACAAATGCTGCTTGTTTTTTTGTTTTTGTTTTTGTTTTTTTTGTGTTTTTTTGCAATAGTCTTAACTGCTATGAATATAAGCAATCTGATAATTTCATTTGTTCTCTGGCTTAGTTTGCAAAGGTTTATCCTGCCTCCAAGATAACCTCCAGCTTCTTCTCACAGCATCTCATGCTTCCAGACTAAAGTCTCTCAACCTCTTAAACAAGCTTTCAGACTGAAGAAACTCCCTCTGGAGAGTAGGATGTCACTCAATTTACTTCAACCTCGAAATAACATTTATTTTTTTGTTATCTTGTGAACATTATATGGCACATCTAGTGCCAGGCTTAGTGCTAAATTTTTGCTTCTATTATCATATTTAATGCATGTGTATTTCAATAAAGTTAAGTGGACTATTACTATAATTTTATAGCTCGGGAAATATGAAGCTGAAAGAATTAACTTTCCCATGCCGAAGTGCTATTCAGCTCTGGACTGGGAGTCTTAATTAGGCTACAATATGATTATGCCTGGTCCTGTCTGAAATATGAGTTCCCTGGGACCCAACAGGATAACACATTCCAAAAAGTCTTCATATAGTGGGCACTCAATTTGAGCAAATGACTCTTAACGATGCATGAATGTTAGTAAGCAGAAATAAAATTTTAAAAGCAACCACAATGTTTATTTGATTCTATTTATCCTTAAAATGTTATATTTATTTTAGGGACTTACTCCCTTATTAATAAATCTGTCTTTAAACTGAATATTTAGAGATGTGTGCATGTGTGTCTGTGTGTCTGTGTGTCTGTGTGTCTGTGTCTGTCTGTCTGTCTGTCTCTCTCTCTCTCTCTCTCTCTCTCTCTCTCTCTCTCTCTCTGTGTGTGTGTGTGTGTGTGTATTTATGTCTGTGTCAGTGTCTGTGTGTGCATATGTACTGAGCATGTCCTATTACTGAGCAAGATCTCCAAACCTACACTGTGTATTTTTATGTGAAATTGTTTTAAGATGATTGCAGCTCCATGTGCAGCTGCTGGAAATGAACAGCGAGCTTCTGCCCACTCCCATTTTCTCTAAAAGGTGCAGTTTCCCAGACAGAGTGCTGACAGTGCTGTCCAGGGCCATCACCATAACCATGCAGAACATTTCATCACTATCACGTGGCCACACCTGAGTCCTTCATCATCTGATTCACGTTCTTTCTCCCTGAATGTTGACAATTGAAGAGTGCCATACATATGGAATCTTCCAGTACCAATCTACTGTATCATTTTCAGATCCTTTACATGATGTATGGAAGGCATTCATAACGTGTGCGATCAGTAGTTTGCAGCTATTCCTTCCACTTTGTTTTTTCCATTGTGCATGTAAGCTTTAAAATAGGAAAATTTCTAAATTTAGGTAAGATCCTATAATGTGGGAAATTACCAATACGGACCCAGGTAAAATTACAAGGAAATTTAATAGGGAAAAGCCTTACTTACAGAACCACCTAGCCAGTCCGAGGGGCAGCCATAAGTACAGCAAGCAGAAGATGAAAGCGAAAGCAGGGTCCGCCAGGTAAGTGTCCCTCACTCTTAAACTTTCCCTACGTCACCCTGACCACACCCTCGCTGGCATGGTCAAGCACACCTGTAGCCAGCCCCTAAGCAGGTGTGGCTACAGCATCCCCTACAATCCTATAGATTAACTTTTTATTAATGGAGTATGAATTTTGTGTCAAGTCTGAAAACTGTCTGGCCAGAGATCTTGTAAACTTTCTCTCTCTCTTTTTTTTTGTTTGTTTGTTTTGTTTATGTTTTTCGAGACAGGGTTTCCCTGTGGCTTTGGAGGCTGACCTGGAACTAGATCTTGTAGACCAGCCTGGCCTCGAACTCACAGAGATCCACCTGCCTCTGCCTCACGAGTGCTGGGATTAAAGGTGGCGCAAACTTTCTTTTATGGCTTGTTTTCCTGAAAGTTTTATGTTAACTTTTAATCTAAACCCACTGTCTATTCCAGATGTTTTTCTATGTCAGATGCAATGTCTAGAAGTTCATTTCTGTGCCTATAGATATTTAATTGCCCCATCATCTCCACCAGAGGAAGACTATCCTTTCTTAATAATGTAGCTTGGTGCTCTCATTAAAAGTGCTAATACACAATTGTCTCCAAGTAAATTTAACAACAAACACAAAACCCAGCCCTTTTCAGGGTGAGGTGAGTTTTGGGGAACTAGATAAAAATGATGATGACACATTGCTGTGAATGCATTAAATGCCACCGAATTTGAGGTTTTAAAATGTTTATGTTCAGAATCTCACCTCAATAAAAGAATGAGGAAAACTGTACCCCGGTTAAGATTCCAAATAATGCTTTATACAATTCAGATACACATTTCAGAGAATGTACCAAACCTGTATTCATCAAGGCTACTACTCTCCTCTGTTTGCCCCCAGCTTCCAGATCTCTTATCGCTAAAGCCAGGTAATATACACTCATGTGTCTAACATCTGGGGAAACATTTTCAACAGTAAGACAAGGTATGGGAAGCAGCAGTTCTTAGTAGGCTTGGTGCTTCCTGGCAATCCATTCCACAGCCTTTAGTCATTCAGTGCCCGTTATTTATACTGTGTCTGCATCCCTCAGAATTAAAGTGTCCTCAACCGAACACTCCATTATATCATGTGGTGACTTCTGCCTTAACTTGGAACCCACAGATCCCAGATGACATATTTTATCACTTTTTTGGCAAGGAATTTACAGACTTCTACTAAAATAGAGCAATGTGGCAAGTCAAGGGCTGAGACTGTAAAGTGCATGACTTTCAGAGTTTGCACTGTCTGGACCTGAGACTTCCATGTACTTCAATTCCATTAACAGTGAGTGTGGTCCTGTTTACGACACCATATTCAGCTCATCTTTAAATGGACAATGGCAGACAGCAGAGCCCCACACTGAGCCAATGTCTTTTGAATTCTAGTTGTAAAAGTAAAAGTGGTCTTTTTCCTTCAGAGCATTTAACTCATGGCACCCTGGTCATGGGCATCAAACATGGATAATGAGTCTGGAAATCTTGGCAAATTGGATCCAAGTTTTTACACATTAAAGTATCTTAAATCCAACATGTTATCATACTATGTGGCTGATGTGCTCCAAATGGGAGAAGACATTGTCATTGCTTCATTGACCAGCTCTACCTGGCCGTACTTGTGCAAACTTGTGAAGCTTGACAGGATAAGAAGATCACAGCCCACTTTTAGCAAAGGCATTATCACTGCCACTTCTTCCTTCTGTGGGTATGAACAACACCCCAGCAGGTTAAGATGCCACTATTTCCTGCTCATGTGTTCACTACTTTTAATTCCAATGTATGAAGTTTCTAGGCTATTTCCCCACATTGTTTTGAGGAATATTTGTATCCCAAGGAACAAGGAACAACTCTTCCATGAGTCTGTTCTGTCTTCTCTTATGAGACACACTGCATAGAGCATTTCTTTCCAGTCACAGTTGCTGCTAGTCCTCTAGATCATTGTGAAAAATGTTCTTCAAGGGCTGTAAGGAAACCTGATAGACTTGTTCTTTCTCTCCCTTTCCTTTCTTTTCTCTTTTCTCTAAAAGTGCTTTATTTTGTAGTTCTTTTGTTTTCCTTCTTGTTTTGTTTTTGAGTGAATGTCTCACTGTGTGTTCTGGGCTGGCCTTGAACTCATTATGGAGCCCAGGTAGACCTTGACCATACTATATTCCTGTGGCAACCTCCCAAGCATGGGCTGCCCCAAGGTCCACAGCATCTCTGGCTCTTAAACCCATTACCCTCACAAGGTGTGTGTGTGTGTGTGTGTGTGAGAGAGAGAGAGAGAGAGAGAGGGGGGGGGGGGAAGAAAAAGGGAAAGAAGTGAGGAGATCTTCTGGAACACAGATGTTTTTCATGTTTTTCCAAAACAAATAGCTTATGTTTGCTGCTTCTATCTTCTCACTTTTAAAAACTATATTAAATGTGTTATCTTAGTGTACACCAGCAGCGTCCAAACACTTGAAATCCAATTACCAATTTCTTTTTCTTTTTTTTTTTTCTTTTTTTTTTTTTTTTCCGAGACAGGGTTTCTCTGTGGTTTTGGAGGCTGTCCTGGAGCTAGCGCTTGTAGACCAGGCTGGTCTCGAACTCACAGAGATCCACCTAGCCTTAATCATTTTGATTTTGACATTTCTAAGCCAGCTAACACAATCAGTAGCATGTGTACTCTTCAAATGCACCATTCGGCATTCATAGTTTCACAGCAGTCATTAACTGTGTATCTCAGTTACTCAGCTCCTAATACCCTGGCACTATCTAGGAAGTTCAACATGGCAATCAAACCCATGTTGCCAGAGCCAATTTAAATCTCTGTCTGTACCTCTTTCTAATCACATCCACAAACCTTTATCCTGTCCGGTGTCAAATGCTCACCATCCCACAAACCTGCCTGGTATGTCTCCATCACAGAGCAGGGAACCTGCTTCTGGTATGTGGCTGCTTCTGTTATTCCTCTTATTCATCCTCCAAGCTCACCACCTTTCCTTACCTTACCTTTTCTCTTCAAATCTTTGATATCAATGTTTCCTCTCTTAAGACCAAAAAATCTGTAAGACCAATAGTCATCTATGTGTGCCTATCTCCTTATGTCCAGTTTAGTCAATAGTGGATAAGTGATCTGTAGGCAGCTCCTAAATTGATGTGGATTGAATCTAAATTCCACAGTACACAAGCTTTGCATTATTGTGTACTTCTCTTGTTAATAGATAGCTCCTTGGCTTGTGTGAAAAAATACGTCACCTTAAGTGACTTGTGGGAATTACTGCATTTGTAACACCTTTAACAACTAGGATGACCACAACTCATGGATATTAAGAACAAAAACCTTGAGAAACTGGCTGGTTAATTCAGAGACTCCACAAGCATTTTTTTTTAATAGAGTGTTGCTACATTGTGAGCCATATTAAATAAATGTCTCTGTCTGTCCCTTTTCCGGCAGTTACCATGGTAGATTTGTGTCATGCCTGGGTCAAGAGTCTCCTGAGCTGGTCAGCTTTTAAAGGTTGAACATTTTAGTTTCATTTTTCTGCCTTCCAAATATGTAAGAATATAATAGGAAATAGTCAAATTAAAACTCATACTATAATTCACTTTATTATTGACATTTATCATACATTATTATTCCAATCTTTTATGGGAGCAAATAAATGATATAAAATACATAATGAACTTTAACAAATTTAACCATACACAAAATATGGAATGATCAAAACTATGTTACATGGGTATTTTACAAAGGAAAAATAAGGATAATAGAACATTTAGATGAAACTTATCAATGAATTTTGGATGTTACATAATATTAAATATATTCAAAACAAGTTACTTTTAGAGAACCAGTTTGATATTTTACTATTAAAAAATGAATACTGTGTAAATGAGTGCTTACAAAAATATTTCTAAGCAAAAGCTATGGTCTGCTCATATATTTGCAGTTACAAAAATATATATTCCTCTGAAACTAATAAATTTGCTTGAGGCATTAGACATTTAAATTTAAATGTATGTTTTCTAAATATTTCAACAACTTAGTGTTCTTGACTGTATAGTATATAATACACACATGGTATTAGAATAGATTTACCTATGAGTAATATACTTTTAAGTAAAAGATACAAGTGACTCTTGTATATATAGGACTATAGGGACCCTGTGAGATTTTTTTAATTAAATACATCCAATACATTCAACTCTGATTGGTACTTAATAAAACATTTGTTGAATGACTATATGAGTGGATAATAGTAATTATTGTTTGTATGTAAAAATTAATAACCCAATCTTTGTCATTTCTGGTATTACCAGTATTTCTAGTAACTATCATTTAAAAATTTAGCAGTTATGTCCACTGAGCTATTTCTCAATGGTAGACCAGTCACATAGATTTAAGATTGACTGGATAATAATTCAGCTTGGACCCTGGCATGTCTCCCAGAGGTCCCTGTATTAAAGGCTTGATTCCCAGACTGGTGCTCTTGGGAGGTGGCGGCTAAGGGGAAGTCCCTGTGTCTGTGGAAGCCTGCCTTTGAAGGACTGTGGGACTCAAATTTCTTTCTCAGCTTTGTGACTTGGTTAGTGAGCAAAGTTGCTTTGTTCTGCTATCCTCTCCTTCCATGAGTTGTTACTCACCATAGACCCCCTGCACAGGACAAACTTGTACTAGAACCTCCAACTCTTTGAGTCAAAATAAACCATTCCTCTTTGTAAGTCAATTATCTCAGATAATTTGTCACATTGATGACCAAAAAATGAACAAAGAAAAAAAAAACATGAAAGTAAAAGAAAAAAAGCTGGCTCACACAAATAGCAAGATAACACAGCAAATAGAAGACACCTGACAGCTAGACAACACTGGTATCTACAGTAGACATCATACCATCCATTCATAAATTCTATTTCTTCCATATTTCATACAAATAAGACACCCATATCTAATTTTTGTAATTAATTTTCACAAAATAAAAAAGTAGTTGATATATGATAAATAAGGACACACACACACACACACACACATATATATATATATATATATATATATATATATATATTCTGTATATTGTTTAGCTGACTTAGTATACTTCAGGAACCTAGGTCAAAATCAAGAGATGCATAGAATAGACTGACTGTACTTTAATAGATCTCCATTCAGGCCAGGTGGTACTTGGCAACATAAATGCTAACAATACCAACAAAGTCAAATCAAAGTAGCAAAGGATTCTGAAGCCAAAGATTAACCATTATGACCACCATGCATTGCAGCACTTAGGAAAATGGTGGCCATTTGTAACATTACTATACTACGGCCATTCTTGGCAAAGATGCTTCTTATATTTCCCCATCTTGTTCTTCAGAGTAAAGTTTTTCATTCTTTCCTAGAACTCCAAACACACAAAAGTATGGTGTATTTTACTTAACTGAAACTTAGGTCATCTTAAACTATTTCAGAATCTTTTGCCCTCACAGAGGATAAGTGGATTATTTGTGAACACTGGTTAATATATGTTTACACACAAATACATGCTAATGCATATGCATGTTAATGAAATAATAACTGGCTAAGGAAATGTCATTAAAGTACAGGCTAGAAGGAAAATTCACATAAAAACAAAACCTTAAGAAACTGAAGTTCCCAAAATTCAGAAACAATCAGTCAAAGACTAAACTTTAATAGTTTAGTTTTAATACCACTTGTGTGAAGAGTCTGGAACTACTTTAAGATTTTTTAAAGGATAAATGACTTAAAGCAAGGTTATTCATTTGAAATTTTAACATTGTGGTTTTGTAAAAAACACAAATGAGTAAGAAAACACCTGCTAAGGTATGTGGAATTATATCACACAGGACTACAGCTGCTTAGACTCCTGTAAGAACCCTTGGCTGTTTGAGATAGAAATGTATTTGCTTTAATCACATGGAATAATTTAGTCTCAATCTAAAACTTCCAAAAACAGTAAATACATATGTTGCCTATAAAATCTATGTGCCTATGGCAGGACATTGTTTGTTTAAATTAGCTAATACCTCCTTGAGGATTTTGTTTGCCTAAAGTTAGCTAATACTTACCCTGGGATTTGTTTCTCATTGATTTTCTTCACTGTTAAAGTTAGCATGGGGTCAACCTCATTTCATTCTGAACTATTCAAAGTTAAAAGCAATACTGTCAGAAATAGTGCCAATTCCCATGTCACATGCACTATAGCATCTTTGTCCTTCGTAGGCAATGTCTCACACTGTAGTTAAGACTGGCCTCACATTCACTCCACAGCTCAGGCCGGCCTAGAACTTCTGGCAATCCTACTGCATCAGTCTCCTCTGAGTACTTGTATTTCAGGTGTGAGCCACCACTGACTTAAAAGAGAGCCAACATAGCTTAACATATGGCTACCCGTGTGTTAGGCAAATGCTAGAGTCACTGAGTCACATTCCAAACCATAGATCTATCTTCCTTTTTAAATGAACACCTTGTTGCAAGATGAGTGGTCACAATACACAGTGGATTTAAGACCCTAGGAAAACATGTGTTAAAGGGAAAGAAAACAGCTTGAGCCTCCATATTGAATGCTGATTTATAGGACAGCAGTGCATCTACCAGAAACTCAGCATCCTGTTGAATAAATCTGGAACAGAAATTCTCACCTTCTGTCTAAGTAAGAAATAGATATATTTTGAGTCTTCAATTCTTCATATTTTTACAAAATCAAACTTTGTAATGCTAGAAACCAATCGGAAAAGCCTTTAAGATAGTAGATATGATAAGATCTGAAATCTCTCTATAGTTAGACAGTAGTCTATGTTGGAAGAACAGTTAAGCAGGCTTTTTCAGTAGCTTGTCAATAAACACCAGTTACAGAGGCGAGTGCAACATTAAAGCAAGTGTGTCCTAAAATCCCAAGGCCTACTAAAAATCCAATGTCAAAAGGAGGTATATATTATGGCATTGAAAAATGATCACGCATCTATAAGAGATTTTTAACTGATAATCAGTTTGGAATTATAGTCAAGTTTTATATGATATCCTACTCCTGGCTTGCAATACATGTGTAGGCTCCTCCGTTATGAATGGGAAATGCCAAGGAGATGTTCTCATACATTAAAGGCATTTTTCAAATTCTCACTTGATTTTTGAAACATAATTTGTATAATTAAATGACAATGCACATCATAAAGCCCCAGCTTTAGTAAGAAAATAATTGTAATATTATAATGGTTCTCAAATAAATAAAGGGGAACAATGCATACAGAAGATAGGTTTCCCAGGTTAACCTTTGACCGCTGTGTGTTCACCATGGGAACTTGTGCAAGTCACTGTATTAGTCTCTGCTTTAGCTTAGCTATGGAGTGTGAGTAATAAAACAAGGCCATCTTTCATCTACAAGGCTATGTGAAGAAGGAACAGTAAAATGTGGGCTAGGCAACTAGAGGTGCCATATAGTATACACTAAACCATGGTGGCCATAATTTTATTACACAAAAAATTACAATGATTGACTGATGTCATTATAAATCTTGAAGTTAGTAAATGCTGTATCCAAAGATAATGTTTAACTCCAAAAATATCATTGATCACATTCTGTTACATAGAGTGGATCTTTAGAATACAGTAATTTATAAAATCCACCCAGCCGATAATATGCTCCATGAGACATAACTCTGCTTCTTAGCCCTTTTGTGCTCTATGGAGGCTTACTTCCAGGATAAAGAGTGAAGAACAGTAAAGCAACATGTTGGGTCTGTGAGTCAGTCAGTTCTCACTCTTAAGTCTTTCAGCAGATGACAGTTTGAATGACCAGAGCTTCAGTGTTGTGTGCTGATGGTAGCAAGAATGATGATTATCTGAAAGTTATGGATGTATGCCATATAAGTTTGCAAATGTTGATCCTATCATTACTAATTTCAAAATACTAAAGCAACTAATGTTGATTTCCCTCAGTTAGTCATATACAAATTTATTGAAAAAATATTAGGTGCTCTGTACCCATTAATTTTCACCTTAACTAGTAAGATAGATATATTCCATACCTTTGGAACATATTCTTTAGTTAAATATATCACAAGCAGTAAAGATGGCTCTTAGTGATAATCTGAAAGTCATTATGAAATTTATAAAGTAAAACCGTATTACAGTTTGCCAAGACTGTAGTTAAGATAAGGATTCCTTGTGCTTAGCCTACATCCATGCACAGTCCTGTGCTGCATAGTGGCCTTTGGGTCAGTGATGGAGAGCCTACAGGAGATAGTTCCATAGGCCATGCCATCTAATGAGGCCATAGTCTTCTCAGCTTATGTAAGTGTATCCCATGACATTTGTACAATGATAATATCACCTAAAGGCACGGTTTATCCATATCATTAAACAAAGCACAACTCTGCCATAGTCACAGTGATCATGTTTAATTATTTTTAAAATTATATATTTAAAACCAGTATTAAACTATTCACGGTGCTAAAAAACAATATTAGTACAGCAACACAAAGTGATAAACATTACATATCCTTTAGAATGAATACAGTCTATACCTTGTTTGCATAAATTGTCAAGGTTCTTCCCTAAAGGCCCTTTAAAGTACAGCATATAAATCTATTTTCACATCTTATACATATAATTTTATAGAAAAACACTCTTGATGGTGTATTATTTTAAGGGTCTGACATCTCACAGGAAGACTCTCTTAGTTCAAGGCTGAGTTTTCAAATAGGCTTTTTTCTTCCTCACTCACTCCTCTCACTTCCTCAATCCTGGCAACTCCCCACCTGCAGCCATCAATAGTACATCACCCAGTATTCATGGTTCCGTGCAGAGATCAAACAGAGCATCTGCCTGCTGGAATGTTTACACCGGCAGAGTATCCTCGATGACAGTGAAGAAGTCTTGTCAGGACCTCGCATCTCTCTTCACTACCAAGACGCCTTAGAAGAAACAGAGGTGTGTACTTTCTTACCTCACACATGCGCACTTCTGTGTGGTACAGGTGAGAGATGGAAACCTGTGCCTTCCAATCTCCACTGTACATAACATTTCTGTATGATGTCTTCCAGAGTGTGGCCATCATTTTCAGTGACAGACTTCATCAAGAAAAACTACCAAGTATTACATGTGCCCAGTGGGGAAGTTAAAAAAATATAATAATTAATGAATGAGAAAGGAACCAAAATAGTTAATCCTTTATCTCTGCATATTTTTCCTATAAATTCCAGCAGTGAGTTTTGCGCTAATATGAATCCATAATGTCAATATATAGAATGTGAGGTTCAACTGTTTGAATGAACTGCTAGTTCCAACATAAATATTCAATGGGAAACCAAACATCAGTTATTTACACCAGGGGGAAGGGTTTACATCTTAAATATGCATCTCTTTATCTTCAGTGGAGAATGGCAACTTGGTCAGCATTTGGAAGCTTCTGCCTGGCTGGCTCTTGGGAATGCTTATTCTTCTCCAGCCGGGGGTGGTGGCTCACACAGCTTGTACAGCCTAGAAAAGACACAAAGCAGTAGGACAATCACTTAGTACACCACCCTTACCAGAGTGTTTTTATTGGCAGAACAAATACATTAAATCATTTCTTGGCTCCATCAGCCATTACCACATTGACTGTTCTATGGAAAATAGCCTATGAATCAGCTTGATCCAAAGTTTTTGAGCTGTGATTTAGAAAATGCTTCCATCTTGTTGAGCACATTTAGAAGGCTGCTCATTAAACAATACTTTCCTTTTACCCTGATCCATAAAATTATTTCTTTGCTACTTCCTAATTATAATTTTGCTACTGTTATGAATTGTAATGTAAATATCTGATATGCAGTATATCTGATATGTGATCTCCAAAGGGGTCATGACTTATAGGTTGAGAACTAATGTTTTAAAAGCTGTGCTCTGCTTCAGGATGTCTGTTTCCTTTGTTGATAGTAAAATCTATGCCCTGAATGCCAGGAGGTGTTGTCATTATGATAGTTAGCACCTTGTCCACCACAGATATCTTACAGTGATGTGGTCTCTATCTCATGGGGATCTACAGGTTTTCTTATACTTTTTATAAATTTCCATCATTTTCACTATCCCTGTGGAGCAGAGGCTGGCTGTGGATTGCTGATGTGACAACTTCCTGAAGCCTCAATCTCAAGACACAGTTCATTACCTGGGCTTTTCTAAGGATCTATGACTGGCCATCCATAGCCGGCCATCAATCACCTGTTGGTAGGATCTATTTCTAGGTTCAAAGAATTTATGTTGCTTGTGGAGAAGCTGGGACATGCACCTGCACAGCCAGGCCTAGTTGTTTGAGACCATACTGCAGCAACACACAGCTCAGGAGAACATAATAATAATAGTTTTATACAAGTTGGCCAGAGTGACTAAGTACTAACTCTAGAACCGAAGCAAAAGGGAACAAAATGCTGCCAGATAATGCTAGTGGCCTCAAGGCCACATGCAAGTTCATCTAGAGCAGTGGATCTCAACCTTCCTAATGCTTCAACCCTTTAATACATTTCCTCATGTTGTGGTGATCCCGAACCATAAAATTATTTCATTGCTACTTTATAAATATAATTTTATTGATGTTATGAATTGTAATGTAAATATCTGATATGCAGTATATATGATGTGTGACCCCCAAAAGGGGTTGTGACCCATGGGTGGAGGACCACTGATCTAGAGCCTGAGTTAAGGTGCTTGAGTGTTGGACTATACCTGTTCTCCTTAAGAAGAATAGACTACAGTGTCCTACTTTGTACATTAGGCTAGTATCTCAAATGCAGAACCCAAATTTTGTGTGTATGTGTCTGTGTGTGTGCGCATGCACACGGGCACACTCTTGTTGTCAGGGGTGTGTATGGGTGCTAAGGATTGAACTGAGGGCTTTCATGTTTACTAAACGTGTGCTCCACAGCTAAGCTACACTCCAAGAATCAACACTTCAATGTTACAGCTCTTTGAAAGTGATTCAAATAGGTGTCGCCAAGGAAATTGACTCCTTTTGCACAGTAAGTTGAACACAGCTTAAAAACGTTGTTAGTCACTTTAGCAAACTATCAATTTCCTCTCCCTGAGACACATAAAACCATGCAAATTCTAAACCAGTGGAGAAAAATGAGGATGATTTAATACCAAGTTGTAAGTCTGGTTAATAAAATGAACTTTATCAGTCTGGAAACCAGAAGTTACTATCTTTGGAGGTTTGCCAAAAGTACTTCATGCCTGAAAGGTGGCTTATGCCCCAAGGTTATCCACACAGAGGAGGGGAATGTGGAAAAGCTTATTTTGTCCTTCCCAGAGAAAAGAACACATTAAATTGGGATGATGTAGTCTGAAGATTTTTCTGCAGCTGGAATACAAGATGCTGCTTCAAAATGCCTCCTGGGGCTAGGAAAGCAGAACAATCAGAAGGTTCTTTTCTTTCTCAATTTCTATCCTCCTGTTTCCATGGCAGTTCTGCCTAGTGAGTGATAAAGTCCAGAGACCTGAGAGCAGGTAGAACAGAGATGGGAGGGCTGGTGGAGGATGTCCTACCTACCACATTCCATTACCTTTCTCTGCATGTTTGTGGCCAGTATGACCATTGGTCATACTGGGCACAAGCAGAGAGATGAGTCTTGGAAACATCTGCCTTGCAAATGGGAGCAAAGGTTATTCCCTGTAGTCACCAAATGCAATAATAGCTCTGTCTACTGCAGAGCTGGGAAGCTTCAGCTTCTGTGAGGCTTCTTGGATGTGACTCAGGGTTATTTGAGTTCAGACACACTTGTAATGGAAACTATACAGCTCTGGGAATGTAGTTCAGGTGGATGAATTTTGGAAGCAAAATGTAATAGGTAAGGAGTTGGACGCTAGTGTGCTGCACCTTCTGCTTTGGGCAGCTAAGTTATTGGGTAGGGAGGGGTGGTGGTGGTGGTGCTTTTTGCTGGCCCAACATGTGAAGCTATTATCCTACACCTGGGCACTAGAGGCCCTGAGTGAGCAAAGGTTGTCCCAGCTCTACTTCCTTGTCTTCCTTGTCAGGTTTATATTTCTGCATCAGAGTCCCCAAACTTCATTGTCTATACCATGCCCTTTACCCACCTAAATGTGCTAACAGGGGCTACAGGGCAAATGGAAGAGGTTCCTTATTTGAAATATACTGTGTCTCAGCAATTCCCCCATCTGAAAGATGAGAAATTGGAATCTCAGACACACACACACACACACACACACACACACACACACACACAGAGAGAGAGAGAGAGAGAGAGAGAGAGAGAGAGAGAGAGAGAGAGAGAGAGGCACATGTACACATAGGGCTTTGGCTTTGTCTCTCTCCTGCTAGGCTAAAGCTCCTTGAACACACAGATTTCCTATCTGTTTTGATCTCTTTCTATCAAAGGATATTCCTGACATATTTCAGACATAAAGTGCTAAAGCAGAGTAATGATGTTCAGGAAACCCACGCACCAGGACCTATAACAAATCTATCTAAAAATGATTAAAATTCAGTACTCGATGATGCAACATAGTGATTCCATGAATCAGGAAGTTCACTCTTCCTGTGTGGTAACCATAGCTACTTCATCTTTTGTAAATTTCAAAACCACCCTCCACCCCGTTTGTCTTCAGCTTCTCAGAATCTCATCTTCCATCCTGTTCCTCTGTTTGCTAGTCACACTAAGGTCACCCATAGTAGCATTCTCTTCCTTCCCACCCACCAGGTAATAAAATTCACGTCTAAACTGACATGTGACTCACAGTACTGTAGCTCTGCCTCAACTACAGCCCTGTAGCCTGTAACAAAGGCATCTGCACCGGCTTGCTTCTACTTCTCCATCTCAGTGTGAACCAGCTGAGATCACCATCCTTGTCCAGTGCACACTCTTTCCCTTTGAACTCAATATCTCAAGAGCAGGAGCTGTTAACCACTTTTATTCAAGTCAACCTCTCATGGTCATTCATGAATGTTCTTTTTCACTAATTCCTCTCCTGTTCCCACCCAAAGGCTATGAATTAGGCTAGTAAGTGTTTGTCTTCTTATTTTTATTCTTCATACTAACATCATCTCCTTTCAAACCATCTTCAGCCCTACTGTCCTCTAATGGGCCATCCCAGTGTTGCCTAAGAAGATTCTAAGATTCAAAATTTCCAGACATGAAGGTGAGGAATGCCACTGTTCTTTCAAGTTAAAATGAAAAATCTTCCTTATTCCTGTAAGTACCTTCCTGTCTGGCTTCTGCCTACATCTCCGGCAACACTCTCCATTGCCAGTTAATCACTGAAGCTGAGGGATAATTCACTCTGCTTTCACCAGAAGCCCTGCCCTACCAGATAACAGAAAGTATATATAGTGTGTATGTTTGCTGAGTGAAAAACAACAATAATAAAGCAAGAAAGTGGATGTTAGGAATACTATGATAGAGGTCAGTTATGAGATTTGAACCAAATAAAATCTCAGGCAGAGATACCTCACTGGACCTCCAGGAATGAACTTTCTAGAAATATTTTGTCAGCTTTGCCAATGGGTAGTTTGGCCTTGAGAACCAAGTGTGTCCTCCAGCTAACTGTATTTGAGGAAATTGCTGGTTCTTGTCAGAAGGGGTCCTAGGGCACTGTGAGTCTCTGTATTCTCTGCATCTCCACAGACTTCTCACCTCCTCTTCTCCTCCCGCCCTCCTTCCCTCTCTCCCTCCCTCTCCTCTTTCCTGTCTCTTCCTTACTGAGAATCAAATCTTGGCCCTTGTGCATTCCAGCCAAACATGCTAGTACTCTACCACTGAGTTATGTCTCCAGTTACACATTTCATTTCTTTAAGTGGAAGCTCCTTCAGGGCCATAGGCACTTCTGTACTGGACTACTATCCTCCCTGGAGCAACAGTAACACATACTATATTCCCCAATAAATATCTGCAGAATGCATAAAACAGTAAATAAAAATTTGAAATGATTTTTATTTCTCTCTTAAGGTTGTTACCCTCTTGGGCAAGTGTCAGTTTTATAGCTGGTTCATTTTATTATGTTTCATCTCAAGTGTTTCAAGGATAATCCAATAGAGAAAAGGCTTGAGTTCATCAGTTTGTTTTCTTGTGTTCAGCCGGAGTATTAGTTTATTGATTGGGGAGCTGAAGTCTTATCCCAACCTCACTGTTTATTAGTGTTCAAAGGCTCTAGCTGAATTGGAATTTTAACACTTGAGTGGGTCTATTATACAAATATACCATGTCTGCTCATGGTGTTAGAGAGAATGCTCATGTGAAATGATTCCCTAGCAATAGAAAGCCTTAAGATTCTAATCTAATCAGCCATGAAGTATAACATTAACAAGACTAGAGGATTACATAGAATTGGGAATCAGCACTAAAAATAAATGCAGCTACAACATGATAGCCTCATCCATTTTTCAGAGGGAAAATATGTTTTCCCTTTTGAAAGTGCTCTTACCACCCAAGAAGTTTTTCAAAATGAAGTATAACTTCATAAAAGGCTGTAGTTGCCATCTTCTCTCTGATAATGGTGTTGGGAACAGAGACAAAGAATATCTTATCTGAGTTAGACCTAGAGATACCTACTTGTTGTTAAAATGCAAACATATAACAATGATCAAATGTAAGGGAAATTATTTAACAATGCTCTGCTTCAAGAGAGATGACTGCTCACCCTAATCATAGGAAATCAAATGGAAATCATTTTTCTATGATAATTTTCATTAAGGTAGAGTCCTTTCATATGATAATTACTAAATTGTGAATAGTTTATATAACCAATAAAAAGCTCATTGTTTCCTTCATTCATTCACATGGTCTTGAAATGAATTTAGATATTTAATGTCTTATGTTGTCACTGATAAAATGTCTTCTGAGAACTTCTATTTGGGCTGGACAGAGAAACCTCTAATAATTATAGCAGCATAACATAATGTGATACCCAGGATACCAGGAAGCTGACAAAAGGAGCATCTCAAGCAAAACTCAAAGCAGACATGACATCCAAACTGGGGTTTGTGAGTTAAATAGGAGTTTTGCAACCATGGCAGAGGGAAAGGCATGGCAATCACCGAGGGTCAATGGAAAGGGTAGAATGGCAGTTGGCACATACGAATTGCATTTTGAGTCATATTTGCATAGACTCTTTTTAAATTCAATTTCAAATTAAAATGTCTGTTTATTTCTGAGAGAATTCATTAGCCCCTTGTCAATCTTCACCACTGATTTCACCAGTTGAAATTTGTTCAATTAGTGTCAGTATGACACTGAGCATGAACTAGGCAGGTCCACAGCCAACACTGCCAGAGGCCAGCAAGCCCTCAGGTAAAGGAGAGATGGGGTACACTTACCTCGGAGCTGATTGAGGAGTCCGGTCTCTAACCCCCAAGTTCTTAGCTGTGTTCTGAACTCTTGCACCCTGTAAGTTAGGGAAATCATTTCTGTTCAATAATGTTTGAGTTAATTCCAAAGCACCCAAGTTGAGGCACTACTCCAATACATTTTAGCATCAGAGGACACTGATAAGTAATACAACAGAAACCACCATATGAACGTATAGTAAGAAATTACCAATACGGAGTCAGGTAGAAATATAAGGGTATTTAATAGGGAAAAGCCTTACTTACAGAGCGAACCAGCCAGCCGGTGGTAGTCTGTACAGCAAGAAGCAAAGAGAAACCGAAACCGAAAACGCAGTCCCCCTACTCACTCTGACCACGCCCTCACAAGCCCTCAGGTACTCTTGTAGCCAGCCCCTAAGAAGGCGTGGCTACAGCTTCCCCTACATGAATGTTTTCAAAATCAGTGCTTTTATGACTTAAATTATATGGTTCTAAATACTTTCTATTAATCCTGTAGCCTAGAATCATATAAAGGTGAGTTTAACAGACTCCCATTTCCCCCACATCTTACATCTTCATCTTCAGAAGCAATTAATAAGTTAAACTTTGAGAATAGGACATGACCAAGGCTATTAACATGATAGGCCCAAACACTTTCATAGAACAGGAGACATACCTGCATCTCCTCAGATGGACAGTTATTTTAAATGTAATATTGTTTTATAAAAAATCTTTTAAATATGCTAAAGAATTTTTATACAAGCCATATGAATGTGGAGTTATGAAAACTAAGAGTTTCATCTCAAAGTTGATGGTACAAAGACCATCTTGTTCAGCAATAAAAAGGACCCTGTGACCTGTCAGTTTCATGAATGAAGTTACAGCCACTGTTTAGTTCCTAATGCAAGCTAGTTACACTGAACCAGCTGTGACTGTTTGCTTCTGGGAACAGAGAAAGGAGTGTGGCCAAAACAAAACAAAACTCTGAAATGATCCAAGTAAGCACTGCACACCCAATACCACCCTAAATAAAGTTGAGAGAAATTTCAAAGGAATAAGACCTTGTCTCAAAAACCAAATAAACAACCACCACACCAAAATTCAATAACAAAGTAGTTCTAATACTTCAAAGCCTAATACAGATGAAAAATGTTTAACCACTGTGTCTTCCAGGGTCAGTTTAAATGGCCAAAGCTTCCCCTTCATAGGGAGAAAGAGGAAGATGGTGAGGGATGTCCTTCTGTATGTATGTTTCTTCTATTGACTGGTGAATAAAACATTGGCCAGTAGCCAGGCAGGAAGTATAGGCAGGGATACCAGAATTCTGAAGAGAAAAGGCAGAGAGAAACCGATGAGGAGATGCCATGTAGCTACTGGGAGGATAGGATACCAGGCATTCTCCAGACCAATAAGGCCATGTATAAATTCACAGATTAATAGTTATGGGTTAATAATTAAGAGAGAGCTAGCCAGAAAGAAGCCTAAGCCAACTGCCAAACAGTTAATAATTAATATAACCCTCAGTGTGTTTATTTGTGACAAAAAAAGCTGTGGGACCAAGTGGGACAGAAACCTCCATCTAAAGGAAGAGCCACATCGGGTGCTGAATAGACTTGCATTCTAATCACTTAGAGAGCATGAGGGAGGGGTGGGTACCAGCCACCTATTTCTCACCATCTGACACTACCCAGTGCCTAAAGAAAGCTGCTCACTGAAGCAGTGCAGGCTGGTCTGCTGGATATCAAACTACCAGCCTGACTCCCAAACAGGCTCTGCAATCTTTCTCAGGGCAGAGATAATCAAGTCTTCAGTTCTCTCTGCCCTGTAGCATAGACTGTGTCTTCCAGCTCTCTCTGCCCTATAGGGTAATCAGCTTGGATCTGAGGGACCAGCATTAGAGGAAAAAAGCTACCTATTCTCAACCCAGTTATAAAACAAAAAAGAGGATGAAAAAGTGATAAAAAATGTACAGTTTAGAATCTGCCTGACTTTCCAGTCATTCTGATTTGATTTTACATATCAAATATCAATACTATATGTGGATATCAGGCTTGTAATTAACTTTGTGGCAGTGAAGTTGATATGTAAAATCAACATCTCTTTATCTCTATTTTTTATGTCCATATTCGTTTTAATGATTAAAGATATTACAGAGGACTGGGGTTACTCAGACCTACAGGTAAGAATTCACAGGGAATCAACTCAGAATAAACTCTTTAGTTGAATGTTTGAGAGAGGCTCACTCCAGCTCCTTCTGTTTGTAAGGTTTAATTGTAAGAGAGCTTTGACAAAGTTCCCCATGTATGTTTTCAAGAGTAACACAGGAAAAGCAAAGAAGACTTCGTCCACCCCTTTGTTCTTGTTTCTACCCTAAATCCCACCTCTCATGTGAGAACTCACAAGCTTACTTTGAGTTTTTTGTTTGTTTGCTTGTTTGTTTGTTTGTTTGTTTCAGAACTTGTGCATCTACTTCTCCAAGTCCTTCCTAAACCACATGGCAGTTTGCAACTGTGTTTGTCACTTGTCATCTGGAAAACAATGTCACATTCTTCTTCTGATGGATCTAAATTTTACTTAACTAATTCCTGTGTGACCTTTTAAGTTGCACTCAGTCAACTTCTACCGCTGGATTCCAAAAGCAAAAGTTGCAAGGCATATGTGCTTACTGGGCCTGCAATCCACATTGCAAATGCTAGCCCCTTGTTGGCTTCTCCAGTCTATTTCTTCATTGACTGGATTGACATTCCATAGTGAAATCTTGGAAACAATACCCAGGGGGGTTGACAATGCTTATGTTTGCCTGAGTAAAGTTTTAATGAATAAAGTGATTATAATTACAAAAGCATATCTAATGAAGTCACTGTTGATGAACAACTCAACACAAGTCAGCTTTTGCTGCAGCAGGCCAAAGGACTGTAACAGAAAATACGTAAAATTGATGACTTTCATTTTTCTTATCTTATGTCTTTTGTACTAGCTCAATTCTATTTTGTAATCAGAACAATGGAAACCAGTGCATTAAACAAAAAAAGGAATTTAAAACCAAGTTACCTTGGTTCTTTAATTACTATTGGGTTACAGTTTAAAATTCATACTATTTAAAAGGGGACACAAAAGGTACAGTCTCCGGTAATGGAAAGATAGTTAAAAGGGTCATATTCAGCCCAAATGGAAATTGTGAGCTTAGCACTGTATCCCCAGGGATGGAAGGCTTTGGGAAATTGCAGAAACTGGCAAGGCCCTCAAATCCTCCTCCTCCTCCTCCTCCTCCTCCTCCTCCTCCTTCTTCCTCCTTCTTCTTTCCTTCTTCTTCTTCTTCTTCTTCTTCTTCTTCTTCTTCTTCTTCTTCTTCTTCTTCCTCCTCCTCCTCCTCCTCCCTCCTCCTCCTCCTCCTCCTCCTCCTCCTTCTCCTCTGTCCCTTCCTAATCTACTTCCCAGGATCATTAAATTGCCTACAACTTCCAGAAGTGCCATACATCCTTTAATTTGTTACTGCTAAAAGGCCAGTCTACTCTTGTTTTGTATGACCATTTCCCTTTTGCTTCTTGGTCACACAGCACAGAGATCCTTTTCCCCAGTACTATTTTCTCATTGGACATGCTTCCCATCCATGGCTTACCCAGAGTCCCATGCATAGAAAAGTATCCATCATGCACAGTCACTCATAAGACACCCAATGAATGAACAAAGACAAACAAGGTCTTGGAAAAGGAGACAGGGACTTACCTGCTTTCTCATCACATCGGTGGCCTGCATAATGTATCGAGGAGGCAGCCCATGGCTTCTGGCTAGAATGATGGCCTGCTCCAGTGTCACACTCAGGGTGCACCTGTGGGCCAAGGTAATATACGTCACAGTCACAACCACTGAACCATTCCTAGAACAACTGGAGCTATCAATGTCATCAGAAACCAGCCAACCTCAAAGCTGCTCAGAATCCAATATTGACTCCTCTACATGGAATTCCTGTTTAAAAAGAGGCCACAGAGGCACATATATTACTGGCGATATATGTTAAAGAATTTAAGTTTAAAATAAACCTATTATGAACTGTGTATAAAAGAACTTACAAGAGTGAATTGGATAACCATATTATTAACAAATTTTATGATATTTTTATTAATAATGCATAAAATATAGAAGAAGTAGTTTTACATTTATCTACTTCTATATATTGGCAGTTAGCAGATTTTGAGTTTGGTTTCTAGAGACACAGTCTCATGACTTAGCACATAGTGACTTCAAACTCATGACTGCCCCATCTTAGCCTCTTCAGGGATGGGATCACGTGGCTGGGAATTTTTATATCTGTCCAGAACTTTCCTCCACTAAGGACAGTAAGAAACATCAAGTAACAATGCAGGTGCTCATATATGGAGAAGTCGGACTCATCCTGAGTTATGAGACTGTCACAGAATTCCAATACATTTGGTAGATTTTATGATATGAACAAAACCCTGCCAAGGTGGGGCTATAAGATTACACATCACTCTAAGGAGGAGTAGGCCGAGCTGCTGTGCCTAATAAACAACTTGAGAAGTTACCTCCTCATAACCACTGCTGAGAATTCCTCTGGAATGCTCACATGCCAATGGTGTGAAGTTACATGATTAGCTTCCAGGTGGACACAATGTTCACAAGTATTTAGTGTCTAAGTCAATCCAAACTGTTTCATGCACTGTTGGACATGTGCCAGTAGGCTAACAAAGGACAAACATTGTGTCTGATGCTTCATGTAAAAAGAAAATCAATATCATTTAATTGCCTGCTTCCTCAACAGACCTTTTTTGTCCTCAGTAAGGTATCCTCTGTTCCAATTTTAAATCTGTTGACCCTAACAATTTAATCAATAATGCTCATTACACTGGCTGAATGAAGCTCAAGAAGTATAAAATTTCATTTTCTAATCCTGAGACATACCTGTACTTTCCTGATAAAGCATGGCTTGCCTCTTCTCTTGCCTTCAAACACAGACACAGCAAGGGGTTTCTGTTATCAACCTTCTGAATCATTTTACACTGACTTATGCCTCATTTTACAAACTGTACATAGCAACACAGCAGGAAATTGCCCTCCAGAGACTTGAAAAGATTTTAGTTCAACTGGGCCATCAATGTAGCCAATAATATACAGTCAAACAGGGGGTACTCAAGTGTTCCTTATCTCTTTTGTCTGTTTCTCCTTCCCTTCCTCACCACACCCCCCATTTTGCAAGATAGAGTCTCATTTAACACTGGCTGTCTTAGTGCTACCCACTATGTAGCCCAGGCTGGTCTAGAACTCACATCAATCCTCTTGCTTATCCTCCTAAGTGCTGGGATCAAAGACATGAGATATCACATCTGCCTAAGCAGCCCCTGTTTAGAATAACATCTACCATTTCACTTAAAGAAAAATTGACCTTCAGATGGGTATGTATGTTTCCTTTCCCCAGCCAATCAAAAAGAACGCTGTTTATATTTTAATGAAGTCATAGTATTAACTAAAATTTAAAAGGACATTTTTCTTTCAAAGAAACCACCATGCAAACATTGGGAATACTGCCTGCTTGCAATTCAGGCTGCCAGGCTCATCAGGGCTCATATTTCCAGGCTTCCTACAAGAAGCATATGCAGGAGAGCCGAGCATCTAGCTCCCAGCTCTGTGGGTGACAGGTCATTATTTGCCTCATCACTCTTTCTCTTCTCTCAGCTCTTTCAATCGAATGTCAGGTGGTAAAATCCAGAAGTTTATTTCTTGCATCTGAAAGACTCTGACCCCTAAAAGTGGCATGTGGCTTTCCCCTAGTGAATAAAGGCATAAGTACCCACTGTCGGGTTTTACAAGACACCATTTGATTTTACAAGTGCTTTGATTAGTAGGAGGGCTGAGCCTCAAACCTCAGATAAGCAAAAGAAAGGGCATCTGAGAGGCCAGGAGCTGAGAAAATCCTACTGAGTAAGCAGGAAGTTGCTTGCCTGACTACACTATCTCCCTTCTAGAGTAATTTCTGCTTCAAATAATGAACAAATTTTAAAACATCTATACTTTTGCATCATCTTAGAAAAATATGGGCCTTCAAATTTGTAGCTCCTTCTAGTTGCAATTAAAAAAAGAAAGAAAGAAAACAAACAAACAAACAAAAAAACTTAACTAGGCTTACTTTTTTTCCTTTGGGTGACATGAAAGTAATTTAACGTTTCTATTGTATGATATAAATGTGCAACTTGAAAGAAAATTACCAATATCAGAGGGTATGTGTGAATATTCCATAAAAGGCAGATAAGTAGAGTAAAGAAAGCTCCTGTACAACCTCAGTAATAAGATATTTCAGATTCAGATGCTGCCTTGCACCTGTGAGAATATATACCTGGTGTGGTGGTGAGTCACAGGGGAATTGCTAGTTCTCCCCAGAACAAAAAACAGGATAATGCATCCGTGCTTATGACTAACTCATTGCCAGACATCTCACACTGAAACTAGAACCAACTTATTCCTATTTCATATACACTTGGAATGATAAACTACAGCTCATGGGTCCGATTGACTTTGAAGGATAGTTTGTTCTGGGAGTGTTTGTGTAAGGTGCGAGACAGCATGTTTGCACATTCATGTGAAGGCTAAAAGTAAATCTTAATTGTTGATTCTCAAGAGCCTTGGTTTGTTGTTGGTTTTTTTGTTTTGTTTTGTTTTGTTTTGTTTTGTTTTGTTTTGTTTTTCCAAATCAGTTCTCTTTCTGGGACATGGAGATCACTTAGGGTATGGTAACTGGCTGGCACCATGAATGACCCACCTGTCTCTACTTCCTACAACAGCCAGAGTGTTCTGTGTGTTCTGGGGGTTGAACTTGAGTCCTCATGCTCACACAACAGTACCTTTACCCACTGAGCATCTTCTCAGTACCTAACACAGAAGAGTTACTTTCATGCATCCATTCTGGGCCACTTTCACACGTCCACTTTGCACCACGTGCCATTAGTGGCCAGCAGAACCAAATTTGGTTCCAAGTTCAAAAATTTCACTTTTGGGACTGCTTGCTTGAAATGAAACTTTTAAGTTAAGAAAGTCAAATTCATGAAGTAAAATGTGTTAACTGCAAAAGGTTCCAACTGTTGTTTTCTTCTCTTCCCAACTTCTTCATTCATAATGTATATTCTTGTGTAGACTTATAATCACTGCTGCTTATTTCTGGAACTGAGCTAGCAGAAGCTGAGTTAGGATGCATTCAGGATAGCTTGACTGAGATTATTTATATGATTCATAGTTGCTTCCACATGGAGTTAGGGTATTTCAGTGTTCTGGTACAGAAATGGTTTCCAGAGCATTCTTCCCTGCTTGCACATTGCACAAAGTCATCCCCTGTTGAAAAGCAGGTGCAGGAGCAGAGGCTGGGGTGCATTGCCCCCATATCCTACTCCTTTTGGCTGGAAGTGTGTGTAGTCCAAGGAAGCAAGCTGGAAATGAACAAAGCTAGAAGCTATCTGTGAGATAACTTTCAAAATGACATGCCTCAGTCCGTGTGTTAAGATTTTCATAAAGTTTTAGATTAACAGCCAAAAAGTGAACAATCCATTAGCAATAATACATTTTTGCTACTGAAATGCTTTCCTGAGCTCTCAGTAACTCAAATTAGATCAGTCATGCTAGAAGCTAGAACCAATTTTCTATTCTCTTCATAGAAAAATTATATCACAAAATTATCAGAATTTGCTAGGCAGTCAAAGGCAGTGCCATAAAGATTGTGGGACAAAAGGACAGAACTGGGTCACACAATAATATCATATTCCAAATTTTGTAAGGCTTAAACTATAGGCTTATATTTATTAGCATTTGCCACTGTGACTTGTTCTTGTTGTGACATTTGATAAATATTAACTTTCATTTCCTTTTTGTCTACTTATTTATCTTAAAGAAGGCACTTAACCACTTTAGACCCTAACATCTCCACCGTTCTAGCAAGAACAGTCTTCTACCTCTCACTGTGACCACATGATAAGATGACATGCTGGGCCTTCGACTTAGTCTCACTGATGAGGAAAAGCTTAGATTCTCAAAATTGCTTATATGTAAAATGCTGTATTTCATCCCTGGACTAACTCCTATCTACTACATCCTAAGTTCAGGTTTTTAGACATTCAGTCTTCCACAGAGCAGCTTTTACAATATACCTTCTATTTAAGATGCTTTATGATACTCCTATAATAAATTAGGCCTTCAAATAACAGCCTCAGGGCCTTCTGCATATTTGGTCATTTACAATAATCACAGACAAAGAATCAGCTTAAATTCTAATTACATCTTTAAACCTTCCAAGGTCTATTGACTCATTTAATGTTGATTTAAATTGTAGTGCACAAATCTCTCAGGGGCAGATCTTTTCAACTAAATACTGGGGGAGATGTTGCACCTCCTCTGGACCACAAGGATGATGCAGGAGTCAGAATAAGATTAATGTGAGAAGCAGTGTGAGTGCTGGTTGCTGTACCTGGTTTTTGTTTGTTTGTTTGTTTGTTTTTGTTTTGTTTTGTTTTGCTGTCAGCTTACACAGGGGCAGAGGTGATTTTTGCTTAGAGTTAACCATTTTTGTGCTGTCTCTTATGGCCAGTATTAAAAACTTTTGGTGTCTGTGAGTGTATATGAGAGAGAGAGAGAGAGAGAGAGAGAGAGAGAGAGAGAGAGAGAGAGAGTTGATTGATTCAGATCCTGGCTATAACTCAACACAACAAATTTAACACATGAAGACTAGATTGATGATAAATATCTCTAGATTTTAGCCACAGTTTATCATAAAATAGTATCATGCATATGTTCATCTAAAATATTTTTTAGTAAGCAAACACAGAAAATGCAACTCTTAAGAAGAGGTTCTTTGAATTTATTCTCCCACATTAGAAAAATCATGAGTGACATTGAAGGCTAGTTCAAAACCTTTCTGTGTCACGTTACTCAGATCTAAAATCTATGCTTAAAACATCGATCATCACTGAGATTATAGATGAGAATTGATGATTCTAAGGTAACTTGAACAATGTTTTTTTAATTAATTTAATTATAAAATTACATCACTTGGATAAATATGATCTCATTAAATGCTGTTTAGATGATTATTGATGTAAAAAAATTGGAGTATTTGGTAAATAGACATCTGAACTCTACATGTTTGTGACAGAACCTTCTGAGTTTAAGAGGAGGTGTTGAACAACAGTCTTGATTGTGAACATGGTTGCTTGGAGATGTGACCGCCCCTAACAAACACCCTGTGTAAACTGGCTAAGCCTGATGCTCACATGTACTCACTTGCTTAATTTGAGGTAGTTGAATACAAAAGAATATCATCATGTTAATTTGAAATCCATGAGCTTTGCCTGGAGGTAGACATCTATGTCATGATCACAGACTGAGTTTCTTTTTACTATCCTTCTCAGCTCTGGTGCTGACTTCACTCCTGGAGACAAGGGAAAGAAAATTCCCCAGGGGTGCAGCACCTTACACAGTCTGAAAAGGACACCCCGGAGAAACTGTTATTTTGATAAAAGCTCTTCACATAAATATGTCTTATATGGCTTTTGATTTATATTTAGAATCTTACAGATTTAGAACTTAGAAAATAAAATCACCCCCCCCCATTTGGTTATTTCTCCTTTAATGAAAAGCTGGGTAACTTTATTCGAGTGTATATTGGGAATACATTATGAGGAAGCTAAATGCCTGGGTTCTTGTTGCAGCTTTCTTAAGCAGCGGTAACCTTAAATTGTGAAAAAGAATGGCCAACTCCTATTTCAATCCGGAGAGAATGATGGGGTGCAATGCACTAGAACATGAACTGCTCTAGGAGACACACAGGTTCTACTTAAAACAGATGTGAGACATTGCTGATCACCTGATTTCACACACTCCAGAACATCACATGTACTTCTGACCCATTAGTTTTAATGATATTTAAAGTAAAGATCTGGTTAGCAAGGTGCAAGTGCCTGTGTTTACTTCTGAATCTCCTCCTGAATGATTATTAGTACGATCATATTTCTTCTGACTCTAAAAAAAAGAAATCCATGAAACACATATGGTAGAGATTCACCAACTGATTGAGAAAGAAGAAAAAGGAGGCACGAGAATTAATTTATTAAAGACATGAGGTATAAGGACTTTTAACATGTGATCCAAATCCTGCCATTTTCATAAGCCCACCCTGGAGTGAATGCTACAACTTCCCAAAAGTGATTGTCTAATAATTATGATGACTTCTTATAGTTGCATTAAAAGTGGTGTATTATTATGATTCCCACATTATTGAGTTTACCGTGTCCATTTGCAGGAGGTAAATGCATGTTTGTGCAATGGATTACTGCATCTACTAAGGAACATTGCTTCCTATTCATTTCCTGTTTTTAACTAACTCTCAAACTCCCCCTCTCTAGCTGTACTGTTAATGCTATCTCTCTTTTACAGTGGTACCACCTCACCCTGATCCTCCTGCTTGGCCTCTTTTCATTGGTTTCTTCCACTGAAAGGGTGGTCTTCTTACAGTGCAAATAAAAATGCAATTACTGGAATGGTTTAGGTTTTTGGATCTTCAGATGAGGTATAATGTCTTCACAATACTGTCTTGCTTCCTGCTAACTGCTACATGCCTCAACTGTACCACCTACATTCTCTGTGGTCACTAGGTCCCTAGTTTGTACAAACTGCCCCTCATATGTTCTCAGTGGGATCTGGGTTAAGTCACATTCTATATCCTATTTATCTGGAGAATGTACATTTAAGAATACAGACACGGAGTAGGATTCTGGCTTTGCTGATAGTTCTGTGACCTTGAACAAGTTATTTAATCTCTTTAAATTCTATCTTTTCCACAGAATTTTTTGGGAGGGATTGCATAAAGTAACCCACTACTTATAATAGGGCATATAGTAAATAGTATAGTCTCAATAATTATCAAGTTTCATTAATGTGACCACTGCACCGTCACCAGTACACTACACTGGTATTTGTGTTGACTACAGGCTTTCTAGATCATAGTCTGCTTCCTGGTACTCAGAGAGCATTCAGTACACACTTTTTAATGTATGAATATACTCCTAAAATATTCATTTCGTTTAGAGTTGGGATCTGGCATCTCTTTTTAAGAAGGGTCCACTCATTAAATCTATTCAGAAATATGACTCATGCATTAAAAGAACAATAGATATTGGCAAAATCAATAACTAGTTCACTTGTAGCATGTGCATGAAAAACTTGGCTTAATTTCTTTTTCTCCGGATCCAAACTCTGTTCCCCCTACATCTATCTGCTTGTTAACATTTCTGGGTGAATTTTATTTCTACTTGGGACATAAATATTAAAGTATATTGAGTAATTAGTTTTACATTAATATTCCTGGGAAAGTTTGCCTTGAATAAATCTCATGGGCTAAAATACAGCTGCCACAGAAAGCTGTGACCTCTACTTACTCAGTTTTGAGTCACTTCACTTAAAAACCTTACCCTTTGGCTATTCTTCTCCCATCCCAATATAAACTACTGCAGTTCAGCTTCCCAGGGTGGCTCCCTTGTTAAGACTAAGTGCAGAGAAGGTGGGACTCCCAGTCTCCCTCAGAGCTACACAGTACAGTTCTACAAAGAGCCTTTTATATTATCAATGGGGGAACAAAGGTTAACACCTGCCTCTATGCATACCCTAAACTTTTGTCTTTATTCTAACAGTTGTTCTTTCTAGGAATGAAAACTTCCTCTGCTTGAATTCCAGGGGGAACTCTTTTGTTGTTTTGAGTGACTTTCTCTGAGGCATCAAGGGAGGTTCTAAAAATAAGCACTAACAAGGTATGGCATTTTGTGTTCTCTGTTTCTTAGGATACCACCCCCTATTTGCCTATGATGAACCCTTGCTGTGTTTCTGATAGTCCCTGCAGATTCTCTCTATTTTGGTAGGTTGACACAGTAATTTTATGCAGCTGTGTTATGTGGGTTTTGGGTACAGCTCAGTGTACAGTGCTTGGCCAGCACGAATGAGGACCTGGGTCTATTTCCAGGACCCTAAAAAAATGAAAAAACAATAAAACAAGCAAGCAAACAAAAAAACAGCCAGATGCGTTTCATATTACTCTGCAATGAAGAGATGGATGGATTTACTATCAAAACCACAGGTCCCTTTGGAGCCTCCAGATTGACTACAGTTACTAGGTCCTCTGCCAGTTCGGTGGTATTCATGTACGCTGTTCACTTAGTGTTCACACTCCCACTGTAACAAAGAAGTCATGACTGCCGCCTCATCCATGAGGCTCTAAGAGATCAGGTCACACAATCATTTACTTACTTTAATAGCACGTTAGGAACAAGATCCAACTATTTTCCTATTCAAAACCCAAGACTCTTTTTGCTACATGAAATTCATATCACATAGCGAATGCCTTTAGAGAATTTGAGCTCCCACCATCCATAACTCAACATCCACAATCTCAGGCTTGGCATTTGTATTTTATTTGCACTGTTTTGGGAGAGATGAATCCAGGAAGCTCAGATTGCTTCTGGATGGATGTAGACCTTGTCGTACTAAATTTGTGCCCGTGATTAGAAGGGAACAAGTTCTGAAGCACACTCAGGGTGTAGTGACTATAAGGCAATCAAAGAGTGAGAAGAAACTGGTGATATGTTCCTTTCCACCAGGGAATTGTACTGTGCTGTATGAAATGCACTGTTTTGTGCAAAGCACACCATTCCTGCATGGCTCATGCTCATTTTTAGCCTCTAATTGTATTAAACTGTGGCGCACAGAACATTGCTTTGCAAAGTCTCCTGACAAGCAGAGCCAAGCACCTGATTAAAGAAAGCAATTTGTTTTTGTTGTGGGGCTCTTTCTTTTTTTTTTTTTTCTCCTTCCTTTCATTACCTTACACTGGGGGATATTGTACATCTGGGGGCAGAAGCAGTTATGTTAAACACAGATCAATCCCCAAGTGGCTGTTGTGGTTGTCTTCAGTCAGAACCTCTGCAAAATTAATATGGAAGGACCAGATGCTGACCTACTGATCTTTCTCACCCCAGTCGCCCCTGGAAGTGCTTCCGTGACAGATGAAAAGCTTGATAAAATTGCCACAAGTTAATGGGGATTTTGGAAAGCCAGTACCTATGTAACAGAATCCCTTTTCTTAATGAAGCACACAGAACATTTTTGTGTGTGTGTGTGGTAAAAAAAAAGTCCAAAACGAACTCAAATTGGGGCAATGCTTTTTTCCAAGCCTGCCTCTGGGTATCTACCGGGATTTTCAACATTACCACTTGGCCTTTGTCAAACAGACAGCCCTGGTGAAATCTTCTGGTGATGTCTAGATTTGATCATCAGAGAGCTGAAAGGTTAATGGATGAGCAAAGACAGGGCAGGCAGAGTGCAGCCCTTGGAAAACAAAGAAGCAGGTGTAGAAGTGATGAGCACCAGCTCGGAAGAGACCCTGACAGCAGAGCTAAATTGAATGCTCCACTCCTATTCTACCCATCTTAGGACCAAAAAAGCAATGGAGTTTAAGGGGGCATGTTTCCAACATTGTACACAGAATTAACCATGAAATTCTCATTAAATATAATGACACCTTCTATTACAACTTCCAGCTAGGCAACGTGAAATTCTCTGTGTCATCTTCCTGTTTTGTTTCAGCTTTGTGTGTTTTTTCGAGACAGGGTTTCTGTATAGCCCTGGCTGTCTCACTCTGTAGACCAGGATGGCCTTGAACTCAGAGATCCTGCTGCCTCTGCCTCCTGAGTTCTGGGATCAAAGGTGTGGGCCACTGCTGCCACTGGGTTGCTACACTGTATACTTCTGGGCCTGGGTTCTCTCACCTATGCATTTTATCTGTTTGCCTTGAGGGTTTGACTGAATACACTGCTATCTATCTTAGGTACCACTGCAGTTCTTCAGTACCACTGTCTGGTCCTGTGTTCTTTGATTTGCCATCTCACTTCTGTCCTCATTCTCCATAGGTTTCCTGATGCCATCAATATGTAAGGCAGCATCCAGCTATGGCTCTTTAACATTGAACTGCAGTTGATTTCTCCCTAAGTCCATCTAAGTTACTGATTACACCTTGGTCACTGTGTATCCACACATTCTAGTTGGCTTCTGCAGTGTTTGTGCCTCAGGTGTCCAATGGGTGTATGCAGGTGGGAAAGGTGGGATACCAGGAGTTATCAGCAAGCTTCTGTAACTACAGGTGACCTGTCTTCTTGCCTCAGCTCCTACAGGGGACAGGCAATTATTCTTTTCTTACCAGTTCTTCTCCTGGATTATCTCTGTCTTGTTCCTAACAGAAAATGTTTTAACCCAGACCAAAATATAACTCTATGGAGCCTCCTCTTTCTCTCTTTTCTAACCAGTTTCATCTCTGTTTTACAATAGCTAGTGTGCAGTGCACCTTATCTGGTATTTTCAGTCTTGTTACCTGTGACAGTACCACAGGATACAGAAAATCAGCACGTAACAAGTTAATTCAGCATCTCCTGCACAATCCCCTAAAAATGTATGTCTCTCTTCATGAGGGAGGTCCTGACTCTGTATCCTTCCAAAGTGGTCAGAGGCAGTCATCAGCTCCCCACTGTGGTGGCTGATTTGGGATGTCAGCCTGACTGAATTACACATGCCAGCAATCTAGAAAAGCTGCATTTACTTTGAGTCATTGCATTCATTTTTCATAGTGCACAGGACCTAGCTCTCTTTACTGAAATACCCAGGTGCTTTGGCCTTTGACTGACATGGTTGGGCTGCTCCAGCTGTGGCTGTGAGGATTCTGGAGACAATGGCATTTGTGGCTGTAGTTGAGGAGATTTAACTAGCTAGCTGCAGTTCCAAAATATCAAGAAGGCAAAAACCTGCTTTCTCCTGAGAGGTGAGATGCCTCTCAACAGCCTTGGTATGTCAGAACTGCAGGCTCTCCCATCTTTAGACTCCAGAACTCATGTGCAAATGCTGGACATAAAATACTTTAACAATGAAAAGCAGTTATGTGAATCACTCACTTTACATATACTATATTTAAGGCCTGTTTGGCCAATATCACAACTAGACCCTTGCAATAAGATGTAACTCTCAGAACCCCTGTGTTGTATTAAACTTTGTTATCATCGAATTTTAAGAAAACAACAGACATCTCAAAATAAAATAAAATAAAGTCATGCATTAATTGATCAAGATTTGTACCAAGTAAAGGCTGTCTTGGTGCTAAGACAATGGCATCACTTGCAGATGTGAACGAGTTTATAAGGAAAGCAACTGCTTCCTTTATTCTTTACTTTTTATGAAAGACTGAAACTACTATCATGTTTGGAACATCTAATTTCCTCTATTACTTTTAGAGAATACATACACCAGTGCTATTTGTCTGGTTACCAGATCAGCAGAAATTTCTGGGCTTCTTTGCTTATTGGAAAATTCTGTAATATTTAAATTACTTTTTAGGGTGAGAACTCATGAGACAAATTAACACCTGAGTTATGAAAAGGCAGCACTACCAATCTTTTTAGCAGTATACTGCCTTTTAGAGCCTCTTTATGGAAGGATGTAGATTAGAGAATTGTGAAGCTTCTTCTCCCTAGGAGTGAATGTTTCATTTGGCCATCTTTTAGTGATTTAAAATTCAAACATCTTCCTAAATCTTGTTATTATAAATATTTTCTGCACAAGATATAAATGGATACAATTAAAACTTTTATTTGCTGATGGAGGTACTTATTATTTTTTGTCCCACACATAGACTCTCACCCCCACATGGAAACCCCCAGAGTAGACTGTGTACTGTGACATAATTTTATATCTTTATGAATTAGAACAGATAAAGTTCTGCTGCCTGCCTCTTGAGACCCTATGATGACCTAAGTCAGGTTACCTTGAATGTTCTATTTTCATAAGTGTCTACATTACCTAATCTGAGCCTATTTGTCAACTTGTCCTTTGATGTCATGTTAATGACAAAATAAAATATACTAAGAAAGAGTCCTTCACAAGTTCAAAGTGGCTCTTGAAAATGTAAGTTGGTGTTACTTGGGAAAGACTTTTGTAACTGCTTATCACCATACTGTTTATCTTTGAAATGAAAATTACTCCATTGGTGGCATTGCTAATACTGGTTTTCTTTGGAGTTGCTTGTATATTTCACCTTCTGGATTTTATTTCCATAACAAATGCTGTAGTCATAGCTCCGGTCCTATACCATGATTATATATTTGGGCTTCTGTTGGTGGGTGTAGGGCAGGGGATGACCCTGGGACCTCAAGCAACTCTTGAAATGTCAAATAGGGAAATACATCTCAACTTCCTAATAAGCTACTAATAAATGTATTTTGAAAATGGATCATTTTAAAATTGATTCTTAAAACTGTGTGTGTGTGTGTGTGTGTGTGTGTGTGTGTGTGTGTGTGTGTATTCTACAACTAATAATAAAAATAGCTAGATGCTGATTATGTGTAAAGAAAGAGGTTCATCAGTATTGTGTGTTTTAACAACGTAAACCAGCTGGCCCTAGCACGCATTGTGCTCTCCTCACACCTGTGGGCAGTTCTTCAGATGATGCAGCTGAAGGTGGAAGCAGGGAATCCTCAAGCCTCAGGCTTAGCTGACAACTTCCACTGATGAAAGTCCAGGTGTGTTAGCTAAAAATGGAGGGCCTGATTCTTGAATCTCACCAGAAATCATGAAGGCAAAAGTAGTTTCTTTATACAAAAGAATTTGATCGGACACAAACCAGGCTAGTCAAATCCTTAGCCCTGTACTGAAATCACTTACCATTTGCTGGCACAGCCACACCAAGACTCTGCTATCATGGATCACTCACCACCAAAAATCGAATGAAAAAGAATGCAAAGACAAGCCCCTAAAGAGTTACACGATGATCCCAGATGCCTTGCCTTCACTAGAATATTTTAAAACATGTATCCTGTGCCCTTTCAGGAAGATGTCTACTCATGGGTCCCCACTGTCTGATGAAGCAGATAGTAACATAGTGGAAGAGAAAGGTATCCTTGTAGACTCAGTAAGAGACATGTTTGGTGCTTTGTAACACTTGCAAGGTACTGATTTATATTTGCTAAAGGGAAAATGGTGTCTATTAAGCAGGGGTGGGAACAACGAGCCCAAACAAATTTTAAAAACCACATTGAATGGAAAGATGCTGCAATAAGAACTAAAAGGAACATTTAGATTTCAGACACAGTCGAAAGCTCTTTGAGTGCCTGGAACAAATGACTGGTGTGGGTACAAAGCAGAGCTTGAAAAGCCACAAACCTGATTCAATACCGCTCAAAGGTTCTACTTGGGAAAACAAAAATAACTCCATCTACTAGGCAGGTAACAACACAGTATAGGTAACATATGTCTCTGTAGGAAAGGGAATTCATAATACATCAAATACTTTAATGTCTTAGCAAAGAAGTGTAAATTAGATCACTACAGAAATATGATTGCACCTCTATCAAGGACAATGTGCAGATGAATCCCATTGCCCTGCCTAGACAAGATAAGGAAAGATAAGCTAAGCCATACTACTTGTGTTACATTGAAAATAATTCTTTTTGGAGCTTAAACTATAATGTATTAAGCAAAGGCTTTAAGTTCTATAATACAGTAACTCTACCTAGAGGATGTTTCTACTTTAACTTAAGAGACAGCAGCATGTAGAAAGATGCCTCTGTGCCAGTATTATGTGCAATGGCAGAAAAAGAGAGTATTCATTAAACAAGAAATTACTAGGCAATGGGAGACTCGTGAGTTGCAACTTTAAATGGTACATAAGGCAGATGATGGAAAAGCATGTCTTATACGCTGATATAACAGAACACATGAGATAGGGTAATTGAAAATACATTTAGTTCTTAAAACTGATGCTGAAGTCCAAGGCCTAGTTGCCTCCATCTTGTGTGTGTCTTCTGGCTGCATGATCTACTGAAGGGATTTGGGCAAGAGACCAGAGAACTAAGGGGGTCAAACTTACTGTGACAACCCATTCCAGTCAACTCACCCACTTCCACAGGACACACCAACTACTATTAAGACAGTGTATGCACTAATAAAGCAATGTGCAGACGTGTAGTGATTGATAGAAATCGCGGAAAGATTCTACATGGAAAAGATGGGCATGTAAGGAGAAAATTCTGAATAATGTCCATTACTAAATCACCTGTAATCATATTTATATCTTTTGAAAAGGCAAGTCCTCACCTGAAGAGAGCCCACCCAGCCTCCGTTGCTCTACTCAATGACAATGGAGAGCTCACTTAAAAGTGAGAGGCAGAGGGAAGCATCAAGGGATAAGGAATTTTTTTCCTGAGGAATAATTCAATAAAGGACAAGCCAGGCTAAGTGCTATGAGATTTTCATCATTCATCTAAATTCCATTCTTCTAATCGTGCATCTGCATTATTAAATATGCAGATGCTATGTTAATGTGAATTAAGCCTGCCTCTCCTTCTTAGACCCACATTCTTGTTGCTAATAATATTTAGACATCCCCTTTACCCAATAAATAAAGATGCAGTAAAGCAATTTAAGTAGATACTACATTGTTTAGCTATTTCTCACTTTTATGTTAAAAATAAATGTTAAAAATATCTTGTATAACATTTGATTAACACTGAATTTGTCCTCTCAGTGGGAACCTGACTGCAAACTTCCTTGTTTAATGTTTCCTGCAGGTGTGGATCTGCTTGGCGTCCTCTCTAGCTGCCTGAATTAGAATTACTAAAGGATTATTTTAGGAACAGCCTTCTGTGGAAATTTAAATTCCAATGTAAATTGGCACATATTTTATCATCCTGAAAAAAAAAATCTAAGCAAGTCCTTCATGAAAAAATGAGTAAAATTTATATGAAATTCTCATGCTATTCTGCAATAATATAAAAATAAAACAAAATTTTCAAAACGTTTTAGATTTAAATTCAGTTATTCCTGCTTGTCTCCAACATGAACACCCTCACTGTATGAAGCTGCATAGCACCACTGACAGTACTTTGCATGGACTAAGAAACAAATAAATGTGAATATGTAACCATAACCTCCAAAGTTTAAATGACACAGTACCAAGAAAGTATATCCTGTAACAGTTAAGCTCCCTATCCAGGTTAAAGGGAAGACTAAAATTCTACCTTATTATCTTCATCTGTAAGGTTTCACTTCCACAATAAAATGGGAAGAGAGGAGCAAGTGATGATGAAGTGGTACTGGATTGGCATGCTCACTCCCATTGGAGGCTGAGTCTGATGCACCTGCCTTGGCTGCCCCAGAGAGCACAGCTGGCATGACTGATCATGGAGAGCGTATCCTGTCGTCTGAGCTCCTGCATCATTACTTTTCTGGCCATGGGAGGAAGGCATTCCAACCCCAAGGACCATCCATCTCAGGGCACTTGGCCTCTAGGGATGTGAGTAAATGAAGAAAAGACTATCTGTGCAGGACCCTGAGAAAAGTGCTTCTGGGCTATTTGAGTTCAATTCCAACTAAGGAAATTCCTACAGTGAATAAGAAAGATAAAATACTAATATGGTGATATAAACATGAGAAGAATACAAATCTGAGCTTTCCCAGTATAAATAGGGGATTATGGTAATTAGTTTGTCTACAATTACTAAAACCACAAGAATCCAACCCAGGAAACATCTCAAATTGTACCTCAAACACATCTCAGTCCTTTAACCATTTCTAGTTTCAATCCAGTCACATTAAATATGGGACAAGAGAAACGCCAGCAGGGCAGAGAAGTTCACCTACCGGTGCACACCACTGCTGCACATGATGACATGACAGGCACCGAGCCTGTCGCACAGCTCCGAGGAAACTGACAGCAGTCCGACTCCAGAGGCGCTGCATGGTGTGTTCACACACGCAGCAATGCGTTTGGATCTGATAAACGAGGTGACCAGCCGGTAAAGTTCATCTAAAGCATTGAGAGGCCTCATGAGCTAAAAAGAAAGTGACGAACACAAAGCTCAACACTTTTAGAAGTCCTTTTAGGTGGCATGCAATTCAGCTGTTCCAGCTTCTAGGTCATGTATCTAAAATACCATCTTAGGATGGAGGCAGCACATTGGGTCTTGTAAGGCTCTATAATCAGGCAGTGTTCAAGAAGAGAAGCAGGAAAAACTAGAGAGGGGGGACAGGGGAACAACACTCGATAAATGTAATCACCATGTTACCTTCTCGATGTAGGCAGCTTTGGATGTGGCATTTGGCGGTGAATTTGACTTGTCCAAGTAGAATGCCCTGAAAGAGTCCAAAGAAAATCAATTATTGTTAGAAAACAAAGAACATAAAATGCATGAAGATGTTGGTTTCCAAAAACTTCTGTTTCAATATCAGCAAATGAGCAAATTCCCGGCTGACGGGGGTTGGAGCTATGCAAAGGCAATGTTTCCATTTTTAAAAAAGACAAAAACCAAAACAAAACAAAAAACTGTCAGCATGGCTCACAGGAAAAAAACTTACTTCCAGAATTTGTCCTCCTACCTCCATGTGCAGGCTGTGGCCTATAGGCACCCCTCCCCCACTGTGCTATTCTCATAATTAGCAGTAACCTGTTTGTTGTCTGCTTTTCAAAATAAAGCACCATGATCCATCAATGAGGTTTTACAAACTAGATTAGGAAAGATAACTCTAAGAGCAACTTCCAAAACCACACAATTACATTAATTCTTCTTAATTAGTTACTTCTTTCCTAAAATACCAGTTAAGCCTCTCCTTCAAAGAAATTTCCTATAATCAGTTCAGAAGCAAAAGTTAGTTATTGCTTGCTAGAACTCAGTCTGACCTCCTGAGATTTCTTTCCAGGCACCACCTGTGTGATTCCCATGAGGAAAATATACTGCCATGAATATTGGGATGACTTAACACCAGGCAGTGTTTGGTCTCAATGATTACATTACAGTGACATGACCCACAGATACCCCACCAATGCCAGGAAGATGGCTCTACTGAGCCAATGAACCGCTTTGCACTGGCACCGCTAGATCAAGAGCACCATTTAAACTTTCCACTAGATTTCCTGAGAAGGAGAGGGGAAAATTCCAAAAAGTTGCCAAAGAAAAAGAAAAGAAAGCTTGGATCCCACGAGGGGAAAAACATGCAGTGGAGCTGAGCTAGGGCCAGGGGCAGAGACTCAGCAAAGAGGCAAGGAGGGACTAGGCTGGGTAGGTGGGGCCTTGTGCGTACTGGCAAGAAGTTGGGAGCCACTGAACCGAAGTGAACAAGCAACTTGTCCTCATTGCCAAAAACTGACCTGGCTGTTTCATCAACTTATCCTTATGCCCAACACTTCAGATATTGGAAGTGTAATATGTCTTTCATTTCAAACACACGAGGCCATATTTATATAATATGAAAACCTACATATACACTACCATGATTAACACATTGTAGCATTTTGCCCTTTGTCTCATCTTTTGCATAAATAAAATATCAGGAAGATGATCAAAGCCACCCTCCTCTATTCTCCTACTTGTGCCGATGATGGTCCTTTCCCTAGGCACCTTCCAGGCTAGGCTCACAAGTATGGCTGCCATGCGAAGGTCATCACAATACTGGCCACAGTCAGAGGTGCCAGAGAACAGGTGTTTGCATTTTTCCACATCCTTCTTACAGACTTTCAATCTCTGGCTTGTAGTGTAAATTCATATATATTTGTTTACCACTTGTACTTTTTCTCTTATTTGTCTGGTTCTATTCCTTACTTTTGTGTAGTATTATACTTTGTTTGTACAAAGTCATTAGCTATTGCTTTTGTTTTTTATTTGTTTGTTTTGATGTCCTGGAACTCACTCTGTAAACGAGGCTGGCCTCGAACTCACAGAGAACCACCTGCCTCTGCCTCCTGAGTGCTGGGATTAAAGTTGTGTGCTACAACTTCCTGGCCAGTATCTATTACTTTTCACACAGAATAAGTTTGATGTCTTAAAGTTTTGTTTTTAACCCTACACCTTTCCTATCTTAGCTCCTTGAGATTATCTAATTGTAAAAATCATTTATCTGATTCATATTTTCATTCACTGTCTTTTAGTGCATACTTTGCCATAAGACTTTAGAATCTGTATCAGTGGCATTTCCCCGCTAATACTACTTTCAGTTTAAGATCTGGAGAGACAGATTTATTTTTCTAATTTATTTTTTTCTGAGAGCTGAGGTTCCCTTTTCACTGGATCTCTGTCTGTTCTGTAGTTTAATCACTAGTGTTTAAGTACACATTTATTTTTATAGGTATACATTTATTTGTATTTATAGATCTAGGTAGGATCTCAGATTGAACTTTTCCATGTGAGGAATCTAATTTTCATATCTGAAATGATTGAAGTCATCACCTATCCCAGTTTTGACTTACCTCCAATATTTCTATTTTCTCTTGGTGCTCCCAGGAGACACATAGTCATCTCTTTTCAAGTGTTCAAGCCTTCTCCTTCCACAATCCCCACAATTCCCCCCATATACCCTTTTAATCTATCCGTTCTACATTTTAGGTGGTTTCTTCAGTAAGAACTTCCAAGTGTATAATTTTGTTCCTTTGTCAAATATATAACTGGTCCTTTGTTACAAATTTTGCTGTGAGGATTCCTTTTTTATTTTCAAGAGGTCTACTTATTTCACTTTACTTCTTTCCATTCCCCAATATTTCTTCCCTATGTGGCTACAAAGATGTCTTTACTTCTTACTCTAATATTTAGCAACTGTGAAAGGGCCATCTCAATAAATATTTTCAAATATATAATAATAAGTTAACTAATATTTTTGTTTCAGGATATTTATGGCTTTGTGGCTGATCTTCCTTTTGCCATACTCTCAGAATCACAGACGTATTTCTCTAGGCTTTGATTGATCAAATGTTTCTAGTACAATGGTTCTCCACTTGTGGGTTGTGACCCCTCTAGGGTCACTTCAGATATATTGCATATTAGATATTTACATTATGACTCATAATAGTAGCAAAACTACAGTTATGAAGTAGCAACAAAAATAATTTTATGGTGGGGTCACCACAGCAAGAGAGTGTTCTCTTAAACAAACAAACAAACAAAATCCACTCTAGATGGGTTGTCATCCTGTGGTAGAATACTACCTACCCTGGCTTACATAATGCAAGTTTGGCTTCAATTCCCAGTAACATAAGAGAAAAAAGTTGTCACTGACTTAGCCTCTTGAGAGCAGGTTAGGTCATGATGGTCTAAATGTATCAAGTTCACTTCTGAGTGACTTTACAGTAATCTCCAAGAATCAATGCAGAAAATATTTAGAGCAACAACTCATAGCTGATGTTCAGGAGAAGTAACTTATAGTTTGAAAATGAAGCCCACATCAAATAATACCATTTAGAAACCTTACTGACTGCTTTATAGCAGAACTGACAAAGAAAATCAGCTAATGTTAAAACTTCACTACTCAAAACATAAAAGTCACTGCAGATTCAGAGTTAAATATTTGAATCACAAAGATGTGTGCCTGTACTTAACACTTTCTAATCCTCATAATGGAAGGAAAATGAATAATTATGAAGAATTAATGCATGGAAAAGGAAGCTAATCAACAACTACTATTAAATATTAACAATGTATTTATTGTAAAATACACTGATTCCCTGAAGAGATCCAAAGAAATCACTAGAAACTACTTAGCTACTTCAATGTTCTTATATGCACAGTCAACAAATTTGAAGACTCAATTATATGTGAGGATGAAAGTTTAGACTTGAAGTAGAAACTAATGTTAGGAATTCTTCATCAGATTAAAGGTTGTTCAGGAGGTATTTCACTTAACAGGTAGCCAGTGAACTTCAGTATCATTCAGAATATGACAAACGAGGGCTGGAAAACAATTTCCTAATGCACTATCCTTAATTACAAAAGTCTTGCAATGCCTCTTAATCAAATTTTTTATGGAGAAAGTTAATGGTAAAATTGGATTAATGCCAAAGCTGATGTCATTTTCGATGCTTCTAAGGTGAGTAAGAATGAAGTCATGGTCCTGGGTCTGAATATAGAAAATCTTACTAAGACCATCCTGAAAGTGGTGATGCTATTTTGGAAAGGCTGACCAGTGAGTTCCCTTTCCTACTGGCCCATGTCAGTTTTCACCATCACAATTTTATTAAATGCACAGATTTTGGTATGATTTTGTGTTTAAGCCTCTGAGAATGAAATACCAATGAAAATGATCAAATGGCAATAAATTTCAGTGAAGAGTTGAAATTAAATTGACTTAGTTTCGTGTGTGTGTGTGTGTGTGTGTGTGTGTGTGTGTGTGTGTAATAGCTATAATAAAAGTAGACCTGGCAAAGTCTGCCTACCATTGTCAAAAAGACAAGTATAGGCGTATTTGCAATAAAGGCAGACTATAAGAAGTAACTTCAAAGTCTGAGTAAACAAATAGGAGGAAGGTTCCAAGAATAGGATTTAAGACTTGGATTTGGATAGAGTTGTGACAAATCATAATTGTAAGAAGCATTTTAAGATGAAGCTTCACCAAGAATAACATAATAAGCACAGGGGTTGATAGAGCCAATATGCCTAAAGAGTGGGTTCAATTAAGGGTGGAGGAGAAAATGTTTGGCAAGCTGGTCAGGTCCATACTCTAAGGAAATGAAATGTCAAACTAAAGAAATTGTCAATTATCTATTAAGGAGTGTAGAGGTCTCAAAAGAAAGGTTCATCTACCAGATACAGTAAGAATGAGCAGGTAAAAACATGTGGCTTCTAACATGTGGAAATTTAGAGCTGTAATGGATCCTAGAAATGATAAGGATTGCTCAAAATTATAAGAAGACCTTGGGGATGAGGTAGGGAGCTAATGCTTGCCATAGGTGGAAGAAAACAAGTGTGGGCACACTGATTAGTTCATGTACTCATCCAAGCTAAGCACTAATTTAAAATTTACAATATGGCACTCTCATTGGTAAACAGCCCAGATACTAGCTCAGCAAGATCTAGCTGTGCCCAAGAGATGATCATTTCTTTTCCCACAAAGGGAGACAATGCAATTTCCTGGTTGAAAAGAACTAAAGAAATTGATTTAGACTTCAGAAATACACAGAAGTTAGATCAATGACAAAAGTGACACCTTCTCATTTGGCCAGTCAATTCTCTATTTTCTGAGGATGTTGGAGAAGAGCCAATTTCTAAGATAGATGATGAAAGCAAAAGAGTTTCTAGTGTTTTATAACAAAGTAGAAGGGCATTTTCCATCAAGACTTCTGCTGAATTCTGGATTTTTCTCCAGATCACTATTCATAAAATCACCACTCTATTTTTATATTTATAATCATGTGCAAGATTCTTAGTTTGTTCTGACACAAATAAACTTCTATTGTATCCTATTCAAGAATATTCTACATTGTAGCAAGTTGCTTTTGTGCAAGTATTCTGACTTTTAGCAATCATTCTTTACTTCAAAAAGAACTAGAAAGCCATTTGGTCAATTATGGGAATCATCCATGCATATGATTAGATGTGTTACTATTACAACTGAGTATAGGTGTGACTGGATGTCTGGCATCATTGTTAAATTGCATGTGAGGGACTGCCATTGCACTTAAATTGTAGAAAATCATTTTCTAATATAGCTCATTAAAAGGCACTGGACACTTGTACAAATAAAAATTACTCTAGCCATAGATGTTTAACACATTGTTAAACACATACTGAGTGGCAAACACATGGTTAAACACACACTGAGTTAGTTAGACACACATAGACTGGCAAAGCCGGAGAGTGATAATTTGTTCTTGAGTCCCACCAGCCTTCTCCCATGACCTTAAACACAGTCTGGGCATCACTGAAAACAGTGCTTACAGTCAGATGAAGAGAAATTCTGATTATGAGTCAATCTTGGGTTTGCCTGGATCCTCTTTGCCTACCATAGCATTAATTCTATGGTTAGAATTGCCAGAGAACTGTCAATGACCAATTTGCAGTTTCAATATGACTTGAACACTGCAAAATCAGCTGTTAGAAGGTTAACAAGACAGACGACGATAACAATGACTTCGAGTATGACCACAGAAAAGTGTGCCATTGCACATGTGGGTAGATAGCATGACTTGTCACATTGGTCATGGCTATGGACCTCACTGCTTCCCACTGTTGTTGGTAGACCCTCTTCACTTCTTTTCCTTCCTGAGAACCTACTTGGAGCTGACTAGATCTGCATCCCCTTCTCCACTTCCTAAACAGTTGTTTATGGATTCTTGCACTCCCATTCATGAATCTGCAAGGGTGGTAGCTTCTCCTTGTACCTACATAGTTACATAACACTATGGACAGCATCTGCTGCTAAAATGCTCCTGGAGATAGTTCCTAAAGCAGCACCGTGCTCCAAAATTACAGAAAAGAATTCCTGGAAAGGGAGAAAAAAGAAGCAAACATCTACTGCAAGGAGGCCATTCTGAACAATGAAGTTAAATGGTATGATGTCATACAAATGAACTCACTTTGTCTAGGAAAGCATTAAACTGTGAGTACTTCAACTTTAAAAATCATTCTAGCTCATTTAATAATAATTATGTTGAACAATTAAACTATGTAAGATAGCATAATACCTTATTTTCAAGGAATAACAATTAAGGTTTACAACCATGGATTTTTAAAAAAAAAAAATATTAAATTGGTGCCAATTCTTTCTGGGTACCCTAGTTAGGTCAGGTCGAATCTATCTTCAAAATTAATATAGCTTTCATTTTATTACCTTCAAAAATCATTTAACCAGCTTCAGGACCCAAAGTTTGCTCAGCCCACTGTCTTGCTCAGACCCCATGTGTCATCTGTGTGCACATGCCATTCCTTTCTAAGCACTGCTCTCTCTGGTAGGACTTCCCTTACTTCCTTTCCTCTGACAATATCCTACTAGTCCCGTGAAGCCCAGATCAAATGAGACATTTAGAGAACACTTTTTTTTCTGAAATAAATTGACCTAACTCCATTACACTGAACTGCACACATTCCTTTAGCTATGATAAACAATGCAGTCCAAGTAGGCAAACACCCTTTGACATTTTTATTTGCCTTCATTTTGAAACAGGTCTTATTATTCTCAAGAGGTCCTGGACCTCACTGCATAGCCCAAGGCAGCCTCAAAATGATGTCAATCCTACTGCTTCAGCCTTCTCAGTGCTTAGATTATGGGTGAAAGTCATCCCACTAACCTCTTTAACTTTAACTAAACTTTAGTTTGGAATCCCATAATCTAAGGTGGTTCGTGAAAATTCTATGCATTTTGTATCTGATGTGTATCAGTAGATCTGATTTTTATTTCCTGAGAGCTAGAAATAATTATGGAGTTATCATTCTACATGTAGCCTAGCAGAGGAAAATAGTATATTTATGCATATTTTCAAAAGGGATTTTTTAGCCCACAGGAGGAATTCTTAAGCTTATAAGCATTAAGCTACAGGTGAATCAGCATGGAAAAATGTCACTTAAAGAAAAGCAATTGCCAGTTATCAGAACCAAAAATTAGAATAAGGACATCTGACAATCTCCCCTTCCTTGAATGGCAACTGAAATAAAAAATGAAAATTTTCAGGGTGCCTGACACCCTGGCACAGGAACAAGTTCACCTTTTATTTCTCTGACAAGAAAAAAAAAATGATATAGCAAAACTCCTGGTTACTTTTAAGGAAGAGACTAAAAACCACAAGTCTGTCTGCTAGTATAATGAGACTCTAGATGTCTTATGTTTGGCTTGTATAACTCTATGATAGACCTTATCAAAAGGTAAAGTTTCTGACCAGCAAGATTCATCAGAGGGTAAAGGAACTTGCTGCCTAGCTGTAGGACCTAAGTTAGATCCCTGGGACCCACAACCGTCCTCTGACTTTTATGTGTACACTTGCATGCATGTGCTAAAGCACAAATATGGTAACTACAGAAATGTAATAAAAACTTCAAAGACAAATTTCCCATTATCTGGTAAAATTCAGGCTGTTAGTACAGTATCTGAGGGACAAATGAGAGTTGTCACTAAATGAGAATTGTCACTATTCTCTCTTCAGCATCACGTCTTTTGGCTTTCCTTAGACTTGGTGATTCTTCACTGCCCCAGAAGCCCAAGAATCTATAAACTTAAGTCTCTCTAGTTTTCCTCTTAGGCACTTGTTCACATTTTCCCTCAAGTAAACTATAAGCACCCAAAAGGCATAGTCCATATGCAGTTTGCTTCTGTTACATCATCTCTGTTCATGGGGTGGTAAGTGGTTTGAGGAAAGAAATGAATCATTTTCCAACTTTCCTGATGGACGATACCATTTCCAAGAATCTTTCAATTAAGATTCTTGGTCAAAAGGTACTGAAAAATTGTCCTTCCTGAATGGTAACTATTGAGGAAGAAAACAAAAAAAAAAAATGCCAAGCATAAGACCTGTTTTGTTTTGTTTTAGCACAAGCATATATACCATTTGTCCTATGAGCTGTGCTCATACAAGTAAAAACAAACAAAATAAAATACAATGAACTCAATGGCAAAAGCAATCCATGTAGGTCTGCCCTATCTTGAACTTCCAATAACTTTAATTAAAACCATTATTATTATTATTAGCAGCAGGCTCTTGCACATCTCCTAAATGTGTAACAATTACAAGTGAATTTTATGAATAACTGCAGGCCTCCACTTCCCAGGGGAAAGCAGGGGAATTAGTACAGTTGGAATTACAGGCATCAGACATGGGAAAGATCCTTGCAAAAGAATTCAGGGGGAGAGTATTTCAAGACAAATCTGCAAGCAGCCAAAGTCCCACTTGACCCCTTTCACAATCCCATTCCTTAAAGGAGCAGGGAGGGGTCAAAGGTGAGTCAGGAGGTGACCTCTAGAACTGCTGTGAGGGAAGATGGGGATTCTGTCACATTCTATGATATGCTGAACTCCCAGAATGCTAGCTGCTTAAAAAGTATACATGAATAGGAACAAAGATAAATCCAGGAGAAAATAAAAATCAATAATGACTCACAAGAAACAACCTCACTCAATACCAAGCCCTTTCTATAAATAATTGCAAGTTTGGCCAAGTTGATTCAGTCTGGAAACAAATGACTCCCCACTGACCACACCCCTTGCCAATGCTGTTCACACCCCCCCAACTTTTCTTCCAATTACAACTTTCCCCCAAGGAAACCAACTTGCCAATCCTGCTCCCAACCCTTCACTATTGCTCCTGTCAAATGTGGACAGCACCCATAGCCTCTCTCTGTTAAAACCATTCTCCGCACTGACACTGACAACTTTGCATTTGCCAACTCAAATAGACATTTTCCAGAAATTACTTCCAAGTTTTAGAATGACCTTAACTTTATCACATGAAACTGGTACCTTGTTGGTTGTATACTTTTTTGCTACCTCTTCCTTGGTATTCTCTTCACTGCTAACAACAAAGCACCTGTCTTAGGTGGCTTTCTGTGCCTGGTGTCACCATTCCACTCAACATTCTCCTAGGTCACCTCCAATTCTTCACAATTCCTAGACACCTCTAAACTCCATGCCCATATATACTGTTATCTGTTCATAACATGTAAAATTCCTAAGGCAGGAAGCGTGTCAAGCACTGGGGATTGCAAAGTAAGGAAAAGATAGTCTTTACCTGCAAAAAACTAACTGCAGGTTAGGGAAGAAAAATAAGTAGGTAGTTACAATCCTTATGAAGCAGAAGTAAACAAATTGGAAATTCAATGTCATCCTTGGCTACACAGCAAGTTCAAAGTCAGCCTGAAATACATGAAACACTGTCTCCAAAACAAATAAATCAAAACAAAAACAAGAATCTGAAAAATCATACAACTATTTACACTACTCTACTTTGTTTCAGCATCCAAAGATTCCAAAGCCTTTACTTGTCTTAGTGATTTGGGATGTCTTCATGCAGAGGGTCACACTCCACACATTGAGGTGTGAGTTGTGAACTAACCACACACATTAAGGCCACATCACAGTAAGGGACACAGTAAGACTAGGCTGTTTTGGCTGTGCAAGTTTCTGTATCTGCTCACTTAAATGTTTATTCACAATAGCTAAATTAAGAACCTAGCCTACATGTTCATAAACAGAAGAAATGGATAGACAATCATGCCACGCGCACGCACACACACACACACACACACACACACACACACACACACACACACACACACACACGAAATGATTTAGCCACAGGGAAGAATGAAGTTATGGTACTTGCAGAAAAATGGATACAGCTGGAAATAATTAATCTTATTAAGCAAATTAAATCAGTGTCAGCCAAAAAGCATAGTTTTTAAATTGGGTACATTCAGCATGAATTATGTATTTGTGTTACAGCATCCATGTATAAGCCAATACCACGTATAATGAAAGAAGCAGAGTCGATTAGCTTGTGAACTATAGAGCAAAAGTGTGTAAGGTTTGACTACAAACAAGATTTACTTTTATTTAAAAATTGTCATCTTGACAATCATTCTCTCTCTCTTCTCTCTCTCTCTCTCTCCCTCCCTCCCTCCCTCCCCCCCCTCTCTCTCTCTCTCTGTGTGTGTGTGTGTGTGCCCATTACATGCAGGTATGCATGCAGAGTCCAGAGGAGAATATCTGATATCTACCGTTGTTCTCTGTCTTATTTTTTGAGAGTCTCTCACTGAACTAAAGTTTGTCTTTCTAGCTGGTTCAGGGACTCAGAAAGCTCCAAGTCCACACTTTTTCTGTCTTTCCAGAAAGGCTTTCATTTGGGTACTGGAGACTTGAACTCAGGTCCTCTTGCTTTTGCTTCAATCAAGCAATCTTACCCAATTAGCCATCTACCCAGCCCCCCACACTTATTTTGTTAGGCAGAATTTTATTGCTGCAGCACCTACATTCATAACTAAAATTAAAAGTAACATTGTTATTTTATCTGTAACTCATGGCAATAATTCTACTAGTTAATCTGCTAGTGAAAGGTATCTCTTGAAACCGCTTCTTCCCTTCCTTGGAATGTATTTCTGAAATTGTTTTTCAGAGCCTGCCTATAAACCACATTGTCATTGCAACCTAGATGAGATGTGTCAAGGAAGCCCATTCTCAAACGAACAACTTCCACTATTATTATATATGAAATTCTGACCAAAGCATGTATAAAGTAGAGTGTGGGGATTTATTATTTCATCCTTAAACTTTATTTTGGTTGGTTAAAGTGATTTTAATGACAATTACTTAGCTTTTACAGAATTTGGTGGCATTCAAGGAGACAGTAACATTTATTCCTGCCTTGTGGCTCTATACTGCATAAAATGTGCTTAAAAGTCTCCAGCAATGCTGCTCATTGCAGATTTGGGTAATCAGCCTTCCCATATTTCAGGTAAACCCAGGACCAGGAGAGCAAGGTCTACACATCCTTCTAGATAGTGTTTCAGGATCAGCTCTATCCCACTGTAACTTGCTAGGCTGCCAACAGGAGAGTATCTGTTTAAATCTCAGGCGTATGGCTGTGGAAGGGCAAGGCTCCTCCTGGCCTACTTTGCACAGCTCTTTTAAATAGGTTCATTCTTTCTTCGTGGGCAGTGAGGTCAGATACCCAGAGCCAAGCAACTCAGAGAATCTCCTGGCATTAACTTTTTTCTCCAATTATATTGCTCTGCGGGAAACCCATGAAACCTATCTTCAGAAAAAAATCTCTGGAATCAGCTCTTCTGCATGCTAGGCATGTTCTTAAGACTGATCATACTTCTTCTCAGCTAATAGTGTAGCCTATGAATCATAATTAGCTCCCAGACAGAACAGGAAACAGAACTGTAGACATGTAAAGCCTGCCCCAAGGAATGTGGCTCTTCAGGGGGTTCCAGTCAGGGGCCTGGGCTGCAGGGCCGTAGTAGACTCGAGTGGAGAAATGCAGCCAGAAGATGTGCAGCATCACTCCTTTCTTCTTCTTCTTTTTTTTTTTTTACAACATAGCAGAGTTTCATGTTTACTCTATGTTCCTCTTACTGGGACCGAATGACATTTGATCAATTAAGCAGACTTCTGTTCTTCTCACATGGCTCATAAGAAATGCAGTGAATGTCACATTATATTTACTGAAAGCACCCTTCTGTAAGACTAGTAAGGACTTTGCTCATCTCTTTCCCACTGAATATCCAGAATGTATATGGTTATTTTTTACAATTATGATTGTTTATGTGTTTAAATGCTTTGCCTGCAGTGTGTCTGTGTACCACATGCATGCAGTATCCTCGGGGGCAGGAATAAGGAGTCAGATCCTCTGGGACTGCAGTTATAAGGTGGTTGTGAGCCACTGTGTGGGTGCTGGGAATTGAACCCAGGTCCTTTGCTAGAGCAACCTGTACTCTTAACTACCAAGTCATCTCTCCAGTCCCTAGATGTGTTGACTTTTGTGTTTGTGTTACTGATGTCAAAAGCGGATGAAGTCTAAAACCTATATAAATGAAAGCACAGCAAGAAGTTGGGAAATGTTACTGTGCACAAATTTACAAAAATAAGTTAGGAGTGGACACCACTGTAGGCTTTCAGTTTTGAATGGTTAAAGGTCTTAATACTTGAGTAGATTAATATGAAAATACCCTATTAAGTACAAGTATATCTGTATAAGATGTTTTATTTTTACTTAGTAATAATATGAAGCTATTGTCTTTCTACAATTATTACAGAGTACTAAATATAATTTTTAATATACATTTTGATCCATTATTTTGGAATTTGAATAGAGATGATGATATATTGTGATGGCATTTAAATTTGATGCAGATGACCCTTTTCTGGCAGTACTATTTCACAAGGCATAGTCACTATGAAGACAACAGGTATGATTGAATTTGACTCAGAGTTGGACTCCACAGACACTTTTTATTGCCAACTAACAACATAATTCTAACCATTTCAGTCTCTTTAGCCATTTTACTGCATCCCTTCTCCATTTGTCAATGTCAGGGTTCTTATTATCTTTAATTATCAACTTACCCTCACCTTATTTTAACAATTTCCTAAGCAATCTCTCTCTGTGTCTCTTTGTCTCTGTCTCTCTCTCTATTTCTGTCTATCTCACCCCACCCCAGCTTTAACTTTCTCTCTTTGGTTGTGCCCTAACTACTAGTTGGTTTTCAATGTTGGAACACATTTAGATCGAACCACCCTCCCTGACTATACTGCTTAGCACTCAGAAGGAGGACTTAAACCCCAGGCCTCATCTGGTTTATCCTGGCTGCTCTTACATCCCCCCTTACTCACCTCTGCCTCTCCTCATGCCTCATAGTTCCACAGTGCCTTTGCTTATCCACTGAAATAGGGCCTCTCTCCTTCTACAACTCACCCTTCAATATCATTCAATATCATTTTTTGTCAGTAGTATTTCTAGACTTGGAACTTCTCAGTCTTTCCTAATATATGCATCTCTTCTGAGTTTCCTATTATCAAAAGCATGGTATTCACTGGAAAATCTCTAATAACCTGTTTACTGAACCCACCCATGGATCTCCGAGATGACTCAGAGTCATTACAAAATCCCCAGTACGGTACATACATTTGTACTTGCAAAAAAGTACACAGCAACTATTGCTGAATCAGATGGTACAATTTCTCAAGCAGGATATGAATGGCTAGATAGTCCCCATTGAATTCTGACTCTGAATCCACACTATTTCCCCAATGTTCGTATCTTGCATCCAGGCCCAAAGCCTGGCCTACTTTGGGCATATATATATATATATATATATATATATATATATATATATATGTTATTCATCTATTAGTAGACATTTTGTCAGCAATGTATAAACCAAAAAGTGAAAAAAATGGTTGAAATTTAAAAGAAAAGAGAGGCAATTTCATAATACAAGAATATAAGTTAACACAAATTCATCATAGACACATCAGGGAATACAAAGGGGAAAAGACTAAATAAGAAGCAGGAAGATAGCATGGTATATGGACTGGGATCTAAGGCATGCCAAGAGAGAGATGTAGGTACTGGCTAGTAATGAAAATTGGAAATTATTTGGGCTGAAGCCAAGCAGAATCAACATAATTGACAGATTTTCACCAACTTGCATCTACAAAACCCAGAACCTGCCTCCTGTTGATGTTGAACTATCTAACTAGGCCTCCCATTTGACAAGCCACATGCTGTGTTTCCCATCCCAGCCAAGGATTTCAACATAGCCACAGCCTTTTCTTCTAAGTTAGAATATGCCTCTTGTATCAAAGTCTCTGGGATCAAGCTAAAAGTAATTTATAGTCATCTGTTCACCTTCCATGGTTCAGCCACAAAACAAAATCTGAAATGCCTGCAAAAAGAGACCAACAAAAGCAATAGGAAAAACACTCATCAAAAAGCTTGCTGAAAATGCCTTGACTATGCCATTTTAAGACTGTCCTTGTGACAAAAGTCAGCAGAGTGAAAAATCAATTTTGCTTCCCTAAGCAATGGACATTTTCCCTCATACTTAACTAATTCTTTGGAGGGTGCTTATTTTCTCCTTGACATATTCAGCTTGCATTTATTCCAAAAGAAGTTCTGAGCACAAAGTATTTTGATCTTCCTTTTACCTTGGCAAAAACAAAGTGTCTTTTCTTAGCTTGGTGATGAAAAACAGTAGCTTTCCCTTAGTTTCCAGATGGAAACAATAGTTTTTTAGCAACTAAGTAGAGATAATTCTCTCCTGAAGATGCTCAGAAAGTAGAGATGATTTTACCTGCTGCTACTTCTCAGACTATGAAACTACTCTTCCTGATAAATATTACCATACACAGGGATTTATCACAAAAACATGAAAATTCACAGGTTAGTATTGTGATGCCATGTGCTCCCCTTACCAAAATATTACATTAAAAATTCCTTTAAAGTAAAATAAAAATAAATATTAGTTACAGGTATGAGTTCTCAAGGGCAAATGAACAGGTCTGGGTCCCAAAAGTACAGCCTAGGGGTATTAAACAAGATTAGCACATCAATATACACGAAACTACATTGCCTTTTCAGTAAAACAATGGTGCCAGCTTTCAAAGAATTACAGTAGTTTTCAACTAAAGAAGAGATGTGCTGATCTCAAAATGTCACTACAACTTCAAATTTATCTGTTCTCATCCCATGTGAAATTTATGAACCTTGACTATACTGATAAATTTTCTGGAGAGATCTCCAACAGAGCCAGCATCTGTCCCTTCAAATGGTCTGAAAATTTTTGGATATAAAGCAAAGTAGACTGGATAGCGGAATAAATTCAATATAATAATAATGTGACAAGAGTATGTATATGCATTACAACTAATATGATTTCTAATTCAATGCAAACTATTTGGGGTGCATATACCCTATTGAGGAACTTGGATAAACAGCTCCCTAACCCCAACAAAACTAATGCCACTCCAGAAGTAGCTCTGTTTGAAAGAAGTTGATTAATTACAGCTTTAGATGAAACAGAAGGCACCCTGCAGGAAGATGAATCTGAAATGGGCCCTAAATAATTACAAAGTAGTTATGCTTCCCACAAAAGGCAATGGAGCTAAAGGGTGTCCTGAGTTAAGGGTTGACTGGCAGAAGTTGGGGAGGCACTGAAGTGTAAGATGGGTAAAGGGAACATGTAGTTTCTGTTTCAGATCAGTTTCATGTTCTCTCATGAGTTGGGGCCTCAGTGATGCCTTTACCTTTGTGACTTTCCCTGCCAAGTTTACTTCCCAGACCCTCCAGGCTAAACACTGCCACCCAATTCTGCTTTCAGATCTCAGCTTAAAGAATCTTCCTCTGCAAGTGTTAATTCCTGAAACCATCACCCTGCCTCCAGTTAGGATGGTTTCTCTTCTCGAACAGGTGCCTATATATTGTTTGTCTCACATTTTCATTAATTGTTAAGGAGAATTTTGTTTAGCATCTATCTTAACCCAAAGGCAAAAATGTTCCTAGCAGGCAGACAGCTGAGAGCTGCTGTAATGGTACCAGCATGTAGTGCTGTCCTTGGTACATGGCAGGCAGGTGGTATTTGCTGAATAAATGGATAAGTCCCCAGAATGTGTAGACTTTTCCTCTGTGGAAAAATGTGTCACTTAAGTAAAACCTATAGTTTATAAATTAGTTCCTTCATATATCTCTTATGTAAGAAAGAAATGTAGAATATACAAAAGCATCCTAAACTGACTCAAATTCCTCATAGACCTGGTTTATTACCCTACAAGGGGAGCATTACTCCTCAAATAAAACCCTGAAAATTCTGCATTCTCAGTCTGAAAACAGAAAGGAATTCAATGTACACATTTGGTTTACAGCTAGTTTTAGAGATGCCAAAATATGGACACTTTAAACAAACAAACAATAAACAACCAAAAATCCACCTTCACTGAAAGGCAGAGTAAAAACTACAGAAATACCACAGAGGAGATGAATATGCAAGATTTCTGTATAATTTTAAAATGTACCAATCATCTAATGCTGAAGGCTGCTACTCTGTACAGAAAAATAATTTAAAGACAGAAACAATTTACATGCTAATGAATGTTCTCTGTTGCTCACTCACCTGATTGCTCATTGTAGCTGGTACTTGCATTGATTTAATACGGCTTACACACACACACACACACACACACACACACACACACACACACACACACCAATAGGAAATTATATTTTCTACTTCAAACTCAACTTCACTGTTTATCATACAGTAAATAGCATGGGCAGCAGTGTCTCATGGTGCGAGGCCACCAAAGAAAGAAAAAGAAGGGCTTGAGCTATGAACCCTGGGCCTGCAAATGCATACCAAAGCTGATAGTGGACTATCTCTCCATTTTCTCCTGTTGTTTGATAGTTGTACCTAAAAATGTAAAAATGACAGTTCATCCGCATCATGTATCATAACTGCCTCATGCCAGGACTGCACATCTACTGACATATTTCTTTCTGAGGCTGTGGAGCAGTGACATGCTTCACAGAAATGCTATCATGGGCATAATCAGAACATATACTTCTGGCTGTCATTTTTCAGTTGAAAATACTGTCCCAAACATATGGCTCTGAGACTAGTATGCACTGTATTTCTTTTTTTTCTTCGAGACAGGGTTCTTCTGTGTAGCTTTCGAGCCTATCCTGGCACTCGCTCTGGAGACGAGGCTGGCCACAAACTCACAGAGATCCACCTGCCTCTGTCTCCCTAGTGCTGGGATTAAAGGCATGCACCACCAACGCCCGGCAACTGTATTTCTTTGTCACAAAAAAATCACTACATTTTCGTCTACTCATCATCAAAAGTGTGTTTTGAGTTTTAAAAGGCCTTTAATTGTTTTCTATTTATGTATGCATGTGCCTATTTGTCTGTGTGCACATCATGTGAATCCAGATACCCATGAAGCTGGAGTCCCTGGAACTGGAATAATAGAATGTGTAATGGGTGCAGGGAAACAAGCCTAGGTCCTTGCAAGAGCAATACAAGCTCTTGAGCTATCTCTGAGCTATCTTTCCAGCCCATTAAAAAGGTGGGCAGAGGAGGAGGGGAGGGGAGGAGGAGGATGTGTGAGAGGAAGAACTTTGGTTGAAATGTAAAATGAAATTTAAAAAATAATAAAAGAAAAACAGAAAGAAAATAAAACTTTTCAAAGGGCATGTGCCAGGTTTTACTCACAAAGGCACATCTTTAGAGAACCACTGCTATGAATGATATTCTCCTATTCTGTAAAGATGATGGATTTACATTTAGATGCCCCAGATCATCAACCCTAAAAAATTCAGTATGAAGCTGTTACTTCAAATAAATAATAAATGACACCAGCTAATGCAGAACTTGTTTCTTTTTTGTTTTGTTTGAATTTACTATTCATTTTACACTAAAAGTAGCATTAAAAAATAATTACCTAAGTACCTGAAACTTCAAGGACTCCTTGGAAATGGGGAACATTGTTCACATTTACAATTTATATCCTTACTTGCCACATTGTGGTGCTTTTTGCAGTAGAGGAGAAATTAAAATGAAAGGATTTAGTAATGACAAATTGCCCTTAAGTAGGGCATGGTAAAAGGAGGCTGATGGAGAGGATGGATCATGGCCAGGCTGAATAAAAAGGGAAGAGAGTGGGAGAGGGAAGAGAGTAGGTATAGGAGTTGAAGCCAGGGTTAGCAATACTCCCTAATTCCTGAATTTGTCAGAATTTCACACTTCAGTTGTTGTTCTTATTTTATAAGCAGAAATAAATCAATCAAGAATAATTCCCGGCTTGGTCCAGGACAGAATTTACATTCTTAGAAACATCTGGGGACTATTTATGGTAGCTCAGCCTTGTTCACAGGGTAAAGAACCAAGCAGGCATCTTCAGAAAAGGGCCAGAGCCATGGTGCCAGGACAAGTTTCCCAGGCTCTTTTCTACCTGTATCTCTCTCAGGCTGGAGAGCGGTAAGCTGAGCTGGCTGGCATGGGCTTCTTCACTGCATACACCCTGTGGAAACTTTAGTTGTCTTTAATATCATTTGCAATGGATGCATGAACTATTAACAGACAGCACTAATTCAGTAGAATCTTCCCATTGGCTTCTCCATTGTACTTAGAATAGAACACGAAGTACCCACAATAGACAACAGCCCTGCATAGTTAGCCAGGCTCTGTTCATTTCTCTCAGTGTGATTCATGCTCTCCAAGTACTAGAATACTATTGGCTTTCTTTGTGTGCCCTGAATATCATACACTTGTTCCTATGAATTGCTGTTTCATTAACTTTTTCTGGGAAGACACAAGTACATTGCAATCAGCGCAGATGGGCATCAATGACAGACCAAGTAAGACTATCAAAGTCTAACTTAGGGAGGCCAGTGAGTTTACTGGGCTTTCTAACACATCACAGTTGGGGGGTTAATTAGAGGACTACAGTGACCCTCAAACAGCAGTATCACTTCAAAGTTCCCACCCACCATGGATGGTGACATCATGGAATCTGCATCATAGAGCCTGGTTTTTAGTCAGCCTTTTACTCCTAGGTATGGACTAGCATCTCCTAAGATCACTTGCTGCTGTGTGAGTGGTGGAGTGGAGATAAAAAGCTAAAATCCCAGGCTGGGGTCTCCTGATCTTCCCCAGGGAGTGTCAACAGCTTCATTATCACTGGTACCACTTGGTACCACTGTCTTGCTCTATTCTAGTTGCTATGGTTACAGGACAAAGTCCAAGAAGACATCTCCTCAGGACCTGAGGAAAAAAGCACAACACAATACTTGCAGGAATTGATCTACTTTTTTGGAAGGTCTTCTCTGTGTACTGGCAAGACTGTCTCCTTGTGATTCAATGTTCAAATAAAACATGTCCTTCTTCCTCTTGTGATAACCTCAAATATGTTGGATGAATGAATGACTGTTCATACAAAATCAAAACCTTAGAGGTCAATGGAGCATTAGATATGGAAACAGTAGCAGAAAATTTCTTTTCACTATTAAAAAAATCACTTCACTCACTGAGATGGCCTTATACAAAACAAAACAAAAAAGTGTCATTAGAGAGAAATGTTCTTTGATTTAAAGCTTGGTTTCACCACTCACTGTCTGCTTACTATCTGAATAATCTTACCTTCTTCTTAAAGTGGAAATAATAATAATCAGTGGAACATTAAGCTTTTAAATAACCCATATAACTTGCCTTTCATGGGACTAACTCAATAAATGCTGAGGTTTGCTAGGTTTGATGTCTGTCATTTTCTGCTAGGTGGACAATTATATCCATCTACTCTTGGCTGCTCTAAAGCAAGAGAACCCACTGTTTCTACTTGCACAATGCCCATGCACTCTCATTTGATAGTCCACTGAGCGTCCTCAGAAAGGAGCTGTCAGCGAGGCTCTAGCTTGCAAGCCCCTTCGGGGTCCTTTAGTAGAGTTGGTGATGCAGGAGGCACGGTCTTTTTTCTTTGTGTAATATTGGTCTTTAGTGATCATTATTTTCCCAGATGAGAGAATTAAATGGATCCAGACAGAGGAAAGGGATGCCAAACAGAATGGAAGAACATTTATACCAGACTGAAGTCACCACAGTCCTGGATGTCAGCATCACACATTCAATACATTGTTTTGCTTATGCTAGCTTGAGTTTACTTTCTGAAGGTTGCCATTTAAGGAATGTTTTCTAATCACACAGACAAATGCCAAAAAGATGCTTTCTGAAATCTGATGAATCAATAAAATAATGTCGAGAATTAAATGAGTTCTACTGAAAGAGTGAAAAGGCCACTAGAGTTATGAGGAATGAAAAATAGAAAAAGAAAAAAAATCATTTTTTTAAGATGGCCAGTCAATGTCCTTGAGATATTACCACCCATCTTGGAAAAACAAAATTAGATTCCTGAAGTAACTTAAAAGTATCTGTGCAAAGCCACAGGGAAAAATTTAAGGAAGAAATTGACTACATATTCAAGAAACAAGCAAGAGGAGAAGACACTTCTGGAACTGGGAAGATAATAGCCTTCCTGAGCACAGGAAATCTAATGTGTAACAGGTAGGACAGACAGACAGCAGGTCATTACCTAAAAAAAGACACCTAATGTTTTACCAAGGTGTACCTACATTTAAAAACCATTCTTGAAGAGAGATTCATTAAAATGTTTTCTTATGAGAACAGAACTGTGCTATTTTCTTCATGAAATAGCACAAATCATTAATAAACTTCTTGTCAAATATTATATACACACACATATAAACTTCTGTTTAAAATAGACTCACAGGGCTGAGAAAGTTATATCTTATTCCCCATTACTTTCTGCTAGCACAACATAAATATCATTATTATAGTTTGAATGTAGCATGTGGCAGCTCCCCCACAGTGCATGTGTTTGGATAATTTGGTCCCAGTTGGTGGTGCTGTTTGGATGTGAAAAGTTTGCAATGTAGACACTAGCTGACAGAAGTAGAACACTAAGTTTGGGCCTTTGAATGTTATACTTGCTTCTGGCATGGGCCAATACTCTCTGTGACCTGACCGCCATGTAAGGAGCTACTACCTCACACACATATTCCATGATGTACCATGTCCCCCATGACCATGACTCAAAATAAACTTTTCTCTCAAGTTATGTGTGTGCAACATTTTGTCACAGCAATAAAGTTATCAATACCAGTAATGAAATCCAACACACATCTGTAGAGAGCTTTTTATGCAATTTTGATAAATAAAAGAGGGGACACTAAAGTTAGCTAATCCTTCCACTCAAAGAACTTATACTACAATCAAGAAGGTGAGAGATCTATAACAATAACTTATCATCTAAAGAAAAACTGACATCTATAATTAGCATAAAAGAAGATAAAAAGTTGGGAGAGGATTTCTCAGTCACTTAGGTCTGGACAGTGGTTCTGAAAATGGAGTGAGAGGAAGAATGAGTCATGGGGAAAGCTTGCTACAACTGAGGCAGTGGGGCACACTCAAGAGATTTTAAGAAGTTTGCAGATGACACTGACATTGCCTGTCTGGGGACCGTCCTTTAAGAACTCTGATTTAGGAACTGGTCTTCAATTCTGGCTATATATTAAATGCTTAGGCATCTTTTGAGAAGTCTGCTGCCCAGGATGTTTTCCAAGTCTATAATAAATGGATACAAAGAGGACTGTAGCAACATGAGAAGATGAATCATAAGCACAGCTTTCTCGGGAGCTGGGAAACAGAGAAGGCAGATGCTAATGAAGCCTGAGGAGTCAAGAGAGGCCAAGTATGAGGTGCAATTAGGAAGGAGAACATGACTGATGCATCTGTAGAGAAAGGAAGTATAGAGTTAGGTCAAGAAAGAGCTTCATTGACAAGCTAAGGAGCGTGATATTTCTCTTGGAGGTAACAAGAGATCATTAAAGACCTCTGAATAGGAGGATGGCATGGTCTGGAAGCAGGATCCTGAGTGGATGAATACAAGACTGGTGCTTCAAGACAGGATTAAATAGGAGGTCTAGCAGTGGTCCATTTTCTAAAAATGAGTCTATGGATGCATGCTCAAGGCTGTGTGTTCTGTAGAAATGCTTCAATTTCATATCTAGTTCAAAGACAATCTAGAGATATATTTCGCCAGTTGGGAAGACAAAATTCTCCTCTAACAATCATCAATAGAAAGATTTTTCTCAAGATTGAACTTAAGCTTCCTAAGCCAGTTTCTTAGTTGGAGAATTAGGGACAAGATAATTATGGATTTAAGGTTAACATTTTTCTTTCCTATGAAAGGAATTAGTAAATATTATAGCTCTGAGAAACAGTGATGTAGACAAAGAAACAAAATTGAAACAAGCTAAGCCAATCCAAGTATGAATCATCAGAATCTCAGACTGCATTTCCTAAGGAAGAGGAAATAAGTAATTGAAAAAAATCAGGGACTTAATGCTTCCTAAAAATGATAAATGGTGGATGAAGCAGAGAGCGTAGGAAAAGGAACACATGTGTGAAACCAGTAAGGTAAGTATTACTAGAGGAAGAAAATCACCAGGACCAACACACATACCCTGCTGGTCATTTTAGGAATTAATTTAATCTTCAGAGTATCCACATGTGTGTGTGGCAGGGAGACACAATATTATTTTTGAATTACAAGGAGCTAAAACAATATTTTTCCTTTAAAAAATAAATGTTAAGCAAAATAAGCCAGACTCATGAAGATAGGTACCACACTGTCTTACTGGATGACACTATAAATTTATATCTCTCTCTGGTGTCCCTACTCTCTTCCTCCCAGCACATGTTTGTGTGTATGTCTCTGTGCATATGTGTGAGGAAGAGACCTCAAGAGTGGGAGGGAGTAAGGTAAACAGTAATGGCATGCAGGACACCTGTAAGTAGAAGAGGGAAGAATTTAGTTGTAACAAAGAGGATCAATCAGAGGAAGGCAGAGAGAAAGGGGAGGGCATTGAAAGAGGACCCTGAGGGAGAGGGGTGAATAGGAATAAAGGGTAGTGCCGCATGTATATAGAAGATACTATAATGAAATACATTACTTTGTATGTTAACTTTAAAAAAATTAAAAAAAAACTCCAATTTGTCAAGTACTTTTAAAAGTGATCTGTCAGCCAGTTCACTCACAAGAGAAAAATATCTTCTAATAATTGTGGAAAATAAAAGCTTCTACATTACAATCCATTTCCCTCCCACTGGTTATGGTTCATTTTTCTTGCCATTGTGTTGTCAAGGAAATTCCTGATCCCCTTTGGAGGTCTTGCAAATAAGAGAATTTTAAATGACCATGGAAGGAATCTTGAGGATCATTTTATTAGAGTCTGGAAGGAAAAACAGTAGGACAGGCAAGCTGTCCATCTCAGAAGCTGCACAGTGGAGGGAGAAAGTGATGTGGAAGAAAAAGTTGCTCCCTTTTGAGTTTGGGTCCACAAAGGCTTGCATGCTTAGTGAATCAACTGCATGGTGGAATGGGAAGGAGGGGACAGGGACACCTTCAAATACAGGTAACAAAGCTCTGAGCATGCTCAGCCTTTTGACTAGGATCCAAAAAGAAGAAAAACAAACAAACAAAAACAGGCAGGCTTAGCAGTGTGGCATGGGCCACAAAGGGCTTCTCTGCAGTACAAGTACATCATCTCAATGGGGAGATAATTATTCCTCCCATCTCTGAGATTGACAGGCCCAGCTGCAGGAGACAGTAGGACATAGCCCTCTAATCTTGGGACAGATCAGAAGGCCAAGTCCCCAGACAGAGCCTGAGCACCAACTCAGATTCCATTCTTTGGGTCAAGAGGAAGGAACGTTCCCTTAATGAGTCTCAACAAATCCTGATATAGACACTTTTCCATATATTATCTTAAATCCTAAGGAGAGGAAGCTGATGTTTCCTTTGTAGTGTCACCAAGGAAATGGGTTAGGTCTGAAGCCAACCAGGAGGGAAGAGTTAACCCTTCAAGGCTTCCAGCTCTGCCATTATCTATAGTAACTGCCCAGTAACAGCGCAGGAAGAAATATAATATTAAAATTCAAGTGTTATTTATTTGGATGCAGGTATATTTTCCAATAACAGGCACATAGTTGTCATATGTTCATATGGAGCTTTTTTCCTCCCCATGTGATGGACCAGCTATTTAGTGGCATGTGAAAGAATGTATTTTCCCAGCAATTCAATGAGTCTTTCTTTAGACGCCACTGTAACATGCAACACTGATATTTCCCCTGGAAACAATCTGCTATACTTTAATCGCATCCCTTTATTTTCCCCAGAAATTAAAACCTCAGCACAAAACATTCCAAAACTCTTTTCCTTGTTCATTTTCACAGGGCATAGCCATTAGGGCATTTGAGAAATTAAACATTATAAATATCAAAGGAAATATCAATAATCTAAGTTAATGAAAATGTTACAAATCCTACTCATGTGGCCAAAACATAAAGCCTAACATAAAAAGCAAAACTAAGTCAACCAAAGTGGAGGTTACATACCTGAGCTTCTGATTGTACTGTCTGACCTTTTCCAGGGAGGCTGTGTTTATCTGGGCTTGAAACTCTTCCACGGACAGGTTGTCTCTATAGGAATATCCTTCCATGCTCTCCAGGGCTGCAGAAACACATTAGCCAATTACACACAATCTTATAACTTAGTCTCTGTGCCTTTCCTCTAATCCTACCAATTTCCAATAGATACACCAGAGTGTCCAGTATGAACATGTATTCAACAAATGACCCCAAAAGTGAATAAAAATGCACGTCAAACAGTTGGTGAAATCTGACTTTTGGTTAAGTAGGCAAAGAAAATTTCTGGTTTAAACTATCCTCTATTTTTGAAACATTTTGAATGCATTGTAGAAAACTAGACTAAGCCACCCCAAAATACGAGGACTATTTTAAGCTGATTATTCTAAGAAAGTGCAGACACATGAAGTATTCTGGAAACAAAGTAAAACTTAAGTCTTTTTCTAAGAGGAATTTGTATCCAAAACAGAAGCCTGCATTGTGTGTGTGTGTGTGTGTGTGTGTGTGTGTGTGTGTGTGTGTGTGTGTGTGTGTGTCCTGTACTGGAGTGGGAGGATAGGGTGAGGGTGGGAATCTGTATTTGCATGTACATCTCCACTTCTGCACCATGAAGAGAAAGGGGAGAAATCATAAGAGTGTCTTGTCCCTGCACAAGTCCCTGAAATAAATTCATACAACTCTCATCCTTATTTCCTTGTCACCCCTCATAATCAGGCCTTTCACCCTATTTGTTTCTATGGACATGCAGACGGCATTCTATTCTCATGGGATGCATTCCAAATCAGAGCTGCAGTAGATACTAAAACCAGGGATTCTATTGAAGCCTGTGTGGATTTACACACCGAACACACACACACACACACACACACACACACACACACACACACACACCACTTCTATAGTGCACTTTCCATTTTCACTAAGCACATATGCACTGCAGCTTTAACTTCCACGATAGTAGAAACACAAGAATACTTCAGCTTCATCATATTATAGGCAGAGGAGCTAGTCTTACTCTGTGTATTACTTAGTTGAGAGTCTTAACCTTTTCCCCAGGAAGGTGGCATTTTATGCCTCCCTTCAGCACACCCATTTTGCCAGCATCATTATTTTTGCATGTTGGGCCATTAGTCATTAAAATCAGGGTTAGTTGACACTGAACACTTGGACCCTGTATAGCCAATGCCCTGATAATTAAGGTCAACCAAAAGTCTCATGGGTAGGTGGCTTACACCAGCATGGATACGATCATCAAAGGCTGATCATTCACATGTGGGTTAGACAAACATCACACTATTCAGAATGGTGTGCAAATGAAACCACTTATCAGAATTCTTCATTTAACTCTTTTAGTCTACGGTTGCTGGCTGGTGTATAACAACACAGAAAGTGAAACAGCAGACCCTAGTTAAGCTTAGGGACAAAGCTGAAGAAAGGCTCCTGACTCAATGATATTTTGTGCCACTTTGACTCTACTTTGTCTCAAATAGTAATTTCCTCCAATGTTACACTCTTCTGTAGTTACTTTAGATTCTGGAAATGGTAAGACTGATCAACAACCATCATTATGATAACTGCCCTCAAGGAACCTGCAAGCCTTGGGGGACAGGATGAAATCACTCCCCCAGTGTAAGTTACTGTGATTGGAATACGAGATCCTGACAAAAAACAACTTAAAGGAAAAAGTTATTTTAGCTTACAGTTCTAAAAAGGGACATAGGCCAGGATGGTAGTGGTGGTGGTGGTGGCAGCAGGGTGATCATATTTCAACAATACACAGGAAGCAAAGGGGGAAAACAGGAGGTGTTCCTGGGGTACAAAACCTCATAGCCCGCTCCCAGTAATACAACTCCTCCAGAATATTTCCATTCCTAAAGCAGTGGTTTTCATCATTCCTAATGCTGGGGCCTTTTAACATAGTTCCTCATGTTGTGGTGACCCCCAACCATAAATTAATTTTATTGACACATCAGAACTGTAATTTTGCTACTGAATTGTAATGTAAATATTTTTGGAGATAGAGGTTTGTCAAAGGGGCTGTGAACAACAGGTTGAAAACCACTGTCCTAAAGGCTCATAACTCGCCGAACTGTGCCACTAAGAACCAAAAGGTGCTCAAACACTTGAATCTATGGGGGACATTTTGTATTCAAACCACCACATCTCCCAAGTAACAACACCCATACTGAGTTATCCCCACATGGAAAGCAGAATACCCATCTTAAGTGATAATGATGATGATTTCTCCAGAAGTCCTTGCCTGCTGTCACCTATGTGTACTTTAACCTTCTCATTTGTTTCTTATCTACAAAATCTCAAACTCCCTATCAGGCCATTAAGACAGACTCCAGGTCACTGCCCCACCTCACCGGTACTTCCTTACATGGCTACACTGATACATACTGCTTCCTCTTTTCATGCATGTCCTTATATGCCTACATGGATATATGCTCCTTTCTCTTTACCCTAACCCTTACATGGCTCCACTGACACATGTTCCTTTCTCTGCTTTTGCCACTGCTTCTCTCTGTTTGGTACAGTGAGACAGAAGAAGGGGAGAGTCCACAGCACCCTGGGAGATGATGCTTTTACCCTGAAACTCAAGTAACAAAGTCATCTGCTTGTTCTCTTTTGGCATATTCCATGTTCATCTGAGCGCTACAAGGCTTCTTCTTTCATTTATCTTGGCCTTAATGATCTGTCTTCGCTACTGAGATCTTTTCCAATTAACAGTTATTATAAAGGGTAGAGAGAAATCAGTTTTTCCCTTTATGACACTCTTTATAAAGCTAAGATCAAGCTTCAGAAAACAATGGTAAATACTACACTTTAATTAAGATATATATATATATATATATACATATATATATATATATATATAGTCACGGCATGTGTATATGCAGTAGAAGTGTGTGTTTAGATATATCAGAGTAAACAAGGAGCCCAGAATAGTGTTAGTAAGACAGGATAGAAAGGCAGGAAATTAGGGGTACAGAGAAAAGAAAAGGAGACCCTTACCCTGGGATCTGGTTAAAGTGTCTTGAAGCTGAGAGTAAAAAACTCATGCAAAATTAACAAAACTTGTTGTGAATGTTGCCAACAAAGTCAATTTTCCTTTTATATAGATATATTTCAATTTAAAAATGTCAAAGTAGCAATGATGAAGGCATAAATGTACATGATCAACTATGGGCTTTCTTCTTTTCCAACTATAAACCTGCAGTTATCTGGAAATCTCATATATGCAAGAGAATTAACACCACTTACAATGAAAACTATTATCTTATATCCCTTGGGTAGTCATTCTACCCATGTGTGATGGAGAGTTGCAATGGTCAGCTTCACACAATCTCAAATCTCCTGAAAAGATTGTTTCAATAAAAACTTCCGTTTTGTTTGCATTACCTAATGCAGGAGATGCATCCTGCAAGTGAGCAACACTATTCCCTGGGTTTGTATCATGAGTTGTATAACAGTAAAGAAAGTGAGCTGTGCAGTGGGAACGCCCTCATTCATTTCTCTCTGCTCTCAACACTAGATATGGATAGCTGCTCCTACTGCCTGCTCTCACTCCCCTCAATGAGGGGTTGGAACCTGGAACTGTAAGCTTTAAGTTCAGGCTTTGACTTCCCCAGTGAAAGAATTGTAATCAGAATAAACTCTTTCTTTCTTAAAGTTGCCTTTGTCAGGACATTTATCAATGTAACAGAACTGAAACTAGAATACCAGAGAATCTCATCAAAGGAACTTCAAGATCTCACTCACCAAAGGGTAGAGGAATTGCCTAGAAACATTTGAAGCAGTTATTTCAGAAACCACCAGAATCTCCTGTGTGACTCTTCTGAAGATACTTACAGATGGCTCTCCTAAAAAGGCCTCACCCAAGTTTGGGTATGTGCAAACCCTCCTTCACGTCCATCTAGTGTTGTTCATGCTTAAAACTATCCTAAACATCTTAATAAACCCTAATTAGGAATCCTGGCATCAATGGGTAAAGTTCCCAAAATGCTATTCCTTAGTCAGCCACAAGTAGTAACACAGAGATGTATCAATGGCCCATGTCCTCCTCCCACTGACATCTTTCCTAGTGACCATGAAGGGACACCCTGTGGAGAAGGGTTGGTGAGTTTCCTTGACTGCTATTGAACAGCCCCACTCTACTCTCCTAGTTTATGTCACCTTAGTTTTTCTGTTTCTTGGAGAAAAATCAAAAGCCCCACATGAAGTTTAATGACTATAACTAGGTCTGAAGACAGGTTTTTCCCTAGAGTTATCAACATCTGTTCCTGGGCCAGATGGAGCACTCATGGCTATTTGTGAATATATCGCCATAAGATCAATTTACCAACATCCATAGCCATTCTCTTGTCTTCAAGGGATCGGCCAGGACCCTACTGAGGAGACATGACTCTGGGGTAACACAATGAAAAGCAAGCCTTGCTAACCAGAATGTTATAAAGGCTAAACATATTGAGAATGGCTGCTTCTATGCACACCATTCCCTAGACCTCCCTTGAAACTGGCCTTTTACCACACCATACTTTCTTACCTTAACTACTTTCGACAAAGCTAGCAGCCTCGGGTACGGGAACTCTGCAGACCTCCTCCTCTGTTGCTAGCTTGCTGTACAACTTCAACAACTTTTCTCCTTGTGATATCATGATTCCCTGCTTTCAGTTCTAAATTCTCCCAATAGATATACTATTTTATCAAAAGCACTTTGAAAGCTTACTTTGGTTCTCAATCTATGGGTTGCAACCCCACTTGTTTGGCATATCAGCTATCATGTATATCAAATATTTACATTATGATTCATAACAGTAGCAAAATTACAGTGATGAAGTAGCAATGAAGTACAGCATGAGGAACTGTATTAAAGGGTCATAGCACTGCTCTAAGGCAAAGACAAATTTAAACTACACAGGTTCACATGTACTAATCATGCCTTTGAGATGTCCTAAAGAAGGATAATAAACAATTACATAGAGACCGTTTGCTGGGATATACAGAGGGAAATTAGCTACCCAAGACCCATTAAGGGCAATAATGGAAAGGCTGGGGATGTGGTCCAAGCAGGGAACTCAGTGTGAGGTTTTTAGGTTTGCTTCTTTTTCTTCCCATCCTTTTCCTTCAGACACACAAGAGAACATGCAGAATATAGTTTAGCCTCCTTATAAGTTTTGTCTTTTTAAGTGAAATAATTTGGCCTAAAAAAGAGCATTAGAGGAAAAACTCCCATGTCCAAGTGCTATTTAGCTCTGAAATGGGAAAAAATACCACAGTCTGCTGAACAAAGTTCACTCCTTGACAATTTTGCTCTTACAAGTTGTTCACTTGAGGATCATCGTTAATTAGGTTAGGCTCTTTGCCTTTGAGATGCATATTTCCTATCTTGATTTTATTTTGAGTTAGCTATTGGAAAGTAGAGATTTTAAGTTAAGGATTGTTTTGTGTTGTGGAGAAAAAATTAGAACAACAATCTAATTCTGGTATATGATAAATCTAAATGAAATAGATACATCATTTTTTACATTTATTTTTATATATAACTACACACATTTGTTGCATTGTTCCCATGAAATGTAAATGAGGACATGACCATCTTAGCATGATTCAGAAGGATTTTATTGTAGATATGAGGGAGGGAACAGCCAGAGGCATCTAGAACAGTCTAGACTGAACATGACCAGCAGGACAGACCAGGCTCCCTTCTCTCCTTTCCTTGAAAACTATGGCCTTTTCTAAAAAGTGTCAACGGGAACCCCAAAACTAAAAGATCCAGTGGGCCTTTAACATGAAGACTGCGAGACGTAATTTTCTCTCAAGTGTTTGATTTCTTTCTGAAGCTCTTGTCTTTTTGTTGAGAGGAGATGGAAAAGCCTGGCAGGACCTTTGGTACCTTGCTGGGCTGTATGCAACATCCTACTTTCCTAGGTTTAAAACCCAAAGGGAAATATTGATTAGCCCAAGATTTAAGGCCATTAGATAAACAGCAATACTTCTCCATTCAGCAGACTCAAATATCTATACATTTTAACTAAAAAAATTCCAAATGAAACTGCTTGGCTTACTGTCCTCTAATTAAAGGACAATTCCCTTGGACACATTACATCTTAGATAAAGATATCTGTCTTTGAATGGACTAATGCCCACAGCATCAGTACCCCTGTATAGTGCCTCCATGGAGATTCAGAGGTTGGTATGACCTGTTAGAAAATACAGCAGCTAAAGAATTAAAGTCCCTGATTAGAAAAAAATAAGTAAGTTCAAATAAGAAAAAAGATACAGAGAGTTACAGATACTACAAGAGTGCAATGGAGGGATGTGTATGAAACAGATTTTTGGTAAAGAAGGTTAAAGAGAAAAGGCAGTGCTTCTAGATTTAAAAAGAAGGAAAAAAAAAAAAAGATTGGCCTGAAGGAAAAGACTATCCCAAAGCAAAAAGTGAATAAAGCAGAAAACTTAAGCCTGTCTCACAGAAAGGGCTAAGTCACAAAAAGGCTAACAAAAGATGAAGTTTAAAGATAACAAATATATAACTAAAACCAACTTCTAAGAGTGTAGAGTGTTGTGTACCTCAATAAAAGGTTCAACTCTCCCCACAGATGTGGACATTTAGGATCACTCTGAACTCTGGGACAATGAGTTCTCACCTCCAAAAGAAAGATGCTCTGCTGCTTTAATTAAAAGACAGCACAGAGCCTGCTGGGAGCCTTTGCAGCATGGCCGGGTCCTGTGAACTCACTGTCTGCACACTGTTCTCAGAGCTCAGCCAGCAGATTCCAGCTCAGCTGCCTTCCTCCTCCCTTAGATTACCTCAATGTAACGAAAGGGATCTTAGGATAGCTGTAATCTGAGGAAAAGACTCACATACTTCATTCAGTTCCAGCCATGTCTCTTTATTGTTCTGTTTTAATTCTAATTTTCTTGCCCTAATTGTCTATAATTTCTTAGCTCTAATTCTCTTGCTCAATTCTAATTCCAGTTCTCTGTTCCAAATCTGTTCCAACTCATTCTTGTTCTAATTAGTCTACATTCTTTTTTGTCTTCTCTTTCTTCATTTTCTACATTCTTTATCCTTGTACATTCTTTACTTTTCCAATCTTATTTCTTCAAATCTTGTTTCTCTTGCGGTTACAAATTCCTAAGCATATATATCCATTCATTAGAAACTTGTAATAATGAAAATACTACAAGGAAAATTCTCAGGGACACAGGCCTTCTTTGAAGATCTGTAGCAAAACTTAGCAGCTACTTTGTAGCTAACTTGCAGCTCTAGTGTGAGGCAGCCCCAGCCATCTCTTAAAGGGGCCACTACAAGAGTTACAAAGGGAAGAAACTAAACCAATAAGAGATCTAAGGATAGGGAAAGAATATGTGTATTATTTTACATTTCTTAAGTATGATTAATAATATCTGGACATAGTTAGTCAGTAAGGTGCTAATGATCTCTTGAAGGACTAAGATAGAACAAGGACAGATAGCTGCAATACCACCCTAATCCATCATAAATTTCTGAAGGACTCAGAACTAGTAAGGTCAGACACCTGCAATTCTGCTCTGTGAAAGTTCCTCCTGTGATAATTCCACAAGGACTTCTGTTGGCCAAATCATACTGTCTGGGAGTTAATTATAGAGAACAGGCTTCTTGGGGGGTTTTTGGTATTATTATTATTATTAGTTGTAGTAGTAGTAGTAGAGTGTGGGACAAAAGTTTTGACTGTTTTATTTTATTTGCCAGTACACAGTTTGGGGAAAAAGTCATCCTACTAACAGAACACAAGAAAATTGTGTCCGACATATGAGGAATACACCACAGGGAAGCATGTTATCACACAAGAGAATTTGCAGTTACAGCCAGCCAGCTATTTTCCATGGGTCGTGCCAACGGGAATTGAACCTCCATTGGGTGTGTAAATCTCTGATGGGCTGGATTTCTAAATGTCAGCTGATCTACTGCATAATCTTGTGGATCAAATCTGACTCTGAAACCTTGGGACAGATGGATGAACCACAGTGTTTCCAAAAGCAGAAGTTACTGTTACCAGGCCAAGCCTTGAGAAGTTCCAATCTAGAAGAAAGCCTTTGTATTTCACATAGCATAAAAATAAAGCAAGCTATAACAGCTACAACAATGGTAGTAGATGAGGCAATTGAACTCACTCCAGAACACTGGATAGAAGTCCTAAATCCTTACCACGTTCATAGTGTCTTGGAAACCAAAAGATACCAATGGTTAGCTATCTAAAACCAAGAAATTTATTGGAATCAGCAAAAGTGATCTTTAAGGTCTGCCACATGTTAATCCTACTAACTTTGCTCAAGTTCTGGAAAAACAACAACAACAAAAACTAATTAGCCCACTCCTGTGTGGAGTCCATAGACCACAAGTGTATGCCAGTGGACCTGTGATGGGGGATGTCCATCTGTATATATGTTTCTCTTATTGGTTGATGAATAAAACAGTTTGGCCAATAGCCAGGGAGAAAGCATAGGTGTGGCTACCAGACCAGGAAAAGGCTGGAGAGAGAGAGACAAAGAGGGGCTGGGAAGAGACCAAAATGAGTAACAGGTCCAGCATTCTCCAGTAAGTCAAGACCATGTGGAAATTAGATTAATAGAAATTGATTAATAATTAAGACAGAGCTAGCCAATAAAAAGCCCTAACCATTGGCCAACAGTTTAATAATTAAGATAGCATCTGTGCATTTATTTGGGGCTAAACAGTAGTGGGACCAGGCTGGAAAGAAAATTCTAGTTACAGACCTGACTTAAAAGATGAACCCTTAATAAACTCATATACAATTATTTATAGATGGAATCAGCCATACACACCTGGGTGCCAATTGGCAGGAATACAATAGTGGCTTCCAGAAGACAACAAAGGCTACCAGCCTTCCTCCCAACACCTCAGCTCACAAAGTTGAACTTAACCAGAGCTTTCTAACTGGGAAAAAATAAATGTGTCAATGTTTACATTGACTCTAAACATTGTTTTCTAGTTATTCATGTTCACACTGCTGTATGAAAAGAAAGAGGACTTTTAACAGAAAATTTTTCTCAATAAATATGCTCCTGAATTTTATTCCTTCTCTAAGCCACCAGTCAATAACAATAACAATTAGGGTTATCAGAAGGACCATTCTTTATAGCATCAAGGAAATAAACTAACAGACACAAGTGTCAAACAAGCCACACTCCTGGGAACAACAGAGACACCTCTTCCAACATTCTCTCCATTGTTAAATGTAAGCCCATTTTACACAGAAGTAAAATAGAAGTAATGTACACAGAAGTACATAGAAGAAATGGGTTGCTAGTCAAAGATATAAATAGAAAATGGCCAGAAGTGGGCTCAAAGTGGACATAAGATTCTGCTGTCAAAGGAAGGCCAGTGGAAAATTAAGGAATTTCATAACTTGTATTATCAGAGATGACATGTATTAACTTCTCTAGTCAGTCATGCCTTTGTGGGAAAAGATTAAAATCTATAACTAGAACTCATAAGTTGGCCTTGTTCTCTTTATCTCCATATTAATGCAGGAGGTGCAACCAGGTCACTTCTATACTGAACATCTTATGAAGGAGAGGGGCAATTCCCAGGAAAAGATGGCTAACCAGATTTTACTAAAATGTCACTCTGTATATCCTCTAGTGTTTTCTGACACCTCTGCAGGATGAATGGACACTTGGATCAAAAAGAAATAAAATAAGCAAGGTAAGGCCTTATTTCCTATAATAAAAGCTCTACTTTCTGTGCCTTTACACCCTTGAGAGCACCTTGAAGACAGGGTCTCATACCTGTGAACCTCAGAAGACTTAAATGCTTTCTTCAAGGGAGAAAAATGTCTTAACTTCCTAAATACCATTATAAACCTATCCAAAGTTGTGAATGTACTTTATATTTTGGTTTTCTCCATCACCTTCCTTTCAGATATCATTGGTATGATATATACCCAATAACCACAACCTTACTGTCTTCTGTTGAGTTTGCTCCACACTGGATTCCCTTTCCTGGAAGCATTCTTCTATATTTTGTCACATTCTTAATATGTAACAGTCATTTTTTAAATAGCTCAGGGGATCTTATCTCCAAACTGAAAAGTTAAGAGAATGTGGAAACTTGAAAGCCCTTCCCTTGCTATTCTGAGAGGGAAACTAGCACTATTATTAGAGTATTAAGACTATATACCTGAGAATGGGGCAACATGTATCCTCAGCCCTCAAGATTTATATACTCAGAATCTGTCACTCTCTGCTTATGAAGTAATAACTTACTAGCATCATTAGACTGTATCTCTCCATAAAAAGACCATGCTATTTTCAGTGTTAATTTTATTAATTAGACACAACAATCTACCACATGAAGTATCATGTGTGCATTGGTGGCAGGAGTAAAGACATGGTTTCCCACAGATTTCCACCAAATGATGAGATTATACTCTGATCTCTCAGCTCCTTGGATATTCTCTTATCTCCCTTAGATCAAGCAGGTTGACACTTCTGATACTTATATAGGGAGTGTCTACACCCTAGCTAAAACATAAGTTCTAGAAAATGAATCTTTGTCCATCATCAAATATCATAGGATCAAATTCTCACAGGAAGAACTGAGGTGGAAAGACAGGGAACATTAGGGGAACATGGAAAGTAAAAAGCCTCTTTAGCCAGGAGTCTGGCTGAAGTCTCTCAGAGGCAAGAGCTAAGAACCTCAGCAAACTTCTTGTGAAGGTTACCGCCACAGACATAATACTCATTTTATATAGAGACCCTTGGATTAAGAATGCTAAAACAGAAATGAATTATGCTTAAGGCCTAAGCATATATGACCATGTATGGCCATATATCTTTCTCCTTTTCCAACTTCACACCTGCAGTATTCTGAGAATCTCCCATCTGTGACCTTTGGGATCCATGTATCAGACTGTAACCATATCCAAAGCACTGCAGAAAAACCTATGTTCTCATTCACTGAGAACACAGAGGTTTTCCTTAGAGACTCAGAGAAGCGGCAGTAGAAGCCAAACGAATCCTCCATACTGCTATGGCTAAAATAACCAGGCCCTAGCTTTTCATTGAATGCTTAAATCTACAAAAGATCAGATCACTTCTTAATACACTCCAATTCTGCTTCATTCTGATTCATTCTCAAGTTCTCTTCTTTGGCTCAGTAAAGAAACTCAACTCTACTGAAATAGATGCCTCTGAAGACAAGTCCTCAGGCTGATGGTTATGGTAGCACGGAGCTAATACACTGCCCCAAGCCCACCCAGCCCTCAGAAGGCAAAGGCAGGGCAATTCAGATCATCCTGGGGCATAGAGAGAGCCAAGGGCAGCATGAACTACACAGTAAGTAAAAAAGCAGACTTGAGGGTATAGTTCAGTGGTAGAGTACTTGCTTGTCTGTACTAGTCGTGGGCTGGATTAGCACTGTGTATATGTTTGTGTGTGTGCACACACATACATACATGCCTTCATTTATATTTAGATTCTATTATTCAGTTAAGCATTACTAATGTAACAAAAAGTGCAGATGAGTTCAGTGGGATATTAGTACAGTGCTTTTACTCAAATGGTGAGTTTCAGGTCAGGATGAAAGACATACTATCTCACTCACTTTGAAAGTATCTTGTTTAACATAGTTTTCTTTTAAATAACATTTTTATTAAGGTTGTTTCTTGTTTTAGAGGACATTAATCACACAACAGAACCCAGAAATCCAAGTTTCATGTGCAGGCTGCCAGCAGCCTGATCAGTTATGGATGCAATTTGGCAATGTAAATCCCTTTCGATTCACAAGCTCTGATTTTCAAAAGAATATTTCAAATTTCATTGGAAAGAAACCTCATTTTCTTCCAAAGCATCTAAATGAAATAGTTTGTAAACTAAAGAAATGAGGAACCATGAATTAAGAAAGTTATTTTTTTCAGATTTTTTTTTCAAAACTAGCAATGTGACTACAACTATGGTATATTTCCTAAATGTTTTAAATCTAGCACATGTCACAATGAAACTACTAATGCATATTAGTACATTTGAATTTTTACAATAAAAGTCATAATTGTCATGCAATTATGTAGATTTCAGAGGATGCATGCAACATGAACCCCAACACAGGAAGCTACCTTTGTAGATTCTTTTCAAGTCTGGTGTGTTTTCACTTCAAAGTTTCAACACTAATTAGAAAAACTGCAAGAGACTCAGCAATCTCCAGGCCCTTAATAAGGACAGAAGTAAATGGAAGTCTTCTGATGAGATGGCCTCAAATGCAGACAGGATTCACTCCTGCTAATTGGTGGGGAGTGTTTTCCTGTTAGCAAGGTGTTATCGGAGGAGGCATCAGATTAGCACAAGTACTTTAATGCCAATTTCCCTTCCTATCTGGGAGGCCAAAGGTGAAATCCCAGTTCCTGCTCTTTAGATGGTGTGTCACCATTGGCTGGCATATTAATTAATATCTGAGACATTCGGGTTCCCCATTCTGCTCTAAGAAAATGAGTAGCTACTAATGATGGTGTTGGGGAGATAATGTCATTAAATGATAGCAATAAGAGAGCCTGTTACATTTATAAGATAAAATATATAAATAAGAACTTACTTATTAAAAGAGTTTTATGTTCTAGGCAACACGCCAGATATTCTATGGGAGCTAATAATTCAATGTCCCTGAGCTGTGGATTGTGCTTGAGTGTGCTTACCTAAGCAGAGAGTCTGGGAACTGAGCAGGGGTTCATGCAAGGACACTTTAGTTTATAATGTCAGACCAGAAAGATGGGGGCAATGGGAGGGACTTTAGTGGAACAGTGTGTGTGTCTGAGATGCACTTTCATAAGGGCCTAGTCCTTCTAGCTCACTACAATTAAGACAATTATGTTGACAGAATTGACTATAATTTTAATGAACACTCACTCTTCTGTTCTTTTTAATTGCCATTTCCATTTCGTCTTTTGACAACTATGAAAAATTTACATGACTATTAAAATTCATAGCAACTTCATTTCTCTTTTCAGAAATAGGAGAAATGTCTAAATTTGCCAAAAGATTCAACAAAAATTTTGTGGCACATCATAAGGTTGTAGAGAATGAACAACAAAAATATGAATTCTGTATTAGATTTGTATGGCCAAGAGGAGGAAAGAAAACAATATATCCTATTTTAGCTAAATGGTATGTTTTATTGATTGCTATTTCAATTAACATAAAACACAATGGTGTTCTAAGAATTAAATTTCTAATCTCAGGAGAGTTAGATAAACTATATAATAACCACAGTAACATCAAACTTCAAACATTGTTCTCTCTAGCATTTCCTTATCTAATTCCCTTTTCTTACACATATAATATATTTCCCAAAGATTACATTGACATACTTGGTTGAAAACATACTTTAAAGTATTTAATAAAAACAATACTTAAAACATGACTTTAGTTGGCTTGTTTTATGGCTAGCATTTTGAATTAGAGGAAATAAAACACCCTATTAAACTCAAATAGCAGAAAAAAATGTGAGGTGGGGACATCTAATTAATTTTAAGGAAAATGAAAATTTAAAGTAATACTCACAGTAAGCCACATTTCCACTTACTTAAAAAACAAACAAACAAACAAACAAACTCATGACTTTTCCAAGAAACCGATCAATGGAGAAGAAACATAAGATTCATCCACATGCCTTTGGGTATATTCTTGACAGAGGACCCAACGTATCTATCTGTACATCCATATTTACTGTAGCAATAATCACTACAACCACATTCAGAAAGAGTGAGAAGCCCAAAAACAGATGAATGGATACAAAAAAATGTGGAGTTTTATTCAGCATAAGAAAGAACAAAATCATCTCATTTTCTGGAAAATGTAACTGGGGATAACCATATTAAACAAAATAAGCCAGACTGAGAAAAACAAACATGTCACATTTTCCCTCATTTGTGGATCCTGTTTTTGTTTGGTTTTGTTTATAGCTACATAACAAAGCAGAAGAGAAGGTGGGGGAAAGAAATGGACTGGTAGTAAGAGAGAGGTGAAGAAAGAGGAGGATTCAGGATCCAGAAGGTAACTATGATAAACACATGATATACATGCAACTGTCTTTAGGAAAACCAGCACCATGCACAATGAACACACATATGAACAAGAGTAAAGTAGAGGCTCTCCAGAGTGACCTTTAAAACCACCCATCAACAAAAGCTCCATTGATGTCATTGGTGGCTAAATAAGATATTGCACACACACAGAAATGGTCACAGCCAATCAGAATTCTTCAGAATTGGTTGCCAAGCTCTATGAATGTTCCTTGTTTAAATAAGCTATTTATTGCTTCAGTTATAAACATTGTATAAAGCCCAATGTGAAAAATAATATCCATCTTCTAATGAAGCTTTAAGTATTAGAGGAAAGACACTTGAAGGGAAGTAACAAAGATGCCTATGTTTGCAGCAAAAACTCTCCTTTGAAAAAAGAGGTACAGTGCTCAAGAGTCTAGGCAGATTAAACTATTCCATGCAAACAGGAAGACTCTTTTTAAATACAGGTCAGAGTTAAGGGTAGTGGTTTTTAAGGAAGCCCACTCCCTCTAGGAGGCATACAGATGAAACTCCCAAGAGAGAACTTAGGGAGAGACCAGCACCATGTGGTTCTATTTAAAGATGACCAGCACCCAAAAACCAGCACACAGATGATCAACAATAACCTCAAGCAGGGATGCCATGTATTTCAATTCACAGAGCTTTAGCAATGTCACATCAGCTCACTATATAACACAGGCTGGGGAGCCTATGGTGGCAGAAGAAAGGATAGAATATACCATCTGTTAGGAGTTGAATTGTAACTTTCAAAACACATGACAAAGTCCTAACTTGTAGCACCCACAAAATGAAATTGCAACTTTACTGTGAAACATTACCAATGTCATCATTTAAAAATCATATTGGATTAGAGGAAGCCCAAATCCAGTTAAATGCATCATTGTCAGAGGAGAAAAACTGAATACAAAGACACAGAGATAGACAAGAAAAGGAAGGGGGCTCATCAAAGAAAGGCAGAACCTCTCTGCCATAAACTGGTAGCCATGAACTGATGGAAAGTGAGAAGATTACTCCCTAGAACCTTTGGAGGAAGCATGTCCTGTGGACACCTTAATTTCAGACTGTAGCCCTGTAAAACACTGATAAAATGAATCTCAGATGATGCCATTTGCTATGGCAGCCTCAAGAAACTAGTCCATCCACTCCACTGAGTCAATCTGGGACCCCTATGCTGTGTTTCTGTCTGTTTAAAGATTCCCAAAAGAGATGCTTTCCCTAGGAGACAAATTAGAGGTCCCTCTGAAATGTAAACTATGGTTTATGGCATCAGCCATCAGAAAAAGATTGACCTATTGTGCCCTTGAGGAAGAAGCCAGGTGATCTGCTGAGTTCTCCCTCATCTGAATGTTATGATAAGTAGACGAGGGCAGTAATTCTGGTCTGAAAGGAGCAGACGTTTGGAGTCCAAGACCCCAAGGGATGAAGGTTTGGTTGTGCCACAGATCATCAGAGACCAGGAGAGGTGCAAGCTTAGAGAGAAACTTGTCTACACTCAGAGCAGGCCCCAGACTGCTGTCTCGAATTCACATAAAGAGAAGGAAGAATCCGTTGAAGCTTTGAGATGAGCTGTAGGAGTAAGGGTTGTAACTTGTCCCAATAACCATGCTTTCTAAATGCTGTCTCCTTCATGGAAGGAAAGTTGACCAGGGTCCCATAGAAGCCTCTTGCATTTTTTACAAAAAGACAAGATCTGAGGGACATGGGCACAGGCTACAGAAGATGCTATAGGTATCAACAGATACCTGTTAAGAATAGCCAGTTTATTTCCTAGCTTCAGGGTCCTGAAGAAGACATCCCTGAATCCTTCACCCTTCAGCACACCATCAGCATTTGGTGAAGAAAACTCGGAGCCAAAACAATGCCTCCTTGTAAGGGCAGCCTGTATCTTAATGCATCATTAGCACATAGAACATTTTACACTGCCCTTAGCCTGCTTTGCTCTAGCAACACAGACTCTAGACATCTGAACATATATGAAATGAATTAATATAATTAAACAGAGATTAACTGGATACTTGCAGTCCTTCACAGCCCAGGAAGGATCAGTGGTTTCTTATCCCAGTGGGCTCAGAAACATGCAGAAAACTACAAAAATATCTTGGCATTTGTGCATCACCTTCCAGGGATTTCTGTGTTAATGGCTGTGGTATGGGGCTAGGTATGGGCACTTTCTAAATCTCTCCAAGATGGCCTTGTGCAGGCTCCATTGACTAAAGCTGACAGAGACATCAAAGCAAGTCAGGGGAAAGGGGACCTGAGATTTGATTCTCTGTGTACTGCTCAACCCAAGAGCTGTTGACTTTTCTCACACTATGGGTCCAGGAACCCATCCACATTAAACTGTGTAACCTGTAATGAAGCCTGCATGTGTAGGAGGCAGATTATCTTAAACTGATCTTTGCCTTCAAGCACTGTGCATATTTTGTGTCAACTTTCCTGCCAGACTATCTGCATGGGCCTTGTCTTGGAAACCAGTTCCACTTTGGGTTGTCTAGTTACCGTTCTGAAGCTGTGACTTCCTGCAATACACATTCACCTTCGACCTTGCTCACTTCCAGCCCTTGAGACAAAGAGAGCAATATCTCTGCTTCTGCTACCATAGGGCTGACAATGAGGACTCTCCCAGGAGATTTTCACATTCACAGAATTTGTTTTTTCTATTTTTTAAGTAGATAGTGAAGAGCCACAGATCCTTCAAATAATGTTTATTTCGGAAAAAGACCATTTCTTTCTTTTAACATCACTTTTCTTCAATCACAAAACTGGGTAACTCTCTGCTCAGAGTGGGTGTGGATCTCTCCCAGGCTTCTGTCAGAACAGAGAGATACAATGCTAGCCCATGGGAGCATTATGACTATAGAGGCACTTTGCTGCCCCTTTAAGGGCACAACTCTTTCATGGGCAGATGTCTTCTCTTTTGTAGCCTTGAACACAGGCTCTGCCCCTTTGGCTTTTTGAGACAGCTGTGTAGCTCTGTGCAGCTCTGGCTGCCCTGGAACTTGCTCTGTAGAACAGGCTGGCCTGGCATGCCCCACCACCCAGCAACGCCTGTTTTTCTCAAGTTACTGCTATAAGGCATGAAAGCCAAATGTTTGCTGCAGGCTTCTTAATTTTTAAAGCAGTAGGTTTATTTTTCAAATGTCTTTTATAAAATTTATAAAAGAAAGGTTACTTATAAAATGAGCTTTTCCTTACGCGCATGTGCAATGGGCTGTGGTTACTCAGTTACTGAAGGTGGATGTGTCATGAATGACACATTATTTAAAAGAAATATTTAGTGCCATCTGTCATATCAGTGATGGTTTCAAAGACAAAAAGACAGAATCAAGGTTGGCAAGATGGCTTTCTGGGTAAAGGCACATATGACTCAATGGTGCATGCCTCACAACATAAGTTTGATCCCTCTGTGGTCTGTCTCTGTCTCTGTGTGTATGTGTGTCTCTCTGTCTCTGTGTGTCTCTATCTCTCAAAATGATTTTAAAAAAGAACAAAGAAAGAAAAGACACAAAGTTTTCTGAAGAAGTGTAAGCCCGATTAAAGCTGTGAAAAAATGAACTCTCCGTCCAGCATTCTCTGTCTTATCCAGCTCTGTGAAGAACTATTGTGGGGTATTTGATCACACTGTGTGAAAGGCACCCTCTGATGCATTTAATAGAGAGCTGAATGACCAATAGATAGGCAGGAGAGGTTAGGTGGGACTTCCAGGCAGAGAGAGGAACTCAGGATGATGAATCTAGATGCATGGGAGACCCCAGGGAGACATTAAGGAAGTCTGGTGTACAAAATGAGGAAGTAAAAGCCACTCAGAAATTGACATAATCATGGAACCCTAGCAGGCTTATTTTAGGAGGTACGGAGTTACTCCTAATCTAACAGAGACTGCACAATAATGTGAATGTCTGATCAATTCCTTCTACTGCAGATGTCATTCACTGATTAGTTACAGAAAAAAAAATGATCAAGAATACACATTTCCACCAGGCAGTGGTGGTGCATGCCTTTAATCCCGGCATTCTGGAGGCAGAGGCAGGTGGATCTCTGTGAGGTTGAGGCTAGCATCATCTAGAGAACAACTTAGAAGACAGGCTCCAAAGCTACAGAGAAACCCAGTCTTAAAACAAAAAACAAAAAACGGAAAAAAAACAACAAGGATACCCATTTCCTCACAACATCTGACATAAGCAAAATGAAAGGCATCAATTTCTCCAGCCAATGACACAGAAAACATTTAGTATGCATGTACATTTGTGATTATATACATAACAAAAGCCAGAGTAAAACCATATGTATGTTTAATTAGTTTTCAGACAGCCCAACTTTATAGCCCAAACTAGTAACAAATTAGCATCCTTCCTGCCTCAGCCTCCTGAATGCTGGGACTATAGACATGCACCATCACACCCAGCAGAAATACACTATTGTTGAACATTTTCTATGCCATATAGTAGGCTAACTATTTGATTTTTCTCCCATACCTTATTTAACCAGTTCATTTGGTTTTATTTACCCTTATTTTTTTGCATTACTCAACTTCTCTATCTTATAAAATGTTCCAGTTCTATTTGATGAATATATTCAAATCAAATACTCTTAATAAACATTCCCAGAATCAATTAATTATATTACCTGAAAACTATGAAGGATTTTTAAAATTAGTGAAAAAACAATTCACTGTTAAACAAAGATACAAGAGTTTACATGCACAAAGCCTGGACAGGAAAACAGCTCACCTTGTGTAAAGAGAACTGGGTGCACTTTAAAGCCTCCTCCATTCTTCAACCGTTGAGGCAGTTGCTCAAAATGGTAACTATCGATGTAGAAGTAAACTTTCAGGGCCTGCCGGCTTCCTTCCACTTGGTACGTAAGAGGGACATCTGAAGTGACATTAAATGCCATGTTACTTCCTGAAGTCAAGGATACACTAGACCTTACATTGTTAAACTTTTAACAACAACAAAAAACCCTCTGAAATTTACCATAAAGTAATGCATTAGGAGTGTTCCCTTTTCTCCGATTTCTTTCTCAGCCTGTTTGTCATCAGTGTAGAGGAGGGCTACTGATTTTTCTGCATTAATCGTATATTCCACTACATTACTGAAGGTGTTTATCAGCTGTAGGAGTTCCCTGGTAGAATCTTTGGGGCCACTTATGTATACTATCATATCATCCACAAATAGTGAAACTTTGACCTCAACCTTTCCACTTTGTATCTCCGTGATCTTTTGTTTTCTTATTGCTCTAGCTAGGTCTTCAAATATTATATTGAATGGATATGGAGAGAGTAGACAGCCTTGTCTTGTTCCTGATTTTAGTGGAATCATCTCCATTTAATTTGATGTTGCTGGCTGCTTGCTGTATGTTGCTTTTATTATGTTTAAGAATGTTCCTAGTGTCCCTGATCTCTCCAAGACCTTGATCATGAAGGGATGTTGGACATTGTCAAAGGCTTTTTCAGCATCTAATGAGATGACCATATGATTTTTTCTTTCAATTTCTTTATATGATACATACATTTTTGTATGTTTAACCATCCCTGCATCTCTGGGATGCACCCTTCACAATATCCACAAACAGCATAAAATATCTTGGGCTAATTCTAACCAAACAAGTGAAGACCTGCATGACAAGAACTTTAAGTCTTTGAAGAATGAAACTGAAGAGGATATCAGAAAATGCAAAGATCTCCCATGCTTGTGGATAGGTAGGATTAACGTAGTAAAAATTGCAATCCTACCAAAAGCAATCTACATATTCAATGCATTACCCATCAAAATCTCAGCATAATTCTTCACAGATCTTGAAAAAATAATAGTAAATTTCATACAGAAAAACAAACAAACAAAAAAACAAGATAGCCAAAATAACCTTATACAATAAAGGGACAGCCGGAGGCATCACTATCCCTGACTTCAAGCTCTATTATAGAGCTATAGTCATGAAAACAGCTTGGTATTGGCATAAAATAGAATTGAAACAAAGACACTTATATTAACCCACACACTTATGAACACCTAATTTTTGGCAAAGAAGCTAAAAATATAAAATGGAAAAATTATTTCCAACAAATGGTACTGGAATAACTGGATGTCAACATGTAGATGAATGCAAATGGATCCATACCTATTGCCATGCACAAAACTCAAGTCCAAATGGATCAAAGACCTCAACATAAATCAGTCCACACTGAACCACACAGAAGAGAAAGTGGAAAATGCCCTTGAACATACTGATACGGGAGACCACTTCCTAAATATAATACTAATAGCACAGGCACTGAGAGCAACAATTAATAAGTGGGACCTCCTGAAACTGAGAAGCTTCTGTAAAGCAAAGAACAAGGTCAACTAGACAAAACAGCTCCCTACAGAATGGGAAAAGATATTCACCAAACCCACATCTGACAGAGGGCTGATCTCCAAAATATACAAAGAACTCAAAGAAACTAGACAGCAAACTACCAAATAATCCAATTTTAAAAATGGTATACAGACTTAAACAGAGAATTCCCAACAGAAGAATCTCAAATGGTCAAAAGACACTTAAGTAAATGTTCAACATCCTTAGTGGTCAGGAAAATGCAAATCAATGGCTAAAATAAAAAACACTGATAACAGCTTGTGCTGGAGAGGATGTAAAGAAAGGGGAACACTCCTCTATTGCTGGTGGGAGTGCAAACTTGTAAGGCACTATGGAAATCACTATGGCAATTTCTCAGAAAACTAGGAATCATTCTACCTCAAAATCATTCTACCTCACTTTTGGGTATACACCCAAAGGAAGCACACTCACACCACATGGACATTTGGTCAACTTGTTCATAGCAGTATTATTCATAATAGCCAGAACTGGGAAATAACCTAGATGCCCCTCAATTGAAGAATGGATAAAGAAAATGTAGTACATTTACACAATTGAGTAACTACTCAGCAATAAGACACAATGACATCTTTGAATCTGCAAGCAAATGAACAGAACCAGAAAAAAACCATCTTGAGTGAGGTAACACAGATCTAGAAAGACAAAGTATATACTCACTCATAAATGAATACCAGACATAAAGCAAAATATAACCAGCCTACAATCCACAACTCCAGAAAAGTTAGATCCCTCTGCCAGAAATAGATGGAAGCAGATGATGCACACATCTATAACTAACCATTGGGTCAACCTCCAGAGTACAATCGAAGTGAGGTAGGAGCAATAATATGAACAAAGGAATCAAGACTATGACAGGGAAACCCACAGAATCAGTTGATCAGAGGTAGTAAGAGATCACTGGCTCTACACTGTTGACTGGGGAACTGGCAAAGGACTGAATTAGGACCCCCGAATACAGGTGACAATGGTATAACTTGGGTATGAAGCCACTGGCAGTGGGACCAAATCTAACTATAAAGCATAAACTGGCTTTGTGGAGCGTATTCTCTATGGAGAGATACCTTGCTCAGCCTAGACATGGGGGTTGAGAGTTGGCCCTGCCTCAAGGAGATGATAGGACAGAATTAGTTGACATCCTAGGGGAGGCTTTACCCTCTCTGAGGAGTGGATGGGAAATGGGAGGGGGGAAGAAGGGAGGAACAGGAGGAGAGGAGGGAGAGGGAACTGAGATTGGAATGTAAAAAAAAAAAAATCAATCAATCAATTGATTAATTTAAAGGGGTGTTCACATATGTAAGCCCCTCAAGGCATGCACATGGCCAGGCCCCTGCCCTCCCCTAGACTACTCTCGATGGCCATTGGTCCATTTCCAGTCCCTGGAGATGCAGGTGGCCAAGCTCTACCAAAAAAAAAAAAAAAAGCCAAAAGTTCAGACCAAAAAATCCCACCAATTGCAGACCATCCATGGAAAGCTCTGCTGCACAAGAATCCTTATATATATAGCCTGCCTCCTGCACAGCTCTGTTTTGCTTTTTGCCCAAGCTGAGGCAGCCTCCCTCTTGTATCTTTTCCAATAAATCTCTTGTGTGAGGTGTTGTTTCTCTGTGGTACTCCTTGGCTCCTGATTGCCAGGATACCTTTCCCCTCAGAGCAGCCACACTTGTATTAGGGAAACCTTTCTCCTCAGAGCTGTAACACTTACATTGTACATTAGGCGCTTATGGTCCACAAAGTGCTGTTCTTTGAAGAGCACTGCACCAGACTTCCACTACCTAAAGAACCAGGTTTGTTACTGAGCTGGATATCAAATTCTATAATGGGAATCTTGGTTACACTTTGACACACCAGATGTCTCACTTAACTAAATGAGGATTTCTCAGGGCAGCTGCCTCATTCATATTTAGTCAAAATGAGCCCATTGAGTACACTCCTTAAGTAGTATGTGAGAAAACAGACTGCATAGCAACCATTAACAAAATGAACATGGGTTTTGTAAGCTCTGCTCGTTGAGTAATAGATTAAAATGAACTGTGTTCTGTTGAGGATGCCTTATGACCATTAGAAATTATCTTTCCAAATTCTTGTAACTACTTTCAAATACCCTAAAATCAATGACTTTAAAAAAATTCAGCTAACCTGAATGGCTAGAACACTGTGGGAGTATTTCACAATGCAGCTGTAAATTCTTTCCCTTCTACATGAATCCACAATATGTCTACCCCATAAAAAGAACTTAAAATCATTCTGAAAATACTCAAATTAGAACACTCATACTAACTAGTTAAAAATTAAAGCAAAACATAGCAAGCAGTCAATGTATCTTCCTAGTTCAATATTAGCACTCCAAACTTGCTTCCTGGAACTGATATGAAGAGTTCAAGTTCAAAATCCATTTACCACATGGATGGCAAGCTTTGTCTCTATCTACTTAATTGTGTATATAGGCAAAGGAGTGATGGCAGTGATGATCACCAGTCTTATTTATGCTATGTCATAATGTTTTTTTTTTTTAGTTCTGTAACTATTTTATAGAGAGACATCAATGGTTTGATTTAGGATATAAAAAAATAGGTTTCTCAATTGAAGATTTAGAAGAATGCCCTTTTCATGATTAGGAAAATCTTTTATTTCTGGTTGTTAAAATTAAGAAGCAAAACCAAACACATTAAAAACCAAACCAAAAAAAAAAAAAAAAAAAAAACAAAACCAGGCATGGTGGTTTATAACTGCACTGGAATACTGTAGAGTTGCAGCCTAACCTATCCTACAGAGAAAGAGATAAGGGAAGAGGTAGGGGAAGTAGATACAGAGATAGATAGAGATAAAATGAGAAACAGAGACTAGGCTAGAGATAGAAATATGTAGACAGAGACAGAAAGAAAATATAGTTTTAACCTGCTAAATATTTATATATTTTACTTTTTTCATATACCATCATACATGCCAATGTTTACTAAACTCTATGCATTTAGTCTTTGTCATTAATGTAGCAAAGTTAAGTGAACAATGTTATTGGAAGGCAAAGTTAAGTGAACAATGGTATTGGAAGGATGACAATGATGTCATAGACAGACATATTTTAGACAGACATAAAGCAACGGTAGAAGAGAAATAAGGAGGCAAAACTGACTGAGAATTAGCAACATTTTGTTTGCAGTGAAGTAAAAACTCAGCACTACTTGAAAGAATGAAATCAGTTTCCAAGTGCATAATTCTCATGGACAAAGAAATAACCCAAAAAATGCTAATCAAACCTAGGAAACAATTATATACCACTATTAAGTGGGATTTGCACAGGTATGCAGAATATATTAATGTAATCTATTGTATGATTAGACCAAAAAACACCTAATCCTGGTAACATAAAGGAAAAGCATTTAAGAAAATGAAACATGAACTCATGAAAAATGTTCTCAGCCAATATATGCAAAAATGGACATCCGCAGTGGGATAAAATGCATTCAAAGCTAAGCTGATATCATATTTGGTTGTGAGCAAACTATGACTTCCCATTAGAATCAGGAGCATGGAAGGTGACCCCTTTTACTCCTCTTCTTTTCAATGCTGTGCTGGCTGTTCCCAATAAGACAACCACAGAAGAAAAGGACATAAAAACAGACACATCAAGAAAGGCGTAAACTTTTGTTTACAGATAAGATGTTCAAAGATGGGAGAAAATCTGAGATTAAGAAAATTATCTTGAGACTAATATATGTATATATCAATGAAGCAAGAGACAAAGTTAACATAGAAAAATCAACTGTTTGAGCAATAAACAAGTAAAATTCCCAGTTAAAAACACACTACCATTTGTACTAGCCATCTTTAAAGTGAAGTACATATAAAATACTAAAATATGTATAAGATTTATGTGAGAAAATATAATTTCTGAAAAACAAACACATTAGGAAACAAATAAATGGGAAACTAGCCTATGTTCACAGATGAGTCAATACTGTCAAGCTGTTATTTATTCCTGATCTGATAAACAGATTTCATGACATCTCCTCAAATTCCAAGGTATCCATGGATATCAACAAGATGATTTCACAGTTCACATCATAAGGAAACACAGTACTGAAGAAGAAAAGCAGAGGACTGGGACTTTCCAACTCCAGTTATCACTCCACAGTTACAGAAATTAAGACAATGTGTTGTTGAGCAAAGACTAGACAGCAGCTGAATTGAACCTCAGTCTAGAAACATATGAACCATTCCCAGGTGAATTGCCAATTCATCCTTGAAAAGGAGAAAAGGCAACATGATAGGCTTTTCATTCCCTGGTTGTGGAACAACTGGGAATGTACATGTGAAAAAGAATCTTGACACAGTGCTCATATACATTCATAAGATTAATTCAAAGTAGGTAAAAAAAAAAAAGTAGAAAGTGTAAAACTATGTAAATCCTAGAAGACAGCACAGGAGGAAGCCTGGTGATCATGGATGATGCCACGTTGGAAACCCCACCAAAGGCACGACCAATAAAAGAAAAACTAATCATCTAGATTTTATTAAAACTCAAAATTTGAGGTTCATGAAAGTTGATGCCAGCACAATGCAAAGATGAGCATCTTAACTAGGAGAAAGTATCTGTGAAAGATACATTTGATAAAGAAAGGACTATCTGTCAAAATATACAAAGAGCTCTGAAAACACAAAATCATGAAATTATAAAACTGTTTTTAAACATGATCAGTAACATGGAACTAAAACACACCACCTTTTTACTTGTAAAAGGTCATCTTCTATGGAAAACAAATTACTTTGAGAGGAATGCAAGTGATCAACAGCTTGGGACCATCAAGCTGTGTGAGGGAAGGTCTAGGAACATCCTATGGAGACTCACCCTAGAAAACAACCATGATGGCATCATCCCTGCAGATATGACACAAGATCAATGAATGGGATAAGAGACTTTATGAGTAAGTTTTAATTTAAAGGTTGATAGTGGAGCCTGTTTGGATTGCCTCTCTCTAATCCTATCCAATTCTTTGCTTCCTTCAGATCAGTTTAAAAGCTGCTTCTATGGGAAGCTTTCTCCAGTCATCCCTGAAAAGGCCACAACGTCTCTTGGATCACACAGCTTTACTTCTTCATGGAGTATATCACATCATACCTCTGTAGTTAACTCATCACTGTGTCTCATCTTAGCCATCAACATCACAGGCTCATGTCTATTTCATCCATTATGGCATCCATAGCTCCAGACACAATGGTTGGCCCATACAAAGATAGTAGGGGCTCACAAGAACTCATTCTTCTAATATCTACCTTAAGTTTAACAGTATCATCGATGAAGGAGACTTTTTGTCATTACTAGCCCAAAATTGAGGATAAGGGAGTGACTGTAAATACTGATTACAACTAGGAGCTGCATGTAATGCTTGAGGATTTCAAACATTATCTTATTTAAACCACCCAGCTCTGAGCTGGGGAAAGCTGGTGTTTTCTTGGCACACTGATGGATGAGAGTAGATCCAGGATTTGAACTCAGGCTCTAGATCAAAGTGAACGTTTTCTTTCCACTTGATAATTCCTTCACTCTGCACTGTTCCCTCTCTACAGAGGCATGCAGCCAGCCTGTCTCTATACCAGTCATGCTGACTTTATTAGCCATCCTGGAACATCTGCTACTACACAGCTGGAACGATTAAACTGCCTGCCATACATTTTAACAAACTCTAAATTTCTTATAACATTTAAGTAAAACTTGATGGAACTCAGGTATTGACTCAGATTTCACAAAAAGAACTTTCTCCAATCATCATTTTGAATTTACTTCGAAAATCGATGTTGCATCATAGCCTAACCCCTGCAAAAAGAAACCAGATTCCATAGTCGGAATAGGATGAATGCACATTGCAGCTCTCTCCCTAGGACGAAGCTAAGAAGGCTTCTCTTTATGGTTTTATTGACCTGATTTATGGTTCTAACTAGCATCTGGTTCCCCCATACTCTTTGTCAAATATGCTATCCCAGATGAAACTGCATGGTGTAAAACTTCCAGCTCCCCAAACTTATAAAAGCCAGATACTACCCTTTGTTCTGGGGGCGACTCTGAAAGCTTCTCTGTTCTCTTCAAACCTTTCCTCTCATGGTGACTTTATCTTTCTTCTCGCTGTGACTGGCTAGCCTCATACTCACTATTGTGAATGAGCCTTAAAAGAACTCACAGAAATCTATCTCCCTAGACTATCCCTCTAGAGCACTGGGGTTAAAGGTGTGTACCTGACTAAACTATCTCTAAATGAAGCTCCTCTCAGTTTTAAGAGGAAGTTACTCTTTTCCTTTAAGGTACAGGTTATGTTGCTTTAATGGCATTGTTCCCTTCTAACCATTACTATCCCACTCAAGGCTCAATCTTGGTCTCCAGGCTTTTCTCCTAACACATGTTATTTCTGAATGGCTGTGTCAACTCCTTTCCCAAGGCCACAATGGCTGCTCTTTTTTTCATTTTATATTTAATGATGGAGTCATATGGCATTGACACTGATACTTTACTAGACAATTACCTTCAGAAGTCCAGGCTATGCTCCAAAGAGATGCATAAAGCACACTGCTAAACAAAACCACCATGAGGGCTTTGTCACGAGCACAGCCATATTTTAACCCTATCTTTTTGTTTAGAGGATTACAATTACCTTTAATGTTTAGAATGTATCCAAAATATCAATGTCTCTTACTGTGGACAAAAAAAAAATCGCTCACAGAGCTCATCATTGTGACTTCTCTGCCTTCTCAGTTGTCAAAAATGAAGTTTTGAAAACGAAGAGGACAATGGATGCTTTAGAGGGCTTATAGCTCCTCAAGCACCATTTTAAAGAATGAAAATTAGGTGACATCACAGAATCATTTTCTTAGCCTTCAGCAAAACTGTAACGAGTGCCATCAAATAGAACTGTATGTCCTTCTATATATAAAAGTAGAAACCTCATAATTTATCTAAAATTTTGTTTATAATCAAAATTTACCACCACTTTCAAGATAACAATTCTCTTTTTAGTATCGCTAACTTACACCTTCATATTCTTGCTTTTTCTTGTTCATAAGTGGGAATGAAAATTAGTGATAATTCCATACTCTCTATCTTCAAAAATTAATAGAAACAGTATTAATATTTTTAATTTTACCATTTCACAGATCCCCTCAAGTCCAGGTCACTTGGGTTACTCAAGAGCTTCCTAAGTGGTCTATGAGCTTCTGTCCTGTTTTCAGAATGGTATATCTAACACAGAAGCCAGAGACATTTTTGGATATGTAAACCAAATCCTGTTGTTCACTTGGCAAACAGGAGCATGGAGATATCAATAGTAGGAACCCCTACATGGTCCATCTCCTATTTGATCTCATATTCTATTCTCTTCACTTGCTCTACCATAGCCAAGAAAGGGTGGCTTGCTGCTCTGAGAACATGTCCCACATTCCTCTACCTGAGAGGTAAAGAAGTCTAACACACCCTTCTCCCATCCCAATCAATCAATCAATCAATCAATCAATCTCTCTCTCTCTCTCTCTCTCTCTCTCTCTCTCTCTCTCTCTCTCTCTCTCTGTCCCTTCAGAGACCTGTGTTCTTAGACTAGAGGCCTCCCCGTCCTATGAAGACCACCCTTTACTCTGCTCCTTAATCTTTACATTCTGATCAACTTTATTATTACTTTTAACAACACCAAATTAATCTGTTTTTCTGACCTGTCATTTTCTTTCCTCACTTCAATTTATAACCTACAGAAGAAGAAACCATCTGCTCAGCACTCATTTGAACTTGATACTCAGAACAGTGCTGGCAAGAAGTAAGCATTCAAATGATGTTTTTGATGAGACAAATGAAGAATTACCATTATTTCCTCAAACCAAGGATTTGAAGTGGGCACTTATTGAGTCTCTCATATTAGCCAATGAGAGGGAGAAGAACATCTCCCATCTCTGACTACACTTATCTCTTGTAAAAAACAGGAGGCACACAAAACTGTTTTAAAAAATAAGCTGAAGATTTCTTGGACTGGTAGACATTTTCTTAAACATTTATGACAAGAAGAATGGTGGTAATTTGCAAAAATTTAAAGACATGAACATTAATCTATGGGTTCACTACGCAACAAGTACTGTCATCCAAGTGTGACTTCTAAAATGCAGCCTCTGTTATCACTAATGTTGGAAAATGGCTAAGTCAAAGAAAACCTTTCAGTTTTTCAACTCATGTAACAATATGCAAACGAAAAGACAGTATCTGCTACCAGAAACACTCTACACACACATGTTACTCACTTGCAATCAGGGGCTCCTCTTCTGATGGTTTGAAGAAAAAGGAAACTTTCTCCAAATCAAATAGAGCAACCAGTGTATCCTCTAGCATGGCTTGTTCATCTTTCTACAATTAAGAGAAAGGATCTATAAGATGGCTGGACAATGTGCTGTCAGAACCCATGGTGCAATGTAAATCCAAAGTAGAATCACTTCACTGGCTTTATTTCATAGAAAATGCTAGTGCCAACCCATCCCTGAGAACTCCCTGTCCAAAATGAAATCAAGAAGTCCTACAGAGAGACATGTTCCTTGTATGGTTTCATAGTTTTCTGATTTTGTATTTTTTTAATATTTAAATGATAATACACAAATTTTCAGTCTAGCTTGTAGGTAGAATCTAATTATAATGATCTCATTTAAAAATAATCTGTTTTTGGTCTTTTACTTCTAAAGGCTCACAAAGTTACAGGTGAGAAGCAAAACAAAATTTTATTATTAAGTTAAGAGCTACATTAAATCATAGCCATCGTGTTTTATAATAATTTATTCATTGTTCAATTACTGCTTATTAGAAGAGCGATAAAAGCAATTTCCTTGTGTAGATATATTTGTGTCCCAAAGAGCGTACACACAAACATCATGCTCACCTTACTAGCTTTGTGAGGTCCTTAGTCTAGAATATAAATAAGCAATTCAATTTATTTCAACCACTTGTCTCATTTCTATAATGAAATTTCCTGTCATAAAATAAAAATTCTTTAAAAGTATTTTCCATACACTCATCCTGTTTCAGCGTATAGTAAGCTTGAGAAACTTGTTGAGGTGTGTGAAGAATGTTGAACTTGTTTGAAAGGATAATTCATGTTATTAAGAAAACAAGTATTGGGGCTGGGGAGATGGCTCAGTAGTAAAGAGCACTGGCTGCTCTTCCAGTGGACCCAGGTTTAATTCCCACATGGCAGCTCACAACTGTCTGTAACTCCAGTTACAAAGGATCCAACACCCTCACACAGACATGCAGGTAAAACACCAATGCACATAAAATAAATCATTTTGAAAAAAGTAAAACAAATGTTATATTAAGAGATAACTTCTATGTGTAAGGATAACTGTGTCATTATTATGAGCCTAAGTACTCTGTAGAGAATGTAGCAGTAACTGCTAATAAGGCCAAAGGTAAACACTAGAAAGATGATGTCACTGAGATATGCACACAAGTGTGTTCGTTTGTATAAACCCATGGAGGCTAGAGGCAGATGCCACATGTTCACCCCTGCCACTCTTCATCTCTGAGACAAGGTCTCTTATTGAAACTGGAGCTAGACCAACTAGCAAGTTCTAGGTTCCCTCCTTCCTGTCTCTCCCTACTACAGAATCTACAGAATTAAGAGTTACAGGATACAAGGAGGCAAGAAAAGTTTTGTTGTTGTTGTTTGATTGATTCTTTTTATATGAAACATGGGTGCAGAGGATTCCAACTCAGATTCTCAGGCACACACAGCAAGAGCTCTTACCCATTGAGCTACATCCCCAGCCTCCTAAACTCCTTTTGAAGCAGTAGGAAAGTACCTACTAGCTCGAAGTTTATGGCAGAACTGAAAAAAAATCACCATTTTTCTGATGCCAAGGAGAAATATTACAGACATCTCAGTTTCTGAACACTGCAGTGTGAGCCATGTTGCTTCAGTGGCTGTGACAGAACTAGATAACAGCTGGCTATGCCTAGAACTCCAGGAAGCACAGTCCTGGGTGAGTGCAACTTTCAGAGATACACAGTTACCTGTAAGCTTGTTGTTGGTTTACTTATTGGTTATAATTTAATTACAACATTCCTTTTTTCCTTTTTCTTCCTCTAGACATTCCCATGTACCCAACCCACTCACTTTCAAATTCATGTCTTCTTTATTCAGTAATTACTATTATTGCATGCAAATATATATACATATATATTCCTAACTATAAACTGACTGGTCTCTATGATGGTATTTGTATGTACATTTTCAGGGCTTTGTGTTCTCAACACAGAGGTTTCCTTGAATTTTTTTCCAGTATACTCTGACTGAAAAATCAGTTACTAAAATAAATTTTAAGGTTTCACAAGGCCAGTTTTTAAAGAAGAGTACAGTTTCATTGCAATATATAACTCACAGAATATGGAATTCAATCAGGCAAAATACACAGCTCAGAATCTTCAATGTATGTGGAGCTGAGACACTCCTGTCATCATCAAATTATAAAATATTTCCATTACCTCCCAAGGAAACCAAGCGTCATTAAGCATTCTCCTGTGGATATCTACCTGAGATAGTAGTTCCAGGCAATCACATGTCTACTTTGATCTCTGAAATTTATCCACTAAGCAGGATTCCTCACAATGGAAGCAAACTGTGCTCTCTGTTGTCAGGCTAGTTTCCTTAACACTGGGCTTTCAGGATTTATGTGCAATCTAGCATTCATCAGTACTACAAATTGTCTATGCCTGAATAAGATTTTATTATAGGAGACACAGCTCTTAACTTATCCAGTCACCCACCAACAAACACCTGAGTTGCTAACAATCTTCATGTATTTTTAAAGCATTGATATGACTACTTGTCACAAGTTTTTAATTGGATAGAAGTTTAGGTTTCTGTTGGGTATTAACCTAAGGACTAGAATTTCAAGAATATGAAACTATGTATAATGTCCTAAAGAAGTTGCAAGCTATTTTCTAAAGGCATTGCATTACTTTACATTCCTATGACTCAGTTCTGAGACTTACAATGTCTATAGCTCCTCACCAACACTTGTTATTGGAGAGGGCTCTTTCTCTGTGCTTTGAGTTCCATTTCTCTAATGGCAGCTAGTACTGACTATCTGTCATGTGCTTAATGGCCAGTTTTACATCTTCTAGGGAAGTATCTACTCCAATCCTTTCCCCACTTTTAAATTAGGTCATTATAAAAATCACTAGTTTTGGTGGTTCTTTATATATTCTAATCTAGGCACTTTATTGCCTCCATTTGTAAATATTTTCTCCTAATCTTGGGGACTTCAATAAAATTAAACATAAAGCAGCAGCAATTGATTAGATATCAGAGACTTTAAATAAAGAAAATTAAATAGAAATGAAGTCACACTCTTGCATTCATTCACTCACTCTTCAACAAATACTGCTGTTTTGTTAGGAAAGAGCCTGAGTATCCAATTTACATTGGATTTATGCTATGGTTTTTTTGTTTGTTTTTAAACAATTTGCCTACAGTGTTTTCTTTTAAACTAGCCAAATAAGTAATTTATAGCCCACACAGAGTGCATAGAGTCTTTTCTAAAGAATCTATTTCTGTGTCTCTAACCACACTAGATGAACCCTTACCTCATCATTCCAGAATCTTTCATGATTGTACAGTACAACAATCACCTCCCTACTCAACAGTATGAAAAATGCTATTTTGATGTATTAACACATCTATGTTTTAAATCTGTTACTTGGTAGCTACATATTCCACTTATACTTTAGCAGATAAAACAGGCTCTCACGTTCAAAGTCAGAATTCCATTTAGCAAGCCTCAAAATGTTTATGTACATAAAAGCAGACATTTGTGCAGTAGGACACCACACAACTATAGAAAGTCTACGAGGAAAAACTCCAAAGTTCTGTATATTTCAAATATTTAAAGATCCCTTTTTTCATCTTTACCCATACTTCAGTATGGCAATTTCTCCTGACAAGTTGCCTTAGTGCTCTTACTGTCAATGGAGAACACTCATCAAAAGGACACACTGACATTATTTAGCACATGCAGATTTAAACAGTCTGCCAGACAGCAGCTGCTATGTGAAGCACACCCCAGATTATCAGCGTCAGGTATCTGGTAAGCTGTTATTTCTGGCCCGAGTGGATTTCTAAAAACACACTTTCCTCTCATGACTTTTCCAGTCAGTGCTTAAGGATCTACAAATTACAAACATAGGAGACCCTCCCAGCAGAGACATGAGATAAAATCAGAAAAGATGGAATACATTCCACATTCTTAAAACCTGGCCAACCATTGGTGGGGGGATCCCTTTAAAATAGTCTAATGACCATGAAGGAAATAATGAAGGAGATAAGGAGGGAGAAATGGCCAACTGCTTTGTATGTGACCATGTATGTTACAGCTGATACAGACAATAGGAGTCATAAAATTCCTTACCAAATTTGGTGACAGAAGAGACTGGAAGTGAAAAAGAACACCTGCATTTGCAATCTGGTCCAGCCACCTTCTGCTGGCTTCCCAAGTCTCCATTTCATTTTCCTTGCTGTTGTCAAACATCTGGTTTAAGGCAGCCATGAGCTGCTCAGAGAAGGCACAGACAGTGGCCACAAGACTTTGACAGAAAACCATGTCTCTTCGGAGCTGGGTTTCACTATCTGTGATTGAAAAGAACACAAAGGAAGCTTTCAAATATCCAATATTATAATTAAAATATTCCTTTATTAGTTTGAACTGCATGAGTATTCTTCTTTGGCAGATCAAAAGGATTGAATATGCTTATTCCATAAGGCTTATTAATTTAACTAATAATGTATGGTAGATGTCTCCTTCCAATAATTCTACACCATGGGCCCTATGCTGCTAGACATTTGGCCATTCAACAACTGTCTACTGAAGGAGTGAACAGAAAAAATAAGGCATGGGTGCTCACAAATGAATGGAAACACATCAGTTGATCGTTTGGCTATTTTGAGCAGAGAACAGATGACTTGCTTGTGTGAACTTCAAAACACACTTAATCGACAATGTAAATGGAGAGTTTTCCAAGTAGCTTTTTAAAAAGTTATCATTTCACAATGAATAACAAACTTAGAAAACTCAGTCACATCAAGTCACTTGATAAATAATCCAGTTGACATTCATAGCTCTTCAATGTCCCATTCCCCTGCTTTCATCCCACAGTGCAGCATAGTTTTTAGAGTTGTGAAACCATAACAAAAAAAAAAAAGAAGTGTGGGTGCACAGACCTGTACTGAGCCATGCAGTGAAGCTCAGTACCCCTCAAACATTAAGTGCCTTGCTAAATGGCTTTATAGCCCATATTTTGTTTCTATGCCTCTTTAGTCGGAAGGATAATCCAGTGTTCAACAGTCAATGCACTAAAAGATTGGACCTCTTTGAACTATTGAAATATTAAAAATTGTGAAATTTTCTCTGTCCCAGAAAACATGGTGAACTTATTTCTGTCATCATAGACCCCAAGCATCTCTCTCTTTCTAAGAAGGATAATTGATAGCAATGTGAGAGTCTGTTTCCCATTGGATCATCAGTGCCTCAAGACCAGAAGTGGTATATCACCTGAATGATACCACAGACTTCAGAGGCAACTAATGAACATTCAGCTAGTGTCTTATGTCCCAGGATTTGGAGCTGGTTGTGTAACTTGGCAGGAGAGTGCTTTGAGGACATGGACCAAAATAAAAAAGGACTTTGGGTCCAACCCTCAGTACTGAAAACAACAACAAAAACAAAAAAAGAAAGAAAGAAAAAAAACTGAGACAAGATTCATTTCTGCTTCCTACATTCTTAGGTCTCTAATAAAGACAAACAGGATTTTAAAAACAAAGCAGCTCTTAACAAAGTGCAATCTAATAGACTTAATGCTGCAACTACTCTTTTCTTAGCACCTAAAAATGCTTGGCACTGAATGGGAACCTGGTTGTGATACTCAGCAGAGAAAGAACAGCATGATAAAGTAACAAACCAGAATTGGTTTCTTGCAAGCAAAAACATATACTATTTTCCTTTAGATTATGTAATCATTCAAAATTCCCCAGTGTCCTTCTATACCAAAGCACTTCTCACTTCTACATCTTATAAAAAATAAAAATAAAAAAGAAGAACTTCAGCAAGCATCTTCACAGCTGTGCCCAGATTCTAGCAAAAGAATGGCTTTGCATGACAGCTTGCTAATTATTTTGGAAGAGTAAGATTTTTTTCTTGTGGTAGGAATACATTTGAAAAAAAAATGGCTTTTTGTTCCTATAAAAAGATTCAATTTCCTTTTAATACTTCAGTTCCTACTATACTCATCTTCTATAAACACCTAACAAATTCAATACTTCATGTAATCTCAGCTATTTACAAGTTTAGGTGCTTTAATTTACTGCTCAAAAAAAAAAGGGAACACAGAAAAGGACAGAGAGCTACACAGAAATATTGATGGGCATCATACTCACACAGAGATGGTAGGGGGAAAGGGAAACAAGCAGAGATGAAAACAAAGACTTCCCAGACTAGGTATGGTAGTAATGCTACAGCTGGTCAATAGCTGTCTAAAGAAGGGGGAGCCATCTCCTCTTCAGATGAGCTCCCACATAGGTTATCCAATACCAAGTGGTCAGCCATGGGTACATGAGAGGGTGAGGCCTTCCATGGGGAATCTTCAGAGTCTGACATATCATCTGGAGCAGGGCCTAGACCCTCTGCCATGTGTGTAGGCTGAGAGAGTATCCCTCTATGTGGAATGGGCTCCTGAAGTCCATTTGAATACTAGGGATAAATACTGTTCTACTATCAGAGGCCCCATAGATTGCCCAGTCTTCCAAACTGACATCCTCGTTTGGGGGGTCTGGTGTAATTGCAATATTTTTTTTTGAGACTCTTATCTTCAAAAGGAAAATCCCAAGACAGGTATGGCAGCATTTCCCAGATATTCAAATGGTTGAAGCTGTAGGATCACTTCAACTTAAGAGTTCAAGGCCACTTGGACAACTGAGTGAGAAGCTAGCTCTTAAATCTTAAAAATAAATAAATAAATAAGGCACAAGCCAATAAAGGACCTGTCTCCACTGCTGCACTGGAAGCTGCCTCTAGGTGCCATGGTGTGGAGACAATGCTGAGCTCTTACATGCTTCCTCAATATCTACTTCCTGATTGCTGGCTTTAGGAGTATGTGCCATCACACCATTTTAGGGAGGCAACCAAGGGCTTCCTGGCTGTTAGATGAACATTCTACCAATGGAGCTACATCCTCAGACCATCACTCGTTCTTGCACCACCTGTTCAATGAACAATTTTGACAGCTATCACTTTAGGTATTTGTTGATGATAAAAGTAAGTAGTGCTTGCTTTGAGGAAGCTAATGACCTACCATATTTAACGTAGAATTTGATCAAATGTTTAATTGTCCTTTGGTATCATTGCTAATTATGTTGGGTGCCTACTAAATTCACAGTAGAAGTGCTTTAATGTAAGATCTGTAAAATGTTTACATAATTCCAGGGCATCATAAACAATTAGATGGTTTCATGATAAAACTCATATCCAAACACCAACTATTCCCTTTACCATGACCTACACAGTTTCTCCTTGTTTTGTTGATGGGAAATACTTGTGTGCAAGCCAGGAGAGGTCTGAATCTCTCTCTGATGCTCCCCCTTACTACCTCCCAAATGCTGTGATTGCTTGCCTATGCTCCAATGCTCAGCTTCCTATTTCTCTTACTTATTAGATGATTTTAAAATGTGTTTATATGTATTTTCATATGTACTTAGAGTAAAAAATGAGCTTAAGTTTTTGTGCTCTTATTAAAACCCTTAAATATATTTAAAAAATCTTTCTGGTATTTTAGAGAAAGAAGATGTTAGAGCCCCATTTATCTCTCCAAGTGGCAGAAAGTATTAATTTCCTATTTTAAGACATTTATGATCCTGGCCACATTGCTTCAGATGGTAAAACTAGGGCAAGACATTACCTGAGTATTCAAGGAGAGCCAGTAGTATCCGACACTTCACCTCTGCAGAGAAAGAAAGCACATGTATTAATTGTCCACTCTACTTCTGCAACACACATGACATTGTATCCTGGTAGTAAAAATTACTACGGTCTTCTTATATTAGGTAATCATAAAATGTCATTTACTTGACATTCCTCTGTTGCCCATCTGCTTAGATAAATGCTAATAATTGTTCAACATGTTAGAATGTCTTTGAATTACACAATAGAACAACATTCAAATACCATCCAATTCTAGGTAATCCTTGGCTACTTTAGCCTGTTTGCTATTGCCTTACATACGGATTATAAATCTGTGTTGCTAAGCTGCAAAAATAATACTTGCTACTATGAATAAAATTTTTCTATAAAATGCATGAATGTACATTAGTATACTCTACTATTCCATCCCACACATGACCAACCACAAATATTTGACAAGTATATATTAATTTCGTACTTATCACTGTATCCATTGGCTTCCAATAGCAAAGAGTTCCTTTTTTGTAATCAAGTTTATGGGATGGAAAAAAAGGGTTACAAATCACCTTGTTCTATGTATTATAGGTGTCAAAGAAAGGGGTTGAACTAGCTGATCAAAAAGGCAGACAATACTTCAAAGGAGTTTACAAACAAGGCTGCAAAAACAAAAGGATTTCAGAGGCAAGAAAACACATGCAACTGGGAACCAATTTGCTATACTCTAGGTTTGTGGCATTAGAAAACTTAATGATTGCTTTTAGTCTCAGCTCATTCATAGGTGATAATATATACTTTATCTATATAATGGCCACTGTAAGAAAAATGAATATATGTAAGATCTTTGCAAGTTGTTTAAAGTGCTGTATATACACCAAGTACTATTACTGCAACTTTGAAGCTAATATAGAATCTACAATGACAAAATACTTCATAGAAACTTAAGTTTAGACCACCAGGGGGAAGGAACATACGTGGAAATAGTGCCAGCAAAGAAATATATCAGAAAATGAACAACATAACTAATTATCTCATTAAGACACTAGGACTGAACCACAATTATGAAGTTGAAGTGAAATAGCTTATAACATTAGATGGTGAGTTTAGATACATCTGAGAGAAAAATCACTCCCAGGGTCTGGGGTAGAAAAATGGACCATGAACAAGATATTTAAAATAAAATCTAGTAATGGTGTGTACAAATCAGAAAACATGGAGAGAATGATAAAAATTATCAGCATTATAAAGGCAAGGTAAATAAAATGTGAAAAAATATGCCTTACAATTTTGAGACACATACAGACAAAAAAGAAAACAAAAAAAGATTTTGGGGGGTAGTTCTTTAAAAGAACATCATTTTTGTTTTTTTTTTTGTTTTTTTTGTTGTTGTTTTTGGTTTTTAGAGACAGGGTTTGCGAGTTCCAGGACAGCCTCCAAAGCAATACAAAGAACAACAGTTTTAAAGGGGGGGAAAAGAGGAGAAAATGTTATCACTTACAAATCATGTGAAACACCCCACCCTGGAGGGAGCACTCATTAAATTCACAAGAAACTTAGCAGATTCAGAAAGCTCAGGAAACTTAGAAGACTCACTAACCCTCCCATTGGTTGTGCTCCCAGTAAACAATTGCAAAGGCAAGGAGAGTTTTCAATGATGTGGCTGCCTGCAAGTTGTACAAGGGATGCACACAGTGATGCAGCCGTCTTGAGTTGTCACACATGCTGGGGTGGATTTTCTGGTGATGCACTCATACACCTGTAAATCACCCTCATTCCTGTGAGTTACCCCTCATCCATGTATCTGTGCATTACCTATATTCCTGTAAGTTAGCCCTCACCCATGCCACTATAAGTAGCCCTGAAAAACTCATTGGTTCACCAAGCTGGTTTGAATGGAATATTTCTTTGGTCTGTCATTGCACTATCTGAGGTGAAGGGGCATTTCTTTGTTTCTTCCCAGGAAAAGTCGTGTAACACAAATTAAGCATAAATTTAAGGGAGTGGTGGAATCAAGTAAATATATCTGAAGTTAGCTGGTAACATGAGACTATGCTTAGCTGAAAGATTCAGCAGGAAACAGTTACCACTTTGATGACATCTTTACTCAATCAGTTCCCCACTGAGAAGGCAACCTTCTCTTATCTTCTCCCCCAGTTCAGTATGCTTCGTATGGATGAGAAAATAGTCATCTAAAACTGGAATGGCACTGTAGCAATCCTTCTTATACAAAGGCTATAGAGTAATGATGTTTTGATATCATATTCGGTATAAATTTTAAATCAGACATCAGGAAACATGAGAAATGGTTGGAGCACTCCATTGACATATGTGAAACACAAATTTCTAGCCAAGTGTCAATAGTTAAATTTTTACTTATTCGTATCCATGAAACTACATCTAATACAATGCACTCTACAGTTTCAAAAGTAGGATGAAAATTAGATTAAACCAAGTGGAACAAAGTGGTAAAGAACTGGGGAGGTTACCTGAGGATATTCCACATTGTGATAACTGATTTAAAAATAATGGCAGCCTACCCTCTCCCTGGGACAGCCCAGTAAGCTGAAACAGTGGATGGCAAATAAACTGATTTTTAAAGATTCACTTAACACACTGACAACCTGGCTTTTCACCCAGAGTAACTGTCTCTCAAATGAACCTAGAAAAATAGCTAGAACTTAAAAAGTCTGCAAAAAGGCTTTACCACACCACTGACTAAAATATTCTTAGGATGTGTAGCTAGACTAAACCAGCTACTGGAGTCTTATGACCAAGGGTGGTACCACTGGTCACAGCATCAATCAGTCAAAGGAACAAAGAAATTATAAACCAACCTTTGTAAATATCTATCAACTCTATGGCTTCAAAATGTGCTCTTGAGGAACAAGGAGGATAAAAACATACTGATATAATACTGTAAGATTTTAAAAATTTTTGTATTGAGTATTTTATTTATACTAGAAATGGGTATATCAAAAATGAAATATTTTTACCAAAAATTAGTAAAACAAAGTTTCAGGAATATGCCCATTTCTAATCAATAGTGTACTTATTTGAAAGAATACAGTTATATCTATCTATTTTTATCATTATCAAAACCTCAAAACATGGTGAGATCATCTATATGAATTTACAACTTCTGGGAGCATTATGCTACTGACAGTTAACTCTTCTGAGAATATATGGCTTCCACTCCTTAAAACATGTGCTTCAATTCCCTAAAGTGTCTTTAAAACCCATTCCTTTTTAAAATATTCATTATTTGGGACAGTTTTGATTCAGCATTTTCATCAAATTGGATATTGTAAGTGTCACAGGAAGCCACAGTATTAAGCCATAAAATTAAAATATAGTCAAGAAATCCAGTTACAAATAACAAACACTTCAAAATTGAATAGAATCTGTTATTTATCTGGGGAAGGGGGCTTCTCTCCATCCATCTAAATGTCCTATTTAGTCAATTCAATGTTCAAAGCTACTACATTTGAGTGTATTTCTAATTTATACTAAAGTTGGAGTCACTAGAAGTATGCTAGAATCTTGCTGAATATCATTTATTATGGCTAAGTGACAAAAATGGCTAAGAAATAAAACTATAAGCACAGAAAGGATGTAGGCTGGACACACTTCTCAAAGTTAGGGGTGTCAGTAATTGGGGGCAAGAGATCCTTGGCTATGATAGACTGTCCTACTTACTGTAGTAGTTTTAGCAGCATCTCTGATCCCTACCCATGGGGTACCAGTAGGAAGCACACTTGCAGCTGTGACTATCAAAAACATCTCCAGACATTCAGTCATTACCCTAATCTCTAAATTAGAGGTTGTGACAATTTCATGATGCCATGCAAATAATGTCATGGCAGCCAGTGACCATCAGCCAAGGCCAAAACTTTAAAAACAAGTGATGCAACCTATAAAGTTAATTGGATCCCCACACATATATACAATAGACATTTTAGGCTTCCTCTAAAAATAAGCTTCATGTATTTTTGTTAATTCCTTACAACTTTCTCATTTTATTCTAAGTTCCAAAGTTTTCAGCTCACATTGTTTCATTTGTCTATGCACGAGTCCTATTTTGTTCTCTCAGAATACTCTCTGTGATACAGTCTGAAGTGTTTGTAGGCTTATTCCTTCTCTATCTCCTTGTTCCTCACCCACTGCATTCCTTTCATTTTATTCAGAATGGAATCACTGCATAAAGTAATGGGGGCATTACCACACTTCTGCTTTTACCAGCTTTCTAAGGGATTATTGCTGATATCAGGCAATGTTCTTTGCTTTTCATACTGACCTTCGACAAATTTTCTAATATTCTGTGCAAGAGCCCGGACGCTGCTGGGAAGATTCCAAGGATCCTGCTTGAGGTGAAGCCTTAATCTTTTTGGACAACTCAGCTTTGCCTCCATTTCCTGTTGAAATTCTAAACAGATACAGAAAATCTCTCATAAATCACAACCAATCCTCAGCCAATCCCACTGGCTTCAGAATTTGCTTGTTTTGGTCCATTTGGACCATTCTAGAACAGAGTTAATAATTTCTTTAGTGAAGTTACAACAGAAAGTGAATTAAATCTAAAAATCAAAACTCAATGTTATTTTCTTGTATGGATTCCACCCAGGAAGAAGATATAGGAGGCAACTGTATTGTAAATACCAAAAAAGAGATTTGAGAAGAATACAGTTCTGAGCTGTACCTGCTGATTCCACACTCCTGAGGCAGGTAGATTTTACTCTACTGCAAAAGCAACGTAAGTCTTTTGTGTTTTTAACTCATGCATTTTTGGTTTTTCCCTAAGTTATCAAGTGTTTTAAACTTTCAAAGATACATGAAAACTTTATAAAAGATAGCATACTGATTTTTTATATTTTTGCATATGATTCAAACAAAAGTGGAGTTTGGAGAGTTACAAAACAAAAGCAACAGAAAATTTTCTTCTTCTGCAATATTTTTGCTTTAGAACTCTATTGCCTATTGTATGCTCTCTTCTAGTATTTATTTCAAACGTACCTTGTAATCCTCGACCTGGTGTAAGATACTTGGTTTGGTCAAAGGCCCTTACAACAGCTTGCCCTTTCAAGAGGTTGGTTATGGAATCCATCTATCAAGGGTAGATTTCTGAGTGTTATAGACATACATAATATATACGGATATATGAGTATATATTTATATACATGTGCATGAATATATCTTATAAAATACTTTTCTTAATGTTTTTGAAAACATTTACTTCATAAAAGAAAGTGAAAGTTCAGAACTTAAAAAATTACTTTCAAAGTGCTAAAAACTTCAGTACTGCAAAATTTTTACTATGATCATAAAACATTTTGCAAAAGTGAAGCCCAAATATGAACGGCCAGAGAATTGTGCAGTTTTTGAAAATAATAATAACATTAAGCAAGGTGCCAGGAAACATTAAGTCAAGCCACAAATAGTCAAGACGGTTTGTTCTATGTATGTAGTTCTTTTTAGTTTGCCATATAGTTTTCTATAAAATACTATATTCACAAGCACCCTTTAGCTTAGTCACCTCTTTTAAAGAAAAGATGGCCAAGAGACCAAATACATTCTCCTTTCTAGCTCTTTACCTTACATCTCAAACACTTCTGACCTTTAAACTCCACAAAAGACCCTCAACTGCCCAATCACACCTGGCTGAAAAGCTGCTCCAGGCAACTGTGTATCTTATCCTGTTTATCATGAGATATTCGGACGCTGATAGGGAGCTCATCACCTATATGAAACAAACAAACAAAAAGATAAGCCAAAAACCTTCACCTTATTTTTAACTTGTTAAATTATTCTCTTATTTGATAAAATACGAGCAATTAAAAATGAGCTCTTATCCCACATCAGAAAAGGAATTGTATGAGGTCTCACATAGCAGAAAAGTCAGCTGAAACATGTTGCTGAAACAGTCCAGATCCACACCCTTTGTGGGAAGCATAAAGCATATAGCATCAATATGTGTTTTCCTGATATCCCTCTCCCAGTTGACTAAATATAAGGTTCCCTTGGGTGTACATGCCTTCTAAAAAACATCCTCAGGCTGAAGTGACTTCTCACACCTAACCTAAGCATCCATGTCTAGTGCTTTTGGTAAAAATTTATTTCCAGTGTACCTATAATACTTCACAATGAACAAGATCAAAAGCCATACATTAAAAAACACTTTTAAATGCACTCTTCATATAATTGGCATTCCGAAACTAGCTTTATCAGTCACAATGCAATATGGATGGCCACTGAGAATGACTAATAAAACTGAAAATGCATGTGGATCAAAGAAATTAATCCCCTTCTTACAGGCACCTGTGATGTTACTGACATCAAAGAGCACAGAGAGTCTACCACACACACCTGAGTCCATCTCATCACTGTGGAAGTAGGAACTGCACTGGCTGCTGCAGATACTCGTGAAGGAGGCAATGGAATTCCTGTTGCTATTGCAGTCACTGCAAAAAAAAAGAGCCATTTGTTGCTTGAAGAACACATTTGCCCAGGTTTATACACAGTGTGATGGCAAGAAAGAGCAGTGAAAGCCAAATATGAGCAGAACACAGGGATATAGGAGAGAATGCCATAATGAAAGTCACTGCTTTGTGTGCTAATCAAAATTACCATAAAAAGAATGCTTTCATGCTCTTGCTATTTCTTATCACATAAAGGTATGTCATATATAGTTACCAGTGTGTTCTTTATAACATTATGAGAAAAAGAAACCTGTCCAACTCATTTTTTCCAAGTTTTTAAAAGTACTCTTTTAAATTCAAACATTTCAAATTTTCTTGTCATATAATTGATTCCTAAGTGATTTTTTTAAAATATCTGGTTATAAAACTACAGTTTGGAAACCAGCATATGACTGAACCAGGACCCCTGCATGTGGGTGTCAGTTAGGAGGCCTGAGCAGGCTGTGGGGACCCTGGTAATGGAACAACATTTATACCTAGTATACGAATGGACATTGGGAGCCTATTCCCCGTGGAGGGATACTCTCTCAGCCTAGTCATGTGGGGAAGGGTCTAGGCCCTGCCCCAAATGATGTGACAGACTTTGATGATCTCCCAAAGAAGGCCTCACCCTCCCTGGGGAGTGGATGAGGGATGGAATGGGGGTCAGTGGGGGACATGTAAGGATGGGAGGGAGAGGGGACTGGGATTGATATATAAAATAATAGTTTCTAATTTAAATTTTAAAAAGGATAAAATAACTAGGAGTCATCCCCCATAAGTCTTCCATATCTGTTTAATAACAATTGTTAGAAAAGTTTCTCACAAACTCTGTTTTATTACTTTTCTCTTTCCTTTCTCGTCATTTATATTACAACTTGCTGGGGACATGTGGAGGCCCCCACAGCAGCGACCTCATCTGTCTCCATGGACAACACATCACTGGAAAGTACCAAAAATGAAGAATATCTATGAAAAGAATGTTTTAGATGATGTGTGATTATGAGGATAATTCATATTTTACAAATAGTGCCAGAGGACTGGATTTTAAGTCTACATTTAAAATTTCTTTTGTAGTTCAGAGGGAGATTGTGGGGGTCATTTTAACTATAACTATCTGATAACTAGGATGTGAGGTAGTAGGTAGGTATTTTTAGAAATGTAATTGGCCACTGGAGAGAAACCACAGACTCCTATTATGGAGCAAGCTGGTACTTTCAAAGCTAAAAGTAAACGAAATAGTAAAGCTGTTTAATTCATTATGAAATCTCCAAGAATAATTACCTTTGATGGGTTGTTAAAATCCTCTTTGGAAAATAAAAATCAGGATGGCAGACTGATTAAGCAAGAAGCCATGAAGTGAGACCCCTGGTTGCCAAGGTGAATATCTATCCTAACACCATGGGCCTATGCTCTCTCATGTATTAATTGGAGCTATATCAGTATCTGCCACTCCTCATGGTTGTGGGAGATTATTTTAAATTCTTCTGTTAAAACTATGCTTTTAAAGAACTGTCCATGACTACACTGAGATAACCCTACCTAATGAGAGTAATTTTGATACAATTAACACTGACACATTTTTTTCATTGAAAATACTGTGAACAAGGGTGAACATTTTTCCTTCGGGTAATACAAGTGAAACCAGAGTTGTTAAAGCTGGACACACAATATATTTGGCTAGTTGCAAAAGTGCTCAAGTGAGAATTCTGGAGACAAGGTTTGGGGGAGAAAAGCACTTCTGGTGATGGAACTCTTCAAAGGATCCCTTTAGCAGGAAGGGGAGCTGGATGAACTGTGTTTCCCCAAATTCTGAAGTTGCAATCTAACACTCGGTTCCTCAAAATGTGACCAAATTTAAGGAGGTGGTCTTTGTAAGGTCATTAGGATGTGTTCTTAATCCAATATGACTACTGTCCTATAAGAAGGGGATCTATGAGAGGTTACATGAGGAGACACCATGGGAAGATGACAATTTCCACGTGAAGGACTGATGCCTGGAGTATGCCCTTCCTTCACAGTCCTCAGAAGGAACCAACACAGTCAACATCTTGGTCAGGCTTCCAGGTTCCAGAAAGCTATGTGACAAATTCTATTATTCAAGTCAGCCAGTCGGGGGTACTTTATGCTATCACTCCTGGATAACTACTACAGAAATAGCCCCTAGAGGAAACAAATACAAAGCTGGACATGGAAGAGATATCATATACATACATACATACATACATACATACATACATACATACATACATACATACGGGAATCAGGGCAAAAAGAACAGCTCGTTGCTAGCTAGTAATCCATAATCAAAAGGACATTTTGAACAATTGCTATTACATGGTTGCACAACTAGCCTGTAAGAACAACTCTCCTACAAATAGGGACACACTGCTGCAGGGGAAAAAATGCTTGTTTCAAATAATCCAGATCATTAATGAGAACAACTTTAAAGACAATGCTGTCCTAATTGAACTGGTGGTCATTTTGAAACAGCAATAAACAAAATCAACCCTCAACATTTTTCAGGACTTTTGAAGAAAATATAAAGTCTCATTTGTGCTTATTGCTGAAATGAGACCAAGGAGCAGCTCACCTGTAAGAGTCTCTGTTGCTGACGGTGTCGTGACCTGAATCCTCTTGCTCATCTCCTGCTACATTGAAGCAAACACGTTTGCTGTTTCTCTCCCCCTTCTCATTGTCACTGTCGGTTGGTAGCACACACTCTGCTGTCTTACGCTCCAGCTTAGGAGAATATGTTATTGAAGACAGAAGGCTGCAATGTGACATTTTTAAAGAACATAAGTGCATGTTTTGAAACTAGCTCAAACAGATAATGCTTTTATTTGTTAAATGTGATAGGCTTACAAATATTTCCAGAATGCTACTGTGTTTCCTGCCAAACAAATAGTGATTGTGTAAAGACTGTGTCATAGAACATTTGGTTTTGCTGCATCGAAGCAACATAGCAGCATACAATGAGACCAGGCGGCGGTAATCAAACCCTGCCTCAGCCACCTGAGCTTTCTTATCAGAAACAGTCATGGTGGAATGGAATAAGAAGTACCTAGCCCCCATGGCTGCATTGGGAATAGAATGGGGGTAACATTATGGTACTTAACATTTGTATTCCCTCTTGTCATTAGTACCACTAACATTACAGTGTAGTTATTTCCTCTATATTGTAATAGTCCCTTGGGGGAGGGGGAATCCTAAGGCTCAGCAGATTAAGGAAACTGAACAGGTTCAGGAATGTCTCCCAAGTTAACAATTCACAAGACCAGCAAAGGATACTTGGAGAGAGGATACTCTTTGATCGAGCTGTTTTCAAGCTGTTTGTGGAGTTCCATGGATACAGCTTTTGTGAGTCATCACCCCATGCTAGGATGGGCCTTTCAATGAAGCAGCTTGAGTCACCCATGCTCCTCTAAGCAACTTTTATTCACACACATACCCCACAAGCAGTACCAATAAATTCATTCTTTATCCAAGCTAGACTTGAGTGGAATCAATCCTTTGGTCTGGCATTGTTGCCATAGTGTGAGTTCAGACGGTGGTTCCTACCGCACCAGAAAAAGTTATGCAAGGAATGAACTCCAAACATTAACCACACTTTAATACCTTCCCTGGCTCATCCTCCTACTATAAAGACCAAGCTACCCTCTGACTTTCACCTCCAGCATTACCTATGAGACAGGGAAAATCGACACCATTAATCTCTACACTCTATTCTAACAGCCAGGACCACTGGATGTACTGACTTAAAGATACTAAGCAGGGTGACCATCAATCTAAGGCTTAAAGGAGGCAGGGGTCACCTGCATTGACAATCCACAAAGTTGCCCAATCAAAAAGTTTTCTTCAACTGAGCTCAAGGGTATAGTGCCCTGAGCTGGTGTAAGACCTGATGAAAACTAAGTAGTTACAATTCTAAGGCTGGAAATCTGACTATGTGGTGCTTCTGTTAGAACCACCTAACTCAAAATTACAGAAATGTAACTTGGATTTTATTATCAAACAGCATGGTGCAAACTTGCAAGAAGAATTTAAGCTATACTTGAACTAATGGCATATAATCACAATCACACTTATAAAATACCTATGACACTCAGCTCCAACCAGCTGCACATTATATGTATTCATAACAACACAAACACTTATTTGGGGTATTTCAAGATAACAATGTCCATAGCTCTTATACATATTTTACATATGACAGCAAAACCAATGTTGTACATTGAGTAAATCCACAGGAAGGGATTTCACTGATTAAAAACATGTTTTGTTCTTAGTACTGTAAGTGTATTATGCAAAACACACACACACACACACACACACACACACACACACACACGCACCTCTGCCTTCTTGGTGTGTCAATTTCACTGGGAGGAAGTAACAAACAGCAAGCTTTATAGTCCACCCAATGGGGACAAACGCAAAGTTCTAGAAAATAAATAGAAGAAAGGATGGAACCAGGCTTGGGTGTGGTTTCAATTTCACATAGTTTGGTTGGGGAAGTTTTCTCCATGAGGTGCTACCTGAAAAACGTGTGGCATTTTTAGTTGTTAGACACCAGTGACAACTGGAGAATTCCATTGCTCAAGACTCTGTGAACATTTTCAGTAGCTCAAAGTGATGAATTGTCTTAAAGACAGTTTCTCTATTTTGAAAGATATTTCTAGGTCTTGTAAGACAGAACGTACATTTATTCATCCTTCCCTCCACAACACGAAAACATTAGACTAGCTCCAATTACCCAAGCTCCTACTGTAGAGACAGATGAATCCTGCATACCAAGAAGCAAAGGCATGCTGGAGTTCTCATCTTGCTGGGAGTCCTCTGTACTTGTGGGTATTTTAAATTAGAAGTCATGGGGCTGAGCACAAACCACTTTCTCACAGTCATAAGAATTGTATTCACATTTTAAACAGCTGCAATGTACTTGTACTGACCCTCTGGGAATGAGAGTTTAAGCTTACAAATAAAATGAATGATGGGGGGATCACATGCATAGTATTTCTAGATTCTGGGAAGCAACAATAAAGCACATATTTTTGTGTGTGGGCAAAGAATACTTTCCTTTGCTTTTGCTCACTGAGAACATGTATCTATCTATAAAGGTACAATTCATTAAATTCTGAGCAGAATCCTACTCTAGAACAGTTTCCTTTGACTTAAACATTGATTCATAACAACTTTTGTGCACACTGTAACTCTCTTACCTGTCTGTGTTTCATTATCACAGCATTTTTTGGTTATTATAGCAGACATGGTAAATATAGACCAGATATTAATTCACTTAAATCTAAATTCCACTTTACAAAGTAGGTATTAACTCTATTTTAGCTGGGGGACAGGGGATAAGAGTCATACTGTCACATACATACACTCTGCAAATTAAGCAGAACTTAATGTCTCTTGCATATGTCTTACAAACTGGAGAGGGTGGATGGTCACTAGTGTGCATATCAAAGTGAGAGTTACCTTCCTAGTCCTCTGAGGATGTGCGTATCTATGTAAATTGCTTTAACCAATGTAAGATGACTGGATGTGATGTGTGATACTCATAGTAAAATCCTATATGCCTATGTAAAACCACCCTATTCCTTTCTCTTGCATGACACCAGTAGCATTCTAGTTAAAGGGGAACCTGCCTGCCCCTCTGAGTGAGAACAATGGCCTAAGGTGGACATGAAGAGTGAGTAAAGAAACCTGTTTCTTGAAATCTATGAGATCTTTAGCATTCCTGTGAACAATATTGATGGTGGGAGGGGGACACAACACAAATATGTTGTGTGGAAACCAAATGTCAGAGGAAGGCTAGAGTGTCTACAGAGGAGGAGCTTCTACTTTCTCTCCATGGATCATTCTTATCCTGAATCATGAAAGTCCAAGTGGTTGGCTGGCCTTGCAGACCTTCTGAGAAGCAGGATCCACCAGGCAGAGCACCCTTATATAGGACTATAGTTGTCATTTTTCAGAGACAGAAAGAAAGCACTAAAGCTGGAATTCAGTGAGCTATGCTTGGAACTGATGATGCAGAAGCTAGCAGGCTAGAAAAATGACTTTGATACTGCCATTGGCTATCTGAATTTGTGTGTTCCATGTCTATGGACTCAATCAAACAACCATAGAGTTAAAATATTTCTAAAATGCATCCTACCTGAATTGCATATGTGTAACTTTTCCCAGTTATTATTCCCTAAAAGTACAGTATGATAACTATTTACTTAGAATTTATATGGTAGTAAATATTATAAGGAATCTAGAAGTGATTTAACATACAAAACGATAAGTGTGTTATATACAAATCCTATGCCTTTTTATGTAAGAAATGAGAGAACCTTGAGATTTATTTATCTGCTGAGAGCTTTGGATGCAATCTCCATTGGATACCAAGTGATAAATATCATTTAATTACAGTGTAATGCCATTTATGGTTTTAAGAGGGGGCCAGACAAATTGACCACATTGGATCTCTGCAGATTCTGCTGAATGCATAAAGTATCCAAGAGAAGTTCAGCTGGACAACTCTCTAGTGACACCAGTGAGGGATGATGGTGGCTTAGTCTAGAGTGACAAGCAGGGACATATTCTAAGGTATAACTAACATACCTAAATGAGGTAATATAAGAGGAGAAAAAAAGATAGACAAATCAGAGGTAATATTTGAATTCTGGCTTGGTAAACAGTTGAACAACACTTTACTGATGGGGGAAGTCCTTGCTAGATAAGGGGGTGCAAAGGGTTTAGTACAAGAAAATTACAATTCTGTCTTAAAACTATTTAAATTAGAAGTGATTTGGAGATGTCCTCCCACCCAGCTATCACAGCGAACTACAATAATGAAGTATATCAGGGACTAGAAAAAGACAATGTCCCCTCCACAGGAGCACTTGAAATGATTTTTGGGAAGGCATGCTTTTGTTTGTACATTTAGCAACAAAATGCCTCAAATATAATTCTACCAACAACACTGCAACCTCAGTTACCAACTTCCCTGTTGTATCACTCAAACTTGGGATGTCTGGTACTTATAAAACAAGGTTTGTTCTCCAGGTTCCCATCTTCACCTTGCACTGCCCATACTCCCTCCATTTGCTCTAGGCTAGGGAGAATGCACAGATTCTCTATTTTAAACTCCCATCAAGAATTTTGGACCACCTATGAATTGTTTTTCCTCTCATTTATATACAAATGTAATTAACCACTAACAACTCAGTTAAAGGCAAAAATCAGTCAGCTTCCCTGTGAGAAACCATGAAGCTCTCATCAAACCAGTAGCATGCTCTTCTGTCATATCACTGCAAAGAAAATTTGTCTCATTTCAATCTATAGCTCTGAAACTAAGTAGAAAGATTAAGTAAAATGTCTATTAATAGAAAAAGTTTGACTTCTAGAAGTGATCAGGTGATAAGGTACCCCAACATCAAAGTAAGACAACACCAATGCCAGGTCTTGTAGGAATGAATAAGTTCTAGTAGGTCTGGCTATGGGATCTTACAAGGCAATTTCATTATTGCTATCACAGCATCTGTTTCTTCACTCTGACCAAGAATAATTATCACATGGAGAGAAAATGATCTGGTAACAGGCCTTTTAAATAACTTGTTAAAGTCTACTGCACAGTAGCATCATCTCTGAATTCTAAGGGCAATGGGGAACCCGGGCATTTGGACAACTGTATTGTTTCAAAGAGATTATACTGCAAATCAAATCATGTGGAAAATGTTTATATTTAGAATTAAATTACAGGCTGTTCATGAAGAAGACCAAATTCACTTCTCCAGCCATTGTTCACGTCTTGTTACTTTTCGAATAAGCACTCAGAACTGGCAAAGGCTTTCACAGTAGCAGAATGGGGAAATCACAACTGAAGATGTATCATTTTAATTAGTTTCAGTTCACTGAAACCTAGCCATTGCTAAAACTAGTTCCATAAATATAAGTATCAAAAACCAACTAAAACAATGCTGTAATTTATAATTCTTTTTTTCATAAAAATATATCTACTTGCACTCTGGCCAGTGAAGCAGGTAGGATAAATGCAGATCCTCACCTCTCCCTCTGCTCCTCCAAATTCAGTCTCATCCCTAGCTCTACAGCAGACCTGATGTGACTGCTCCTCTCTGTCCACCCCCATTCCCAGGGTACTAACTTAGCAGATCCTGGTGTAACACCCTTTTCATTTTCTTCCCTCAGCTTCCCAGCCCAGCCCATTTCTAAGTGTCAACTCCCAATACTCAAACACATTTTACCTGGAGCCTCCTCCCCCAAGTGGCCACAACTATCTGGATCCCAGAAGAATTTCCTACCAGGCAACACACAGTCACCACCACACTCTGCTAAGAACCAGAGGGGAAACAGAAACCAAGGAACTAAACACTCACCCAAGAAGGATAAGACCAGATATCAGCACCCAAAATTACAGTCTTCTGCTTCCCAGATGCCTAGCACCAGATTAAAAACACAACAACAGCCAGGGCAATATGTCTCCACTAGAGCCCAGAAAAACTACCACAATAGGCTCTTAAACACTAGAAAGAAAAACAGCCTTTATAAATATGATAGAGGTCCTTAAAGAGAAAAATTAGTGTATCCCTTAATGAAATCTATAAACACAAATAGTGAAAGAAAATGAATAAAGGCTTTCAAGAAAGGTAAGTTTTATTGGAAATAAAAGCAATAAAGATTTTGAGGTAAAATCTGACTGTGGTAAATCTGGAAATGAAAAATTCAGGAACTCAAACAGGGACCATAGAGCAAGATTCAACAACAGAATACAGGACACTGAAGAAAGAATTTCAGGCACTGAAGATGATAGAAGAAATGGGTACATTTATCACAGAAAATGTTAAATCTAAAAAACTCATGCCACACAACACCCAAGAAAAATAGACTGGACCAGAAAAACAACTGCCCTTGGTACATAATATCTAACACTAAACATACAGAACAAAGAAAGAATATTAAAAGCTACCATGGAGAAGACCAAGTAACATATAAAGGAAGACTTATAAGAATTACATCTTACTTCTCAATGGAGACTCTAAAAGCTAGAAGGACCTAGACAAAAATCCTGAAGACTCTAAGAGACCACAGAAGCCAGCCCAGACTACTATATAGAGCAAAACTTTCAACAACATAGATGAAGAAAATATATCCCATGATAAATATTCCATGATAAAGTCAAATTTAAACAAATCTATCCCTATAGAAGTTTGCTAAAAGGAAAACTCCAACCAAAAGAGGTTGATTACACCCAAGAAAACATGGGGAGAAAAATCAAAAGAGGGGAAGATCTCTCTCTTTCTCTCTCTCTCTCTCTCTCTCTCTCTCTCTCTCTCTCTCTCTCTCTCCCAATAAAAAGACACAGACTAATAGAGTGGATTAAACCTTCTGCTGCAATCAAAAAACATGCATTAACATCAAGGATAGATATTACATCAGAATAAAGGATTGTAAAAAATTTCCTAGCAAATGGACCTAAAAACCAAGCTGGTGTAACTATTCTAACATCTAACAAAAGAGACTTCAAACACAAACAAATCAGAAAAGATAGGGAAGAACACTGCATACTCATCAAAGAAAAAAATACACCAAGAAGACATTGCAATCTTTAAAATCTGTACCCCAAAGCCAAGAGCAGCCACATTGGTAAAAGAAACCCTACCACATCTTTGATGTTGACCCTCCTACACTGATAATGGGGAAACTTCCAGACCCCACTGTCAATATACAGGTCATCCAGACAAAGAGCTAACAGACTTTATAAAACAAATGGACATAACATATTTACAGAACATGTCACTTAAACACAAAAGAATATACCATCATTTCTGTACCTCAAGGAACTTTCACCACATACTTGGATACAAAGCAAGTCTCAAGAGATATATGAAAATTGAAGTAACACCCTGCCTCCTATCTGACCACCCAGGTTTAAGGCTGGATATCAACAATAACTGAAACAGGAGAAAGCTTACAAATTAATGAAAACTGAACAAGTCTTTGCTGAATGAAAAATGGATCCAGGCATAAATTTAGAAAATAATTAAATACTTTCTAGAACTGAATGAAAATAAATATACAACATACACAAACTTATGGGACACCAGACACAATGAAGGCAATTATAAGAGGTAAGTCCATAGCACTAAGTGCTTACATAAAAATAACAAACAAAACCCACTGGAAAGATCTCACACTAGCAACTTAATAACAAATCAGAAAGGTCTAGAACAAAAAGAAGAAATTACACCCAAAAGAGTGCAAGAAATAATCAAACTCTGGTCAAAAAGCAATACAAACAATAAAATAGAAACAACAACAAAAAAAATAAGAGGAAGAGTTAGTGAAAAAAAGAATTATTTCTTTGAGGGAAAAAAATCAGTAAGATTGACAAATTTTACCCAACATAACTAAAAGGAGAAGAGTGAATTTCCAAGTTATCAGAATTAGACCTGAAAGGGGGGCATAACAAGAGATACCAAGGAAATCCAGAGAATCATAAAGATATACTTGAAAAACCTGTACTCCCCAAATTGGGATATCTAAAAGAATAATCACCTCAATATGTACTACTTCCAAAGTTAAATCAAGATCAGATGGGAATTTAAACAGACTTGTAAGTCCCATGGAAATAGAAGCAGATATTAAATGTCTCCCAACTAAAAAGAAAGCCCAAAGCTAGATAGTTTTAACATAAATTCTACCAGAATTTCAAAGGAGAGTTAAAACCAATGCTCCTCAAAATATTCCATAAAAATGAAACAGAAGAAACATTCTGTTCATTTACAAAGATCATTCACCATGATCAGTAGGCTTCATCCCAGAGATACAGCAATGGCTCATCATACATAAAACGATAAATACAATCCACCATATAAATACACTAAAGACAAAAACACCTGACCATATCATTAGACACTGAAACTCATGGAAATTAAGTAGGGAATAGGCTTGGCATAGGAAACGACTTCCTGACTTCCTGAATATAACACCAATAATGTAGACACTAAGATTGACAGTTAATAATTGGGACTTCATGAAACTGAAAATTTTCTGAAAGGCAAAAGGATACTGTCAATAGGACAAAATGACATCCTAAAAATTGGTAGAAGATCATCACTAACCCCACATCTGATATTAGGATGATTTCCAAAATCATATGAAGAACCCAAGAAACTTCATAGTTTACAGGATAAGGTAATGCAGTGAAAGTACTTTGTCTCATGCTAGATCAATGAACGGATGCTCCAACCCATAAATAAGCTACCCAAGGAAAGGATGGAAGAGTTGGGTGGATAAAAACCCACAGACACTTGTCTGACTGTTAAAATGATTATTATTTCTTTCTGCGTAATGTGCAGTAGAAGGCACACTGAAACATCTGAAATTATCCAGCCGGTAGTGAAATTAGTAAATCCCTACATCACTTGTGTTTCACATCAAGAACAGAGAAAACAAAAGGAACTGAGGTAACCAAACAGGATATGTGAATCCTGTGTAAATGTCCTGTAAGGGATTTGCTACTTATGACACAACACTCCTTGGGCTTTATCACTGAAATCCTGTTTTAGCTCATTATGTTTTATTTTGTTTTGTTGTTACCTCTTGGGAGCTCATTCTTTTCTAATGAGAGACAGAAATGAAGTGGATCTCGATATGAGGGGAGATCGGAAGGGACTCTAATAGTGGAGGGAGGGAAGATTGTAGTCGGGTTATATTGTGTGAGAAAATAATCTATTTTAATAATCTATTTAATAAAATTATTAAATAATCTATTTAATAAAATGAGGGAAATTTTAAAAAGGAACCCAAGAAACAAGGCATCAGCAAACCAAATAATTCCATTTAAAAAAATGGAGTACAGATTTAAACAAGATTTCTCATCAGAAGCATCTCAAAAGGTTGAGAAACACTGAAGGAGATGTTTAACATCCTTAGCCATCAGGGAAATACAAATCAAAATTACTCTGAGATTCCATCTTATACCTGTCAGAATGGCTAAGATCAAATACACAATGACTGCTCAAACTGGAGAATATGCAGAGCAATACGAACACTCCTCCAAAGCATTGCAGTTTCTCAGAAAACTGGGAATCAATCTACCACAAGACCCAGATACACCAGTCTAGGGCATAAACCCAAAGGATGCTCAATCATACCGCAAGGACACTTGCTCAACTATGTTTATAGCAGCTTTATTTGTAATATCTAGAACCTGGAAACAACCTAGATGTCCCTCAATCAAGGAATGAATAAAGAAAATGTGGAGCTTTTACATAATGGAGTACTACTCAGCTGTTAAAAACAAGGACACCAAGAAATCTGAAGGCAAATGGATGTAACTAGAAAAAAAATAATAAAAATCCTGAATGAGAAAGGCAAACACAGTATATACTCACTCATGAGTAGAAATGAGCTGTAAAATAATGGATAACTATGCTACAATCCACATACCCAGAGGGACTAGGTAAAAGGAGGGCTCATGGGGAATCCCCCAATCTCTTTAGGAAGGGAAAATAGAAGAGATTTTTGTGGGTTGACTGAGGGCAGATGGGGATGGAAACATGAGCCATAAGGTTGAAGTGGGTGCATAAGGGGAGAGTACTGGAAGAGACTACAGGAAGGCAGTTATTTTGAGATCAGATTAAAAACCTGGCACAAGGGAGTCGCCCAAGAATTTACAAGGATGACCCCAACTAAGACTCCTAGCAATAGTACTAGAAGATACATAGCCAGAACTGGCCATCTCCAATGAACAGATTAGTGCCTAGCCCAACTGTCATCAGAGAGACTTCATGCAGCAACTTACAGAAACAGATGCAGACCCACAGCCAAACATTAGGCAGAGCTCAGATAATTCTGCAGAAAAGAGGGAAAAAGGATTGTAGAAACCAGAGGGGTCAAGGACTCCAAAAGAAATCTCACAGAGTCAACAAACCTGGCCCCACAGGGGCTAACAGAGATTGAATGGACAACTAGGGAGCCTACATGGGACTGACCTAGGCACTCTGCCTGAAAGTTACAGTTGTGTAGCTTGGTCTTCTTGTGGGACTCCTAACAGTGTGAGCAGGGTCGATTTCTGCCTCTTTTACTGGCTTTTGGGACCCTACTCCTCATACTGGGTCACCTTGACTGGCTATAATACATGCGAAGGTGTTAGTCTTACTGCAACTTGATATGCCATGTTTTGTTGATACTCGTGGCCAACCTGCCATTGTGGGATGGGAACAGAGGGGAGTTTGTGGAGAGGGACTGGAAGGAGAGGAGGAAGGGGAAAATACAGCTGGGATGTAAACTAAAGAGGGAAATAAATTTCTTAAGATAAAAAATAAGAAAGCGTGTAAGAGCCAGAGGAGATAGAAGACTCCAAGAAAGCCAGGACCTTTAAATCAACATCAGCAAAGCTCATATTGCACTCAGAGAAACTTAGGCAGTGTACACAGGGCCTGAATGGGTTTGCACCAGGCCCTCTATGTATATATTATGGCATCCATAAAACTTCCATTTGTGTTTTTATGGAATTCCTGAGAGTATAAACTAGTGGGTCTCTGATTCTAGTGCCTTCTCTTGAGGCTTTTCCTTCTGTAGGTTTGTCTTGTCCAACTTCAATGTGATAGTTTTTGCTTTATCTTATTATATTTTAGCTTGTTTCTTTTTATTATTCTCTCTTAGAAGCCTGTTCTTTTCACAGAATGGGAGTGGATCCAGATGGAAGAGGAGGTAAAGAGGAACTGGGAGGAGCGTGGAGGAGAAAACTGTAATTAGAATAGATTATGTGAGAAAAGAATTCACTTTCAAAGAGAAAAATAAAAATACTTAAAACAATCTAAATAAAACAGAATAACATCTAACATAACTGACTGTATCATGCTTTTCTCCATGGACCATATTTAGAACTTTTATCCAAGTTGGCTTTAAAAAACAAAAGGTGGGGATCGCTTGATATTAGACTGTAATAAAAAAAAAGAGAGAGAGAGACCTAAATATCATCCTCAATGAAATTCCTCAATGTATTATTCATTATTACATAACTTAAATTCCCCAAAACAAAAAAATGTGAGCTTTCAAAAGAGCCTTATGTGCATCAAACTATGCCTGAGGAGCTGCATCCACAGGGAACCATCAAAATAAAAATGTTGCCTCTTTAAGAAAAACGGAAAAAGAGAAAATATATCTACTTGGAAATACATGGCTCATAACTTGAAAAAGCCAACAAATTAACCAAGTTTGAATGAGCACCAGGAAGAGCTGGCTGTCAGTGCATTGACACATCAATAACACTGCTTTTGACAAAGGCAAAGGTGAAATAATGATTCTTGGTCTGGGTGGAAATAAAGGATTAGTGCAGGTGTTCTCTATAACTCCTTCGAGAGCTGAGCTCTAGGATTCAGCGCCCATGACAAAGATCCATCTATACATGTCCTAATTATCTCAAGAAGAATAAAGAAATGAAATGGGTTTTTGAAATAGAACAAGCCATGTAGCAAATCCCCATTTATTAAATTAAAGGACATATACTGCCTTAAAAATAACTTCCTTGTCACAGGATTTCAAGACAATTCAAAAATATGATGCTATGTCTTAAAAATAGTCCTCTGTTGTCTTGATGACCTCAGCATAATTAATTCATTTCCATGAACACAGAAGCTACAATTTAATATTTCAAATTTCATATGTTTTTTAAAAACCTATGTTCATTAGAAATAAGAAAAATAAAATGCTAACTTAAAACTACTCATGGAGCTCCAGAAAAGGGCAGAATAAACAACATTTGAAGATGATTTTTGAAATGTGAGGATTTTAAATTTCCTTTTAAAGATTTATTTTTATTATTTTTAATTAGGTGTAGGTATGCTTGTCTGCACATGAGAATATGCATATGAGTGAAGGTACCCAGAGAAGCATTGGGTTCCCTGATGCTGGAATTACACACGGTTTTGGGTCACCTGATGTGGGTACTTGGAAATGAGCTCAGGTTCTCTGGAATAGCCACATGTGCTCTTACCCACTGAGCTGTCTATCCAGCCCCAGGAACTTGAATTTTTTTTTTAACATAGTATGTCTCCAAGCTTTTACGTTTGATTCTAAATTTTAAAGATACATATCATAAGAGAAATGTCAGTTATGACTTCATCAGTATAATGTTGGAATACATTCACAACATTTTGCATATGAAGAGTTATCCATGGAAGTATAGGGTGATTTTTGTGTATAATGTATTTCCTTCACATCTGCTATCAATTGAGCAACCTCATGAAGCATACAGGAGAAGGGTCTCTATATAATTCTTAGGATAGTATCAGGTCTACACACATTAAATAATGTCCACTCCTTGAAAACATGAGCAAGTATATTTGTACTATGTTATGCTTCCTTATTAATTTCTACACTGTCAATGAAATTCATATTATTATACCTTAACTTCTATGCATGAGAAATTGATCTTTTCCAAAAATCACTTTTCCTTTCTGATACTGAACTACTAGATGGAGACATTATCACTAGATGTGACATGCCCCCTTGTGGAAGGTAGGCATCCCAAGTATCAAATTCTAAAGTTAAAAAAATCAATGTGTCTAGTTACAAAGGAGATTGTGAACTGCCTCCATCTTAGCCAAAACTTCAAAATTATTGGTCCATTAATTCAATCAGAACACAGAAAAAAAAAAAGAATTGATCTTAAAAATACATAGTTTTTTGCTTTAACTTACCTAGTACTTGTTAAGTATGTGTTATGCTATACTATGTACCACTTATGAATATCTCTGGGAAACATATTTCCATATTGTTTTCTGAACTGAAAAAATACAACACAAGAAGGAAATCCCCATTTACACTTAGAACACTGGACTCAGAATGGGACATGAAGTCTCATGCACATAGTCAAAAATTCTCGGACTGATCTATTACAACTCCCCAGTCCTTTTTTCAGTTTTTATTTTGAGACAGGCTTTTCTTGAGCTCATTCTCTAGCCTAGTTTGGCCTTTAACTTGTAATCCTTTTGCTATGGCCTCCACATGTAACAGGGATTACAGACTTGTGCCAGTGGGCCCAGCTTTAAACGTATTTCAATGTAATATTTTATAATGACAATGTTCTTTCTGTGTCATTCTTTCTTTCAAAATTAAATGATTACTTATCCATGTAATTGTTTTTTCATACCACTTATAAGGTGAGATGGAAAAGGTCTTTATGGTCAGCACAAAATTTCCATGACTAACAAACATATTTTTCAAAAACACCTTGCATAACTCTTTTATGTATGCAAAAATCTATGTATGACATAGCATACTTACTCATCTATTTGACAAACACACATCTCCACCTCCTTGAGTGCAGTCTGAAGTTTGCCAAGGAGTTTCTGATGGATGTCTTGAGTTTCTAAGTCTTCTTCTTTCAATAAATATCGGAGTCCATGGCCATCTTTGTGTCCCAGAGACAACCCTGAAGGGGCTGCCATGGTTGTGATTGTGTGTTGAATATAGACCATGGGGCTCAGTTTCCCTGAGGAGTTCAAATCATTCCATCATTTATCTTCTACTTATGTAGTCCCGCACATTTTAGAAGTACAAGTTCATATATAATAAAATGTCAATCGCATGCTAAATTTAATTCAGAAATTAAAATCTACGACACATTGTTATTAAAATCTACAATAGAATTACTTTACTTGTCAGATTGCAATGATTCACAGAAGCCTCATATATCCTTCTCCTATACCTCCTTATTGTTCTCAAAGCTACAGTTATTTCAGATGAAGAACCTTTCACAGCAAGATGAACTGCACAAATAATGAAAACAAGAGAAATCCTCCTTCTTAAAGGGAAATACTGAAAGTGTCAACTGTCTTTATCCTATATATACTTACATGAGATAATCTAAGCAAGTAGAGCATGAAATCATTTCTTTATGAAAACAGAACACTGGGAATCTACCAAATTTTAAGATGCAAGCATAGGACTGGAGAGATGGCACAGCAGTTAAAAGCACTGGCTGGCTATTCTTCTAGAGGCCCTGAGTTCAATTCCCAGAAACCACATGGTGGCTCACAACCATCTAGAATGAGAACTGGTGTCCCATTCTGGCATGCAGGCATGTATGCAAACAGAACACTACATACATAATAAATAAATAAAGCTAGCATAACTAACTACACATTGCCTAAATTCCTATTCATGAGTTGACAACATTTCAAAAGCTAACATACCTGGCTCTGAAGATTTATTTTCTCTGTCATGAGAACTATGTTTCCTACTATCCAGCTGAACACCGAAGGCACTCCCCAGGGAAGTTGATGTTTTAGGATAAGAAACTTCCATCACATTGACATGGCAGTTGGTCGGGCAGAAATCACTGCTGTGCAGTGGGGAGATCTTAGATTTGGCCTGCTTAAAGGTGGGCCAGGCTCTGTTCTTCAGCACCCGAGAGAACTACAAATTAAAGAATTGGGAACCAGTTGAACACACAGTAGTAACTCAGCTCTCTCACATGCCATAACAAACTCAAAAGGATATTAAAGTGTATCAACCTGAATGGGGTAAAATAATTGGAATGTTAGAATTTAAATGGTTTTTGCGAAACCCAAACATCCCAATAAAGCAAATTATACATGCAGCACCTGTGAATGGTTCAGCCGACGCTGTGACTGTGAGTTGGGGTCAGAAAGAATGGACCTCGGTGACAATACAACTTCCTAGCACTTGATCCCATGGGCCCCAGTACCGACAGAGCCTAATAGAGAAAATTGCTGGAAGGGGCACCAGAGCAGGAAGTAGAATTTTAAAACTAGGCAAGTCAGCACACCAGAACACTACAGGTGGTCAAGGGTAGAAAAAGGTGGGCTCATCCCAAGCACCATCAGAAAGCCACCCAAAGCATGAGTCTGCACAGACCCAGCAGCAAGCTGAGGAGGTGCTGGCCAGAGTGGCAGGATGGGCTTCTCATACATCCTGCCAGGTGGCTGAGATTTTTAGGGAGGATCAGCCAGAACTCAGTCATGTACTCTTCTTCCAAGTGCCACCCAAATGATCTGTGACTTCTGTGTGTGGCTACACTGCTACCCTAAATGTGCAGGGACTAGAAAGCCAACACACGCTGGTTCTCACCAAGCCTGCTTCCCCTTGCTTGAAAGGCCTCTCTCTCCCCTTGCTCCATAAACTCCTTCTGGTTTGTATATAGCTCCTTTCCTACACCACTCACTCTCTCTGGGACTTTGTGCAAGATATTCAGTGTCTAGATGATTCTTATTCATTGCCAAACACTTTTTGTTCAGCAGTTTTGGATTCCAGAAAGTCATCGGGAGTCTTACATGAATTCTAGGCCAGTTTCCATTTCCCTGGTGACAAATTAGAGGGCACCTGTAGCCCTCTTCATAACTATGAATACCCCTTTATTCTAGCTCAGCTGGCAGAAGGAAAACTCCATGTGGTAAGAGTCTTGTGCACAAGAAGTAGACACCGCATAGAGCCTAACTGGATAGTGGTTCAGAAGGCCTTTGATGTCTTTTGACCTTGGTGTCAGGACTATCACAGGACTGGTTATGTTGTTGGGAATCTTATGTCAGTATCTTATCACTCAGAAAATTTGAGTTAAATAATGCTACTGACCTTGTCTCTCTAAAACTACAACCATTATCTTACTTTCTCATGTTACTAGCAGACTAATAATAATTTGGGCATTGAAAAGAACAATAATTAAGACCATCACTGAGCTCTGGGCATTTTATGTTAAATTCAATGGTAAATATCAAAGATCATATTCCAAAAATATAAGCTCACTATTGGGATAAAGCCCCTCTTATACACACACACACACACACACACACACACACACACACAGAGAGAGAGAGAGAGAGAGAGAGAGAAAGAGAGAGAGAGACACTTAACAGTATATACACAGGTATGTATTACATGCATGTTCAAATGTTTATATCTTATATTTAGCTGTCTAGCTCAATCAAGCAATGGGGGATCAGAATGTAATGCAGGAAATTATTAACAAGATTGCCACCAAACCTGATGACCCCATATCCTGAAAGAAATTAAGGAACTTTGGGAATTCCAGGTCTTGTTCCTCGCCTTAATAATAAACTTCCAGCTAAGACAGGTCCAGGATTTAAGGCAGGCTAGATGCAAAAGTTCAACCCAAGCTTCCTTCCTATTTTCAAGATTAAAGTCTTAGCTGAGGCTCGATGACACACAGAGAGGCACAACAGTAAATTTTACCATGTTGTGACAACAACCACAGTAAGAGGTTAAGATTTTCTTGTCTTATCTTTCAACCAATTAATACATCCAGTCAGAAACAAGAGAGTGAAGTATCTGTTCAGGCTTCCAAGACAAACACTGGATATGCAACCCCTATTCCATGGTGAGGTAGACTATCAAATTCATATCACAACACAAATTCCTGACACCATACCTGGAGAGATATCATAGCCCTGTATCAGAATGCACCTGAAATAGTTCAGAACAAGTATCCTGGAGGAAGTCTATTCTGAGAAGCAAAACCCTCAAGAAAGTAGCACTGCCCACAACCCTAGGATGTCTAGAATGAATTTGTTGTATATACCAATCATACACGTTAAAAACTTAATTCATGTTATGGTTTAGGTGTGAAGACGTATGTCTTCAAAGGTTCCCAGCTGCGTGGCCAGAATAGCAGTGCTGGGACCTTTGAGAGGTCTAGTGAGGGGTCTTCAGGTTGACCAGAAGAGAATGTCCTTCTTGGATGAGATGTGGGTCTTTCTATCTCTGTGTCTCCATCTCTCCATGCTCTAAAAGCAATCTGTACTTGACACTCCCACTGTCCCATGTGATAACCCAGCAGGCAGGCCCTTGCCAGATGCTCATCAGATGTTACCTTATCTTCAGCTAGCATAGTGAGTTGAGTAGGAATCTATTCCTCATTGGTCACCCAGTCCACGGTACATAGCTACAGCATCACAACTTGGACTGAGGAAGACAACCTTAGGGGAGGAAAAAGCAATAGGAGTGTCTCCCTATCATGGATACCACAGTGCAGTGTGTAAAAGTGAGTATCCAAACAACAGCTCCCTGGTTTCCATAGTAAAACTTTGAGAAACAAAATCTTAATCCAAGGGGGGTACAGCCAGTGAACTAACTGTAGTGCATATGCAAGAACATACTCTGTGCTGTGTGTTAGCAAACCTCAGTCTGCCTAGCATTGGAACAACATTAAACAAAATGCCAAGTTAACTAGGAAAGGGGGAAAAACTGTTCCCAAATCAAAATCGATAATTTCAATAAAGACATATACTGGGTCTATGGAGGGCTGTAAACGACAGAACATTAGGCCTACTACTGTGGAATAGCACAGACAACTCATTGTCAACTTTATCCATTTACTGATAAATCAGAATCTGAATCTGCAGGGGGTTGATTTAGGGACACTGAAAATCAAAGATGTTTGTCTCCTATATAAAGTCACAAAGCACTTACATATGACTTTGTTTTTCAATTTTTACATTTATTTACCTGTGGGTGGCAGAGGTGTATGCATTAGGAAGTCAAAGGACATCTTTCAGGAGTCAGAACTTTCCTTCTACTGCATGGGTTCCAGGGATCAAAGAAGGCTAAAAGGATTAGCAGGCATCGTTTTTACCTACAGAGCAATCCCATTAGCCCTTAAACAACTTTAAAGCCACCCTTACATTGCTTCTATAATACCTAAAGCAATGTAAATGGTATATGAACATTTATTGTAATGAATCTTAAATGTTTGTGTTATTTTTTCAAAATGTTTTTGATCTGCAGTTGGTTGACTCTGTGCATGTAGAACCACAGATGTGGAAAGATAGAGTGTAGCTAAAGAGAGAAGGATGCAATCCTGAGACAGAAAAGATAGCAGACGGGGACATTGCAGAGGGGTGGAATGGGGACTTTGTTGAAAACATGTAAGGTCTGAGATACTCATAACCTCCCGTGGAGAAGCCGAGTAGACCAGGTGACTGAGGTCACCAAAGGAGGCAGACTGAAAGGACATCAAGTCCCAAGCCCCGGAGACTGTCAATGAAAGCTTGGAAAGAAAAAGAGAAACAAACTCCAGACACAGGCAGGAATAGTCAGTGTTCCAGAGAACAGGCCAGCTGCACCAGGTTCTGTTGAAACATGATAAAGAAGGATAGGAAAGGGGCTTTGGCAAAATGTAGCCACTTCTGTGACATGGCAGAGATCTGAGTCCAGTTGTGGAGTTCTGAGGACTAAGACAGAATACACCGCTCCATGAACGATACTGAACATTCCTTCCAGGAAGAAGATGAAAGAAGGAAACTGAGCGGAGAGGAGGCAGGGGACAAGGAAGGACAGGTCTTTAATACAGGTGACAATGAAGGAGTATTTGTCAACTGACAGGAATGCACAGTTCCTGGACATGAAACTTCAGGTGCTTAATGCATGGGAAGATAATTCATGTATAAACTCAATATACTCATTTAACTAAAACCCAGAGATAACATAAAAGTAAATTACTACTCTGCAGATATCTCCCATTTCAATTATACGTAAAATGCTTTGCAATGGAGGTAGGAAGATTTTTTGTATTAGATTATCCTCTTAGGGAAAAAAAGGAGGGCAAATAATTTATGCACAATTTTCCAAATCCTTATGTCAGTTTAAAGATTATATGTAGTAAATAAAGTAGAAGGAATAAAAGGAAGCTTTCCAGTTCGTTCAGTGACATGTCTGTATACAGGAGAACTGCCTCTAGGATGCTCACAAAGAACCCCCAATGCTCACAATAAGTCTGATTATGTCAACCAGGACAGTGACTATAGTGTTAGTAAGGGTTCTTGGTACAATCCAAGAAGAATGTTTCCAAAGCAAGGCATAATGGACAAATCACACCTGAATCAATCTCAGTTCTGCTACACAAAATAAATCCCTGCTTGGGACTCATTCAGGTGTCCCAGATGCTCCAGATTTACATTGATACATGGACAGAAACACATCTGGTGGACTGTGGGAAACCTCTTATGATCTTAGGAGTCTGGCTATAGAAGCTACTGAAATTGATTAGTTCTTAATTCTAAAATCTAAAATGTTTAGAGTTAGAATAAAGTAAAGTCAGTCTAAGATTTGAGTTCCAATGGACACATTTTTATATAAAATCACTTTTTAATTTAAACATAATTTGATCATAGTTTTTGCTTCCCCCAAAGTTCTTTCATATGTTCCCACCTCCCTACCTATACACCTTTAAATTATTGCTCAAAAAACAAAAACACAATATAACAAAAGTCCCTCAAACTAAGAGAACAACACCCAAACAGAAAACAAAAAAAAAAAACAGAAAAGCACCAAACTATAACCAAATAAAATCACAGGCGCACACACACACACACACACACACACACACACACACACACATACCAAAAAAAAAAAAAAAACAAAAAAAAACAAAAAAACTGTACAACTGTGGAGTCTATTATATGTTAGTCAACTACTCCAGAACATGAGGCCTGTCCTGGAGTGGTTGATAAGCCCAATGTCACTCCATGGGAGAAAACTGATTTTCCCTCTCCCAGAAAGTATAAATGGCAGCTCAATTATTAATCTTTTCCCTAGTGGCTAGGTTTTCATTCATTCATTTTTTAAAAAATATAGTAACATAAAACCAGAACTATTACATCAAAGTTCAACAGAACAAACCTACAGAAGGAAAAGAATCCAAGAGAAAACACAAGTATCAGAGACCCACTCAGGAGTCCCATAAAATACTGACCTGGAAACCATAATATATACACAGTGGACTGGATGCAGATCCATGCCTCAGTCTCTGAGAGTTCAAATGAACTTTGCTCAATTAATTTAGAGGAACTTGTTCTCTTGGTGTCCTCCATCCCCACTAGCTCCCACACTCTTTCTGCCTCCTCTTCTGAGGGTTCCCTGAGCTCTGAGAGGAAGGATTTGATGAAGGCATCCCATCTTCAGGGCTAAGTGTTTCTGTGTCTGATGATGTCTGTGTCTGTGTCTTTCTGTCTGTCTCTCTGTGTGTTTGTGTGTAAATGTGTAATGTCTGCTTGTGTCTCTCTGTCCATCTCTATGTCGCTCTCTATCTCTCCTCTCTCTGCCCCCACCTGGTCCTCTCCTCTTCCTCCCCCTCTCATTCCGTGTGTGTGTGTGTGTGTGTGTGTGTGTGTGTGTCTGTGTGTGTGTGTGTCTGTGTGTGTGTGTGTTTGTGTGTCTGTGTGTGTGTGTGTCTGTGTGTGTGTGTATGTGTGTATGTGTGTGTGTGTGTGTGTCTATGTGTGTGTGTGTGTGTGTCTGTGTGTGTGTGTGTCTGTGTGTCTGTGTGTCTGTGCATGTGTAATGTCTAGCTGTGGGTCTCTATATTTGTTCCCATCTCCTTCAGGAGGAAGCTTATCTGATGATAGCTGAACAAGGCATTAATTTATGAGTTTTATGAATACTTTTTATTTCACAAAAAGAAGCATGTTAAAGCTTTCATTTGGAAGAAAAATCATTGCTAACAATAGCTTCAAGATAAATAAGTGAGAATTAAAATTCTGCATTCACAAAAGCTGTGGTTTCTGTTGACATGAACTTGATAGATACACTGAGCTAATCTGTAAACGACTAGAATTATTAACATCCCATTCAAACTGGAAGGGTCCTTGACTTATTTTTATGCTAACCTTGAATCTCCCTCTAACGATAAAGATAGCCAATTATCTTAAGTTTATTTATGATCAAGTAAGATGACAATGAGCACAGCTTATACAGCGACTAGACCTTACCAGACTATATGTTTCTTGATTAACAACAAAAGTAAGTGAGAGAGCATCCAAATACCTCCTCAGCTACACAACCTGAGCCAAGACTAATTTCCTACAGGCAGAAGTACAACAAGACTCAGCATGCTTAAGAGCTTTGAGACCCAATCAGTGACACATACCACAGCACAGTCTACAAGTCAGTGATATGATTTTTATCATCTGTGATCATTGCCCACTAAGCTGGTCATGTCTACATTAAAATGCCACAGGGCCCCAGTTACTTCTATGTCAATGCAGAATACCTTAAATTCACCAATATGATGTTTCTGAGAATCTTCACCATTTTGGCAGTATAGGCTTCTCAGTCCACTGCACTCATACTCCTTACCTTACTACATACTTAGTATTTTATTTTAGAAAGGAAGAAAATTAAGTTATATAAACTTAGTCTTCCATAACCAAGCCATCATATGCATGCATGTTGCTCCCCACTCATAGTTAGGGTTGATCTTTCCATATTTCATCTTGTGGGCTTTTAACCATCCCAGGTCACCACCAACTTGTATCCATGCAAACTGAAAAGACCGGGAACGTTTCCACTCTGACTCTCACCCAAGAACACACTGGATTACTGCCACATTCCACACAGAAAAACCTGATTTCATTCCTTTTCTACTCTGATTTCAACTTACTCAAATCTTCCCTCCTAATTCAGGAATAATCTATCTTCTATTTGAATGGCATTTCTCCTCCCTGTCACTCTGACATGCATGTATTGTGGTAGTGACAGTGGTGATGGTGGTGGATGTTCGAACAGGGTCTCACTACATAGCCCTGGCTAGCCTGGAACTTATTACATAGATTAGACTGACCTCAAACTCATAGAGATTGACCTGCTTCTACCTTCTGAGTGCTGAGATTAAAAAGGCTCAGTATCATACCCTGTCTGAAAAGTCTTTGTATTGTAAGAGTTACCATTGTTGACCATTCAAACCAGTGATTTGTCCATACAGAAATCCTATTGTTGTTATAGATGGAAACACGCTGTTTAGCAATAAGCTTATGAGATAAGAAAACATCAAATGTAAGTAAGCAAATGAGAGCCAGTGTGAGAATAAAAAACACCAAACTTCAAATGCCAGTACTGTTGCCAGCTGTACACACTGAGCAAGTTCCCTGACAACTTGGAACCTGAGTTACGTTATCAGTTAAACACGGGATATATATATATATATATATATATATATATATATATATATATGAGCTGGAGAGATGGATCAAATATTAAGAGATCTTGCTGCTCTCCCAGAGGACTGAAGTTAGTTCCTAGCACCTACATCAGTGGCTCACAACCTTCTGTAACTTGAATTCTGGGGGACTCAATGGCCTCTTCTGGTCTCTGAAGGCACACACAAACTTGTGGAATATTCACACACATGTATGCAGGCACACACACATTCTGTAAACTATTGCACACACTGCCTGATGCCTGTAATAGACAGCCAAAAACTGTAAGGTACTACAGAGCTCAAGATAGCACCTCATACAAACAAATGTGTACAATTATCTTGGTTGAAATTCTAGCTGGTGAAAATGACATGACTATTCTCACTTCATATAGTTTGATCTTTCTTTTTAATTTAATGCTAAGTGTGAGAGGACAGAAATCTTAAAACAACTTTTCCTTGGGCCTCTATTGCCAACATGTAGGACCATGCTGGTAAGTATTTCCCTTTTCTTTCCAGCCCAATCTACAACAAATTTTCTTTCATTTTATTATAGAACATAGAGTCAATGACCTATGTACTAAAAATATCTGCTACACAAAATAATCCATTCTGTTTCACTCCATCTTTAGAGAGGTGTTTATGAACACGAACATGATACATTTTGGTGTTGTCTCTACAAAAATTGCTGTGACAAGTGGTCAAAAGAAGGAGAATAAGTGACCGTAGGTACCCAGCCTCAACTACAAAGTAACTTCTACATCTATGACTTGGGCAGCACAGAAGAGAGAGCCAGAGGAACAGGAAGTCTGCTGCTAGAAATGGTGTCCTAGACACAACAGGGATACTTATACTCATGAAAGCTCAACAATATGGTTGCTTAAACAGTGTGGACAGGAGAATTTTCACAAGGCCATGACCCTTGATAAAGCCCTATGAGCAATCAATGGTCGCAGACAGAGGGAGAAAGAGTTTTCTTCAAGGGTAAATTCCCTAATAGATTATCCAGTCCTAAAACATCAGTGTTATGGTGGAAGCTTTGCCCTAGCCCCTGGCATCCATATAGCCAAAGAGTCTGGGACATTCTGATGGAAGCTTCGCCCCAACCCTTGACATCCATATACCCAAAGAGTCTGGAATGTTATGGTGGAAGCTCCACCCAAACCCCCCTCCCCTATCTCCCTCCAAACCCTGCTGCATCTCAGAAGGCCAGCCAAATGATGACCCCCTCCCCAGAGATGCTCAAAACCACTCCCACAGGGTATTTAAACTGCCCCCCCCCCAGAAAATAGACTCCTGGTTTTTCTGGTGTCCCTTTCCTGTCTCCTCTCTGGGGGGCTGAAAGGCTATCCAGGAGCCTTGCATCCATTAAACATGGGCTTTTTCTAATTCAGTTTTACTTGGTCTGGTTTGGATTGCTGCATCAGAGGAGAGTTTATCCAGGTGTAGAAACTTTTCATGTGGAGTTCCCACCGGCCCAGGGCCACATGGTGGGAAAACACCCTTCTTCCCCACAACTGTTCTCCACCAAGCTTTGAAAGGCTAAGTCATTGCCTTAGAGTCATAGAGTCTCCTGCAATTTTTGGGGTGTCCTGCTACAGATGTGGCCTTGCCAGGCCTCCGACCAGTTACTGGAACAAGGACCTGCCTTGTCCAGTGGGAACCATTCTTTGGAAGATGTTCTGTTCAAGGGATTCTCCCACACACTCTCTGTTTTTGACCCATGGCCTACAACAGTGGATGCATTGTATTAGGCTTTGGGTTCTGGCATAGACTTGTGAAATGCGTACCTGTCATTCAAAGCCAAATGCCCTTGGGATGCCTTTTACAAAAATGAAATTCACAGGCAAATGAATGGAACTAGAAAAAAACATCCTGAGAGAGGTAACCCAGTCACAAAAAGACAAACATGGTATGTACTCACTCATATATGGATATTAGATCTAGAGCAAAGGATTACCAGCCTACAATCCACACCACCACAGAAGCTAGGAAACAAGGATTACACTAAGAGAGACATACATGGTCCCCCAAAGAAGGCGAAAGTGACAACATCTCCTGAGCAAATTGGGAGCATGGGGGAGGAGAGGGCTTTTAAAGTTTTCAATGCCCCAAAAGAGGCTTTTCCAAGTCACAGAGGTCCAGCCTTACCAACACCAGCAGCTGAGATTGTGCCAGTCTTTGAATTACTCTACTTTGAGGAGGACTGATGTGGCTCAGACTTGGTGACTCCCATTGTCCTCTTCTAGCCTAGGGTAACACTGCAGGTAGCAGATAAGTCCATTACTTTTCTTTCAGACATGGGAGCTAACCACCCTGTTTTGACCTCTCATTCAGGTACCACAGTTCCCTGTCAGGGGGATGAATGGGACCCTCCCCTACCCATTTCAGTAAAACCTAAGACTGATTAGCTGAAAAAGCTGCCTCACTTCTGCTCATCTACTTATCCCTCTCAGATCTGATAACATTTGATGACTAAGGTACTAATAGCTCATTAGTTCATTAAGTTAACTTTCCTGCTCTAAGTACAGACACGTGTGCCTCTTTCACAGGCTTCATAGTCAGGGATTAGGTTTCAGATGTAACTTCAGAGGTTCAGAGTTTTAAATTTCCTCTGAGTATCTTCTAAAAATGCCCATGCCTTTTAACCTAAAGCCATAGCCTTTTGCTATGACAGCAGGATGTAAATCTGTTCCAGCCGCAATTTCCTGGGAGAAGTTCTGCTTCTGTATCAAGAAATCTGGTCTAATAAAAACAGTCTCCAGAATCCACTTTTACCCCACCCATTTTCAAGCATATCTTGCAGATTCACTCCTCCTGACTGGGCCATGTCTAGATCATGCCAACACCTGCACCAGCTCCTGGAACTTCACCATCGGTACCACCTCTCCAGGCTTAAGTGGAAACCTACCCAACAACTGGAATCTGGTTTTCCAAGCTGTCTCAGTGAAGGACACATCTGTTCTCCTGTCTCACTCATTCACCCTTGCCTCTTCTGTACAAGCAGGACACTTCTCCGTTCCCTTCATTCTGGAAGTTATCACCGTTCCCATGACTAACCCCATTCATAGGGCCAATGATAACCATATATTTTTCTCCTAGCAACCTGCCTTCTCTGCCACCTCAAGGAACAGGTGTCTGAGGTCTAAAGGATGGCAGTTAACCAAATGCTTCTCCACCCACACCTTCTGCTGAGCATGAACCCATCAACTCCTGGCTCTCTCCCTCCCCTACATTGTCCCTTATCAGTTAGAAGAAACCAGACATGAACCAGCATCCATACACCCAAAGAGTCTGGATGTTATGGTGGAGGATCCAAGCAAGCACCCCTCCCCCATCTCCCTCCAAACCCTGCTGCATCTCAGAAAGTCCACCAAATGATGGCTCCTCCCCCAGAGATACTCAAGAGGACTCCCATAGGGTATTTAAACTGCCTTCCAGAAACTAGACTCCTGATTTTTCTGGTCTCCCCTTTCCAGTCTCCTCTCTGGGGGGCTGGAAGACCATCCGGGAGCATTGTATCCATTAAATGTGGGTTTTTTCTAGGTCAGTTTGATTTGGTCTAAAATGGATTGCTGCCTAGGCGGATTTTAATCAGGCCTAAACATATATACATACAAGCAATACTAGTGGATTATTTTCCTTGTTTTTTGATTGTTTGTTTTCTTTTCTGATTGTTTTTTTTTTTTTTGGAAATACACTTTTTAGACAATACATTCTCATTACAGTTTCCCCTCCCAGCTCCTCCTAGATCCCTGACTCCCAGCCCACCCAAATCCACATTCTCTCTCTCTCTCTCTCTCTCTCTCTCTCTCTCTCTCTCTCTTCTCTCCCTCTCTCTCTCTCTCTTTCTCTCTCTCTCTCCCTCTCTCTCTCCTCTAATTAGAATACAAACAAGCATCTAAAAAGTAAAAAGAAAATAATTTTTTAAATGGGATAAAATAAAACAAACCAGAATAGAATGAAACAAAGAACTAACAGGAGAAAAGGAGCAAAAAAAAAAAAAGGGAAAAAAATGCACAAGAAACACATATAGACATAATTCATACACAGAAATCCCATAAAAACATAGGGGGAAACCACAATATATGCACAAAAGGCCTTGAAAGGGAAAAAAAATCTACCTAGTCTCAAGCATTTTGTTACAGCAACACAAAACTAACCAAGAAAATTATATGCTATTTCAATGAGGATATAACCAATATTAGAAAGTGATTTAAATGTGACTCAGTAACTTCAATAACAACATCATGTAAAATTCAGACTATTTACCTTTCTATAACTGGATATTCTGTGGCATACATGTTGAATTCTTTCACTGCACATGGTACTGAATTTATTCTGAAGGTCAGTGGGTATCACTTCATTCAAAGAATTAAGGTTGGTACAGTTTTGTACAAAATGATCATCACTTTTTGCTAGGGCTTCCAGAATCTGTGTGGATAAATATACACAAAAGGAAAGTAACTTCAAAAGTGAGCACATACAATTTCTCTGAGTTAGCACTGTGGTTGCCAGGGCTTCTGTAAACAGCCTGTAAACTGGTTTGACTTGTCTGTTTGCAATCTCAGGGTTTGCCTCACCATGATGATAAAAGCCTGCTCAGGGAGCTGACTTCAAAGACTCCCTGCTGGATAAATCATCTCACTCTGATGTGGTACATGTCTCCTGGACTTCTGTCATAAACATTCACTAGGAAGATTTTCTACCTCAGTTTGGGGGTGGAACAACAACAACAAACTTAGGAAAAAAGCACTGGCATCCTTGTTACCTATTGGGGCCACAGAGAACACAGGGAACAACTGCCTGCTGAGAGGCTGAATAAATGAAAACTTCTCACAATGCTTTGTCTAGGCAATATATATAATATATATATATATATATATATATATATTTGCCTACAGACTTTTAATATATTATGGTTTCTCATTTTTGTTTTTAAGGATTTTCTGTATATGCAAATGTATATGTCCCAGTGTCTCTATGGATTCCTAGAGCTTTTTCTTTGCCTTTTTTTGGTTTTGTTTTGTTTATTTTGTCCTTTCCTGTTATTTATTTATTTTTATAATTATTACTAATGCTTATTTGTATGTTAATAAGACAAAGAAAAAAGGGTATGGATTTGGGTGGGTGGGGAAGTAAGGAGGATCTGGGCGAAGCAAGGGGGAGGGGAAATCTTAATCAGAATATATTGTATAAAATAAATCTACTTTGAGTAATAAACAACAATAAAGGGGAATCAGATTAGCCTGTGAAAAGGGGAAACAGAAACTTAGTGATGTGTACCAGTGTTTGGGCTCCGGCTGATAAAGGTTCCAGATAAAAGCATCCAAAAATGTTTTGTTTGTTTGTTTGTTTGTTTCGTTTTGTTTGTTTTTCAAGACAGATTTTCTCTGTTTATCCCCGGCTGTCCTGAAACTCACTTTGTAGACCAGGCTGGCCTTAATTCACAGACATCCTCCTGCCTCCTGAGTGCTGGAACTGAGGCATGCACCACCACCAAAAATGGAGTTTTCAATGAGCAAATCTTTTGCATATTGCAATCAAGTTAAGGCTCTGTGTAAGCCAAGTGCCATTAAGACCAGGTAGGAGATGGATACCAACAAGCCAGCTTGGGGCTGTCTGCCCTGGGCAAGTAGAGGAAAACAAACAGGCCTGCTTAAGATTTTAAAACAAATGCTATAAAGGTGGCATTTCAACTATACATATTTGAAGTAACAATTAAAATGAACACATAAAGGTCAAGAAGCTGTATCTTATCTATCTAAGTTGTAAAATCAAAGTTCTCACAGGACAATGGAAAAGTAAGCAGGAACACTAACGCCCAGATATGCAGACAGCACATGTGGATCTACTAAAGGACTTAGTGGTCTACCTCTTTCATGTTACATGCCATTCCACTTAGATTTTAAAGTTCTTTCATCCTTCTCCATCTTGCTTTCACCTAAAAGCCAATTGACATCATTACAGACAACAATTAAACTGACATCTATGGATCTATTTATAAACTGATTCCTGAGTTTCCCAACATTTTGGCATTTGAAGAATTTGAAATTTCTTGTATTTCATGGCATGAAGCACTCATAAATAATGTACATTTAAAAAGCTTTCATGAAAATTATCTGAAACTTATTCTTTGGCTGGAATTATGAGTATAGCAATGTTAAAAGTCAGCTAAGCCTGTCCTGGGCAGGAGTCTAACAAAACTCAACACTAAGCTCCTAGGATCAACAAGAGGAAGCTGATACATAATGAATCATGAGGAGAGTTGATGAGCTAACTGAGGTAACACTCTCAGTCATTCTGTATAACAAAGAGCAGACAGATCGGGTGTTTAATTAAAAGAATCTTACTGTCACAGAGTCACTCATACCTTGGCAGTTAGGCTGAAGAACCCTTTGGGCTCTACCATCTTCTCCACAATGTTGCACTTTGTGCCTGCTGTGCTGTCGTATTCGTAGACAACCCCGTACTCGAGGTGGACATTGTCCACTGTCAGACTCACATGCTCCTTCTTGCCGTCGATAATGGCCATGGTATTGAACTTGTCAATGACCTCTAGAATACAATTTTGGTGCAGTTGAGTCATGTTTGTTCCTCCTCATCAAGTAACTTTGAGTCTCTGGCATTTTTTTATTATTATTTTTATTTTATTTTATTGTTGACACAGGATCTTACTATGTAACCTTGGCTCACCTGGAATTTATCATGTATTCCAGAATGGCCTTAAACTCAATAGACATCAGCCAGGCTCTGCCTCCCAAGTTCTGAGACTGAAGACATTTACCACTATGCCCAGAGAGTCTCCGAATACTTTTGAGTTCTTTAAAGGCTATCTAAGTTAAACATGCTAAATGGTGTATCTGTTCTTGCTAATGCTTTAAGAAACACAAGTAGTTTTTAAGAAAAGCAAATATAGGACAGATTCAAATCTTGCCATATTAATGAATATAATCTGATTGATATATCACTTTGATCAATGAGCCACATGCATACTGATTTACATCAATATAAACACTATAGAGGCGACTGCACCTTTTTTTTTTTTTTTCATTTGAAGTATATGTGAGGAGCTGGAGAGAAGGAAGGCTCAACAGTTAAGAGAACTTCTGGTCCTACAGAGGACCTAGGTTCAGTTCCCAGCATCCACATGGCTCATGACCATGTGTGGACCAGGTACCCTCTTCTGGCTTCCATGAGTACCAGATATGCACATTCAGGCAAACACTCACACACACACACAATAACAAATAAGCAAGTCTTTTTAGAAAGTGCATATGAATCAAAGTCAGGTGTTCAAAAATGGCCTCTAACATGGGATGAAAAGGTGCTCAAAGGATAAGGAAACAAGAAAGGAAAGAAGGAAGGAAAGCCACAAAGTAGGTCATATTTCAGAGGCAGGAAGGGGATGCAAGAATCATCTTTGTTTCCAGATGCTTGAAGTTTCCCCAACAGCATCTTGGAGAGAGAATTTACCAAGAAAGTCCTTCAATGTTCACTAGACTAAAATTTCCATCTAGAAATTTCAACTACAGTTTATCCTACATTCAGAAAGCTGAGGAGTAAATACCTAAAATCTCATGGAAGAAACTATTGTGTCGCCTAATAGTAGACACTGAGTGAGAGAAAATAAATTATTTATAATAACAAAGTCCTAAAAGAAAAAGGAATACATATATGACATACATAAGATATGTATATATATTTTACATTCATATATTTTTATTTGTGATATATATTTATATATAAAATATATGTGTAAAAGTTTTATTTATAACACTAAAGTCCTGCAAGAGAAAGAATACTTATCTATCTTTTATATAGATATTATTTGTTTATATATATACATGTGTTTATATATAAGCATATACAAATTTATAAATATATAAATATCTATTGTGGTTTGAAAGAAAATGGCCTCAAGAAAGGTAGCACTATTGGAGTTGTGGCCATATTGGAGGAAGTGTCAGTGTGGAGATGGGCTTTGAGACGTCTTTTTCCTCAGTGTAACAGTCAGTTGCCTTCCTGTTGCCTGCAAGATATAGGATTCTCAGCTCCAGTACCACATCTGCCAGCATGTTGCCATGCTCCCTATCATGATAAAGAACTAAACCTCTGAAACTGTAAATGAGCCAGCCCAATTAAATGTTTTCTTTGTCAAGAGTTGCTATGGTCATGGTGTCTCTTCACAGCAATTAAGAAAAAAAACCCTAAGACAATATATATATATATATATATATATATATATTGAATATATATATATTGAATATATATATATTCAATATATATATTCAGCAATATATATATATATGACACAGATATCATATAAAAATATAGTTATATTCATTCTTTTGTAGAACTTGGTGTTACAAATAAACCATACATATATGGTTTTATATATATATTTCTATATATACTATCTCTATGTAAAAGATATATGTATCAACCCTGCTAATATAGAATAGCAGTTTACCTTAAAGTAAAAAAAATATCCATTTCAGTTTCTAATTGTCACATAAACCAATTACCTTTCGTTGTGGACCAATGCCAACATATTCCAAATGGGGAGTAAAAGCCTCAGGACCTAATTCTATTGTGAATAAACACTATTATATCTTATCATAACAATATTACTGTTCTGATGAAGTTGAGATATTTCTTATACCACCCATGGGTTGGATAGATCAAGCCAGGCATCCTTCCAAGAATGGGGAGAAATCCCTTCCTGAACAGTGAATACAGATGTCACACAAGAGGAATAGGCAATTAGTCTTTGCCCCTTGTTCCCAAGAAAGTCCTTGTAGCTGAGATTTGGAGATTGGTTCAGTTGGTTTAGTGTTTGCCTTGTAAGGAGGAGGAACCCAAGCCTGACCCCCAGAATCCATATAAACTTGCTGGACGATATAATGGTACACATTTGTAATCCCAGTTCTCGAGATGCTGTATGGTATAGTGGCACATATTTGCAATCCCAGTTCGAGGAAGATGCAAACAGAAGAATCCCTGGGTCTCCTTGGCCAGCCAGGTTACCTAGTCAGTAACCTCAAGAACAGTTAGAGAACCTGTCTCAAAGGAGGTGGATGGAATTCCTAAGGATGACACCCAAGGTTGTTCTCCACCTCCCATGTACACACCCATGTACTCACACACATAAGCACATGCATCTGCACACACACACACACCCACCCACACACCCACCCACACACACACACAATTAATTAAATAAATAAATAAAATCTTTGTAATGTATTGAGTAGTAGACAGGATAGGAAAGTCACACCCCATTTATGTAGTGCTGGAGATCAAAGTTGGCTTTTGTGCATAGTAGGTAAGTAAAACTGAACTATAAGCCAGCCCTCTTTCGTTTGTGCAACCAAATTGAGTTGTGGCTATGTTCACTTGGTCATTCCTAAGATCACTTCAAACTGGCAACTAGTTGTCAGGGAATCAATCCTGTGATTAGAGGCTGAAGTTCAGCTCCCACTCTGTTGTGGGCAGGGGCTCCAAAAAAGTTGATTTTAATCACCAATAGCCAGTAATTATTAAATCATATTGTATCACAAGACCTCCATGAAAAACCTTAAGTTGGTAGAATGTGAAGTGTTTCTAAGGCAATGGGTACATCCATGTGCCAGACGACAAGTACACCCAGACTCAATTGGACAGTGTGGAGGACCCTTACAAATGCTGATTGCACACTTAATTATGTGGCTGCTCAATCAGTGAAACTAAGGAAATTATCCTTCTGGATTTTGAGAATCATTTTGCCAAAATATTAAATGAAAGAAGAGTGTGGAAACCCTTCAATGGTTGGTCAGAAATTAAGGTGGAAACACAAGATTGCAGCTACCACTGATAGCAAAGGCAGGGTGCAGGACTGACAGCTTAACTGGTAGTGTGTTGTAACTCCCTGGGAATGTGAGAACTGAGCTGTAGGACACCCAGGTGCTGTGCAGAGAACAAGGACAGATTTTCACACATATCATATCTGAAGTGTTATCCAGAAGAGAATTTCCCAACTACCATTTGGAGAAAATTTTAAAATATAATAGAAGTTATTCAGATTCCCACCAGAGAGTAGATTCAAGGAGCTCTATGGAAAACTTCTGAAAAGAAATTACTCAAGATATTTGGCAAGAACAGGCATAAATACAATAGTCTCAGCTGCTGTAGGAAAAGGAGTCACTGAATACAGACATTTGAAAAACTGTTCCACTAAGAAACAGAAACAAGAGCCTTTTCAAAAGATGTGTGTATGTGTATGTGTGTGTGTGTGTGTGTGTGTGTGTGTGTGTGTGTGTGTGTGTGTGTGTGCCTGCGTGTGTGCATGTGTGGTGTCACAATCACAGATATTTACCTCTTCTGTAATTGTCAAGGTGGGAATAAAATAAAAATTACTTGTATCGGGTGTATTTTTAAAGGAGCTACACACTATCTCAACACTAGGACTTCTTGTATGTACATGACCATGTGAAGCAGATCTTATGAAAATGGGGACCCAGCTGGGATGGAAGAGGTAAAGAGTCTGCATTTCTGCCTAGCTTCCAAGGAAGTTTACTATGGTGAGCCCCATAGAAGCAGAAATGTCTAAATGACATTCATCTCCAAGAGGGAAATCCTGGGTTGGATCCACCCTCCTGCCCCTGTGACTTAACTAACATACTAGACCCCTTGACCTAAATGGGCTCAATTTCTGTTTTTACAACTAAATGAGAAAATCTAGGAAAAACCTGCAAAGGGGCCTGTTGCAAAGGGTATGTGTAGGAGAAGCTGTAGCCAGCCCCTAAGTAGGCGTGGCTACAGCTTCCCCTACAGGTGTGATACTCAGCTGTAATCTCATCACTTAGAAGGCAAAGGCAGGAAGACCATCACATAATCTGGACCAGGCTGGGCCCTATAGTAAGCTAAGCCCTACCTCAAAAAAAAAAAAAAAAAAAAAAAAGAAAAGAAAAGAAAAAAAAAGGCATCATATGTCAACCACTATCTATTACTACTTATATGCCTGCAACGACATATGAATTTAGCAACAAGCCACAGCCTAAAAATATAAGACCTCAGTACTTGGGAGCAAACATGGTACTATGGAAAAGAATAGTGTAAGCATGGGAGGAGAGAAAAAAGCAACATACCTTCTACTTTGCAGTCAAAAGCATCCCCAGCCTCGTCTCCAGTAGGCTTCGAGGGGCACTTCTGGAGGTCTTCATGAGCACTTTCAAGACTATCATAAACCCACTGTATGGAATCTTGCTGGAAGTGAGGGAAAGGAGAACTCTCAGAGATACTGTGTAGATACCAGGATGCATATAAATTTCATGACCCTGAATCTTGACCATCTAGCGTGTTTATTTTTCTAGTTGAACAGTAATAAATTTTGAAAAAGAAATTAAACATCAAAGTGGACACCCAATGACAATTCAATGCTCTGTTTCAAGATTAAATTACCTTCAGAAGATATATTTTATATATTTATCCTAAATATGCATTCTTTAAGATGTGATAAAGTTCTCAAATGTCTTATTGAAATGGCTCAATTATATCTTTAAGTGAGTTATAAATTATACCTGAAAATATACAGATGCTAATTTGTTATACCAATTACCTATAATTATGAACACCATATTAAGGCCCTAACATACACTACATTTCAATACATTAATGGTATTATGAATCAAAGCAATGTGAAATTGGAAGACATCTGTATCATACTGAATTTCCAAGTCATATAACATCCTTTCCTGTAACACATAATTCACCCTATATTTTAATTGAAACAGCAGTTCCAGTCTTATTTAGAGAAACAAGACAGACAAAATGATTTCCAAATAAATGCTTCAAGGGTTACATGGCTTTAAGGTTTACAAATAAAATGACAAATCAAATTGAACTGAATTACTGAAGTGTATTATAATGTGTAGCACCCGATTTTTTTCCTGAATTGGCTCTACAACTGTGTTTACCTAGTGTGCTGATGTAAGTCAATAAATGAGAGCTAAGAACATAAGCACATCAGCAGCTTCAGGAGAACCACCCTCCAGTAAATTCAGAAAAAGACAGTGTCCTGAGTCACCTGGTTTTGGGGTCCTCCATTACATGGCAATGGGTACCTGACAGTGCATAGTACTCTGTGAATTCATTGTTTCTCTGAATGACTTCCTGATCATGACTTCTCCAGGGAGATAGATGGGGAAAAGGAAAAGGGGTAAGACTCACGTGAACCAGATTGTTAACTTAAAACCCTAATAGAAGAGGAAGGCCTGACGATTTCTAAAGAGTCTGGAGGTGTAGGTCAAGTTCAATTGTACAGTTCAACAAGTGTTTACTGAAGTGCCATCATTCGGAGCAACCTATGAGGCTAAGTTTCTAGTCCAGTTCTGGTCTTATTAGTAAGCAAAATAAAAGAGCTCTTTCCCTGTGGAGTGAGTGCCTTGCAGAAAGTCAGCCCTAGCTACCTTCAGTAAAAGAAGCCATTCATCCTTCCAGTGTTGGCAATCATATTCTCAAAAGCAAGAGGACTTCATCACACAGAGTAAGGAAAACACATGACCCTCCCCAATCAAGGGTCCCTCTACTCCTGGTGGATAACCCAAGACTCCACTCTACCAGGCCACTAGTCACTTTTTATTCGAACAGAAATATTATTTGCTTATATCAGGTTCCAATCTCATCTTCTGATGGCATATAATAGATCAAAGAATAGTTCTTAAAAAGTTAAACACTGATATCTTTAAGAACTATTTTAAGAATAGTTCTTAAAAAGTATATTCTGATATCTTCTTTTAAAGCTAAATCAAGTTGCCTAAATAACTATATCTGAAAATTAACCACCAACTATATGAAAGCCACACTCTATAAAGAGTATATTTATATATTTATATATTTATATTTATATATTTATATTTATATATTTATATACTCTTTATAGTATATAAAACAATCTTATTTTATATATCAATCCCAGTTCCCTCTCCCTCCTATCCTCCCATGCCCCCCACCGATGACTCCTCCCATCCCATCCCCCATCCACTCCCCAGGGAGGGTGAGGCCTTCTATGAGGGATCATAAAAATCTGTCTAGTCATTAGGGGCAGGGCCTAGGCCTCCCAAGTATATTTATATAATCTTGATTAGTATATATTCTAAAGTATCTCATGAAAACATTTCATAGCCATAAACTTAACATTAATAAACTATCAAAAATAAGGGCTGAGGGAGGAACTCGGTGGCAGATACTTGTCTAGTATGCATGTGGCCCTGGGTTCAACCACCAGAAACAATGGGACTTGAAAGGGAGAGAGGGACAGAAGGAAGAAAAAAAAGTGTCTCAGAAACATGTTTTTTAAACAAACAACGATGATGCAAAAATAAAATCTCATGATAAAATACAACTATTTAAACATAGTCAATAGTAGTTAGGATTAACTAATCAAATAAAACAGTCATAATGAAATTCACAGTGCTGTGTTTACATTTAAAAGCAAAAGCTTTTCATACATCAGTGTATGACATCCCATAATTATTTCAAGGAAGTTTTCAATGAAATCTATCCTTATTTGTACCTTCATTGGCCGCCTGTATTTCCGGCAGGCTGTGACATGTGCGATGACACTGGCATGTGTCTCTTTGCTAACATTGATTCCATTTACTTTGATAATACACTGCCCCGGGTGAAGGCCAGCTGCTGCAGCCACAGTTCCTTTAAATATAAATGGGGAAACTTGTCAAAATCAAATGTCAGCAAAATGTTTCACCTGTATCAGATACAGAACAATCGGAGCAATTTTAAACATATCCAAGCTACCTAAACTGTTCCTGATGAATCTGGTTCAGATAGCAATGCTCTCTCAATCTTTCTGTTCTTCACCCATGATGCAGAGTGCAATTAACAAAACATTCCACTGCCTCCACAAGGATTACTTTGAAGGAATATTGCATAGTAACCTTCACATTGCTAACCAGGTGTTTCCCCATCAATCTAACTTTCTAAATACATAGTTAACGAGTGAAAGATCAGAAGCAGAAACTTTATTTACAAAATTCATAAACACTGAAATATTACTTTTATTTTTCAAACACCAACAATTTAATGTACATGTAAAAATAAATTCTTTTAAAATCCTACATTTTTTTGGTGTGTATATTGGAGTGCATATTCACATGATTGTACACTAATGTGTGGGTATGAGTACACCAGTATATGTGCTATATGTGTGCATGTTTGTGTGTGTGTGTGTGTGTGTGTGTGTGTGTGTGTGTGTGTGTTTGCATGCATAGCCCAGAGGTCAACAATGTACATCTCTTAGGTTGCCTTTGTTACCTTTCACTTTTTTTTTTTTTTTTGAGTCAGGCTTTCCCCACCCACCCTGAAGCTAACTTATTAGCTACACTGGCTGTCTAGCAGGTCCCAGGAATCCTGTTTATGCATAGGAGTGCACTCTGCATTGGTGTTTTGATGTGGGTGCTGGAGATTCAAACTCAGGTCCAGTAAATAGGGCAAGCACTTCAACTGAATCATTCTGTACTCCTAAAAAAGCAATCCTTAAGGGAAAAAAATGAGTCAATTAGCAATTATGACTGGTTGCTTGAAGATAAATAGGAGTTTGGGAACCAAAGAACATGTGAATAATGGAATTGAGCAGTTATCAACTCTCCAGTCACTTTCATGTACATAGATACATAAATCTGTACCTATGTAAATATGTGAGTAGTATGTCCTAACTGATGATTTAAAAATTCCAACCACTGGTATTAGAGTGTCACAACAAATCAACACCAACAAATAATATTTTACATAATATATACATATTCATTTCATTGCAAGCAATTGACAGATAACAGAACCATAAACATGTTTTTTAAACTTTTATACTTAAGAATACACTTTTTGCCTCTCTCCGGCAACTCTAATATTCAATCATAGCCATGGTTTTGCTGTAATGAATTGAGTCCTAGGTGAGGAGAAACATTTCAACTGAGAGCAAGACTCTAAGTCAGAAATTCACCTAGCCACCTGGACATAAAAGCCGTTCTGTCAGTGTGCAAGCTTAGAGTTGGGGCAGGGGTTGAGTGTGAACTAAGAATTGGGGCATGGGGTGCAGATGAGACGGACTGGGAAAGTCATTGAGGCACCCTCTTCTCCCAAGAATCCCAGCTGCCTGGCATGAAGACCCTAGAGGATGTTAAGGGACACATGTTTAGAGCCTGAGGCTGCCAGTGAGGTGAGAAGGAAGTGTATCTTGGGAATCAGGAGGCAAGTGTGAGAAGCAAAAGAGTCAGCAGAGAAGGAATGTGTGAAAAGATGGCTGAGTACATACAAGGGCCCAGGAAGACAAAGACCGTGAGCTGGGAAGCATAGGCACTGTAACTCTGGAAGATTGTTGAATTGATTTATGTTGTGTTGTTTCATTTTGGTTTTGTTTTGTTTTCCCCAGCTATTCTGAATAAAGAGGTGCTTAGATTGATCCAAGACTGAACTCTAGTGGCCTGGAAGCAGCAATACCGTCAAGAAGGACTGCAGTGACCTTCTCTTGTGGCATAATCTGTTAGACAATGAACCACCATGGTGGGTGGGTGGGGATCTGAGAGGAAAGACACAAGAGTCCATCCCAACCCCACCTTCCCCATTTAAGAAACAAAAATCAAGAATACAGTGGCCACCCACTTAAAAGACAGTGATGGTGGTCACAGTTACACACATTCAGGCTCACAGTGACTATGCCCAAGCATGGGACAAACTTCTGTTACAGGTCAGTGAAAACAGAAAAATATGTGATATCATGGCATACTTCCATCCTATACTATCACAGGGCTATTGGAAAGGTTTTAAATGTTCATCAGACATTGTGGGAATCTAAGTGAAAAGATACTCTTTTGAAAGAAGCTTTACTTTTTAATCAGACACACATTGATTAATTTTGTAACATAAAATTAATTGGTTCTGATAGCAACACCCTTTCCACATGTTCCTGCTTCGTGTTTGAGTGATCACACTGATGTATTTTCGGGTCTGTAAACAGCCACCTCCCCTTATCACATAAATGGGAGACTTCTCAGCTCACCAAGGCCCTTCTTGCTCCAGCTACTAAGTATGTGCAGCACCAGGGAAATCTCTACTATCTTTACTGGCATCAGATGAAACAAAAATAGGTATCACAAGAGCTTTTGGGTTTTTTATGTGCCTTTAAAAGCAGCAAAGCAGAATACAAAGGGGCTTTTAGTCACTACAACTATTTTTTTAAATGAATTTCATGCTGTGATTTATTGAGGGCTCAAAGGGAAAAAATGAAGGAAATATAGAGCAACTTGGTATCAAGCCCACAGGACTCTCTACAAAGTCTGAAAACTCACATTTTTAAATTATTGACCAAAACCCCAATATTTATTTGTTGCTAAGGTAAGTATAAATAGATAACCTTAAAGTCACCATTAGTTTAAACTGAAGTATACAAAAAGTCATGACTGGGGTTTTCATTCTTCAATCAAACTTGCAACAGTAACAAATATGCTTAAGAATTTGGGTGTCCTATTTAATTGTTTATATTTATTCGTGTGTGTGTGTGTGTGTGTGTGTGTGTGTGTGTGTGTGTGTGTGTGTGTGCCTGTGTGCCTGTGTGCCTGTGTGCCTGTGTGCCTGTGTGCCTGTGTGTCTGTGTGTCTGTGTGTCTGTGTATATGTGTGTGCAAAGGTCTTCCTTGCATTTTGTTTTTAATGTGGGTATTAAAGATCTCAACTCTCAATGTCATGTTTGTGGGGCAAGTTCTTCACCTACTGAGCCATCTCTAGCCTCTCTTGTGGCTTTGTCAGCAAGATCTCACTCTAGCTCAAGCTTGCCTCACATCCGCAGCAATCCTTCTGCCTTGGCTTTCCTGAGTGTGGGAAATATGGATGTGAGGGATCGCACACACAGTGTGAGGTTCTGAGGTTTTACTCTTTAACATATTCTTTCCAGAATGTACTTTCTCTGAGTTACTCGAGAGAGAGGAGACAACCCCTAACACTATGATATAGTATATTCTAAACACATTTCAGTTGGAAACTGCACATGAGAGCACAGTTTCCCACACCAGGGGAATGGATGTCTCACCTCTTCCCACCGCATGCACAACCGATGGACCAAAGCCTCTGATCTGGAAACCCAGCCCGTCAGCAGAATCTGGGATTTTCACTGTCCTAAACACAACCAGAAAATAAGGTGAGACAACCATAAATACCACAATAGGCTCTATCAGCAGTCAACTATACCTGAGCTCCTTCTAGCAATGCATACATCCTGAGATCTTAGGCAAGGACTTAGCCTTGGGAGAGACTGACCAATAGCACCCACCACAAGAATGGAACATAAGAAAAAACAGGTGGTAGTGGCCACTCCAGCTGAGACAACTCAGGGCCCTCAACAGGATGTAAATATAATGGTGGGGGTAGACTCCAGATGTGCCAGCTCAGGGCCCCCAAAACAGGATATAGAGAACAATGGGTGGTTACTCCTACTCCAGATATATCAGCTCAAACAACTGAAGAGACTTCCTTACCAGGGAGCATGAGCAGTGCTGTTAACCTTTCCCCTACTGGACTTTTCAACTTCCTGGGCATTAAACTCTTATGGATATTCTTGCATCTTATTCATCTACTTGTATAAGATAAAATTTTGTGTGATAGGGACTTCTGAGGAAGGCCCCCCTTCCTAGAAATATTAACTCTTGGGGATGAATAGGGTGGGGAATAACAGGTAAAAGAAAAATCTAAGCTCCCCCATATTGCACAGGCTCATCTTTGCTAGAATATATTGCTGCTTTCTGATCTGGTTCTAACTGAACCACTCACTGCTTCGTCTATTACTGTTTCCAGCTGAAATCTTCCTTTTCAGAGGTGTAACAAGGGAGATTGCTGCTAAGGTCAAGACCAAAGGAAACTGGAAAACTGGAGAGGGTCTACCAGAAAGATGCCACTGTGTGAGAAGCCCTTGGAGAACATACTGGCCCTTGGCCAACACAAGGTGCATATAGCAGGGAGGCCATGCAGTGTTCACACTGAACAAATTCTTATATAGAAGCATCCATGGAAAACCACAGGCAATGGAAACAGCTAAACTCGCTCTGAGTCCTTATTCTGTACTTTGTAGCTGGGTAAACTTGGGTTTGGACAAGCTCCTCAAATTCTGTTTTGAAAACTGTCTCAGAAACTATTGGAGATTATCATTGTCAAAACTGATTTTGTAGTGTACTGATGGGGATTAAAGAGATACCAATTTCTGTGCTACCTAGTTTCTGTTGCTGGAATTAAAATGAGACCAAAAGCAAATTAGAGGGGCATTTCTTTCATCTTACAGGACACTGTCAATCACCAAGGGAAGCCATGGCAAAGGCTGAGGCAGGAACTGAAGCAGAGACAATAGAGCAATCCCACTTACAGGCTTCCTTCTTGCTTCTGCTCACTAGCTTCCTTGTGCAAGCCAGACTCACCTGCCCAGGAATGGCACAACTTACAGGGGACTGGGACATCCTCCACCAATTAGCAATCAAATTCTATATTTCATCACCTCCCAATAACCCAGAATATTAGGTTATTCATAATTCCCAAGCCTCCCAAGCCTTTCTGAAAAAGGCCTGCCCATTCCACTAAAAGCTATGTGAAGTTGACTTCCTTCCACTCTTCAAGATTATTGTACTTTTTTAAACAAAATGTGTACACAGCACCATGAAATCCATGGTGGGGGGGAGAGAATTCCTCTAACTAAACATTATTAAACTAAAAAAAAAAAAAAAGAAATGATCTTTGGAGATCATGTTTTTCCAGTGGGAAAACCACATTGCCTATTAAAATAATTAAGAAAATTATACAAAAAGAATATTCTATTTCTGTTAGAAAATAAATATGTGAAATTAGCTACTGCAAAGCTTTTTGGAGAAATTCCTTGATGTTATCAAGTGCAAAACACAGCTGGAATAAAAAGAAAATTCTGTTGTATTTACTTCTCATAGTTTTGTCTTTTCCCCTCCAAACAGGATACTACTTAAATTACAAAACGCTAATTTAAGAAAATATGAGTAACCGACCAAAGTTCCCATACAGTTCCTCCTGAAGCCTCATATTCTCTGGGCCTGATCCAAAGACGGCCCTCCCAGGTGGCCTTGGACTCCTGAGTTAGGGGAAAGTCACTACTATTTAAGACAAACTGGATTGGAGAGCATGGAGAAGTCCCCACCTCTATGCCACCTCTCATTTCTCTTTATATAAGTGGGAACTAGTCACTTGCTCTGGTGAACATTGCAGGTGATCTGTCTGTACCATGGTACAAGCAGCTGGAACTACTTTACTTGATAAACTTTCTGAGAAGGTACCTGTCCCATAAGAGCAGAAAATTCACTCAGAAGAAAACCCTGTACTGTCACTGTTATACTTGAGTCAACTTATGTAGGAAAATGTCAAGGGAAAAAGAAACTGTAGACAGTTGTGAGTGCCTTTGCTATGGTTGAATGGGAAGAGTCCTCAACTGGACTGATGATGAGCTTTAAGGAAATGAGTGGATCCTGAGAGATCTGACCTAATTGATGGTGTGATACCCTGATGGACTAATACTCTTCTGTATTCCTGGGAGGTGATAGAAAGTAGAAGATGAAGCCTATGGGGAGGTTCAGACCCACGGAGGTGTGCTGTCGGGTGCTGCATCTTCTCCTGATTGTTTGCTGCCTTTCCATTTCTCTGTTTCCATTGTCAATCATGAAGGGAAATTTCTGTGCACCAACCCCACCATCATGTTCTGACCTAGCACATGGAGCCAAGCAAATGTGAACTGAATCCTTTGAAGCCATGAGCTGGAACAAACCTTTCCTACATTGAGATGCTTATGTCAGCTATCCATCACAGAGTGACAAGGAAAATGATGAGTTCAGCCTCATTAGGTTGGGACATGTCAGTGAACACATAATAAATACATCATTATGGGTACTTTGAATGTTTGAATGTGTCAAAGCAAAAAAAAAAAAAAAAAAAAAAAAACCTTCCAATTCTTTACATCCCACTGTAGTTTAGATCCTAATTTTCAAATGGAAATGTTAAAAATGGAAATACCTTTGTGGTATCAACTAAAATGAGATGACTGTAACTGCTATTGCTTGTCAAGGCAAGCTACGGCATCTCTGAGCACACCTTTCTCCTCACAGTGCAGATGAGTTTCTACCAGCATTTAACAAGTAGACTGGGAATGCAGGACACAGGCCTCAGTGAGCAAAGCATGTCCTCAAGCAGAGAGTCACGAGAGTCTTACTTTACAAGACATTCTCCTCAATGGAAACCAGTGTACCTATCTAAAGGGCATATACATGGCAAGATTTCCCACATCAAATGCCACTCTAGCTTATTTATATTTTATCAAATATATTAATGTACTATACTCCATACGTTCTTCCTATTCTTACTGCACATAAACTCACGTGGTTGTTCATGCCGTATTTTCTACAAAATAGAAGAGATCACTTTTTTTAAATATATGTGAATGGTCTATAGGGCTCAATATAGTAATAATATTAGGGGAAAGTTATACATTTCAAATACATTTGAAAAAACATGACTATGCAATCTTTTTAAAATTTATTCATTTATTTATTCTCTGTATATGTATGTGTGCATGTATGCATGTATGCATGTGCATGTGTGCGTGTGTGCACGTGTGTGTGTGTGTGTGTGTGTGTGTGTGTGTGTGTGTGTGTGTGTGTGTAGCTCAAAGGACAACTTTCAGGAGTCAGTTCTCTCCTTCTACAACATGGGTTCTGAGGATTGAGCTTAGGCCATCAGGTTTGGTGGCAAGTGTCTTTACATTCTAAACTATCTGGCCAGCACAATTATGCCATCTTTTAAAGTTATTCTTCAATACAATACAGAATATCTCTTGATGCAATAAAGAAGCAAATAAATAAAATGATAAATTAGTAAGAGCATCATGTAACAACATGACCGAATACTTGCTACTATGTGATATATTTGCTTCTGCAGTGAGCACCAAACACTTCACTAAGCCTGAACAAACCAGGACATACTCAGTATCCTGACAGCTCTGTGGCAGACAAATCTTGTGCCATCTAATCAATGAAGACATGGAAATGACAAGTAACAAGACTGGTGCAAGAAAGGCTGGAACCTGGGGTTCTAGATATTGCACAGCAGCTCTTGGGGAAGGGTTGGAAGACACAGGCACAAAACTCTGACAGCTGAGGATTTGCTCCCATCTGTTTATTCCTGATGTCACTGGCTCTGCGTTCTTCAAATTACTGAAATGTCTATGTAAACAGGTAAGTTATTGTAGGAGTAAACCAAGTACCTAGGGGACATAGACTTGTATTCACTAATAATTGTTCCTAAGAGGTTTTATTCATTTTAAATGCCCGAAATGTGTCAGGAAATAGGCAACTAAGACAGCCTTAGCCTAGGAAGGGCCAAATAGAGAAAAGAAACTGTAATTATATGTAGAAAGAAGACACTGCTGTGGTTCTTTGTTGTCCTCTATCCCAGAGTTTCCCAGAGAAACTGTATTAACAAGTCACAATTATTCTTTCAGGCCACAGAATACATGACATTATAAGTTAAATTATCCATGTCCATTAATGACTTAGCATTGTCCCAAAGAGATGGACTGGGGAGAATTCAGCCCATTACACTGAACTTAACACTCAAGAAAAATGTACGCATGATACATCTAGCTACTCCTGAATATGTGTTACTATGTAATATTTCACATTTAAAAATACTTTAAAGTCAGCTGGGCGTTGGTGGTGCACTCGAAGCAGGTGGGTCTCTGTGGGTTCAAGGCCAGCCTGGTCTCCAGAGCGAGTGCCACGACAGGCTCCAAAGCTACACAGAGAAACCCTGTCTCAATAAACCAAAAAAAAAAAAAAAAAAAAAAAACTTTAAAGTCAATAAAGATACTTTTTCCTAAATTGTTAAAACAAACTATCTCAGTTTTTTTTTTTTTTTATGGCATCCTTCATTCTCTTAAAGTTAATGAAGTTGCTGGTTACTACTGATAAAATTTTTGAATAGTAATTCTGACAGCTCATTCACCCTTCTGTTAAATAGTCTGCATACAGGTTATATCAAGCAGCTGATGCAACAGCCCAAGACTAATCTGAGATCATTAGTAGGAACAAATTCTAGAAGAAAGCCAATGAACTGCCCTTACATCAAATGTTTTAACTAAAGAAGCTTCATGTACAGCATGGCTCTGTTCTACATGTGTTTGGCTGTGGCATGTATCAATACTTGGAAAACACAGCACTCAAAACAGTAATGGATTTTATTTCAAAACAGTAGTGGATGTTTATGTGTGGTAAGAGTTGAAGAAAAATGTTTCCCTCTATAGACATTTACACTTTGAACTTTTTCACAATAAATAGTGTTGTAAAAATATGAGGCTGTTTGCAAAAGGTTCATGTGCTGAGGGGTCCCAAGATGACAGAATTATCTAGAGACAACTGGAACATGAGGGCACTGGTTTCATCCGTTGGCTGACCCATGGATGAGTTCACAGGAATTGTGCCCAGTGGGAGGAAGTGGGTCACTCAAAGTGTGTCTTTGAAGGGTATTCTAGTCTAGGGGGCATTCTTTGCCTCCTCTCTCTGCTTTCTGGGCATCACTGAGTGGGTACTTTTACACCATTCCCTCCTGTCTGGATGGACTGAAACTTCTACAATTGTGGGAGTCAACAGAATCATTTACTCCTTTAAGTTATCTCAGCTATCCTGTCATAATAATGAAAGATGAGCACAAAATTGATATTTTTATACTTACGTAGACAGATGACAGAGAGATAGACAGGTCTGGCTTGGTTTTGTTTTAAAGGAAAGGGTGTCTTAGTAAGTATACACATGCATGGTGTACCTTCTGGATTTGACTTTATGCATATAAACAGTATATTATAGACTGTGTCTAATCACCAACATTTCCTAGAGTCAAACATGTAGCTCTTTCTTCCTGGCTTTTAGGTGTTCTACTAGATTATTTTTTACTCTGTCAGACTCAACATAACCCAAAACAGCAATGTTTGTACAGTAGATGAAAAATATCAGGCTACTGACTCCATGCAATTCAGGAGTGAGCACCTATTACCAAAAAACAATGCAGCTTCCTATGTCTTCTTAAGACCTGCATTCATTGTGCTGGGGAGGCCTAAATGGTCATCAGAGGAGCCTGATGATCAATGACTACCTGGTAGTTAGCTTCCCTATTTTACTCATCCATGCATCACTGTGTCACTTACTCCCTTGGCTTTGTGCTCACGAGGACTCGCAGAGGCTTTTTGCTGTTTAAGCATGACTTCAGGAAGCAATCGACTTCAGGGAAAGGTCTCAGAAAAACCAGGTCACCATTAATAGCAAAAATCTTCTTCCCAACTTCCATGCCAGCCATCTAAGGGAGAAGTAGCAAGAAGAAGTGGGATGATAATTTAATAAATATTTTTGGCTTTCACAAACTGAACCAGGGGAAGTCTCAGCATGTACAGACTTGGATATGAGAACAGACATACAATAGCATTATGCAAACTTACATAACAGAACTATGAATGAATTAACAGCTACAATAATCCATGGCATCATTATGAATGGGATTGGACAATTTTGCTGAAATCAACCTCTCCCCACTCCCATGCACACTATACCTATCTCTGGCTCTTTATGGTGTTGTAGTAACAGACCCTTTAATTAAACAACAACAATAAAAAACTTGTCCTTATAACATATAATAAATATACATATTGTATACAAATACTTTTATTGAACTCAGAAATTTTCAACCCCTGAATATACGAATATATTAGCCACAGACAATATGTATCTCCAGCCTACATCAGCATGAGTGTGACTAGGACAGAGGAATGGAAGGGGTGGTCTGGAATCCAAGCAAGTACCAAGGGCAGAGTTGATCCTAATGCAACACGCTGAAAAATGACAAGGACAACATTACCCCTACAGTTAGCCCAGATGTTCTAACCAACAAGACTGCACATAAATTCCCTGCTGTTTTGGACTGCAGCTACTTGATGAGACAATATTTTATCTATGGCACAGCAAGATGAAGCTGTGCCCTAAGAGCAGCCTCTAAAAAATGCCTGAGAGAAGCACCTTCTCCTATAGAACTATAAACAGGGTCATTTGGTGGTCAGATACACTAACAGAGTAATGGACCAGAGGTAATCTATTTGCGCTTGGAGTGCTGGATAGAAAGCTTTATCTTGCACACTTTTGTTTGATGGTGAAATAAAAGACCTTTGGTGCTACTAAACTAAAGTGCTACTGACTTTAGTAAACAGAATATAAACTATATTATGTTCTATGTCTACAGTTCTTACACTTGTATTAAAGACCAGAATCATGAGGTATTTGTTATGAGTTATGTATCTTGCAAGCTAGACAGCAAGGTGAACAGTCTTAAATCTAGTATTACTGTGTTTCAGCCACTGGAAAGTAAACTCCATGAGAACAGAGATGGAAGGAGGGAGGGAAGGGGGAAAGGAAAGAAAAAGGAAGGGAAGGAGGGAGGCAGGAAGGGAGGGAGGGAGGGAGGAAAAGAGGGAGGGAGTTCATGTGTGTGTACGTATGTATGTATGCATGTGGCAGCCAGAGGGCAACCCTGGTTACTTCTCAAGTGATATCCACCTTGTCGCCTTGTTTCTTGAGATATGGTCTCTCATGGGCCTGGTATTCACCAAGCAGCCTAGGACAGCTTGCCTGTGACCTCAGGAATTCACCTGCCTCTACATCCCAAGCATAGGATTACAAGTACACACAGCACACTTTTTTTTTTTTTTAAATATGGATTTTGGTTCTCAGGCTCAGGTCCTGGTGCTTGTACAGAAAGACTGTTAAAGACTAAACTATCATCCCAGCTCAGAACAGAGACATGTGTCTGCTTTCTACATGTCTACACTCTCAGAATCTAGATGCTACCTAATATATAACCACTATCAAGTGAGTATTTCTCAGTGAAGTAGTCAATGATCACAAGATTCCACTGTTTACAAACTCAGGGGTGTGAGAGAGTGCTGATTAGCATTAATCAAATGATAAAGCCCAAGTGTTTGCTTTACTGATGATAATTATATCCACAGAAAAGACAGTGGAGGAGGAAGATAGAAGACACAGCCTTAGGTTAAACAGAATGACTATCTGACATACACAGCACAATTGACACACCCTATGGAGTTCCCACAGAGCTCCAGGATGGATTCCATTATCGGGAAGACCCTGGAATCCCAGAACATGCCAGTTGGGGACTGGGCAATGGGGAGCTGTAGATCTCTGGACTACCACCACCTCCCCAAACCCTCATCACCGAAACACAGTCTCAGTGGCTACAAATTCAACACTACTTGACACAAGTGGAGCATGTGATCATCAGCAGATGATCATTCAGAGTCAAAGCCCTCAATAAACACGTGAAGAATTATTTCAGTTTGGCGCCACACTTCATGATAACAAAATGTTAACAAAAATGCTAATTTAAATTACCTCTGCATTAGACCCCTTTTCCACTAACTTTATTATTGGAACTTTATTTCTGTCCTCCAGCCCAAAGCCATAGCTGCCTTCATTGGATTTGATCTGAAATGTAAAATACTAACATTATTGAAAACGAACAAGGAGAGAATAACAATGAAATAGATGGAGAGCATCAGTATACCCGCCTGCCAATTGCTATACCAGAAGGAAATAAGACCCAGCGGCTTACCAACAGTGATTTAGCGATGACATTCTCCACAACCTTCAAGTCATGTTTCATAAGCCTGTGTTTCATGTTCGAGCCTTCCATTTCCTCATCGGCAAAAAAGCGGAAAAGTAGAGGCTCATCTTTGAATTCACTTTTTTCAAGGACTGTAGAAATGGAGAGATTGAAAGAATTTCAGTAAACTGGGGTCTCAGGCTCACTTTCCACACCAGCACACCCTGGGGAATTCCTAGCAACAATGAGCTCAGCTTTAGACTCCTAGGACAAGGTGACCTCACAGATACCCCTCAGGTTCCTTTAATAACCTACCCTACCTTCGCTGTAATTAGTTACCTACAAGATTTAGCATTTTAAAATAATTTACTATCTTTCAAATATCAAATGTCTTAACTTTCCAAGTAGAAAATATAAATTTAAAGAGAGAAAATACAATAACGCCTAAACCCAGGCAATCTAAACCTAAAAACTTAGGGCATTTTCCTCTTACAGAAAATATAAATATGTTTTAATGTCATGCATCTTCTCAGGAAACTTCAAACGGGTTGCATACAGTCTTTCTATGTGTGAGCAACTCCCAGTGAGGGGTCACAGTTGGTCCAACACTTCAAACTAGAAATATGTCTTCTTGGTAAAATGTGATTTTAGTTTCTCTGACTTGCTAGCCCTTCTGTTTCAAAACAATCTCAAACAATCTTGTTTCTGCAAAGGTCATTTTTTTTCTCTTTTATATAAATGTTAATATTTTCCCTTAGTCCTAGGAATGTTGATCTGTTTTTTAGCCTTCTTTATACTGTAAGCAGACACAGATAATAAGAATACATATTTAATAAGATTTTGACAGCTGCCAAAATGCCTTAAAAAAGCAATCTGTGTTTCTCATTCTTTGTCATTAGTACCTTGTAATGTACTTGTTGGGACAAGGTGACTCACAGTAACAGGAAAGCTGTGGTCCCAGGGCACTCAGCTGTGTGATGAATCAGTCCAGATCTGGGGCCAATTCTTAGTGTGAAAATTAGAAGGTTACCTAAACTCTCTGCATTTTAGTTTTCTCATCTGCAAAATGAGGGTGAAAGAACTCTTCATGCTGCCTTCTTTAAAATGAAGCACTACACGTAAACAGCTTGGCATATGTCAAACAATCCAAAGAGGCAACTATTCTATTCCTATTTCTACAGAGTTCTAGAAAATAATACGGAGCAGATGGGTGAACTTTGAATGGAAGAGCATCTAGTAACATGGTGACAAATGAAGCTATCCTCCACACCATAAAAACTAAGACGAGCCACAGTGAACAACAGAAAGGAAAAACACTTTGGACTGAGTTAACGTTTGCCTCCATGATTTCATCATTTTCCCAAAGATCACATGATACTTTCTACAACAGCCCCAGGAAATACAGGCAGGAGACTTTTGTCACCTTAGCTTTTTTATTACTTAGTATTTTACAGTAAATGCTCACATCAAATTACTACCTACTTCTACTCTTGGTTAAGAAGAAAAATAATCCGGGGATGCTTAGAACATTATAATAATATAATGGGACAGAATTCTCCAAGAAGCACATAAGGAAGAAGGATGGTCCCAAAATGGCTGTACCTGGTGCTCAATGCCCTTTTTCATACATGTGTTAATAACTTTCTGAACATAGTTGATAAATGGATGTGAATGCAATATCAAACATATATTAAGACGCACATTGCATTAGTAATTGAAAAAAAGACTGTTCGGGTGCCCAGACTTTGTAGAATGGCATAAATAGAGGGAGAAACTCCTTACGTGGACAGATGGAGAAATTAAAATATAACACTAATGTTTAATGATTTGCTTGAAGTTGTCAAGCAAGAAGTAAACATTAGTAGACTAAATACTGTTTATTTCTAGAGATGAAGTTCTGGAATATGATTTCGGGTATATCTTTTGGGAAAATATTCCATTATATACTGTCATTCAGGCAATATTATGAGTCTAATATAAAATGAATTCAAAGCTCTGTGTGTGTGCGTGCGTGTGTGATATTTTAAAAAGAAAATAAAACTTTGACATCCCAGCATGGCTCTTCTGGAGTCACAATCAAGAAAAAAAAAAAGAGAAACTTGAAAATCTGGTAGCCCTTTGCCACAGAAATGACACCATTAGTGAAATCTGTTGCAGATGTGGTGACTCATCAGGGAGCATGACAAGACCCAGACAGGTTGCCTTGACCTTAGTGGAGCACTGAGATATTCCCAATGTCCCAAGAAGACCCAAAACAATGAAATCCATCTGTGAGTTTACAAGGTAAGAGTCCCTACCGTGGTGCATAAATCCATTGTCACAGAGCCCAACAGCAAATATCATTGCCTCTTCCCTGGTACGGCAATCACCCTGTTGACCAAAAAAAGTAAAAAAATAAAAAAAAAAAAAATAAGTCACTGTGCATGTTAACAGGAAACTGGAGGCTCTAAGGACCTGACTTATAATTTAAGGAACATTTCCCACACATTACATAATTTTCCCTAGTCATTTTCATAGCACTTAAGTACTCTACCAAATCAGTTCTCATTTCTACTTCAGGCCTATCATCAACACTCTAATTTGTTGTTTCTTTATCCCTTATCTAAATTAACGTATTTTTTCTGGAGTCATTTTACCATAAGCTGTCATGGTAAATTCAGCTGTCATGTTCTAGAGGTTTAAAGGTTTTTAATAATCAAAACAAAAACATTCTGTTGGACTTTCAAAATCTTCCAGTCTTGGTTTTCTTCATCTACAACTTCACTTTCCAAAGTTTTGAACTTATCCTTTTTATTTAGTTAGTACAGTTTCCTACAATTGCTGAACGAAGGTCAGTGGCATTCTCCCCTTGACTAGTGTAATGCCAGTATACACAATGTCTTTCACCTGTGCATGAAACGCCAAGATTAATTTTTTTCTCTGACTATGACAACTGTAACACTCTTATCCACTGAAGCAAACTGTGTAAGTACCTGCAAATAGGCATTGTATCTTCAAGAACCCAGGTGTTTGATAAGTTTTGTGCATTCATTTGAAAATTCATATTTATTCATTTCTAAATATCACACCAAATTCAAGATATCACACATTAAAACTGTCAAATGAAAAACACTTTCCTGCCTTTCACTAATTTGGATCTTGTGAAGGATTTGGTCATTTAAAAAATGGTACCTAGGAGCTGGAGAGATGGCTCAGTGGTTAAGAGCAGTGGCTGTTCTTCAAGAGGACCCAGGTTCTATTCCCAGCACCCACAAGGCAGCTCACACCTGTCTGTAACTCCAGTTCCAGGGGATCTGGTATCCTTACACCAATGCACATAAAATAAAGTTAAATAAAGTATTTTTTTTTAAATGGTACTAGAGCCAGGCACACCTTAATCCCAGCACTCTGGGAAGCAAAGGCAGGCAGATCTCTGTGAGTTCGAGGCCAGCCTGGTCTACCAAGTGAGTTCCAGGACAGGCTCCAAAACAATACAAAGAAACCCTGTCTCAGAAAAAAAAATGGTACCTACTTAAGTATCATCATAAAATTTAGTAAGATTCTTCTTTTTTTAAAAGATTTATTTATTTATTTATTTATTTATTTATTTATTGTAAGTACAGTGTCCTGCCTGCATGTATCCCTGCAGGCCAGAAGGGGGCACTAGATCTCACTACAGATGGTTGTGAGCCAACATGTGGTTTCTGGAAATTGAACTCAAGACATCTGAAAGAGCAGCCAGTGCTCTTAACTGCTGAGCTATCTCTCCAGCCCCGTAGTTAAGATTCTTATTTAGCCTGATTCTCTCAGTGAACTCAGTGCAGAGAAAAGACCCTGAGCCTAGATGGAGGATCCAAAAGGACTTCTGTGGAAGATGATGCTGAGAATTTTACAGAAGACCTAAAAATAACCCAACTGACCAACAATTTCTCAAAGGCAAGAGCCATCTTACATTTGTCCTTATGTTTTATTTCAGTAGCTAGTTAAAGTGTTACGTTTATGCTGAAAGCTTTGGCTGTTTTGATTATTTAAATGTTATATTTTCTAGACTAATACATCATTAAAAAGAAGAGTGTATTTATGCAATGTGAAAATACTGTAGTGATCCTATCCCTTTAAAAAAAATCCTTTGGGGTCTACTCAGATCTGGAAAGCACTGAAGAAAGGTGCAAAAAAAATTGTTTGGGTGAGAAGAAACAAGGAATTGTTTAATTAAAAAATAAAATTGGTGTCAGAACATCACATGTAAACAAATCACATAATGTTTTAGAAATATATTAATGCACTTATTCACTAGGAAGTTAACTTCCAGGAATGAGGTATCTGATTATAAGCCATTATAATGAAAGCATCAATCTGATGAGTATTCAGAAGAGAACAAAAGTCATTGCATTTTCTAACACTATATCAATCATTGCAGACATCTACAGCATCCAAGGATACCTCAAAACAATGAAAGGACTGTTGCATTGCAGCTAGCTCTAATTGATACAATAAGCTGTCCAAATCCAGTCAGCACTGATGGATGTGCAGAATAAGTCTATTGGAGTCTTGGTGGAAACGAGGCCTTATTTTGTCTCTTCTTCCCCCTACAGTAAGCACATTAGTTTGTTCCCCTCTCATCCCATTGCTATGTCTTCCTCTTCCAAGGCAGCCCATGATGCTCTACTGTGAAGTTCAGCAATAAGAACAGAGAATGTCTGCCTTAAACGTATGCATTTCACAATATCAGAATTACGAAGCTGCAGTGACCAATGTAAGGTGACATGATACTATTCGAGGACAAGATAAGCAGATGAGAACACTACAGTCTACAAATGGAGTGACATGTCCAAGTTTGCCTCACTCAGTTTTAGCAGAGCTGGCATCAGATACTGATTGCTTGAGACAACCTCCTGGGGAGTTCAACAGATACCACAGTGACAAAAATACTTCATTTCAGCTTGCTTGGGACTTTCTGGAATGTATCCTATTTTTCCTCAATGTTTACCCTTAAAAAATATAAATATTTCCCCCTGTAAATCTGGCAACTGACTTTCTGGGTTAGAATGTAAATGTTGATTTGGCATCAGGTTTTGCTTTAGATGCATTTTCCTTGGTCTTCTTCCTTATACTGGGTATTGTATGAGTTCATATCAATTCTAGACCAGCAGAGTTCTAGGTGAATTCTCTTACTGAACAGAGAACCCACCCAGCTGCACACATGACCAGTGACATAAAAGTGTTAGACAGAAGGTATCCCACTGGAGAGCTACTAAACATGAGGTTCAGGTTATTACCAAAGCTATTATCTGATTCATCTAAGAAATACAAATCTGGTGGCCTTCAAAAGTTTGGAAATCAACACTAAAACAATAAAATTCTCAAAGTGCACCTATATGCAAAACAGGGTTTAAATGTTTTAAAAAAAAGTAAACATTTTAAGATTAAATATCTAGTTTTGTTACCTATTTATAAAAGAAAAGGATATTTTTATACAAACAAAAGAATATGGCTGCCTATAAAACTGACTCAAATATTTATGTGTAGTGACTGCATTTCAACCAACCAAACCCCCTGTCCCAGGCAGCAAGTTCAGTTCAAGTGTATATCAACTTTTCTTAGTGTCTTGCCTCTCTGGTCAGTAGAATATATCCAAGCATTTGTTAGTTGACCTATCATGAAAAAAATCTAAGTAAGTTTATATTTGAAAAGTTACTGTGACATCTGTGTTAATCTCTTCTACTTATAATCAAATCACAAAATTTATCTCAACACTAACTGTCAGAGACAAGATCCTGCAAGGCTGAGCAATAATAACGACAGTATGCTCTGCACTTTGAAGACATTACAGCTTCTATCATCCAAGCCCAGCTGGTATCTAACAGAGAAAATGATATGGGAGATTAGAATCACTTGAGAGGACTAATGAACAGATACTTTAAAACAAATTAGTACAAAACAAAAAGCATGTAAAACAACTTAATGTCTGAACATAGCTATTCTTCATTCATACTCAAATTATGCTTGCTGGGTTTGGTTCATTTGTTTTTTGGTGAATCTATTTTTAAAATAGGAGCATCTACTTTTTTGAAAAGCAAGGTAGCATAAAGGTTATTCAAGAACCCAGAAACCAGATTCAAATCCTAACTCAGCTTCATTCCAGCTGAAGGAATGTAGTCCAGACAGATCACAGTGTGTCACCTAAAGGAAAGTATTAAATTCTTTGGAAGTTCCCAATTCACACACTCAAACTGAAAGGGAAAAGAATGAAGCACAGCAACACCTATTTGCCTCCTTACCTGTGCAATTAACCAGTCTATCAATTTGTTGGCCATGACCACAGATTTGTAGGTCCTTAAATGGTAATCTTTATCTCTACAAAGGAAGAAGGCAGCAAGAACATTAATCAAGAGACTATGTGAACACAGGCAAATCCTTCCATTCAGTATCCGTAGACAGCAGGAAAACCTATCAATTATCTTGCAATCACCTAATATATGTATAAATAAGATATGAAAATCTAACAGCTCATAGAAGAGAAGACAGACCCATCAAAATACCAAAATAAGGCATTTCTTCTTCTACTTTTTTTTCAAACAAGACTGTTAGTGCTATCACACCTGGTGGTGATTTAACTAGAAAACTGGCATCTTATTAATAGAAGATTAAGAAAATAGAATTTCTACCCCTAAGTCATGGCTACTAAAAATCTCCTCAAAGTATAGAGAATAGAGCACCAGCTTCTCCAGTGTCTACATTCTCCAAGAAGGCAGGGAGATATGCACTATGTTTCTCACAGGCTTCCTATAAAGCCTGCAAGCCTGAAACTGATACAGCTAGAATCCACTACTTAGTCTGTCTAAGCAAAGCATGGAACTATGAAAGCACCTCATCCATCCCCAGGGAATAAAGGAACTGACTGGCCCTCACATCAGACTCCTTGCTCAGTAGACTTTCCAGACTGAGAAATCATTCAAAGTTGAAAAGCAAGGGCATAAAGGTTATTCAAGAACCCAGGAACCAGATTCAAATCCTAGCTTTGCTTCATACTAGTTGTATGTAGGCCAGGGAGATCACGGTATGTCACCTGAAGGCAAGTACTAAATTCTATGAAAAATCGAAGGTGTTTCATGATTGGTCTTGTGCACAAGGGCAGAAATCTATAATTCATTTCATTTTCTAGGCCCAGATGAAAAGAGAATAGAAAATTGGAGTCTTTGCAAAATGAAAGCTGCCAAAAGCTTGAGATGAAGCGCAGCCTTTATTTACTGTCCTTTATCCTTGGTCAGTAGTACACGACGATATCCACATCATTGCGTTCTCTTGCATAAGAAGCTATCTGAAATGTGATTGAAATTTCTGGAACTTCCATATGTAAACTAGGTTCCTCAGAAATCAAATTTACTTTTCACCTTTCACCTTGATTTCCATAAACACCAATAGGAAAGAATGGGCTATTCCATCATGGACCAGATGTAGTTGTCCGGTTCTTAACAGCAAGTGATTTTTCTGTATAAACCAAATCTATATGTATGGATGAATGACTATCAGATAGTATATCTGTTTTATATTTTAATCCCATACAGTTTCTCATACAGCAAATAAATAATGGTCATTTCTAGTCAAAGAAAAATTCTTTCTTATCAATTCCTAACAACTGTAACTTTCCTGATGTAAAACCTCACAGAAAAAAAAATGTGTTTTTTCTGGACACATTTTTATGCACATAATATTTATATATATGCAGATGATGTGGAGGATTAGCTATTATTCTTTTCTATTTGTTTAGCAGAAAAATATATATAGTTGCTAAGTATTTAACATTAATTTGTCCAAAACATTTGGAAGGAATCTATAGCAGCAGTATGTTATATAGTCCACACTCATTTTCCCAACTTTACATTGTGAGGTCTGCAGCTAAAGGAGACAATGTTTATTCAGGTAAGAAGACACCCAGTTCTCCTCAAGGACCTGCTCACAATATTTATATAGTATAACAGGGCATTCCATTATGCAGACATGGCAACTTCTGGAAACAATCTCTATCTATAATCCATCTATCTGTCATCTATCATCCATCTAAATGTCATCTATCATCTATCTATCATCTATTTACAATCCATCTATCATCTGTCATCCACCTATCTAGCTTTCTATCATCTATCCATGTTCCACCTTATAATTGATGTTAAGTATGTAAAATGAAATCACTATATGCAAATATTTGGATTCTATAGCCATTACTGGAAAATATATGTATTTGTTTAAAACTGGAGCATGTATTTGTTTTGAAAATGAGTTAGTTAATAAACTCCAAAATTATGCTTAGTACATCTAAAATAATTCTTAATTTTCAAGCAAAAATTTTGTCTTGGAGGGAAAAGCCTATCAAAAGGAAATATGAAATATACATACAATGTCCAATCATTCAGATATGCATAATATATATACATATATAATGTATATATACATAATATATACATATTATACATAATACATATGTATATTATACATAATTATTATACATAATTATTATACATAATGCATACATATATTATGTGTATATATTATATATATAATATATGTGTATATATTATGTATAAAATAAGTCTTCCTAGCTGTGAACATTTAGAATATATATCATTTCTGAATGATTTCTAGGACATTTAACTACAATTTATTAAATATTAATGGAATATGTATCATTTCATTTTCAGCTGAAGAATAATAGTAAACTAAGTTTTGAAAGCATAAAAAAGAGAAAAGACACTACATATATAGTGCCAGAAAAATTTAGGAATATTTGAGATAAATAATTACTTAATCAAATAATCCAAGTTCTAAGATGAAGCATAACTGTTCCATTTATGACCCCTATAAGGGGCAGACTCACCTGACCACTGGGGTAAACAGACTATGAAGACGACAATACAGTCTTACACCCTGTGTGAGACAAACAAAGGTCAGAAGCAGGTAGGATTATTCAAGAGACATGCTGGGAACTTCCAGAATAACAAATCAAATCTTTTTCAGTCTCCTGGTGTCATTACACAATCTCAGAAAAATTAAAAGTCTCTCCAAATATTGAAATGCATGATAAGAATAGGAGTTAAGTCTCTGAAGAACAGGATGGAATTATACTGTGAATTTTTCATATATGTATGACATATATGAAGGTTTACCTAAAATATTTCTTCATATAAATGATAAGATGCATTTTAAACATAAAGTTAATAGCAATAAATCTAAAATGTGTGGCCATTTTATTTCAATATAAAAATTTGCTAAAGTTATTATGAAAACTGGTATTAAGCTAGTCGTTACGTTTGTATTTTTAAAATTTATAAATTGTCTTTAAATTAAAATTTAAAATATCTTGACTGGAGGTTGCTCTAAATGAAAGTCAATGACTGGTACCTTCTGAGTAAGGTTCTACTCCCATTCAGAAGCAGGGAAGAAAACAAATGGTGGAACACTGGAATTTCAGAAATTTTGATAAGATAATGTGTGATAACTTAAGAGTTTTCTCTATGAGAAGACTTTTTCATGGATCTCAATAGTTTTTCTTGCTCCCTAAGTATGGCAACATGAGTCTTTCTATGGACATGACTGAAGGCCACCTTACCTTTGAAATCACATCCTGCATCTCACTTCTGGGATAAAATGTGCCATCGTCATAGCGGAATCGGTACAGTGTCTGCTCTGGCTTGAACTGATGCTTGTCGGTAACTAAGAACATGGAAATGTTACAGCAGAATAGTAGCAAGTTAAATCATTAAGTAAAAACAAGTTTACTGAATACATAATCACAATTTATAGAGCTTCTGATTTCCAACAATGTCAATCCAGTATTTTCAACAGTAAAATCAGTAAGGTTTTGTTCTTTACTACATTGAAACTTTCCATATAATAATCCAAATACTCAATTGGAGTTAATAATACTCAGGCCAGTGTTGTAGCACATGCCTACAATCCTACAACTAGGGAAGCTGAGGCAGGAGGATTGCTGAGTCCAAGGCCAACCTAACCTACTTAATGAGTTTGAGCCCAGCCTGGCCTACAAATTCAGCATGGCCTACAGAGCAAGGCATAAAATAAACTTCAGTTTAAAATTTGTAAAGAGTAGATACTTCGATAACAAGCAAGTTGTTTTTTTTATTCCCTCAACCCTAGAAGTGAATATTTGCTTATATCTATTTTATCATATGGTGATTGGGCCAAGATCACACAAACACCAATCCAAGACATGCTTCTTGTATTCAGACTTCCAGAGATTACTGGATACCTTCAATATGTAACAGATTCCAAATTTTTAAGAGTTCTTACACTGATAGGCACTTATTTTTTTAAATGTCACCTGTTTCTTTTTCTTCTTCTTTCTCAAGGGAAAATAAAAATGGCTAGCTTCACTATCATTGACAGGCTAAAATTTTCATTTCCCAAAACTCATATCGGGAATGATGGTTTCTCTAGTGAACAATAAGAAATGCCTAAAGAATTAATGCAAGTCCTTCTCAAACTCTTCAAAAAATAAAAAATAAAGAAAAGAAAAAAATGAAAAGAAAGGATTAGTTCCAAACTCAGTTCATGAAGCCAGATAAGGATACCACAATGAAATAAAATCATAGTTTAATATCACTAATAAACAGAGCTGCAAAAGTCCTCAACAAAATGCTACAAAACTGGGAACAAGGATCCCTGGGAAGAGCTGTTTCTAAGAGGCTGACTGACTCTGTGATGTGGAGAGGTTGGAATGTTGCAGGTCCAGAGTCAAATTACAAGTTATCTTGAACTACTTCCGAGCCCTAATGAGCCACTTCTTGCCTGCCTCTGCATGGAACCAAACATCCTTTGACTAACTGATTAAAATCCTCTTGGAATGTGTAAACAGACTCCTAGTCACACTATTCAAAGAGTTAAAAGAGGGATCAGCTAGCATAAGCATTATAGCTTGGCCATAACCCACCTACCCAAGGTAACTTACCAAGGTTTTCTTTACACTGTTACCTCATCATAACATAGTATTTGGGGAAACCATTCCAGGCTACATTTACTCATATTTGGCTCCAGGATAAACTCTTATACCCTTTGAAGTGACAGCTGTGGGAGTTATTCCCACCCCCCTTTGTATGGACAGAAATAAATTCTCTATATAGAAAATATTTAAATTTTCTACTCTCCTTATTTGTTACAAGAAACACTGTTTTTCACTGCAGCTCTTCAGCTTCAACTGCCTAAGCAGCAAACTCATTGCGTTTAGTTGTATTTTTATTCCTCATAGGACTACATGTCCTGACCAGAGGAACTAGACAGGAAAAGAAAAAGAAGATATACAATTTGGAAAAAGAAAAATTTGTCTGTCTTCTATGCCCAAAGTGATTTAAAAAAAAATGAACAACTTATTTTACTAAATGTACAAATCAACACACAAGAACACAAAACCAGAAGACAAAAGCCAACAGCATTTCTGGATGCTGAAAATGAACTATTGAAAAAGACCTTAATCAAATTCATAATAGTATTAAAAATTATAAGACTGGGGAAGGAATTTGATCAAGGAGATAAATGTTCTGTATACTAGCATTATAAAACATTGGTGAAAAATTTTTAAGAAGACACAAATAAATGGAAATGTATTATGTTTTATGAACTAGAAGGATTAATATTATTTAAATGTCCATTATACCAGATATACAGATCAAATGCAATCCTTATCAAAATTCCACTGACATGTTTTACAGGAACAGAAAAAGTTAAACAAACAAAAGTAAGTAAACACTAAGATCTCTATGGAACAAAAAGACCCCATTTAATTAAGACAAATTTGCACAAAAGAACAACACTGGAAGCATAAATTATATATGATTTCAAAACAAACTACAAGAGCTATCATAATCAAAGTGTTGTACTAGCACAAAAACAGATATAACAGACCACCCCAAAAAAAACCTGTATATTTATAGTTGATTGATATTTGTTAAGCCTGCCAGGAATGCACTATTGGAAAACAGTCTCTCCAATAAATGGTACTGGGGAAACTGGACACACACATGTATAAGGGAGCCGGGCAGGGGTGGCGCAAGCCTTTAATCCCAGCACTCAGGAGGCAGAGGCAGGAGGATCTCTGTGAGTTTGAGGCTAACCTGGTCTACAGAGTGAGTGCCAGGACAGGCTCCAAAGCTACACAGAGAAACCTTATCTCAAAAATAATAATAATATTAAAAATGGAACTCTATAACAATCAACTCAAAATGAATTTAAAACTAAACCTAAGACCTGAAACTGGAAAATCACTAGAAGAAATAAATGGAGAAAAACTTCTTAAAGCTGTTCTGGCAATGAAATTTTTAGACAAGATCCTCAAACTTAACTATTTGAGGAATTCTTACATTTCAGACTTGAAAATAATTTTAATAAAAATGCATTTGGTATTTTCACTTCAAGAGCCTACTACTGGGCCAGGAAAAAAAAAATGGCTAATGGATAAAGACATTGGCTGGCAAAGCCAAACCCTGAGTTGATTCCCTGGAACTCACTGGTAGAAGGAGAGAGCACTAATTGACAAAAGCTGTCACCTAGCTTACAAATTTGTGCCCCAAGGCATGCAGATACACAAACAACTAAATATGAAAACTCTCTTAAAAGAGACCCTGTTGCTGACTGAAGCGATACCTACAGCCAGGGAATGAACTGGCCAGGACTGGAGCATTCCCATTCTTTTCTTATCTTATTTGCCAATCCTTTAAAATTTTTTATTGTTTGACCATTTCAAATATGCATATACTTAGATCAAACTGACCCTATTTCCCCCCTTTTCCCCTTTCCACTTCCTCTTCAAACTCCATGTGCTCCCTGTTGCTGTTGTTGTATCGTAATCCCCCAAAATTCATTTAGTGCCACCTGATGTTCACAGATACAAGACCATCTTCTGGAGCAATTGTACGCCTCTCAGGGCTCAAATGCCTGAGGAAAACTTACTTTCCCTCCGCAAGCAGCCAGTGATTATCAATGGCTTCTTAGCAGGTGCTGGGACTTCAGGAGCCACTCTCCCATCCATTCTGGGATTTGGGCTCCTGGAGGATAAACATACTCAGCAACCTCACGGGGCTGTGAATAATGTGAGTTTCATGGATGACAGGCCAGGGAAGACATGACCACTGGTACAATAGTGGCATGAACACTATAGAAGCAAATTCTTTTTGTTTTGTTGGTAGCACACTAACTCTGGAAGTACAAGTCTAAATGGGAAAGGAAAAGCCATTTCCAGGGGTTAACTGACTGACCACTATTTAATGCCACCTACTTAAGTTCAAGATAACACACAGAAATGATTGATATTACAGGAGATAAGAACTCTAATTACCCTGATTTGGTCACTACATATTGTAAACATCACTCAAATTGTCACACAATACCTCATAAATACATACAATTACTGTGTGTTGACTAAAATGTTTTATGAACTAAACATAACAATATAATACATATTCTTATTCCTAAATGTATATTTGAGATTGGGTTAGGAGATACAAAAACTAAACCCATCTATATCACTTCTCATTTCTACTTAAAGTTGTTATATGCTTTAAATATGGGTTGTTCCCCCAAAGACTCATTATTTGAATTCTTAATCCCCAGAGGGTAGCAATATTTTGGAAGGTTCTGGAAACTGGTGGGGTAAGGTAGAGTTCAAGGAAGCAGGTTACTGGAGGTGGATACTTGAGGGTTTATTATCCCTGACTATGTCCACTCTGCCTGGATCCCTGCTTCCTGAATGGCTATGAGACAAACAGCTCTCCTCTGCCTCATGTTCCATCACCAAAATGCTCTACTCAAATGCATGGGGCCAAATGACCATATGACCATGGGACTCAAAAAGCCAAAGTGAAACCTTATTTTACATTGCTTATGGTGGTTGTTTTGGTCACAGCAAAAATTAACTATTTCAGTGGTTACCCGGTACTTTCTATCACAGCAAATGCTAAATGCATGTATATGATGCTTTAGATAGTTATATTTATACTAACCTGAGTATAAAATGATATGCAATATGAAAGTGAAAGTATCAGCTATTTGCTTAAAGTATGTTAATTCTCTTATTCATTTAGCACGTGATTACTGAGAACCTAAACATGTTAGGCATGAAAAGAATATATATATGGCTCCTGTGCTAATGTTGCACATATTTTGAGTATCGTCCAGGATAGGGTAAGGGAGACAAAGTGATAACTAATAACCAAAGAAACAAAATAGCATTGTAATGCCAGACAGTGATAAGTGCATGGAAATGGCTCAGTTGGTCAAAACACTTTTTGCTCAAGTATGATGACCTGCAGATTGAAGCAACTCCAGAAAGTTATCCTCTGGCTGGCACACAGCACACATGTGCATGTATGCATACATACTTATTATACATTAAAAACTCAGGAAAGTTTCAAATTCCAAAATGTAATATGTTAAAATGGCAAACTGGATGGAAGGACTTCTAAAAGTCGGAGGGCCACAGAAAAGATAAGACATGAATGAAGGAAATTGTATTTTCCACAGTACTGTGTTTTTAGCACTTGGAAATGTGCCCCTCCAGCTTTTATGAGAAACTTATAAGCAATGGGACAAGTAAGAGTAATAAAGATCCTAAATAAGTGTTACCTTTGAGTATATAAAGATGTGGAAGACCAGGGTGGGCACAGTGTAGCTATCTGGTCAGGTTGGGTTGGCTAGTTGCCCGCATAGAATAGAAAAAAAATGTCCCACCATGCAGAGTACTGCAGGCCTTTGTGAGAGAGTTAGACCATAGAAAGAAATGTGGACTTAGGTTGATGAGAAGCCAGGAAAAGCAATAAAAACTGATGCATACCTTCATCTTACATCTGTTATAAAGGAACCTTAAGCAAAAGTGGAAACAAGGGAAGAAAGGATGGAGTTGAGGCGGTGAGGATCCTGGGAAGGAAAGAACTGTTTACTTAGAGTGGTGATGCGCAATCTGCTAGAGGGTGACACCAATCACAGAGGTAACACCCGGAGTGTTAGAGAAAATTCTCAAGAGATTGCTTTGTTTATGAACCACTGTGAATTAGGGAAGAAATGACAGTAAAAATTCCATAGTCAAATAGCCACAATATGAATGGCTCCTTGTCTTTTTCTCCCCTGCCCCACTTTTCACATTAGAGATTCTTCCAGCTTTGTCCTTAGTCTCATCACCACTCTCTCCTTGATTTTGGTGGTGTGAGCTCAAATGACCTCTTCCCGAGTGCCCTGTTGTAGCCTCACGTCTACTCCATCCCTAACTCTTCGCCGTCCAAGGCTCTCCTGAATTAACTGCCTTGGACATGCAGAGCACAAACTCAACAAAGTCCAGTCTCTCCACCCAAACACTGATTACATAAGCTCTTTCAGCTCTCCAGACTCTCAGGCAGGCCAACTCTCTTCATATCTGCGGACCCAGCTCCAAAGGAGCCTTGTTCTGTTACCCCTGGGTCAAACTCAGCCTTCTGGCAGGCCTGTGTGCTACAGCCTTTAACCTTCACAGCGTAGACTCTACAGTGCTGCAGTCAAGATCTGACCATGCCTTCATAAGATATGCATCAGCTCATGACCTTCAGTACATGCCAGGGGATCACCCTGCTGATGGTAGGTGTCTTCCCACCACAAGCCCCTCTCTGGACTGATCCATGGAGCTCACAATGTGGCCACATGAGAGCCTATTGCAGTTCCTCAAGTGGCCACCACGAGAGTTTTTCCTATTCTGAGTGTTATCATTTCCTCAGAAGGGATGCCCCTTCTGTTATGTTAAGTTCTATTCATTTGCAATTCCCATCACTAATGCCACCACCCCCACGAAGCAGTCTCACACACTCTAGTCATAATTAGGCATCTCTCCTTCCACAATCTGGTACTTATTAGAATTCTGGCTTTTGCCTGTGCAGTGGCTGTTCATTCTAAAGAATGGCCACTGTATACCCTTAAACACAAGATACACTGTTCTTTACATATTGAAAGCACTAAAAGAAATAACCATGATAAGACATGGAAAATTATACACAAAACATGTATGTGGCACTCAAACACAGGCCATTTGTGAACACACAAAGAAAGTAAATTAATGAGATAATCACCATGGTGGATGATTCCATTCTCTAACAATGCTTGTCCCAGGTGAACACCTTCTTCGGGCCTGTGAATCTCCCCAATTTCCAGCAGCCATGACACAAATTCACTGCAAGAGAAAGACAATGGGAAACAAAAAGTCCATGTCTTCCCGGGAAGTCTGTCTGGCCCACATCTTGTGAAATATCTATGTAAGGAATCTTAAATATATAAAGCACCATTTTCAAGACATCCAACAGATTTTTCCCCACAGGCACAAAGCCCAACCACAGAAACCACAATCTATCCCAGAAACCCTATGTGCTGTGCCTCTCTGACACCACACTCACTAAATAACCATATGTGTGGATGCCCCTCTTTCCCAAAGATATCATTTAAATATAGATTTAATTAAAAGATGATGCCCCCCAAAAGCAAATAGCCATGAGTATCACTGAGATAAATATGCAATAAATACAGACATTTTGCAAACAAAATGTTCACATGTTTATGTTTAAAAACTCTAACACTTGATCATTTAAATACACTAATGAATGTGTTTCAGAATCATTTTTGTTATTTGCACTCAGGCCAGAGAACTGAAGCTATCGCCAACTCCAAACACATGATTTTCCATTGATCCCACAAATAACAAATATGTTATATCAAATAATCAAGGGACACAAAATTCTCCAAATAGGTTGTTTACTTCAATACATATTGAGGCAGGAAAGTGGGTAAGAGGCTTTCTATTATTTCATTAAGAATCATAAAAAGAAAGACAAAGCATAAGAGAAGGAATAAAAGAAACAAAATTATTTAAGACAATAAAAGAGAAAAGGGTTTAAGATTGTAAAATATCATTTACATGGACCCTGCAATGTAACATTCTAGATTCAAATCCTGTTTCTTCGTCCACTGGCTGTATGACCTCTCTCTCTCAACCTGGATGCTTTTATCAATAACACAGGGGTAATACTGGGAACATCAGTGTCTTCATGCTGCTACAGGATTGCTTGTGATGAGGTACATCAGCACAGAGCCTGAGACATAATGGGCTCTTACAAGGCCAGTGGGTTAAAATGGTTAATATGAAGCCAAAGCATGATTCTTCATTCTGATTTCCCCTACTTCATTAAATGCCAGACTTAGATGAGAAAAAGAGCTGATATAAGCACTGATGTCAAAGGGTGCTTTTTTTCCCCGTGGGAGAGAAGTCAGAAAGGAAATTCACAAGAAGCTTTATCAATGACGAAAAGATCACCCATGGCTATGTTGCACGCCAATAAAAGCTGCTGAGAAGCCAGAACTTACAGCGATTCTCTTGCAAGTAGACATATCATCATGGGGACCCTAAAGTTATACCCATGGAATTATCACAAGATAGGCCATCCTTTTGGTACATGATAGGTCTTCTATGTCATATCAGCATTCCTTCATACTAGCTCTCACCTTAAGTATATTGACAGAGCACAGGTGCAGATCCTTGATCATATCTTCAGACAACTGTGATCCACCCCCCAGCTGCCCATGAAGACATTCCCTCTTAATAAGAGAGCCAATTCTGGCCTTTATTGTTGTGGGATATTTATACACTGTATGAAGATGTATTGCTGTGATTGCTCTAATAAAAAGCTGAACAGCCAATGGCTAGGCAGGAGGTATAGGAGGGACTTCCGGGCAGAGAGAGAACTCTGAGACAAAGAAAGGTGGAGCTGCCAGCAAGACACAGAGAGGAAACAAGAGGTGCAAGATGGAAGATAGGTAACGCCATGTGGTCAAAAGTAGATTAATATAAATAGGTTAATTTAAGTTAGTTAATAAAAGTTAGTTGAGACAAGCCTAAGCTAAAGGCCAAGCTTTCATAATTAACAATAATTTCCTATGTCAGTATTTGAGGAATGGTGATTCAAAGAGAGTCCAAAAAGAAAGCTTACTATACTTCAGTCTGAAGTTTCCTTGTCTACACTTTAGATGTAACCATATGCTATCTCCTGATAGCTAGTTAGTGATATCCTGGTAGGCACAGATCCATCAACTCCATGGATCAAAGGGAAATAGAAACCTAACTGTCCCAAACCATTATACTAACCAATGGAGGTGTCAGGAGTTGAACAAAGACACTTGATAACAGTCTGATCTTCAATATAACTCCAGGGAATTCTTAGAGACTGACTTCGGCATTCTCTAATTATATGAAAGTGTCACTCTCCCTAATCCACAATTTTTGCTTCTTTAAATTAACTGCAGAAGCATTAAATCCCTGAGTATTGATGACTGAATTCAAAATTACTTAACAGAAAGAAATGAGACCAGAGCCTGGCCAAAAAAGACCAAGCTGAAGCAGCTACCCTTCTCATTCAGAGAACCTCATGTACCGAAATGACACCTAGTCTCTGGTTCCAGACCCCTCACCGGACAATCTATTAGACTCTATACCCTTTAGCTCTGACTCCAGCTGTATGAATTCTGACTAAGCAGAAGTTTAGATTGTCTTCTCTCAGCTCTCCAATATCCCTTCGCTTTATGGATTCATGCCAAGCTCTGAATCTCAGTCCTGTGCACTCCCACATCACGTCCATCATCTTGACCCCAGCAGGCACACTGCCTGCCTGGCTCTCCTTGCCTGACCACAACTCAAATTCCCCCTGACAACACAAACAATTGTGAAGGTCAAAGATGATAAATGGATGGTTCCGGGGACCTTCCATGACTCTGCATCTTTGTCCATTACCTCACGTGCCTACTGTCCAGAAAAATGCCGATTATGAGTAAGGATTCAAAAATGCTTAGGATAACACTTTTAAAACACAAATCATATAAAATAGATGATACAGTCAGGAGACCAAGCTTACCTTCCAAGGAAGCACTTAGGGAATGTAGTCAGTTTCCTTTTCCTGTCTTTGATCAGATTTCCCTGTTGACACATCATTTTATACAACTTCTCACCCTGCTCAGAGATCATTACCCAGGTGTCTTGCTCCATTCCTAATTTTAAGCCTATCAAAAAATGAAATAATAAACATCATGTTAACTAAAAGCTTTCCTCTATTCACCTACACCCTTATTAAGCAAGTCTTTATTGGTATAGCTAGCATCAGCTAGACTCAGGGGGGTTCTCAACCTTCCTAATGCTACAACCCTTTAATATAGCTCCTCATGTTGTGGTGACTCCCGATCATAAAATGGTTTTGTTATTACTTCATAACTGTAATTTTGTTACCGTTTCAAACTGTAATGCAATTTTATGATGGTCCTAGGTGACCTCTGTGAAATGTTCGACACCGCCCCCCCCAAAGGGTTGCAACTCATGGGTTGATAGCCACTGAGCTAGAAGCTGTGGGTTTGCGCTCCATATAACTGGGATCAGTTTTTAAGAAATCCATAGCATCCCAGTGAGACTGGCCAGGTTACATTCCCAGTGTGTGAGACACCCCTAGGAGGCTGTGCCCTAAGGGCATATGGTTTTGTCAGTGAAGGAGAGGCAGATGAGATCACCATAAGTATGCTTGAAATCCATCCTGGAGGGGAACCCAGTATTGGAGTATTGGAGGCTCATTCCACATATCTCACCTCTGTGTGAGAAATGCCACAAAAGTTTTCACAAGAAGACCACGTCTAAATGTAAAATTATGAATCCTTATTTCTAAGAAAGAATTTTTTACAAGAGCCACTAAAGCTGAGCAATCCAAGGCTCTGGAGGTTTAGATGAGAGTACAGGTGCTCTGGTGGATTTGGCAGTGTCCTGGTAGAGTTAAATCACTTAGGTCCTTATGTACTGTGGAAAAAGCAATGTTTTATGAGCCAGTGAAAAAGGCAGGTACTTAAGGGAAAGAAAGTTCTGTCACTTTGTATGTAGCTTAGAGGACGAAGACAGGGTATAAAGCACAGCAGTGGCTATTTCCAGCTAAGAAGGATAGGGGAAATCCGATGCCTTCCAGGTTTCAAAAGAGAAGGGGAAGTGAGGATGCTTTTCAGGCAAACTTCCAAGTAGAAGGAAGTCCACCGGAATACTGACAGCCTCAAAGGTCAAGGGAAGTGTGAGGGTCAGCACAGCGAGTGAGTAGGAAGCCCAGGAGGGAAAACAAAGCCAGGCACAAACAAGTACCCAAGTAAAGGAGTACAGGTCTCATTAATGAAAATGGATAAGCCGCATATAGTTAAAGGAAGCCAGAGTCAAAGCTAAAATCCTGGGACCGTTCACAGTCAGTGGATGGGGCAGGGGAAAATGCTGCAGAAGAAGAAATGTTTGAATTGCATTTTAGTCTTCAAAGCCACATAATTTTATACCCAAATTATGTTTTTTACAATGTAAAAACCATTAACATTTATCAGTAAAATGAATAATTAGGTAAGAATATAATCTGATAAAGACAAGAATCATTAGAAGTTTTATAGAATATAGATTTTTTTCAATTTTTTAATCTTGGGCAGATCATAGCCACTTGGGGTGAGGAGAGGTCAACCTGAGGACAAATTCTGTTTGCCTTTTAACTAAATTACTCTCACAAAGAACAATAACCCCCACTTTCTGCACCCACCTTTCCGACGTTCTCTTTCTTTCAAAATAGCTTCAAACCATTCGTGCTTTTCTTCAGGGCTTTTTGCCATGCATACAAACCATTTATTTTTTGCTGTGTTATGTATCTTCCACCCATTGACAACAATGTGCCCACTGCTGTGAAAATCAGCTGAGAAAAAGTGAAGACCAATTTGAATTACATCAGCATGACCATCCAATTCATGAAAGCACCAAAACCAGGAAATTAAAAATATAGCATGGAAATATGCATGGATACTCATATACTCATATAAAAATAAGGAAATATTTACATGTTTGATATAGTTATGCTCACTAATAAGATACATCTAACTCACAGTGCTGATATATTACATGTAATTAAATACTACAAATTAACATTCATTTAAACTATGTCCAAATATACTGGTAAACTTTTCATTAATGCCAAACCGACCCATTATCTTCTGTTAAGTGACTGATTCCCAAAATGTATTCTCATCCTGGTCACAGGATGAATCAGTCAAATTAGATCAGAAATTATTCTGTGTTTTAGATATGCACAGTAAAACTACACAGAGCAATTTTTGAACATACAGAATCACAATATTTTGAGGGTTTTATTCTATTTGTTTGATTTTCAAAACTTGGTTTCTCTGTGTAACAGTCCTAGTTGTCCCAGAACTCACTCTATAGACCAAGCTAGCCTTGAACTCACAGAGATCCACCTGCTTCTGCCTGCTGATTGCTGGGATTAAAGGTGTGTGCCACTTCTATTGAGCTCAGAATCTCAAAATTTTAAAAGGAGCTTTTGGGTTCTCATTTCTATATACTTAGGTTCATATTCACTTAAGAAATAGCAAAGCCTCACTATCCATGGAAGATTATGGATTAAGTAGCTTTCAAGAGATTATATAAATTACTTCATAATTACTCTACACTTTTTACTGTGAATTTTTAATGGACTAGTGAAAATAAAACCAAAGAAAATTTTTCTATTAAAAATATTTGTAACTCCTCCTCAATATTTGTCACCTGACCAGGTCCTTACACATTCGAATCTTGCTCTGTTGCTAGAACGATCCCAGGTTCCCAACTGCATTATCTCCCCTATTATCACACTCCAGAGAAAGAAGTCTACAATAGGCATGCTCAGTCTACATGAGAACCACTGGGCCTACTTTAAAATGAGTACAGCATAGGCTTCTCACAGCCAATACTAAAATCAGCTAATACTATCTGTTTATAAAGCCTGAAAGAATCAATCTGCCCAAATAACACAACAACTGCTGCACAAATAGCATTTACAAAATCAGATTGTACCAAAGGATTTTAAAGAAATTAGTTTGTGTTGACACGCAAGCACACACATCATGGATATATGAGTGCCTTGCTAAAACCAGAAGAGGAAGATGGGTAGATCCCCTGGAGCTGGACTTAACACAGTTATAGCTGGAGTCACAGTTACAACATGGGTATCTACACTCATCAATTAACTCTTACAAAACTACTGATAACTATGTGCACTTGGCGATGATGAAAGAAAAAAGATGACTGACGTTAATATTTCTATTTAAATGAAAAAAGATGCATAACCATCTCTCCGGGCCCATGTCATATGATTTTAAATGGAAGAATAATGACAGTCCATTTAAAGGTCAGATGACAATTGTTTGCATCATGCTTTTAAAATATCATTTGTAATTTTAAACTTATATGTAGGCCTTACATATATGCATTTATGGAGCCTCAAGATTGAGTACATGTATATCATAATATAATTAGCATATATTTTACAAAATAAGCAATTTCTTCTCATTTGCTTTCAAATATGATGCTATTAAGTAGCTATATAACCACTGCACATTGTTCAAAAATATTCACATTAAGAAACTTATCCATGAAGATCATTCTCACTAAGACCAAGGAAAGGTCAATGATGCTTACTCTTTAGTGAGTTTTGTTTGGTTTTGATTTGTTCTGTTGCTAGGGATCCAAACTAAGGCCTCTCCAATGCTAAGTATGCACTCTGTCACTGAGATACACCCCAAGGCTCTTTGTCCTATTTAATATTTAAAAAATATCTTCAAATGAAGTAACAAGTAGGTGATTAACACAGAATTTAATAAGCTTCAATGAACCTAAAATATTAATTTTATAGAAGATGTACAAAAGAGAATGGAATTTAAATTCCCACTCATTAAAAGTGGAATGTTCAAGTTCAAAAATCCAATGTATCTGATTTCTTATAAAACCAGAAATGTTCAAAGGTCAGACCGAAACAAGTCATTAATGAATCTGAAGCCATGTGGTATGAGAATTCCTTCCATTAATTCAGTACATTTCCACTGAAGGAGATGGAGTTCTTCCCAACTGACCTGTAATAAACCCTAGTGAACACAGTAATAGCCACTTAATACCATTGCATTTCAGTAAGATAGACAATATCTAAGTGCTGTATACACAAGCTATGAAATGAGGGAATTGCCAAAATGTTTGTTCAAACATCTAATATTAATTATCTACATAATGCATTCATCCCTCACTCTGATAATCAACAATGAATGTATCAGTTCTAAGGAAAAAATTAAAATTACAACCCATTCGTGTGAATGTTTAACACGAAGAAAATTATTTTTGAAACAAATCTTGCATTCTGTCAAATAATACAAGAAAGAATTCTGACATCTAACACAACACAGAATATTACTTAGGACAAAAGTGAAAAAAAATACTCAAATATCCCTTAAACCTATAAAAAGTTGCTCATCTCTTCGCTGTTTTTGAATGCTCAAATTTCCTTAAATAACATAAAAATTTGAAGTGTATCAGAAAATATTACACATTTGCACTCTAGTTGACATAGTTAATTTGTTAAGTTTTCATTAGGAATGTATTCAGGGCCACTGAGAATATTCAGAAGGCAAAAAGTGTTTACTACACACGTCTGACTGCCTGACTTCCTGAGTTCAAGCTCCAAAACTGAAAGAAGAGAAGAGCTCACTTCTGAAGGTTACTCTCTGAACTCCACATGTATGCCCTACTCACAAATATATCATACACATGGTATAATAATAATAATAATTACTACTAATTATTATTATAGAATGCATTCTATCTAGCATGTTACAATATTACTTTTGATAAGGTATCTATCTATGCTCATTTATTCTATTAACTCTTACACAATTACTGAAAACTATGTGCACTTGGTGACAAGTAAAGGAAAAAAAGATGACTAAGGTTAATGCTTCTATTTAAATGAAAAAGATGCATAATTATAAGAGCTTTTATTTTTAAGCATTTTTTAAAAAACACATGAAAGAAAATAAAACATTACAGCAATTATTCAATACCTTAAGCTGGTTCTAAATATTTATGTAGAAATCATGGTTGCAAAAATCTATCTTAAAAGGATTGAACTTAAAAAAAATATCTGAGGCAAAACAGAGCAGTAATGCAATGCTTTCCCAGCCTGCATTGGGGAACTAGGTGTGACACCCACCACAATATAAGCAAAACAAAACAAATGGGAAAACTATCATAAGAATAAAAATTTCCAGTCTTGTCAAATTCAAATTTGACCACTTTATTAAGTGGTCAAATTTATTTGTCAAATCTCTCTTGCTCTCTTTCTTTCCCCTTACCTAGTTTTGGTCACTTTATTGCCCAATAAACTAGATCCACACTTTTACAAAGTTAACAGCCTTCCTTTATTGTTTCTGTCATTTATTTCTTTGTTATGTAAAGTCTAGGGTGTCTTGTATATAGAATCTTTAGGGTCTCTTTACTCATAGGGTTACAACATGTGCAACAGGAATAAACTGACTTCTTCCTTTCTTATCTGTATCTTCTCTGAATTCTTCCATTTCCTATTTACTTAGCAAAGACTTTGAGCACCATATTGAATATGAGTAGAAAGAATTGGAACTCTTGTCTCCAATATTTTAGAAGGGATTGTCTCAGCTTTTCCCCATGTATTATAACATTAGCTACAGGTCTGTCATGTCATGTCTACGTAGTATTTGTCATATTGAGTCCTGTTGCTTCTATTTCCAGTTTTCTCAGGGTTTTTATCATGAAGAGATGCTAAACCTTGTTAAGCACTTTCTCTTCATCAATGGAGGCAGCCTTATGATTTCTGACCTTGAATCTATTTATGTTCTTTACTATACTTATTAATTTGCATATGTTACACTCACTCTGCATCCTTCTGATGAGCCCTGCTTGGTATTGTTGTTGAATTCAGTTCTCCAGAATTTTATTGAAAGTTTCATATCTATGTTTGTCAGAAAAATTAATCTGTAGTTCTCTCTCTCTCTTTCTCTCTTTCTCTTTCTTTCCCCTTACCTGGTTTTGGTATGAGGAAAACTTTTAGCAGCTACTAATCTATTTTAAGTACTCTTATAGTTTTTCCTAACATAAGTTTGAAATTATAATGAGAAAAATGTGATTCAGTTTAAAACCCTTCACTGTAAAAATACAGCCTTTTTTCAAATCGTGTAAGTAAAAAATATTTTAACTTTGTTTTAGTTAATAGCTGTGACTAATCATATTTTCATGAGCATGTTCATAAAGGCCAAATTTTCAAATACTTTACTGCCATTTAGTAATAAGGAGCCTTAATTCAGCACTTGGAATCCAGAGATGACAGTTTCCCGCTGTGAGTCAAATGACAATAGAGCCACATGTAACCACTGTGTGCCTAAAGCGCACCTACCATAATTTATATTTTATGGTGAAAATGTCATAGAACCAAATTACTATGTAGATAAAACATTACTTATATAAAGAGAATCAATTCATTCATGAGACATTTCTCCACATATATTTTACATTCCCAAATATAAATTTGCTAATATCCTGTGGTATTAAAGCAAAGTAGACATACTCAGAGCACAGCAGAAATAGTTTACAAGAGTTTTTCTTTTAAAATGGTATTTGTAGGGCAATACCATTTACAAGCTAAACAAGGATCCTGCTGGACTGCATCTCACCTATCTCCATCCTCAACCCGCTGTTATACCAAACAAGACACTGCTACACGCTGATGTACTGGAGTCAGAATTCTCCCTTACGGGGAGTTTACTGGGTGATCTTACCTGTGCCGTCATCCACATTTTCCACTTCCATCACCTCAGTGTTGATCCGACCTCGAAAAATATACCGATGTCCATCTGTGGATGCCTTGCTATTCTTTAGCCGTCTTAAACAAATGAAACCACAAAGCTTTTGTTACTAAACTTAATATAAAACATCGTTTTTAAAATTCTTTGGAAAAAGTCTCCTGTTGATCAGTATCATAAAAAGTCAGAAGCAGTTGATTTTACTCGGTCTTCTCACTCACAGTGGCGCTGGTGGGTTGCTATGCAGAATGGGAGGAGGGGAAATATTGAAGTAGGATCTTATGCATCCTAAGCAAACTTAAAATAAGCCATATAGTAGAGGATGACCTTGAATTTCTGATCCCCCTGCCTCCAATTCCCAAATGCTAGGACAACAGGTGTGTTCGTCCATAGCCTGTTTATTTGATGCTGGGGATCTAACACAGGCTTCCTGCTTGCTATAAAAGTACTCTACCAAGTGAGCTACATCTCCATCCCCTTCTATATGAATTTAAATAAATTGATAGATGATAGATGGATGCTGTAATTATGCATATTTCCTCAACATAAGACTTCAGTACTGTCAAACCTGACTGGCAGACTCTGGAAGTTGGTGGCTTTAATGCCACACTTGACATCTCACACGTCTGATTCTAGATTTTCAGTAGCTGAGAATTTCCAGCTTTTTCAAAACTGGAAGCAAACTCAATTAGTCCTTCTGATTCTTTTTCAGCAGTGGGGGGGGGGCTGGGTGGGGAGGCTGCCTACTGGAAGCTCACAAGTCAAGCAGTACTCAGCTGCACAACTGTTTCCTGGGGGCTGGAGATGACTCATGGTTAAGAGGATCTGCTGCTCTTCCATAAAGCCTACATGGTTGCTCACAATCTCTGCCATTCCAGTTCCAAAGGATCTGGCACCCTTTTCTGGTCTCCATGGTCACTAGGTACACACACAGTGTACATACATACACGCAGATAAAATTTCTATCACTTCATCCTTTGTATATTTATTAAGTATAGTAATAGGTTTACTTATGTTAAGTATACAGTTGGTTGTATGTTTTACAAGATGGAAAACAGGATCATGATATCATGAAAGAATATCTCTGGAAATTGGTACACTTTATTTCAAAAGCAGTCACATGGTAAATGGCTTAATATCTTTAAAGACAGTTTTGGTCATAGGCAAAACAATTCTGTCTTCTCTCTGTGTCTCTCTCTCTCTGTGTCTCTCTCCCTCTGTCTCTCTCCCTCTGTCTCTCTCTGTCTCTCTCTCTCTGTCTCTCTCTCTCTCTCTCTCTCACACACACACACACACACACACACACACACACACACACACACTCCCATAAAACACATGCACATTCATAAACACACACTGATGCTCACATTCGCAACACACACATTCACACAACACATACTCACATTTACATACAAAAACACACAGACAACACACATAGCATACACATACAGACACACCACACACATTCACATACATATACATTCACACAACATATTCACATGCACAAACACATACAAATACATACTCTCTTACACACAGAGAGACTACATACAACAGAAAAACACAAAGAAATGATCCTATTTTCAAAGCTAGTAATTTTCTTTATGATATTACTTTTGAATTCTGAACAGGTTTTGTATCTTGTATGGCGACACTGTTTTATATTATGTAAATCTAATAAGTAGTTTAAGTTGGTACATCTTTAATTTCTCAAGCAAATGACCTTATGGGAATACTCAGAACAGTTTTGTTTTGTTTGATGGACAAATACTCTATCATTACTATCATCTATGTGTTTTATGCAACCAAGAGTAATGTATGGTAGCAAAAATGCTGTAAATAATGCTGAAGTCCAGTGACAGAAAAAAGAAGTAATAGACTGTGATAACTGAATGGGATAGAGTAAACCAATAGTATATTGCACAGCAGTTAAAATGAATTAACTATTGCTATATGAAACTGAGTATACATTTAAGAAACCAAAAAGCAGAAAACATAAATATAAAAAATCTAATTATACTATGATACTATCTTTGAAAATTATCAAGCAAAACTAAGCAACAACTTATTCATTGGCATTACATGCTATACCATAAATCATTTTTACACCTGATTTACTAATATTGAAAGCATTAAAAGGATCACAAAAGGAGCTGGCTAATTTAACACATTACTCTCCAAAGAATGCAAGTGGAGAGCTGAAATGGATGCACTGGTCTATAGTGGGGCACAATTAATGTGTACCACAAAGGAGTCAGAGCAAGTTTGATGAACAGATGTTTTAATAGGAGAGTACTGACAAGACAGAGTCAGTCCCCTACAATCAGGTAAACCATGGAACAGAGAGAGCCGCTTTTGTGTGACCCTCATATTTAAGGTCTTGCTATATCACTGACCATGCCCTAGTGTTCGTGGTCTGAGTCACCTGTGCCAGTCCCCAAGAGGGAGTGGCTAACATTTCCCCTACAATTCCCCTTTTAGTCTAAAAGAGGATTAAAACTTAACATTGTAAATTATCTATCATTAATAATCATAAGTGTGAATTATATGAGGTAATAATAATCTACTAATGTCACATTTTAACTATAACTATTCCAACTAAACCTTAAAGTCATCCAAAAGAGATGTCCAAGCTTGAACACCTCCTTCCAAACCCAACCTTAAACAACAGGAAACTAGCCCTAACTAGGTGTCAACAGTTGGGAAAGGGGGTGTAGTATTCTCCATGCTACTTCCTGCTGAACCGGGACGACAACAGCTTCATGGGGTCCTCGGGGAAGAAATGTTAGTGTGATGAAAGTCCTGAATGAGTTATATTTAGACAGAAAAGAGGTGATGATGGGGAATATCTTTCTGTGAGTGTTTATCCTATTGGTTGTTGAATAAAGGACAGTTTGCCAATGAAGAAGCAAGTTAGGCAGGACTAGGAGTTAAGGAAGATTCTGGGAAATGTAGTAAAAAGAAGTCTTGTGATACAGGCAGGAAGTGACATAGCAGGCAGACTCATATATAAGCAAGGACAAGAAGGAAGTTGCTATGTTTCTCTTGCTCTTCCTCCTCCTCTCTGTGGAGCTGCTATGTGATCCTCGGGCAAGAGAGGGTGTTTACGGCCAGCATCCTCAATAAGATAGGTCTTATAAAATATATAGATTTATGATAATTAAGACTGAGCTCACAGATGAGAAATCCTAGTCATTGGTCAAGCAGAATTTGTACCTAATATAAGTCTCTGTGTGTTACTTGAGACCTTAACATGGCAGCGGGCAGAACTCAGGCAGCCTGGCAGAAAGTGCCCACTTGGTGGCAGGGCTCAGATGGCTTTGGAGTAAAGATTTATCGTTACACTGGTCCTTGGTTCTTGTGCTTTCAGTATCATGGTACATAGAAGGAGGTTCAGTTTACTCTGCTATCAAAGCAGCTCTAAATCTTCAAAGGCCTATGCTAAGGTGAAGCCTGTGAATGAACCTGGATATTCCTGGTTGAAGCAATAAACAGTTCATGCACAGGCTTCTCTAATTTGGGAATAAAGAGGACATCAACCCACTTGAGTGGTTCTCAACCTTCCTAACGCTGTGACCCTTTTCATACTGTGGTTACTCCCAATCATAAAATTATTTTGTTGCTACTTCATAATTATAATTTTTCTACTCTTACACATTGTAATGTAAGTATCTGTTGAGACCCACAGGTTAAGAACTATTGATCTGGTTATTTTCATAATTAGCCACTGTGTGTAGTCCATACAGCGTGCATCCATTAAGGGTATCCATTATACGCATAGTAGGATTTTACTTCAGGAAAACTTTTTGGATAATTTCTGTATGACTGTAAGAGCACAGGACATCAGCATTTTGTACACTGACATTAATTTTGCAAAAGTTCAAGTGTAGTAGGAATTGGTTTCCGCCAATAGTTTCAGAGTCTTGGGGCATGGCTTCAGTATGCTGAAGTGGTCCCTTATAAGGAAGAGGAGGGGTGGCTCTCACTCTCTCTCTGTCTTTGGGTGACAATCTGATATCTGGCTGTCATCCTGCATTGCAGCATCCTATACATCCAAGGGAAGAAGACCTAGGTGGCTGTATATCTTCATTCTGTGTTTCCCAAATAAATATCTGTTATTCTTTCATTTGGGTGTGGCATTCATGAACTTCCTTAATCTGCCCACACTCTGGAGTTGATGATAACAGACATAAACTTTCAGGTTGGAATGACTTAAACCGAGGCTCACATTTCATAACTGTTGGTACTAATAAGCTCCAGGTACATGCATAGGACTGATGGCTCGAGTGTAACAGGGAAGGGATTGTGGCCCACAGTTCTCAATACATCATCCACATGAATTTTGAAAATACACCAGATAGTGACAAGACTGGAAAGTGATCAAAGCTAAAGCCGAGATGCTGAGACTCCTGCAGATACAGGAGGAAACGGCTCAGAAGCAGAACCAGGAAAGAGGGAAACACACCAACATCTCCCACAGGTATGCCTCTCCTTGAGAGAGCTGCAGGAGGAAGTGTCACAAGAGAGTGATACCTAGATCAGGACACATCAAGCAGGCTAGGAAGGTCAGGGTGAAATGGGTTATAGGTAGGATGAGTTCTGGGACTCCTGCAGGAATGGGGAGCCTGTGAGATGGAAGAAAATATTTCCAAAGTGTGACTTTGTTATGAGCTTACCTGTGTTTCCTTTTACAGTACACCAACAGATTATCAAAAAGAAAAAACACCCGTTCTTGAATATTTCCAGAAGAAATTTTCATCAAGACTCCACACATCAGCATCTCCGTGCAGGTGTCAGTAATGCTGGATCCCTTTGTGAGGAAAAGAAAAGACACAGTGTCTGATCACCTGGTTTCTATTGTCCTTGTCATGCTGGAGATCAAATGAAGGGCAGCATAAAGCTAGACGAGCACACTGTCACTGTGTCACAACCAAAGCCCAGAATGGATTTTTGTATGTAATTACTCTCTTTAAAATTTCACTTGTTTTTATTAAGAGCTATGTGTAGACAAGACAATGTGCACAGTTAAGGAGTTAAACTGAATGGCATCTCCTTCCCATTGGTCCTCAGGTCATTCTACAGAAAGACTCTAGGTCTACCTAAGACAAGTGAAGTTACGGAAGACATGCTAAAACAGAAGCTGGGGGAGCCCAGGAGGCTCAATGTGAAGAAACTGACTAGGTTGGCGACATCGAGACAGGAGCTTGGAACTAGGACACTTCATGAACCCTCTGGACATTCTTATAGAGAAAAACCTCTTAAAAATATGGAATCAAGTACAACCTGAAAAATACCACAGTGTTATCATCTAAATTTGCTAGAAAATATATATGGCACACAAAAGATATATCTGATTCAACCTTCTGGAGTTTTAAATTGTTAGCTCAAATTATAACTTCAGTAGTTTAATGTAAGGTTAAATCAAATGAATAATATATTCATGTTACCAGGAAAAGAGGACTCAAATTTCCCTCGTTTAATGAAATTTTACATGGATTTGTTTTTGGTGTCCCATTTCTGAAAACACTTTTCCTCAAATAACAGGAACCACTCATTACTTGATTCTACCTTAAGGAAGAAGATGCTCTATTTCCCAAGTTACCTAGAGGGGTAACAAAATAATCTCATCCACAGCTTTTGGAAGATTCAAACTCAAGAAATAATAAAATAACATAGCTTGAAGCCAATTGCAAACTAAATCAAATGTAAGCAGCAACCAGATTCTCACATAAACAAGAACTGATTGAAAAATGGCCCCGTAGAGCTGGGAACATGTCTGTGATATCAGGAGTCAAATCTGAGTGGTCATTAATAAACCTGGTCTACATAGTAATTTCCAAACTAACCTGGACCACACTATGAGATTCTGTCAAAAACAACAAAATAGGCTGGGCGTTTGTGGCACATGCCTTTAATCCCAGCACTCATGAGACAGAGGCAGGCAGATCTCTGTAAGGTCGAGGCCAGCCTGGTGTCCAGAGCGAGTGCCAGGATAGACTCCAAAGCTACACAGAGAAATCCTCTCTCTAAAAAATAAAAATTAAAAAATTAAAAAATGTAAAATTGTATTACCCCATGTGAAAAGAAATCAAGAAATGTCATATTTCCCTTCTGTTTCTTTCCTTTTCTAAAATATAATAACAACCTTCATCATTTGCCCCAACCGTTCCATATTAATAATTCTCTTACATTTTATTGGTATTTTTATGACATTTGAAAGACTATTTCCAAATAGACATGGCAAGGACGTTAAGCTGGACTGCTAAAAAATGTCATGTTATTGCTATTCTTTCATCAAAATACTTTAGTGTGAATCCCCAATTACAGCTAAACCCATATAACAGACCCACCAACAGCCAGCTGAAACTGAGACTAGTCCAGTTCTATGGAATGAGTCAACAGCTCTTATAAAGCTTCTCATGAATTTCTTGTCCAAAGTATATTAACTGTTATATGAGTTCAGTAAGTCTGGTAGAATGCTCTGAAACTTTCAAGTTTGTGGCTGCATCTCATTGGTTCATTATCAAAACACAGGGGACACTGCCGTTCTTTTGGGAACTAGTATAACAAACTATATTGATAAGAGGTATAACTGCAAAGATGAACAATTAAAACATGACATCTCCTTGGCCATAGTTACTACATAAATTCTGAGAAAAGCCCCATTTCTTTAATGAACTCACTGTTAAACTCACTAAGAATCAGCTCTATTATTCTTAGCTGCCACTTTGCAAACCTAAACTTCATCAGCTTATTGTTTTGAGAAATTCAGTAAGTTAAATTGTCCTAACTTATGAGTCAACAAAAAGGGAATAATAACTCAGAAAATGTTCAGACTCACAGCCACAGTTGGGGTATGGTTAACACCAGAGGCTCATGTTCTAGAGACTTATTATGACAATGTTGAGGTGGTAGAGCCTTTAAGGGCAGGTGAGTGGTGAAGATAATTAGGTCATGGATACTGACCTCAAAAATGTTTAAGCAGATCTTACGGGACTGGGTCAGTTCCCATAAAAATGAATTGTTAAAAGGGAACCTGGTACTTCCCCTGAACCTCTCCTTTATAGGTATTAACCACTTCTCATGTACTCCCAACATGCTCTGTCATCTACTCCAAAGCTCTCACACACATGAGCAGAAACCTCTGATATGCTCTTGGATGTCCCAGACCATGAACTAAGTGACCAAACTTAGGTGTTTCCTTCAATCACTCACATTAGCAGCTCAGTATTTCCCCAATGGTTAGCATCAGATGATCATCAGTCACCTCGATCTTCCTCTAACCAATTAACCTAAACAAGATTACTCCTGTCTTAGATTTCTACATTGAGTTTTGAAGGGAGTGCTAAAAGGTTTTAAGAGAATTATTAGAGCCTATTGACTTTAGCCAGAGCTTGGTAAGATTTTCAGAAAGTTCGGTTGTCCCAACATCATTTTCAAGTCTGATACTGTCTCTTTTCTACTGTTCATCTGTCCTATTCCATTTCTGTAAAGTTAATTTTAACATGAAAAGTTCATGACTAGTCTATTTACAGTTACTATTGTCATGATGAAACACCACAACCCAAAGCAAGTTGGGAAGGAAAGGATTTATTCAGCTTACACTTCTACACTGTAGTTGATCATTTAAGGAATTCAGGACAGGAACTCAAGCAAGATAGGAACCTGGAGACAGGAGCTGATGTAGAGCCACGGAGGGGTGATGCTTACTGGCTTGTTCACAATGGCTTGATCATCCTGCTTTCTTATAGAACCCAGGACCATCAGCCCAGGGATGGCACCATCCACCATGGGCTGGGCCCTCTCCCATCAATCATTAATTAAAATAATGCCCTGTAGGCTTGCCTGCTTACAGCCTGATCTTCTGGAGGCATTTTCTCAATTGAGGTTCCTTCCTCTCAATGACTATAGCTTGTGTCAAGCTGATAGAAAACTAGTTAGCACAATGACTTAGATTCATGTAACCTTAAGTAAGTGGGATGTTTAATCTGCATTGTCAACTTGACTGGATTTGATATCACACCTCCAGCATGTCTGTGAAGGCACTTCCTGAGTAACTGTGTAACTGAGAAGGAAAGACACTTGACTGTTGGAGCAGCATCTCATGGGCTGAGGTCTTGAACTACATGCAAGTGGGCAAAAGAGGAACACAGCTGATCATCCATCAGCACATCCATCTCTCCCTGCATTCTCTGGGGACACAATGTGACTAGTCACCTTAGCCACCTGCCACCATGCCTTCCACACCATAATGGCCTTCCTTTAAGTGGCTTTCACCAAGTATTTTGTCACAGCACTAAGAAAAGTATCTGATAGAGTAATATAGCAGCTGTCATCAGCTGAGTTAATATACTATGAAAATAGGAAATTCTTAGAGATAAAATCTGACTGCTGGGATCGCTAGCTGGTGGAGACTTTGGCAGGACGCAGGCAGTAGAGTGCAAGATGTCAGATGCTGAAGTAATTACTGTCCCAAAGAAGCATTAGAAGAAAAAAGACCAGAAGCCATTACAAGAAGATGTAGCTGAAATACAACATGCTGAAGAATTTATCAAACCAGAATCTAAAGAGGCTCAATTAGACACTTCTCAATGGCCCTTGTTACTAAAGAATTTTGATAAGCTAAATGTAGGGACAACAAACCTATTCATTGTGGTTCAAATCCTTTTAAGAGGGAGATTGGGAACTATATCAGGACAGGTTTCATTAATCTTGACAAGCCCTCTAACCTCTCTTCCCATGAGGTGGTAGCCTGGATCCAACAAATACTTCAGGTAGAGAAGACAGGCCACAATGGCACAATAGATCCCAAAGTGACTGGTTGTTTAATTGTATGCACTGAACAAGCCACTTGTTTGGTTAAATCACAGCAGAGTTCAGGCAAAGAGTATGTAGGAACTGTCAGGTTGCAGAATGCTATTGAAGGAGGTACTCAGCTTTCTAGGGCCCTAGAAACTCTGACAGGTGGCCTGTTCAGCGACCCCCATTTGTTGCTGCAGTAAAGAGGTAGCTTCGGGTGGGGACTATCTATGAGAGCAAAATGATAGAATATGATCCTGAAAGATTAGGAATCTTTTGGGTGAGCTGTAAATCTGGCACCTACATTCAGACACTATGTGTGCACATTGGCTTGCTTCTGGGAGTTTGTGGTGAGGTGCAGGAACTTCAGAGGATGTGTTCTGGAGTCATGAGTGAAAAGGATCACATGACAATGCATGATGTACTTGATGCTCAGTGGCTGTTTAATAACCATAAGGATGAGAGTTACTTGCAGCATGTTGTTTATCCTTTGGAAAAGCTGTTGACATCTCATAAACATCTGGTTATGAAAGGTAGTGCAGTGAATGCAATCGGCTACAGGGCCAAGATCATGCTTCCTGGTGTTCTCTGATATGAGGATGGCATTGAGGTCAACCAGGAGATTGTGGTCATTATCATCAAAGGGGAAGCTATCTGCATATCTATTGCAGTGATTTCTACCTGCGACCATGGTATAGTAGCCAAGATAAAGAGGGTGATCATGAAGAGAGACACTTATCCTCGAAAATGGGGTTTAGGTCCAAAGGCAACTCAGAAGAAGATGATGATCAAGCAGGGCCTTCTAAACAAACATGGAAAACCCACAGACAACACCCCTCCCACCTGAAAACAGGACTACATTGACTACAGTGATTCTGGCAAAAAAGCACGGGTTGCTGAAGCACTACAAGCCCCTCAGTTCGATGCCTAAGCAGTAAAAGTCATAAAAAGGAAGCAGGAGCGGGAAAGTGAATGTGATGAGACCCTTCCAGTAGTTCTCCAGTTGATGAAGAAGGAGAAGGAGGAGAAAGAGAAGGAGAAGGAGGGGAGGAGGAGAAGGAGAAGGAGGAGGAGGAGGAGGGAGGAGGAGGAGGAGGAGGAGGAAGGAGGAGGAGGAGAAGAAGGAGAAGAAGAAGAAGAAGAAGAAGAAGAAGAAGAAGAAGAAGAAGAAGAAGAAGAAGAAGAAGAAGAAGAAGAAGAAGAAGCCTAATACTATGCTAGAAAGTGGGGGTGAGGCTGCAGATGGGGACATTGGCACAACCTAAAAGAAAAAAGAAGAAGAAAGTAAAAATTGTAGAAGAGATGTCTGAATAGTAAAAGCCACTTGAAGCATTATGCCAGTTGGGAGGAGAAACAAAAGCCTTACTGAGAAAACATTTTGTTGAGGGAGTAGAACAGAGGTCCCAAACAGAGTACAGAGTTCTGGTACACTTTAGCTGCCACTTGTGACCTCAGTGATTAGGGTGTGGCCATCCCATCTTGTCCTTGCCTGTTTTAAGTATATGAGAGATGAAAAGCAGGTTTTTGCCACTGACCCCTCTGCTTGCTTAAATGGGGAAGGACACCTTCAGACATGGCACTGCCTAGTTATCTGTCTTCAGCTGTTTACTAATGGCCATTTTAAACAATGCCTTAGATAGTCCTCTCCTAGTTTGCTTTTTTTAATGTTTGTAAAAATTAAATCTGCTAAATAAAATGTTATAGAACCTTCTGTGATTAAAAGAAGAATGTAATTTAACATGTTCACAGGGAAATCTTATCTCCATCATCCTGTGAGGGCTGTTCTATTCTGGTATTAGATATGGGTCTTGATGGCCTGGTAGTGTCCATGGTGTTTGGGCTAGCACTCTCTGTGCATTGCTGTGTACAAGATTTATCCAAATCCATTTGGCTACTTTTGTTTTTAGAGGAAGCCAAAGCATTCCTATACCCTCCTGTTTTAATGTTCATTTTTTTTTTGAAGAATAGATTTGTTCATTGCTGGGAAAAGAATGTAATTGATAGCTTTAAAAGGTATTTCTGTTGGGTTTACTAATTGATAATCGTGGGCTGGCAGAACAAAATTGAAATATTTTTATTAAAAGCTGGGGATCTTTTTGTCCTATTTAAAAAATCTGACTGCTGAAGCAAAACTCCAAAATACTGCATCATATTGGAGAACTCTCATAGAATTCAAAGCACTCTCACTCACTTCATTTCAGCACCCTTGAAATCACCTACACTATCTACAAATGAAGCCTGATGTATTGCCGGGTGCCAAGGAGGTGGGGAACAACTCATGGGAGCACAGACTAAACACCAAGTCTCCTCAAAACCTATGCTTTTCCCCCATTGTTTCATGTGATTTGGGAACAAGAAATTTCAACTATTTATGTGAATTCTACAGATAAGTGTAAATTATCATTTATTATCACAAAGTTCTACGTGGGCAAATTATTTGTGAGAATTTATTACAAAACCAAAACTTTTGCAGGGCAGTGATGGTGATGCCTTTATTTCCAGCATTTGGGAGGTGGAGGTATGGGCAGGCAGATTTCTGAGCTGGCCCCAATTTTAATTTTTAATATTGTAAAATCAGGGCTGGCCCTTCTGTCCTGTGGCAGGCACCCAAGCCTCAGGTGAGTCTTGGTGCTGCTCTGCCCTCCCAACTTCCCCCATCAACCCCTGCTTGCTTCTGCCTGAACACCCCCCCACCCCACCCCCGACAAGAGTGGACCTGTCCAGACTGGAAGACCCAGCCTGAGTCTGGACAGACCTCACCCTTGTCCATGAACTGCCCTATGCCATCCAGTTGCCACCAGAGGCTGAGCCCTCTGCCTGCCAGCAGAGAGAGGGAGAGACCCCAGCTGCATTCACTGGAAGAAGGGATGGGAAGAAGACAGACTAAGAACCCACTCAACAACAGAAAGACCAATATGACACCACCAGAATCTAGGGGCTCCACACCAGCAAGATCTGAAAAGCCCAACACAGAGGATGAAGAAGAGATGGACCTCAAAAATTATCTTAGGAAGATGATAGAGACCTTTAAAGAGGAAGCAAGAAAATCCCTTAAAGAAATAGAAGAAAAACAAGCAAAAAATTACATGAAATGGAGGAAAAGACAAAGCAAAAAATTCAAGAAGTAAACAAATCTCTTAAACCCTCATCCAGCAGCTGGTGGAAGTAGAAGCAGACACCCACAACTAATCACCGACCTGAACTGGAACCCAGATGCAGAGAAGGATGAATGAAGAGCAAAGGGGTGCAGACCAGGCTGGTGAAACCCACAGAAACAGCTGACCTGAACATCGGGGAATGCTTGCTCCATAGACTGATAGCTGGGATACCAGCATGGGACTGATCCAGACCCCAGGAACATGGGTTTCAGTGAGGAAACCTCAGAAATCTATGGGACCTCCTGTAATAGTTCAGTACTTATCCCTAGCATAGGTGTGGACTTTGGGAGCCCATTCCACAGAGAGGAATACTCCCTGAGCCAAGACTCATGGGGGTGGGCCTAGGCCCTATCCCAAAGGATACGATAGACTCTGATGACACCCTATGGAGGGCCTCACCATCCAGGGGGAGCAGAAAGGATATGTGATATCTAGGGTTTTAGTTGGGGTGGTGGTGGTAGGGGAGGACAGGAGGGAGAAGGGAACAGGGATTGTCATGTAAAACAATCTTGTTTCTAATTCAAATAAAAAAATAAAAAAAAAGAGCTGGGAAAAAAAGAATCTAAAGAAAGCCAAGACAAAAACAACCAAACATGTGAAGGAAGCACTCTAAATAGTTTAAGGCATGAAAATTGAAATAGACACAATAAAGAAAACAGAGAATGAGGGCATGCTGGAAATAGAATGGCTGCATAAACGATAAGGAACTAAAGATGTGAGTATAACCAATAGAATTCAAGAGATGGAAGAGAGGATCTCAGTTGGTAAAGATTCCTAAGAGGATATACAGTCATGCACCAAAGAAATTCTCAACTCCAACAACCCCCAACACAAAATATCCAGGAAATATGGGACACCGTGAAAAGGGTGAAGCTAAGAATAATAGGTATAGAAGAAGGTGAAAAAATACAGCTCAAAGGTACAGAAAAAAGTATTCAACAAAATCAAAGAAGAAAACTTACCCAACCTACAAAAGGATATGCCTGTAAAAGTACAAGAAGCTTACAGAATACCAAACAGACTGGGCCACAAAAGAAGTCTCCTCAACACATAGTAATAAAAACACCAAACCTACAGAATAAAGAGAAAATATTAAGAGGAACAAAGGAAAAAAGGCCAGGTAACATATAAAGGCAGACCTATCAGAATCACATCGACTTCTCAATGGTAACTTTGAAAGCCAGAAGGTGATGGATAGATATCCTACAAACATTAAGGGAGCATGGAAGCCAACCCAGACTACTGTACCCAGCAAAACTTTCAATCATAATAGATGGAGAAAACAAGATATTCCACAACAAAACCAGACTTAAACAATACACATCCACAAATCCAGCATTAGAGAAAATTGTGGAAGGAAAACTCCAACCCATCGAAGATAACTACACTCACAAAAACAGAGGCAATAGATAATCCAATTTTACCAAACACGAAAAGAAACACGAGGGTGAAATACACACACAATGACACCACCAACAATAAATCCAAAACAAACAAGAACCAATAATCAATGGACATTAATATCCCTCAATGTCAATGGTCTTAACCTGCCCATGAAAAGATACAAGCTAACAGAATGGGTACGAAGAATCCATCCTTCTGCTGCATAAAAGAAACACACCTCAACTTCAAAGACAGGCATTACCTCAGAGTAAAGGGTTGGGAAAAGATTTTCCAATCAAATAGGCCCAAGAAACAATCTGGTATAGCAATCCTAATATCAAACAAGTTAGACTTCAAACTAAAATCAATCAAAAGAAATGAAGGGCATTTCATTCTCATCAAAGGAAAAGTCCATCAAGATGAAGTCTCAATCCCGAACATCTATGCCCCAAATACGAAGGCACCCACATTTGTAAAGAAACATTACTAAAGCTCAAACTACACATAAAACCACACACACTTATAGTAGGAGACTTCAACACCCTGCTCTCAAAACGAGACAGGACCAATAGACAGAAACTCAACAAAGAAACAAAGGATTTAACAGAAGTTATGACCCAACTGGGTTTAACAGATATCTATAGAACATCCGATCCAAACACAAAAGAATATACCTTCTTCTCAGGGCCACATGGAACCTTCTCTAAAATTGACCACATAGTTGGCAACAAAGCAAACCTCCACAGATACAAAAGAATTGAAACAACACCCAGTATCTTATCAGATCACCATGCTTTAAAGCTAGAATTCAACAGCAATACAAATTGCAGAAAACCTACAGACTCGTGGAAATTGAATAACACCCAAATGCACCATTCCTGGGTTGAGGAAGAAATAAAAAAAGAAGTTAAAGACTTCCTAGAATTTAATGAGAATGTAGACACAACATACCCAAACTTATGGGACACTCTGAAAGCAGTGCTAAGAGGAAAGTCCATAGCACTAAGTGCCACATGATGAAACTGGAGAATAGTCACATGAGAGAATTAACAGAACAACTGAGCTTTACAGCAAAAAGAAGCAAACTCACCACAGAGGAGTAGACGCCAGGAAATAATCAAACTGAGGGCTGAAATCAATAAAGTAGAAACTAGGAAAATTACAAAGAATCAATGAAACAAAGAGTTGGTACTTTGAGAAGATCAACAAGATAGACAAACCTCTATCCAAACTAACCAAAAGGAAGAGAGAGAGCATGCTAATTAACAAAATCAGAAACAAAAAGTGGGATATAACAATGGATATTAGGTCATACTTTGAAAATCTGTACTCCACAAAATTCGAAAATCTAAAGGAAATGGACAATTTTCTCAATAGATATCACTTACCAAAATTAAACCAAGAACAGATAAGCAGTTGAAATCGACCTATAACCCCTAATGAAATAGAAGCAGTCATCAAATCCTCCCAACCAAAAAGAGCCCAGGGCCAGATGGCTTCACTGCAGAATTCTACCAGAAATTCAAACAAGAGCTAATACCAGTACTCCTCAAATTGTTACACACAATAAAAGAAGAAGGGACATTGCCAAACTCTTTTTACGAGGCTACAATCACTTTGATACCCAAGCTATACAAAGACACAACTAAAAAAGAGAACTACAGACCAATATCACTCATGAACATCGATGCTAAAATACTCAACAAAATATTAGTGAATATTATCCAAGAACACATCAGAAAAATCATCCACTATCATCAAGTAGGCTTCATCCCAGGGACGCAAGGATGGTTCAACATCGGAAAATCCATCAATGTAATCCACCATATAAACAAACTGAAAAAAGAAAAACCACATGATCATCTCACTAGATGCTGAAAAAGCCTTTGACAAAATCCAACATCCCTTCATGATAAAGATCTTGGAGAGAACAGGAATAACAGGAACATATCTAAACATGAGAAAAGCAATATACACCAAACCAACAGCCAACATCAAACTAAATGGAGAGAAACTCAAAGCAATTCCTCTAAAATCAGGAACAAGACAAGAGGCCCACTCTCTCCATATCTCTTCAATATTGTACTTGAAGTTCTAGCTAGAGCAATAAGACAAGAAAAGACGATCAAAGGGATACAAATTGGAATGGGAGAAGTCAAACTTTCACTATTTGTAGATGATATGATAGTCTACATAAGTGACCCAAAAAACTCTACCAGGGGACTCCTACACCTGATAAACACCTTCAGCAAAGTAGCAGGATACAAAATTAACTTTAAAAAATCAGCAGCCCTACTATATACAGATGATAAATCCAATGAGAAAGAAATCAGAGAAACAACACTCTTCACAATATCCACAAGCAACATAAAATATCTTCACTTAAACAAAAAAAGAAAAAAGAAAGAAAGAAAAAGCCAGGTGATGGTGGTGCATGCCTTTAATCCAGCACTTGGGAGGCAGAGGCAGGTGGATCTCTGTGAGTTCGAGGCCAGCCTGGTCTCCAGATCGAGTGGCATGATAGTCTCCAAAGCTACACAGAGAAACCCTGTCTCGGGAAAAAAAAAAAAAAAAAAAAAAAAAAAAAAAAAAAAAAAAAAAACTTCACTAACCAAAAAAGTGAAAGACCTGTACAGCAACAACTTTGAGTCTTTAAAGAAAGAAATCAAAGAAGATACCAGAAAATGGAAAGATCTGCCAAAAGTAATCTACAGATTCAACAAAATCCCCATCAAAATCCCAACACAGTTCTTCACAGACCTTGAAAGAACTATACTCAACTTTATATGGAAAAACAAAAAAACTAGGATAGCCAAAACAACTCTGTAAAATAAAGATCTTCTGGAGGCATCACCATCCCTGACTTCAAGCTCTATTATAGAGCCATAGTTCTGAAAACAGCTTGGTATTGGCACAAAAATAGATAGACCAATGGAATCGAATTGAAAGCCCTGATATTAACCCACACACCTACAAACACCTTATTTTTGACAAAGATGCTAAATCTATACAATGGAAGAAACATAGTATCTTCAACAAATGGTGCTGGCACAACTGGATTCAGACATGCAGAAGATTGCAGATAGATCCATATCTGTCACCATGAACAAAACTTAAGTGCAAATGGATCAAAGATCTCAACATAAATCCAGCCACACTGAATCTTCTAGAAGATAAAGTGGGAGATACCCTTGAATGAATTGGCACAGGAGATCGCTTCCTGAACATTACACCAGTAGTATGGACATTGAGATCTACAATTAATAAATGGGACCTCCTGAAACTGAGAAGCTTCTGTAAGGCAAAGGAAACAGTCAGTAAGACAAAATGCCAGCCCACAGAATGGGAAAAGTTTTCACCAACTGCACATCTGACAGAGGGCTGATCACCAAAATATACAATGAACTCAAGAAGCTAGCCACCAAAACACCATACAATGAAATTAAAAAGTGGGGTACAGAACTAAATAGAGAATGCTCAACAGAGGAATCTGAAATGGCTGAAAGACTCTTAAGAAAGTGCTCAAAATCCTTGGCCATCAGAGAAATGCAACTCAAAACAACTCTGAGATACCATCTTATACTGGCCAGAATGGCTAAAATAAAAAACACCAATGACAATCTATGATGGAGAGGATGTGGAGAAAAAGGAACACTCCTCCATTGCTGGTGGGAGTGCAAACTTGTAAGACCACTCTGGAAATCAGTATGGTGCTTGCTCAGAAAAATGGGAATCAGTCTACCTCAAGATCAGCCATTCCTCTCTTGGGCATATATCCAAATAATGCACAATCATACAACAAGGACATGTGTTCAACCATGTTCATAGCAGCATTGTTTGTAATAGCCAGAACCTGGAAGCAACCTAGATGACTCTCAGCTGAAGAATGGATAGAGAAAATGTGGTACATTTATACAATGGAGTACTACTCAGCAGAAAAAAGCAATGGAATCTTGAAATTCGCAGGCAAATGGATAGAACTAGAAGAAACCATCCTGAGTGAGGTAACCCAGTCACAAAAATACAAACATGGTATAAATTCACTCATACATGAATTTTAGACATAGAGAAAAGTATTACCAGCCTACAATCCTCTGCACCAAAGAAACCAGGAAACAAGAAGGACTCTATGAGAAAAAAATGCATGCACCCCAGTAATGCAAAGGGGCAGGAACTCCTTAGTTAATTGGGAGCATGAGAGTTGGGGAGAGGGAGCTGCCAGAATGAGAGCAGGAGAAGAGGAGAGGAGAGAAGAGAAGAGAAGAGGAGAGGAGAGGAGAGGAGAGGAAAGGAGAGGAAGAAATGAAGGAGCAGAAATATTGAGTTGGGGGAAGAATGGAGGAGAGCAGGATGAGAGATACCATATCAGAGGGAGCCATTATTGGTCCGAGGAAAGATCTTGCATTAGGGAGATTTCCAGAGGCCTACAAGGATGACATGAACTGATAATCTAGGCAATGATGGAGAGGATAACCTAAATGCCCTTCTGCTATAATGAGACTGTTGACTACTTTTTATGCCATCCTAGTACCCTCATCCAGTGGCTGATGGAAGCAGAGGCAGACACCCACAGATATACACTGAACTGAAGTCTGGAACTTAGTTGCAGAGAGGGAGGAATAAAGATCAAAGGGTTGGTACCAGGCTGGTGAAATCCACAGAAACAGCTGGCCTGAATAAGGGGGAACACATCGACCCCAGATGCTGTCTGGGAGGCCAGTACAGGACTGATCCAGACCCCTGAACATGGATGTCAATTAGGAGGCCTCTGCACTCTAGGGGGTGCCTCTGGTAGTGAATTAGTATTTTTCCCTGGTGTAAGAAGGGACTTTGAGAGCCATTCCCAAGTGAAGGGATGCACTCTTGGTCCGGCCGAGGATGATGTGGTGGACTTTGGGGAGCCCCCTTTGGGGGCCCTACCCTGCCTGCAGAGTGGAGGATGGATGGGGTAGGTGAGAGTGAAGGGGAAGGGTGGAAGAAGGGAGGGAGAGGGAGAAGGGATTGACATTTGAAGCAAGCTTGTCCCTAATTTGAACTAATAAAAAAAAAAAAAAAAATCAGGGCCGGCATGCCAACTTTCTGTAACAATAACAAAATATCTGAAATAAATCAGTGGATTAGAAGGAAAAGTTTGTTTTCAGTTTCATGTATTCTAAAATTGCAATCCTTAGACACTTAGCCTCGTTCCCTTGGTCTATAGTGAAACATCACGGTGGAAGACAGTTGCTTACCTCATAACGGCACTCTTCCCAGTTACCTAACTTATTTCTACTAGACCTCAACCCCTAAAAGTACTACCACCCCCCAATAGCACCAATTGCTGGGAACCCAGCCTCAAGACATGGGTATCTGGTGACATTCAAGATGTGAATTATAGCAGCTGGCCTAATTGATATTCCCTCTGCTGTGAGCTACTTGTAAAACACAATCCAAAGCTGTGCAAAACAATAGTGTTTAAGCAAACCAGCTTCTTATAGTAGACTCTTTTTATTTTAAGGCTACACACTAGAAAGAAACCAAATTCCACCATTCTGAAAAGAGTCTCTGAACTTCTTGTTGTAGCAAAAGGCCTAGCAGATTATACAGACAAATCCTGAAATTTTAAGAAAGTTGGTTTTTCTTCCAGTATTTGACTGATGACAAAGTTGCAAAAGCCAAGTTGGCTCCATTTTTCTCATCCCAGCAGGACACAGGAATGGAATTATCATGATGAATCAACTGTAAAACACATAACCATTCTCCCTGACTGAAAGATGCAGCATTCATGCTGCAGGAGGGTCACCCTAAACACTCAAAATGGAAGAATATAGGCACAGAGGAAGCTATGTCAGACCACAGTTAGCATTTTAAATGATTCAGAGCAGGGGGTGACCAAATAGGAAGATTGTCCCAAGTTAGTGTTGACATTTCTTTACATATCTGGCTGAATATAATTTTAGGTCTAAATAAAACCCAGCACATTGAAGATAAAAGTTAATGACAACTCCCCAAGGATAAAAGCTATCTCTAGATTTATGTGAGTTGTGCTTGGCTGTACATTTTCATTGTTGTTTATACTTCTGTAGGTTTCATTATCTTAATTGCTTACTTTATCACATGAAAAAGTTTGCTAGCCCAAAGTTCATATTCATTTAAGTTATGGTCATTTTAAACCAGAATTTTAGCTTATTTTTATAGCAGGAGTGCAAGATTTCATTCCTGTGGAATCACTGAGACCCAAAATCATCAGTCACCAGAAATATTTGATTCTCAACTAGGAAATTTACTTGCTTTTTATCTTAAAAAAAATGAACAAACAGCATTCTTTGATGACTAATAAAACTCACACATTTCATTTTGCTAGACGAATGACAACAAATCATAGAGATTCCTTTAGGTTTAGATATGAAGAAATCAAAGCACAGAGGGATCAGGCAGACTCAAAATGAAATTCAACATCAAGTCCCCAATTTAATAGTCTAAAGCTGACAGCACAGCACACGCAATCCTTTATTGTCCCAAGCATTCAGGTTATGTACTTGTTGACCAAAACCAAAACAGGAGAAAGTGTACTCCAAATTCTGAAGTGCTAAAGCATGGAGGCACACAATATTTATTGGTTCGATTCCAAGTTTCTCAGGTCAAGATGACTTCCATCTTATATATGTGTGAAAGTAACATGAAAAGCACTTTCAGAGCTGACTGTGGTCCATGGGCTGCTGGGAGATGGCCACTTGTGGTTCCATGAATTGAAAAGAAGTGCTGCTTGAGTCTCCACAACTCTATGAAGCTGAAACTTTGAGCAAAGGGCACGTACCTCCCAGCCTTCAATGTGTGACTGCCACTCTTCTAAAACTTCCAGTTTCTCCATCTGTCTCTTGGCCTCGTTTATATTGGAACAGACAGCTTTCATGGCTTGGAGGGCTTCCATCACCGCTGTGTAGTCACTGTGTTTCCGTGGAGTCCGCTTCAGTAATTCCTGTTTATACACAAAAACAAACCACCCTTTGATCTCCAGTTCTGTGGTACAGCAGGTTCAGACTGACCAGGAAATGAAAACGACAAAGACTGTGACAGCCACGCTGCTAAGTGACATCACAAACTCCACTAAGATAGTGATCAAAAGCAAAAGGTCAAATCAGTGACTAAGCATTACTTTAATGCTCATTTCTGCAGTCACTGTAATTTGCCCTCAAACTTACCTGTATTTTAGAAACAGAACAAGGTTCCTTCTCTCTCTCTCTCTCTCTCTCTCTCTCTCTCTCTCTCTCTCTCTCTCTCTCTCTCTCATCATCAAACATCACACCTGAATCCAATCATAGTTTTTATAAATTTGACTTTTATTCTAACAGAAGAAGCATATCAGTATATGTTAATTTCCTTTTCTTAGAGTCTTTAACAGATCTTCAAATAAATATGCACCAGTTTCAAAACTGAATTAAATTCCTATTTCTAGTATCTTTTGAGAAACCATAGAGATATACCATGAATAAAGCATATATGTTTTATGCTCTAGCAAAAAGAATTAATTGACCAGTTTCACACCATCCCATCATCAGGGGAGCAGGACATGTCATCTCCATCAATTTGCTCTTGTTCTTTCTTGGTAAGCAGTAGTGTTCCATATGCGTGGAAGCTCCCTTATTTAATTCTCAGTTTCTGCTTTGGGGATGGAACTTTTATTTATGTATTTCTTTTCATTTCAAATATCAAAAGCAGAATAATCTGTAATCTTTTTAGTATATTAAATGGTCTTCTTAGCTGTTGTTTAGAAGCACAAAATTAAACATCTTCACCCACTGTCTAGACAGCTGTGACCACACCACTTTTTAATTAGTCATTTGTTTCCTTATAGCAGTTGTCATCATCATGGCACTAACACAATTACAGAAACGCTGAGACATAATTTCAGAAGTTTTTGTAAACATACAGTAGGAAATCAGGCAGTTTCTAGTTGTTTAACGGTTGAATATGTTGGAATAAACTTTGACCTTGTGTTTGATATGATCCAACACCAAAGGGATACACATCACATTATTCTCAAGATGAAGTTGAAAATTTTATTCTGGGCCTAATCCATAAGAGAGACATGTAAGCTCAGAAGTAAAGCCTTTTTAAATTACGTGAAATTTGTACATCAACCTCCAGGAAAGGATGTGGACCCTTGGAATGGTACCCAACACTAATCTTAAGAGTTGAGACATGAATTAGGTAATGTGGAATAAACAAAAGCAAAAGAAAATCAAGTCACTATTCTAATGGTCACTCGCTCTCAGATTCTCACAGTTCTTCACTGTGTGACACAGTGTCTTTAATACTTTCCTCTGAATAAATACAAACATTCAAAAAGAATCCAAGTCTAATCTTTCAACATTGGCCTATCTGTATACATAAGCAAACTGTTGGCATTAGTCTATTTGTATACGTAAGTCTTTTTCTTTTTTGTGAATGAAAATCTTTCCCAAAGAGCAAGGAGGTAACCTCTGCTTCATATCTCTCAACTTCTTTCTTTCATGTGAGACAGGAATGTATCTATGATGCTTTTTTTTTTTTTTAAGAATTAAATTCAAACACTTGAGGTCATCCCTAATCAGCCATGAGTGTTTTGTTTTGTTTTGTTTTGTTTTTTTGTTTTGGTGTTTTTAGAGACAGGGTTTCTCTGTGTAGCTTTGGAGCCTATCCTGGCACTCGCTGTGCAGACCAGGCTGGCCTCGAACGCACAGAGATCCACCTGCCTCACGAGTGCTGGTATTAAAGGCATTCGCCACCAACGCCCGGCTTAGCCATGAGTGTTTTAAGGCAATCTCTTGTTTATGATGTATTATTCCTAACCTTCTCTTCTGGTCCTTACAATAAAGGGAATATCTGGGGTTCCAACAAGGGATCAGTGATAAGGACACCTATGGGTGCATAAGCACACTGAGTCCCTTAGCTGAAGATCCGCAGGGAAGCTCAGAACATCAGAACCTATACAGCCATGCTGGTATTGATGCTGCATGTTATAGACGATGCAAAACTATACAGCTGGAGGCCCCTGCCTTTGCATAAGCCTTTTCACAGCTTAGGCAAGCAACTTTAGATCTGCTTTGTGATAGAAACTGTTCTTTTAAAAAAAAAGTTTAAAATAGTTTTTATAGGCTACAGAGGTGGTTCAGTCCATAAAGTGACTGCTATGTAAGCATGAGGACCCAAATTCCGATCCCCGGAATCTGTGTCAAAAGTTGGGTGTGGTGGTCTGCACCTATAACCCCACTGTTAAGGACAGGGCCAGAGCAGAGGCATAAGAATCCCTGACAATCTTGGTGGTCCAGCCTAGCCAAGTAGATAAGCTTTAGACTCAGTGAGAGATCTTGCTTCAAAAAATAGAAGTAGAGAGCAATTAAGGAAAGATAGCCTGAAGGGAAATAAGCACCCTGACAGGCAGACAGCCAGGAAAAGGGTTATAGGTAAACAGTCAGATGGCAAACTTTTGGATTCTTCACCCAGAACAAATGCTGTGCACCACCCCCAACACACAACACACACCACACACACACACACACACACACACACACACACACACACACACACACACAGCCCCATGTATACCCAGACATTCCCAAGGCTAGTCCTGGACATGTGTCAGTTCCCATGAAGCTGTGGGCCTAGCAGCTCCCTCTTCTTTGTTTAAATTGACGATCCCAAAATAAAGGGAGGGGCCCCTGGTCATACTACCAAAACAATTAAAAACTTCAAGCCCTCCTGGGGTTCGTGTTTCTGGATCCCCTCTGTACTTCTTGGGAGTCTCCTGTGGGTGGGTGTGCTTCTTCACTTTTAAAAAAGTCTACTGCCTGCTGTGTCTGTGATTCTCCCTGCCTAGACAGTAACATTTTTGGAAGACTTTTGTGGGAGTCCTTTTGAGTATCACTTAAATACTACTAAGGTCAGGATAAACTGAGTCAAACCATGAAATCACAGAATGGGGTGAACACTGAGTTTGCTGGCACTCTTTCCCCATCCTGGGACGTGAACACCACCACTGTTAAGGTATGGTGGAAATTGTAGGTTGGTAAGGTTATTTTTTAAATTTCTTTGATAGGGAGGGTTCACTTTCCAATTTAGCTCTACTGCCTTTGTTTCAGAGAGCAAGAAAATTCTTTCAGATTGCTCTCACTTGCACACACTCTGTGGGCTGAGGCTCTTAGAGCTAGTCAGGCAGCTGGCTCCAAAGAGACTTCCTGAACTTTACTCTGATGACACTGCATTTTTTACCTTTATACTGACAATCACAATCTTCTCTGACTGTGTAGGATCTTGTTAGGGTCTTATCTAGTCTTCTCTGACTGGATAGGGTCTTGTTAGGGTCTTCTCTAGTCTTCTCTGACTGGGTAGGGTCTTGTTAGGGCTTTATCTACTCTTCTCTAATGGATAGGATTTTGTTTGGGCATTATCTTGTCTGACTTCCAACATTCTTTCCTTAGGGTCTTAGCTCCTCTCTCCTATGTCAGAAGAAAAGGAACCATGAACAAAGCAGTTAAAAACCTATTGGGCTATTAGGTAATATAGAAGCTGTCCACCACCTGACCAGAGTTGTAACTAGAAGCCAGCTGGCTCTTCCTATTGCTGTATATCTGAAATAATGGGGAGGGATAAATTAAAATCTGAGAACTAGATTTGAGGTGCCTAATCTGGAGACTACATTCATAGGGCATAAACCATTTAACAAAGACCTGATCTGGGGCAACCTAACTGGGGTTCATACTGATGCACCAGTAGCCAAGAAACGTCTCTTACACTTTCTGACTGCTCTCACATTAAAGAGTATAACACATCAATGGACTATGGCTAAAACTCTAGCCTAGGGAGAGATGATGTGGAAAGGGGAGAGAAATTGGAAGAAGAACCTTCACCCAAGAAATCTCTAGTAGTAAATAAAAAGCTGCCAAGTATCTATCCTGAGCTTTGGGAAGCCCAAGGCCCACAGTAACCTGCACATCCTCACCACCATCATCCCAAGGAGAAACAAATGAAGTATCCTTGCCCTCTCCCAACACCCAAAAGGGCTTGCTTCCTCTTTTGTCATTTCAGGAGAGTCAGGAGAGACAGAAGGAGTTTTGTTTGTCCAGGCCTCCTCTACCCTGGCAGAACTGAATGACATGAAGTAAGAACTGAGAAGTTATATGGATAATCCAGACATGAGTGATTGATTCTTTGAACAACTAAACCAGATATATCAAGTATGGCGCAAAGATGGGATGATGTTATTAAAACAAACATTAACCCTTTGGAAAAGAGAAGAGTGTTAGATCAGGTTCTTTGACCAGGAGTGACTTCCTCACTACCCACAGTACCAAAGAGGATAAGGACTTCCCTATGGGGGATAAGGCTAACCCTCTCAGAAGTCCCTCTGTAATGCAAATGACCACATGAAGAATGGAAAGGGCATTTGCTTTACTGTGAAGGCTAAGATCAAAATTCTTTACTAGTCCCTGTTATATACTACAAGAAGACAAGGAGGCTCCCACTGGGAGAATATAACCATGCACACTGAATCACTGGAGGATGCAATCCTAAAAGCCACACTCTTAACTCATCCCGTTCAGACACTCATAAAAAGCTCCAGACACTAATAGCTGTCCCAGACAAAACACTAGCAGGTTTTTTTAATTTGTCCATGTCACAAACTCAGTTTTTTATGATAGAACTGTGAAAAGAAAGGAACAAGGACCAGCACCATGGGCAGTTAGTGGTCACTACAAGAGCCAACCACAGAGATGCTCCCCACACCTCCCCCATACAAGTCTAAGCCTAGGGCTTGCTTCCTCCATGTACAAGAAGGTCACTTCCTGTTGGGAACACCCTCAGAGATTCTTGGACCCTGTCCCATCTGTAAGGGAAATCACTGGCAGCAGCCATTCCTTCCAGCCCAGGTGGGCTTCCTGTCATCAACTTTCCATAATGACAAGTCTGGCTGTCAGGGAAGGGCTTCCCATACCGCCTCTCATCATGTTCAACAATCTTGAGGAGCCTTTGGAATTTGTGACTGGCTGTAGGAAGCATAGGATTAGATTCATGCCTGACTAAGGAGTGTGACTCTTAGCACTGACCCCTTTCCCCTGATTCCTGGTCCTGAAGGTTTACAATAATTCAGGGTATATCAAGCCAACCCCTAGAATGCTGTCTCATGCAGCGGCTTGCCTCCACTTTTGTCATTTCTTTTTGATAGTTCCCCAAATCCTGAATCCTCTGTTGAGAAAAAACCTTTTGTCTAGATTCAAGGTCAGACTGCTTCTCCCTCCAGGGCAGAACATCATCGTTTGCTTGTTGGAGAGCAATGTCAAGGCTTCAGTGCAGACAGATGGAAGTACAACATGATAGAAAAGGCTAAAATGGCCACTCCTGTGGTCATATATCATCTTAAGGATTCTGCCTATTTTCTTGATCAGAAACTATGTCTCCTGAAGTCAGAAGGGAATTTATCTCCATAATTAAAGGGCTAATGAAAGAAGGATGCTTGGTTGAATGTTCTTCTACACAGAACATCCCATACTTGGTATTAGCACAGGCCCCAGGATGGCTCTGACCCATCTTGCCCTTCCTACCCTCCCAAGTATGTTCCTCTAAACCCTCAACCAGATGAAGGCCTTCCAGGGAGCTATAGGATATTGTAGAATGTAGATCCCTGGTTACATAGTGCTGGCTACACTTCTAAGTCAGGCCCTCAAAGAGACTCAAGCTCAAGAATTCACCAGAGTTGAACTGCTGAGTACCAGCAAGCCTTCTAGAGACTTGAAAAGTCATTAGCCAGAACTCCTACCTTAGGCTTTCCAAGTCAGCCTAAGTTTCACCTGTATATAGCTAAGAGACAGGGAACAGCTCCAGGGGGAGTTACCCAATGCATGTTCCACTTCCTCAAGTCATACAGATAGCTAAGGAATTACATCAGGTAGGAAGGAAGGCACTGCTCTGGATGCCTATGAGCAGTTGCCTGATTCCTGAGTCTCAAAAAATTCCCTACTGCTTCCCCTCACAGATCACATGTGTCACTACACTGGTCATTCTAAATAATAAGAGAAAGCTCTCAGTGGTTCTCAGCTTTCTTAAGGCTGTTGTGCCTCACACTGTGGTAACACCCCCATCATAAAGTTACTGTCATTGCTGCTTCATAACTGTAATTTTGCTATTGTTACGAATCATAAGTATTTTCCCATGGTCTTAGGCAACCACTGTAAAAGGGACATTGGACTTCCAAAATGGGTTGTGACCTACAGGTTGAGAACCACTGCAAATCTAACTCACAGAAGGTTCCTTCAATACTAGACCCTCATACTGGAATGACCTGCAATTACTCTCAAGACACGCACAAGCCTGAACCTGGCCATCAATCTTTCTGAAAAGGAAGGGGACCTCCTGTCAGGAGGTCCTCATATACAACTGTGTAGCCCACCCTGGTCTCTCAGCTCAACCCCGATTGGTCCTCTACACAGAAGGAATTTCCTTTGTGAAAGAATCTGACATGTAGAATATGCAATAATCACTGAATTTGAAGTTCTTGAATCAGGACCAATATCCCCAAACTGTACTGCTCAATTAGCCAAGCTGAAAGTACTTATTTAGCCCTGGAACTTCCCTAAGGGAAAAGAGTCAATATTTATTTACACAGATTCCAAATATGGCTTCCTCATCCTCCATGCCCATGCAACCACATGGAAGGAGGTGGCCTCCTCCTCACAACAGCTGAGACCCCTATAAAGTTTTCCCAAGAAATTCTTAGGCTCCAGAGTGCCATCCTTTTGATCACTCAAGTGGCTACAACCCACTGTCCTGGATATCAGAAAGGGGATGACCCAATGGAAAGAGAAATAGGATGGCTGACTCTGAGGCCAATAGGACTGCACTGGAGTACAAGGAATGCCCCCACTTTCTGGATGGAATCTCTGCTGCCTTGTGAAAGAGCCAAAAAAAAAAACGTCCCTGAGAAACCAGCTTTAGCCTTTAAAATCAGACATCACTAAGCATGATGGCAAACACCTAATCACTGATGGTTACTGCCCTACAGTGAAAGTTCTAAATTCCTTCATCAGACATATCACTTGAGACAAGGAAGCACTTTTATTCTGGTAAAAAGAATATTAAAGGGACAAGGCCTAAAAGGAACAACCTGTCAGGTGGTACAAGGACATGAGATATGTCAGAGATATAATCCCCCAAAAAGCATCTCCAGTCTTCAGGTACACAGAGCAGGAGAAGACTCACCTGCCATGATAAATGCCTTTACAGGAATACTTAAAAGTCTCTAGAATGACAATGGGCCTAGACTTTAACCACTTACCCAAAATCTATGGTAATAACAATGTGGAGAAATTCTTTTCACTGACCTTGTCCCTTGATGTTCTGCATGGGTTTGAAAATCATCACTGGCCAGCTGATGATTTTAAACTGACTGATCAAAAGCACCTCAACCTCTTGAGGCAAACCAAGGCATTCTTGACAAGGTACAGATAGTAGTAGATCAAGGTGGTAGAGACACCATAGTTTGATCAGTGCCTGTGAGAAGGCATGCAGTGGATTCTGTGTATGGTGTTCCCACATGTTCTCCTCTTTCAACTAGGGTGTCCATGCACCAACTATCACTTTAATCATACCCTCACTAGACCTTATAACTGTGCTAGTGACCTTTTCATATGTTACAGAAACCTAACAGACGGGAATTAAGAGAGATAAATACTTTGACAAGCAGAAACATAGGCAAAAAGTACATTGATAACACGATAGCAAACTTCCAGCTTCTTCATCTGAACAAAGGCTTGGTGAGCTTACCCTCCAACTCCAACTGGGGGCAACCCTTCTAGCTGACCTGCCCAGACATGCCCAAAGCCAGTCCAAGACAAGTTTGAGCTTACAGGAAGCTGTGAGCACATCAGATCCCTAGATCCCTCATCTGAATTTTAAAGGTGACCAGCCAAAAGGCTGACAAGTAGGGGACTTGCCCTACATCATTAAAGATATTTAAAGATTCAAGCCATATTTTTAGTTTCCAAATACCCTCTATACCTGTGGTGTGTGTTTGTGTGTGTGTGTGTGTGTGTGTGTGTGTGTGTGTGTGTGTGTGTGTGTACTTTTACACTTTTAATAAAGTTTAGTTCCTGCCTCTTTTGGGGGGGTACAGGGGTTGGTTTGTGTTTCTTTGTAGTCCTGGCTGCCCTAGAACTCAAGGATCTCTCTGCCTCTGCCTCTGCCTCCTGAGTTCTATGATTGAAGGCATATGCTGGCACCATCCAGTTTCTTCCTGCCTTTTAATTTCTTATTTGATGGAGAAACCAAACTTGATCATGATCCAGTAATAACTGGACTTCACCAATGGCTTTCCACATGCATGCATAAGCACACTCACACATGTGCACAACTATACCAACTAATACATATGACAACACTACTCAAACACACAAATATTACAACACAGTCAACTTATGCAATCCATAAAATTATAACAAGATTTATTTCTAGTTACTACTCATAACATTTATGTTCCAAAATGTAAGCCAACACATCAGTTTACATGTCCATAGTATTTCAGAGTATTTTTAAAAACAGATACAATCTATAATTTAGTAAAATAAATAAGAATCAAACAGATATGAATGATAATAAATAATTCAAAACATACTATACTAAAGATAGATATAAGACAACACAATCAATTATCCTTTCATAGTCCTATATAAAGGCAAATAAATCTATATCCATGTGCTTGTACATAAATTCATGTGCTATGATTGCATGATCATCCCTATCATCATCTCTGTTCTCCGAATGCAAGCAAAAGTCTTTAACAGGTTAGATTACATACCTCAGACAGAGTTTATAGAGAGAACACCTGTGATCTGTGATTTGAACTCAGGGTTCATGTGTCCAACCCTACCCCAAATTCCCTATCCTAATGTTATAACGCCTAAGGCTATAGTTTAAGACCCACTACTCCTGTACAACATTGTATCATCATAATAAAAACCTGGTTACTTTCATACCTGCAACAACTGTTAGTGTGGTGATTACTATCTGTAAGAGGAGTGCTTATCACTCTGTATTCTATCATTTCCTGTTCCGTGCGGTCCACACAACACTTTTACAATAATAATTTAAAAGGCAAGTGTGTTAGTTAAGTTTCTATTGTAATGATATACAGCATGACCCATGAAAGGGTTTGTTTCAGCTTACAGTCCATCATGAGAGGAATCAAGGCAGAACCCTGGAAGCAGGAATTGAAGCAGAGGCTGTGAGGAATGCTGCCTACTGGCAGGTTCCCATGGCTTGCTTAGCTTGCCTTTTTATACAACTTAGATTCATCCTCCCAGGGGTGGCACCACCCACACTGGGCTGAGCCCTCCCACATCAATTGTTAGTCAAGAAAATGCCCCCCAGACTTGCCCATAAGCCAAACTGACTGAGGTATTTTCTCAGTAGACATCCCCTTCTCTCAGATTGCCAGAGCTAGTGTTGAATTGACAAAAAACTAACCAGCACACTAATCTTTGAAACTGTGGTAATTTAACCTTAACTTCATTAGCATCAAGTCACCAAAGTATGGAGAAACCAAAAATAAAACAACTGTGGAATTAAAGTTCTCTGTAGCTAAAGTGCTACGTAAACCAGTCATAATGGATTTAATGGGGTTTCTTCTAAGCTAATGCATGCACTCTAAATGAAACTCAAACAAGTATGTGTGTTTCAAAGAACACTAAAAGCTTCCTTTAATGGCCTTTCTACTAAAGGTTTGTTTCCTATTCCATACAGGAATTTATGACAAAATAGCCATTTTTCCAGTAATTATGGTGTACTCTTTTTAGAATATTGGCATCTTTAAAAGATATTTTTTAAATCAACAAAATAGTAAGATACTAACACACACTGCAACATTAAATACCTTCAAAAGGAGAGGGTACTTGCATATTCTTTGTATTGGTGTCACTAAGTACCCTTCCAGGGGAACATCTGTGTTCTTCCGACCTCCAAGCAGCATGCAGTTCTATGGTAAAAAATAAACATTTAATAAATAAGTACATCTTGCAAACCCAAGGTTGTGAAACTATTCCATCAAAATTTTATGTGGAAAGATTGTGAATACATGTGTCCTTATATACCATGTCACATGAACAATCAAGACCCCCGTCTTTTATATTGGTGACAGAACCCAAAGTGAACCTAAAACTTTTAATATAATTCACATGTATTCTTCCGAGCATGAAGGAAAGGGTTTGAATAGAGAAAGGAAGAGAGAGAAGAAACAAAGAAACAGACAAAACAGATACATTCTGTTTATAGGAAGTGCATTGTTGAGAGGATTGGAAAGAAGGCTTGGAACTTAGTTAAGATCACTTGCTGCTCTTGCAATGGAGCCAGGTTCCGCTGCCAAAACGCAGATTGGATAGCTCATAACTGCCTGTAACTTGAATTCCAAATGATGTGATAGTCTCTTCCAGCCTCTACAGGCACCTGCACACACATTGAACACATACAGACAAGCAGGTCCATATACAGAAACAAAAAAAATAAACTAATTTTTTAGTGCATCCTGTTGTAGGAAATCAGGCACCAAGACACTGAGTTCTAATGGAAAAGGCAGGCTTCACTGCTAATTAGTGACACAACTAACTGGAACTCATTTTAGAGTTTTCCTCTCTGTCATACTGGAATGGTCTAACCTGGTGATTCTAAGGCACTTTTGTTGCTGCTGTTGTTGTTATGTGATCACACATAACAAAACATGCTGTAATAGTCTGTCTCCACATTAGCAATCACAAGGGGGGACATGAGTTAGCTTCAGCTCGCCATAAAGTGATGGTAAAGAGAAATCCCACTTGACCAGACAGCCTTCCATCTTCTAACAATACTTCAAAGAGAAAGACTGTGTGACTTTTGTTTCCACATTGACTGCCAGAGTGCCACACAGACAAAAATTTAATACATCAGGCAGGAAGTAGAAGACCTTGAAATGGCAACATCAGTAGGTCAACATATTCCCTGTCACTATTGTGTAATAATGTTCTATTCCCTGTCACATATAAAAATTATATATTTTATAATAACAATGTAATGAATTTTGAGGAAGGGCCAAGAACTGAGAGGAAACTTCAAAAGGCACACCACTGGTACAGAGTCCTCCCTGCATGGGACAGCACTCTCAGTATCTGTATGTGTACCTAGTTAGAGGATGGTCACTTCACCCAATCATCACAGAAGATAGAGCAGCCAATATTCCTTCACAGGGATTTCTCCTCCCCAGGAGAAATCCATGGACACAATTATTTATATCTTACAATATTCATGAGTGTTTCAGAGTTTCCCATTCCAGCATGAGTTAGAAGCCTTAGAAATGTTGTCACCTGCCAGGTGTTGGTGGCGCACACCTTTAATCCCAGCACTCGGGAGTCAGAGGCAGACGGATTTCTGTGAGTTCCAGGCCAGCCTGGTCTACAGAGCAAGTTCTAGGACAGCCTCCAAAACAATACAGAGAAACCCTGTCTCAAAAAAACAAAAGAAAGAAAGAAAGAAAGAAAGAAAGAAAGAAAGAAAGAAAGAAAGAAAGAAAGAAAGACATGTGGTCACCCTTTTTTATAGCTGTGAGCTGAAGGGTCTTGAAAAGTCCTAGTTAGTTTTAACTTTTTCTTTTCACTTGTATGTAAGAGAGACAGCAAGAAAGGGGGAACGTATACATATGCAAGTTTGAAAATTGTGAACACCTACATGTGTAGGTGAGCATGCACAATGATGCATGTATGTGTGACATGTGTATGTAGAGGGCCAAAGCTGATGTCAGTCATAGTTAATTAAAACTCTTTAGTACACCCAGATATTGGATTTCACACAGACTTTAACATAGCTTCAGAGAATATACTGGCAAGCAGAGAAATAGAACTCTCAACAGTGAAGCTGAATCAAATAAACACAAGATGAAAAAAAAAAAAAACTTCACTGAGTTACAGGTAAGTTAATATAAATCCGCTGACATGAGGGACAGAGAATAACAGATTATAGAAAAATAAACAATTACAAGGAACCAAGAGGGAACATGGATGTGGTGGCTGTTGAGATGGCAATGTTTAAAGGCACTCACTGGCTTCTCTTCCACACTATGCACAAACATACAATCATGCAAAACACCCATACATGAAAATAATAAAATTATTGTTATTATTTTCATTTAATGTATGCATAATGGTAATTAAATAAAGGGAAAGTGATATAATAAATATTTTAATAACACATACAAATTTGCAATTTATGTTTTATTTTGGTTGTTGTATTTTAAGATGGAGCCTTGGAGCCCTACAATGTTTCCCAAACCAGTCTTAACTCCTAGGCTGAAAAGACCCTTACATCTCATCCTCACAAGTAGGTAGGATCATAACCATATTCCACTTGGTCCAAGCTAAAATGTCTCAAAATTTATTAATTGTTTTTAAAAGGGGGCTTATCTGCAAATAGAAAAGCAAAGTTGGGATCCTCACCTAAATACAGTATAATTGGACTACTGAAAGACAAAGTACTAAAAGCAGCAAGAGGAACCTGAGGTCATATGTGAACTATAGAAGCAACAAAAGCAACAGGCTCATTGTCAGCAGAAGCAATGGAAACTCTGCAACAGTGGAATCCAACACAAAGTTATGAAAAGGAAAGACACAATCAAAAGTTCCATCAACAGAACTATCCTTCAAAAATGAATACAAAGAAAAAAATGAAGACAAAGACATTCCCTGATAAAGTAGGAGAAATGACTTACAAGAAAAAATTGGTTATTCTTCACAAGAAAGGCTATCACAGTCAGAGTCAAATCTACAGGAATGAAGAAGAGTTGAGGTGACAGTCTGTAGCAAATAGAAAATACTGTAGAAAACCAGAGAATACAATACTATAAGAGTATTGTAGGCTTCTTAACACAGACTGTGGCACAAGTAGGAGAAACTGCACAGTAAGGGAGAGAAAACAGCAACACTTTGCATTTCCTTCCAGGAAACACTAAAGCATGCTTAGAAAAGTAAGTTCTGGCTATGTGCTGTCGACCAGAACATTTAAAATACCTTATGTAGTCACAAAAAAGAGTTAAGGACAGAATTCCAAAGCCATTTAATCCCAGAACTAGGGAGGCAGAGGCAGGTGGATCTCTATGAGTTCGAGGTCAGCCTGGTCTACAGAGTGAGTGCCAGGACAGGCTCCAAAGCAATACAGAGAAACCCTGTCTCGGAAAAAAAAAAAAAACAACAAAAAAAAAAAACAACAACAACAAAAAACAACAACAAAAAAAAAACCAGAATTACAAACACTAAGAGCACTGAGAGATCTACCTGAATTATATGGAAAATAGACTTTATCAAAAAAATACCCTTTAAGACAAAGGTGATATTTTATGATAAAAAGAAATATGAATGTAACAATCATGAATATCTAATAACAAAGCTCCAAAACATGTAAAGTAAAAATGGACAAACTCAAGGCTATAAGAGGTAATTATACTTGTATTCAATACTCTCCTTTGAAATGGATAAATGAATAATATAATTAACAACTTCATTGTTTTATATAAATGATAATCACATATTATATATTATAGTTCATATATATGAATGGGTCACAGCTTTCAATATTTAAAAAAGAAGAGCTAAAGATGTATGTAGGTTAAAGAGAGCTGGTGATATTGTTTAGTGACAAATACTTGCCCAGAATGCACAAAGCCTTTACTTCAATGCCAGTGTTGAGAAAGACAGACAGAAAAAAATCAGACAGAAATTAAGTCAGCGAGGGAGAGAGGGAGTAAAGGTGATAATGAAATTCTCAAAACCAGGAATGTAATAAGAACTTAAGAAAGACCATCTATATGAATAATTATAGGTTTGAGGAGAGATCTGGCACTAGTGAGATTTCCAGAGATCTACAAGATTGACACCAACTGGCAATCTAAGCAATAGTGGAGAGTCTACCTTAAATGCCCTTCCCTGATAAAGAGATTGATGACTGCCTTATATGCCATCCTAGAGCCTTCATCGAGTGGCTGATGGGAGCAGAGGCAGATACCCAGAGAGAGAGGAGTGATGAGCAAAGAGATCAAGACTGGGCTGGTGAAACCCACAGAAACAGCTGACCTGAACATGGGGAAGTGCATGGACCCCAGACTGATGGCTGGGAGGCCAGCATGGGATCCAGACCCCAGAACATAAATGTCAGTGAAGAGGCCTCAGCACTCTATGGGGCCTCTGGTAGTAGATCAGTATTTATCCCTGGCATATGAAGGGACTTTGGGAGCCCATCCCAGGTGGAGGGATGCTCTCTCAGCCTGGATACATGGGGGAGAGCCTAGGCCCTGCCTAGGATGATATGACAGACTTTAGGGATCCCCCATGGAGGGCCTTACCCTCCCTGGGGAGTAGAGGAGGGATGGGGTAGGGGATTAGTGGGGGCAGGGGAGGAGGGGAGGGAGAGGGAGCAGGGATTGACATGTGAAGCAGGCTTGTTTCTACTTTGGACTAATAAAAAAGTTTTTAAAAATATATCACCAATGAAGACAGATGCATGGTTAATGATGCTGTGTTTTGAACTCATACTGCACACTCACTAGCATGGCTACAAACAGTCATACCAAATGCTAGCAAGGTACAGAGAACCCACACTCTCAGCTCAAGGCTTATGGAGATGGCTCAGTCATCATGGAAAACAGACCCACAGTTTTTTTAGTTAAATTCACCATATAACTCACCAATTTCACTCTAAGTTTCTACTCAAGAGAATGAAAATGTATGCCCCCATACAGACCTGTGCATGAATCCTCATAATGTCCGAAATTTATGGTAACAATAATAAACAAGAGTCAGACCCAATGTCCAGTAACTGACAAAACAGATGAATTGAATATGGCAAATGCACACATGGAAAACAATTCAGCAATAATGAATGTAAAATGAATACATGCCATAAAGCTGGGCATTAGAAAAATTATCAAGCAATAGAAGGCAGGCTCAATAAAGTACATTGCCTGTTTCTATTTGTATAAAACCTATAGGTACATATCTGATCACTAAACTCTCAACACTTAAGAGGCAGATGGGGGTGCTTCAAATTTGAGGCTAGCCTGGACTACATAATAAGGCTCTATACTGAAGGAAAAAAATTTCTAAAAAGGTCACTCTACACAGAAATCAAAGCATTGTAGCATGCAGCAAATGGTGGGAGGGGAAATGGGCTATCAAAAGACAGGAGGCCATTTAAGTTAATGGAAGTGCTCTAACACTAAACTTTGGTGGACAGCCCAACAACTCCTCTCACTTTATCAAGTACTTGCAATGACAGTCCATAGCTGCAAAAACAGGCTTTTATGTATATTATCTTTTGTTTGTTTGTTTGTGTTTTGGAAACTGAGTTTCTCTGTGTAACAGCCCTGGCCATCCTGGAACTCACTCTGTTGGCCAGAATAGCCTCTAACTCACTGAGATCCACCTGCCTCTGCCTCCCTAGTGCTGGAGCTAAAGGTGTACCCCACAAACTCCTGGCCATGAATGTTACCTTAAAGGAAATTAACATTGAATCCTGCTGTTCTTATGAAAATGGAGTAAGAAATGTGTGTAGGAGAGCAGCCAGTCTTTACACTTGCTTCCTTCCTGTGACTGTCCTACTTCCAGTCCTCTAAGGAATAAATAGATCCCTTGGGAGCTGGGGATGCAAGGCAAAGGTGAACTCTGACCTAAGTTCTTTGCTTGACTAATGAGATCACACAGGCAACTCTCTGTCAACCACCAGGAGAGGGCATTAGCAGCATTCCTCACACACAAGCTCATCCCAAATCTGGATGCTTACACTGTCCAAGGACTATCCTCCAAGTCTTCATGTGCTAAGAGTTAACCAGGGGCAAACTGTCAAATGCATTCTTACAGGTAGGACCCTCAAGCAATGGCAGCATATGGTTACATATGAATTTTCACTTACTAAAAGAAACGCCCGGATTGTTCTTATTTTGTTCAGTTCAAGAAGCAATTTCTGTGCCTTTTCATGGTTGCTGCAATATTCATCATAGATACGAAACTTGTCTTTCTGTGAATTAAAGACAGGATAAATGAGAACCACTGTATATTACATTGAAGTTTTAACCCATGTGATATGCATAAATAAACTCCCGAAAGGTACAGTATCTCAAGAGATTTACTATATGCATATAAATTTTATTTATTTTCCCCATTCATAAGTACAGCCTAGAAAGGAGATGATAAATTTGCCCCAACAAGAATGCAATAATACGAGTGAGCCAAATGGTTGCAAAGTTCAGAGAATGAAGCGTTTTTACCTTTGCCAGGAGAATTCAGACACAGCTTTATTTTTTTTTTTTCTAGATATTACTTCTGAGCTAGGTAGAGTGGAACAAATGTACTTCTCCCAGTCAAAAGGAGGGACAAAGTCATTTTAGACAGAGGGAAGAGGTATGTGATACATCACACAGGAATCATGAAAGACAGAAGTTCATGTTAGCCAATTCTGGCAGTTGCATTTAAGAGGAATGTGGAAAAACAGGACAACACACAACAACAAGTAACTAAGATAATGGCAGACCCTAAAGATACAACATCCCAGCAATTGCTACTTAGAGAGATGTTTAAGACAGAAAGGTCAAAATATAGTATTACAGCTACTTTCAAACAGCCTTCATCCTGTAAGAAGGGAACAAGTCTATAGAGCGCCAAAAAAGGACTGTTTAGTGTAAATGGCAGGGCCAGTGATGGACAGAGGTGTGAGCAATCAAGACCTAATGATTTAAGCTACCAGGAAACAACACAAACTGTCTTCAGTGTTAGGGGAGAATCTTTCCAAAAAGGAAGAATTTTGCTATCATGATCTCTGGCCTCCCTACCATCTGTAAGACTACTCCCAAAGGAGCTATAATTAACAGTGATCAAAGGGGCCCAATGAAAAACACAAATAATTTATTGATCAAATTATCAGAACAGAAGCGTGTCCTTTGTAATTTCCAAGACACACACTTAGAAACAGTCAGCACTGTTTTATGTAGCCAGCAGAGCATGGGTTGAATTACTTGCCTCAAGAGATGGTACAAGCAGAACAAGAGGAAAGTTCAGAAATAGCTGAGCGACATTTATGGATGACAGATTCATAATGTGTTACTAAGGAAATGGCTGTCAGGGTGCAGAGTTCCCACGAGCATCCCTGGCCTGAGGTAACAGCTCCTCCATCTGGCAGGGGAGTCTGACTCTTCTGTGAAAGGAAACAGGCTTGAGGAAGCGGATATGCACACTCCAGCTTCCAGCCACAACCAAGAAATGCACAGTTTAATCCACCCAGATCCCAGGAGTATCTCCCTGTGGCAAAATGATCATTATGAAATAGAGATTACAAAAAGAGCCGTTCGTCACATATATATCAAGAAACTGTAAGATAAATGACTAAGTGGAAAACATATGCCAAGCCTCATTCTCACCTAGCTGTGTAAGTGATGCCATCATTGAGTAGATATTCAGAGATATTCAGAGTAGATATTCTGAAAATTAGCATCAATGGAAGGTATCAATTTTTTTTAATTTTTTTCTTGTAGTATGACTATCCTTAAGTTCTTAAAAACAATTTTCAGTAGGCAGGTGGCTTCTTTCTTTGCAAATTGGTTACATAATCCCAGGTGTCCTGTACAAATGCGTTCAGCTGATGACAAGGCACAGGGTGTGTGTTCCAGACAACTGAGCCCTTACCCCTCATTCTTTCCAACAGCACTCCAAACAAACTCTGAGAAGCAAAGGTCTGTTCACCTCCAGGTTTGTCACCAGCCAATTAACAAGGGAACAGTCTGGCCAATAAAGAAAGGATTGCAGTGCCATTATAAGAGTGAGAATTTTCTGCCTCAAAAGAAAAATGTTCTATGTTTGAGGGAAACATAAAAATCCATTCATTATGAAACAGGCTGAATATTCATTAGAATTCAAAGCTACAGAGGATGCGAAGAACTAGCTTGTCAGGAAAAAGAAAAGGCCGCTTATTCTTTGAGTGAAATGGATGATGAGAGACTCCCTCCCCTTTCCTGGCTCCGAGGGCAAGATTTCACTGGCCTTAAAAGACCCCAAACTTCTGGTGTCCAGCTTCACTTCTCATGCTGAATTCACACACACACACACACACACTACTCTGCCAAGATGCACTCCTTAAAATCAAAAGAGAAAGAGTTTGAAAATAAGCAGGGAAAAAAAATTATCCTACAAAGTGAAGAAAACAGGTTCCCACTTCCTGCTGGGCATTGGGTTCGGGGTGTAAACACTCTTCCACAACTTTCAGGAACTCCTTATGGACAGCAAGGATCTCCTCAATGTTGGAGAACAACATCTGGAAGATAAATACAGAAGTAAAAACTGTAATGTAAGGGCAGTTGTGAAGCAAATTTGAAAACTTCAATTAAAAGGCCCATGAGAACACAGTACCCTAAGCAGACAGCCACTCTGCAGCATCTCTACCTCCCACCTGGCAAGCAGAAGCCAGATTCATCTGGACTTCTGTATTACCACAGAATTCTGGGAATGGAGACACCATGCAGAAACTCAGGAAAAAGCCTGTGGGGGTGGGGTGCAAGGCAAATCCCAGCCTGCCAGCCCCACCCTCTTCCATGAATGCCTGTAAATAAAAGTGTGGGAGATTTGCTGACAGGCTATTGGGGAAGTCCTTGACATTATGAAAGGTAACCCAGAATGGACCAGCCCTGTCAACTGCCACAGCCGGGTCAACTGCAAGGTCACTGTGCTGCACCCAGATGGTGGTGTTGGGTGCTGCAGACCTAACAACAATTTGCCCTCCTAGAAACACCTGCACAGATGTTTGTGTCCACCTGGAGTCCTTGTGAGTGAAAGTGTTCAAGTCTATTTGGATCACAGGTTGCTTTTCTTTGTGACCCAAAGCTTGCTGACTAGTTTCCAGTGGTAGAAAAGCCTGTAGGTTACATATGTAACCATAAGGAAACAGAGTCAGAAGAATCTAAAAACCCCTGACTTTTTTTTAAATTAATAAAATAAAATAAGAGCACAACCTCCAGACACCCTTCTGCCACCTAGGTGGTGTTTCTCTGTTCCGTCAAGCCTGCAGTAATATTGTAACCATTCCAGAACATGCTACCACTAAGCCACATCCCAGCACCCCTTCCCTACATTTCGAAAGGTAGGGAAATGTTTATGGATTTACTTTTAGGTTATAATATTACATTCTTTTCTGTATGATAGTGAATGATCGAAATTTTGCTCATGAGAGATCACAGATTGGAATTCCCATTTCCCCATATCATGACTTCTTGAACCACTCTGGCAACTGTCTGTCATCTCACCCAGCCTTCTTCTCATAGCAAATGCAGTTCTAGTTTAACTTCTTAAGCTTATTTTTTTATTTTTTCAAATGGTTATATGATCTTGGTAAACACAAGAATTCTCTACAACATGTAAGCTGTTTCTCTCTCCAGACTCTAGTCCCTCTTGCATATTATCAACACTGGTCACTGCTACAGGAACTCACAGGGGAGCTGTTGATAAACTAAAGGGCCCTGAAGGAACACTCAATGGACATATCACCTTCAGGGTACCTGAGCTTGGCTGAGGGCCTAAAGTTGCCTGCTTACCTTCACTGTTTCCTCCGTCACATTTTTGTCAACCTTTGCTGCTGCACACTGGTTCATTCGATGTAAGAAGGCCTGTGTGAAACAAGAGAAGACAATATGAGAGCAAAGCCAGTGTTGTAAACTGATTGGGCACTGATCAGAATGAGACACGGTGCCATACAAAAGACCAAAGCTTACCAGCGGGCATGGCAATGCACTCCTCTAATCCTAGTGCTTGGGAGGCAAAAGAAGGAGGACTGACTAAAGGTCAAGTCTAGCTTGACCTCCATAAGGACTTCTAGCCAAGGATATGTGGTGAGATCTTGTCTCAAACAAACAAATAAAACTGAAGTTTGAAATTCTAGTAGCTCAGTACAATAGTTTTGTGGTAATGTGGGAGACATTTGTACACTGCTTTTCCTAACCAAAAATTCCATTATAGTGGAATTTTACTTCCATTATAATACTGAGGCATAGAAAAAAAAAAAAAAAAAAACAGGATCAAGTCTGTATGAATTAAATTCCTCCACCTGATCCTCAGAATCTAGGATATACATTTAGAATTGGGTGTTTCCCACATTTTAAATGTTGCAAAGTACAGAAAGGCCAAAATATGATTTCAATATGGCATTTCAACTAAAAAGGTAAAAGGACCTGAAATTCTATAGTGACTCTCAGTACTATGAGATGAAGGAATGGATGGATGGATGGATGGATGGATGGATGGATGGATGGATGGACGGATGGATGGATGGATGGACGGACAGGGAGAGGAGAGGATAAAAGAGATAGGTACATCAGCACACTCAGACACACCTGCCAGTAACTGCTGCTTTCAGGAAGGATCCTTTATCACCCACTTCTATCTCACCCACTTCTATGTCACCATACTCATACTTCGTAAGCACCAAAAAATTAGATTTTAGGGTTTGTCAGTTCTTCATTGCCCAATGGTATACACAAGTCTTTCAAGATTGTGATGCAAGCTAAGGGAGTTACCCAGAGATAAAATAATTGCCCAGCAGGCACAAATCCCTGGGTTGAATGCCCAGCATCGAGGAAAGAGGGAGAGAATGACAGGTCAGGGGGTGCTAAGAATATTTAGACTGGAACTTCTTAAGCTTTCACTAAAGACTAAATATAAAAGAATGCTTGGCATATAGTTAGCCTTAAAGTAAAAAGTTTAAAAAGAAAAGGAACTGCCCACCTAGTTTTTGACCTCACGACATTATCCATAAATTACCCAGTAGCTAGCTAAGATCATTTCAAGGACTGGGGATATTGCTAAACTGGAGATAATATATTACAAGTCCTAGGACAATTCTCCAGCACCAAAAAAAGTTAGAAAAGGTCATTGCTCTTTTGTCTGCCTTGAGAACTCTGCCACTACCAGTCAAGCAAAGGGATGCAACTTCCCAGGGCACACAGAAGTTCAGGGAGGGTGCTTCTGGCTATGGCATTTAAAAATAAAAATTACAATAGACTCCAAAGTTACACAGAGAAACCCTGTCTCAAAAAACCAAAACAAACAAACAACAAAGACAATAATAATCATATCTTTGACATATTATATTTACACGTCTAAGGCATTAACAAAAGCTGATAGTGACCAAGAGATTGCTCCTAATATCCCCAAATTATCACCCTCAAGGCATTGCTGACAATAGTTCTGAGACAACTTGAGAGTACATGTCACACTTTAAGTGGGCTTTCCTTTAACTTAGTAACTCTACTTCTAGGAATCTGTCCTAGGAATATATTCTGACAAAGAGACTCATTGGTTATAAAAAGAATAAAATTGGAAACAACCTAAAGGTCCACCATAAAAAAATTACAAAATACACTGTGGTACATTCGTAGTGCAGAATTTGATGGCAAAAGCAGAGTCGACATTAATGTACAGAAAACTATACCCATTTATATGCCTATAAGTATATATGTACACATATACACATATACATGACAGATGCTCATGAAAAGCTGTCTGGTGAAAATAATTCACAAAGTGGCATACCTGATATGAAATACACATGCACACATGAACATATACATACAAGTATATATCTATATACATATATCAGTGAAAAAAATGTTCAGAATACTCCAAAACTGCCAACTGTTCCTCGGCCTGGAGGTCTGGAAGGGGATTTCTGGCCACTAATTCCTTTTTGAATGTTTGGCTCTGCACACATTATCACTTTTGCTTTAAAAACAAAATCAGACAAGAAAGCCCCCAGATCATACCCACCATTAGCTTCAGCACTCTTCTTTATTCCTGTTTCATCCTTTTCCTACTTCAGACTCCCTAACTACAGAGCCAAAGCAAAACAATAGCCCGGGCTCTCCTACAAGCACCAAATTAAATAAAACAAATACAAAAGAACCTGTAGGGAACCAAAATTATCTATTATAAAGTTTCTCTGGGTCCAAATCTCTGCTCCATTTTTCTGGAGCCTGATTCTCCATTCATTGTCTTGCAGATGCTGGCTAATTGCCACTGGATGGCATGGGCTCAGAGGAGAATTTCTCCTAGTTTGCATTAAAACAGACCTAGGCCCTGTGCTGAGGGCTTTGTCTTTGTGCCTAGAGACTGTTTTTAGGTGTGCCACTAGGGTTAAAAGGATGACTTAATAGTAGATGCTCTCTGCGGTCACCTGGACTGTTGGAAAGCGATTTAGGAGGATGCCAGGATAAACTGGACTCCAGTTTCCAGCATGGACTGAGAGCCCTCCTGAAATGACAAGATGCCTGTATCTGGTCTTTACCGCCACTGAGTAGCTAAGAGGTTCCAGGTCCATGCACCCCCACTCAGGGGTGGACCCGTAGCTCTTCGGATGGCTCTAATCAAAGCCCCCAAGGACATCAGTCTAGAATAGATAGCCTCTATTAGCGTGGGACTGATACAATCTGGGTCACGGCAAGGACCTTAATTTTTCTTAAAAATATGACATAGTTTATTGTTCATATATAATGAACCATTATATAAAGCTATACAGAGTTGGCCATGGGGAAATGACGAGTGAACCTTGAAGTTTCGAGTACCATTTTAACTAGCATTAATTTGTTTAATTTTTAATTTCAGATTTGTTTCTCTTGAATACTTTCCAAATACTCATCCCACCATGATCCTCCGCTTTTTCTATTTAGCTTTGTAACAACATGAATGTTTTACTTGCCTAGTTTACATTTCACATTGACCACACAGTAAACAGGTAATGTCTTATGCAAGCAAATCTTAAACTTCACCTCTGCAATTATAAACTTTTCCTTCATAAACAGGACCTGGTACATTCTTCAACCACTAAATGAAATCTTGGAAGTAGTAAAACGGAACCAAAGTAAGAGTTGGAAGGGAACATACAAACTCATCAAGTTTACCACCTAGTCCCCCAGCTTGGGTAGCTTCTTGTCCTTCATGATATCATGGATCATGTGTTTGAACTACACAGGAAAGGACCCTAGACCCCACTGCCATGTCTGACCAAGGAAGCATTCCCTAAGTTCCTTGTTTTATACACAGGAAAAGCAGACTTTAGATGGCTTCCTGGGAATGTGTAACCCTGAGAACTCTGGTATTTTTTAAAAAAATGTTAAGTCTCTGTCCTGAATATAAACATAAATACATGTTTTGAGAATCATTTTTAATAGGCTATATCTATGGTTTCCTTGGAGTTTAATATGTGGGCTTAAACCTTCTCACACCAACTAAGGAAACATCAGCAAGCCAGCCACAAAGGCATGTGAGGGAATTCACTCACTCTTCTATGCGTTTATTCATTCGCCCAAGTCCACAATTTCACTGGAATTAGGTTCTTTTGGCCACAGCACAAATATATTTGAAAATAAGCCCTAGAATCAGCTTTAATGCTCATGGTTCACAAGCACTCTCCTGTTTTTCACTCCATAAGTCTATATGCAGACTCCCAACTCTTCCTAACATCCTGCGAAAGATGGTTGGTTTGGTTTGCACTTTGTTTGTTTGTTTTTTGTTATTGTTGTTTTTCTTTTTCTTTTTTTATTCTTTAATTACTACTCATATTTACATATCCATCCCCTCCATTCCCTCACCCTCCCATCCTCCCATGTTCCCCATTCCTAGGTGACTCTTATAGAGAAGGTCCAGAACCCACTTTCTGATAGACATTGGTTTGTTGATCTTTCCAACAGCTGCCAATAACAGAGTTAGAGAAACTAGTAAGTGAATTCCACTGGGAAAACAGATTCACTTATTTGACCTTTTGTGTCAACTCAAAATCAAATAATAACCATCTCTACATTATCAGCTTCACCCAGCTACTTGGGATCCTCATGTACCCTGCCAGGGGATGCCTCCCCCATGAGAGTCAAAATCTAGGTTTCATCAACTGTCTACTTTTGCAAATGAAGTTGGTTGGTCAGACTAAACAAGCCACATTTGGAGAAGGTGAAGCTTCTCCAAGGCCCTTACAGCTCACATATGTCTTATGTTCACCTTTTCAGTATCCCTTTAACAATGCCTCCACATGGCATTTTCTGAGATACCAGTAGTATGGGCTATCGTCCCCCACCATGAGGGAATTTTCTCTTTATCTTTTTCCATGTTGCTTTCCTCTGATTGTATGTATGATTAAAAGCCTATGTTAAATGTCAAAAGTCAAATGCTAACTAGAGTTTAATAACACTAAAATTCAGATTTGCTACCAAGAGATGGAAGAAAGTCTTTAGATAGAAGAGAAAGATAAAAGAATCTCTTCTCTGTTTGCTCAACCACCCAAACAATAAGCCAAGCCCACAAAGCTTCATTCTTGGCATGCATTTGTATTTGAAAATTTCAAGGCTCTAATGTATCTACTTCAGCTCATTTTTGCCATTCCTATTATTTTCATTATTTTCATCAATTTCTCAATGGTCCCAGCATTTTAGTATTTTACACTAAGTTCCAGTTAACCTGAATTTCATAGAATCATGTAAGTATTAAACTTGGTACTCCCATCAATATTACACATATAGGAATAATCTCAGCATCATCAGATCATCTTGGAAATGAATCTATGAAGAATGAGGAATGAATTTACATGTAAGAAATAAAAAGATCAATTTCAAGAGGGTTTGTACTGGTACAGGAAAAAAGGTACTCAGTCTATGCAAATAGATGTAAAAAAATTAAGGGTAAATGTTTTTCTTTTGCCTTTTAAACTTGAAATATTAAAACATTGCAATTCTTTGGGGTACCAATAGCATTTGTTTTGCTTTCCTGAGAGCATTAACAGAATCTTGCTAAATCATACAAGCCTGTCTGAGTTTGCCTTGAACATCTGGCTGACAGTGATGCCATTTTAAGGGAACAGAGAAAACAAAGAGGAAAAAAAGGGATTTGTGGGTGGGCGAATCAGCTTGTTGGTGCCATGTGGAGTTTGAAATATCTACTGGACACCAAGATAGAGATCCAGAACAAGGAAGCGGCATTCCATTTGAGGTTCTTAAGAGAAACCACAGTTGAAGGATTCTCCTGAACTCTCTCAGGTGAGATCAACACTCAGTGACACTGGCATGAAGATGTAACTTGGAAGAGGATGGAGAGAGAGACCTCCAGCTTCGTCCATAAAATAAAGTACTCAGAAGAAGACGGCAAAAGGCTGCCTGACAGAATCCTGCCCTCTCCAACATGCAGGGTGTGGCAGAAAAAAAGATAGGAGACAAGAATTCCAATAAGAGGAGAAAAAAAGCTGTGGAGGACAGTCACTAACAATAAGGCAAGAGAAAGACAGACAGAGAGGGGACCAACTGCTGTAGAGTACCAAGCAACCAAGCAAGACAGAGCAGACACAGTTGGTCCTGGTGAGCCTGAACAGTGGGGTGGGCAGAGCGGAAGTAAAGGAATGGAGCCAGTAAACAGAAAAGTTCTAGAGTTGTGCTGAATGAAGAAGACAACTTAGGAGGTGGATTAAATAACTACTGCAGCCAATCATCCTTCAAGTTTTACACTGTCAAGTCATCTCATCTGAAGTGCTTGTCTGGAAGTGGACAGACTTCACACAGGGGAATTTTTTTTTTCAGATTTTTTAATATTTGTACCAGACACCATGAGATATATTGGTGATATATCACCCTTTCTTAAACACTTAGTGATTCCCAAGCTCTTGAATAGGTGTGCCTCCTTTTATATGTTTTCATATATTAATATCTACAGTCTAAAAGATGCTATAACAAACTGCTCAGAAAAAGTCACCAGTCTCTTCTCTGTGCCAGTCACTGTTCTCGACAGTTATTTAGCCTTGAGGCTTCTTCATATTTATGAAAACTGTGATGAATCCCAAAAAGTCTTTCTTTTGTATGCATCTATCAATATCTAACATATTACAAATTAAATCAGAATCATGTAACAATTACTCATTTAGTAGATTCATTTATTTAAAATAACTAATAATAAACCCATTGCATATTAATATAAATAACATTTTTGTTTTAAAAAGATATTCATTTTTTTCCAAAATAATTTCTGTGAGAAATGTGGTACTTGGAGCTGCAGAAATGATGGTCCAGCAGTTGAGAGGATGGATGTTCAGAGCCCAGCACCCAGTCAGGACAGCTCACAGATGTCTAATAACTCCAGATTCACAACATCTGAAGCCCTGGCCTGGCCTCCATGAGACCTGCATGTATCTAGCTGCACACAGAGAACAGACACAGGCATACACACACACAAATAAAGAAAACCATTTGTTATGTGTACTCTGGTTTAGATGCATGAAATTTTTAATGACTACTTTAATAGAAGATAGCTGGATCTTCATGTATGCTAAAATTGTAGTGATGTTACTTCAGTGGAATTAAGCAAAGAATATAAAACCTAATGTAAATGGATACAGAATACAGTAAGAGTGTGTTTCTTATAACTAACTCAGGTAATCATGGATATTCTTACATGAATTACCAAATTAACTGACTATAATTTCTTAAAAGTTGGTAGTACTGTGAGGCTATACATGATGAACTTTTCACTGTTACAGTAAAATCCATTGGTGATAGCTCACACTTTTAATCCCATCACTCGGGAGACAGAGGCAGGTGGATCTCTGTGAGTTCCAGCCTGGTTTACTAAGCAAGTTTCAGGACAGCCAGGGATGTTATATGGAGAAACCTTCTCAAAAAAAAAAAAATTGGTCTATCATAAAAGGATATTATATTCAAGTGTGAATGTTTAAATTTTCAGTGTTAATTAATGATAGTTATATCTATTTTCCAAATACTGACATATGTCACTACATAATGTTAAAGAAAATCACGTGTGAGTATCAGTATCTAGTTCTTCAGAAAATTCTTTAAGTCTTAGGAAGCAGTCAACCTCACAGAGATGGGACACACATTTCCTAAAACTCAATGCTCACTTGAAAGCATGAATTCCATCACTGTCAACAAATACTATCAGCTGTTTTTCTTTTATTGAGCAAAAGTCTGCCAAATACACAAATACTCTAAAAACAGAAAGCATAGTTTGTCCTGAAGTAACTATTGCAAGTAAATATGTTTCCCAGCAACTCCGACAACACCACAAGTTCTTTTCCTGGAGACAAACACAGTAGCGGGTTATTCAGCCAAAAATCTTTTCATATACAAAGAAGTTTTTCAATGTTTTATCAAGAATATTCTTTATGGGTTAGCAGTTTAGCACTTGATATTCTTGCAGAGGACCCAGATTTGATTCCCAGTACCCACATGGTGGCTCACAACCATCCACAGTTCCAGTTCCAGGGGCTCCAATGCCTTCTTGTGGCCTCCCTGAGTACCAGGTCCATATTAGTACAAAAACATACATGCAGGCAAAACACTGATACATAGGAAATAAAATAAATACCTCCCTCAAAAAGAAGTCTAAAGGAAAGAATATTCTTCAATGCCACTGTCATCTTCCTTTTGACCCCTGTGAATAGGTAACACAAATGAACATGTGTGGCCACAGCTTTGAATCAGACTAAAGCATGAGTGCGTTTATAGACTATGGCTCTTGTATCATGATTACACATGACAATACAGTTAAAAACAAAGCAGTTTAACATTACTGTGAAAATAGTTTGAGCCTCCTATATCTTCTGAAAGGTTTTCACAAAGTCCCAGATATTCACAGACCATGAGCACCCTTCTAGGCATGTGAAATAAATAAACCAAGTTAACAAAAGTATCTGCTTCTATACTCATGGGAGGAGGCAATCTACAATAAAGAGAAGCCAGTACTTCTAGATGAGGAGGTAGGGAGCTGGGATGTACCCGAGCAGCAGAGCACTTATCTGGTATCTGATAGGCCCTGGATTCTATGCCCAGAACTACTATGGAAAAAAAGAAAAGTAGAAAATAACCAACACTAAGTGAAAAACTTTAATAACTTTTGAAAGTCATAAAATATCTGAAAAACCATGGGACACCTTGTGATAATCCCAAGGACTCTTCATTGGCCAATGACCAAGACGCATTACTATAAATTACTATAAAACACTATTATTTCATTAAAGTTGACCTTTCTCTTATTACATCCCCAGCATCCTTGTACTAATGGACTTCATTTGCCTTCCTCCCTCCGGTATGCATCTACCCTAGTCTGGCCCTGACTCCAAACATAAGACTCATGATGGGATGGGATACAACCGGCCCCTCTACTTAAAACCCTAAAGAAAAGGCACACAGGTTCCTCAATTTAATTTTACTGCCAAGCACTTGGAATACAACAAAGTAGTAGAATAACAAAAAAACAAAATGAAATGATCAGCTCCAAATATTGTTATAATTGTCTTACCATAATAGTACTAATCAAGGATTGCAGGCCCATTATTAGGTCCGGGACTTTATTCTTGTCTTCCTAAAATCCAATAATGCAGCTGACAAAATGACTTTTTTTTTTAAATGTAGTTCAGATTAAATCCCTCAGGCTCAAAATCTCTGAAGGATCTGCTTCCCATTCAAGTATAGCCCACACACCTTGCCAACTCCACAAGGCTACTCTATTGCACCTTGGAATGAATAACCAGAGGCTTGACAGTCTAAGGGTAAGACACCAGTAGACTATCTGTAAAGGCTTGTTTTTAAATATGTCACCCTCCCCATGCCCTCACATGGTAAGAGAGGCAAACAGCTTTGCTCAAATGTCTAATTGTCTTCCACACTACCCTCCAGTGAGTAAAATGTGTGTGTTGGGGGGGTGCACTAATGTGTGTGTGTAGGTGTGCTCACCCATATTGTGTGAACACGGAGACCAGAGGATGATATAAGTGACTTCACTATTTATTGGTCTCCACCTTATTTTTTTTTTTGAGACAGAGTCTTTCACCACACCCTACCTTTGGCATCCACCACACCCTACCTATGGAGTCCACCACTTCTCAGGGCACCAGTGAGTCTGTTTACTCTCTATAACCCACATCATAATGGAAGGTCCAAAAGATAAAGATATCTTGACTGCCTCACTGATATCTGTCCAACATCTACAGCAATGCTCAGCACTTAAGTATTCCATAAGGGTGGATATAGTGGCACATGTCTTTAATCCCAGCTCTTGGGAGACAGAGGCAGGTGGATCTTTGTGAGTTCAAGGCTAGCCTGGTATTCAGCCAGAGCAATATAGTAAGACCTTGTTTCAAATAAAAAATTAAGTATTCAATGAGCTTGTGGAACAAAGGGTCAATCTGTTCTTCAGTAGATGACAGTAATTTCAGGAGAACACAGACTGTGAACTATAAATTTCCCTAGTGTTTTATATTCCTAAACATAGAAAAGCAATGTGGAATGCAGGCTATGGCAGTCTTCTTGTCCATCTGTGGGTGGAAGGGTTTCTCAGTCCTGTTGACATTTGGAGCTGGATAATCCTTGTGTTGTGGGAGATGTGTTGTCCAGTCTAGGGTGTTTAGTGGTATGTTTCTTTTTCTAATGCCTTGAACCATAACTATAAAATAATACTGGCTGCATGTCTTTACCCTCTCAATTGCACCCATCTACTAAATATAAGCTGCACCTTTTCATCTTAAAGAGATGATCATTTGTCTTTAAGCTCCCATGGCAATATTCCATACAGACAAAACTACAAAATCTTAGAAATACTAACCACATTAAGTACTTCAGTACCATTTAAGGCTCATTCTCAAGAGTATTTATCAATCTAAAAGTCATTCAAAGAGAATATACAACACCTGGATTACTCAGATGAAAGCATAAATTGCAGTGATATCAAAACAATAGAGTGTCAAATTCCCCAATGAAAGCCATCTATGTTTCTACATGGGCCAGGACAAAAAGCATTGGTTACATCACAGTTATTGACAGACTTTCTATATGTGCTCAACTTCCCGTTACAAGATCTTTTATTCCTTTTTCCAGAGTAACCATTAATTCCAACCTCATGATTGTCTTAAAGGCAGATAATTGTAATCATACTCTTGAGATTCAAACATAATTAAGGTGCTGTATAGATGGCCCAGCAGTTGAGAACACTGACTGCTCTTTCAGATGACCCAGATTCAGTTCCCAGTACCCACATGTTGGCTCACAACTGTCTGTAACGCCCTTTTCTGGGATCCCAGACCCTCGTCTGTTCTCTAAGGGCACGATGCACACACATGGTACACAGACATAATACACGTAGCCAAAACAACCATACACAGACTATAATAAAAAGAAAAAATGTTGATGGATATAATCAAAATGATTAACTGTTCTCTTCTTGACTCCCATAAGTCAAAAACCCTATATGAAAAAGAAGTGTTTTCTTGGAAGTCTTTATCACTCGTGACTGGAATATTATTCACCAGACACAGGACTTTGGAGATGTTGAACAGGTGGCTGGCAATACTGAAGGTGAATAGAAAAGGACAATGGCAAGAATATTACCAGAAGACTTACACCTTTGCATTCAAGTATTAAAAGCAAAATGGAAGTCTTTTTTTTTTCTCTTTTGTACCTGTCATTAAGTTGTTTAAGCTTTCTTTCTGAAATTCCAATTCCTACAAATCCATTTCATAGTTCAGTCAGTAGAAGTTTGCTAAAAGACATTTAATATCTGTTGGCATTAGGCTTTGCTGATTGTTCTAATGTAGAGGGAAGAACACTAACAGGGTTTGCTTTGAACACAGTACAATACAGTTAAAACATTTACTTAAGGTTGGGGAGATGACTCAGGTGGGGAGGTGCCTGCCATACAAGCATGAAGACCAGAGTTCAGATTCCCCAGTTTTCACACAAAAAGCTGGGTGTGGTAGCATGTACCTATCTATGATCCTAGCACTGGAAAGATGGAGACAAGGTGACAAATGGAGCCCACCAACCAGCAAGTCCTGTGGAATCAGTGAGCTCCAAGTTCAGAGACACACCCTGTCTCAAAACAAAACAAAACAAAATTTAATGGTAAAAAGTAATAGAGGAATTACCCAAAGTCAAACACCAAGAAAAGCAGATCACGAACTATCTTCCTCAAGGGTACCACCAGCCTGGACCGAAGAAACTCACAATGTCACTTCATTTTGTCACAAGCATCACGCATCACTTTTCTTTATTGTGCTTTTCACTGCAGCTGAGTGTTAGCTTCTGTATGGTCTACAGCAGTTTTTTAAACTGAAGCCTGTTTTGCTCGTTTTTTGTTTTTTTGGTTTTTTTTTTTTTCAAATTAGTCTCTAAAACCATTGCAGTTTACAGCCACAAGGTTAGGGTTTTGCCAAGGTACTTATGATTCTTACAAATATTTAGTGCTGCTCATTCCAGAGTTATGAGTTTGAGAATGCCATCTGACTTTTAAGTGTTTAAATCAAATACTACATTCAGGAGAAAATCAAAGGGAGAATATGAAACAGGAGTAAAACTGTACACACGGTGAGATATGTTACTTAACTCTTCACTTCTCCAGGGTCTAACATTGAACTCTTAGGCAAGAAGCTAATAACAGCTCTGGCACCTGTGAACACATACACTGAATAATGTCATTTCTTTATTTTCAGCTAGCATTTTTTAGTGGGTAATTTTATCAATAAACTCTTCTTGGCATATTTATCCCAAGAAGCATTTGTTTCTAGAAGATCCTGATTTCCTTGTATTGTTTGGAGGGAATATCTTTCCAGAAAGAGTAGGTATACAGGGCAATTCTAGGAAGAATTCAATTAAAGAAATCAAGAAAGATTAGAAAACGTGTGATGCTGTGGTGGGCTGTTTAGAAGCCCTTCAAAATTTAGCCTCCACATTCCTCCTCTGGCAGACCTGGAAGTACCTACTCAAATCATGTACCACCACAGAACACTAACGGAGGTGGAGTTCAGCTCTGTAAGTTCTTCTTATGAGAAGCCAGAGATCCCAAGTATCAGTTCCCTCATCTATTAAATCAAGCTAATGATAAATCATTCATCTCCTGGAATGATGGAGTGGACTGGATGGAAACAATTTTAACTAGTACTTTGTACAGCACACAGTGAAGGTCCAATAAATATCAGCAATGTTTCTGGGCTGCCACCATTGTCACTAACCATATTGATACCACTTCCGTTGCTTATAATTACTACTCTTATGGTTTGAGTGTGAAATGTGTCTGAAAACTTGATCTTCAACTGGCAGTGCTAACAAGATATGGAGCCAAGCCAGCAGACAAGAGCTAGGCTAGAGGTTTATTAGAGGCCCAGTCTACACAGAGTGCCCAATTCCATGGTCAGCTACCAAAATGTGAGTAAGCCACCTCACACTCTCACAGCCAAGGCTGTGACTGATTCTCACTGACAGGAATACTGCCAGGCCTTCCACACCCTGAAACTGTGCTACAGCAAACCTTCCTTCCTCTCATTTGCTTTCTGGCAAGTGTGTTGTCCATACAACCAGAAAAGTAACTAACATAATAACCAACAGAGAGAACAGACCTAAAGGAAAGGCTGCTGCCTTTCCTCTCTTCACCTCTATTACCAGTGATTCAGCAGCCAGCTCCTGAAGGATCCCTTGATATAAAGAAAAACTATAATCTAAACCTTCTAAGAGAAATTCTATTGTTTATAAATGCTACATGTTGGGTGAGATGACACACTAACACACCTACTATAAACTGAAAATACCGTAAGTCAAAACTGGATACAATCAATCGAAACTAAAGAGCTGTGCAGGTCAGCAACAGCCAACTGTGGACTATCAGATGTTTCCTCTCATGACCATGTGGGTGATTGAAGCATGTCTCCTTGTCCTTGCCCAGAATGAAGAGATAGTACTATCCTGCACATTGCTAGCCCAAGACACGACTCAAATCCAAAATTCAAAGTAGAGTGTCCAAAGAATGTGACTTTGGAGCCAACAATTTGAACCAGATTATCAATAAATTGGGGTCACCGGTATTTTTAAATGCCATTGTCTCCAAATGTTGGGTTTTTGTGTTAAAGATGTCAGCCTACCCTGTCCTGAAATCCAGATATTGTGTATATTTGTCAACCTTTCTACACATGTATTTACTTTCTCAACAATACAGAAATTTATAAATTTACAAAAAATAGAAGGTAGGGGCTGGAGAGATCAGTCAGGCAGTATAGCGCTTGCTGTGTAAGCATGAGACCCAAGTTCAGATCCCTAGAGACCATATAAAATCTAGACCCAGTGGCTCAAGTCTATAATCCTAGCACAGGGAAAGCAGACTGGCCAGCCAGTTTACACAATCAGCAAGTACTAGTCAGTGAGGGACCCTGTCTCTAAAACAAAGCAGAGAGGGGCTGAGGGTGACACCCAACATCTACTTACCTCTGCCTTCATATGCCATACACATGCACACACACACAAACACACATACAGTACACACAACAACAACACGCACAAATCACAAGAAAGACTAGAGGACAGAAAGAATTCATTCAGATCAAGTTATAGATCTAGCAGAGTTTTCAGTCTGATTATCTCAAAGCTTTCAAGACTTTTATCATACAAGGTATAATAAAAATCTATCAGAAGTAGGGCCTGAGCCAGCCTTTGACTTCAGATCTAATCAAGAGGAGCCTCACACAGGCCTGGTGATAACACTGAAGGCCAATCGGAGACATTCTCTTCATCGATTTCTTAAGATGAACACTCTCTTTGCTGCCAATGCTGTCTAATACTCGTGAATCCTCAAGTAGTGATAATTATCAGGCCAGCTTACAATATAAAATCAAAATGACTCCCTTTGGGTATGACACTTTTTTTTTTTTTTTTTTTTTTTTTGGTAAAGGAGCTTAATGTCAAAATTCACAAAGATAAAAGAAAAGTAAGAAAAAATGTTTCAAATGACCCATCATTTTTCTGGTGATATTTTACATGAAAGTGTGTTAAAGTTCCAAGGGAGCATGACACTTTTCCTCTGGAATCTGCAGGCACTAAGCATGCATGTGGTACACACATGAGGCAGAACACCCATAAACAGAAGGGTGTGTGTGTGTGTGTGTGTGTGTGTGTGTGTGTGTGTGTGTGTGTGTGTGGTATGCTGTGCCATTTGTATATAGGTGTCTGTGGGAACATCAGATCTCCTGAAGCTATAGTTAAAGACATCTGTGAGGTACCTGGTATAGATGCTGGGAAAGGAACCCAGGTCCTCTGCAAAGCAGCAATCACTCTGGATTTCTGAGCCCTCTCTCCAGTCCCAGAAATGGATTTCTAAAAGCAGCTCATAAGCTGACATGAATGTCTTTATGAATTTTTTCCTTAATAAGGCATTGTCTAAATTGCTTTATTTTTAATATTATACAAATATTTACACTGAGATGTCAGTAGACTATTGTGCCTTTGATATAATACTTCATATTGTGCTGGTCCGGAATTTACATTGATAGCAGATAACTTAAATAGCACAATACAATGAAAGAAAGGGCCAAGCGGGAAGCACAATATAGATAATATTTTCAAGCACAGCTTTTTCTCTGGCACAGGAAACTGGTCATTTCCCGAATTTAAAGTGCAGAACACTATTCCTGTTCAAGTCGTTATTCAAGAATCCAGTTCCCATGAAAAGGAAATGTTAGCAGTGGGGGAAGGAAAACAACCCAAAGAAAGGAGACCAGACAGGGTCCCAAGCTGAAGCCCTGCCCCTTCCTGGCACCCATGCCCTCTCTTTCCTCACTCTGTGATCTAACTCGGTGCCCAATCTCATGAAGGACAGGAGAAAAATTATCTTTATGGGAGACATTTTGGTCAATTAACAGAAAGACCTCTTTTTTAATCTTGAGATTAATGTACCTTGCCTGTAGTTTTTATATCTGAGAAATACAGGGGCCAATGTGGCCCCTTCCTTAAAGCTAACTACTACAGCTGGCAACCCACATCCTGGAAACCTCAGAGTGCAGGTCAGTATCCAGTGCTCCTTCTGACTCACCATGTCCCCTGTCCTCTTTCTTGCAAGCCAGCATCATTTTCACCCTCTTCTGTCAACAGAGTAGCCGCTCCCCAGTTCACAAGGGCATTTGCTTTCATTCCTTCATGCTCTCTGAAAGCAACTGATCTATCATAATCAAAATGGGGATGGTTAGGCCATTTTACTGGCAAACAGTACAGAGATGAGCAGAAAACAGCCCAACTATTTAAGAATCTAGTATCTAAAAGAAGCATTTCTAAGCAGTAAGGGAAGAATGCCAGGTGTTGGGCCAACAGGCTGCCACTGCCTGGTTCAAATCAGACTCTCCCAATTACTAGATAAGAAACTGTATCACCTGAGGCAGAGTTCCATAATAGCCTCTGAAGGAGGACCCTCAAGAAGGAAAACAGCTAAGTGTATGGAGACACAGGCCTACAATCCCAGCATTTGAGAGTGGAAAATCAAAAGTTCAAGGTCATTCCTGGCTACATATAATGAGGTAAAGGTCAGCCTGAGTTACATGAGACCATGTCTCAAAATAAACAAACAAACAAACAAACAAACAAATGTAAAGAGGAAGAGTGGGAAGGAGAAGGAAGAGGAAAAGGGAAACCAGAATCATCAGGTCACCATGACAACCACCTATAGTGCCAGGATTGAGATGTGGAGGCAAAAAGATGGCAAGTTACAGGCCAGTCTGGGTAGCACAGTAAGGAGACATGGTCTACAACATCCACACTGTATGCTTTGATCTGCAGCATCAATAACCAGCCAGGAGAAACAAGTGTTGTGTGTGCACATAAATACTTAAAACTTTTCTAAGATACTCATTACCTTTCTCCATAATTTGTCTTATAAACCCATTTGACCAATCCATAATAGGGCATTTGCTTATACAACTTAAAAATATGAGAAAGAAGCTAAACAAAAACTGAAAATTGGGGACAATAATTATTGCCAGCAATCCTACTGCTTCAAAAATCAGGAAAATAAAATGTGAAATGCCAGAAATACTTCCGCATATCTCATGAATAAAATAGGAGGCAGGAAAATGTTACTAATGAGCTCATTCCCATGGATATTGGCTTGCAGCCCTGTCAACAACTGAATATTCATTGAGCAAGTCAGGCATGGGTAAACAAGAAAGCTCTTCCCCTGGTGAGGAAAACAACCTATGAAAACTAAAAAAATATATCTTGGGTTTTGGGTTTTAGCCTTTATTGTATAAAATAGCAAACAAAGAAAGCCCTAATGTGTGTTTGTACTCTATCCAAGAATTTCATCAATAACCAAAAAGATACAACAGGCTTACACAGTGACTACAAAAGAGCAAACACTTCCCAGCATGCCTGTTATCTTGCCTGCTACCAAAACAGCAAGGCCTTAAGGATAAAAGGGAATGAGACACCGAAGGACCTGGCAAGGACTAGTGGACAGAGGCACCAGCCACTGGACTGAATGAGAGTATGAGCATGTGCAGACACAGAGATAGGGCTGCACATATTAGACTCATACTTCCTGGAGTCCAAAGTGGTGGGACCCTTTTGGGGTCTGCTGATCATCTCATGACTAAGGGTTAGGGTTGTGCCCTCGGGGTCCACTGACTGTCTCATGACTAGGCGTTTACTTCCTTGTTCCCTCCTTCCAACTAGGCCTGAATGCAAGAATGCAAACCGATTGAGGGGGGGGCGTGCCTTGGGAGCATGAACCTTGACATGAGTATTTTTCCAATGTGGCTGCTATGGTATATAAGTCTACTCCCCTTTGAAATAAATGGCATTCTCCTTGCAAGAATGACCCGATGTCTTGCTTTACTCAATCCTCAGATTTCCTAGCCCGAACCTGAGAGAATTATGAGAAGCGTTGTAACGGCAGGCATTACACTGAAGACCTCAAGAGGAGGTTGAAACAGAGCCCACATTATGCTTAGTTTCTAAATCTGATTCAACAATGTCAACATCCTCACCCTTACCTTAGAAGGAACCCTAGAAGGCCATTGGTTTCCTAGATTATATAGTAGAGAAATCCAAGTCCACATGACTAGCTATACTGACTTCTCTCCTCTCTAAATGAAAATCATGGAACTTGAATAACTTCGTATTTCTGTAACAGAATATTGCTTATGCAACAAAATCTTCCAGAAGCCCATTCTTCTTGCCTTAATTACAGCATTTAAGTTAGGACAACCGTATTACAGTACCCAGTACTACCAAACACCCACTTCCGTTAATGAGTTAGAGCTGTCACAGGGCTGACTAATGTTTCCCTCTAGGTCCACCCAGGAAAGGTTCCCCCTCCCACCTCAATCATCTTTTCCCATATTAGAAATTTAGACACTTAAAGGAGTTACATTGTCGTGGTCAGAAGTTTCCATAGTGAGAAACTATTGTACAGACAAATGCATGGGCTTATACAATAAGGATGAAAGCCAAACTTTGCAAAAAAAAAGTTTCAAAAATCTTAACAATTTGGCTTGGCTAAAAATGACATGAAACTACTTTCTCACTGGATTTAAGGCTTTCTCCAGAGTATGAATATATCATATGCCCTGGAGAAGAACCTACTCTTATTCTGCTAAATGGAGATGGCCTCCTATATTATATTACACTGCCTCCTAAACACTTCTATTTACAACCAGAGATTAGTACTTTCAGCCCTCAGCAGGCAAGCTCCTTTTTATAGTAGATAGTGATTAGTATAGAGACACATAATTGATAATGTGAACAGAGCAAGGGATGGTGTTGCAGTCAACCCTAAATGGGACATCTATATCACAAGCCCTGTTCCCAAAGCTCAGAGATCATTTCATAGGAGAAGTTGCAAAGACTGTAAGAGCCAGAGACAGTTGGAGATTGCTGTGAAACAGTGTTTCCTACACCCAACAAGGCCATCACACAATTGACTCAAATGGCTATGCTTGCATGCACAAGACCTGGACAAGACCAAACCAGCCAAAAATCCCAACACAGATGGAAGAAGTACCCACAAAAATCCAACAATTGCTAAGGAGCTATTGGAACTGAGGCTGCTAGGGGAAAGAGAGTCAGTTTTCTTCAGGAATATGGCCCCTAATTTACTGCCAATGCTCCAATGGATACCCTTACACCCATGCACACACTGGTAGACTATGTGGACTCAGTGGATTTTAAAAAGGCCACATGATACAGGAAGGGGCTAGCGATGAAGGAGTTCTAGGAAGAGCTGGAGAGGGGAGTGGGGAGTAGATAAGATAAAAACACATTAAATGCAAACATGAAATTGTTGAGAAGTTAAAAATAAATAAAAAATTAAAATTAAATTTTAAAAGGAAATAAAGAGTTTAGAAAATGAAAAACTATCCTTAAAATATCTCTTGAAATGAACTAATGAAGTAAATAATGAGCTAACCATAATTATTTCATAAAACATCTGTCCCCCATCCATCCTCTACCTATCCCCCATCCTCCCCACGTGTCCCCCATTCATCCTCCCCCACCCATTCCCCCATCCATCCTCTCGATACCCACCCCACATCTACCCAAATCCATCCTCCTCCACCCATCCCCCCACAATTCTCCCATCCAACCATCCCCACCCAGCCTCCCCCACCCATTCCCCCATCCATCCTCTCGATACCCACCCCACATCTACCCAAATCCATCCTCCTCTCACCTACTCCCCATCCATCCTCCGTCCATCCATCTCCCATCCATCTCCCCATTCATACCATGTATCCTCCATCTATCTTCCAACAGGGCTACTTCTTCCCTATAGAGTTAAAATGTGGATTTCTCACAAAGCACTGCCTCTGCTATCACTGTCCCACACTTCATAATTCAAACAGCCACCTAACTAAATAGCATAGTTATAAAGTAGAATATCCATCCAGCACTTCGATCAAGCCAATGGTTTGATAAACAATTTCCTGCTGTGCAGTGGCACTGAGTTCACATGGATGGCAAGGGCTCTAAATGGTCAATGTGAAGAGCTGACCATGGACCCCTAAGATGCTTTACAGAGTGCTGCTCCAGAAAGAATTCACAAAGTAAATACTCAGTGGGGTGTGCAGATGTTCAACCTCAGTGTGTTTAAGACAGGAAAGTAAAAAAGGGGAAGGGTCATTTGGTAAGGGGAGTGACAAGCAGAAGGGAGAGGGGGGCAGGTAGTGGAGGGATGAACATGACTAAATTACACACAGAAAATGCATGGAAATGTCAGAATGAAAACCACTATTTTCTTCAATTTACAAGAAGGGGAAAAAAACTAGTATTTGCCTAAATAAAAATAAATGAGATTTATAAGAACCAAATTTTGATCCACTGCCCAGATAAATCCATCAAAAAGTAAATTAATGAATTCAGATGACATAAAGCCCTATTTAAGAATATTGGCAGATGTTCTCTCTCAAATGCACATCCTAGATCTTAATGGTTCTAAGTATATGAGTGGTGAGGAGTGCAGGTAGAGGCTACAAAACTGGAAGAAACAACAGAGAAAAGGGGGAGTGTAAGAAGGGAAGAGGGAGGGGCAAAAGGACATGTGTGACTGGACAGTCAAAAGGAGGTTGCAGTGGGAGATGAGGGAGGGCAGAGGGATGGTGAGAGGATGCAGGGAGAAGAATCTGCAAAAGAAAATTCTGGATGAAAATGCCATGTAGGAAATATGTGAAACGTAGCAGTATGTATACCTGTATAATGATCAATTAAGTGTGAGCAAACAAATGATAACTAAATGCCCTAAGTCCACTCAGGAGAACTGTATACAAAGAAGACTGCTGTTGCAAAGGGAGCTGGGTACAGGACCAAGGCACTGGACAACAAGCTGATTGTAGGGCAGCACGTGAGAGTACAGTGCTGCAAGACACAAGAGGTACTCCAGCAGCAGCAACTCCATTCCAACCTCAGCAGAATAAATATTACCACATCCCCAAAACCGTCAGCACCCGCAGCTAACAAAAAAGCAGAGGACACAGCTTTTAAAAGACACCATTAATAAAGATTAATATTATCATTTACAATAGTGTCAAAAATTAAACTGTTAGGAATAACATAATGAAAGAATAAAATGTTTCTACAATAAAGAATAAACACAGGTCAGAGCCACAGACAAAGTGTAAATAAACAGAGAGGAAAACCGTGCTCCTGAGCTAGAAAATTTAATTTTTTTAATTGACAATTCTCTCAATGTTGATTGATAGATTCACTACAAACCCAGACAAAATACCAACAGTGTTTTTTTTTTTAAGAAACTGAGAGGTGGCTTGTAAGTTTTATATATAAAAAAAGATCTAGAATGACTAAAACAATCTTTAAGAAACAGTAGATAACATATTCTTTGATTTCAAGAACTATTCTAAAGCCACAGCAATTGAAACAAGGAGAGTATGGCCATAGAATAGGAAAATAAGTCTATGGATAGAAATAGAGGTAAATCCTCAGGACAAAATATCTGCCACATATAAATAAGATTATTACTAAGTTGAGCTAATATGAGTTTGCCTCTCTTATAAATTTTCATGTAAGACACCATAATAATTTAGTATATAATAATAATGAGAAAACTGAATCATCAGAGAAATAGATTCAGACATAAAGAAAAAGTCCTTACCTTGAAAATATTAAAAATACAGCCAAAGAGAGGGTTTAATGTGAGATTTGATATGATTTAATGTAAGATTAATTTGAAGAAACTTTATAGATAGAACACCCACCTTGAAATACTTATAAATATAGACTCTCTTTAAATAATTGTTTCTTTAGCACTAAAAACAATGAAAACATTCTGAAGATTGATTCTAACCATAATCAGAGGATGGTGTCAAATTCTTCAATCTCTCAGGTAAAGCTCACAATCTTCCAGAACTTCTTTTTTTTTTTTTCAAGCAAACACTAATTTCTAACGCTTGAATTTCCAGCTGAACTGTGGCCAGCTAAAGTTTTCCCTAGGAGTGACTTCTTAATTACACATTCCTTGTCTTGGTCTAGTGCCAGGTTTGCCCCCCACACACACACACCTCTCATAGCTTCAGAAGAATAGAGTTTCATTCCTCCAACAAGAAGACAGCTCCTATTACACTAAGATGAAGAACTCTCTGGACCTTGGAGAGTGCAGCTATGGAAGGTGAGCTTTAGTCTGATCCAAGTCAAAATGCCAGCACTCAGATCCTACAGTTATGCCTCCATTCACAACACTGCTCAATGAGACACTCTGTGCTGTTGTATAAGAATGACGAAAGAAGTTCAGCCTGTGTTAAAAGTCTGAAATACAGACCCACACCCCACCAGTTGCTGTTGCCACTCCTTGGAAAGAAATGGTTTTGTAAAAGGATGAATATCTAATCAAGTCAGACGTTAAGCAGTTCCTCATAAAATCATGAAATGCTGTTTCTCCCTGTTTGAAAATGCTTTTCAGACCACTGAGTATTAAATAAATGCTGAAGAGACCGAAATCCTGCTTCCCAGCTGACGCTCATACACACAAAATTGGACCCATGAAAATAGACCAAATCCCAGATATTTTTCCCATAGATCCTATGTTAACAATTGTGGGTGACATTATCTGCTATCATCATTGCTGGACTACACCACCAATGCAAGAGAATTGTGCAAATACTCTGTATTTAACCTGCAGACCAACACACCACTCAACACTCTCACATTAGCTTCCTCCCCCCAAAACAAAACAAAACAAATGTATCAGCCTATACAAGCTCTAGAGAAGGCAGAATAAAGATCAATCAAAGACAAGACACTTTGTCTATGGCCTGTGGCCAGAGCAGTTCCTCTTGAGAGCTCCGTGTTTGCTTGTGTGCGTTCTCACTGCCTCTGCCTTGTGCAGGGCTCTCGTCAGAGAGAGGGAAAAACAATAAATCTGCAATACAGGCTATGTGGCTTTCTTGTTTTAAAAAGTTAAAGATTCATTTTTCAAATTTCAAACTTGTTAGTTTATACCTTAGAAAACCAGGGGTCCTGACTTTATTGGTTATTATACTCCCACCTAGGAAGAATTTACAGAAGTTTGGCACCAGTGGCCCTCTGCGCCAGACCTTAACACTCAAGAGCAGCTTTGCTCAATTCTGCTCTCTGCTCGGGTCATGGGTCACTTGGAGCATTTGAACACAACTATAAGACATGTTTGGGTTAAATGCTTTCAGCCCCTTAGTTATGAGCTTGGACACATGACCTTCCTTCTTTGTATTTTTTTAACAAACTTATAATAACTGTGGCTGCTTTGTAAGGTTGTGGAGAAAAATAAGCATGGTTCTAATATCTACCAAATAGCTAATCTCCTCTGGAAATACACCTATAGTAAAATAAAGTAAGAGTTAGATGTCATTGCCTTTACTGGCTGGCATTGAGGGGAGACTGAAGCCTTAGGCCAAGGCGGAAGCCTTAGGTCACAGCAGAGACTCAGCAGAGGTAAACAGTGCTGCAACTGTGTGGTATCCCATCAGCTATAATTCTCCTCTAAAACCAGCAGTGATTGTTATCACTGGCTGAACATTAAAACCACCTGGGAAAGGTTGAAAGTCTAAACAGTGCCCAGGATGTTGGCTTGGATGTTGTTTGCTCTCTGTTGTTTTGTTTGTTGTTGTGTGTTTTGTGCACCTACAGGATTCTCGTGCCGAAACTGGAGAGCCACTCAGACACACAGGCATGGAGCACTGGCAATATGAGAGTTCTGCAGATTCACTGCAGAACTTCACATTCTTTTGCAGATAAGCAGCTCAGGAAGCTTTAAATCCCAGAATTTATAGTCCAGCTAGCAGAAAATATTCCGTGTATAAACATGCCTGCATTTTGATCATATCAGCTGCACATTTAGAAAACATGGAGAAGATTGTTTATAGAATGTGGTATTTCTTAAAGTGGATCCCCATAAAAGTCACTGGGGTGACTTCCACCACTTGAGGTACAGTAATTTTAAATCCAAGAATGTCCTGACTCTAGCCATGCTCCATGGGGTGATGAGGCAACAGGTAAAGCTATTTGTACTTAATACTGAGGCAGCTTTACGCCACCCCCATCAAACACAGAGCAGTGCTATTTTAAAAGCCCTAACATGTGCTACTCTGCTGCCTGTACTATCCTGACTAACCCTTTCAAGTACTCAGCAAGCAACTGGTTCTCCAGAATACTTGGAGCAAAAGCACACATCATCCAAATGGTTTTAAGTTTACTAAGACACAACATTATCATTTTTTAAATGATCTGGTATTTTCTTTCCCTGGGTGTAAAGTTTTTGAAGTCTTAAGATACTTTCAGACACCAACTATTTTAAGGAAATTCAGTATTCTTTCTCAACATTAAATTAGAACTCATCATACTTATGTGTAAATTTAGATGTGCTCTACCTATCTTGCCATTCCTTTTCTTGTTTTTGTTTTGTTTTGTTTTGTTTTTGTATCTATATCATATTCTCCTAAATCAGAAGTTGTATAATCCTCTGTCTCTGGGGCAGGCAGATTGAAGAGGCAGGGTTGTGTTGCTGAGCAAAGGGAACAAAATGATGGCTGATGAACCTAACTCGGGCACATACCCGGTTGGCTTGCTCTTAAAATATTGGAAAACTCAAGTACAAATCCTGAATCCTACCTAATTTTGAAAAAGAAGGATTTGGGGACACTGGGTCCATGCCTCTTGGTAATTGCTGGGTGGCACTCAATCTCCCAGCACAGAGAAGGCAGAAAAATGACAAGAACATGTACAGGAGAGCAACCCCATCACAAGACTTCTTTGGTCCACAGTCCTGCTGCGTTTCTCAAGAGGGTAATTCCAGGCAGCACCCTACTGGTTCAGAACCACAGTTCCCATTCATAAGAGAGAACAATGGTGCTACCTTCCAGGATTCGTAGGTATTAAGATAGTTTAAAAGAATGGACCGCATACTGTGCCTTGCAAACTACAGCATTTCCACCTGAATGACCTGACCTGACTGCCCAACACAGACATAGAAAAACATGGGCCTAGTTAGGGTCCTGTCATCATCATGAAGTACTGACCCCAACCAACCTTGGGAGGAAAGGGTCTATTTCACCTTACACTTTACAGTCCATTACTGAGGGGAGCCAGGAAAGCAACTAAAGGCAGGAACGTGGATTCAGAAACTGGGGACTAGGCCCTCACTCATCAATCACTGATCAAAAAAACTACCCCCAGATATACCCACAGGCCAATCTGATGGAGGTGATTGCTCAACTAAGAATCCTACTTCCCAGCTATATTCAGGTTAGTGCCAAGTTGACAAAAACTAACTATCTCAGTCACCTTTTCCCCAATTTTCCTGTCTCAAGCCAAAAGAAACATGATGAAAATGAACTTTTCCCTCAAAACTTTTTGCCAACCAAATGCAATTAACCTTGAACTTTCATCTGCCAAGTGGTATCTGGCCCGAGATCTGTCTACCACTAAGCATGCTTCATGCCCACAAAGCTTCCTAAATACTTCCTTTAGAGCTGTGTGCCTGCTGGAAGCCTCATGGTCCAGCTGACAGTATTAGGGGAATACCATTCTGGGTAGCACTGATGGGTACCACTGCTTGACGACATGGATGAAGCATCCCTACATAGATAAACAAATGCTCCAAGAACCATCCAGAAGAGTGAATGGGGAACAGGTGAGGGAGGGAATGAGAGGAGATGAAAGAGGGGAACAGGTGGTTGGAATGTAAAATAAAGATTTCACAAGTAAGTGCTTATTGTATGTGAAAAATAGAGAAAATGACTACTTATTGGGATTAAGTCAATACTGATCAATTGAGGGATCACTTCTACAATTTAGAATTTTTCCTTAAAATACAGATAAGCTTTATGAAATCAAATTAGAGTATTTTAAACAATTGGCTATGTTCAGTCAGGTCAAAGCAAAACAACACTTTAAACATACATAACAATAAAAATATATTACATAAAATTTTTAAAGACTCAAAAAGGAAGAAAAAGAACAGAATGTATCACCCTAAAATCACCCTCCCATCTGAAAATCTGTTTGGCCATCTAGAGAAGAGAGCCAATGGTGTGAATCTCTTCCACCTCCCAAACTCAGCACCCCTCTGGAGGATCCTCACTCTGGCTTTCAAAGTCACCAGCTGCCCTTAATATAGTGAACACTTTGAGCAACAAAGGGCATTTTCTATCTTCAACAATAAAAAAGTAAACCAGGCTTCACTCTTCACTCTTCACTCACTGCTCTTCTGCTGGCATGCAATAATCAATCAGGTGTTTTAAAATGAAAACTTGGGTATGATCTAGTAGATTAGCATCAATATTATATTAAGTATAACCTAAAAATACCCTGAGTTAAGGTTAAATCTTGGCCAGTGCAGTGGTCTGAGATATATAACCATCACAAAATTAGAAATAATCCTTAAATAAGGGGGGGGTGTCAAAATTCCCAAGGATGTTTCTTGACCAAAAGTATTTTATTTTCATCCCTCTAAATTGCACTGTTAATTAGCTTGACAGGAAAGCTTCCCAAACACTGGTGAGTGTTTACAATGCTATTGTATTTGGCTTTGAAAACAGGTCATGATTAGGAAATCAACATGGGAAGCATGCTTCAAACACCCAAAGGCATCTGCTCTGCCTAGCAACTGGGGGGAACTTAGTGTGTTTTGTCTGCTTCTATGTCGTGTGGCTCTAGTCACTGGAACAATGTGGTCACTACAAAAGGAAATGCCTCTGTATTTCTGCACAACCCAAAAGGCTGAGTGGGGACCTGTGTTACTAAGTGAGTTTCTGTCTCATTTCACTCTGCAGGGCAAAGCAGTGAGGACCTCCCTCCTCTCTCTCTCCACCCTGTTTCCTCATCACCCCACATGGCAGCTAGGGACCTTCAGCATTTCCTCTTTGGGGAAGGCTGGGAATTGGCTGTTTTGATGAAATGAACATGACCCAGAAAAGCATTCAGTGTGCTCAGGCTGTGCACTTGAAAGGCGTCCTCAGCTGGACTTCCCATCATACACGGTTTGAGCGCCTATTTGCGAAAGCACAGTGGACACACAGGCTTCCAAGCTAACAGTAACAGATCTTTGGCACCGACTCACCACAACTCCTGGCTTGTACTTCTACATAGGAAGTCAGAGAAATTCACTTCCTATAAACTACCAGAAGTCCTTGAATAAATGGATGATTCCCAGTTGGGATTTATTTAATCAGGCACATTTTCTCTCTCTCTCTCTCTCTCTCTCTCTCTCTCTCTCTCTCTCTCTCTCTCTCTCTCTCTCCCTCACACACACACACACACACACACACACACACACACACAGAGAGAGAGACAGAGAGACAGAGAGACAAAGAGAGACAGAGAGAGAGAGAGCAATGAGCAATGAATGTCTAGAAATAGAGTTAAGTGCTCTAGGTTTGAATCCTAGCACTAAAGAGCCTCACTTTAAGTCATAAAGAGCTTTACAGTTCAATTAAAAATAAAACAACTGTTCAACAAGTATTTATTCAGTATTATATACCAGACATTAATCTAATTTCCAAGAAAGAAAATGAAGAATAAATGACAGCCTTTGTGCATGTGAATTTATATTCAATAGAATTTATATTCTGACACAAACAGAAACCCTGGCACTAAAATGTGTTACAAGTGCAGTTCTTCTTGATGTCAGAAGTAGGACACAAAATAGAATGATTTGAGTATGAAACAGGTGATAGAGAAAAACTTCTGAAACAGCCAATGCTTCTGAAAAACAAAAATTTAAGTTACCAGAGAACACAGGAGGAAAGTGAGTGCACTTGCCCAGAGCAGCTTGCCCAGAGTGAAGGATGGACACCTAGACTGTGCCAGGCACTGGCCTCTGCTCTCCCGTGGTATCAAGTCAATCTTCTTGATATCCCTGTCTCACAGATGTGAACACTGAAGGAGGTACTCAGTAGGAATCTCTTTCAGGATTGATCCTGGTCACCTGGACAGGATCCAGAGCTCCTGTCACAAATCAGAAGGCGCTCACCAAGAATGAGTAAACAAATGAAAAACATAAGCAAATGAAAGACATAAGCAACCTGTCTGGATTACAAGGGCAATAGGTCTGGCATATGGAAGAGGGAAGAAAATGCTGTCAGAAACTAAGAAGAAGAGAGGTGGTGGAGTACCCTCAGAGCAGGCTACACTGTCCAAGATGTATCCTCTGACCATTCTAGGGGAGGGAAAGTGGCCATCTACCTGCAGGGTGAGGAACTTCCCTGAGTTAAAAATGCAGTGAAGCGGCCAGGCTACAGTTAAGACACAGAGTGCTCACCTACCCATGAGCCCTGGGTTGAACCTCCAGGACTGAGAAAAATATAAGTAGGAGGGAACTTCAAGTATGGGCTACAACTAGTTAAGAATCTCAGAGCACTAAGTGACACAGAAGCTGGAGAGATGCTAGAGGTTAAAATGCCCTGGCATATCATCCACTGAGGAGGCAGCACACAGCTGAGCAACACAGGCAAGAACCCCCACCTGCTGGTCTAGGAAGCTGGGCCTGCTACAGGGAGCATTTGATAACTGAATCCTTTGATGAAAGGTCTTTGTTGAAGGACCAGAATGCAGCTAATCATCAGGTCAGGATGCAGCTATCAAGTAAAGATTCAAAATCCATTTTCATTGAACACAGAGATTGTTTGGTTTTGAGACAGTACAGAAACTTAACTGCAGCAATCAGCATCTCTGTTTATAAGACCACTTCATGGCCTATGCAAAATAAATATCCTTCAGATATCTTTCAATACTCTCTGAAGAGATTAAGGAGAAAGGATAAAAATTAAAGTTTAATAATGTGGTTTGATCCAAGCAAATAGTTTGCAGCTCCAGATTACCTAAACACAGTCATTCTTAAAAACTTCTACCAAGAGCACTGAGGGAAGGCAGTGTCATGACAAAATTGAGTTTCAGGTCCATTTGATAAGATTTGTAAATAAATACCAAGTAATACAAATGAAGATGATGGAAGGCCGAAAATAAGGTGTTATCCTTAAGGACAGTCTATGATTTAAAGGAAATTGAGTCTATTCCATTCTGAACATGAGGATTAAAAGATGCATTGACTAGGTGGCATTTTAAGTTGGCTTAGAGAGGATGTATGCAGGAAGGAGGGAGGAGATTCCACTTAAAATTGTAAGACTACCCATGTACTTGTCAGCTCCAAGGTGTCTCTACCAAATTCCCAAAGGCAGTGCACATCTTTTAAACTATTTCTCTGTAAAGAGTAAAGATTCTAATATTTATCAATATTGTTTTAGTAAGTGACCTTACTATCTTCTATCCATCACTACCTGGGGGAAAGCATGGTATTGTAGTGGAAACAAAATCATTTGTGAGTCCATTATTAAAGGTTAAAATACAGCATGAAGCTTAATTTAGCATCCACTACATGGCAAACACACTTAAATGCCATAGCAGTGGCTCGTGAGATTTGCAGTAGTTAAGAGCACTTCTTGGTCTTTCTGAGGACCAGAGTTAGTCTCTGGTACTAAGAGTGGGGGACTCATACTCACAACCACCTAATTCCAGCTCCAGGGAGATCCAATGCCTAGAGCCCCCATAGGCCCCCATAGGTACCTACCCACACACAATAAGAAAAATAGTTTGAAAAATCAACATAGCTTTCCTGTGTAGTAAGCACTTACTATTATTAAGATTTTTAAAATGGGGGAAAAGAAAAATAGAGACATTATTTAACCTTCCCTAAGTTACTCAGCTAGTAAATGCCATAGCTATCTTGAGTTATTTAACCTCTACTCATTCATTGGTAAAGGGATTACAATGACATCCCCTCCCCCTCTTATCAGTCACATTTACTAGAATCACTGAAGTAGTTGCTGTGCACACGGAGTGTATACAGCTGAGGACCAGGCAGGAGCGAAGCAATCAATCAATCTCTAGTAGCTGTGGTTATTATAGAAGCACAGAGTTTAGCAACCAGGTCACTCCTCGCCCATAAAACCCCCAATAAAACCTCTTAGCACATGGCCCTACTCATGCCCAGGGCTACCTGGCTTCAGCACTCCTACATGCATGCAGGCGAGACCATCTGCTTCCCACAAATCTTACGGAGAAAGACTGTATTTGACACTTCCAGACAACCAGAGACATGAAGGTGACTATGGGTGAGACTTGCAAGGCTAACAGCACCTCTGTGAAGATGGCCTCTGTACTCCACTGTGACTCTTAGCACAGGGAACTAATCGCAAAAGCAGCTGTAAGGAATGCTTCTGTTCTCATCTTAGAAGAAAACCTCCCTCTGTAGACTTGTAGTTTATTTAGTGGTGGTTTTCTCCTCCAGACAACTCTTGTCCGGGCCACTTGTCTGGCTGCTGTAACTCAATTAAGAAATAAAAAGTCTCTGTTCAATTATGTTTTGCCTACAATATTGTTGCCAGACTTTTTAGTGTCCCAGATACCTACCACTGGCTGTTAGGAGCTGACATCCAGAACTAAATGAAGTACCTTGACAGGGGGTGGGGAAGCCCTGCCACCTCCCTCTGTACAGGGTTCCTAGTGAGATATCTATGATCAACTTACAACCCTGTTTCCTTAGATTAGACACGTGTATCATTCCACGTCTTTTTCATAGGGACTGTGACCTAGAGATTCTGGACTTGCATCTTTAAATTTCTCTGTCTTTCTTTCTTCTCATCTTCCTTCCTTCATTACTCCCTCCCTTCATCCCTCCATCCCTCCCCCCTCTCTCAGTCTCCCTCCTCCTCCCCCGCCATCCTTGGCAGAAATGACTGTGGCCATCTTCTTGGCTCCGCTTCCTGAGTGCTAGACATGAGGTATGCTCCCCACACTTGGCTTACTTGATTCTCAAGCTGTCCATTCTTCAACATCAAAACTACATTTGTTTTTAACACTATGACTTAGCATTTTAGCAGTTTGTATATCTGTCTGTCCTTTATGATTGCACCCAGATCATGAATAGAGACAAACAAGTGAAGAAAGCCAGGTCCAATGATCCCGTGGAACTGTACAGAAGTGTCCTCCCAGTTTCTGCTCGCATTGCACCCAGAGCATAGCTCTCTTGGGTCACTCACCAGTCTGACTTCAGAATTATTTATTTTATGTGACTGTTTTGCCTTCATATATGTATGTGCACCACACATATGCCCAATGTCTGTGGAGGTCAAAAGAGGGCATGAGATCCCCAGGAAATGGAGTTAGCAACGGCTGGGAATCACCACATGGGTTCTAAAAACGGAACTCAGGTCCTCTGCAAGAGCAACAAGTGTCCTCAACCACTAATCTTACTGCTCTGAAAACATGCTGGGCTTTGGTTTTTGTTTGGCTTGGGAACTTTGGTTTTGTTCTTACTGTTTGTTTTATGGTTGGTTGTTTAGTTGTTTTGTTTTGTTCCTATCCCTCTCTTTCTTAGAATATCTAACCTAATTCTTTATTGCTACCCCAAAGTCTACTTTCCTTCAACTCTTGCCAATTCCATTAAGAGTTAAAGTTTCTATATTTTCATAGCACTCCAAATGAAAAGAGATCACTGACCCTAGGAGAACACTGAATTTTTAATTCTTGCAGTGAGAATGGTCACCAACATTATTGTCTCTTTTCTTTATCCTGAAATCCACTGAACTCAAACCAAAAGGAACTCATCTCTGTTCTGACCAAGTAAAGCCTTTCTCAGCAAAGTGCCTCTGTGCCAGACATCTAGTGACACTCATAGTGATCCAGATGAAACAGTCACTGTGAACTCTCTCTCTGACAAGTCAGCCTCCGTTTCCAGCTGCAGTCACTCCCAGATGTGCTTTATTTGTCTCACTGCTCCTTAAATTGCTACACTTATTTTAAATCACAACCAAAACATACTGGATTCTTGGAGGCAGAATGAGCTGCCCTGAGTCTAGAAGAACTGCATCTATCTAGAAGAAAACATAGTGAGTACCTGCCACATCTGTGCTATTTCTAGTAGACTGCAGTTCCTTCCATGAAAAAGCACTGTCCCTAGCGGTGTTCACCCCATGGAAAAGGCTCAATAACCATACTGGATAAATAAGTGAATGGGAAAATGCATGGCATCTCATAGTGCTATTTTAAAAGCATACTAACAACCGAAGGCGAGCAGGCCAGACAGAACATTCATGGCATTTGTTTGTTTGTAAATAGATATATTTTAAGCTTGGTTTTTGGAAAGACCCTTTAATCTTTTTATATATCCTGATTCTTCACAGTTAATGATCACAAACACAAGCCACAGGCTTTGAGGACATCTGCTATTGATTTAAATCTCCTTGTCATTCATTTCTTGGGTACCAGAACTACACATTACCAAAAATGAAAAGAAGGAAAAAGTGGACAATGTGGAGTCAAGCTTTTCCATATGGCACTGGCATGTAAGTATGTATGCAGGGACTGAACACAATCAAACCTGGCTTATTTATTATTTAGAACAGTTATGTTATCATACCAATTTTAGAAGAGATAGTCCAAGTATTACACAAAAGAAGCTAACAAAGGGATTCCTCAAGTTGATTAGATATGAAGACACAGATGTAATGTTAGTTGCCATTAATTTTCCTTTTAGTAAACTATATGAGGTAACTGTAAACACGTGCCTCATCCAAGTAGAGTATGTGCCCCAGACTGTTCTCCTACACCCACCGTGTGCTTTATTAGTTGTAGCCTAACAAGCGATTCACTGAAGCTTAGCATGCTCTGCTACGTTCATCTACATAGAAACTTCAATGGGTTATTAGGGCCCTTTCTTTTACCATTAGAGGAAACAAAATGATTTTCTTTCTCACGCTATTTGCAAAACAAAAGTTTAAAAAAAACAATAGCTCTGAGGAGATGAAATGCTTCGAATAAGCTGTTATTAATTTAGAAAGAATGCTTAATTAAAAGGACGTTCCCCCCCCCTTTTTTTTTCTAGGCTTAAATACTGAAGCCTAAATCCCACAATTAATTCAGAACTTTGGAAGGAGCCCTGCCTTAGGACTTCTAAAGGATCAATCAAAATCTACTTCTTAAATAGACACTTTACACTATGAAATTTGCTAATTGGGCAGTTGATGAGAAAGAGAACATATACAAACTAGAGATTAGACTGTGGGTCAGTTTATAGACTACTTACAAGAATAAAATGTAAGAAGTGCAGAGCCCCTGTAGGACTGCTCAAAGTGCTCAGAGGAAGGTGTGCCAGTGTTTTCCAAAACACTAACAATGTTAGTTAGTAACAAAACAAAAAGCAGTCAACAACTTAGTCAAATAGCCACCAGCATTCATAAAGGTGACGATGTGTAGCAGTGAGGGTGTTTTGTTTACGTACATTCAACATTGTGAGTAAATGTTAAAGGATAAGTGACAACAAGTGTTTGTTTAATGTTTGGAAGTACAGCTCACTTGCAAAATGTTCACTTAGCATGTACAAAGCCCTGAGGTTGGGAAAGAGAGGACTGCAGAACAGGAAAGTCTACAGATAACTCAAAGCCCATTGGAAAGTCTCTGTTGTGCCGAGTTAAAGCCATGTGACTGTTAACCTGGGAGAAAACCATCATCATCCGAGGACAAGTGCATGGCTTGTGGGATACTAGCCACACTCTTATCTTTGCCCTGGGCTCTGTATCTGTGCAATATATGAAATTCACTGGTGGTTTCTGTATGTAATGTCAGTCACCCACTGCTGTCTTTGTTGTCTTCTGTAACAGACTGCCTCACACTGGGCAGCTTAATTTTCATAGTTCTGGAAGCTAGAAGTCCAGAATCAGGTGCCAGAATGGTCTGCCTCTACTGAGGGCCCTCCAGCAAGCGATAGGCTACTGATTTCTGCTTGTAGCCTCACATAGTAGAAAGTACATGAGAGCTTTCTAGGGTCCCTTTTAAGGGTGCCAATCCTATTCCTAATACCAAGAATTCAAAACATGAATGGTGGGAGTGCACAAGTGTACAAAACATAGTACAACAAATTATTCCTACCATTTATTTTGCTCCTGGTGTGGTACCTTGGGAATTTGAGTGCCGGGTTACACAATTTATCTCTCCTAAGTATGATGTCAATTGGGTGACTGGAAAATCCACACCTAAGCTGGCTTTACATCTGCATGGCTTCCATGTCTGGTCCTTCCACATATCCAGTCTCCACCTACTTCCAACAGCTCCACACACATACCCAAACCTCAGGCTCCCACCCCTCACAGCCTGGTGATCTCGGGTCACACTACTTAGAGGTGGCTGACTTCAAAATGGAGGCTTCCAAAAGCAATCTTCCCAAGACCCAGGTAGAGCCACAAGAACTCTTGTGCTGACTCTTAGACTTCTTTGGTCTACTGCAAGTTATGACGCTAGCTTAGCATCAAAGAAAGAGTACTCACAAAAGGGCAGCTGGTCCACTAGGAAGACAACTCTGGAGATCAGGAGAAGCAGTATATGATAATGTAATCAAAAGCTTAAGCTAAAAGGATGGGCTAACATCATGTTGATTAATAGAAGAGTACTTGTCTGACTTGTCAAGGCCCCAGGCTTGTAGAAAATCCCCAGGGCCACAAAGAAAGTTACAAATATGTGAGAAAGCTGCTTGACCAAGTACCTGTTGCTTAATTCCTAATAGATATCAAATATACAAAATGAAGGTGGTATCATTATAAAGATATAATTGCATACTAAAATATAATATAGATATCCTTTCCCTCCACAGTAATGACTCATAGTAACACCCCACATAACTGCTTGACTCTATGACTCTCATTTGCTCCTTAGCTTATAAAGAGATCGCTATGCACTTTGAAAGGTTGGAGATGGAAGAGTAACCACTACTTGTTTCCTCTTTAAAACAAGCCTACTCGAGTCCCCAGCCACACTGCAGTAGTGATTCATTATAGGCAATAAAGATGTGAAAGTCCACATAGTTCCTACCCACAGGTCCTTGTAGAAAAATCACAGTGAACAAAACATGGGAACGGAAATGAATACACAGGCCATATACGGGACCATCAACCAGAGCAACTAGGTCTCTTGTGCAGATGTCTCTAGAACATAGGGGAGTTTCGGTGAGAAAAGGCTGAGCTTTTTGAACCTTGACAATGTCTGCAGAAAGGTGTGGATAAAGAAAATGTTGTCTGTTCCTTAGAAAAACTCACACCCTTGCAAATCAGGAAGGGTGGAGACATGAACACGAAGCCAGAGCTACCTATGAGTTCTTCAGAGAGACACACAGGCAGGGCTGAAAAAGAGGTCTGAGAAGCAGACAGCACAGGGGCTAGTTCCTTTTCAGAAGTAGATGGGGTGCAGCACACATGAAAGACAGGGATAAATTTCCCCATGTTCCTGCTTGGTTTTCATAACTAAATACCAAATTGTTTCTATTCTGATAGGAAAAGCTACAGAAATGAAAGCAGTCAATGAACTTAAAATATAAATTTGGAAATGAAATTCTGCATCGTGTCTAGGTCAGAAGAGCCACCCGCATGACCACTCGCAGCAGAAAAAGTTAAGTAACTTCTTCTCGGTATTACTTCTGTACAGTCTGTTCCAAAGATTCTCAGAATTTGCATGATAAATAGTGGGAAATTTTCTCATACTCACATTTGGCCAAACCACACTGGTGGGATCTAAAAAGAAACAATTACGATGTCAGCTCTCTTTTATTCATTCTATTGTTAGACCTTCTATGGGAAAATTAACTCTAAAATTTAGCAAGCTAGGATAGTTCTGGGTAACATTTTAGCAAAATGCTAGTCCTATGCCATTAACTAAGTATAATACCTTCTGAAATTGATTTTCAGAGCAAAAATGTTGACAAACTGTCACATTTAGAACTGGTCTCAGGAAAATGATTTTCAGAATGCCACAAAGGTATACAGTTCAGTGATGGATCACTAACACAACACACTTGAGGCCCTAAGTTGATCTTTAGCATCAAAACCCAGTTCAAAATAAAACACCACACACACACCATACACCATCACCAACAAAAGTAAATGAAATACAACAACAATAAGGGAGATAAACAAACCCCTAGAGCTGGGCATATGGCTAAGCAGAAGTGTATATGGAAGAAGCCCGGGCCCTGAGGTGGACCCCAAGCACTGCAGGTAAGAAGAAAGAAAAGGGAGATTCTGCATTTACTTCTTTCTCCCTCCCTCTCTCCCTCCCTCCCTCCCTCCCTCCCTCCCTCCCTCCTCCCTCCCTCCCTCCCTTCCTCCTGGCCCCCTCCCTTCCTAACTTCCTTGCTTTTCTTTTGTCTGCAACCTTAATCAAGATACTTCGAATACTGTATTTTATCAGTCAAGACCACATCATGTCATCAAAGCCCCCCCCACCCCCCGAGGACGTTTCAGATACCAGACAACTGTAATTTCAAACTATATACAGAAAATGTTTGCACAGCACAGCAGACTAACTTCTGGTAGTAATTCACTTTTGTCACCAACTTTCAGCACATCCTAAATGTACTGATGCATGTGCTGAAACACTATTGCTTAATTACTTAAAGCATCTACTACTCTAAATGCTACATGCTGTCGATAAAACCCTTCACATTATCATCAACAAGAAGAATGTCATGTCTTATGGAAAACATCAACAAAAGGTGTGAACTAAGTTTTGCAACAAGTGAGAGCTCCTTGACAGTTCAAATATTGAAATAACACTGCTTTAATAAAGATAACCTCCAGCTTCTGTTTTCACATCTAATTCCATGACTGTGTATTCTAATAACAATACAACTGTTTCAACTCTAGAATATCTGGCTGGCTTTATTAGACACAGAGACGATAATGCTTTATAAGTTGTGATGTGTCCCACAGTTTATCATTACAAACCCCATTCAAGTAGGAAAATGAAATCAGTCCCATTAAAAATTTAAAATGTGTGTTGCTAACAATAAAACATACAGGAAGCGGCAGGGGGCGAGCGTGGCATGGGGGAATCTGGTAAGGGATATTGGGAAAGGCATTACTGGAGTAGGATCATGAAAGGTGAGTGAACTATGTATAGCCATGAGGAAGGAAAGGTTATCTGGCACATGAACAGCTCAAACAGAAACAGCAGCAAGGTATTTCACAGGATTACAGGAGAACCCAACTAACCCTCCACACAGGATTCTCCCAGGGTCCATGCAGTGCACAGATGTGGAAAAAGACACAGCTGAGAGGCTTCTCAGAAAGTTCCACATTGAAACCGGGAATTTTGAGAAGGTGAAGGCCATAGCAAAACTCTATACTGTACAAAACCCTACCAGTCTAAATCCAACCAATTACAAGTGGAAATTTTAAAAGAAATGAAATCAAATCTTTATTGAATGTGGACAAACTGTTTTCTTGTCATCTCCCCCCCCATCCCCCAGATGATACCGTATTACATGGTATTTACATTACATTGGGTATTTGAGTATGTAGAGAAGACTGAAAGCATGCAGGATGATATCCAGGTTCCACACAGTCTACTCCATTTTGTACGGAGGACTTGAGCTTCTGTGAAGTCCTGGAACCAGTCTCCAGTGGACACACAGATGCTTCTATGCTGTGTTTCCTCCTCTATACCCTGTCGTGTTGCTACACAGTACTCAGTTCAACTGTCCTTCTTTGCTTTCTACCTCCCTTCCATAACTATGCTCGTGCTTTGGTGTATTGTTAGATCAAGTTTACTTGAACACATGCATTGCAATACTGGGACAGACATCTGATGAGTGACTGGCAGCAGCATACACAACATAGATGTGCTGGACACAGAGCTTAATGTACTAAAGAGCAAGGAGCTGAACAGCGAAGATTTCATCACCCACCCAGAACAGTAGTCACTGTAAAAGTTATTGTCTGCTTTGTATAATTTCTGAGTATTTTCAGAGACCACACAGCCGGTGGCAGGGGATGAAAACCAAGGAAAACAAAGCCTTGAGTAAAAGGCAATGACAAAAAGATAAATCCTGGTGTGTGTCTGAGATGGGTATCGCTCCTCTGCCAGACGACTTCACAGGATAAAGACTGGCAGAATGGAGAAAGAGGAGATATTTAGAAATGTTGAGAAACAGAATCAATAGGACCAATGTCTTGCTGAGAGTGGGAAGGAAAATAAAAAGACAATAATCACAGCAAGTTTCCCAGTCTGCATAGACTTAAGAGAGTTGTAGAAAGGTAGAAAGGGGACTAGAGAGAAGGCTCAGAAGTTAAGAGTGCTTACCGCTCTTCAAAAAGATCCAGGTTCACTTCCCAGCACCCACAGGTAAGCTCATGAGCATCCCTGACTACAGCTCCAGGGAACCCAGATCCCTTTTCTAGCCTCTACAGGTATACATAACACACACACACACACACACACACACACACACACACACACACACACACACACACACAGGTCTCAACATGAACATATGTGTGTGTGTCATGTGTGTACATGTATCTAAGCAGAACACTCATAAACATAAAGTAAAATTAGTTTAACCAAAGAAAAAAGTGGGAACGTTAAGGAGCAAGAGATTGAGTGAGGCAAAAAGAGTGGGTTTAGTTTAGTTTTCCATACTCCTACCTAGAGTCAGAAAAAAAAGTAAACTTGCAATGCATCAACTTACATGGAGGAGGGGTGGGATTCAATGTCTTTGCTGGGATGATATAGATGAATTTCAGTTGTGCACAGATACCTGCAGAATCCCTGCATTGATTAACACAGAGGAAGAAATTAAAGTTTTGTGAAAAGGGAAATCTCAGAGCTGGGAGGAAACAGCACAGTCCCATCAATGGATCTAAGGGAATTCCAACAGAGAGACAGTCAACATCTTAACACTAAAGCTCAAGCTGAACCCCAGGAAAGCAAAAAAGCAATGAAGGTGGAACAAAGTTAAGAAACACTGAAAGATGGTTGCAGGAGCCCCAGGATCCTTCTTTCAAAAGAGGAAGGTCAGGAAGCCAGATAGGGAGATGGGGGACGGGGGGGGGGAAGCCATACACAAGCCATGTGGGTAAGCAGTCATAAGGCTAGGGGGAGAAGCAGAGGCTCATTTATGGCTTTATGTCTCAACATGACACACCTCCTGGCATAATGTGAATGAAATCACAACTATATTTTTTGTACCTCGTTCATGTATAAAAGTATGTGATGGGGGGGGAAGGGTGGCAACAGTTTCTTTATGATAAGAATTACACGAAATGCAAGTCAAGGCCCATGACACTCACATCCAAATAAAAGCTTGTGAACCTCTCCCAGCAGGGAGCTTGAATTAAACCTCTGGATATGAGAGGTGAGCCCCAAACCACATGGAACTATTAAGGACATGGAATCTAGCAAGGAGTTTGGCACAATCAGTGCCTTGCATTTGAAATCTCCTTTGTTATGCATGTACATGATTACAAATTGACTTCAAAAAAATAATCTCCATATCCATCAGAACAAAGAACTTAGGAAAACACATCTGTTCCTCGTGGGAAGCCTCGGGATAATTTCAGACATTAATTTCTACTGTATCCTTATTTCCCAAAGTAGCTTACTTCCTTTCCCAGAGTAAGGGTGCTTGTCACTAACTGCTGCCCTGCTGCATGAAATCAATTGTGACTGATTAAACTGTACCCAGAACTTAGCAATATCTTTTCCACTACCTGAAGTGCTCATTAGTACTGGAAAGTATACTCCTGTGTGACCACTGGGTTCAAATTCTCCTTCAAAATGTGACCTTCTAACTAAGGTCATTTCTCTTTAGCTTCTTCTCCAATGTTTATTTACATAGAAATTTTACATGACTTTTTATCAATGTATGTCTGATCATTCAATTATAAATATCATATACCTCATATTCATGAATTTGATACAAGTTTATGATCTTTTATTATACCTCCAATTCATTTCCAATATGAGTATTCCAGACTTTTTTCAAGCAAGGAGGGATTCTTTTTGCCTTTTATATTACCCTTACTGTTATAAGATATTGAATACACTCATACCAAGTCATTGTGATAGTTTGACTGCAATTGGCCCCCATAAGCTCATAGGGGGTGGCACTATTAGGAGGTGTTGCCTTTTTGAAGTAGGTGTGGCCTTGTTGGAGGAAGTGTCTCACTGTGGGGATGGGCTTTGAGGTCTTCTATGCTCAAGATACAGCCCAGTATCTCAGTTTACTTCCTGTTGCCCTCTGTATAGAACTCTCAGCTATTGCTCTAGTACTATGTCTGCCTGCACAACACCACCATTTCCCACTACGATGATAATGGAATAAACCTTTGAACTATAAGCTGCCCAGTTAAATCTTTCATTTATAAAAGTTGCTGTGGTCATGTTGTCTCCCCACATCAGTAGAAACCCTAACTAAAACATCATGCAAGCTGCATGATGTTTATTGCATACCTGTTAGGTTTCTGCAAAGAGCAACCAAACATGAATCCCTTCCCAACTGAGCTCATTGACTAACAGGGAAACAGACAGATACAAACAAATAAAATGATTAAGCTCAGCAGTATATCAGCAAGTGTATGGTGACATTCAGGATGGAAAGGAGGGTGGCTGTAATTGGAATGAAGTGATCTGAGAAGGCCTCACTGTGAGGTGAAATCTTTAGCAAGGCATAAAGTAGTCTCTCGATTTGAACAAAAAGAGATCTAGGAGAGCAGTCCAAGCGAGGGAAACAACTGTGCAAAGGTCCTGAGGCATCAGCAAAGAGGAGATTACCATCAAGAGGAGGAGAAGGAAATGAAGTCAGCAAGGTGGAGAGCAGAGGTGCAGAGCTCCTGGCCTCACAGTTCACCAGAAGGATCCTGGCTTTTACTGTGCAGAACTGAGTCTAGTCAGCCCTCCCATTCAAGGGTTCTGCATGCTGATTCAACCAATGGCAAATTTAAAACACTCAAAAGAAAGATACATCTGGATTGAACACACACAAACTATTTTCCTCATTCCCTAAATGATACAGTATAAGGGCGGTTTACATAGCATTTTTACCGTATTGAGCATTAAAGTAATCTGGATTTGACTGAAAGTATATTGGAAGATGTGCTCAAGCTATGTGCAAACGTGCTGCTATCTTAGGAGACTTGGACATCTGGATTTGGTATCTGTGAGAGATCCTGGAGCCAATTCCCTATGGACTCCGAGGGACAACTGTACTGTGAACCCGAAATGGTCTAAAAAGAAAGTATTCAAGCAACTACCAAAGCTGTAGCAACAAGAACCTAAGAAAGGAGACAAAACCAGGTGGCTGTGAATCAGAGGCTAGTCTAAGCTACAAAGTGAGTTATGTGCCAGCCTGAAACCCTTAAAGTATTTTTCCTACATAACTGGATGAGTAACAGTGGATAGAAATGGTTAAAGGGGTTAAAGTCTGGGTAGTTTTTAATGGCAGAGCTCGATGGTCTTGTTAGTGTTAGATACCAGAAATGAGAAAAAGATCAAGTGTTTACTGGCCAGCTGAAGTAAGATTTCAGAAGTGGCTTGGCAGGAACAAAGTAGTATGGGGAAAGAAGGTCCTGAGTTAGTGTTGACCTTGGTAAGTCTAACCTACCCATTAAGCTTCCAGGGGAGAGGCTAATAGAACAGAGGGAATCTCAAGATGGCTGCCAAGTCAGTGTATGTAGAAGAACGAATTCCAATGCTCCCCAATACTACACAGCATGAGAGAATCAACCAGAGTGGAAACTAAAGGTAGAGAACCTGCAGGAAGAGAGCTGCAGAAGGCTTGTCCTGGAGGAGGTGATTGAGGCCATACAGTCAGACATTCTTTAGGGCTAAATCAGCCAGGATTAGGTAACACACTTCTTAGTTTAATAACCTCAGTCAGTGTCCCTGCTGACTTTGACAAGTGCATTTTTTTTTTTTTGGGAGGAGTAACAGGCTGAAAGCAAGTGGGAACCTGGAAGAGAATGTGAGGAGAGCAAAGGTTATTCTGCTTTCTTTTTCTCTTGCCTTGGACGCTCAGTGCGCCACCCACCTGGAGTTTCTCTGCAATCACTACTAATGAGAAGACATTAGTTTGTTGCACGCCCTTCATATCTGTCTCCATCACTTCTCATCTACACTGAGGCAGGCTTTAGAGCAAGAACAGATGCATGCTGTCTTTGAGTCCCCATTTATTTCTTGAAATATTGGAACGTTAGTCCCTACACTACAAGAAGCTGCAGACATATTTTCTCCCCTTCCCTAGGAAGCACTCGCAGAGCTAGAAGACATATTTTACTGTCCCTGGCTCCCATTCTTTTTCTTAAGGACATCCACGGCTGGGGAGACAGCTCAGTGAGTAAAGTGTTTGCTGCTCAAATATGGGACCCCACTTTGGAAGGCCAGACCTCATATAAAAAGCAAGGCAAGGCAATACAGATCTGTTTTTCCACCACCAGGGGCAGAGAAGGGCAGATCCCACAGGATCAGTGGCCACTCAAGCCAAAATGGTTAAATGAGAGCTCTAAGTTCAGTGAGAGACCCTGTCTTCAAACACAAGGTAGAAAGCAACAGAAAAACACAGTCAACCTCTGGCTTCTACATGCGCATGTAAAGGCAAGACACACACACACACACACACACACACACACACACACACACACACACACACACACACACACACACGACATTAAAGGAGAAAAGACCCTCTTTTTCATAGATGTACATATCTATGGAATTGGACTTAGGGAAGGAGAGAATGACGAAGCCGGTCAGCACATTCCACAGCAGGGAAAGGCTTTCTGCCCTGACAGGAGCTACTTTGCTCCATCTCTGGTTATTCTGGCTGGACAGCAGCATCTCTCTTTCTAGCTAGTGGTTATTTTTAAAGTATTCCATAAACATATCCCAATTCTCAACTCCATCTTACCTTTTGCCATCAAAGAACTCTGTGACTTTTCAAGGAAGCAGGCATGCAAACAGAACCATCTAAACAGCTTTTGAGGCCATGGGGATCCCAATTTGCCTCATTTTTTATTGACATAGATATGAATTCTGTGCCATTCCTCCTCTATAGTTCACAACACTACCTACAAATTAAAATCATCTGGGGATATTTTGAAACAATTGAATCTATATATATATATATATATATATATATATATATATGTATATATATATGAATATAATATTTTATTCATTAAGATTTTAATGAATAAAAAGTAAGTTTCATAGGAGGAATATGTTCTACTGTCCTACTGTACAATAGAGTGTACACAGTCAACAAAAATATGTTGCATATTTCAAACAGCTAGAGAAAAAGATCCCGAGTATTATAACAATAAATTTGTGAGGTGATAGGACAATTATCTTCATTTGGCCACTACAGATGTATATGTATGAAAATATCACAAGATGTTCCATAAATATGAACAAATGTGTCAAGGAAAATATTTTAAATATCTATCACCTCTGTCCCCTCAATTCTCATGGAAAAGACACCTAAAGGCCCATGCCTCTTTCTGTCCCTCGATAGGTGAGTCTGGCTGACTTGTACTAAGCTACATGGGCTACTTTTCTCCTGACACAGCTGGGGCCAACAGATCCATACTAGACTATGTTCCTGAGAGCCTCACCATCAAAAGGCTCAGCTCTCCAACTCCTTTGGTCAAAAACCCTACTTCATACAGCATCCCTTGTCATCCACATTCTAGTCCCAGGATACCTTAGGTAGCCCTGACCCAATGAGCAGAACTCCTCATTGTTCTGCTATACCAGTCTTCAACCAGACATTGTAATCAACGTACTACAAAAGCATACCCTTCAGATGAGACCTGGAAAGAAGCTGGATCTGAAAAGATGGATTGATAGATGAGAACTGCAGTTATGTAGAGGGGTTGGAATGTTGCTGGTCTAGAGCCTAAGCAGCTCATCTCTGGCTAGCTTGAGGCCCCCTGGACAGCTATTCCTTGCCCACTTCTATGTCAGAACTAAAAAGCTGTAACTAGTAAATTATACACATCTATGCATGGACTAGTAATTAGTGCAAAAAGAGGCCATGAATTTTAAGGAGAGTGGGAAGGAGTATATGGGAAGGTTTGGAGGGAGGGGAAGGATTGGAGAAATGCTTAAATTATAATCTCAAAAAAATTTAAAAAGATAGAAATCTATTATCTTAGCAGACCACTAGCTTCTACCAACCTGTAGGCGAGCTTCCCCATTTTGATTTAAACTCACCTCTGATGGACCCACCAATGAACTTTAAAATGCACCTTAAATGTCAATAAAATCAAGTAAGTAAAAATTTGACTTTAACTTTCTTTGTTCTGCAAAAATATGAAACTACTTTCACGTTGGAACATGGAATCTGAGGGTACCCTAAATCTGTATTCCCAGGCCAGATACACTCAAATTTGGCTCTAGAATATGGTGAGAGTTGTGGGGGATTTTGGTGTTTGTTTGTTTGAGGGAGGGTTGTTTTGGTTTGGTTGCTTTTGTTTTAATACCAAAAGTATAATCTACTCAAAAATCATAGGTTTTACTTTGTTAGCAAAGTTTACAATGGATGAAGTGAGGATAAGAATAATTGCAAGATAGTTTCAAAGAGTGTCAGCCTGTCTGTGCCCACAGGTGACATCCAGCTTCCCTTTCCTGAACTCCCTGGTAGATGCATGTAATTGCACCAGGATTCCAACAATCCCGGGGAGTGATTTTTTCCTGATTTATTTCTCATGGCTTATTTTTAAGTCAAAATTTACCTTTGGCCTAAGAAGACATTGTTATCAAACTTTGGGGGTCACAACCTGTTCCCTAAGTTAGGTTTGGCCAGCAGTCTTCAATAAGTCAACTAAAAGATGGAAATTAAAGTGAAAAACAGGAAAAAGGAGATGCATTCATTGCGGCCAAATTGGGAAAGGGAACAAAGAGATCGAGAGAACTCCCAAAGTTTTGACTTTGGGGTTCTGAACTGAGTTTAAATTCAAATAGAGGGGCGAAAATATGCAATGCTAAGCAGGGCCAGTCAAGGTGGGGTTCCACCCACCACTGACGCATCACTGTCTGGGCTTACAGCGACCCAAGGAGTTGTTGGAACCCTGGGAAATGGCTTTCCTAGAGACAAGTTCCCCTCTGGCTGGCGCCTTTTCCTTCTCCCAGCATGAGATGCCTGGGGAAACTCCCATTTCTTTGGCAACCACTGTTTGAATAGTCAGATAGTCACATTGAGAGACAGACTCCTATCTCTTTAGAAAATCTGCATTTCTGCCAGCCCTGTTACAAAATGAATTGGTGGTAAAACTGAGAGAGCTCAAGCTCCAAGAATGTTGGGTACATTTTCTCAAACTAGTAGCCCAGCCCCATCTCTGTAGGAGGTTGGTGGGGCTGAGAAATGCAGAGCAAAATATTAGCCTTTGTGTGTAAATTGGTTCCATCAGAGCCATGAAACTAGATTAGGGGTATTGTTATTTTTGCTAGGATAATGAACCCCACGTTGTTGAAAGGCTGATGGTCATCACAGTATTTCTTTCTATGAATTGGAAAAGCTTTCATTTGAGGTTTGGAGGCTTGGGGTTTTCTATTCATTTCTGATTTGGGATGTGGGGTGGAATTTGATGACTAAAGCACATATGGGTCTTAGAATGCTGTCCATGAAATGTAGGGCTTTGGGAAGCAAGCATTAACCTCCAGGGCAACAATTGCCACTCAAATCTACACATCAGGTTAATTAGTAAGGCAGACCACTTTGAACTTTAATCTTCTAAAATGAAGATAACTGGTTTCCCTCTTGTTCTTTTTCCCCATATTTTCAGAATTACTAGATAAATCCTAGGAACAATATAGCCAATCAAAGAAGAAAATATTCAAGGTGCTGGGATTTGAACAAATCAACTGACGGAAGATTTTAATCATAGAGTAAGACTAGAATTTGGCTCAAGGGACAGGCAAGAGATTCTCTCTGTGTTCCTTTTGTTTGGAACCTACTTCCCTTGTGCACACCTGGATACACACATGAGCTGGAGGAAGGACCTACCCAGACATACACAGTGGGAGTCAAACAGACCTGCTGACCAAAAATCGGCAGCCTTCAAATAAGCTGTTAGCTTCCCAAGCCTTACTTAATGGCTTCATCTCCAAATGGGACCAGATTTGATTTATTAAGGGGGGTCCCTGTGGGTGGTAAATATTCCTCTAAATTGCTCAATAATCATAAAACATTAATAAGCCTTCCTGGGTAAAAATGGTCTAGGAAGAGTAACTAGAAACAGACAGTTCAAATAATTACTTTACTCTCCCATGAAAGTAAGTTTAATAGAAGCAGTCAAAACGCATCTCCACGTGGGTTGCAGTTATTAATGCTGAGCCTTATCTTCAGGAGACAGTCTGTCCCTTGACTTATCACAAGCCTAAAGTCAAACTCCAAGCTACGTCTGCCCATTCTCTGAAAAGGAAAAAGGGGGGAGGGGAGGGCAAGGGAGTGCTAAGCAAGTCAGAACAGGCCTCCAAGGGCTGGGCAACAGGAAGTACTTGTCCTAACTCTAAAAGATGGCAGAAATCTTATAAATCTGCTGCTTTGTCTGGGCATTCCTAGACTACAGGCCTCAGTTGGGTTAACCACCACCAACTCCTGTTCCTTTCATGACTCCCAGCCAGGAACAGATATTGTCTTAGAATCTAAAACCTAAACCAAACCCTCAGCACAGCCTATCTTCCCAGTGGGAACCCTGACCACACCCACTGTGCACTCTTTCCTGACTGTTAATGAATCATTAGCATTCAGGAGCCCAGCCTCTGGCAAGAGTGACCCAACAGCACCCACAGTCCAAATTGCCCTGATATGCAATGAGGAAGAGAGAGGAACAAAGCAGAAAAATCATGAAGCCTCCATGTCAGGGCTACCGGTGGACTTAGACATTTTCTTAAAGAACTAAAGGGATGCTGTATATATGATTTCCCGAAAAGCCAGTGTTTCAGTAGGCAAACATTGCCTTGAAAGTCCACCAGCATATACTAGCTTGCCATTTGTGTTGAGTTTGACACACTGATTGTTGGCAGTCAGGATGAGTTGTAGTCTCCACATTGTCAGGTTCACACCACAGTCAAATCGGTTTCCCTGATAAAGTATAGATAAGAAACCCAAGTTTTTCTTTACTTTGAAACAATCAGGCAGACTAGTCATAAATAGCACAAAAGAGAAGGGGCTGGAAAGGACTGCGATTTTCTAGGCTAATTGTGTTTGCACTTCCTTTTAACTTGTATGATGTATGAGCCATTAGAAAGGTCTCCTCAGAGGAAAAAAAAACTGGAGAGGAAAGCACAAATCCTTATCAAAAAACTCAGACAGCAAAGTCCCTTCCCTTTGGTGATACATTTAAAACTTGTTATCGGTATAATCACCAATTCCTATTCTCAAGTTGGTAATGACAATCTAAATAAGTCTATTTCCATCCCTTTGTGCCAACAGCACAGAGCTCCACAAAAGACATTTACAGAGCTAACACCATAAGTACTTCAGCTCCAACATCCAGGCTTCCAAACTCTGAACAGTTAAGCAGGAATCAAGCCCCAGGATGATGAGGAGAAAGGGAATGTTTTCCACACTACTTAAGTGACCTTTCCCTCTGCACAGCCCTCAGAAGCTGCTTCTAGTGACACTTTATAGGACCCTAATGGCTGCCATACAGCTGCCTATCATCCCAAGGGAGTGGCTTCTATAGGGCCTTCAGCCGACTACATTATGGGACAGGGCTTGCAAACACTCCCTTTCTCTTCCCGATCAGGGAAAATGCCCAACTAGGAAACAGGAGTGAAAGCATTTCACATACTGGTTTTGGACTCACTGTCAGGAGCAATCGCAGGTAATGGTCATAAAAGTGCCTTCTGGTTCTGCTGTTTGTTCAAGATTAGCCTCCACCCTCATCCCAGGCTGCAATCCCCAATTTGCTAAAGACTGCCCTTCCCCTCAGAAGCCCATCAGCCAACCAAGCATGTGCTGCAGATGTAACCATGCACTGGGAATTTGAACAGTGGCTTCAGGTCCCACTAGACATTGAATTGCTAGGGTAGGAAAACTGATAATCGAAACCATCCATAAAATAGGGTGCTTGCCAGGAGTGGTGGAACACATGCCCCACCACTCAGGAGGCAGAGAGTCAGAGGCAGGCAGATTTCTATGAGTTCAAGGCCAGCCTGGTCTACATAGTGAGTTTTAAGCCAGCCAAGGCTACATAATGAGACCCTGTGTTTAAAAAAAAAAAAAAAATTGCTCCTTGATGGTATAAGCATATAGCAAAGTAAAGAAACATTTATAGTTGGCAACTCCAAAAACTATGTATTTGCCTGTTGAAGTCAATGTACTGCCAAAAAACAGCAGTTAAGGAATTAGCCTCATGCATCCTTAGCTCAGAGGCAGCAAGCTTTTCCTAGACTGTTCTATCAACTGTATAGCATGTATCTGCCTCTGCCTCTGCCTCATATACTAAAGAGTTGAGAGGCTCAAGTAGCATTCCTCAAGGTTACTGCCTGTTACAGGTAACAAGCAAAAGAAATGTTACTCTCAGAGATGTATAGAGATTGACAGAAAAGAGTCAGTGTGTGTCTTCTTATATAAAATATCAACACAAACATACACACACTCACACACACATACACACACTCATACCTGTACACACATATATATATATACACACATGCACTCACACACATCTCTATTTCTTTTCTCTGCTTCCATTTACTCTTGCATGCACTTAGACTATCTAAACATACCATTTGTTTTACTTACTTATCTTGCGTCTGCTGAAATAGACTGGTGCTCCATTATAATTTATGTTTTCAGCTAGTATACAAAATAATGGGTAAAGAGAAAATTTTTAATTCTTGTCAATCTTATGCTCAAGTCTAAAGCAATAATTGTAATATTGATATGTAATATTGATGCTCAATAAATATGTTCTAGAACATTAAGAATCAGGAATCAGCTGGGTGGTACATGCCAAACTTTTAAGCCCAGCACTTGGGAGGCTGCGACATGAAAATAATGAATTATTAAAGGGTTTGTGTTTTACGATTTATTGTTTCATTATTTTATGTGCATGGGTATTTTATCTGTGCACCATATCCTTGCCCCTGACAAAGACTGGACACGGTCTAGAACTGGAGTTACAGACGGATGTGAACCTCCATGTTGGTGATGGAAATTAAATCCCAGTTCTCTGAAAGAGTAGTCATGCACTTAACTGTGGCAACATCTCTCCTGCTCCCAAAGTACTGAGCTTAAGGCTACCTGGAGTTATGTTGATTAATCTGTTTTTAAGAAAGGAAGAAGAAAAGGAAGAAAGAGAAAAAGAAAGAAAAAGAAAATAGGACCTATGATTTTGAAAACAATTCTTAGAAAAATAAATCATACTGTGAACATATTAGAGACATTATTTCAATTGCCTTAACTATAATTTTTTTCCTCCCATAAACCAATAGAATTGGTTTGACAAGAACAATAACAGCAATAATAACAACTAAAATTACTCTTGTTACATGTTGTGCCTTTTTAAACAGAATTTGAAAGTTCCATATTATTTATTTTAAAATTACTATAAACTTCACTTACATGCTAGAGTCTAAAGAAAAATACAGATTATCATAAAGGCCTTAGACCCTTGAATTCTCACAGTCTGGAAAGGAAATATTTGTAGGAAAGATATGTATTACAAAATAGGAAGTACACATACATGTTTTTTTTAAATCCAATAAGCAGGCAGTCCAAATGCCAAGAAACCTTAATCTCATCCAAATACCCAACTGCATAAATGTATGTTCTAAATTGAGTTTAAATATTAAAGTACTAAATTCTGAAATGTTTCCTGTCCCAATGACCATGTTCCTTATACCTGCTTCAACCTCATGTACAACCTAAAATTTAAAAGCCTTAAATCCCATGGCTAAGGGATAGAGTTCTTGACTGGCAAGGCTCTACTTCTAGTTTAAAAGACTCCTAAGTCTCAAAGGGTTATCTATGTGGGGATTTTAATGAGAATGGTCCCATAGGCTCATATATTTAAAGGTGTCCTGTCTGCCCACCTGTCATGATGCATCATGAACTCACCCTCTGGAAACTATAAGCAATCACCCAATTAAATATTTTCCTTTGCCAGGCATTGGTGGTGCACGCCTTTAATCCCAGTACTCGGGAGGCAGAGGCAGGCGGATCTCTGTGAGTTCAAGGCCAGCCTGGTCTCCAGAGCGAGTGCCAGGATAGGCTCCAAAGCTACACAGAGAAACCCTGTCTCGAGAAACAAAAACAAAAACAAAAACAAACAAAAAAAAATTTCTTTTATAAGTTGCCTTGGTTACAGTTTTTCTTCACAGAAATCAAAATGTAAATAGTGCCATTTACTACCTTCAACGATGTTCAGCACACTGGGCTGATGAGATAGATGGTCCTTGCCACCAAGCCCAAAGCTTGGCCCCTAGACCAGCAGGGTGGAAGGAGAGAACTTACCCCCAAAAGCTGTCCTCTGACCTACACGTGTGTCCCATGGCATGAGCATGCTGAGACACACACATACATGATACACATAATTTTTCAAATATTTTCATTTCATCATACAGAACAGATCTTGTTTACATGTAGAGGATGTAAACTTTTCCTGTTATAATTAGAAGCTATGTTCACCCATTCTATGCCACATTTAGGACACTCTGATCATACACTTTTGCTACTTTTGACTAGAAACTAAAGAAATGTCCTTAGCTGACCTTAGCTTATCAAGCTTCCTTCTATGGCTACAATGCCAGTTACTCCTCCCTCGTCCAGCATGTCAACAGATGAAGGCCTGCCTAGAAGAGAGAACGTTCAGGCAGAATGGTGCTTTAACAATGGACTTATCTGTGTTTAAATTACTTTTTTAGTTTCTGCTAAAGCAGTGAATATAATATCCACCAAATGTAAAACAGTGGGCACACTTTTGGGTTCACAATAGTATGCATACTAATTTTACTTTATGACTTAATTATATGTAGGCTAAACACATGAGCTATATTTAAACCAAAACCAAAGACTAAACACCATTAGGAAACACTAAGTACACAGAGATCGAATATCGACCCAAGAAGAATTAAACAGAAACTGCTAACCTTAATGATGTATATTAAGAGATACTCAACAGGAGAATCAAGGTCATCTATTTTTAAAAGGTTCACTGTGCCTTCTTATTTCCCTGAGTGCGGCACATGCTGACTTCTGGGTCATGACTGGGTGGCTGGCCCATAGTCTCAAGCCAACCAGCAGCTGCTTCCACTCACTTGCTACTGAGGGTTTGCCTGAGATGAACCTCTGTTCCTTACTCATTTCTATCATCTCTGAACTTCCCAAGTCAACAAGTTCTGTCTCCATTCTGACATCTGTCTTGGTTTTCCTCATGCTGATTAATCATACCTTTCCCACAAACCATAAAAACATAGAGATCATGGGCAAAGCCTTCAGGAACAGTCACAGAGAGGATCTATTTGGAATTCTCTTTTGCCCCTAAAAGTTCTTGGCTTTTAATTCTTGAATTCCTATGCTCTAAAAATTTACTGTGAAAATTTCAGTATTTCTTTCCATCTCACCCACATGGACCTCCATCTAATATTTATTAGTATTTATGCATGTTGTGAGTTGCAACAGAGGCCTTCACAGGGATAACACAACAAACACATAATACCTGATCATGACTATTCTAGGACATATTTTCTGGAGATAAACTAGAGCATTTTAAAGATTACATAAAATCTCCAAACCCTCCAAGGTCTTCTCATGAAGGCCTCTAGTTTGGTTTGTGTTGCTGTGATAAACACGATGGCCAAATGAACTTAGGGAGTAAAAGAATGTATATGGCTTATGTGTTCCAGTCCATCCCTGAAGGAACCCAAGGCAGGAGCTTGAAGCAGAAACCAGGGAGAGCTGTCACTAAGTGCTTCGCTCCCTCTGATTGGCTCAGCTTGTTTTTTATTACAGCCTAGGCCAAAATGCCTGGGGATATACTGCTGGGGGGGGGGAGCGCTAGGTCTTCCTCTATTAATTAGAAATCATGAAAATGCCACCATACAGACATGCCCACAGGCCAATTCCTCATCCCAGTTCCCTCTTCCCTTGTGTATCAAGCTGACAACACAATTAGCCAGCACATAAAGCAAACTGATGTAAACAAAAAGGAGGTACCCTTACATAAGAAATGAAATAAACAGTAGGTGAATGTCTATGTGGGTAGAAGAGAGGAGAGAAATAATTATATTTTCACAGTAAATTGTTAGAGTATAGGAATCCAAGATTAAAATTAATCATTTTCTGAGGGTAAGAGACTAAATTGCCATTAAGAGCCAAATGTTCCCCCCCCCCTCTCTCTCTCTCTCTTTCTCTTGTGCAGAGTCTCCCAGACTCTATCAGGGCACATGGCTGTCTGATTTTTCTGTTTTCCTCATAGCTGGCTTGGTCATGTTACAAAGAGATCTGGCTACAAAGATGACAGTCAAGTTGACATGTGTAATTTCTGGGTCACATCCTTAAAGGAAGAATGTGCCCTCCACTTTCCATCCCCTGAGGGTCAGGATTGAAAGGGAATCCTGGCAAACAAGATGACTTCAATCATGCAAACAATACCGAAATTCAGTATTCTGTTTCCCCCATCTTTACTGTACATTGGAACTATTCTGCAGGAATCTCCAGGTCTGCCCCACTCTTCCCTCTTCAAACCCCACCCTCTCAGAAAGACCACCAAAAATCTACTTCCACCAGGGCTCATTCTCTCAGGCTGCTAGCTCCTCAAGTCTCCACCCAAAGCTTGTAATTGAACTCAAACCCAGCGAGTGGAGGGCACATCGCTGTCCCTCACCTACAGGGTATTTAAGTCTCTACCTTTAATGGTCATGTGATTTCTCTTGCTCCCTTCCCTGCCTCATCTCTGGGAGCTGGTGGACTCTCTTCTGAAGTGTGTTGCCCAAATAAACTTGTTCCTTTACTCTTAATTCAGCTTGATCTGGCTTGCTCTGTTGATGGAGGAACCCATTATCAGGCTACAGAAACGTATTAGGATCTACGTGCAGAGACTGTGGACAGGCAGCTGGGTTCACTCCCCACACAGATGTCATTAGTGGATAACAGAGCAGTAGAGGGAGGAACAAAGATCTTTGAGTAACTTGATGCAGCTGAGCATCTTATGCTCCTAGACCACCATTAGGCAATGGTGTCAAAATATTAACCAGACCTCAAAGGAGGATGCAGAAAAAGTCATGGTGACTATATATGTCTTTTCCATTCACAAACACCCTTGCACTGTTTAACCTGATGTTATTTGGTCTGGGTCAGAGCAGATAAAAAAAAAATCCTTACAAACTACACAATAAACACAACATCCTGGTAGTCTGAGAAAAAGAATGTGTACATGCAGACTTTTAAAAAATTAAGCACTATTTCTTTTTCTTAAGAAAAGCTCTCAAGTCTATCTGTAGAAAAACTTTTTTAGTTTGGGTTTAATCTGTGGAAAGCAGGGCTGAACTAAAGAAGACTGATAAAGTTAAAAATAAAAAAAATATGATGATAGAAACATTCAGTTACGCCATATTCAGTTGATATCACTGGGAGGTCGGCTCTTTTCTAAAGGGAAATGGAGGAGGGGTGGATGTGGAGAAGAGGGGAGGTAGTGGAGGGAGAAGTGGAGGGAGAGGAGGATGCAGTCAATATGTACTGTGTGATAGAATTTTTAAAAAACACTCAATTTGACAAGAATTGGAAAATACATTAAGTTGGCCAAATCACTGATGATCTGAATAACTCAATGAAAACTCAGAATCAAAATGTGATGATTTCACAGCAGTTAAAGCTATGCTGATACAGTTCACTGGACACAGGAGAGACTGCCCTGAAATGGGCAACTTCCATGTTCTTGCTCTGTCATTCCCAACATGTGTCTTACATTTCATGGTCCAAAGTGGCTGCCTCAATGGCTGACATCCCATCCTCATACCAGCCAACAAGCAATTAGAAAGAAAGAAAAAATTAAAATTTCCCACCTTTCAGTATATATTTAGAAACTACCTCTGTTCACAATCTCCTGCCACAAACTAAAAATACCCCTCATCTGCAAGGAAATCTGCAAAATGAGATATGACCTTCGGATATTTAAGTCTTACAAAGAGGTAAAAGTGTTCATCACTGAGTGTTTAGGTAGTTGGAAGGCTTTCCAGAGTATTATTAGTAAGAGGTACAAGACAACAGAGATGGACCTGTGTCTATATAATCAAAATAAACTGTGTGAAAGTATAAAAATGGATAGGTTGCTACAAAAGATATAAACATACATTGAAGTCATACACAAAACAAAGGCCCTCCTCACACTTAGAATTGACATCTGAGGTGATGACGAATGAATGCAATAGCCTTAGAGTATGGGTGGGTGAAGGAATATAGATAGTATCATAATGCCTTTCCATAGACCTTAGCCCATTTCAGGAATCCTAAGAACTTCTTCTTTGGGGCAAGAGTCACAACTAAGAAAGAGCTGAAATTCCAAGGAAGCGTGGAAACACAGCCAACTTGAAGCCTCGCAAGGCATTAAAGGAAACATCAACATTTCTTGCACAATCTCTGAAAATATGTTGCCATCTACAAAGCCTCTGGTTCTGGCAAGAAGACAACTTAGAGAGATAACTCAAACAGCCACACTGGCAGCTAAGCCAGATCCTGGACCCTGCTGGACTCAGGAAGATAACATTGTTAAAGAATAAAAATGCATGCCACCAGCATTCTATGTGGCTGAACTTCTGCTATAAACCCAGAAAATATTTTATATCAGTATTCTAAATTTAACCTGGCTGGAATCCTCTCACAAGTATTGTACAATTTAACCTTTTCAAATGAAGGCTTTGCCTTTTCATGGAAACTATGTATTTCGCATTAACGAGGAAACACAATGTCCTTGGCATAGACATTCTCAAGCAAAACAGACAGACCCCTTTTGTGCACTGTGCTGAGCTACATGGTAAGGCAGGAAGACAACAAACTTACCCAAGAAAATCAAAGTCTTATATCAAGGATTACATTTAAACTATCAGTTTTTCTAACATTACCTTCATTGAATTGCTGGATAGAAACTATTCACAGGAGTAAGAGGAAAGTAAGGAAAGACAGTCATATTAGATGCCTCGGGATTCAAGTGTTAGGCTCGGTGCCATGGTGAAAGAGAATTGACAGCACTGTTAAGCAGTAAAACATTCCTAAGGATATTTTCCTGGAATTACAATGATAATTTTATCATTCAAAGATACCAATTTTCATATAGCAAATAACTTGGAGAATACTACGCCCCTTTTCCCCACTGTTGACACCTAGTTAGGGCTAGTTTCCTATTGTTTAGGGTTGGGTTTGGAAGGAGTTGTTCAGGCTTGGACATCTCTTTCAGATGACTTTAGGGTTTAATTGGAATAGACATAGTTAGGATGTGATATTAGATTATTATATCTTCTTGTAATTCACCTTTATGATTGTTAATTATAGATAACTTACATTGTTAAGTTTAAATCCTCTTTAGAGTAAAAGGGGAATTGTAGGGAGTAATCCTGTTTAGAGGTACTGCTGATCACACCTGCTTGGGGCTGGCCACAGGTGCTGCAGACTACTCCTACTTGGGGCTGGCATAGCAAGGGTTTAAGTAGCAGAAAGGCATGAGTGTGGCCCTCTTTTCTCTCTCCGGCCTAGCTGAGCGGACATCTGCAGGTCACTCTGGCTCCAGTGTAAATCTGGTCACTGGCCCTTGCATGAGTACCCTTTAATAAACTACCTGTTGTCAATCTGGTTCTGACTCCATTGTGTTCAGCTTTAAGTTACATAGAAATTTTGTGAATTAGTAAACCTCTTGGGAAATAATAAAAATCCATCTATTATCAAAATTCAATACATAATAAATGTAAGAACTGATGCCCATTAAAACAAGTTTTAAGGCCAGGCGTTGGTGGTGCACGCCTTTAATCCCAGCACTCAGGAGGCAGAGGCAGGTGGATCTCTGTGAATTTGAGGCCAGCCTGGTCTCCAGAGCGAGTGCCAGGATAGGCTCCAAAGCTACACAGAGAAACCCTGTCTGGAAAAAAAAAAGTTTTGGGTCAAACTAATGTGTAAAAACTCAGACATTTGGTATTGATACTAAGTATATGGTTAAAGAACCCTGCACAATACATTGTTGAAAGTACTGAAAAACAATATAATCACACTAGTTGTCAGATAACTCATTTGAAAAAAAATTGTATATGGATTTTTTAGTGTGTGTGTGTGTGTGTGTGTGTGTGTGTGTGTGTTAGATTTCCATTAGCATGAAAAAATACCATGACCAAGGCAACTTACAAAAAAAAATTGTTGGGGCTCATGGTTCCAATGTATTAGAATCCATGACCATCATGTCAAGACGCATGGCAGCAGGCAGGCAGGCAGGCATATCAGGCAGGCTGGAGCAGTCGCTGAGACCTTACATTGGGTTCACAAGCATGAAGCAGAGAGAAACAGAGCTAATTGGGAATGGTATGGGCCTTTGAAATGTCAAAGCCCAAGACCAGTGACAAACCTTCTCCAACAAAGCCACACCTTCTAATTCTTCCCAAACAGTCACACACCATCTAGGGACTGCCATCTAAACATAGGAGTCTATGGGGGCCATTCTCATTCAAATCACCACAGTGTGTGTACACATGTTCATGTGTGTAAAGGTGGATAAATATACACTAGGGCTTATGTGTGGAAGTCATAGGTCATCCACAGGTATCATCAGTCCTCTCCTTTCATCTTGTTTGAGAATAGGTCTCTTTGCTAGTTCTCGCTGCATAAACCACGCTAGCTGTCCCTCAAGTTTCTGGGAGTTCTCCTGTCTCATCATCCCATCACCCCAGAGGATTCTAACTCAGGTCCTGCACTTGTGCCATCTCAACAGCACAAAAGTTTCACTTCACTAAGGATCTGCAATATTCCAGTCTGTGGGAAACAGAAGTTCTATACAATATGTACTAAGGTTCAAAAGGAAAAAGACAAACCCATAAAATGATTATCATTAGTTCCAAAAGTTCAACCTAGTCACAATACACATCATAACTCGGAAAGGCTTAGTTCTTTCCTTTGACTTCTAAATGCCCATGTTGCATTTTTTTAAAGTCACATTTGAAGTGACAACTCTACAAAGACAGTCATAAAGCCAAGCTCACATGGACAAGTTGAGTTTGCTTTCCTACTCCTGAATGTCCATGTTCAAAATCTTTACTTAACTGTTCTCTCCAGGGCATCTCACTCTCAGCAAGAGAGCCAACAACCCAAACAGAGACAAACAGAACACCAGACAGAAAAACCAGTGTTTAACTTCACAGGGAAGAGAGATTATCAGGTAGAAACCTTCAATACCCACCACCCACCCACTGCCACAGCCACCCACCCCACACCCAACCCCCACTAACTTTCTTCTTCTTTTGACCTCAGGCAGCATCCAATTCCTTCATAGAACAAAGTCATTCTCTAGTCTCCCAGAAGGCCCTGGCCATATCAGGGTATGGTTTGTAAGTTTCTATACCAGGATTTACATCCTGGTCATTGGACTCCCTGGCCCCTGCACTCCGTAGTGCTGTGTGTTATCTAGGCCTCTGGTGCTAACTCAGGCTGCTCAGCTCCAGTTGTAGACAGAGGAAACAATTTCTCATGGTGAGCATTACCAATGGTGCTTTAAAATGCTTTTTAAAATGGGTATGGTCTGTGGCAGGAAGGCTTCTAATACTTTGTTAAATGCTGGCTTCATCTTCCAGTGCTGCAGAGGCCTTCACTATGGCTCACCTGCACGTATCAACACCTTCTGCCATGCCCTAGCTTTAGTAACACTGGGTTTAGTTATTGTTGTTGTCCACTTGTTTCTTTGTTGGCTTTCTTCTCCTTCCTTCAACTTCCTTAAACATCTCTGGACTAAATCATCTCCTTACATAACCACTGTGCTTTGAATGCTAACAGCCTCCCCCCACACACACAGGCTCAGGAATCTCAACACTTGGTCCCCAGCTGGTGGCACTTCTTTAGATGGCTGTGGAAGCTTTAGGAGTTGAGAGCCCAGAGAAGGAAACAGGTGCCTGGGGACATGCCTTGCAGCTTTGTCATTCCACTTCCTGTCCTCTGCCTTCAGACTCCCAATGAAATGCAACCAGCAGCCTCATGCTCCTGACTCCATGCTCCCCACCTAGATGGACTGCTTTCCCTCAAATTGAAAGCAGAAACAAGCCCTCTATCCCTTAAGTTGGGTACTAACAAAAAAGGAACCAACATAGTTACTAACAATTTCTCTCCCATTTACCACCAGAACCTTGAAAAGTTTCCATAGGTACCATTACATCTCATGTCTCCACTTACTACTTCTTTCAGACTCCTCTATACCTATCCCTGTCCCTGTTTCTACCCTTACCCTGATTCTGATCCATATTCCTATCCCCTCGCACCCACCTCCTCCCACACACACCCCTGTGGGTTCTTTGTTTCAGTCTTCAATGGCCAAAGCCAATCATGTACCCTACACTTCCTTTGAACAGTGGTTCTCAGCTAAAAGTCCAAAACCAAATTCATTTTCCTTCTCCCCATGTTTTTTTGTCTAAAGGGACTACCCCACCCCACCCCCATGCCCCGTTTCGGCAGCCATGACAGGCTAACATGTGCTCGCCTGACCTTCCTGGGCCTGTCCTGGACACTTGGAGGTCAGATGCCCTCCTCGTAGCAAGGAATCAATCAGAAGTTAGCTGGCGGGGCTATGCTTTACAGCTCTGGGTGTTCTTTAGGACAAATGCACAACAATGATGAGCAGAGCATAGAAACTGCCATGGGAGGGCCTATGGGCCATAACAACCAGTTGACCAATCAACACAGGGCAGGTCATCCAATCCTGGAGGCACACCAATACTGAGATTGTGCATACCCCTAGAAACTCTCCTTACACTGCCCTATAAGATCCCTGTCTCCTGGTTTCTCCCGGTCTTTCTCCAGCCATCGGCTGCGGTGGATGGATGAAAGGCCCAAGCTAATGGGGTTAGCTCATTAAACAACTGAAATAAAAGAATCTTTGCTTTTGCATTGAAATGGGCCTCTTGGTAATTTTGGGGTTCGGAATTTGGGCACAACATGTCCCTTACATTTTATTTTTTCAATTAATGGCTCTCCCCATCTAGTCATCACACTACAAACCTAGCACTGCCCTTTGTTCTCCATTCTACTCCACCTTCTATTCTTGGTGCCCACAATACCAAAGGTTTTACCCCAGAGTTGTCATATAGCTGTTGAGTGCCTGGTTTATGTTTGTTTTTTTTGGGGGGGTGGGGGGAGTCGCTGTTGTTGTTGTTGTTTGACATTTCAAGATACGGTTTCTCTGTGTAACAGCCCTGGCTGTCCTGGAACTCACTTTGTAGACCACACCGGCCTTGAACGTACAGAAATCAGCCTGCCTCTGCCTCCTGAGTGATGGGATGAAAGGAGTACACCACCACTGTCCTAATGAGTGCTTGGGTTTTTTGTGGGTTTATTTGCAAGGATGCTATTGTTTTGCTGCTGCTGTTTGTTTTTAATCCTCTCTGTTCCTTCCATCTTACATTAGACATTGTCCTTTTCTTACTAGGACCAACACAATGGCAAACACAGCTAATGTACAGCCACTTGTTTGTCAACTCTGTGTTGTCAAATTTTTTGTCAATTCTCTTTCTAAGAAACACATCTGAACCCAATAGATATTATTCTTATACCAATGGCATCACACTATGCTAGGGTATACAAAGATGAAACTAATATTCTAAATGAACAAGCTCTACACAAATCATAGTCTATGATTTATCAGTATTGGTGACTGGTGCCATGCTTCCCCTACACACTGTTAGGAGGATCACAAGTACTCAAGATCCCAGGGGTCAGTTAAGAATCTCAGCCAGGGAGATCAAAGGGTAAGTATCTCAAAGTTGAGGAGCCAAGCAGGGCTGATACACAGACCCCCACAGCAGCCCTACCTCTGAGAGAACCCAACTTTCTGTCTTGTACAACTTAGACAATGCTGATGTCTTGAGTATCCTCTGTGGTTACTGGGCAGTGCTTTTCCTCAGCAAACAGCACCAATTTAGCTAAACTTCTAACTTGTGTCAGATTAACAGGCTTGAGGAGGAGCCTCCCCTGTCAGATGTGCTTTGAGACTAACACATTGGGGAATCAGGAATCAAATCTGCAAGTGAAACCCTGCCGCCTTCACAGTGTCTTGGCATTCTCTGAACTGCAGACTAGCAGAATACCCAGGGTCCCTTCACAGTTGGTCCCTAATGCCTACAGTCAAAAGTAGGAACCCTTGAGAATGGAACATTCCTCACATTGGACCAACTTATTTCATCTCCACCATACCCAAAAAGCATGCAAGACTTTCTCTCTCTAGTCACAAGGAAAGTTGCAACATTGCCAGGGTGCCAAGTTTTGCCACACCAATGCCACAACACAATGCTGCTCCTGGGGGACAAATAGTTGTCCCCCTAACCTAGCACAGTCCTCCTCACACTTCAGGGGCTACTAGTACAAAGTCACCCTCACTCTCAGACTGAGTGTGTCCCTTGGTGCCTCTATGATACTTAGCATATGGCTCTAATATTACAGCTCCAACACACAACTGTAATTATCTGTGCATTTTTCCTTTTCCTCCAATAAAGTATGTGTAACTTCTGTTTATATCTCCAGTACCTAACATAAACAACATTTGTCTTCTCAGGCTGTTGCGGAGAGCAGAGGAAGCTCTGAATGTGTATTTTGACATAGGAAGACCATGTCAAGGACTCAAAGATCAATTGGCCTATGGGAAATTGGCAAAGCCATTATGCATATGGCCAAGCTTAAGAGAAATGACAAAGCTTTCCTGGAGCCCCAGTATGCATGTTTATGAAGGGATGGATCAGGGTGGGCAAAACTAGGAAATATGGCATCCTCCTCCTGGACAGTACTGAGACTTCTCTCCCCAGAGACCTCCCTTTGAGAAGAGCTAACCCCTCCCCCCACACTATACCTAATAAACACAAAGAGGTTCTAGGTCTCAGTGGTGTGGGTACTAGTGGGTAGAGAACCCCACCTGATTCCAGCCTCACTGCATGTGTATTCTTTCTTCATTCCCCAAGTTCCCCTAGTGATCCAGGACCCAAGCTGCACAGGGCCAGGCAAGCTACCAGATTGGTAGCTTAAACCAAAACATATTACCTCACATTTCTGAATGTAAAAAGTTCTGGATCAGAACCTTTCCTTGGTTTGTAAATGGCCACCTTCTCTCTGTGTCCTCCCTTGGTCTGGCCTCTGTGCATATGCATCCTGTGTGTGTTCAAGTCGCTTTTTTTGAGAAGCCCAGTCACATTGACCAGAGCTTTCCTATCAGCCTCACTTTAACCCATTTCCACCTTTTAAAGATGCTATCCATAGATAGATCACCTGATTTGTAACACATGGTTAAGATTCAACATAGGAATCTATGGGAGGAAGGGAGATAATTCGGTCTATAACACAAGGATTAGGAACGATGTGTACAATCAATACATGTTTGCCAGGAAGATCCAGTCAGGACTAGAAAAGATTGTTTTCAGGTGCATTCTCTTTCTTCTTTGCTCTCTTGGTCTGTTTGTTTTCATGAGCATCTGCAATGACAGAGCTCACATAGGAAGTAAAGGTCCTAGGTTCTTTGGGAATGGGTCATCTAGGTAAGGGCTTATCTAACTGCTTTTGCAAAGATACAAATATAAACACTGGGAGAAACCAAGGTAGGGGCCCTGGAACCATAAAACTCAGATCCCCCCTCACTACTCCTGAGGGCCCCTGAGCTCCAAAGAGTAGCACTGGAAGCAACTAAGAGATCAAATTGGGTACAGGAAATACAAATGCTTAGTGAGAACTGTAAGGCACAATATAAAAGATGGTGGCTGTTATATTAACTGCAAAGTTTTCTCAGCACCTTAAAGATAACTAGGCATAGAGAATATCATGAATGAGGCACTGGTGAGACAGCACAGCAGGCAAAGGCTCCGACTGCTCAGCCTTAATGCCTTGAGACAACAGAATTTGATGCCCACAAGGTGGAGACAACAGACTCCCTCAAGCTTGTCTCTGACAACCAACAAGGGGGCTTAGCAATGGGTAACATGCACATACACACAAAAACAAATAAATAGATAAATGTAATTTTAAAAAATACCAGAAGGCCCAGAAAAATAGAAAGTGTAGAAGAATAAGAGAATGAAATGTTGAAATCTGATGATGGCCTTTCTGCCTGGCTTTTTGCCTTTTTAAAGATTCATTTATTTATATAGTTTATGTATATGGGTATTTTGTCTGTATGTACATTTGTACACCAGAAGGGGGCACCAAATCCCATGGGATTACAATTATAGAAGGTGCTGGGAATTGAACTCAGGACCTCTGGAAGAGCAGCCAGTGCTCTTAATCAGTGAGCCTCCCCCACCCCTCCCTAGTCTGGCTGTTTGTAACATCAGCAAAAGTAAAATAAACCACTTATCAAGGCCCTCACCTGAGCCAGACCACAGTCAAATCTAATATACTCTGTCTCCTCAGTACAGCACCCTTGAGAAATGTTATTGTTTCACTTATTTAAATATATACTAGTAAGGACAAGGGCATGAGTGAACTTACATAAACAGGACTCACATTTTAGGGTATCAAAGCCTGAAGAGGCAACAGATAACAAAGCCATTGATTTCTGTAAGATTCAAAGCTCAAAGTCTTTGCCTGGTGAGCCCATAACAAGGCATAGTTGTGCCTGATAATGTGCCAGAAACAATTCCAGTTCACATCTGCTCCTCACTGTGACTAGAAATGACATTCATTGTGGCCCTTACAAGTGTCGGGGTTTATACAATAAATTACATGGTCACCTTGCCTCAATGCCACAAGCCCACTGAGAAACAACCATAAAATTTTCCAGGACCAGTGAGAAATAAAATAGTGAGACCCCTTGTTCCACAAAGCAGGGAGGAAAAGGCTAGCAAAAGTATGGAAATGCAAGACTGGGTTTCTTTCATGTACCTCCTAGGGTCTTGCTCTAGTGTCCCATCTGACATCATTTGAAAAACCTAAGTTGAAAGATAAAATTGGTAAGAATTTCAAGATGGCCGAGGCCAGGCATTAAACCAAGTTAGGACCCAACTGAGCACAAAGCCTTAACCCACAGGGATATATACATAGATACACAGGTGTGTATAGGATACATACCTCCAAGGGCCCTATATCTCCCATCACAATCCACTCAGTCTATCATCCTGTTCCATGTCATGGACTCAAAACAGGAAGCAAGTCACAACCACCCATTGTCCAGACTAGGACATTAAATACTGGTTATTAGATCTATGGAACCATTGATCTAGAAATGTTTCCCAGTATTTCTAGTGAAGCACAAAAACTTATTTTCCCAGGCAAAAACAAGAAGGAAAATGCAAGTAAATTAGGTCAGTCTCTGTGATCTTATCTATACAGAATTAAAGAAGAAAGCATCTCTTTTTACTTCCTTTAAATGCTTTCCTAAATGTGCCAGTGACATCTTGACAAAGTAGTCATCAAGTGACAATATTTTGTCATATTCTACCACAAGAGTCCTTACAAAACCTCAATGTGCCATAACAATTATATAAAATAGGCAGCATATTTCTTTCTTTGACTTTTCTTTTTAGGCAGGTTTCTTCTGTGTAGTCCTGGCTGTCTTGAAACTTGCTCTATAGACCAGACTCAGCTCGAACTCATTTTGGCCTGTCTCTGCCTCCCAAGTGCTAGGATTGAGGGTCTGGTCCTGTGCCACTATGCCCGGTGAAAACTGACATATTAAATAAAGATCAACAAGTTAGCTTTTGAGACAGGGCCGAATTCTTGTCTATTTCTGCAACTTAACATTGGCAGTCTCCCTTTTCATCTATTTTCAGAAAGACTGCCTCTAAGAAATGACTCACTCTTCAAATCCAAAGACTTAGTGCCCAATGAAATTTCATGAAAGTCAAATCTGAAGCCATTAAATCTCCTTAAAAACATGCTCTTGTCTGTAATTGCTACATGATCAGATACACTGACCCTACCCATTACCAATTATCAGGGTATTCTATAACGTGTATCTTCTCAAAGAATGTAGGCCCCGGGGCTTGAATTAACTGAATTTGAGAAGCCAACCTGTGTGTTTTGCATCTCCTGAGACATTGTTCTTTCCTTCCTGGCACAGCCAAGTGGATTTCTACACGGTGATCTGCAAACTTTACAGATTGAACGAATCTCGGGAGGAAGTTCGGTATTTGAAACGTTTCCCTTCAAAGTGGGGGTGGGGGGTGGTGGTAAGGAACACAGTGATGAAGGTCAGTGGTTTGTGGATCTAGGGCCCTTCCTGGAAGGATGCTCTCTCGGGTTATCAGGATGGACAGGACTGACTGTAAATTCTGTCTTAAACCCAGTTAGCAGCGAGGAAAATTCCGCCTTTGGGTGACGTCTCAGGGGTTCATTTTCCCAGTTTCTCCTCTCCTGTCTGAAACTGAATGAAATGTTTTTGGAACAGAATTCCAGTGAGTCAAGCTGGGACCTGGAAAAGATCCTGCCCGATCTACAAAATCTCAAGTTGTCAGACGCAAAGCGAGTTTTATGGCATCGCTCTCAAGGGGGTCGGTAGGCACAGGGTACAGGGAAACAAGTGGAGGCAGATTTAAACTAGCAGAAAGGAGATTGTAGGACTGGAAGGGAGGGCGGGCTCGCACATGTGGCTTTAATATGCAACAGCTGCCAGGGATGGTGACCCCGCTGCTCTTTCTCCTCCACTGCCTCCCTCCCTCAGAATTCAATGTTTCAATGATTATACCTAAAGGGACTTCGCTGATGATGATCTAATAACCGAGTCCGGCTGTACCACATTCAAGGACTTTTTAAACACAGCAAGTCCCTGAACGTAGCAAATTTAAGCACGAAACCAAGGCTTTTAAACAAAATTTGAGCGGAGAGAAAGAGAATGAAGAAAGTGACACAATGAAATTAGCCCTGGGAGATGGACCAAGAAAACTGAGCGCAGATGGGACAGGCAGAATGGCCGCAGGTTAATTTCTCCCACGCGAGTTCTTCAAGGCCCTGGCCACTCTGTGCATGTTCAGTCACCAGTCCATCCCCGGGCTTCCCGCGCCACCCGTATGGGTGCCCAGTGCTGGCGCAGACAATGCTCCGGACCTGGTGCCCTGAGCGGGGCCGGTCACTCACCGACACCAGGAACTCCAGCGTCCCCACGTAGTCGCGCTCGGTCTTCTGCAGCTCACTGAGCACGCACACGCGCAGACGAAGCTGCTTGTCCGCGTCCTTGGCGCTCTCGTCGCTCATGGTGGCCGGCTGGGCGCGGGGCTGGGGGCAAGTGCTCTGCCCCGCGCCTGCTGCCGCCTCTGCCGCTCTCAAAGTTGCCGCCTCCTCGGAGTCCGAGCGGGACCGAGCAGCTTCACATGCTGGCCCGAGGCCCGAGCGTAGGCAGAGGAGGCTGCTCGGGCTGCGGCACGCGCGCGGGAGGCGTGGGACTCTGAGCAGGACCCTCCCGGGAGAGCGGGATCCCGGCCCGACCCGCCACTCCGGCCTCACGCGGCCCCAGCCCAAGGGGAGGCGGCACCGTCAGCCGCAGCGGTGACTTGGACATCAATCAAATGCTTTCAATCCATGTGACTCCGACCCTTTACCCTTAGCCAAATCTCAGGAAAAAGGAAACACAACCCTGGGGAAGTGTATCGTGCCAGCTAACTACACACACACACACACACACACACACACACACACACACACACACACACACACACAGACACACACTCACTCACACACACTCACACACACACACACAATCAGGAATGGAACTAATCCGAGGTTCCCAAATCTAGGAGGACACTTGTGAGACAGCTCTAGGGCTGCTCCTGGGAATCACGCCCATTGTTTAGCTTTAATGTGTTTTGCACCAAGTCTGAAAGCAAAGAAACAAGTCCCCGCGGTTACATAACTGCTTGGGAACAAAAACAACCACAGCATTGACCCTCCCGCGTTTGACAAGGAACACATTGATTTTGGGTTTTAGTCTAGAACAAAACAGGTTTGATTTGAAAAAAAAAAAAAAAGCAAGCAATATTATTTCACAGGGCAGACAACCTTTTGTCTAAGCTTGAAATGTCAATTAAAGTGCTAAATGAAGAAACTAGAGGAAAGTGACAGCCCTCATATATACATTGACTCCACACAGAATAAGCATCATGCCAGTTAAATACTTTCTAGTACCATTGCATGTCTATAATTTATTTCAGTCTCAGTAACATTTCAATATCGGCATAAATTCTAGGAGGGGCATGGATATTTGTTATCAGCTGTTTCCAAGAATTGTGATTTTAAAAAGATAAAAATGTTGAAAGGTCATCAGAAGACAGACAGTAGGAAGATAGATGGTGATGATACATAGTAGGTGTTAAATGGGTGATACCTAAGGGTAAATGATAGATGATTGACAGATGGTATACATAAGATAGATAAGTTATAATCTTCAGTTGAAAATGGAAGGACCAACTCATTTGATTTTAATGTTTAAGTTTACTAATTTCTCTCTTGGGAACAGAACCAAATTTAACAAACCATTTGCATTTCTACCTAGATATCATCCACACATACTTTCAGAGCCATTCTTTCTATTTAAAACGTATTTCCAGAGCTTACAGCTAATGACATTTAAATAGATGGAATGAACACTTGTGATGCAATGAAGAGGCAGCCAAACTGGTTCCAAGAGGTGGCAGCCTGAGATAAACTAAAGATGCTTTCCTCAGTGTTTATACTAAAATAATTTCCAGTTTCCCCTAGTCTTTTCAAGGTATAATTGTGACTCTCATCAGACAAAGAGGAACCATGCCTTCTTCTTGTATTAAAGATTCAATAGTTGAACGATGTGAGTGATGTTGATGGAATAGGTGGCTTTCCGTTTCTGTTTGCATCTGGCTATTTAGAGGCAGCCAGGAGCAAAGGGCAAATAATGTGCACAGCTTCACACTGTTGCAGGAGAACAAAGGACAAGGCACATTAAAGACAGACTCACAGCACCTGGTAAACAATAAACAAAAGAAACCAGAAGGCACAGGAAATACATCCAGTAGTTAGTGGGAAGTTCAAACAGAACCTAACCTCTCTATGTTCTACAGTTAGTGATGAATAAATGTATTTCTTGCTCCCAAGTAAAAAAATTAAGTAAACAAAACAGATTTCTATTCAGTTCTCTGAATAAAATGTTTTCTCTTACCAGTTGCTCCCATCACATTGCAATTTCTTTTTATCAAGACATTTAGCCTACTTCCAGCCCACTAGAGTGGTCACTAGAGAGCAAAATACTTGAATCTGAATCATCACCAGATTTTGCCCATCCAAGACATCTGCCTTTGTTCTACAAACATTCCTGGAAGACCCTATGAAAACTATGCCGTGCTAGGAGCTCAGGACCATGAAGATTGTGAGTGCTAGGAAAATATTTCCAAGTGTGAGTCACAGCCATTGCATGACAGTCACTTGAGGTTCTGTTAGAATGAACATTCCTGAGTCTACCCTGCATGGCTTTTTTTTTTTTTTTTAATTGTCTCAGATATTACACGCTATATTCTTTCAGTGAGGTCCTCAGATTCTTAGACTCAGTAACATCTGAAATCCACCTTATAAAGACTTACAATTGAGTCAGGGAGAGGGGTCAGGCACTAAAGTGATACCATTAAAGGACAAGTTTCAGTAATTTGTGAAAGGAAGCTAACAGAAAGGTACTCATATTAGTTGTGTGAAGTTCCTATTTCTCTCAGAAGTACCCTGCAGCAATGACTATGCGGTTTGTGGTTTGTGCCCTCTTTTCTCCTCCATCTATGCCTCAGTATCATTTGTAATTAATGAACAACTCCAGGACACCTTGTAGTACACTCTGCCAGCTCTCTTCTGAGAGGACTCTCAGAGACCTCGGTAGCCCTGGCTGGAGTCCTTAATTCCTCATCAAAGACTAAAGAGCATAAGAAAACAGGGCTGGAGTATCTGGAAACTTTCACTTTGATGGTAAATAAGGTCTTTCACAGACTCTGAATGTGTTGTGTCCCTTCCCACTTCCTCTATTGAAACTCCAAGAGCTATGCCTGCCAGGAAATGAGAAGCAACAAGCAAGATGATGGCCAAGATCCAGTTTTTTTTTTTTTCCTTCTTTCCTTGAAATACTAATGAGGTTAAAGTCTTCAATAAAAAAGAGGTGGGGGAAAAGAAGATAGAAGTGGCTGAGTTCTGGACTAGTTTAGCCATTAAATTTATTTCATATGCATGAACTTGGGGCAGTTAGAAACTATTAAAAGGTTCAAAGAGCCCAAGGGTTGAGCACAGTGGGCCTCTTTGGTCAGGCCCAGAGAAGGACTATTCTGGCCTAAAAAGATGAAAAATACAAGGTTGCCTCTTTGCAAGAAGACAGCTCTCCAGTTGAATTTCAGAGAGAGGTCATATTTGTCTCATAGACATTTCAATACTGTTGTCTGCTCAGGGGAAGTCATAGATCAACTCTGACACCGGTTTGGGAAAAGAATTGTCAACTTAAAAACAAAAGGAAAGATTGCTTTACTACATGACCATCTTATTTAATGGAAACTGTGCTCTGGTATGATGACCCCCACGCCATCTTAATATACAAAAGGAGGTAGACATGATGGAAGTGCAGATTTGAGCAAGAGCTGATTTCTAAGACTATTCATAAACTTGGGTTCCAGTTCATGCTTAATCCCTCCATTGCTTGCACTTGAGCTTGTTGACAATTTGGTCAGATCAAGCATAGCCTGCTCTGAAGCATGTAATCCATTAGTTCTATCTTATTCACAGGAGGGACATAGCCTGCTCTGAGGCATGTGATCGATTAGTTCTGTCTTACTCACAGGAGGGACATAGCCTACTCTGAAGCATGTAATCCATTAGTTCTGTCTTACTCACAGGGGGGATTGAGAAGGTGAATGACTTAAATGACAAAATATAGTGTTCATAAATCATAGCTCAATTTCTGATGTAATATTCTGGGGCATAGAGAACAAATCAAATATTTAAATGGTGTACATTAGCAAGATTCTGGAGTTCTCTCCAGATGAACTTGATTAAGAACAAGCCACTCTCTTAGCCCTAATCTAACATGTCATGAGAAATCATGTTCTCATTATGAAAACTTAACCTATTAACATCCTAGTAAAATAAACAACCAGTGAGTCTATTATTAATCTCAGAACAACATTATCCTTGCAGCGTCTATCTCCCTGCAGAGCCGCTTGATCACTTCCTAAAAATAGGTCTCTATGTCCTTACAGATTTTCAAACTACTCTGTGTGTCTCTCCTCTCTGGAAAAAAATGTCTGAAGGGTTCTCCACATTGTCTTCAACTAATGCTGCCCAACACAAATATACCCACATCCACATGTCGGTCACTGAGACTGTTATTTTCAAGATAAAGATCATTGCACACAGGTGTGATCAATGTGGGACAATGGCAAAGAGTACTTCTCTCGGATTATACACGGGGATTATACACTAACCAAAGAATATCAGTTCTGTTTGTTTTGAAACAATCTTGCTATATAGCCCAGGCTAGCCTAAAACTCACTAAGTAGCCCCAGATGGCCCTCTTGATCTTCTTACCTCAATCTCTCAAACGGTGGCATTGATGTTAGATATATCACACTATGCCCAATTTACAAGAACTGTTAAAAGCAGAAACCCTTTGCAGGTGTTTTTAGGGTGGGAAATGCAGCTGTGGAAGAATAACAAAATGCAAAAGTGCTGGCTGTACATGTGAGTGAGGGGGGCCACAAACCAAGAGCCATGGGCAGTCTCTAGGATCTGGGAGAAGAAAGGAACTCACAAAACCTAAGGGAACATAGCCTGGTTAACAGCTTGATTTTAACCCAGTATGATTTACATTGTCCCTCTTGCCCTCAGAACTGTATAAAGACAAATGTATATTTAATCAGTCACTAATTTTGTGGCAATAATCCATCTTCTTCATTCCTTTACCTCCCAACCTTTCTCCAACCCCTCTAGCGTGGCTGCTCTCCCAGTGTTGCCAGGACTGATCTTCAAGGGTCACTTGGTCTTTCTGTTTCTACTTCCATTAAAGCTGCTCATTCCCTGATTTATGTGGCCTTTTCCAGGCTTTTCAGAGTGTGGATTGATTGTCTCTCATCAAAGCAAGCTTCCCTTGTTCTGTGTGGTAGTTTGAATATGATTGACAGGCCCCATAGGCTCCCGCTTAGTCACTAGGGAGTAGCACTACTTGGGAGAGATTGAGAGGTATACCCTTGTTGGAGTAGGTGTAGCCTTGTTGGAGGAAGTATGTCACTGGGGGTGGGCTTTGAGATTTCAAAAATCCAATCCAGGCCCAGTGGCTTTTCTCCTATGACTGAGGAGCCAGATGTAGAACTCTTAGTTCCTCCAGTATCATGTCTGCCTGCACACCACTGTAATTCCTACCATGCTGATAGTGGTCTAAACCTCTGAAACTGCAAGTCATCCCCAATTAAATGTTTTCCTTTATAAGAGTTGCCCTGCTCATGATGTCTTTTCACAGCAATAGAACACTAAGAGACTCTGCTTTCTGTGCCTGTGTCATTGTCCTGGCTTCCCTTTGATCCTCTGGCCCGTCCATGCCAAATTCTCCATGGCCCACTTCTAAAAGTTGACATTCTCTAGAATTTGGTTCAAGGCCTTTCTCTTATTATTCTCCCCTGGCCATTCATTCATTATCTTCTTGACAAGGGTTTCACCATGAAGAATTAATTAGCCCTTGTGTTTCCATATTTCTCACACATGAGTGCTGAGTTGTTTTCCCAGACAAGATTTGAGTCAGAGAGCCAGGAAAAGGATGGTCACTTCAACAGTTTCTGTACTAAGCTGATCTGAGCATGTATACAATGGTTCTATGGTCATCAGACAACACAAAATAAGAGTTTTTTCATAGAATAGAATAGAATGACCTTTCTTCACTATTTCCTAGTTAAAGGTAAATGTCAGCTATGACCCGCCATCTCTGGCTACACCTTGAGTCACTCCAGACTTGAATGTGTATCTAAGTCAGACTGGAATTCCAAACTAAACCCAGAACTTCCCAGTTAAGTAGAGCTCTTCTCTATCATAGAATTGATAACTCTACTACAATTGCAGATCCACTGACAAGACAAAATAGAGAATTTGTCAAAGTGACCTATAGTTTATCCAGAACCTGGCCTGTAATTGCAATTTGACAAATATTCCACCCCCCAGATATATGATAAAATGGATGGGAAAAGAACATTCATGGGTACCCTTCTGGTCTCCCAAGGCTGTAATTCTAAATAAGTCTGACTTTGCTTTCTGCTTCTCCTTTATCCATTCTTCAATAGAAGACGCAAACATTAATGTACCTTTATTTTCCTCAGAAGAAAAAAAAACCGTTATATATATAAAGCATCTTATTACAGGTTGTGAGCCTGCTTAAGGAGAAAGAATAAATGAAACATGTACTTATTTCATTGTTTTATCAAAGAAGTGTTATTCAAATGACTTATTCAAACCCATCTATTCTATTTTCAAGCTAACAATAAAACACAAGGAATACCTGATGATAATTAGGAAAGAAATTACAGCTACTACAGCACAAAGATAACGTCACTGAAATAGGTATTTAATAAGCCAGACATACCTTAGACACAGAAAGGAATCTACCAGAATGCTTCAGGAATTATATCATTGTAAAATAAAATAAATTAAATAGTTTCTTATGCTGTTTATAAAAAGAGCATTAGATTTTAATTTTTTCTCTCATATATTACATCCTGACCCTGCAATTTCCCCCCTTCTTTCCTCAAAGCCCCCCAAACACATCCTTCTTCCTCAGATCTACTCCTCCTCCTTTCTCTACAGAAAAAAAAGGAGTCCTCCCAAAGATAGCAACCAAGGATGGCATATCAAGTTATATGAAACCAGGCATATCCCCTCATATTAAGGCTGGGCATGGCAACCCAATGGGAGGAAAAGGGTCCCAAAAGCAGGCAAAAGAATCAGAGACAGCCACTTCTCCCAATGTTAGTAGTACCACAGGAACCACAAGCTACATAACCATAACACATATGCAGAGGACATAGGTCAGACCCACACAGGCTCCCTGATTGTCAGTTCAGTCTCTGTGAGCCACTATGAGCACTGGTTGGTTGATTCTGTGGACCATCTTCTTGTGGTGTCTTGACTGCTCTGGCTCCTATAGTCCTGCCTTGCCCTCTTCTGCAGCATTCCCCGAACTTCACTGTGGCTCTCATTTTCATTGAATTCTAGAAAGTCTTCAGTTCTTTATCCTGTCTTGACATAATAGTCATTTAGGAGAGAGATTTTCAGTTTCCATGAGTATATGGGCTTTCTGTTGTTTCTGTTGTTGATATCCAGCTTTAATCCATGGAGGTCTGATAGGATGCAGTGTTTTTTTAATTTTCTTGTATCAGTTGAGAGTTGCTTTGTGACTATGTGGCCAATTTTAGAGAATGTTCTGTGAAGTACTGAGAAAGGGTACTCTTTTGTGTTTGGGTGAAATGTTCTATAGATATCTTGTAAGTCCATTTGGTTCATCACATTTGTTAGCTCTGTATCTCTCTGTTTAGTGTTTGTCTGGATGATGTCCATTTATGAGCGTGGGGAATTGAAGTCTCCCACCATCAATGTGTGAGGGTTCATGTGTGATTTAAGCTTTAGTAGTGTTTCCTTTAAAAATGTGGGTGCTTTTGTGTTTGGGGCATAGATTTTAAGAACTAAAAAATCATCTTGGTTGATTTTTCCTTTGATGGGTATGAAGTGTCTTTCTTTGTCTCTTTTGATTAATTTTTGGTTTGAAGTATAGTTTGTTAGAAATTAGAATGGCTACACCAGCTTGTTTCTCTGGTCCATTTGCTTGGAAAATCTTTTTCCAACCTTTTACTCTGAGGTAATGTCTATCTTTAATGTTGAGATGTGTTTCTTCTATGCAACAGAAGGACAGATCCTGCTTTCCTATTCATTCTGTAGGTTTTTTGTTTTGTTTTGTTTTGTTTTGTTTTGTTTTTGAGAATTGAGTCCATTGATAGTAAAAGATATCAATGATTGTGATTTACTATAATGTTGTTTTGTTGTTGTTGTTGTTGGTGGTGGTGGTGTGTGTGTGTGTGGGGGGGGGGTGTGGGTGTGTGTTTCCCCTTCTTACGATTTTGCTGTTGTGAGATTATTTATTGCTTGTATTTTCATGGGTGTAGTTAGCCTTCTTGAGTTTGAATATTTCTTCTACTACCTTCTGTAGGACTGGATTTGTGGATAGATATTGTTTAAATTTGACTTTATCTTGGAATATCTTTTTTACTCCATCTATCGTGATTAAAAGTTTTGATGGATTTTGCAATCTAGGCTGGAATCTGTGTTCTCTTAGAGTCTACAGAAAATCTGTCCAGGATCTTCTGGCTTTTAGAGTCTCTATAGAGAAGTTGAGTGTAATTCTAATAGATTTGCTTTTATATGCAACTTGGCCTTTTATCATCGTAGCTTTTAATATTCTTTCTTTGCTCTGTATGTGTAGTATTTTGATTATTATGTAATGTGGGAAATTACCAATATGGAGCAAGGTAAAAAATACAAGGGAATTTAATAGGGAAAAGCCTTACTTACAGAGTGACCTAGCCAGCCGGCAGGCAGCAGTCTGTACAGCAAGCCGAAAACAAAAGGGAAACCATCCCACCATGTAAGCATCTCTCACTCTACATTACCCTGACCACAACCTCACGTGGCTACAGCATCCCCTGCAATTATGTGTCAGGGGCACTAATCTTTTCTGGTCCAATCTATTTGGTGTTCTGTAAACGTCTTGTACCTTTATAAGCATGTCTTTCTTTGAGTTAAGAAAATTTTCTTCTATGTTTTTGTTGAAAATATTTTTGGGCCTTTCAGCTGAGATCCTTCTCCTTCTTTTATTTCCTGTTTATTCTTAGGCGTGGTCTTTTCATGGTGTCCCAGATTTCCTGGATGTTTTGTGTTAGAAATTTTGTAGATTTAAAGTTTTCTTTGACCTATGTATCTATTTCTTCTATTATATCTTCAATGCCTGAGATTCTCTCTTCCATCTCTTGTATTACATTGGTGATACTTGCCTCTGTAGTTCTTGTTTGCTTACCTAGATTTTCCATTTCCTGAATTTCCTGTTTGTGTTTTCTTCTTGCTTCTATTTTCATTTCCTTCAATTGTTTGTTGGCTTTCTTGTTTTTTTTTTTTTTTGGAATTTATTCATTTCCTCTTAAAGACCTCTATCACCTTTATAAAGTTAATTTAAGGTCATTTTCTTGTGCTACAGCTGTGTTGGAATAGTCAGGGCTTTCTGTAGTAAGATGGTTCAGGTCTGGTTGTAACATATTGTTGTTGATTGTGCTCTTCACCCTGGCATTTAGGCATCTAGCTTTGGGGTGATTCTAGGTCTAGGTGCCAATTTCTGAGTTTGTCTTTGTTGGATGGGTGTTTTGTTGCTTGTTTCTGTCTTCTCTATGATCTTCTTTCAAGAGTGGCCTGTGGTTGGGTAGAAAGTTTCCAAATGAATTGAAGACTGAACTATTGATGACCTGGATAGCCTCTGGTCAAGCAAGGGATTTCTGCCTGTGTTGGGGTCTAGAGTTCTGACAACAGGAGGGGCTGCTGGTCTAGTCAGGTGTCCTCCAGGGATCTGGGTGGTGGCATGGCCTTCTGCTTGAGGTGTCTAGATTTTATTTTTGAACTATTTACAGACCAACCAAATTGAAAACAGAATTTCCACATATTGTCTCCTATATTTCTCCCTAGTACCCATTATTAACATTTTGCATTAACATGATATCCTTTTACCTTTTTATTTGTCAGTTTTGTGTAACTATAGCAAAATACCTGAGGAAAGCTAACTATTTTTGAATGCTTGTCCCCCACCCCCAGGTTTGAAGGTTGGCAATCCAAAAGCATGATACAGGCTCTTGTGAGGGGGCATTTACTCTCCCTCCAAAGCCACCAGAATTTGCCTAACGACCTAAACTAATCTCTTTTTTCCCCCAACAGGCCTACCTCTAAGCAGCATAGTCGAATTAAGCTTCTACCTTCTTACCACCATCAGCTTGAGATTTTGGGTGGGAAGCTACTGCGTGACTTTGGGGAGATAAGTTATGTTTTAATCCAGGACGATGATTTAGTATTGATACATGTTGTGGACACATTTTGAATGTTCTCAATTTAAGATCATAGACCACACATTTAAGAAGTAAGAACAGTAGAGACAAATATTCGTGGGCACATTCAGTTCAACATGCCTGGTTTAGTTTATGTCATCTGTGTGGGTTATTTTTCTCATTGTTAGTAAAGAATGCCAGATAAGAGCAACTTACGGGGGGGGGGCTGGAGAGATGGCTCAGAGGTTAAGAGCACTGACTGCTCTTCCAGGGGTCCTGAGTTCAATTCCCAGAAACCAGCTACTGCTCATAACCATCTGTAATGAGATCTGGTGCCCTCTTCTGGCCTGCAGGCATACATGCTGTATACAACATAAATAAATCTTAAAAAAAAGAATGTAATTTAATTGTTTAAAAAAAAAAGAGCAACTTAAGGGAAGAAGGATTAATCTCAGCTCACAGTTTCATGGCTGTATTCATGATGGCAGAAGTGGATCCTGCCTATGGCAGAAAGGATATGAAGTAGCTTCCCATATCATAGAGAGCTGATCTGGCAGCAAAGAGAGAATGTAGATGGGGTACTAACCCATTAGGCCTACCCCAAGCAACCCAATTCCTCCAACAAGGCCCTACCTCTTAAAGGTTCCACAACTTTGGAAAACAGTATCGAGCTATAAATGTTCAGATACAGGAGCCTCTTGGGGGACAATTTACATTTAAACCATAATATCAGCTAAAAATAATGACTCAGACTGACTCAGTGACCTTGGCTGTGCCTTGTAAGCCTCTCTCCAAGGAATTTAGGTTGGGAAAAAATAATAAAAAATTTGATACAAAACAGTCAATTCAAAAGACAGCAGCATTTTAAAAGTTTTTTCAAAGATTTATTTTAATTTATGTGTGTGGATTTTTTGCCTACATGTATATATGTGCACCAATGTATGCCTATTTGATATGTTGGAACTTATATATTTTATGTATCTTATATATCTATTGGGCTTATATATGGATGTGATCCATCAAGTGCATTCTAAGAATAGAATCTAGGTCTTTGGCAGGAAAGTGTGTTAATCACTACATCATCCCTCCAACCCGATAGCAGATTTTTTACAGTGTGAATAAGTTCTGTACAGGTATCTGCCTCACCTAGCAGCTCAGAGGAAGGCTAATGGAGTCTTGATGAGTATTTTCAAGGCTAGTTTAAAAGAAGAAGGAACAGTAAAGGAGGGGTCACATGCCACAGTTGGGGAGACTCCCTCTGGGTGTCCTATCTAGATTTTTGTTAAAGAGAATTACGCAGGTATTTTTCAGAGGCTGAGGCTTCATTCCTACATCTGGCATCAGGAAACACAGACAGAGGGAGCAAATAAAGGGGAGTGCCTGGAAGCTCTGTGCTGTTCTGCAGAAAAACTGCTCAGGCTTGCCCCTTCAACTCTCCCGGGCTTCAGCGTCCTTCCCTCTCTAGTGAACCACTTCCTTGTTTCTCTCCTTTGCTGAAAACCATCCATCCCCTTCTTGCCTTGCAAAAATTTGTTGCAGTAATAGTTCATTTTCTTCATGACAATGGTGTTGGTTTTGTTTCTTGGTCTCACAGAAATGTCTCATTGGGAGGTATCTCAAGATTAAGGAAAACACAGGTCCTCAACCAACCAACTTCAAGCGTCATCTTTAACTAGAAATTTCTGGTGTGTTACAATACAGCTTCCAGTAGAACATTTATATGGCAGCAGTTATGACAACAAGAAAGCACTGGAGCCAGCAGTATCTTCCCATCCTGGTTACTGATGTGTGGACACACATTTAAACATATGTACAGATGCACAGACATGCTAGAAGAGAATGCCAGGTCTAAACATGATGTTATAAATACTGAAAAACATATGCTAACATTTGAAGATAATAAAGACCATGGATTAAGCAAAATCTATTATTTTCACTTGCATAAATTGCCTGGACCATTATAGACAATTGTTCTTGAATACTACAGCTTCTTGTGTCTTCACAGTTTGCAACTTGATAAATCATCTGTTCCTATTAAGAAGAGATGGGGTTTGTTTTCACTTTCTTAACTCTTTGCTTGCCTTGCTAACTGCCTTTACTAATAGCACATAACAGGGATGGTGGTGTTGACATTTCAGAGAAAAGGCCTGAAAAGAAAGTATAACTTCCTCTCTTCCTCTCCTAGACACCTAAGACATGCTTGGCAGAAGTCCTGTGTAGCCACCACAGGAGGAATAGCCATGTATTGTCATTGCACCCTAACCAAGTTTATATGAAATACAGATTGTGGGAATAAGGCCAGATGAGACCCCATAGTCCTTTTGGAGCTGTCAAATGACTACATCTGCATTAGTGGCCTCTAGTTACACAAGAAGAAGAACCCTTACCCTCTGCCAGTTCACAAAACCACCAATAGGTTTCTTTCCACTCCCACCCTCTCTCTTCTCAAATTTTAAAGTCATCTGTTTGAGTTATATTTTCCTTTTAAACTCTGGCCCCAACCTGATGAATTTACTTTGCTACTTTGCTAACTCTTTGTGTTACATCTGCACGTGAAAGATGAGTAAATAGATAGTGTTCTGTGCATTCTTTCAAAAGTGGTGACAGGTCCCAGATGTCACTAGCTCTTGAGAGTGCTTCCACACCCTCTGTGAGTCCTTCCACTCTGTCTACACCACTGAAAGCAATCCCTCTACAATGCATTTCTCCTTGAAAATTCCAGCTGATGGTGTCATCTGCTTTATCCCAGGGCCTTTGTTGAAACACTTAATATGCAAACATTATTCTGGTGAGATCTGGGGATTTGTAAAGTAGAAACCCCATTTCCATTTCAAAGACTGATCCATATGGTAACATTGTCAACTTGGCAGGATGAAGACTCACCAAGAAGACATCAGGCATACATGTGAGGGATGACCCAGCTTAGGTTAATTGAGGAAGACCTGCTGTGATAGGGCAGCACAATTCCAAGGAATAGGGTTCTAGACTTCAAAAAAAGGAGAAAGTTAGCTGGGCACAAGCATCCATCTTCTTGAGATCCCTGCTCACACTCTTGCTACCCTGACTTCCCCACTGTGATGGACTGTGTTCCCTCAAACTGAGCCAAAAATCAACTTTTCCTCCCTTAAGCTTGTTTCTTGTTTGCTATTTTGTTACAGCAGTGTGACAAGTAACCAGTGTTACTTGCATGCCCCCAATTCATAATTCATATATTGAATCCTGCCCCTCTGGTGATGTTATTTAGAGGATGATTAGGACATGAGGCTCTGCCCTCATGAATAGAGTTACTTCTCTTATAAAGGAAGGCCAGTCGAGCTTGTTGGCTTCCAACATATAAGCACATAGTATGAAGGTTCTATACGGGCAGGGGATGTTACCAGGCTCCCAAACTACTAGTACCTTGATCTTAGATTGCCCAATCTTCAGAAGTATGAAAAAACAAATGTGTGTTCTTTTAAATTAGTTTAAGGTGTTTTGTTACACTAATGTGAAATGATTAAGACAGACAAGTCAGTAAATACTGAGCATGAAGAAAAGAATTATTTTGCTCTATAATTATATTCTCTAATTAAGGAGGTTTGTTTACTTTTTAAAAAGATAAACATGCAAAAAATGCTTAATCATATGTTCGAAATAAGCAAGAAATCAAGATAGAAAATGTATTCTATTTTAATGTGGTTGAAAATTATAGCATATACTATTTAAGTGAAGTATTAATTAAACTATAAATACAAGCTATTCTTAGATGTCATAAAGAAAAATCTAAAACAGGGAAAATCTTTGTGTATATAAACATACCTGATAGCCCTCAAACCTCATGAAAAGAAGAAGAAAGCCAGATACAGTGGTTCATGCCTGTGAGCCCAACCCTGGGGAGACAGAGGCAGAAGGATTGTGAGTGTCTTGCCCTTCACTGGCGCTGCCCTTCATGGGAGAGCTACCCACCCTGCTCTTGGGAGAGATTGCCCCACCCCTCACCATAGACATGGCAGAGTTGACTCTGATAGCATGGGCCTAGGAGAGCTGCCTCCACACCTGTGGCAATCCTAGTGGCCCAGACTGACCAGCTCAGCTGCCACCCAGACCCACCATCATGGGCCTTGGGTTGGTCTATCCCAACATCTACTCCATCTATGACCTGCTGGAGGATGTGAAGGAATGGTCCTGTGGAACTATAGTCACAGGATCTCCATGACTCAGGACAACAGCAGGATATCCTAGAGGAGCTTCAGTGAGGGCCCAGTGATGATGGTGTGCCAGAGGCCTTGAACTAGACCAAAGACTCATTCCAAAGAACATTTATCAGTGGGGCTGATTGGACATAAGGGTATACTGTTTGACACACCACAGCTCCCATTGCCACTAGGATGAATGAAGAGTTGTTGGAGAAAAGGGAAAGAAAGAGAAGCCAGGTGGGTTGTCAGTGCCCGAATATCAATTATGAAATTTTTGGTGCAAACCTCAACTCAATTCCAGGAGCTTGAATCTCCCTTTGTCTTTCAGATGTTAGCTGGTTACCTCCAGATGGTTTGGCCATGGTGGAGAATGTCTCCTAGTTTTAGGGGTGTCTCTGGGATTAAAGGAAATATTTGATATCAGCTTTATACATGGTAATAGATATCTTCTGCTATCACCCCCACTTTTGGAAAGATATTAAGAGGATGCTTAAATAAACTCCAGACTCCAGTATAAACTCCTGAAATGACAAGATGTCTCTGTCTTGTCCATAATGCCATTGGGTAGCTAGGAATTTCCCTATCCACACTCCCCCACTCAGGGATGGACCCAGGGATAGATGGCCTCTATAGCGTGGGACTGATACAAGCCAGACCCCAGCAGTGGGTATTTTGTTACTGTTGTTGTTTGCTTTGTTCTGTTTTTAATTATTAATTTTGGAGGGGTTTTCTTGGGGGGCAGGTATGCTGCAGTGGTGATGGGCAGATGTGGAGGGATGGGGGGATGAGCTGGATTGGGGTACATGATGTGAAATTTCCAAAGAATCAATAAAGAGTTATATTACTAAAAATGGGGGCAAGATAAAGAACACTTGTTTAGCAATGGATGAATGAGGCCCTGGGATCAATACCCAATATCACATGAAAAGGAAAGACAAGGAAAAGATGGACAGGAAAGGGAAGAAGAAAGGAAAGAAGAGAGAAAATTAAAGAGCTGGTAAAGGAAACTGTAGTATTTAGAACTGGCTTACAGGCATCTTACAACAGCGATTTCTGAGAAAGGGAATCAAGCAAGATAAAAACCAACAAGGCACTGGGTAAGTCAGAGGTGAGTCCCCTAAATGGTTATCCAATCCCAACTGATCAGGCCTAGAAATTATACATAGAAGTAACACACAAGCACATGCACACAATCGTCCCCCCCCCTCTCTCTCTCTCTCTCACACACACACACACACACACACACACACACACACACACACACACGGATGAGGTGAGGAATCTAACAATTTAGATTTTTGTAATAATTCAGCAAAGTTTAGGTCTTAATGAATAGGCCCATGGAGGGATCTGAGTGTCCCTACTTCTGTGGGAAGTGTCGTGAGGGGGATAATCAAGTCAGTACTATGCACATACCTGCTAGACATCCCACCTAGATGTGGAGGATATCAAAGGAGTCTTCATGAAAGATATATCTGAGTGATGGAAAGGTTTAAGGAAGGAGAAGGAAGGGAAGGGAAGAATGGCCTGGCCAGGGGCAACATTGTGGGGAAAAAAGGCTAAAGGGCCTGGGGTATGGATAAAAGGGGTTTCAAAAATGAGCACCAAAACTCAATTAAGCAGAATAAATAAGCTCTGATGCTCTGTAGCATTGTGGGATGATGATGAAGACCTAAGGAACTTAAAGACACCCCATAACAAGAAAAATGATAATTAAGAAATGCTAATTCTCCTGTTTAGATCATGGTACACATGCTAAAATATAACAGTGAATCCCATTAACACATGCAGTTAATGTGCATTAATCTACTAAAACAGAGATGAAGACATAGCTTAATGTTTGGGTGTTTGCCTGGCATGGTGAGGCCCAGGATTCTATCCTCAGCACCAGAAATTAAAGAAAAAAATTAATTTATAAACAGTATATACAACTATAATGCCCCAATTTATTTTTAGCAATTTGAGTACAGAACATGGGTACTGTTTTTAAACCTCCACCCAATAAAAAACTTTTGACTAAAAATGAAGCTGTTTTGTATATTGAAACTAAAAATAAAGTTTGTATCCAGGTACAGTGGCATGTGGCTATCATAGGCACTTGGGATGCTCACAGGAAAACCAAAAATTCAAGGCCAGCCTGGATTGCATGAGATGCTGTCTCAAAAGACAAAACAGAAAAGAGTTAAGTATGTTGTAGGTGGATAGAGGGAATTAGAAGAAGAGAAGTCAGGGAGATGGAAGGCACAGGAGACAGAAAAGCCCATAGAAAGTTTGCTGAGCAGGAATGAGGTCAGAGTGCCAAAGCCCAGATGGACGATTGACAGACCCTAAACACGAACACATTTTCTGTGCTAACAGGAGAAAGAACGAAGTGGGTTGGACATGCATGAGTGAGAAAGGATTTCTCCTGGTGCCTGTTTTATCTATGAAATAGGATGTGAATGCACTTGTTTTGTTACAGAGTCAGAGATCGAAAAGGCTCAGGAGAGCTTGGAAACTGTGGCTTCGGAGAGGCTCCAGTATGATTTGTGTGGTCTCCTCCAGAATGCTCTGTTGAGTCCCAGAGTGTATGAAACCTGGACACAGCATCAGGAAGTCTAAATACCTGAGTACCTCCTTTGTTTCTTTCTTTTCTTGGGACCGCTCCTCTTATCGTAAAGCCTCAAATCTGTCACAGTCCCCAACTCCAGAGGGCTAGGACTACAAGCATGGGCTACCACATCCAATTAAAAATTCCCATAGAAGCATAAGTCACAAAGAGCCCATGTTTTATTGCTGCTCTCAAATCAAAACTGATGAGACAAGAAAAGAATATCAAAGAAACCAATTTGTACTCTGAGCAGTTGTGAAAACTGGAGTGGAGAAGAAATACCACCCACCCACTTCCTTATTCCATCAGTCACCTCTGTCTTCAGGTGTCAAGCCACATTCAAGTTTCTAAGTGCTCTGAATATTCTGGGAAAAGGAAGCAATCAGTAATTCCCCAGGTTTTCACATGCAAAAAACCCAAAGATCCATTCACAGCCGTAGGTCATCAGGACATCTCATTGCTTCTCATTAATCTATCTTTCTTTTGTGGAAAGATATTATTTATTTATTTATTTATTTATTTATTTTGGTTTTTCGAGACAGGGTTTCTCTGTGTAGCTTTGGAGCCTATCCTGGCACTCTCTCTGGAGACCAGGCTGGCCTTGAACTCACAGAGATCCACCTGCCTCTGCCTCCAGAGTGCTGGGATTAAAAGCGTGTGCCACCAATGCCAGGCAAGATATTTATTTATATGCACATTTATTTTATGCAGTATAATTCAGTGGTAGAATAGTATTTGCCTAGCAGAACATGTGTGATCCAATCTTCAGTAATGCACACACACACACACACACACACACACACACACACACACACACACACACACAGAGAGAGAGAGAGAGAGGCAGAGAGAGAGGTGGGGGAAGGAGAGAGAACTGGAGTCAAAAGACAGTAACCTCTCCAATAATTGTTATTTAAAATTCTCAGATAAGGCCAAGCATGGTGGCACTCACCTTTAACCCCAGCACGCTGGAAGCAGAGGCATGTGGGTCTCTAAATTCAAGGCCATTCTGATCTACCCAATGAGTTCCAGGGCAGCCAGGGCTATGTAGAGGCTGTGTCTCAAAAGTCAAAAAGAAAAGAAAAGTAGCTATTCCAAAGCTACTGCCTGAACATCTTAAAGAATTGATATTATCCATAAGAAATTTTCTTCCCCCCCCCCTTTGGTTTTATTGAGATAGTGTTTTTCTATGTAGCCCAGCTGTCCTTGAAATCACTCTGTACACCAGTCTGGCGTGGAACTTACAGAGATCTGCCTGCTACTGCCTAAATATTTTCTATTTTAATATGGACTTTTCACCAAGCAGCATTATATTTATTGAGAGTTTGAAGGTGTTACTATTTTGAGTGCTTAGGAGTGTACCTTGTCTATACTTTATTCTTACACAGTGGTTGTCAAATTAGAGAGAATCAATCTATTGCGTCACAGCTGACTACCCTTCAAGTTTAGTACTATGCATCCTCAGTCACAGACTCTAGAGATCAAACACTGATGTGCTGAGTAAAATGTTCTAATGTATTTTACACCAAACCATGTCTCAACAACTAAGCAGAAGAACAAGGCTTACTTCTGTAGGTCTTTTTGAAAAAAATCTCTCTTTGTTTTAAGATCTGTTTATTTATGTATTTTATGTACATGGATGTTTTGTCTTTGACACACTGGAAAAGGACATCAGATTATAGATGGCTGTGAGTCACCATGTGGATGCTGGGAATTGAGCTCAGGTTAAGAGCCAGTGCTCTTAACCACGGAGCCATTTCTCCAGCCCCCAACTTATGTTGAGTACAGAAAAGGATAGTTCACTTTAAATTGCTTTTCTGAATTTCAAAATCATCTTTTCAAAAGGCAAGGACTTCTTTTATGTGATTGATGAGGTCTATCTTTGAAGTTTTATGTTATACATTTTTTTAATGTAAAGGAGAACTGTCAGCCCAGGTGAGAAAAGTTCATTAAAAATGCATGTGTTTATGCATTCATGGAATTGCATGTATTACAGGGTTGAGGGGCGGGGGATAGTTAGTAGTAGATTCCTTTTGGCATTTTTGGAGCTGAGTCTTAGAGGATACATCTACAAAACACTCCCACTGCTACTGCAGAAGAGTGGGCAGCAGGACTGTAAGAGCCAGAGGATCAAGGAGTTTGCTGTTTGCTTTGAGAAGACGGTAGTATAGTATAGTATAGTATAGTATAGTATAGTATAGTATAGTATACCCCCATAGTATCTCATCAGCATTACCCCAAACATTGGCTAAACAAGGACAACACTAATGGACTTGCCAACTAGGACAGGAAAAGTCCTCGAGACCTCAACCCTACAAAAAGAACTACAGGCAACTAAGAATTGCTTCAAATATTGATTATCCAGTGCCAAATGGTCAGCCCTGAAAATACACATAGAAATAACACCATATGAATGAAACAGGCTGTATTTATGTGTGTACATATATTCATGCAATAACAATTAGTGAAAAAAAGAGATCCTGATTTGAAGGACAGTGAGGAAAGAAAAATGGAGAGGTTTGGAGGGAGCAAATGGAAAGAAGAAATGCTATATTATAATTTTAAAAATTAAAATAAAAAAATCACTAAAGAGACAGGTGGGGGAAGAAATGCAAAGGGTCAGGGCCTGGTTCAGTGAGTAAAAGCACTCACCTCCAATCCAGTGACTTAAGTCCCATCCTTAGACTCTACATGGTGGAAGGAGAGAGCTGATTCCTGAAGGTTTCCTCTGACACCCACAGGTGCCAGCCCTATGATGTCCCCCACAAATGAATAAAAGAAGTGTAAGACTTTAAAAAAAAATCAGTCTGGAAGCATTAATGAATGTATCTGAAAGCTTAAGACATGTTCCAGAAATAACCAAGACTTTACACAAACTTTGTTTCTTCTAGAAATTTTGAAGAAACCAGTCAAATCAGGTGCCATAGGAAATTGTTCTTGCTACATTTGTTTGTTTATTTATTTATTTTAGACAAGCTGGCTTGAAACTCGCTATATAGACCAGACTGGCTTCAAACGCATAGTGATCCACCTGCCTCTGTCTCTGCTCCCTAGTTGCTGGATTACAGCCTGCTCCACCTTGCCCAGCCTCTTCCTTAATCTTGACTGAAAGTTTCTAGCGTGTGGGTTTCTGTGGAAAGATTTTCAAATGTTCCTTTGAAAGGAGATGCTGTTTTCCATGGTCTGTAAGAAAACTGTTGGCTGGATCACGAGTAGGGCTTTCTTGTATGCTTGTTGCTTTTAACCAAAAGTACAGATGACTTCCAAGGCTGCTCCAGGCTTGGGCTTCTCACTAAGACAGAGATAAAAGCCCACTTGGGGAGTCCAGATGCTTCTCATTTCACAACAATGAGTAGCTTGGCATGCAAGTCTCTTAGCTAAGAAAATAACAAGGCTCTTGATGCTCTTGATGCTCAAATTTGCTGTTGTATTTCTACATGCACACACACACACACATTCACACGAGAGAAAGACAGACAGACAGACAGACAGACAGACAGACAGACAGAAAGAGCAAGAGCGAGAGAGAGAGAGAGAGAGAGAGAGAGAGAGAGAGAGAGAGAGAGAGGGAGGGACAATCTCTGCTATTGTCCCACTGGTGTTATTCACCTTATTCTTTAAGACAAGGTCTCTCACTGGTCTGGACTCAAATGGGTTAGATTGGCTGGCCAGAGAGTGCAAGGGTCCACCTGTCTTGACCTCTCCACTAATGGTGGCACAGAGTTTCTGCTTTGCTTTTTGAGACAGGGATTTTCTGTGTGGTCCTGGAACTAGCTGCCTGGAACTCACAGAGATGATGATCCTGCCACTGCCTCCTGAGTGCTGGGATTGAAGACCTGTGCTCTATGACTTGCTGCTGCTGTTTCTCCTTCCTTCTCCTTCTCCTCCTTCTTCTTATTTTAATTGGATTCTGGGCATGGAAATCAAAAATCCAGGCCATCAAAGTCTTTATGCTTTCAAGCTACACATTTTACCAACTGAGTTACCCCCCCACACACACACACACCGGGCATTTCTTTTTTCATAAACTTTGAACAGTATCTTTTTAAAAAATATTTTATTTATTTATTATGTATACAACATTCTGCTTCCATGTATATCTGCACACCAGAAGAGGGCACCAGATCTCATAACGGTTGGTTGTGAGCCACCATGTGATTGCTGGGAATTGAACTCAGGAACTCTGGAAGAGCAGTCGGTGCTCTTAATCTCTGAGCCATCTCTCCAGCCCCTGAACAGTATCTTTCTTGTCATAAATAATAACAAATCTGTCACTCCTATTGCATAATATTTGCATAATAGTGAAGTCTCCATTTTAACACCAGTCTAGTTTCTTCAAACTCAAGTGAATGAAATTACTTAGGAAAGCTGAGTTTAGACAGTCTTCATTCTTCCAGACCAAGGACTTCATATCCAGAATTTAGCCTAATGGGAATTCTCAGACTCCTCATGTGGAGAAGGCCTTTGCAGAGAAATCAAGAGCGTGAATCCCCCATCTCATTCATAGCAATTTTATATTGTTATTTTTAATCAGAGTCTGTAATTGTTCCTCTGAAACAGTGAGTGTTAGGAATAAAAACATTTGTGTAGGGCAGTTCAAAGCAAGCAGCCTAATTTGCAGAATGGAACCAATAGGACAAGAATAAAATTGTATTCATGGGTGCCTGATGACAGGGAAATAAATGTATTAAAAATTTAATATCACTTTGTGGAAATGAGTTTTTCTGAACCAGCAAGTGTATTGTCCAAAGAAAATATTCTAAAGACATTTTTCCTATGCATTAAGATTCTTTACAATTAAAAATCTCTGTCTTAAAATATCATTCAACTTCAAAGGCATTGCTGGCCAGGAAATGACCCCTGGATCCTCGGTGACACATCTCATTCATTTTTTAGCCACAAGAAATTACAATACCAAAAATACTACAGAGCCCTCACATTTGTGAACCTCCTTGCTGCAACTACTGAACAGAGGCAAGATGCGTCCCTTAGAACATGGGGAAGGAACAAGAGCAAAGAAAAGTGACTGCAGTCTGAAGCAGAAACTGGAAGCAAAGATGACAGTAGCAAGACGGAAAAGTGAAGCAGCTATATTTTATTTATTTTGCAACATGCACATTTATGAGTGTGTGTCTTTGTACCACCAGTGTATTTTGTCTGAGCACAAAAGCACTCAAGTGGCTGGCCAATTTTTGTTTTGCAAAAGAATGATTCCTCATAGGAGGCAGAATTGAAACAAGTCACTTGTCATTCAAAGAACAGCTTTCCTATGTGTGTAATAAGAATGGAAACAAGACCTATTTATTTACCTATTTATTCATTTGCTCGATGCGTATGCAGATGTAAATGCAATGAGGTAGTGCAACAGTTATACTTTCATCACCAAACACTCTGAATAGCATCAACAGTCTTGATTTGTTCAATACACAGGTTCCACCCACTGTGACAAATCCTTGTGGGGAATCTAGCAACAATCCCACTATTAGTCATTACTCCATAGAATCTGTCACTCCATTTTACATGTCAAAAACTTGAGGTGGAGTCTGGGATGGTGCAGTGGATAAAGCACTTGATATGCAAGCATGAAGACTGGAGTTCAGATCCCCAGCACACATGTAAAAGCCATTCGGGCATGGGTGGCATCCTAGCCCTCATGAAACAAGACGGATGGTCTCCAGGGCAAGCTGGATGGCTAGACTGGCTGGAATTGGCAAGCTCTGTGTTCAACAAGTTTCTGTCTTAATAAATAAAATGGTGAGTGACGGAGAAAGACATTTGGCATCAACTTCCTCTTTTCACAGGCACACCCACTAGTACTCACATGAACATGTGCCTACACCTGTAAATGTGCACACGCACCCCCCCACACACACAGACCACCTTCCAAATAAATAAATAAATAAATAAATAAATAAATAAATAAATAAATAAAATGAAGGTGGTACAGCAGGTCCCAGAGGGATCTGGTAGAACTAGTTTTGATTCTAATATTTTACTTAAAATTTAAAAAGCAGAGAGATTAAGTCTGTATATATGTCAAAATTAAATTTGAATGTCTAGAATCTTTCTTTTATGATACAAAATGAAAGAGAAAGTTGAAAGAGCAAGTTAATAAACATAACTCTAAAATTGGAACTAAGTTTTTTCTACCACTCAACCAACTTAGTCCTTGATTAGCATTTCTTAATATAAGGACATTAGCTTATAAGTAGATGGTTGGGGTTCTGTAGGTTGACTATAATCAACGATAGTTACTATATACAGACAACTGTTCAAATATTCCTTAAATGTATTTATATATTTAATTTAAAATACACATTTTTATATGGCATACAAAAATAACTGTCCCACCTGGCAGTGGTGGCACACACCTTTAATCCCAGCACTCAGGAGGCAGAGGCAGGCGGATCTCTGTGAGTCCAAGGCCATCGTGGTCTACAGAGTGAGTTCCAGGATGGCCAGGACTATTATACAGAGAAACCCTGTCTCAAAAAACAACCAAACCAAACAAACCAAAACAAAAACCTAAAATAACTATCTCTAGATTAAGTACACAGAAAGAGTAAGATCTACCTACTTAAAACAGTGCAATTAAAAAAACAATCATGGAATTCATTTAAGCCAGGGCAAGCATTCCATGTCTTAGCCTTGCTTAGGTAATATGGATTTACCCTGAACAGCATAAGCTTTTCCCTATAAGGAAATGATACCTGTAAAAGCCATTCTAAGATTCAGTGCCACTGTTTCTCCCCTTTTATGTACATACCACTCATCAAATCCAGAAATGGCTGTTTCCTCCCTCGCTGTTAGGGAAAATTTTACTTCATTTCCCTTCCATCTTTCAAGGCTATCTTTTCCTTTGTGCTTCAGATGTAAATCAGCTGGCTCACTTGCTTGGCATGAGCAAGGCCTTGGATTTAACCCCCAGTGCCACTTTCTAAAATGCAATGTCACTATCATCGTCTTTCCATGGTTTCTGCTAAAAAGTCCTCTGTACATGTTTATTGTTACTCAAAGAATGACCCTTGGATTGCTTCCATCTTTTCTCTCTTTCCTTTTGGTTTTCAGCACTTTGAATGAGCTCTTCTGTTCTGTTTCAGATAGTTTTGTTTCTCCGGTTTAATTATTCTTCCTGTTCTCTGAGCATCTTAGGTCTGCAGTTGGATGACTATGACTGATTCTGAAAATTCATCCCAGCCTCTATTTCTTCTGCTGTTGACTTCTCTCTTCTCCTCTGGGATTCTGATTCTACCATGTTCTACCAATTTCCACTGTCTGCCTAAGGGGGAAAAATAGGGCATTTGCAAATGCATATGTCTTTCCTTCTGCCTGGCTTTTAGGTTGAGACTGGTGTTTGTCTAATCAGAAACTGGGCTGTACTGGGCGTGTGCTGTGGTTATGATTATCTCCAGTGACCTAGAACTTCAGTTTCCTCAGTAATGTGCTGTGCCATGCTGTTCCATAGATGCATTGACAGTGAGTTTTTATTTTTTTAACACCTGTACCTTGCTCAGCTTTGGCTCGTTTATTGTACTGTTTGTCACATATGCTCCACTATCATTCGTTCTCAACATTTGGAGTGGTTGGAATGATAGAATTCATTTCAGATGTCCACTGAGCCTCTATCATAAACCTGGACCTCAAGTGTCTTCTCTACACACGTGTTGATCTAGCACATATCTCTGCCTTCTCCAGGAAGATGACAGATAAATAAAACATAAAAATAAATAGATAATATTTGTGATAAATGAAAATATGAGCATGTTACCAAAACCATAGTTCGTGAAGCAGCATAATTTTCTTCTTCTAAGAATCTTAGGCAGACAACAATACAAGACAAAGAACTATAGGGAGAAAATAACCCAGAAGATAACATGAAAACAGTTGTCATTTCCCCCCCATTAGGTCCATATGGCTTTGTAGACTAAGGTCAGAAACAGAAGACTCAACGTGTTATCTTGATAAAAGCATGTGTTTGAAGACAATTTCACACAAAATTCAAATAAGTTTGCATGGAACACGGAAGCTACTCTACTTGAATACAATAGAATAAAAACAAAAGCCAATCTTCACAGATCATGATTAAAATAATATCTAAGTAAGTTGTTGCTATTCCAGCAAAAGCACCCTAAATGTATATGCAATAGTCAAAAGATATTGCCATACTTGATACAAGTGTGAAATTACTTTATTTACTTTTTTAAAACTTTAAGTTTTAACCACTCAGAAGACAATCAAATAATGAGTAAAAATAACCAACTCAGGAAATAAACAATACTAACATTTTTACCAACTCAGGAAACAAATTATACCACACTGTAATTAATGCTGTTCCCTAACCATGGCCTTTTTTAAAACTTATTAAAGTTTAACAAAGGCAGTCTAAAGAGATAAATGAGTCAACAGCTGCCCAGCACAAAAACAAGAATAAATTCTAGGAATTTAGATAAATAGCACAAATTCACAATTGAGATAAATTTAGAAATCCCTCTATAGCACAGTCTCCTTATCAAGATTTCCTTAAAACAATTCCACTTTCAAATATTCTAATAATACTGATGATAAGGAAAAAACATAGCCATAATGCTATTAATTGTGTAAGATGCTCCAGGCCTGATTGAAGTTAAGTAAGTGTGCCTTCTAACAGGACCGACTGATGTCTGGGCCCAAGCATGAAAAAAAAAATGATTTCAAATGTAAATTCCTGAATTTAATCTCTGAGTTCCCAGTTTCTCTAGGCAAAGGCAGACTCACAGTGGAGCAAATATCATGTGCCATCCTGGAATGTAGGGACAATGCTGTGCTTTAATGAGGAAAAAAAAAAACAAAATGAAACAACAAAACACCACCCTAGAATATACACTTCTGCCTGTGCCACAGCTAAAACAAATAACAAGAGGACAGAAGCAACAGTGACAATTTGGGCTTGGAATTCCCTGCAGTGGTGTGATGGGTTTTTCTTTTCTTTCCTTTTCCTTCTGTTCTCCTTCCTTTGTGATGGGAGTTGATGACTGAGACTGTCTATGAGCAGTTGTATTTCCTCCATAGGTGCAGCTAGGAATTCAGACTGGATCCTAGAGAGAAAAATGACCCTCCCTCCTGCCTTATTGTTAAGGATGTTGTGTTGTGGCTGTGATTTTTGAATTCTGTCTCCAAGAGAACAATTACAATGCAAGTGGATCATATAAATCATCTTGGGGCTAGATGTGATTTTTAAAAGAGGAGGGACAACAGCATAGGGTATTAACTGAAGCTTCACTACCTGCTTGCCACTATTTATCATTTAACTTCTAATCACACGTAAATCTCTCAAATAATCACATTGCTCCATGGAAAGATGTAAAAACCTGAAACTCAGAAGTGAATTTACGTAAGTCTATAGAACAAAATTGTCAGCAAAATTATAATAAGGTATTAGTAATTTTTAGCTCATGTTTCATCCTGGGATGTAGTGGGCAAAATGGAGCCTGCCATAACTCATTTGCTCTTCCTTCTTAGAATACATACTTGGTGCATGCGCACTATATCTCAGGCACCTTAAAAAACTGGCTGGGAGTAGGCAGTGGAGAGCTGCCAAGACTTACTTTTTCCTTACGGATCTCCAATGCTATAATTTGTGGAGCTTAATCCTCATTCCTTCATTCATTCAACAAAAACATAAAACAGGCCACATTCCATTTAAAACATTCATAAGCGGAAAATAAAATAAATTAAAAAGTTATACCTGTGTCTTCATAACTCACATGGTAGTAGAGAAAGCAACCAACAAGATAAAAAGGGAAATACATAGTATACTATTTAATAATATTACTGAAGGGAAATAAATGAAGGGAGGAAAAGACATGGGAAGATTGTAATAACAGAAAGTATAGCTGGCAAAGTTCCAGGGGAAGGGCTGACAATCGTATTGCAAGCGTTTAGGAAGAAAGGAATGGAAGCATGAATACGGCCAGGCAAAGAAGAACCCCTGAGAAGAGAGCAGAGCCCCTGGGTAGACATAAGGGGAGGAAGAGCCACGGATGAGGTGGGGGTGGGCACAAGGCCACTGAGCGGATCCTGGAGGCCAGTGAGCACTTGAGTGAGATGGGATGCTTTCCGGAGGAGGCTGAAGTAGCAGAATGCCACCGTCTGACTTGCATTGCCTATGGACTCAATAGCATATACCGGCCTAAGGGCCAACACAAAGAGAATATATTCCTTCTCAGTGAAAGACCCATCTGATGCAGTTTGATAGGAAAAGCTTCAAGAATGATTTCAATTTAGCACAGCTGGGGTTGCCCAAAGAAAAGATAAATGAACCCATCTGGAATAAGGTATTTCCTGTATTGTTTTCAGTGTGCCTGTAGCAAGTTGAAGGCTTTGGGCCAAGGGATTCAATCCCAAGTACCACATTTGAGAACTGCCTTAGGGACTGTATATGGAATTATGAAACAAGTGTTTTTCAAACTTTGTAAAAATGAAGTCTTCCAACGCGACCCTCTCTCCCCTGGTAACCTGTTTTTAAAATAATGAATCACTCAAAGAGTAATACCAGTGACATGTTAACCCACGTTAACAAAAATTCATAAAAAGCACCTGCTCGCAGACCCCCCCTCCATGCTTTCGTCTGCTTCTGAACACAATTCCTGGGTTAAGTATTTGCTGTCATTCCAAGCCTTTAACTGAAATTCCATGTGCCCAAGATTTTGGAGTGGGTCAAAATGAAAAGAATAGCTCTCACCTTCAAGTGCACCCCCCAAACCCGTCCTCAAAATAGGGCCTAGGTATATATAGCTCAGTGGTAGAGTGCTAGCTTAACATGTGTGTGTGTGGGGGGGGGCGGGGCTGGGTTCAATATTTCCATACCCAGTGCTGTGAAAAACCCTCCCATGCACTCCTCTCTATTCTCCTTCAAATTCATTGCCTCTTTGTTGTTTTTGCATGTGTGTACATACATATATACTCTTAAATATAACCTGCTCTGTTTGTGTAACACTGCTTGTAGGTATGTTTTCAGGGCTGACCATGTGGCACTACACAGTCCATCAAGATGATTTTCTCTCTTATTTTGTCACAGAATCAGTAAGCTGACTAGCACAGCAGTCATTCCATTAGCAATTAGAGGCTGATATTCAAAATGGGCAGCATTTATTCAACAAATATTTATTTCAAACTTACTGGCCAGTTTTGCTCCAGGCATTTGTTGAGATAGAAGAGTTGTAGTTAGATATTGAGTATTGGTCTGTTCTCAAACTGTTTAAAGTCATGGGGAAAGAGTAAGTGACTGGGAAAACGCGGGCTCTTTATGTAACAAGGAAGCACGGAGATGGTATGAAGACACAGAGATGGGATGCCAGACCTACTTTCAGAATTTACAGAAGGCTAGCAAATATGTGAAGCAGCTTAAGAGTGTGAGATGGACCATGGGAGTCTGCACCGGAAATGAAAAGAGAGTGTGTATTTGGGTGGCGGTAATGCCTGATCTCAGTCTAGAATCTTCCTCCGAATCCGTGGAGGATTTGTTAAAATGCAGGTTGTCGGATTCCGTTTCCCGTTTCCAGATCACGTCTAGGGGATCAAAATCAGAGCAATATGCAAAACTGAGTCCTGTAGTCTAGGGCACGGCTGTAATTAAATCACCAAGTCAGCGGATCCAGGAATAAAGAGCGGAGAGACCTGCGGGTGGCAGAGGACATGGCTGGGCCTCTGAGGATCTCAACAGCAGTTCCTTGAGGAGATGGTACTGTTTGGGCACCTTGAGAGTCTGTCTGCTGCTGATTGTTAAGAGTTCCAAACGGAGTAAAACATCCCAAGGTTAACAGTGAAACCAAGAGAAAGCCAAATGAAACTCTGGCCACACTGGCGTCATTTTTAGGCCCATCCCTTCAAGGATATTGTGTGGTCAGAGTGCTCCATTCAAATTCTGACCTAGTCATTGCGAGGGCTGTTTGTGTTCTGTCTTATATGCAGTTGGAACATTTACCCCAAACTTGGGAGCAAAGTGACTAACAGGATATAGTTATTAAGCACGTCAAGGAACTGCCACTCTCATTAATCATGCTAAAATAATTAAAGACTCTAAAAAAGAAACAATGGCCAAAGGTCCTTTCCATTTAAAGAATTACTAGTAGGTGGAGGAAATGTGCTTTGTCATTCTGGATTGCTTTACAAACAAGGACAGTTGCAATTTATTCTAAAATAATCCAGGGTCTGTAGCAAAATCAGGAAAACATCAAACACACACACACACACACACACACACACACACACACACACACACACCCTCAAACATACCCACATTGAAAGAATTTGCTAGGAATGTAATTTTTTCTTTTTAATTTTTTTTCCCCCCGGAGACAGGGTTTCTGTGTGGCTTTGGAGGCTGTCCTGGAACTAGCTCTTGTAGACCAGGCTGGTCTTGAACTAACAGAGATCTGCCTGCCTCTTCTCCCAAGTGCTGGGATTAAAGAGTTTCACATGTGACTACTACATCTATACCATTTCCCCCCTTTTTTCTCCCTCCAGTTCCTCCTGTGTTACCCTTTCCCATTCTACTCCCTTTTAAACTCATGGCTTCTTTTACTTTACTATTATTGTTATGTATATATTATATAAGATATATAATAAATAAATAGATAAATAAAACAGATGAATATAAACTGCCCTGTCCATTTATTATTGCTCATATATGCATATATATGTGTGTGTGTGTGTGTGTGTGTGTATTGGATAATCAATTAGGGGGCTCATCCCTGGGGACAATTGAGTCTCCCCCTTTTGGCAGTTGTTAATTGCCTGTGGTCCTTCACCTAGAGTGTAGACTTGAGATTTTCCCATCCATGCCGGCTTGGTGTAGGCCTTGTTTTGTCAGCCATATTATTGAGAACTCATGGGTACTGCTTCCTTCTGTGAATTTTTTCTTAATGAAAGTTAATTTAAGCACTCTACTAAAGGGTTTTGCTGCTGTTTTCTTGAGACTGGATCTCTTGTATGCCACACTGACCTGAAACATACAACCTTGAAAGTCAAATCTTGCCTCTACTTCCAAATGATGAGATTGGGGGGCAGGTACCACCATTTTGTATTGGGTTTGGCTGTATTTGGTTCTGGGGATCAAACCCAGAACGATATGCATGCCAAGCAAGCACACTACCACTGAGCTACACTTCCAGCCAAAGAAATGAAATTCTCATGACAGACATTTTTCTTCATTTTTTTCTTTCTTTTTTTTTTTTTTTTTTTTCGAGACAGGGTTGCTCTGTGTAGCTTTGGAGCCTATGCTGGCACTCTATCTGGAGACCAGGATGCTCGAACTCACAGAGATCCGCCTGCCTCTGCCTCCCGAGTGCTGGGATTAAAGGCGTTCGCCACCAACGCCCCTTCATTTCTTTACTCTCATTTTGCACTGGTTAACTTGTACAAAGACACACACGCATAGTAGAGCAGGTGATAAAAGCACATTTTACATTCACTTAATGGTTAAAGATGAAAAAGTTTTTGAAGAAATCAAAAGAGAATATGTTTTCCAAAAGAGACAATTGCAAACTTGGAGAAGAGCCATGTATAGCTACCCTTAATGTTATCGGGAAGAGCATTCTCATAGGAAAATACAAACACAGCAGTGGCTATAAACTATACTCCCCCAACATGCTGATCATGGTGAGAAGCAAACACAATTTTGTAAGTCCTCAAAACTAAAAACAACAGCAGCCATCAAATAATGCAGCATCTAAACAAGCAGCACGCTCCATTTGCCTTTTCCTCTTTCTTTTCAGGTTCCCATGGTTTCTTCCTGGCAACAAGACTCTTCAGGCCAGCAGCAAGCATCCCTGCTGTGGGGACAACCCTTCCTTCCCCTGCTGGTCTCGCTGTCAATGCCTATTCTCATCTGTCTCAGTTCTGTGCTTAGCTTTACAATGTTCTACATCCAGTTTGTGATGTAGAATGTGGAAAGGATAGCAAATTCTGCACAGGCTAACTAGCCCTGCAAGGACTGGAATAATGCCTAATTCAGAGAAAACTGTCAGTTAGCTTTCAAGGACTCTGGGGCACATATGACCTGGATTGGAGAAACAAAAACATTTTCCTTGCAAGAAATTCTTAATGAGTTTATTCGAGCAGATAACTATTTATAAATTAAATGGAGAATCAGACCACAAGCAGTTCAGTGCTTTGCTGAGAAGAGGAGCCATAGAAAGGTTTTTTTTGTTAGGTGTTTGCAAAGCAAGACAAAGAAAATGTATTTCATTGGTTAAAGTGGTAAGTAGCTTGTTAGAGGTCAGTTACTATCAGCAAAGATGGATTCATTTTTCTCTTCATGCTGATGGGAGCTTGAGATACTGGAGCTATCTCAGCCTCTGGTTCCCCATGAATTCTTTTGTCTCTTTTTCTTTGCAACAGGGTCTTTCTATGGGGCTCAGGCTGACCTCCAATTTATATTTCCTGTCTCAGCCTCCCAAGTGAGTGCTGAGATTACAACTAGGCAGCATTGTGCTCAAACTAATTCACTTTTCTTTTCTTTCTCTCTCTTTTTTTCTTTTAATTTTCAGAGACAGGATTTCTCTGTGTAGCTTTGAAGCCTGTCTTGGAACTTGCTCTGTAGACCAGGCTGGCTTTTAAGTCACAAACATCTGCCTGTCTCTTCCTTCAGAGTGCTGGGATTAAGGCATGTACTACCACTGCCCAGCACTAATTAACTTTTAAGAAATTTCTTAAATTAACATTTAAGAAATGACTTGAGGGGCTGGAAAGATATCTCAGTGCTTATGAGCACTGACTGCTTTTCCAGAGGTCCTGAATTCAATTCTGACCCACCCACAAAACAGTTCACAACTGTCTATAACTGTAATCCCACAGGATCATATGCCCTTTTCTGGTGTGCAAACAAAATACCCATACACATAAATAAAATAAATAGATAATTTTTTAAAACATATTTGAAAGCAACCATGTTTTTTGTTGCTTTGTTTGTTTTACTGCCATTCACTGTATTCCATTGCCTTGCCAAATTATTTGGTCACTCTATGACATCTTGTTGATCCATGTGGAATCTCTGTGAATCTTATTGATTTTTGGGTTCTTTCTAAAGAGTAAATGAACATTTCTGTCCATATATTCACAAGACTCCCACAGTATTTCTTCCTGTCCCACTTCCACCTTCCAAGAGCAGAGGGACCAGTGTTTCTATGGAAAGCCATGCATGTTTTTGTAGCCCTTTTTAGACTAACTAAGTCTGGTTCTCTAGAACTCTGGCTGCCCTTGCCTTTGAACTACTTTATAACTGTTGAAGGGACCAGACCCTCACCCAGCCCCCTGCTTTAGCAGCAATGACAGGCTTCAGAATAGAACCAGCAAGAGGTAGGCCTCTGACTCAGCAATATGGGCTGAGCTTTCTTACTTTGCTTGACCTTCTAGGTCAGATACCCTCCACGTTGCAAGGAACCAATCAGAAGTTAGCTGGTGGGCTCTGGATGTGCTTTTTATGGTAACAGTGATGTCAGAACATAGTGAATGCCCTGAGAGGGCCTATAGGCCATAGCAACCAGTTGACCAATCAACACAGGCCATGTTGCCCAACCCCGGAAGTGCACCAATCCTGAGATTGTTGCAGATCCCAGACACTCCCCTTGCTCCACCCCAATAAATTCCCTGCCCCATTTCCTCCATGTATTTCTCCCTCCACCTGCTGTGTTGAATGGACAGAGGAACTGAGTTAACACAGTTAACTTGTTAATAAAAGACTCTGCTTTTGCATCAGATTGGGTGTCTTGGTGACTTAGGGGTTCAGAATTTGGGCACAACACTGTAAACTGGGGAAGAGCATAGCAATCTGATTTCATTTTTAAGTTGAAAAAGAGCCTCACACATGCTGACAAATGCCTTTATTGCCCAGCCTCATGCCTGGCCCTCCCCTTACTTTGAAGACAGGATCTCACTAAGTTGCTTTTGTTGACCTGGAAGTCCTGATTTTCCTGCCTTAGGCTCCTGAGTGTCTGGGATTACGTGTTCCTGCCACCAGGGTTGGCTGGCAATACAGTAATTCTTTTCTATAGATTTACAAATAACACTTCCCAAGGTAGAGACCCCTCCCTACCCTGATTCCCACTCTCAAAAGGAAGGAGAAAGGAGAGGAAAGAAGAAATTCCTTTCTCTATTCTTCCCACTGTCTTGCATCTATAAATGGCTATTTTTTGGGTGTCTTTGAACAGACTATATCTACATCATTCACAAGATTAATAAAATAAGTAATATGTTGACATGTGATCATTTATATTTGTTTAAAAATTGTTCCTTTATCTTTAAAAACAATTTATGATAGAACACTCTGACACTCCAATTTTTCCTTCTTTTTTTTCCCACATGGGGTCTTTGTTTGTAGTCTTGGTGGTCCTAGAACTCTACGTAGACTAGGCTGGCATCACCTGCCTCTGACTCCTGAGTGCTGTAATTAAAGGTGTGTACTACTATGCCAAACTCCTTTTTTAAGATAATTTTAGATTGAAGTAACTGAAACTAAGCCTTGTATTTTTCAATCATTGTGTTATTTTCTTCATATTGCAATAGTCTGTTTCAAAACAATAAATGTCTAATTGGCAAGACAACTTTAATTTTATTTCAACTATGCTCTCATGTTGTTCTATAGTGAAGAAAAGTTTAAATCACTGGGTGGTGGTGGAGCACTTCTTTAATCCCAGCACTCTGCAAGCAGGCACATGCAGGCAGATTTCTGAATTTGAAGCCATCCTGGTCTACAGAGCTGTTTCTAAGACAGCCACAGATATGCAGAGAAACTCTGTCTCGAAAGACATCAAAAAGTTTAAAGCACCATTAAGGAGATTAGTGAGAAACTGAACGTGTGTGGTTGGTGTGTTGAGGCTAAAAAGAAAATAAATATATTGCAATGATCCAAATTCCAAGTTAATCTAAAGTACCAGAAAATTTGACTTAGTTGAAAATGTTCAACATGAAAGAGACTGCAAAAGTTGCTTTGTTATCTCAAAAGAATTTATGTCCAATTTAGCACTGTGTGTTCCAGCTTCCCTTCAGTTTGTATCATGAACCAGTTTGCTATTTAATTAGTTCGAGTAGCACATATATGTTAAAGGAGTATTGGGCATTTACCACAGTAATCCCTTGAGTAGACAGACTTGTTCGTTTGACAAACAAAAGTGTATTGTGTGTCAGATATCATGCTTCATATTGCTGATTTGAGATTCATTTCAATCTCCATATGCCAGGAAGTCTCATTGACTGTGAGTTAAGGCCAGACTCTGCTCTGTGCTCATTTATCCTAGTGAGCTTGGTGAAAGCATCAAGTAGCTCTCAAGCTCATCTCTTTTCCAAAACGGGGCACTGTCCTTGTTAATGCAGTGCCAAGTGGGCCCTGTGTGTGTGTGTGTGTGTGTGTGTGTGTGTGTGTGTGAGAGAGAGAGAGAGAGAGAGAGAGAGAGAGAGAGAGAGAGAGACAGGGTGGGGGTGGGGTGGACTCCTGCCCATAATTTAACCATCATGTCTAATTGGAAACACATCCATTTTAGAAATCTATGGATATCTAGAGATAGTTTTTGAGCCTATTCTGGGATTAAACTATTGTTATCAATGGAAACCAGATATTTTCCATAGAGTTTAGTTTCACTATCATAATGATTCTATAATATGAGCACAACCAAAACCAACTTATGAACGATTAAATGAGAGCTCAGAATGTTAGAGCACTTTTTAGACACCAGTAGTAAGGAGGGAGTCAGCATCTGAACTTGGATGGTAAGGAGCAGGGAGAGACCACTTGTGAGCAAGTAGACAGGAAGCTCAGGAATGGGCATGACCCTTAGCTGAGACCACGAGTGCAGTCTTAGAGAGGCAGTGTCATAGAATCGGGGACTTTGGAATGGAAGAAAGAGGGAGAATGTGGAGAGGCAATCAGGACGTGATAGAACAGACCCAATGTGACACACCCCTTAATCTTAGCCCTTGGGACCCAGAGGCAGGAGGCTTTCTTTGAGTTCCAGGCCACTCATGGATGCATAGTGAGAAGCCGCCTCAAAAACAAACAAATCAAACCAAACAAACAAGAACAACAAGAAAAGGAAAATGGAAGCAATGAACACACAGAACAATGTGGGAAGTTTGGCTGCAAAATGCAAGAAGGTTACAGAAAAGGAATGTCTGGTTGAAGGGGTTTGTTTGCTACTGTTTGTGTTTTTACGATTTTCTGTGGAGACAGGGACTCCTGCAATTTATTAGATCCTAGGCAATCCTCCTGCCCTAGCCTCCCAAGTACTAGGATTATAAGAGTAAGTCAAGAAAGCTTTTATATTGTTGTTCTTTTATATTTTGGGTTTTAAAAATATGTTTTATGGCTCGTGTCATTAATCTCAGCACTTGGGAAGCAGAGGCAAGTAGTTCTCTGTGAGTTTGGGGCCGACCCAATGAGTTCCAGAACAGCCAGGGTTATGTAGAGAGGCCCAGGCCAAAAAAATGTTTTCTATTAATTAGAAAGATTAGAAGTTACTCAAATATTGATAAAGTGCTTCAAAACTGAAAAATTAAGAAAAATAATGTGAGGAAGAAATGGTGCATTGATAAGTGTATTCTAGGTGAGAGAGGACAGGATTTCAAGAACATCTGGAGGAACTGGGCTTTGATGAGTAGCAGACAACCAGGGCAGGCTAGAAATAGATGCTGGTCAGTATCACACTGTGAGAAGAAAAGGAGCTTCTTCCACTGGTTTCAGGAACGTTGGGAGCAATTAAGAACAAATCAGGAAGGTAACACATTACTTTTCATCTTCATTCTCTACCATATTATATATACATATAGAATATATATATAAATCTAGAATTTAGTCCCTTTGCAAAAGAAAATATGAAAATCCCATTTAACCTTCATCAGCAAGCAAATGTTAAATAGCATGAAGCACTATTGGTATATGTACAATAGAGACAAATGTTTCAATTATTTATTTAATTATTTAATAAGACACTGGCCTCATTTTCTTTTGAAGCACGGGAAACACATACAAAAACACAGCTCATTAGAAGTAATTAATTTCACACAGAGTTTTCTAACAATACATAAGAATGGAGGTGTGATTCTTAGCGAATTAGCTTTAGGTTAAATGAATGAGGCAAATACTTGGTATGGTGCATGTCTGAAGACTTAGCACTTGGGATGGAGAGGCAGGAGGATCCCAAGTTTGAAACTAGTCTGCACTACATGGGGAAATCCTGTTTCAAATGAACAAGCAAGCAACAATAAACAAAGAGGAAAACAGGCCTGGAGAAATGGCTCAACAGTTAAGAGGGCAAACTGCTCTCCGAGAGGACCAAGTTGGTCTTGCAGCATCTATGTGGGATGACTCACAACTGCCTACAACCCTAGCTCCAGGGAATCTGCCCCAGGTACCTGTACTCACATGTATACACCCAGGCAGGGACACATGCATATACATAAAATTTAAAAAGGAAATTAACCATAAAAACAAAGCAGCGAAAGAGAGGGGAGAGGGGGGAGGGGAGGGGAGAGGACGGGAAGGGACAGGAAGACAGGGTAGGGTAAGATAGGGAAGGGGAGAACGGGAGGGGAGGGGAAGGGAAGGGAGATTGAAGATGTCACTCCAGTTCCAAGTGTTATCTACACATCAGCATCAGCAGTGCTCTCCTCCTCTCTGGCAACAGATCCAGCTATGAACTCTCATTTTGCACAATGTGAAATCCCAAACATTTCCAGTTTTTGGATAATGACCTTATTAAAGCCAAATCTGATTCTGTGCCATCTGTCTTGATGGGGGTTAAAAAATAATCACAACTTTCTTCAAGCCATGTGATGGATAATCTTGGTTATCAACTTGACTGGATCTGTTATCAATTAAGAGACAAACTGTTCCTCTTACTGGTGGGAGACTTTTTGACTTGACTATCTGAAGTGAGAAGACCCACTCCAATGTGGGCTGGGAAATAGGCAAGACAGCCCCTAGCCTTGATCTGGGTGCCCCTTGGACCACAAAGCTAAAGTTCTTGTTAGAGCCTCGGCTAGCAGAGTTGGCAGTAGCTATGCTACCCTCCTCTCCATTGTTGTGTTGTTCTGATTGTTGTGATCAACCCTGTTTTAAACATGTTTAAACAGAAAAGAAGGGAAGAAAAATAAAGAGATAAGTGATAGTGACACTTCTGCAAGTTTTTAATTCTTCAAGATTGTTTTAGTTATCCTCGGCTTTTATTTTTTCATATGAAATGGAGTATTATTCTTTCAAGGTCTGTAAAGAATTGTGTTGGAATTTTGATGGGAATTGCATTGAATCTGTAGATTCCTTTTGGTATGATGGCCATTTTTACTATGTTAATCCTACCTATCCACCAGCATGGGAGATCTTTCCATCTTCTGATACCTGCTTCAAAGAGTTGAAGTTTTTGTCATACAGGTCATTCACTTGCTTTGTTAGAGTTACCCCAACATATTTTATATTTGTGGCTATTATGAAGGGTGTTATTTCCCTGATTTTTTTTTTTTTTTTTTTTTGGTTTTTTGAGACAGGGTTTCTCTGTGGCTTTGGAGGCTGTCCTGGAACTAGCTCTTGTAGACCAAGCTGGTCTTGAACTCACAGAGATCCTCCTGCCTCTGCCTTCCGAGTGCTGGGATTAAAGGAGTGCGCCACCACTGCCCGGCAGAAGTTCCCTGATCTTTTTATCAGCTCCTTTGTCATTTGTGTATAGGAAGGATACTGATTGATTTTTGAGTCAATCTTGGATCCAGTCACATTTGCTGAAGGTGTTTATCAGCTGTAGGAATACCCTGGTATTTTTGGTAGAATTTTTGGGGTCAGTTATGTATACTAATGTATAATCTGCAAATAATGATACTTTGATTTCTTGTTTTCTAGTTTGTATTCCCTTGATCTCCTTTAGTTGTCTTATTGCTGTAGCTAGAACTTCAATTACTATATTTTGTAGATATGTGGAGAGTGGACAGCCTTGTCATGTTCCTGATGTTAGTGAAATTTTTTCCATTTAATTTGATGTTGGCTATTGGCTTGCTGTAAATTGCCTTTATTATATTTAGGTATGTACCCTTTATCTCTCCAAGACTTTTATCATGAATGCATGTTGGATTCTGTCAAAGATTTTTTCAGCATCTAATAAGATAATTATGTGGCATTTTTCTTTCAGTTTGTTTATATGGTGTAACACATTGACTGATTTTTGTATGTTGAGACATCCCTGCATCTCTGGGATGAAGCCTACTTGATCATGATGGATCTTTTTTATGTGTTTTTGGATTTAGTTTGTGAGTATTTTATTTAGTATATCTGTATCAATGTTCACAAGGAAAATTAGTCTGTAACTCTCTCCCTTTGCTGAATCTTTGTGTAGTTTGTGTATCAGGGTGACTGTGGCCTCATAAAATGAATTTGGCAATGTTCCTTCTGTTTCTAGTTTGTGGAATAATTTGAGGAGTATAGGCATAAGTTCCTTTGCAAAGGTCTTATAGAATTCTGTACTAAAACTGTATTGCCCTGGGATTTTTTTGGTTGGGAGACTTTTAATGACTACTTATATTTCATATTGCCTTGGCTGTTGTTGATTGTGTTCTTACACTGGCATCTAGGCATCTGGATTTGGAGTGATTACAGGTCTCAATACCAATTTCTGGGTTTGTCTTTGTTGAATGGATGTTTTGTTTCTTGGTTTCTGTTTCCTCTCTGGTCTTTTGGCTTGTGTGGCCTCTTGGCAAGCAGGTGATGCCTGCCCAAGTTAGGGCCTCAGACATGGCAATGAGGAGGTAAAAGAAGATTGGGGAAAGTGTTTGGGAATGGGGACTCCAAGAGAGTGGAGGAGGTCCCTGCGCAGGCAGTGAGCTACCTGGACTTCTAGTGGGCAGAGTGACCTCAAGTCCATCAGGGAATCTCTGCCCAAGTTGAGGACTGGGACAAAGTGATGAGGATGCGATGAGGTATTGGGAATAGGAAAGAGGCACTGAGAGAGTGGAGAAAGTCTATGGGCAAGGAGCTTACCTGAAGTTCTGACGGCTGTCATGGCCTGTAGTACAGCAGTGAGTCTCTGACTGGGTTATTCTACCTGTTCTTCTGTCTGATGTGGCCTGTGCTTGAGCAGGGGATGTCTGCCAGATTTGGAGGCAGGGACATGGCAGCGGAGGCAGGGACAGGAGGAATGGTGAAAGATTGTGTATGTGGAAACAGAGTGTGTGGGAACCAAGGGTGGGAAAGTTCCAAGGGCAGACAGTCTACCTGTTCTGTCTTTCACAGACAAATTTTCAACTGCTGATTCAAGGGTCCCTGAATGGTCCATGTCTCAATGCCTTCCAAGGTTCAGAGGTGTCCATCATCTTTCCTGTTTTCTGCTTGCCTTTTAATACTGCTGCACTTACTTTTACATTTTCCAAGACTGCTATAGCTACCCTGCTCCATCCATTTTCCATCATCCAAAGCTTGTTGAAATTTCTCATTTGCTGTTTGGATTCCACTCAATTTTGTGGCTTGCTGGATTCAACCCATTATATTTTTTCTTAGATTTATTTATTTATTTTATATGTATGAGTGTTTTGTTTGCATGTATGTACATATTTCACACACATGCCTGGTGCCTAAGGATATGCCCAAGGAGGTCTGTAGAGTATGTAAGATCCCCTGGAACTGGAGTTACAGATGGCTATTATACACTTTAGGCGATGGAAATTGAACCCAGGTCCGTTGAAAGAGTAGCCAGTATTCTTAACCACCAAACTCTGGCCCCTCTAGGCCTTTAAAAAAAACGATACTATGAAATAGGCTCAAAGTAATCACTTAATCAATATATTGTGCTCATCGGAGATACAATTATCTTTAATGCTTATAATTTAGTTTCTATTGTTACCATTTCAGAGAAATTATCCACCTCAAGATCATGCAAAATTCCTTCTTGCTAAATACATAAGAAATAGTCTTGACCTCATCCTTGGGTATTTAGAAGGGAACCATTTAATCAGCCAATCTTCTTTGAAACTCTTCTAAGGTTGACTAACAACACACTCCTTTATGTTCCCTTCTGATTGAGTTAATTACCAGTCATTTTTGTGAGATGTTGCTTTTAGGTCATTCCCCTAATTGTTCAAATTCAAGAACTTGTACTTGGCATCCATCATGAATTTTTCTACATTCTCTCCTATAGAAGTCCCATGTAAATCTTTTGTTCTCAGAACTGTCTTTTATCTAATGATCTTGAGTCAGCTCAGGCCTTTCTCCTGGTTTCCAGCTCTTTCAAAAGCACAATAACCACTTAACTATCAATTATTAAGTGCTTATTGTATATCAGACACTATCCTAAGGTTTCAGATGTCCTTTTAGTTAATGCTAGAAATAATTTTATTTTGAAGCTAATATCATCATATATATGTAGATATATATGTATATGCCTTACATTGGGGCTGAGCTATGGCTCAGTGATAAAGTGCAGATTAAGAGCATTTTCTGCCCAGACTCACGTGGTGGCTTAAAACCTTTTGCAATTCTAGTTCCAGGGGATCCAATATCCTCTTCTCACCTCAGTTGGCACTAAATACACATACATATATGCAGGCAAGTACCCACATACATAACTACCTTTAGGAAGCCTTGATTACCATTCTTTTCTGTCTTCAATCATAATCATAACTCCCATCCATTTATGCTTCTCCTGTATTTTTTTTTTGCTTGTGGTTCTGGATCTACATTACTTTAAAAAAAAAAACTGTACCAAGACAGAATGAATCTTGGTAGCTTCTGGGGTTGGTACAATGGTATATTATTTAATCCATTCACTATATGACTTCTAGAATGACTTTTAAAATTCTAAATTACATCATATCCCATCTTCTCACTCTTCCAAGTGCTTAGAAACTGCAAACCCGTAATTTGACCTAAAGTTGGATTCCTGCCTGCATTAGGACTTTCCAGTGCCACCCACCTGTTTTCCTATCCATTTCTTAAATAAGCCAACTCCATTTTACACTCATTTTTATTCCCCAGACTAGTGAATCTAAACTTGCCCCCATTTCCTGGTCACTTGTCCTCTCTTCTCCTTTGAAAATCTTTCTTAACCCTGATCACAAATACTAATTCCTTGTGAATTTGCTTTTCTATGAGGAAAGAGACATTTCTCTGTGTACTGTTAGTCTTGCCCAGTGTCCAGAAGCCTCTTGGACCATGATGAAACAGGCCTGTTCTAGTTTCCTTTCTGTTGCTGTGAAACAACACACTGACCAAAAACAACTTAGGGAAGAGAAGAGTTTATTTGGCTTATGCTTCCAGGTCCCAGTTGATCGCTGTAGAATTCAGGGTAGAACTTGAAGCAGAAATCATGGAAGAATACTTGCTTGCCGGCTTGTTCTCTGGATGTCACTGTATCACTCAGACTACTCTAGGCTATGCCAAGTTGACAATTAAGGCTAACAAAGACAAGAACTTAAAGAATCTAAAAGAAGTTATCTAATCCAATATGAATGATTCATTTTGGGATTGGCAACTTAGGGTTCTCCATAGATGCAGATATAATATACCATGCATATATTATGCATACAAAAAGAGACTTAGTCTGAAGAATTGACTCTTTTAATTGTGGAAGCTGCAGGGTTTCAAGATTCACAGTTGGCAAACTGCAGGCCCAGAAGAATGATGATGTAGTTCCAGTCCCAAAACCATCTTTTTCAAAATGCAAGAAGAGCTGCTATTTCAGTTCTATTTCAAAGGCAGGCAAAGTGATGTGTCAGCTCAGATAGTCAGGCAGGAGGCATAGGGACTTACGGGGGGGGGTATGCTTTTCTCTTCTGCTCATGTCTTGGGAGGACCACAAGCTCTCCTTGTGTTCCAATTCAAAAGTCCATCTCCTCTGAACACAGCCTCACTGAAACACTTGGAATAATATCTGACTAAGTTTCCAGGTCCCCCATAGCCTAGTCAAACTGACAAAGGTGACTATCATAGCTTGTTAATTAAAAATTGCCAAGCTAGTTAGATAATCATGAAACAGAGACCTGGAACCTTTTTTTAAAAACTGTAAAAGCATATAAGTGCATTTTCATTTACCAATATTTTGTCATGGACTCACAGCTTTTTCTTTGAGGGTGAATCTGGTGATTGAAGTTCCAGATGGTCTTGCCCACAAAGCTGTGCTCATAATTCATCTTCTACATCTCTCAGGGTCTGTTTCCTGAATGAGAAAAAACTCAGACACAAGTAGACAACAATAAGAGCAATTTTCTAGTCTTTGATAGTTCCCAATTCTTTTGTAAATTGTTTTGATGTTGTATTTTACAATCAATTTGCTGTTCCAAAGTATTTTATTTTCACAGTGACAATATTTTTCTTTTAATTTAATCAAACCATTTTTCCACTATTACAATGACAAGGTGTGGGATTAAATATGATCGAGTCCAGGACATCACACAACTCAGCTGGCAGACTGATCATGGTGCCCACACAGAGCAGGAAGCTGGGGCACCACAGAGAAAATTTGATTTGCAGTGGATTGAAGAGTGTGGTTCACAAGGAGATCCAAGCTAGTTGATTAATCAGGAGAATCAGTTCAGGGAGTGCTGCTTAGAAAGTCATTCCCAAAGTAACTGTGTTAATGGATGTGGACATTCAACACTAACATCTGTCTACATCAAAAATAATTCAAGAGTCCCAAAGGACACATATGATCATGAACATAAAAATAAACAAGAAGAGGAAGAGGAATCATTCCTGGAATTTTCTAGAATCCTTTTGTTTATGTTTGTCACTTCCTATTCTCATGATTGCCAATAAATATGTAATTAAAAAATTAGTTCTTTCACTGCAGTGTCTCTGAGATATGCTCTGTGGCAGCTCATAAACTAAATCATATATTGCTTTACCACAGCATCTCATTTTAAATCTCATAGTCTTTTTATAAAGAGAAAAATACTGCTGTATTCAATCTAGACCAGTGGTTCTCAACCTGTGGGTCTCAATCCCTTAAGGGTCAACTGACCTTTTCATAGGGGTTATATATTAGATATTCTGCATATCAGCTATTTACATTATGATTCATAACAGTAGCAAAAGTACAATTATGAAGTAGCAATAAAAATAATTTTATGGTTGGGGATCACACAACATGAGAAACTGTATTAAAGAGTCACAGCATTAGGAAGGCTTTGAACCACTGTTCTAGATAAAAACAAAACAAAACAAAACAAAACAAAACAAAACCCACGCTACATAGAGAAAGCCAAGCAGCTTCAGTCAATGACAGCACACCAGGGAAGTAGCAGTTTTCATTCTCTGTAATGATAAAATGATAAAATGCACTTTAGTTAGCATTATTATGTAATGAGATAATGTCATAAAGGAGTTTTACTACTTCTGCTAATTACCTCTCTAACATATTTATAAATGTAAGTGACAAAAGACTAGAAAGGTTATTTCCATAGATGCAGAAATTTTTAGATCTAATTATTTTGTCATTTTATTTTGGATAGCTCTGGTTCTCAAGCTATCAGAGATTTCATTAAAAATCTCTGGTGGCCAAAACAGTGATATTAGTGCTGAGTAACATGTCATGTTCTTTTCAGGTCATAGTCACCAGAGACAAAGTAGTGCACAGTCTATGACAGTCTCGTGCCCACTCCTCCAATCTCCTAGAAGGAAGCAGCTAGTGGAGTTCTTGTTGACACTGGACCCTTAAAAATGCCATCATAGTATTTCATTTATAAGGTCAATCTGTGTGGTGTTTTGAATTGATATGGCCCCTAAAGACTCATGTATTTGAATGTGGGGCCTGTAGGAAGCAGCACTATTACAGTCTTTTGGAGTAGGTGTGGCCTTGTTTGAGGAAGCATGTTACTGTGGGGGCAGGCTTTGAGGTTTCATATATTCTCAAGCTACATCTAGTACAGAGTCTGCCTAAGGATTATGAGGTATTAGAACTCTCATCTCCTTCTCCAGCACAACGTCTGTCTACACCACCATCCTTTTCACCATGATGATAATGGACTGAACCTTTGAAACTGTTAGGCAATTAATTAAATATCATTTAAATGTTTTCCTTTATAAAAGTTGCTGTGGTCATGGTGTCTCTTCACAGCAATAGAAACCCTAACTAACATAATCTGCTTGTTACTTGTCCTAGGGATGGTGTGCATTACCTTGACCGTGAATTAGTAGCATCTTCAAGAGGGAAGGGCAAAGCCGTGATGTTTAAGGGGTTTGGAGTTTGATTTAAAGCAGGCTTTTTGGTACAATGTGATGTGGGTAAAGATGGTGATAGAATGCCACCGTATTTATATGTTCTTAGGCAACAAATTGAGGCCTTGGAGGTAAGGACTCAAAGAGTTTCATAAAAGAACAAAGAGATGATTGATAAAATCTGCTGAAAAGTCAGTCATGAGTTTATTATAAATTATTTTTTTCCTGAAAGGAACACTACAATTATTTCTAACTATTAAGCTTTCCTAGACTACTAAAATCATAATAATGATGGCAATCATCAAATAAAACTATGATTATGTGGATAGTGAACTGTGTTTGTGGGATGAGGAGACATACATAGTTTTGAGTTTGTTTCTCATGTGTAGAACAAGAGTAATGATGACAAATGTTCTAGAAGGAAGGATATACATAGAAAGGAAGAAAAGTTTGAATTCTGTCATCAATCAATTTTAGATTTAAATATCAACCACAGGACTGGAGGGATGGCTAGGGATTAATAGTGTTTATTATTCTTCCCCAGAATCTAAGATCAGTTCAGATATCTCACAACTACCTGTAAATTCCAGATCCAGGGGATCTGACATCCTCTTCTAGTCTGCTTGAAAATCTGCCTACACACATGTGTGACATACAGTCTCATACACATGCATATAAATATGAAAAAATATGTCTTTAAGTCAGAACTGTAAGTTCCTGGCAGGTGTGATTTGAGGAAAGATATATTATATGTGTTCCTGGCAGGAGCCCCATAGTTTAGTCTTACCAGGACATTGGAGAAGGCTTGATGAAGGACTAACTACAGATTGTAAAGAAACAACCAAGTGTGCTAAAGCAACAACATGAAAACCATTATCACTTCAAATCCTGAAGGAGTAGGAAGGAGAGCAGGAGCCTGAGAAGAGTTGTGACATCTAACAATACTGGAAGCTCCAGGAGCGGTTTGGTGCTCTGAGTATATACCCCGTGTGTTCATGGAGGCCAGAGGAAGATGAGGAAGGCTGACTTCCTCCTCCCTGTGTCCATTATCACATCAAACCCAACTAGAAGTCAGATGTAAATGATCCTATGTGTTGTAGTTCCTCATCACTATGAGAGACAGGGGCCCTTTTCCAGGTTCTTTGTCTTGTAGATAAATATTTTAAAGCAGACACAGAGAGAAACTCAAGGATGATTTATTAGAGTTATGGAGAGAAAATAACAGGGCAGGCAAGCTTGGGATCTTGGCAGCTTCAGGGAAAAGGAAGGCAAAAAAGGGAGAAAGGTAGTTAATGGTTTTAGAGTCAGATGTCTGGAAGTGGGCAAGTTCTTTGGAAGTTTGTGAGCTATGTTGAGTGGTGAGGCTTTATCTGATAGTACATATCTCATTGAAAGGACAATTGTTCCTCCCACTTCCTTATTTTTCCTGAAATATGTCATATTTCTTGTACCTTTCACCGTTATGCTGGTCTCCAGTTTGTAAAACAGGATTTTTCCCTTAAATTCTGGATACATCTTTTCACAAAGGAAGTTCCCTGCCTAGTACAAACTGCAAGGCACTTGCCATCCACATTTGTCAAGGATGCTACCATCTGCCAACCATCCAGTTTGAAATCCTGCTAGGAAACAATGGATACATGGAGACTTTAGTAAGCTTTTTTCTTGCCTGACATTTTCTTTCTCTTTTAGAATATTCTCCTGGATCCGAGAGTTGGAAGAAGAGGAAAAATGGGCCAGAATATACACTGAGGGTGACCAGCTCCAGGGCATACACTGAAGGTGACTGGCTCCAGGAAATATACAGGAGAGTGACCATCTCCAGGAGATATACAGGAGAGTGGCCAGCTCCAGGAGATACACAGGAGAGTGACCATCTCCTCAAAGACCTAATTCTTCTAGTGTGGCCAACTCAGGAATCATGATTCAATTGAAATAGAGGAGTATGCCAGCCAGAGCTGAACCAAACTCTGTATGTCAGTGGAGGGAAGCCAGGGGGAATTTTAAGCACTGTGTACAATATTTGGTAGATTAAAGTTGATTTATTTAAGAATGTTTAGTTTCTAAATACAGAAAGGATTTAGAATGTTTTCACCACAAATAAATGATAATTTTTTTCAAGGATAGATATGTTTGAACTTATTTAAATATACACATATATTGAAACACCACATACTCTTTCTTAAATATGTATAATTTTGTGTTTTATTTATTAGTTGAAAACCAATTTAAATTTAAAGATAGCATGAGGAACAATGTTTGCACAATGGGACTATTCAGAATATCTGAGTACCAAAATAATATTTTTTTTGAAATGATTTATTCTGAGTGTAAGTGTATTGCCTGCATGTATGTCTGTGTATTGCATGTGTACATCTGTGCAGTGCTCATGGAGGCCAAAGAAGAAGGCAGATGCTCTGGACTGGAGTTACATAGAGTTGTAAACTGCCATGAGGGTGTTGAAAACTAACTCATTGACTTCTGGAAGAGCAGCCAGTGCTCTTAGCTGCCTAGCCATCTCACCAGTCTATAATACGTTCTTGTTGGCAAATCAAAGTGTAAGACTGGGTAAAGTCATTTGAGTTCAAAAACACTGTTCATTCAACTGGACCATTCAGTCTTTAACATGGATCAAAGATGAGTTCATTGAACATAAGTGAACTAATATTTCACATTGTGGAAGAAACACACACACACACACACACACACACACACACACACACACACACACACACACACACACACACACACACACACACACACACACAATACAAGTAATATAAATGCTATAAATGCAAGTACTTTTCAGGACACTGATGTTGAGTACCAATCCCCCATCAGACTGCACGCTGAAGAGCCCAGATGGGAGGCATGGCACAGTGTCTTTCTGGAAGTCTTAGTTGCATGGATCCTGCAGTCTTATTTATTTTGAATCTTCATCAAGTCTACTTCGAGTAGCCATTTACTTACAGCAATGTTTACAGATAACCACAGATCCCGCTAAACACAGGATTTTTCAGCTTTGTTTCTCTTCCTTCATAAAGCCCTTTGGCATGCCCCCAAATGCCCATGAATAAGCTGCCCAAAATACTTGTGTCTGCTGGATAGGAAAGCATTAGACTACTGCTCACTCCTCTGCCACCTCCTTTCCCCCATCACCTCTAAGAAAGGAAGGGAATATCTTTTAGGAGGTGGCATTTTCTGTTAGTCAGTAACTTCCTTTGTGGTTGGTCATTTCTCCTTGAAAAAATATCAATATTCTGTGGGAGCTGGACTTAACCTAAGTTCCTAGATCAGGCCCTGAATAATTGAATGCATCCCTTCTAGGGCTCTTCCCCTAGACTTGTTACTGCCTCACTATGAAATGCTCACAGGAGGATATTATCCATTAAGTAGATAATGGGAATAATTCCTTACAAATGTCACCCTTTTGAGAAAACAATTATCTTGATTTAGGGCATTTTCCACTCCAGTGTTCCATGTAGGCACAATTCCCATTACATTATCATCTCAACTCAGTTTTAGTCAAATAGACTTTTAAGACATGATGGTGCCTGCTTTCTAGGGGACCTGTTGAAAAGAGATAATGTCAAGGTTGGAATATAATCTCAGAAACACTTATTCAAAAAAATAGTTTCTATTTCTTTATACTCCATGTGGATCTGTACATGTTTCTTCTGCTGTTCACCTTCCTTAAAAGTTTGTAATTTCTTCAGGCTGGGACCATAGCTTACTCACTCTTTTTACTCTACCCACCCATCCTTTTGCTTAATGACTAATTTAAGAAGTCCTGCTATCAAGAGTCAAAAAACAATTTCACCAAACTTAATGGTGAAGATTATTATTCCCTGCATCAGCTCCTAAGATTAACAAAGGATTTCCTTATATGGAGAAATGTAATTTTAAAAGAAAGACACATAATTCAAACAATAAAAATAACTTGTCACAAGTAAACATTCAAAGGTAAACAGATACAATTTGTTGTGTAATGTAATGAAGATACAATGTGTAATGTAATGAAGACTTTTTTAGTTGTCCAAGAAGAATAAAAGACTTATAGTGAGTGGTGGATTGTGGGTGGTGGGTTTTCTTCACCAGTTTTCTGTTTATAAGCATATGGTTTCCTTGCTTCCAAAATTACACTTAAAATAATAGCAAAAACCATACCATTAGTTTGTGAGCCTCAATAACAATACATCAGAGCTCTTTGCAGCAGCCCCTGGGACAGCTGGAGCACAGCATTCCCATCGCTTTGGCTTAAGTATGCATGGGAAGCATCTTGAGCTCACCCAGCATCATGTGCAATTTATCGTCTGTGCTATTGCCTGACTAAAATTCTGTTTTCAATGAACTGTTTGCCATTGCACGAAATTATGGTGTTGAAAAACCACTTCTCATATCATACTTTATTCAGTGAGTTTTGAAGCAAATATACTATCTTATAAAATAAAAAATGTCATGCCAGGAAATGGTAGTACACACGTTGAATCCTAGCACTCTTGAGGCAGAGGCGAGCAGATCTCTTTAAGTTAAAGGCCAGCCTGGACTATGGAGTGAGTTCCAGGACATCCAGGACTGTTACATGGAGAAACCTGGTCTCAAAAATAACAGAGGGAAAAAATAACAGAGGGAGAGAGATATAAAAAGTGACTGCTTAAAAATAAGAATAACTTTCTTAGATGTATGGTACTGCAGTCATTGAATAGTGCTCACTCTGTGAAGAAAGCCATAGTGTGTACTTGATGAATGAATGACTGAATCAATAAGAAGACACTGTTTTTAAGCTGTGTGTGAAGGCACACTTGTAAACCTAGTGTCCTGAATGAATTCATGTAAATCAAGGCCAGTCTTGACTACATAAGGAGTTCTAGGTTATCCTAGGCTACATGAAACTTGTGTCCAAAAACCAAAATTTACCCAAAACAATAAAATACTAATACTAATTTTGCAATAGCCTTGTTAGATTATTGAATATAATGGTTTCATCAAACTATACATCTAATCCTTGATTTTTTCTTTTAAAAAATGTGTGTGTGTGTATGTGTGTGTGTGTGTGTGTGTGTGTGTGTGTGTGTGTGTGTGTATGTGTGTGATAGTTTGGGTTACCATTTCTGTGGTAAGACACCATGACCAAAAGCAACTTGAGAAAGAAAGGGTTGATTTCACTCACAGATCTGTATAATAGTTTATTATCACAAGTAGTGAGAGCAGGAACTAAACAGGAAAAAAACCCGGAGGCAGGAGCTGAAGTTGAGACTATAGAAAGGTGCTGCTTACTGGCTTGCTTTACATGGCTTGGTCAGCTTGCTTTCTTATAGAATCCAGGACCACCTGCCCAGGGATGCCACCATCCATGATGGCCTGGACCCTCCCCCATCAATTATTAATTAAGAAAATGCCCTATTTTGCATACACCCCAATCTTACGAAGGCATTTTCTTTTTGGGGTCTTCTTCCAGATGACGTTAGCTTGTGTCAAGTTGACATAAAACTATCAAGTACAGTGTGTATGTATGTGTGCATGTGCACGGGTATGTGTGAATGTATGCTACAGTGCATGCATAGCCATCAGAGGACAATTGGTTCTCTGCTTGCACCATGTGAGTTCTGAAGACCCAGTTCAGGTTCTCAGACTTGATAGAAAAAAACTTTTACCTGAGCTATCTTGTCAGCTCCCACCCCTATTTGTTTGTAGACAAAGTCTTACTATAAGTTTTAGGCCTGCTTTGAATTTTCTGTGTAGCCAAGAATACACCTCCATCCCCTACCTCTTACCCTACTATGGAGTCCTGATATTAAGAAGCATACTGTCACATCCCACAGAAAAGATGTTTTGATTGTGTTCAATTATGATGTCTTCCAGAAATTAGATTTATCCTCAAGTGTCTGAGGTGTTTCAGACTTCTTGGACATATGGTTGAACCCTTGCCTGGGATTTCAGCAATTCTGCTACAGAGACTGGGGCAATGTAATACCTGCAGTTTCTGGAACATCAAGGGAAGTCACAGTGAAGAGCCAAAGATGCACTGCACATCACTATATCTGTAGAAAAACATGGGAGAAGCCATCAGTACCCACTTCACCCACTCTCTATGGTCCTCGGGGGCCTTACTTATTTTTGTGCTTCTTTATAACCTCTACTTATTTTTTCCTTTTGGTTTGTTGTTGTTGTTTTGGGAGGGGGTATCTGCACATAATCCTGGCCATCCTGGGAATCTCTGTGTAGACCAGGCTTGCCAAAACTCATAGAGATCTACCTGCCTCTGCCACCCAAATGCTGGGATTAAAAGCTTCTATCCCCACACCTAGCTACCTCTGCCCACTTTTCAATATTCATAAAGTCTTCTGTTTATCCTCACCCAATTTCTAGTTCTGTAAACATTTTATACTATCAAGCCTTTCTCTGTCATGTCCCTTTTAAGGACTGTACCAGAAAGCCAAGTATGAGATATCATCTACCTAGCATGGATGTTTATCTCTCATGTTCCACTTTACACACACAGACACACACACACACACACCAGAAATAACAACAACAACAAAAAAAACCCAATGTGTATGTGTTTGGCATTACTGGAGATCAAACATAAGGCAGGGCACATGTCAGGCACATGCTCTCCCACTGAGCTATGTTCCCAGCCCTACCCTTTTATGTTAGAGGGGCTTACATAATAAAAGTGCTTAGGAATTATGTCTTAGTTCTAACAAGAGTGTTATTTGCAATTCACAAACAAGAACCTAATAGCATTAAGAAGTACAATCCTGGAAACCTGTATATTGTGCTGATCAATTGCCATGTCAACTGCTAAAACTATCCAGTATTTATTATCTCCTCTACTTCCAGTATTGTCCTTATCTTCTCTAAAGCCTCATATTGTGACATAAATTGAAGTAGAAATAAATCAAGGACTTTATATTTCCTTGGAGAAAGCTGTCACACTATTATATGCTGTGAATTTTTATTTCTGAGTAACCAGCCAAACACAAAGTAGTTATATGAAAGCAACAGTAGACCCTTCATACATAAAGAAGAGGCAAAGGCACAAAAAATAGGCCCTAGATTTTTGTCTCAAGCTGCTTTTGGAAAAAATGGGTACCAACTTGCTAGTGAAGCATACAGGAGATGTTTTACAGTCAATTTTTTAAAGTTCACGATGAAACCCTTACATGGAGGGTACTATGGGTGTGGCTCACCTTCAACATTGGTCAATGTCTAGACTCAAGTGGACCTTCTGGGTATCTTAGAGAGAATTTCTTTTAGGAACAAGCATTTAGAGAGTTCAGGATAACTTTGCAAGCCTATTGGTCTATTTAGAATAGATATTTTTGTTTACTAACATCTTGATTAAATGCACAACTCATTGGCATCAGTTACACTCATGATATTTTGGGATCCTTACCTATTTCAAAGATTTTTCATTCAAGACTCCACATAGATTGAGTGGGGACTCCTTGATCCTCCTCCCTCCTGGCGTCTAATTATGCTTTCTCTTTCACAGGACTTTCTCTTTGGAGATACTTCGAGTACATTATTGACTTTTTCCATTGCTGGAACAAAATAGCTGACCAAACAATGTAAGAAGAAAATGTATTTGGGGTCACACTTCCAGGGTACAGTCCACCATGATGGGCAAGTTCTGCAGCAATAATTTGAGGAAGCTATCCACACTGTATTCACAGTCAGGAAACAGAAAGAGTTGAATGTTCTATTCAGCTTGCTTTCTCCCTTTTACTGGAGAAAGGACAGTGGTTTCTACATTCAGAACATGTCTACCTGTCTCAGTCAAACCTCTGGAATGTCCTCTTAGACATAACCTAAGGTGTGTTTTCCTGGTTATTCTAAATCCAATTAAGTTGATAATGAAGAGTAACCATCATCTCATGTAAGAGGAAAACATATACTACCTAGTCTCAGTGCACTTCATAGCTTTTAAGACTCATCCACATTCTAGTATATAACAATTATATTCATTTATATAACTAAATAATAGTCCATTCTAGGTACCTACTGCATCTTGTTTACCCCTTCATCTGTTGATAAGATTTAAGTAACTTTCATAATTAGGCTATTGTAAACACCTATGCATATGGGTGTGTGAGTATCTGTTTGATTCATGTGTTCAATTATTTTAGATTTGAGCCTAATAGTAGAATGTGTGGGTATCTTAATGCTAACTCTATGATTAGCTCTTTGGAGAATTGGTAAAGTTCTCTAGTGTAACACTAAAAACTCTAGCATCTTACATTCCTGCCAGAAACATGTGAGGGCTCCACTTTCTCCACATGCTCTCCAGGCTTGCTCTCTTACACTTAAAAAATTCTATCCATCCTAGTAGGAAAGAATTGGTCTTTCTGTATGGGTTTCCTTGAACCTTCCTGATGATTAGTGATTCTAAGCATCTTATCCTATACTTATTCCCCTTTGTTTGTTATAGTAAGAAATTACCAATACAGAGTCAGGTAGAAATATAAGGGTATTTAATAGGGAAAAGCCTTACTTACAGAGCGAACCAGCCAGCCGGTGGTAGTCTGTACAGCAAGAAGCAAAGAGAAACCGAAACCGAAAACGCAGTCCCCCTACTCACTCTGACCACGCCCTCACAAGCCCTCAGGTACTCTTGTAGCCAGCCCCTAAGAAGGCGTGGCTACAGCTTCCCCTACAGTTTGTATTCATTCTTTAAAGTCAAGGGTTTTATACTTTCAAAAGAATTAAAGGGTCTCACTCTATAGCCTAGGCTGGCCTTCAACTCACTATCCTCCTGACAAAGTTATTGGATTGCTTCGTGAACTACCACATCCAGCTGCATTCTTTAATTTAGAGAATGATTGTATGGTTGTTAAGATGTCCTGTGAAGAATTACAAGAAGCCCGTGAACACACACAAATCCACCTGCATCCAGTGGGGTATCTGTGGTTTAACTGAGTTGGGAAGAATCATAAAGGAAATAAAGAACAAAAATCCAAATTATTCTGGCATTTTGGTGAAGAATACCTAATTGAGATGTAAAACTAGAAAAATACATTGGAAACTTCAAGTCAGGTAAAACTTAAGTTTCATGTAGGGTCTTACACAATGTTTCCCTGTGTTCATTAAATGCCTCAAAGTGAATAGATGAAGAGAATTAGAGAATTAGATTAGGAAAGCTCCACAGAAAGGAAATCTGTGCTTTGGCTTCCTAACAAGAGGAAGAGAAACAATCTTAAGTTTGGAGAGATTTGAAGCCAGAGGCACATGCGGCATGCTTCCCAACTCTCTGCCTGAGTGAGTCAAATATTGAAAGTGTCATGGTTCCAAAAAGATGGTTACCTAGGGCACCACCTACACAGACAGAGGTTCCAAAGACAACCCTCAGAAACACTTACGGAGTCTCCCCACCCACAGGACAAGGGACTCTACCAAAGTCCTTACATGGAACATTGGAAAATCACACTGAGAGCATTGAGTCTATTACAGTGACTTCAAAATCAGGTTTATAACATGCCAATTATATATAACAACATTTTATACATATAGCAGAGAGCTATTGCACTAGAGGGGATAGAGGAGACATAGGTGGGGTCCTTACTAAAATGTACAACTCTACCATCACCTGGAATATTCATCAGCTTAAATAACTCTAGTAGCTGACAACTCAAGAGAACCAAATCCACCTACAGGAAGTCATAACATGGTGTTTTAAGAGAATTCAAATATTTTTCTGTGATACTTTCAAAGAGTCAGAAAGTAATGTTTTGTGATAAAATTGCAGGCAAGTAGATCCATTCACCTGCTCTGTATCTACAGGACACCCGGACAAAAGCCAATGATTGCAGGCTAAAACAACAACAATGCTTTCTTTATATCACATCTTAGTAGATCAAGGACATCTCAAAGCATGAGGCTTTTCACACGCTGAATATTTTGAACTACAGGAAATTAGGATGAAAGACCCCGAAGAGGCACTTTCGTAGAGGGAGACCCACACACCCAGGAACCAGCGAGGCCACGAACTGGATGTAAAAAACAAGAGGCTTTATTGGAGACGCGGGTACCCGGGGCGACTTAGCTTTTCTGAGGCCAAGCGCCCCGAGCCAAGGGAAAGGCGTCCTTATATAGGGAAAAAGGCGCAAGCTAGGAGCAGGGATTCTATTTGATGGTTCAAATGAGGCACAGAGCCATTCCAGATCAGCATATTCTCAAGGTCTGGTGTCTGGTACAACAGACTTGATTCCTCCCTCCGCGCCCAGGTGGCTGACCTTGGGGGCGGAGACCTTGGGACGGAGTGTTTCTCAACGGGGGGGGGCGTGGGGGCGAGGGGTGCTCGGCCCCAGCCCCGGCGCGGTGCCAGGGCAGCCCCGCCTGGGTGAACCGGCTTGGGAGGGAAAACGGCAGCCGGGGGAAGTGGAGGCCGGCGGGGGCAGGATGAAGGTGAAGCAGGGCAGCTCTGCGGCAGCTAGCAGCTGCCGGACAATTATCGCCCCGCGCTGCACTCTCCAGCCCATCCCGGCTGCTCCAGAGAGAACACCCAGCATCAGCATAGGCGGGGGGAAGACAGAGAGGCAGCGGGCCTTTCATTCCCCCATTTCTCTTGTGACTGAATGAAATCTTTCATTCAAAGGTCTCTGGTTAGGTCTTTCTCTAAGCTTGGCCATGCTGTCTCTAATTATTCCTGTATGGTCTGTAAAAATGATAAATCTAACCCTCGTCTGTTCTGCAGGACCACCTCAGAGAGTGATGTTAAGGATTTTTCGAGTGCACTGACTGACTCTTCTAGGACCTGGATATCCGTGTGCATGGCTTGTTGTAGAAGCTTAAAATGATTAATTCCCTGTAAGGCAATGGTTCCGGTCCCTATGCCGGCTGCTATGGCCCCCACTGTTATCCCTCCTAATAATAGGGCCACGGTAAAGGATATTGGCTCCCTCTTATGTCGGGTTGACTTCTCTAGTACCCTATAAATATATTCAGGTTGGTGATATGTGACCCTGGGCCAAAGTTCTGTCAATATACAAAAGTCAATAGTGGCATTGAGAACGGTAGTAGAGACGCAGGGGGTCAAACCAGTACTGCCTATGCATAGCCCCTTTCCTGAGACCTCAGACAATGTGAGCTTGTGCTGCATGGCAGTTTCACAACTGGTAGGCGCTGAGGTCTGGTGACGCCGGACCCAGACAGTGTCCCCGATCTGGTAGGAATGGGGAATGGTAGGATGGTCCCTCTGGTCTTTATAAGTTTTTTTTTTTTAAAAGGTGTGAGCCCATATGGCCTAGGGGTATGCTAGGGGGAGTAGGAGGACCCAGTCTCTAGTGTCCCCATCAGGGAGTGATAGGTACTGGCATCCCCTCGCAAGGAAGTTCCCTTTGACTTAGCATTTCAACCAGGGAGAATGGACGGCGAAATTCTTTTCTAAACTGCTTCCTGCTGACTTTGGGACGAAGTTAAGGACCCCAGAAGGTTGAAATGCTAGTCAAAAACAAAAAGGAATTTAGGCAACGGGGAATCCATCAGGGGCTTCTGGTTAGCAGACACTGTTGCAGAGATAGGGGGTGTCCATATCAGCAGACTAGTTCACATCCATAGCAAGTCTAGGGTTCGCAGTCTACTTAGAACAGTCTGAAGTCAGCAACTGGTACTCAGATGTCTGTCAGAAGCAGAAACCTGTTTAAGACATATTTAAACTAGGAACAGAGGTTAAAACTTATTTATAGAAGCCCACAGTGCAGAAAAAGCAGATATCTGGATATCTGTTCAAACAGCAAGAACATATTTATAACTTTGAGTCCTAGCAAAAACTACAGATTTGGGCTATAAGCATGTACATTTTTCTTCTGTCCAGAGAGCTAGGTATGGATTGGACAGGGGTGCCTTTGGCCTGATGAAAAGCCCTTTAAGTTTGTACTTAGATGACAACCAAAATAAACTTAAAAACCTTGAGCTTGTGCCTGAACAGTAGATAGTCATTATTTTATCAGCTAACATACTGACTAGTCTATAGTGGATCTAACTGTCTGATGCTGTCAAGCTGACAACCAGTAATATTTCAGAGATCTGAGAAGGGTATATTTTATCCGAATCTACTAAAAAGTGACAGAAGCCAGTTAGAAGTAGGTCCATATACAGTTAGCCAAACCCAAGTTTCTCCATTACCGTTGGAGGCAGCTGTCTCAAAGAACAACAATCTTCGCCAGGCCTATCTGTGAGAGGTTTTATTTTCTCTCTGTGGAAGAGGGACATGGAAAAGACTGACCTTGTTTTGTCTAGGCAAAGGGGTACAATCAATTTTCCAGCGTCCAGCAGCTTTGTCCACAGTCTCGGCCAGGTTCTGGCAGGCGGCAGGTTTCATATCTGAGCATCTGCTCATTGGTCCAGGTGCAGGAACTGAGGTGCCTGTAATCTTCGGGTCATTGTCAGGATCTGGCAGTCTGTCTGACATTATAAACTTTAAAGATAACAATTTAAATGCCATATTCTGAAGATCTCTGAAGCATTAGAGGTCTGTTTGTCTGTTTTAATTACTTGCCTTAAGCACACATTAAGTATACAGGTGGCTAGGTAAGGTCTTATTTCTGTAAATAATTTTTAGTCTGACTGTAACTGGTTTTAACTTAGTAAGATGTTTGAAACAGCACAGCTGAACTTAAAACTGCATAGAGCTACCTTATATTCCTTAAACAGTAGCTTAACTTCTTTCTTAGGCAGGGTTTTTCTGTGACTTTGGAGCCTGTCCTGGAATTCGATCTGCCGGACCAGACAGGCCTTGAACTCATAAAGATCCATCTGCCTCTTACTCCCGAGTGGTGGGATTAAAGGCGTGTATCCCCAATGTTCTAAACTTAAGGCGTGTGCTACCAGCATCCTGAGCTTGAAGGTGTGTGTTATCAACATCCTAAATTTATTTCTAAAATATAAACTGTAATACCTTATAATAGATCAGCATCTTTTATAAAATAAAAACTTTACATTGTCAGGCTTTGCTCAAAAATAATTTTAAATTGAAGCTCTTTAAGTATAAATATTAATAAAAACAAACATTAAAAAAAACTGGTTTTAAAAAGAAATTTAAATTCCCTTAAGGTCTTTCTGTAATATATAGAAGCATTAACATTGTAAATCTCAATTGAAAAACTTGTTTCTAAGATGGTACCTCTAATTTCCATGCGGTCATCTTTAGTCAAGATGGCGGTTTAAGTATTCCTTTTTTTAATTTTAGCAAAATGGCGACCAGTCAAGTCATATGAACATTTTAAAACAAGTATATATAAAACAGAATTAGCTTAATATGGTTAAAATTTTAGACATGAGAAACCATAGCACAGTTTACATTTTTCTCTGACTTATAATAACCTTTTTTCTGACTTTTAACAACTTTCCTCTGACCTTTTACAACTTGCTTTGACCCTCCATAACTTTCTGTAACAATCTTCTCTGCTATGACTTGCTTGCTTTAATTTTCTATAACCTTTTAGTTCATTTCTCTGACTCTCTTAGACATTCTTAGACAAGTTTCCTTTTTTTTTTCTTTCCCTCTTTATTATTTATGTCTCCTATATATTTTTTTTTTCATTTCTCAGTTAACATCAAAATTTTATCAAAGTCCTTTTTACAGTTCTTAATAACTTTAAGGCCGTTTAGATGTCCGGATCAGGCCAGATAAGTTTATACGCTCGAGCTGAGGAACAAAGAGTAATTCATTTGCGTTTATGCACATCAATTATAAAACAAAGGCCAAACAACACAGAACACAGAACAGGTTTTCGCAGCGCAGTTTCAACAGAGAGTCGAAAGGAAGAATTGAGAGGGCGGGGGTCGAAGAAGGGGGCCCTCCTTCTTCGTCCCCAGTAAAGATTGCAAATCCCTCAAGCCGAGGGCCTTCTCCAAAGAGACTGGGAAGATGTCCAGTCATAGATCTAAGTTCAAAGTACAAATCCCTCACATTGAGGGCTTCCCAAGTTCAAAATACAAATCCCTCACACAGAGGGCTTCAAACGCTACCAGGACGTCTCCTGGAGCCACGGTCGGGAGTTCGAACCCGTCAGTCCCTCCTCGGATCCGCCTACAAATGTACACAGCTGTATACTACAAACGCAAGCGCAATTCACAAGACAGACTCAGACCAGACAAGACAAAACAGCGGATCCGCACAACACTTACCTCCCAGACGTGGGTCGGTGGTCCCTGGGCGGGTCTCGATCCCGGACGAGCCCCCAAATGAAAGACCCCGAAGAGGCACTTTCGTAGAGGGAGACCCACACACCCAGGAACCAGCGAGGCCACGAACTGGATGTAAAAAACAAGAGGCTTTATTGGAGACGCGGGTACCCGGGGCGACTTAGCTTTTCTGAGGCCAAGCGCCCCGAGCCAAGGGAAAGGCGTCCTTATATAGGGAAAAAGGCGCAAGCTAGGAGCAGGGATTCTATTTGATGGTTCAAATGAGGCACAGAGCCATTCCAGATCAGCATATTCTCAAGGTCTGGTGTCTGGTACAACAGACTTGATTCCTCCCTCCGCGCCCAGGTGGCTGACCTTGGGGGCGGAGACCTTGGGACGGAGTGTTTCTCAACGGGGGGGGCGTGGGGGCGAGGGGTGCTCGGCCCCAGCCCCGGCGCGGTGCCAGGGCAGCCCCGCCTGGGTGAACCGGCTTGGGAGGGAAAACGGCAGCCGGGGGAAGTGGAGGCCGGCGGGGGCAGGATGAAGGTGAAGCAGGGCAGCTCTGCGGCAGCTAGCAGCTGCCGGACAATTATCGCCCCGCGCTGCACTCTCCAGCCCATCCCGGCTGCTCCAGAGAGAACACCCAGCATCAGCATAGGCGGGGGGAAGACAGAGAGGCAGCGGGCCTTTCAAGGATGCTGCTCCAAAACCAAGGAGTAGCTGACTCTTCCTATTGAGGTCCAGGGAGAAACCTTCTTAGGAGCATCTTTTATCCACCCAATGATAGCATGTGCCAAAGTGGATCATAGATGCCTTCAGTCCTCAGCTGACGGTTTGTTATCTGGAAAGATGGAGCTCACACCAGAAAGGAAGAGGCAGAAAAAGCACTACACAAAGAGGCCTGGAACTTTGACCCAAGTCATTGTGTTTTCTTTGAGTTTATCCTAGTTAGGGTTTGTATTGCTGTGATAAAACACCATGACTAAAAGCCACTTGGATAGGAAATGGTTTATTTCAGCTTACAACTCTCAGGTCACACTCCATCACTGAGGAAAGTCTGAGCCAGTCTCTAGAGGCAGAAGCTGTAGTAGAGGCCATGGAAGAAAGCTGCTTACTGGCTTATTCCTCCAGACTTGCTCTTTTGTTTTCTTGCAGACCCCAGAATTACCTGCTAAGGGGTTTCACCACCCACACTGAAATAGGCCCTCCCGCAACAAGTATTAACCAAGGAAATGAAGTATTTTCTCCACTGACATTCATCTTCCCAGATTAATTTATGTCAAATTATCAATGAACAAGCAAACTAACCAACCTACCATCACCCCAAGCAATCAGCACAAGGCCCATTTTATCTATTAACATTATCTCATTTATTTATCCCACCCCATTTCTCTCCCTTAAGGGCCAATTACACTGAGCTATATGGTATATGCTTTCTTTCCATACTTCTATTCACATAGAATTATGCAGAGGTAAATAGCCAAGCGTCCTGGGAGTAATGGGAAAATTTCTTTCTACACAGAAGTTAGCATGACAGGAAAAGTTTTGATCTTAGATATTCATTCTCTTTCTGATTCCTATGACAGAAAACTGCTAAAACCAAGGAAACAAAGGAGAGACCCAAGGAAGCTGAGGTCTAGCATTGGTTCTCAACCTGGGGGTTGAACAACCCTTTCACAGGGGTTACATATCAGATATCCTGCTTATCAGATAGTTACACTACAACTCATAACAGTAGTAAAACTATGGTTGTGAAGTAGCAATGAAAATAAATGACTACAATTTCCTGAAGCCAGGAAGGCAGAAAGAGAAAGTTTCTCGTTAGAGAGGAGCTGCAAGGACATCTCAATCAGGATGCTACAGAAACCAGTCTTGAAGGATAAATAAGAGAAGAGTGAAGGAAAGGAAGAAAAGGGAAAAGTATTACTGCTAATGATCTCTGTAAGCAAAGGAACAAACTGACACAAGACTAAGACTGCATTTACAAAATCATTCTGATGAATGTCACTGGAAATTAAAAGACTAAAACTGTTAAAAATATTCACTGCACCGTATAGATTCTACTATGAAATTATACTACTATGGCACTCTCAGTCTTATTAAATTATGGATTTTATGAATTTGCATAAGATCTATAACTTCAAATAGTATTATGTTCATCTCAAACTTCTGTCATGCTGGCTATTCTTAAATTGTTTGCACTGGTCAAGGTCTTGCAAAAAGAATAGGATTTAACTTTAAGCTAGCCATTTATGAAGGCCAATGCCAGTAGGAGGAAAAAGGGATGGGCTGGGAGAAGCTATTAGAGGTATTGAAACTCAATATAGATTTTCTTCAAATGAAGAACACAGAGAAGGAAGGCAAGTGAGTGGAGACATCCTAGATTCTCACAGGTGCTCTCACCTAAAGGAAAGCTCCACTGGTTGTTGAGGAGTTATCCAAAGTCATCCATCTAGAGAGCTCCACCCTGTACTTGCCACACTGTACTGTCTTCTTGAACATAGGAAGCACAGACTTGGTACCAATGTGGTCGGGATGGATGTCAGAGTTAAGAGGCCCTGATTAGTGATGCTCCAGTACTGGGTAGTCATGGCAGTGAGTCAGCTCCTTAGACAAGACCCAGATGTGCAATCAGTACATGTTTGTACATCCATCATTTACCCTTAGAAGTGTGTTTGTTTTGATGAGAAAGAAATTCCTCATATTTTTATCTGGTAGAAAAATAAATCTGATTATTTTTCTCTAAAAAAGTAATTACCCAGACAAGTTTTGCAACTGCTTGGCTCCTTTAAAATCTACAGGATAATGTTCAGTTCAAAGAAAGTTGTCTCTTTGTTCTTACTAAGTGGTAAAGGGAGAGAGGGATTTGCTATTGTGTTCAAATGTTATAACGAAGTTGGAACCATTTATTTTTCCTCCAAAGTGAGCTTTGCTCTATTCCTGCAAACAATTGTTCAGTCTGAAGTTCTTTGTCATAGGGTGGGGACAGATGGGTGGATCAACCATGTTTGTAGTATTCTCAACATTTCTTTATTATAATCTAATTCATTACTTCTGGCATCTGCAGGAAACCTCTCTTCAATATAATATCATCTATTTCACAAGCTGGAGTGAGGATAGGAGCAAGAATGGTGTCTATGATGGATTTGCAGCTTCCCACATGATTTTCTTGTCTTGATATCAAATGTTCACCCTATTGTGGTATAAGCTGATCCCACCATCAGGACCTGTGAACAACTATAGAATATTTTATACTCACCAGTGAGAATGCAAAGAAAGGGCTTAAACTGGATCTCAATGGACTTAAGACCTATTGGGGGCTTGGGGATCACAGAAGCATTTAACCCCTACACCCCTGCTAGTGTAGATTGTCAAGTATTTGATTTTCTCCTGATTATAAACTATAGAATTAACCTGTAACAACCTCCTGGATGCCTAGCAGAAAACAACATGAGACACTGGGTCAGAAACAGTACATTTTTGAATCTACATAACAGCAAACATCAATGCAGCTTGGGAAGTCTGCTGCTTTTGCAACAAATGGCAAACTAGTCTGCTCTGCCTGAGGGGCATACATTACCTTATTCAAGCTGCCAAATGTAGGTACCCATGTAAGATGTGGTCAGAGTCATTGCACATTTTAGTTTGGGCACACCCGGTTAGACAGGGAGGAACTCATGAAGTTCAGAAGGAAGGCATCTCCCAACTCAGATGACGACACCACTGAGGTTCAGAGATCAGAAATGACAGGGCGTTCACAACTCAGGTAGAAGTTATAACTATAGTCACCTACTTATAGTTACCTATGCATCTCAGTCATCAGCAACGTGGTTTGCTTAAAAAGAAAACCCAGAAGCAACAATAAGCATGAGGGTAGAAAAGGAGGAAGAGTTTTCAGAAGTTTTCATGCTTAACCTTCCTGAACAATGCAAAGCTGTCATTCTGAAACTTCACTGTTAATGACTTGAGGGAAGGGATGCCAAATACAGAAATGTGATTACAATCAAGTGAGCTGAAACGCTATCTCTATCATCCATCCATCACCCAACCATCCATCCATCCATCCATCCCTTTGCACATGTCTGTTAACTATTCTTTCTAAACCAAAAGAAACAGCAGGAGCCATGATACTCTTTTGTGCTTCAGTTAGCTGTGTGGTAGTTGATGGGTGTGTGGAGATTTGAAACCCCTTGTGCTTCCATGAGATAAAAATCTGTGAGCTGTAAGCCATCATTGTCACCAGCTAGAAGCCATTCCTACCCCACACCCATGTCTGCTTGGCCCAGTTCCCTACAAGACTCCAGAGTCAAATTTGATGTTGGAGCTCTGCTGACCTTTTGTACCAGAAACCACTGATTTTAGCAGGAAATTGGGCTTCCTCTACTTGATTCTAGAGGATAGTGTGCATGACCTTGAAGTCTTTTGTGATCCTATTTTGAGGTCAACAGCAATGAAGCCATAACATTTCCCAGAACAAAGGTAGATGACCTCAGGAAGACGACAGACTGACAGGAAGCAGCATGGTACCCCAGCTTCAGAGAGAAGTGGATCCAGCATGCACAGCATCTGTTTATCAATGTAGAGGAAAAGAACATTAAAAGGCAAGAATTGGGCTGAGAATGTAGCTCAGTTGGTAGAGTATTTGCTCAACATGCACAAAGCCCTCATTTGGATCCCCAACAACACGTAAATAGAGTATGGCCATGCATACCTGTAACCCCAGCACTTAGGAGGTATAGTGCTGGGAGATCAGAAGTTCAAAGTCATCCTTGGCTGTAAAATGAATTTGAGGCCTGCCTGCACTGTATAAGACCCTATCTCAAAAGAAAAGAACAAAAGCAGTCATCATTTGGAAGCACAAAATATTATTGGATATGAAAAGTGGGCCAAGTAAGAAAGGTGAAAATCAGTGCTTTCTCCCCAAAGTAATATTGATCGTTTTAATATTCACAGAATGAATAGAGACTCTTTGATCATACATAAACTTCCATAGTGGTGGTATGAGTATCACACAATTAGAATCCTCTTGTATATTTTTAATTACAATTCCACTTTGAGAAACAGAAATACGTTTTCATTTGCAAGTAGGAGAAAAGCGCTTTGGGAGGTCTCTTTGTTACTTCAAAGAAGAGCTTTTTCCCACTGTGGGAAATTGCCTTTTACCTCTTCAAATGTGGCTCTGATTAGCCACTTCCTACTTCACAACGGTCCTATCTTGCCTGAACACCTGAACACTCTTTCTTTAGCAGTGTTCAAGTATGTGATGCAGGGACTAAGCAAATCTTCGGCTTTACTCTCTGAAGGCTCACTGCAATGAACTGACAACAGATAGGGAAAAAATACATTCAGTTCATAACATGCATAGGGCAGAACCAGAACATAAATTTATATTACAGAGTACAACATGTAAATACTTCCCTGGAGTACTGAGAACACTGTTTCATGGGGTGGGCTTAGGGTATCCCAGATGTGAGGGAAGGGAGGACACTGGTGTTTTTACTCTGAAGCTAAGGTTCATCAGGAAATCCCTGACCCTTCTGTCACAGCAGTAAGTGCCCTGTGGAAGGATGTCCTGGGCATGAAGACATTTAGTGTGTTCCCTCCATGGTGGCTAATCATCCCTGTTTGGGGGAATTTCACACCATTTTTATTTAACCCATGAGCAGAGCTTCAGAGGAAGTTCCTTCCTGTACATCGGGAGAAGCAAAGAAAATTTAAATAAATAAATAAAGAGAGTTAAGAGACTGGGTAGTGGGGATGGGAAAGGTCAGAAAGAAAATGTTTTAAGTTTGCAGTCACATACTTTGGGGCTTGGGATACGGGTCTGAGTCCCCTCAATAATGTGAAGTACTGTCATCACCCTGAGCCATATTTTCATTTTAAGAGAATATTTTTATTTCAAAAATGAAGACGACTAGTTATGAGGAGTTGATTTTAAATATTTATTTCATTATTTTATGTGTATGAGTGTTTTGCCTGCGTGCGTGTATGTGTACTTCATACATGTTTGTGCCCATGGAGGTCAGAAGGGTGTGTTGGATGCCCTGTAGGTGCAGTTGCAGATGGTTGTGAACCATCATGTGGGTTCTGGGAATCAAACCCAGATCTGTAGAAGAAATTGTGGCCAGCCTACCCAAGCCACAGTCTTCCTGCCGCAGGTGCCCGGCCAGCCCGCATGAGCACGCACAAGCACATGCCCACGCACATGCGCAGCAGGCACTTCCTCCCTGAGCCGAGCCTGCCTCTACTCCCAGAGACTGCTGATGAAGAGACACCTGACCCAGGGACACCAATGAGAAAAGGACAACACAGCAAAGCCAGCACCTGAGCCAATGGGGCCTTGGGAGGGGCTGTAAAGGCAGGCCTAACTTCCTTAGCAAAGGAGCTTGCAGCACGCTCTGCTACTCACTGACTCCCACTGCCCGAGTTGTTGATGCTGCATCTTTTCACCCCATTCCCCAAGGGTAATTCACAACACAGGTCTTCTTAAAAAAAAAAAAAAAAAAAAACAACAACAACAAAAACAAAACAGCATGCTCATAATTGCTAAGTCAACTCTCCTGTCCTAATAGTTGGTTTTTGTACATGTTTTAAAAAATAATTATCAGATTCTTCCTTCCCCTTCCTCCCTCCCTCCAAACCTTACGATGTTATCATCCTCTTTATTCTCTCTCAGATTCATGGCCTCATTTTCTTTAATTGTTGTTTTATACACACTACACACACACACACACACACACACACACACAAGCACAAAAACACAAACACACAAATGCACACACACAGAAACAACCACACACTCAAAAGAATGTAAACCGTCCCTTTAAGTTTTATATGATTTTAGGGCTGACCACTTGGTAACCAACTGGGAGGGTTATTTTCCCTGGGGAAGACTGTTTCTCCAGCTCTTATCAACCTTTAATGAGATTGTGTCTTTAGAAGAAATAGGAGAATCTACATCTATGAAGTCTCATCAACATGGCTGATTAAATAAGACCTGAACAAAGACAACATCAATAGACATGGACCTGCATTCTGGTGAACTACAGTTACTTTTAAAAGGCTATCTTGGAGCTACAGAACCCGTTTCTCTGAATAAAAAGCATTAACAAAACATCTATTCTGCTGATACATAAGTCTCTTTCCCTCACTTCATCAAGGGCAAATGCCTGTGCCCAGATTCAGTCCTTAATACCAGGCTCATTTGTGGGTGATGCCAAACTGCCAATGAAACTTAGGAATTCCAGCAGTCAGCTAGATGGTCAGTAGGAGACCATGCATTCAGATTTTATTTGTGAACATGTAGATGTTTGGTTGTGTTTCTCATCTGTCATCTGGAGTTCTGGCCATAAATACACATGCTCTTTAGAAATCACAGAAGGAATTCATTCTCTCAGCACTTCATGTATTTCCTCTACAATGTTGTCTTTCTGTTCTGAAAGAAAGTTCCTCTGTGTACTAGAAGCAGCAGCAGTGTGGTAATCTGTCCTCATAAAAGAACTGGGTATTCAGGAGGCTGTTTTGCTGTTTGGGGAAGTGGGTGGGAGTTGATCTAGAGTTCCCTGGGGTGTAGTTAGAGCTAAGCTTATACTGTATAGACCAAACTGCCTTAAATCTCAGTGGCTCACACAGCACAGGTTTCTATTTCCCTAGCATTGCAAGCTCAGTATGGGACTGCATGGCTGTCAGTTGGTGGGGTAGGGTTCCTTGCTTGATAATTACTCAGCGATCCAAATGCAAACACCCTTCATTGCAGCATGTGTGGAATCTGCCTTTGCCCGTCAAGGAATGGCATAATGGGTGGAGCTTTTACTGAAGTTTTGTAAAACCTCAAGCTAGAAAAGATCCAAAAGACATAAGAAATAATGGAGTCCTAAGATGTTTATACTCTTCTAGCACAAAGACTAGTTACAGAATGGAACACCCCTAGGGTACCCACATTAGGCTGTGGACCAAGTTGTCAGTGCCCAGTGGTGACACTGGTCAAGAGAATTCACTCTTCTCTCAGAAGACACCCCAAGATGGAATTTCCTTAAGGACAACTTTTGCCCTAAGGCAAACCAGACATTCTTTGGTTCCCCAGACAAACACTGGTTGACAATTTATCAGTGTGCTATTATATACATAAGTTCATTGGGAGTCTTTTATTTAGAATTTAAAATTGTATCACTCCCTTGTCATTGAAAAAAGCAATTGCATAAAATTAAAAGATTCCTAAAACTTCCGTAAAGTAGAGACATTTAAGAAATACTGACACATAGGATTATTAATTCTCCTGGAAAAGAGACACAATTTTATTCACCTCATTCCTCTGATATCTGGTACTTCTCATGTAGAACCTAGCAAAAGAGACTCAGCACCATGCCAGTATGCAGTTCCTAACTGTTGTATATAAAGTAAAATAGCACACATCAAACTGAATCAACCATGTACCTGAACTGAACAAGACAATCCTTGTTTTAGCATATGAGCAACACATAAGCCATATAATTTACAGGGTGGTAATTTCATATCTCTTAAAACAGTTGCCTGAAAATATGTAGAGAAAAATGCACTCTTTGTTGTTAAAACTTAAATTGTCACCCTTATTCCATGAATTTGATAACAAAATGTGGGTGGGTATTATCTGTACTATTGGCTTAAAATATCTCTTATTTGTTAAAAAAATACTGTAAAAATAGCTACATGTGTGTAAAAATATCTTCCCAGCATTATATTGTACTCATTTACATGCTACTCTGAATGCTTTTAACACATACTGCTTTGAGCTATGACCAGACTTTGAGGTAAATGTTATTATTACTATTATCTCCATTTTAAGATAAGCCAAAACAGGAGAAGATAGCAAGTTGTCCAACGCTACAGGGTTAGCATGTAATGTTGTGATCTGTGATACAGCTGTGTACTCAAATAGCTAAAATCCCAAAACTGTGCCTTCCCAAGCTTCCTATAGTAACCATCGATATGAGAGTAACTCTATCCTTATCTGCATAATAAAGTCATGCAAAGTCCAAGGATGCAAAATCAAGACAAGGAAAACTGCTTCCTTCACATCCTTTTAGTACAGTATCAGATCAAATACCGACCACACTGCCCCCCCCACACCACCCTTCATACTGATCACATACTTCCCATACTTGGTTACTCATCATCTATCACAAATGTCCCCCAAACCATCTTCCACACAATTCCCTACTTACTCACACTTTTCCTTATGCTGTGACTCCACACTGTCCTCTTCTTGCCCTCTGTATTCTCCCCTCTGTTCTCATTACACAGGCTGGTAAATTCTGTAAACCAACTTCCAAATGTCTTTTCAGCTTGCAAATCAGAAACTAAGTAACTATTTAGTTCTATTTTACAGTTTCCAGTTTTCTGTTCATTTGTTCTTTTATAGCAAAAACACTTTTTTTACTCTCTCATGAATGATAGATGTTTCCAACACTTCTTAAGTTAATTACAGCATCATGGATGTCCTGAGATTATTTCCTCCTGCCTGCTTTGTCATTGTGCTTTGATTATTTTCCTGCTTCTTCATATATCGTGTTTTTAAATATTATGTCCAGACACAATGAAGGGCTGCTCTAGAGACTCCAGATTCTGGTGTGTTCTTTTGACAGATGCTGTCATTTTTCCAGTAAAAATGAAATTGTCTGGTCTTGAATTCCTTTCAAAGAGTCTCAACTTTGTGGTGGTTAGCACTCATTATCATCTTAAATAGATACAGAATCACCTAAGAGACATTCTTCTAGATGTGTCTGAGAGGATGTTTCCAGAGAGCTGTAAGGAAGGAGATCCACTCTGAATGGGGATCATAACATCCCACAGTCTGGGGTTCCAGGCTGAATAAGAAGGAATAAAGGTGCAATCAAGCTGAAAACCACCATTCACATCTTTCCTGACTACAGATGCAGTGTGGTCAGCTGTGTCATGCTTCTGCTGCTACAGCTAGACCAGCTCTCTCCACTGTGTCTTTCCTGCCAAAACAGGCTGTATGCTTGGACTATAGGCTTAAGCAAATCTTCCTGTCCTTTGGTGGTTCCTGTAAGGTATTTCAGGAATAAGTAACTGACAATAAGAAAAGTAACTGACACAGGACCCTTCTCCTGATATTCTACAGTGAAGATTAACTATGCTATAAGCATTTGAATTTGGTGGGAAACACAGCAGTTAATAACATTCTACAGCTAGCTCTCCTCAATTCATGTCCTTCTCATAAGCAAAATACATTCCTAATTCTAACTACAAAAATCTTCATTTACTTCATTGTTGGCTCTAAAATCAGAGTTTTATGTAAATACAATCTGAATCAGATATAAGTCAGAATAAATATGTATGCAACCCGAGGCAAAATTCCAGTCCAGATAAGAATCTATGAATTCAAATAAATTATGTGTTTCTAGAGCACTTGAGTAGTGTACACAAGGCTCTAAGGGGTTAACTTGTTCAATCCCAAGTACTACAAGAACAAAACAAGACAAAAGACAATGATGGGATGCATATTGTATCAGCATTATTCTACCAAAGAGGGCCAATGGGTGAGAGGGGAGAGTTGATAGGCCCCAGGAAAGCCTATGGGTTAAGACAAATTACATAAACAACCTTATTTGGCACTATGGTTTGTCCTTTAGGTCTACAGTAGTCTTGAACTCAGGACCCACTAGAGCAGTTTTCATTTCCCTCAGCTTTACCAGGTGCTCTTGCATATCTGCTAGATGGCAGCACATCCTTTGAAACCAACGTGGAGACAGTTACTATGCTCAGCTCTATAGGCCTGTGGTGTGGTGACTCCATTGCATGGATCTGTGGTGGGGTGGCTTCATTGCATGGACCTTTGGTGGAATAGCAGTCCTGAAACACTCTGAATCACTTTTGAGGTCCCCTTTTTACCCTGTTCCTGTTCTGGCTCACATCCTCATCCTCCTGTCACTCCACGCCATTTCCTGCTTTCTATTAGTCTCTGCTGGAAGTAGTATATAATCATCTCTATCCTAGCTTCTAATCAGATAACTACGTTTGCTATTGACATACATACATACATACATACATACATACATACATACATAAAACACCTTATAAAATAGTTAATTGGATTTCTGTCAGAGTTCATATTCTTTGTTAACTTGACAGGATCTAGAGTCACCTAGAGACAAGCCCCTAAGATGCTTATAAAGGACATCTCATTTCCACTAGCTTCTGGGAATGCTCATGAGGGACTGTCTTGGGTAAGTTAACTGGTGTAGGAAGAGTCACTTTAAATGTGAGTGGTAGCATTCACTGGGCTGGGATCTTGACTTTATAAAAAGGATTAAGGTAGCTGGGTAACAGTATTCACCACTCTCTACTTAGTTAGGGATAAAGGTGAACATCTGCCTCAATCCTGTGCTGCCATAACTTCACTATAAAGGACTGTGCCCTTGAACTGTGAACCAAATAAAACATTAAGTTGTTTTTGTTGGAATATTGTATTTCAGCAATGGGAAAAATCAGAAAAACTTCAAACTACCTTTTTCATTTTTGTGGCAATAGGAATGTGAGAACTTTTCATAATCTTTAATTTCCCATTTGCCTAAAATTTGTTCCTTTGACCCTTTAATCTTTCCTCATATCCTGTTATAAATAATGAAGAGGAACTAAGTCACTTCTGAAAATCTTGGCTTATAAACTTTGGTAGCTAAATATTCAACTGAATCACTCAAAATTTCTGTTATCTTCAAAACATTGAAACACAAATACAAATGAACCAAATCTTTGTTACTTCATAGCAAGGATAATATTTTCTTCTTTGACCAATATCATGTTCCTCAATTTCACTTGAGACTTCATCTATATTTCTATCTGCATTCTGTGTAGTTATTTATGTGTTCCCTTGAGGAATATATGGTACTATTGTCCTTTCTTATATTCTTGCAATAGGCTAAATTGCAAGAAAGGATGACTTCTAAGAAAAAATTCTGCCTAGGAGGCCAACCAAGACTACCCTATAAGGAAGGAGATAATTATTAGGTAGCCAAAACAGACTACAGCTATATCTTGTTGGCTATGACACAGTTAATGTTTTTTCTGATAGAGCTACAAGATAATCATGTAAATAGAACAAAGGGAGTTTAGTATAACTAATTAAATATTATCTAGTACAAGTAAACAATTGCAAGGTTGTAGGTAGTAATTCTGGTCAAGTGATTCAAAGTTAGAAGATAGTTAAGGACAATAACATACCTGGAGTCTAAGGTAGACAGGGGGAGTTTCAGTTGTCCCTAACTGAGTTGGCAGCACATGGGAAGAACATGATCATCTCCCTGCTTGGGCCTTGGGGACAAGTATATTGTGTGTGGCTTTCCATTAGCTTGGCTTACCATAACCCAGAAATTAGCAAATCTCAGTAGAGATTACTACAGCCTTTGTCCAGTTCTGTCATACCCCTGTAAAAAGTCATACACAAAGAAACTCAGTTGCTTTTCCTTTCCTGCAACCCCCTTTACTTTTGAGAGTTTCCTTCACTTTTCCTTCATTTCTCACTCTCCCCGCCAATTTCTTGCTTTTCTGTAATTCCTATTAATAAAGATTCCTTTCAATTTGTGTGTACTATGAGAGTTTATGTATTTGACTGTCTTTGGTATGAGACAACAAGCTTAGAGCTACTGTCTCAGGTTGACCTTTGGTGACTGTTAAGAGTCTGGCATCTTAGGAGCCCAAGCCAAATACAAATGGGTTGAATAATGTTCCACACACTAAAAAACCTTGTATCATAACCACCAAACCAAGGCAGTGCTTAATCAGTGGAATACCAATTACAGGTATTCCGAGAACAGGAATCACAAAAGGAGGACAATGAGATCCTAATAGATGGATAAAGTTTAGTAAAGGGCATTATGGTAGGGCATAGCCAATTAGAGCACTGTTGTATTCATTATTGGAGAACTTATAGTCATTATTTTGAAATCACCTTGATGTTGGTAGAAATTGAAATAAGAGGAGGTACATTATTTATCTTAAAAATCACTATGATGCAGTAATTTTAAAATACAATAATAGGTAGCTTACCCTATATTACAAAAGATCAACTTGTTTATAGACTGGTTGGAAGCCATACATTTAATATAGAAATTATAATTGCCACAGTGTTTGGGGGTCTAGATCAGGTCAAATAAGAATATGAGAAGTGTACCTGAACCACAGCTCTGCAACAACAGAACCTACCCACTTCATAGAAAATAGGGATGCCTTCAAAAGTGTCTTCTGACCTTGGAATCTGACTACTGCTATAGTTTTCCCCAGTTAGTCCTGAGCTTGTGCAATCCCTCTGTTCAATGCCCACCATGGTAAATTCCTTCACAGCTGCCTTCTGCAGCAAAAGTTGGCTAGCCAGTGTTTATTGGGTATGAGGTCATGTCAAAGCACAGCAGAGGAAAAAACAAAAGCTCATTGCCATGAAACTAGGACCATTTGGTAGTAAGATCTCTTTATTAATGGCAGTCAGGTTCAACAGGCTCTAGACCTGGGTCCATTGTGAAACTGTTTATCTTTTCAGAGGTCCTTCTTACTATTACAATAGGATTTTTAACTATACAAGCCATCTTGAAAGCCTATAGAAATATAAAGCATCAAGGTACAATAAATACACTGCCCACCAATTATGACAAAATATAAATATTGATAAAAGTAAGAAAACACTAACAAAACTATGTAAACTTAGAATATGCCAAAGGTATGGTGGGCCAGAGCTTAGGACATGGCAGCAGATTTCCTGTTCTCATCACAGAACTACTGAGTCTTTTTGTAATTTAAGCTGCTAAACTGACTTGAGGTCTTTAAACACTTATTTAAAAAGGGAGGGAAACAGTTTTCCTTATAACATTCATGATCAAAATTTATGGGGCAGCTGGTCTACCCTGTAATAATATACCTTATCTCTTAGATTGCCGTTTTCAATAAACTGAGCTCATACACTACACTGGTATGAGAGTGAAAGTCTGAGAAAATCTTGCTCTTATGGACCAAATGTCCATAAGATGATCTCGTCTCCCTACAATCCTCTGTTGAAGTCTTAATTCCTAGTGTTGATGTATTTGGAGATGGCAGTAATTAAAGTTACTTGAGGTCATGAGGGTGGTACTCTGGTCCAGTAGGGTTTCAATTACATAAGGGCGTAGAAAATGGGAAATGGGAAACTCTGCAGGCTTTGATTAATGACAAGGGAGTTTAATCAAATGCACAGGACTATTGACTATGAAATCAAGTGTCCACTATCATCCTTGGAACCATATCTAGAGTTTTTCTCTTTAGACATGTGTTTTTGATCATCAAAATTGGTGGACAAAAGTAAAACTAACAATAGAAAAAGAGTGATCTTTGTAGACACTTACAGAGAATTAGTGTCCATGCCTCACATCTCTAGGAGTTCCATTATGAAGACCTTCATCAGGCCAATATTTGTCCCATTCAAATGGAAGAGCCCTTGGGGACCTTCACCTTATTCCTCACCTCATCAAACCAAAGAAATGACTCAAGGGAAAGGAAATAGATGTTAAAATTTTAGTTTCTCATCTAAGGCATGCAAATTATCCAATTACAAATGCAAACATTGGAAAAACAAATCTACTTGCCTCCTGGATTTCTTCAAATCACTCCCCTTTATGTTTAATAATCCTATCACCAGAAATAACCTCTGCTTAATGTGGCATGTGATCAACTTTCCTGTGCATAAACATGTACTTTTCCTTGTAAAATTAGAATCATACTCTATGCTTTTGTATCCTGAATTTTAGACATGCAGTGTTATTATACTCATAAAATAAGCACTTGTAATAATGTTAACAGTTACTGGATTTTAAATCAAAACAGAATAATTTATTTCACGATTTTCTGTTTGGACATTTGGATTGCACTTATGTAAATTTATATTTACATAATTACTTAGTGAACATCCATGTGCCTGTTGAGATTATAAATGCTTGAGTTCAGTTTGGGTCACTATTAAACTCTCAGCTGATATCAGTACTGAAAGATAAAGATAGTGGGTTGGCCACATTACCTGAATGAATACTTAGGCTCAAATCTGCCTTGTTCACAAACCTTTCTGATTGGAAAAACAGCTATTCATTGTGGTCTTCTAAAATTGCAAATACAACAACATACTATTGATTGAGTCCTAGTCTGTGCCAACCATTGTGTTAAACATCTTTAAAACGAACTACTAGCCACTTCCCTGAAGGTGGTTATCAGCCGTAGGAGTTCCCGGGTAGAATTTTTGGGGTCATTCATACACACCATCAAATCATCTGCAAATAAAGATAGTTTGACTTTTTCCTTTCCTTGTATCCCTTTGATCTCCTTTAGTTGTCAGATTGCTCTAGGTAAAACTTCAGGTGCCATATTGAATAGACATGGAGAGAGTGAATACCCTTGTTTTGTCCCTGACTTTAGTGGAATTGCTTTAAGTTCTGCTCCATTTTACTTGATGTTGGCTATCGGTTTGCTCGGTTTGCTGTATATTGCCTTATGTTTAGATATGTCCTTTGTATCCCTCATCTCTCTAATACTTTATCATGAAGAGTGTTGGATTTTATCAAAGGTTTTTTTTTTTTTTTTTTTACACAGACCCACAGCCAAACATTAGACAGAAATCAGGGAATCCTGAGGAAGATGGGGAGAAAGGATTGTAAGAGCCAGAGGGGTCAAGGACACCACAAGAAAACCCAGAGAATCAACTGATCTGGACTCAGAGGGGCTAACAGAGACTGAAACACCAACCAGGGAGCCTGCATGGGACTGACTTAGGCCCTCTGCATAAATGTGACCATTGTACAGCTTGGTCTTCTTGTGGGACTCCTAACAATGGGAACAGGGGCTGTCTGTGATTCTGTTGCCTACTTTTGGGACCCTTTCCTCCTACCAGGTTGCCTTGTCTAGCCTTAATATGAGAGGAGGTACCTAGTCTCACTGCAACTTGATATGCCACAGCTGGTTGATATCTACCACAGGCCTGCACTTTACTGAAGAGAAATGGAGAAGTGGGTTGTGGGTGGAGGAGTCAAGGCAGAGGGAAGGGACTCGGAGGAGAGGAGGGAGGGGAGACTGCAGTTAGGATGTAAAAACAAAACAAAAAATAAATACAGAAGAGGAGGAGAAGAAATAAGAAGGAAGGAAGGGGAGGAGGAAGAGGAGGAGAAGGAGGAAGGGGAGGAGGAAGAAGAGGAGGAGGAGATCTATATCCCCAAAGGTACCTTAACTTTAAAGGACATTAAAAAAAAAAAAAAAACACTTTCCCTTACAGTTTCAATCAAAGACTATTCTAGGAGTCTTTAGTAATCTTATCCATCAGTCTGATCCTGCAAAGACCACTAGTCCCACCCCAACCAGCATCTGCACCTCCTATGAGTGGGGACTGTCTAAGAGGGCACATGGCAGCTTTGAGGATCTGTCTGCCAGAGAAGCTATCCAGTGGGAAAGGCTGGTGAATTAGCAGGTAGGATTTTGTGCACTCAGGTGAGTTCTAAATAGCTTATGAGAGTATTGTGGTATCACCTACAAAGAATAAAAAGTATAAATGAGAAGTCATTATGATTTTATTGCTGTTTTTTATTCATAATAGTGATCAGCCTTAACAAGTATAAGATGTTTTTTACTACATTCCCCTCCTTGTGTCCCCCTTTCCTCTGCCTCCCTCATTTCTTCCTCCCTCTAGTCTGCCTCTTCCCCAGATTCCTTCTGCTTTCATGTCACACACACACATATGTCACATGTATATAGCATAATCATATTTCTGTACAGCTTTAGGGACTTTATATACAATCTCGGATCTATGAATGAGAGAAAAGATTGGCTTATTTCAGTTAAAATGATCATCTCCATTTCCATCCAGATTTCATAAAATGTCATAATTTCATTCTTCTTTGTGGCTGAATATAAACTCTATTGTGTATTGCATCTTTTTTGTTTTTATTCATTGGTTGACAGACAATTATGCTGATTCCATGAAAGTTCATTACTGTGAGGGGTACTTCAGTAAACCTAGATGTGCAGATACGCCTGCCATCTGTAAGTGCTCTTGAGGGGTGGTGTAGCTGGACCATATGATAGTTCTTTTTTTTCCCATTCATTTATTTAGCTCATAAATAAAGTCATGTACAATTATGGTACATCACAGTATGTTCACAATGGCATGGCTGATAGTTCTAGTATTAATTTAAAAAGGGAGAAATCTTGAATGATAAGTCATTAACTAGCTCTAAAGGAAGAGGGAAATAGTATCCTGAGATTTTCTTATATTTTAAATATAGTATATTTATTCTCAGAGAGACATAACCAAATTAAAAACACCATTCTCCACTCCCTAAAATTGTAAGCTGTAAGTGAAAGTATGAATTGTAGTGAAAACATCACTCACTCCAATTAACACAGATTTCTATCCTTCTCATTTAAATGACACATATAAATCTAATGAAGTCTCAGATTTGTTTAAACTCATATTTAGGAGACAAAAAATGTCTGTCGTACTTTAAGGCTGCACTAGATATTTTTCTTATCACTGAGACAAAATGCTTCACAAAAGCAAATTGTGTACCTCACAGCTTGAGGCTATGGTCCACCACAGTGAAGCAGGTGTGACAGTGAGACTGGCTCTAGTGTGACAGTGGGAATAGGAGGTGGCTGGTCACATTGTGTCCACAGTCACAATCAGGAGGCAGAGAAATGAATGCTCATTCTACACTTACTTTCTCCTTTCTAGTCAGTTTGTTACCCAAGCCCATCCAAAGGTACCACCTAAAGTCTGCGTAGGTCTTGTTATTTCAGTTAGACCTCTTTAACATCTCCCAGAGATGCTACCCCATAGGTGCCTCTAATCACATCCAGTTGGCTGTCAAGGTATACCTTTGCAAATACCAAGTTATTTGAAAATGATGAAAATCCTTTCTTCATCTTATCGTTTTTGAGCTGTTCTATTTTTCTCTCTCTCCCTCCCTCGCCCCTCTCTCTCTCTCTCTCTCTCTCTCTCTCTCTCTCTCTCTCTCTCTCTCTCTGTCTCTCTGTGTGTGTGTGTGTGGTGTGTGTGTGTGTGTGTGTGTGTGTGTGTTACACATGTAAGTTGTTGAAGAGGGATCAAATCGGTCTTTCTGAACAACACTAGGAAAATGCTCCCTTATGCCCTGTAGATGAATCATTGTATGCAAGGGGCAGAAAGGTGGTAGCTAGCAGCTCCAACATTCAACATGAGTCTCTTTCAAAGGCATACAACCTTTCAAAAATTACATTTATGCTATGTTATAAACTGCAGACAGTTAGCCAAATGAAATGAAGTAGAAGGAACCAGATTCACCATAAAAGTTTATGCTCTGTAAGTGTCAATGTCTAGACATTCTGACTTCACCTTCCAGGAGACAGAGGCCAGAGTCAATTATGAGAAGGAAAGATAGACACAAGAGTGACACATTTATCACACAATTTACAGATCATATAAATTATAATGTATATTTATAACCCCCCTCGAAAGACTCAAGGCTTTAGAGTGGACATGAGATTTTATTTGTCATGCAGAGAGCTCCTGCAGCTTCTTGCCCTCCCGGGTGCCCAGCAATCATAGGAAGCATCTGTTAGTTGGAGTTGGTAGTGTCTTTAATGGGTTGCAAGAAAGGGTTTTGTGAGCTGTGATGAATCTGCTGTGAAAGAAAATGAATATATGAGCAGGAAGCAATGAGTCTTTCATGATGCAAATCACTCAGGGCCTGAGGTTCAAGGGTTCATTATGTATCATTGGTTTTTATCAAGGTTTGATATTAACCCTGTGGCTGATACTGGCTACTAGTTATTTGACGAGAGATTTTCTTTGTTTTACTTTTTAATTTTGTTTGCTTGTTTTATGTTGCTGTTTTTATTTACTTATTTTTAAATTTAAAAAGTGTGTGAGAGTGTTTTTCTGCATGTTTGTCTATGTACCATGTGCATGCCTGGTGTCCGAAGAGACCATAAGAGGGTTTTGGATCCCCTGGAGTAACAGACAGGTTTGAGTACCTTGTGGGTGCTGTGAATAGACCCTGGGTTCTCTGGAAGAGCAACCAGTGCTCTTAGCCACCAAGTCATTTCTTCAACTGGATATTTCTGTTGTTGTTTGGTAAAGGAAATGATGGGAGCTGGGGAGAGAAAGCAAGGGAGAAACCCTAAAGAGCATCAGACTATGAATTACAAATTATTAAAAATATCACAATGTTATCCTGATCCACACTTTGCTTATAGTAATAGAGGTTAAATTGTCTTTAATGTTACAATTACTAATCTGGTTACACATTGTCTTTCATTTATACTTTATTTTTACTTTTTTCATTTTATGTGTATAGTGTTTTGCCTGCACATGTGTCTGTGTATTATTTGTGTGTTATGCTCACAGAGGCCAGAAGAGGACATCAGATCCCTCAAGCCTGGAGTTACACGTTGCTGTCAGTTGCCTTGTGGGTGCTGGGAATAAAGCCTAGGTCCTGCATACCAGCAGCCAGTGTTCTTTTTTATCTCAGTTTTTTTTTTTTTTTTTTTTTTAGTTTAAATTAGAAACAAGATTGTTTCACATGACAATCCCAGTTCCCTTCTCCCTCCTGTCCTCTCCTACCACCCCCCAACTAAAACCCTATCACTTATCCTTTCTTCTATTCTTCTCCTGACTCAACCTTTCTGCTCCCTCATGACCTCTGCATCCTTCCTCTTCTTCCCTTCTCATTCTCTAGCTCCCTCCCCCCTCTTCCCATGCTCTCAATTTGCTCAGGGGATCTTGAACCTTTCCCCTTCTCTAGGGGACCAAGTATGTCTCTCTAAGGGTCCTCTGTAGGGAGACACCCTAGCCCCGCCCAATAGTCCCGGGACAGGTGCCAGGTGGATCCCGGACTCGCCCATAAGGGCGTGGTGAAGGAAAGCCGGGGTGACATAAGGGAAGGTTCTTAAGGACTGCACGTAGAGACCTTGGCCCCTTCTCTCTGGCCTCGCTAGCTTGGTTCCTGTGACCTCGTTCTGGCCTGTGTTTTGCTCTGGTGCTTTCTTAAATAAAGAAATCTTACCACCACGGATTATAGTTCATGTCTGAGCGCACGTGGTAATCCTAAGAGTTGGCGACCTAGGAGCCCACTGGGGCTCCGAGTGCGACTGCTACAGCCAGGAAAGGCAGCCTAGCCCAGGAGCGGCAGGGAGCACCCTGCTGCGGCATCTCCACAGTGAGTTACCCATACTGCTTCTCCCTCCCCCCCGCCCCCTACGCAGCCGGTATGGGTCCTTCCAGCCCTAAACCTGCCTCCCACTGTCCCCACCGGCCAGTGAGGGGAGCCTCCCTCAGCCGCTTCCTCCTCAGCACTCCTGAGCACTCCCACTAACTAGAATCTAGCCCTTGTCTGTGTTCTGGAGCCACTCTGCGCTCTACGAGCATCATACCATTGACACATCCTCAGGTTTCCAATGGGCTATTGCTCTCAACTCTGAAAAAGCTGATTCCGTTATTACACACCTACTGGAGGTGATGGCAGTTATGGGTATACCGGCGCAGATAAAAACTGACAATGCTCCAGCACATGTCTCCACAAAAATGGAACAGTTCTTCAAATATTATAACATTAAGCATGTTACAGGTATACCTACAGGACAAGCAGTCATTGAAAGGTCTAACAGGACACTTAAGGAGATGCTCCATAGGCAAGCTGATAAGTCGAAACCCCCCAAACATAGATTGCATAATGCTTTATTAACGCTAAACTTTCTTAATGCCAGTGACAGTGGACAAACAGCTGCAAAAAGACACTGGACTATGAAAAAAAAATGCTGAACTGAACCAACCAGTGTATTTCAAAGATGTACTGACCTCGGTATGGAAACCCGGACATGTGTTATGTTGGGGTAGGGGTTTTGCATTTGTCTCCACAGGAGAAGAAAATCTTTGGATACCATCAAAATTGATCAAGATTCGAGTTGAGGAAGACAACCCTCTCAACAAGGATGACTGACAGGCATTTATTGAGGTATATCTCATGAACTAAATAAAAGCCTCCCAAAGGATGGAAAGTGCTTTGTTTTCATCCTCACAGGAAAACCCACCTCCGGAAGTCAAAGGACACTACATGTGTAGATACTTAAGGAAAGAACGTAGCTATAACCATCGAACAAAAGGAACGTGCCATATGGTAAAATTTACAGCTGTCTCTCAAATAACTCTATTTCTCTTCATTTCCTAGTCCCTATTCAATTAAATCGATGCTGGATTTAGAGTTGGATTTGGCTTTCCTACTCTAAATCCAAGTATGTTATTTAACAACATTTTAAAGTTTCTGTGTTATATCAAGAAGCCAATTGCTGTAATACAAAATAAATAAAGAATAAGAGGACTGTCTTTGTCTTTTCTTGGTTCTTTCTTTCAAGGCCTACACCCTCTCATAATCGTTGTTTTTCAAGGATTGCCTTTCCCAGTACACATACATGTACAAGCGAACATTTCTCTGATGACGCTTATGTTTGAGTCCCATACAGACAACGAGAACCAGCCTGACAACAATCCCTACATGCCCTGGAAAAAGAATTGGACTACACCTCCCCGACTGCACTGGATTCAATTCACTCCGTTTCGACTGACACTCCAACCAGAACCTCGAGTAATGACTTCAGTCAAGTTAAGGATTTCAACGTAGATCTTCAATCAAACAAATCTCATCTAACATTGACTAGACATAACTCATTAGAGACTTTCCCTGTACTAGCATTTTTTTTCCACAGGACCCCACATGACCCCATTTCATCAGGAAGTAACCTAGAAGATGCTACGCCCCCGTTCCCCATTATTGTTTATTAGGGTAATGTAAGCCTAGTTAAGAATGACCTTCGCCGGGCGGTGGTAGTGCACGCCTTTAATCCCAGCACTCGGGAGGCAGAGGCAGGCGGATCTCTGTGAGTTTGAGACCAGCCTGGTCTACAAGAGCTAGTTCCAGGACAGGCTCCAAAGCCACAGAGAAACCCTGTCTCAAAAAATCAAAAAAAGAAAAAAAAAAAAGAATGACCTTCTTATTGTTTAGAGCTGGGATTGGAAGGAGGTGTTCAAGTTAGACACCCTTTCCACATGACTTTAAGACTTAACTGGAATAGACATAGGATGTGCAATAGCAGATTATTGTATCTTCTTATATTTCACCTTTATGATTGCTAATTTTAGACATTTTACACTATTAAGTTTTAATCCTCTTTTAGACTAAAAGGGGAATTGTAGGGAGACACCCTAGCTCCACCCAATAGTCCTGGGACAGGTGCCAGGTGGACCCCGGACTCGCCCATAAGGGCGTGGTGAAGGAAAGCCGGGGTGACATAAGGGAAGGTTCTTAAGGGCTGCACGTAGAGACCCTGGCCCCTTCTCTCTGGCCTCGCTAGCTTGGTTCCTGTGACCTCGTTCTGGCCTGCGTTTTGCTCTGGTGCTTTCTTGAATAAAGAAATCTTACCATCACGGACTATAGTTCATGTCTGAGTGCACGCGGTAATCCTAAGAGTCCTCCTTGTTTACTAGCTTCTCTGGCAGTGTGGACTGTAGGCTGTTAATCCTTTACTCTATATCTAAAATCCACATATAAGTGAGTACATATCATGTTTGTCTTTTTGTGATTGGGTTACCTCGCTCAGAATGGTTTCTTCTAGTTCCATCCATTTTCCTGCAAATTTCAAGATTCCATTGTTTTTTTTCCACTGAGTAGTACTCCATTGTGTAAATATACCACATTTTCTCTATCCATCCTTTGGTTGAGGGGCATCTAGGCTGCTTCCAGTTTCTGGCTATTACAAATAGTCTTAACCACTGTGTCATCTCTCCAGGTCTTCATTTATACTTCAACTAGAAAACTTTGATGCAAGGCTCAAGGATGTAGTTTTGGTCTAATCTCCATTGTTCTGAAAACCTGGGCAGCTGAGTTGATGCTATCATTTGAGCTTCACAAGAGCAGAGTGCACACCTGGCTTCTTCAATGCTGTATTTCCAAATCTTGGCAGAATGTCTAGCACATACCTGGTTTTCAATAAATATCAGTTGAACACATTTTTGTTAGCCATATTCATTAGTTCCAACTTCTATAACAAATCAGTAATAAAACCCATAAATAACATCATCTTTTTCTAAGCTTCACACCGACTCCCTTGCAGTAGTATTGTTTATTTATAAGTAGCTCATTCTTTGTTTAGATTAAGGAAAACAAACAAAAACAAACAATATGCTGGGGCAGTATTTATCCAATGTTCCAGTCCAATGAGCCATACTTTTGATCATGAATAATTTTGATAAAAGTCACATTGACAATATGCTCAGGCATTTCCCAAAAAAAACCCATCTTCTACAGCTTTATAGTGTAGACATTTGTGATAGATCAGAAGAAATAAGCCAGAGGCAAAGTTTCTCAGCAATGGGGAGATGTTGTGTTTCAGAGACTTTAGTCTCCTTTTAAGGAGATGTTGTGTTTGAGAGACTAAGAGCCAGTGGGCTTTGAAAGGGTCTTTTTGAACTAATTCAGCTGACCTTTCAAACTTCAGTTTTTTTCTCTGTTCAACCAGGGAGGGATTTCCAGTGGCATTACTCAAGCACATTCCATGCTCATAGTCCCTCTAGAAGGCAGAACAAGGCTTCTTAGCATACAGGCCCAAGGAGAGGGTGTAGCCTGAGAGCAGCTAGTTTATGGGCAGCGTGTTGCATCTCACAATGCCAGATCCCTTTGGCAGGAAGCAGTGCAACTGCCTGACATATTCAGAGTCTCTCTCTGTGGAGATTTAAATTAGAGACACATAGGACCACTGGGAGTTTGAGTATTTGCAGCACATGAGGCAAGCAGACCGAACAAAGGTGCAGTTATGAATCAGGACAAGCCACAAGCAGGCAGACACTGGAGCAGCTGGGTCTGCAAAAGTGGACCCTGGCTCACAAGGACAGTCAGGACTTGATCAGTCACAGTGCTGTCAGGAATCTGAACCCAGAGCTATCCTTAAATGACTTCCCTTGAGGTCCGGGACCTGGGTGGGGTTGGGAGGCATGAAGAGGGCTGTTTGTGTTCTTTTGCCCTCCTATCTCTTTAGCTTACCCACAACTGTCTAATTAATATTTGTGCTTCAGAGTTCCTCCAGGTTTAAGAAACTAGAGTGATATGAATATGTGAAGCTCATTAACCCAGACCTCATAGTCCTGGTGCTGGATTCATTTATATGGGATAGCAGCAAGTTTATTTTTGCTCAACAAGATTATAGAATGCCTCAAACTATAAAGAAAGGAATGGAGAAGTTGTTAAAAGTTAGGGAGATAGGTTGACAGGATAATTTATCAAAGATGTATAACTTGAGGAACTTCAATGGGATAGAGTAAATATATGTCCTCCCCTTCACACCTTTTAAAATAAGTTTCCACTCTTCCCATATGGTTCAGTGTGCAATTATTAGAACACAAAAACATAGAATTTACTAAATATTGCATGGCACTGTGTACTAAATAAAATAAGGATACAATAAAAGAAAGAACCCAGCATGTTTGTTTTTGGTACCTACTTCATGTACATGTTTTTGCATATGTGTATGTGTAGGCTGCAGGCAACCTGAAACTAGCTGAAAGATAGATAAGTTACTAATACATTCATCTGATCAAGGCTGAAATACATTGTTGTGGATGGCATGAGTCCAAACACAGAGTTGGAATATCTCCATCCCTCTAGTGTTGTGCATTCAGAGAATTTCTCATGCTTGACTGGAGCTGCTGTTTAAAGGATCAGTCTCCATGACTAGTTAAAGACATGTACACTAGACATTGTTGTTTCCTACAACCTCTTTCTATATGTCACACCTTTGCCTCTAAGGACATCATGAAAAAAAGTGCTGAATTAGCTGGAACACTTAAGTGAAAGAAATAAAATAATCAAAATTAGAAAAAAATAAGTAAAAGTATTCTATTAACAGATGACATGATGACATGATCTTATATATTTAGACAGTGCCAGTTACTACACACACACACACACACACACACACACACACACACACACAAACACACACACAAACACACAAAATTCAACCAATACAGCAAGATTGCAAGTTATAACCAATACACCAAAATCAATAACATTTCTGCATGCTAACAATAAATGGCCAAAATATGAAATAAAAACTTAATTTTAATTTCAATACCACAGTAAAGAATAAAGTACTGGGATGGAGTGGTGGCTCAGTGCTTAAAAGCACTTTCTGCTTTTCCAGAGGACCTGAGTTTGGTTCCCAGGGCACATATTGTTCTCCTCACAAGTGCCTACAAGTCCAACTTCTACTATATGACTCCCTTTTCTGATTTCTGTAGGTACGCACACATGTGGCATCTACTCACACAGACTCACAAATAACAACTTTAAAAAGTCTTTTGAAAAATAACATACTTAGAAACAAATTAGAGAATTAAAGACAGAAGATTTATAAGTGAATTTTTACAAAATATTGAAATAAAATGCAAGAAGAGAAATATATGGAGAGATATTCTCTCTTCTGGGTTGGGAGAATTAATATTTTAACGATGCCTATGGTACTCAAAATGCTGTACAGGTTTAATATAATTCCATTCAAAAGCCAAACACTTTTTTTTGAGTACTAGATAAACCCATTCTCAATTTATATGGAATTTCAAAGACCCTGCACACCCAAAATAATCTTGCAAAAGAAGAACAAAGTGGAAGGTTGCAACGTTCTTAATTTTAAAAATCTACTACAACTTTAGAGTAATATAGTTGGTGCATACATATAAAATGAAACTGAGCAAAAAGCCCAGGAACAAAGATTCCTGCAAACAGTCATATGATCTTCAGGAGAGGCATCAAAACTCTTCAAAGGCAAAGCCTATCACAACAAAGGTGTTATAGTTTCAATGCCAAAGGATTCCTAATGGATCATGTGTTTGAATACTTGGTCTCAAGCCACTGAAACTAGGATATGAGGGTCTTCCAATGATGGGGTCTCCTTGAAGAAAGTGGATCATTGGGGATAGGTCATGCTGGTTCTGATCCAAGCGTCTTTTCTTCCTCATCTACTAACGTGAATGAGTATGATTCTGACACTGTGGAGCCTGTGCCACCATGCCTTCTCTAGAACAGATTAGACTTTAAGGTCCTAAAGATGTAAACCTAGATGAGCCCTTTCTTCCTTCAATTTTCTCCATTAGTTATTCTGTCACCAATGAATACAGAAAATTGGCACCCAGAAGAGGAGCTGTAAGAAACCTTAGGCCTTTGGAACTAGTTTACTCTCTTAGGTTGCTTTTCTTAAGTAATTTATCACAGCAACAAGAAAAGTCACTAGTACACTGTGTGATCCTTGAAGACATGATGCTAAGTTGAAGATATGGTTAGTGAAATTAGCCATTGACATGGACAAATATATTTTCTATGCGGTGTTAGAATAACTAAATTTACAGAGGCATAAAGTAGAATAGGCTGAGAGAGAGGAGGGAATGGGGAGTTAGTGTTTAGTAAATACATATTTTTGATTTGATGATGGAAGCGATGATTGTGCAATGTTTACTTAATCCCACTGAACCACTTGGAAGTGATTAAAATGATAATATACTTAAACCACAGTAAGAAACAAAGACAATTTCCCATATGCATGCTAGCAGTTCTCTAATGACATTGCTGATGGCACATGATAGGCAATTTTAGGTGTCAATAGATGGGTGTCTAGGGATTTCTAGAGAGCTGGCAAAGCATTACTTTGGTGTGTATCTATGAGGAAATCAGTATGTGAGTCAGTAGTCTGAATAGGGGAGATACACCGTCAGTGTGTATATTGAGTACCACTCATTCAGCAGGTGACATGGATGGAAAAAACAGCTGGAGGGAAGCTGTTGGTGACACATCCCATCCTAGAGGAAGTGGTGATTATAGGCATGTGCCTCCATGGTTTGTCTGTATATTTGGGTGCTGGGGATTGGAACTCGGGTCAGTATGTTTGTACAGAAAGCATATTTGCAATGGAGCCATCTCCTCAGCTCTTCTGTGGCTGCATAAAGGCTTCCCCCATTTGAGGATGTCTAAATAGTCTTCATTGCCAAGAAAAGGTCAAGTCAACATCACTTTACTTTCTCCTGCTGGATCTAGAATGAAAATACATTTTTTCTTTCTCTAACATGATAGAGAAACCCTACTAGCATGTAAAACCACAGTGGAAGATCAATGAAATGTTCATGCCCCCTACAATACCAGACTGTGAAGCCAATTTAAAATTCAACTAAAAAACAAAAGCAATCCAAAATTATGCTGAAAATCACATTCCAAAGCCCAACTGGTTCAAAATCTCAGATGATGTTCTGCGGTCTTATTTTGATGTTCTTTGGCTAGTGTTATTTTTATCCTGTGATAGAACTTTTTTCTCTGCTCCCACACAGACCAATTTTCAATGACATTTCTAACCAAACCAAACTCAAGACAGGAAACCTTATAATAAGGCCATCATTCTTGGCTTCCACTCTATAAACTGAAACACATAACAGAATAAATAAGAAAATGTAGCTCTAGCTGGGTGTTGAACTTTAGACTTCTTTGAATGTTTGCTCTGAGTATGAATTAGATACTGAAACAAGTGGGAAGGGGCAGCAATATATAGCTAATCATTCCTCCTTCTATGAAAAGGACTGAGTCAGACAATGTGATGTTTAATCAACTTGAAGAGATTTAGCAACACCCAAGAGACATGTCTATGAGGGTATTTCCAGCTGATGAGAGAAGACCCTTCCTCAGAGTGGGTAAAATCTTCCATCAGGAGAGAGCCCAAGAAAAGGCAGGGTCAGCTGATAGCCTTCCCCTTCTGAGCAAGCACAGGTCCTTCAGGAATGGCTACTGTTGCCATCCTCTGTTGATGTCTTTGACTCCAGTCTTCCAATGTGGATTACACAAGATTACCAGAGATTCATCGGAAGCTCCAGGCCTTTAGCTCTGGATTGCAGGGGCATGTGGCTTCACAGACTGAGCAGCTAGTAGGTTTTTGTGTCTTCAGAGTGCAAATGGCCATTACCAGAATATCCAACCTCTATCATGTGAAGCAATCCAATAAATTCCTAATATATCCATCTTCATCCTATTGTTTCTGTTCCTTAGAGAACCCAATATAATACAGGAGAAATACAAAACTTCTTAGCATCTCAAAAACACAAGGATACATGCAAACATCTCTGTAAATCATTCTTAGGCCATCAAAACAAGCAGTTTGCCTAGTCCTTATTTTTCAGTTGTTTCAGGAACTCATGAAATATAAAAAAAAAAATTAGGGCAATGTATCTAAAAAATCACGTCTCATTTAAGAAATGTTGGGAGGAATTATCTCATATAAAATATATTTTTCACAAGTGGGAGATTTAATTGTACAGTGAAATTATAAAGTCACCCCCACAAAAACTCATTCCAGCATTAGAAAATAATTAAGTAACAGAAAATAATGACTAAAGATCAAAGATTTCTAATAACAAGCATTTAAACATTGGAGAGAGAGAGAGAGAGAGAGAGAGAGAGAGAGAGAGAGAGAGAGAGAGAGAGAACCACCGGAAACTGTGTTTCTTTTTTGTGAACTAAGCCCAGAACAGGAAAATTGGTCCTGAGAGTACAAGTTGTCACAATCCCGTCCAAAGTTCTGTACATTCACATTAACATGTTTTAATACTCTTAATTACAATGTCTACTTTGTGCTCAATAAAACACTCAGGATATACAGAGCTTTTTCCTTTGTGAGCATTTTTTAGTTGCTGACCATGTATCAGCACCTGATGGCACAGAAACCAGTCACTGACATCACCCTTTAAGGGAATGCTTACTACCTCACCAGAGAGTCCTCATGAAGGCTGGGTGACTCCCATCGCTGATGGAGGTAACACAGGGAGAAGGCCCAGATGTTCAGGTCCTCATGGCCATTTTACACCAAGAGCTAAAGCACTATGGCCAGTGCTGCAACTTGACCTGCCTCTGCTCCATCCTGCTTTGATTTTTCTTCCACGGGTGTCTGGGCCAAAGAGCTCTGTTTTAATCAGGGTTCTCTAGACATATGGCACCAGTAGGATGTGTTTACAGAGATATTCAAGAAGAGATTCATTAGAAAAATTGGCTCAAAAAACTATGGCTGATGAGTAGTAGGTTGTCTGAAAGCTGAAGAGCAGGGCGCCTGGAAGTATGTGCCGAAATAAATCCATCAGCCTTGCAATCAGGGAGGTTGATGGTACAATTCAGTGAGAGAACGAAGGCCAGAGAACTTGAAGACTTGCTGGTATAATAAGTCTAGAGCCTTGAGAGGTGATAAAGGAGAGGAGAATAGTTTACCCCAGCTTATGGAAAGAGGTAACACCTCCTTTTTTGTTTCATCCCAGTCCCTAGTTGATTATGATACTCTACACTTAAGGTAAATCTCAGTCTAATGACTCAGATGCCAGTCTCCTTCAGAAATACCCCAGACACACCAGGAAAAATCCTTCACCATTCCCCAGACTGTATTTTGCCCAGTCAAGTTGACATCTAAAATTACCCTCACACTCAACTGAAATACCTGCCCCAAACCCCTGCTTGTGTTTACTCCTTAAGAACTCTGCCTACAGAAGCCTGTGCTAGGTTTTGGGGGCACACTGTGGTGAGCAAGACTAAGACCTTTTTATGTAACTCTTACATCTGCCTTTTAAGAAATGAAAACTAAATGAAGAAATGTATAGAACTGGATCCTTACAGAAGACAATAATTGTTGTGAAGAAAATAACAGGATAATTTAAAAGAGCAATTGGTACCATGGATAGGTTGGTTCTCTGATTGAGAGGTCAGGATAAGGAGATAACACTTGAGCAGAAAGATGAGCAAAAGGTGTTGGAGTCCACAGTGACTCTATTTCCATCTTGGCTGAAGATCAGAGTTCAAGCTTGTCAAGGCCAAATAACAGGATGTTTGACTTAGGGTGTGGTTACTAGATGCTTTGAGAATTAAGAAAGTAATTAAGTTGATTTGTTCCTTGTATCATGGTAAGGAAGTCTTTTGCTCTCCCTCTTTGCTTTGGGACTAAAAGGGCTATGAGAAGTAAATGTGAGGTTGCTGCAGTATTCACTGAGAGCCCTCCCAACTCTATCTTCCGTCCTTTGTCTCTTTTCTCTTAATCCTCACTTTCCATTGCAGGCACCTGTAACAATAAGTCTTTCCACCAAGCCTACCGAGTCCTGCTGCCACGTGGGGGCTTTCCCCCAGGCCGCCCAAGTTCTGCCAGCTGCCACGTTAAGGTCCCAAGTAACATACAGAGACTTATATTAGGTACAAATGCTGCTTGGCCAATGACTAGGATTTCTCATCTGTTAGCTGGGTCTTAATTATCATAAATCTATATATTTTGTAATACTTATCTTATCGGATGCCAGCGGCAAGCATCCTGTCTTCCCAGCCTCACATGGTGACTCTGTGCTTTCTTCTACCTTTCCCAGAGTCCCCCTTGACTCCTAGTCCCACCTATCTTGTTTTCCTATTGGCCAACAGTAATTTATTTATCAACCAATAAGATAATCATATACACAGAAGAACCTCACCCATCAGGCACTTTGAACATGCTGGCTGGTCCTGACAAAAAGCATCCAGGAAGACATGTAATAGACATTAGTGCAAATTACAACAGCAAAATCAGTGTGGTAAAGACAATAATAATGACAAAACAAAAAAACCCAATCTTTTAAAATACTTAGAAAATATCAAAGAATGTTCATTTCACCTTGGACTTGAAAATAATATTTAAACCAAGTCTTAAAATTCACAAATCATTCACCAAATTTTACTTCCTTAGGTCTTACAACATCTGTAGTACACAATGTATTAAGAACAAAAGCAGAGGCAAATAATAGCAAAATTAAAGTCACAGTGCATATAAAAAATTGACAAAAGATTACTGCCTAGAACATGTAAATCATCCTTAAAATCATTAGGAAAATCATTCCTATGCATTAGTTTGTTTTTTGTTTTTTTAGAACAAAATGCATGAATCTGGATATTTAAAGTAAATAGATTTGTTTATTTTAGAGTTTTGGATACTTTAAAATCCAAAGTTGGACAGCTCCATGTTTTGGGATTCTGGTGAGGGTTCCTTAGCAGACTCACAGCATGGCAAAGGACATCATGGTAGAAATAGATCTGGTGATGGGACAGGAAACAAGAAAGCTTCAGGATTTCCTTTATATGCCAGCATCCTCACCCTTTCAGGACAAGGCAGTTTCTCAGAACTGTTAGTTCTTTCTTTGGGCAGTACTTCCACTGTCCTCCTGCCACAAGTGGCTCTTTCTGCCTCTCAAAATTTCATCATATCAACATAGCCACAATGGGAAACAGGCTTCTAGAATATTGTCCTGCAGGAAACACTCAAATTTCATTCAAACCATAAGATCCACAGATGAGAATTGCTCAAGAATGTGACCTTTTAATTTCTAGCTCCAAATGCTTCATTTCTATTAATTATTTGAATTATGAAAGCTCACTTCTTATAAGCTAGCTAAAATAAAAGAAGTTTGAATGAAAGTATTCAACTCCACCTACACTGGAGGATTATGATGCCATGGGTTATTAAATGAAAAACCCAGTATCAGGTATGGGATACTGTATAGTCAACTGTTTGCTAAAGAGGCTCCCGAAGTTATCAAAATAATACATGCTATTGCCATTGCTCTTGATTGCCCACCAGAACTAGATGGTAAGATGCTATTGCTGAAGATAACAGGTCACAAGGCATAGAAACATCAAGCTGGAATTGACCTTGAAATCCCTACCAGCTGACTAGCTTTCACAGTGCTTGAAGGGATTATGCCGTCCAGTGGATGGGAAAGGTCATCAACAGTCATATCCAGCTGTGAACTCTGAGTTATAATATGTGCCTGCGAGAGAAGATGTACACATTGATGCAGCAATGACATGAATTGTTATGGTAGTAACTGATCACTTTCTGATTGGATGTGAGGCTTGTTTCACAGGATGGAATTCATACCATAAACCTGATCAAAAGCTCATAGATGAAGAGAACATAGGCCCTGGAGGGGAATCTATCTGTTGTTTTGCTAAATGCTCACACCGTCAAATGGGTTTCTAAATATTTATGTTCATATCTATAGATTAGTGATAATTTCATCACTGGTCAGAGGTACTTATATTGGCAGTGTGCAGTACTTAGTGAAAGACTCATAATGGTCCAAGGATGACAGAAATTGACTGTTTAGTGTTCATCTATATCACCTCCCAAAGACATGTGCACACATCCATATGTACATATATACTCACACAGACACACACCTCAGGAAATATCATGAAAGTGGGGGCAGAAAGAATGTGAGGGATGCCTGACATGGAGGAGTTCCATGAAGGGCTGTCTTCTGGATGTGACATGACTTTTGTTACCAGCATAGACCCGCACAAGATTATGTTAACAATTCAGTCTGGATGAGGAGAGGGTCACACCTGGCCTTGCCCTTCTCTAAACTGATATTGACAGTTAATGGCTGCTGGGGACAAGAAAGACCATTTTTCTTCAGTGGTATAGCCACTGGTTAGCTTCTCAGAATCCAGGGAATAACACATTTACATGTAAGCAGTCTTTGAAAGGAAAAGGTAGGAAGATGAAGCAAGAAATCACAAGTGTATTTAGTAATTTGCTAGGGAAACGGAATAACAAAATCATGAATACAGAACAAAGTAGACACCAATGCTGATCCAGCTGCTGTTGTCCTGTTCTTCTTCCCAAGGGTGAAGAGGACCAACCATAAGCTGCTTTTCTGCCACTTGCTCCAGCTCTGACCACTCAAGAGAGAGAGCACATGACCCTTTCCACAGTTTTGTTTTGTTTTTGGTTTTGGTTTTGGTTTTTTGGTTTTTTGGTTTTTTTGAGACAGGGTTTCTCTGTGACTTTGGAGGCTGTCCTGGAACTAGCTCTTGTAGACCAGTCTGGTCTTGAACTCACAGAGATCTGCCTGCCTTTGCCTCCTGAGTGCTGGGATTAAAGGTCACATATTCAGAGAAAACCACGCCCATAGGGCTAGTCACTCCAAAGGTCATTGGCTAAATGGATGGAATTCCCATAACATTTTCCCTTCCTTTCTAATTAAAAAGTTTCTAATCCTAACAGAACTATACACAGTAAGAAAACCTATCAAGTATTGTCCATAACGAAGAAAAGGTAATAACACAAACAAAAATGAATCTACAACCAAGAACACCATCAAACAAGCAACACATTCTAAATTTCCAGACCATGGGTAAATGAAGAGATTACTCCAATAGCTGTCCTATCCTGAAGAGTCCAAGTTTTGTATCTAATATGTCCTTACCTAAGATACAAGAGGATTGTAATTATAACTATCTAGTCTATTTAGTTTACCCCACTAAAGATCTGAGAATGAAAACAATATCACCTGAGGAAGCAGGAAGCTCAAGCAAGCAACTTCCAAAAGAAGTAAGAAACAACTGAAACAGTTAGCTACCCAGGCAGTCACCTAGTTTCTTTGCAGTGTTGGGGCATCCAACTTTGGCTATATGCCTAGAGTATCTGACAGGCCATTTTTAGAAGCAGGAAAATTTGAAAGACTCTTTTACCCTGTCTTAGCAAGGTTCAGCAGTTGCTTTTCCTTGTATCCTACCTGTCCAGATTGGACAGCATGCTTACTGTCAGCAGTGGAAGCAAGGGCAGTTCTTTGCCCAATAGACTAGTTTTACCAAGAAGAAAACAGGCTCCATATGAAGTGTCTTTGGTGCCCATTATCCTCTGTTTTTCCCCAAAAGATTATTTTTATTAGTTCAAATTAGAAGCAAGGCTGCTTCACATGTCAATCCCACTTCTCCCTTCTCCCTCTCCCTCCCCTCCCACATCCCCCCCAGTCTCCCACCTCATCCCCCCTCTGCTCCCATCCTCTTGAGAGTAGATCTGTGCTGCCAGGAGCAGTTATGTCTCACATCAACAGAATTCTAATATATTAAAACATTTAAATGCCATATTCTGTAGGTCTTTGAAGATTTGAAGACTACCTAGCTATATCTTTGTGTATCTCTGTGCATCTAGAAAACCCAACTAACATAACTAAGTATAACAAATATGGATGACTATTAGCCTGTAATTCTTAATAATATATAGAGCTTAAAGACTAAAGCTTCACATTATAAAAATAATCATCTGTAAACAAATGTACATTATAAGGATAATGACCTACAAAGACCTTAAAATTGGGACAACATATATAATATATATATATATATATATATATATATATATATGTATTTTTTTGTTTTTCAAGACAGGGATTCTCTGCGTCTCTGGAGGCTGTCCTGGAACTAGCTCTTGTAGTTCAGGCTGGTCTCAAACTCACAGAGATCCACCTGCCTCTGCCTCCCAAGTGCTGGGATTAAAGGTGTGCGCCACCAACACCCGGCTTATAAAGATAACCAGAGGTAGAAAGGTGTAGTGTAATATGATAAAAGTAACCTTAATTTGCATCAATATACAAAATATCCTAAACAGAAGTAGAAACATACATACATATGACAAAAATAATCTTACATTTGTATCAATAAAGAAAGATATTTTAAACAGAAGTAGAAACATATATACAATATAACAACAATAAGTTTGAATTGTATATCAATGTACAAATTATCTTTAAAAGGAATAGAAAAATAATTTTACACTTTTATCAATACATAAGAATCCATACCAATGCAAATTATCTAAAACTCATAGTTGCTAATTTAGTTTACAAGTAGATATAATAATCTACCTTATTGTCCTATCTTACCTATCCCCTTTTTTCTATTTCACATGAGATTCCTGAGTCTAATCTTTGCTGTTCTGCACGAGGCTGCAGAACACAGAAATGGGGCAGGAGGGGTACAGGGCATTTAGTGATGGGGAGTTCTGAAGGCCATGCAGATTAGGCCACATTAGCTCCAAATGAAGAGAGAACCCACAAAATTCTATTTAATAATTTGTTAAGAGGTAAAATAGAAAAACAAACTCACGAATACAAAACAAAGTAGATTCTACCACTGATCCAGCTGCCATCCTGTAAATCTGACCAAGGGTAATGCGGACCAACCACAAGCTGCTTCTCTGACACTTGCTCTGACTTCAGCCACCCAAGAGAGAGAGAGCACATAACCTCCTCCTTAGTTTTATCTGTTCACATATTCAGAGAAAACCTCACCCATAGGACTAGTCACCCAAATTGATAGAGCTCCCACTACAGGAAGAGGTAAGTTGGTAAGAAAAGTGGTTCCAGAAGAATGGGGTAGGGTTGATACTTAAGACTCAAGAAAAATGAGAGGGAAATTTACATTACTTTTAACTTTTTTCTGCAGTTTTTTAAGGGGGTAAAATGATCCACAATTTAAAAAGGAACACAGAGGAACCCTATGAAGGGTTTAGGGAACAAGGAGAGAGTATTGCAGGATGGCAATTCAATTGAATTGAAGTCTGATTGTAATGTGAAGTGTGGGGTTTTAAATGATGTGATGCAACCATTTGAAATGACACTCTTGCAGCCTTGTCTCTGAGCATCCTCACACTGTGGGACATCTCTTCTGAGGACCTGTTCCTCTCTTACCCATCCTGATGAAAATCTTGTTAAAAGTGTCTTTAATAATGTTCTGATTATTAGATGGAGAAAGATGAGCTAAAGCTGAAGGAAGAAAGCTTTGTACGGCTGATGTGTCTGGTGAAACAGGAATGCAGCTTCACCAAAGAAGTGCATAGAGTTTAACTATGTAGTTTGATACGATTCTTATATGGGTTTTAACATATGGAAAATTTGCATGGATATTCACATATTATCTTCATTTTTTAATTTTTAAGATATTATTTCTTCTCTCTTAAAATACATCCTTACCAATGCTTCTCCTTCCTCCACTCCTCCCAGTTGTTCCCTCCCCACCCACCTCAGATCCACTGTTCCTCCTTTTCCCTCCAGAAAAGAGCAGGTTTTCCATGGGTATCCACCTAATTTGGATGGCATAACAAGATACAATAAGACTAGACATAAACTTTCATATCAAATCCGAACGAGGCAATCCAGTAGGATGAAAGGTCCCTCATGATGAAGCAAAAGAGTCAGAGACACCCCTCTTCCAATGTCCCACAAACATCCCAAGCTAAACAACTATAGGATATATGTAGAGGACCTAGTGCAGACCAATGCAGGCTCCATGATCACTGTTTCAGTCTCTATGAGCACCTATGAACCCTGCTTAGTTGATTCTGTGGGTCATTTCTTATGTTGTCTTTGACTCTGGCTCCTATAATCCTTCCCCCATCCCCTACCTCTTCCACAGAGTTTGAGCTCTGCATAATGTACGGCTGTGGGTTTCTGTGTCTGCTCCCATCAGCTGCCATGATGATGGGAAGACAATTGGGCTACATACTGATGAGTATAACTGAATGTCATTAGGAAATATTTCATTGATGTTATTTTTCAGTCTTGTTTGGTTCTACTCTGAGCCATCCAGATTACAGTTCCTGGCCATCCAGGCAGAGTCTGAAACAGGTTCTATCTCCTGGGTTGGGCCTCAACTTAGACCAGTCATTGGTTGGTCATTCTCACAAGTTCTGAGCCACCGTTGCCCCAGCACATCTTGCAGGCAAGATGGGTGTGGGTGAAAGGTTTTGTGGATGGGTTGGAGTTCCAGTGCCACCAGTGGGGGCCCAGCCAGGTTACTGAAAACAGCCAGATCAGTTCCGTATTTTCTGTTACTAGGAGTCCTCACCTTCATAGGTCCCAGGAAGTTTCCACTGTACTAGATTTCCACATCATCCCCTAAGTCCCCCCATTCCAGTCATTCCTCCCTTCCTCACCCTCTTATTCCCACCCCAATCAGCCCCAAGTCCACAATGAAAAATTGATTCTATTTCCCCTTCCCAGGGAGATCCATGCATTACCCACTTAAGGCCTCCTTGTTACTTAGCCTCTCTATGTTTGTGGATTGTAGCATGATTATCCTTAACAGCTAATATCCACTTATAAGTGAATACATGATTGTCTTTCTGGGTCTGGATTGCCTCTATCAGAATGATTTCTTTTTCTAGTTCATAGACCTGAAGTTTCTGTCATATACGTCTTTCATTTACTTGCTTAGGATTACTCCAAGATATTTTATATTGTTTGTGGCAGTTGTGAAGGGTGTTGCTTTCCTGATTTCTTTCTCAGTATATTTGCCATTGTATATAGAAGGACTACTACTGATTATTTTTTTTCTTAGTTAATCTTGAATCCAGCCACTTCCCTGAAGCTGTTTATGAACTGTAGGGGTTCCCTGGTAGAATTTTGGGGGTAAATTATGCATGTATCATCTACAAATAAAGACACTTTGAGTTCTTCCTTTACAAATTTTATCCCCTTCAACTACACTGGTAGTCTTGCTGTTCTAGTTGAAGCTTCAATACTATGTAGAATAGACATGAAGAAAGTGGAAAGCCTTGTCTTGTTCCTCATTTTAGTGCATTGCTTTTAGCTCCCTCCCATTTAATTTGATGTTGACTGTTGGTTTGCTGTAAGTTGCCTTTATTATGTTTAGGTATGTCCCTTGGATCCCTAATCTCTCCAAGACTTTTATCATAAAGGGATTTTGGATCTTGTAAAAGGCTTTGTTTGGCATCTAATGAGATAATCATGTTCTTTTTTTCAGTTTATTTATATAGTGGACCACATTGACAGATTTTCATAGGTTGAACCATCCCTGTATCTCTGAGATGAAGCCTACTTGGTCATGGTAGATGATCTTTTTGATGCACTCTTGGATTTGGCTTCCAAGTGTTTTTGTTGAGTATTTTTGCATCTATGTTCAAAGGGGAAATTGGTGTGCAATTCTCTTTCTTTGTTGAATCTTTGTGTGGTTTGGTTATCAGATGGCCCCATAAAATAAATTTGATAATGGTATAATTTGAGGAGTATTGGCATTAACTCTTCTTTGAAAATCTAGTAGAATTCTAAAGTTGTCTGTTTCTGAGATTTTTTTGGTTAGGAAACCGTTAATGACTGCTTCTATTTTCTTATGGATTATAGGAATATTTAAGATATTTATCTGGTATTGATTTAACTTTGGTAAGTGGTATCTATCTAGAAAATCATCCATTCAGCCAAACACCTATACACATAAAATAGAAATGAACAAAGCTTTAAGAAAACAAACCTGAGTTGATGCTGCTTCTTTCTCATTTATTAGATCAAGAAGTACAGTGTCAGTTATGGGAAATGTTAACTTTGATCACTTGATTTAAGTACTGTCTTCCAGGCTTTTTACTAAGTTAATACAGGGGACTGTCACTCAGGAATCATGGATAATAGGAAGTTAATGTTTTATAAATTATTAATATTGATCAATAAATTATGTATTCTGCATATGTGAGTGTATGATATACATGTGGTCTCATACGTGTCTGGGTGCCTACACATATATCTATATGTAGGGACTGGAGATTAACATCAGGTGTCTATTTGATTGCTTTCCACCGTATACATATACAGGCAGGGTCTTTCTCTGAACTCAGAGCTCACTGTTTTGGCTAGCCAGTTTGCTCTAGGGATTCCCTGTCTTTGCCTCTTAAGGGCTGGGATTATAGGCAGGTTGCCATGATGATGACTTTTTACATAGGTTCTGGGGATCCAACCTCTAGGCCCCAGCCTTACAATTAGTAAATACTTTTGATAGGATATTTTGACGTTATGCAAATATGCTGTTTTCCCTTAAGCTCTCTCTTTCTTTTTTGATACTGACAGAACATAAACTAGATTTAAAATTCATTAAAAACACAACAAAAGGCCTGGAGAGATGGCTCAACCATTAAAGGCTAGGCTCACAATAATAAAAAACACATAAAAAACACAGTTGGGGCAATCACAAAGAATATTGTATTTGGAAGACTTGACAACAAGAGAATGAAAAACAGGTAAGATTAGCATTCTAGCATTGTTCTACTTGCTTTTTTTCATTCTAAGAATGCTCCCCCCCCCAGAGGATGGCAGCTACATCCTTGACCACACTTGACCAGAAGAAGTCTTACTCTTATGCTAAAAATGTGCAGGTTTTTAAATCTGGTATGTGATTTCTCTAGTAATGCAAACACACTATTTAGGAGCTATATCTGAGTTTTATCCCTTGGTGATGGATTAAAGACATGTGCTATCACCACCTTGTTCACTTAACTCTAGAATTTAGAAAACAACTAACTTATGGGTGCAACTATCTACGTTGGGGGTAGAGGCATGGGCTATCTCTACCCTGCTCAAATATTTTATGTCAGCTCCAAATCATTCTAACTCTCAGATATTTAGAAAACAAGCTTGATCATACCTGATCAAATGAAAGGCATTTGTTAGTCTTTATAAGTTCAGGAAGTCTCTAATTTTTATTAATATTGATGGTATCCATAGCTTTTCTTCTGTGGAGACAAAAGCAATACCTCTTCCCCAACACATATCTTGGTTCCATTCTGAGGTCAATACATCTTTAAAATACACAAGCTTATTTAGTTCAGCAGTTTTTTCTTTTTGTTTTTTTTTTAATTATCCAATGTCTTTCTGCAGCTGTCATTAATTTCTCACTGGCATTTGAATAATTTAAGTCAATAAAGCACTGTGTAATCTACCTTTGGAGATCTTCATTACCCCTTTCTGTTTATTAAGTATATCTTTTAAAGTGCAATTAGATCTTTCTATAATTGCTTGTACAGTAGGATTGCATGATATACCTGTAACATGCTTTATATTGTAATATGCAAAAATCGGTTTTATCTTACTAGATATATATGCTGGAGCATTGTTAGTCTAATTTGTACAGGTATTCTTGCAATGACTATGACTTCTAATAAATGTGTAATTATAGAATCAGCCTTTACAGAACTTAAAGCAGTTGCCCATTAAAATCCTGAATATGTATATATGGTATGGGGCACATATTTTAATTTCTTAAACGTTACAAAATGAAACACATCTGTTTCCCAAATTTTATTTCTTTCGGTTCCTTTTGGGTTACTTCCTGAAGGTAATGGAGTTTAGTTATACAAAATATGAGTAGGACATTTGCCTATAATTTCCCTGGCATGTTGCCAAATGACAGAAAAATTTTTCTTCAAACCTTTACTATTAACAAGGTGTCTCTTATGAAATTCCGAGCTTCTAGCATATTTTCTAACAATAGATGATCATTTTCATCATTACCTTGTTCTAAAGGGCATGGTAGACCCATGTGGGAGCTGATACGTGTTATACACAAGGTATGATTTCTATTTCTCATTATTCATTGTAGTTGAATAAATAATGAAGCTAATTCTGAATCATCTGGAATAAGTTCAGCGGGTTCAGTATGTAATAGAATTTTTTCTGCATATTGAGAGTCAGTAACTATATTAAGAAGCTCTGGAAAATCTAATAATTCCATGAAAATAGCATGTAATTCTGATTTTTTAACTGAATCATAAGGGCTTTGAGCCACTTTACTTATTTTTCCTGATTTATAATCTGCCTTTCCTGATTTATTTGCATCAGTTTATAATGTTTGGGTCCCAGAAATTGGTGTTCTTCTCACTATATGAGGAAGAATCCAATTAGTTCTTTTTATGAACTGGAGTCTCTTGCTTTTGGGGTGACAGTTATTAATCTCTCCCAAAAATGATTGCAAGCTCTTCCATTGTCTTATATAGGCTTCCAACAGAAGCTGTGACCCAGATTAAAGGTGTGCCTTCCAGCCTTAAGGTTTGCATTAAAGGCATGTTGTCTTCTTGCTTCAAGGTCCAGACTGCAAGTGCGCCCTCCATTTATGGATTATAGTTTATTCCAGATATGGTCAAGTTGACCACCAAGGATACTTACTTTCAGGTGAAGTTAAATTGGTGTGGGTATCAATAGTCAGAAGCACAGAGGGATTTGGTACTTACAAGTAGGTACATTTGTTGTCTTGATCTCAGGTTGTGTGTGTGTGTGTGTGTGTGCGTGTGCGTGTGCGTGTGCGTGTGCGTGTGCGTGTGCGTGTGCGTGTGCGTGTGCGTGTGTGTGTAGTTAGGCCCTAACTAGTTATATTTAGTGCTGTAGTTGAAAGGTTCAGGCATTATGCTGGCCTGCCCCTGTTATCTGGTGGAACAGGCAGTACCCTGGTCAGCCCAGGGTTCTATGGGAACGCAGGTTCAGAGGACCCCTTTAAAAGACAGATCCCTGTCCCTTTATGCTCTCTCTACACTTCTCTCTCTACTCTCTTTGTCAGCTTCTGATTCTCTTCTCTCTCTCTCTCTCTATGGCAACCGGCCATGGCTGTCAGCCATTAACTTTGTTCCTCTTCTTTCTTACTCCCTCTACTCTGCTGGGCCTATAATAAACTGGTTAATATGTCTCTTAATATGTCTCATCTTGCACCCCTTCTTCTTCTTTATTTTTAATTTAAACAAAAGAATAACGGTAGTGATAAGTTATTCTTAGTGTGTTTCACTGTAAAATAAAGCTCATTAAAATACTTTAATCGCAGGAGGGATTGCTGGGAATCAGACCTCTTTGGGAGCTCTGAGGCTAGTTAAGTTGGATTGTTTTCTTCTTTGTTAGTTAACTTTAAGCATTACAGTTTTCAATCCTTAATGCTACCAATCCCAAAGACAGAGATGACAATTAAGTAAGCAGATGTCTGCATGCTGGTTTGGTGACAGCCCCCAACTACAGGTTGATAGTAGCACTCAAGATGCTGAATTTGACCTATCAAAGACAAATGTAGCATCCAAGTCCCTTCGGTCTGCTCCCCAGTTTTGGGCACAGTGAGTAAGTGGAATAGCAGCATCCACAAGACTGCACTAGTCTTCAGTAGCATTGGGAGTTTAAATGTTATCTCACAGGGTCAGTAATGGGCAGAAGATGAATGAGAGTTCTACTTGACCCACAGAACCTCAAGGAGCCTGGATTTAGCCACACATTCCAATCACTAAATATTCCCACACACTAAACTTCCAGCAAGTGGCATTTTGTGTTTTGGACTAGATCAAGCTGGCCTATCAAATATGAGAGCAATGGGTCTTTCAATCTGAAACCACAGCTCATAACCCCATACAGAAAGATAAAAGGACAAAGAAAAGGAAATATTAGTCTCCAACTTCTGTGTTTATTTACTTATTTGCTTGTGGTCTGGGAGCTTGATTTCTGGGACCCAGTGTTTGTTATACAAGCAGTCTACTAGAGCTGTACCCAAAGCCCTAGCTGCCTTCTATCTCTCTATTAACAAAACCTTTAAAAAAAAGTAGTAGTCACTAGTTCAGTATCTTCCTGGAATTCATAACTCTCTTATTGTGTCATTTTTATCAGAAGAATTTCTATAAAACCATCCCAATATTAGTTGGGTTGTTTTTCCTAAAATGTACATTTTTGGCAATATATTCCTCAATAGATGAGTAGATAAACAGAATATTATGTAGACCTGCAATGGGATGTTATACAGTGATAAAAGGAAATGGGTTGTTAGGTTCTGAAAAGACAAGTAGGAAACATGTGAATATTGCCAGGTAAAAGAAGAGATTCTGAAAAAGCTGCCATATGATTCTAAATGTTGTGCAACTCCAAGCATGAGAGTTGTATGTACACTGTCACTCAAATGAGATAGAATGTCTGTGGGAACACAAGCATTTAGATGGGGTCTAATGGTACTGGACAGAAAGAAATAGGAAGGAGACAGTAGTTGCCCTTCCAAAAAGCATGGCCATCTCATGTAACACAAACATGACCTGAAATGCCACAATATGACTCTCCCCTCTCTGTACAGCCTGCCTTGCTAAAGCCAATGAAGCTAGTTGCATGAGAGATTCCAGTAATGAAAGACCCTTGTTGGAAATCATCGAGTGTGAGCTTGGCTCTTTGAAGCAATGAGTATTAAAACATATCTATGTTGAACATCTCTAATCAACAAATCCACACTGTATGAGTGTCAACACGATGCAGAGTTTCATGTACAAAATTATTAACATCACTTTATACAAAAGGACTAGACATGTATGTCAATGCTATTTACCTGGTAATGCAGGCGCCTTTTGGTTCAACCATAAGCACTGTAAAAAATTAAAATAAGAGCATTACACAAATTATCTTCAGGGTGACTGTATGTGGTATATATGTAACAAAATGATTTCATGTTCAGACTTCAGTCCCATCCTAAATGTATCCCCTTATGTATATTCAAACACTTCAGAATCCTAAGAAATATCCAAAATCTGAGACACTTCTTGCCCAAGTAACAGGAAAAGGACATACTCAACCTGTGGAAACTTCTAAATTTTACTTTTATTTGCTTCTAATAGATGGGGCTTTCATATTTGGTTGGGTGGTCTTATATGTTTCAAATTTTACCATTTTATTTACAGCAGAAGCAATATTTGGCCTAGGTCCTTTGGAAAAGTTGAACATATTTTGACTTTTAGAAATATATCACTCTGGAAGAACCAAATCTAAGACTCTGGTCTTTTAACAGGCAGGTTCATGAATGTCTAGAGAAAAATAATCCTTCCTAAAAATAACTATTATTTGCAAATTTTTACATGATGTCTTTTAAAGAAATATACCATTGGGAAGGATAAAGTAATAATATGCCACTCTGATAAAAATTTAAAGTTTAAAATTGGTTTCTTATCCAGTAGGGCTAGTCATTTAAATGTTAATCTACTTCTCTGTTTAGCATGACAATAGAACTGGCCTCCTCCAGACTCCAGGCAGAGCCCAGTGGCTCTGTCCTTCAGAGAGGATTCAATCCACTTCCTGAAACTGAAAGCAGCTTCCAAATACCATTATCATTTCCCTAATCCAACTTTCATGTATAGCTCACAGAATGCTAATTAAATTCAATTTATAAGTTACATGCTTATTCCACTGAATAATAGAATCATGCAATTTTTATTTGACTAATTTTTAGACAGGCAGGAATGGATAAGTTCTGAAAGGTTCAGGCATTATGCTGGCCTGCCCCTGTTACCTGGTGGAACAGGCAGTACCCTGGTCAGCCCAAGGTTCCATGGGAATTAAGTCTGCACGCAGGTACAGAGGACCCCTTTAAAAGACAGGTCCCTGCCCATTTACACTCTCTGTTTCCCCACTCTGCTTTGTCTCTGCTTTCTCTCTACTCTGTCTCCCACCTATGCTCTCTCTGCCTGTCTATGGCGACCGACCATGGTGGTCAGCCATTATCCTGTTCCTCTTCTCTTAGTCTCCCTACTCTGCCGAGCCTTATAATAAACTTGTCTTATGTCTCATGTCTCAGCATTTCTCTTTTCTTCTTTTTAAACAAAACAATAACATTTGGTGCCTGACTTGGTTTAGGCTCTCTCCGTAGACCCTCTCCCAAAGCTAGCTGGTGGGATAGTCTTTCTTTGTAACTTTTCCTGCCAGGTGCACGGGAAATCTCTGGGATCCTAAAATCAGAACTCATAACCCACTTCCATCTCTGCTTTTCCTGGCACTTCCTCCTGCCTGCAGCAGACTGAGATGCCGGAACTCAACTCGCCACTTTTCCAACTAAGGATCTCTTGAACTCACTGATCTCCCTATTCACTTCAATCCGGTAAGATACCCAGAATCTGTCCCATGGTGAAGACCCAGCACCGTTCACTCTGGGTCCATTTTTTGGTTTCGGGCTGGGTGCTCTCAGACAGGGAAATCTGCCATTTTTTGGCCTTGCCCACGGGAAATACATTTTTATGGGATCTTTCGGTTACTGCCAGTGAGTAGGTAAATGAGCAGAGTTCTGCCTCCCATTGGGAACTTTCTTTCACCTGGGAATGTCCCTCATTCTGGTTGTTCTATCTCTGACTGTGTTTCTTCTTGGTTGGCAATGTCTCCTTGAGACGCTCTGAGAGTTTTTTTTTTTTGTTTGCTGGTTCTCATTTTTTCACATAAATGAGGTTTGAAACTTTTCTGGCAATTGAGAATGTGCTTATGGTCGCCGGCATCGGCCACGTGGGCTAACCTGGGGGCCGCCATTTTGGTCATAACCAGGTGACCTAGCTTAGGCCTGCCCACTCAGTTCAATGACTCACACAGGCAAGCACTGCCACCTGACATCTTGCTTTTTATTTCTTCTTTCACTTGTTGGGTGCATTTCCTGAGGGTCAAGGATGGGATCCCGCTCCAGGAGCACTGCTTTTTTCCTTTTTCAGTTCGGACCACTGGGTCCTTTTTCAGTTTCGGGACAGCTGTGTCCCCTTCAGGGCCAGGCCTCCGGCAACTCCCATGGGCAGACGTGCATCTGGAGAGGAGCTTTTTGCCGTTTTGCCACTTGCCTCACCCATGGGAAATGCATAGAGGAACCTTTCTAGTTTCATCCAACAAGCTGGTAAACAGACAAAAGCAGCTTATGTCCCCGCCGTTTTGGTCATGTGACCTACCTGTAGGCACACACAGCTCCAGCGGCCTGTGCCAGCAAACCTGTCTGCCGGATTTTTGATTTCTGCCAGATCTTTTTGCTTTTTATTTTATTTTATTTTTTTGTCTGTGATTTCTTCTTTCACTGGCTCTGTTGTTCATGGCTTGTTTACTAAATACTATGCCTTTCCAGGGCCCTCTGTTTAAATCTACTCTCTCCCTTTAAATCTCCTGTCCATTTGCTACAATGTACGGATCAGAGATTGCATTCTAGTTCCCCTTTACTGTTATCCAGTGCTGCTTGTCTCTGTACCTGTAATTTAACTTTATACTTATCTAGCTCTACATACAATTTAAATTAAACTATACTAAGTCTCATATTTCTAAATTACTATGTGTCTTAAAATGATGGTAAACATTTAAAGTCATAAAGGTCTAATTTAACTATACTTAAAATATAAGTTAAGTCTATACAACTTAAATTTAACTCATATATCTTTAAATGAGATGAAAGTTTTAAAACCATAAAGGTCTATTCCAAACTAACAAAATATTTATACCACTCAGTCCATCCTGTAAGCCGTTTACAAAGGTACAGCTTTTATTACAAAAAGGGATTTTTCTCTAACTAAAGGCAAACTTAACTGGTAAGATACTAAACAGACAGCCCTCAAATGCTCAGAGATCTAGAGAATATGGCATTTAAAATGTTAAAAAGCTTTTTATAACAGAGCGATAGGCCAGCTGCTGGCCCCACCCCATTTCCTCCGAGAAGACTGATAGGCACTGAAGAAGCTTCATCTTGAGTCAGTGACAAGGCTGGTCACTGAGCAACCCTGCCCTTCACCTCAACTGCTACAAAGTATTCCAGACCATGGACAAGATGACAGTGGAATCGACTCCCCACGTTGCTTGGGACAACGGTAGGTAGTCTTCCTATAGTCTAATTCACAGGTCACATGCTATCAGCATGAAGGCGGGTGTCTTGCAGCCCACTACTATGGATGGAGGACCTTGGAGATGGCTGTCCATGCAGCCTGCTGGCAAGTCTCTATTATTCTTTAATCATTGATTCAGGTAAAATCTTATCCTTCTCAAGAACTCTGATGCTTTTGACGACTGGTAGTCTTGCCAGCTTCCAGGAACAGGTATTTTAGGGTTTATCTATGTGAAGACAGAAAAGCGTAAAAGAATGAAATATGTTCCTGATTTCTCTATTTCTCATGCTACTGTTCATAGTAAAGTTCAACAATACCACTGTAGGATCATAACTACAAGGTCAAGATTAAGATGCTTTTCATTGTCCAAAAAAAATCTGTCTATTTTTAAATGGTAATACTTTCAGCCAAGTTGCTTCTAACATGAATATGCTTCTAGCATGTCTAATACTTATGTTTCCACAAACTCTAAGGATTCTTGTAAGTTCCTTGGAGCCGAATCAGATCCAAACAGGTCAGATTCACTCCAGGTAATATTCAACCTTTCCCTGGTCCCAAATTCCCTTCACTCATCTTGGGACTCCTCGGAAACCCCTCCCTCACCTTACAATCTTCCCCTCAAGTGACAGGACCTAAGAAAAAAAATTTTTTTTCTAAACTTAACCTTGTCCTCTGCTCTGTCAACATCTTGCCAGGTCTAAGAAGCACCAGGGAGTTCCGTACAGCCTGAACTGCAATGAAACAACCAGCTACCCCAGGACGTGGCAGCATCCCAACCTTCTCGGGTCCCCCAAAGATGGTCAACGCCCCCCCATGTCAGCAGGAAGCAGTCTTGAGAATTCGACGCCCTTATTCCTTAACCTGCCATGTCTAACATCCCACCTTTTTTTAATAATAAGTAGAGGTGGGAATGAAAGGTTCAGGCATTATGCTGGCCTGCCCCTGTTACCTGGTGGAACAGGCAGTACCCTGGTCAGCCCAAGGTTCCATGGGAACTAAGTCTGCACGCAGGTGCAGAGGACCCCTTTAAAAGACAGGTCCCTGCCCATTTACACTCTCTGTTTCCCCACTCTGCTTTGTCTCTGCTTTCTCTCTACTCTGTCTCCCACCTATGCTCTCTCTGCCTGTCTATGGTGACCGACCATGGTGGTCAGCCATTATCCTGTTCCTCTTCTCTTAGTCTCCCTACTCTGCCGGGCCTTATAATAAACTTATAGTCAATATGCCTCATGTCTCAGCATTTCTCTTTTCTTCTTTTTAAATAAAACAATAACAAGTTCCTTAACAATATTTTATTTTATGTAATGATGGCAATTCATTGCTCAGATATGCAGGGGTTTTATTTGAAAATACACACATGAATTATCTATCTGATAAGTGGAAACACACAAATGAGTGTCAAGTTTTATTCTTACTGCCTAATCCTAACCAAGTATGATAATTTGGGGTAAGATAACATCTATTTCAGCTTTCTGTTAGAACGGAATTAATGAACCTGTCAAATCCAGACTATGCCCTTCCCAATCACTACAGTATCAATTTGTGTGTTACTTAAAAATTCACATGTTGAAAATTAACCACTATTATGACATTCTTAAAAGGGTCATAAGTAGCCTTGTTAGTGAAGTCGGGAGATCTATTCACTTCTTCTATCCCCAGAACTGTAAGCAATACATTTCTATTGTTTACAATATTATAGTATCAAGAACAGAGCATGACAAAACCCAAGATTTTAATCCTTAGGACTTCACATTGATGATGAAAGGGAAAAGATTGTCCCTGACTTGATGTGACATCTTCTCATTTTCCACCAAGGGTCCTAAGTGACACACAGGTCTCACACATCAACAAATTATTTAGAGTCACATGAGCACCATTTTAATATATCATTTCCCCCAGACTTTTATGCAGCTTTCTATGTGCACTGCCGCTTTGTGTGTGCGTGTGTGTGTGTGTGTGTGTGTGTGTGTGTGTGTGTGTGTGTGTGTGTATTTAGAGTACATACACAGTGTGTGAGTGTGTGGGTATGCATACCCCTGAAGAGGGCAGAGCAAGATGGCAAGTGTCTTTCTCTACCATGCTCATATTGCCTTGAGACAGGCTTTCTCACCAAATCAGAAGCTTAATCCTTTTGGCTAGGCTGGTTGGTCATTGAGATCTCTGAATATTCCTGTCTCCATCCTGAAATGTTGGGGTTCCAGGCACAAGTAACCATATCTGGCTCTTTATATGAGTGCTAGGGATTTGAACTCAGATCCTCATGCTTCAAGAGCAAGCAATCTTACCTGGCTAAGCCATCTTCCCCATCCCATTCTATCTTTTTTGAATTAAACATTGCTCCTATTGCCACCTCTATCCTTTTTTACCTGCTTCCACTTCCATAAAGTTAGCAGACTTTAGCCTGAGATGATCAAGGGCTCAATCTAACTAATATTCATAGTCAAAAGCCCCTCAATTGGATCTCATTTAATTTACAGGATATTTTTTTCTTCAGAGTCTTGTTTTTTCCAGCCTAGCCTTGACTCCTAGGTTCCAGCACTTCTCCTTTCTTGGCTTCCTGAGCAGCAGCAATTACAAATGCATGCTAAAATGCATTTTAATGCTCTTTTAATAATGAAATCCCACCAAGTAATCATGAAGAGAGCTGTCCTCTGGTGAAAGTGCATGTCAAAGTTCTCTTCATCTGGTCTAGAAATCTGTGTAAAAGGATAAGTGTTAGACAAAGCACCTGAGTCCTTCTTCAATCTAAGAAAATAAGAGACTTACTCTGAAACCATCCTGGCTTTTGTCAGTTACCAAAGCATCTTGAGCAGGATTTAGTAGCAAGCTCTCTGTCCAAGGGATGCATAATTTATTATCACAGTTAAAAGAAAAGTTGGGTACACTATTAACAGAAATAATTTTTTAATACCAAAAAACAAAACAAAAAACAGGGAGAGAAATTAATACTATCTTGTGGAACTTAAAAATAATTTTAATTAATTATTACACAAATAGAACTTGTGTGATATTTGTTTTGAGGTAATTTTGTTATAGCCATTATAACTCATCCTCAAAAATAGTAAAGATTAAGATACATTATTCATATTTTATCTTTATTAATGAATTTTATCTTAATTATATCATTTCCTCCCTCCTATATTCCATTCCTCTCTCTTAGATTCATTTTTCTTTGATAATAACTGTTTCCATATATATATATATATATATATATATATATATGGAAAAATAATATATATATCCTGTTGAGTATATTTAGTGTTGCTTGTATATGTGTTTTTAGGACTGACTGCTTTGTATTTGATGTACATTTAGGGGTTCATCATGAGGAAGGCTGATTATTCTTCTCTCAGCAGTTAGCTATCTATAGTTCTTCATCTAAGGGTGGGGTTCCCACAAGATTCTCTCCATCCAAATTAGCATGTGAACTTGTGTTCTCTTTGAAAAGGTCATGTTGACATTTCATAGGTGTAGCTTCCCTAACATATCTAGAAGACACAATCTTTCCACAGACTTCCTGATCCTCTGCCTCATGAGGTAAAGTCCATCCTCTCCTTCTTTTGCAATGTTCCCCAAGCCTTAGATTTAAGGGTTCTGTTGCAAATGTATCAATTAAGGTTAAGCATCACACAGCCAAATGTACTCTGCATTTTGACCAGTTGTAGATTTCTGTAATGGTCTCTGTCTGCTACAATATAAGCCTACTTCAATAAGGGGTGAGAATTACACTTACCTGTGGGCATAAGGCTAAGTATTTAGAGCACAGTTAGGACTACCTGAGTTAGGAAAATGGCAGCAGTAGGTACTCCTCTAAGATCCATGAACACACTATCCACAGATTTTACTGTTTACAGTGCCAGACATGATCTTTCCTTTGTCAAGTGGGCCTTAAGAAGTCAAATAAGACAGCTGTTGGTTACTGCTCTGATATAAGTTTCACCATGGCACTTTTAGGAACCTCTTGTCTTGTTGGTCAATGTGTTCATGGGCATCACACCTCAATAGGACTATTGGTTCTTTCTGCCCTTGGCAGTTCACATTGCCCCCTCTGGTATTAAGAAAGCTAATGCTCCAGAAAGAGGCTTTGGGTCAGATGCCCTCCAATCTGTAGTCAGGCTGACAGGTCACAAATAATGACATGGAGACTTAGTAATATTATGATAGCTTGGCTTTACATTAGGCTTTTCCCCAGCTAGCTCTTACTGCTTATATTAACCTGTCTGGCATGTGGCTCAGTTACCTCTCCTCTGTAACCATATGTCCACACACTCACAGACACTTCTTGTTCACTGTGGACGCAATGGGACCAGCTACCTCACACTCCTACAACCACATGCCTAGATTCATCCCAAGTTTCTTTCTATGCTCAGAAGTCCTGCCTATTCTCTCCAGCCTAGCTATCGGCCATTCAGGTCTTTATTAAATTAATCACAGTGACACATCTTCTCACAGTATAAACAAATGTTCTGAAACATCCAACCACTTTCTATTGTAGGTAATAATAAAACGTAATCTGCTCTGTCTAAAGAGAATTTATTGGTTCCTTGACTTCCAAGAACAAGAATTGACCTAGCTTTGGTAACACTCACGTGAGGTCACATGGTGCCACCATGTGCTATTTGTTTCTCACCAACCATGATAGTTGATCACTGTCAACTTGCCTGGGTCTGAAGACATGAAGGAGACATACCTCTCGGTGAGGGTGTTTCTAAAACAGCTTACCTGTGGTAGGGAAGCCAACTCTGAATGTAGCCCCTCACTGGCTAAGGTCCTCAAGTGAATAAAAAAATGGAAAAAGGAGAACTCCTGCTGAGTACCAACACTCCCACCCCAACCCCCACACACTCACAGACACTTCTTGTTCACTGTGGACGCAATGGGACCAGCTACCTCACACTGCTACAACCACAGCTAGAACAGCTTTTGCTACCATGACTTCCCTTCCAAGATGGGCTGTACCCTCAATATGTGAACCAAATAATCCCTGATTTCTTTTAGTTGCTAAAAGTAACTAACATATAACCTTTGGCCTTGCTGTCACCCCATTTTCATGGCAAGGCTGCTTCAAGCTGCAGCATGGATTGACTCCAGAAAATCCATCCCCTCCTCATCATTAGTGCCAAGTTTGACTGAAAGAGAGTCCCTGCATCCCTGCTAGCTGGAAGGAAAGCTTCAACACAGAGTTATAATGACATGGACCTATCTCTGAATTCTACCCAGCAGCAGGGCTCTCTACTGAGAAGTGGGAAGCCAGGAATGAATTCCAGAACTCAGAATGCAAGGGCTTCTTGATCCCATAATAAGAGCCAGGGGCTAAAGCTTGAAGGAGAAGAACCATCAGCATAGAGAAATGAAACATTGTATATGTGTGTGGTGTGTGTATGTGCATGTGAGTGCGTGCATGCTTGTGTGTTTGTGTGTGTATAAGAAACCAGAGTTTTAAAAGTTGAAATATAGGCCTCTCTTTTTATTTATTATATTCAATATTATTTTGTTAGAAGAAAGCATCTGAAATCTAACAGTTAGCAATATTCCAAAAAGTATAAACTTAGTGGACCTATGTTAAAATGTCAAAATCAAACTCAAGAACACATGAAAGACTACAATAAAAAGTTAAAGACATCCAAGCTCATGAATAAAAGTCAGAGTTACCACCTGTCTATCACACACTTTGTTCATGTACCTAAGCAAATCATTCATGACTAATTTTAATGAGGTTTTCATAGTTCATTTAAGGATAAGTAGGTTGAAAATTAAAATAAGATTCCATATTGGGCCAGAGTTCAAGATCAGATGAATTATCTCCATTTTATATTACTAGTGCATTCATTTTCTCCTGTGTTAAATTATAATGTCACGTCATCAGAAATAATGGTAACTGGTGGTAAGTATAGCAGGAATAAATCTAAGTTAAGAAAATCAGATTCATGTTGAAATGATAATGTAGCAAATACTTCTGCATTGGGTAAAATTTATAAAAAACAAACCCACAGCTCATTTACTGCTCCTAGGCATGCATATTTGATTTCTTTAATGCTGCACCTGTCACAGTGTGTCCATTGTAGAGCCTCATTACTTTTCTCACAGTCCCCACTTCTAATTGGATTTTATGATCTTATCACCCAAGGCACATAGCACTTGCAGCACACTAAGGTGACTTGTGCAAGTCTGACAAGAGAGAGACAAAGTCATAATCAAAGAGCAATACAGTCTGTCGTCTTTGAAATCCTACATTAAAGGGAATTTCTCAACTATTCTTCCTTGGGAACAGGGCAAGTTTATTGTTGGTATTAATAAATATTTATGTGACACTCGAGGTGATTTAAAGTCTTCAAACAATTCAAACATGCTCTCTCTTCTAAGAATTGGCTTGAAAAAATGGAATTCCTTCTATAGTTTACAGATAGAGAGACCAGATCGGGGCAGTGGGTATATCAAATGCACTAGTGAGTTTTGACTCCAGTATACCTACCAAGAATAGAAAACCTCTGAGGATAGTGAGCAGCCAGGAAGTTTGGAATGGCATTGCTTTAACCATGCAATTTATAAAACTCCAACAAAAGCAGTTCTGGTTCTGCTTGTACTCTGTCCTATTGATTATTTGAATGTTATTGCCTGCTGTAGGTGATCTTTCAGTATTATTTGTCTGGCTTTGTGAACTCTGATCTATTAATTGCTCTCTCCTCTCATCTTAAGGCTGTGGTGAATTAATTCTCCTTTACATGTCCTTATTTTATGTCAGTGTGGAGGAAGCAGAGGCCAGTGTGGATATTTAGGTGGCCAGATTCTATAATTTTCTTTGTTAGTGAGTTTTGCTTTGTGCTGGTGGCACATGTCATTGGAGGTGGAAGAGCTGATAAACACAGAAAAGTGTTGGGTCTGTTGCTTAGTCCAGAGGATCCCAGAAGAATGTTTTACCATGTGACAAGTTCATCTCAGTGGGTGCCACAGCCATTCAGTTCCAACCTGTTGTGGTGTAAAGGAGCTTTATGCCATGAAACAACTCTAAGTAAATACCAGGAACTCAGTCTCTTAAATCCCTGCAGTCCTGTGCATCTGCACAGAGAACCTCTGCTTACCTCACTAATGTGAAGAGCATCTTTCCTTCCTCTCTGGTGTTTCCAATACTGGTTCTCCTCAGCTGCAGGACTCACAAGCCAGGAGACGCCATATCACTTCTGCACACCTAAAGCAGTGTCAGCAACACTCCAGTTCAAACATGTCTGTTAGAGCAAAGAAGTTCCCATATTTCTCAGAGTATCCATGATAAAGTAACATCCCACTTTTCTGAGCTGCACTCCAAGGAGTCCATGTAGAATCACTTCTATATTTCAGATTATCTATGAAAATGCAAAACTATTAAGAGGTGAAGTGGTACTTTTCTTTATGTACACTAAGAGAAGAAAGTTGGTTTTGGTGTGTCTTGAACCAAGATCTCCTCTAACCGGAGCTGGCCTGAGCCCTTTAACTTCAAATCCTCCTATCTCTACTCCACAAATGCTGAGATTATAGGAGTGGCCTATCACAACTGTCTTATGTCATGCCAGGGATTCGTGGATGTTAGTCACACTGCCAACTGAGTACATTCTCAGCCCAGGAGACAGAATTTTTTCATTGGATAATGAGTGGCGCTCATTTAATTGTTGAATTGTCCTACAGTTGCTGTACACAAAGGATGGAGAGACCTGATTTTTACTTCCCAAGGTCTCCCAGGGTGTTCTTTGACTACATATTGCCCTGTGTTTGTTATAGTGATTAACCACCAACAATGCCCTTTCTGCATTTTATAATTCTTGTTTTAAATTTACTTTATATAATTTTAACTATTTACTTCCTTCTTTTATTCTTTCTTCTATTGCTTTGAGCATTTTTCACAAAAGATCATACATGAAAAGTTTTCTGTAGGAAATCTCAAATTCATATCCAAAGTATCTTTCTTGGGAACTTGATTCATAATCCTTTGGCTTGATGTCTGCTTTTTTGATGTCATACATGTCATATATTTGCCTGAATTCATAGTAATTGAAAAAAACTTGTTGCTGTCATAATTATACTTTCAAAAATATGTTAAAGAGAGTGTCTTGGTTAAGAGTTCCCAATGCCATCTAAAATTCTATCTGATTTTTATATCTTCCTTCCTTGCATATCTATTCACCTGTCATTTACCATGCTTTTAAGATGAATATTTCAAAAAGAGCAAAGAAATATATCTAGGGATAAATTTGATCCATACTTACCAAGAATCAGCAAAGTTTTAGTTTTAAATAAAATTTAAAAAATAATAGAATTTTCAACTGTAAAGTCTTAACATTATATATTGAGAAGTAAACCAAAGATTAAAATGTAGTGGCCACCACCATCAATAGGACAAAAAGGCAGTCCACAGAATGGGAAAAGATTTTCACCAACTCCACATCTGACACAGGGCTAATATCTAAAATATATAAAGAGCTCAGGAAACAAGACATCAACAAACTAAGTAACCCAATTAAAAATGGAGTACAGATCTAAACAGAGGATTCTCAACAGAATAAACTCAAATTATTGAGAAACACTTAAAGAAATGTTTAACATCCTTAGCCATCATGGAAATGCAAATCAAAATGACACTGAGATTCCATCTTATACCTGTCAGAATGGCTAAGATCAAAACCACAAATTACTGTTTATAGTAGGGAGAAGCAGGGGGAGCCCTCCTCCACCTCCACTCCAGGTGGGAATGTAAACTTGTTCAGGTGTTTTGGAAAACAATATGGCAGTTTCTCAGAAAATTGGGAATCAATCTACCTCAAGACCCAGCTATAACATTTTTGGACATATACCCAGAGGATGCTCAATCCTTTTACAAGGACACTTGCTCAACTATGTTCATAGTGGCTTTATTCAGAAAATTCAGAAACTGGAAACAACCTAGATGTCCCTCAATTGAAGAATGGATAAAAAAATGTGATACATTTGTAGAAAGGGGTATTACTCAGCTGTTAAAAACAACATCAGGAAATTTGAAGGCAAATGGATGGAATTAGAAAAAATCACTCTGAGTGAGGTCACCCATACCCAGAAAGACAAGTATGGTATGTACTTAGCTTTTTCTTAGCCCTTCTGAGCATTGTCTTCTAGCCCACATCTATTCTTCTCTGTTACCTGCTGATCAGCAGAAGTGTTCTTTGCCAGGCAACTCAGAGCTACCATACTTTCCTAAGATTCAGAGAGGGCAATATAAACCAAGGAATGGAACACCCATCCAACAAAGACAAGACCAGATATCAATACACAGAATTACACTCAATCCAACCCCAAATGCCTAGACACCAGCACAACATAATCATTCACAGCCAAAACAATATTTCTCTACCACAACCCAGCAACCTTACTACAGTAGGCCTTGAGAAATGCAGTTCTTGCAGTAGACAAGAACTTAAAATAGCTATTTTTTAATAGTACATTTATTTGAATAGAACACTCAAGAATCTTAAAGAAGATATGAATAAACTACTTAATTAAGCCTGTGAAAACACAGTGAAATTAAATAATAAAAACAATTAATGAAGGTAGAATTTAAATACAAAATTGAATCATTAAAGGAAATCCAAGCTGAGATAACACTGGAAATAGAAACCTTAGGAAGTCAAACAATAACCTCAGAGGTAAGTCTCACCAAAAGAGTTCATGATATGGAAGATAGAATCATTGAATAAAAGATAGAAGAAAAGGATTCCTAAATCTAAAAATATACGGGTATAAAACATCCAGGAATCTGGGCCCCTATGAAAACACAAAATCTATAAATAATGGGCATAGAAGAAGGAGAAGAACCCTAGGTCAAAGGCAGAGAAAGTATTTTCAATAAAAACCATAGAAGAAAATTTTCCTAACCTGAAGTAGGGTATATAAGAAGCATAGAAAACATCAAAATGACATGACCAGAAAAAGAAATTCTCTATGCACATAATAATCAAAACATACAGACCATACAAAAGAATATTAAAATCTGCAATGGAAAGACAAGGCAAATTATAAAGGCACACCTATTAAAAATAATACCTGATCTTTCAATGGAGAAAGGCCTGAACAGAAGTTCCTCAAACTCTAAGAGACCACTGATGCTAACCAAGACTACTATAGCCAGAAAAAAACTTCAATCACAATAGATGGAGAAAGAAAATATTTCATGTTAAAAACAAATTTAAGCAGTTATCCATCTACAAATACAGTTCTATGGAAGGCACTAGAAGGAAAACATCAACCTAAAGCGGTTAACCTCACCCAAGAAAACAAAAGGAATAAATAATCTCAGACCAGCAAATCAAAAGGAAAGGATGCTGCACCAGAACAACAAAATAAAAGGAACCAACAAACACTGCTCATTGATAGCTCTCAATATTAATGTAGATTAAAATCTATCTTTCTGATGCATCTAGGAAACACATCTTACCATCAAGGATAAACATCAATTTGGGATGGAAAAGGATATTCTAAAAACATGGACCAAAGGAGCAAATGGGTATAGCCATTTTAATATCTGATAAAATAGACTACAAACAAAAACTAATTAGAAGGAATAGAGAAGGACATTACACACTCATCAAAGGAGAAATCCACCAAGAGGATATTGCAATTCTAAACATTTATGATTTCAAACACAAGGGCATCCAAGTTCATAAGAGAAACACTACTATAGCTAAAAACCACACAGTGTTAGTGGGTGACTTTACTACCCTACTCTCAACCTATCCATGCAGGTCATCCAGACAAAAAGTTTAAAATTTTTGTGGAAGTAAATAATGCCTCAAATCAAATGGACCTAGCAGATATTTGCACAAAATTTCACTAAACACAAAATCAGATACATTCTTCTCAATAGCTCATAGAACTTTCTTCAAAATGGAACACATACTTAGACACAAAGCAAATCTCAATAGGTACAAAAAGAAATTGAAATAATGCCCCTTATCCTATTTGACCCCCATGGATTAAAGTTGGATATCAGCAACAATAGAAAGTTTACAAACACATGGAAACTGAATAACTCTCTACTGAATAAAAATGGGTCAAGATAGAAATTAAGAGCAAAATAAAAATTTTAAAGAATTGAGTGCAAATAAAAACACAATATACCCAAACCTAGGAGACACAAGAAAGGTGGTTCTAAGAGACAAGTTCATAGCACTAAATGCCTACATTTAAAAAAGGAAAAGGATCTCTCATATTAGTAACTTAAGGGCACACATGAAAGATTATAACAAAAAAGTCAAACCCAAAAGGAGTAGATGGCAGGAAAAATTGAACTGAGAGATAAAATCAAATGAGATAGAAATAAACAAAACAGCTGGGCATTGGTGGCGCACTCCTTTAATCCCAGCACTCGGGAGGCAGAAGCAGGCAGATCTTTGTGAGTTCGAGACCACCCTGGTCAACAAGAGCTAGTTCCAGAACATCCTCCAAAGCCACAGAGAAACCCTGTCTTGAAAAACAAAAACAAAAAACAAAACAAAACAAAAAAGAAATAAACAAAACAATACTAAGAATCAACAACATGAAGAATTGGTTCTTTGAGAAAATTAGTAAGATTGATAAACCCTTAGCCAAATCAACCAAAAAGACAGATTATCTCTCCATGTTCTAAATTGTCGTCCTCAAGTTCTCCCTTCAATGACTTAAATATTTTTATTGCAAAACTTTCACTTGCTTGGTTAGAGTTATCCTTATATTTTATATTATTGGAGGCTATTGTTAAAGCTTTTGTTTCTCTGATTTCTTTCTCACTATGTTTGTCATTTGTATATAGGGAGGCTACTGATTTTTGTGTGTTAATTTTGTATCCTGCTGCTTTGCTGAAAGTGTTCTATCAGCTGTAGGAATTTCTTGCTGGAATTTTTGTGGTCACTTATATATAAAATATTCTCATCTGCAAATAAAGACATGTTGACGTCTTCCTTTTCTATTTGTATCCCCTTGAGTTCTTTCAGTTGTCATATTGTTCTAGATGAGACTTCAAGTACTGTATTAAATAGGTGTGTAGAAAGTAGACAATATTGTCTTGTTCTGAACTCTGCTTTGAGTTTCTCTCCATTGAGGTTGATGTTGGATGTGTGCTAGCTGTAAATTACCTTTGTTATATTGAGGTATGACTAATTTCTCCAAGACTCTTATCATGAAGGTATATTGGATTTTGTCAAAGGCCTTTTCTGCATCTAATGAGAAGATCAGGTTTTTGGGTTTATTTATGTGGTAGATTACATTTATCCCCGCATCACTGGAATGAAAGTATGATGGATGATATTTTTGATGTGTTCTAGCAATTATTTTATTGAGAATTTTCATATTTATTGGTCTGTAATTTTCTTTCTTTCTTGTACCTTTGTGGGTTTGTGTATAAGAGTAATTGTGGCCTCATACAATGAATTAGGCAATGTTTCTTCTATTCCTAGTTTATATAATAAATTGAGGAGAATTGACACAAATCTTTTGAAGAACTGGTAGAATTCTGCTCTACTTCATCTGGCCCTGAGCTTTTTGTGTGTGTGTGTTTTGGGGAGGGGGTTCTGGGAGGCTTTTAATTGCTGCTCTTTCACTAGGGGTTACAGTTCCATTTAAATTGCTTATTATCTAATCTTGATTTAATTTTTGTAGATTTGTTGTTGTTGTTGTTTTTGTTTTTGTTTTTGTTTTTTGAGACAGGGTTTCTCTGTGTAGCTTTAGAGCCTATCCTGGCACTCGCTCTGGAGACCAGGCTGGCCTCAAACTTACAGAGATCCACCTGACTCTGCCTCCCGAGTGCTGGGATTAAGGGTGCGCTCCATCAACGCCCGGCTAACTTTTGTAGATCTTATATATCAAAAAATTCATCCACTTCATTTAGATTTTCCAGTTTGGTAGAGATTTTAAAAATATGTCTTCATGATTCTCCAGATTTCCTCAGTGTCTTTTATGATGTTCCCCCATTTTGTCCTTAATTCTAAATAAAGCAAGGATCTCAACATAGACCAGGTACTCCAAATCTGATAGAACAGAAAGTAAGGGATACTCTTGAGTTTATTGACACAGGAGACAACTTTCTGAACATAGCACTGATATCACAGGCACTAAGAACACCAATTAACAAATGGAGCCTCATAAAACTGAAAAGCTTCTGTGTGGCAAAGGACACCATAATTCAGACAAATTGGCAGGCAATGAAAGGAAAAACAGTTCTGTATCAATTATACACCAGATAGGGTACTAATATCTCACACATATGAACAACTAAAAAAGAAGACATCAAGAACCCAAGTGATCCAATTCAGAAGATAAAATGCAACTGGTGATAAACACTTAAAGAAATATCCACCATCATTGTAGTCATCAGGGAAATGCAAATCAAAACTATTTTGAGAATTCATCTTACACCTTACGTGAGCTTTCTGGCTCCGCAGGTCCCACCACCCTTGAGCCCCAAATAAACTCACAGACACTATAATAATTATGAAACTGCTGACTGTTGACTAGGGATTCTTATTGACTAGCTCTGTCTTAATTATTAACCTATTTCTATCAATCTATGTATTACCATGAGGCTGAGGCTTGCCAGATAATGCCTGGCATGATGTTACTCCTCTGGCAGCATTGTGATCCTGGCGGGCTCCTGCCTCCCTTTCCCAGAATTCTCCTCATCTCTTAGTCCCACCTATCTTTCTGCCTCATTGGCCAAACAGTATTTTATTCATCACCCAATAAGAGAAACATATACAGAGGACATTTCCCATCACCAGTCAGAATGCCTAAGATCAATAAAATAAATGACAGAATTTTGGATGAAGGGAACACTTATCCATTGCTGATGGGATTTTATTTCTTTTTTTCTTTTTTTAAATTTAAATTAGAACAATTTTATTTTATATATCAATCCCAGGCTGATGGGACTTTAAACTTTGGAAATCACTGTGGCTATTCCTCAGGAAGCTGGGACTAGATCTACCTCAAGATCTAACTATACCACTATTGGGCATATACCTAAGACTACATGCTACTATAGAGATACTTGCTAATCCATGATCATTATTGCTCTATTCATAAGAATCAGAATTTAGGAGCAGCCTAGATGTACATCAACTAAAGAACGGATAATGAAAGAAAGGCAGAAGCCATGAGATGAGGGAAAGGAGTGAAATGCTAGGAAGCTTCCATCACTGAGTACTAGGGTCTTCTGCATGGAGGGCACCAGAGACAAAAATGTAGGCCTTCGTGGAGGAAGGGAGCTGGTGGCAAAGGTCATGTTACATAGAGGTGGGATTTGGGGAGAACACTCCAGTCGTAAAACAAAGTAGAACAAAATGACCTTTCTATAAATGGTTTCAAGAAATTTTCCTGTTTGACTTTGCTTCTAGACAGAATTAGTTTTTCAAAAATATTTTAAGACTTTGCTTGAATTTGACCTCATGTAGGTTTAAGGACACGTTTTCCATCTTCCTGTAGACCTGTGAATGCAACCTAAAAGTCACAAATTAAAATGTGTCCACGTTTATTATACCCTCAGGTTTACTAAAAGAAATACTCTCATCGGGCACAATCTGAAATCACTCGAAGAAAGTCTCAGTCTGGCAATTGTCTTTTTTTTTTTTTTAATTTGAGAGTTTCAAATGTGCTTTGACCACCCCTCCCCACTTCCTCTTCTCTAATTCCACCCATCCCTCCAACTTCATGTGGTACTTTTTAAAAACTCACTAGGTCTGTATAGTGCTGCCTGCATGTGCGTGGGTATATCGCCATCTACTGGAACAGAGGAGTCTCTCAGGGACCACATTCTCCCTCGGTTGCCAGCAACCAATTATCAATAGCTCCTCAGCTAGGGGGAGGACTCCTGAGCCCTTCCCTGACACAGAGGATGGGAATTTGTCTCACTTGATCTTGTGCGGGCCATGCGCATGCAGTCATAGCTATTGTGAGCTGACATACACAACAGCCCTCTCATGGCAGCAAACACTATCTTGCTGCACATGTCCACTCCCTGTTATCAGGTTGGCCTGTGATCTTGTCTGTGAGGGAGTGTCTGGATTGTTCATAGATGTAGGAGGACATAGACCATTGCCAACAGTACCATTCCGTGGTCAGGTGGTCCCGGGAGATATAAAGAAGCTAGCTAAGCAAAAAGCAGGAATGAGCCAGAGAGTGAGCCAAAAATAGTTCCTGCCTGAATAAAATAGTGTCTTAATCATCTAGTATATGTCTTTCACAAAATCAGATCTTCCAAAAAAATGAAAATGTCACCAATACTTTTTAGATTTTTCTAATTAGAATTTTCTTCCTTTGGAACTCCAGCTCTTGAGAAGTGTGGCTTCATTAGTAGTTTAGAGCAAGCAGTCTGGAGCTAACCTCACAGTCAGGCTCTTCCACCCATATTGTGTGAGCTTAGACAAGTGATTTGACTTTCCTGTGCTTTGAGGTACTCATTTTTTTTAAGCAGGGCTGCTGTTGCTGTTGCTATATGCCTACATAATAAGCAAATGTAGTAGTAAGTTCTCAAAATTAATGCCTAGTTCAGAGAGCTACGTGTGTTCAATGCTGTCATCTTAGATGCTCCAAGTTTCCTGTTTTGAGGAAAACTTATGAATTGAAATTTCATGCTCACTTTTTGGCCTCCAACTTGCAGACTGTGTACTGTCTAACAGTACCCGCTGAAAGAATGGGTGGAAGAAAGGAATTATGGGCAAAAAAATGAGTGTTATGCTATTTTTAACAGAATGCAATATTTCAACAATGAAATGAACAAAATGAATTTTAAGCTCTATGTCTCTGGTGTGCCATTTATACTCAGAAATCACAACAAATATACTTCACTGGGGGTAAAAGGAGATACAGGCAGCTGATGTGATCTGGAGCCATTCACTCAGTGTTCTGGAACCAGGCATGGGAATCACTGTCCAGTAACTGTAATTAATGACGGCCCTTTCTGGAAACCTGGCTTCATCCTTTTTGGAGACATAGAAAAAAAAAGCTAGCCAGATTGAAATGCATCCATGTTCAATGGAGTGAAGAAACTAGAATTTACTCTTTTTGATTCATCAGTAAGAAATACTTCCAACCCACAATCAGGCTCATCATTCTTCACATCAAATGGAAACACACAGATGCATGCAATCACTATGTGTGGGAAATCTTTTCAAACTTTAAAACAAATAGTAGAACTGTATTCAACTTACTGTCAGAAACAAGTCAATAGTCTAGGCAACCAGCCATAATTCTTACTATATACTGCCCTCCAGTGGATTTCTGTCACATATAAGCTCTGGAAATTACTGGAAATAACCTGTATGTAAGTTTTCTTGTTATAAACACAAAACCCAGTCTTTAGCATAAACTTAAAAAGTGCAACAGAAAACACTAAACAACAATCCTTGAGGCTTTCTCCAGAACAGCGTTGCATTTAAACCACCTAATGTCAAAGTAAAGGGCCTTGCTTACTCCCCACTGTGATCCACTCTCCCTCAGGACCATGCCATGGTATTGGGGTATTTCAACTTCGGGCCATCTCATCAGTGGGCCTAGAGCTACTGATACTTCTAACAAAATTCACGTTGTGTGAAAGAGGAATGACTTTGGACTTGCCCCAACTTTCTTATCAATCCAATTGGCTTTTTAAAATGCTGTCTTGACACTCCTGGGTAAAACAAACAACAGCTATTTGTTCTCGTTTGACAACAAAAGTCACAGATCAGTGGTAAAGTTTAGAGGAAAATCTTATTTCTTCTGACACCTGGATGCATGAGGCTTTGTTATCAGAAAGATGACCTCAAATACAGCAACTGAGAAACAGCAGCATTTTAAGGAGTACCCCAGGTGGAGGGGGCTCCTCCAGAGGCAACTTCTTTTTGGTTTTCCCTTGATAGACTCCGTAAAACCAACTTTTGATTAAGAGTTAGAAGTTGAATACATAAGCATTCTTTTTATTTTTTATTTTTATTTATTTATTTATTTATTTTTTTGGTTTTTCGAGACAGGGTTTCTCTGTGTAGCTTTGTAGCCTATCATGCCACTCACTCTGGAGACCAGGCTGGCCTTAAACTCACAGAGATCCGCCTGCCTCTGCCTCCCAAGTGCTGGGATTAAAGGTGTGTGCCACCAACGCCAGGGTATACATAAACATTCTTAGGAGAGAGATTTATAATGATCACTAAATGGTAAGACTGTCATGGGTAACCAGTAAGATATAAAAGAAAATGACCAGAAGGACATTTCTGGAAGAAAAACATTTTATACTTTCAAGCAAGCATGGCTGAATTTAAACACAATAAAATTCTCCTAAATCTAGACATAAAATATTAAACCATGCAGTAGCAATTGACCTCTTTCTAGGTGGCAAATGGAGTTTTTAAATGTAGAATTTTAAAATATTGCTTTAGTAGTAATTTGCTGCTAAATTATTGAACACTGGAAAGATGTCAAATAGAAATGTGAAATAATGTACAACTTGGAATCATGGTTTGAGTTTCTTTCATGCACTTTTGATTCTGTTTGCTTATCAGAATATCCCCCCCCCCACCCCATGCACACAAGCTTGACCATGGGGAAGGTTTAACTTGGGATAATGATCTCCGTTATCTGTAAAAATCAGGAGACAGTTTCTAACAAGAAGACTAAGCTGATTAAGAGAAGTTCTTGAGGGGTTTGATGGACATTTGACTTTATTATAATCTGTATGCATTCAGCATACATTCCCTTACTAATTCTCTTTCTCTAAAAATGGTTATTGATGAGACTAGAGAAAGGTTAAGTGGTTGAGCGATGACTGTTCTTGCATAGGATCAGAGTTCAGTTCCCAGCACACTGTCTCAGTAGATCACAGATACCAGCAACTCCAGCTTGACATGATCTGATGCCTTCTTCTGCCTGTCACAGGAAATTGCACTCACATATGCACACTTACACACACACACACACACACACACACACACACACAGAGAGAGAGAGAGAGAGAGAGAGAGAGAGAGAGAGGGGGGGGGGGCAATTCATAGAGACTAAATCAAACAGCTCCAGTCACACAGTTTGCTCTGGTGGGTGAAGAAGAAGCAGGAAACTCATCCAAAGGATGAGCCAGGTGTTCCTGCTGCAAAGTGACTAGCAGCTGTAGCCCAGGATAGGCCTGGAGGCCTCATAAGCCATAAAACTAGTTTCTGATTTGTGTGAGACAATGGCTCCTCTGGTGGACGAGTCAGCAACTCAACTCTTAATGCGTGCAGGGGCCAGGTGTTTTCTTGAGAGTTAACCTATTGTTTCCACCAAAAGACAGGGAACCTGAATTTAATTTGCCACAACCCATGGTGAAAGACAGCCCTGGGAAGCTGTGCTAGACCAGATGAGAGTCCTGGCAGCCTCTGACTGACAAGCTGAAAAGTGCAAGTAGGTAGCATAAAGTGAGTGGGGGCAATATAACCCTAATCCTGTGGCTGGGAGCAGATCTCATCAACTGAGAATCATCGAGGAGCTCAATGGCGCTGAGGCCAAGGTTAGCAGGAGGATTACCTATTAAAGCTGACTATCGGGCATTTGCTGCTGTAGAGTCCGAGAACCATAAACTGCCAGCAAGCTACTTGACATCCAGAGCTGCATTCCTCTGGTGAGCAAACAAGACTTAGGAGGTCTCAAAACTGCAATGGCAAGTCCTGCAGCAGAACAGATAGCTATGCAATGGATGTTCTTCATATGCCCAAGGTAGTTGGGAGACATTGGATGGCAAAAATATTAACCACCCCAGGAAACACAAGCTGAGGCATCTCAGAGAAGACCTAGTGCAGACCACAGCATTCAGAGCAACTGTGGCCAGTGGAGGCTACTGGTAGGCAAAGGGGGAAGACATCTGCCACTTGTCCAATGCAGGCTCAACAGCAACTGACAACCACACTTCCCACTTGTATGTGAGTGTTGGAGGGCCTACAAAGAAACTGTTTGGATACCTCATCATTTTTGCCTCCCTCTGTTTTTCCTATTTCCTCCTTTTCTTACACCAGGCCTGACCCCCAATAAAACAGCTACCACCACCACCAACCAAAATAACCAGTCAGAAGTGGTGACAAAAAAACTCTAATTCCAGCACCTGGGAGCTGAGGCAGGTGGATCTTTGTGAGTCTGATGCCAACCTGGTCTACACAGTGAGTTCTAGAACAGCCAGGGCTACACAACAGAGAGACCATGTTTCAAACCAAAACTAAACACTAAAACTGAACAAAGCAAACAGACAACAACAAAACAAAATCACAATCCAGCCCAGATGGAAACAACATAGAATCCTACCAGACCTTCAAAGAACAACCAACAACACCCCTCAAATTACTCCATAAACAGATAAGGAAGGAATACTTCTGAAGTCTTTTTATAAAATCAGGACTTGCCTGATAACAAAACCAGACAAAGATCCAACAACAACAACAAAAATAATGGACAATCTTCCACCTTCAACACTGGTGTTAAAGTATACTTAGCCAGGCCTGGATTCTGCAGGGTACTGGGGATTTAAACTACAGAGTCTTCTTTTCTTAAGTGTTTTAATTTGCTTTTTATTGTTTTGATAAATCACAGGATCAAAAGCAACTTGGCAAGTATCTTAATTACTTTCTTATTGCTGTGGATAGAAAACATGATCAAGGCAATTTATGGAAGAGTTTTTTGAGGCTTCTGGTTTCAGAGGGTGAGTCTATAGCCATCATGGCAGGACGTATGGCAGTAGGTAGGCAAGCATGGCACTAGACCATGGTTGAGAACTTACATCATTACCAGCAAGTAAGGGGTAGAACTAAACAGAAATAGTGTAGACTTTCGAAATCTCAGAGCTGACCCCAGTGGCATATCCTCCTGCAACAAGACCACACCTCCTGATCCTTCCCAAACACGTCCACCAACTAGTGACTAAGTATTAAAATATTTGAGCCTATGATGTCCATATCATTCGAACTACCACAGGGAGGAAATAGTTTATTTCAGCTTATAGTTGGAGTCTGTTATGCAGGGAAGTCAAGGCAGGAACTCCAGGTTGGAATCTGAGTGCAGGAACTGGTACAGAGGCCATAGAGGAACACAACTTACTGGCTTGCTCACCATGGCTTCATTGGATTTCATTTTTCTAGACAACTCAAGAACACCTTCCCAGAGATGGCACCATCCACTATGGCCTGGGCCCTCCAACAGCAACCATTAGTCAAGAACATGGTCCCCAGACTTGGCTACAGGCCAGTCTAATGGAGGCATTTTCTCAATTGAGGCTTCCTCTTCCCAGGTGACTCTGGCATGTGTCAAGTTGAAAAATGAAACACACAAAACAAGTACTCTAACACACTGAGCTACCTCCTTATCCCCTACTCATTACATTTCAAAAACTAAGATCTTTAAAAATCCTCTTAAACAGACCTCACTCATATTCCCCATTGGTTTTTAAATATTATACATCTTGAAGTGATAATTTTTCTTTCTTCTCACCCTTTCCTTTTAAATTTTCTTTTTATTTATTCTTTGTGTCTTTCACATCATGCTTCCCAATCCCACCCCCCCCAAAAAAATAAAGCAAAATAAAATTGGAGGGAAAAAAAAGACAAAAAGCAAGAAAGGGAAAATCTCATCATGGAAGCTGTAGTGTGACACAGTAAATCATGCAGTAAACCCCTTTGTTGGTACACTTTTACATGCAGGGGTTCATCACAAACAATCATTGGTTTAGTTCGAGGACCCTGCTGTCTGCTACACTGGACCCTCACTATAACTCTTCCTGGACATCCCATTGCTGTCCTGTGCCATGGAGATACTGCAAGCCTAGGTCCACAAGACCTACAACTCCCCCTCCCCAACTCCTGCTCTAGCAGATCACACATGGGGTGGATATTGGGGTGGGCCAACTCATAATCCTGGTTGTGGGTCTGGTTAGTTGCAGGGTTGACCAGCCAACCAATTCTGCCCTGTTTCCACCACCAGGGTGAGCTCTCCTGCATTGCCCTGGCTAGTACACCCCTTGTGACAATGAGCAAGGGGCAGAATCAGTTCTCCTGCTTTCACACCCTCAGGGCTGGTTCTCTCACACCTCCACCTTCAGGACCAGCACAGTAGTGAGGTGTAGGTGTGAGATGCTGCAGCTCATGAGGAGCAGAGGCAGCTTTATTGCTCTTATGACCTCAGGGCCAGCTCTCCCACCTGCCTTAGGCATTGATGGGGAGTGGGCATCTCTCCCCCACCATATGGCAGATGAGGGGAGGTGCTAGGTCTCCTCTTAGGGTTGGCTCACCCGAGTCCTTATCAACAGGGTCAGTTCCTGCCAAAGGAGTGGCAGGGCCCGCTTTCCCAAGTGTTACAGCTGGTAAAGAGGTCAGCTCCCTCCACCTCTGGAGGTAGTAGGAGTGGGGGCATCTTTCCCTTACTCCCACCACCATACCCCAGACAAGGGAGATGGTACCAGCTATGCCCCTCTCACACCCTCAGGACTGGCTTACCCACACCTCTGTCTACGGGGTCAACTCTATTGTGTTGCCCCAGCTAGGTACAGGGCCCATTCCCCTGAGGGTTGCAGCTGGTGAGGGATTGGTCCAAGTCCCCCACCTGCTGCAGGAGGGGAGAGGCAAGGGGAGGACGGAATCTTCCCCTCACCCACACCACCACATACCATACGAGAGGGGCATGACCTGTTCTCCCATTCTCACACCCTCAGTGCCAGTGCACCCAGGCCCCCGTGAACAGGATCAGCTCTATTGTGCTGCTCAGGTGAGGTGTAGGATCCTCTATCCTGAGTGCTTCAGCCAGTGAGGGGTAGGACCAATTCTCCCTGGTGTTACAGTCAGTGATGGGCAGGGTCAACTCTGTACAGCCCTATCCTCTCTGCCTTTGGTGGGATCAGGAGCCAGGGACATCAACAGAGCCACGACCCCAGACGTGTGCCCCAGCAGAAGCCCAGGCCCAGACATCATCATAGCCAACCACCTTAGTCCACTCCTCACTGCTTTCACCTCTTCAGACATGCCTCTGTCCGTGGGACATAAGCCATTCTGTCCCTGTCTGTCTCCCATACCACACCATACATTTGCTCACCATAATAATACCCATCTGCCTCGTGCCTCAAGGTTCAGAGAGGACCAGTGCTTTCTCCTCCGAGCCCAGGGCCGACCACCCCAGGCCTGAGTATGGGTCTTGTCCCACTTGGACTGTTATGGCACAGTGCAGGACCATGCTTCCTCATCAGAAAGAGATCATAACAGTGCCCCATAGTGCTCCTGGGTGGTGTGGAGGTATTGCTGGAATCCTTTTGTGAGCCTGGGCTACACAGCCTGGTTCTTCTCACACTTCCTAATAACAATAATGGATCCCTGGTCGACTGGACCCGTTGCTGTGTGGAGTAAATGCTTCTGTCTAATTAGCCAGAGATGAGTCTAAGTTCTGATGAAGGGCCTGAAGGGAGTGATGTGTCATTTTGTCCTTATGCTGAAGCTCCATCAGCTCCCTTTCTTCTATCAGTGACAGACCACAGCACACTAATGCTCTCTTAAGAGACAAATGGTAAGTTTTGGGGATTTTTCAAGCCACCTGATGAATTTTTGGTCATTGTACTTATACTTGTTTATTTATAGCCCTAAATGGGTTGTTTCCATCAAATTCTTCCCCTTGGAGCTCAGGGAACTCCTCAGAAGAGGAGGCTGAAAGAGTATAAGAGCCAGAGATGGAGGACACCAGAAGAAGAAGGCCCTGCTAAATCAACATGATCAAAGCTCATATGAACTCACAGAGACAGAAGCAGCATGCACAGGGCCTGCATGGGTCTGCATCAGGTCCTTCAAGTGTATAATGTGGCTTACAGTATAGTGTTTTTATGGGATTCCTGAACAGATGGATCTCTGATTCTTGTGCCTTCTCTTGGGCTCTTTTCCTCATTCTAGTTTGTCTTGTCCAATTCTGATGTGATTTATATATATATACACATATATATATATATATATATATATATATGTGTGTGTGTGTGTGTGTGTGTGTGTGTGTGTGTGTGTGTGTGTTATTATTATTATTATCCCTTAGAAGCCTGCTCTTTTCTGATGAGAAACAGAAAGGGAGTGGGTCTGGATGGAGGGGAATTGGGAGGAGTAGAGGGAGGGGAGACCATAATCAGGATATATAGTAGGCGAGAAAATAATGTATTTTCAATAGAAGGAAAAAAATAAGGCAAAAGTGAGGAGGACAGACATCTTCATCTGAGGAAATCTTTTTGAATATTTGTCAGAATATTTTATAGACTACATACTTACTGTACAACAGTTATATTACATGTCAAATCATATTGTTCACTTTATACAGCTTTCTATTTTTTTTTTATAATCTTCAAGCTTGGTTGTATATTGCCCATCACCTATAACGATTGTAATTTGGTAATGACTGAGCAAAGGAAGCTGAAAAACTTCAGGAAGAGCTGTTAAGAATGCTGATGAGTTATGTGTACAGAAGGCCTGGAGTGGGACTAGTGATAGAGGAAGATTTGTGGAAATAGAGAACACACTTTGAAATGTTGGTAGCCTCGGGCCGGGAGAATCAAAATGATGGAGGCATCTTCCTTCAAAAGCTCTAGGCTGTTGACTTTGCTCCCATCAATAGTCTTTCTAGTTGCAGTTTACTGAATGATCCTGAGTGGCTGTAGCCTTCTTCCTGCAGCCACTGCATTTGACATAGCAGAGCTATGGTCACATTTGGATATCTCCCCATGATATCATGTGTTGAATTTCCTGACAGTGAGTAGAAATGGTCAATTTGTAGGTTAAAGCCACTTTTAGTGATGGGGGAAGTCCTTCTGTGTATATGTTTGTCTTATTGGTTGATAAATAAAGCACTGTTGGCCAATAGGGAAGCAAGTGAGTCAGGACTAGAAGAGAAGGAGGATTCTGGGAAATGTAGGAAAGGGACAGAGTCTCCATGTGATCCTGGTATCAGAGGACGCATAAGGCTGGCGTCCTCGGTAAGTAGTCCTTATTAAAATATATAGATTAGTAGTTATGGTTGATGATTAAGACTGAGCTAGCAAATAAGAAATCCTAGTCATTGGCCAGCAGCATTGTAACTAATATTAAACTCTGTGTATTATTTGAGGGCCCTAAAGTGGCTGCATAACCCAGGCAGCTGGCAGAAAGAGTTATTGTTACAGGGAAGTAAATGACAAAAGAAGATTTATTAATACCTGACATGGACAGTGGCATCACAATGTGATGTTCTAGTATTATACCAACTCACAAAACCTGGAGAACTTGAAATGTGATATATGACATGATTTTTTTTTAAATGCCCAAACTTTCTTGCTAGATTGTAAATGTCTTAAAAAAAAAGACCAATTTGATCCATTTATTTTTCTCTAGAACACCCACATTCAGAAGACATCCAGTTAATGATTTTGTAGAACCAGGTTGATAACTGTACAACTTGTCTTAGTCACTGTTCTATTTCTGTGAGGAGACACCATGACCAAGACAATATATAAAAGAAAGCATTTAATTGGGGGATTGCTTATGGTTTTACAGGATGACTTCAGGATCCTCATAGCAGGGAGTGTGGTGTCAGGCAGGCATGATGCTGGAACAATAACTGAGAGTTTACATCAGATTCACAGGCAGCACACACACATACACACACACACACACACACACACACACACACACACACACACACACACACGGGGAGAGAGAGAGAGAGAGAGAGAGAGAGAGAGAGAGAGAGAGAAAGAGAGAATGGGTTGCTGGGTCTGGTGTGGGCTTTTCAAACCTCAAAGTCCACCCCCAGTAACGCACTTTCTCCAACAAGACCACACCTCCTAACCCTTCCTAAACAGAGCACCATCTGGAAACAAACATTCAAATATAAGAGCCTATGGGGAGAGGACGTTCTCATTCAAACTACCAGTCTACTCGATAATTTAATAAAAACACTTGAAGTATTAGGAAAGCAGCTTCCTGGTCACAAAAGACTGGCAAATATAAGGGATTTCAAAGACAGAATTATACTTGATAATTTTGAGCATACATAATTCGAGTAAAAGATGTGTAAGTTGTGAGAATAAGTCAAAGAGAGAAGTTTGGAGTGAGTTTGCTCAAGAGGTGAGAAGTAAATTAAATCAACCCAAATAGCTATTAGAGGAGGAAAGGAAAAAAATCAGACAGGAACCATAGTCAAATCTAGAATGATAGAAAGAAAAGTTCTTGTTATTAGAAAACCTGTGGTTCTTTCTATTACACTCATTTATTTCCTTATATTGCGTGTGCATACATGGGTGTGTATATGTATAGGCACATGTGTACCATGGCATGTGTGTGGATGTCAGAGGACAACTTGAAGGATTAGGTTCTTTCTTTCCACCATATGGCTCCTGGGGGAGAACTGAGGCTGCTGGGCTTGGTGGCAAGAGTCTTTTGCTGGTAGAGCCATCTCACTGGCCCAGTGTGATTCTTTTGGTTAGGTATAATATCAAAGATAAATCAGGTTAAACAGATTTCTTATTGTTATGTTTAAAAAATTAAAACTGTGTTTTCTATGCATCCATATGCTTCCATACATGTCTGTCTAATTGATCTTGTAAATATACTATCCATGCTGCATATATTATACATGATTGAGAAAGAAGCTTTCATTCATAGCTAATAACAAAAATAGTGCATTTACCTTGGGGACATCTGAATACTATCCATTTTTTCCCTTACAAAAAAAAGAAAAACTGAAAAGATTTTATTGATTTATATTGTTTCTTGGCCCAATCTGATCTCAAAGATCCCAAAGGTTTTCACTTTCATCTCCACAGAATTTCCATAGAGTATCTGTTTCCTTATCTTTGTTATTTCATCTCCCTAGTATGCATTACCACAGAATACATTTTTATTTCTACACAACCAAAGGAATATGTCAGTCAAGTTTAATAACATCCTTGGGAGAAAATTATTGGGAGAAATTCAGGTCCATTGCGCTCTTGGAGAGAAAGTATTAGCAAGCTCACCTTTTGCCACAATCTTAAGTCCTGGTAAGAATCTTTGAAGGAGCAATAAGTCTTTTGTTCCCTCTGGTCACTTGGTAAATTGCCTCTTCTATTATTCAGAAGACAGCCTTGGAGATTGGAGGGAGAGATGCCCTCAAATTAGGAAAATGCTAAGAATTTCTATTGTATAAATGAGCTCCTTCAAACTATTATAATTACAGCCTCTTCTATGTGTGTATGCATGTACATTCTATGTAGATATGTAAGAGAGTATAGATGCATGTAAAAGAATATTTGGAACTTCAGTTGTGCTGTAGTGCTAGCATTATCTTCAGGTTTTCCTGTCATTATAGAAGTCTGACATAATAGTCAAGACACTCAACATCAGCACCACTGACATCTGAACCCATGACTCTTGTCAATGGAGCAGCCCAGTATTTATGACAAGATGTCCCCTGCCATCCCTGGTTTCTAGCCAAAGATATCAACAACTAGGTATTTCTTGGCATTGATAAATATTTTCTGGAAGCAAAACCACATCTTGCTAAAAACTGCTATGCTGTGTTGAAAAAATGTACATATGCATTCCCTCTGGAGAATGTAAGCTAGTATGCTGGCTGCAGTAGAAATGACTCTGCCTGGCTTTGCAATTCAGAGGATCTTTCTTCATCATGTGGAACTGTGCATCTTATTCAAGGATCTTGTTTCTAGGAGGTCAAGACATCAGTGTTTTGATACATTTCTGAGGCATAGGGTAATCTCAATTAGAACAACAGCAAAAGCCCTGACTTGGAAACGTTACAGAATTCTATCTTATAAATACTACTTTTTATGGCTGTTGTTTTGTTTAAAGACCAGTAGTAGTATTTGGCTTTACCCTAGGTTCCTAGGTCTTTGAATATTGGTCACCAAACTATGGGTTCCATCACATGGGGTGGGCCTTAAGTCAAATCAGATATTGTTTGGTTACTCCCACAAGCCTTATACCACCATTGTCCTAGCATATCTTGCAGGCAGGACTCCATTGTAGATCAAAGATTTCATGGCCAGCTTGGTGTTTATATTCTGATTTAGGTAGCATGCAAAATACCTTCCTATAGCAAAGACACTAGAATGTAGTGGGTGAAGGCTCTATGTAGTCACCAGCTTGATTTCTCCATGTTCAATGAGTTGTATAAGCATTGTCTTCAGCAGTGGGGTCTTGCTAGCAGTTTGTGGAGAGCAAACTATTGTCTTGCCAATAGCATGGGTTGCTTGGGGATTCCCATGAGACAATGATGGGGAATGGTCTTCTGTATATGCTTATCTTATTGGTTGATGAATAAAACACTGTGGCTGATAGGACAGCAAGATAGGTGGGTCTATGAGATGAGGAGGATTCTGGGAAGTATAGTCAGTGAACCCCAGATTTGAGTGAGATACTCTTTGGTAAGATAAGACCATGTGGAAATACATAGATTAATAGAATGGGTTAATAATTAAGACAGAGATAGCCAATAAGAAGCCCTAGCCAGCGGCCAACTGTATCATAATTAATACAAGTCTCTGAGTGTTCATTTGGGGCTGATGCGGCCATGGGACCAGGATGGCAGAAAGAGTTATTGTAGCAGGACTCCCTTTGGCCAACAACCCAATCAGGTATAACCCAATCCCAGTATTGGAAACTTCATTTCATAACAAGAGATGGTCAGTTGGTACTCTGTTTCCCACATTAATTGACAATTTCATTTAGATCACCTTCATATATGCATATATTTTAGGGGATATCTGTAGTATTAAGTTTCCAAACTACCCATCAAATGCTCATTAACTTTAGCTGACTCTCCCTGTATTTCCTTCCTCAACCTCATCTTCCCTCCCCAAACCCATTTGATCACTCCATTCCATTCCCCCCAATACTGTCCATAACTATCTATTCTATTCCCCTCTTCTAACACATTCTATCTGTAACATCTATTTCCTCATTTTATACCTACCCTCTGAGGTTCTCTGAGGATCTATGGATTATTGCTTGGTTATAATAGACCTAACAGCTAAGTTACAGAGCTGGGAGTAGGACTAAGGGATTGGACTCAGAAGAATGAAGGGAGAGGTGAAGACCTGAAGCAAAAATGCACTGAGTGTGCTGTCATTTTTTGATAGGGACTAATCTTTCCTAAGAAACAATTACTCTTCTACTAACTTTGTGACTCCATCTTATCTTTTCAGCATTTTACAGTCAGACTCCTTTTACATTATCATGAACAGACACTTCTTAAGTTTGGACCCCCATACCTATTTAAATTCTAATTAAGATTTTAAAGAACCTGGCTCAGTTTTCATAATTCTATGTTAAATATGGCATCTTGAAAGGTCTTGAGGCCAACATGCCAATAGAGAAAATTTCCTCACAATGGCTGACATCAGGAGACAGGGAAAGTTCTGACTGTGGATATAGGTGGTTTTAGGAATGTAAATTACATTGATCAGAATAACTTCAATGCATAGATAAACATGAAGCACTTTCCTGCTCCAAGTTATAAACATGGCACGCAGCCGAAATAGCTCAGTTGGGAGAGTGTTAGACTGAAGATCCAAATTATAAACATGGCAACTATCTGGGGGTTATTTAAAATGTCAAGGCATTTGATTTATGCAATGTACCCACCTAGTTCCCTTTCCCAAACAATGATGGACTTTTACTCTATAAATCCATAAATGTCATATTTTCATTACTCCTATTGTAGGAACTGCTTTCAAGAGAAAGATTTATCTAATCTACATCACGTAGGAGGCTGATACTAGAAACTCTTATCAATGCTATGTCACCATATACTGTTTGAAATACTTGCTCTAAACTCCATTGCTAATGTGGCTATAAATGACAATAGAACAATACAAATTATTTTTTAAGAATCACTTTAATAAACTGATAATGCATGCATAACTTTTAATTACCAGCATTACTCATGATGAAATATTTTTAATACTTTACACATATTATCCTTCACCATTATTCTTCAATAATTTCATAAGAGCCATGTATTTAAAGACAATATTTAGAATGGACACCTGCAAATACATTCACCTCGTGGAGGAGAACCAAGAAACAAATAGTATGAAGCTAACCAAGCTTGCTTCCTTATAAAATAGGATAAAAACTTATGTTCCTTGAAATTTAGATCAGTTTTTTTATTGAAGGCTGGCATATGTGTTACACAATGTCTAATTTAAACATATGTAGATATTATAGTATAATTTTAAAAGATTAATTAAAATGTCTGTATCCTCAAAAATGATTTTTTTAATTCAAGAAAGTAAATTTGCAATAGTGGAAACTCATCATGCATGAGTTTATTTATTATTTAGTTACTACTTAGTTAGTTAATGTGTAGTTCTTAGGTAAGTCTCCATTTTCTGTCAATGTCACACCTTGAAATGTACTCAGGAGACAATTTAAAGAATAAGATAAGCACCTTCCTCTGCCCTGCTCAGAGACATCTGAGGCCTGGAGACTGGGCACTGTGGACCCATCCCGGTGGGATCTAGCCCATCCAGAGACTGCCAAGACCCTAGTACCAGTCCTACTTCCATCCATGGGAAAACAAGATACATTAGAGTATTGGACCTGTTTGCATCCACCTGAAGGGAACCTTGGTTCCATAGCCACCAGGAGAAGAAGAGACCCCTTCTACACCCACCAGAGGAAGGGACGGGAAGAAGACAATATAAAAACACATTCAACAACAGAAAAACTTCCAGGGTCTGGGGACTCTACACCAGCAAGACCTGAACATCAAATTGCAGATGAAGCAGAAGAGAATGACCTTAAAAACAACTTCATGAAAACAATAGAGGCCCTCAAAGAGAATATGAGAAAATCCCTTAAAGAAATGGAAGAAAAAACAAACCAAAAAAAAATACAAGAAATCAACAAATTTCTTAAGGAAACAGTTCAAGACCTAAAAACTGAAATAGAGAAAAAAAACACAATCTGAGGGAATGCTGGAAATAAAAAAGCTGGGTAAACAATCAGGAACTACAGATGTAAGCATAACCAACAGAATACAACAGATGGAAGAGAAAATCTCAGGGATTGAAGACACACTAAGGGAAATAGATTCATCAACCAAAGAAAATCTTAAGTCCAACAAATCCCTAACACAAAATATCCAAGAAATATGAGACACCCTGAAAAGACCAAACCTAAGAATAATAGGTATAGAAGAAGGTAAAGTAACCCAACTCAAAGGTGCAGAAAACATATTCAACAAAATCTTAGAAGAAAACTTTCACAACCTAAAGAAAGACATGACAATGAAAGTACAAGAAGCCTACAGAACACCAAATAGATTGGACCACAAAAGTCCCCTTGCCACATAATAGTCAAAACCCCAAACATACAGAATAAAGAAAGACTATTAAGAGCAGCTAAGGAAATAGGTCAAGTAATATATAAAGGCAAATCTATAAGAATTACACCTGACTTTTCCATGGAAACTTTGAAAGCCAGAAGGCCCTGGATAGATATTCTACTGACACTAAGAGACCATGGATGCCAGCCCAGACTACCATACCCAGCAAAGCTTTCAATCAATATAGATGGAGAAAACAAGATATTCCATGACAAAACCAGATTCAAAAAATACATCCACTAATCCATCCCTACAGAAAGTTCTGGAAGGAAAACTCTAGCCCAAGGAAGTTAACTACAACCAGAAATACACAGGCAATAGATAATCCCACTTTACAACAGCCAAAAGAAAAATGGGGTGGAAATCCACACACTATTCCACCACCACCACCAAATCCAAAACACACAAGAATAAACAATCAATGGTTATTAATATTCCTCAATATTAATGGTTTTAACTTGCCTATAAAAAAGACACAGGCTAGCAGAATGGATACGAAGACAGAATCCATCCTTACACCTCAACTTCAAAGACACCTGGTATCTCAGAGTTAAGAAATAAGCAAGATTAGCAATCATAATATCTAACAAATTAGACTTTAAACTAAAATCAATCAAAAGAGATGAAGGAGGTGACTTCCTACTCATAACAGGAGAAACCCATTAAGATGAAGTCTCAATTCTGAACATCTATACCCTAAATACAAAGGCATCCATGTTTGTAAAAGAAACATTACTAAAACTCAAATCACACACAAAACCTCACACACTTATAGTAGGAGACTTCAGCATCCCACTCTCACCACTAGACAGTAGTACTAGACAGAAACTTAGCAAACAAACAATGGAACTAATAGAAGTTATGATGGAATTGGGTTTAACGGGCATCTATAGAACATTTCATCCAATCACAAAAGAATACACTTTCTTCTCAGAGCCACATGGAACCTTATCTAAAATTGACCACATACTTGGCAACATATCAAACCTCAAAGTTACAAAAAAAAATAAGAATAACTACCTGTATCTTATCAGCCCACCATGCTTTAAAGTTAGAATTCAACAACAACACAAATTGCAGAAAACCTACAAACTCATGGAAATTAAATGATGCCCAATTGCACCATGCCTGGGTCAAAGAAGAAATAAAAAAGAAATTAAAGATTTCCTAGAATTCAATGAGAATGAAGACACAACATACCCAAACTATTGGGACACTTTGCAAGCAGTGCTAAGAGGAAAGCTCATAGCACTAAGTGTCTACATGAAGAAACTGGAGCATAGTCACACTAGAGAATTAACAGCACAACTGAAAGCTCTAGAATACAAAGAATCCAATGCACCCCGGAGAAGTAGACACCAGGAAATAACCAAATTTAGGGCTGAAATCAATAAAGTAGAAACTAGGAAAACAATCCAAAGAATTAATGTAACAAAGAATTGGTTCTTCAAGAAAATCAACAAAATAGACAAACCTTTATCCAAACTTACCAAATGGCAGAGAGTGAACATGCAAATTAGTAAAATCAGAAATGAAGGGGGACAAAAAAAACACATGCTGAGGAAATCCAGAAGTCATATTTTGAAAACCTGTGTTCCTCAAAATTTGAAAATCTTAAGGAAATGCACAATTTTCTGGATAGATATCACAGAAATTAAGTCAAGAACAGATAATCAATTGAAATAGACCTATAACACCTAATGAAATAGACACAGTCATCAAAAGTCTCCCAACCAAAAAAGGCCCAGGGCCAGATGGCTTCAGTGCAGAATTCCATCAGAAATCCAAACAAGAGCTAATACCAATTCTCCTCAAAGTATTGCACACAATAAAAGCAGAATGGTCATTGCCAAACTCTTTTCAAGAGGTTTCAAAACCTTGGTACCCAAGCCACACAAAGACACAACTAAGAAAGAGAACTACAGACCAATATCCCTCATGAACATTGATGCAAAAAATACTCAATAAAATACTGGCAAGTCATATCCAAGAACACATCAGAGAAATCAACTATTATGATGAAGTAGGCTTCATCCCAGGAAAGCAAGGATGGTTCAACATATGAAAACCCATCAATGTAATCCATCATATAAACAGACTGAGAAAGAAAACCACATGATCATCTCACTAGATGCTGAAAAAGCCTTTGACACAATCCAACACCACTTCATGATAAAGGTCTTGGAGAGATCAGGGATAACAGCAACATAACCTCAACATAATAAAAGCAATATACAGCATGCCAACAGCCAACATCAAACTAAATGGAGAGAAACTCAATGCAATTCCTCTAAAATCAGGGACAAGACAAGGCTGTCCACTCTCTCCATACCTCTTCAATATTGTCCTTAAAGTTCTAGCTAGAGCAATAAGACAACAAAAGTAGATCAAGGGAATACAAATCAGAAAGGAAGAAGTCAAACTCTCACTATTTGCAGATGATATGATAGTCTACATAAGTGACCCGAAAAACTCTACCATGGAACTCCTACAGCTGATAAACACCTTCAGCAAAATGGCAGGATACAAGATTAACTCAAAAAAAATCTGTAGCCCTACAATATACCAATCACACATTAGTGGAGAAAGAAATCAGAGAAACATCACCCTTTGCAATTGCCAAAAACAACCTAAAATACCTTGGGGTAACACTAACCAAAAAACGTGAAAGACCTGTACCATAAAAATTTTAAGTCGCTAAAGAAAGAAATTAAAGAAAATACCAGAAAATGGAAAGATCTCCCATGCTCTTGGATAGGTGGGATCAACATAGTAAAAATGGCAATCTTGCCAAAAGCAATCTACACATTCAATGCAATCCCCATCAAAATCCCAACACAATTCTTCACAGACCTTGAAAGAATAATTCTCAACTTTATATGGAGAAACAAAAGACCCAGGATAGCCAAAACAACCCTGTACAATAAAGGAACTTCTGGAGGCATCACCATCCCTGACTTCAAGCTCTATTACAGAGCTACAGTCCTGAAAACAGCTTGGTATTGGCACAAAAATAGACAGGTAGACCAATGGAATAGAGTTGAAACCCCTGTAATTAACCCACACACCTATGAACACGTGATTTTTGACAAACAATGCAAATTTATACGATGGAACAAAGAGAACATTTTCAACAAATGGTGATGGCATAACTGGTTGCAGACATGTAGAAGACTGAAGTTAGACCCAAGCCTATCGCCTTGAACAAAACTTAGGTCAAAATGGATCAAAGACCTCAACATAAATCCAGCTACACTGAATCTATTAAAAGATAAAGTGGGAAATACCCTTGAAATAATTGGTACAAGAGACTGCTTCCTGAACATTACACCAGTAGCATAGACACTGAGGTCAACAATTGATAAATGGGACTTCCTGAAACTGAGAAGCTTCTGTAAGGAAAGGACACAGTCAGCAAGACAAAATGGCAGCCCACAGACTGGGAAAAGATATTCACCAACCCCACATCTGACAGAGGGCTGATATCCAAAATACACATAGAACTCAAGAAGCTAGTCTCCAAAACACCAAACAATCCAATTAAAAAGTGGGGTACAGAACTAAATAGACAATTCTCAATAGAGGAATCTAAAATGGCTGAAAGACACATAAGAAAGTGTTCAACATCCTTAGTCATCAGGGAAACGCAAATCAAAACAACTCTGACATACCATCTTACTCCTGTCAGAATTAAGTGTACAGATAAATAACATTATGCTTGTGGGACTCCTTGATTCAGGGGCAGACGTTACTATTAAAACACAAGAATCTTGGCCTCCAAGTTTGCCTCTTCAGGAGGTAAACATTCAATTCATAGGGATTGGAACTCTATCTCAGGTAAAACAAAGTATGAGATGGGTTGAATGTATAGGGCCAGAAGGATAATGAGGAGTGCTGAGGCCATATGTGGCTAATATAGCAATAAATATATGAGGTCATAATCTATTGCAGCAATGTAATACCCAGAATAACATCCCTCCAGTATCAAATATGAACCACAAACAAGCTCATGTTTGTGTACAAATATTGTAAGGCACTATATAAAATAGACACCAACTATCCAGGCTGTACAACAGCAGAATACAAGTGGCAAATTAACAGAAGAACCAAAAGCCCTATCCTTAAAGTGGCTAACTGGTCAATCTGTCTTAGCTGGGCAATGACCTATGACCTCTGAGAAGCTAGAGGCTCTAGAAAAGCTGGTTCAGAAACAGCTAAATGCTGGACATATTGAAGAATCTAGCAGCCCTTAAAATTCTCCTGTATTTGTTATTAAAAAGAAATCTTGAAAATGGAGAATGCTTACATACCTGAGAGCCATCAATAAAGTATTTCAGCCAATGGGCTCTCTACAGCCTGGAATGTCCCTGCCTTTTCTGATACCTAAAGAATGGCCTATTATAGTTATTGATTTAAGACTATTTCTTCACTATACATTTATAAGAAAGAAATAAGGAAAAATTTGCCTTCACAGTGCCTACCTACAAAAATTCTCAGCCAATCAAGAGATATTAATGAAAGGTCTTGACACAGGGAATGTTAAATAACCTCACCCTATGCCAATATTTTGTGCAAAAAACCATTGGAAATAATTCATAAACAGTTTCCACAATCTATAATTTACCTTGATATGGATGATATATATATTATATATATATATATATATAATATATATATATATTGTTGGCTGATTCTAAGGCAGAGATATTAGAAAAATGTTTGAGGAAGTTTTACCTCGCTGGGGATTACAAATTGGCTCCAAAAAATACAAAGAGGAGATTCTATCAATTATTTAGGATATAAAATAGGTCTACAGAAAATTAGACCACAAAAGGTACAGATCAGGAGGGATCGATATCAGACTCCCAATTATCTTCAAAAGAGAGATTTCTCATCTACAGACTATTATTGGAGTAGAAGGACATGATCTAAAAAATTTGAAAAAGATCCTAAAAGGGGACAGGACTTAAATAGTCCAAGAATATTATCAGCTGAAGCTGAAAAATAATTAGAATGGGTAGAAAAAAGAATACTAGAGGCACATGTGGATCATGTGGATCCAAAGCTCACCTGAATTCTGCTTATATTATCATCTAGGGAATAACCTTCAGGGATTTTGATGCAGAGGGAAGATATCATATTAGAATGGATATTTCTACTACATAAACAGAATAAAAAGTGAAAAATACATAGAAAGGCTTTCTGATTTGATTCTAAAAGGAAAATTAAGACTTCGTCAACTGACAGGAATGGACCCAGCAGAAATTATAGTACTTTTAACTAATGAGGAAACTTCCTCCTTATAGAAAGATAGTGAATATTGGCAAAGAGTTTCCAGTAACTTTTTGGGAATGATTAGCAACAATTATCCCAAAAGTGAGAGAATAAAATGTTTCTATAAGATAGGCTGTGGGCAAACCTATATGGCATTTTCTTAATTAGTGATTGAAAAGTGAGGGCCCAGCCCATGTGGGGGGGGGGCATCCCTGGATGGCGCTTCTGGGTTCTATAAGAAAGCAGGCTGAGCAAGCTATGAGGAGTAAGCGAGTAAGTAGCACTCCTCCATGGCCTCTGCATTAGCTTCTGCCTCCAGGTTCCTGTCCTGTTATGAGTTCTTGTCCTGACTTCCTTCAATAATGAACAGTGAAGTGTAAGCAAGCCAAATAAACCTTTTCCTCTGCATATTGTTTTTGGTCATGGTGTTTCATCACAGTAATAGTAACCCTGACTAGGACATTCACTCATTTTTCCACTTTGGAATAAGGATATTTTTACTGTGCCATTATATATTTGAAAGTATATAAGTTTTTTAAATAAGGGCTCACAGTTAGGATTAGAGTATCAGAGAAGACTTGACTTGTAAGCAGTGTTGAAACTGTAAGACTCTAAGAACTTTTGAAGTTGGGCTGAATTGATTATATTCTCAGATGGCTATGATATTGTAGAGGCCAGGCAGAGAATATAATGATTTTAGTGTGAAATGTATGTCTTAGTTACTTTCCAGTTGTGGTGACAAAGCAACTGTGGTGATCAAGACAACTTATAAAATAAGGCATTTAATTTGGGGTTCATTGTTCCAAAGGGTTAGAGTCCATGACCATTGTGGCATATAGTATGGCATCAGGCAGACAGGCATAGTGCTAGAGCAGTAGCTGAGAGATTACATCCTTAGCAAATATCATGATGCAGAGAAAGCTAACTGGGAATGGTGTAGGCTTTTGAAACTTCAAAGCCCACATCCAGTGACACACCTCCTCCAAGAAGACCCCACCTCCTTATCCTACCCAAACAGTTCCACCAACTGGAGACCAAGTATTTAAACATAAGACTTATGAGAGCCATTCTCATTCAAACCACTGCATAACATACCCTATAAGCTTACATAGTTGAATACTTGGACTCTATTTGTGATGTTTTGGTAGATTATAGCATCTTTAACTTTGAGGATATAAGAAACTGGAGGTGGGCTTCTGGGTGAAAGCATGACCCTGTTTCTTCATAAAATCTCTTTCTCTGTCCTGCTATTTACCACAATAAGGTCATCCACAGGATCCTATGCTAAGGCTAGATTCTTACTAAGCATACCTCCTCCCCATGAGATTGTGGGTGAAAATGCACCCTTCTTTCCCTAAGTTGAGAAAAGTTACTAAAACACCCATGACTACTGACTTACCAAAAGCTTATTTTAGCCACATCTCCAATTCTTGCTGATGCTTTAGTCTCTTGATCATCTGGTGTTTACAGAACCATCTGAAATGGCTCAACATACTATTTCAATTGATTTTACTCCAAGACCATGTCAATGTTTCCCAATGTATGTGTATAGCAGAAACATGTTGTGAGATATTTGATCATACTGTGAAACTCTGAGTCTGCATTAATAAAATTAACCTTGGGTCAGGGGGTGGAGCCAGCATCTAGTTCATAAGAATTAGCAATGGAGAGTAAGAAGAAGCCAGGAATATGCATAGAGAGATGCACAGGAAGAAGTAGGGAGGGGCTTAGAGATCCATGGTCTTTTGGGTTTGGTACAAGTAAAGAGACTCTCTTTCTGGGTCTGGGTCTCTCGCCAAAAAGGAAGGTCAGCTAGTTGCTTCTTGGCTTCTCTGATCTAGCAGGTTTTCACCAAGTCTTTCTTCATAAATAGAATGATATAGACTTAGTTAAAACTTACATTGGGCAGCTGGGGCCAAGCCAGTGCCAATAGGACTGGAATCTCACCAGACTGAGTTCTGAGTGGTAGGGTGCTGACTGCAGGGCCTCAGGGAGTAGAGGGTAGTTAAATTTCAGTAGGTTAAACAACAGAAAAACAACAGAAACATCAAGGGAACATGTGAAAGACACATATGGACATAAGTCCTAATATAGTTTATTTAGAAAGAGAGCCAATATCTGCTTCATCTCAAATAAAACCAAGAAACAAAGAGCAGAGTCCAGAGGCGCAATCCCAAGGATACAGTCAGGCGACATCACAATGAAGGCAGGGTACAGAAATCAGCAAGATAGAAAAGTAGTCATGACTCTCACATACAAATAGTCCAGAAAGAGGCTGCCAGCCTGTGGGACAAGTCATTTGTAAGACATGCCACTGAACATTTTGTGAGGCTGAGTCTTCATCTGCTTTTCAGATCACTACAGTTCCATTGCAGTGATTTACAGGAGCAACCAATGTTCAACGCTTCTAACTCTTCTCCTCTTTTCTTTTTGAGCCCATTCTGTTCAGATGTTTGTCTCCACATTCTCATTAACCTTTGTTCCCCCACCAGCCTTTTCAGTTCTTATCCTGGGAAATCTATTTATTATCCAGCACACCTTTGATCACCTTCCTTATTCATTTGGCTTCTCTTTCTTGCCTTTCTGCCTCATTAGTTGCCTATTGTCAGCATTTTTCTTACTGGTTCCTTCTCTTCCTCTTTATATGCAGTAGTATAGTGACCTAAGTCTCCATATTATAAGATATTCAAAGTGTGTGTATGTGTGTGTGTGTGATAGGTATGCATGCATAATGTACATATGAGGATGTATGTGTACTACAATGTGCATGTGGAAGTCAGAACAAAACTTTGTGTCATTGGTTTTCTTCTCCTACCTTAACTTGGGTTCTGGAAGATCAAAGCAGGTCATTAGGCATTCATGGTAAGCACTTTTACTTTTTGAGCTCTTTCTTAGTGCCCTAGGCCCCAACTTTAGTCTTGCCTTCTTTAACTGCATTGGTTCTCTTGTAGATGTCATCTGAGATGTGTGGTTGCAGTCAGTTATTCCATTATTGCTGCTCAGACTCAGGGTACCATATTTATGAGCATCTCAAACTGTATATTTAATGGCTCTCTCAAACCCAATGCAGCCCACGTGGAACTTCTGATCTTCATTCTCTCGTATGCTGCATGGCTTACAGGATATAAATCCTATTCTTTCAGTTGATCCAGGCAATCTTCTCACCCACCACTTCCATTTTTTTAAACATTCATTCGGATATGTTGAGAACTCATTTAAGGGGACTGAGGAGAGGACTCCACAGGCAAGAGCTCCTGCTATACAAGTATTAGGACCTGCTCTGCATTTGAAGCCCCAACACCCACGCACAAGGCTAGCCATGCCTGTAGCCCCAGCATTTTTTAGACAGAGATGGGCAGACCTCAAAATCTGACTGGCAGCCAGACTAGCTGAAAGGAGGAGCTTTTGGCTCAGTGAGTGGTCTGTCTCAGGGCAATGGGGCAAAGACACCCAATGTCCTACCCTGGCCTCGGCAAGTACACTCAGTGGCATTCCCATCTTCACTGTCACAAGCATGAATCACAGGAAACAGTAACCTATGCATGAAAACAGCAACCTTTCCTTACATATATATGCAGAAACTGCCACTTCTCTCTCTCACTCCCACTTCTCCTTGCTCTCTCCCACTCCTCTCTACCCCTTCTCTCTACTCTACCCCTTCTCTCTACTCTCTTCTGCTCTTCACCATGTCCCTGATGGGTTAACACCATGCCATCTGGCCAGTCACTCCATCTCAGTCCCAAACTCTACAGTACACCCCCAATGTACGATTTAGAAAGAATCTACTCACCACTCTGTCATGTGCCAGCATTTCAAAAACTCACTATGTCCTATAAATCTCCAAATAGCTGTTCTATTCCAGCACCCCTTAATACTTCCTGCCACTCCTCTCAAAACAGCCTCTACTCACCGATCTCTCTATTTCTGGAACACACCAAGCATACATAGTCTTATAGCTAAGTGTCAGCTGCTGTCTTCCTCAGTCATCTGCATAGTGCCCGATGGATGATGTTGCTTAAATTGCATCTCCTCCACAAAAGCTTCCTGGAATATTTATTTCATTATGCAAACTATCAGCCTGAATACCCCAATCTTTTTTCTATTTTTCTATAACACTTATTTTACCTCCACTATCGCATAAAATAGGCTTACATTTTCATGAATTATATCCTTAAGGATTTAACTTCAAGAACAGGAAACTTGGTTCATGTTGTTTACTAGCATATTCCACAAACCAAGAATGTGACAGAATTCTCATTAATATAAATATTTTCTCAATAATTGAATCTTTGTCTTTGGAGAATGACTATATGAACCTGCAGTTCATTTATTCGCTTGGTGCCTGGCTGGGAAAACCTGTCTACCTCTTACCAAATACAATTATCACCAAAATACAATGCCAATCAACACATTCTTAGATGCCAACATTGCCTGGAGTCTACAAAGGGCTTAGGACCCAATGTCTTAGTGAAAAATAAAATGTTCCATTGTATATACCCTCCCTCAAGGATCCAGAAGGCCTAGTCTCCTGATCCTGGCTACTAGCTGAACGTGTCCTCTCTACCCTTCCCCTTTAAAAATATGCTAATACATTCAGCAGCTATGTAGAACAGGACATTTCAAATGTTTCTTATCTCACGGTCTCTTCACCTGGGTTAACCTTGGACAAGTGCCTAACACTTACAATTATATGGTATTTAAGAGCTGGATCTAAATGGAGGTAGAGATAGAAATTTTGCTTTGACTGAAATGGAACATGAGATTATCTTCAGGTACTAATGACCTGTCTTTTATTCTTCTGTTTTCCATTGGTCTTTACTATTTTGTCTACACTGTATATGAAGTTGTGTATGTTAGACTTGTGAGAGGAGAGCAAAATATTAGCAATTAAATGTTCCTTTTATAATGCCAAGGCAGCACCAGAATGTTATTTCAGTTTTAAAACAAATTTCAAAGGATCTCTTGTCCCACCTGGTGATGGTCTTTCTGTTGTAAATGCAAGTTAGCTCAACAACATGTCCTGGGGTTGGGCTCTGATAATGTTTGTGCTTCTTACCCCATGCCCTTTTTCCTATTGCCTCCCATGGTTCACCAGCCCCCAGCAATATATGACCTAGAAACCAACCACTTCCATTTTATAATTCTTTCCAGACAGTGATTATCCAAGACAACTGCTCAAAGACAAAAATCTAAAACTAATTACCACATACAATAACAAGGATACACAAAGAGACTCATGCAGAAATTGGTGCATATATAACAAAACCAAGGCTTCGTTCAGCTCTGAATGAAGGGGGCCTCCTGCTGTAAAAGAAAAAAGAAGTATTCCTTTTGTATTTAAAACACTGAAGGACTCCTATACAGCCACGTTTAGAAAAAGTATTTTTCAGTGTATGCTTAGTACAGGGTAAGGCAAGTGTCTTGTGCTATGCCCCTAAACAACTCAGCCATCACCCACAGTGTGCTCAGATGGAACTGGGTTATAATTGACCCCTTTGGAAAGGCTCCCCAGACTTTGTCTTTAATTAGGATTAAAATGCTCAGAGGACCCACAGCAGAGACAAGAGAAGCCTTTGATTTTCGTCATCACCATTTCTCTCAGGCAAGATCACCTTTCAGGAAGAGATGTGTAGACTTTTGCTCTAATCTTCACAGAGAGAAGGCCAGCCTGTTAAACTAATTGCCCTCATTTTTCCCAATCCAAAAGAGACTTCAAGGCAGCAAGCTTTAGGAGAATGGAGATTGTTCATTGTTTCACTACAAGAGAATGCTGTGATTGTAGTGGCTGGCGGCAGTTGTGGCAAAAATAAAACCATACATCATTAGGAAGGGCAGACACAGGAACTCAAGAAGGAAGTATGACAAGTTGCTATAATGAGATAATGTTCCCCTAAAACTTCTCTGAGACAGGCAATTATGTAAACTCACATATAAGAAAGACTTGAAATGTATAAACAAAAGAGCTTCCAGAAATGAGGTATGTAGGGAAAAGCAGAATGCATAAAAGGAAAGGAGAGATTATGTGACTACTAACAACAACATAAACCATATATATATGTATATTTATTATATACATATATATGCATATATATGTATAAATACCACAAGCAAATGTAAAAGGTAAATAAGAAGCTTAAGCAGGAAAAATTGCTTAATTGCCATGCTCTCCACGAGGGATATATAGAACATGTATTTCAGAAGCATTCACCAAACATAAAACATGAAGCCAGCCTGGCAGTGGTGGTGCCCAACTTTAATCCCAGCACACACAGGCAGAGGCAGGCAGATCTCTGTGATCAAGGCCAGCCTGTGCAGAGCAAGTTCCATGACAGTCAGAGCTACACAGTGCACAGTGAAACCCTGTCTCAAAAAAAATGAAAAACAACAGCAAATAAACAAAAAAACCATGAAACTATATATATATATAATAAATCCTTCCATATATTCAATATAGAAACATCATTAAACTCAACAAGGGAGAAACATACAAAATCCCAAAAGAAATATTTGAAAATACTGTGATTATACATAATGGTATACTATTCTGCCATAAAAAGGTTGAAATCTTGCTATTTGTATCAACTGTGGAAGGGAATAAAGTTCATTCTGGTAAGTGAAATGAATCAGAGACAGGAAGACACATTCTCATGTTTTCGTTTGTGGAGGATTAAAAACCAGAAGAAGAAATTTGATTGCCTAGAAAAAGACAGTGGATTAGGAGACACTAGGAACTAGGGAAGAGAGAGAGGGGAGAGAGAGAGAGAGAAAAAGAGAGAGAGGGAGAGGGGGAGAGCAGTGAGATAAGAGGAATTGAATTAGTCTTGTCCTGTGGCCTATAGACTACAGTTCTATAGATTATAGAATGGCTACAGTCTGTAACTATGACATATTTCAAAATAACTAAAGCAAAAATTGTCAACACACAGAAATGACTAAATTTTGAGGAGATGAAAGTGTGACTCACTCTGATTTATTACAAGCTGTATATCAAAGTATACCTTACCACATAAATTAGATACTAATATATGTGAGTTGGAAATATTTTAAAGGTAAACAAGAGGGCATGGATACAAATCAGTGGTAGAGGATATATATATATATATATATATATATATATATATATATCATGACAAATACAAAAGGGAGATAATATTAAGTAATTACAAAAGAAGGGAGTTCACAAAAGAACACCAATAAATACAACAAAAGATTAAATTTCACAATTAATCACAGCAATTCAAGTTTTAAAATGTAAAGATGAGCTTCTACCATAACTATAGCATTTAAATAAATTTTTTAAATGTTTAAAAGATAATTTGAGGAATTAGCAAAAGAAAAGTGCATCTAATACGGTAAGGTTTTCATAACAAGAGTAAAAGAAAAATAATCAGAAAAAAAATTAAATATGATAAATATAAAAAGCACTAAAATTATACATATTTCTTAGAACCAACAAATTATCCTCTAAGAAAAAAATGTTATTACTTAGCTTTAATTTGGGCCTTGTCATTTAATTAAAAAAAACAGTAATTTATTTGCATTTTAATAAAGTTTACATATTGACTTAAGTGGATTTAAAACTTTTAAACTGGTCATCTATTAAGAAAAAGAACAAAATCTCAACTTTCTTCCCAGCCAGGTTTTCGTAAACTTTCCATTTCTCCCTGGCATAGGTCTCTGTGTAACTGTTCTCAAAAGAAACAGAAACACCAACAGGCCAGGAACTGGAGCAGCACCTGTCCCCTATTCACTGTAGTTAGTTCTCATGTCAATTATGAATAATCACCCACCTGAGTCCCATGAATGTTAACGGATTTGTGTGAGAGATTGTCCTTGCTAAGCACAGAACCTGCCCCATACTGAACACTCGATGAAGAGTAAGTTTTGTAGAAATATTTAGAATAAATACCGTGTGTTTTTGTATGTTACTGACTACTCATCCTTCAAATGTGGAGGTCTAAAATAATATTGGAATTTTTGTCAACAACATACAAAAATGATACTATCTCACCTCTATCTGAATAGCACTTTGGAGGGATTATCCTGTCCCAAATAGTGAACAATTTTGAAAACATCACATATCTCTACAAAACAGGAATCAGCAAACAAGTTGGTATATTGACAAAACCTGGCTCACCATACAGCTAGTAAGGTTATCTCATAATAGTAGCAGATGGTAGTTAGTGGAAATTTACATGGACCTCTATTTTCTTATTCATAAAACCAGAGGCTAGGAGTAAAGATGATGGTTGGTCAAGTAACAATCTCTTTCTGGAGTCAGGCTGCTCCTGCCATCTCAGGTGGATATTGTGAGCACACAGTTTGGTGGTGTTTTATGTCTGAATGTGTTTCATGTCTGTTCCTGTTACTTGCTAATCATTCTTTCTCTCTTTGTTGCTATACATAAGCTCACTCACTCAAAACCAAAAGCACTGTGGCAGGTATTATAGATTGCTCTCTGGAGCATACCAAACATTCATTATGTTATTTGAAAAACACGGTTTCAAATGCATCCTTCAGCGTCCAGCATGAACCCCTCACTGCTCTATACAGTGGGTGACAGCTGACTTTAGATGTAACCTCCTGATGCTGAGAGACCTCACTAGGTGCTCCCTTTGTTTTTGAGAGCTTATTAATTAAAAGCATAAAGCAAGGAGACCTTGGCTCCCTGGGCCACAGTTGTAGTTGAGTGACATTTGCTAATGATTCTCTGTCACATTTGTATATGCTTCAATCGTAGAGTCAGAGTCCCCCTTCCAGGTGCTTTCTGTGCTTGGAGGTGAGATGATCACCCATTAATAAGGGCTGAAATAGTTTTCCAAAGGAGCTAACACCAGACTGATTGATCTGCTGATACACAATCTTTGCAATCAGAGGTGTGGGAGAACAAATTTATCCATGAGGGATTTTTGCTTCTCTTCTTACAGCATTCTATCCAGAAAGCAATCTGCAGCTAAGCCCCATAGCGGTTGCTAGGGATGACAAAATCCATGCCATGGACTGTGGTGCCACTCTGCCCTCAACAAAGTTCATGCTGTGTCTATAGCATGGGGATGATTTTCTATTTCATTTAAAAGCAGAGCCTGTGGTCCCCTGTGACTTCCCTCAGACCAAGAGAGCCTCCAGGAAAAAACTGACTTTGTAAACTCCTTCTTATATGGAGAATTAAAATATGTAGCTTAAAAACTTCTCCACATTAATAACACTTTTCAGTTACAGGCTACAATTCTGAATCAGCAGCTGAAAAACCCAGTTTAGTTCTATTAGTGTCTAAAGCAGGCCTGAGCTGATAGGACTACCAAAAAAGATGGTGGCCCAATGACTTTCATCACTGCATAGCATCATTCAGTGATTAAGTCACATGTTTATCCAGCCTGTAATGGAAGGTTTTGCCTGACTCCTCAACTCCACTGGGATTGATTCCACATGGAATGTTGCTTGCCATAAATACCCTATGTCAGAAACACAGACAGACGTGTTATGTCTTTATGCAATGTCTGAACTTATTGAATAACAGTAAATTCACAAAGCATGGCAGGTACAATAATGTCAATTTGCCATATACCCCCTGCTTTTCCTTGATAACCCTAGCCGAGTCAAGTTCAAGTTCATTTATTCCTGTTTTAATTACTAATATTAAGCCTAGGATCATGCATCACTCAGTAATTATAACCATAAGTGTGTGGGTGCAGGTTGAAGAATGACTGAAAGAGCTAAAGATCCAAGATCTTTCAGCAGTTTCAAAGAGGCCCAAGAGGTCAAAGTTGGGAAACCAGATAGGGATGTAAGAGTGTCTGTATCCATAACCTTACAAACTGAGCCATACCACAGAGAAAGAGAAGAAGCTGCTATGGCTTCTGAATGCTGGCTGTAGGGTCAGGAAGCAGGGTTAGGTTAGAGTTGAGCTGCAAGAGTGAGGTGAAGGAAAGCAAGTCTAGATGGATAGACAGAAGGACAGACAGATGGCAATTTGAGTGGCTGTAGGGACTGAGTCAAGTTAAAGCCCCTGCGACAGCTGGCAATCCTCTACCTGTGAGTTCTTGATTGAAAGCCCAGGTGATCAGGTGACAGGCCAGTGAGGATTATTGTCATAGCAATATTAGATATCTTCCTCATGATGGAGTCCAGATGAGGCTTTTCTCATATCCTGTAAATTCCTTGGCCTGTTTATTTCTGGGGTGATTTCAATGGTTCATCTGCCTTTATCCACCCTGATGAATGTATAGAATGGCACCTTTTCTATTCCCAAGAGTTTCCCAGTTTGGGCTGTGTGGATGACACCACACAGATGGTGCAGTCATCCTCCAGCCTCAGAATGGAATCAAAAGCTGTGTGTATGAGAATCTCTCAGGACACAATCTGAAAAAATCACCCTTACACACAATATGTGTAACAGAGCAGGGCAGTCTGATCTCAGCACTGCTCCATTCCACAAGCCTCAGGTTACAAATTCTATGATTAGAAGTCCCAGGATAAGGAATCACAGAGGCTAGAGCATTTCATTGTATCTGAAGACCCCAACAATTTCCAATGTGCCCACACTTGCAAGCTGCATCCACCTATCATGTCAAATGTAGTCACATGCCAAGGGCAAAACCCTTATCCAAGGGCTACAGGGTCACAGAGAAACACACTCAGATCTACTGCTTTCTTGAATTTGAAGTATGCAGGCTTCAGTGTTGACCATTTTCTGTAGTATTGCTGTACCCTTGCTATTCTAAAGCATCCTCCATGACAATGCATCCCCAACTTTCTCCACACCATGACAAACATAAAACCTTCACAGGAGAAACATGAAGTGTGGGAGAGCAATCCAGCTCACTTCCCCATAGTCATCCAAGCATCCAGTCATCTGTCCCACCATTTGCTTCCACCTCCAGTCACTTGCTTTAAACATTTAAACAAGTGCAGACTAAAGTGGAACGCAAATTAATTTGGATTGCAATGGAGTTAGATAAATAAAGTACTGTTGGCCAATAAGGAAGCAAGATAGGTGTGACTAGGAGTCGAGGAGGATTCTGAGAAATGTAGTAAAGAGAAGTCTTGTGATCCAGGCAGGAAGCGACATAGCAGGCAGACTCAGAATATAAGCAGGGACAAGCAGGAAGTTGCTCTCTTCCTCTTCCTCCTCCTCCTCTCTTCTCTGTGGAGCCACCATGTGATCCCAGAAAGAGAGTGCATTCTGCCAGCGTCCTCGATAAGATAAGTCTTTATAAAATATATAGATTAAGAAATCCTAGTCCAGCAGGATTGTACTTAATATTAATTCCTGTGTGTTATTTTGGGCACCCATGTGGTGGTGGGGCTGGGGCATCTTGGCAGAAAGATTATCATTATAGCAGACAGCAGCTGTCATAGATCGTACAGTATATATACTCTAACATAAAACTTGGCAAGGAAAGATATCAGGCAGAACACAGGACCAAATCAATATATAATTGTAATGTTGACAATATCTCCCTTTTGCCTTCCTACTTCACATATTATAATCCTCTTTCCATCCAGGCCACCCACAGTCTGCCAGGCCATCCATCCCTCAAGTTTAAGTCTAGTAGCCGAAAGTTGGTTACCTTTGGGGTAGGAGTTGGTTGTTCCTTCTGAAATATCATTGATTATCTGAATTTCTCCTGATAAACAAATCCCTTGTAAAAGCTCCTCTTCTCATGAATGAAGTTAAGCTTTACACATACACACAATTCATCCCCCCCCCCCCCGTACTCAGTTAACTCACATTTAACAACTACTTACTATGAAGTAAGCCTCATGCTACAACAATGAATAAAATATGATTTCTGCTGAAAGACCCCCGAAGAGGTACTTTCGTAGAGGGAGACCCGCACCCAGGAATCAGCGAGACCACGAACTTAGATACAAACTGCAAGAGGCTTTATTGGAGATACGGGTACCCGGGCGACTTAGCTTCTGTGAGGCCAAGCGCGCCGAGCCAAGGGAAAGGGGTCCTTATATAGGGAAAAAGGCGCAAGCTAGAAGCAGGGATTCTATTGGATAATTCTAATGAGGCATTGTACAGAGCTATTCCCATTGGTCAATGTAAATGAGGCGCTATACAGGGTTATTCAAATGAGGCAAAGTACAGAGTTATTCAAATGAGGTGAAACACAGAGTCTTTCAAATGAGGCGAAATACAGAATCATTTCTATTGGATGGTTCAAATGAGACACAGAGCCATTCCAGATCAGCATATTCTCAAGGTCTGGTGTCTGGTACAACAGACTCAATTCCCCCCCCCTCCGCGTCCAGATGGCTGACCTTGGGGGCGGAGACCTTGGGACGGAGTGTTTCTCATCGGGCGGGGGCTCAGGGGCAGGGCTCCAGGCCGGCTCACTTGGTGTTCGTTCTCGTGCCGGCCCACCTGGTGCTCGTTCTCGGGCCGGGCGTGCGGCGGGTGGCGGGGGAAGTGGAGGCCGCCGGGGGTGGGGATCGGGGAAGCCGCCGACAGGAGGAGGAGGAGACAAACTTGAGAAAGAAAGGGCTAAGGGACAGGGGTCTTTCACTGCAATTAACCTTATACTTTTAGCTAGTGGGAATAATTTAGATTACACACCATTTAACCCAAAAAGTAACCCAACTTTATCAAAGTACATTAATAAGAAGGTGTAGAAACTGATGCAAAGACAATGGGTAGCAAAAGACCGAGGACAATGGATGATTCAATCTAGAATGAAGAATATTTATATAAAGGCAGCTGTGACCAACTATCATTCTAATGAGTGAGCATTTTCTCTGTGCCAGGCAAAAAGTTAGACATCACTTTCTGAGATTAGCTAGGTGATCTAAGGAGAAGGTTTGATATATCCCTGATGGAGGATGTTCTTTGGGGTCACAGTTCATGCAAGAGACTGCCATAATCTGACCTTGGTCCATACTTAACCCCTTATGTTCTGTGAAGTATGATAGGGTTTTGTTTGTTTGTTTTGAGATGGACTTTTAGAACACCATTCATTATGCTGACAGCACAACCACATGATCTGCGTTTGACCACAGGAACTTGCTTGTTTGTCATTTTGTTTTGTTTTGTTTGCACATGCAATGGACTGGAGCTGGAATCCTACCACTCCTACAGTGAGATGGGAGGAGCTCAGCTGGAAGCTCAAAGGGCTAGCCTGGGGACACCGCAGGGCACAAACAAGACAAACTCTGCCTCAACAAGGTGGGAGAGAACTGACCCCCAAAAGAACAGTTGTCCTCTATCTCTGTCCTCCTCACGCTCTTTGAGTCATGGATGAATGTGTAGACACACACACACACACACACACACACACACACACACACACACACACACAATGTTACTATTAATAATAATAAATTTAAAAATTTCAAATAAAGTCAAGTCAGTCTGCACAACCCTGTCTTCTCAGAAAATTTTAAGAAAAAGATTTGGATTAAATATTCTTCTAAAGGAATTTAAATATAATGTTCTTAATTATTTGGAAGAGGAAAAACCCATTAGTAACAAAGCCATAAGCAAAGCCAGGCGATGGAGGCGCACGCCTTTAATCCCAGCACTCGGGAGGCAGAGGCAGGCGGATCTCTGTGCGTTCGAGGCCAGCATGGTCTACAAGGGCTAGTTCCAGGACAGCCTCCAAAGCCACAGAAAAACCCTGTCTTGAACCCCCCCCCAAAAAAAAGAAAAAAGAAAAAAAAAGCATGTGTGGGGGCTGATGGGATAGCTCATTTAGAAAGTGCTTGCTGAACAAACAGAGGATTTGAGTTCAATCCCCAGAGCCCATGTAAAAAGCTGGGCATAGGTGACTAGTGCTCAGCATCCTGGAATTCAAAGGGAACTCTTTCGATCTCCCTGGCCAGCCAGATTATCCTACATGGAAAGGCCAAGGTCAATGAGAAACCCTTTATCAAAAAGATAAAGCAACTGAGGCTGTCCTCTGGCCCCCACATTCATGTGTACATACATCTAGAAAAGAAATATATTAACAATATATAAAGGGTATATTATATATAACAAATACATAAAGGGTATAGAGTAAAAATATAATTTTAAAATTCCCCTTGAAATGACTTTGAACTAACTCATTACATACCTAGGCTAGCCTGTTTTTGTTTTGTTGTTGTTATTTGTTTGTGTTTTGTTTTTTCTCTTGGCATGATACCTGCCAATGGCATGAAACAAAACATTTAACGTTGTACATTTCATTGTAAGTTGTGTAAACCACTACACATGGCTCTCCCAACCACAGCCATACACTTCAGAAAACTGAGCCCAAACACAGGAATGAGACAGTGGCACAGGGAACTGATGTAAATTTAAGAGTATGGAGAATAATTGAGAATTTTCCAAAAAAGCAGAACTAAATTCAGTCCTATGACCACATAAGGAAAGACTTAACTAAAACGATATGCCACCCAATGTTCTGAAATTATAAGGAGCTTTCCTTTCAGCATTATTTACTCTGAGTTTAGGCCCCTTTAACAACCAACACAGAAGTATGAGCCCCTACCAATGTCTTTATTGTGTCTGCAAAGTTTGATAAAGATTATTACTTTCTTTAATATATACAAATTTCAAGGTTTTGCCAAATGATTTTTTTTCAAAACTGCATGTGAAATAGGATTATATGCTTCAGCACACAGAAATGCTAGTGAGAAGTTACAGGAAGTTCCCAATATAAAACCTGACCACTTTCCAAAAATGAATTTGAGAGTTAGGTAAATGGGAGGAATCTTCTTGTGGAAACAAATGGTAGATATTTTCCTGATGGCCAGGCAGGATCATGTATATATCTAAACCATAGTTGCAATAGCACAGCCTAAATTCGAGGTCCAGGTAGAGTAGGAGGAAATGGAAAGCAGAGGTTTGCTTCCCTTTCCTAATGTCTTAGTCCTACTAGGATGCTATAACAAAATGTCATGCACTTTGTGACTGATGAAAACTAAGTTATCTCTGATGGTTCTGGAGGCTGGAAGAGCAAGAGCAAGGCTCAGGCAAACTCAGTGCCTCAAGGGACTCATGCCGTATCGTATAGTCAGCCATCCGCTCTTGGGATTCTGTTTTGTTGTTGTTTTTGTCTTGCTGTGTAACCTAAGTGAGCCTTAAATTCACTATGTAGCCCAGGTTGGCTTCAGACTCACTCTTCTGCTCCAGACACTTGAGTGTTGAGATGACAGGTATGAACTACCACCTCCAACTGTGGTACAGTATTATTAACTGTAGGTCTCATGATGTCTTTTGATCTATAGACTTATTCATCTTGCCTAACCACAAATTTGTGCACTCTGATCATTCCTATTTATTTCCCTAAGAGCCATGGCTTTACTCTGTTTATTTGATGTTTTATAAAATGTCCCACATTAAGTGAATGAATGTTTCTGTGGTTGTTATTGTTGTTGGTTTTGGTTCCTGATATATTTCACGAAACACAATGTCCTCTATGTTCCTTTGAGTTACCACAGATGATCAAATTGTACATCTACCATGCCTTAACATCCATCTGCCAACAGAGCTGTGGGCAGACTTCTTGTATTGGCTATGTGTAAAGTTCTAGGATGGGTTTGAAAGTGCAGATGGCTCTTTCCCATGCAGATTTTATTACCTCTGGTTACATACTCTTGTGCCAGTGTTGAATCATCTTTTAAATATCTGGACATTATGTTGCTTTTCCTTGAAGTTCTTCAACATGATTTTGCTAAGTACACAGCATTTCATTTAACTGTGAACTATTGTTTGAAGAAGTATCAGGTGCCACTGGTCAAATTGTGAAGTCTGGTACATGAGAGGATGTTGCCCTCCTTCCTTCTGTTCAGCTGAACTTAGGTCAAGGCAGCAGGTGAGGAGCAGGGACAGTGGCAGGAAGGCTTCGCTCAGTGTGAACCCTTGGCAATGTTGATGCCAGCTCAGCTGGAAGACTGCCCCTGTAATTTCACCCCATCCCCTGCCTTCATCACTGTGGAGTCAGACAGACATGGAGTCAATGATCTTTTCCATTTACTAACTTGGTAACTTTCAGAAAACTTGCTTTAGCTGTAGTTTCCTTCTTTGGAAACAGATACAGTCTCAATTATGAATTCTTAAGGCAAAGTTAGGATTTGCAAAGATACCAAAATGCCCAACTCCTCACCCTGCCCTTTCAGTGTCACTGTCTCCATTGCCCCTTCATTAGCTGAGTTCATACACATTGCTCCCAACCCTCTTTTTGTTATTTTATCTTAATTTTACATATTTTAGCTTTTCAAACTTTTAATGAATGTGATTTTCCTTCTACAAATATTACTTGTTTTTCTTCTGCAAAATTCCTTGTGTGCATAATGAATGAATTATAAGATGTCTTTGATCAAGTTAAAAAATTGTCTGATGGAGTAAGAGGATATATATTCAGGATAATGTGTGTATTAGTTACCTTCTTGGCAGTGGGCAGTATGCCAATCTAACAAACATATACATCATCCATAAATCAAAAATTCTTGTTTTTTAATATGGATGCAAGTAGATCTAGAGACTTTGAGTGAATGAGGTAGTTTCAGCTTTATCCTGTGACCTATCTAGAAACAAGTTGCAGGGCTGGGAGCATAGCTCAGAGACAAACCACTTGTCTAGAAAGCACAAGTTAGAGTAAATACTGCAGTGCTAGCTAAGCCCATCTGTTATTCAGCTGTTGAAGCAAAACTAGTACAAATTACCCCAGATTTCAGTGCATTTCCAAGCATTCAGTTTATTTGGGTGTCTATGGTCTGGGCACTCCAACATGCCTGTGTCATGTGCTTCACTTTGTCTCTGCCATCTGCATTAACCTCTTTCTTTCTAACTTGGTCAGCTGATGCCAGCATTTCATCTAGCATCAAGTGGATACTTGGTAATTTGTTGATGATTAATTAATGAGACAAGTACCACAGTCTTCTATTTGTGCCTGTGGACACAGGAATGTTCTGAAAGTTGGAGCTGTGAGTACCCAGATGTGTAAAATATTGCAATGTTACACTTCATCAGCACCCATTCAATCTAGCAAGCTTACATCATTTAATATCATTACAATAACCAATCAGTTTCATCATTTGTATCCCAGGGCTAAGCTACCAGGCTGGTTATCTAGCAGGCTCTCTCCTAAACTTAGATTCTAAGACCACAATCTCAGGGGGCATTTTTAATTAGTATGTTTTCTTTAATTCTAGAATTTAATTTAGATTGGAGCAATTAAAATGATCACTTCCCAGTTATTAGCAGAATCTTCTACACTATATGTACTATAATAATAAAGCCATAGGCTATGCATAGCTGAGTGAAAACAAAGAGCAACACACTGACTTTTAATTAAGTACCAATTTAAAGTTATTGTGCCAGGCTCTAGATAAAAATTTTTTGCCCAACAAAATGGAGCATGTCATACTCAAGTTTGGAGCATTAGTGGAAGCTATACTGCCTGTGCCTAAACTCTATAATGTTGTATTTGCAGAATTTATTCAGTATGCAGGCGTGCATACATTATTTTTGTCACTAGAGGGCAGGAAATTAAAGTGCATTATTTCCAAGATCCTGAAAGAAGCAACTGCTGTATTTAGAAAATCACAATAATTTCTTCAAAGGATGAAATAATTCAGTGAATATTGTGCTAGTGAATAATTCATAAACACTAATAAATGTGACAAATGATAAACCCAATTGTTCTTGCTTTATAATAATTTTTATAGGAAAGAAATATGAATTTTTATTGGATGATAACCTTACAAATGAACATTTCTCTTAACACAAAATACATCTTTTGTTTAGTAGTTTCACTTGCTGTAGGGGAAAAAATGCTTTCTTGCTTTTTTTCTGTGGTTATTTATCATGCATAGGTTTATTTAACCCATTAATTTTTGTTTAAATTGGAACAATGGAACTCCTGATGATGTCTCATCAGTCTGTGAAGGGCTTGTCACATGCTCATCCATAACACACACATTTGTGAAAGGTTCCCTGTTAAAGTAAATTTTAGGTGTAGAAAACCCTCTAACACTTACTTAAACTGGGAGCCTTTCACAGATTCTTGGAGCCCCAAGAAAAGGGATTCTAGGCAAGTGAGGTATCAGAAAACATTTATAGAAGGTCAAGTAAGCCCTAAGGCTAGGCCTAAATCAATGGTAGGAAGAACATCTGATTAAAGATGATTCACATAGATAGAATCTAGGTAATGAAATTAGCAGAAATCTGTGATTGGTTACATACTGGATTTGAATGAGAGGAGACAAAATGAACAACTTTCAATGTCTTATATAGATGATGATGGTGCTCCAATTCCAATGGAAATATCCAAAAGAGGGAGTTGCTTAGTGGGAAACAAGGCTTTTGGTATATGCTACAGAATATGCTATTTAGCTCTTAGTTGACTATTTGAGCCTGAAAGCAGGGCAATGTCTAGGTTGTAAATATTGAAGTCATTACTATATATGAGAAGTAAAATCTGTGTGAGAAGTGATAGTTCTCAGAAAGGTACAGAGAATCATCTCACTTTAAACCCTTAGAAAGCAATATGACAGCTGTGGGTAAAGAAGGAGCCACAGAGGACCAAAATGGTCCCCCCCCAAAAGGAGGAGTCAGTGAAATAGGAAGAGAAACAATAGTGTTTTGTGGAAACAGTATATAGAGAAAAGAGATTCCAGAAGTGGACAGCAGTAATGTAAGCCTAAAACATACCCTGGCCATGACACTTACACAGTTGTGGATGATCTTCTGCTTTCCATGGCACTGGCAGAGGTGTAGGAGGCTGAAGCAGGTAACAGTGAATTAGTACATCAACATGAGCAACTAGGGAAAGTGCTCTCTCTCTTAAACAAAGCCTCATTAACCCTGATATCTACTTGTCTTACCAGGACTCAAGGTCTAGCAGGCAGATATATATAGCAGTTAGTAAACACCAGATGACTGGGTTACAAAACTGAGAAAACCAGATTCATGTGGTATAGGATCTTCTTGTAACAAAGCATGTGGAAGAAGGAAGCTTTTGCTCTTTACCTGCTTGTTCTCTCCTCACTACCAAGTTGATTTCTTCACTGTCATTGAAGCCTACTTCTTCAGGATTCCAGCATATTCTGAAGACCATCTAAGACAGCTAGCCTTGTGTATTGAATAAATACTGGATTCTTGGAACTTGCATTCATAGGCAGCCATTGTTGGGTTAGTTGGACCACAACCTGTAAGTCATTCTAATAAATTCAATATATATATATATATATATATATATATATATATATATATATATTATAAGTTCTGCTACTCTACAGGACCTGACTAGTACAGATAACCTAGCAGAATAAAATGATAGCCGATCTTTCTCAAACACTCTAAGTGTAACAGACATTGACTTCAGTATCTCCTTTAGAAATCTTCATAACAGACCACCCAAGAACCTTCAGGTAGTGTTTTAAGCAAACTGTAAGCATATACATGATCATAGACAATCATTATTAAAGCTGTGAGGAGAAAGAATTCAAGGAAAAAAAATTTTTTAAAAAGCCTGTTTAATAGATCAGGTAAATAATGATGGAAGACAAGACAGCTATTTGAGGAAAAAAACAGCAAGAATTTAGTTCATGAAATTGATTGAATGGTTACTCACTGTAATTCCACCTTTTTGATGAAGAAACTGAAATGCAGAAATAACATAGAATTTTCCCAAGGTCACCTATTTGCTAAGAAGTCACATAAAAATTCAAGTTTAGCTCCGTTGTGTGTATTTAATTACTATGTGAAAGTTGGAGAAAGTTAGACTCCATGGAGTAAGGTTAATATGGACTGTCCACTTGACAGGATCCATAACCATTGAAAAGACAAGTCTCTGGAATGCTTACAAAGGGTTATTTAGATTTGGCTAATTGAGGTGGAAAGAGTTACCCTAAGTGGAAGTGGGTCCCAGACGAATTAAAGGAAGAGAATAATCAGAACACAATTATCCATTGTTCTCTGCTTCCTGACTGGGGATGCAATGTGACTAGCCACCTCCTACTCCTGCCACTACCACATCTTCCTTGCCACAATGCATTATATCCTCTCGATACAAGGCAAATAATGAATATAAGAACCAGGACAAGGAACCATGAAGCCCCTCTAGCACCTGGAACAGGAAAAATAACAAAAAAAAAAAAAAAACAATTTCTGCTGGTGGAATTCAGAAAGTGTTGTTGAGTTGAGTCTGTGATAGACAGGAGACACTTGGTCATGAAGGCACAAAGATCAAGGCTGGGGGGGTGGTCCTGAGGTATAGAGGTGAGATTGAACAGAGAAGTTCAGAAGGGCCAGGTGCAGAGTTACCTTGATGGATCAACAATGAACAACCAGATGAGAGGGAAGCAAAAGAGAAGTGACTAGGGGTTAGAAGTTAATTAGCCATTTTAACACTTCCCTTTGTTGTTTTAAGCTATCAAGCTTTGTCTACCATATTTTGTCAAGAATCCTATATTCATTTCCTTGGCAAAATATCAAAGACTTTGTACCTTGAACAATGCAGATTTATTCACTTGTAATTCTCTAGGCTAGGAAGTCTAATATCAAGTCAGATTTTGTATCTGATGAAGACCCACTTACTGGTTTATTGAGAACATTTTCTCATTGTGTCATCACATGGCAGAAGGGTCAAAGGAACTTTCTGGGGCCTGTTTTATTATAGCACTAAATCCATTCATAAAGACTCATGACCTAAACACTCCAAAAGACCCTTCTTTCTGAGATTATCACATAACATGGTATGTTTCCAAAAAATGACTAGTCTAATGCACACAAACATCCATACCATAGCAGTGACCATATGACTAGATCTCAGAAATGTGAAAGTCAGCTGTCTACCTTGGAAACCCAATGATCTCCCCAGGGAGATGTCTGCATATGAGATGTTTCACCCACAGGCCTGAAGTAAAGCAGATGTTTCCATCATCACAGATATTTATGGAGATCTTGGTGAAGGGGACATGTACAGTGATGGTGACAGTGAAGGGAACATGTAGTGGGTGTTGGGGCTCAGTGAAGAGCTAGCAGCAGCTGGGAATCATTAAGCCCCATGGGCTTGTGGCAATAAGGGGAGTGAGGCTTTCTGGAATCAGGGAGGGCCAAGGCCTTGGGAAAGAAGAGTGGATCGCACACTCACTAATCATGTTGATTTCTCCAAGGTCTGAAGACATTAAGAACTAAAATCTAAAGAACATTGTCCTTTCTCCGACAGTCATGACATACAATATCCTGTTCTGGGTTCTAAGAGTTGGACCAACCTCAAACAGAGCTAATCGTTTCTGAAGATCATCTTTGAAATATTGTGTAAGGTAAACTCTTGGCAGCAACTGAGGGGCCTCTTAGCAACCTCATGTATAGAAGAACTGTTCATTTATGTGACACACAGTGGAGATTAGAACAGTATGGAGTGGGGGTAGTGCTTGTGAAAGCCAGTCCTCTGAAAAGCAGATCCTCGCCAACCCTGTGCAATGGGTCTCACTTATTTCTCATCCACACAGTCTAATGTGAGGAGCTGTGCAGTTGGCCACTAAAGGTGAGCCTTGAATGCAGTGGCTAAGAGGAGCTTGAAGATTTCCTCCACCAGTACACAGTTCCCACAGGACTTGGGCTCCTAAGAGATAGCCCTGGAAAGTGACAGGGAAGTTCCCACCAGGAAACAGTTTTGCAAAAGAAATTCATATACTCTTAACTGCAAAATGCAAAACCTAACTTATTATTTTTTTACTGTCACTCTTACTACTTTTGCTGAAACTCACAGAAGAAAATGATCACATATGGGCTTTACAGCTGAACAATTTTTTCCCAGATTTGCAATTCCTCCTCCATCAGGCTCAAAATAGGTAATCAAGGAAGCAAATGAAACCCTTCCAATGATCCAAAGGTTTTGAAGAGCCATCACCACCTACACACTGGGCAGCAGGTCCTCTGGAGAGCATTCAACATGAGCCATATCTGAGGTAGAAACTGATAGCTTAGCTCTGGCTTTGGAGCATATGGTGACATAAATTATCAGCATGCAGTCTATAATTAAGGCCACAGTTTCTCAATAACAATGACTAAATGTGCATGGAATTGGCTGCTTATATCTTCTGGAATAGAGCTGAAGATGGTCAAGCTATGGTTTGGAGTAACTAAGGCTTCAATGACTATAATCAGTAGGCTCTAGACTATAATTGCCTCCCTCACCCACGACCGTCAGCATCCAACTGCCTGCAGAACATCCTTGTTCATAAGTTTCATATTTTGTATTATATGACCCCATTATCTTGACATCAAGCAAGTGGGATCAGGGATGGAAGTCTCCATTTGTGAGTATAAGATGAGGGACTGGAGTCTGAATTAACAGCCTGTGAAGTTCCTCAGCCTAATAATTCTGCAAAGGCAGTCTGCACCAAAAAGTGTCAACCTAATGAAATTAAATCTCCCTCTAGAGAAATCTCAATCAGAGCAGAAGCAGACAACAGAAGTATCCAGGAGTAGGCACAAGCTGCGATAGAGGACAGAGACTAGTGAAGGAGGCAGTGGGAAGTGACAGAGAAGCTGTAGCTTGACACAAAATGTTGCACTAAAAGCTGAAGCTTCAGAATCACAGTGGAATCAGAACAAAGTGCAGGGAGTGATGAGTGCAGGATCCCAAGCAACTGTGAAAGACATGTCCTCTCCTAGTGCTGGGATTAAAGGCATGGGTCACCACTACCCAGTTGTCTTGTTACTTTTCCATGACTGTGATAAAACACCATCAAAAAAAAAAAAAAAAACAGAGATAAACCTGCAGTTTCCTCTGAATCGTTATTATAACCCCTATCCCCAAAGTAGTTTATGCATGTCTCTTCCCCTTGCAACAAAACACACAGAAGTCACTACTGTGAAAAGCATTCCTTTGGAACACAAAGGACTATTTTCAACAAGCCCTTCATTCCAGCTCTACCAAACCTCCCAAGTGCCTGCTGTATGTGAGAAACTCTGCTAGAACACAACTGATCATGATTTGGGAAAATTGTTACAAATAACTTGTAAGATATATGAACTGTTGTGGTTTTAATATCTCCTGAGCATAATATTACAATATTTATAGCCTCATGACTGCAGTCTTAGGGCTCTTTGTACTTTTGCATGACCTCATGGACATATTAGAATGTGTGCTGTTAGTTATCATTTGTGCCTCAGATAGATTCAGCCATGATGGACATATGGAGTTTTCTGCCTGTCAATCAGCCAAGACATAAAAAGAAATATCTATGGATTATGATTGTTAACATATACCACATCATGAAGGGCAATACCAGACCAGATCTAGAAATTTCCTGGTAGAACATCATTGGTATTTGCATTGGCAGGCAGAAATTCTCACTTCTAAGAAGACTGCTTGGTTGACTGGCTACCACAAAGACAGAGAATTTGGCCAATTCCCCAGCAGCACAAGGTCTTATCCTCAGCCTCATAGATTTCCAGAGCTGTCTATTTGGTCACCGTGGGTTCATCTCCACAATGATGAAGACTCTGAGGGCCCTGAAGAGCACCTTTCTAACACAGCTTATATAGGAATTAGTACCCAGTTCTGGTCTTTCCTGTCCCCTAGAATTGTTAATGCTGCTGGCCACTAACCCCTTGAAAGTCTATTGAGAGGTATTTTCAAATGTAGCAAGTAGTACCTAAATTTTTCAATGAAACATTACAGATTTATAGTAACAGTTCTACTCTACTTAAGATCCTCTACATCCTGACTCATTCAGTCTTTGTCCTAGCCAGGTATAATAAGGTTAATTAGTATTTTTAATTTATAATACAATTGGTTTCCCCTACTAAAATTCAGATTTTTGCATGGCTTCTTTGAGATTATTTTTGGGTTGCTTTTGTTAGAGTTTGATAAATTTCCAACTCTCTGTCATACAATCACATGACAGGCCCATACATCATGCCAATAAATGAGTGACTTTCAAGGACTTAGAGGTAGAAGAAATGCTACATTTTGTCAGCTATCTGCCATCAGACAAATGTAGCATTTCTTCTACTTCTAAGTCCTTGAAAGTGCCTTTACTATTGCCCTCAAAAATCAGCTACCGTAGAGCAGAGAATTATAAAGAATCAAGGTGTTGTATATAGTCTGCAGAAAGATATGATAACACACTTTCGATTTTGAGTGTGTAAATTTATTAAGCACATTGCAAGTCAATGTGAAAGAATAAATAAAAACAGATGAGAGGTGGATGAAAAGAGATAGATAGATAGATGATATAGAGATGACAGATGTTAGATAGATAGATAGATAGATAGATAGATAGATAGATAGATAGATAGATAGATAGATAGATACAAAGATACATAGATACATAGATAGATGGATAGATAGATTGCAAAATGCCAAATCAGGTGTTTAAAACATCCAGCATAAATTGAAAAATTGAGGCAGACAGCTGGAATTCCCAATTGACCTTTCTCTCCACAGCTGAATATCTCACTGCAGATACTATTACATCATGAAATAGTTGGAAACAGTGTGCATTCTAGCTTCTGTCACTCACCCAGTATTTTCATTTTGGGGTTGTTTTACTATCTTCTCCCTGTTACAGAGTTAGGGGGAAAGCTGATCTCCAGATAAGACGACTTGGAGAACACTTTGAGATAAGTATGCGTGGTTCTGAAATGCAGAGGGTGGGGAACACAACCCCTGTTCCAGAGCTAGATTACCAGTGATCTCAAACAGCACATGACAATTTACTAATATACTGTCCACTACACAGACAAGACAGTGAGGAGAGCCCACATGGTGGAATGCCTTCATTTTAGCTGCCCTAACATTTTCTAAACACTACCATACATTGAATATTGGGCAGAGATCCACTTCCTACTCTCTCCAATGTCTGGAGCCAGAGATCTGCTTTGCAATTCAATCACATCCCCCAAGAGACTCCAGGCAAATCACCTAACCCTCTGGGCTTCAATTTCCTTCTGTGTAAAGTATGTAAAATAGCAGCCATACCTCTGGAGGCTGCTACGAATGAGGTAATCAAAGAATGCATACAAACGTGGTATGTATTAGCAAAGAGGGCATTGGGAAATAGAAAAACCTAGATAATTTGCAGAGCATTTGTCACACCTAAATTCAAGTCTTGCTAATGAATATTTCCCCCAACATTCTTCTGGGTCCAAAGCATCAGGATATTATCAACAGTCAGTGTGTCCTATAAATTATTCCATTACAAATATTAAAATATAATTGGGTTAGGGAAATAGCTCAGCCAATAAAATGATTGTACTGTAACATGGGGACCTAAAATCAAGTCTCAGAACTCACATTTTGAAAGACAGGCATAGTTGCATGTGTTTGTAATCAGGGAGACTGAAACAAGGATATCCCTGGAGCTCACACACTGGCCAACCAACCTAGTCTATGTGGCCAGTTCTAGGCCAGTGGGAGTGGTAGATAGTGCCAGAGGAATGACTCCTGGAACTATTCTCTGGATCCACCATATATGTATACATAAGTGTGTGTGCGTGCACACACACACACACACACACACACACACACACACACACACACACAGCTGCCCATACATGAGCATAAACACATGTACAGAAACACAAATATATATTTATATATAACCTATTTTATAGTCAATGATGAGAAGGGTTATCATTCTTAGACACAAGAGAATGATGACATGATCTCCATTGCTATCTTATAGTCAATGATGAGAGTTCTCTGTGCCTGAAGTTAGCACGAAATTCTTCTGGCTACCACATGACCTTCCCAGAAAGTTCACATCTTCTAGACAAGTTTAAGAACTTCAATAGTGTGTCTTTTGCAAGAAAGAGGAGGAAGTAATGGTCTTGTTAACAAAATTACTTCAGTAGCCAGAAATGACAACCTTAGAATCAGCTTTCAGAGTTTCTCTGGGAGGCCTGGTGTTTCACACACAAGATTGAGAGACACACAGCAGTTATTTATGAAGCTGAAAGGAGGGGCAGTTTACACATCTCAGAGAGTTTTCTCTTGAGAAACTGTGCCAGGTACACATTTTATATTTTCACCTACTACACAAACGAGTTTGTTAAAATATGAGAACTAATTTAACACCAGTGATACACACTAACAATTCAAAAGCACCCATAGCACATGAAGATTTCAAAAGTTAACTGAAATGAAGTTCATATTCAATACATATGGCCAAGGGAGATATTACCTATCCTTGGCAAAGGATGAACCCTAATGAAAAAATATATAACTTAATAGAGAAAACTAAACTTTGTTAATGTTGAATTAAATCTGGTACTCATGTCAAAACACAAGATAACTCTCAATTCTGTACAGAAATCGATGCCTTCAGTCATCAGGGCAGGGCTGGCGATATAGCACAGTAGAGGTACAAAGACATCTAGTGTTTTCTAAAGACTTCTGTTTGTGGACAAAAACAATCTTCTAGCCCTGCAGAAAGGGCATTGTTAAATGGGAATTGAATCTCAGCATCAAAGAGAAAATTAGAAGATACCTGTCACAATAAAGCCTTATCAAACTTCCAGATCAGGATGCATATAGATTGCTGGTGGAAAAGCACACGTATGCACACACACACCCGCGAGTGCATGTGTGTGTGTGTGTGTGTGTGCAAGTGTGTGTGTGTGTGTGTGTGTGTGTGTGTGTGTGTGTAACTTAAGACTTAGGGGGTAAGTATCTCTTTAAAAAATTGAGCCCTACAAATGACAAAATTAACTTTATACCAAATCCCCAAATGGCTCCTGGATGATCCCTAAAAAAGAAAGAGCTAGAGTCATAGGAACAAATGAGTTCACTAAGAAGAAAAGGCAGTTAGGGGTTAATTGGAGAAATCATGGCAAAGCATTTTAAATGTTGCTTAGAGAAAAATTGCTCAAGGGTATATTTATATACCAAAGAAAATTCTATTTGTAGATACTTGAATAATGTTAAATATGAATAAAACCTCCTGAGAAAGAGGTCCTCATGGTTTTGTATCTGGACTCGTTCTTTCCTCTAATGTGTTCACTGATGTGAATTAACATGTAGAAGAAAGATAAGGATTGTTTAAAAAAAAAAGCCATCAGGTGTATTGAACAATGAAACACAGATTTTTCTTCTTCCCCCAAGACTCAAGGGGGAAAAGATGGGTTTAAAGTAGGCCAAATAAAATCTGTAAAGTGACAACAGAAAAATTTGTGTTGGCCCAAAAGGCATATCTATAAGGCTTTTCTCACTTGAATTTTACAATGGCCCTGAAGTAGATATTATCCATGCCATGTTACCTCAGTTGTAAGACTGTGGTTTGCCAAGTTAGAACCACTGCCAGGTAAAGCTGCAACCTCTTGGTTCCACTATTCCATCTCCAGTAATCAGTTTGATCTCATTTCTCCCCTCCTATGTAAAGCTTTGGGATGACCTCAGACCCATGTCTATACACCGAATATTTCCATTCTCCCCAAACTCATATGTTAAAGCCTGAATCCCCAGCATAACAGCATTAAGAAATGGGCCTTTGGGATAGGTCATTAGGATGGACTCCTTGTGAATAGGATATGTACCCTTCTACGACGACGACATATGAAAAACACTTTTTCATCATTTGGCCTGTCAAGATACAAGGAGAAAGTGATCATATACAAATAAGAATGTTCTCATTAGATATCAATGTTGTCAGCACCTCAATCTCAGACTTTCCAGTGTACATAACTATGAGAATTTAGTTATGTTAAGTCAACCAGCTTATGCTATTCTGCCATCCTGGACCAAATTTATTAAGATAGCCACCAGGGTATTCCAAGTTCATTTTTCCATCTCAAAATCTTTAGCTTCTTCCACCTTACTGAGTAAGGTAACATTCTCAGATTCCAGGACTTTGGACATGTGTATCTTTTGAGTGCTTTATTCTACTTCCCATACCGGCAAGAGAAGAAGTAGTTATAAATAAAGTCAGAATGGTGACTAAGAACTCAGTTGCATTGGCCTTTATTAAAGTTCATTATAAGAGAATCCTAGATTTTTACCATGATGTAAATACTATGCAGAGAAATGACACAAACTTGAGTATGTAGAGGACCTCATTAACCACTGTATAGAGGACACTAAAGAGGGGCCTGGCAGATATGAGGTTCTACAATAGTGAGAAGGCATATATGGTCATCTAGGGAAGAGACTAGGGAAACATAATAAATTGATGCTCAGAAGGTCAGAAAAAGTTGGATTCTGGACCTATGTTGTAGGGCAATACTAAAAGAATTTTATGACAGTTTCAATATGCTCAGATAAAAGGAGTCAATAATAATTTTTAAATCTGAGCAACTAGAAGAATACCATTGCCGTCAATTTAAGTAAAACCTTCTTTATAAGGTGTAGGTTTAAAGGACCATGTTAGGTTAGAGTCATGACTTCTGTTTTAGCTAATTTATTTTATTGTGACTATTAGACATCCAAATGGTGATATTGAGTAAGATAGTAGATTTAAGATTTTGAATCATAGGGGGAATTTCTGATCTAGAAATATAAATGTGATAATACAAGAATTGTCAGAATTTTGATATGTTTAGCCTAGACAGTGGGTGGGAATCAAGAGGACAAATAGAAGAGAAATAAGAGATGATTAGGAACTGAATTCTGGACCATATCCATGCTAAAGGGTGGACAGAAGGGGGCAAATGAAAGGGGTAGAGAGAAAAGGCTGGTGTGCACACAGTTGGTGGAAAGAGAAATGAGACAGTAAGTAAATCAAGAAAGATGAACATGTTATCAATGTGACACACCATCACAGCTCCATCCCAGGCTAAAGCCAGTGGACAGCACAGCCTATGTGTGCTACCCAGCATTACATAATCCATAACTTTCCATTTACTAAAACAGATGACCTACTTCTAACTTCTATCTTACTTGAAGTCCGAGTAGAGTAGATTTCAGTAGACCTCACCAACCTTGTATGGTTCTGGCATTCACTTATTGAACAATTATGGTTTAGGGAATTATTAGATTTTATACAAATGAATGATATAATTCTAAATTCTGGAAAACTCACTCTCAGGCCATGTTGAGTCCTGCAGAAGGGCCTCAAAAATTGAAGAAAGGAAACCAAATATCAGAGAAGTGCACTTCAGTGAGTCAGTGATAAAGAGAAAAAGCAGAGGTAAGGATCCACAGGAAGTAGAGTTACTTAGGACTGACAACCAATCACATGAGAGGAGATGGAAGAGTTATGTTTAAAATGGCCAGTATGCATCTACGTGGGTGAATGGTTGGTAGTCCTATCACTGGGAACTCGTTTCAAGAAATCAGATTTCTCAGTCCCATTTTCATAGATTTGGATTCTGGAAGTCTGAGGTAAGGATCATGGTAAATAGCCTAAATTAATCTGCCCCAGACATCTATGTTGTATCTTGCTTTGAGCAACACTAATGCAGGTACTTATTGAGTTTCAGGGAGAAGCTGTGATTCTCACTCCTGATAAATGTTCTGTGACTTCCTACAATGTACCACCTATGGTGCTAACTGGTAAAGATGCAAAAAGGAACAGAGATGGACAAGTGCCTACACTGTCAACTAGTGCAGGGGACAGACACACAAACTCATCATCACTCACTCTGAGAATGGCTTTGTGAAAAAGTACAGAGCCCTGTGAAAATGCAGAAGAGAGGGGCTGGCTCACATCAGAAAATTAAGGAAATTCTCAGCTGGGCATTGGTGGCACACAAATTTAATCTCAGCTCTCAGTAGACAAAGGCAGGCAGAACTCTGTGATTTTGAGGCCGGTCTGGTCTACAGAGTGAGTTCCAGAACAGGCTCGAAAGCAATGCAGAGAAACCCTGTCATGAAAAACAAATAAAAATATGTGGTGGTATCTTGCTTTTACAAATAAAGCTTGTCTGAGCATCAGAGAATGGAGCTTGCCACTAGATAATGATAGAGGTCTGGAGGTCTGTCTTGCATAAGCAAGATATCACCACAAAGAAAATTAGGGGAAATTCTCACATAGGAGCAATATCTGAGCTCAGACTGGAAGGCTGCTTAGACATGAGCCTAGAAGCTAGGCCAACAAAGAAACAGATATGAGCGAAAAGAATGGAAAGTGGAAGAGGTGCAGCAAGACTTCCCAGAAGGCTTATGAAGTCATGCAGCAGTAACAGTAGCAAGGGAGAAGAGGCAGGGTGAGAACTGGGAGAGAACAATGCCATGAAACCTGTAGGAAAATGTATGAAGGGAAAGAATGGCCAAGTGTTCAACCACAGGCAGCATCCATTCAAGGGGAGACTGGGGAGCAACCTAGCGAAGGAAGAAAGGGTTTATTTGGGCTCACATTCTGAGGAAATATAGCCCATCCCAGCAAGAAAGGAGCGATGGCAGGAGTAAGGTGGCTCATCCCATGGCATCCAGAGTCAGGAAGTAGAGGGGCGACAGTGCTGCTCTCCACTCCTTCATCACTTTCATTCAGTCCAGGACCTGAGTCCGTGTGATGGAGCAACCAGCAGTCAGAGTAAATCATCCTAAAATTCTCTAGAAACACGTTCAAAACATAACCAAAGGTTTGTCCCCAGATGGTTAGAGATCCAGTCAAGTTAGCAGTGAAAATTAGCCATCTTAGCTGTAGGGTGTGCAATTGGAAAAATGTAAGCATGGGATGGATAATTGCAAACTCTATTTGAGGTCACCTCTCAACTCTAGTGGAATGATTTTCTCCATTTGGTGCCCAAATTGGGTACTTACTTATTTCTTCTCAGGAGCTTTTGGGAAGAAATAATAACAACAACGAAATCTCTAAGATAAGACACATGCTTTTGATTTATAGGGTATGCCAGAATGCACAGACTGTAGGAAAAGCCAGAGAAGTCACCCTGAATCCCAGCTATATTATGCGGGATACTTCCCAAGCAGTTCTGAAAAATGTCCCCACTGACACCTTTAAACTAAGGGAAAACTTCAGATTACAGGCTGACTTTATTTCTTCTGTAGTTAATGAAACCCTGTCTAGACTGTTTTTTTTTTTTTCATACAGTCCAGAAACCTTACAGCTGTGAGTTTAATGTCATGATGCATGATTCAATAGCAATTCAACAAAGAAGGTGAACATGGATAATGGCAGACCCGTGAGACTCTTTGTGTAACCGCTGTTGAAATACTGATTAGATATTGGATGCTTTCATTTAATTCAGAAAAGCACTTAAAGCACCTAGAGAAATGCTGGATTGATGTTTGGATTGGGAATCCCACGTCTACAGAGCAACTCAGGGAACTGGCTCTAGTGGTTTCTCAGGAGAAGAATATTAGTATGTGGCCTAGAAACTGGTTGTGTGATATTTCGGCAGAGACTGTGGCTGCTTTCTGCCCTTTTTCAAAAAGTCTGCGTGAAGCTAGAGTGAAGATATTTGGATTGACAGTATTAACACAAGAGATTTCCAGACAGCCTAGTGTTGACTGTGTTGCTTAATTATTAGTGACCACCCGATCTCACTTATGTAGGTCTATAAAGAAAAGGAGCAAGCCAAGCAAGGAAAAGTACAAATTGTATAACTTGAGGAGAAAGGGGCTACCATGGAGTGTAAAGAAGCTAAGTCCTTTGCTCAAGGAATAAATAGATTAAAGAAAAGCCTGATGATAAAGGGAATAATGACCCCAGGACAAGATCCCATCCAGATAAACTTCCAACTTGTGGAAAGAAAGAAAAATCTAGGACCAGGTGTGATGACATGCACCTTTAATCCCAGTGCTGGGGAGAAAGAGTCAGGTGAATTTCAGAGTTCAAAGTCAGCCTGGTGAGTTCCAAGACAGCAAACCTTAGGCAGTCAAGGAAATCATCAAAAACAGAAAGCTGGTGAAAATGTCTATGAATGAGGGGACCATGTTACAACCCCAGAAAGTAGAATACCTTGACATCTTTGGTCATGGTTCTGGCTTTAGAGTCAAGGATACAAGAAAGGTATTATAGAATCTCCTTCCTTACTAAGGAAAGTTGCTGAGGCCAGGTATGTGGCAGGGGTGTCTTTTCGTGAAGACTAGAGAGGTCATTGTGTAAAGCTGTGAAGGTGAAGCCTGGACTGCCTTGGCAACCCTAGGATGTTGGTATTGCCAAAGACATGGAATACCTGCTACAGAAAACTTATAACTGAGTGTGGAACCAGCACAAGAGAAACAAGTGTCTTGTAGTCAACAAAGCTGAAAGTAGTTAGAGATCTGGAATGCTTTGACATCAGACATGGATATGCAGAGCTTGGAGTTTGCCCAGGTGGTTTTTAGTCTTGCTTTGCTTCAGTATTTCCTCATTATATTCCCTTCCCTACCTTTTGGAATGAAAATGAATAGCCTGTGCGATCATATATTGGAAGTAAGTAATCTGCATTTTTATTTTGATTTTATAGGGGATATTAAGATATTCCCATGAGTCTTAGAAGACTTTGGACTTTGAACTTTTAAACAGGTTTGAGACAGTTATAGATTAGGGGGGACTTTTGAAGTTGGGCTAAATGCATTTTGCAATATGATAGGGTTACAAGTCTATGGCAGTCAGTGAGTGGAATGTGGTGGTTTTAATATACTCATATACTCATAGGGAGTGACATTATTGGAGAGGTGGCCTTATTGGAGTAGGTGTGGCCTTGTAAGAGTGGGTGTGGCTTTGTTGGAGGAAGCGTCTAACTGAGGGAGGAAGGCTTTGAGGTTTTAGAAGCTCAACCCAGACCCAGTGTCACTCTTCCTTTTGCCTGCCAATCTAGATGTAGAACTCCCAGCTACCTCTCCAGCACCATGTCTGCCTGCATGCCACCAAGTTTCCCATCATGATAATAAGGGACTAAACCTCTGAACTTATAAATAAGCCCCAATTAAATGTTTTCCTTTGTAAGAGTTGCTGTGGTCATGGTGTCTCTTCACAGCAATAGAAACCCTAACTAAGATAGAAGTTGAGCATTTCTTTAAGTGTTTCTAAACCATTGTATTTCATCTTTTGAAAACTTTCTGCTTAGTTCTGTACCTCATTTTAAAAATTGAGTTATTTGTTTTCTTCATGTTCATACCTTTATTGCTTATTCAAAATCATTTTATTTAATGAAAATGATAACTGATGAGAAGTTAGTTCTGAAAACTTAACAGTAACACAGGCCTTTAACACACACCTGCAGTCTGAGCACTCAGGAAGCAGGAAATATACTGCCAGCACCTGGGGGACAGCCTGGGCTACATAAGAAAACACTAAATAGTTTCTTCTGATAAGATGAGGCAGGATAGGTTATGTGGTGTCTCTTCAGGGCTCTTTTTGGTCTCATTGAGTATGCTGGCCTGAGTAGCATCTGTTTCAGTGGCCATGTCCTTCAACACATCTGGGACAATTCCATATTCCTCCACATCTCCAGCAAGTTCTACTGCATATCCTTTGCATACTCATTCTAGCCCAATATCAAGTTTCTTCCCATTGCTGGTATCATATGAATGGATTTTTGACCAAGTAGAGATTCCAGTCTGGACATAGCTAGAGATCTTGGCCACCAATGGCTTCGAGTCAGCAAAGTAAGTGAGTCTCTCAAACTCATCTAGAGTTTCCTCTTCCCACTGTTCACCTGAGGGGGCGATTTGTGCCAGACAGCATTCTATTGCTTGAAAGAGAAGGCTCAGGAAGTCACTCCTGAGAGCCCTGAGATCCTTTAGTGGGCAATCTCCATTATCCCCAAAGTCCACAAAATAGAGTTGTTACGATAAATCTTTCCATCAAAAGCCACTGAGCCCCACCGCCACATGTGCACTTTACACCAGCCACCCACCGGAGTTAGGCCCAAATTAATACACAGAGAGACTTGTATTAGGTTCAAAGCTGTTTGGCCAATGACTAGTATTCTCATCTGTTAGCTCAGTCTTAATTATCATAAATCTATATATTTTATAAGACTTATCTTATTGGATGCTTTATTGGCATCCCTCCTTGCCGGTGGCTCACATCCCACTGGTGGAGGAGGGGAAGGAAAAAAGGGACACTTCCTATTTCTCCTTGCTCAAATATGAGTCTCCTTGCTATGTCACTTCTGGCCTGGATCACCAATTCTCTACTACATTTCCCAGAATCCTCTTTGACTCCTAGTCTTGTCTAACTTGCTGTTTCATTGGCCAAACAGAACTTTATTAAACAATCAATAAGATAAACATACACAGAAGTACTTCCCCCATCATAGAGGTCCAAGTTCCCATTTTCCAGGGTACTGAGAACCTGGGCTCAACACCAGGAACCATCTGCAGAATAAGGTGCTGCTACAATGTCTCCTACATGCACAGTCAAGTCTTCAGACAGACTATTTTCATAGTGCTGGGACATCTCAATGATTAGTTGGTCCAATTGGAGGCTGTGGGAGCCAATGATTTGGATCCAGAAGTGGTTAGGGTGTTCATAAGCTGAAATGTGGATGTCTAGGTACTCATCCTTATGGAAACAGAAGTCAGGACTGGGAACTTTAATCATGGATGTCTCTGGACTGTTCTGGGAACCAGAATTCTCAAGACTGTCAGCATTAGGTCTCTCCCAGGAACTTTCTTTTGGTCCTGCAGAAACCATATCACCAGCACCTTTGTGGAGAGGAACATCCAGGGGTACAGCTGGCCCCATGCTAGAACCAGTATTCTTCCATAAAGCTCTTCACCAGCTCCACCTGGCTCCATCACTTCTTCTCTTCTGACACTGATTGGCTGCTTTCGTGGAACTCTGGTTTCAGCAGAATGGGCAATTCTTTTTCCAAGTTCTTCATCTTCTGACACTTTCTCCAGTATTAGCTGCTTAGCTGCAGCCACTTCCTTTTGTGTTCCCGAGATGTTTACAAGTCTTGACAGTAGTAGTGTCCCCTCTGATCCTTTATCGCATGTAATTTTGGATCCAGAAGCCTTACAGATAGAACGAATCATCTTGCCACCTCTCCCTATGATTCTGTCCACAGATCGCTGGGTGACTGAGAGTTGCTCAAACATCGGGGTGTTTTCTCTCAGGATCTGATGGATTGCTGCTTTCGCCCTGCACACCTCAACAGGAAAGCCACCGATAAGCAGCACTCACTCATCGCCTACATCCTCTGTGTCCACATGAATCCGAGCACCTGTCTGTTTCCTCAGCTGTTTAATATTGGCTCCTTGTCGACCAATGATCAGCTTCACAGCCTCCTAGGGAACTCCCATCTCTATCTCGATATCGTCTTCTCCAACAAATGTCAATCCTTCTTCTCTGCTTTCCCTGTATCGGCGGTATAAGATGTGGACAATTGCTGCACTTGCTGGAATTCCAAGGCCCAGGGCTATTTTACTAACAGTGGACAGTCTTGTCCATGAAGTGGCCATTTTCTGGGGTATTCTCTTGTCCAGAGTCCAGCGCCTTTGCCTTGCACCTTACTTGCACCTCTACCTGGTAGCTACCAGGTCTCAGCAGCCAAGCAGACAGCTATTTTGCAGATGCTTACCACGCCCCGGAGGTATGCCCGCACCAATCAATTCCTGTCTTGAAGTGTGACAACCTCGTTCCCACACTGCAGCCAATCCATGCACAGGCAGACTTGAGCGATGGAGCAGGGGTTTCTAAGGCCAGCCTTGAATACAGAGCAGCATCAAAGCTGGTCTGACCTACAGATGACTCCTGGTGATCAGCAGGAAAGCCAGTCTTCACCAGATCGATGCTGCTGTTTTTGATATTCATACTTTTAATTTTAGTTTTTATATAATTTAGATACTAATCTTCTAGCAGATATATAATTTGTAAATATCTTTTCTCATTCTGTAATCTGCTGCTTTGCCCAAAAGATGGTGTCCTTTGCAATACAGAAGCTTTTCATAAGGTCCCATTTATTAACTGTTAGTCTTAATGCCTGTGCTATTGATATCCTATTTAGAAAGTCCTTTCCTATGACAATGAGTTCAAGCCTATTCCACTTTTTCTCTTCTATCAGATTCTGGGTATCTTGTCTTGTGTGAGGACCCTTGATCCTTTTGGAGTTGGTAACTGCTATCGTTTTAAGTTGCTTAGGTCCTGGTGTTTTATCACAGCAATAGAAAATAACTAATGGAAATATTATTGGTCTTGATCCCCCACCTTGTTCATATGATCCCTCCTAGCTCTGTTCAACTGAACTCCAGGAGCTCAGCCCAGTGCTTGGCTGTGGCTCACTGCATCTGCTTCCATCAGTTACAGGATGTAGGTTCTATGATGACAATTAGGGTAGTCACTAATCTTATCAAAAGGGAAGGCCCATTCAGACACCCTCTCCACTATTGCTAGGACACTTAGCTAGGGTCATCCTTGTGGATTCCTGAGAATTCCTCTAGCACCAGGTTTCCCTCTAACCCCCAATGGCTCCCTCTATCAAGATATCTCTTTCATTGGTCTTCCCCTCCAGCCCTTCCTTAACTAGCTCTTCTTGATCCCTCATGTTCCCTTCCCATCCTCTCCCTTCTATCCCCCCTCCCAGTTTACCTAGGAGATTTCATTATTTTTCCTCCCTGGGACCCTCCCATGTGTGTCCCTCTTAGGATCCCCCTTTTCAAAACTATGATAGGAAAAACCACAGGGACAACTGACCTGAACTAGTAGGAGGTCATGGACTATGGACTGACAGCTGGGGAACCTGCATGAGACTGAACTAGATCTACTGAATGTGGATGACAGTTATGTGACTTGATCTATTGGGGGGTGGCCATGGCAGTGGCACTAGGGGCATGAACTGGTTTTTTGGAGCCCATTCTGTATGGTGGGATACATTGCTCAAGCCTTGATAGAAGAGGGAGAGGCTTAGCCCTCCCTCAATTTGGTATGCCACCCTTTGTGGACTCCCCAAGAGAGGCCTTACCCTCTCTGAGGAGTAGGTGGGGTGGGTAGAGGGGGAGGCAGGGGCCAGTGATAGAAGGGGGGATGGGGGAACTGGTGTTGGTATGTAAAATGAAAAGCAATTTTTTAAAGTAAAAGAAGTATTATTGGGCACGAGATCCCTCCTGTGGAATATATATATATATATATATATATATATATAATATATATATTGTCAGCCAGTACTGTTACAGCATCAAGAACTCAGTTCTAGGTAAGATCATTAGTATCTTTTCTCCCCCAGCAGTCTGCACAGCATCTTTTGGCACTATGTAAACTGCCTAGAGGTAAGAAAGTTTCCTAGTCTCTTCAAAATTTCTCTATCTCCTCTGTACAGAGGAAGAGGTGTTTTCAGCAATAGGGTCTTATCATCCAGTTATGGTGAGCAGCCAAGAACAGTGAAATATCCTGTGTTGTTTGAGATACCTCTAGAGACTTCCTGACAAATAACTCACAGAAAGTTATTCGTGCCTGGCACTGTGAGTTCCATTTCTTCATGGAGCCATGTCTTCAGGAAGCAGCAAGACCTCCCACACAGAGTACTTGTATCAAAACTCCCCCTTTGAAAAAAATTAATTAGCTTAAAATTATTCAATTTCCATAAGTTATTATTTTCATGTATGGGAGGGTGGCTAACTCACCCCTACTCTCTCCTCTCCCTATTCCCCCATCCCTATTTTTAACCTTGAGGACCCCCCTCATTTTTATCACCTGTGTTCTACTATTCTCTGAAATACAATTTTGATTTGGGTTTGAGGATCCTGGGTTTCTGTACAGCTTTCTTTTCTTCACCCTTCATTTTGTTTAAGCCTTACACTAACCTGTCATTTCCCCATTGCCAACCCCTCCTGTTAGCTATTAGCAATACTTTTCAAATGCAATGATGTGATAAGAGTTCTAAACAAGAATAAGACAGCTGACAAGCAAAATTTTCATCATGAAAAATAAGATAATAAAACAATTCCAAAAAGTATATTCATAAACACTAAAAAGGTGTTTTCAAGGAACAGTGTGTGTGTTACATCTTAACTTAGAGCATCAAATGAAGATTATTTTTACAGAGAAAATACCGTGGCTATGTAACATCATCATCCTGAGACATAATAAATATAAAGAACAAACAATACACAAAGCACAACTAATACTATTCTAACAGTCAAGGAGACTTGATGAGTTTGAAGTTTAGACATCTGCATTTCTATAAAACTTCATTCATATATCTTAGACATATCACCAACTGGAAACCACTGATCTAGAAGATAATAGATTTAAATTAAGTGTGTGTCCAAATAGCTTCTAAATAATAAATGGGATTTATGACTGTTGAAATTTAACACTGCTTAATTTGCTTCAACTGCCTTTTTCAAAATTGAAATTGAAATTTAATTGCCATGGTGATGGCATTAAGAAAAGAATAGGCCATGAGGACTATTCTGTCCTCATGAACTGAGCAATGCCAGTATGTCAGGAATGGATAAGTCATCCAGGGAGTGGGTTGATGATCAAATTAAGAAATTCTGCCCCATTTATGGCTCTTGTGTTCTCTTGCTCTTCTGCCTTCTTCAATGAGTGACAGCGCAAAGGTCTTCAGAGAGGCCAGTGCTGTGCACTCAGACTTTAGAAGCATGTATCAAGTAAACCTCTACTATTCAAAAATTATCTAGTCTCAGCTATTATGTTATGGCAACATTGAATGAACTAAGATATACTCAATACCCAATGTCATTAGGCAAAACAGCACTAAGACTCCAATAAAAGAAAACATGCTATGGGATCTAGGGGCATTGAAAATCTCTCAGAACTTCCCATACAGGCTGCAATGCCTGTACTATTTATTTTAACAATATTTTATTCATAATATTCTCATTTGAGAAGAGGTGTGGCTCTTGACAACAAATGGAACATACATAGTTGCAACAACAGAAATATATATATATATAAATTATTTCTAGTATTCAATGAAAGAACGAATCTTTGTGGTTTTGTAAGAGCCCTCTTGGAAGTAAAAAATACAGTTTATTAGCAAATAAATTAGTTTTAATGTAAAAATACATCTTGGAACTTTTTACAATTTATTTATTTTATATTTTATTTGCATTAGTGTTTTGCCTGTATGTATGGCCATGTGAGGGTGTCAGATCTTGGATTTACAGACGGTTGTGAGCTGCCATGTGGGTGCTGGGAATTGAACCAGGGTCCTCTGGAAGAGCAGTCAGTGCTCTTAACCTCTGAGCCATCTTTCCAGCCCTATCCTGGAACTTTTACCTACATTCTTTATAGTTGAATTTCTAATTTGGAGAAAAAGATTTACACACACACTTGTATATTTCATATGTATGTACTTACATTATTTCACATGTGGGGTATCTCTCTCTGTGTGTGTGTGTGTGTGTGTGTGTGTGTGTGTGTGTGTGTGTGTGTTTGTGCGTGCATTTCACTGTTTATTTAAACTCTTGACTGAGACCAGTTCATGGGTACCTGAGAAACGATATTATTTATTTATTTTTCCTTTTTCAAATTTAAATTAGAAACAAGCTTGTTTTAAATGTCAATCCCAGTTCCCTCTCCCTCTCCTCCTCCCCTGTCTCCCACCAACCCCCCATCCCAACCGATTTCTGCTCCCCAGGGAGGGTGGGGCCTTCCATGGAGGATCTTCAAAGTCTGTCATATTATTTGGAGCAGGATCTAGACCCTCCCCCATGTGTCTAGGCTGAGAGAGTATCCCTCCATGTGGAGAGGGCTCCCAAAGTCCCATTGTATACTAGGGACAAATACTGATCCACTACCAGAGGCCCCATAGATTAACCAGACCTCCAAATTGACATCCTTGCTCAGGGGGTCTGGAACAGTCCTATGCTGGTTTCCCAGATATCAGTCTGGGGTCCATGAGCAACCCCTTGTTCATGTCAGGTGTTTGTGTGGGTTTCTCCAGCCTGGTCTTGACCCCTTTGCTCATCACTCCTCCCTTTCTGCAACTGGATTCCAGAGTTCAGCTCAGTGTTTAGCTGTGGGTGTCTGCTTCTGTTTCCACCAGCTACTGAATGAAGGCTGTAGGATGGCATACAATGTAGTCATCAATCTCATTATCAGAGAAGGGCATTTAAGGTAGCCTCTCAACTAATGCTTAGATTGTTAGTTGGTGTCATCCTCGTAGATCTCTGGACATTTTCCCTAGTGCCAGATTTCTCTTTAAACCTATATTGGCTACCTCTATTGAGGTATCTCTTTTCTTGCTCTCCTCTATTCTTCCCCTGACTCAATTGTCCTTCTCTCTCATGTCCTCCTCTCCCCTCCTCTTCTCCCCTTCTCTTTCTCCTAATTCTCTCTCCCCTCCCCCCAATGCTCCCAATTAGCTCAGGAGATCTTGTCTCTTTCCCTTTCTCTGGGGGACCATGTATGTCTCTCTTAGGGTCCTCGTTGTTTCCTAGTTCCATCCATTTGCCTATGAATTTCAAGATTCCATTGCCCCCCCCAGTAGTATTCCATTGTGTAAATGTAACACATTTTCTCTATCCATTCTTCAGCTGAGGGACATCTAGGTTGCTTCCAGGTTCTGGCTATTACAAATAATACTGCTATGAACATAGTTGAACAGATGTCCTTGTATGAATGTGCTTATTTTGGGTATATACCTAAGAGTGGAATTGCTGGATCTTGTGTTAGACTGGTTCCCATTTTCCTGAGGAATTGCCATACTGATTTCCAATGTTGCTGTACCAGTTTGCACTCCCACCAGCAGTGGAGGAGTGTTCCCCTTTCTCCACATCCTCTCCAGCATAAACTGTCATTGGTGTTTTTGATTTTAGCCATTCTGACAGGTGCAAGATGGTATCTCAGAGTTGTTTTGATTTGCATTTCCCTGATGGCTAAAGATGTTGAGCACTTTCTTATGTGTTTTTCAGCCATTTTAGATTCCTCTATTGAGAATTCTCTATTTAGTTCTGTACCCCACTTTTTATTTGAATTATTTGGTGTTTTGGTGACTAGCTTAGTGAGTTCTTTGTATATTTTGGAAATTAGCCCTCTGTCAGATATAGGATTGGTGAGTATCTTTTCCCCTTATGTGGGCTGCCATTTTGTCTTGTTGACTATGTCCTTTGCCTTACAAAAGCTTCTCAGTTTCAGTAGATCCCATTTATTAGTTATTAATCTCAGTGTCTGTGCTACTGGTGTTATGTTCAGGAAGCAGTCTCCTGTATCAATTTGTTCAAGGGTACCACCTACCTTCTCTTCTAAGAGTTTCAATGTGGCTGGATTTATGTTGAGATCTTTGATCCATTTGGACTTAAGTTTTGTGCACGGTGATAGATATGGATCTATCTGCAGTATTCTACATGCCAGCATCCAGTTATGCCAGCACCATTTGTTGACGATGCTTTCTTTTTTCCATTGTATAATTTCAGCTACTTTGTCAAAAATCAAGTGTTCGTAGGTGTGTGGCTTAATGGCTCAGCTGTTAAAGGCTAAGCTCACAACCAAAAATACAAGAGAAACAATATTTATTACCTACATAACTGAAGCAATGGAATTTCAAAAGTGAGCACAGAAGTAAACATCAATATAAAAATGTTAGTTCTTGCAGAAGTTAGGATTCTTTTTTTCTTTGTTGTTGTTTTACTATATAATTGATGATGTAATAAAATCACTTTAAAGCACAGAAAGTCACAGAAAAGACAAGAACCCTGAGTAGGTGGATGACTAGAAAATTAGTCCTCCATGTTGGCAGCAAGAGCACCCAGCAGGAAATCAATGAAGCAAACCTTTGCAGCTTCCCAAGATCCAAGGCTCTTCAGATACAGGGATTATAAACCAAGGCAAATAAAATTTGCATTCCAAGCTTTCCCTCCAATGTTTTCTTTAATATTCTGGAACAAACTTGTACTTTGATTCTCACAAGATCTCATAGACTAAATTCACAAACTTATTATGACGATACACCAGAACAGCATTTTTAAATCTTCCAGCACAGTTTCTGATATGGTCAATATCAGTAGTTTAAATCCACATTAAAAATAAATAAAACTGGGCTGGAGAGATGGCCCAGAGGTTAAGAGTACTGGCTGCTCTTCCAGAGGTCCTGAGTTCAATTCCCTGCAATCACATGGTGGTTCACAACCATCTATAATAAGATCTGGTGCCCTCTTCTGGCTTGCAGGCATATGTGCAGGCACACTGTATACATAATAATTAAATCTTAAAATAAATAAATAAACCCTTAAATTATAAGCGTGTGTGCAGATCTGAAGATAAGGGGACAAGGGGGGGATGAAGAAGGAAAATGACTATTGTTTTAGAAGACAGCTTCCCCCTCCTGCCCCCAAACTAACTCCCGGCAAATAGGGGCACAATGGTGGGGATTTTGCCTACGTGTTAGAGTGCCCACCTAAGATGCTAGAGGTCCTCATTCCATCCCTAGAAACATATAAACTAGGCATGACCAAGCACAGCTGTAATACTAGTACTTGGGAGGTAGGAGGAGGAGGACCAAGAGTTCAAGGCCTTCTTCCACATAAGGTCTGGGTTACATGAGACCCTATGTAAGAAAGAAAGAAAGAAAGAAAGAAAGAAAGAAAGAAAGAAAGAAAGAAAGAAAGAAAGAAAGAGGGGGGAGGGAGGGAGGGAGGAGGGAGGGTGAGAGGGAGGGAGGGGAGGAGGGAGGGAGGAGGGGAGGGTGGGAGGGAGGGAAGGAGGAAGGGAGGAAGGAAGGAAGGAAGGAAGGAAGAGCCGGGCATTGGTGGTGCATGCCTTTAATCCCAGCACTCAGGAGGCAGAGGCAGTCGGATCGCTGTGAGTTCGAGGCCAGCCTGGTCTCCAGAGCAAGTTCCAGGATAGTCTCCAAAGCTACACAGAGAAACCCTGTCTCGAAAAAAAAAAAAAAAAAAAAAAGGAAGAAAAGAAACCCAAATAGCAATTCTGTCCTATTAATATTGTTCCTATTAGTACCACCATTAGTTACAAATTTTTATTTTGTAAACTTACCAGTTGTAACTATAACTGACTTCTGTTTTACAGAGAATGTTTGGGAGTGGCTAACAAAGAACACTTGACTGACAGCAGAAGTCAGGAGGGAACACAGCACAGGGTTCCACACCCATTACTTTCTCTGGAGCCTTAAATTGTTTTATCAGGTGAGCAAAACTTAACCAAGGTTATAGCCACTCTATAAACACATGAAGTCAAAGCGTGTCTAAATGTAAATATATGCATAAAAACTAGTTTATGTTCTATGTTTTTAGTAAATCTACAAGATTCTGCAACCATTAACATGATTCTGTAGTACTTCTAGCACATTGGAAAGAAATCTCTCATTCACTAGCACTCATCCCCCATCTTCTTCTCTTTCCCCTTCCCTCAGTAACTACTCCTGATATCTTTTTATCCGATCTAAACATTTCATAAGATTAGAAATTCAGCTTACCTGACTTTTATGCCTGGTTCTCTACTGCATTTTTCTCTAGGTCTATGTGTCTTGCAGTATCTTTATGACCAGATAACCTTCCAGTGCATGGATATACTATGTTCTGTTAACTCATCGATTGCTTGCTGGGCATTGACAGGTCCCTCCTTTTTTGGGTATCATGCATAATGATGAGCATTCGGATGTAAGTGTTGAGATGAACACACACCGTCAGTACTCTTGGTGGAGGCTAGGTATGGGATTTATGGATATGTCAACCTTGTAATAAAACCATTTTCCTTCGCACATCTGTTATTTCATGAGGATGGCACTAGTATCTGGGGGTTGTAGTCATTCCCAGAAAAAAAAAATTGTCCTCAGGCTTACACATTATACAATGAGTCCTATCAAAATATAGTATCTGTCAGAATAATGATTTCAGTTGTCCATGTAGTTACACTTTCAAAATCAGTCAGCACAACTATGCAAATTAGGGGGAGTATGCTCAAATAGATCTTAATATATTCTGATGTCATTTTTTGTTTGTTTGTTTTTCAAGACAGGGTTTCTCTGTGTATCTTTGGAGCCTGTCCTAGCACTGTGTAGCTTTGGAGACTGTCCTGGCACTTGCTTTATAGACCATACTGGCCTCCAACTCATAGTTATCCACCTGCCTCTGACTCCCAAGTGCTGGGATTAAAGGCTTGCGCCACCATGGCCTGGCCATGAGATGTCATTTTTAAAATTGATCTGTGATTTTTATTATGCCAAAATTATTAACCTAGTTTTGTTTGCAAAATGACTTACTTTAATAATGGGAACTCTAGGTTTATTCAAATATTTGAGTTTGGTGCTGAGCAGCTGTGGGCACCATAAAAATTCTTAAAGCTCCCCTTCCACAAGGTGTGTGCCCTATAAGCAAAGCACAGATGCTGGATTGGATACCGCTTGGTGAGTATATACCTTATCTGAATATGGTTTGATCACTTGGGCCCCTGCCATAGGCAGAAGCCCAGCCACTGTGGTTGGCAGATGCTCTGTTACAAATGATAAGACTCCTTAGGCTTTCAGTGAGTCGATATGCTGTTGGGTTACAGTTCATTACATAAACTTTCTAAGTACAGAGGCCTTCTCAGATCAAATTTAGTTTAGCAGCACAAACCGATAAAAAATATACAAGAGAAATTAGTGGAGAGGGAAATTTTAATTAGAAGATCCAACTGGTAGGTCAAGTCGCAATGCCCCTTTAGCTCCAGCTTGTCAACCAAGAAAAGGCTTGTCTGTGGGAGCAGCACCTGTGGTAACATAGATTCTAGTGATGACCTTTATCTAACAGAGTTGGGCATCTCAGAAAGCCTTGCCATGTAATTATTCAAAATAAAGGCTATCATATAAACATAAAATGAACAGGTAGTGAAGAATTTATGTAACTATTAATTAAATGAATCATCTGGGAAAGATAACTTTGCTAGTTTGAAAAATGAATCAAAGAACTGCAAACATATATAATTAAAGAGCTAGTAGAATTATTTAATAGATAGAAAATAGCATTTTCCATAAGGCAGGTGGGGTTATCCTTCTACCAATAGAATTATTTGGATTTATATAAAACAAAAAAGGAGCTGGAAAGATAGTTCAGTGGCTGTGAGGACTTCATGCTCCAGAGGGCCTGTTTGTTCCCTAGTACCCACCCACATGGTGGCTCACAGTCATCTATAACTCCAGCTCCAGAGGAGCTGATGCCCTCTTCCGGCCTCCACTGGCACCAGGCACACAGTACACAGGCATACATGCTGGCAAAACACACACATAAATAAACAAACATTAAAAAGACAAGATCACTTATGTTATCAGTTTTCATAGGATTGAAAATTGACCTATTTAGAGACAAAATTCCACGTTTGTATAAAGTTTAGCAATCCCACACACTCCAACATTTTACTGAGAGGAAGGCTAGTGACCATTTCAAAGTTTCTCTCTGGAAGACCATATAGAGGGCTGGAGATGTTGCTTCCCCAGCACATCTAGGATCCCATGTTCCATCCTCAGCAGCCCTTGCAAGAAAGCCCACAAGCTCATACATGCACACAGACAATGGTTTTTGCTTTGGTTTGCGTGAGAAGATTTGATAGATTTCTTCTCTACTATTGTTAAAAATATTTGGTCCTTGGGGGCAAATGGGACCAACATATTGTCTGAAGTCATTGTGTGTCTCCATTAACATTTTCTCCTCTTTGAGCCATCAGGTCACTTAAGCTCCCCCCACCCCACTCTGAGCATTTTCCATGTCAACACCATGAGACTAAGTTTTCTACAAACCATGCTTCCAGCTGGTGGTTTCAAAAGTGACCCCCTGTAACTGTTTGTTCATAGTAAGTACAACTAGGAGCCCCAGATCCTGCAATTCTTACACTTAATGTACACACATATTCCTTTAGCTATTGCTTGCCAGTTTATTCTTTACCCTAAGCACAGGTTGTATCAAATGATTTTACTTTTATGATTCTCATTCATCATCACCACATTATGGCCTCCAGTGATAACCTTGAGTTGATTACTTTTCAGCTCACTTTCTGAAAGACAGGAAAATTCTCCTGCTATTTTCTTTTTTTATTAGTTTTTTTAATTTAAATGAAAAACAGTCTTATTTTACATATCAATCCCAATTCCCTCTCCCTCCCTTCCTCCCACTCCCCCCACCATCTCCCCATCCCACCTCCATCCACTCCTCAGAGAGGGTGAGGCCTCCCATGGGGGAATCATCAAAGTCTGTCACATCATTTGGGATAGGACATAGGCCCTCCCCCTGAAACCCAAAGAAGCAGCTGACCTGAGCAAGTGGGCACTCATGGACTCCAGACTGACAGCTGGGGAACCTGAATAAGACTGAATCAGGCCCCATGAACCTGGGTGTCCCTTGGGGGCATTGGGCAGTCTATGGGGCCATTAGCAGTGGAACCAGTATTTATCTCCTGTTGTTTCCGCCACCACCTCCCCTCCTGTATACCCATTCACTGTCCTTTCAGGACTGAGAGAACATTCTCCTCCTTCTATCTTTCCCATTCTCCATCCAATACTTTTGGGAAAACTATTACTGGCCTCCCTCAGACCTGACACTGGGGAGGGTGTCTTGTAACCTAGCCCAGGCAGCCTCGAAACTGGGATCCTCCTAAGCCTGGGGAATTAGGTTTAGTATGGTCTGGAAGCCCTCATGTAAAGCCTTACAAAATCCGCATACCAAAAGCCTTGGCAAAGGGCAAGATTGAAAACAGCCCTCACTAGAGTAGCATAAAAGCCCCAACCAATGTTGCACTGTGCGGTCATTGAGCTGCCCTTTGCTCTGGTCTGCTTTTTCCCTTGGAAGCACATTCCTTGTAAATGAACTTTCTTAGTTTCCTTGCTACTTTGCATGTACCTGTGTCCAATTCTCTGTTCCAGAACACAAGAACCTAGAGCCTCGCTGGAGCTGTCCCCCCAAACCCTGACATTTGCTGATACCATTCTTGCCTTAGCCTTTTGAGTGCTTACACTGTCATGTCAGCAGACACACCATGTTTTTAAAAGTGATTGTTAAAGGTCCTCTAAATCAACATGACTGACGAACATATGAGCTCACAGAGACTGAGGCACCATGCACAGGGCTTACACAAGTCTGCACGAGTTGGGGTCCTAGAGTGAAAGGAGACATGAGTACATGTCCTAGTCCTAACCCAGAAGCTATCTCTAATTGATAATCACTTGCAAATGAAAATTTAACTTCGTCCAAAGGAGTCTCACTAGGGAAACAAAACTACTCTTAAGAGAAAGCTACATGCTCAGCAGTAGAGAGCCAACAGATGATAAACTCAATGGCATCTTTGGAGGTCCTTTGTCTCATAGGGTTGGGTTAGGGCTCTTTCTTTCTTCCTTCATTCCTTTCTTTCTCTCTTTTTAAAATCTATCTCATTATTGTTGCATTTTTATGTTATTTCATTTATATTTTTTCTCTCTTATTATCCTAAAGGTCCTTTGCATATGGATGTACACACACACACACACACACACACACACACACACACTCACACACACACGCGTATAAAATAACTCCCAGTTTAATGTTTTTATGAGATTTGTGAGTGTGCGAACAAGTGAGTGTTTCTTGTGCCTTCTCTTGGGCTCTTTCCTTCTGTTTGCTTTGTTTTGTCCAATTCCAATATGTTAGTGTTTGTTATGATGACATAAAGGCTGTTTGTTTCTCCCCACATCCCCTCTTATCTGGATCTACTCCATTTCTGCCTCTTAATAGAAAAGAACAGCCTTCTGAGAGATAATAATAAAATAAGATAAAACAAAAACTACTGCATCAAAATTGGACAAGACCAATGAATGGAAGAAAAATAACCCAAGAGAAGGTACAAGAATCAGAGGTCTACTCATTTGTACATGGGAATCTCATAAAAACACTAATGAGAGGCAGAAAGGGTGGGGATCTGCATGGGAACAGAGATGAGGAGGAGCTGGGAGGAGTAAAGGGAGGGGAAACCATAATCAGAATATATTATATGAGAAAAAATTCTACCTTCAATAAGAGGAAAAAAAGTCTGTGTCACATCTGCAGTTTTCCTCTATCTAGTCTCTTTTGTACATTTGACTCTGTGTCACATCTACAGTTTTCGTCTACCTACTCACTTTTGCACATTTGACTCGTGCACATTTGCCCCTCTCCTGTCATTCCATTGTTTCTGCTCCTGGTTCCTCCACCCCTCTCATTTCCCTATGCAGGTAGATAGGAGATAGCTCTCCTTTTGTTTACTTTGATATTAATTCTGTTGATTCTAAGCAAACTTTTGCCATTTCTGTCTCCTACTCTTTTCATTAAAATACTTATTGTCATATACATTTCTTCCCTGTTACTAGAAATAATTTTAAATGTACTTTTATGATTTTTAATTATGTGTATGATTGTGTGTGTATAATTGTGTATGTGTGTGTGCCTGTCTGTGGGTATGTTCATATAAGTATTGGTGCCCACAGAGACCAGAGACCTTAGATCTCATGGAGCTGGAGTTACAGACGGTTGGCAGCTGCCTAATGTGGGTGTGGGAAGAAACTCAGGTCCTCTGGCACAGCTGTACACACTCTTAACCACTAAACATTCTCTCCAGCTTCCAAATAGCAGTTCTCAAGCATCTTTATCTTCTGTGCTTTTCCATCTTTTGTCTTCTAGGTTCAAGTGTCAGGTCTGAAGGGAAACCAGAAGGATAACTGAGAGGGACTGAGGGTTCAGAGTCCATAGCTGTTTGCCATTGTCAAGGAAGACAAGAATCAGTAAATGGAGAAGAGTTTATCTACAGTTTTGGTTAGAACTGGGTAAAGAAAACCCCCAAAATTTCTTCATCTTTCTTTTTTCTTTTAATCTTTTATTCTCCATGTTTCATTTTCTCCCTTTTATTGGAAATAGATTCTTTTCTCATACAATATATCCTGATTACTGTTTTTCCCTCCCTCTACTCCTCAAGTTTCTCCCCACTTCCCCTCTTATCTGGATCTACTCCATTTCTGCCTCTTAATAGAAAAGAACAGCCTTCTGAGAGATAATAATAAAATAAGATAAAACAAAAACTACTGCATCAAAATTGGACAAGACCAATGAATGGAAGAAAAATAACCCAAGAGAAGGTACAAGAATCAGAGGTCTACTCATTTGTACACGGGAATCTCATAAAAACACTAAACTGGGAACCATTACATATACACAGAGGACCTGGTACAGACCAGAGCAGGCACTGTGCATGCTACCTCAGTCTCTGTGAGTTTATATGAGGTTTGCTCAGCTGATTTAGAGGGCCTTGTTCTCCTGGTGTCCTCCATTCACTTTGGCTCTTACACTCTTTCTGCCTCCTCTTCCACAGGGTTCCTTGAGCTCTGAGGGATGGGATTTGATGGAGACACCCACTTAGATCTGTGTTCCAAGATGAGTCTCTCTCTCTCTCTCTCTCTCTCTCTCTCTCTCTCTCTCTCTCTTTCTCTTTCTGCATAATGTCTATCTATGGATATGTTGGCTAGATTTATGTCAACTTAATACAAACTATAGTCATCTGAGAGGAGGGAACATCAATTGAGAAAATTCCTCCATAAAATCAGGCTGTGGGCTTGACTTGTAGAGCATTTTCTTAATTAGTGATTGATAGGGGAGGGTCTAGCCATTGTGGGTAGCACCATCCCTGGGATGGTGGTCATGGGTTCTATAAGAAAGAAGGCTGAGCAAACCATGTGAAACAAGCCAGTATGCAGCACTCCTCCATGGCTTCTGCACCAGCTCCTGCCTCCAGGTTCCTGAACTGCTTGAGTTCCTGTCCCAACTTCCTTTGGTGATGAACAGAGATTATAGAAGTGAAAGCTGAATAAACCCTTCCTTCCCCTCATTACTTTGGTCTTGGTGTTTCATTACAGCAATGGAAACTGTAACCAAGATGGTGGATCTCTAAATTTGTTCCCATCTGCTGCAGGAGGAAGATTCTCTGAGGGTGACTGAACAAAGCACTGATCTATGAGTATAGCATGAGTCATTCATCACTATATTTTGTTTTTGTTTTTAAGAACAGTAGAACTTGGTTTTATCCTAGGTCCCTGAGATATCTAGTCTCTGATTATTGGTCATCCAAGCAATGTTGGGTATGGGCTTCATCTTGTAGAGTGGACCTTAAGTCAAATCAGTTATTGGTTGGTTACCCCTGGAAGATTTAGCCCATCATTGGCCAAGCATTTCTTGCAGGCAGAACACCATTGTAGATCAAAGGGTTTGTGGCTGGTTTGGTTTATCTTTTAGTAGCAGATAGAGTACCTTCCTGTGCCAAAGGCACTAGAACATTGGGGTGAAGGCTCTATGTAGGCACCAGCTTGACTTCTCCATGTTCAATGAGTTGTGTAGATGTTGTCTTCAACAATGGGAACTTACTGTGCATTTGTGGAGTGCCAACTATTATTTTAGTTGTTTGAAGATTCCCATGGGAACCTTTTGACCAACAACTCAATTAGAAGTAACCCAGTTCCTGTACTGGAAGCTTAATTTTGTGACAAGAGATGGCCAGTCTGGACTCTATTATTTGGCAATTTTATTTATATCACCTCCATGTACATATATATTTTAGGAAGCTTCTACTGTATTAGGGTGTAGCATGAGGTTTTTGGCCTGGCAGGTCCCGACACACTTCTCTGTCCCAAAGAAGCTATAATATTTATAAAGTTGTTGGCCATTGGCTTGGGCTTCTTATTGGCTAGCTCTGTCTTAATTATTAACCCATTTCTATTTAATCTAAGTATTTCCACATGGTCTTATCTTACTGGAGAAAGTCTGGACCTGTTACTTCTCTCAAGTCCTACATGGTGGCTGACCAGCGTCTTGGCAGAGAAGAGAGTGATTTCCTGTTTGTCCCTACTTATATCCTGATTCTGCCCAGCCACATCACTTCCTGCCTGTTTGTACAGACCTCCAAACCTCTATGATTAGATAGTGGCAGTTTCTCCCCAACTACGTCACTTCCTGGGATCACATGACAACTCCTTTCTGCTTACACTTGCCAGAATCCTCCTTGTCTCTTAGTCCTACCTAGTCACCCTGCCTGGCCAATCAGTGTTTTGTTCATCAACCAGTAAGACAAACATATTCACAGAAGAACATTCCCCATCAATAACGTTCCCATTAATTTTGGCTCTCTCCCCATATTCCCTCCCTCAACCTCCTTTCTCCTTCCTCCCTATGAGATCTTTCTGTTCCAACCCCCTATCGTCCATAATTATCTGTTCTAGTTCCCTTTCCCAACAAGATCTATCTGTACCTCTAGCCCAATACTCTATACCTAACCTCTGTGGTTTTACTGATTACAGTTTGCTTATCATTTACTTAACAGCCAACATCCACAGATAAACAAATACATAGCTTTTTTGTCTTTCTAGGTCTGGGATACCTTACTCAGGATGAATTTTTCTAGTTCCATCATTTGGTAGCATATTTCATGATGTTACTTATTTTAATGGCTGAGTAATAGTCCATTTTGTAAATGTACCACATTTTCTTTATCCATTCTTCTGTTGAGGGACAGATAGGTTGTTTCCAATTTCTAGCTATTATGAATAGAGCAGAAATGAACATGGGTGAGCAAGTATCTTTATAGGATGAAGCTTGGGTATATGCCCAAGCATGATATAGCTAGATCTTGAGGTAGATCAAGTCCCATCTTCCTGAGGAACCACCACATAGATTTCCACAGTGCCTGTACAAGTTTGCACTGTCATCAGAAATGGGGGAGTGTTCCCTCTACTATACATTCTCACCAGTATGAACTGTCACTTGTGGTTTTGCGCTTAGCCATTCTGTAAGCTGTAAGAGGAAATCTCAAAGTAGTTTGATTTGAATTTCTCTGATGATTAAGGATGTTGAACATTTCTTTAAGTGTTTCTCAGCCATTTGAGGTTCCTCTATTGAGAATTTATCCATTTAGATCGGTGCCCCATTTTTAAATTGTATTATTTGCTTTATTAATATCTAGTTTTTTAATTCTTTGTGTATTTCAGATATTGTCCCTTTATCAGATGTGAAGTTGGTAAAAATACTTTCCTATTGTGCTGAAGGAAGGGCAGAAAGCTTTGACCTCTTCCTACATGCCTTCCCTGTGTCTATAAATGCTCTTGTCCCACAATCTCTCACCCTCTTCATATCATTATCCCTATTTTGGTTTCTTTGTCTTCATGTCACACTTTTGTTTAAACATCTACTTTGTCAGAACACCCTAGGAATGTCATTCCTACCTGCCACCTCAACTGTCCATCACAGTATTTATGATTCATTGCTTTAGAGTTCACTGGAGTACCAAATATAACAATGTAGTTATTTTCCAGCCCAGTCCTTCTATCAGCACCAGATTTCATAAACCAGAGACCAGATTGACAATGACAGTGATATGGAAGAGAAGAGGGGCATTCACAGGCTCTCAAAAGCATCAATTTCATAGGCAGGAGAAGGCAATATTCCAGAAGCCAAGGACAAAGGGTTTCAAATAGAGCTTCATATATGAGCATTGTGGAGAGGTTAGAGTAGAGCATGGGTATTTTAGATGTGAGCCTAGCCTTTAACAGCTGAACCATCTCTCCAATGTCTATATGTGTGTCCTTTGCTTTTTCTTGGGCTATTTGTTTGTTCGTTTTGTCCTATTCTTTTTATTTTTATTTATTATTTATTTATTCTTTTTATTTATTTTTATTTTTTATTTTATTCTTTTATTAGTTCAAATTAGGAACAAGCTTGCTTCACATGTCAATCCCTTCTCCCTCTCCCTGCCCTCCCCCCCAACATCCCACCTGCCCCTAGCCATCCCCCCTCCACTCCCCAGGCAGGGTAAGGCCCTCAAAAGGGGATCCCCAAAGTCTACCACGTCATCCTGGGCCAGGCCTAGGCCTTTCCCCATGTGTCCATCGATTTGTCCTATTATGGCTTGTTTGTTTTTATCTTATTTTACTATTACTTTATTCTGTTTTTAGTTCTCCATACTTGTTTGTTTTCTAATGAGGGAGTTTAAAAGGGTATGAATTTGAGTAGAAGGAAAGGTGGGGAGGAGCTAGGAGGAGTTAGGGGAGGGGAACCATAATCAGAATATATTGTATGAAAAACCTCTATTCCTTTTTTTTCAGATTTTTTTATTTGAATTAGAAACAAGATTGTTTTACATGACAATCCCAGTTCCCTTCTCCCTCTTGTCCTCACCTACCACCTGCCCCCAACTAAAACCCTACCTATCACATATCCTTTCTGTTCCACAGGGAGGGTGAGGCCTTCTATAGGGTGTCATTAGAGTCTATCATATCCTATGGGATAGGGCCTAGGCCCACCCCGGTGTGTCTTGGCTCAGAAACTATTCCTCTATGTGGAATGGGCTCCCAAAGTCCACATCCATGCTAGGGATAAGTACTGAACTACTACAGCAGGTTTTGTAGATCTCCGAGGTTTCCTCACTGAAACCCATGTTCCTGGGGTCTGGATCAGTCCCTTGCTGGTATCCAAGCTATCAGTCTGTGGAGCAAGAGTTCCCCGATGTTCAGGTCAGCTGATTCTGTGGGTTTCAGCAGACTGGTCTAGACCCCTTTGCTCTTCACTCGTCCTTCTCTGCATCTGGATTCCAGTTCAGTTCAATGGTTAGTTGTGGGTAACTGCTTCTACTTCCACCAGCTGCTGGATGAAGACTGTCGGGTAGCATATAAGTCAGTCATCAATCTCATTATCAGGGGAGGGCATTTAAGGTAGCCTCTCCTCTGTTGCTTAGATTTTTAGCTGGTGTCATCTTTGTAGATCTCCAGACATTTCCCTAGTGCCTGATTTCTCTGTAAACCTAAAATATTTCCCTCTATTATGGTATCTCCATTCTTGTTATCTTCTATTCTTTGCCTAACTCAACCTTTCTGCTCCCTCATGTCCTCTGCACCCCTTCTGTTCTCCCCTTCTCATTCTCCTAGCTCCCTCCTGACTCTTCCCATGCGCCCAATTTGCTCAGGAGATCTTGACCCTTTCCCCTTATCCAGGGAACCATGTATGTCACTCTTAGGGTCCTCCTTGTTTACTAGCTTCTCTAGCAGTGTGGATTGTAGGCCGGTAATCCTTTATGTCTAAAATCCACATATGAGTCAGTACATATCATGTTTGTCTTTTCCCAGTCTCTGGGCTGTCATTTTGTCTTGCTAACTGTGTCCTTTGCCTTACAGAAGCTTCTCAGTTTCAGGAGGTCCTATTTATCAATTGTTGATCTTAGGGTCTGTGCTACGGGTGTAATGTCAAGGAAGCAGTCTCCTGTACCAATTAATTCAAGGGTATTTCCCACTTTATCTTCTAATAGGTTCAGTGTGGCTGGGTTTATGTTGAGGTCTTTGATCCATTTTGACTTAAGTTTTGTGCATGGTGATAGGCTTGGGTCTATCTGTAGTCTTCTACATGTCTGCATCCAGTTATGCCAGCACCATTTGTTGAAGATGTTCCCTTTGTTCCATCATATAAATTTGGATTATTTGTCAAAAATCAGGTGTTTGTAGGTGTGTGGGTTAATATCAGGGGTTTCAACTCTATTCCACTGGTCTACCTGTCTATTTTTGTGCCAGTACCAAGCTGTTTTCAGGACTATAACTCTGTAATAGAGCTTAAATTCAGGGATGGTGATGCCTCCAGAAGTTCCTTTATAGTACAGGGTTTTTTGGCTATCCTGGGTCTTTTGTTTCTCCATATGAAGTTGAGAATTGTTCTTTCAAGGTCTTTGAAGAATTGTGTTGGGATTTTGATAGGGATTGCATTGAATGTGTAGATTGCTTTTGGCAAGATTGCCATTTTTACTATGTTAATCCTACCTATCCAAGAGCATGGGACATCTTTCCAATCTGGTATCTTCTTTAATTTCTTTCTTTAGAGACTCAAAATACTTATGGTACAGGTCTTTCATGTTTTTGGTTAGTGTTATCCCAAGGTATTTTATGTTGTTTGTGGCAATTGTAAAGGGTGATGTTTCTCTGATTTCTTTCTCCACTAATGTGTCATCATCGGTGTATAGTAGGGCTACAGATTTTTTTGAATTAGTCTTGTATCCCACCACTTTGTTGAAGGTGTTTATCAGCTGTAGGAGTTCCCTGGTAGAGTTTTTCGGGTCACTTATGTAGACTATCATATCATCTGCAAAGAGTGAGAGTTTGACTTCTTCCTTTCTGATTTGTATTCCCTTGATCACCTTTTGTTGTCCTATTGCTCTAGCTAGAACTTTAAGGACAGTGTTGAAGAGGTATGGAGAGAGAGGCCAGCCTTGTCTTGTCCCTGATTTTAGAGGAATTGTATTGAGTTTCTCTCCATTTAATTTAATGTTGGCTTTTAGCTTGCTGTATATTGCTTTTTATTATGTTTAGTTATGTTCCTGTTATCCCTGATTTCTCCTTTATCATGAAGGGGTGTTGGATTTTGTCAAAGGCTTTTTCAGCATCTAGTGAGATGATCATGTGGATTTTTTCCCCTCAGTTTGTTTATATGGTGTATTGTATTGATGGATTTTTGTATGATGAACCATCCTTGCATCCCTGGGATGAAGCCTACTTGATCATGTTGGATGATTTCTCTGATGTGTTCTTGGTTTCTATTTGTCAGTAATTTATTGAGAATTTTTGCATCGATGCTCATGGGGGATATTGGACTGTAGTTCTCTTTCTTAGTTGTGTCTTTGGGTGGCTTGGGCATCAAAGTTATTGAAGCCTCATAAAAAAAAAAGTTTGGCAATGACCCTTCTGCTTCTGTTGTGTGGAATACTTTGAGGAGAATTGGTATGGCTGACCCTGGAATTTATGGTAGAATTGTGCGCTGAAACCATCTGGCCCTGGGCTTTTTTTGGTTGGGAGACTTCTGATGACTGCTTCTATTTCATTAAGGGTTATAGGTCTATTTAGTTTGCTTATCTGTTCTTGATTTAATTTTGGTAAGTGAAATGTGTCCAGAAAATTGCCCATTTCCTTTAGATTTTCAAATTTTGAGGAATATAGGTTATTATTTTTAAGTATAACCTGATGATTCTCTGCATTTCCTTTGTGTCTGTTGTTATATCCCCCTTTTCATTCCAGATTTTATTAATTTGCACGTTCCCTCTCTGCTGTTTGGTTAGTTTGGATAAAGGTTTGTCTATCTTGTTGATTTTCTCGAAGAACCAACTCTTTGTTATATTGATTCTTTGTATTGTTCTCCTAGTTTCCAGTTTATTGATTTCAGCCCTCAATTTGATTACTTCCTGGCATCTGCTCCTCCGGGGTGTATTGGTTTCTTTGTGTTTTAAAGCTTTCAGTTGTGCTGTTAATTCTCTAGTGTGATTATTCTCCTGTTTCTTCATGTGGGCACTTAGCGCTATGAACTTTCCTCTAAGCACTGCTTTCAAAGTGTCCCATAGGTTTGGGTATGTTGTATCTGCATTCTCATTGAATTCTAGGAAATCTTTAATTTCTTTCTTTCTTTATTCCTCATCCCAGGAATTGTGCAATTGGGTGTTACTTAATTTCTGTGAGTTTGTAGGTTTTCTGTGATTCGTGTTATTGTTGAATTCTAACTTTAAAGCATGGTGGTCTGATAGGATACAGGGGGTTATTTCAATTATTTTGTACCTGTTGAGGTTTGCTATGTTGTCAAGTATGTGGTCGATTTTAGAGAAGGTTCCATGTGGTGCTGAGAAGTAGGTAAATTGTTTTGTATTTGGATGGAATGTTATACAGATATCTGTTAAGTTCAATTGTGCCATAACGTTTATTAGTTCATTTGTTTCTGTTTCTGTCTGGTGTTCCTGTCCAGTGGTGAGAGTGTGGTATTGAAGTCTCCCATGATGAGTGTGTACAGTTTTATGTGTGATTTAAGTTTAGTAATGTTTCTTTTACGAATGTGGATGCCTTTGTATTTGGAGCATCAATGTTCAGAAACTGATTGATTTCTCATTTGATGAGTAGGAAGTGGCCTCCTTCATCTCTTTTGATTGATTTTAATTTAAAGTCCAATTTGTTGGATATTAGGATTGCTACTCCCGCTTGTTCCTTGGGTCCATTTGATTGGAAAATCTTTCCCCAACCTTTAATTCTTAGGTACCATGTGTCTTTGAAGTTGAGGTGTGTTTCTTGTATGCAGCAGAAGGATGGATTCTGTCTTCTTATCCATTCTGTTAATCTATGTCTTTTTAGGTGAGTTAAGACCATTAATGTTGAGGGATATTAATGACCATTGATTGTTCATTCTTGTTTGTTTTTGATTTGGTGATGGTGATGAAATTTTGTGAGGGATTCTATCCCTTTTTTCCTTTTGGCTGTTGGTAAAGTGGAATTATCTATTGCCTATACTTTTCTGTTTGTAGTTAACTTCCTTGGGTTGCAGTTTTCCTTCCAGAACTTTCTGTAGGGATGGATTGGTGGATATGTATTGTTTGAATCTGGTTTTGTCATGGAATATCTTGTTTTCTCCATCTATATTGATTGAAAGCTTTACTGGGTATAGTAGTCTGGGCTGGCTTCTGTGGTCTCTTAATGTAAGTAGAGTATGTATCCAGGACCTTCTGGATTTCAGAGTTTCCATGGAAAAGTCCGGTGTAATTCTTATAGGTTTCCCTTTATATGTTACTTGACCTTTTTCCTTTGCTGCTCTTAATATTTTCTCTTTATTCTGTACATTTGGTGTTTTGATTATTATGTGTCAAGGAGGCCTTTTGAAAAACCTCTATTTTCAATTTTAAAAAGGAATAGAGTGCTGTACACTTAGAGGTTCTGCAGGTCTTTGAGGGGAAGTTTCAGCCAGGTGGAAGGAATGGAAGCAAACTACTGAGGCTCCAGAATGCACTTTGAGCAGCCTTGGGGTAAACAGAGAAGACAAATGGCTTGTATTAATTATGGGAGCAAGAGGGGTGATTGGCAAGAGGAAGACTGGGGACACTGGTAAAAGCAGTGTTACCAGGGTTCAGGTCAAAGGTTGGCTCTACAGCTGAGCCACCCTTCCTCAGTTAGTCAAAGAAAGAAGGAATGACAAAAAGCAAATAAAGATTTCTTCAATAGGACTTCATCAGAAAGAAGAAAAGTGAGGAGGCCCAGTGATTCCCCCCCACCACCTAAGTTCAGGTTCAGAATCCTGACATAGGGTTTAAGTTTAAACAGAGGTCAAGATTTATGAATAACTAAGCATTCCTGGTCATTGTGTGGCCCTGCCCATCTCTGATTTATGATTCCAGTGTCTTCTACAAGGTGGGATCTGCCCAGCATTTCCTCTGGCTGCCACCAGGCTTCTAACTTTTCCCTCTCTAAACAAGAGACTCTTGGAGAAATTTTAATTTGGGGGGGACTATTGTTTCTGTAGTATGATAGTCAAAAAGATGAGTTTTAATGTGTCTTTAATTATGCTCATTTCTGCCAGGGTTGGTTCATAAAGCAAGTTGGAGGGACTGGAGATGGATGGGAGAGCATTGTTTGCAATTTATTGCTGAAGGAAGCTTCAGAACATTCCTCAAACAACTGTGGAGATTCTTGAGGCAGCGTCTAGTTTCACATGGACTCTTTTCACCAGCTAAACAATGCCAGAAAGCCTTGGAAGAGGTGGAGCAAGAATGGGTGAGTGATAATTAGACCTTGAATAATGACCAGGAAACCAACCGCCATGGCAGGTGGCTATGCTACAGAGCCCAACCCCTTTGTTGTCTCCTGATGTTTAGCAAAATACATTTACCTAATCTTACTACACATACGCTTAAGAAAAGTCTTGGAAAATATCTCTGTTGCCCTCCCCACCTCCACGATCATCCAGTTTCAGATCTGAAGATATGTTAAAATTTATTTAATGATCAACAATAAATCCAAAGCAAGGATAATGTCTCCCTTTCCAAAATGTATTTTCCTTTCTTTCTTTGCATGGCAATTTTTCCTTTAATAAAGTTTATTCCTTCACTAAAATATGACAGACAATAAATGGCATTTCTCATCTTACCACTTCCAAATCCTCAATGAGTTTAATAATTCACTCCCTCTTGGTGGCTTAAAAATGGATCTTTTATCTGTGAATCTCTCTATAACCCTGTTCTCTTCTCCTCCCACTTGCTAAATGGACTCCATTTATCACTCATTTTATGGGTGCTTATCTTCCCCAAGAGAAGCTTGATCAGATAACCTGGGCATAAAGAAAGCAAAGGAGGATTGCTAGGCATGGCTTCCATTGTTTGAGAAGCTCTCTTTGATCTGCAATTTTTAGGAAGGTTAAAGGATGTCTCCTGGGTCTCTGTATTTTTGATGGTTCAGGGAATGGTTACCTTGGTCTCAGAGACTGGCAAGCCCTGTGCAGACTGTGTTTACTGGATCTGGTCCTACGGAATGGTTTGAAGATGAATTTAATCCTTAGTCAGACTCTGAACATTCCCAGTTTAATGCTGTGATAAAATATGACAGATTTACACATTCTTTTGACATAATGAAATGCAGAGAGATGGAGTGTTTTATTTACACTGTAACCTCTTATTTAAACAGGTCACTGGCTTCATATAGGCTTTCTTGGCCTCATCAAAAAAGTCCCAAGTTTTGCCATAAACACCAGCCCCATCCACCATACTACAAAGACAAAAGTGTTAGGTACTGAAGTCCAGAAGGGGAAAAAAAACATATAAACAAACAAACAAACACCAGCAGACCCAGAGATCTAAGGAACTTCCAGTCCCCAAACTCAGGCCTGACATGTTTCTGATGCCTAACTGATCGATCCTCTACCTGGATACAGGACTGGCAGAACAAGTGTTTGTTGAATAAATGTCTTTCGAGGTTCAACATTTACCCATCAAACATTGTCCACCATTCCTTCAGGGAATGTTGTTTCCCTCCAGCTAAGGTGTTTGGGGTTTCCTTCATACAACAAAGGGGATGCAACTCTGTACTAAAGAGAAGATGCAGTTTTATAAAACAATCAGACAAAATTTAATTCAACAGCATGAACCCCACAGCAGAAGAACTCCCAGGTTTTAGGGAATGGGACACAGAGAAAAAGATTAGTTTATCTAATTCCAGGAGAATTTGAAAATGTCAGAGAATCATTTTAAATGAAAACCATCTTGGCTGTCATGAACCTGAAACTGACCCAGTTAGGCAAGCTTGGTTGAACTCAGGGAGAGGAGACGGGGAAGGTTTGTGCTTTCCCCACAACAGTGACTGAGTGAAGTAAAGTGACCCTAGCCCACTCTTCTAGAATAGCGCTGGTACTCAGCATGAGGGTTACAGGCTGCATCTTAGCACCATCAGCTATCCAAGAGTCGTCCCACAACTTGGAGTCATGTGTGAGTAGAAGCCTGTAGCTATAAAGAAGATTCACAGCCAACTCTTTCGCTGCAACCATGAGGAATTTCCAACAGGAAATGGCTTGCATCTAGGCACCTGGATTTGTGTCTCCTCTCCACACCACAGTCTAGAGAGAGAAGAAAAAGCAGGGTTCATTCTAAAATCAAGGCTTGTTGCTACTCAACGTGTGTCTGAGGGGTTGAAAAACCCTATGAAGCAGAATTTCCCATTTCAGCAGCAACCCTGCTTCAGAATGATTGGGCTCCTGAGTCACAAGATCCCCAGGTAATTTTTATTCATTAGAAGTTTGAAAAACCATTGTGTGGTGGTGGCACAGGCAAGATGATATTTGAGGCCAGCCTGGTCTACAGAGTGAGTTCCAGGATAGCCAGGGGTACACAAAGAAACCTTGTCTCATAGTAGTAGTAATAATAATAATAATAATAATAATAATAATTTTGAAAAGCCCTGCTCTAGGCCAGCTTGACAGTGCTCATTGGAATCACTGAAGGAGCTAGCTGTTATGTGCAGAAACACCAGTTGCACCTGTCTCCACCCGTGCCTCTCAACACTGGGACTTCAGACCTGTACTCTTGGAACTGGCCTTCGCACAGATGTTAGAGATCCAGATACAAGTCCTCTTGCTCGCCCAGGAGGCACTTCATCCACCCAACCATCTCCCTAGGCACGGAGAAGCTGATCCCATCCCTCGGGATTCTGATTGAAATTTTCAGCCTCCCTAAATGATTCCAAATGTGCAGCCAGGGTCACAAAGCCCTGCGAGGCCTCCAAGTCCTTTGAGAAACCGTACCATAGCCACAAATCTGGGTTCTGCTATTGCAGCATGAATGCTGAGAGCTCCTTGAAGCCCGGGGAAGTCTCTGCTTGGCCCAGGTACAGCCACGAGCCAGAATGAAGCCAACTTCTCACATCCAGGTGCCAAAGTTTCCGTCCTCCTGCACACGTGTTCGCTGTAACCCTTCACTGTGGGTTTCAATTTGGGAAGCCTGTGTGGAAATCTGTTGCGGCAGAGAAAAACATTAAGCTTGGAATGTTCTCTACCCGCTTGTCAGACTCCTCTACTTTATACTGTGGTCAGTTAAGGTAAGTTCCCTATGCTATAAAGGTAGCAGAGGAAGAAAGGTTGTACAAAAGACTTAGGAATCGCCAACAGGCAAATAGGCAAACCAAAACCAGAGAAGGGTTCCCCACAGGCTGTTAGCACCCTGCAAAGCCCGCCTGTGAGTCAGCTCAGGGAGGCCCAGCCCCTTCAGGAGAGCCTGATTTAGGATCAGTGCCTGCTTTCAGGCTGGGCTGGGCTGGGCTGCGTCTCCTCACAAGGCCCGCTCTTGAGAGCACCTCCCCTTCTCCCTGGCTGCCTGAAGTGTCACATTTTGCTCATTCCCAAGCCTTCTCCCCATCCCCTTCCCAGACAACTTGCCAGTGAGCAGGGGGTGCTGTAACCCGCCTCCTTTGGTGACTGCTGTTAAGCAACTTTCAACTCCTCTCACTGCTAAGGTATGAAGTTTCTCGGGAAGCCCGGGAGCCACACAGCTGCTTTTCTGCCTCTTTGCTGGCTCCTTTTGAAGATGCTACAGTCGGGCCACTGCCACCCTTATGACAACCGCTATGCTGGGTAAGTGGAGCTAACTTCGTGTCCTACAAGGCTTTGACTTGTTTGAGGGAGTTGTATGTGCCTCACCATGTTGTTGTTTGTGGTTTCTGTGTGACCCTGAGAGGCTTTCATAGTCTCCTCTTTAAAATGTATATACAGCATCCAGCAATTTGGTTCAGTTGGCTGAGAAAGAGCAGTAGGCAAGAGTCTGGCTAGATATTGTTGTTTAGAGTGTCCCAGCCCCAGCTGTGGCCTCGGAATTCAATGGGAAAGTGTCCTGGGGTGCCCTGGCCAGTATCTGCAGCATCTGCCTTGGCTGATGCTCATCTGTAAAGGATACTGTTTGTTGTACCACGGGAAGTATGACCTGAAAATTAAACTGTCTCCTTTAGAACTGTGCATACTAGCAGTGTGCTAAAATTCACCTGTGACTCATTGGACCTTAATATGATTTTAAAAAATACTTCAAAGTGATTGTTAGATATTTCAGATCTAGGTAGTTCAAATAATTCAACACAAAATAAGCAGATTTTTTTAAAAGCAGAATAAAAGTAGCTGACTGTAAAATTGTGGGCATTTTTAAGGAGAAACAACAAGAAGAAAGCAGTTTTCTCCTTTCAATAGGGTAGCTGGGTCTGAGATGGCAATCTTAGGGAGGCCCAGAGCTGGGATTAAAGAAGTGTACTACTGTGTCCATTGTTATTATCCTGAAGGCTCGCTGTGGTACAGATAGCATGTGTTTGGCTCAGGTTTGCCGAGGGCTGTCTTTGAATCTGGAAGTTATAGAATGTCTGCATTTCAAAGAGAAACCATACTATATCCTCTAGTTCAGCTGCTTAAAACCAGGGAGGAGCAGAGGCAGCACGTCTTTCTAAGCCAGCCCCTCTTTCTAAGCTGTCTGCTGCTGTACTACTCAGCTGTCTCCAGTGAAGAAAGTTTAGCATTCCCCCGGCACCAAAGTTGCTCTTTTTAGGAACAGTATGTGGAGCTTGTGAGAACCTGGAACACAGAATTGTGGACTGTTCTTCCCGTTCTCTCCCCAGGGAACTGGACATTCCTTTTATTAGTGATCTTACAAATACAGGATTTATTGGGAGACATTCTTACTTGGAAAGGTCGAGAAACAAAGGCAGAGGTGTTTGGTGAGACAGAAGTGGGACTATAACCTTAAAATTTCCCACCTGTATTTTTTTTTCTTGAGGCACAGAAGGCATTTACATCAAAGGGGTTCTTTCTAGTCTCCAGCACAGCAAGGCCCAGGCTCTACATCCTGTAATTTGTCTTGTACACACAACACTAGTTACACATTCGGGCAAAGAAGTCTATGGTAACGACCGACCTGTAGACTAAGGTTGTGGAGGAGTTAATCTGACCCTTCGGCTGACGTCACACCAGACGATAAACATATATCACCAACTTACATGTGCTTTGTGTGATACAGGCACGCACTCCTCCACTCAGCTGTGGCCCTGTTCATAATTACTTCAGTGCATGGCACTCATCAATAATAAGTTTCCAGCTCAGTTTCCAGCTGAGCAGGTGTGCATCCTTCCCCAACCACCACTGGGTGTAGGAGAAATAAGGCCAGCAATATCTTTTCCAGATAGAAGTTTTAGCAAATAGAGCCACTCCTGAGGGAGATGGTCCTGCCTCCTCTCCCGCTGTGCACTGAAGGTATAATATTCGCCATTTCTCTTAGGCTGCAACATAATAAGATATTCCCAAATGTATAAATTACCAGATGTCTGGAAGCTGGAAGGAAAAAAAAAAAGAGAAGCTGAAGGATCACTCACTACCTGTCCATCATAAAAGAAGCCTAAAGCCTCTTGAAATCAGAACCATTTCTGGGTTTCCTTACCATTGAAAACAGAGAACTTTAACTCACCTTCAAGAGGCAGAAGTCATTTTCTCATCACCAAGGACAAATGCTGCTCAGATTTGGGAGGGTTTTGCTGTGTTTACTTAGGAACCACTCTGTATATTTAGCTCTTTAGGGATCAAGAATCTGGTAGGAAAACAGGGTAAAATACCATCTAATGTTGAATTTGCCTCTGCCTATTTAGCATGGTTGTAGGCTGCCTCACTTTATCCCTTTTGTTGATTTTCTTGTTAATAATTATGGGACAGCCTTATTCCTTGAGTTATGGTAAAGATATTTGGCAGGTATTGCCCAAATGCAATACTATGTGATTGTCGTCTGCAGGAGAACATTCAGGAAAACAGCATGCCCCTTCAGAACAGCTAAGGAGCATCAGGCCCTCTCTATACAAGCAGCAGTTGAATACAGCCAATGTGGAATAGAGGCTTCCTTTAGGTGTCTCGGGAAATAAGTTTAAAGATGAGTTAGAGAAACTACACGCCTGCAGGGAAGAGCTGAAGACAAAGACTAGACCTTTTAGGATAAATGTATCACACACCTACAAGGGAGGTTTAAAAAGACAGGCAAGAACAGTAATTTGATTTCCAATAATACTCTACCACCACTCAGCTAGTGGAGGGCTGCAGGGGATAGCAAGACCAAATCAGACAGTTCCATGATAATCAAGGAGCACTGGGTAAACAGGCAATATCACTGTGTCTTGTCTTCTTTCCCATCATCTTAGTTTCATGGAAGGACGTGCTTATTTACTGTGAGGTTAGAGCATATACATAATGTTCTACAGCATTGAAACCTAGGACCTGAGGGCAGGATGTCACGAATCTGAGAGTTCCTTCCATGGTGGTGGTTGAACGTCTTCAATCAGAAAAGACTTTGAAGTCTCCACTTCTCTAGAATTGACCACTATGGCCAGGACAGTCCTGTTTGTACCTACAGCTCTGGCATATTAATTGCCAATGCCCCCTTTCTGTCAGAGAAGTGTCCCCATGGAAAGTATCTCATATATGTGAGACTTTTGTTTGTGTATGATTGGCTTCTTTTATGGGGTTACCTGCATTGCTTCAACTACCTTCTCATTTCATTTCCAAAGAAGAAATCTGTTTGTAATTATCCCATCCTTGTGAAAAGCACCTCATTTGTTCCTTTTTCTCCCTGGGAATGGCTGCCAGCCACTTCAGAACTACTTTACCTCAATCTGGAGTAATCTCCTCCCAACTGATGTGATTCTAGCCCTTTCTCATGTGATGACTTTGCTAAAATGACACACATGTTAATCTTTTCACTCAAAGGTCAACTTTGGCTCCCTAGTGCCACCTTTGTCAGATCTAGACTCCTCTGCCCGACTTTCAAGGCATCTATAATTGGACTGCCTCTGTTCTGCTCCTCCTCATCTGCGCAACCTACTTCTAACCAGAGTGGAGTTGTAGTTCTAGCCACTGGAGCAGGCAGATCAAAATGCCTAAGGCAAAGAGCAGCCCTCTCAGCTCACGAATGACAGAAATGTGCTTGCTATGTGTCTAGGCCATTATAAAGCACATGTGGTGAGTCAGTGATAGTGTTGGTTTTGAACCATCTCCACCCACCACCCGCCCCCAGCAAGGCAGTGTATACTTAGTCTCCAGTAGCTTCTGGAAGTTTCTTTTACTCTTTTCTCTCCATTAATGGTAGAGTGTTTTTAGTTTATGTACTGGCTCATAGCAGATCCGCTAAGAGCTGTTTATCAACTGATACAGAAAAACCTTTTCTCACTACAGCATGCTGTGTGTGAGGGCTTTGAGCTTTTCTCGCTAAAGATGTACAGGCTGCAGCTCTCTAGTCCTCTGAACCAGTGGTTCTCAACCTGTGGGTCATGCCCCACACAGGAGTCCCATATCCAATACCCTGTACATCACATATTTTCCTTATGATTTATAACAGTAGAAAAATTACATTTATGAAGTATCAATAAAAATAATTTTACAGTTGGGGTCACCACAGCATGGTGGAACTGTATTAAAGGGCCTCAGCATTAGGAAGGTTGAGACCCACTGCTCTCAACAGGCAGAATATGAGGCTAGGCTCTCTCTGCTCACCCAGCTAGTGGAAAGAGGAATGTTTCTACTACTTCTGAGCCACTTTCTCCTCAGTGCCCAGTCTGATAGTGGACCCTTTATTTTATGGTACCTGGAGTCTTCTCCTCAGTGCTGGCATTACCTGGTAACCATTCCACCTCTTGAAAAGGCAGCAAAGGCTGTTAATACTTCCATACATCACAGTTTGAACTGGCCACAAATACACTGATGCTTTTCTGTCTTCGCACAGAATTACAAGCAGAGAACTTGGAATTGCAGCAGAGAAAATAGAAGTTCTCTTGGTGATTTGTTTTTTAGAGTCTTCATTGTAATCCATAAGTAGGTAACTAGTTCACTGGATTAGAATTTGCTTTGTTATGTCTATGCCATTCCAGTCTGCCAGTGGCATCTGCTTTTTCATGGTAAAACAGACTGCTAAAGAGAAAGTTCCAGGTACATGGTCTGGCTACTGTCATAAATTCTCTAAAATTTATTTCATTGCTTGATGAAATAAACTTCTAAGTAGTTCCCTTCAACAAAATCATTATCTTTGCCTTTTTTTCAATGTTTTTGAAGTAGTAAAACATTTTCTTTTAGTATCTATTTTTAGTATACTGTTGGATTGCCTTGCTTTGTTTGTTTTTTGCTATAGCAAGGAGCCCCTACCTTTAATAACCTAAATAAATTCATTTTGCACTCATATAAAAATCCAAAACAGCTGTGGTTAGTTGGCAGTGCCAGAGACCCAGGCTCCCAAGGTCCTGTGGCTCTAACCTGATCAACACTGAATTCCCAAATATGGTGCAGGAAGGAAGCTTTCATATCACAGTCCAGCCAGTGGGAGAAAGGAAAGGAAGGCCAAAGGCCAAAAGTTTGACCTCTTCCCCCATGGACGAGAATTGGGTAGATGGTTTAGGTATAAGAGAGGTTGTGAAGTGTTGTCATTAGCTGAAGGCCAGATCTGGACACACTTGCTGAGGGACACTAGTGGGCCTGCAGTAGTCTCACTGACACCCGCTAACCATAGCCTATTCTCCCTTCAACTTGGTTCTGTAGAGTTTCACACTTTAAAGTGATTGAAAATACCTGCCTTTATTTTACAAATGCTCTTTCCAAGTCATAGAATGTCAGAACTAAAGAAGACAGAAAAAAAAAAAAAAAGCCCATAGCCCAATTTTCTTGTGTAATAATGGAGCAAGCGGAACTCCACAAAAAAAGATAAAGGGGTTTGCAGAGCTAGGGGACATTAGGACTAAAACCTGGGTCAGGAAGTTCTCAGCATTCATTCCTCACAGTGATTGTAGCATTTGGTGACTCTAGAAGCTATCACAACCTTCCCAATTTCTATGAATTTCTGGGGATGAAGCCATACATTTTGGCAAAGCTGGGGAGTCTTTAAAGAGGGACTATTTCATTTCTGTAAGTATCTATGAGGTGTCTGCCCATTGCTAGTTTCAAAAGAGCAGTTCATGAATACTACATAATGAGTAACTCAAGCAGATAAACAAGGAGTTCCAACCTAGAATCCCCACCCTATGAGAAAATTCTTGGTGCCAGGCAAGTGCTTGAGAGGGCCATCTAATCCAGACTGAAGGATGGAGAGGATGTCAAAGTTGGTTTCTCAGCTATGAGATGTTTCTTGAAGGACAGAAATTTGAGTGGATTATTGAATGTATAAGGTATACTGCCTTTTCCTTTTAAATGGTTGGCACTGAAAAAGCTTGGCCTCATCTCTGTCTTAAAAGAAAAACAAAGACATCAAGTGGAAATTTAAGGAAGGCTTTTCAGGCACAGGGGTAACTTCATTTCAAAGGGCTCAGAGAGCTCACAGTAAGGTCTAGATAATCAGAGTACAATTGCTTCTCTCACCAAAGATGCAAGTGTAAGAGTGACATATTTTGTCATCTGTTACATTCAATTCTAATCTCACCTAAGGTGATAGAATACTAATATATTTTCAGGGAATTCCGACAAATTTGTAAAAGAGAAAGTTCTCTCTGGAATCCCTAAGAAGGGAAGATAAAAAGGTAAATAGCTGTCCACAAGACAACTGATATAGTAATCATTATAATATGAGGCTGCTGCAATGACAGAGAGAGAGAGAGAGAGAGAGAGAGAGAGAGAGAGAGAGAGGGGTATCAGTTAAAGAGCTGTTACAATTGGGTAATTAGATAGATAAAACAGGGATAAATGATTCACCCTCAGGATTGTATAAATCAGTATAGAGAAAATAAACACTTTTTCACTTTTTCATATACATGCAACTAAAGATGCTCATTTTAAGCCCAGTTGGATATATGGGTCTGAAGCTACACACAGAGAGAGAGAGATGGGGGGAAGAGAGCCAGAGAGAGGGAGAGAGCCAGAGATAGGAAGAGGGGGGGACAGACAGACAGACATACAGATACACACAGAGAAACAGAGACAGAGACACAGAGAGACTGAGAAATAAACTGTACTAAATGATATGCAAACAGAATTTCTAAGCATCTGGTAGAGCATCCAGAAAGAGTACACTGACATGAAAAGAGAAGACAGCCAAAAACTAGGGGAAATGTCAGAGAAGAAACCATTAGAAAGGTCCATAAAGGAAGAAATACAGAAAACAAAAATGAAAGGAAATGAATGTTGAATGTCAAGGAGAGGCCAGTTACCTCAGTTATAACCAGGGGGTATCTGCTGGTTTCCATAAAGGAAAACATGTGTGATGTCATCAAAGGTACCTTTGACCAAAGGATGGCTGAAAAACCAGAGCATGTTGAAGACTGAGTGGGATGTGAAAAATTAGCATTGAGTGTGGACAGTAATTTCAAATACCTTATCCCTGAAAAGGAAAGTGGGCACAGGGGTGAGGGACCTAAACCTTACACTGAAGGAGAGCTTTGCTATTTTGCTTTAAGAAAGGTACAGTTTGCTCTTGTCTCATGCCAGGAGTATAAAGAAGAGAGAGAGACTGTAGATAAAGAAGAGTGAGAGACTGTAGGTAAAGAAGAGGCAGAGAGGAAGTGATGGGGTGGGATCTCCATAAGACAGAATACTGTTGTCCCTTCCTTTTTCTGCAAAGTAGGGAGGCCTATCCCTCACTATGACGGTAGGATGAATAGAGACCTGAACTAGGAGTGAGGACTAGGGTTCTGAATGTTCCTGAGGGCAATGACCCAAATCCTTTAGAAGGATCAACACCAATGGTCAAGATAATAGTTCACAAGAAAAGCCATCTCCAGCCCATGAATTTTTTCCAATAGTTCATTAACTTCATGTGACAAGTAACATTATCTGTAAACTATCACTGTGCCTATGGCATTTTCACAGAAGGATACAGATGTGTGTTCCAACATGCCTGTATGAAGTCACAATGAAAGCCAAACAGGAATGTCAGTAGCTTTCAGTCACCATTCATTCTCTGCATTCTTTTTTCTGTGTCTGGGAGATAGACCACTCAGCCTTATGTCTGGCTACTTTCTCCATCAGGCCAGGGGAGGCAAAAAGAGAGAGAAGTCAGAGAATTTCTTCCCTGCCACTCCTTTCTGGCTTCATTTAGTGCAACATCCTAACAGTAGCTGGGCCTTCTATAGACATCTCTTGCTGGCAGCTACCTGGCAGCATCCAACTTTCTGGCCTCTAAGATGTAATTATTTTGTTCCTCAGACCCAGGGAGCACTTATGTTTGGATGCTTCAGCCACCTTGACTGTCCACTCCTATCCTGCTCCCATCAATGGTCATATTATTAAATAACTTTAATTGAACCATCTAAATATTTCTCTTCTGGTGAAACACCTGGAATTGAGGGCACACACACAGAGAGAGAAATTACGTTTGTAGATTTGTGTTGGAGCAGTTTCTGGGGCTCTGAAATGAAAAAAGGAAACCTAAAAACATAATAGCAGTGTAAGAAGAAAAAGGAGAAGACAACCACCAATTTCTCTTTCTCTCCCACAAGAGGAAATGGCATAGTGCTTTGGAAATCAACATACAATTACAAGGTGTTATATTATATGGTTGTGCTAATAACTAATTGGAAAGGCTCAGCTCTTACGCAGGCACATCTGTTCATAAAATTGACTGTTTGTATACTCTTCCACCTTTCTGAGGCATTAAGTAAAAGACTGTGAACATCATGATTTTTTTCCTTAGGAAGAACTGGAAATACCTTCTAGTCCATCTCCCAACCTCTCATCCTTCACTCTACCTCCTCTGACTGCCGGTGACACACTGGCTATAATTCCTTAGCATATGTGAGGTGAAAGATCTTTAGTGAGTTTTTTTCTGTCTTGCAGAGTGAGTCTGTGTGGCCATTTCAACTTCCTGGGGGCTTCTGTTTTAATTCAACAGTCTAGAAAAAAAGAGTAGAGAGGGGGAGGGAAAGAGGGCTGAAGAGAAAGGGTAACACAAATGAGCAAGTGATCAAATCAAAGAAAAATGCCCATTCATTAGGTTGCCACATACACTCCCTAGTTTGTCTCTCCTGTTGTTTTATTGACATATCCCCCCACCTTGGATTTTTAAGTTATTTTAGACTTGGGTTTTCTGCTAAGAGAGGAGACTTTCAGGGCATCACACACAAACCAGTGAGAACCTGGTTTATTTTTGCACACACAGAATCTTCAGCCTTTTGCTTATGTGTCCTCATTAACCATATTCCCACTTCTAAGTGCCTTTTGGGAGTTCTGTATCTTGTCAGACTAATTCATGAACCAGATAAATGTCTACTGAGTTCCTTTTATGGTTTTACAGATTTGTAAAATGTGGCTCTTTCCTATCCATCATGACCGTATAGGATGTCTGATGATGTAGTAACAGCACATCTCATGTCAAAATCACTAAACATCCCAGAGATTGGAGACTTTGAGAGCTGCCAGGATAGCTGGTTGTTTAGAGCTGATGGAATGTTTTCTTATCAGCTAGTATCTAAGTCCTTAGCTTATGGGGTGAAGTTTTGCTCATTGCGATTTTTTTGCCTAAAATGAGAATGCTTTTCCTTTGCCCATAAAAGGACAGATTGCTGATAGTGTGTTATCCACACAGTCACTCTAAATATAGTCACTCCAATTACTCCCACCCTTCCCAGTATCTTACCTTTCTATATTGGTTACTTTTCTTGTTTCTATAACAAAATACCCGACAAAAGCAACTTAAGGAACAAAAGGCTTATTTTGGCTCACTGTTAGAGGTTACAGTACATTCTGGCAGGGAAAGCATAGAGCTGGATCGAAGGAAGTTGATCACACTATATTCCCAGCAGAAATCAGAGGCAGGGGAATGCTGTGAGCTGCTCACTGTAGCACAAAAAAAAGACCCAGAGACTGATATTGGGGTTCAAGCTTCAAGCTGAAGATCAGAAAAGCAAAGCAGCTGAGCACAAGCTTCTTATTCTACCTCAGACTGAAATGTGATCTTGGCTCCATCAAATCCCATACTGCTGCCTCCTCTCCGTGTGGCTGGAGAATCCTGAGACTTTAATGTCTTCCTATCCTCAATGTGTCTGGAGAATGAATCCCTCCTATCCTCAGTGTACCTAGAGAATGAATCTTGATACCGACTACTGAAGAACCTGCTCCTGTCTTATTTACTCCCCTACTGCTGGGATTAAAGGCTTGTGATCCCAGGTGCTGAGATCATCTTTGTGTGAGCTGTTTCTCTTCAGAACTGGATCAGTCTTGTGTAGACCTGGGTGGCTTTGGACTCACAGAGATCCATTTATCTCTTAATCCTGAATCCTAGGATTAAAGATGTGTATCACTACAGCCTGATCTCTATAACTTGTGGCTAACTTTGCTTTCTGAATCCTCAGGCAAGCTGTAATAAATCATAAACAATATATCACCACAGCCCACTTTCTTCTTCTAATTCTTTCTATTCAGTCTAGAATCCCAGTGGAGAGGCCAGTGACAGCCACATTCACAGTGGGTCTTCCTTCCTCTGTTAAAGCTCTGGAAATTCCCTCTGACCTCCCCAAGCTGTGTTTCCTGGGTAACTGTAAATGTAGGCAAGCTGACAATGGAAATTAACTTCCTCCTTCCCATTTCTGACCCCAAACTTTTTGCTAATGAAAAGAAAGGGAAGGAAGCAGATCTCCCCATAGAAGGTGGGACAATGGGGAGGAAAGCACAGGCAGGGCACCTATATAATTAAGAAACAAAAATGTCAGTGTATTAGGTCAGTGTGTGCTCTTGCCTGACAAGATGGAGGGTCACAGCATCTGTCCTGTGTCCTCTCACTCCCATACTTCCTGCTGCAAGATACAAAGCCCCTTATCTCTTCCTCCCAAGGCATCTCTCCCCTTTCCTGTCAGCATTATTGATAGACAACCTGCACATTACAGGCTGATTTAAGGTCCAGGAGTCTTAGACCAAATGTTAGATACTAAAAAGGAGCCCTGCTTTCAGGTACCTGTGAATAAAACAAAGTCTCTTGGGGGATTTACATTCTAAAAGGATGATTGAAAATTAATAAACCATGGTGTTGAGTTCTGATAAGAGCTATGGAGAGAGATAAAGTGCAGAAGAGGGATAAAGAATGTCAGGAGAGTTGATGGGAGGAATAAAGAAGAAAACCAGGAGCAGTATGGCTAAAGACAGAAGTTTCTAGGTGTAAGAAAGTGTCTAGCTGAGAGTCTCTGTACATGACCTTGAACAGTGCACCCAGCCAGCCAGCTGGGGACTTGTTAGAAAGGGAAGTTCCTAGTCTGGAAACCACTCCAGCAAGAGGTGCTGGGAGAGGGGCCTGGCAACCTGCAACTTAAACAGTGCAGGCTGTGATTAAGCTAAGGTTTGAAAAGCACTGGAAAGAACCAGAAGTGAGGACGGTGGACTACAAGGCAGGGGCTTCCATTTATGGGAGCTGTGTGTCACTCATCCTTTGTTACTACTGCTATCCACTAGGTAGCCATCTACTTCTGATTTATCTCTGTAAACTCCCCAGAACCACAGGCAGCTCTCTTCACCTGTGTCATTCTCTCTATAACATACTTCAAGTCAACCCTCAACCATCTACACCTATCCACCATTTATTATCCAGTTCAAACACCTTGTCCTCAGCCAGCCAAGTCTATGATGTCACCAAGTAGCTATGACCGCTCTCACCCAGGAGCCCACAGCACCCTCTCTATCCTGTATACCACTGTACTACTTGGGATATATAACCCTGTGTGGTTGTGCTGTAGGTTCTGTTAGGTGAGAAGCAAGAGGGCATGAGATACTGTGTCTTCTGTGAATCTAGATTCCCATGGTCCCCAGGGGGTGGTTGGCCTGTTCAGTAAAAACTGACATGGGTGGGTGGATGGTTGGATGGATGGATGGAAGGATGGATGGCAGGGAGGGAAGGAGGCAGGGAGGAAGGGAAGGAAAGGTGGGCATGAGATAGGGAAAGGCACAAACTTGGAATCACAGAGACTGCCAGATGTTCTTTCATGGATAAGCAGCAGAGAGAACTTGAAAGCATTTGCCTGGGTGGCCTCAGAGAAATGAGGGGACCCAGAATAGCTGCCTCTCTGAGCATGGGTGTCACCCACCCTCCTGTGGCTGGGTCTTCCTGCACATTGTCTTCAGGGCCTTGTACTCCTATCCAGATTTGGTCTTATTTGTTAAGCCCCTAAGCAACTAAGATAGCTGTGAGAAGCACTCTGCTCCTGGGAGGAGATCTCTGAGGCCACTAGGGGTGTCAAAATCATACCCACTTTGTTAACCACTGCCTTTGTCTCCTTGGATTTGATCTGGCTTCCTCTTATGTTTTTGTAGCATATATTAATTATAAATAATAATGACTTTTATTATGACATTTCTAGGCATCTATCTAATATGTTTTGATCATACTCATTCTCTGATTTGACTTTTTTGAGATAAGATTTTAATATGTAGCCAAAGCCAGCCTTTTATTCTCAGTCCTCCTGCATCAACCTCCAGACTGCTGGGATTAGAAACATTAAAGCCATGCATGGCTTTAGCCATTGCCTTTTACCAATTTAGAGAAACCCATGTTATTTTATCCTCTAAAGAATATGTATAACAACTTCATCTGAAACTATAGGCTGCTGTTCAGTCAATTCACTTCAAGGATCATGTCATTTCTCATCTCAAAACTAATTCTTATTAACCAAAAGTCTTTTTAAAGTTCTTCAGAAATTTATTGTCTATAAATTCATTCATCTTTTTCTATTTCTTTCAATGCCCCAACTCAGAAAGAACAAAGCTTGCTTGCAGGCTTACACTCAGCTCCCTAAATCAGATCCCTGCATTAACTTCAGGAACCACAGAATTAGGGTCATTCTGAAAGTACAGCTTTGAAGAGATGATGGGAGCTGGAGATGCATGCTCATACAGGGTCCTCATACAGGCTCCTGATTGATGCTCAGCTGGCATCTCACAGCAGGGCTCAACTATCCAGACTTCATAAAGCCAGCTAGCTCCTTTGAGAATGGGAGAAAAGGGTGGAGAAGATGAGGGGCTGAAGGTGGGGTTGAGGACCAATGTCCAGTCATTTAATGTCACACCCACATAACCAACACATGGATGCATTTCAGCCTGGGAGACTAGTATATCCTAAGTGCTGTAACTCTCCCTACCTGCCATTACCATTAAGCACAGTGCAGCTGACAGGCTTATGCAATCGAAGCAGCAATTTCCATCTTCTATCCTGCGTAGCACACCAATATTATTTATGTATTCTATCTGGCTCTGAACAAAGGATACAGAGATACCTATTTACTAATCTGGCTAAGCCTTGTATGCTCATCTTTCTTGCCATTGATAGTAGCAAATGATCACTTTTTCTCATAACTCTTCCAAAATGTCACTTACCTTCCTCCCAGGCTCTCAGAATGTTCCACAAAAGCACCCATCACTTTGTATGGCAAGTACTTGTTTATTTTTCCTAACTATACTGTTTCCTCTTTGAGACAAGGGCCATTTTCTTATTTTCTCTCAAATCCAACCTCTCCCAAGACTGACAAATACCTGTTATCCTACTCTTCACTAGCATTGAACAACAATAAATTGCCAATATGTATATTTTAAAAGCTAAAATTACAACAATTTCAGATGTTTCAATGATACAGCTGTTAATTCTGAACAATGAGCTCATTTTCTCTAGCTAGCAGCTTATATGCAGATTTCTTCTCTTTAAAGTAGCAAAGGTCTGTCAACTTTACGGAGCTCACTGCTAGTCAAGGTTAGAGGTGCAAATGAAGTCTGGGGACTCTGTTAACTTCAGAAAGACTTAATATAACCAGAGAGCCTGCATTTCTCACAAGATCCCAGGTGGTGCCAACACAGAACCAGTCTTTGAGCATGTCACTGGCCCCCCAGAGGAGAAGTCTAGTGTGTTCAACTCCAGCTCTGCTGCTAGCTATCTGTTACTCTAATGAGTCATTTAGCCTTTCTGAGCATCACTTCTTGTGATATCCAGAGATCATATTAGGCAACTTGTCTCTTCCAAAGCTCATGTCCATGATCTGCCTTAGGGTCACGTCATGTTCAATGTGTGGTTAGAATCCATGCAGCAGAGAGGAACACCCACAGAGTATCTGGTTTTATGTCCCAGCTTTCCCACTTACTATCAAGGTGAACTTGGAGGGAGTGAATCCCTCCATGACTCAGTCCCTCTATCAGTAAACTTGAACACTGTTGACTGAGGTCATATATGCTAAGTGCTTAGGCCAGGCAGAAGATGACATATATAAACTTAACAAATATGAACTACTTTCCATATTAATATTTTATGTAGTTTTATTTGTGAGATGCTTTTCTAATGTCTAAAATGTGGACAAATATTTAGAGTGCATAAAAAGATGTTTACCACCAATTTATGTGCTTTTTCAGAACCTGTAATATAACTTATGTTCAATAATAAGCCAAAGGTCAACTGCAGTACATATAGTGGAATCTATTGTGCCCATTGTAAATATCTACAAGCAACTTTAATGTCCAATATATAAAACAGAGAGCAGCGTAATAATAGAGTAGCATTAGCCATTCTGATTTTACTTTTATATATGATATTATCACTATACCTGGTGTGAAAGACCCAAAATATTAAGTGGTATTTTGGGTATTTTTGTTTTTATGGCTAGGTGACTTCATTACAGATTTTGTCATACCTAATCTCCTTTCTCCAAATTGCTAATTACTGTATGTGAATCTTACAAATTTTATATTCAAAGAAAAAAATAATTTCAAGCATGTATAAATTCTCCAAAAAAAAGACCTAAGGCAATCTTTTGCCTTCTGGGTTATCCTGTGCCAAAGCTGTCATCCTAGGAGCTTGGCAAATAACAATCAGGAATCTGTATATTTAATAATATAGCAGCCCATGCCAAACTAATGACTGAAAAAAGAAATGAGCAAGTCCTTTGCTATTCCTTACAGCAAATGAGATTGCTGGGTGTGCCAGCAATACATTAAATCACCAAAGTGGTTGCCACAGTGGATGTCACTTATACACTGGGGAGATGCAGAAATGAGTGAGCCGGGCTCAAAGCCTTTCAGCTCCAAGTGACGAGCTGCCCCATCATGTTGACACACACATTTAAGGTGATGGTTTTCAGCGGTCTCAATGCAATTGCACTATTAAATCTACATTTAGATTTTTGTTTAAATGAGATGAAAAGCATTTGAAATGACTGCACAGAATGTCCAATGCATTACACTTTTACATATATTCCCCTATAACAGATATTTTTCCGGTCTGAGCTAGTCCATTACATTTTAAGAAGAAACACAGGAGAAACACTTGCCAGACATTTCATGCACCGATTTCTTTTTAAAAGTGTGGTAATAGTGATCATTGGAACATAGTACAGGTTGAATGCATTTTGATTGCCACAAAATGAGTTGAGGACCATTTTATTCTGGCTTCTATGGAGTATGGATGGAGAGGAGTTTGTCCAAACACAATTTCTATTGTTGTTCCATTGTCCGATAAAGTCTCTCATCTAATTTTCATTAATTTTCATCAGACTCTTTACTAGTTTGATATTCTCACTCTTTGGTATTATATATGATCAGCGGCTATTTTATTCTATCCCTAATCCAACAACCACAACCTGAAAACTACAAAGAAATCATTTGAAGATCAATTGCAAATTACTTATCTTATTTCTTTGAGTTAAAGAATGTTGAAAAGTAGTTATTATATTTTCTCTTTGTGATAATTTCCAAGAAAATGTATATACTTATCTCATCTTTACTTTACTTTGTATGTTTGGCACACTGAGTAATACATGTAGGTGATTTAAAATAAAGTGTTCATAAATTTCAGTTGTGGGTCCCAGAAAACAGAAAGAATGCAGCTGACGTGACAGTTCAATTAGTAAAGCTCCTGCGTCCCAAGAACGATGATCTGACTTTGTTCCCCAGAATACACATAACCATCTCAGTGTGATAGGACAATCTGGGTGTGGTGGGGTAATTTGGTATTCTAAAATAGATAATCTGGTGTGGTGGGTTAATATGTCTTGTTGGGACAATCTGATGTGGTAGAATGATACTCTGGGTTTGGTGTGGTAATCTGGGGATGACAAGCCAATCTGGGTGTGGTGGGATAATCTGGTGTGGTAGGATAATCTGGTATGGTATGTCCATCTGGTGTGATGGGACAATCTAGTGTGGTAGGATAATCTGGGTGTGGTGTAATGATAATCTGGGTTTGGTATGGTAATCTGGGTATGGTGGTGTATGCCTATAATCCCAGCCCTGGGTAGGTGGACAAAAGAGGATCCATGGGGCTCAGATTTAGGAAGCCTGGCTGACTCTGCAAATACCATGTAAAAGTTATAAACACTGTCTTAAAACAACAACAAACCAATGTGAAGAGCAGTTGAGGAAGAGACATGAGTTTAACCTCTGACCTCTGCACATATAACACACAGACATATATCCACACATATATACCCCACTGTATGAACATGTGCACACATAACTCCAAAAGAAAGAAAATGGAGAAGATGCTAGTCCCTAAGCTCTATTAAGTTAACCAGTAGCAGCAGATCATGCCCCTATATTAATTCACTATCTTTATTGAGCCTCTGTATGTCCTAAGTTGTCTTATATAACAGGAATATAAAGTCCTAGGAACAAAGAAGACAAGGGCGTTAGTATTATGTGTCCTTTTCATACAGGAAATGAAGACAAGGAACAAATATTCATAGGCTCTTAAAATAGAGATAAAATAAACAAGAAACTCTTCATACACTTATTCAATATGTTCATTGATCATCTGTGTACTAGACACTGTATTAGACACTTCATAGAAAGGACAGGTGTTCTATGTTTTTACTGAATTTATACTTTGGGCTAAGAGGCAGATCTTAATTACATTTGTGGTTGGGATAATATAGGAGAAAACATGGTAAAGGGCTGACAACTCTGGAGGAAATTATATTGGTTGCTTTTTCCATCCCTGTAACAAAATACCGAACAAGAAGCAACTTAGAGGAAAAAAAGAAAAGTTTGTTTTTGGCTCATGGGATGAGTGAATTCAAGCTACTATGTGGAGATGGCATGGCCACACTTGACTTTGTGGTGGTGGGAGCCTGCAGTGGCAGCTTGATCTTAGTTGACAGGGAGCAGGCAGATAATACAAAGTTGAGCTGGGCTCCAAAACTCAAGATTTACCACCCCAGTGACACACTTCCTTCAGGTAGGCTCCACCTCCTAAAGCAGTGGTTCTCTACCTTCCTAATGTTTTGACCCTTTACTTCCTCAAGTTGTGGTAAAACTGGAACCATAAAATTATTTGTGTTGTTACTTCATAATTGTAATTTTGCTACTAGGAATCATAATGTAAATATTTTTGGAGCTAGAGGTTAGTCAGAGGGTTCACAACCCATAGGTTGAGAACCACTGTCCTAAAGGTTCCACAATCCCCCCAAACAGTGCCAACTGGGGACCGAGTGTTCAAATACATTAGCCTGTAGGGGACGCTTCACATCTAAAAGTTGAAAGGGTTATGAACCAATTTGGAGGATGAGCCTAAGATGGGAAGGGTCTTTCTCAGGATGTTGTCTTTAAGACAGAGCCTCACATAAAAAGCCACTTGCCAGGTGTAGCTGTTCCAGCAAAAGAAAGCTAGTGACAGAAATGCTGGCTCCAACTTAGAAGAAATAAACAGGAGGTACATGATGGGTCTACTACCCAGTGATCATTTAAAATTGTGGGTTTAGTGAGAAACCTGGCTTCAAAACTTATCCTCACTGTATGCATGTAGTACCCTAGACTTTGCAAAGCACATTCATGTGAGGTGTGGTGGTTTGAATAACAATGGCCCCACAAACTCTTATATCTGAATGTTTAGTCATTAGGCAGTGACACTATCTGAAAGGATTAAGTGTGTTCTTGTTGGAGCAAGTGTGTCACTTTGAGGTTTCAAAAGCCCATGCTAACCCCACTGTCTGCCTGTCCTCTGTCTCTGTGTCTCTGTCTCTCTGCCAAATGATCCAGATGTAGCTCTGAGCTACTACTCCAGCACCTGTCTGCTGCCATGCTCCCCACCATGACAATAGTCTAAACTTCTTAAAATACATGCAAGCCCTCCAGTTAAATAATTTCTTTTATGAGAGGTGCCTTGGTCATGGTGTCTCTTCACAGCAATAGAACAGTGACACAAGATGTGCTAATTTTTGTATTGTAAGAAGTTTCCCTGGAATCTTGTTTGTTTGTTTGTTTTTAAAGCAACAAGGAAATGATGGCAGTGATATTTTTATAAGAATGCATCAGTTTGTCCTTTTAACATTAAGATGATCTGATACACCAACATGACAAACTTAATTTCATTATGTAATTATTTCATAAGACCTAGACTAAGCAAAGGAAATTTGAGTTTTATTTTGATTTATATATATTGGTTATGTCACTACGTTTCTGACATCTCTTCTAGTTCATTTTGAAGGAGAAAAACATCAAATGCTCCAAATGTCCCTGAAATAAAGACATCACAGGACACAGATGTCTCTACAATGTTTACATTTCCTGAAGACCAAAATGTGCAGGGTCATCAGTTTGTGTCTCGGTTTTAGGACAATCATTTTCTGGTCTGTGCAAGATGCAGTGTATGCTGCCATTCTTAGGATCTAGAATCCATAAGCTACCCTGAATCGCAGTCGAGTTTATTTCACAAAACACATCCAAAAGGAACAAGTAGATTTCAAGGTTCATGCCTCATCAGGACTAACCCACATTTTGACCAAATGCAGTCTAGGTACACGTCACATGGGCAGGATCGGACCCTTGGAATTGGACCCAGGAATCTACTGCAGTTACTACTGAACATCTCATGTACCATGGTCTGTGAACCATTGGTGAGGTTGGTCAAATAAGGTCAAGCTGCCTGTGAGAGGCCACACAGGCAGTGGTGTCAAGAAGACTGTCACAGAAAATTCACTTTAGGCTGAAGTCTTCCCACATAGCTATCAGGACATGTAAGTTTCAAAAGTCTTTGCAAATGGAGTTTTTGTTGTTGGTAGTGGTGTTTGTCTTTTGGGTTCTTTTTGTTTTGTTTTCATTTTGGAAGCCATTGATCTGTGATGAGGTATTTTTGTTACCATGAGAGCCTTATCATAAAATGTATGACTTGGAACCTTGATGGCTAATTATCACCTGACCTCCCCATTCCTGCCCTCATGCAGGTTGTGTCAGCACCTGCAAACAGGATGGGTATGCTTTCTTTCAAAGGCATTGTTTTTAAAAAATCTCTGCAAGTAAAGCTGGCAAACATATCTTCATTGTTTCATTCCCTCACCTCTTTTCTAATAAATGGCTATGTGACTTCTTTAGAAGCTGAAAGAAAAATCTATTAACATCAGACCTTCCATATCTGAACCCCTTAAAGAATGTTACCACTAACAGAGAAAGTAAGAGCAAATTGAAAGAGAACTTCAGAGAGAGCTGGAGACAGTGAATGGCATGTGTGGTATTTCTCCCCCCTCTAAGGCAATAAAGTACCAGATGTCACAGAACAAAGTCTGAGGGGACCATGCAGCCCAGTGGGCGGAGCCAGCATGATTAGCTTTAAAGAGTTCTTGTGCTTATGAGAAGAAGCCACTTGGCACCATTAACTCCATATGTTAGATTTATGACTTCTTTTTTCAGCCCGTATTTAATCTAAACATTTGTCATGCTTGCCCTTGATATTAAAAGGGAATGTGTAAGTGGATAAGATGTTTGCTCAGCCTCTCATTAGAGGGTTTGTCACATAATAGGTTGGTTAGTAAATATTTGATAATGGTGTTAGCTGGTAGTTGCAATATGAAAGACTAACTCAAGTTGATCTTCCTTGAATGAAATATGTATTGTACACAGTGGCTTTGTTTTCTAATGGAGACAGTCCGGGAGCCACCAGAGTGGGGACAAAAATCTAGAGCATAGCTATAGCCATGCAGTGGCTGTAAATCAGAGAAACTAAACTGAGACCTTGGTTCAGGTTCAAGCTACTGACTCAGATCAAAATTACTCAAAGGTCCATCAATTTCACCCATTCTCTCTTTTAATTTGCCTATTTCCTGGACATCTGTTGGAGTCTCCATACGAACATGGCACTCCTCTGACTTCTCTGAACTCCTCCCTTTTGTCTCTGTCACAGGACTCATCTTCCTCCCCACCCCCACCTCATGCTTAGTTTGTCTCTTAGCAGCTGTGAGCCCTGGGCTTTGTCTCAGAGGGAGCCATTGTTATCATGGCTTAGGCCATTGTCTGGAATATGATGATGCCTGAGCATCTTTTCCAGTCCTTGACCTCAGTCCCATATGTGCAATTGGCTGATGGGCATTTCCATGTGGAGTCTTTATGCCAACTTCTCTGAAATATTCATCACCTTTTCTGCTGCGTTTCTCTCATCCCCATCCCCATCCATATAAAGGAATCCAGTCACTGAGCATCCACACCTCCTTCCTTGTCTTTCTATCTTGGTTTAGCAACTCAAGTCTCATCGCTCTTTTCACAGTCCCCTCCCTTGGCACTCTCTCTCCTTATTTGATGCCTCTATGACCATAATCGTTGCTACTTTCCCTAATTCCAGTGTCTCTCTGTTTTAGTACACTGTGCCCACCAGTACCAGATTATCCCTCCTAAAGTGCTTGTCTGTTATATCATCCAAATGCTTTGGAGGTCTGTGACATCTCAAAAATCAAATCCAAACTCATGTGTCAGACATCCAAGGTACTCAGGAAGCTGGTTTCTGTAGCCTTGTCGTTTCTCATCTTAACTCTTTTGTTGTTGTTTCACTTCAAACAATCTGATAGGAATTAGTTCTAGTGTTGTCTAACAGTAGGATCACAATTCATCACTGTTATGTTTTTATTTAAAAACAGGAAAAGAGAAAGCTGCAAGATGAGACATGTTGACTAGTTTATTATAAGGGCCCTGCAGAGTAGGGAGACTAAGAGAGAAGAGGAACGGGGGTAATGGTTGACCGCCATGGCCGGTTGCCATAGAGGCAGAAAGAGTGCATAGGTGAGAGAGCCAAGAGGAAACAGAGGGAGAGTAGAGAGGAAGCAGAGAGCGAGAGAAGCAGGAAAGTTGGGACTTTTAAAGGGAAGATTGGACATGTGCACTGAGGTTCCACGCATGCTCGTGGTGGGTGATGTGGTGATGACGTAGCACATTTTCCTGTGCATGCCCTGAGTATTGTCAGGGGGCAGGGTCTGTTTCTTAAAGAGGTAGAACCGATCAGTGTCAAAGCCTGAACCTTTCAATCACAACATTTGTCTTTTACAAGGGACCCAAACAAAAATTCAAAGACTGCAAAGAAATAATAGCTGTTTGTGAGATAAAATGCTAATTGCCCTAATTTGATCATTGTGTATTATATACATGAATCAAATTATCACACAGTCAGTCCTCATAAGTAGTAAAATATTGCATGTCAGTTAAGTTTCAAAAAGTCAATACCCACTCAGGATACAGTCCTCCATTCTGTGCCCCCAATATGAATTTCCCTTACTCTCCATCTCTATTGTGGACCAAAAACACCCACAAAACATCTCTCTCTTACAACCACCTGTCTGGTCTAACTCTTCATCGTCAGCCCTCTAAGTGTGAAGCTTGTTTTCTTTCAGTTATGTTATATGCCTTTTATGGGGCTTCAAGAACAGTAAATGCCCAAAAAAGAAGTAATTGTGTTGTCTTTGGGAGTCCCTTTTCAGTATGCCAACAACAAGGAAACAAAACTAGAAAGGGGAATGGCAACTAGATTAAGCTTTCTCACCCTACCTCTACCTAAACATCAAAGGGGAATATGGTTGAGTGACTTTAACCCTCAACTGCCTGTATTTGGATAATGAGCATTTCTCAAAAGGAAACTTGGATTGGAGAAAGATACCAGTCCTTCTAATGATGTGGGAAAACAACCCCTGAAGAGAAGCTTTCTGACTTTCCAGTCTGCATTAAATGCCTTTTAGGAGACTTGTGTGTGTGTGTGTGTGTGTGTGTGTGTGTGTGTGTGTGTGTGTGTATGTATGTATGTATGTATGTATGTATGTATGTATGTATGTATGTCATTGCCACAGTGGGACATAAACATATTACCTCACATCCAGGATAATGAGGCAATAGTGGGCTTAGCAAGTATTCCTCGGATCTACAAACCCCATGCTTCTAGGTAACATCTAGAAAAAATATGTTTTGAATACATTTCTCACTACAAGTTTTTTAACTTTTCAGACATCTAAGAAAAATGTAATTAAACTTCCGATTCTTTATATAAGTTTCTGCAAAGGTATGTAATTAGAATTATGCCAACCAGACATACTTTGGATTTCAAATATTGTTGTTGAATTGAAAGATATTTAAGGAGTTGTTAAACATTTTAGAAAAGGTGGATCTAGATATTATCCAGAAGGACCTCTATACATTCCATCTCCATCAGCTCCTTTGGATAAGTACACCTTGGTTTGCATGGAAACCAAGTAAATGCTCTTATACTCCATGCTACCTCTATCACAAGGAGGTTTGGGGAATCGCTCAGTGGTAGAGCATTATTTGCTTGGCATTCATAAGGCTTCTAGCACATGACCTTCAAAATAATTCCATCTTAGATCCTTAATCACATCTGACACCTCTTCCGTAATAGTCACAAGTTTCAGGAGACTTTTTAAGGAGGCCATTATTCAGCCTCCCGCATTGATGAGCTAGTATTGTTTAGCATATATCCAACCCAACATAATTAAGTATTTAAGGCAACAAGATGCACCAGGTGGATAAGAATGGCTACACTTGGGGAGTGGGATGATGGGTATTTTTCATTTTAATATGATATTTTGAGTCATTTTGCTCTTTGATAGAAGGCATGTGATTGTTCTGTTTGTATTTGGGGATAAAACAGTAAGAACAAAAGGTGGGGTGACATGCAGCAGCCTTGAAGCAGCCAGCAGTGCCCCAGCCAGGTCTCCGTATTCTGCACTCCATGGCACTAATTCCCAGTCCCTTCGTGCAGCACAGTCACTCCCCTTCACTCATCTGTGTAATTTGGACTGAAAACACACATCAGACAATTACATCTAACTCGGATTTGCTCAGCTTCCCAGTCCCCTTTGCTCCCTCTGTTGCAGGCAGTTTTTCCTAATTTCCTTCTTCAAAGACTGGAGAAGTTTCCAGAAGGAAGGGAACAAGGAGGACAGGAATTTGTCTTTTCTGGCCTGGTCTCAGAGATCTTTTCCACATTGCTGCTGTCTGATCTGGGAGAAGTTTCTTACTGTCTGTGGAGGTTTGCCTTGGCTGCCCATCACTCGTTTGTGGACTCAGCTGATTCTCTTGCAGCAGTTGGCTTTTTCAGGTATTATGATGAGCAAGCTGGGAAAATGGCTGTGAAGAAAGTCCATTTGACCCAAAAGTCTTAGATGTAATTTTCCTCTTTTTATCCCACTATATTGCTAGAGTCCATTCACCAGGGCAAAATACATGCCCTTCCTAGGAACTGGCCATCCATTCTCTTTCATTAGCATCAGTTTCTTTACAAATGCTTTTAAAGGTCTAAATATTCCATATGTTGGATAACCAAAGCAGACATTTGTAATTGGACAGGAATGGTGTTTCTGATTAGTGGAGACAGCATTGCCATAAAGTGCAAATTTGTAAACTGGGAAATTTGTAATTCTGTAAATTTATCAAACTGTAGTCACCATTGTGTCATGTCTATCTGTCTATACCAGTAAAGGTGTTTGTAGTTGTGTGGCAGAGGACATTTTCCATTGTTTTAGTGAAATGGCCAAGTGTTTTTACATATATATATATGCAAGCGGACATTTAATTAAGTCAACTTGGCTTGGCTTGTTCCTACACACACTTACTGTACTGTTTAACCATGGGGATAAACACAGCTGGTGTGGGGATGTGGCAGGAATACTCTAGAAGAGTGGGAATGGGAGAGCTGTTAAAATGTGCCAATAAAATCTTCCTTGGGAGCTGGGGAGATGGGTCAGTGGCAAAAGTACTTGCTGCACAAGCATGAGGACCTGAATTCAAACCCCAACACCCTCCTAAAAACAAGTTGTGCCTGTGATTTCAGGGTTGGGAGGCAGATCCCAAGGGTTCACTTGCTAGCTTGCTGAAGGTTCTCTGACCAGCTAGTCTTTCTGAAACCATGAGTTCCAGGTTCAGTAAGTGTTAGGAGCATAGCACAAAGGTCATTGTGGCCATAGATCCCCAGAGAAACCAGGAAGGTTAAGAACACAGGATTGTCTTCTCCAATGGGAAAGATGAAAAACCTGTTCTACCATCCATAAAGCTGAGAATCGGAAGAGATTAACATACTGGTGATCTGTATTATCATTGGACTAGGCCATAAAAAGACCTTACAACCAAGTCTGGAGATGGCTAGTAATCTAAATAACTCTGATAGCCAGAGGCTCCCCCAAACTCCCACAACCAGGGCCAAAGGTGACTAACAGCCCAAATGACTTCTATACTATCTTTATGACCATGACTGAGACCAGAATAGACCCTTAGGTCCTTAAGCTAGTATAGGTAGCCTATCTCTAGAACCCCTCTTCTTGGAGAGGATGTGGCCTGAGTTGAGTTTCAATGTAATTATGCTTCTCTGTGCACCAGGGATTGTATTATAACAGGAAACTTTTTTCAAATAGAACTTAAATATATTGGAAATAAACCACCTGTTACTAGACTTCCCAAAGTCTGATCCAGACTGAGGAAGTCAGCTGCACAGTGATTTCATTCTTATCTCTTTGTGGATTTTGCTTCCCTGTGTGACACCTGCAAAGACTACACCATAAGTAAGAGATCCTATCTCAAAAAATAAGGTGAGTTATATGGATGAAACTCAAAGTGGACCTCTGACCTCCATGTACGCAAGCACACCCACATACCACACCACACACACACACACACACACACACACACACACATTCTTCTTCCAATTAGTCACAGTTTCTGGAAGGACCAGTTTTTCCCTGAGAACAAAGGCAGTAACAGAGTAGAGAGCCTTCAAAAAAGGGAGGGTGAGACTCCCCTAGGTAGATGAATGAAGAAAACGGACAGTGGGAAGCTTCTCAACTTCACATGGAAATCACCTGCAAGGCAGGGCATGGGGTATTCTTGATAGAATGTAGACTCTACTTCATTTAGACTGGGCTTGAGGCTGAGAATCTACCCCTGACCACCAAAACAGCCACTCCTGTATCTGTTTTATAAACTAGTAAGGCTGAGAGACCTAAAAGTAAAATGTATCAATTTCCCCAAGGTCACTACTGGTATGAAACTGAGAAAAAATATTCATAGCTTGGCCCTTGGCTAAAATCACATTATCTTCTGATTTTAGTTGACATCATATAATAAAGTATGTATTTGGTGTTCATCCCTGGTTCCTTGTTTTTTTAAAGATTCTTTTATTTATATGTATGTGTGTTTGCCTGAGTTTATATGGACCATATTGTGGTGGTTTAAATGACCATGGCCTTTCTAGCCTCAGATATTCAAATGTTTGGGTTCCCAGCTAATGAAATTATTTGGGAAGGATTAGGAGGTGTAGCCTTGAATGAGGTGTGTTACTGGTCACTGTCAGTCTTTGCATTTTCAAAGTCTCAGGCCATTCCCAATCAGTCTCTCCTCCTTCCCCCCACTACACACTCCCCTTTCCCTCTTGCTGATAGATCAAATGTAAGCTCTCAGCTACTTCATCAAGACCATGGTGGCCTGCCTGTCTTCTGCCATGCTCCCTGACCTGATATGAAATGGACTCACCCAACAAACTCTTATATAAGTTGACTTGGTCATGGTATCCCTTCACAGCAATAGAAAACCTGAGACAACATGCATGCAGGTACCTGCAGAGACCAGAAAAGGAAATTGGATCCCCTGAAACTGGAGTTATAGTCAGTGGTGAGCTGCTACATGGATGCTGGGGGCCAAATACATGTCTTCTGCAACAGCAGTAAGCAGTCTTAACTGCCAGGCTGAGCCACCCTTCCACTTCCATCCCTGGTCCTTGACCTCCAGGGGGATATCATAAACTGGAGGTTGACTTTATCATCAGTGGCTGATTATTTTGTTAGCCATGCCTACATAGTGAAGTTTTCAAAGAAATGGTTGGAAAGTTTCCAGGTCGCTTTGTACCTGGAGAAACTCAGAGGTTGTGCAAGGACATAGGAGCTCTGTAGGCCCCACTGACCCTCCCTGTTTCTTCTATCTCACTGGTCCTGAATTGAATGCTTTATAATGTTACTTCCTGAGCCTTGAATGACTATCCTAGCAAATAATTAAACCTGAAAAGGGTGTCATGGAATCCCTGATAATAAGCAGACAGAAGTATAAGAGGCTCAGGATTTGCTACTGGTACCTGAAGCAGCAGCAGGCTTGCAGGAGTGGGACCTTAAACAATGAGTCTTATGCGGACTCTGCATAGTACCATCATAATGGGATTGAATTGTGAGACTCTTAATTAATGTCTACAGAACTGGGCAACTGGTTGTGTGAGGAGAGGGGACATACACATTTGATGTTATGAGTATTAAAATAGTGGTTCAGATGCCAAGTTCTGTTTCTTTGGTAACTTACAGAGGATTTAATGTGGAGGAGAAGGCCCCCTGCCATTAGCCATTTAATTGCCAGTCAGGGCTTTAACAAGCTCATGGATTTTAAGATTACCAAATGATGCTATGGGATCTTCATGGGGAGAAAAGGGACCCAGCAGTGTTGGTGCATAGGAAGTATTCAGCCAACATGTCCATAATTGAATATTATGGCTCCTTTATTTCTAAAGTTTGTTTTTCCTCAGTCCAGCCTGTGAGCTGTGCTTTTGCCAATCAGATAACTGACAGCATTAGGGAATAAAGGCCAGGCTTAGGCTGGGGCTGAGATTAGAATCCCAAAGATGCCTCTGGTCTTTGGGGAATCAGTACTGCCCAAGCATCAGCAGCTCACGCCTCTAGCCTTCACCCCAACTCCCCATATCCATAGGAAGAAAGTCCTATTTCAATCACTCCCCCTGGCTTTTGGCACCCTCCATCCCATGTGTCTTTCGAATGGAGGTTGATGGTGATCTTATTATGGCTAACTGGTATACCATCACTAGTGTGAGGTGTTTTGTTTATATAAAATAAGCATGATTCTTTAAATTTAAAGATAGTTTGAACATTTTGATAACAACTTTTCAATCAGTCCTATTTCTGGGCAAGACTTTTAGCATTGAGATTTTAAAAAATCTTTTTATATTAGTTTTGATATTAGTTATTTGAATTTGGAGCTGTATAGAACTAGGATTGAATTTTATTTGTACTATGCTCTTAACAGTCACCATTGTACTTGCATTGAGGTTAGTTCCTGTACTGAATAAGAACAGCAGAAAGTAAATAGCAATTGAATGCAGCTATAAATCAGAAATGTTCACAGAAGTTAATTTAATTTAGAAAACTAAAGGAGCTTTCCACCATTCAATACTCTATAAAATCAGTCTTCTCTTAGAGTTAAGTAAAAAACTAACCGAAGTCATTAGGACACAGGGAAGAACCAGAAACTCTCAGAAACTCTCATGAAGTCAAACCCCTGTAATGGAAATTGGTGACTTAAACACAGAAGTTCTAAAACAATGTGTGGACTCTCCCCAGCCTGGGCCACTTACTGTCTACTTATAACATGAGAGTGTTCCTGTGCCAGGTCCCACCAAACTTGAAATGCAAAACATAGAAAGTTTTCCTGCCCTATTGAAAAAAGTGCACCCAGGAGCTGAACTCTTAAGTAGCTTGTTAGAACCCTCTGAAAACCGGAAACAAGGACATCTTAACTGTGCAATTGGACCGATTTGTGTGTTAAATCTTAGCTGTGTGGTCTGAAACTACCCTCCAAGCAAGCCTCTCTGTTCAGGCTCTCTTACTTCACTAAGACTGAACTTAATATGCCTTTGAATGACTTAAATGGTCAGTATGACTTTGAAGACTAAGGAGCAGGCCTCTCAAAGAAGTTCACACTTGTGGGAGAAAGCTTTCTGAGTATCTAAGTGTCCATGCATAGGACCCTCTGAGCTTCTAGAAGGAATTTGCGTCTTTTCCTGGGGATTCATGATCCCACTAAGAAGAGAGGTTGCTCCTTAGTGAATCTTTATCTTGCTCTTCCTCTGCAAGATGGCTGTCCTACACAGTGGCAGATGGAAATACGTTCTGAGTATCTCTGGAATTTGCATTTGCGTCAATGCTGTGTTGATTGACATGATTTGCTGACTTCCATCACCAATAGAAATTCTCTGTATTACCTTTCCAATATAGCTGACAGCAAGAGACCACCCCCAAGGGTACAAGCGGTGATTATAAATCAGTCTGATAACTCTTCTGCTGTTACCAGCCACTCCAGACCACAGGGCTGCAGATCCAGGGGTCCAGATGCACTGTTTCCAGCCATGTTAAGATCTCAGTGGCCTACAGCCCCTACCATATGCCTTTTGGCCATAAATTGTCACTCTATAGCTGGTTCAAACATGTATATCAGTATGAGTCGCTGCAGACTTACCCAGCCAATGGTTCTGTTGGTAATAGGATGGGATAGAGGTGAAAATGCTAATACTTATATGAATCTGAGGTCTGCTCCAGTATCAGGAGATTTTGATTCCAAAGCCTGAGATACTGTTATGAATCTGACCATGGCTGTTTCTTGCAGTAACCAAGCTATTGCCAAATGGATGAGGGTGGTACCAGACTGTCCTGATTTCAAACACTACTTCTTGCTTGGTATCAAAACACACAACTGGGTGGTTCACCATAGGCTCCCTATTCCTAATTCCCAGTTCTCTCGCATGAGCTCTGACATCTCTAAGAATGGCACATCTGTCTTTCAATGTGTGTATTCCTTATATGCATATTTGTATACATGCAGTGGGGAGGGTCTCCAACAAGAGTGGAGACACTTCTTTCCCACTGCCAACCAGAAATCTACACAGACTTTCAGTCAAGTGACACAGACAAGAGGAAAGTAGGTGGCCACTGCTCAGACTAGATTTATGTGGCTCTGATCATTAGCCAGATCAGGGTTCTACTCCTACATCCTGGGGTCCTGGAAATGAACACTGTGACAATCAGCCAGATTCACGGGCTTCAAAGAAACCCTTGACGAATCTGATCTTTTCTGCACTATTTACCAGCTAGGCTAAGCTTTCTAACAAATTAACATTTGAATAGTGTATTTGATATGGATTTATCATTCCTAAGTAACAGAAACCAGCTCTAGCTACTTTAGACTAAAGTGGGTAATTAGTTGCAGGGATCCGGGCTGGACTCTGGAGACTTGTGGAATGGATGGTAACTCCCCTCATCTCTGTTCTTCTAAACTTTCTTTTCAGTTTCTTTGTAGCACAGTTCAAGTCTGGGATTCTGAGCAGAAAGTATCTAGTTTATTCTACCTGTTCATGTTTCAGTCACTTGGGGACAGGAACAATTTCAGGGAACTCAAACCATACCCTTGACACTCAGCCCTGTGGGTAAGCTCTGTGGATAGGGCTTGACTTCACTTTTTTAAAACACCAATCATGACCAAATGACAACTAAAGATTCATGTGAGGTGATTTATATGTTTTGAAGATAGAAAACTAATCTTGAAAATAAACCCTTTGGTTCTGGACATGAATTCCCAGAGCCCCTTGCAGATATATGAAAGGGAGATGGGATGCTTGACAGTCATTGTAGTTTCTTTTCTCTGGTGTGCTTCACAGGACCATGAAGCTTTTGTTTTGGGCTAAGGTGCTCCTTGTGTCTTCATGAGAAGTATCCCTTGCATATGTAGAGATATCATGTGAACTCAGCACAATATCAGTACATTTTCCAGACATCTTCTTATGTGTGTTCACACTCTCTGGAGCAGGGCGGAGTTGATTGAGAGTCACTGAACTGTGAGTGATTCCAGAGCCAGCTTTAACCTCTGCAATCATTCAGTGCAGGAGTGAAAACATTCCTTCTGAGGAGGAAGTACAGTTCTTCCAGGAAGAGCTCATAAGCCAGTCTTCTCCTGCTGACCACCTCTGAATTCAGTCCTTGCCATACTCGCCACATTCCTAAGCTGTAGTCTGGATGTGGGAATAAGCCTCTAGAGCCTTTGCATTCTGCTGCTGTAGATGACATGCATCCATGCCTCTGCTCAAATCTCCCTCTAGCTCTGCTATGCTGGTGAAACTAGGGGCAGGGTGGTTAAGTCAAATGCAGTTTAGCAAATTAACAGTCACCAGACTAGAACGTTCTTGAGAAGCCATCATGGAAAGGAGGGGGCACTTGCTGTCTTTTGTTCTTTATGACTCTTGAGATATGTTCTCTGACCTGCACACTATTTCCTAGCCATGACATGTTCATCTCTTGAGGGCAAAGAAATAGCTGGATGATAAAAATTCAGACTGCAATAGGTTTTTTTAGATTTTATTTTATGAGACAGCATCTCACCATTATATAGCACTCTCTGCCTGTAACTTGAGATAGAGCAGGCTGGCCTCGAGCTTGAAGTCATTCTCCTGCTTCTACCCTCAAGTGTTGGGACACCAGGTGATACCACCACCACACTCAGGCCAGATTTTAATATTAGACTTCACCTGTTTGGTAGATATTGAGCCAAGTGCTTTATGAATACATAGGCTTCTGAAATGATGCAACCACAGTTCAACAATATTGAATAGCTTGGTTTCTAGGGAGATGGCTCAGAAAGTAAGGCACATGCCTCACAGGCATGAGGACCTGAGTTTAGATGCTCAGGACACTAAAGCCAAGCAAGATGGCACAAATCTGTAACCCCAGTGCTCCATGGCAAGATGGGAGGTGGAGACAAGATGGGAGGCCTGTAGCCAGCTACCCTGACTAGGAAAGAAGCAGACAGAAAAGATACTCAGACAAGGTAGAAAGTAAGGACCAATACCCACCAGTGATCCTCCGACTTCCACAGACTGTATAGCCTACATTAGCTACTCACTCTTCTCCCTCTCTCTTCCTCCTTCCCTCCCTCCTGATGGGGGGGTGTCCTTCTGTATGCTGTGAATATATGTTTCCCTTATTAGTTTAAAAAAATGCTGATGGGCCTGTAGCCAGGCAGGAAGTATAGGTGGGGCTACCAGACTATGAGACTTCTGGGAAAAGGAAAAGAGAGGAATCACCAGGGAGATGCCATGTAGCTACTAGGAAGGAAGGACTCCTGGGCATTCTTCGGTAAGATAAGGCCATGTGGAAATACATAGATTAGTAGTTATGGGTTAATAATTAAGAGAGAGCTAGCCAATAAGAAGCCTAAGCTATCAGCCGAACAGTGTATAATTAATATAAGCCTCTGTGTGTTTATTTGGGTCTAAAGGGCTGCAGGACCTGGTGGGACAGAAACTCTGTCTACACCTTCCCTCTCTAGCCCCTCTCTTTCTCACACACAAACACACATTCACTATTGATCAGGAAGTAAGAATTGCATCTGAGCTTCCTGTTGTATTTTCATAATCGGCACAATATTAGTCTGTGATAAATGTGTAAATAAGGGTTAAGTGAAAGAATTTTTCAGTTTCTAACTCCCTGCTCTCTCCACAATGCCATGCTTCATCTGAGAGCACACCAAATAAAGCAATAACTTTATAAATACCAATCATATATGATAGAAATAATTATAATTGGTGATCAGAGACTGCATGCAGACAGCATACCGCCTCCCCAGTTCAACTTGCAGTCTCTCAACTATACAATGGCATGGATGCCATAGGCCTTTGATAGAAACTGTAACTTGAAGTTTGCCCATTTTCTTGGCTATCAGTGTGGGTATGCTATTCTTCTGTGATGTTGGGTGGTGGTAGCACTAACCCTCAGCTCCCAAGAGTCAGCCACTGATAAAGGGATGAAAAACCAAACCCCTCTCTGCATACTGTGTGACAAGCCTTGATGTTTGGTATAATCAACTAAAGTTTCAGTTTGCAGTATTGTCAGCTTATGGTGTCTCTGTCAGGACACGTCCGTCCCTGCTGTACTCTGAGGAGCATCTTTATCCTCCCAGCCAGTGTCTATCGTTATGTGTTTCTAGCAGAGAGAAATCACATGGAGAATATGGAAATTAGCCATCATAAATCTAAAATTAAGAGTCAGCATTTTGTTTGAGTGTCAGCAGGAACCTATTAGAAATACCATAATAGAGTCATTAATTCTGGGGTGTTTTTCCCCTCCAAAAACAATATATAAAATGCAACTTCCCTAAAGCAAAAATTTTCACATGTCCTCTTGTTAATGTGTCTAGTTGACATTTACATTCTGCAAACCACAACCAAAGTTGCTGAAAGGAAAGAGGGAGATAGATGGCCACTATAGAAATCATCCTTCTGGGAAAGTGCCTCAAATGCCCCCATTCATTCAGTTATAGCCTTGGAATTCAGGATCTAATAATTCATTTGTCTCTTAAGACATCTCAAAAAAGTTACAATATACATCACAACCAAATCCCTTAAAAGCCCAACAGCTGCAAAGCCTTTTTCTGTTACTATTCAGAGAAATACCACCCAGGGACTGCTGGGGAAAGTGGTCATATTGATTAAGACCAATGACTTACATTAGCTTAGCAAATACAGTTTGGAGTCAACTGCCCAGTAGTAGTTATTCGTTCAAAGTTTATAAGCTGTCTAGTGTTTATCAAAGACTGTGTGTACTATTCATCTTTAGCTGTGATTACTCAGTAAGATACCTAAAGCAAATATATAGACATCTGGCTCCAGAGACTGGCAGACACATCATAGCCTCTGGGTCTGTAAATAAACGTTCATTGGAGAGTTGGAAGCAGACTTTTAAAAATGTTGAGAAAACTACATAAGAAAAAAATTGTTTTTATAAACCTCATGATTGACACCCACTTGTGGAAGGATCCCTTCTGGTTCTGTTGAATATTGAACACCTACATTTCAAAAATGGAAATCTTGTGCAAGTTTTTTACAATTTGAGAGGTATATAAATCTTCATAGTTATTAGATCTTAGTTAAGAATGTAAATCTCACTTTCATTTTGGGATTACATAAGATTACTTAGGCTTTAAATTTTATTTGTAAACATGACTTTTATTTGTCTGGTTTTCTCTTTAGCCATATTTTCCACTACCTAACCACAAGTGCCCAGGGCATGATTATATAACATGTGAGGGAAGTTATTCCAGCAATATGGCGTCTGATACCTTCTTTTTAAATTTCTACTACATAATTAATCATACTACTCACATTGTATAGGTGGCCTGAACAAGTTGCTGGTCTTTCTATTATATGGTTGTTATCTTGAGCCTTACTTAAAGCTGTATTTGGAAATCAGGAAGGCATTGAACTAGAATGTGGAATTAAAAAATTGTGGTATCACTTTTGATTTTGCCAACTAATTCTGTCATGACATCAGCTAGTTAAAACAGCTTGTGATTACCTGTGCCTTTCTTAGACAGGTGGTACTTATCTGGGATACCTTGTATGATAAAAGGGGGGTTCATAACATACACACCAGTCTTAAGGAATTCACAAATCCAGTTGGAGAGAGATCTGTCTATGTTATAGAGGGTAAAATAAGAAAATACTGGATTTTTCATTTTAGGAACAGAGTAGAAGTTTGTACTGATGCTGACTTCCAGTGAAGAGTACAGCTGATGTTTCTCAGAGTGTGTTCCCAAGCTTATCTGAGAAAAATGACGGGTTTATGACACACATTAATATCTCAGAAAGTACACCAGAGAGTCCAGAACTAGAGCAGTGGGTGTTCCTAGAAAGAAAGGACCTTGAGAAATAGATGTGATATGAGCGATGAGATACAGCGTCATATAAGTCTCCTGTATCAGGTCATGAGGGGTACATGTTAGTAGTAACATGTACAGAGTCCCACCTCTCTCCTATGGAACCAGAGATGCTGGATTGAGGACCCTGGATCACTGCACATTTACAGCAGGTTATTTTTATGCACAGTAAGTAAGGCATAAAAGTTTCCATCTACACAGATATGATCAAGACAGAAGGCAAACATGACTACCTGTTCAGACAGATATTATATGATAAGTGGCTTTAAGGTCATTGAGTCCCATCTCAAACTTTGACAACTTAAAAAAATGTGTTGTAAGATTCCATGTACAATGACAGCTGCCAGGTTTACATTTGTAGGACTCAACAGAATGAGCAACTGAGGTTTACGATACTGCCATTTGGGATCCCACTATGCCCTCTAAGCATATTAACAACCATGATTCAAATGACACAAACTCCTTCATGTACACACATATGTGACTTTGTATTTATTAAAAAGTAGAAAAAGCAGAGGCATTCTACCTCAGATTCCACATAATAAAGCAAGAAAACAACAATTACGCAAGTGAGTTTTTTGAACCATGAATGCATTGTCCTAGGTAGAATCTGCAGGTTCAAGATATCCCTAATGAAAAATTCCTGCTTAGTTTTCCTAGGAATAACAGGAAAAATGTTCTCTGAAGAGAAACAAAAAGGAAATTTACTTTTATTAAATTTCTACTAAGACCCTGATCCATTATATAACTTCTTATTTAACACTCAAAATAATAAGGGATATGTGACAACTTATTTTCATAGACAATAAACTAAAGCTGCAAAACCCTTAGATGACTTCATTAAAATCTTATGGCTTAGCTACTAAGGAGCAAAGCCTGAACTTTAACCATCCCACTCTGTGTTGTTCTGCCTATCCATGCCTGGTGCCTCTGAACACAGCAAAACCTCTTGACAGTATCTCTAAAGCCAGGGCATTCTCTCTGTCCAATTTTGCAGACAACAGGCCCCAGATGGGTGGGATCTGCTGACCTAGGAGCTCCTACAGATGTCACTCTCCCAGTGACTCCTGTAATCCCACAAGCAGCATGGAGCACTGGTTATCAAGGTAGATTCTGGTTTCACAGTGACTAGCAGCCACAAAGTACGTAACCAGCAAGCTGCGGTGGTTTCTTCGTGAAAACATGGGAGTATCATCTACCTCCTGGAATGTTCATGAGTTCTCTCTCTCTCTCTCTCTCTCTCTCTCTCTCTCTCTCTCTCTCTCATTAAATAGTCTCTAATTAACCCATTCTGGTCTTGAACTCACAATCCTCAGGCCTCAGCTGCCCGAGTGTATTATACACCACTATGTTCAGCTAGATAGGTACATTTCTTCTTCTTTTTTTGTAAATTTGAGGAATATTACCTTCTTTCCAGTGATCTTTTTTTCCCAACTTTTTTTATTTGAATTAGAAACAAGATTGTTTTACATGACAATCCCAGTTCCCTTCTCCCACCCATCCTCCCCTACCCCCCCAAATAAAACCTTATCTGTCACATATCTTTTCTGCTCCCCCTGGATGGTGAGGCCTTCCATAGGGTGTCATCAGAGTCTTCCCTATCCTTTGGGATAGGGCCTAGGCCCACCCCCATGTGTCTTGGCTCAGGGAGTATTCCTCTATATGGAGGTACATTTCTTAACAAAACACCCCCAATTCATATATTCAGGTCAATGAGCTACATAAATACATCCAGTTACAAAACTGCCACCATGAGTTTGTCACTCACAAAGTCTTCAGTCAATCTCCAGACCAATTCTTGTCTTGGCAACTGATCATTTGCTTTCTTTGCCAATAGATAAGCCTTTTCAAAAGTTGTCCTATAATGACAGCATGCAGTGTTGTTTGTAGCCTTTGTCAGTACTGCAAGCTCTACTTTTGCTGGATTTTAGGGTTGCTGTCACTTTGTCTATTATGAGTAATGTTACTGTAAATGTTCAGCATACTGGTATGGACATTTCTCTTTAATATAGACCTAAAGTAGAATTGCCAAAACTTCTGATAAGAAAATGTTGAGCATTTTAAGATTTTGACAAACTATTCAAAGAAGAGGCACCATTTTGTATTCCTGTCATGTTCTACACCATCATGACACTTGGTGTTGTTAGTATGTTAGTATTTACTATTCTAGTAGTTTTTATTTTCATTTATTGTTAATTCTGAGATTTATTTTATGTGATTTTGTATATATTCATTGTCTTTTTGAGTATTTTTATGTTATATCTTTTATGCTGCATCAATTCAAATTGTATTTCTTTTGTGGCTTGTTTTATAGTGTAACATGATTATCCTGATAAATAATCCGTGTGCACCTTAAAAAGACATCAGTTTTCTGGTTTTGGTTTAACAAGTGTTCTATACAAGTCAAGTTGGTTAATAGTATTATTCAGGTTTTCTCTATTCTGATTTTTTCTATCAATCATAGAAAAAAGATATAAATATTTGTTTAGGATTGGGGCGATACCTCAGTAAGAAAGTACTTGCTTTAGATTGAAGATCTGAGTTCCATCACTGGCACCCATGTTTGTTTGGTTGTTTTTTTAAGATAACTGGGCTAGCTTATGCTTATAATCCCAGTTTTGGTGAGGCAAAAAAGTTAGCCAGCCTAACCTACTTGGTGAGTTCTAAACTACTGAGGGACCATCTCAAAAAAATAGATTGATAGTTATATAGACATAGAGATGATTAGATATATAGATGATGATATGTAAGATGGTAATAGGAACATGATGATTATAGGTAGGTATGTAGGTAGGTAGATAGATGGGTAGATAGATAGATAGATAGATAGATAGATAGATAGATAGATAGATAGATAGATAGGAAGGCTGGCACCTGGGAGATAACACCTGGCCTTGTTCTTTGGCATCCACCTACCTGAATATCATAAATATATAAATACAGATTTACATACATATGTATTTAAACACATATATACAGACATTGGTTGCTGTTTCTTTTCATTCTGGAGGGTTTTGTAACATGCACTATATGGTCTATCTTTCTAGAGAGCATATGCATTCATAATATTTTAGACTCTTGCTAAAATTACCTTTTGATAGTTATAAAACATTTTTGTCTCCAGAGTTTTCTGGGCTTCCAGTCTGACTTCCAGAGCTCCTCTCTGTTCCCTTTCTATCTGTTTTATCTTTTAAGTTTCAATACCTTTGTGTTGTTGGATTTAAATGTGTCTTTACAGAGACTACACTTGATTATGGTTTATGAACTGCAGACTAGAAGTCACTGCTTTACTGACTGGACCATTTAATTCATGTCAGAATAATTTTCATATGGTTATATCTAGGACTTATTTCTGTAAGCCCCCCAAGCCACATGAGTGGCCTGGCCTCTCCCCCAAGAACCTCTAACTGCCAGGTTCCACTGACAGAATGCTCTTACAGCCCTAACTGCTGGATCCTGCCCCCATGCTACCAGGATACCTTTCCATCCAAGCTGCAATGTTACAATTTCACTGTTGGCTATTTTTCTGAATTCTCATTTTTCTCTCTATTCTCCTCTTTTACACCATGCATCTTGTTCACATTCATTTCCTGTCCTTTCATATCTGTCTTCTGCTCTTGCATCTTACAAGTATTACAGTTCAGATGGAAAAGGATCTTGGCAGTTGGGGGCCATAAAGTCACCTTAAGCTTACCAGCTTACAGCCCTGCTCCAGGGAAAGGTTTCCCCAGTGTAACAGCTCTGCTCTGGCAGGGTGATGGCTTCCCCAGTGAAGTTGTTACAGTTCTGCTCAGATCCCCTGAGTTACATCTCTGCTCCACTCCACTCAGTGGAAGGAAGCAGCAAACTGAACAGGCATAGAGCTTATATAGGGCTTTCTAGGGGTGGAGTTTTTCCAGGGTGGAGTTTTTTCAGAGTAGGAATTGGTCAGATTTCAATCCCTGAGCTTGAACAAGCCCAGAGATTGGCTGGATTTCATGCTCAAGGATTGGTTGGTTTTGTGTTCAGGGACTGGTTGGTTTTCCTGCTCAGGGACTGGTTGGTTTTTATACTGAGTTGGTCAAGGGCAGACTGTATCTCTTTGGCTCTGGTTTCAGGGCCAGGCTATTTCTTTGGCTGGTCCTTTTACCCTACATAACCTCCCTCCACCAAAAATAAAATAAAATAAAATAAAATAAAATTTTTAAAAAAGAAAAAAATCTCTTCACAGAAGCTGTAGTGTGAAATAGTGAATCATGCAGTAAACCTGTTCACCCACCTATCTTTATGTACAAGTGTTCATGCAAAGAGCCATTGGTCTGGTTCAAGGCCTCTGGTTTCTGCTACACTATTGGTGCTGGGCCCTTATTGGGACTCTTCTTGGTTATCTTGTTGTTGCCCTGTGTCATGGAGATCCTGCAGCACCAGCCCCTTCATGTGCTCCAGCAGATCACAGATGGGTGGATGTTGGAGTGAACCAATTCATAATCCTGGTTCTGGGCTTGGGTAGTTGCAGGGTTTGTCAGCCCACCAGCTTTCCCTTGTCCTCACCACCAGGGTGAGCTCTCCAGCATTGCCCTGGCTAGTTCACCCCTTGCAGTGATGAGCATGGGGAGAGGCCAGTCCTCCTACTTTCACATCCTCAGGGTTGGTTTTCCCAGACCTATACCTCCAAGATCTACTGTGTTGTCCAAGCAAGGAGTAGGGGTCACTCTCCCTAGTGCTGCTGCTGCTACTGCTGAGGGCTAGGGACAGCCCTCCTGCTCTTACAACCTCAGGGCCTGCTCTCCCTCCTGCCTCAGGTGGCAAGGGGTTGGGGGACATCTCTTCCCCACCCACACCACCATATGGCAGATGGGAGATCTGACCCTGTCCCCACACCCTCCACCCCGCCCTCTGCCAGAAGTTCCTTTTTTAACTTAAGCATTTGTGTATTTTAATGACAGGAAGGAAGATGGTGTGTAAGCTCAAGTATAGGTATATGCACATGTATGGTTATGCTTATACACATACATGTAAATTTACATGTTTATATATCCACAGTTTTTGCTTTGTTTTTTTTTTTTTGTTTTTTTTTTTCCTAGACAGGGTTTCTCTGTGTAGCCTTAGCTGTGCTGGAAGTCACTCTGTAGAGCAGGCTGGCCTCAGTCTCAGAAATCCACCTGCCTCTGCCTCCTGAGTGCTAGCACTAAAAGCATGCAACACACACACACACACACACACACACACACACACACACACACACATATATATATATATATATATCCACATTTCTGATGATAATCACAGTAAACATGTAATTTTATTTCTTTTGACCAAAGGAACTTCATGCTAATAACAAAGATTTATTAGCAATTAATATTTTCTGTTATTTCTTTATCTGAAAATGACTTTATTTTACCTTCACTCTCAAAGCATTATTTCTATGGAAAGAGTTCTTGATTGTCAGGATGTTTTTCTTTCATATTTAAATATCAAACTATAGTATCTCACAGCCTCCATTGTTTCTAATAATCAGCTAGCCATTATTCAATTATTGTTTTTCTATATGTGAAAAGTTATTTTAGCCTCTGGCTTCAAGATTATCTTGTTAGCTTTAAAAAATGTGACTGTCCTATATTGTGACTTCCTATCGTAATATGTGTTTCCCTTGACTTACCATGGTGTGGATTTATTGAGCTTCGTGGGTGAGTAAGCTAATATTCATCACCAAATTTGTATCATTATTTTCTTAAAATTGTACCAATGTTTTATTTCCACTAATAAGATGTTATGCATATGTCACAGTACTAGATTCTGAGCAATGGATCTAAGGCTCTGCTCATTTTTCTTTTCACTTGTTTTTTTTTTAATTTTTATTTTTATTGGACAGCTTAAAATGACCAATTTTCACATTAATCATGGTGTTAAAATTCTCCATCTATTCTTTACTTGTTTATATAAGTGTATTACCTCAACCTAGTATTCAGGCACTGATTTAAATTTCATTTTAAATTTCTATCTTTCATGTGGGATCATTAAGTTGGGTTTTTTGTTGTTGATTTGTTTTGTGTCTTGACACCATAGACAATAATAGGGTCAACATTCTTTATGTATTTTTTTGGCTAAGTTGTTACATATCTATGTCTACTTTAGTCCCCCAAAGTAGCATTTAAGTCAAAGAATATGCAATTGGATTACTTTCCCTCCATTATATTCAGAAGGTATAGACTTCATCCACAGAGATTTGAAAATCTTTATTCACCAGGTGCTTACCAGTGTGTGGGCCTAGTCATGTTTTGAGGAGCTTTCACAGTTAGTGGTGTAGAGGTTTTTAAATTCTTGAATTCCCTGAAGTTCTCCAGTTTCTGTTGTAATAATTCACTTTTCATCTCTAATTTTATTAATTTGGATCCTATCTTCCTTTTTGTTAGTTTGACTAAAGGTTTGTCAATATTCTTAGTGTTTTCATAGTATCAACTCTGTGTTTCATTGTTTTTTTTTTTAGTATATTTTTTCAGTCCTATTTCATTAATTTCAGATCTCATGTTAATTTCTTCCTGCCTCCTTTTTGTTTTGACTGTTGATTTGTTCTTTCTTTTCTTTCTAGGGCATTCAAGTGCATTGTTAAGTTATTAATATGAGATTTAACTTTATGTGGGCACATGATGCTGTTTCATTGTTTCCCAAAGATTCTGGCATATTGTATTTTCATTTTCATCCAGTTCCAGGAATTTAATTTTTTTCCTTCTTGACTCCTTCCTTCAACTGGTTTTGGTTTAGTTGTGTGGTGTTTACCTTTGGTTGTGAGTCTAGCCTTTAAAGGCTGAGCCATCCTTCCAGCCTGGTGTTTAGCTTTGTATGCTGTCTTTTCTTTCTTTCTTTCTTTCTTTCTTTCTTTCTTTCTTTCTTTCTTTCTTTCTTCTTTTCTTTTCTTTCTTCCTTCCTTTCTTTTTTGTTTTTTTTTGCCTTTTTAAATTTTTTTATTTAAATTAGAAACAATCTTATTTTACATATCAATCCCAGTTCCCTCTCCCTTCTATCCCTCCATGTCCCCCACTGTGACCCCCCCCACCCCGCCCATTCCACCCCCATCCACTTCCCAGGGAGGGTGAGTCCTTCCATGGGGTATCATCAAAGTCTGTCATATCATTTGAGGCAGGGCCTAGGCCCTCCCCTGTGGATCTAGGCTAAGAGAGTATCCATCCACGGAGAATGGCTCCCAAAGTCCATTCATGCACTAGGGATAAATACTAGTTTTAATGGCAGAGGCCCCATAGACTGTCAAGGCCTCCTAACTGACACACACATTCAGGGGGCCTGGTGCAGTCCTATGTTGGTTCCCCCGATGTCAGACTGGAGTCCATGAGCTCCCACTTGCTCAAGTCAGCTGTTTCTGTGGGTTTCCCCAGCATGGTCTTGATCTCTTTGCTCATCACTCCTCCCTCTCTACAACTGGTTTCCTGGAGCTCAGCTCAGTGCTTAGCTGTGGATCTCTGCTTCTGTTTCAATCAGCTACTGGATGAAGGCTCTAGGATGGCATATAAGGTAGTCATTTTCATTTGTTATTGATATATAACTTTAATCCATGGTGTTTGATAAAATGAAGGTTGTGACTTCACATTTCCTGTGTTTCTTGAGGTTTTCTTTGTATCCTAAGAGTGGTCCATTTGGGAAAAGCTCCATGGGCTGCTTAAAGAATATGTATTCTTAAGTGCTTTCATGGAATTTTCTGTAGACATGTGCTAGGACCATTTTATTTATGGTGTCATTTTACTTCCAAGTTTCCCTGTTTAGTTTTTTACTGGATGCCCTGTTTATTGGCAAGACCAGGGTGTTAAAAATCACCCACCAGTACTGTGTCAATCTGTGGTTTGATGTCTAATAGTGTTTCTTTTATGAAATCAGGCACTCCTCTGTTTAGTGTGTATATGTTTAAGGTTGTAATATTCTGTTGTTGATTTTTTTTCCTTTAGTGAGTATAAAATAGCCCTTCTCATCCCTTCTGATTAGTTTTGGTTTGAAGTTAATTTTGTCAACTATACCTGCTTATTTCTTGGTTCCATTTGCTTGGGATACCTTTTACCCTTTTCCTGTCCATGCATTTACCCTAAGGTGGTGTCTATCTTTGGTTATGAGGGGTGTTCCTTAGAAGCAGCAAAAAGATGGCTCTTATATTCTGATCCATTCTGTTAGACTGTATGTCTCTTGAACATTAAATATTAAGAGTTATCACTGTATAATGTGCATTAATTTTGTCATTTTATTGGTTTCATGGTGTTCTATTAGACTTCATTTGATTCAGTATTCTGGAATTATTTATTTCTTCCTTATGTCTTGGGCATGTTTAGCCTGTTGAGACCTAGGTATTCTTCCCAATATCTTCTGGATAGCTGGACTAGTGGCCATAAACACTTCATATGTTTTTCCCCCAAAAATAATTGTCTTGTATGTCATCCAAGTACTTTTTCTCAGGGAATATTACTATATAAGTACTAATTTTTTGTGGAGACATTTGTTTTGATTATTCATGTTTGTGTATTTATGACTGGACTTGGGCATCTGGAATTAGGTTACTGATACTGTTTCTTGGTATGAAAATCTCATCTTTCTTCTGTTTAGTGGGTGTTTAAAGTTTTGTTTCCTGTTATCCCTATTTGTCTGTGATTGACCAGTTATATGGATTCATGGTTCAGTCTTTGGACAATTCAGTATTGATGTTGAAGTGGATTTCAGAAGCAGTCCCAGCTCAGTTCATGCTGAAGGGGGTCTCTAAGCCTGTGAGCAGACCTTCAGTATACTTAGAGGATTCTCACAGTCAGTCTTCAGGAGGCTACAGGAGTCTGGGTGGTGGTGCAGCATGAATTCTAATAGGTCTTAATAATAAAAACTCAGATATTAGCAGGGGGAGCTTAAAGATCAGAGAAGCAAAGCAGCCAGTCACTAGCTCTTACCTCTACCTCATACCAAATGGGTGATCCTGTCTCCAGGAATCTTCAGATTGAATGCTCAGACTGACTGGCTGTCTCATACTGACTGCCTAAACAGCTTCAGACCAGCTGTTTCAGACTGACTGCTGCTCAGACTGCCATGAGCTCCTGTCTCCTCCCATCTTATATTCCTCTCTCTGCCCAGCTATATCACTCCTGGTTTCACCTCCTTAGTTTTGGGATTAAAGGTGTGTTACTCCAAGTGCTGGGACCACCTTTGTGTGAGCTTTGTTTCTCTTTTAGACTGGATCAATTTTTGTAGCCCAGGGTGGCCTTGAACTAGTAGAGATCCATCTGCCTCAGTCTGCTGGGATTAAAGGTGTGTACCAACACTGCCTGGCCTCTATGGCTAGCTAGTGTGGCTAGCTTTGCACTCTGATCTTCAGGCAAGCTTTATTTGTTAGATCATAAACAAAATATCACCACAGGGTGGTTATTGGAATTTTTCCTCGTAAAGGGTGGTAGTGGGGTTGATAAGAGTCTGGAATTTCCTACCTGAAGTGAGGTGAGCAGAAGGCAGGTGTGTGTATGCAAGTGAGTCTTAGAGGTAATTGGAGTTGCCAGGGTGTATCCCTGGCTAGAGATGGGAGCAAGGGCACTCTGATGGAGTGTGGATGGGATTAATAGCAAGAGTTGGACATATGACCACTGTTTGTAGGAAGTTACACACAAAGGCAGGAATGTGACAGTAGCTTACTCATTCTGTCAATTCCACCCATCCCTGCTGCAAACACTTGATTCATTCTCCATGCAAACACTGGACCCCCACTGCCAATTTCATCCACCCTTCTGATATGAGAACCACCTCTCTTGGGAAAGGCACCAACACCACCCAAGCAGCTTGATTCACTCCTGTGACTTACCTATGTACCATGTGCGGGTACATATTGAGCTCCCTTGCTAGATATGGGAATACAGGTACTCAGGCAAATGTGTATAGCAGTAGCCATGCAGGTTGGACCTCCCTACCTGACTGTTATATGTGGAGAGAGGTACAAAAAGGCAGACAGAACATGCCATCCTTTGGCAGGTACTAATTATTATATCTTCTTGTTGAGTTGATGCATATAAAGACCATCTTTGCTTCTTTCACAGCTTTTAGTTGAAAGTGCTTTGTCTGGCATGAATATAGGCACTCCTGCTCACTTTTTGTTTCCATTTATGTGATTTATATTTTTAAACTCTTTACTTTCCATCTATGTCCGTCTTTTGACTAGCAGATTTAATTCACTTAATCCATGCTAATGTCCTCTTGCCATTTCATTATCATCGACTTGTTTACTATATTGTTTTCCTTTCTAATTTCTTGTTTGTTTTGTGATAGAATAGTTTGTTGTTGTTGTTGTGCTTAGATTTGATTTTCTTCATATTCTGTGAGTCTGTTCTTCTAAGTTGTGCATATTATCATGATGACTGTTATCACCCATTTGGCTTTAGCATAGGAAAGAGCCTTTTAGCCATTTTTGTAAGTTTGGACTGATAATGATGACATCTCTTAATTTCTTACCAAGAAAAGGCTTTATTTTTTTATTTCTAAAGGAGATATCGATAGATATGGCAGTGGTCGAAAGCTTCATTATTTCAGTATTTCCAGTGAGCCATCCCATCCTCTACTGGTTTGTGAGATTTCTGCTGAGAAATCTGAGAAGTCAACTGAGCATTTCACGTGTGTGTCAGTGCTTTTTCCTTGATGCTGTTTTAGCATGTTCTCTTTGTCTTGTACCTTTGACATACTGACTGTAATATGTTTTGGTGAAGGTCTTTTTGTTGTTGTTGGATCCAGCTAGGGTCCTTTGAGCTTCCTGGATGTGGTCATTTCCAGCCCTCTGAAGATTTTGGAAATTTCAACAATTATTTTTATGAGGTAGGTTTTCAATGTCTTTCATTCCCCCTAGAATTCCCATCTTGCAAGCATTTTCTCATTTAATTTTGTCACACACTCTGCAAAGTATTGATTCTCTGAATGACTCTACCTGTGTAGTAAAAAACAGTGAATTCAGTAAGAATGAGCCCACTGCTAGACTTCTTTGTCTGTAGAGCAAGTTCCATGATTATAAAGAATACCTTTCTGTGCAAAGTGCAGTAATAACAGATAAACATCATGTAAGCTCACAGATGGAAGTTTGGGCAGAAGTACTACATGCAAAGAAGGAAAATCCATATTCAAAGTGAGCACTTATTCTAATAAGGACAAGGTACTATCCTTCCTCTGAGAGAAATGCCCCAGTGGACTGCACTTGTCACCAGGTAATTGTCTTTTAAATGGTATCATATAAAGAACATAATAGTTAATTTTCACTTACAGAGGCTGTAGCCAGGCATGCTTTGATAACTAAATGTCTATGACCAAGCTCATGCATAGCCTCCATCATTGCCATTATTACCTCTTTATAAGCTCATTGGGCATTAACAAGAGTAACTGTGGCATTTTGTTTTCCAAGTCATGTTCTATTTAGACCTGTCTCTGCACATTTGCAAATTCTTTGATACTATGGTAGCCATCAGAAGCTAACAAGGAGCTATACTGTTATTTTGAATCATTTGGGAGTTCTTACTCATTTTCCTCTTCCCACTTACACGTGTCATTGCTAATTTTTATGACTTCTACAATTCTACATATTGCCAGCATGTAATCATTACATATGAACTACTTTGCGCATTAATCTGCAAAGATTATATGGGTTTCAATTTGAAGCAAAGAAGCCAACACTTTTATACAGACCCACAATTTAGTGGTGAAGAAATAACTCTAACTTTTTCCTAGTGAGTGTGTGCTTTCTGCTGCCACCTGATAAACTCTTAAATCAAAGGTCAGCATATATATGTTTGATATAGTTTTAATGCACAATGCCTATCATGCCAGCTTTGGAAATAAAAAAACTAAAGAAGACATGACATATATTCCTTAAATTATGTCAAGAAAGTTAATCTTCACTATTTAAGCATCTTACTTAGAAAAATTCTTGGAGCTGGAAAGATGACTCAGTGGTTAAGAACACAAGCTGGTCTTCCAGGGGACCTGAGTTCAATTCCCAGTAACCAAATGATGACTCACAACCATTTGTAATGCAATCTGGTGCCCTCTTCTGGCCTGCAGCAATACATGCAGACAGAACACTGTACACATAATAAATAAATAAATCTTTAAAACAAAACAAAACTACTACTCAGTAATTTAAAAAAGAAGAAAAATTCTTATTATCATTAAAATTTTTTGCAGAAATGTTTGCTAAAAAAAAATACTGGCCAGGAGGTGGTGGTGTGTGCTTTTAATCCAGGTGCAGGCGAGGCAGGTCAATCTCTGTGAGGTTGAGGCCAGCCTGATCTACTAAGCAAGTTCCAAGACAATCAGGGCTATTCCAGAAAAAGTGTTTTATATGTCTTATATATACTGGTGTGTGTGTGTGTGTGTGTGTGTGTGTGTGTGTGTGTGTGTGTGTGTGTGTGTGTGTGTATGTGTGTGTGTGTATACTGTGTGGAGTAGATTATGTTAGACTCATGAAAAGAAATTATATTTTCAACAACTGCCAACAGATACTTCATTCTTGAGCAAGTAAAACACGCCTTCTTCACACTCAGGTCACCACTCTCTTGTTCATTGTTTGGTTTAGATCTCTTCACAGGCACAGGCTAACACAATGTGTTAATTAAATAGTTCCAGATAGTTATTAAGGGAATTCTTCCTTTTCAACCAAGAGCATATCTGGATTGTTTCCAAACTCCAGGTTTAGCTTAAACTAATTGACTCTTATTTTGGTCTCAAACAGGTAACCTTTTCAGGTAATAGCCTCCTTCTAAAATGGACCTGTCCCTACTACTTTATTATTTTCCATAAAAGCCTAAAAGTTCTCTGAAATCCAATCAGCATCTTAAAGTGCTGAGTAGACAAAACACTGGATGTATTTTAAAAGTATAATTCAGTGGAATAACTTGGTAAAGTAGTTAACAGAGATACTTGTACTTGGATTTATTTCCAAAAGCTATAACAGTCATGCAATAGGTAAGGCTGATGGCAGGTGAGTGGAACTTAGGATTCTAAATTCCTTGGGTCATTAAGGGATGCTCATCTAATCTTTCTGTCATAATCTTTTTTTTCCAAGACAGCATTTCTCTGTATGTAGCCCTCCTGTCCTGGAACTCGGTAGACCAGGGTGGCCTTGAACTCACAGAGATCTGACTGCCTCTGACTCACAAGTGTTGAGATTAAAGGCATGTGCCATCACACCTGGCTCTGTCACATTCTTAGACCCCAAAGTTTTGCAGTGGACCATTTTCACCTATCAGCAAAAGAGAAGGTGAAGGGGCCAAGCCTAGAAAAAGGCACAGAACACTTCTGCCTGTATTTCATTCACCAGCCTGGCCATCCAGGCCACCCAGATAAGGAGGGCTGAGGTGGCCTGTCGAATACCAAGGAAAGACAGGAAATCAAAGAAATTGGTGCTGGCTATTAATCTTAGTCCCAGCCAGGGACTCTTTTTGAATATGAGTATGTGGCCAAGAGATGTGGTTATTATATGAATACCCTGCTCCTTCCTTTGCTTTTGTGTATATTGACCTGTAATTCTCTTTTTTAGTTGTGTCTTTGTGTGTTTGGGGTACCAAGGTCATCGTGTCCTTATAGAAAGATCTTAGCAATGTCTCTTCTGTTGCTATTGTGTGGAACAATTTGAGGAGTACTGGTATTAGCTCTTCTTTGAATTTCTAGTAGAATTCTGCACTGAAACCATATGGCCCTGAGCTTCTTTTGTTGGTACACTTTTGATGACTGCTTCTATTTCATTAGGGGTTATAGGTCTGTTTAAATTGCTTTTCTGTTCTTGATTGAATTTTGGTAAGTGATATCTATCCAGAAAATTGTCCATTTCCTTTAGATTTTTGAATTTTTTGGAATACAGGTTTTCAAAGTATGACCTGATGATTCTCTGGATTTCCTCAGTGTCTGTTGTTATGTCCCCCTTTTCATTTCTAATTTTGGTAATTAGCATGCTTTCTCACTGCCTTCTGGTTAGCTTGGATAAAGGTTTGTCTATCTTCTTGACTTTCTCGAAGAACCAACTCTGTGTTTCATTGAGTCTTTGTATTGTTTACTTCGTTTCTATTTTATTGTCTTCAGCCCTCAATTTGATTATTTCCTGATATCTACTCCTCCTGGGTGAGTTTGATTCCTTTTTGTTCTAGAGCTTTCAGTTGTGCTGTTAATTCTCTAGTGTGACTATTCTCCACTTTCTTCATGTGGGCACTTAGTGCTATGATCTTTCCTCTTATCAATGCTTTCATAGTGTCCCATAAGTTTGGGTATGTTGTGTCTTCATTCTCATTAAACTCTAAGAAGTCTTTGATTTCTTTTTGTATTTCTTCCTTGACCCAGGAATGGTGCAATTGCTCATTATTCAATTTCCATGAGTTTGTAGGGTGTCTGTAATTTGTGTTGTTTTTGAATTCTAACTTTAAAGCATGGTGGTCTGATAAGATACAGGGGGTTATTCCATTTTTTCTTCTATCTGTGTAGGTTTGCTATATTGCCAAGTATGTAGTCAGTTTTAGAGAAGGTTCCATGTGGAACTGAGAAGAAGGTATATTCTTTTGTGTTTGGATGGAATGTTCTATAGACATCTATATCTATAGATATATAATATCTATAGATATTAAACCCAATTGGGTCATAACTTCTGTTAGTTCTTTTGTTTCTTTAAGTTTTCTGTCTGGTTGTCCTATCTAGTGGTGAGAGCAGGATGTTGAAGTCTCCTACTATAAGTGTGTGAGGTTTTATGTGTGATTTGTGCTTCAGTATTGTTTCTTTTACAAATGTGGGTGCCTTTGTATTTGGGGCATAGATGTTCAGGATGGAGGCTTCATCTTGATGGGCTTTTCCTGTGATGAGGATGAAATCCCCTTCTTCATCTCTTTTGATTGATTTTAGTTTGAAGTTTAATTTTTTAGATACTAGGATTGCTACACCAGCTTGTTTCATAGGTCCATTTGATTGGAAAGTCTTTTCCCAATCCTTTACTCTGAGGGAACGTCTGTCTTTGACAGACGTTGTATGCAGCAGATGAATGGATTCTGTCTTCATATCCATTCTGTTAGCCTGTATCTTTTTATAGGCAAGTTAAGACCATTAATATTGAGGTATATTGATGACCATTGATTGTTGATTCTTGTTTGTTTTGGATTTGTTGGTGGTGGTGTTATTATGTGTGGATTCCCCCCTTTTTTTCTTTTGGTGTCTGGTAAAGTGGGATTATCTATTGCCTATGGTTTTTTGAGCATAGTTATCTTCGTTGGGTTGGAGTTTTCCTTCCAGTAATTTCTGTAGGGCTGGATTTGTGGATATGTATTGCTTAAATCTGGTTTTGCCGTGCGATATCTTGTTTTCTGCATCTATAGTGATTGAAAGCTTTGCTGGATATAGTAGTCTGGGCTGGCATCCATGTTCCCTTAGCATTTGTAGAACATCTATCCAGGATCTTCTGGCTTTCAAAGTTTCCATTGAGAAGTTGGGTGTAATTTGGATAGGTCTGCCTTTATATGGCCTTTTTCTTTTGTTGCTCTTAATATTTTTTTCTTTATTCTGTAAGTTTGGTGTTTTGATTATGTAGCGAGGGGACTTCTTTTTGTGGTCCAATCTATTTGGTGTTCTGTAAGCTTCGTATACTTTCATAGGCATATTCTTCTTTAGGTTGGGAAAGTTTTCTTCTATGATTTTGTTGAATATGTTTTCTGTACTTTTGAGCTGAATTTCTTCACCTTTTTCTATACCTATTATTCAAATGTTTGGCCTTTTCATGGTGTCCAATATTTCCTGAATATTTTTGTTAGGGATTTATTGGACTTGAGATTTTCTTTGGTCAATGACTGTATTTCCTCTAATGAATCTTCAACACCTGAGATTCTCTCTTCCATCTTTTGTATTCTATTGGTTATACTTACATCTGTAGTTCCTGATCGTTTATCCTGCTTTTCTATTTCCAATATCCCCTCATTCTTTATTGATTCTATTTATTGTTTTCTTTATTGATTCTATTTCAGCTTTCAATCCTTGAACTATTGAATTGTTTCCTTCCCTTGTTTGGTTGTTTTTCCTTGGCTTTCTTCATATTTTTTTTAAGAGATTTGTTTATTTCTTGAATTTTTGGTGTGACTTTACCTCCATTTCATGTAATTCTTTTGCTTGTTTTTTTCTTCTATTTCTTTTTTTGGGGGGAGGGTTCGAGACAGGGTTTCTCTGTGTAGCTTTGGAACTTATCCTGGCACACCCTCTGGAGACCAGGCTGGCCTCAAACTCACAGAGATCTGCCTGCCTCTGCCCCCTGAGTGCTGGGATTAAAGGCGTGTTCCACCAATGCCCACTTTATTTTTCTTCTATTTCTTTAAGGGATTTTCTTGTTTCCTCTTTAATGGTCTCTATCATCTTCATAAGATAATTTTTTTCAGAAGTACATTCTTTTTATTTCTTTAGATGTGCACATATAGACATGTACAAGAAATTTTACATTTCCTAAGACGACTCTTCATTTCTTCTACTTGTATTAAACTAAATTTCATAAAGAAATACTGAAGGACTGTTTCAAAAAATATTATCTTCAGTAACCTCAGCAATGGCAGGTGAGAGGTAGCACGCCCCTCCCCATGAGACTTTATATTTATGCTCCTTGTCCACCAATGATCAGCTTCACAGCCTCCTGTGAACTGGCATCATTATCTCTTTGTACCTTAATGTTGCCTCTGACAGGTAGCTACTAGGGAGCAAGAGCCAAGCAGGCAGTTATTTAGTAGCTGCTTGCCATGCCCCCAAGGCCACGCCAGCACCAATCAAGGCCTGTCTTGAATTCTGACCAATCATGCTCCCATGCCACAGCAAATCCTTGCACCAGCAGCTGTGAGCAATGGATCAGGTGTTTCTAAGGCCAGCCTTGAATGTAGACCACAAGGAGCCTGTCTGGCCTACAGATAAACCCTGGTGATCAGCAGGAACTCCAGTCTTCAACAGATCAATGCTGCTGTTTGAAACTCCAGTTCAGGGACCTGACTTAAATATATTTTCCATCCAGGCCCCTCCCTGTTGGGAGCCTGATGAGTGACCTAAGTTGTCCTTGATTTATCTGCTCTGCCTCATAACTAAGCATTCCTGTTGAAGGTGTCTTTGGTGTTCCATAAGATAATTTTTAAGGTCTATCTCTTCATCCTCTACATTGTGCTTTTCAGATCTTGCTGGTGTGGAGTCCCTAGATTCTGGTGGTGTCATATTGATCTTTCTGTTGTTGAGTGTGTTTTTATTCTGTCTCCTTCCCATCCCTTCTTCCAGTGGCTGCAGGTGGAGTCTCTCCCTCTCTTCTAGTCTCCTCAAGCAAAGGGCGGAAGGCAGAGGGGGAACCAAGTTTGAGTTGTGTCCAGACTCAGGGTGGGACTTCCGATCTGGGTGGGTCCACCCTATTTGAGGGGCAGGCTCTGTAAGAAGTTAGGAGGTTGTAGTGGGGGAAGTTGGGGGCAGAACAGCTCCCAGACTCACATTAGGCAGCAGGTGGAGGGCAAAGAGAAGAGGGGGGACAAGGATGAGGTGCACTAAACATGCACAGATCTTTTTCCTTATCATTATTCCCTAAAGAATAATAGTTATTTACAAAACATAAAATATTTGCACTCTTTCAGCTGTAAATAATCCTGAGATGGTCTAACTATATGTGAGGTTGTGCATGTATTATAAGCAAGTACTTTGACATATTATAGATGGGACCTGAGTCTCTATAAGATTCATGTCTCTTGGGGAGGTACTATCTCCACCTGTCATAGATATCAATGACACCTGTATTTTCCATGCCATGCTTATATTCCCCAACATTTTATTGTTCTTTAAAATATATTTCATATTTGAATATATAGTATGCATACTCTGCTGTTACCCAAAAATTAAATATGCACTGAAGTTGATATTAACTCCATTAATCTTTTCTTTATCACCAACTTCTTGATTTTTAAAAAATCCAATGCCTCTTTTGTCTTCTTGGTTATTTTTAGGAGAGGGACCCTTGTTCATGTTAGACAAGCACCTCATCAATGAACCATATTTGCAGCCCTCCAATGCCTTCTCTTCTAATATTTCCTTGTCTCTGTCAGTTCCTCAGGTTGATATGACCAATGATAGAAAAGATTGATGGGACATCTTATAGTGGGAAATTACCTATACGGAGTCAGGTAGAAATACAAGGGTATTTAATAGGGAAAAGCCTTACTTATAGAGCAACCTAGCCAGCCAGCGTGGCAGCAGTCTGTCCAGCAAGTACAAAAGTGAAACTGAAAGAGAAACACAGTTCCCTGAAAGTGTCACTCTACATCACGCCCTCACAAGCATGGTCAGGCACACCTGTAGCCAGCCCCTAAGTAGGCATGGCTACAGCTTCTCCTACAACACCTGGTTAGAAACTCTGGCTCCTGAACACTAATAGTATGTGGCAAACCTTTGTGGCTTAAATCACATTCCTTTCAATGAGAACCGATGTGTGATTTCAGCCTCATTTTCAAGTAAGCACATCTCAGCTTGACTGCTTGAACCACAATTTTTGACATATTAAAGTTGTGTGATGTGAGACTTATTCATAGTCTTTAAACTTCTAATTTTTATAATTAAAATTCTTATTACCATAAATCATTCCACTTCCACTGAAAACTTTAAATATGTCAACCTTTGATATACCTGCCATTGTAAAGAACATGAAACTATGGTACCCAGACTAAGCTAGTTAGCTACTACATCAAGCATCATGGAATTTGCTCAACTTTAACTGAGATTCTGTATGATAAAAAAATGAGTTGCACACAAAAGAAAGCCCAAATACAGATTGGTTTATAGGTGCATGTTTATAATCCCAACACCCAGGAGGCTGAGGCAGAAGGATCATGAGCTCAAAGCCAATCAGAGCAATGGAGCAATCCAGGTCAATCTAAGAAAACAAGCTAATAAACAACATAACTTCTAATTATGTATGTTGTAAGTGATCTCCCCCATCCGTGTGTGTGTGTGTGTGTGTGTGTGTGTGTGTGTGTGTGTGTGTGTGTGTGGCCAGTGAGTTGGGTATGAAAATAACTTGAAAATAAAAAGTCATGGGACTCCATGGCATATTTAGAAGATTTATATAAAAGGACTACAAGTAATTCATGGAGATTGTGGCATTAAAAGCAAAGTCTTTAAAAATAATCAGAAGGTTTAGAAAGGGATAGGATAATATAGTCAAACCTGAGGAAATTAGACCAGACTGTGAGTATCCCCCTTAATTTAATCATTGGATTGTATCCATATCTATCTTTTCTGAAATTAGAGTTGATAAGATATTCTTCTCAATACCCAGATCAAGGCTAGAATCACAGGAATATCTTTTGGAGATGGATGGATGGATGGATGGATAACAAAGAAAAGAACAATAGAATAATTTATTTATCCAAATGAAATAAACACAACTTGAAGAGTAAGTTTTGTGAAAAATGGCTCAAAAAAACACCTTGAGACTGGTTGATGTGGATTTGGGGGTATGGAGCTCTCAATTAAGGTCATAAGCTGAAGTATGGTTCTCTTAGTAAATAGATGCACAAAAAGCCACAGTAAGGTAGCTATCACTTTGTGAGGCTGTGTGCACTTGTAACTTTAAGTGTGGGAGAACAGGTTCTATGAATTGATCACAGCACCATGAAGGAATGCTTTCTTGCATTTGCCTTGAAACCTATTCTTCAAGCATGGAGGACTGGTTCCATTTTGGAGCAGGGTTAGCAGGATTGGTAAATAATGCTAGAGCTTCTCAAGCTAATCTTAATTTCTAAACTTGGTTCATCATGAGGTCATCCCATTCCTCTGTCCTCTCGGCTGCTTTAGTGACTGATGGTTCTATTTGCTGCTTCTTTAATGAAATACACAAGGCTGGGCACTTTATGAAGAAAGATTCCAGTTTTGGACACTGGAAGTCTGAGATGAGATGCCTTATTGACAGCCTCCCATGAAACCCCTGTTGTGTTATATTTTTACAGTGATTCTCTGGGACTGGCTCAGCAGCTCTTGCTATCCTCACTCCATAGATAAGGAAACTAAGATTTAGAGAAGTTGATATGTCTTATCCAAAGCAAAAATAACAAAACACAGAAGAGCCTGAGCTTGAATCCTTGATTTTAAACTGCACAGTGATGAGGAAGAGGAAGAAGAAGAATACTGGTCAATTGCAAGCTTCTTCCTTACTGCATGCCCACAATGGACTGGACACAGAACTAAGTACACTGCATGTTTCCATGATAAAGTCTTATGTACAGCAGTCCAAAGACTCAAAACAGTTCAATGCTTTCCAGGGGCCACAGGTTAGTAAGGGGAAGGGACTCTGGTGGAGCTCTTCTGATAAATCCTACATCTCTCAATTCTTACCACCTGGACTCTATCCTCTCCCGAGTTTACTGTTTTGCTCTTCTATCAGGCAACAATCTCACAAAACATGGAAGACAGTCATGGGTCACAGGTAATAACTCAAGGTTTTCATTTGCAAGTAGGTATTAAAAAGGAGGCCAACACTCCCAACTGGACGTGGGCTGGGGGAATTATAGTGTTGAAATGAGAAGGTCCTGAGCACATATCTGGTTCTTTTTTAGCACAGAAAAAAACATTAGTCATTCCTACCATTCCTATGACTGTGCAGGTTAGTTTGCTGTTTTCTTTCCTGGCAGCCTGAATTTTTTCTTGGGATTAAACTGTTGCTTCTTGGGAGCAGAAAAGGGGGAACAAGCTCTAAGACATGCAGGTAATTGAGTAAACCAGAACATTCTCTTGGCCTCTGAAGAGCTAAAATACCAGCCCAAACATGGTGCCCACATTTTTTTTCAGAATTCCATTTCTGGGCCCACCTCCCCACACCGACTTCCACTGCAGTATGAGAAAGTAGACTCTATTTATCATCCCTCAACCTCTTAAAACTTAGTGTCTCTTTTACTTTTTTTAGCAGGCACTCCCAATCTCTCCCCTCACATATCTAATTTGTGTTCACAAACATTTGTTTCAGCTGACATGCCCCACTAGGATCAACCCCAGCTGGTGAACTATACTGTCATATGGTTGGGAATTGCAAAATGCAAGCTTGAAACACAACCATTAAACATGTAAACACAAATTCAACATTTCAATTTGCTTCGTTACTGTCTTATTTGAAGAGCCCACAACCTAAAACAAAGGCTTTGACTTCTTTCTTTGAAAGTCAGTAAGCATAGTACTTAGACTCAAAAAGCTCATAAAACTTATTTTTACCACCAGCCCCCATCTAAATATATATGGGTGGCTCTTGCTTTGGTTTGGGCTCCATAAGATACGGATATGGGTAAAAGCAGGACTTTGAGTATTTACACTGGAGCAAGGTTTTATCTGAGAGCTTAGCAATCTAATGACAGATGGGGAACAGCCACCCAGGCAAGAGAAAAAGATAACAAAACAATAAAGATCCTAGTGGCTTGATCATCTGTCAAAGAGCTGTCTCTTACACAGATAGTTCAGATGAGCCATTGAGCAGGTAGGACACTACACTGCCTGATGAAAAAGAGTCAGAGATTAGAGATGTCTCCTGGTACCTAAGAGATTGCATGTTAACCAGAACACAAGAGAATTTTGCCTCCTAAGTCTAAAGGAATAAAATCAAGAACTAGTAAGTTAAATTCACCAAGTACTTTAAAGGTACCCTGTTATGATAAGTCTTTACTCCAAGCTGCCCGAGCCCTGCCACCACATGGGCACTTTCCTCCAGCCACCCGAGTTCCGCCCACTGTGTTAGGGCCCCAAATAATACACAGAGATTTATATTAGTTTCAAATGCTGCCTGGCCAATTGACTAGGATTTCTTATATGCTAGCTCAGTCTTTATTATTATAATTCTATATATTTTATAAGACTTATTGAGGACACCTTCTGCTGGTGCCCTCTCTTGCCGGTGGATCATATGGCAACTCCAGAGCAGAGACCAGGAGGAAGAGCAAGAGAAAAAGGACAACTTCCTGTTTGTCCCTGCTTATATGTGAGTCTGCCTGCTATGTCACTTCCTACCTGGATCACAACACTTCTTTACTACCTTTCTCAGAATCCTCCTTGACTCCTAGTCCCACCTAACTTGCATCTTCATTGGCCAACAGTACTTTATTCAACAACCAATGAGATAAACATACACAGAAGGACATTCCCCATCAGCACCCTACTACACACAAGGCATTATTTTAAACAATTGTCTCTACCTAGCTATGGTGGGAATGGCACAAACAAGAAAACTGTCACATGGCTGTGAAAGCTGTGTGGAAACTTAACAGGGTAAGGAGATAATCAAGGGAAAGAAGGAAGGCATGCTGACTTAGCTGGTGTGGTTCAGAAATTCTTCTCCAAGTGGAGATTGGTTATACTGAGGAGTGAAAGAAGAGTATTGCACTGTGTTCAAATGCTTGAGGCAACTGAGTAGTAGTTTATTTTTGTGTGTGTGTGTGTGTGTGTGTGTGTGTGTGTGTGTGTGACAGAAAGAGAGAGAGAGAGAACAAGAGAGAGAGAGAGAGAGAGAGAGAAGAGAGAGAGAGAGAGAAAGAAATATGCCTGCAAGTATCCACAAAGGCCAAAAGAAGGTCCCCTGGAACTGGAGTCATAGGCAGCTTTGAGTCATCCCAAATGCATGCTGGGAACTGAGCTCAAGTTCTCTAGAAGAGCAGAAAGCTCTCCTAACCCCATCTCTCCAGCATGTTGTCTTATAGTTCTAAAGGTTCTGGATAATGATCAGCTGGCTGTGCTGCTTCAGACCTTTAGAGGAAAAACATCATGATGACACTGCATGTTAGAGAAAAACTAGTCACCTCATTTTGATCCAGGGTGTAATAGAAGTGAAGAGTGTCCCATAAATGTCCTCCATGTCTCTAATGACCCAAAGCCCTCTCACTCAGTTCCATCTCTTACAGACTCTACCAGCTCTCTGTGGTGCCACCTAAGGACATGGACATTTGAGTGACATTCAGAATCCAAATAACAGCATTCCACCCCTGGCCTCCAAAGATTTGTGTCTATCTCACAATGTAAAACACATTCAGTCCCTACCCAAGAGTCCCTAGAATCAATTCTTTCAGCATTGCTCAAAAGCCAAAGTTCAAAGTCTCTTCTGAGATTCACACCAAAGCCAATTGTTAAGCCCTGTGAAAACAGGAGATGGAAGAGAGGCACTTCCTGGACAAAACGGAGGACAGGCATAAGTTGGTATACATTCTTGTTTCAAAAGAGAGAAATGGGATGCTAGAAGGCAGGGATCACAAAGAAGATGAAAGCACAACAGGACAAAGAACAAACCCTAACTCTTTGTGTCAGCTAACTGGGATACAGAACAGTAAAAGGTGAACCACAAAGGTTAGGAAAGCCCCATCCCTAAAGTTTGGGGCTTTTCTCTTAGGCTGGCTCAGAACTTCCTGAACATCCCTTCAGTCAAATGCCTTTCTATATTGCAGCTTCTACTTCAGCCTCATGGTTCCACATATTATCGTTCAAGGGTTGCTTACAGGAACTCTGAGACTGTCACATACTGCATGACCTCCCAGGCTTTCCCTTAAAATGCCCATAGAAATGCCTGTGACCCATAATTTACTACTTCCCAAACCAGTGTCATATGGATGATACCCAGGTGCTTCCAACATGAGCCATACTTGCCCCCTACTTAGCATTGGGGGACTTCCTGATGATATCAAATTGTGAACCTTGGTCATATTTGGGAGAGAATTTGTAATGATTAATCTTGGTTGTCAGTTTAACACACACCTGTGAAGAGGGAACCTCAACTGTGAAGAGGGAACCTCAACCTTCAGCAGATTGGCCTTTGGGCATTTCTATGAGACATTTTCTTCATTGCTAATTGATGTAGGAGGGCCCCAGCCCATTGTGGGTGATATCATTCTCAGGTTGTATAAAAAGCTAGCTAGCTGATAGGCCTAGAATCAAGCCAGTAAGTAGTGTCCTCTCATCTCTGCCTTTGCTCCTGTTTAGTTTCTGCCTTGACTGCTGTTAATGGTGGACTGGGAGGTGTAAGCCCAACAGACCCTGTCCTCTTCATGTTGGTTTTGGCCATGGTGTTTACTGAAGCAATAGAAAGCAAACTAATAATGTACTCCAGTCAGAAAGAATGGTCAACATAGTGATCAGTACCTATGGTCTCTATAGGCTCATGTGATAGCTCATGGAGATGATGCTGTATTCAGAGACTCAGAGTTTGGGCAAGATCATAAGAATGCCAGTTAGAAGCACTATGAGATACCATGTCACCATGCTGGTTAACCTCCTTCTTAGAGCCATAGCAGAATGAGACTAACACAAAAGCCCAAGGTTCTGGCATGACTGTCTTTTAAACCTGGTTTCATGGACATCCCTGTCACCAAATCAGTAAATTTGTAAGGCTCACTTGGATCATTTCTGAGGGAACGAGGCAAAGAAGGTCAGAACCTAAAAAGGCTCTTGAGGCTTTGGGCTGGTGGGCTATCAGGAATGAGGATCAGATATCTGCATTTTTAGTGTAAGAAAATGAAAGGGAAAAGAAATGACTGAAACACCTGCTGGGCTCATACAAGATTGTGACATGTGGAGAAAATTCAGAGGGTGGCAAGGGCTAGGTGTCTACAGGTATCTACCAATTGTCAGGGTTAGATAGATATCCACAGAGATCTACGAATTGTCTACTGAGGAAACTGGCTTGCCTTTGAAGTCTCTTTTTACTTACTTTTAATTGTGTGTGTATATGTGTGTGTGTGCGTGCACACACATGCACACTCATGCATAAAGAAACAGGTGCCAGCTGAGTTCCACTACTTCTCTTCACCCTACTTTTAAAGACTTGTGCTGTCACTAACCTTGGGCCCAGTTGTCCATTTCAGCTGGAGTAGCTGACCAGTGAGGGCCTGAGATCCACCTACACCCAGACACAGAGCCTAGCACTCAAGTCTCGGACTTATGCACCACACCTGACCTTTACACTGGTGCTCAGGATCCAAACTCAGGTCCCAGTGCATGTACAGCAAATGCTGTACCTACTGTGTCATCTCCCCAACCCGACAAAAGGGGCAGCTGGTGTGGGAACCAGTAATTGAGGCAATAAAATCCCAAATTATAGAAGCTTCTTGAGCTTTAATCTTAAAGAAATGATTCATAGGTATTTTATTTAAAACATTATGAATAATCTTTAAAGAAATGACATGTAAAGGGATTGGGACAAATATTGAAAACAGATTTGAATAGGCATAATGGAGGGTGTTTCTCTTTAAGTAAATAAAACACAAGGCAAGAACACTGATACACAAATAACAGCTCTGTTTAGATGAGCCTGACTCAAATAGTAAAAATATAAGCTTGAATGGATAAATGGAGATGGACTGGGGAGGATCTTGGTTTTGAGGCTAGGAATTTGAATTATGCCCTGTAGAGAATAGGCTTCACTGGTTCTGAAGAAAGGGATCATATATGTATACCTATTGTATTGTGTAACACACACACACACACACACACACACACACACACACACACACACACACTACTGTGCCTGACCTAAATGAATCAGAAGTAGCAGAGTCTCAAAACAAGGGCAGAAGCTAGGAAAGTCTCCACAGGCAATATTTCAAAACTTTTGTGAGATTATGTTAAATGTGAATTCACTGTACAAAGAAGACACATAAGATTTCAAAAGTCACAAGATGATGTAACATCAATTACATCTACTTCTGCTTAGGACTACACAAAATAACTGACATGGTTGTTTTCATATATCAAACATAAGGCGTGACTAGGTACTGCTCACAGAGACCTCAGCACTAGTTGTTCCAGCTACCGCAGTAGAGGGTGTGCTAGAGGAGCCCAGAGAGGGAACCCAGTGGGCCCAGCAGTCAGTCTCTTGAGGCAAAGAAATGATGTTAATCCAGTTGTTCTCAACCTTTCTAATGCTTCAACCCTTTAATACAGTTCTTCATGCTGTGGTAACCCCATCCATAAAACTATTTTGTTGCTACTTCATAACTGTAATTTTGCTACTGTTAGGAATCGTAAGTATCTGATGTGCATGATACCTAATATGAGACCCCCAAAGGGGTTTTGACATACAGTATGAGAACTGTTGTTTAATATAAAGCAGCAAAAGCTTTAGAGGACACCACAGAGATCACATCCCCAACGCCCATGACCTGTGTGTATGCCTTTAGTTGCGTACTTATCAACTGTGTGTGTGTAAAGAAACTACCCTGTTGGGAGCCAAAGATCTCAGGGCTTGGCATGAGATCCTAGGCCATGCTTGGCCGGCCACATAGTTGTATATTAATCTTTACAAACAGCTCCTTAGAACCTCAGCTCAAGAAAAGAAACAACTTGACCCAGTCCTCCACCCACAGGCTCAGTCACCTAGGCAACCCCTTCCTGGACCTCTTACTCATGAACTCTTTACCCTGCCAAACATCATCTTTGTGGCTTCCTAATATCCTGCCTACACTAACACCTGATGCACAAACAACCCATTCTACCCCTCCCCATATCCTGCTCTATTGACTATATAAGCTAGCCTGAGAAAAATAAAGTTTGCCACTTGATCAGAATCCTATCCTGTGATCGATCTTTCTGCATCTCTTGTCCCCATTCCCTATCCCTGACACTCTTGCCCCAGGTTGACATCCTGCAGTTCAGGACACTACCCAACCCTGAAGAAACACCAACAAGATAGTGGAACAATCCCTAGGGCTCATCTAGGGTATGAACAGTGCATTTTCCCAAAGACTGGAGTATACAGCATCCTAATGCATGGAGCAGGGGAGACATACATGGAGCTAGCCATAGAGCACGCACTCCTGCTGTAGATCCTCACGGCTCTGAAAGTCTGTAGCAAGCCTCAGAAGAATGACATGAGAAAGCATCATAGCCCTGGAAACCGGAGTTGTAGGTGACTAGGAGCCTCCAGCTAGGTGCTGGATATTGAACCCAAGTCCTCCACAAGAGCATTCAGTGCTTTTAACCGCTGTGCCATCTCTAGAAGGGTCAGGACACCAGCAGCACATGACTCAATCTAAGCAGGATTCACAGGGGCTCACAGAGACTGAAGCAACATTCACAGTACCTGCCTGGGTCTGAACTATGTCCTTGGCATACACATTATGGTTGTTTAACGTGTGATTTTGTGGGGCTCCTAACACTGGGGTGTCTCTGACTCTTTTGCCTGCTTTTCAGATCCTTTCCCTCCTACTGGATACAAGGGTTCATGCCTAGTCTTGTTGCATCTTGTTATGCTATGTTAAGTTGCTATCCATGACAGGCCTGCTCTTTTCTGAAGGGAAATGGAGGAGCCATGGATTTGTGTGGGAGGGGGTTGGGAGGAGTAGAGGAAGGGTAAACTGCAGTCCAGATAAGAGAATAAATGAGAAAACAGAAAGAAGAAAGAAAAATGTGGTCTGTAAGCATATTACATTGTTCTGAAAACAGACTCCAGAGTATAAGAATATAAAATATATTCGGGTTCCAACAAAACACAATTCCTAGTATCTGGCATCCAGCCAAACATTACTAGACATATAAAAGAATTGCAAACTATGATCAATAGTGAGGAGAAAAGTCAATAAATAGAAATACTCACAAATATAACTAAAAGGAGTATTAACTCCGTTGGTATAGCTGAGTTTAGTACATTACAAAGCTGAGCATGTAAGTTGAGGCATGGAAAATGACAGAAATTGGAAATAAAAAGGTGAAATGTCAATGACCCAAATAGAACAACCACTGAATGAGATTGGGGGGGGTAAGACCTGGAAGTATGGGCTGGAAGCCATCAGAGATGAAATCCACAGAAAAATTACTCCATGGAAGTGGCCACATCTTTAGTGAGCAATGAAAAAAAAAAAAAAAAAAAAACCACACACACACAAGAAGCCTGATGTGCATGAAAAAGAAGCCAAGAAGCAGGGTCCTGAGTTGTTAGAATAGAGAAAATCTTTTAAAAAATAGTTATGAAAAACTTTACAAATTTCATTGAAATTTAAAGTCAAATATCTAAGAAATGCAATAAATCTAGAACACATACATGCACACACACAGAAAGGAAAATCACCAATGCAAAATAATCAACTCTGTTAAAACCAGCAATTAAGGAAAGCAACTTTAAAAACTCCAAAACAAAGCTGAAAAAAGACATTATTATTTCTCAAATTTCTAGATGTTATGTAAAACCAATCAAAATCTCATAAAAATTTTGATTGTATTAAATTTTCTATTTTTGAAGTGATATTATTTTTCCCTTCCCTTTCTTCCCCGCAAACCTTCCCATATACCCCTTTTTGCTCTCTTTCAAATTTCATTCATTGTTGTTGCTGCATATATACATGTATTTTCCTCAATATAGCCTGCTTGGTCTATATCATGTTACTCACATGTATGTTTCTAGAGCTGACCATTTGGTATTGGATAATCTATTGTGTTCTTCCCTCGGGAAAACTATTTTTTCCTTATTTTGGCATTCCTTGGTTGCCTGCAGTTCTCTGTGTAGGGTTGAGGCCTCCTGGTCATTTTCCTGGTCCATTTTGCTGTCTGTTGTGGTTATCCTTGTTCAGCTCATGTTTAGGTAGTCACGTTGGTGAGACTTTATGGGTGTGGTATTGCTGGAGTTTCTTTTCTGCCAGGTCCTCTGTCTGCTTTAGCCCCAAATCAACACACAGAAATGTTATATTAATTATTAAATTGTTGGCCAATGGCTAGGACTTCTTATTGGCTAGCTCTGTCTTAATTGTTAACCTTTTTCTATTAATCTAAGTATTTCCAAGTGGTCTTGGCTCACCAGAGAAGGGTTCAGACCTCTTACTCCTTCCTCCACTACATGGTGTTTCTTTGTGCTCTCTCTGCCCATCTTTCCCAGAATTCTCCTCATCGCCTAATCCCACCTATCTTCCTGCCTCTATTGGCCAAACAGTTTTTTATTCATCAACCAATAAAAGAAACATATATACAGAAGGACATCCCCCATCAGTGTGGCTTCTATTGTTACTAGAAGACACAATCTCACAGCAAACTTATTGATCCCTCTGGCTCTTAAAATGTTTCCCACCCCCACTTCTGAAATTTCCCTGGACCTTAGGTCCAGCTGTTGTTTTGTAGATGTTTCCATTAGGACTAGGTTTCAAACTCTGCATTTTGATTAGTTGTAGTTTTCTATTTTTTTAAAAAAAAAACTTTATTTGTTGTAAAGAGAAGTTTCCTTGATGTGGGGTCAGGACACTTATCTCAAGAATAAGTACAAATATTTAGAATGTAGTTTGAGTTTATGTTGGTTTAGTAAACTAGTAGTTGTGGATTCTTCTCCAAGATCCACAATTTCACCAGCCCTGGGTAATTGGATAGTTTTCCAGTACCAGCTGTGATTTCCCTCTTGTTAAGTGTGCCGTACACCCAATTAGAAATCAGCATATATTTGTAAGTGACCTTGCTGATTTTGTAATTCACATAGAATTGTATTACATGTGAATTGTATGTAACATGTGAATTGTATGTATCATGTTTTCATTATCTAGTCATCAGGATGTTTAGGTTGTTTCTGTACCCCAGATGTTGTAACTAGAGCAGCAGTGAACACAGCTGGACAGGTGTCTGGAGTACAATATAGAGTCCTTTGAGAATATACCAGAGTACCATAGCTGGGTCATATGGTAGATCTAGCTTAGCTTTTTGAGAATTCTCTGCACTGATTTCCACAGTGGCTGTGGCAGTTCACAATCCCACCACCAACAAATGAGGTTCCCCTTTCCTCACATCCTTGTTAGCATTTGCTGTCCACTGTTTTCTTAATCTTAGTCAATCTGAATTTGGTAAGATGAAATCTCAGATTAGTTTTTTAATCAGCATTTTCCTAATTACTAAGAGCATTAAGCGTGCCTAAAGATATTTCCTAGCCATTTTTATATATTCTTTTAAGAGCTCTCTATTCAGATCCATAGCCTATTTTTTAATTGGGTGATTTTTCTTAAGTCTATGGGTTTTTTTTTGTTTGTTTGTTTGTTGTTGTTGTATGTGTTGGATGTTCACAGCAGGCAAAGATTATCTCACATACTGTGGACTTCCTCATTACTTGTTTCTTGTGCCATACACAAGCTTTTTAATTTTATGCTTCTCATTTGTCTATTGGCCTTAATTCCTGGGCCAATAGGCTCCTATTTAGAAAGTCATTTCCTCCTGGGCACTGCCTAAGTTTTCTCCTAACAATTTTGTCATTTCAGGTTTCATAATGGGTTCTTTGATTCATTTGGGGTTGATTTCTGTGCAGGATGATTTGTACTTTCATTCTTCTACATGTGGACATCCAGTCTTCCCAGTACTATAGTTGAAGAGACTGACTTTTTCAACTAGTGTTAACTTTTTGGGTCTTTGTCAAATATTAGATGGCTATAATTATGTGTGTTCATGTCAGGAACTTCTATTTTGTTCCATTGAGCTACATGTCCAGTTTTGTGTCAATACCATGCTAGTCTGTCTGTCTTTTACTATAGCTCTATAATAGAGCTTACAATCTTGTATGATGAGCTCTCCATCATTATTCTTTGTGTTCAGAATTTTACTTTGACTACCTGGAATCTTTTGTAGTTTCATATGAATTTGGGGATTTTTTTTTTCTGTCTCTGTAAATATTCTTGACTTTGCTAATAAAAACTTCTCTTATAAAGCTACTGTTAGAACTAAGCTGCCAGGGTATATTTATCAACTACATCTTTGATTAAGAACATATGTCTAAAATATATAAAGAACTCCAAACACTAATTAAGAAAAAAAGTTACAGACTATCCAAGAATAATATTCAAATAATATTTGAACCGACAATTTGTCAAGTTAGCACATTGGAAGAAAGTGTTCTACATAATTAGTGATGAGAGAAATGCAAATTTGAACTACAGTGAGTAAAAAGTAACTTCTAGGTTTGAATTTGTACCAGAAAGACTGAAAGCATATCTAAATGCTACAATGAGAAAGCCTTTTAGAGCCAGAGACAAAGAATCTACATTAAGAAAATATTCTTTTCAGTGATAGAACACAGACATTTAAGTCCAGACTTGGAAGACAGGTCATATGTGGACATATGATTGTTAAAAACAGAACACACAAAAGCCTTCTTTATCCAAGTGATTTATCTTCCTTGATGCTGATCATTTCTCTGTATATGTGTCTGTTTTATGTGTAGTCTTATTAAAAAAATCATGTCATTATCTCAAACAATACTAAACATTTGATGTTTGCCAAATATTTGCATTTGGTGTGGATAGAAAACAGCCTTTGCAACAACTGTCTATCATTTTGTTCAAAGTGGTATAAAGATAGAAGCCCTGAGAGGAGCAAATCTTAGAAGTAATCCTTATAGCAGGGGAATGTATAGCTTTAAGTCTAGTCTCCACTGCAAGCCAAATTTGTATGTCTGACTCGTCCTCCATGGCTACCGTCAAAACCAATGCATCACCACTGGCACTCACCATCTCCAAGGCTGTGTGATGATCACCATCAGCTGTAGCCAAGAAATAGCAAGCTGCATCACTAAGAGAGGAAATGAGACAATTAAATCCCAGAACCTTGGAGCCGAGCCTAATCTTAGGTTGAACTTTGGAAATGCTTTCCTAGCAGCCATCAGCCATTGCCACGAAAACAAAGCAGCCCATGATCATTTGCTCAGGGTGTCTTGGCCATTTTTCTTTCTTTGGTTGTAGCTTCCTACCCAGTATGGGCATTATAGCTAAGGGTAATCCTGGGCATCTACAGCCTGGCTACTTTTTGTAGATTTTTCTGGCATCCCAAGTATTGGGCTGAGTAGTATAAGCATTTTGCTGATCCTTCAGTAAAATACATAGATAGCAGTATTTGAATCAAGGCCATGAAAGTGGAAAGTCTAACATGCTATTATTTACTAATGGAAAGGCTTCCAGAGTCATTGAAACACATTCAAAGCAGATGCCTAGAAGCATTTTGCCTCTATAATGATTTCTCTTCCAAGTAACAAAAAAGCTTCCAGTACAGACATGCTTATCCTGAGAAAAAACATCCTTTTGTTGTTATTTTTTTGATTTTTTAAAATATTTTTTATTTTAAAAATAATCTTATTTTACATACCAATCCCCCCATTCCCTTGCCCTCACATCCTCCCATGTCCCCCCACTGACCTCCCCAACCCACTCCCATCCACTCCCCCAAGGATAGTGAGGCCTTCCACCAGGGATCATAAAGTCTGTCACATCATTTGGGAAAGGGCCTAGGCCCTCTTTCATGTATTTGGGCTGCAATAGTAACCCTCCATAGGGAATGGGCTCCCAAAGTCCATTTGTGCACTAAGAATAAACACTGGCTCCACTGTTAGAGATCCCATAGACTGCCCAGGCCTCCTAGCTGGCACCCACATTCAGAGGACTTAGTTCAGTCCAATGCTGGTTCCTGAACTTTACGACTAGGGTCTCTGTGCTCTCACTAGGTCAGGTCAACTGTTTCTGTGGGTTTCTCCAGCACAGTCTTGTAAGCTTTGCTCATCCCTCCTCCCTCTCTAAAATTGAAATCCAGGAGTATGGCTCAGTGCTTAGCTGTGGGTGCCTGCTTCTGCTTCCATCAGCTACTGGATGAAGGCTCTAGGATGGCAACCAAGGTAGTCATCAAGGAAAGGCATCAAAGGCAGCCTCTCTACTACTGCCTAGACTCTTAGTTGGGGTCATTCCTGTGGATTCCTGAACATCTCCCTAGTGCCAGACTTCTCTCTAAACCTATACTGGCTCTCTGATAAGGAACACAACCATACACAAGATATAGTTATTGATGGTCTATTATCAATGATAACAATGAAAACAACTCACAGTGTAACCAATAAACAGATTGGCACTCCAAGCAGCTGAGTCTCAGAAGCACACCGAGACCTGGCTTGAACCTGGAAAGAGGAGGAGCGCCTCCTCTCCTTGCCATTTATCCTACCCCTCTACATACCTGTGACCACGCCCAAATGGGCATGGTCAGCAGTACAGGTATCCAGGGGCTCTCCCCACAGCTCCCTTAATCAAGGTATCTCTTTTCTTCCTCTCCTCTATTTTCCCCCTGTCTGAGTCTTCCTGATCCCTCTTGTTCTCCTTCCCCCTCCTCTTCTCCCCTTCTCTTTTTTCTACCTCCTTCCTCTCTCCTCCTAAGCTCCCAATTTGCTCATGGGTTCTTGTTCCTTTCACTTTCTCCAGGGGACCTTGTGTTTTTCTCTTGAGGTCCTCCTTGTTTCTTAGTTTCTCTGGTGGTATGGATTGTAGACTGGTAATCCTTTGCTCTATGTCTAATATCCATATATGAGTGAATACATACCATGCTTGTCTTTCTGTGATTGGGTAACCTCACTCAGGATGTTTTCTTCCAGTTCCATCCATTTGCCTGCAAATTTCAAGATTTCATTGTTTTTTTCAGCTGAGTACTACTCCATTGTGTATATGTACCACATTTTCTCTATCCATTCCTCAGTTGAGGGACATCTAGGTTGCTTCCAGGTTCTGGCTATTACAAACAACACTGCTATGAACATAGTTAAAAATATGTCCTTGTTGTATGAATGTGCATCCTTTGGGTATATGCCCATGTGGAATTGCTGGATCTTGAGGTAGACTGATTTCCAAAGTGATCGTACAAGTTTGGTGTTTTCACGGTGTTCCATATTTCCTGGATATTTTGTGTTAGGGATTTGTTGGACTTGAGGTTTTCTTTGGTTGATGAATGTATATCCTCTAGTGAGTCTTCAATAACTGAGATTGTCTCTTCCATCTCTTGAATTCTATTAGTTATACTCACATCTTTAGTTCCTGATCTTTTATCAAGCCTTTCCATTTCTAGCATGGCTTCATTCTGTGTTTCCTTTATTGTGTCTATTTGAGCTTTCATGCTTTGAACTGTTTCAAAAGCTTCCTTCACTTGTTTGGTTGTTTTTTCTTGAGTTTCTTTAGATTCTTTAAGAGATTTGTTTATTTCTTGAATTTTTTGGTTTGTTTTTTCCTCCATTCGTGTAATTTTTTTTGCTTGCTTTTTCTTCTATTTCTTTAAGGGATTTTCTTGTTTCCTCTTTAAAGGTCTCTATCATCTTGCTGAGATAATTTTTGAGATCCATCTCTTCTTCATGCTCTGTGTTGGGCTTTTCAGATCTTGCTGGAGTGGAGTCCCTAGATTCTGGTGGTGTCATATTGGTCTTTCTGTTGTTGAGTGAGTTCTTATTCTCTCTTCTTCCCAGTGGGTGCAGGTGGGGTCTCTCTATCTCTTCTTGTGACCCAGTGGTGTGTGTGGGCCAGGAATTCAATGTCTGCAGCTCTGGATGGTCTTGCCTCTCCTGGTAGTCTCCTCACTCTGAAGGAGTTAGGCCTCCATAGGGGTCAGGTCGGGGGGACGGGAAGGAAGAATGGGGTGTTTCCAGACTCAGGGAGATCCTCTCTGCCTGGGCAGGTCTACCCCAAGCAGGCACAGGCCCGGGGAGATTGGGGTGAATGATGCTTTGGACGGGAGTTGAGTAAGAGCAGAGGCTCATTCACCTCGTTGTGGATCGGTCGGCGGAAAGGTAAGGAAGCGTTTATCTGTTCTTGATTTAATTTTATTGACACCACCAGAATCTAGGGACTCCACTCCAGCAAGATCTGAAAAGCCCAACACAGAGCATGAAGAAGAGATGGATCTCAAAAATTTAATTGATAAGTAATAAGTGATATCTATCCAGAAAATTGTCCATTTCCTTTAAATTTTCAAATTTTGTGGAGCACAGGTTTTCAAAGCATGACCTGATTATTCTCTGAATTTCCTCAGTGTCCATTGTTATATCCCCCTTTTCATTTCTGATTTTGTTAATTAGCATGCTCTCTCTGTACCTTTTGGTTAGTTTGGATAAAGGTTTGTCTATATTGCTGATTTTCTCAAAGAACCAACTCTTTGTTACATTGATTCTTGTATTGTTTTCTTTGTTTCTACTTTGTTTTCAGCCCTCAATTTATTTCCTGGTGTCTTTTCCTCTGGGATGAGTTTGCTTCTTTTTGTTCTAGAGCTTTCAGTTATGCTGTTAATTTTCTAGTGTGACTATTCTCTACTTTCTTCATGTGGGCATTTAGTGCTATGAGCTTTCCTCTTAGCACTGCTTTTAAAGTGTCCCATAAGTTTGGATATGTTGTGTCTTCATTCTCATTGAATTCTAGGAAGTCTTTGATTTCTTTTTTAATTTCTTCCTTGACCCAGGAATAATGCAACTGTGCATTGTTCAATTTCCATGAGTTTGTAGGGTTTCTACAATTTGTGTTGTTGATGAATTTTAACTTTAAACATGGTGATCCATAGGATACAGGGGGTTATTCCATTTGTATCTGTGGAGGTTTGCTATGTTGACGAGTATGTGGTCGATTTTAGAGAATGTTCCACGTGGTGCTGAGAAGAAGGTATATTCTTTTTTGTTTGGATGGAATGTTCTATAGATGTCTTTTAATCCCAATTGGGTAAAAACTTCTATTAGTTCCTTTGTTTTTTTGTTTTCTGTCTTGTGCTCCTGTGTTCTAATGGTGAAAATGGGATGTTGACATCTCCCACTACATGTCTGTGAGATTTTATGTGTGATTTGAGCTTCAGTATGTTTCTTTTAGGTATGTGGGTACCTTTGTATTTGGGGCATGGATGTTCATAGTTGAGACTTCATCTTGATGGACTTTTCCTATGATGAATATGAAAAGACCTCCTTCATCTCTTTTGATTGATTTTAGTTTGAAGTCTAATTTGCTAGATATTAGGATTGCTACACCAGCTTGTTTCTTGGGTCCATTTGATTGGAAAATCTTTTCCCATCCCTCTACTCTGAGGTAACATTTGTCTTTGATTTTAAGATGTATTTCTTGTGTGCAGCAGAAGGAAGGATTCTGTCTTTGTATCCATTCTGCTACCCTGTGTCTTTTTATAGGCAAGTTAAGACCATTGACATTGAGGGATATTAATGACCATTGATTGTTAGTTCTTGTTTGTTTCAGATTTGTTTCTGTGGATAACCCCCTTTTTTTCTCTTAGTGTTTGGTACAGTAGGATTATCTATTGCCTATGTTTTTGTGAGTGTAGTTATCTTCCTTGGATTGGAATTTTCCTTCCAGTACTGTCTATAGGGCTGGATTAGTGAATATGTATTGTGTAAATCTGGTTTTGTCATGGAATATCTTGTTTTCTCCTTCTATAGTGATTGAAAGCTTTGCTGGGTATAGTAGTCTGGGCTGGCATCAGTTGTTTCTTAATGTTTGTAGAGTATCTATCCAGCATCTTCTGGCTTTCAGAGTTTCCATTGAGGAGTCGGGTGCAATTTGGATAGGTCTGCCTTTATATGTTACTTTGCAGTTTTCCTTTGTTGCTCTTAATGTTTTTTTCTTTATTCTGTAAATTTGATGTTTTGAGTATTATGTGGCAAGGGCACTTCTTTTTGTGTTCCAGTCTATTAGGTGTTCTGTAAGCTTCTTGTGCTTTCGTAGGCATATCCTTCTTTAGCTTGGGGAAGTTTTCTTCTATGATTTTTGTTTTCTGTACCTTTGAGCTGTATTTCTTCACCTTCTTCTATACCCATTATTCTTAGGTTTGGCTTTTTCATGGTGTCCCATATTTCCAGAATATTTTGTGTTAGGGATTTGCTGGACTTGAGATTTTCTTTGGTCAATGACTGTATTTCCTCTAGTGAATCATCAACACCTGAGATTCTCTCTTCCTTCCTCTGTATTCTATTGGTTACACTTACCTCTGTTGTTCCTGATCATTTACCCAGCTTTTCTATTTCCAGCATCCCCTCATTCTATGTTTTCTTTATTGTTTCTCTTTCAGCTTTCAAACCTTGAACTGTTTGAATTATTTCTCTCACTTGTTTGGTTGTTTTTTTTCTTGGCTTTGTTTGCATTCTTTAAGAGCTTTGTTTATTTCTTGAATTTTTTGGTTTGTCCTTTTATCCATTTCCTATATTTTTGTTTATATTTTCTTCCATTTCTTTAAGGGATTTTTCTTGTTTCCTCTTTAAGGGTCTCTAAGATCTTCATAAAGATTTTTTTGAAGTTCTTCTCTTCTGTTTCATCTGTGTTGGTGTAGAGTCCCTAGATTCTGGTGCTGTCATATTGGTCTTTCTGTTGTTGTGTGTGTTCTTATATTATTGTCTTCCCATTCCTTCTTCAAGTGGGTGCAGGTAGAGTCTCTCCCTATCCTCTAGTGTCCTGGTATGGGCAACTCTACATGGTCCAACCTCTCCTGGTGTTCTTCTCACTCAAGTGAAGGGTATGGGGGGCCAAGACTCAAGTGAAGAGTGGAGGGCAGAGGGCCAAGGGGAGCTAAGACTGAGGTGTGGCCAGATTCCTGGTGGTCCATCCTGCCAGGGTGGGTCCACTACATGTTGAGGAAGCCCAGGAAATTCCAAAGGGGGATAGAGAAAAAACATTTAAAAATCAGGGTAGCACTGGGTACTGCTTAATCAGTTCAAGCACATAATCCATACAAAATGCCTTTTGTTCTTGGCATGTTTGGGCTGCTATTATTTATTTATTGTTTGTTTGTTTTTATGTTTTGAGACTTACAGCTCTGGCTGTTCTAGAACTCACTGTGAAAACAGGTTGGCCTCAAACTCACAGAGATCCTCCTGTCTACCTTCCAAACACTGGCATTAAAGGAATATGTCACCACATCTAACTGGACTGTTATTTCTTAATGTGACTATTTTTATTTCTATAACATACAAAATAATACACAAACTACAATATAATACACAAATTAATTAATTGTATTGGTTATATGCCCCTTCATCTCAGATTTGGACAGAAAGAACAGTAATTCAAGGATACCCTCTAGTAATGATCTCAAAGCCAGCATTATATATAAGATCTTATCTTTAAGAATGAAGAAAAATAATTAAAACATCTTTAAGAATGTGACCATATACCATGTGACTGAGTACCAAGCCAAGACACATACTATTACCAGCACCTAGAAGTTTCTTTGAATCGTCTCACAGTCACTTCCCCTTCCCATGGATGATGGCCTCCTTATTTCACCATCTCATCAAAGCTTTATGTATTTCTCAGTGTCAGTGGACAACATTTGTCCTGTCTGGGTTCTTTCCCTTAGTGTTACATTCGAATGATGTGTTCATCTTTGCACACTAGATTTGCTTCATTCATTCCCCTGTCATGATAGAAACAACTCACTTCAGAAACACATTGAGTTATGTCCAGATTGAAGCTGTGATGACTACATCAGATGTAAACATTTCTTAACATTTCTTCTAGGAAGCATATGGATATATTCCTGTTAAGTATAAAGTAGGAATTGCTGGGTTTGGGGTGGTTTCGGTAGATACTACCATAAGAAGCTTTCAAAAATGGCTATACCAATTTACACTCCAACCAGCAATCATCCTAGTGTTTTAACAACTGAGCTAATTTCTCATTACATTTGCCTTACATCTGAATCATTCCTATGATAGCATGGCAGTATTGCAGTGAGTTTTGATCCACATATCTTTGATGACCAACGTGCCATAATGTATGTTTACTGGTCACCTGAATATCTTCATATCTTCTTTAATAAAGTGCCCATTCATATCCTTTATTCATGTATTCCTTGGTTTAGCCACTGACAGAAGCCATATATATATATATATATTATATATATATATGTGTGTGTGTGTGTGTGTGTGTGTGTGTGTGTGTGTGTTATATAACACAATTTGTTACAATTTGTAACACATTGTAAATATAATATCCTATTCAATGGTGTCTTGAAAATAATTTGATAATTTTAGTGCAACCTGGTTCAAGCATTTTATGGCCAGTACATTTTCTGAACTTGGAAATAATCTATTTTTAATGAAAGATTTGTTATTCACTTTCCCCATTTAAAGCTATGATCCACAAATGGGATTCATTTGTGTACATTGTGCAGAGAATGAAGATAATTTTGTTCTGTGAGCTATTCTTTCTTGCCTTACTACCCTGGGCATTTGATTATTTGTCTGTAGTGGAGCAACAGCAATAACTCCCAGAAGGAGCATGTGAGATTTATATGTCCACATCTATTGATATTTATATAGAGAGAGAGGGGAGAAAGAGGAATGGAGATGGGAAAGAGAGGAAGAGAGATTGGCCACAAACCTTTATTTGTAAGTTACATTTTTATGTTATTGCTGATGTATTGATGTTTGATCCCATGACAATTTGCAAAGGTTTCCTGGCACCTGGTACCCTGCACTAATATAAGGGGAAACTTAATCAAATTCCAACTGAGTCCTGAGGAAGCATCTTTTTCACTGACAGCAAGAGAAAATGGTGTTTTGGGGATGAACAGGGAGCTAGGCTTCAACAGGGATGGCACTGAAAGGGTGGAGGAGCCCCTTTGGGGTTGTAATAAAACATTCTTACAGATAATAAGTCTCATTCCTTCCCAGTGTTCTAGATGAGAAATAGTAAGACCCTCCCATGGCAAGGGAAGAACACCTTAGCAGATTCTAGACCCTTCATCAAAACTTAGTGTGTTTTCCCTCAACTCCCAAGAGATGGGTCAACATTAACAGACCTATCTGTTAAATGATGCCCTGAGGTTGTGTGTCTTAGTCCAGGACAGTGATGTTGGTGGGGCTCATGTGTGCACAAGCCACACACACACACACACACACACACACACACACACACACACACATTTTTTGCAGTTCTTGAGGAGGTATTTTTTGTCAGAATTGGAATATCAACATTTGCTGATTTTATGCACTTGCTAATAGGTATTAGAAAAGATTTCAGGACTCAAAGCTTTTATATATTTTAAATAATATACTGTCATGAGAGAACAGGCTTCATAATGTGATGGAATTCTCCAAGCAACACAAGTGTCTTCCTCTTGCTATTTCTGGTGCTCTGGAGAAATGTCTACCAGGCAGGTCAAGACCTGTCAAAGTGGAAACAAAGAGCTTGCTACAGTCACTGCTGGTTATTTCTGTGAATTAATCATAAAAGTTGTATAATGTAGTTGAGTGCCTAAGTTGAAAGCTACATGGCAATGCCATAACTCTTTCCCGAACAGAGTGGGTTGACACAATGTATGCCTTTTGATGTTGCTACAGAGTCCCCATTATCAGCTTAAAGCATGAAGTAATCTAACATGCCCCAACCATCACTGAGAGTAGTAAAGACTGAGGGGTTTAAAAGAAAATGCAGACTTGCCTGGGCTTGATCATTTTCTAAGTGAGATCTGATCTCTATAAAACATTATTTGAATGAGGGCTGAAATGCATACATGCAGGCTTTACTGGATGCCCCTCGGGAAGGGAAAGCTCAGCACCTCTCAGTGTTAGTGAACTATCCAGTAGACACACACACACACACACACACACACACACACACACACACACACACACAAAAGCAGGTCTGAACACAAGCCAACTCTCCCTAAACCCTTTTAAATGGGACAAGTACTCTCACAGGGACCTGAAAACACCACAATGTGGGCACATGGCTCTCAGCAGAGAAGCATGGTCCTGCTGGTCTTAAAATGAACATTGTGGTACATTATTAAAGAGCTGATGTATTTCTGTGCATTGCTGTCCTGAAGTATTGGTATTATCCTTAGATATCCTTTAGGTGGTATGATGTTCAAAGTACCATAAAATCCCTTCTATATCCCTACACATGGTTCACATCAAATCAGATTGCATAAAAACAAGTCATTCCATTGGGATGAAGAATTGCCTTTTTTAAAAGAGAAATCCCTCAGAGAAAGGACCTATTGAAATGCTGAGTGCATTAGACAATCAGATACTCCTGAGAATTAGCTGCTCTATTAGAATTAGTTTTGATTGGGAAGGCAGGTGTGTAAAAGGGCAAGTTACTAGAGTGGCAAGAATTGAATTAGAAGAATTCAACTACAAGATAAATGGTGGGAAAACAATGGGAGGAGCAGGAAAAGAGCTAAAGCCATGTCAGACAAGCTCAGATCACCATCATAGGTTTTAGAGTGTCAAACAGGAAGCAACTAGGTTAAAAAGAAGAGGATGGGGTCCCAGCATGATTCATAGAGCAACTGTCCATCAGTGAGACAGTCTGTGTCTGACTCGATAAGGTGCTCAGAGCCAGTTCTACTATAGGTACATCTTTGTTTAGGAAGTTTAAATTTTCAGTCCATCAAACAGTCTCTACCCCAATCAGAAAATGTTATATAGTCAGTTTCCCACTGTGAATACAATGCTGTACATAAGTGGTTATTGAATTCAAGTTCTTTGGCAAAAAATCTGCTTGCCTTAAGTTACAGCTGAAGAATTTAGAATTAAAGGCACCATAGCTTGTTATCATAATTATGCACCCAAGGCAGACATCTTCTCTTGACTCTGTAAAATGCTCCATTAGCTTCCGCAGGGCCACTTGTCTCCTAAGCCTCTGGGCCTCGAAATCAGACCTCTCAGTTAAAATTGTGAAGAGAGCACATTCTAGAAATGTGACATTGAACTTAACATATGTAAATGCACAACTTTACAACTGTTGAAGAGACCTTACTTCCAACATCATAGCATTGTCCTACAAACTATGTAAGATTCTGTTTAAAACTGCACAGAACATGAACAAATGCCCAACAAATGGTTAGAAGTAAGTGTTAGGTACCTTCACTATATACCTTCATTTATCTTATGAAGCAATCCTTGCTAGAATGGTTTATATATGAGAAATTATACTAAAAGCATCTTGGAGAAAAGGCATTAGTTGGTCTTTTACTTCCTTCTAGTTTCTTTGTCCTACTTCAGGTGCCTTCTGACACATAGTAGGTGCTTCAGAAATCTATGTCAAATGGTTTTTTGTTTCGTTAAATCTATTCCCTTTCCATTCAAGTATCAAAATACTACCACTTTAGCATATAAAAAATAGCAAAATAATTTTAAATATTTTCAAATAAAAGTAATGTAAACTCAAAGATTCCAACCCAAATTTTAAAGTTATTTTTGTGTTACAGAATCAGAAAACTTTAATATCCTTTAATGGCTCCTTTAACATTATCCTGAAAAGGACCCAAAGATCATATTGTCTTCTACAGAGTCCTTCTTCCATTGAGCAGGTCTTTGGGGATTCTCCTTCCTGTCTCCCTTGGTTACATTTGATTATCTCCACAGTAAATCTATCTACTGCATTATCCATTGCTGTAGAAGTTGGCTGGAGCTCCGAAGTTGCCGCCATCAACCACTTTTGAAACTTGGATAAAGAACATTGATTATTTTAATACATAGACATGATAAATGCTTGAGGGCATAGAAACGCTGACTCCCCTAATTTGATCATTACACACAATGCACATGTATTGAACTAGCTGGCTTATGTGTATAAATATTGTATCAGTTTTAAAAGATTTAAAATAGGAATTCAATATTTAGCTTTGTAAATAAAGCCATACCCTAGGTGATTGTGCCCTTATTTTAATATAGTATGTGAAACATACTGTTAAATTTTTATATTCACTGATTTTCTTGGTAAATATTTACTGAGTTATTGTTTGTTAAACAAATATTTACTAAGTAAATATGTGAAAGCCTGGGGAAAGTAATACCTTCTTCTACAGTGCCTCCTCTCTTGGAAATGTAAACAAATTAGGGCTTACTTGTTCAAGGAATAATCTGATTTGTCATTTCATCAATTTTAAAAGCAGTAAGTACATTATATTGGGAGACATTGAATAAAGCACCTCAGTTGTGCTCTGAGCAGGACTTTGGACTGATTTAGTCCTAAGCTAATGGCATTTCACTTATGCTGTCTTTTAAATGAAATACACTTGCTTGTATAAGCCTAAACAAATTTTGAAGAATTACTTCTTCATGTGTTTTTAAAGGTACTCTCCTGATGTTTCACTGTGATAGGCAATTGCTCTAGTGTTTGCCCTTACATGTTCATAGCATGCCTCAGCTTCCTGGGAGACTTCCCCCAAAGCATCCAGCAAGCCCTGAGGGACGCTGAGTAGGCATGGTGGTATTGACTCAGAAAAAGAACTTGATGGTGGGTGGAGTGAGTGAAGGAAAGGATGGATGATTTCTAGGCTACTGCTTTAAGAGCCTGGATAGGGAATGGTTCCATTAGCAATATGAGGGGAAAAAAAGGAAAGGGAAATGTGTTTGAGTTTCATGAAAATATGACTAGACCTGTAAAGCTTGTGGGTGTTGTGAAAAATTCTACACATGGAGTGGAATGAAAATGTGTTTAAAGAGTAAAAATGGTGGAAAAGTTTCTATTTGTGTGACACTTGGTTTCCTTTCAATATGGCCTTGAGTGATAAATAATACAACTTTATATGTCAATATTTACAATACACTGAAATGCTATGCCCATGGCTGTTATCAAGGTTACGGTGTAAATCAGGGCCATACATTTAAAAACATTTGAGGAAATAATTCTTCAGATTCTTTTAGGTGTACACAAGCAGATATTTGAAGTACACTGCAGAAGAAACGCCATTAATGGTCTAGCACAAAGGACTTCTCATGTCAAATGATTTTCTTAGTAATAATTAAGTCAAAGCTTTTTCTGCCTATTTCTCTATTTCTGCCCCTAAAGTATTTGTTAGTGTGCTTTCAATTAAAGGACATAGTGGCCTTTGGTGACCTGGTACCACAAATGTATGCCATGTCAGAATAAAGATCCCCTGTACTATACTACTTTCCAAACTACTTTTGTATGTTTTTTTTTTTTTTAAGCTGGTCTCCTAGGCTGCTTCTTATACATTCCATTAGCATCACTAATGAGCTCTCCTGAACAATTCTTGGCCTTAAGGAACCAAAATGTAGTCCCATCTTTAGCTTTAGATAGCTGTGTGTCACAGTATGAGCCTGCTGAGCAGATCTTTCTCTGGGGATCCCCCTCTCTGAGTGACCTTGAGGAGGAGCTATTGTCAGGTCAAAGAATTCCAAAGCTTACATTAGGGCAGGGATAAGCTAGGAAAGTAGATGACTACAAACAACCTCAGTGAACATGCATGCAGCTTCCTCTTCAGACAAATATTTAATGGGCCCCTGTTCTGAGCTGGACACATCATAAACTGACTATTTCACTCTGTATCTGACCATGTGATGGGGCATTTTAAAAACAGCTCTGGGATTCATGTCTTGTAGCCCCAGCACTAGAGGGTGAGCTAGAGGCTGGAGCTAAAGCAAGAGGATAAATTCAAGGCCAGTTTGGGCTACATAGCAAGTTTGAGGCTGTAGGGCCCAGGGCAGCTTGGCCCAGGGCAGCTTGGTACACTGCTGCTGTGACAGGCTCAATAGAGACTAGCCAGAAAGTAGGCCTGAGTTTCAGTTTACCCTAAGGCAACACCCAACTCCAGTAAAGACCAAAAAGTGAGATCACCTAAGTACCACCCAGGAATCAGCATCCAAAGTGAAAATATCTAATGTTCTAAAGGAAATCTAACATTTCAATCATTGTAGATAGGACCACCAGAAGTTCCTTAACCCAGAACACACCCATTTCCTTTCACCAAGACACCCCTAGACAAATGTCAGCCAATCAGGGGTCCTGAACCTTAGAAATCCCCTCATCCAAACCTCTGCTATTAAAAAAAAAAAACACCCAACTGAGCTTGAGACTCCCCAGTCTCATTGGAAACACAGAGGGTCCAAACTTGAGCTTAAATAAAGGCTCTTTGCTTTTGCATACAGGTTCAGACTCCTTGATGATGTTTGGGGGATTCCACCATCTGGACATAACAGAGGCAACCTTAACATATAGGAGACCCTTTCTAAAAATTGAATAACTCCCTGGTAACTGCTGTCACCAGCCAGGATAAGAACCCATATTAGCACATAGAAAATATAATATTTTGAATTACCACATAAAAGAGGAGATTTGTCCAGAACCATGGTAGTAAAGTGCTCAAAAGACAATGGTTAGGATACAACAAATGTGAGTTGGCATGTCTGTGTGTTTGTGGGTTATTAGCAGAACACTAAAACACATTCATACCTGTGATACAAAGTAAGCACACTAAAGCTGGCTTTTGGATGAGTTCCATTTCTGGCATCTACTTTTAGGATTCCTTGAATCTTCTGCCCTTATTTGGGAACTTCTTTCTGCCTTATGTGGGGACATCGCTGGGACTCTTTTGCAATGAGAAGACTAATGTGGGTAACCTGAAGAAAATGGTGGGTAGAGAATTTTATTTTTATGTTCATTGGCCTCCTTTATGTGCCATTATGAACAAGCGATGATAAAGCAAATGGCACCAGTATTCCTGATGATCATTTTAAACTTGTGTTAGTCTTTCCCTTGAATTATCCCTGTTGTACTCTAAGGTCCTAGAAAGGTCTCCAAGTGGGGAAGGGAAGACTTGCCTACACAGTAATAACTGGCCTTCGGTTGTCTAGTCTGAAAATACCCTTGACTTTAAGGTCACCACCTTTAACTACTCATACATTCATAGTCTGTGTCTTGCATGGGAAAATTCCTTAGTGCCCCCCATCCACCCACTTAAAAGGCCCCATTACATATGGACCCAGTTCTTCTGGAAGCAAGAATATCATACATATGAATAGTTTTATAGTAATCATTTTAGTAGGAAATCATTCTGAAATATAAGCATATCCTAACTGAAACCAAGACTGATAATTAAGCCTTTTAATGAAGAGTGATTATGATCATTACCAGCTATTATAGATGCACTGCCATGCTGAGGTCTCTTGGTTTCCATAGTTACGTGGCTTCTAGATGCTCTTGTTTTTTCCTTAGGTCAAGATTCCATATTTTGGTTTTGCTCTTAGCCACACTAATACAGCACTTGCCTCCTTAGCTATGCTCTACTTTACACATTTTAATTACCCATGATCAACCATGACCCAAAAATAGTACATGGAAAGCTCTAAAAATATATTATAGTCTACCATAATTGTCCTGTTTACCATTAATTGTTGCCTTTTAGCCTCTTACTGTGTCTGATTTATAAGCTAAATTTCATGAAGGTATGTGTTGGGAAAGCCATTATACATGTTAGTTCGATTACAACCTGGGACTCTTGGGTCTCAGAATGCTTCATGAATAAGGGGGTAGTGCTGTATGCCCGAGAATCTCTGAACATCTATAGCAAGCTCTTTATTCACTTCTGGATGTCTGCCAACTCTAGGTTTCTGTGACAGCATCAGGAAATGAGATGTGTGGCTAACAAGGGCAGGGCAGAAGGAAGTTGCCATCTAGGTTACTGAATTAATCCTTAGAATGATCTATTTGTTCAGTAGAGGATGTCTTTCCGACCACACTTCGTTTCCATGCAGTTGCTGGGATTGTAGGAGGATCCGATGTGCTATAGATGTACATGTTAATTGTATCAACCCTCAGACCACTTTTAAATTCACCTTTACCCCCCCAACTGAAATGAACTCCTAAAACAACATTCAATTTCTTAGTGATCTTGCCACCTGTAAAAGTCACATTGCTAAGTGGCCACATAATTAAGGGCACCCATTTAAGAAGGCAGTCATGCAAAGTCCATTCATGATTATCAATGGCAGTAATTACATGTAGTTTAGTATCCTTCCTGGATTATTTGGCAAGAAATCTTTTACTATCATGGGAAGAACAACCGCACTGAGTGATAACTGAATTAGTTGGCCAGAGTCTGCCTCTAATCCACCTCATTGTCAGTCACAATGATCCTTCCTACATGCATGAAGATTCTGAGAATTTATTCAATTCTGTCATAATTTCCTTTCCCACAGTTAGCAAAGGACAAGCTCCGCCTGCCCTAAACATCTGCACTCTGTTAAGCCCCTCCCACTATTTGGACATTCTTTCTCTATTTGTCTCCATAGTGCTCTATACATACATTGTATTGCACTTGAAAATTGGCATGTGTCAGTTTCCTCTGTTAATAATGTGCTCCTTGATCAGGGTTTTCATTTTTGTATATTTAATTCTGGATATAAAACTGGGTGCCTATGCTGGGTGTAGAGTACTTGCCTACCAGTCCCAAAACCCTAGTTTCCAGCACACATAAACCTAACCAAGCTCTGAAGAGATGGAAGCAGGCAGACCAAAGCCAGACTGGGATACATGCAACCCTGTATAACAGTGTGTGTGTGTGTGTGTGTGTGTGTGTGTGTGTGTGTGTGTGTGTGTTTACACGTGCCCGAGCACATGCACATGCACATTCTTGAAGGACAGATGGAGCTTTTACTTTGCTAGCTATGGGAAGGGAAATCATGAAAGAATTGAATAAATTCTTAGTCTTCTTGCATGTAGGAAGGGTCACTAGGAAGGAGAAAGGATCACTCAGGTTGAATACACACAAACACACACACACACACACACACACACACACACACACACACACACACATATACACACACAGTTGAACACTTAGAAATCCTTTTTGAGTGTTTGAATGGCTGAATATCCAGAATATTATTTCTCCAGATGAACTTCTAAAGCAGATCAACAGAACACCTTCCAACAGGTGTCTGTCTTTCCTACTATAGCATTATCATCTATAAAATATGTGCATAGCCATTGAAAGATTCATTAACTTTGAAATAGTAACTGAAGAGCAGTTACTACACTGCGAGGAAAGAGCTATCTCTGCATTTATAAATAAGACTATCATAATTTGGAAACATTGTTTAACTCATTTTAATTGAAGTCATTACTTCACATGAGCAAATCAGAAGAAAATTGCTTATGTGTTTAACTATAAGTAATGAACAGATGAGGGACCGTGATTCTTAAACCTTTATTGGGTGTGAATATATTCTCATAACTCTATATATATGAATAGTTGCATAAAGAGAATACAAATTTTACTTCATTGGATGCTATTGAAATTACTTTGACAAAATTTATTTTTACCAGTTATTGTACCACAACTTCTCTGCAATAAAATGAATCAGTTTAAACTGTGTAGTTGTAGGGCTAATGCGTGTTGAGAAAAGCTTTTGACCAGGTATATGAATATACAGTTGTCTCTTCAAAGAGATTGCTTTGAAAAGAAATGTGATTATAGCTATTTAAAGAGAAATGTATCAACATTGGCCAACACCAGACCGACTCAAAGACCAGAGTTGTCCTTTACGTGAAAACTAGTACTGTCTTACTGTCATCTTGCAATCTATGGTCACAACCACTGCCAGCTTAGATGTTCTGGAACTTGACTGTTTATTTACACCCAGCTTTCTGGAAGGCTGGGCATATTCCTCCTCTTCCTGAACCCCATGCCTAGCACCCATGGAGCTCTTCCAGAGTGTCACAGCCATCAAGTAAGCCAAGGACATCTGGGGAACATCTCCCATTCCAAGCTGTCACTCTGAAAGCTGAGACAGATTTTGTCATCAGCTGAGTTTGAACTCCTTTTGGAGCCTCACTAAAAAAACTGGGTGAAAAGTCAGAGGATCAGTTATCTAGTATCAGTTTAGGCTGATTATCTCATGGTTATTGTGATTTGCTGGAGTAAATACTTAATTTATGAGGTTAAACATTTGGTCATCAGTTTTTCAATGTCTAAATGAAATGGGAAACATATTGTTAATAATTATAGTCAGCCAAACTAGCTTTTCCAAAATATTATTTCCTTGAAGTAAACAGTAGACTTTAGCAGTGAAACAATGGCAGCCGTGAGGCTGAATCACTGTAGACAGCTGTGTGCAGGAAATATGCATGAATGCAGAGTCTGTTCAGCCACCAGATGAATGACTTTCTTATTTTAGATAAGGAAGAGATGTTTACTGAACATCTGCAGGCCATGCTTGCTTGTCACTGGAGACATAAGGCATGATTATGTTCAAGGAGTCCATAGTCTAACAGGAAGGAGTAAGGACATGGAATCTCTCTAGTTTCCACACATTTCCCAGGCCTTCCCCAGAGCAGGAAACCTTTTTCTCATGGCTCAAGCCCCAGACAATAAAAGTTCTTGGAAGACTCAAGAATAATCATGAGTTTTAACCACTTTTGTCCCATTATAGAGTCTATACAGTCACCTCAGCCCTCTCCTCACCCAGTGTCTCACATACCAGAACTGTAGGCTTCACCTGGGGCTACTGAGTTAGAAGTATGTGTCCCCAGCCCATGCTATGCAGAAGCCCAAACGCCAGGCTCCTCTCTGTGCGAAAGCCCAGGATTCTAGAGAGAAAGCTGGTCCTAAGCACACCCCCAAGATCTACTCTACTCACAGCACTCACCTCTATCCTCCTATCCCCAACAACCAGGAAGAATACATGGGCCTCTCTACCCAATCCTAGGACCATAGGTGCTGTCTGTATCTTCCTTCTGCCCAGCTTGCTTAGACACCCTTTGGAAGTCCCTCCATTGGTATTAATAGTGTTTCTTAGCTCTCTCTCACCAACCTATAACCCAAGGTCTCTTTGGACCTCTCCTTCTAAAGAAACAGACAGTGCTGTGCTCTGAAGAACTTGCTGCAAATCTGTGGCTCTTGTCACTAGGCAAAGGACAAGGATTTTCATGCCCCAATTCACATGCTCTGTTACAGTCTGCAGAAAGGAGTACATTGTATTCAGGAGGTATATTGTGGGAGTGGAAGGGGCTGGAAACGAGTGTCTGAGCAAGGGGGTGACTGTTGACTGGGTCAGTCCCAGCCAGGTTCTTTACAGAAGGGTAGAGCCTGAAGAGCAAATTACAAGCCTCATAACAGAAAAGGGGGAGGTACAAACTCTTTAAGTACACACATAACTTGTTAATTAGCTATGGAAGGTCATTCGTTTGTGACAAGGTAGCCCAGCCTAGCCTTAAACTCATTGGATAGTCAAGAATAACAAGTAACTTCTAATCCTCCTACTTCTATTGCCCAATATTGGGATGATTGGCATCTGCCATCATCTCCAGTTTCTTGTGGTATTGAAGACTAACCTCAGGGCTTTGTGCAAGGTAGGCTAATATTCTACCAACTGAGCTATAGTCCCCAGATCCCCCCATGGAAATTCTAACACTTTAAAGGAACTTCAGTAGTTCATATCATCTCTACCACTACCCAATGGACATTGTTCAGGAAACTGGAGAACAAACTCTTAAGTAACATATGTCTAATCACATGGCATATTGAAGAAATGGCACTCCAACCAGGATATTTTGGATTTAAACTTTTTCACTTGTGTTCAAACTTTTTCACTTGCTTACATAAAATTATGGCTGTAAACCACAGTTCTCCACCGGCCATTCTAGAACAAGAGAAAAGGTACAGTTAAAATTGAACTCTAGAGAGAATGATACTGTTAATATGAGGAGCTAGAAAAAAGCAAGAACAGAAAGAGGGAAGAGTATAATTAACATGGCCTTTAATTCTCTAGACAGTGAGAAACCTCAGTGCATGGGACCAAGGAAAAATGGACTATTTTCAAGGCTATGCTTGTTATCTTTTCAGTGCTGAGCTGAGATATGCCCTGGCCACAGCTAGAAAGCTCCATCCCAGTGTCATTTCTTTCCATTCTACTGGCGTCAGACTACTCAATTTCACAGTGGAGATTGAGGTGAGAAAATGAGAAATTACAGCTTCATGAAAAGAATGGATCATGGAGGAACCTGAGGATGCCCATAATTGTAGCTGCTAAACAACTTAGGAGGGAAAGCTATGAGATCAAAGCTTAGCTGGCTTCTAACCTGACTTGCTCTTGGATATGTGATGTTTCAGTTGTTGTTTCCTGAGAAGTAGAAAACATGTGGGGGAAAAACATAAAATTGGCATAGGCATACTTTACCTTTGCAAATGAAAGCGTAGCCAAATTGTTGTATGCAAAAAACAAATATTAACTCCAAAAGTAAGAGGAAATATTATTTAGGCTTTATTTATCTATTTATTTATTTATTTATTTTGGTTTTTCGCGACAGGGTTTCTCTGTGGCTTTTGGAGGCTGTCCTGGAACTAGCTCTTGTAGACCAGGCTGGTCTCTGAACTCACAGAGATCTGCCTGCCTCTGCCTCCCAAGTGCTGAGATTAAAGGCGTGCGCCACCACCGCCCAGCTATTTAGGCTTTATACATTTATTGAGATCAATTTCTTCCTGCTTTTCTCCTTCCCAGATAATATGTAAGAAATCTTTATCGCTTGTGTTTGGGGTACAATAAAATGAGTATGAGGTTCCTTTCCTGTTTGTTAATGTAGTTAACATGCCTTATAAAAAGGAATGATAAAGTATAACCAAAGTTCTCATTTTCTATGATGTGAGAATCAGCCACAGATCAATAGCTGACCTCACCTGGGAGTCAGGCTCTACTGTCCTCCACCTGAGCCTTATTATTCCTAAAGTGAACCATCCCCACTGTTTTCAAAACTCAGGACCTGGTACACATGGCCAAATATTCTCAAGCTCTCCCTTCTCTGGCCTCCTTGAGCCCTATAGTCCTAGGTTTAAGAGGCTAAAAGGGCCTGGTGTGTGTGTCGGGGGGTATATTTGAGACATAGGTATATGAGTCGGGTATTCATAAATCAAAGGTAGGCAAAGACACCAGGAGACACTGGGCTAGGGCCACCTCATCTCAGCACGGCAGTATATGTGAAATTCCAGACTTTTCCATTTGAACATGGATTTCCAGGCTATTCAGAAAGTATACCCACCAACATAGGAGATGGATCATTTTGTCATTTATCACCTTAGCTTGGAATGCTTAGTATTTGCATACTTATCATGACTGTGTCTAGTGGCACTCCTGATCCAAGCCCTACAGACTCTCAGGGGAAGTCCTGGTTTACATTTGACCCCAAACTGCAAAGACTTGGGTCATCTCACCTCAGAATGCAGGTATTTAAGCTGACAGTGCTCCCACTTTGACACTGAGGCCCTTTGTTCACAGGACTGAATATCTGTGAGCTTTGGGGATGAAGATAGTAGCCATCCCACAAGCTCCTGTTCTGAGACTTTGCAGCTCAACTTCTCATAATCTTCCAGAAATTCCTGTCTCCTTTCTATAAGGTCCTTTTCTGTTATGCAATTTTATGAAAACAATCCATTGCTTGCCTCTCATAGTCTGTTTCCACCTAGACAGCAAGAATGAATGAACCTATTACTTATTAGCTCCAAATATGAAAACAGTATAATGGAGATTTTCAATATTGTTTATTAAAATTATAAGCAGTTCAAGGAGTCTGGTTGGGTAGGGGTTGTAATTGAGAGTCCTATCTTTGTCTGTTCAAATCTGTACATTGCCACAATGCACTTGAAAAAAGAGCCTCACTGGTTTTCTTTCTTCTTTTTCTGCTTGTTTCTTTGTTGTTTTTGTTGTTGTTGTTGTTTGTTTTGTTTTGTTTTTGTTTTTTTTTTTTTGGAGGACGGTTGTTTGAGACAGGGTTTCTCTGTGTAACAGCCCTGGTTGTTCTGGAACTCACTTTGTAGCCCAGGCTGGCCCTGAACTCACCACCTGTTTCTGTTGCCCAAGTGCTGGGATGAAAGGCATGCACCACTCCACCTGGCTATCTTCATTGGCTTTCAATTGTCACTTCACCTCTATTATGTTTGGATGAGGTTGGGCAAAGGACCTACATTTAGCTTTTACTTTTCCAGTGCTGAAAAAGGACTCATACTCTTCACAGAAGGTCAGGTGGTAATGAGTGGCCACTTCCTGTCTGGAATCTTGTGAATCTGGATCCTGCCACCCCAGTGGCCAGCAACCTGGACCACCTGCTTCTCAAAGAAGAATCTTCAGTTGTGCACATCCTCCTCTTGCCTCTCATCACTTCCCCTCTCCCAGTTCATCACATCTCAGCATGACTCATCTCTAATTAAGACTATCCAGAAATGGCTTGTTAGTAAGAGTAGAAAATATTGCCTCTATGTCACTGACATCAAAGAACGTTCCAAGAGGTGGGTACCACAAAGCATTGTGTCCCTTTGAGACATAACATTGAAGTGCTTTATCATAAAAGGTGGAATAAGCAAAGAGCTATTAGATGCCTTACAATAGTCATGAACTCTACAGATCTCATTTTTTCATAACTATATTGTGAATTATGACCCAAAGAATCGTGCTAGGACCTGAGATAGAAACCAAGCCACAGTGGACTACCTAAGGGATCTGTGGGTTTTTGTCAGGTTACGTATTTCCTTATATATTAAGAAATAAAAACTAACAGAAAATGACAGTTTTATAACCTTTAACCTGGTAGCCAGAGTCACCTGCCCTGGACTCCTTCCTTTAGAGTATGGGGACAACTCCTACCAGCCTCTCCCTGGTCTTCCTGTAAATTGTTGTCTGAGAAGGTTGAGGTAATGTGAACAAATGAGAGTGTACACTGAAGGGATAGAGCTTAAGCTACCCTGAACAATCGAATATTCCTTAGAGTTCATAGGTGCTGACACATGATGCAACATGGATGGCCACTGGAGACATTTCATTAAGTGAAATAAACCTGTCAAAGAAGGATGGTACTGCATGGCTGTGCATCCATGAAGTGTTCAGCACAACCAGATTCACAGACAGAAGACAGAATGGTGCTGTCTGGAGCTGAGGGAGAAAGCAGTTACTGCCTGTTCTCTGTACTCATGCTTGTTCATTTCAGATTCCATTTTCCAATACATTTCTAGAACAAACACCCTGTGTAGTACAACTGCTCTTCTAGCTGTTATCTTCTGTATGTCAACTGTACAGCTTCCATGTCTGAATTTTTGTATGGACACAGTTTGCACAGGACCCAGAGGTACTCAGTGAACACTTGGACTTGAGGTGACTACCTGTGTGGCCAGCGCTAATGAGGGCTGCAGATGCTTCAGGGAAGCATGCCTGCAGGATACCTTTGAAGAAGGTTCTCAAACTGTTCTCAGCTTGCCTGCTCATCAGAGTTCTTGCAGTAGCCTCCAAATCCCCTGCTCCCACTTCTCTACAGGCACACTGACCTCACTACTCCAATGCTGATGGCTCTCATCTCTCAAACTCAACACTAACTAGCTCTTCTGCCTGTAGTGTTCCTTTCTCAGGGGCTTTGTCATCTTTGCAATCTTTCCAGAAGAATCTCCTCTTATCTTCTTAGACCACAATATTCAAACCAGAATACTCAGATTGTTGTTCCATGGTCTCTCTCTCTCTCTCTCTCTCTCTCTCTCTCTCTCTCTCTCTCTCTCTCTCTCTCTCTCGGCTTCATCATCTCTGCATCTTCCTCAGCGTCTTGCACACTGATACTTCACTCCTTTGATGTGTACATTTCCACCCTAAACAAGATTGGGTATTTTTATGGGTTTGTTTCCCCTTGCTTATAACAGTGTGTGATGTATGATATACACTAAGTAAATAGCTAAGTAAAGTGACTAAGTAAAACAATGAACCAGTGTTCTGTTTTCCAGAAAGGTTAGAAATAACATAGCTACATAGGAGACTATCCCTTTAAGACAACATTATAGATAGAAGCCATATAGATCACAATAATTTTAGAAATCTATGAAACCTGGCCACAGCAATCCAGATTACTGGTAAAAAGCTAATGCTGAAATCAATACACTCTTAACCATGGCAGCCATGTCTGAGAAAATCATCATGATCTGGGAAGCCAACAGAATCAGCCACTACATCCATGGCAGTCACTGTTGCTTGAACACCAGGAGCAGTTTGGTGTCTTCCTTTGTGAATAAATAAGATCAAGGGAAGGTGGGATTGTTATTGCTTGCATCATGATTGCTCCTTAAACTGTAGTGGCCATTCCTATGTCAAATACTTCCCTGGTGGGTCCAGTCACCTGTGTCTTCCAACCTTACAAGAAGATATAATATCCTCCAGAGAAACCTGAGGCCCCGGGAGAGTTGCTTTCTTAAATGCATGCTACTACAATGATTCACACTTAGGGTTTCTGACTCCAAGTCAGTCTGTTACCATGACTGTCACCCTAAGCAATCAAATCAGACCAGTTGGGGTTTGTTTTTTGTTGATTTGCAACTGTATTTGAAATCACAAAGCCCCTGTAACGACTTTTCTACCTAGATTATTAAAAGTGGTTGCAGCAATGAGATTTTCCAACAGAAGAGAGAAATGTTTTAAAGGTTGCTATCTTTTCTAATTCATTTTTTTTGGAAATCATTTTGGCTTATCATTGAGGGAAATCTCTAAGCAATAAAAGAAATGCAATAAAAAGAACAAGCCATGTATCCTGAAGTGTGCTTTGCATCTTGATAACCGCACATGATTTATTTGTTGCTTATGATAAATGTGAAAATAAATTGCATTGGTGGAATTCATGAATAGAATGGTTTGGGTAGCGTAAAGTTTTTGCTTCCAGCATTAAACTAGAATTCAACTTGAATAGCTTGTTGAAAGGCAGTGTAGGACCTCGGGGCTGTTTTAAAAATATAATTAGGTTTCCAGTTTATTAAAGTGTAGATTTGAAATTCTCCTATGTAGGCTCTATTTTCAATAATAAGCCAAGTGCTGGGAAACTACCTGAGAGAAGAAGAGCATAATAATAGTTTATTAGTATGTACCAAAGCAGAAAGACATGTATCTTAGATCAGTCAATGTAATAACTTAATTCCATTTTTTCAAGATAAAACTGTAACCTAAATGACTCCAGTTAATTTTGACTCAGGCTGATGTATTCCCTTCCCACCTTCAGCAGTGTTACATATTTAGTACATATATGCTGCTTTACTTTCTTTCTTCATTAGCAATCATACTAGTTTAATAAGCAGCTTAATATAATCAGATGAGTCCAAGAATCCCCAAACCCCCCATAACTAATCTGAATCTAGCCCTTGATCATACCTCCGCTACCTTCTGAAGCAGCAGTTTCTGATCCATGACAGATCTGAGAAAGTTTGTGTATCTGGAGCCTAAAGAGTGAGGGGGGAGAGAACCGAAGGAACTAGCTTGGAGAGAGAGTCAGGGCCAGTGAGGATGGGGTTTGCAAGCCGTACTAAGGATCTGAAAAGAATTTCATCTTTCATAATGGAAAGGTACTGAAGAATTTCAAACAAGTGTGACAGGTAGTTTGTGCATTAAAGACAATCTTTTGGCCCACTTCACTCCTTTGATGTGTACAGGGCAGGCAATGTGGGGGCAGAGGCCATTTCAAAGACACAACAGAGCAGCAGAGGTGTGGAAACAACTGAAAGGGAGAGAGATTGGAGATGCGTTATAGATTGGAAGAAAGTACTAGAGACGGTAATGTGTGAAGAAGGATAAGATTTTGACATCTGTCTTGGGTGCTTGGTTTATCCTCCAAAATTCAAGTTGGAATTTAATGAGTACTATGACAGTACTGGGAAATACGAATTTTAAAAGGTGACTAATATAGGAGGGCATCACTCTTTTAAGTGTATTAATTCATGTTCTAGTTTCAATCTATTGGTGTGTTAAAAACTCTCTGAGAAAAAAAAACAATTGAGGGGAGAAAAGAATTCATTAAATTCACAGTTGGGGTTATAGGATAACAGTCATTGAGTGAAGTCATGGCAGAAATCAAAGCAGGAACAATGGAGGAACACTGCTTTGGCTCATCTGTAGACCTATACTTAGCTATCGTTTCTTGTATAACCCAAGACTTGTCCATGGAATGGTACTGCCTAGAGTGAGATGGACCTTTCTTCATCAATTAACATTTAAGACATTCCACTATTCATATGTCCACATGTGACCCAGACAATCCCTCAACTGTGAATCCTTTCTCATGAGACTAGGCTTTGTCAAGTAGACACTTGAAGCTAACTAGGACAATGCCTTCATCACAGACTAGAGAGGCTATCTCTAGAGTGGCTTCATTCCTTCTGCATTCCATTCCTTTGTTACTACTCTCTGACTTCTGTGCATTTGGCTGGCTTTGTACTATATTATGATAGAGCATAGAGGCCCTCATTAGATGATGTCACCTGAACTTGGATTTAGCCTTCAGAGAAATGAGAAACAAATTTAATTTCATTGTAATGTCATGGAGAGCCCACCAGAGCTGACCATTCAGACACAGTTTATAGACAATTGTCTTTTTTTCCAGATGTCTGGGACTATACTTGGGTATTTAGGACCTAATGTAGCTTGGAGCATTTAGGGCAAAAGGCTTTTAAAAGCAAAAGCCACATCCTGGTATCTCACTCTGCAGCAGTAGGGGAGGTTTATACAAGCAAGCAGTTTAACAGAAGCTAAGATAAGCTTTGGGGCATCTCGAGCTTGGGTTCCTAGAATAGAGTTGGGTAATCTTCCAGGGATTTCACCATCAAAGAGATTACATTCTAGTTACACTTGAAATGAATAAGCAAGAATACAAGATGGAGAAACCTCCATACTATCTTTCCCTGTCACAGGCTGGCTGCCAGACTCTATGACAGGGAGAAGGAAAGAAAACAAGAACATCCAAGAAAAAATACTTTGCACTTGAGAACAAATAAGAAGTAAACAGAAAGAAGTAAAAAATTTCCCATTGAGGGTACAAATGGCAAGGTTTTTAACTCTGAATTCTAACTTCTTTTTCCTTGGTTTTGCTTACTATCTTTAAAGCTTTTGTTGAAACTTCTAACTTTCTATATTTTAGGTTAAGTTCATTGATTATTATTTAAGAAGAATGCATAGATAATCTTAATTTGCTATAACACATCATATAGGTAAGTTGGACTCAACTCTTGTTTATAAAAAGGTTGAGTACATGATGGGCTCATCTTGAAGTACCGTGTAGCTTTCTACCACTTGGCAATCTTGGCAGCCATGTGACTCTACCACATATGACTTTACCACTGTCTTTTTAAGATGCCCATATGGAATAAATCAACTAAGGCAGTACCATAAAACAACTAGACCCACTGAGCCCTCTGCTTATCTCTGTATCTCCCTCTTAATAGACTAAGGATGCAACCTCAGGCTTCCAAGATGGTTTGTTTAGAAACTGAATCATATTAAAAACAAAACTGGCATTTTAGAAAATTACACTATAAAAAGATTAGGAAAATGGGATTCCCATTCTCTCTGTGGACTGTATTTATCATTTAAACTTTATTTTGATACTAAAGGTTTTTTAGTTGAATTATAATTTTTAAGGCTCAAACTTAACAAGGATGAAATTGTAAATGAGTTACTTATTAATCATAAACTGTTAAAGATAGTTAAGATATACAAGTTAGTGGTCAGTCATGCTATGTACAAATGTAATTTATTTGCAGAGACACACTTTATCTCCCATCACATAATATTTTGTATATGTTGTAAAAGTTAACCCTGAAACAATTAAGTCAAAAGAAGCTTAAAATAAACTTAAATTTTGTTTAACATAAAATAATATTCAAAGTCAGACACACACAATTTGTTATAAAAATTAAATGCTTGAGTAAAACGAGCTAAATTTATAATACACTTGCATGACAGGAGATCCCAGATTGGCTTGGATGGAACGCCATCCCACCGGAGTAAATTACATGCTAGCATCATTACAGAACAAGGTTGTATGGCAATAAGACCTGCCAGTCTGCTGCTTCTGCCTCTGCCTATGTAGGCCTAACTGGCTCTGATTATGTAGCTCCAGCCATGTAAGCCAAACCATAACAAAAAAACCCTCTTCCTTATCTAAAGATGAACTACACTTCCTGTCCATATGGCAGGCCAGTGGAGGTTCTCAGAGTCTGAATCCACACCCTAAATGTCTTAAACAACAGAGAGGCAAATAGGACTCATTCTAACCTCAGTGTCTCCTGGGCTGACATGTGAGGCTGCTGTGAACAGGAGAACCTGTATGTAGACCACTGCCAGACAGGTGTGGGACCTGCATGCTAGTTCAATTGGCTGACCTCTCTATCCTGGCTTTCAGTTCTTCCTCTTAACAGAATCTACTTTCAGGGAGGATGCCAGGCACTCTGCCATCAAACTCATGGCTTTAAAAACTTCCTCAGAATGTCCAAATGGTGCTCTTGACAGTTGGAAATATGCTTACTATTGTCAGTATGTGGCGACCTAGAGATTTGTCCATCAGCACACAAGAGTTCATTTAGCCTTCTTTGTTAGTTCATTGTATGTTATATGGAAATTACTTATTTTTTAACTTTCTTCTGCTCTCTGCCCTTGCAACCTCCCACCCAAAACAAAGTATTTAAAAGTAAAATAAAAAACAAAATATTTTTTTAAAATCTCAGCATAGACGCTGTAGCATGGCTCAGTAAGTCACACAGTTTATCCTTTAGTCCATACATCTTTACTTGTAAGTGTTCATTGCAATGAGTCATTGGTCTGGCTCAAGGCCTCTGGATTCTGCGTCACTATTGATACTGGGCCCTCACTAGGGCTCTTCTTAGATGTCCTATTGTTGCCCTGTGTTGTGGAGATCCTGTACATGGCCATGGCCCTGGGTGGCAAGCAGAACACCCATCTCAGCCAGTTCTTCACCACCCTCACCTGTTCAGATCTGCGTCTCTCCACAGCACATGAATTGTTCTGCCTCGCTCTCTCCCATTTTGCCAACCTGTATTCATTTACCATAATGTTATGTTTGTCCTCTGGAGCCCTCCAGGCCTAGAAACATGGAGCACTTCCAGAAATCACTACAGTTTTGACATGACTGACTGCTTTCAACTTTCATCTATTGGTTGAGTATATGGAATGAAAATGTAGAGAATTTTTTAAAGGTTCTGTTAATAGGATTAATTTTAGAAATAGTGCTAATTTGTAAAGTGAATCATTTACTCTTAGTAAGGCAGACACTATCTCTGGGAATATACTTTTAAATTTGAAAATTTTAAATGATTTCTTTTGGGGGAATACAACTTAGAATTAAGTTGTCTCTTTATACAGCCTGACAATATAAAATATGTTTACTGTATAATCTTGGAATATAGGTATAATTTGATGTTAACAAAAATGTATATTGCTATGTTTTTAAATACTATATAAGGTAATAGCCCTGATTTTTAAAATTCACCCTATTAAGGTTTTTCTAACTGTATTTATTTTACTTGAGATACTCTGGTGATATTCACTAAATAATAGGGAGTATTGTTAGTATATAAAGCAAATGCACAAAGTTCATAATACTTGGAAGCAAGGAATGCCACTTAGACATTTTCTGTACAGATTTGTCCCTTAGATTCTGACTTTAGCTGATATCTTTTGCAAAGTTTCCAGGTGCTTGTTCCTTATTCAAGAGTCTGGTGTAAGCAAACAGCAAATTAGTTACCTTATCCATCTATAGAACACATGGACAAGCCATTTGTACAGTTGCGTGTAACTCCTCTTAGTCTTGAGGCAAAAGTTTTCTTTGTGTACCTTTGTCTCTTCATGTTCCCCACAAAGTTGTGCAGTTTATACCTCTGACTTATATTCTGGTTCTTTGCCGAATGCTAAGTTTCTCACTGCCCCTTGGATAGACCCTCTTCTGAGTCAGTCTAACTGCTACTCCCTTCACTGCCCTCCTGTCAGCCTTGAAAGCAGCTGGGCTGAAAGTGTCCTCTATACATCAGTTCACCTCTCTGTCTTACCAGCTCAGATCAACTTAACATCCTCAGGATCAGCTGACTCCATGACTGCTACAGTACTCCACCATTAAAAAGGACTAGCTCTGACTGCTGCTAAGGATGCCATGTCAACAAATCCATAGCCAAACCATCTGCTTACAATGCTCTAATCATTATTTTCCAAGCCTCTTCAGTAATGCAGGATGGTAATCACCTGATTCATTGCAGCCAATCAAGTTGAGACTTCCCCTGCTACATGGCCAGAGGACACCTCTTCAGTGGACCCAGAACTACTTCCAACGGAGACCTTCCTCAGCAGAAACAGCTATAAAACACACCCCTACCCTGCATTTTTATATCCTCTCAGAGTTAGGAATGATGGTTTCCTACCAAAAAACGACAATTCCCAGCTTCTCTTGCAGACTATGGAAGTTTCCAGCCCTATAAGGGGCTGCATCCCATCTTCCTCATAAGCATTTTGGCCAGAGTACCTGTGGGTGACAAAATTGTCTTCTTGCTGTGGATAAACGTGGTCACATCTAAGGTCAGACCAAGTCTCTTTCCACCTCCTGTCTTCTCTACAGCTGCCCTTAAATAATCTAACACACCAGGAATGAGTTAAAACCCATTTAGGAAAGTAGAGCCAGGGATGGATGAAGGAGAAGGTACCATGTAATGTAACAGTAAAGGCAGGAGTCGCCGTGACTCCCTTTTACCCCACCTGCTCCATGCTGTGTCTCCTGTGAAGTCAGGGATTACACACATTACACAGTCCTTTTAATAGTGTCCTTTGAGAGCAACATGGGGACCTCCCTGCCATTTCCAACTGAGTGCATACCCTTCTTTCCCTGGAACTTCTGAACAGGCACTAGGACCGGGCTCTGTGATCTGTAGATATTGTAGGGAGGGTGTGGTTTGCCTTTTTCCATATATCCTTCATAGAGAATAAAGGAATTTCAGCTGTGTGGATGCTATTTATTAGCAGTTTGGTTGGAGTAATGGCTTTAAAAGTTTTCCCAGGTCAACCACAACGGGACTTTGGAATGGTTCTCAAAAAGGACATAGATATCTCCTCATGTGCTACATCAAAAGTCATTTCTTCTGGTTCTCAACAGCCATATGCATGGCACAGTAGGAGCTCTTTCCCTCCAATTTGTTCAAGCAGGTAAAATCTCAGATCTTGTGCAAATGATATGGAGGAGATCCCTGTGATCAGAGATTTAGCCCCATTCTACCCACAGGATAGCATCGAAAAGGCTTACATATGTGCCCTGCCCCACTCCCCTCCCCTGCCGCACTCCACTATCTAATTTTACAAAGCAAAACCATCTGAGTGCTTCACTTTTTAGAATGATCAAACACTATCACTTTACAACATCCTGCCATAACAAAGAAACTGCAGGTGCATTCAAGGACTGCATGGTGAAAAAGCCCCTGCCCAGTTTGTGTGTTTGGGAGATTAAGCAATAATTCCCTGACACCTCAAATCATTGTAATACTAGAAGACCTGTGTGCCTGATGCTACTATAATAAAGGAGCAACGTCGTCTATTCTGGACAAGAGAAACAGAAAGATGAAATCATTTGCCTGCAGTTTTATAGCTAGTGAGAAGAAAGCCGATACCAGAATCTGAAGTGTAAAACCAGAAAATGAGGTGGATCTGGTAAGTGCAGCCAGAAGTCCTTGATGGCTGGGGTAGAGACCTGTTTTAAATATGCCGGTTCGGTGTGTATAGAATCATTAGCCAGCCTCAGGAGAGAAAAAATGTTGTGGCAGAGTTTTTGTAGTTTGGTACCCTTCCTGAACAAGACTCCCTTACCAATCGGTGGCTATTGATCCTGTTTAAACCCAGAATGTGATACAAAATGAAAAAGTGTGCATTGTGGCACCCTGGGAGGCAAGAAGAGGGCTGAGGTTTCTAACTTTTAATAGAAGGAGTCTGCCCTCCTTTCAATTCCGTGATGTGTGTTACAAATAAAGAAGCTGCCTCTATTGTTTTTGCAGATCCTCTGATATCTGAATCAGTGATGATTCCTAGGATCTGGTACACAAGATCCAAAGGTCCCACATCACATATGGGAAAACCAGAGCTGTATATAAGAAAGGCAGGAAAAGTGTCACCTGAAGATGATAAGGAAAAGGAAAGACCTTTAACTGAGCCCACTGGACTTCACAGAAATTCCATTTGGGGAAGCAGAGGAAGGGAGAGGTTTTTCACTTTTGCCTTGAACACAGCTGACAATAATTCTTTGACTTTTCAGGTTCTGAGTGGTTAATTTTAGACTGCTAATGTTAACACCCTCTTACTGTTTAGTCTTAATTAAACTGACTCCCGAACTACTGTGAAATGTCAAAACCTGCATCCTCAGAACATGGTTCCAGAAGGCTTGGCTCTGTAGGAGCTTGACAAGATTAGATCCCACATCCATCCCGTGGGTTGTCACCCTTCTACGTTAAAGCCCACCAAACAGACCCCAGCACATCTCAGCAAATTCTGTGCAATTTGGGAGAGATAATTAGAGCAATTGAATCAAGCACTGGTGGGGTGTGACTTATTTACATACATGAAAATAACCAGTTGGTTCCAATTCCCCTTGCCCTGAGAAGCAATTGATTTTTATGGTGTATTCTTCCTATTGACACCATCTCCACCATCTCCCCTCCTACAGGAGTGAGCATCCAGACACAAGCCAATCAGCATGTAGCATTCTTCTAACACCATGATGGCTTCAAGAATGGGCATGGCAACTTGATTCAAGGAGAATGAAGCTAAAAAAAAAAAATCCTTCCTTCTCTTGGATAATACAATTTGTAGATATGAGTATATCTACAAATGGATCAGATGAAGCCATTTTATAACAGTAGGGGACACCTTCTCTGTAGAAGGAACAAAGGAATAAGTAAATTGTAGAGAAACTGAGCTGGGGCCCTAGTCAAACTCTGCTGACTTAGTGCTAGTCTTTTGATTCATAGGGCTCACAAGTATAAATCAGCAGCCACATGCACAGAATCCCAATGTAAATATAAGAGAAAATGATGAAGGTCCTGGTTTCAGGACCTTCTCTGGTTCTTGAGCACACAGAGAGAACAGTAAGCACAAGCCCAACTCCCAGGTCTGAAGCTTGCTCGATCTTTTCTCATCAGCTCATCATCTCCCTCCAGGTGGCACTGGGCCTCCTCCATACCTGTAGCTTTCTCATTTGCCACTCTTCCTCACCAAGTGTTTCTGGTATCCACCAAGGTTTCTGTCCACAGAACTTTGTGTCCCGCTGAACCCAACCTTCAAGGTAGTTGGGTCCTAAAGTTTTCTGAATTGAAGGGTCACAGATGATGGATCCAGTTACCCATTGTTTGTCAGCATTATAAGCAATTTGGAACAAACATAGACTATGTCATCCTTCTGAGATACTAAGTAAATCAGGACAAAGTTCAGCACAAGCTGGGTGCTCTCTTATAGGTAGGTAACTGTTGTATTAGTTTACCAAATCCTTGAAAAGTGTTGCCCAAGCTCCAGTAAAAAGCCCATAGCCATGTTAACACAAGCAATCCTTACTGAAGTCAATGAGGGGGGTGGCAGAAGGAAGAAAAGAGGTAGAGAGTTGTGAAGAAAGGGGTCAGCAAGAGTAGATGGGGTAGAGTAACCCAGGTTAAATATAATTACAATTGTATTATATGTATATATGTATGAATTGTCAAAAAGTCTAAACATAGCCCCCTGATATTGAGGGGAAAATCAAGTATACCACCAAAAATTTTATCCAGTTACTAACATCTGGAATAGACCCAATGTGATAATACACAGAAAGTATTTTCAAAAAGGTTGAGATTGTTAAAAACTAAAAACTATTGAGCATTGTTATAATTTACTGTTATTAGGATTAAAGTAAATAAATCAAACATTACAACTGGATGAGTTCCTTGTAGACAGTTCAATTTGATTCTTTGTTATAAGCCTAATTATCTTTTTTTCCAAAAACAGAAAAACTACATTATAGTCAGATGTTTCTAACGTGATTTGAAATGAACACTAGGCATCTTTGATGGCATCCTAAAGACTTTATACACAAAAAAATACAGACGTCTACAACTATTAATATTTTATGCTATTATCTCTGTCTCTACCTGAAAAATAATGACTACTCTCCCAATTTTGTCTCTCTGTCGATTGTACATCCACCAAGAGGCAAACATAATCAACTACAAACCTGAAAAGGTCCCTCATACATGAGTGTGTATATACATAGTACCTGTAAAGTGTGTGTGTGTGTGTGTGTGTGTGTGTGTGTGTGTGTGAAGAGAGAGAGAGACAGAGACCCTCCACAAACAAAATTAAAACCATTAAAAAAGAAAATCCCTAAACTGAGGGGCACATTGGGTAAGCCTATAAATAAGCCCTTGTTTGTTTTTCCAGTTTCACAGATAACAACCCTAGTGCTGCTGTTATAGTCATTTCCATCAACCCATTGTGGTCCAAGACTCTGAATCAACTCAGGGAGACACAAGAGATTATCACAAGGCAAGATTAAGTTCAGGGCAGCACAAAAGAAGCAGGGAGTGGGGGCTGATCAATCAGGGCCACAGAACAAGCTCAGGAGCTGAACTGTGACCCCAAGTGTCAGTTGAAGCAAGTATTTAAGCACAAAAATCACCAACATTTGTTGCCAACTTACAGTTACAATTTTCACCAATCAGGATCTAGAGATTAGGGGCTTCCTTGAACATCCCATCATTGTCAACAGATAGACAATGCAAGCTTTCAGTCCAACTAGATTCTTTTGTTCCTTCTGTCTTTAGGAACAGCCATGCTGTTTCTAGAGAACTGAAGATGCCTAACAACTATTTCTGTGGTTTAAGGAGGTGGAACAGCCATAGGAAGGTTCCCAGCTCCCCTAGGCTTGGGAACCTGAACCTTATTTCACCCTGCAGGTAAAATGGTGTCTGAAGTCAAAATGGCAGTACTTAAGGCCAAGTGCTTTTGCCTGATATCTTCTAACCCTCTTTTGTGACTAACAAACAGGTTCCCTTCACACTCTGATCTGTGGCTTCCCCCAGAGGTTCCATACAGCTTTCGTCACATCTAAAATGGCAAGAAAATAAAATATCACATGAAATTTCTTAATAAAACTATGTAAAAATCCCTAGTAAAACCAAGGCCTTGTGTGTGCATGTGCGCATGTATGAGCATGCATGCAATCATGCAAGTGAGTGCATGCCGTGTGTGTGTGTGTGTGTGTGTGTGTGTGTGTGTGTGTGTGTGTGTGTGTGTGTTTAAAGCTTCCATTTCTGTCATCAGGGAAGCCGCCCCTAGTCAGCTTCCTCAGCTTCTGGTGTTACCTTCCCTCTTCTTCTGGCCAGGCTCCTGTAAGAAGCATGCACATATGGCTTGGGTTCTGTTGGCTCAGCTTCCAATTTAGACCCTGGTGAGCAAGGAAAGAAGCAGTGTGGTGCCACACTGAGAAATGGAACACCACAGCTTTTCACTCCAGTTCCAGGGATCCAATGCTCTCCTTTGTCCTCCCTGGGCATTTCACTCAGGTGCACAAAGCCACACACCCGATATATATATATACACATACAAATAACAAAATATTTTATGTTAAATACCATTTTTGAAATGGAATAAAGAATAAGAAACAGAATAAGAGTCAGACATACAATTTCTTTTTATTTTTTTTCTTATTTAGTCTTCTCTCATACAATACATTCTGATCACAGTTTCCCCAATCTCCCGTTTCTCCGGATCCACTCTTCTTCAATTTCCCATCAGAAAAGAGCAGGCCTCCCAGGGATGTCAACCAAACATGGCCTAACAGATACAATAAGACTGGGCACAAACCCTCATGTCAGGGAGGGACAAGGCAACTTCACAGTAAGTAGGTAAAGGGTCCCAAGAGCAGTTAAAAGAATCAGAGACACCCCCCACTCCCAGTGTTAGAAGTCCCACAAGAACACCCAGCTACTTCATCATAATGCGTATACAGAGGACCAAGCTTAGACCCACGCAGGCTCCCTGATTGTCCCTTCAGTCTGTGTGAGCCCTATGAGGCCAGCTTAGCTGATTCTGTGGGCCATGTTCTCCTCAAACCCTCTTCTTTGGTTTCCCAAGCTTTACCTAATGTTTGGCTATGGATTTGTGCATGTTTCTATCAGTTTCTGGGTGAAGCCTCTCTGATGACCATTGGGCCTAGGTACTTTTCTATGAGTATAGCAGAATTTCATTAGGAATCACTTTACTGACTCTCCCCCCTTCTCTCTGCCAGTCATATTTGGTTCTATTCTTGGTCTCTGGGGTGTCCAACATATGGTTCCTGGCCATTTAGGCAGTGTCAGACATGGGCTCCCTCTCATGGTGTGGGCCTCAAGTTGGACCAGCATGGGTTGGCCACTTCCACAAGTTCTATGCCGTTATTACCCCTGCATATCTTGCAGGCAGAACAAATTGTAGGTCAATTGTGGCTGGGTGTCCCAATCCCACCACTGTAAGCCTTGCCTGGTTAAGAAAGATGGTTGTTCAGGCTCCATGCCCCCTATTAATAGGAGTCCTCACTAGGGTTACCCTCATAGATTCCAGGGAGTTTCCACTGTACTAGGTTTCCACGTTCCCCCCCAATGCTTCCCAATACAGTTGTCTCCCTCCCATACTCTCCATCCCCCATGCCTGATCTCCTCCTATTTCCATCCCCATCTGTACCCAGACCACCCACAAAATCTATTCTATTTCCCCTTCCCAAAGAGAACCATGCATCCCCCTTGAGACCTCCTTGTTAGTTAGCCTCTTTGGCTCTGTGGATTGCAACATGATTATCCTTTACTTAACAGCTAATATCCACTTATGAGTGAATATATACCATACTTGTCTTTCTGGGTCTGGGTTGCCTCAGGATGTTTTTTTTTTTACTTTCCAATTCCATCTATTTACCTGAAAATTTCATTTATTAACAGCTGAGTAATACTCTATTGTATAAATGTACCACATTTCTTTATCCATTCTTTGGATGAGGGACATCTAAGTTGTTTCCAGTTTCTGGCTATTATGAATAAAGCTGCTATAAACATAGTTGAACAAGTGTCCTCGTGATAGGATGACGTGTCCTTTGGGTATATGCCCAACACTGGTATAGCTGGATTTTGAGGTAAATCAATTCCCAATTTTCTGAGAACCCACCATACTGATTTCTATAGTGGCTGTACAAGTTTACACTCCTACTAGCAATGGAGGAGTGTTGCCCTTGCTCTACAACCTAACCAGCACTGGCATATAATTTCTATGATAGTCTATCTAATAGAATCACTGTATTTTGTGCATTTTTCTACAGCCTATGTAATAGCATATAAAAGTGTAATGAAATGATTATCATGGTTTTAAGTTCTAGCTATGTTGATGACTCCTAAATGGATTCCTCCAGCTATAGTTTCTGGTGATCCCCTAAATTCACATATCCAAGTGAGTCCTTAAAATTACCATGTGATATCTGATAGCACTAAAGTTAACCTTTTCAAGAATGAAAAGGGGCCCAATGCCTTCTACCAAAGCTGGTTCCAATCTCCTCCATCTTGGTCAGTCAAAGCAGAAGTCCTATGGATCACTTGTCTCCCTGAAATTCCTTCCACTCTATTAATTCATTAGTAAATAATCTCAGCTTTACTGCAAACAGGTCCTTGGTCTCACTCCCTCCACTTCTTCAGGAAAGCCTCTTCAAGCCTGTGACAGCCATTTTCTAACCGGCCATTCTACTCTCTTTGTCTTCCAGTTCTCTATAGTTCATTCTCTACTCACTATATCAAATGAGCCTTTAAAATTAGAAATCACACACCATTTTCCAGATTAGAATGCTCTAAGAAATGTCTGGCACTAAGTACTTGCATCAAACTAGATGATAGTCCAGGGTTCCACCATTTGATTATGCTGCCTCAGTCGCCAACACCACCCTTTCCAGTTCTAGACACAGGGATTGTCCTGCACTCCTCAGAAAGACCCAGCAGGTTCCCACACAGAAGCTGTAATTGGCCTTTCTCTACTCAGAACACTATGCCCTCAAACCTTGCCCACTGGCTCTTTGTCATGCATGCTTTAATTCAAAAGTTGATTTAGAAGACCCTTCCTTGGCCACTCATTCTGTAAGAGCACCCCACATTCAAGTTACCCATCCAGCTTCTCACTTCTCACATTCATAGCTCTCACTGCCCTCTGAAACAGTGTTGGATTGTGTACAGACTATCTGATCCCTCACTGACATATCAGCTAGATAATGATAAGAAAACAGACTACCTTATACATCATTGTATTCTCAGTGCTCAGAAATATGTGGTCATGGACACCTGCTAAAAGGACAAGTGTTTTAGTAGGCCCTTTCTTGCCTTCAGCAGGAATATTTTCCTCCTTCCCTACCACCATCTTCTCCTGACAGCCCTGGGGAAAAGTGTGCTTGGTTGGAGGAGTTAAATTCTCCTCAGAGAAGAATCAGAAACCAGCATGGTCAGCTAAAGAAGTAATCTCTCAATTTCTCCCCCCAAAGAAGTCTGAGAAAGAATAAATACCATACCCATTGCTTGTTTAACTTGATATCATCACTACACTTGAGAAAAATGAAATGTTGGTGCCGTTCCATCTGTTCCAATACAATATTATTTGACAAAGGGGTGTTGTCACATTAATTTAGAATATAATTTCATCAAAATCTTTGTGTGACCGTAAACCTTATCATCTTGATTGTGTTGAGAGATGCCTTGGCAGTTTTAATATTTCTGGGTGTGTTTGTGAGAGTGTTTCCAGAAGCAATTAGTTCAAGAGAACTCTGACATAACAAATGGTTTGATCTACATGCTCATAATTTGGATGCATTATTGGGGAGTGGGAGAAGTGTGGGGCCTTGTTGGAAGAACTGAGTCACTGCAGAAGAGTCCTTGAAGTACATTTTGAGACCCTGGTCCTTCTATATTTCTCTGCTTCCTGGCTACCAGGGGATAAGCAATTTTCATTATATCTTCCAAGTACCTTGAATTTCTGCCATGCTCCAGGGCCACAGCCACTCAACCATGGACTGAAACTTCTGAAACCATGAGGACTCAAACTAAGCCTTCCTTTCTTCGAGTTGTTTCTCTCAGGTGTTAGTCACAGTGATGTAAAGTTCAACTCAGAGCAGTGTTACCAGAAAAGTAGTCATCACTGTGGCTGTTGCTACTGGATGCTTTTTAGCCAGATTTATAATGAGAATTGTGAGCAAAAAGTAGAGTGGGAAGACTTGGAAAGCTTGGCCAGAAAAGGAGAAGGCTTGGAGATAAGGGCAAGGAGGTCATGGTGGATGAATAGACGGACATCATTAAAAGAAGTCAAGAATTTAACATTGCAAGAATAAGTGACATACTTTTATGACTCTTCAGGAATCATAAGAGCCTATCAATCTCAAGGGACAGGGGTGTAAATGTGTAAAACATTAAAAAGAGTGTCTCTTGATGAAAGGGACTGATATTCCCTCCTTGCATAGGCTCATTCAAGGAAGTAAGTATTTTCCCAAGGTTAGCCACCCAGGCATTCATTCAGAGGCTATGGCAACCATGGTCTGAAGGGGTCTTCCTCCTGCTCAAGCTGGCAGCACACATTAGCATCATTCACATGTACTGCTTTTACAGACATGTAGAATGTAAAAATTGGGGATTGTAGAGGGATTTTATCCAGATTTCAAAGGACAACCTGGAAGGCCTGGTAATAAGAATCAGAATTCCCATGGGGAACTCCTAAAAAGACCATCTGTGAAGCTATTAAAGTAGAGCTGGTGATATGAGGGATATGCAATGTTGCAGAGGAAAGCCAGGATTAGCTAGCAAAGGAGATACTCCAGGAAAGAAGATGTGTGGTCTGGAACCGAGAAGGCAGTGGTGTGGCAGGTTGCCCAAACACTTTGAGGCTCATGTTCACATCACATTGCCCCAGAGATCAGGCAAACATATGAAGGATTTAAAGTTTGCCCTTCTGGATTTTGGTCTTGTTTTAATAACGATCCCCCTTCATTGTTCTCGAATTTATCTCCTTTGAAATGGAATGTGTTCTCTGGCCCAGATTGCATATTGCAAGTATATGGCTTACTTATTTTATGCATGTGAGGGATATTGGGGATGCACATGCTACAGCACACACATGGAAGTCAGAGGACAACTCTATAGAATTGATTTTCCCCTTTCACCTTCACGTGGGTTCTAGGGATCCAAGTTTATGCAATGAATGCCTGCACTGACTGAGCTCTCTCATTGGCCTTGCCTTTTATTTCTTAATTTACAAGAGTGTTTAGCTAAGATTTTCTCGAGTTTCAGGAAAGACTTTGGGGTTGGACTTTGGAGCAGTGTTAGAATTGTTAGGGCTTTACAGGGAAAGGGTATGTTTTTGTTACATACAAGGTTTATGCCATGTGGGATAATGACCTTGTCATTGGTTTAATTTGAGATTAAGTATGTTTGAAGAGGGACTGTTGGATGTTACATCCACAAGAGTTAGATTTGTAATGGTTAATATTTATTGCCAACTTGATTGCATTGAAAGATGCCCGATTAGTAAAACATGTCTTTAAGTTGCTATCGTTAGTTAACTTCTATAAATTAATACAGGGTGTATCTAAGAAGGATAAAGTATAGAAGTGTAGGTTAGGGAAGCAGAATCCTTAAGGAGTACCATCCTCTGCCTCCCTGCCTTGCTCCAGGTCCAAAGTGATGGATCCAGCAAACAACAGGCTGAAATTTATGAAACCTGAGATAGTTACATGTCACCTCTTTAAACTGGTTTTTCTCAGGTGTCTGTTACAATGATGATAAGTCAGACTAACACAATCTTGGTGCAAGAGATAGTGTTCACTTGGGGTACCATGTACCATGTCACCCAGTTGGCTAAAGGCAAACTTGACTGTGGAACCAGTCAACAAAGTCAGGCTTACTCTGTCTGTCAGGAAAGCTGCCTTCATCTTTACATTCAAACCTGTAATAACTCAAAGCCCATTCAAAGCCCATCTCCTGCTTGACCTGAAATCTAAGATGCACAGTTAAACTGTATGCAAAGCTATGCCAGAAGTTTATTCTTGGATGAAATGTGCACCAAACACAGCATCTTGTTTGACTCTTACCTTTTGTTAATAGGAAGAGAAAATATTCCATTGAGTATAAATTATTATAACTCCACACCTCACTCAATGGTACATGTCAGTATTACAGGCTTTCCCATCTGTGTCAATTGTCTTCCTCCTACTGTAACAACATATTTGGATACTCGACTTAGAAAGAAAAGTGTCTGTTTCAGCTAAAGTTTTGGCCCTGATCCTTTTAGCTGGAGGCAGGGCAGCACATCACTATGGAAGTGCAAAATTCTACTCACCTCATGGCTAGGAAGAGAAAAAAGAAAAAGATCAATGGTCTGGCCTCTCCTTATCCCTTTAAAGCTATGACCTTCAAACAATGAAGGTCACCTCCTAGGACCCATAACTTAAAGTTATCACTTCCAAAGAGTGCCAAGGTAGAGGTTAAGATTTAGCACCAGGGACTTCAGGGAGACATTGAAGATCTAAACTGTGGCTTTCTGCTTCTTGTCCCCCATGGTAAAAGGACATCTCCCAATATGAAGCCAGTCTACCCTAAGAGTCAGACGGTCCTAACTGTCCCAGCATTGCTCTAATGTCTGCATTCAAAGTCATCTCTGAGATACAAGGCAAGCTCAGCTGTTAGTCTGTTTAAAATAAAATCAAAAGAAAGTTACATACTTACAGATGAAGTGGCCCAGAGGAAACAGTCTCAATGGGAAGAACAAGCTGGGGGTTGAACTTAATTTTGTTCCTGCATGACAGAGACCCTAATGGCATCCCACCACTGCCAGGGGGAAGAATACAGAAATAAGGAGAAATCATACTAGAGCAAGATGGAAACCCAGCAGGAAAAAGATTTAGTCCTACAGCTCCGTTTATCATACAGTGGATGTTGTGGTGAGATGTGAGCTGAAACATGCTTGGGAAGGGTCACCTCTACGGTTTTGCTGGTAACCCTCATTAAGACATTTGACTATCCATAGGCAAATTCAACACAGACACACTTCTCCGGTGTTTCCTTTAATTGGGCATTTTGTCTAGCTATCTCTTCACTGAAGTTATTAACCTTGGGCTTTATGGGAGTCTCTTGTGTGAGTTCCTACCTTCTCATACACTAGAGCATCAGGGACTGTCAAGACACCAGCCAATCAGACTAACCACTGGCCACACAGGAAATTGTGAGCTCATAATTTGGGACTTTTGGGATTTCCCTTATTCTATCACCTACTTGCCATATTAGAGGACATAAAGCACACTCCCATGTGAATGTACACACACATGCACATGCATGTCAGCACTGCTAAGTGCTTTGTATTGGAAAGAGAGTGTGCTAGCTTATGGATTTTTAAGTGAATCTTACGCTTATTCCCATTTCAAATCCACTAAAAACAAATGCCAACAATTGTCAGTCCACTGGGCCCCAAGTCTTTTTAGTGTAAATATCAAGATCCATCCATATGGTCTCTCATCATTCCAGATAAATCTTTTATATAGTTTATCCATGTAATTTATGACACATTGACTTCCTAGTGTCTTGTACTACATATATGTCATGTACAATAATAATATGGAGTATGATTTATGTCTTAAGCAGACAACTAAAATACCTACTTTGGAAGCCCTTCCTGTATTACCCTTTCTCTCTTGAATGGGATCATTGCTGCATGAGCAGTAAGGATGAATGGCTTGTTCTCTGTTTTACTCTGAGTCTTGTTTTTAAATGCTACAAGAAAAGATTGAAAGAAAAGACAATATGCCTCTTAAAGAATTTAACTTAGTGGCAGCATTACCCCTTACTGCTTCTTTCCTGTGTTATGTGACAATAAGAGAAAAAGAAATTCTTTCAAAGCTGCCAAATGGAAACCAAACTCAAGGTATTGAGAAGATGTGTCTTAAAAAAACAAAAATCAATTTTCTATTTAATCCAGAAAATTTTTTTGTATTATAACAGATAAGATACCATGGTAGACATGTAACCAACTGAAAAAAATTTCTGTGATAAAGTACACCAGTGAGTCCTTTGAAGACTGTGCATTTTTCTTTCTCTGTGTTGTTAAAATAACTGCAAAAAACATAGTCATCACTTCTGCCTAACTTTAATCTAAAAGCAAGTCTAAATCTTCATGTCCTAAGCAAACTGCCACAGGGTGATTTCTCATGTGTTGAGTGCTTTATATCGTAACTATAAACCATAAGCAAAAGAGAGAATCCATTTAGTTCCCTGAGTCTACCCTGCTGAGTTTTCCTTTATTTACTGCCTTTTAATGAAAATTTTCATGAACATCAAGACCAGTCTCTCAACAAAGGAAATGCAGCTCTCAGAGCCAAGTACTCCATAGCATGACTGTGCAAGGGAACAGCCATTTTGTTTTTGTTTTTTCTGCATGGAATTACCCGATGGATTGAATTGTTTTTAATACTTAGGGATGAAGATGTTTAAGCCAGTGACCATGCTGCTGTTAACTCTTCCATGAGATATAAGCTTTCAAAAGTTTGGCAAATATTTTAAACTGTCTTGTTTTGCATGTGGCTATGAAATGAATCTTAGCACTGGGACACCCCCAAATCTTTCTTCCTGGAAACATGCACAATTTAAGGTGCTGCCAAAATTCAAGGCATGTTTTAGAGAGGAGTATTTAGGCAAGAAATCAAAGATGTCAATATGTATAGTCCCACCTGTGAAAAATTGATTCTGCTCGCTTCTTGTCTTATTCCTCTAAAGATAGTCAAACTAAGTATAAATATTGTCATTGTGCAGAATGCACTTGGTTAGCAGTGAAAAAAACATCAGGCTTAAACTGGCCTACATAACAAGGACATTTATATCACATAATACAACATTTAGCAACAAAACAAGCTTAAAAGTTGGTAGAGTTGACTAGACCATTGCAGACCCAGGTTCTCTCTGTCTCTACCTTCAGTCATACACAGTGCAGTGAGGAGACAGGAAGCAGCTACACCACAGGCTTCTGCCTCCATGCTTCCAGGTTGATAGTGGCAACCAGCGTGGTACACTTCTTTGTTTCTGCTCAACAAGAAAATGAATCTCTTCCACTCCCATTAATCCTTGCTTTCTGTCTGATTAGGCTAATTTATAATGCATGCTCATTCCCAGGTTAACCAAAGTCCTTAGGAACTATCCAGGATCAGTGTCCTAATTTGCTTTCTGGTGCTCTAACGCAATACCTGAGAGTGGGATATTTGTAAACAAAAGAGATGTATTTAGCTCATAGTTCTGGAGGCTCAAAACTTCAAGATCAAATACCAACATAGGCTTAGTGTCTAATACAGATTTATTGCTGTTCCCTTCACTGCAAAAAAAGCAGAAGGACAAACACATGTAGAAAATAAAAGGAGGTATAACTCCCACACTAGCTGACCCATTCCAAGAGAAAACATCCATCCATTAATGGGGGCTCCATTCCCATGATTCACTCATACCCTCCATTTAGCTACACCTCTCAGTGCTGCCACAGTGGGAAATTAACCCTCACCCTAATCACCCAGTCTTGACAAGAGAGGGTGTGGGTGTCTGAGCAGGACCTTGAGGGGGAGACTGAGTCTCAAAAGGCACTCAAAACTCCATTACAGTCATCTATTCTGATCCCTTGTCAGAGGCAGCCTCAGAAATCCTTTTACTACACCTAATCAGGTTGTAGTTTCTGTAATATCAGAAAGCTGAGCGTGTGGCTTAAGTCAACAGCAAAATCTCTACAGGATTTTCTCTGAAGTCATTTTCCCTTTTCATTATATACTGCCCAATGTCCCCAGTCACTGTTGTTGGAAATGATGGGGTGAGTTGACATTTATACTGCATATCCTGAAGAGCTGTCTGAGAGAAGAGCAAATAAGCTTCAAATTAAAAGACAAGATAGTGACGATAGCACATGGGATGCTTCACAATCCTACAAAGTGGGGCCTTTTCCCAGACGTATCTCACTGAGAGTAGGAATGCATAACCAAAAATACTGACACCCTGGCACATGCTGGGCTTGGCACACAATGTCATCTTTATGAAACAATCCTTGCAAAATTGCTGTGCAGTAAGACATTGGTGCTTCTCCAGGTTTAAGAACTAGAACTTGTTGGCTATAAATGTTTAAGCATTCTGGTCAAGGGAATTTAGCAAATAGCCAGAGGACATTTTAGAAGGAAACCCTACCCTGCTTCTCCACTTAAGTGAAAAGGACTATCAGAGAAGATGAGGCCTGTGACCTGAAGAAAGGCATGAGAAAATGTAGTGAGGTATGTGTTTTGGTGCTAGTGCGCTTGTGAGGTTTGCAAAGATGTCAAGGTACATCAGATGGCAGAAATTTATTACAAAAAAAAAAAAAAAAAAAACACGAGACGCCACTGTGTCTGGTGCTCTTGAACTTAGAAATTAACTGTTGTGTCTCAAGTGAAAACTCTTGAAGATAGGACTTGACTAGTTCAGCATCCATCCCTGTCCTGTAGAGTGAACTCATTCTCTCGGTCCTACCTAATCTTCCACCAACAGCAGTAATGTAGACTTCATGTTAGGTGGGTACCTAGAAGAAAGGAGTTAAAATACACTGAGCAGCAGACCACTTAGGGAAGAGAGCTCTACATAAGCAGCATCCTCTGAAGAGAATTACATTGTATCTTCTGTTCAATGAGTGAGAAAATCAAGGAACACAAAAGACTCAGTACATTCAGGGACACTCAAAGAGGAAAAAATGCAGCAAATTCAAAATCATATCAAACAGCCCTTAATATGTGCTAATAATTACTCTAAATATATTACAGACGCTCAGTGCAGTGGATAATTCCTGGGTTAAGGGCCAGAATCCCAAGTCTTCAGATTGGAAAAGTGAGGGACGAAGGTTAAAGATCTTGTCTGAGGTCACACACTAGCATGACCACTTGGCTTTGGAGCAAATGTTTTTACCACCCTGTCACTGATTTAGTAGAAAAAAGGTTTTTTTGGGGGGGGAAGAGAATAAACTGCTAGGGGCCAAGAATTTGATGAACAAAGCAAAATTAGACTTGAAACATAACCCTGGTGTCATATGGTTCTAGGAGTCTGGACCATGAAAACAGGACTGGGAGACCAACACTTAGATTCTTATAACAGGCCCAAGTGGGACGATAGGGGCTAGGTCTTCTCTAAAGAACAGGGAATTTCTGAAATATCTTGCTCATTCTGTGCTACTTCCTCAAACTGACCTGAGAAAGTAGCTCTGTAGTAGAGTGCTTGCCTAGAATATACAAGACCCTGGGTTCTGTACCCAGCACTACACGCACACACAGACACACACAGACACACACACAAGCATGCTGTCCTTCAGACTACTCTGCATAGACTTGCTGAGTTAGAAATAAGTGTCTGGTTGACAAACATATGCACATGAGTACCTACTTGCCCAGTGATCTCTCCAAGTTCAACCCATATTCAGTTGCTTGATTCACTAATCTTAATCCAAAGCAGTTAACAGTATCATCTCCTATAAATTCATGGATTATAAAGGGAATCTATCTGGACTGGGGAGATACTTCAGTAGGTAAATTACTTGCTGTATAAGCATGAGGACTTGAGTTTGGATTCCCAGAAACCACATGTAATGGTTATTTACTATTGTATCAAGGTAGCCACTATCATCACGTAGGAGACAAACCTCTGGGTATGTGCAAGGAATTATGTTGATTAGATTAGTTGATGGAGAGAGGCCCACGCTAGATGTGGCTGGCACCATTCTCTAGGCTTGGGTCATAGACTTGAAAAGGAGGAAGCCCCCTGAGCACCTACACTGATCATTCTCTGCCTTCTAACTACAGATCAATGCAGCCAGATGCTTCAAGCTCCTGCCACCAAGATTTCCCTGACAGGGTGGACTGTGACCCACAGGAGAAATAACTGAGACACTACAGAAAACTACACTTGGTTCCTTAGTCTTGTCCCAGTGCCCCTCAGGAAGATGAGAGAGAGAATCCACAGAAGTCCAGTGACCAGCCAGCCTGTGTGTACTTTCCTGTTTCAAACAAAGTAGAAGTCATGACTGACACCAGGTTATCATCTAACTTTCATATATGAAAAGGAAAACTTGGGGTCATCTTGGGTCCTTATACCCAGCTGTGTTTTTCTCTAAACTCAATACTTAGAGCCTCCCTGTTTACAGTACCAAATTATTGCTCATGCTTCAGAAAAACACTGGCTGTCAGATCTAGGAAGAATAAGCTTTTTGTTTGGTGAAAGAAACAGGGGCATTTGGGGCCATGTGGATTTCCCTGCTAAAGAAAGAGCTCTTGCTGGATTTGAGTTACTGATTATTCCATCCACACTTATCACTGGTTATGATAGGAAGGGCCTGAGTTCTGCTGCCTTCCCTGTGTTGCAGCCTTTGCTTTCTGTTCTTTGATGAGCAAGTAGCAATAAATACATTTCTGCAGCCGTGCCTGTGAATTTATAAAGGCTTGGATAAAGTGACCATTTTGTTATAAAAATGGCAATGCTGGGTTTGAGCTACCATTTTCAGAGTTAAATAATCCCAGGGGTGGTGGACTCTTTATACCCTGTACTCTCTGAAGAAGAACCACTTGCCAGGTTGAATTATCCATCTTTTAAAAAAACCCTCCCTGTGGCTGTAAAACAGCTCCAGATTGCTTCCTCTGCATGCTGGAGGAGCTGACAGGGCCCCAGATGGAGCTGTTTCTCAGCAAGCTGTCAGGTGATCCATCCATCAGCAAAGCCATAGCAGCCAGCTGAGTTGCCTATTGCTGCCAAGATTTGTATTGGGTCAGGTGGGAGAGGCCAGGGTCTGCTGAATCCAGAAAAACAAAGGTCAGAGGCATCTGTGCCAGTGAGGAGAGCAATGCGCTCGTGCTTATATTCCCGAGGTTACACTCAGCACTGCTTTAGACAGACTTGACAGTTTTTCCTTCTGCTTTCCTTCATATGGATTTCCTGACATTGATACTGAGAGGTTGTTTGCTATGGTTTGGGGGAGGGAAAAAAAAAACAAAGCACAAAGCTGCATTAGAGTAGGGCCGCTCAACATGCACTAGATTGTTGTCAGCAAGCCAAGAAGGCTTTTCATTAATATACCCAAAGAAGATGGGATGAGGTCATTGGAAGTGGCACAGCTAAAGGATTAGAAGTGAACACACAGACCTAAAAGCCATCACCCTGAGAGTTGATGCCTTCCACATTAGCCTTACCTCATCTTGGAAACTGCCTTTCTAAAAGGTAAAATCATGGCATATGTGAGTCTATATCCTCCAACCCTGATGGAATACAGAAGATGATTCGGACTAAGAAAAGAGACTGGACACAACCAGAGAATACCAACAACTGGCTCAAATACTTAAGGTTCAATGAAAAGCTGTAATGCTCTTATTAAAAGCACAGAAAGTTTCTTAAAGGGTTTAAAACAAAACAAAACAAAAAAAGGCAGCAAAGACTAGCAGCCCTTTCTTGTTATGCAAAGGCTGGTCACAGCATTGGCAATGTGTTAAATAAACTCTTCTTTGTTCTGCAGAAAAGAAAGAAAAATGATGTCAGTCTTTACCCTTAAATAGTAATTCTGGCCTTCTCCTCTCTTTTGTAGTGATAAGGTGATAAGACTCACGCCCAAAACTGAAGAGGAAGTGTTTGCACTCAAGAACATCTACCGCCAACTCCAGGTAATGGAACGTGAGCTTGTCCTGTGGTCAGGCCTGGGGCCTGTTTCTTGTGACTTGCCTTTGCTCACTGGGGTTGAATTAGTAGAATAATCAGCCAGAGGAAGCAGGTAAAGAGACAGTGTGGAAGAGCATGCAAAGGAGAGTGGAATGGAATGAGATAAGGCATACATCATCCGACACACCATTTATTTACTAGTTCACTGGTTATCTGTCTGCCAGGTAGAATGGACACTTCTTGAGAGGTTTTGTTCACTGTGGTATTCCCAATGAGCATCTGAAATATTCTAGAAGTGGTAAATGGTCAGTGTTTTCTTTGGGGTTGTGAATTTCAGAACTCCACCTTTCCTTTTTGAAATCTTCCTAAATCATACCTACCTCCTTCTTTGGATTAAACTTTTAAGAAAGATGAAACTCGGTGGTCGGTCATTAACAAAAAGCATTTCAAGGCTTTTGTCAGCAAAGGCTAAAGGTGTTGTTCATTCACTCTCTCATGGGTTCTGTGGATTTGGAGGGAGAGACCATCTTTTTGTCACTGCTTACCATTATCAGTTTCAACTAAAAACTTGAGATGACAAGTGTGGCTATTACCCCCCACCCCCATGCTGACTGAGATAGGCTGGTCCAGGAAATGTGGTGAGTGGGGCTTCGTTCTAAAAGACGGCAAAGCAGATTGCCAGCAGGGCCTCATTCATCTTTAACATGGGGCAGTAAGCTTTTCTCTAGGTGATGGAGGTTCAGTCCTCTGTGATGTCAGTGTTAGAGGATGTGGGAGAGAGTCCACCAGTGGCTTCTGGGTGGGTGGTTTGTAATCACCAGGGCTTTGACCTTCCCCTGCTGGTTGGTTCTTATATTTGGCATCTTCCTTGTAAATATTGCATTTATCTGCAAACAGACTCTGATTTGAACTCTGAGGCCATTGATCTCTTTCTTCTTCCTCTTTTCTGACCCCAAGACAAGTAATGGTACCTTGTGGCCTCCAGCAAGTCAAGTCATGCTTATTTTTTAACCCAGAAAGACTCGCTGGGCCTTTCCTGACACTTTCTCTCCAAGGCCCTCACCCTGTGGTGCTGGCACTAACCCCTGTGGTAGGTCAGGACTGTCTCTGCCTCACAATGTTCTTCCTAACATTCCACCAGGGAGCAAACAAGCAAAGAAAATTCAAGTAGACCTTTTCATTTCCAGCCCTCATGCTGAAATCCAGCATGGGAAGAGTGAAATCACTTTGACTCCTGTTTGAGGGAACAGCTATTCTGAATCAAATACTGAAACAAAGGGCTTTCTTCATTTTGTCACTTTGACAGTGGTCACTTGCTGTCATCAAAAGTGATGCAATTGCTTTGAAACAAAGGGTTCTCTCCATTTTGTCACTTGCCATTATCAAAAGTGATACAATTGCTTCATAAATGAAAGAAAAATATATCGAACAGTCAGAAGGTCACTGTTACAGATGGCCACATATGTATACTGTGTATGTTTACATGAGTGGTAATTGTGTGACAAGGCTTTCCTTGGGGAGATGCAACATGTCCATTGACTCACCCCAGACATAGGGAGTGCATGGCAGACCAAGATATGATACCACCAAAATTCAACTTGGCAAACCAATGAGTTCTATTGGGGCTACTTACAGGAGTATGGGTGAGGGGTTACTTATAGGAACAAAAGTGACTCAAAGACAGCTGCATCACCAAGCACACCACAGCACAGGTAATAGTTCCCAAAAAAGTTGGAGCCTGGAGCACACTGCACAGCCTGCAGGCAGATCAACAGGTTGGAGAGTGTCCTTTCCAAGTGCCTCAGTTGTTCTAAACCCCTCCGTGGAAGTTTATCTGGTTTCTGCTTCTTCCAGGTAGCCAGTCTTCTCTCAGAGTCTTCTTTGTAGCTTGGCTTGTCTAAGGTGACTTTCAAAGATACTTATTGCTTACTCTTGGAGAGAGGGATCTAGTGAATCTGGTTGGTTTGGGGGACTCCCTGAAGCTATTTTGAGTAATTTACCTTCTGGCTTCAAGCCTTTTCCTATATGGTAGAAAACTCAATCTCCGAGGAAATGTATATACAACCATTACAGAGAAACATTCCTTTAAAAAAATGTTTTTCATTTAGTCCTGAAGGAAAGTAGTCAGCCATGGAGAAAATGTCTCGGAGCTGCAGGAAGTTAGAAGGCAATTGAAAGATGGGTGGAAAGAGCAGCAAGGAGGGACAGTGTCAGGGACTCAGTGATTGGCATGAGGCCTCATGTGACTTGTCAAGAAAGCCCACTCACGGCTGCAATGTACACTGGGGAAAGACAGAAAGCAGTCAGCAGATCCAGGCACAGGCTCCCAAGGATCTTAGTGGCATCACACAGGACATGCCTGCTTCCCACATCTGTGAATGTGGCTGCCAAGGAAGCTCCCTAGAGACTTGGTGCTCATCATTCTTATGGGGACCTGATTACACCATGCTCTTCTAACACATACCGAAACCCCAGATTCCCAGAAGAAAGCCAGGTATTGGGTACGAACCATGATTTTTGCACAAACAGCATAGGCACAGTGAGTCCCTCTTATCTGTGGCAGTGCTAAGAGCCTCCAGAAAAATCTAAGTTCCCAGATGCCAGCCCTAGGAAAGATACGCAAACAGGTCCTCCGAATGACAGCGTGTCGGACGACTCTAGTGAGCCTCATCTGCACATTGCTTCATTTGCTTTCTCAAGTAAGGTAGTTAGTCTTCCTGGACTGGAGTTTGAGGTGTTGGGTTTTAATCTTCTACCTAGAAGAATCCTTCTACCTTGATGTCATTTTAAATTTGAATTATTTCACCAAGTGATCCTCTCACACAGTGGAGAGCAGAAATTCCAGCCAGCTTGAGAAGGCAGTCTGCAGGGAAGAAAGAATTGACTTCCTGTCATCTTCTGCCCTATGGAGCTCATAGGTTAGAATCAGAGTCACAGCAAACAGCTTCTTTGCATCTGTGCAGTGCCCTTGAGAGAAAAAGGGGGAGCTGACAAGAAGAGTATTGTCCCTTTCTCCTAGAATAATATAGAGTTGACAGAATTCTAATGACTCCATGTCTCTGTATCCTTCTGCTTCTGCCCTGCAGAATAGTCTCCCTATGAATATGATGGGATGGTCATCCCTGTGTTACTGTTATATAATAGAATGGAGACCACCTGGGGTAGGCCTCAGCAAATCAGAGGAACCTTGAGCCAAGAGTTCACGGAGGAGGAGGTCAGAGGAACATTCCTCATCGTCTCAAAGAAAGAAGTTCACAAATTGCTGTGTTGGGAACCATTCTTAGGAGTCACGTGACCAGGAATGGCAGTGATAGTGACCTCTGGGATATGAGAATGATCACTAGCTGACAGGTAACCTTGAAATGGAAACATCAGTCCTACAGATCACAGGACCCTGAGGCCCAGATGAGAATGCACCTCAGCCCATTCCTGAATACTTTGATTTTAGCTCATTGAGACCCTGAGGAGAACCCAGCCAGCTGTGCCTGTACCACTGATCCCCAGGACTGGGAGATAATAGGTTGACTTTGTTTTAAACAGCTGAGCTGATGTCAATTTATTCCACAGCAATGGAAAACAGACTTATAGTACAGTAACCAGCCACATCCTGCCCTTTGGCTCTCATTTTCCTATGTGATGGCTCTAAGTTAATTTTCCTGATTTCACTGTCTGTACCCAAGGGAAAGTGAAAAGTGACTCACTGACATGCTTAGGCTGTAAATTCACAATGCCTTATCTGAAATATGGTCAAATGCAAAATTTGCATACAATATTGAGTGGAATCTGAGGACATACGGTCAACACACAGCTAATTAGACATAGGGCTCCTTAACAAAGCTGCTTGCTTTCCTAATTAAATTTTATAGTTTGCTGAAGAGTTGAAACAAGAAAGTTAAACAGAAAACTGTGCCCCCAGAGAACCAGCTTGAGAAAGCCCCAGCCAATTAAATTGTTAATTAAGACCATAACCATGGCTTAAATCAAGCTATGATGGAAGCAGAACAGTTTGTAGGTGAGCAAAATCAGAACCCAAACACTATGTTCTATCTGCAGCTCTTCACCAGTTCTTTGTACTGAGAAGCAAGGGAAACAGCTTCAGGTGAGGCCACAGAGTGTCTATTGTGCAATCTGCACATCCTTGCTGAAGGAAAAACTAAATATCCGTTTCCAGATTCCTCATCAGAGGCAAGATAGGACAGGACAGCACAGGAAATTGTCCTGTCTGTCCAAGGCTCAGTCATGTGTTTTCACACTGGAGCATAAGCTCAAAGGTATTGGTTGTTTGGTCAGATGTTATGGTTGTAGAGCTTGGTGTTCTTGTGGAACTCCCAATGGGGGAGGGCTGTCTTTTACTTGTACTTGAGACCCTTTTCCTCCTACTGAGTTGCCTCACCCTACCTTAATGTGAGGAGTTGTGTTGAGACTTATTGCAACATGAAATATGTTGCAACTTATTACAACAGCCATATTTGGTTGGTATCCCTGAGAGGTCTGCCCATTTTCTGAAGGGAAATGGAAAACCAGTTGATATGGGGGAGAGGGGTGCAGGGGGAGGGGGAGGGTGAGGACTGGAAGGAGAAGAGGGACGAAAAACTGCTGTCAGGATGGAATATACAAGAAAAGAAGAAATTTAAAATAAAATAAGTTCCCACCCTGAAAAGCTATACTCCTCATGAGGAAGGCTCCATCCATGACGGTTGCTGTTGCTATCTGGAATGTGGGCCCTTCTCACCCCCATTTTATAGTTCTGTGTTGTAGTGAACATATGTGTAATCTAATACAGCTGGGCTTTGGGAACTTTGGGACCCCTGTAATTCCTGGAAGTTTATAAATTCTTATGCCCAACTAGATGGTTTTATCAACTGGAAAACTTGTAAGGAAGAAAATGGATGTTAGAACTCATACTGTGGTAGCTATGGGGTCCATCTTTATTAGAAATTGGTTGTGTGGTTACAGAATCAAGATTCATTTCTCTCTCCCTCCACCTCTTCTCTCTCCTCTCCCCTCTCTTTCCCCCTCTCCCTCTCTTTCAATGCCCCTAACACAATCTTTCTACATATAGTTTAGGCTGCCCTCTTAACAGGCAATCCCCAAGCCTTAGCCTCTCAAATGCTAGGGTTACATTCACATGTTATCATCCCCAGACAATTATAAAATCTCTTCTTACTCATTGCTATGAGAAAGAGGATTCTAGGATGATCCCAGGGAGTCTTGGTTTTGGTGTGTACACATCCCCTCCTAGGTAACCCACAGAGTAATCTAGACATCTATATAATGAATTTTGTCAGTATAATTACATTCCCAAATCAGTTGAGTATTCAAGTGACCTTGATCCTATCACCTGAGCCCTCCCAAAGTGTTTGTCTCTGCCTGGTATGAGAGAGGGAATCAGAAGTCTCACTTCTGCCTGGAGGAAATCAAATGCTGGGCATAGCCATCTGGCAGGAAATCACAGGTGGCTACCAGTTGTTGAGAATATCCTTAGTCTACAAAAAGGAACATAGAACCTCGTCTCTACAAAGGGAGTATATTTTACCAATGACTGGTGAAAATTGAGCACTCTGTGCCCCAGAGGAGGCCACAGCATAAGCTGGCACAGCCCAGTGACACCCTGAACAGAGACTCCAGCCTCAGTCTGCCCCGACCTACAGAAATGGAACAACCACAAAGCCAAGCTACTACATCTGTGATAACTCAGCAATAAGCACCCAACACAGAGCCCTCAAATAGCCATGGACTGGTGCTCTGGAGGAAGATGCCTTTCAGTAGAAAGTAAGACACACAACTTTTGGTTTTTCTATTAAAGGCTTTGTAAGGTACTCTTGTTTTCCATGGCATGATTTCTGAAAGAGAGGGAGTGCATGATAATCTAGGCCAGTGGTCAAATGCGGCCGTGGAGTCAAGTCCAGTCATACACACTTTTTCTCCCTCCTCGTGGCTGTTATCAGTTACTAAACCACATAGCACCAGCACAGGGAGAGAAAACATACTATGTGAAGAAAGAGGGGTGCACTGGAAACATTCTTGCAGATGCCTTCCTCAACATCATGATGATGGTGATTGTGGTTGCCCCAGAAACGACTAATGAGGAAGCTAGCTTAGTGATATGACCTCAGGCTGGTACCAGCTCTATGTTTCCTTCCCACTTAAGATTTGGTAGTTTTGATTACAAGAAACCTCTTTTTAGGTTAGTTTTTTAAAATGTTATTGCTGGACATTTTAAAACTGCCTTTTCTAAAGTGCTTGACAGAAATGTTAAGAGGTCAGACCATTGGGGTCTCATAGAAGATGATCTTGGCAGGGCTTTGCAGCACAAACACTCACCGCTCATGGCCTCCCATGGAGTTAGTAGTCTGAAGGCTGAAATAAAAGGACAAGTAGGCCATATACTTTATTATCTATATGGCTAATCCAAGATGATTTGTTGTGGAGTTTGGGGCTCTGAAAGAGAGAGAACAAGCTTGTGATTTTTCCTAAACCCAGGTGCAAGGCATCACTTCTGCCACAGTCACCTTGCCAAAGGACAGGGTCAGTCCAGATTTAAGGAATGGAAAACAGACCACAGCACTAAAGAGAATTATAAGGTGTCAGCAAAGACTGGAAAGAATGTGTGGTTGTTGTAACCCCTGCATCTTCCATCCATCCCCACCCCTCACACATTCCAGGCTCCAAATCCCAGATGGAAGATACCAGCTGCTTAAGTCCATTGTTACTACCACTTCCCCAGTCATGGCCCTGGTCCTCTTTAAACCAAAATGTAGGTCTAAAAAGACCAGGCTCCCAGATATCCTGCATGTTGCTATCACACACACTTCTACTTGTTCTCCACACAGTGAGGAAATGAAAACCTGAATAAGTTGCCTCTACTTAGCAGATTTTACAACCCTTGCCACACATAGAAACCTCTATAAGGGTTTTGTTTTTGTTTGAGGAACTAAGGATTGTATTGACCCAGGCCCAGTGGATGGTAGACAAGTGCTCTACGACCTAGCTACATCCTTAACACTTATTTTAGTTTGCAATCCAGTCTCACTAAATTTTTCAAGTTGGCTCTGAACTCACAGTATAGACCATGCATAATCCTCCTGCCTCAAATTCCCAAATATCTTAGAGTACAGACATGTACCATAATATTTGGCTCTGGAACACATTTTATAAAAAGCTGACATCTGGCCCAGTACCAGATTTTGAATTATTTGCTCATATGAGCCTCAGATATTAGGATTTGTTAAATACTCTAGGAGATTTAGTATATAGTCAAGGTAATGGACTACCAGTGTGTTGCATAGTTCCTGTGGTGTGACACAGCAGTTCTTCAAGATGACACTTGCCTGCCTCTCTGAGATTTCTCACTATCTGTCACTACCTAGTCTTACTGGACTAATTGTAGTTTTTCACACAGTGAGAAACTGCTTTGCCCACACAGTGAGTACTACTTGTCTTTGAAACTGAGACTAAAGCACCAGTTTCTCCTGAAATGCTTTGACTGGCACTGAAAACTGTGGATAGCTGTATCCTAGCATCCACATTACCCCCAACAGACAGATCAGGTCTTATGGATCTGAAACGTAACGTTTCTGTGAATGCATACGGTAAATAGGTGGGGAGGCATCTGCAGAAGAAAGGGATGATAAAAGGAGTTTACCTATCTTGCCTCCAGAAACACAGCCCAGGTATGGATCAGAAGATATCTTTACTGTTTCTCAACCCACCTTTCAAATTATACATATTTTGTTGGTCATTATATAGGGAACCATTTATAGTTGTTTTAATTTTCACCTACAAATGGATTGGAGAGAATTTTTGTACTTTGTTAATTGTGAACTTCTCAATAATACCTTTGCAGTGGACTTTGATTAGATGAACTTCCTTTTCAAAAGATAGCTATGCCTTCTGTAACTGAGGTTTTCTATAAAGTGTACAGACTACATTGGTGCCATTTCTTAGACCCATGAAGTTAGAGGAGGTTTTGTATGTACATCAGCCATGGCCACAAAGACTTTTCTCAAGTCCTACATTTCTTACTGGATAAATGTGAAGTCATTTTCCATGTCTTGGTTGGTTTTAGATATCAGTGTTGATTAGAGAGCAGTAGGATGTGGGCCCTAGGATCTCTGTTGGAGAAGTAGACCATGACATTAATGGCTAGCATCAAACCACAAGCATTCTGAACAAGCCACAGTAGCTAAAGAAACAGCATCTCTGTACATTTGACCACACGGTGTCATATATATGGAGAAAGAGGAAAGCAGTTAGCATTATGACCTCCCGCAGAAATTCTTGCATTTACATCCTGGCTCTTCCATGCACTAGTTACAGGTAACTTCATTATGTTACCTACTTTCTCTGACCCTCCATTTCTTCATTTCCCTTACCAGATTGAAAATTTCCACAAACAAAGGACTGTGTTTCAGTCTTCTTTGGTGCAATCAACCTCTGGTTCATCTTTATTGCAGCAGCACCTGACCATCGTAGGTGCTCAGAAAGTATTTCATTAATGCATAAACAAATGTAATTCATTCACCTTTATATCTGGAATTATAACACCATCAACTCAAACTTGGATTCTTAGCAAGTGCAGTTAAATAACTGAACATATTATCACCACAATTTTAAAACCTAAAAATATAGGTGCAAATAGGAATGAATTCCTAATGGTGGAATAATGGACTCAGTGGTATGGTGTGATGGGCAAGATTATGAGGTACAGAGTATTGTTCATGTCTTCAATTACCAAGGCAAGTTTATAGAGGAAGTAGGATTTCTGCAACAGCTTGCTAAGAAGTTTCTGGAGAAAGCCACCTGTGAGATATGCAATCTGCCATTAGAGTTGTTATCATTCTTGCCTTTGAGAGTTGACTAACAGTGAATGCAATAATGCTGATTATCATGGCATTTGGATGTGAAGATCAGAGCTCAGGTGTTCTGCCTAGAAGTCAATCTGTGGTTTTGTATAATCAAAAAATATTTTACCTGTTTCATTCTTTGACATGCTCGATCAGCAAACTTATTCCTGAGAACCTAAAATAGCTATTAGGGATACATATGTGGTGGTTTTGTGCTCTAAAAATTTCAAAGCAGCTTTTACATATTCATCATCTACAGCAACAAAGACCATGCTTAAAGGAGTTTCCTGTTTCCTACCATTTTATTTACTTATCTATATATTTATTTTTAGTTGTATAAATGTAGAGGGATGAAAATTCCCATGGCCCCACAAATATCCCTACAGTTTCTTTAATAATTACATTTACTTCTAGGATATCTGACCATTGTTGTCCATCCTATTCCCTCACAGTTGTCTACACGTTGAAGTTGACTGTGATCTGGACTAATAACCACCATCATATTATTATAAAAGAGGAAAGGAGGCAGTTCAGTGCATGTAGCATAACTAATCAACAGAAAGATATTGACCTTCCTCCCTTCTTCAGTATTACTGTCTCTTCTAAAAATAAACTTCAGTGACTGTACCAAGAGCTTGGCTTGGGATAGACAGCCATTTATTAGGTCAACAAATTGTTGCAGAAGAAAATTCACTAAAGTGTAATCAGAACTCAGAAACTCAGAATCAGAAACCATGTGCATGTGTGTTAACTAGTTTTTATGCCAACTTGATACAACCTAGACATATCTGAGAAGAAAGAATCTTTCGCAGGATCTCTCTATGGCGACCAGGCTGGCCTCAGACTCATAGAGACCCACCTACCTCTGCCTCCCACGTGCTGGGATTAAAGGAAGAGAGAATATTAATTGAGAAACACCTCCAGAAGATTGGCCTGTAGGCAAATCTGTGGTATGTTTTCTTGATTGTTGATTGATGTGGATGGGCCCAGCCTAGGTATATGTTGGGGCAGGGGGAGGCAGGCAGGACATGCTATCCTTGGGAGATGGTCATGTGTTGTATAAGCTGAGCAAGCCATGAGGAGTAAGCCAGAAAACTGTGTCCCCCATAGCTTCTGCTTGAGTTCACAGTCTTTGATGTGGAACTGAACTCTTTACTTCCCAAATTGCTTTTGGTCATGCTGTTTTACCATAGGGATACAAATTCCGTCAAAACACTATGCTATTGATTTTATGAGAAAGTCCAGTATACAATTATTTTGTGATTTGAATATGGTTTATCCCCCTCTTAAATTTATGCTGGAATATGATCCCCAGTGAAAGAACACTGACAGGTACTGGGTCCTTTAATATATGATTAGGTTATTAAACAAGATTCCTGCAGTTCTCATGACTGACTAGTTGGCTATAAGAGAAGAATAGTATAATTTCTATTATACTATTATAATGGGCTGTTCTGTTCTCTTTAATGGGTCCTTGATGATCTTTCTGTTCTCTGTTATGTTATGATATCACATGAGGCCCTTGCCCATCTCTCACCCCACCAGAAAAGGAGAAAGAAAGGATTTCACTATTCACACTTACTATGTGATTAGCACTGTGCTGTTTGGTCATTACACACCCTCTCATATAATTCCCACAATGCAAAGAGCTACTGCCATTGCATCTCAGTTTCTGTAGATGAAAATGGAGCAGCTGCTTTATTTTCCATTCTGCAGAAGATTTTTCCAATTAAGGAGGTCCTCTGAACATGATTTAAGAAAGTGTTTGCTATGAAATATTTATCAGATGGAGCTGAGAGCAAGAAAGAGCATTGGGAAATCCACATAGGCTGAAGCAGGGACAGGAGGCAGCCAGGGATTGTCACAGATAGACATGGCTTCATTCACAACACTGCATACCAGCAGTGTGACTCTGAGTCATTAGCCACTTCTCCTGTCACCTCCAGCAAGTTTCAAAGTCCTTTAAATTCTTCCTTGATAACAATGGGATTAATCTATTTAAATATCATCTTAACATAGCTAAATGATTGACAATAAGCATTAGAGTTGTGTTGCTAAGGTGAATGTGTAAATAACTGAGGAGATACTCAGAGACTGGGAAAGAAAGGGTGGTGATGGGCATGAAATTTGTACTTAAACAAATCTAAAGGCAATTCCACATACCATAGAGCTCACTGTTTAGAGCTGATTTAGCAGATGTTGGCAGAAACATTTACAAACTATGAAGAAAGCACTGGACTGATTTTGGGATTGCAAAATCTCTCAGGATCACCCTGATTTCCTTTAGGACCATCAGAGTCCTCATTAGTCAAGTGAATACTTGATTAAAGCGGCCAAGATAAATGGTAAATATTGACATTCAGAAGGCTTAGGTATCACCTGGCATAATTTGCTTCTTAATAACTGTATAAATACAGTTTATGCAACAAAACCATAAGAGGACTGAATCTTAACAGGGAATATAAAAATTCAAGCCTTGAAAGTTAATTCTCTGAACAGTGATATTTAACCCCCTTTTCTTCATCAAATCTTTGAACAATGCTCTCAAGGTAGAAGGTAGCATCAACGGATAATACATGAGCAGTTATTGGAATAGGTTATAATCAAAATTTTAGAAAATAAGAGATTCAGAAGCCCAGAAATATAAGCCCTGGCAAGGAAAATTATAAAGTCATACCAGAAAACATTGAGGAAAAGTCAGTGATGAAGTGAAATGTGAGTGAGGGATTGCATGTACAAGTCATGCATCTCTTGGGATGGTTCCAGGCTCTAAAGAGATCTCCATGTATGTGGTAAACTGCCGGGGACTCAACACTCTACTCTCTCCTTCCCCATCACTGTAGTTTATGGTCTTCCTGGTGTCTAGTTAGTTGCTTTCTAACTAAGCATAGCCAATAGGAGATATCCACAAAGAGACATGGCTCATTTCTGAACTGAGACCTTAAAGAATGGAGGCTCTCCCTCCATGCCTCCTGATGCTGTCTGAATGACAGAAAAAGTAGAGGCCAAGTGAATAACGAAGCCTGGCATTGGAACTCCTCAGATGTGTGAAATATTATAAACATGGGAAAGTTCAGAAGAAAACCCACGTTTATTTGTTACATGACCAAGAAATAATTTTCTTCTGTATTGTAGATATATTGCTTTCTGTTTGTTTATTTGGTTTCCATTTTGGTTTCTTGAGCCAGGGTTTCTCTGTGTAGCCTTGGCTATCCTGGAATTCACTCTGTAGATGAGGCTAGCCTTGAACTCACAGATCTACTGTCTCCCTAGCGTTTGGATTAAAGGTGTGAACCACCACTGTCTGGCTGACATATTGTTTTTTAGTATCATTACAAATAATGCAGAAAATGAGACACTGAAGAAGAGCTTAGGTCAATTTAGAAGCCAAGAAAAAAGGAATCGGTTGTACAAAGTCAATGTGGTCACACAGATTCTAGACTTTAACGTAAGAATCAAGTGGAGAAGACCCATTTATAGTGCTCGTGTTTGCAAAGTGAGAGATATTGAGAGAGGAGCACTTCACCTTTCCCAGCCTCCTGTTTCAGATGTTCCAGAGTAGCTCCACTGAGTTCCAGAAGAAGGGCAGTGTGGGGGCTAGGAAGAGAAATCGCAGATAGGAGAATTCTCTCTAGGAAAGAACTTAACAAATGAGTATTAGTGAAACTTAATGGGAGAGAATAAATCTGGCCTAAGATATCAAACTTGACCAATAATAAAACGTAGCCACATTAGAACCTTATACAACTGCTATGACTCCAACTGGGAACAGATCAAAACAAGAAACAGGCTTGTAAAAGCTGTTTGTTTCCTGGAGCACACTCAACAGCATCCACCTCAGCTGTGACTGTGAAGAAAACTGCCAGTGAAGTTCCTAGAGAAGCATAGGAGAAGGTAGGCCACCCGGTGCCTGCCTCCTGGAGCACACCATCCTGAGGCCAGCTAAGGGCAGTTCTGTGCCATCAGAGCTGGAAGCCTTCCCACCTGACACAGGGGGAAGCTCCGAAAGGCAGAACCTGCTCTGATCAGTAAATCTCAGAGCCAAAGAGGCACATCTGGGCGTGTTGGGAAAGATAGTGTGATTGAAGGGAGTCTGCACTGCCCTTCCAGCAGATACATAGTGATTAAAAGAACACTGACAAAGCACCCTAAGTCAAATTTCTCTGGGCTTTAGAACAGCCTCCGTGTGTGCCAGGGTAATTGTGTGCATGTGTTTCATCTCATGAAGATGATACGGCAGGGATGACTAAATCTCAGACTGTGACCATGTAGCCCCCTCGTTCTCTTTCCTGTCCACTGGCAGCGCAATACGTCTTAAGATACAGTGGAGCTGTATGGTGAATGGGCCTCTCCTCAAATCACACAGTGGAAAGTCACCCACAGCAAAGATCAGGTGCCCGAAAAAGGAGGGAAGCTACTTATTTTGAACCAATATACATTCAGGTCCATTTGTTGTCAGAGCCCATGTTGCCCTAACAGAGAAAAATAACTCCTCTAAAACCAACCTCATTGCTCCAATAAGCAGCTCTGAGTACGTGGTTCTATGGACTGTCCTAGAAGTTTTGGATGACCATGGTTGAAAAAATAATGGTCGAGGCAGGAGAGATGGTTCGGTGGCTAAAGCCCACGCTAAGAACATGTGCTGCTCTTGCTGAGGGCCTGGGTTTATTTTCCAGCACCCACATCAACATTCAGAACTGCCTGTAGCTTCAGCTCCTGGGGATACAGTGCCCTCTTCTGGCGCCTGCAGGTACTGCATGCACATGCACATGCACATGCGCGCGGGCGCGCGCGCGCACACATACACACACACACACACACACACACGGACCCAGAATTTAAAATAAAAAATTGTTTATTTGTTTGTTTGTTTTTTAAAGAACGGACAAAAAAAATTCTCACTCTTTCCACAAACCATAACAGAATACCTTATTTTTGGCATGCTGTGTAATAATATAGTAATGAATGGAAACTGAACCCTTGAACAAGGAACTCAGGGATGTTCACTGTGTTATCAAGGCAGGGTAGAGCCCCACCTATTTATTCCAAATTTATCCCTTATGCATATTCAAAAATAAATTAGACTATTTTCTGTTCTCCAAATACATCATATCTTTTCTAAACTCTAGGTATTTTTTTATACATGTGTAGCAATATGTTCCACAAATATTTATGAAGTGACCACTGTTTCAAGTGCTGTTCTGGACACTGAGAGCTACAGAAGTAAAGAGAACAGCAGTGATCGCCCTCCTCATGAAACACTCTCTAGCTGCGATAAAACTTATAAAAAGCTATGGGGGGACCCAGGTCACTGTGTTAAAAGGAAAGCAAGCAGGGAAGAGGGCTGGCCATCAGGGAGAACAATGTTAGTGAGGTGGCAAGGAAATCATCACTGGAAGGGGCATTTGCACAGATGCCAGAGGCTGAAAGGCCCTTCCTCATCCACCTGTCAGAAGGTCCTGTCTCTCACACTGACTCATCAGGAAGTTCAGTCGATATCCAGAACTAGGTGTGTCTGTCCCTCTCTGTCCCATGAGGAAACTTGTTTCCCTCCTATATAGTCTGTTCTCAGATCTGGAATTCCTTAAAGAAATACATGTTCGGGGACTGGAGAGATGGCTCAGAGGTTAAGAGCACTGGCTGCTCTTCCAGAGGTCCTGATTCCAATTCCCAGCAACCACATGGTGGCTCACAACCACCTTGAATGAGATCTGGGGTGCACTCTGCTGGCATGTAGGCAAAAGACTGTATACATAATAAATAAATAAATAAATAAATAAATAAACTTTAAAAAAAGAAACAAAGAAAGGAAGGAAGGAAGGAAAGAAAGAAATGCTTTAAAAGCCACAAAGGGAAAAAAAAAGAAATACATGTTCTCATTCATGCCACAGTACTAAGGAACAGCACACCAGCTGAACTAGGACAAGCCAGTGTCCACAAACAGCAGCTCTCGTTACCTCCACTCACCCCACACAGCCTCCATTGCCAGCCAGTATAGTTTGAAATTGACATTTTCCTCAGTATCATTTCACCTTTCCTAGCAAAATCCCTGTGCACACACCCCTTGCACATAGCAATTCTATCTGTCACATCTCCTAGACAAGACATTGCTATGCATGTTTTATAGTTGGGCGATACATCCTGTTGTTATAGAAGGAGAAGACATGTTCATGTACCCACAGGTTTAACTAGGGTCCAGGGACAGGAAAAGACACAAGGACAACAAGGACAGGCCTACAGAGAGATTTTGTCCACCAAAGTGGGACAAAACCAAACAGCTCAGAATTACCAGCTCAGTTTGACCCCCAGAAGCTTTAGGGATAATTTGGCCAGGAGTCATCTAAGCAGCACCCTGGGTATTCTCAAAGGAAGGGTTTTCTTCCAGACCCAGGCAATCATGAGTACCACAGATCTGGGCCTTTCCAAGACTCTTCAATGAGTCCACAATGATTTCGCTTGATTCTAAATAAAAATTCATGGACATGTTTCAGGGCCTCTCAATTATTTTAGCATGTATGTTAAAAGTGTAAAACATTTCTTCTTTTAGACAACCACAATCCCAAGGTATGATAAAGGACAAAATTCTTGAAAGAAGAAATAGGTTTGCAATTTAACAAAAAGTTAAACACATTCCTGAATTTTCTTATCAAAGAAAAAAATAATTGTGAAAATTAAAACAGTTTGAGGAAAGCACTGTATCCATCTGCCCTTGGGAACTGTATGTGATTGAAAGATGAAAGTGACCCTGAAATCAGAAATATTCCAAGAATGTGCCCATGTGGAACAATTCATATGCACAGAGTGGCCCTTCCCACTAAAGGCATTCTAAGGCTCTAATAGAGAAAGCCCATAGCAAACCTCACAATTAGGAACTTACAACCTTTCACCTTGGCCATCTACAAATCAATTTTGTCACATTTACTCTCTTGGTTATAATAAGTTCATTGGCTTTAGGGATTCTTCTTTCTGAGAAAGATATACAAAACACAAGATTATACAAATGTACTTACATGACACTTGCCTATCAAAGGATTCCAAGGTCTTTGAAAAATTATGGCTCCTTTAATTTGACTAAATGAGGCCCAGAAAGACAGACTGAGGAGACACCTGCTTTTGTGCTGTTATTTACCAACAAATAGAGCTTGTCTTCAAAGCATAATTCCTTTTTGTTATAATATGTACTCAGAGGGGCTTACAAAAAGTAAGATTATTTTTAGTAGGTAATGATGCATTTATAATTCTCAAAATTAAAAAATTAAATGATGTACAATTTTTAAAAAATCAATTCTGCTTCCCATCTCACTAGTCACCTAATTCTACCCAGAGGCAACTCAAGTCTGTAGCTTTTTATAGGATATTTTACATTGATCCAATAAGGTAAGTAGATATATAAGTAGAAACATGTATTTCAACATGAATTTATAAAATACCTATATGCTGTATCTGATTATACAAACTATTATATCTGTATGTTTATGTACATCTATGTAGGTGTAAATTTCTCTACTTTTTTTCATAAATTATAACAAATTATACAGGTTGACTGTTTTCTTCCTTCACTTAGGGTATCTTGGTATGCACAGCAAGACATAAACAGCTTCCTCATTCTTTAATACCTGTATTGTCTTCTAGTTTATAGTTGTAGACAGAGGTTCTGTCCCACATGGTCCCACAGATGCTTTGCCACAAATAAACACACAAAGACTTACATTTTTATAAACTGTTTGGCTGATGGCTTAGGTTTCTTACTGGCTAGCTCTCTCTTAATTATTAACCCATTGCTATTAATCTATATATTTCCACATGGCCTTATCTGACCGGAGAATGCCCAGATCTATCTTCCCAGCAGTTACATGGCACCTCTCTGGAGGCTTCTCTGCCTCCTCTCCCAAGAATTCTCCTTGTTTCATAACCCCACCTCTATTCCTGCCTGGCTACTGGCCAATCAGTGTTTTATTCATCAACCAATAAGAGAAACATATATACAGAAGGACAATCCCCCACCAAATAGACATGCTAACATATCTTTAATCAGAATCACCTGATTAAAAAGTCAATGGTATATATACAAGTAGACTCAATTATTCTTAAAATAGAATTTATGTTTCAAAGATTTTGTTTACTTTAAATTTTGGATACTTTTCACTTTTCCTTGCCTAGAGACTTTGTTCTTACAACAAACAGAAATGTTTAAAAGTCCGTGTTTCTTCACACCTTTGCCAACTCATCATACAATCAAGTTGCCTAACTTTAGAAACAACATGGATCAAACAGTTCCTTTTCTAGTTTTTGAAAATGTTTTATGCATTAAATGACTTCTTATATTGTCATGGGCCTACAAATTAAGTTCTATATATAACAAAAATTCATGTTTAATATTTAACCTTGGTATAAAACTATTTTAAAATATTGGTCATACTACTTACTGTAAGCTTGCCAAAATAATTCTGTGTGACAGGTATTTCAATAAATATTTGATCCCAAACAGTTATGTCACAACCAGAGTCTAAACAGTGCATTTGAACTTCTGACACTATCATCTAGTCACTTTTGGGAAAACTGGGAGACAAGGCAGATAAAAATGTATAAAATATTATTTATTTATTTTACTTAAAAGCATATATTTAAGCCAGGCATAGGCATTTAATCCTAGCAATCAAGAGGAAGAGATGTGGGTGGACCCCTTGAACTCATAGACCAGCAACTTCTGCAAAGCAAATTCCAGGACTCTGTCTCAAAAAAAATTTTTGTTAAGAATCTATCTGTGACAAGAATAAGTGTTTCAAAGATATGTGTAAGTTTGTTTTGTGGTTATTACAAGTTGAACTGAAGAGAGGCATTAGCCCTATTGGACATGTAAATTTGTTTCATGAGCCAGCAAGCTAATCCACTACACATTATTTAAGCAGTGTTTATAAAGGTGCCATGGAAATATCTCATAGCCTACAGGAGGACTTGGACTCACCTCTGAGTTATTTTTCAGAAGATCTGCCATAGTTGTCTCTACTTTTAACAATTACAGGAAATGCTCAGGGTTTTACTATGTACAGGGATATGCATGCATGCCCTGCAGCCCTAATCTCCACAGAGTGTGGTATTTTGACAACATGTGACAGAGTACTCACTTTTTTAAATGCATCTGGTTCATGCTTTAATCTCAGCATCAGTTTTCATGAAAAAATTATTCCTATCATTTCTTGAAAATGTTTATCTTGCTTTTGTAGTTATGTTAAGCTGAGCTGCGACCGAACCATTTCTGCACATTCCTAAAGTCACTGGGCTTGTTCATGAAGCAGAGGGAGGAATTGTGAGAAAATACTTACTGTAGTTTCTCTGGGAAGGAACAGATGAGGTGAGGTAAACAATTGAATCATTTTAACAGCTGGTAATGAGATGTCCCTGGTTTGTCTGGTACTTGGTAGAAGGTGAGGGAAGAATTGGGATACATCTCAAGTCTTGAGTGTGAAAATCCACTAAGGCTGGTTGTGTGGGTGGACTGTAGGGTGTCTGGCTTATATTTGAGAAGCATGCCCCAGTGAAATAACTCCTGAACTGAAGGGGTATGACAAGGGAAGCAGGAAGATAAGGCAAGCATGTCAGGCTGTTATCCAGCCATCCAAATAAGGCATATCCAGCCTGGACAGATGGAGACAAACATTAAAATATGAAGTTCACAATGACAAGACTAATGCAACAATGCAGTTGATTTTAATTAAGTATAGCTAGCTCTGTGTGGTATAACCACTGTGGCATATCCCAACTCTTAGTCTTTTTGCATGCAATTCTATTTGTATATGCAGTCATGTATGTATAACATTTTTATATATATAATAAACCTTTAGTCAGAGCCCAGGAACATAAAACATGTCACTGTTAAAATATCACAGTCAGGGCTGGAGAGGACTCAGCAGTTGAGAGGATGAACTGCTCTTCCAGAGAACCAAAGTTCAGTTATGTGTCAGTCTGCTCACATTATCCTGCGAGTCCAGTTCCTGTGGGCTGTGTTCTCACATACACAAACAACCTCCTTCCATGTGTACATATATATGTGTTGTTAAACATGAATATAACATCTTTTGTTAAAGGGGACGAGGTAGGTTCTGAGATGGTTCAGGACACAAATGTTGTTCTTGCAGAGATTCAGACTTCAGGACCCACAGCACAAAGGTGGCTTACAGTTCCAGGACATCTGAAGGCTCCTTTGGTCACATGTCCTCATGAGTACATACCCACACAGAGACATGCACAGAGACACAAAATTAAAAGTACAAAATAAGTATTTTAAAAATAGCACAAGTTAATTTGGAGTGTTATAAAAATTTCACAAATTATTTTCAATCAGTTTTCTACCAAATCTGTGAATTACACAAACAAGATTTTAAGTATAATAATGATACCATAAGATGCCCCTTTAAAATGAACACTTGGAGGAGAGAGGAGAGTGTCTCCTTTTCTTCAGTGTCGGAGCCACTGACAAGTTGCCCTTGCTCCAGTAAATAACCTCTGACCCAAGCTTGAGCAAGAAATTCTAACTAAACTCAGTGGATCCCATACACAAAAAAGGCATGGGAGTGGAAGGTCCCCATTTGGGAAAAGGAAACGTGGTGGATAAGTGCAGCGGTGGGGGAACATGGGGTGAAGATGACTAAAATTCAATGTATAAATGTATGAAACTGAAACAAAGTAAAACCAAAGAGGAATTACTATCATAAACTTCTACTTTTATTTCCCTTTGGTGGTGATAGAGGTCATACAGGTTCCAGCTAGAAAGGGCTGCCCACTGGAAAGTTCTTCTTATTCATCATCTGGACAAAAATGTATTTACTTAGAAACAAAGTTAGGTTTTAAATGTAAATCAGCTATTTTTGTAAGTGCAATATGTGAAAAATATTTGGGTCTATTTTTGATGCTATGACAAATTTTAATATGCATTTGTCCTTTAAATAAGCCTAACACAATATGTTGTAGTAAAACTCATGTCAACAAATTTTGTCACCCTTACATTAAGCAACATGTGCTACTTGCTAAACAGAAAATGCCAAACTTTTGCTTTTCTGTGTTATCAAAAACTGAATTTAAAGTGAATTTTATAATCTACAAATTTGGATATCCTGATAGACAGTCACTCTTTTTTTCTAGAACAGTGGTTCTCAACCTGTGGGTCACAATCCCCTTTGGAGTCACATATCAGATATTTACATTACAATTCATAACAGGAGCAAAATTACAGTTATGAAGTAGTAATGAAATAATTTTATGGTTGGAGTCACCACAGCATGAGGATCTGTGTTAAAGGGGCACAGCGTTAGGAGGGTTGGGAACCACTGCTGTAGAAATTACCAGCTGAGTACTTAACTCAGGTAAGCAAAGCTAAGGTTCTCATTTTAAGAGAGTGAAATCTGCATTTTAAATACACAGTTTCCTGAAAACAATCCCAGTACACAAAGTATACTGGCGTTGAAATAGCACAAGTTACTATGAAGGTAATGACAACAAAGTGGTGAGAAATTGCCAAGAATAAAATTCCACACAGGCAAGCCTAGACTGTGCTGCACCTTTTGCTCTGGAGCGGCTGCCCACTTAAAAGACTTCATGACTAAGAGTGAAGCAGCTGTGACTCAAAAATCCCATGTGCTGAGTCAGGTTAAGATGGGCCCAGATAGTAGTGGCCTTACAAGCAAACAAAAATCCTCTCTGCAAATAACACCAAGGACACTTGATCTTTGCCAAGAGGCCAAGAAGCAATGAATAACACTGAGGTAGACCTCAAAGTATTTCTATAAATAACTTTTTAAAATGCAATTACAATGTCCACAAATAATCAAAGAAGGTCAAATACATAGGCAATAAAATAGCATGAATGGGTCAGAACAAAGGAATAAAACAGACCTAAATGGAGTTTCCAGAGTACTGCAGCACTTACGCTACTGTACAGCTAAAGATTAAAAAACCCAGACTTTCAGAACAGCAGCAAGAAACCGAAACCTATATAAAATGATCACATAATAGAAAACAAAAAAGTCAAAACATAGAATTGACCATGCAATATATGAAATTTAGAAAACCAATAAATAGGTCTAGCAGCATTTTTGACAAAACTAAAGGGAGAGTCGGGGAAATGAAGACAAAGACAATTATTTGAAGATAACTATGACAACAAAAATGATAAAAACATAAAATACCAGGTAAAATGAAGTAGAATACACTATAAAAGACCAATTATTAGATGCTAATTTATCTAGTGATTTAAAGTGCTCCTTGTACTGCCTATTTGCCGAGCATGACTTCACTTGCTACATGAAACAGAATGACCTGGAGAAACAGCTGGATCAACCTGCTGTCTGCCATTGTGATTCTGTAAAATCTTACTTGCTTACCTCTCCCATCTTACGGTTTTAGAGTATAAAATGCAAATTTGACCCAGGATTGAAGGCTTTCAGAAGCTATTCTGGGTTGATCCATTGGTGACATCTCCCTTCCACTCTCATTGGTGGCAGAGTGCTTATTCCAGGATTCCCACAACAAACAGATACATGACATACACTGGGAAAACCTAACACAATTGTCATCCCAACAAGAGAGAATTGTAATTTGTCATCTTTTATCATCAGAACTGAGAAAACGTTGACTTCAAGGAAGAAAAAGTTACTTGGTTCACAACTTCAGAGATTTTGGTTTATGATTGCCTGGTTTTGTTGTTGAGGGTAGGAGCCAAGCCCGAACATCAGGTCATCTAGCAAGTGGCAGATTGAAGCTCCTTTACTAGTGGTAGTCAAAAAGCAGACTTAAAGACAGGAAGATACCAGAAACAAGACACCAAAGAGCTAGGTCACTCTGGCCCACATCCTCTAGCCAGACCCCACTCCCTAAAGTTCCCAGCACCATCCAAGAATTCCACCAGCTGGTAATCAAACCCAGAGTATGTGAGCTGGTTATAAACATTCCATATTCAAACTACAACAGCAATATTCAAAATGATTATGTAGAGTCACAAACACATTCTCCATAGGAAATTTGCTATAATTACAAAATTGTAAGTTCTGTTGTAGAGATCAGATGCAACTTTAGCCAAGTGACCAGAGTAAACAACAACAGGAACTGAACAAATCAACATTTGTGTGTCTACCGCAGTGTGAACATTGAGGAACTACAGTGTCACTTCTTTTTTCTTTCTTTTATGTGTATGAATATTTGACTACATGAGTTTATGAGCATCATGTACATTCAGATGCCCACAGAGGGCAAAGGGTATTGTCTCCTTGAACTGGAGTTACAGGTGGTTGTAAGCCAACTGATATAGGTGTTGGGACCTAAACCTGGGTCTTCAGCAAGAGCAGTAATGTGACCTTAACTACTGAGCCCCACAATGGCATTTTTGTAATTTATTCAGAAAAATACTTAATCAGAATCTAACCATAAGTAAATATTAGTGAAACACTGTTTATTCAAAATAAGTGAACTATACTCTTCTAAAACAATAAGAACACAAAATACAAAGACAGATTGAGAAATGTTTCAAACTAAAAGAAATCAGGTAGAAGTATCAACTAATGAAACTATAATACTAGATAAGAAAAAACATAGGTATAATAAGGTCTATAGGTTATACTATTATATAAAAATTAGTCTGGATTTCCATAACTGTAATATGGTTATATAAGACAACACATTCTTGATTTCAGGAAATTTAAAAGTATTATGATTTTCTAGAACAACCACTTCTAGAATATGAGGATCAGTCCAAAGAATTATGAGACAATCAAAAGAGAAGCCGACAGATCTAGGAATACACAGAAGGCAGTTCAGTAGGAGCTTTCCAACCAAGCCATGCTACTGTGAAAGAGAAAGAAGAGCTGAATCCCCATTATTAGCCTCAGAAGGAGGCACATATTCTGGTGTCTGGGAAAAGGTGACATCATTATAGCCATGATGTATCTGGTTTATCTTAAGCTAATATTGAAGTGCCATGTCCTTATGTCAAGGTTCAGTTATGAAGCCCACATGCCATTCTCATGTTTTTTGTGGAAAACTAGAAGAAAAAGTGTCTATAGTCACTATGGGACAATCATAGTCATGTCAAGCTGAATCATATATTAGTTAATGAAGTGCCTGGTCTGAAACTTAAGTTGCCAATGTGGACTTAAAAGAAGAGAAAAATTCACACCAAAATGTAGTGTAATTGTGAGAACCAAACACCAAAAAGTGTAAAGATCCAGTCAGACCTACCTGGGAGAGTTCATCAGCAGTAGAAAACAGGAAACACTGAAAGTGAGGCTTTGAGAGAAGGGATAACTTCCAAATTAATGCAGAGGAAAACAAGTCAAATGCCCAAACTGACAAGAGAACTGAGACAAACATTAAAGAGTGGGTGAGACAGAAAATACCGGCTAAGTGACAAAACTACTAACAGATAAAATGATTGCTTTAAAAATCAGGAGAATTAAACTGAGCACAGTGGCGCATGTCTTTAGTCCCAGCATTCAGGAGGCAGAAACAGGCAGATCTCTGTGAGCTTAAGGCCAGTCTGGTCTACAGAGAGAGTTCCAGGACAGCCAGGGCTTTTACATACACAGAGAAACCCTGTCTCTAAAAACATAGAAAAAAATCAGGAGAATAAGTCTGCCTCAGAAAAAAGGCAACATAAACTTTCTGGTCAAGTTTTGTTTCTTGACCTAAGTGGGTATGCTCCCATGAAGTTTTACTCATGATTCTTCTTTAAGCTATATATACCTGTTTTGTGTGATCACATGTGTGTGTGTGATATTAAAACATAACTCTCTATCAGCCTCTATTTGTCATATACCATATGCTACATAGTGTGTGCTCCATATATAAACTAATGAAATAAATGGTCCCTTGACCACCTGAAAGGGCTCACAAGATTAGGCAGATTAGAGTCAGACAAGCCTTAGATATGAGCTTTTCTGTCCCCCAGAAAATAGCCTGTCTGTCTGCCTGGCATCTGCATTCTTGTGTGTGCCCCACCATCTCCACCCCCACCCCTACTCCAGCACCCCTTGCTTTGGTATTAAATGTCTGCCTATATTCCTTCCTCCTTCATGCCATAGCCTACAAACCTTGAAGGCCTCTCTCAATGAGGTTCAGTATTCACTAGCAGATGGGTTATTAAATAGGTGTCATGCTTCTAGAACCAATTGTTAAATAGTTTGATCAAAGCCTTGTAAAGAATAATTGATTTATAGAAATTCTGAAATATGCTAAGAAAGAGCTATCTAGTTACTGTATATGAAGGCCCTTGGCGCAAGTCCCAGTGTTCTGGTATTGATCTTTAATACAATGCTAACTTCTTTTATCCACCCCTCATGATCTTGATTTAAAAAAAAATCATACTTTGGACTGACCCAAAACAGAAATTAAAAGTGTTAGAAATAATATTGTGATACAGTCAACTACTCTGTTTTTTTTGTTGTTGTTATTGTTAGAAACCAATTTTCTATTTTGAAGCATTTGAGTTGCCCATTCCTTATTTCTTTTCATTTAATCAAAGCTACTTAAAACGTATTGTTTATCTCACTGCGAGGAGCCCTACAAAGAGACCAAGCCACACAACTGTCACACACATATAGAGGGCCTAGATCAGTCCCATGGAGGCTGCCTAATTGTTGGTCCACAGTCTATGAGCTCCCATGAGCTCAGGTCTGCTGTCTCTGTGGGTTTCCCCACTCCCTGCCATGATCCTCATGGCTCATACAATTCCTTCTCCCTTTCTTCAGCAAAACTCTGGGAGCTCAGCCCAGTGCTTGGCTGTGGATCTCTGCATCTGTTTCCATCAGTTACTGGATAGAGTATCTCTGGTGATAATTAGGGTGTCACCAATCTGCTTACAGTAGATGGCCAATTCAGGAACCCTCTACACTTTTGCTAGGAGTCTTAGCTGGGGTAATCCTTGAGGATTCCTGAGGGTTTCCCTGGCTCCAGGCTTCTCCCTAACCCCCAAATGGACCCCATCAAGATGTCTCTTTCATTACTCTCCCCCTCCATCCTGCCCCCAGCCCTTTCCTGCAGCCAACCCACCCAGCCTGCTCCCTCAAGTTCCCATCCCCCCACCCCCCCCCTTACCCCCTACTCCCCCACCCCCCCCACTCCCGCCTCCAGTTTACCCAGGAGATCTCTATTTCCCCTTCACAGGGAAATCCAGGCATCCCTCTTTGGGCCATCCTTGCTATCTAGCCTCTCTGAGGCTATGGAATGTAAGTTGGTTATTCTATGCTTTACTCTTATTAACCGCTTATGAGTGAGTACATACCATGTTTGTCTTTCAGGATCGGAGTTATCTGGCTCAGAATAATTTTTTCTAGTTCCATCCATTTGCCTGATAATATAATGAGGTCATTGTGCTTTACAGTGAGTCATACTCCCTTGTGTAAATGTATCACATTAGCTGACTTTTATGAACCTGTCCCCCATGCTGGATCATCTTGCCTGGCCTTGATGCAGCGGAAGGACTCTGTCCTGCCTCGACTTTGCTCAAGCACAGGGGAGGCCTTCCCTTTCTGAGTGGAGACAGAGGAGGACTGGAAGGGGAGGGGAGTAGCTGGGAAGCAGGGGCAACTGGGAGGAGAAGAGGGGGAAGCTGCAATCAGTATGTAAAATAAATGAAAACAATGGTATTTAAATAAAAAAAATTTTAAAGAATTGTTTAATGGAAAAAGAACCCATGAATTTGAAAGAGAGTAAGGAGGGGGTATATGGGAGAGTTTGCATGGGGGAAAGAAAGGTGTAAACCATATAATTATAACCTCAAAAACAATAAAAAATTAAAGTATTATTTAAGTAAAGCCTGAAGGAAGAGTGGGTACTTAATTCCTGCCATGACTTCAGGGTAGGTGGGGAATGCATTTAAGCCATTTGTCCTCTATGCATGTTTCCTACTCTGTGTTTGCCTCCCTCCCAACTCTAGTACAAATGCCTTTCTTTAGTTTAAGTCCTCAAAGTATCTATAATCCAGAAACTGTATCCTAAATAATGGCCTGGAGGCCTTTCAACAATTTTCTTCCTGAAGTTGCTGAGAGGCAAAACTAATGGTGACCAAAGAGTCAAAACTCACCTGTTCTCAGGTAAATGGCTTTATTTCAACATGTCTTGGTGGGAGAAGGATTAGGCTAACTGATTTCTATAATATCTTCCTGAGGGGCATGAACTCACTGTGAAGCCCAGTAAGCTACCTATCTGAGTATCAGGCCTATAAGTATTGTGGCATATGGAGGAGAAACAGGGTGCCTTCTTGTACGTGAGTGCACACACACACACACACAGCCTTTGTCATAAGCAGTTCTCTGGGCTAAATAAGTCCTTACTCTTGGTGTCCAAATAACCTTCAGGCAAAGCTTCTTATTACTATGATCCTTTATTTAGGGTTTTGAAATCCAACCTCAGCATGAGTTGTATATTCTAAATAAAAAAGGGGATCAGAAACTTTCTGTAAAGGGCCAAAGAGTAAATATTTTAGATTTAAGGGCCATATGGTTTCTATCTTAACTGCTCAGTTCTGACATTGAAGTCACGAACAGTCATAGGCAATATGTAAACAAATGAGCATGGCTGTGTTCCTATAAAACTTTATTTATGAATGCTGAGATAGGCTTTCTGTAACTATTTAAAAATGTACAAACCATTCTTAGCTTGGGGCCATGCAAAACAGAGTGGTGGAATCAGCCCTGGGTTGAACCCTGATTGAAGGAATGAAGTCTTTCTACTTTGGAATGTTTGCAATTATGAATTATTAAAGGTTGCTCAACTTGCATGTTGTACTCAGGGGATTATGCTTAGCTATAACTTCCATAATGGCTAGATGCTCTGTGTTTTGAATATTGATCATGTTTATAATAATGCTTGTGACAGTCTGACACTGGGAAGCTGGAGGGTTAGCTGAGGACTCCAAAGTAAAATGAATGATCATAGATTTGGGGTTTTAACTTAAAGATGAGAAGTTATTTTACACTCATAAACCTTAGCTGAATGACTAAAAGGCCTTGAGAGTTTCTACATTTCTAAGTATTATTTATGTAGTAAAATTTCACAAGAAGCATCTCATTGAAAGAGAAGTAATTTGCCTGGTCAAGCATTTGGAATAAAGTATATTGAATATGCTTGTAAATGGCTGTAAAATGTTTTTTTTTTAAATTTGATAAACTAATAAGTGATAATTGCAGAATGTTTATTCTGTACAACTTAATCAAACAGCAATCAAAGAGCAAGGAAAGGAGATGAAAGTGGCATACATAACTTCAATCCTAGCACTTGGAAGATGAGGCAGGAAGATCATGACTTTAATGACCACCTGGGCAACACAGTGAGTTGTAGGACAGCTTGCCACAATTGAGACTGTCTCGTGGGGATGGAGCAATGACTCAGATATTAAAAGTCCTTACTGCTCTTGCAGAGTACCCTGGTTCAGGCACCCATATCAGAGCAGTTTACAACTATTTCTAACTCTAGTTCCTAGGGTCCTGATGCCTTCTTCTGGCCTCCATGGGCAATTGCATGCATATTAACTTGGGCAGGAGCACATGCATACACATAAAAAAGACTATCTCAAAAGAAAAAGCAAAGAAAGCTAAAATTCTTATTTTTAAACATTTGTCAATGAAAGAATAAGGCTTATATAGAGAACTTAAAAGTAAATGAACACATTTTGAAGTATTATCTTTTTAGTTATATAAATCATAATTATGTTTTTAATTATGTAAATGATGCTTTAATCATTGCTAAATTTGTGTTTCTTTAAAATTCAGGTAACTGGAACTAATCATTTTTATATAAAAGCTTCTAGAACTCATCCTAATAAAAGAGACACATTCAAAGCACAATGGTGAGAACCAATGTGGCCAATCTATCTGACAAGCTACTGCTGTTTGGCTACCAGTGGTATATCTAACCAGACTGTGACCATGGTGCTGTGCTGGTAATATTTCTCTCAATTACACATCTTTTTAAAATTTTTTAATGTTTTCTTTATTCTTTAGAATTTCATATATGTATACAATAAAATATGATCATATCCACACTCTATTCCCTCTCTAGTACTCTCCCATACCTCACTAACTCAAACCCCTTCCAACTTCATATCATATTTTTGTTTTGTTCTTGATAAACCCATTAAGTTCAATTTCTGTCACTCATATATGCAAAGGCATGAGGTCATCATCTAGAGCATGGGAAACTTACCAGTGGCCACACCCTCAAAAAAGAATGACTCACCCTAACTCAGCAGCTAGAACTGCCAGTAGCTCCTTATTAAGGGCTGAGGCATGGAAAACACCTCCCCCATCTATGCTGGAATTTTGCCTGGCTTGATCTTGTGCTCATCTTGGATATGTAGCCACAGCTACTGTGACAACATGATCTTCATCCAAACCAATAGTCAAACCCATCCAAAGCACCAAGAATGGACCTGCAGAGGAGGCAGGTTATGTTGCATTGGAGCATTCTAAGACTGGAAATTCACATGATGGATTGTAAGATCATCACCAACATATCTAACTAACAGCTGATGCATATTAGTGCTCGTTTCTTGAGGAATATCCTTCACATGTAAATGCAGAACAGAAAGTGGTATCCATCAAAACCTGATGGCAGCTTAATTCCATGTCTTTCCTAGGATTAATTTAGTCTTCTGTGTGCTTGTTTGTGAGGGATGGATCCAGGGTCTCACACATGCAAGGCAATCACTCAGACACTGCACTATATCGACGACTACCCAGTATAACTTCAAATACAGGTCACCACACAACCATCTTGGATATATGACCTGTCACCTGTTTTTCTACAGTCTTCAAACTAAAAATGGTTTTTATACTACTAATAGTTCTTTAGAAAGCAATATGACATTTTATAGCATATGAAAACCATAGACAATCTGAATGTTAGTTTCCATAAAGAAGTTTTACTGGTGCCCGGATAACCACACTCATTGTCATTTTGTCTGTAGCTGTTTTCACAGCATTGAATAGTTCACCAGAGAGAGACCACCTGGCCCACAAAACACTATTGGTCCCTTATAAAGAAAGTCTGCCAATTTCTGCTCTAATAGAATGACTTTAAAATGTCAAGTGACATGATCCTGTAGAGAAATCTAACTGTCCCTTGTGATGACTTTGCAGTTGATAAACTGGCAATAGACTTGTTCATAGAAAAGCTGTAATAAATGTATTTGCTCATAATTTGTAGTGATACAGGAATCTTCTGGTCAAAAACCCAAAGTCCAGGGTGAATGATCCATTTTTATGCTTAAGCTTGTTGAAGCCTAGGAAGCCAGGCAGAAAAATGACTGGACAAAAAAAAAAAAAAAAAAAGATATGAACCAGAAGTTATAGAGGGTGAGGCCCAGCAAAGTTGTGGGTTCAGATTCTTCTTGGCCTTTGTGCAGCATTCTGTCCTTCTAGAAATGGGGAAGTTTTACTTGGATTGAGGGTCATGTGATCTGCACAGAAGCAAGGTAGGCCAAAGAATGGCTTTGAAGCCTGTTCTTCCAGGAAGGTAGGGAAATTAGAACAATGTTTTTGTGTTGTGGCTATCTTGGGGAACATAGGTCTGGATTGTAAACCATTAGAGAAGAGAAACTCTAGACTTAATGACTTGTCATGGTAATAATAAGGAGTGAGAGACAGGAGAGGAGAAGGCCAGAAACTATTTCTCTAAGGCCTTCACTTTGGGGTGTCATTTTGTTGAGCCCCACAATGTACTAGGTAAGAAAGCCAGGGCTAGAAACCTATTTCTAATTCCAGATGATCTGAGGTGTGTTATAGCCAGAGGTCTGAGGTTGGGGTACATTCAGCATTGTAACACCCAGTGTGGTACTGCCTGGCACATGGGCACAGCTCATTTGTATTATTTCAGTGCCTCATTTGTATTATTATTTCAATAATAATTGAAATAATTATTTCACTCTCCTGGAGTGAGTTACTATCTGGAGGAATTCTCTTTACTGCTTAACTAGGAAGCATCTCATAACTTGTCTGTAGCTCTTCTTTTTCCTGAGACTACTGTCTCGTGTCACATCAGCCTGCCCAACCATTCCTAACACTCCCTTACCTTTGAGAGGCTGTGAATATTTGAGGGAAATTTGGATATATTTAGTTCAGTATTAAATGGAACTAAGGAAAGTGGCATTTGGAAGATACTTAGTTTGGGTTAAATGGGGTTGTATCTATATGATTCCAAACCACCTGGTCTGTAGTGATGACTGGCTCTTTGTCTACCCACCTTGTCAACACAGCTCTATGACAAGGACAAGAAAAATGGCAATATAAGAAAGTTTCATATAGCACCCAGTAACAGAAAACCTGTCCAAGAAACAAGAGTTATGACTATGAAAATGCTATTTCATCATCCTATGAAAATATATAGAAACACACATATACACATTTATATTAGTAAGTAAAAGCTTTATTTCTCTTACTATCTTGGATATACACTGTCAAGAATGTGCTGGATAGTAAAACATGCTTATGAATGTGTCATATATATTTTATGGGGATAATTCCACATAAAATGCCTATGTTTTAAGAATTTGTGTTATCTAAGTGTTGGCCTATAGTGCTTGCCTAAGCACTGCAGTGTATCTTTGTGAGAAGTCATGTATTTCATGAATCCCAGGGCATCCTATCAAAGTGTGCATTCACCTAGCATATCTTGGAGGGATTAACTTAAGTCATTCTGTGAAAAAAAATGTTTTACTAGACTGCCATCAACTCATTGCAATGTTCTGAAGAATGAGTAGTTTCTAGCCTTTCATTATTATCAATGGTTGGTCCATAGTAGTGATTTAATTTCACAATTACAGAACTCAGTACAAAGTAACTGCATTTCTTTAGTGGAAAAGGAGGTTTATTTCATTTTACAGTCCCAGGCTGCATTCCATCACTGACAGGAAGTCAAGGCAGGAACCTCATATAACTACCTAGTCACAGCTCAGCCACAGTTCAGAGCAGAAAGAGAGCCACGCAGGCTTGCTTGTTCTTGTGCTTCTGTGTGCTCAGCCTGATATCTCCTCTTACACAGATTAGAACCCCCTGACTAGGGAACAGTGCTGCCCACAGTTAGCTGGGGCTTAAGAAAATCCCTGCAAATATGTCCACAGGCTAAGCCAAGGCACACAGTCCTTTATTGAGACTCTCTCCCGGGTGATTAAAGTGTAATTACATCATTTTCTCCCTCCAGTCACTCCCATATCCCCCCTCTCTCTCTCTCAAATTCATGGCCTCTTTAATCATTATCGTTACATGCATATATGCATACACACCTATATATATATATGTGTGTGTGTGTGTGTGTGTGTGTGTGTGTGTGTGTGTGTGTGTGTGTGAATATGTAATATAAATATACAACCTGCTGAGTCCAGTTAGGGTTGTTTGTATATATATTTTTTCAGGGCTGACCACCATATTTTTTCAGGTATTAGATAATCAAAAGTTAAGGAATTGAGAGTGCTGAGTGGACTACATATCAAAATGACTTTAAAAGTGATGAAGGTGAAAGTAGGAATAGGAATTTCGGATCTTAGAATGAAAACAGTGGGATTTAAGATCTCAGAGGTAATACAAAATGTGCTTAAAGTAGATGGCTAACAGGGAATGGAGGCTTATTCCTTTGGAGTTGAAAGGTGGAAGCTCAACTGTCAGATGGATGCTGACACTTTTTAGGGTGTCACTTGCCTAGGAACTGTGAAGAGGTGCCTTACCCAAGTGTATAAAGGGGAAATAACTGCAAGCTCAAAGCGGAGGGAGGGGCAGTGAGTCAGGGAAAATGGGGCATATCTAACAGCATTGTCTCCAGAGAAAGGCCCTTCTGGAGGACATAAGTCACAGCACTGAAGCAACAGGGGGAAAAGAAACCCCAAATCTCCAACAACTAGTAGTGCCCCCCTCCTGCCAATCTGGTGCTGTTTGTCTAGAATGACTAATGTATTTTGACTTGGAAACTTCTTCCAAAGCCATAAGGGTATCTGATAAAGAAATGAAAGGGCTGGATCAGCCAGGACCATGTAGGGACGGAATTCTCTCTGAGAATTTAATTTGGCCTAGGCAACAGAAAAGGGGGTGCCTGGTTGTCTTGATGAACCCTGCTATCCAAGTATATGGCAGGAAACATTTTCAACATGCCGAGCAAAGAACCTGGTATCTTTCTGATCACACCATCACGAGGAAGATGAAGCATAGGTGACAAGCCAGGGTCAGGAGATCAGCAGCAATGTGCAAAACATATTGTGTTAGGCAATATGATAAAATAACTGAAAGAAATGAGGCAAGGAGCAGACTTATTTTGGCTCATTGTTTAAGAGGGTTCAGGGAAGGTGTGGCAGACTTCATGGCAGCTTGGAGCTGTGGTAGTGGAAACATGAAGCTGCTTGCTTACATCTCTGGGTCAGCAAACAGAATGATAAGCCAGGAAGTAACTCAGAAGGCCATCCTCCAGCAACTCGTTCTTTCAGTGAGGTCCTGTCCCCTGAAGATCCCACACCCTTTCAAAACAGCGCCACCATCTGGGGTCTAATTGTTCAAACACGTGAGCCTGTGGAGGACATTCACTTCCAAGCCATAACACAAATCAAGCAACATTTTCATAACAGACTCCCCACATAATTGGTCAATAGCAACTACTTGTTTATTCTATTTCTCTTAGAAGAACTAAGCAATGTGGGAAGCACCCACCATTGACTACAAAGTCCTAAATACCTTTTACATGGTAACTTATCTTTTGCAAAGCAAAAATGTAGCGTTTGTGTGAATGGCACATGAGCTGCCTGTGTAGTAGCCTCTCCATTGTCCATGCTACTACAGCTTACACCACTCAGGTACTGGCTATATACACAAGGTGCTTTCTTTGATCTGTCATATCAGCAGCAAGAAAGGTCTTTAGCTTACCAGAGGTCTGACTGAAAGAGCAGACTTCAAAGTGAGAGTTATTTCCAGACATAAATTCCATCTACCGGGTCTGTGGAGGTTTTTAATCTCATGCTGCTACCAGAACCATCTTTTTGTGGTTTGGGTTTTCTATATTTCATTACCATGCTACCCTTCCCCTCTGAAGTGTTTGTGTGACCTCAATTTACATCTAGATGGTGAAGGAGATCTTTTACGAGTTTAGGGCACAGCCTACAGTGGAGCCAAATCCTCCAAAAAAAAAAAAAAAAAAAAAAAAAAACCTAAGTAAAGCAAAACCATCAGGACGGAATCCCAGATTCTCTCTCTAATTGTATCCTATCCTCTCTGCTCACCATCGTGTGGTGCATTTGATGGCAGGTCCTGCAGTCTAAGATGTCTACCTTTAATTCAGAGGTGTAACTGAGCCAATAAAATGTCATAAACTACCTGATTTAGAAGATACTGTGGCTCTCAATTCATCTCTCATTCAACTCATCATTGAGTCAAAAATTCCTGATGAAATCCACCAGTAAGGGATATTCATCACAGAAGTACTATTACCTCTTTTTCTTAGCAAATGATTGTTCTGACGGTTGTTTAAGAAGATGTTATTGACCTGATGGGCAGACTGTCAAGCCATGAATTAATTTACAGAAACAAAAAAGCCAAAAAAGAAAACCACAGACTTGTATTGGCAATTTTAACTTGTAATTAAAGAACTCTGACATGATATTTAAGGCATAAAATGAGTTTAATTGACCCTTTAACATTAGAAAATTCACTTTAGACAGGAATTGTGGTTGGAAACACATCTCTTCTCACAGACAATAATGGTGTAACCATTTTTCTCAAAGGACAGCTGCAAGAATGTTCTGTTCCTCTAATTCAGTTCCTCCTCTGACCTTGGGAACTCATTCACTTGATAGAACATTTGGCTTCATAAAAGGATGTATCCTTTTGGCACAAATCAGAGATGTGAATTAAGTAAGCTAGCATCTCAGATGTAGTTCTTATCTCCAAATCATAGGGGGGGGGGACACCCCACATAATGGAGTCATCTTGATTGTTACTTCTGCCAGAGAACATCCAAGGGAAATGAATGGAAGTAAAGGTTACAAAAGTAAATGAGATATTTTTTTAAAAACAATAAAGCATTGAGAGTCACAGGTGTGGAGACTACTGAGAAAAATCAGCTTGACCACCACCCTGCAACAAATGTCAAGCTTGAACCCTAGAACCACAGACAGATTTCATGGAACATTCTGTTTCTTCTACAGTTATATTGTCTCCTCCAAGAGATACTTAACTCCCCTGGGGCAGCCATATCATTCTCCCAACACTGAATACCTTCCATGCAACAGACAGTGACTCACCTGGGCAAAGTCCCCACCCCAGGACATCCTCACTTGGGTTCTGTGGAAGTGATATTTGAAATGGTTGAAAGGTTCTATAAAATTATCTCTGGGTTCTTAAAGAACCCAGCATAGGAGAAGTGAATTACAGATGAGCTCTCTATACCCCAAAAATACAAACTAGTATTCCAGCTTAAGATGCCTGCTTCAGATGAATACTTGTGATAAACCATTCTAATGTATTAACAACAAATGTCATAGTACTCTATCGATATTAGCCTTGAAATACAGAGACTAAACATGAAATGTGGCTTAAGAGGGAAAATATCTACTGTTTATATCTGGAAGGTCCCTCAAAGTTCCATGTGAAGTTAAAGACTTGGTCCTGGCCTCTTGAACCACCAAAAGTTGTAGGAACTATTGCTAAGAGATGGGACCCATCTTAGTCAGGGTTTCTATTACTGCAATGAGAAGAGGGCTTATTTGGCTTCATTACCAAAGGAAGTCAGGACAGGAACTCAAACACAGCTGGAACGTAGAGGCAGAAACTGATGGACAATGGAGGGGTGCTGCTTACTGGCCTGCTTCCCAAGCTTACTCAGCCTGCTTTCTTAAAGAACCCAGGACCAGCCAGGCGTTGGTGGTACACGCCTTTAATCCCAGCACTCAGGAGGCAGAGGCAGGAGAATCTCTGTGAGTTCGAGGCCAGCCTGGTCTCCAGAGCAAGTGCCAGGATAGGCTCCAAAGCTAAAAAAAAAAAAAAAAAAAAAAACAACAACAAAAAAAAAAAAAAAACCAGGACCACCAGCCCAGAGATAGCACCACCCATGATGGGCTGGGTCCTCCCAGATTGATCACTAATTGAGAAAATGCCTTACAGATGGATCTCATGGAGGCATTTCCTCAACTGAGGCTCCTTCCTCTCTGATGACTCTAGCTTTTGACAGGTTAACACAAAACCATCCAATAGAGGACCAAATGGAAGTTTTTCATTCACCGGAAGCATGCTTATGATGGGGATTGCAGAACTCTGATCTTTTCCTATTACCCTTCACTCTCATGTGAAGTAAATGGCTTGGTTCTATGACATGCTCCCTGCCACTGTGCTCTGCCTTGCTACAGACAGAAGCAATAATGCCCACCATCCATGGACTGAAGCATGAGCCCTCGTAACCTTCCCTTTATAAGCCAATTTTCCCAGGGAATGCATTCCAAAACCAGAAGCTATCAGTGCCTGGAATGATAACTTGGAGGGAGGGGGGTCTCACTGGGGAGAAGATAAGATTTTTAAGCTATGGATCTCAAATAATTTGGCACCAGTTCATCCTGGCCCCACAGGCTTCTTTTGTGTAAGGGTAATCTGTTAGAAGAAAAGGTCAGTGATCCCTTCTCCCTGCCCACTGCAGAGTTCTCAGCTCAAGCCACTTACTGACCTCCCTGAATGAATACGAGGGATATCCACCAAAACGTCCAGGAAAAATATAACCATAATAGTTAACTTTTCTTCATCTTTCCTATTTGCCAGACACTATATACTTTCACATATATGACCTCACTTGCTACAAAACTGTTAGGCAGTAAATGATGCTAATAATCACAGAATTAACAACTCGGGGAGGCCATAAAGAGCAATCCAATGTGGCCCAGGCAGCCATCTCTAGGCCTGTGTTCTCTAAGCACCGTGCCTAATTTCGGAAAGGACAGTTACATCATGTTTTTGTTACTGCCAAATAATCTATTTTTAGGTTTGCTATTTTAAAGAAAGATAGCATGTTTGGTTGGTTTGTTGTCCTCATTATAATTTTCATTCAACTCAGTTCTATAAACATCCATTGAGCAACTCATTTATGCTCATTAATGTGATAATTACTATGAAGACTCATCATTTGCCCTGGAAAAAAATGCTATTGAATGAATGAGACAAAATGTATGTGGAAAAAGGAAAAACATATTAAGCTGGGCAATGCTGGCACACACCTTGAATTCCAGCACTCAGAAGACAGAGGCAGGCTGTTCTCGGTGAGTTCAAGGCCTAGCTGGTCTACAGAGCAAGTTCCAGGACAATGGCCACACAGAGAAACCCTGTCTTGAAAGACAAGAAAGAATGAAAGACAGACAGACAGACATACTATTGTAACATACCACATCAGTAAACACCAGAAAGTATGGTCCCCTCTGCCACAGTCTGTTTGAACAACAATAACGAAAATGCCACCAAGTGAATGTCTTGAAGGGGAAATATTTCTCACAATTCTGAATCCCAGGACATGCAAGATCAAGGAAGATCTGGTGAGTCATTTCCTGATTCCGCAGAGTGTATCTTACTGTACCCGCACACGGTAGAGGGAGCCAAATTATGTGGCACTAATTAAATTCATGAAGGTTCCACCCTCATGACATAATCACCTTACAAAGCACTCCCCACCTTCTAATGTCATCACCCTGGGTGATTTCAACATATGGTCTGCAGGAGGCAAACATTCAGTCTGTAACATCAAGTATGTGTAAACCTGCAGCCAGACTTTCTTTGTCCTGTCAGCTCCCAAATAATGACTCAGAGACATCTTATTAATTATGAGAGCTTGGCCTCAGCAGGCTTGTTCCCAACTAGCTTTTAGAACTAAAATTAACCAGCTTATACTAATTTACATTCTGCCACGTGGCTCGTTACCTCTGCTCAGTACCATTCTTATTCCTCCAATGACTGGTTGGCAAGCAAGAAGTGCCCCCTGGTGCAGTAGTGGCAAGTCTATCACAGGAATAGACAAATGCTTTTTTATTGCATTTGAGGCCTTCTCTATGGAGGTAATTCACATCTAGTATTGTAAATCTAGTCAAAAGCCCATGGCCAAGAGGTCATAGCCCCTGTGAAGAGGCTGTGTGATATATCTGTCCAATTGCCTTCCAAATATTTGTGCTCATATATTAATTGGTGTAACTGTCCACTTTGGCCAGAAAAGCTACAGTTTGCAATGCATAGCATAGATGTAACTATTGAGACTCGTAACTGATTAAAATGCTAAGAATAAGTAACCGTTGAATGCTCAGTCATGAACTCTCTAATGCCAATCCCTCTAAGATGTAGTGAACATGATGGAAAAGAAGGAAGTAAGAAGAATGGAAGAGCTGAAGAAGGGAGTGGAGTATTGTGGAACTCTGTCCTCTGGCCATGGTGTGGCCACTGTACTTCTGAACTCACAGCAGTTTGATAAACTGAGCAAAGCCCACAGAGGATCGTGGAGTGGGATGGGCTCATAAGGCTGCACACTTGAAGATAGTTAGTGGTTGTTGAGGGAGGAGAAGACAACCATCTTCAATGGTGTGGTCAATGGTAAGGTTCCCATGTTCCTGTAAACAATCTTAACCAATACAAGTCAAAGAGTACTAGCTGGAAAGAGGGAAGAGATCAATAAGAATGGAGAAGGCAATGGGGTAAATATAATTAAAATTCATTATATAATGCATGAAAGTGTCATAATGAGCCCATTGTCATATATAACTAACTAACCCTGCAAGTATACCTGGGCGTTCAAATCACCATATGAGGTGTGTAGGTCATGAGTGGGGAGACCTATCCATAAAGCTCTCCTTTCAAGGAGTTAGCAGCTTCTGGGCCCTCTGATAAGCATTGACAACGCCCCACTCTGCTGAAAACGGAAGCTGGGGCAGTTTCAACCCCTGAGGCATCATTCAGAACATTCATTCAACTTTGAACATGCAGAATTTACCCTAGCAAATGCCTACCTACCAGCATCCTTGCATGAGTGAATAACCAGGGGAAAACATTCCTCTTCTCAGCCACTTCCTGTTTTCCTGTGGACAGTTGCTTCGTGGCAAGGCTGCTCGACCTTCATTCAGATTGTCTTTCAACCAGCGTCTCTAGCACCACACATAAGACCTTTTTGTTGCAAGTCCATATCACCACTACTGCCAAGCTCTACCAGTACTGCTAACACTGCTGGGTGGCAGAAAACATGCTTGCCCTTTACATACATAATTCCAATTTCCACATACGTAAATATCAGCTTTAGTTCTACTTTCCCAATGACACACGGATCTATGGCCAAGGTCACATAGCTGGTTGAATATGAAAAATCATTATTTGAATCATCATTTAACTTATCAGACTCAGGTATCCATCTTAATAACAACTCTTTCTATGATGCCTCCATTTCCTAGTATGTTGATGAAGCACAGATATATATATATATATATATATATATATATATATATATATATGTAGTTTAAATTCTTCCCAATTTCTACTGCTCCCCAGAAAACATTTCCAAGGATGCCAAAAGCCTGTGTTAACCAGATGGCAGTAGCATCTCCTGTAAGGAATTACCATCCTTCTTTAAGAGAGTAATACAAGGAAAAGTATCCTTCCAGTAACTTATTTGGAAACAATGCCAAACACATAGAAAACTTGAACCTATTGTACAAAGAACTTTATCTCTGAAGTACTTGAGAGCAAGTGGTCCCACACACTGAAGTCCTCAGGGTCCATTTTCTTCAAATAAGGACACATTCCCAGTGACCACAATGAGACCCTCAGAATCATCAGTACTGCTGCAGAATTCTCAGACCTCACTCAGTTTTCACCAGTTCCTCCCATCACAGCTTTTATAGTAAAACCAGCTAGTACACTCTCCCACAATTAGATTAAATTGTCATATATCTTTAGTTTTGCTTAATCTCTCCTGAACTTTCATGATCTTGATATTCTTAAAGATCTCATGCCAGCTATTTTCTAGACTGTCTTAGGAGTTGTCTGCAGCTCTCCATGCCTGGAGTTTCATTAGGTTCCTTTGGTAAAAACAAAGAATGATGCTGTGTTCACACTGATCCTATCAACAGGTGAAAGTTTCAGTGTATGCCATGATTGATAATTAAGAAGGATGTGTTAGAAAGAGTAAGAGACTGGGGAGTACTCGACCCTAAATGGGGGTTCTGTCACATTCACATTACACCCCCTCCTCTGGAGACTCAGAGATCATTGTGGAACTGAAAGGTGGAAAAATTCTAAGCACCAAGGGTAGGTAACAGGGGCTGCTGGGAGGCAGTGTTTTCCAGACAGGACAAGGCCATTACATACATGAACCTCACAACAGACTTCATGCACAAGACCTGCATGAGATCAAGCCAGACAGAACCCAAGCCAGGGATGGAGGAGGGGATCACAAAGTCCCATTCCTAGTTAAGGAGTTGTAGGCAAGTGATAGCCACTTGGAGAGAGAGCACCCTCTTTCTTCAGGGAGGCAACTTATGCTCCAGTAGATGGCCCTATACCCATGCACATACAGACAGCACTAACAGGATTCAGTGGGTCTTTAAAAAAGAATACATGAAGGGAGAGGATAAAGTGATAGGAAGTGATAGGAGGAGAATTGGAGGGGAGAGGAAAGAGGGCTGAATTTGATTAAAATAAATGATATATATGGATTCTCAGTAAAATAGATTTTTTTAAGTACCTGCCAGGACACACTTCTCTATTACTTTTTCTTCACATACTTTGCAGAAATGCCTGGAAGCTATACAACATCCCCAACCTTCAGTGGAACCCTGGCATCTTTTTTTTTTTTTAAGTTTGCAGTGTTTATAGAGGAAAGCACAGTAGAGAAGCTGAGAGTATTGCAATAAAAAGATTGAAGTGGTCTGATCATGTTGATTGAATAGGTTGGAGGTGGGGGAGAAGGAATGGGGGTGGGGGGAGGGAGAGGCAGAGGGGAAGTACATGTGAAACAAGCCTGTTCCCTAACTTGAATTAATAATAATAATAATAATAATAATAATAATAATAATAATAATGAGAAAAAAAGAAAAGCACGATTAAAAGGAGAGATGTAGAAGTTGCTTATTTGACCCACCATACGATATCATGCATGTGTACATGTTTATAATGTGATTTTTGTACGTGTGGTGCTGAAGATTGAGTGGGGGCCTGTCATGCATGCAACTTAACTACTCTAACACGTCACTGCCTTCCCCCTCCCAGCTATAGTGCAAACTTTACATAGTCAGGCTTGGTCCACAAAACTCCATTCGTTGTCCTAATCAAACTATTCTTTCTAAACATGGGCAGGAAACTTCACTTTAGTGTGGTATCTAGGGAATATTGAAAAAGAAAATGAAACTAAGAGGGGCTACTATAGGAATGCCGAGTTACAAAGCTAGTAGGGACAGGTCTCGAACTGACTGTCCTTTTGCATTTTGCCCAAGGTCCTGGCTTTGGTAGAAATCTCATTTAGAGTATGATCGCTCTAGTTAAAAAATAAGGAACAACTGAAAAGGCAGAAAGCCCCAGACCCCTACAAACCATTAGTGGAGTTGTTCACATCAGAGCCTGGCCCTGTTTGCTACTGTAATGAGCCAACCTAGGTCACCATTCTCAAAAGGTAAATAAATTTAAACAAAAGTAAAAAGTATAAAATGATTTATTCAATGTGGCCTCATTGAAGAGGAACAGAGGTACCATGAACCCCGAAGTCCATCTTCCGAGGTTCTGAAATGCAGGCTTGAATTGAAGGCCAGGGTGTGCTTAGCTGAGTAGTCCCTATGAGGTGTGGTCTCTCCTACCATCATGGGCTTGACTCCAGCCTCAGCTTGGGAAGTTCTCAGAACTAAGCAACATCCTTGACTGGGAGACTTCATACCCTCTGACTGGAACATTACTTCAGCCTTTTCCTTTACCCATCATGAGATTCCTGAGAAAAAGAACAATTTCTTGGCTCCACTGTTTCTACAGTCTGATGGGAAAGGGGAAGGGCAAAGGTCTACAGAATATCTTCATCCAGGCAGGATGGTTAAAAATTCAACCCTCTTTCCCCTCTTCCCAGCCTCTTCTAGAAAAAAAAGCCAGGCAGTAGGGCTACATACCTTCAGTCTCAGCACTGGGGAGGCAGAAGCAAGTGGATCTCTGAAATCAAAGCCCACCGGGTCTACAGAGTGAGGTCCAAGATAACCAGGACTACACAGAGAAACCCTGTCTCAAAAAAAAAAAAAAGAGGAAAAAGGAGTCTGAGCAGTGATCCTGTTCCCGTCACTCTCACTTCTTCTTCCCATCCCTTTATAAGCAACATAGTTCCCTGCATAACACACAAACTCCTTGACTTCTGGCATCCCAATAGACCCCTAGTGTTCTTTATCCCCACAAAGACAAAATTCCTTGCAAAAGATGGTAAACTTACTAGTTTTGACAGTTGTGTATTTTCCAGTGCATGTACTAAATGGATAAAGTCTGGGAAAGTAGAGCTTCCTCTCCCACCCCCCAGAGAGCCTGTGAACCAGGCTTGCAACAGTAGATGTTGTAACTGACATGCTGGCAAGCATCTCTGGAGAAGTGACATCTCCTCTGTGACACATCTCTGTGCCTTCAGTGTCCACTTCATGGCACAGAGGGTTAGAACCAGAGCCCTGCCAAAAATGTCCATCTGGGAAATAAGATTTTTTGGTTGTTTTTGGTTGGCTTGTTTGATTTTTGTCCAGATTTCTTCAATACAAAACACTGCATAGAATCCTATTTTGTGGCTAGGCATTGGTGGCACACGCCTTTAATCCCAGCACTTGGGAGACAGAGGCCGGCGGATCTTTGTGAGTTCAAGGCCAGCCTGGTCTCCAGAGTGAGTGCCAGGATAGGCTCCAAAACTACACAGAGGAAACCCTGTCTCAAAAAACCAAAACAAAAAACAAAACAACAAAAAACAAACAAACAAAAGAATCCTATTTTATGAAGCTTCAAGTCCCGAATTTCTCCATGTTCTCCAGTTGACTCAGACATAGCACCCATGACTGAGCCAAGGTTCATAATGAAGAAAGTTTGCTGTGTCTTATACCAGTGATGCTTGAGTGAGCTTGGGGTGCTAACAGGGGCAAAGTTAGTTCTTCATCTCCTATAAAATTACCAAGACAAAATGTGGATTGAGCTTCCTATGCCCTGCTCGGAGCCTCCTGAGGCCTGGAGACTCTGCACAGGGGAACCATCCCAGTGGTCTAGGCCATCCAGAGTCTGTGGAGGTCGAGGTGCTATTCTCTCCTCCGTGGATGGGAGGAAGTGAGCATGGGCCTGTTTCCAGACCACCCTCTGGTGCCCTGCTCAGAGCCTCCTGAGGCTTGGGGACTATGCTCCGGGGAGAGGAGGGAAACCATCCCATCAGACGACACCATTCAGCGTCTGCCAACATCGCCGTGTAAGTCCCACCTCCACCCTCAAGAAGAAGAGAACCATTGGAGTATTGGGCCTGCTTGCACCTACCAGAAGAGAACCTTGAACCTGTACCCATCAGGAGAGGAGGAGACCCCACAGGCACCCACTGGAAGAAGGGATTGGAAAATGACAGTATAAGAACACATTCAACAACAAAAAGATCACTAACGCCTAAAGTGGGATGCAAGTAATGTGGATCGAAATGGAGTCAGAACTAGTTTGAAAACAGATGGTTTATTAGGAAGTACTCACACAACAGAGCCAGTCCTGTACAGCCAGATGGGAGAGAGAAAGGAGAGCCGCATGCATGCATTCCTGGTATTTAAAGCCTTGCTACATCACTCTGACCATACCCAAGTGTGCATGGTCACCATCACCCCAAGTCATGCCAACCCCAAGCAGTCATGGTCAGCATTTTCACCTAGAAATGCCACCAGAGTCTAGAGACTACACACCAGCAAGACCTGAACATCCCAACACAAATGAAGCAGAAGAGAACAACCCTGAAAACAACTTTATGAAGATGATAGGGACCCTCAAATAGGAAATGAAAAAAATTTCTAAAAGAAATGGAAGAAGAAGCTCCCTGTGCCCCGAATCTGCTAGCACCCCACTCTTCCATTCCGCCAATCGACCGAGGAACTAGGTGAGTGAGTCTCTGCCTGCTCCCAACTCCAGCCCAAAACACCATACACCCTGACCACCCCTATCCCCCCACCTCCGCCTGCGCCTGCGGGCTTGGGTTAGACACGCCCAGGCAGGGAGTTGCTCCCTGCGCCCCGAATCTGCTAGCACCGCACTCTTCCATTCCGCCGACCAACCGAGGAACTAGGAACTAGTGAGGAGACTACCAGGCGTGTCAAGACCATCCAGAGTTGTGGACATTGAATTCCTGGCCCACACACACCACTGGGCCACAAGAGGAGATAGAGAGACCCCACCTGCACCCACTAAAAGAAGATACGGGGAGAAGACAGAACAAGATTTCACTCAACAACAGAAAGACCAATATGACACCACCAGAATCTAGGGACTCCACTCCAGCAAGATCTGAAAAGCCCAACACAGAGCATGAAGATGAGATGGACCTCAAAAATTATCTCAGCAAGATGATAGAGACCTTTAAAGAGGAAACAAGAAAATCCCTTAAAGAAATAGAAGAAAAAGCAAACAAAAAATTAAATGAATTGGAGGAAAAGACAAACCAAAAAATCCAAGAAATAAATAAATCTCTTAAAGAATCTAAAGAAAGCCAAGAAAAAAACATCCAAACAAGTGAAGGAAGCTCTTGAAACAGTTCAAAGCATGAAAGCTGAAATAGACACAATAAACAAAACACAGAATGAGACCATGCTGGAAATGGAAAGGCTGGATAAATGATCAGGAACTAAAGATGTAAGTATATCCAATAGAATTCAAGAGATGGAAGAGAGAATCTCAGCAACTGAAGACTTGCTAGAGGATATACATTCATCAACCAAAGAAAACCTCAAGTCCAACAAATCCCTAACACAAAATATCCAGGAAATGTGGGACACCGTAAAAAGGCCAAACCTAAGAATAATAGGTGTAGAAGAAGGTGAAGAAACACTGCTCAAAGGTACAGAAAACATATTCAACAAAATCATAGAAGAAAACTTCCCCAACCTACAGAAGGATATGCCTATGAAAGTACAAGAAGCTTACAGGACACCAAACAGACTGGACCACAAAAAGAAGTCCCCCCCCCCGACACATAATAATCAAAACACCAAATCTACAGAATAAAGAGAAAATATTAAGAGCAGCAAAGGAAAAAGGCCAAGTAACATATAAAGGCAAACCAATCAGAATTACACCCGACTCCTCAATGGAAACTCTGAAAGCCAGAAGGTCTTAGATAGAAATCCTACAAGCACTAAGGGAGCATGGATGTCAACCCAGACTACTGTACCCAGCAAAACTTTCAATCACTATAGATGGAGAAAACAAGATATTCCACGACAAAAACAGATTTAAACAATACATATCCACAAATCCAGCACTACAAAAGGCTCTCGAAGGAAAACTCCAACCCAACGAACATAACTACACTCACAAAAACACTGGCAATAGATAATCTAATTTTACCAAACACAAAAAGAAACAGGAGGGCAAAATCCACACGAAATGGTACCACCAACAATAAATCCAAAACAAAGAAGAACCAACGAACAATGGACATTAATATCCCTAAATGTCAATGGTTTTAACTTACCCATAAAAAGATATAGGCTAACAGAATGGATACGAAGACAGAATCCATCCTTTTGCTGTTTACAAGAAACACACCTCAACTTCAAAGACAGGTGATACCTCAGAGTAAAAGGATGGGAAAAATTTTTCCAATCAAATGGGCTCAAGAAACAAGCCGGTGTAGCAATCCTAATATCTAACAAATTAGACTTTAAACTGAAAGCAATCAAAAGAGATGAAGAAGGGCATTTCATACTCATCACAGGAAAAGTCCATCAAGATGAAGTCTCAATCCTGAACATCTATGCCCCTAATATGAAAGCACCCACATTTGTAAAAGAAACATTACTAAAGCTCAAACCACACATAAAACCACACACACTTATAGTAGGAGACTTCAACACCCCCCTTACACCATTGGACAGAACCACTAGACAGAAACTTAACAAAGAAACAAAGGATCTGTCAGAAGTTATGACACAACTGGGTTTAACAGATATCTATAGAACATTCCATCCAAACACAAAAGAATATACCCTCTTCTCAGTGCAACATGGAACCTTCTCTAAAATCAACCACATACTCAGCAACATAGCAAACCTCAACAGATACAAAAAAAAATGGAATAACCCCCTCTATCTTATCAAACCACCATGCATTAAAGTTAAAATTCAAAAACAACACAAATTGTAGAAACCCTACAAACTCATGGAAATTGAACAATGTGCAATTCCCATTCCTGGGTCAAGGAAGAAACAAAAAAGGAAATTAAAGACTTCCTAGAATTCAATAGCAGCCAACATCAAACTAAATGGAGAGACACAATGTGATTCCTCTAAAATGAGGAACAAGACAAGGCTGTCCACTCTCTCCATATCTCTTCAATATCGTACTTGAAGTTCTAGCTAGAGCAATAAGACAACAAAAGGAGATCAAGGGGATACAAATCATAAGGAAGGAGTCAGACTTTCACTATTTGCAGAGGATAGGATAGTCTACATAAGCGACTGGAAAAACTCTACCAGGGAACTACTACAGCTGATAAACACCTTCAGCAAAGTGGCAGGATACAAGGTTAACCAAAAAAATCAGTAGCCCTATTAAATACAGATGATAAATGAGCTGAGAAAGAAACAGAGAAACATCACCCTTTACAATAGCCACAAACAACATAAAATATCTTGGGGTACTGCTAACCAAACAAGTAAAAGACCTGTATAACAAGAACTTTAAGTTTTTAAAGGAAGAAATTAAAGATGATACCAGTAAATGGAAAGATCTCCCATGCTCTTGGATAGGTAGGATCAACATAGTAAAAATGGCAATCTTGCCAAAAGCAATCTACAGATTCAGTGTAATCCCCATCAAAATCCCAGCACCATTCTTGACACACCTTGAAAGAACAATACTCAACTATATATGGAAGAACAAAAGACCCAGGATAGCCAAAACAACCCTGTACAATAAAGGAACTTCTGGAGGCATTACCATCCCTGACTTCAAGCTCTACTACAGAGCCATAGTCCTGAAAACAGCTTGGTATTGGCACAAAAATAGACAGGTAGACCAATGGAATCAAATTGAAAACCCTGATATTCTCCCACACACCTGAAAACACCTGATTTTTTACAAAGAAGCTAAAATTATATGATGGAAAAAAAGCATCTTAAACAAATCGTGCTGGCATAACTGGATGCTGGCATGTAGAAGACTGCAGATAGATCCATGCCAATTGCCTTGCACAAAACTTAAGTCCAAGTAGATCAAAGATTTCAACATACATCCAGCGACACTGAACCTCTTAGAAGAGAAAGTAGGAGATACCCTCAAATAGATTGGTATAGGAGACTGCTTCCTGAACATAACATCAGTAGCACAGACACTGAGATCAATAATTAATAAATGGGACCTCCTGAAACTGAGAAGCTTCTGTAAGGCAAAGGCACACTCAACAAGAAAAAATGGCAGCCCACTGAATGGGAAAAGAGCTTCACCAACCCCACATATGACAGAGGGCTGATTTCCAAAATATACAATGAACTCAAAAAGTTAGCCACCAAAACACCAAATAATCCAATTAAAACTGGAGTACAGAACTAAATTGAGAATTCTCATTAGAGGCATCTAAAATGGCTGAAAGACACTTAAGAAAGTGCTCAACATCCTTAGTCATCAGGGAAATGAAAATCAAAACAACTCTGAGATACCATCTTGCACCTGTCAGAATGGCTAAAATCAAAAACACCAAGGACAGTTAATGCTGGAGAGGATGTGGAGAAAGGGGAACACTTCTCCACTGTTGGTGGGAGTGCCAACTTCTACAGCCACTTTGGAAATCAGTAAGGCAATTCCTCAGGAAAATGGAATCAGTCTACCTGAAGATCCAACAATTCCACTCTTAGGCATATACCCAAAAGATGAACACTCATACAAGAAAGACATCTGTTCAACCATGTTTATAGCAGTATTATTTGTAATAGCCAGAAACTGGAAACAACCTGGATGCCCCTCAACTGAAGAATGGATAGAGAAAATGTGGTACATTTACACAATGGAGTACTACTCAGGGGGAAAAACAATGGAATCTTGAAATTCACAGGCAAATGGATGGAACTAGAAGAAACAATTCTGAGTGAGGTAACACAGTCACAAAAAGACAAACATGGTATGTACTCACTCATATATGGATTTTAGACATAGAGCAAAATATTACCAGCCTACAATCCACACAGCCAGAGAACTAGGAAGCAAGGAGGACCCTAAGAGAGACACACATGGTCCCCCAGAGTAGGGAAAAAAGACAACATCTCCTGTACAAATTGGAAGCATGGGGAGACTGGGGAGGGAGTTAGGAGAAAGAGAAGGAGAGAAGAGGAGGGAAGAGGAGGGCATGAGGGAGCAGGAAGGAGCAGGAGGACATCAGAGAGCAGCAGGAACAATAGAGGAGAGCAAGAAAAGCGATTCTGCAATAGAGGGAGCCATTACAGGTTTAAAGAGAAATCTGGCACTAGGGAAATGTCCAGAGATCTACAAGGATGACTCCTCCATCTAACAATCTAAGCTATAGTCAAGAGGCTGCCTTAAATGTCCTTCCCCTATAATGAGATTGATGACTACCTTATATACCATCCTAGAGCCTTCATCCGGTAGCTCATGGGAGCAGAAGCAAATACCCACAGCTAAGCACTGAGCCGAACTCCTGAATCCAGTTGCAGAGATGGAGGAGTGATGAGCAAAGGGGTCAAGACCAGACTGGAAAAAACCCACAGAAACAGCTAACCTGAACAAGGGGAGCTCATGGACTCCAGATTGTTAGCTGGGAAACCAGCATAGGACTGATCCAGACCTTCTGAATATGGGTGTCAGGAGGCCTGGGCAGTCTATGGAGCCTCTCGTAGAGGATCAATGTTTATCCATAGTGTACAATTGGACTCCATTCCAATAGAGGCATTCTCTCTCAGTCTAGCCACATGGGGGAGGGTCTAGGCCCTGCTCCAAATGATGTGACTGACTTTGAGGGTCCCCATGGAAGGCCTCACCCTCCCAGCAGAGCAGAAAAGGGGTGGGATAGGGGATTGGTGGGGAGCAAGGAAGGAGGGAAGGGAGAGGGAACTGGGATTGACATGTAAAACAAGATTGTTTCTAATTTAAATAAAAAAAGAGAGGAAAAACACTGTGGGTTGAATATGAAGGTTGTAGATTTACCATTCTGAATCTTCTTTTTCAGAAGGCAAGGATTGTAACATGGGATGGTGTCAGAATACAGTTCAGGAATGTAGTTGTGTAAGGAGAATTCTGAGTATTTGTGAAAAAACTCCAAGAAAACAAGACAAGTCTCTTATGACTCTTCTTCAAGACATGAAAATGTTCTTGGAATGTGTTTTCATGCTTCTCCCAGGTATAGCAAATAGGAGTGAGTTTACTTCAGATCACTCTCTATTGTTTGCTGTTGTTATTTCAATTAAATGTTTAAACTATCTTCTATATGCCTCTATGGAATAACATGGTTTTGCCCCTTGCAACTTGTCCTTGGTACTGTATACAGTCTTGCAGCTTGAACTCATGAGAACTTTACTCATGTGACCTTTTTTAACCCTCAGAGTATAAATTGTCCAAGGCTCTGAATAAAGTTGATGATTGCTTGAAACTTTAGTCCATGTCATTTATGAGCTCCATCCTCCCGGGTCCCGTGACCTTTACATCAGTGACAAGGTGGGGTAGTTTCGGGTTTGTGGGCATTTGGAATCACTGTTGCAAGGCTGAATTCCCAGATGACCCTAGTATTAAGATATGCATCTATCTGGCTCCCACTGTGAGTGTGTTGTGCAAGAGGGAAGAATATTAAACATTTCATATTGACATTAATAGTTCTATGGATGTAAATATTAAATGTCTTTCAAACAATACTGTAGATAATATCATTGTTGAACTGCAGGCGAATAACCAGTGTATGGAGCAAAAAGAAATTCCAGTAGATTTTAATGCAATATAACTCTCCAAAGATTGGAATATATTAAATCTGACTGGATTCACAAGAGCTATGGCCCTGAATAGCCAGACCTCTAATTCATATGGACTTCAATGCATTTTGAAAAACAGTATGAGTCAATATTAAAGAAACAGAAAATTTTGGCAGCCAATATTATTTAACTATTTAGGAGAAATTTTCATTTATTTCACACTTATACTTTGCTTTAAATTTTGGCTCACTTTGACACGTTTTCTTCCTTTTGAGACAGAATTGACTAGGTATTTGCTGACATCTTCTAGTTCATGACAAAGTGTGACCAGGTGGCATGATCAGCCATAAGCCTGCAAAATTTGTAGTATGTATTTGCATGAGCTACACACATCAGTGAATGGTTTGCAACAGCCCTTCTTCACCAGTGGTATCTGTCTTGCATTGATAGTTTCTTGAATTGAAACTATAGAACCCTTTGGTAGGCCAGTCCTCTTTCACAGATAACTTGCTGTGGTATATAAGTGGTGCATCCATTGAAGACTGTTATCTGCTTGCTTTGAGTGAGCTTGCAACAATGAAGTTATATTTTTAGGTGCTTTGTGTTTCTGGATTCCCTTGTAGAATGGAAGTAGTCAATTTGCATTGATTTGCATATTTTAGACTTGTTGAAAGCAAAAGCCATTCTCTGTTCAAAGAATGCTTATAGGGGTAGGAGAGTAAACAAGATAGAGAAGATAGGTGGTTTGGAGCTTATAGAGAAGAAAAACAGCCAATGTTAACAAAGTCATTGCAAATTTTAACAAATATGGGAAAGAAATGAACTTAGAGGGAAAGAATGCAATTCTTAGGATGTTTCTCCAAAACAGAAAAGGGTCCATTTTTGGAGATAGGCTATAACTCAAAGGATAAGATATTAGCCATGCAGAAAACTTAAGAAAGCCTTCTGGATAAAAAGATTAACAAATGCAAAGATAGACTTGCCTAGCTGAGTGTAGTTGTAACAGACAGAAACACAGGTACTATAACTGGAGTGTGGGAAGGTAGTCTCCCTCATCTGTTCTAAGATCCCCACTGAATGCTTGCATTTCCCCACAGTTCTATATATACTATGGTTGTCCTGTACAAATATACTTAAAATAAAATTTGATGTATACATTAGGCATCAAAAAAGTGAGCTACAGTAACTTACCATAGATCTTAGTACCTTCAAATATAATTTTCACTGAAAGCAGTTTATAGCTTTTCGTGCCTATATCCAAATTTCCTTTGTTGTCACTATTAAGTAAAATAAAGATTAATGCAATGGTCAATAATGATGACTCATATGATTACTGTGGGATAAATGAGCAGACAGCATATATACAGCATGAGCAATTAACATCCTGGGTAAGACAGAGGTAAAAGGCCCAAGATTCCTTTACCCTACTCAGAAGAGCACACAACTTAGAATTTAAGAGTTATTTCTGTAATTACTTCTGTAATTATTATTCCATAATAGTGGTTGACCTCAGATAATTGAAGGCACAGGAAGTGACAAGAAGAGACTACTACACACAGAAGGGAGAATAGTATGATATGAAGGCAGAGAGATATAACCAAGGACATGACAACCTAGGGTAGGATCATAGAGGATGTGTAAGACCCCTGGAAGCTCAGGCCTCCAGAATCTTTTCCCAGGACTGCAGCCACTCCAATCACTATGAGGAGGCAGAAACTTGATGCAAACAGCAAGAGGCTTTAATGAAAGGTGGACGTTTGTACAAACGGGCTCGCTCAGCATGCAGGCTAGAGAGCAGCCCCATCCCCCAGGCACAGGCGTTTTTAAAGGCAAAAACCATAAGCTTACGGAGGGGCCTCGACTCTCTGTCCATTGAATACGTGACCAGAGTCATGGGTTCCTAGGAAGCCCTTTGTCTTGAGGGGAGGCTTGGGAATCAGATAGCCTCCTGACCCCACCAGTTGTAAAATCTGCAGACCTCAGGATGTGCTAACTAATGGTAGCTATCTCTTTGTTTCATAGGGACCCTTAATTGTTAATGATTGACACATTGGCCGGTGGGGCAATCTGTTTCTTCATCAGCCCCTCAGGGAGGGTGGCCATCTGGGAATTCTTGGTACCCAGTTATCTTATGGACTTGTAAGGGAGTAATTGCTGGTGGCTGGTAAATTCCAGACACTAAGTCATAGTAGTAGCCTTGGTCAGTTTCTGTATATTTCTTTGCTAATTTTTAAGTCTTTCAAATGGAATAAAACTGTGGGGTTTTAATTGTAAGGGCAGTGGGAAGCCATGTACATATGTAAGTGGAGGTGAGATGTGCTCAGAAAAGTCTTGCTTTTAGGAATGGGCAGTCTTAGCCATAATATGAAATGATAATGGGGTGTTCTATCTCAAGGCACAGCTTTGATTAGAAGCCTACTTCTTGAAAATGTTGTACAACCAGGATTCTACCTCTGTCTCATAGTTCACATTGGGCTCATGAACAAAAAGAATAAGCTAGGCCTATTAGAATTCAGAAGCTCATGGGAAGGCTCCTGTGGAGCCAGAATTTACCCCTGAGGAGTGACCTCATGATAATTATGCCCCAGGGGCTCCTAGAAGACACCTTGCACAGATGAAATAAGACCTCTGAGGATGGAGGGGCCAGACAGTGCTGGTCTCCCAGAAGCTGCATAATACTGCTAGCTCTGATAAGACAGAAAATGCCACAAACTGAATTCAGCTGCTGGAACCAATGGGTACGAAACAGATGTATCAGAGGCAACAGCAGGACAGATTCATTTCTATGGAGTGAAATGCAAGCTTCATGTGTTACTTCCATATATATCATATTGGTTTAACAGGTTTGGGGATAAATTCAATGATTTCTTGATAAACACACATGTTCAACCAAGATGGTTGTATGGGCTTCAGCTATTCAAGACAGCTGGACATCAGCCAATTTCCTCTACAGAGAACATAGAAAAGTATACTTGAAATGATTTATCAGTTCGGTAGAGTTTGATTTGTCTGATGGGGATATTGTAACTTCTGGTGATACTTTAGCCTCCTCACTTGACTCTTAAAGCAGAGGACTCTGCTATGGAGACTAAGCATAAAATATAACCTTAAAAGTTCTAAGATGGGTTAAAAACAATACAGGAGTTGGAAAGAGAGAGATCTTAGTAGAGCTCAGCTTCAAGCCTTACCAAAAAAAAAAAAAAAAAAATAAGGGTCTAACTCTTCTCCCCTGGTTGTAGATCAGGTGTGGTGCTATAACAGCTTTAGTCTTAAGGGTTCCTGGGCTAAGGAAGGCAAGGGGAGCTTGATAGTCATGATAGTCATGAATTTTTCCTCTTAGTTCCTCAGTGTTTGGAAGCTGATAGAGACTTAGTTACCAACCTCTGGTTTATAATAGAGCATAGGGGCTGTCTGGGGTTCTGTTACTTCAGTTTTTGTTTTCCACTGTTTTTCATCTTATGATTGCTTGCTTGGTTTGGTTTAGTGTTCCTGGAATGTATTCCGAGCAATGGTGCTTTTGTACCTGTCATTTCCCAGGATTCTCATTCAGTTCGGAGTTCAGGTTAGCCCAAGTAAGGGCAGAGTGGCTGCCTGCATTCACTAAATCAGAGGCCAGAACATATAGTTAGCACATGTTCACTTAGCCTCCAATCCCAATCTCTCACTAAATTTCTGAGTCCCCTTCTCCACATTCTATGCATGCTGTTCTTAGCCCAGGATGCCACCTCTGTTGCAAGCACTGCCATGGTGAGGTGTAAGTGGGGAAATAAACAGATACGCTTCTCATCCTCCCTTGCATATCTGGTGACCCTCAAGGTTACCCATCACACCAGAGGTAACATCCTTCCATAGACTTGTTCACTAGTGCTCAAAAAAGAAATCCCTAATCCCATATCACCCAAGCCTCAACTAATGCAGGGAGCTAGGTTATTCTGCAAAGACAAGTTCAGCCCAAAGCTTAACAAGACTAATTTCTTTGTTGTCCATGGTCTCTGTTGCCCTTGTGCATTGCCTGGGATACACATAGAAGGAATGAACTCTGCTGGGAGAGCTGATGTTCATTGCATATGGGAAAAAGGCAAGAGGGGAAGGACACACTGCTTAAGACTCTGCCTGGCTGGGAACTCAGACCTCCTTAGCCAAAGTAATCCCATCAATAAAGATTGAATTAAGCAGAGAAATGGGAAAATGCAATACACACTTGGATTTTCAGACACCAAATACATCCATTTTTATACTAGTTCTGCCATTCTGCAACACCTGCTGCCTATCCAGCAGCAGGACTCAATTCTAGCACTAGTTCTGAATACCAATGAGCCCAGAAGTAAAGAGTTCAGCCCTACAGGACTGCCCCCACCTCAAACAACAGCTACCAATGGGGTGCCCAGAATATCACATCTCTGCCCAACTCAGTGCCCTTTTAGGAATTCTTTCCCTTATTTCGGATCCCATAAATTGTTAGGATGATTCTCAGAACTCTGGGAATGTTTTGCTTATAGTTACTTATTTACTGTAAAAGGATACAACTCAGGAATAGCCAGATGAGAGATATATGGAATAAAATACTGAAGTCCGTGGAGAAGGGGGGCATGGAACTTCCATATGTTGGCAGTGTGCCTACCCTTCCAGTGCCTCAGTGCACACACCAACTCCAAGATCTCTGAATATTGTACTTCAGAAGTCTTTATAAGGGTTTTATTATGTGGACATGGTTCATTAAATCATTGCCCATTGGTGATTGTTCTCTATTTATGTCCCCTCTCACCCTTTCTTAGAGCTGTAAGCTGTAACCTGAAATCACATGGTTGGTTTTCCTGATGACAAATGCCATCTTGAAGCTCTCTACCATGCCCCCTCTCCCTAGCATACAAAGCGTACTTTCAAAGGTTTATGGAGCTCTATCAGGGATGAGGAACCAAGAATAGCTTGCTGATTCAGTCAAGATGTCAACTTGACTGGCTAAAGTGGTAGTGGGATAACTGGTAAATCATTTATTATTCTCCATGCTTTGGCTGGCACTAACCCAGCTCTCTTATACCAAATAGAAAACCCAGGTGGTTTTGTTGTGAGGTTGTAGCAACTGGTCTTATTCAGGTATGTCTGGAAGATGTTTGCAAAGAACTTTGTACATTTAATGAGGAAGACACCAGCCAATCAGTGATGGTCCCTGGCAGGATAAGAAGGAAAAGAATGGAATATTACAGTTCCCTGTTCTGGAGCCAGATGATCTTCTCCTCCTGCCCTCAGATATAAAAGTCACTGGTTCTCTGGCCTTGGTCTCTAGGGTACACAGAAGTCACCCCCAAGGCTCCCAGCTCATTGGCCACAGACTGAGGTTATCCATGGAACTTGCACTGAGCCACTCTCCCAACCTCCCAGGTTCTCCAGCTACAGACAGCCTATTGTGGGATTTCTTGTTCATCATAAACATGCCAGTCAATTCTAAAACATCTCTTTCCATGTGTGTGCACATGTTCATAAAACATGCATGTATATGATCTTCATGATTCTACCTGAAGAGCCAAAACTAAACATTTTTTAAAATTAAAGCATAACATAGTATGTCATAATAATCAACACCCCATCCCTAGGAATCTAAACTAATTTGCATCAAGCTAACAATTTGTGTTTGAAGATCAGACCTCTATTAAAAACTACTAGCTATAATATTTACTAAGTAGTGTTTAGAGTTCTAAATTTGTCACAAGCATTATATAGGGTGTTACTTTAAAAGCAAGTCATTCATATTATTTGTTTTTAATTATTTTTAGAGATTCTTCCTTGTATATAAAAATGATACATTTTGTTTCAGATACAGGATGGTAAAATATTATTAGAGAAATATATACATTGAATATCAGGTTACTTCTGAAGAGAAAAACAATTTTTTCTACCCTACTCTCTAAAAATTAGCAAACTGTAAGCTGCCCGTGAGGACTTGATATTGTAAGAACTTAAGTAACAACTTATTATTCTTCCCAAATTCTTCTTATTATTGTTATTCAGATTATTTTCCCTAAATTTAAAATTACTTACAGTTATTAGCTATAATATAATGAATATCCCTTATGTCATGAGTATGTTATGAGTAGATTTCTCTTTTTTTATTAGAAAGAAAATTACTTTACATGTTAATCACAAGTCCCTCTTCCTCCCCTCTCCCTCCCAACTAACATCCTACCTATCCCATACCCTTTCTGCTCCCCAGGGAGGGTGAGGCCTTCCATAGGGGTCTTTAATGTCTGTCATATTCTTTGGGATAGGACCTAGGCCAACCCCCTTGTGTCTAGGCTCAGGGAGTATCCCTCTATGTGGGATGGGCTCTCAAAGTCCATTCCTATGCTAGGGATAAGTACTGATCCACTACAAGGGGCCCCATAGATTTCTGAGGTCTCCTCACTGGCACCCACATTTAGGGGGTCTGGATCAGTCCCATGCTGGTTCCCCAGCTATCATATCAGTCTGGGGACCAAGAGCTCTCCCTTGTTCAGGACAGCTGTTTCTGTGGGTTTCGCCAGCCTGGTATGGAACCCTTTGCTCATCAGTCCTTCTTCTCTGCAACTGGATTTCAGTTCAGTTCAAGGTTTAGCTGTGGGTGTCTGTTTCTGCTTCCACCAGCTGCTGGATAAAGGCTATATTATGGCATATGAATTATTCATCAATCTCATTATCAGGAGAGGGCATTTAAGGTAGCCTCTCCTCTGTTGCTTAGATTGTTAGTTGGTGTCATCTTTGTAGCTCTCCAGACATTTCCCTAGTGCGTGATTTCTCTTTGAACCTATAATGTCTCCCTCTATTATATTATCTCTTATCTTGCTCTCTTCTGTTCTTCCCACCACTCAACCTCCCTGCCCCATCATGTCTTCCTCACCCCTTTTTTCTCCCCTTCTTATTCTCCTAGTTCCCTCTTCCATCCTCCGCCCCCATGCTCCCAATTTGCTCAGGAGATCTTGTCCCTATCCCCTTCTCCAGGGGACAATGTATGTCTCTGTTAGTATCCTCCTTGTTTACTAGCCTCTCTAGCAGCATGGACTGCAGGCTAGTAATCCTTTACTCTATGTTTAAAATCCACATATAAGTGAGTACATACAATGCCTGTCTTTTGTGACTGGGTTACCTCACGCAGAATGGTTTCTTCTAGTTCCATCCATTTGCCTTCGAATTTCAAGATTCCATTGCTTTTTTTTCCCCGATGAGTACCACATTTTCTCCATCCATTCTTCAGTTGAGAGGCATCTAGGTTGTTTCCAGGTTCTGGCTATTACAAATAATGTTGCAATGAACATCGTTGAACAGATGTCCTTGTTGTATGAATGTGCTTATTTTGGGTATATGCCTAAGAGTGGAATTGCTGGATCTAGTGGTAGACTGATTCCCATTTTCCCAAGGAATCACCACACAGATTTCCAAAGTGGCTGTACAAGTTGGCACTCCCACCAGCAGTGGAGGAGTGTTCCCCATAATCCACATCCTCTCCAGCATAAACTGTCCTTGGTGTTTTTTTTTTTTTTTATTTTAGCCATTCTGATAGGTGCAAGATGGTATCTCAGAGTTGTTTTGATTTTCATTTCCCTGCTAGCTAAGAATGTTGAACACTTTCTTATGTGTTTTTCAGCCATTTTAGATTCCTCTATTGAGAATTGTCTATTTAGTTCTGTACCCTACTTTTTAATTGGATTATTTGGTGTTTTGGAGACCAGCTTCTTGAGTTGTTTGTAAATTTTGGAGATCAGCCCTCTGTAAGATGTGGGGTTGGTGAAGCTCTTTTCCCATTCAGTGGGCTGCCATTTTTTCTTGTTGAGTGTGTCCTTTGCCTTACAGAAGCTTCTCAGTTTCAGGAGGTCCCATTTATTAATTGTTGATCTCAGTGTCTGTGGTACTGGTGTTATGTTCAGGAAGCAGTCTCCTATACCAATTTGTTTGAGGGTATCTCCTACTTTCTCTTCTAAGAGGTTCAGTGTGGGTGGATTTATGTTGAGGTCTTTGTTCCATTTGGACTTAAGTTTTGTGCATGGTGATAGATATGGATTTTTCTGGAATCTTCTACATGCCAGCATCCAGTTAGGCCAACACTATTTGTTGAAGATGACTTTTTTCTTCCATTTTATAATTTTAGCTTCTTTGTCAAAAATCAGGTGATCATAGGTGTGTGGGTGAATATCAGGGTTTTCAATTCGATTTCATTGGTCTACCTGTCTATTTTTGTGCCAATACCAAGCTGTTTTCAGGACTATAGCTCTGTAATAGAGCTTGAAGTCAGGGATGGTGATGCCTCCAGAAGTTCCTTTATTGTACAGGGCTGTTTTGGCTATCCTGGGTCTTTTGTTCTTCCATATATAGTTGAGTATTGTTCTTTCAAGGTGTATCAAGAATGGTGCTGGGATTTTGATGGGGATTACACTGAATCTGTAGATTGCTTTTGGCAAGACTGCCATTTTTACTATGTTGATCCTACCTATCCAAGAGCATGGGAGATCTTTCTATTTTCTGGCATCTTCTTTAATTTCTTCCTTTAAAGACTCAAAGTTCTTGTTATACAGGTCTTTCACTTGTTTGGTTAGCAGTACCCCAAAATATTTTATGTTGTTTGTGGCCATTGTAAAGGAGAATGTTTCTCTGATTTCTTTCTCAGCTCATTTATTGTCTGTATATAATAGGGCTACTGATTTTTTTTTGGTTAATCTTGTATCCTGCCACTTTGCTGAAGGTGTTTATCAGCTGTAGGAGTTCCCTGGTAGAGTTTTTCAGGTCACTTATGTAAACTATCCTATCCTCTGCAAATAGTAAAAGTTTGACTTCTTCCTTATGATTTGTATCCCCTTGATCTCCTTTTGTTGTCTTATTGCTCTAGCTAGAACTTCAAGTACAATATTGAAGAAATATGGAGAGAATGGACAGCCTTGCCGTGTTCCTCATTTTAGAGGAATCACATTGTGTCTCTCCATTTATTTTGATGTTGGCTGTTGGCTTACTGTGTATTGCTTTTATTATGTTTAGGTATGTTCCTGTTATCCCTGATCTCTCCAAGACTTTTATTGTGAAGGGGTGTGGATTTTGTCAAAGGCTTTTTCAGCATCTAGTGAGATGATTATGTGGTTTTTCTTTTTCAGTTTGTTTATATGGTAGATTACATGGATGGATTTTTGTAGGTTGAACCATGCCTGCATTCCTGGATGAAGCCTACTTGATCATGGTGGATAATTTCTGTGATATGTTCTTGGATTTGATTTGCCAGTATTTTATTGAGTATTTTTGCATCAATGTTCATGAGGGATATTGGTCTGTAGTTCTCTTTCTCAGTCGTGTCTTTTTGTGGCTTGAGTACCAAGATAATTGTAGCCTCGTAAAAAGAGTTTGACAACGACCCTTCTGCTTCTGTTGTGTGGAACAGTTTGAGGAGTACTAGTATTAGCTCTTCTTTGAATTTCAGGTAGAACTCTTCACTGAAACCATCTGGCCCTGCGCTTTTTTTTGGTTTTGAGACTTTTGATAACTGCTTCTATTTTGTTAGAAGTTATATGCAGATGTAAACTGCTTATCTGTTCTTGGTTTAATTTTGTTAAGTGATATCTATCCAGCAAGTTGTCCATTTCCCTTAAATTTTCGAATTTTGTGGAGTACAGGTTTTCAAAGTATGATCTGATGATTCTCTGGATTTCCTCAGTGTCCATTGTTATGTCCCCCTTTTCATTTCTGATTTTGTTAATTAGCATGGTCTCTCTGTGCCTTTTGGTTAGTTGAGATAGAGGTTTGTCTATCTTGTTGATTTTCTCGAAGAACCAACTCTTTCTTTCATTGATTCTTTGTATTATTTTCTTTGTTTCTACTTTATTGTTTTCAGCCCTCAATTTGATTATTTCCTGGTATCTACTCTTCTGGGGTAAGTTTGTTTCTTTTTGTTCTGGAGCTTTTGGTTGGGCTGTTAATTCTCTAGGGTGACTATTCTCCAGTTTCTTTATGTGGGCACCTAGTGCTATGAACTTTCCTCTTAACACTGCTTTCGAAGTGTCCCATAAGTTTGGGCATGTTGTGTCTTCGTTTTCATTGAATTCTGTGAAGTCTTGAATTTCTATTTTTTTTCTTTAATTGTACCTTGTTAAATTTTCATGAGTTTGTAAGGTTTCTGAAATTTATGTTGTTGTTGAATTCTAACTTTAAACCATGGCGATCCAATAGGATACAATTATTTTGTATCTATTATTCCAATTTTTTTGTATCTGTTGAGGTTTGCTATGTTGCCAAGTATGTGGTTGATTTTAGAGAAGGCTCATGTGGTGCTGAAAAGAAGGTATATTCTTTTGTGTTTGGATGGAATGTTCTATAGATGTCTGTTAATCCCAATTGGATCATAATTTCTGTTGTTTAGTTTCGGTCTGACGGTCCTGTCTAGTGGTGAGAGTGGGGTGTTGAAGTCTCCCACTGTAAGTGTGTGAGGTTTTATGTGATTTGAGTTTTAGAAATGTTTCTTTTATGGATGCCTTTGTATTTGGGGCATAAATGTTCAGAATGTAGACTTCATCTTGATGGATTTCTCCTGTGAAATGACCTTATTCATCTCTTTTCATTAATTTCAGTTCAAAGTCTAATTTGTTAGATATTAGGATAGCTACACCAGCTTCCTTCTTAGGGCCATTTGATTGGAAAATCTTTTCCCAACCCATGACTCTGAGGTAACGTCTGTCTTTGAAGGTGAGGTGTGTTTCTTGTATGCAGCAGAAGGATGGATTCTGTCTTTGTATCCATTCTGTTAGCCTGTGTCTTTTTATAGGTGAGTTAAGACCATTGATATTGAAGGATATTAATGACCACTGATTGTCATTTCTTGTTTGTTTTGAATTTGGTTTTGGTGGTGGTATTATGTGTGAGTTTTTCCCCTATTTTAGTAAAATGAGACTATCTATTTGCCTACGTTTTTTCTGAGTGTACTTGATTTCCTTGGGTTGAAGTTTTCCTTCCAGAACTTTCTGTAGAGCTGGATTTGTGGATATGTATTGTGTAAATCTGGTTTTGTCATGGAATATCTTGTGTTCTCCATCTATTGTGATTGAGAGTTTTGCTGAGTATAGTAGTCTGGGCTGGCAGCCCTGGTCTCTTAGTGTTTGTAGAACATCTATCCAGGACCTTTTGGCTTTCAGGGTTTCCATGGAGAAGTCGGATGTAATTCTGATAGGTCTGCCTTTATATGTTACTTGGTCTTTTTCCTTCCTTCGCTGCTCTTAATAGTCTTTTTTTATTCTGTACATTCGGTGTTTTGATTATTATGTGGCAAGAGGACTTATTTGGTCTATTTGTTGTTTGGTAAGCTTCTTGCACTTTCATAGGCATGTCCTTCTTCAGGTTGTGAAATTTTTCTTCTATGATTTTGTTGAGTATGTTTTCTGCACCTTTAAGCTGGGCTTCTTCACCTTCTTCTATACCTATTATTCTTAGGTTTGGTCTTTTCATGGTGTCCCATATTTTCTGGATATTTTGTGTTAAGGATTTGTTGGATTTAAGATTTTCTTTGGTTGATGAGTCTATTTCCTGTAGTTTATCTTCAGTGCCTGAGATTCTCTCTCCCATCTCTTGTATTCTGTTGGTTATGCTTGCAATTGTAGTTCTTGATCATTTACTCAGCTTTTCTATTTCCAGTATTCCCTCAGTTTGTGTTTTCTTTATTGTCTCCATTTCAGTTTTCAGGTCTTGAACTATTTGAATTGTTACCTCTATCTGTTTGATTGTTGTTTCTTGGCTTTCTTTAAGAGATTTGTTGATTTCTTGGATTTTTTTGGTTTGTCTTTTGTCTTTTCCTCTATTTCCTCCAATTTTTATTTGTTTTATTCTTCCATGTCTTTAAGGGATTTTCTCATATCCTCTTTAAGGGCCTCTATCATTTTCACGAAGTTGTTTTAAGGTCATTCTTTTCTGTTTTATCTGCATTGGTATGTTCAGGTCTTGGTGGTGTAGCGTCCCTAGGCTCTGGTGGTGTCATATAAGTCTTTCTGTTGTTGGATGTGTTCCTATACTGTTGCCTTCCTATCTCTTCTTCCAGTGGGTATAAGTGGTGTCTCTCCTTCTTCTTGTGGGTATGAGTTCAAGGATCTGTCCTCTCCTCTTACTCAGTCACTTCTTGCTCTACTGGAGGGTGGATGTGGTAGGCAGTAATGGAGGCTGATGCTGGCTGCTTTGGGCTGCTTCCAGGTTCCTCTGCCTTGTATGGGTATTCTGTGGTCTGTAATTCCTCATTTCTAAGCCTGTCTTAGTAGCTAAAGAAATAGAGATTGACAATTTATAAATGGGACTACATGAAATTAAGAAGCTTCTGTGGAGCAAAGGATACCATAAATCAAGTGAAGAAACAGCATACAGAATGGGGAAATGTCTTTACAAGTATAGAACTGACACAGTATTAATATCTAATGTGTGTGTGTGTGTGTAAACTAAATATCAAAAAACCTGTGTTTACATGTTACAGAGAAGTATACAGATAACAGAGAGGAGAAATTTGGTTTTTTAAAAGCAACAATCTCTGTATTACTTCCCCTTATGACTTCTTCCATGGACTTTTTTATCCACTACAATCATTACAAGCTGGGATCTAATTCCAGCAGTCTGCAAATTTACATAATAGTAATTTCTTACACACTAAAAGAATGTTCAAATGAGCCCATCCCTTTCCCATGCTACTTATGGGAGTATATATTATTTTTGTATAAGAGAAAACAAATTTTTAAGTAGTTGGTTTTTTTCTGTGTGACAAAAATTTAGAGTAAATACAAGAGAATTCACATTTTTCTGAAAGGGAGCCTCCAACAGTCAAGGATGCTCTCCTTTAGAACTATTATTTTATAAATTTAAAGATATCTATATTTTAAAATGTACTTTAACATGACTTATATTTCTCCAAACAGTACATACAGATGGCAAACAAAATATTGCAGAAAGTATTAAATAATAATGGTTGTGGTAACTTTATTCTGTAATAAACTAAACTGGAAACACCCCAATGTCCTTCAACAAACAAGTCATTAAACCATTGTGAACACCCACACCATGGAATGTTACACAACAATAAAAAGGAACAAGATACTGGCATATGAGTCATGTGGAGGATCAAACTGAGTGACAAAAGCCAAACTCCAAAGGTCATGTGCAAGTAATGACATCTAATAATACATACATGTATCTTCCTTTTACATAGCCATGAGCTAAATTTAAACAGATACAAATTATGGTCTAAGGGACTATATGATCTAAATATGGGGCACCATCTGGAAGAACCCTGTGGTGATAGAACAGGTTTACAGTCACCCACCTATATAGTCCGACTAATGATTTTTTTCTTACTTTATGAGCTTACTCTCAGTAAAATCAACTCTGGCAATGGTGTTGTGCCCTTGTAAGATGCTGAGCCATAGTCATGAGCCATGACTTTCAGCATGCCACATACCCACAAAGTAAACAAGAGACAGTGTACTGTGTGACTGGGGTTTTGTTAATATAAGTATTCAATAGATTGCATGAAGCGCTCAATAATTTATTGCAAAAATGGTTCGTGTTAGGTTACTTTGCACAACCATATATTAATGTAAGTCTTTGTAACACTTTCAAGATAAGCTAAACAATAATATTCAACATGTATACTACCTTCTCATGTTTTAATGTTTCAAGCTTTCACACATGTATATACTGTATATTGAGCATATCTCTCTCTTTTTCTAGGCCCATGTCCCTCCCATTGGTTCCTTTTGTCCCTCTTAGGGACTATATTCATATCATGTATCATGCCAGATCATTATGTAAACATAATTAATATCTTCTGCATCCATATAAAGTCTAGGAATATCAAATAAGAGTAAACTATTTTCACCTTTCTGTGGTTGGCTTAATTTGTTTAATACAAGTAACTCCAGTTGTATCCATTTTCTGCAAATGACATAACTGCTCCATTGTGTGGTAGAAAAAAAAATCCCTTTCTCTATATATTAGTTTTCCTATCCATTCCTCTGTTGATGTACACCTAGGTTGGTTCCATAACTTAGCTGCTCTGACTAGTGTTGCAATAAACATTGATGTTCAAGTGTATCTGTGGTATATTGGCTTTGGGGTCCTTTGGGAAATGCCAGGACTAGTCTAGATGTAGTTGATCATATGGACGATCCATTGTTGGTTTTATAAGGAACCCGCACACTCACTGCCAACATGGCTGGATTAGTTTGCACTCCCACTAACAGTGTATGAGTATTCCCTTCTATCCACATCCCTGCCAGCATTTGTTTTCTCATCTTTGACTTACTATGTTTTCAAGTTACAGTGGGTTTATTGGCATGTAACCCATTGTAAGTCAAAGAATATGTGCACCTCCCAATGATCTTAGTGAGTATCCAAATCAGCACACGAAAAGACTGCACATAACTATACAAACATACTCAATAAGCTATAAAATATGAAATAGGAACTATCCTGATTATAATATTATACTATCATTAGTCGCATTACTACCAAACGAAACAAAAGAAAATCGCACATGGATCATTTTTGTTCCTGTTTCAATTTATGACTCTGTAATTATTTAAAAATAAAATTCTTTAAAATAATTATTCTTTAGGCTAGAGAGTTTTCTTCATGGTTAGTACCATTGGATACTCTTTTAGGGGACCTGGGTCTGGTTCCCAACACCCACATGTCACACACAGACTCTACACACATATGATTCATCACATATATATGTGCAGGCAAAATACTCACATATAAAATGAATCTTTAAAAAAACAGTATTAGCATAGACAAGTGGTATTCAAATTCCATGCCACAATAGGCTAATACTTGGGAACCCTGCCATTTATGACAACATGGATAGCCCTTGAAGACCCTATGCCAGATAAAGAAGAAATACTACATGAGAGTATTCACTAAGATAAGAAGTCCAAAATGAATGAGCTCAAATGAACAGGATAAATGTCATTTGCCAGGGACTGAGGAGAGAGAAAATATAAAGATGTTAGTCCAGGTACAAAGTTTTGCATGCAAGATAAATAAGGCTTAGAGAGCCACTATACAGTACAGTGCCTATAACTGTAAAGTCAAAGATACTTTAGATTTGGCTGTATATTGAGGGTGAACCTTTAGTTAAATGTTCTTATTTTAAGAAAAATAGAGAAAGCATGAGGATAACTGTAGAGTTTAAAAAATAAACACACACACAGGGCATAGATTGTGGTGTGAGTCTCATGGGTGTATATGTATATCCAGGTTCGTTCAGTACTACTCATTAAATACGAAGAGTTTTTTGAATGTTAATAAAACTCTCATGAATGAGTTCCAAAAATAAGAATATTATCATGGAATGTGTGGGCTCTATAATCTTTCAAACTGTCCTCAAATCTCTCTCTTGTTTTGTTTCTTCCTTTTGTGGTGCAGACAGTTATCTAAATCCTCAGGCAACTAGCATATAATTTTGTAGGCACAATTATTATTGCTTTAAATTCTAAAAAGGAATTTTGTTTTTTATATTTTAAATAATTTATTTTTTAATTTTATGTTTTAAAATTTATTTTTATATAAATTTCTTTGTTAGTCAAAAAATGTTCTCAACATTATATCCTACTTCATTCATCTTTTCAAATATGTATATATGGAGATTTAGCTTGACCTGGGAATTTGTTTCAAAGGTAAATTCACAGACCCCATCCCAGATTTACAAAAGCGAAAACTCCAGGAATAGGGTCTAGCAATAAGAGGTTTAACACAAACTCTTAAAGCTAATTCTGATGTAGGCTAACTGGTAAAAAACAGCTGGTCTTAGAAACCAAGATAAACAATTACTATTCAATGTTGAAAGTTTAATACTAAATGTGCCTGCAAAGACTATGGAAAAGAGAGAAAGGGCAAATTAATGTCTGTAGAAATTAAGGAAGGCTATGCAGGAAAGATCACATTTGAACCAAACTTGGGGACAAGTGAGACTTTATTCCTCTTTCTGAAATCATCAATTAGCACAGAATTGTATATATTCATGAGTCACACTGTGATATTTTGATAGAGATATACAAAGTGCAATGCTCAAGTCAGCATAATTAGCATATCTATCACTTCAAACATTTGTTTCAAATTGGAAACAACCCAAATTGTTACTTCTGGCTATTTTGAGACACAAACAAATTACTAAAGACTATATTCACACTACTATACTATGGTACTAAAAATCTCAAAAAAAAATAATAATAATGTGGAGAGTAATGAAGAAGACTCATCAACTTCTGACCTCCACAGGCATATGCAGATGTGTGCATGCACATACATCTACACATAAAAGAAATTAATTTTCAAAATGTGTAAATAATGCAACAGTGGAAAAACAATCCAATTTTAAAACGGGAAAAGGATCCTAATAAACATTTCTAGAAATATATACTGAACAAATGGCCATTGTTTGAAAATGTGTTCCAAATCACTAATCATCAGAGAAATACAAACCAAAAATTAGATGCATCACCCCAGTTAGAAACACCATCATCAAAAAGACAAAAAAGAATTATCTTCTTCAATTCAACAAAGCTTCATGAAACACATCCCATCCTAGTCTCCTCAGACTGAGAAGACTTGATGACTGAGCCAGGAGTATAGCACTCTACTGAAATCTCAAAGTCAGAGGCAGAAAGATGGTGAATTTGAGGCTGGCCATGGCTGCAGAGTAAAACTCAGTCTCGAAATAAAATAAATCTTTTAATTATAATTCAGGAGCCAATTGACTAGAAGCTATCTAAGCAGATGTTCTGGGCTCCCTCATTTACCTAGGGCCTCATGTATGACCTGTTTCCAGTTTTGAAAACAGGTTATATAGTTTTTGTTCTTACAGTGAGCCCCCAGTATTATATAAATTTCTATGGTCCTCAAAATCTGGATCTTCCTCACACCTGCTATGATTAGGGGTATGCAGGTTAACTGGCAGGTGTCAAGTAAATGGAGATACAAGATCTATTTGGGTCTTCAGGAAGGTGGGGCTTATTGGAACAAAGCTCCATAGAGGACATGTTCATGGCAGAAGCAGTGATTATATCCAGAATCCACATCAAAGAACATGAAACCCATTTGGAACTCAATAACATTATCTGAATTAGACATTTAGCAAAGCATAAAAACAGCATGGTATCTTCAGAAAAGAAAAGGTCATCTAAATATCCCCAGAGGACTGTTCGCTATGATTATTCAGAGAGAGTAAACTCCTCAAGGATGAGGGACATCTGCTTATGGTCCATGAGTTTTTGAGTGCCTATTAGAACTCATGACTTATTCATTGCCATTAATGTGAAAGCCACTGCCAGGGTGCCCCTCTCCTAATCTAATGCTCTGTGTGCTGGGCACAGCACCACTGTGCACAACAAGAAAAGCATGGATTGCCACAGTTTCCACGAAAGCAATTAGGTTACTCACTGTCTACGAACGCTGCTCTTGGGAGACTTTGAAGTGATAGACTTGGGATTCTGGAAAGACAATTGAACCACATTTTTAACCTTAGGGACAGAAATAGCTTTAATTTTTCCTGGAATTATCTCAGATCTGGCTAAAAATAATTCCCCAAGTTCTCTGAATTTTTTATAACTCTACAAGCTAAAGGCCATTTTAGATATTCATACTGTCACCACCTGCTCAATTGGCAACTGGTTAGAAATGTTAAACAGTGGGGAAAGGGAAATGGGAACCTCTTTGATGGGTAGAGATCAAAATGTTCTAGAGATATTTTTTATAAAGTGAATATACTTACCATTAGTAGAACATTCTAGCTAAATGGTTAGGTATAGTAATGTTCGTGGAATGAAATTCTCATTCCTGCCACACACTATGCTAGAAGCAGCCCCTGAGCACTTGATAGACACAATAACTTAGATCTTCATTCCCAAATAAATCTATCTTGTTATTGCTGTCTCTTTTATAGAGTCCCTGGTTTAATTCTTGGGTCTTTAACTGCCAAGAAAAAAAAACTGAGTAACACTTTTAACTAATAGACACCCAGTCTGAAGTATATCTGCTGCTGTAAATCATGGGATTCATAGACCACATCTTTTCTTGAGGAGGAAAGAAGTATTGGTGATGCCAAAGTCAAAAATCTTTCCTTCCTTTTTTAACTTATTATTTTCTGTGTCAAGTATTTTACCTGTGTGTATGTATGTACACTTGTCTGGTGCCCCTGGAGGCCAGAAGAAAGTGTAAAATTCCCTAGAACTGGAGTTACAAACAGTTGTGAGCCATGATGTTGGTGCAACAAACACATTGCATAAAATCCTGCATTCTGAACCATCCACAGAAAGTAACATAGATTTTGAGAAAACCTGAGTTAACAACAGAGCACCGTAATCCATGAAACTCATAAACAGAATACCAACAACAATGGCAAATTCTACTATTTCCATACTTTGCCATAGAGTCCATTGTGGTGGCATAGAACCCCAGACTCTGGATGTAGAAGAATGAAAACCAAGAGTTTAAAGCCAGCCTCCACTACACAGTAAATTGAGGCCAGCTTAGGCTATATGTGACCCTATGGCAAAAAATAAATAAATAAATAAATAAATAAATAAATAAATAAATAAATGTCTTTCATGAAGACCGAAACATAGTAGGCTAGGAAGATAGTTCAGTCAGAAAAGTGTCTACTTGCTGAACCAAGTTTACTCCCCAGGATCCACATAAAAATGCAGGTGTGGTGGTGTATACTTGTACTCTCCATGCTAGGAAGGTAGAGACAGACATTATCTGGGGTCCACTGGCCAGCCAGCCTAAATGAATCAGGTGAGTCTAGACAGAGGGGAGACCCTATCTCAAAAACTAACACACGTGAACACACACACACACACACACACACACACACACACACACACACTTGAAAAGAAATATGCAACAGTAATTCTCTACTTTACCTTGTGTAATATTTAAGGAACTGAACATGTATGCAATGAACCAAGTGCTATAATCATCAGAGACAAAGGTGAAAAACAAGCCTACCTGTGTGGACATTATCACAGCCTGGGAAATTATAAGACAAGTGACAACTCAGATTATAGTGGATGAATTCATTTAGGATTCACTTATCAATTAGTTATTCACTCAGAATACTCTAGTACTATTCAGGACTCAGTGTCATGCCAATCAAAGACAGCTCCAGGAATGAAATGTCCTCCGCTGTTTAAAAATCTTGGGTGCTTGGAAATCATTAGACTTTGTGGGAGCTCAGTTATCTTCCAGATCTGAAATAACTGTACCTGCAGTTAAGTATCTCTCTTCTTTCTAAATCTTGCCCTTGCTATAACCATTCCTATCCCAGGCAGATGATCTGATTGTAAGATATGGAGGCAGAGGTAAGAATGAAAGGACAGGTAGTCCCTCTTATTTTTGTTTCTATTCAAGATGTGTTGGATTCATTGATTAGTTTTTTTATCCCAACCAAACTAGAAGCAAGAGTAACAAAAAGTCTATTTTATTACTATCTAAAGAAAATCTTAACTAAATGAAGCTCAGTCCCTGCTGAGTCTAGAATGAGTTATTTACTCAGGAAAAGCAGACATAAATCTGTGCACTTAGGTCACTAAGTACACATCCAAAATATCTCACTTTAAATCCACTGTGTTTGGTCTCAAAAACATCCCAATGAGCTCTTTTGTTCCTATCAGTGCCCACCTCTCTCCACCCATGAATCAGAATGGGTGGGGGAGCCTTACAAAAAGGAGAAGGAAAAGATGAATTTCTGGTATCTATTTAGCAATCACCAAGTGTTAGAAGAACATGATAGCATACAGGTTGGTAAATGCTGTTTTGAAACATCAATCTTTCCTAGGAAATAAGTCATCTTCATTGATATTTTCAATGGAAATAGCTTAAGGAAGTCTTTATATTTTAACTCAATGAGCTTGAGTTTAGGTCACTGAGTTTAATATCAGTCATTTGAAGATTCTTTTTTTCCTAAGATGAACTAATATTTTTCTATTATAAATGTTATATCAGACCAATTTTGGCTTTGTTGAACCACTGTTGCTTTCATTTCATCAATCTATCCTCTTGTGTTTGCCATGCCCTGTCTCCATTTTTTTAAAATAGTTTACCACTTTTTTGGAGTTGTTATTTTTGTAGTATCCTGGTTTAGACATAAGAATTCATTGGTCTTTCATCTTTTGCAACGTGAACATTTAAGGTCATAAATGTCTCTCTCTGCAATACAGTGCTTAATTCTAATTCAGTTCCAGATTTGCAACAGTGTCTTATTTAGCCTGCAAATAATGGAAAGTCTAGTTTGTAATTTCTAAATATAGTGTTTGTCATCATTTTCTAAATTTAATTACCCTGTAATCAGAGAGCATTTGTTTCGAATCAGTTTTCTGACTTTTTTTTAACTTGTTTTGCAGCATGTCCCTCATGTTGCAGGATTTTCATCACTTTTGGTTCCCCGTTGTTCTTTTGAAGTCATTCTCTGTGCTTAGATTGAACTGCTGTCTTCTTTCTGTTGAACATTGAGAGTTCTGGGATATTGTTCGTATATCAGATAGTGGTTGGTAAATATACAATTCTACTCTGCTCATCTCCTACTCTTTAGTAAACCTTTTACAGAGTGAAAGTTTTACTGCTTTCACCTTCTTAAAGTATGTTTTTATTATTCATTGAGAATTCCATACATGTATCCAATATATGTTGAACGCATCAACCCTCCTCTCCCCCTCTAACTCTTCCTCGGACCTCACTGTATCCCTCCTCCAGCTTTGTGTTTTCTTTTCGGAGCCCATCAAGTCCAAACAATGCTGTCCATCTGTGCAAGGGTGTAGGATCACCCACTGGAGCATGGGCTGCTTCCCAGGAGCTCCTTTTAATGAGGACTTTCTTCTTTATTCCAGTCTCCTGGGAGTTTTCCGGGTCACTTTGCAAGGAATGTTTGTTCTATTTCATACAATGTTTTCTACCTGACAGGAGCAGGAGAGTTCTAAGTCCCTGCATTGCGAGAGCATTAAGGTTAGTGGCCAGTTTACCATTATTCCTGTCATTCAGAAATGCTGAATATTAACATGGTGTGGGCTTATTTTAATTCATCATAAGCTGAATCCCCATTTTGCTGGTTTCGTGTGTATTTTTTTCTAACAATATTCTCTGTTCACTTTTCTGGTTGTCTGGATAGCTTTCTTATCTTGCAGATGTTGGACTGTGTGAGTTCATGTTCATACATGTGCCTTCTCTACTTTCTGTCACTTAATCATTTTGTTCAACTTTGTAGGAAATTTCTTTAAGTTTATTCCTAATCAGATTTTAGATTCATGTTCTTTTTTTCATTCTCTACTTGGTCCCCTTTGTAGCATTCTGCTCCTGTTTTTTTTTTTAAATATTCTGCTATTTCATAAACATCAACTGCACTTTCTAGTTATAGACTCTTTGTGGTTGGTTCTCCTCTTCATATTGTGTCTTTTTTGTTCTCCTTTCTAGTTTTTCAGTTACTGGTTGGAACATTTCAGCAAATGCCTGGAAGGCTTTGATGGGTAATACATAGCTTAAGGTAGTCACTAAGAGCCAACGGGAAGACTGGTATATGAAGAGGATTTCACATGGCATGATTTGCACATTGGGTGGCCAAAATAATACTATTGAATCATTTTTTGTCTTTGGGGTGGTGTAGTTTCTCCAGTGTCTTGCTGGCCTTAAGTGTTTTTGTTTGGGTGAGAAACACAATCAATGTGCTTTGGGATTTTTTGTTTTTGTTTGTTTGTATGTTTGTTTGAGGCAGGGTTTTCTCTATATAGCTTTTGAGCTTGTTCTGGAACTCACTCTGTAGACCAGGCTGGCCTTGAACTCACATAGATTCGCCTACCTCTGCCTCCCAAGTGCTGGGATTAAAGGCATGTGTCATTACTGCCCAGCCAATGTATTCATTTTTAATTAAACTATTTGTTTTCCCTCAAATATTATAACTTCACATTTCTATAACATCATTTGAAGCCCCTCCACTTTTATTTATCTTGCAAACATAGTACTCTACCTTCCTAATGCTATGACTCTTTAATACAGTTCCTCATGTTGCAGTAACACCTGACCATAAAACTAGTTTTTTCTACTTCATAACTGTAATTTGTTACTGTTATGAATCATAATTTAATATGCAACTCCTGTGAAAGGGTTGTTTGAATCTGAAAGGGGTTGAAACCCACAGTTTGAGAACCACTGCTCTAAGGATTTGGACAAGGACATGCCTAAGAGTGGGCATGGAGTATGGAAAATAGAATGCACACTGGCCTTTTCATACAGTCTTAGTGACTTTCAGACTCTAGAATGGCATCTATCCCTGAGTCTGTCCATGGCTTTGGGGAAGCTAATGAACTTGAATTTCATTCATATGCTACCCTTGGCCCTTGTGATTAGCCTTGCATGCTCTGATCAGCTAAATCACGTATCGTTATTCTTTGTTCTTTTCACCTTTAGTGTTTTACTGCAAGTTTACACCTGGTTTACTCAATAATAAGGTTGGTGTTTCTCTTTTGAGGTTTTGTTATTTTGGAAGTGGATGTATGGAAGACGTAGGTGACAACATCTTTATTTCAAAGTGTTTCTTGAGACAAGATGTTCTTTCATCATAGGAGAGACCTGGTTTAGTCAGCATCCATTAGAAAGCAGTTGGTTATGAGAATTTCTTCTGTACTTGCAACTTGCCAAATAAACCATGAGCATGCTCTTGTATTATTCTGTCAGATCAAATCCAAATCCAAACTTAAGTCTGAGACCAATCAAAAGGACTGTTGAGAAAGGAAAGAAGCAAACTACTGCAACAGAGAAACACCTAACCTCAAGTCCTACATAGCTAGAAACTTAGCAGAGGCTGTTTCTTTGAGGTGAGAGGAACAAGGCTAGAAAGATCCCAGTGTCAGTAAGTAGGACAAACAGGTGAGAATAACATGACCAGACAGTGGATCAAAGAATCTGCTCTCCAAAGATCAGTTGATACCTCATGTATTAATGCTAATCCAAGCTGAGGACAGATAAAAATTCAGAGGCCTAGAAGAAATAAGGCATAGCTAAAATTTTGACCTAGACACAGGAGGGGGGCGTAAGAAGTTCAGCTATTTGTGAAGCAAACATGGGAATCTGGAATGACTGGGTTGGTGATAAGTACCCATGAGGGGAGTCTATGATTCTATCTGAGTCACATGGGGAAGATGATGGACAATAGGATTCATATAGCCATCATTGTTTTTCAGAGTCATAAGGTTCATTACACATCAACACTTGTAAGGAAATCCTCTTTGCCCCTTCTCTTCTGTCCTTGACCCAGTGAGTTCTGCCTGGAAGGATGTGTCTCACTCCCACTGCCTTTTACCTTACCATGCTAATTTCTTCCCATGCTCAGCATTATACACTGGCAGTAGTTCTCCTGGGCAGCCACCTCTCCAAACAAGATAGAATTCTGTGTATCTTCCCTCTGCAGATTAATCATGGTGTGTGTAGTATTTGCTTGGTTCTTAAGGGCAGAGCTATATCTTACCAGTCTTGTCAACTCCAGGCTCATCTCAGCAACTGAGATTCCACAGGTTCTCAGTAAACAGTGAATGAATGTATGGTGGTTACCATGGCTGTAACCTTTGAGAATCAGCCTGTTCTCACAGACAACTGTGAGGCAGAGAGATCTCCAGGTCCTTGGAATTGTGCACAGAGTGATCACCCAATTCCTTTATCACACAGCCCTCACTGACTTTCCATACCCACTCAGCTTGTGAAGGAAAATAGGATGGTGATTTCATCTTCATTGTTTTAGGAAAAAAGAAACATGCTTTTCAGTAATAGGACTGTAATTAATTTTTTAAAAACTGAATCATTATCTTGCTCATATATTATTAATCAACAGGGACCTATCAGCCAACAATAACTGATTGCTGAGAGAGGATACTTATGCTAAATCATTCATAGAGACTTCTCTCTGACAGTTAGATAAAGGAGGAAGTATGAGTGAATTTGAGAGATACTCTTTTAAGGAATGTAAACTTTTATACTCCCTAGAGTACACCAAACCTGGTATATTCACAGAGTTTAAGGGTTACTTGTAAATCATGTATTTCAACAACCTCATTATTGATACTTAAGAAAATAAAGGCTCAGAGATGTGAAGTATCAAAGTTTAAATAGACTCAGTCAGGGAGTAACCAACTTTTGTTCCCCAAAAGGGATTTTTTTCATTAAACTAGAGATAAGTTTTGTTTGATTCCTTTGGTTCCATAGAAGAATTCATGAGGCAGCATCTGAAAAAAATGAAATGCATAACAAAATCCGAAGTGGTTTTCATTATTAAAGCCCAGAATGGACCCAGAATTTTAAATGTAATTATATTATCATATTATTGTTTTGAATGCCAGAAGAAACGCTTTTGAATGTGGTGATCAAATGTGATGAACATGTCCTTACTGTTAAAAATCATAAATCATCAAAAGAGGCTAGAGGCGAATCTTGGTATCATGCCGGGACACAACCCAGGGTAGACACCACTCTTCTTTTCACATAAACTTAACAAGGTACTCTCTGGCTATATCCATTCATTCCTTTACAGAACCAGACTAAAAAATGCCAGTATATTCTTGGGTACAGGATCTTGTTTTGAGTTTGTGTTGTTGCTTTGTTACTGTTTGGTTTTGGTTCTGAGACGCAGTCTTACCATTGTAGCCTAGGATGGCCTGGAATTGGTGAGTGGTGAAAGTAAAGGTGTGTGCCACTACTTCCAGCTATGGGTATAGGATTCTATGAAGTCAGCAAAGAATAGCAGACTATTAGTATCCTCTCTTATAAGATTTGTGAGTGGCAGCTAAATTCTTGGAGTCTTTAGTGAGAACATCAGGGACCTTTCCTTAGTACTTGTAAATATTCAAATATGTGCTTATAGGGCAGAAATTAAGCTGTAATTGGATTATTATTTCATGAATAAGTAAAATTGTGTGGTGCTATAGAAAGATGCAGAGTACTGAATCTGTTGTAATTCATTGTTAATTCTTTCTAAGTGGAGTCATGCAGGTCTGTATTTTCATTCCGTAAATCCAAATGCCACTCCATGACCTGATACTGCTCATCTGATAGCATATCAGTGATTATCTTATCTTTAGTAAAGGAAATACCAGTCTGCCCACCTCATGGTATTCTTCTGGAGAACACAAACCTTTAGAAAAGCCTACACTGTGTACACCAAGAAATAAGACAAACAAGAACATAGTTAGCATGCCTACATGTGGGCCAAAATAAAAATTATTATCTCTACCAGAAAAATAACAAACACGTGCCTGGCTAATTGATTATAATACCACTTCTCTGCTTATTCAAGCTCCTGCTGCACTTTGTTCTTCCCATCTGCTAGATAAAATTAAGACATGAGATAACAAACTTAATCCCCTCATTCAGAAGCATGCAGTGCATAGAAAAGACCCACTTTCCTTAAACCCTACACAAGATCACCCTAAGGCAGCTCAAGATCCTACACATTATAATGCTCCATCATTCCCTATGTTGAATTGTTCTAACTGCAACAAAACAATAAACCTAAGTTTTTTTGAGTACACATGTCCTCTAGACACCACTGACTGAATGCCTCCAATGCTCTTCTAAAATAATTTAATGTAAAAATTAAAGTCAGGCATGGTGGCACATCCCTTTAATCCCCAAAACTTGGGAAGCAGAAGTAGGTGTATCTCTGTGAATTTGAGACTAGCCTGGTATACATAGTAAGTTCAAACTAGCCAGAGATGCATAGTGAAACCGCATCTCAAAAAATTGTTTAGTTTGCAAAAATATTAAGACTTCATTTCTCTCTTAAGATGCATGCTTTGTTTTGATTAACAACCCTATCCAATTGTGGAGGTTGGCATTCAGTAGAAGGAATGGGGAAAAGTCATATGGCAAAACAAAACCTCAGGAACCCTTGTTTTCACCTATTGCTGTAGAAATGATGTCTACCTAGGGACTAACACATTAGTAAGCCACACCAAGATTTGCAGTCCTAAGCAATGCTTTTTCCTCTGGACTGATCTGTTCACTACTGGCCCTTGCTACATTTTAAATGTGTTCCTCTGAAGTTCATGTGTTGGAGCCTTAATGCTTTAAAACAATGATGTTTGGAAGTGAGGACTATGAGGGTAGTCAGGCCTTGTCTTCATGGATGATGTAACCCCTCTCTGATTCTTGCAGACTACACTAATCCCTGTTGGTGAGCAAGTTCTCATGTGGCCAGGTTAGTCTCCACAGCAGTGGGCAGTTCTTAGGTGACCCACAACTTGTATGTTGCTTCATCTATACACACCCACTTCCCTTCTGCTTTCTGACATGAAATAGAGAAAAATAATGTCCCTGTAATGACATGTTTCCTGAATCTCAGCCCACAGAGCTGTGAGCCAAAATAAGCTGTCACTTATAAATTACCCAGTCTCAAATATTATGATATAACAATTAAAAATAGGCCAAGCCAGGCCCCAACTAATTAAAATTTTTATTTTAATAACTAATTACTTCTTAATATGTTTTCATTTTCTTTAATAAAAACCCTGAATTTAGGAAAATTTAGCTGCCTGAATTTCTGGAGCAGGGAGTAGGGGTAAAATTGGAATTGCTGAAGCTGTTTCAGGGAGTAGGAATTGCTCCTCCACTTAGAGAAAAAAGATAAAGGGGAAGATAAAATTAGTGGAATTCCAACCACTTTTGACATGTTTTTGGCTCATAGATCATAATTCCTGGCCAAGCTTCCTATCCAGCGCCCAAGTATGTTAAAATGTCATAAGAAGAAGAACAAAGACAAATAGCATAGACACACACACACACACACACACACACACACACACACACACACACACACACACACCCCTTATGAGTTTTTTTCACTCTACAACTCTAGTGGCCTGACAGTCATCAGTAAAGAATGCCACCAACTATAACCAAGAAGTGTTATAGCTATGAATACACCCAAATATTAACAATATCAAAAGCAAAGATTTATGAGATCCTTCGTGGGAGATGGGAATAAAATGAATGGACCACTTTCTCAATTTTTCAGTATGGTAGAGAAATCTTAATGCTACCTTATAGTAGAAAGAAAAGACAGGAGTGAGTGGGGGGGTGTAGATGTGAATTAAAATACAGCATATGCGTGTATTAAATTCCCAAAGAGTGAATATATATGAATTAATAGATGTATATATATTCACACATATGTATATGTGTATACATATATATATATCTTAAAAAGAAAATATATGTATTAACCCTATCTACAACTTATTTATTTAGTGCCTTTTAAGTACCAGGTTCTGTCCTGTATACTGGGAAGATGATAATGAGAGGGTAAGGTGCCACAATCTCCACTCTTACTGAAATAATGGTTAAAAAAAAAAAAAAAAAAACAGCATTTGTATAATGAATTTAATAAGTCGGATGTGAACCCTCAAAAAAGACATAAACTATATAATTCCCAACTGCATTCTCAATACCTATCCTTTATCCACAGAAAAGTGTAGCTCTTACCCCTCACCAAAGAAGTTTTTACTGCACACAGAGACCAGTATAGAAAACCACACTTGTCAAAATGCAGAGAACTGACTGTAGGACAGCCAGTCCCAGCTGATTCATTGACAACATAACACTATACCTAAGGCTCAGGAAACATGATAGAAAAGGGGGGGCAGAAAGGTTGTAAGAGCCAAGGGATGAGGACTTCTTCAGAGAGACAGTGCCTTCTATATAGGACAGGAAGACTGCACTCAGGAAATCCCAAAAATGTGGTTACCTAAACAGGGCCTTAAAAACAACAGCCCTAACTGGCATGTCATTGTATATGGGGAAATTCTCACTTCACCCCTAGAAAGAGAGCGACAGCAACCCAGGGTTGGTAAGAGAGGAACAATAAGTTCTCTCTCACTAGCCAGTCCCAAGAAGTGAGCCCTAAACCCATATAAGCAGTACTAAATGATCTCAACGGTTCATGTTTATAAAACGTGTGTGTGAGTATGTGTGTGCATGTATGTATGCATGTGTATATGTTTGCATGTGTGTGCATTTTCATGTATGTGTGCACATGTGTATGTGCCCATGTGTGCAAGTGCATGTATTGTGTGTATGTGTGTACATGTATGTGTGTACATGTATGTGTGCACAAGTATGTGTGTATAGCAATTATAATTAAGGAATAAAAGTCCATGAATTTGAGGATTTGGAGGGATATGAGAGGAACTGGAGAGAGGAGTGGGAAGAAGAGAAAGATGTAAGCACATTCTCATGTATGAGATTCTCAATGAAAAAGACATGTCTAAGTCCTAATAAAAGCCTGAGGACGTGATATTTGAGGATCTCAAGATGAGCTCATCCTGGATTATCCAGATGGCTCCAAGTTCAAAGACAAATACCCTCAGAAAAAAAGATGGCCCGAGTCAGAAACCTTGTGGATCAGAAGCAGAGACTGAGGTGGCATCCTTATAGGCAAGGAATGCCCAGAGTCCCCAGAAGCTGGAACTGGCCAGCAAGGATGCTGCCCAGAGTCTTCAGAGAGCAGAGTCCTGCCAATACTGTGATATTGGTACAAAGAATAAGTTGATTTTTAAACTACTCAGTTTTTGAAACTTTTTAATGCAGCTCTGGGACGTGAGTATAGCAATCATGCAAATGAAATACAATTAAAACTTGTAGACTATGGAAGAAACAGAATTCCACAAAAGCAGATATCAAAGGTACTTGATCTAAACTTGACAGTCAAAGAAGATTCCCAGGGGACAGTAGGCAAAAATTTTAAAAGAAGATTCAAGAATGATAAATGGGGCAAGAACAGAAAGAATTTAAAGAGTAAACAGGAAAAGGCACTCTCCAGTATTTTAAGATTTTGTGAGTCTTTATATTGAATTAATATGATTATGCAAATTAAATCAAGTCCTAACAAAACACTGAGTTGGTATCAAGTTTTCTCACAAGCCTTCCCAGTAGGGGTATGAACACTGCCTTGGTGTGTAAAGTTTTCACTCTACGAGCATGCGGGCATGAGAGTGGATCCCTGCACCTGTGTAAAAATGACTGGTAGTCCTGGCAGTGAGGAAGATAGAGGGCCGGGGGTTGCTGAAGACAGAAGGATCCCTGGGTTTCTTGCCAACCAATCTAGCTGATCACTGAGCTCCAAGGTCAGTGAGAGACTTTGTCTCACCTGTCTCAGAAAATACAGTTTGAAGGGCTAGAGAGAAGGCTCAGTGGTTAAGAGCACTTTCTACTCTTGCAGAGGACTTGTTTGGTTCCAAACACCCATGTCAGACAGCTCTTAGGGATCTGATCACCTGTTACAGCCTTTGCAGGCACCTGCACATGTGTTTTATACTCATACAGACACACACACACACACACACACACACACACACACACACACACACGACATATGAAATGCAAGTGCTCTGAATAGCTAGCAGTTTTTCAGAACAATGAAAAATTACAATAAATGTAGTAAATTAGGACAGTCCTCTTGCTGGCCTCTGTGTGTTATTTTGGGTAGCTGGGAGGCAGGCAATGTCATAAGTTGAAGGGACACACACACACACACACCACTCACTCTGAGGCTGTGGGAAGATGAGAGCCCATTGACACCTGGATCAGGTATCTAATCATCCAGGGGACTGACTCACAGGTGGAGCAGTTCTCATAAAGTCCAAACTCAGGAGCAATGCAGTAGAAGGGCCAGGATAACCATGGAGCTGGAGCCAGGCTGAATTAGAATATTTTTATTTTAAGTCATTTATTATTTAATGGATGCCTGATGGCATCAAGCACAATTTTAAGCATTCTACATGCATTGATTCATTTATACCTCAAACATATATGAAATATACACTGCTCATAATCTCACTTTGTAAATTGGGAAACTAAAACACAGAGAGCTAGGATAGATTGCCGATTTGGTCTTCAATCCCAGGATTCACCCTTGTAGTCACTGCACTTTCTACAATCTTCCCTATTTCCATAACAACAAAAATAACAATGACTTACATTATTAAACATTGTTTATCAAGGGGATTAGTTCATCAGTGTGATTTTGCCAGCAAAGACCGTGAGAGTCAGAGAGGTTAGCTTGAATTTGTTCCTATGGAGTCGGGCTTCAGAGCCATCACTCTAGAGACTTCACAGCACCCAGTTTGCCTTTGTGCTAAGAAGCATCCCCACTTCATTCATCATCTTGATTTTATTTCCTGCTTCCCACCCTGAACCCTTAAATCCGCCTCTGTATTTAGCTCTCCCCCAATAAAGAAGCAGTCCCGTGCTGCTCTTCATCTTAACTGGAAACATCAAGTAGAACTTTGACCTAACTACATCCCACTTCTTACTTTTCAAACAGCAATGATAACACATATCTGTTACTTTACTTTTATGCCTGTATTAAATGTACATGATAACAGGCTTCTGTGTGCATGCATACAGCATGCACTGGTCAAGACAGAGTGAGTAGCATTTCTCTCTCATCGATTTAAGTTTGGAGCCCTTTACTTCTCTTCTAGATCTTCATAAAGTATAGGACAGGTCCTGCAAGCTACGCTTGCCCTCTGTGTTATAAGATGATAGAACTTATTCCTTCTGTGTGACTGTTCCAGCACCCCGTTTGCTGGAAGTTTGTTGTTACTGTTGTTTGCATATTTGTTTGTGATAGGTTCTAGCCCAAGTTGCCCTCAAATTCATGGTCCTCCTGCCTCAGCCTCTCAAATGGTTGGAGTTACAGGTGTGGCCCACCACTCTCAGTGAAGCTAATGTTCTAGCGTTAGGCTCTGCCTATCGCTTATTATTTCCATGATACTTTCCAATGCACAAGACACTCGAATTTTTTTTTTTTTTGTGGGACGAGGGTTCTATTTTAGTATGTATTTCAGAAAAATAGCATCTATAGACTTATGTCCAGAATAATGCGTCTTCTCATTTTGTGTTCTCTAGCCCTTGACAATGTGGAATTTCCTTATATGCATTGACAGAAAAATGGTTAGTCTTATTACCAAAAATCAAGTCCTACCATGGGTTAAAGGCATGGCAAGTCTGGTTACAGGATTCTGGTGTACAAAGATGATAAGCCTCTTACAAAGGGAAGGGAGCAGCCTCAGTAAAGAACAGGACAATGAAAAAGAAAGAAACTATGCATCAGCACAAAGGATGAAGAAAATGCCTGACAATTTTGTTAGACATGTCTATGAGTTAAATTAGGATTTTCCAACTCTCCGCCTTCTGGAGACCTGTCACTGGGGACAGTGTGATATAGACCTAGCTGTGTCCTTGCCCAAGGCTGACAGATGGACAGAATGACCTCGTAGCAGTCTTTCCATCCCCACACTTCTGTTTGCTCACAACCATGGACTAGTTTGCTAGCTGGCTCAGATTTGCCCTTACAAGCTGGGGAAGGCATAAACTGCTTCAGAGAAAACAGGTAGACTCTTTGTCCCTGCAGTGGCAGTCTGTCATCCAGGCTTCAGCACTGTGAAAGCAGGGGGAAGGGCTACCAAATGCAGTGAAACACGATTTCCTTGTGTGGCAGGAAAGTGCACAGTTTGTATCTTTCTCTTTCTCAAGGTTATTCAAAAGTTTATACAATAAATGTAAAAGTAGAATTTTAAAACTTCGCCCCATTTTTTTAACCTTGTGACTTGAATATGTTGTGAATTAAGATCTATGACTCTGATGAAGCTTAGGGCACAAATTCAAGCCAGATGAGATGAGCGTTTAACCCTGGGGGTGTAAGCACTGGGACTACTCTGCATGTGTTTGCTGTTACTGTATTCAGACAAGATGATGTGCTTGCCATCGTGACATGGATTTTCCCACACACTACATATGAATTATAGGTTGGTTCCTGCACTATAGGTGGACCTGTGGCAGCCCAGCAGTATCTCCTATGTGTCAGAGGGGACAGTCACCGATGTCCATATTCCCCAAAATGCTTCCAGAACCCTGTTAGCCTTCCTACAGGAAGCCCACATCCAGTACAAGTAAGCATTCTTTTTCATTTGCTACAAATTTTATTGGCACTAAATCCAACTGAATGGTGACGATATTAGGTTGTCTATCAAGAGCTTCTGAAAGGGTTTTTCATTATGAGGCTGTAAAAGTATATTTGTTCATCTTTGAAGAACTTATTTGTCCAATGGGGGAAAGGAGCAACCACAAAGACACTTTATTTTTTCACTGCTAGCACTAAGTCATCAATGCCAACACAGTCTTTTACTGAATAAAAAAAAAATAAAATAAAAAAAAAGGAGCCATTTGGCAATGCTAAAAAGGCCAAAGGGAAGGCTGAGAAGAAATAGTTTCCCGCAGCAGCCTGCTTAGCAGCAGAAAAATGGATAAGACCGGCCAGGCATGGGGGACAAGGCAAGCAAACAAAGGCTGCAAGGAGGGCCAGTGTCAGACAGAAAGGCCAGTGAAGTGGCAGAGGAGAGGGACAGCAGGGGGGAGGCGCCCAGGCTTCCGTGGGTGGTGCTGCCCCCTGGAGGATATAAGCAAAAGTGCCCTGTATTTGTGGTTGGAACTGCAACAGCAGAAGAGGGATAACACTACCCAGGCTCTCCACTCGTTTGGAGGGTAAAAAAGGGAGACGTCAGAAGAAGACGCTAAGTTTTCTAGCTTGGAAAAGACTGAACAAACAGTTGTGAGAAGACGTGCATATTCAGATGTTTCTAAGTAAAGATCGTAGTGGAAGAGAGTAAGTTGGGACAGTTATGGAAGTCGAGGAAGAAAAGAATGATTTCAGAAAGTGGGGTGGTCCACAACTGCAGTGATACCTAATAAGAAAGGGAACGGAACTTATGTTGCTGACATTCATGGAGAGATTCAGTTGTGAAGAATAGAAGACCGGAAAGTGACAGGAGGGTGAGACCACCAGATGCAGAGCAGTCACCTCCTAGCGGTTACAATAAAGGAGACACCAGCGAGCAAGGAGTGACCACCAAGACATGAGCAGCAAAGACTGCTCAGAAGACTTGAGATCTGTGTCAGAAGGAGAAACTTGGCATGTCTACAGCCTGGAGGAAGGACCAATAAGAAAGGAGACACTAGTGATGCTAGAGAGATTTGAACAATAGGGAACACACCTTATCTCCTAACATAGCTGGAATAAATGTGGGTCAATTTCAGATAATAGAGCCAGTCGTCAAGGTACATGCCTATAATACCAGTACTCTGGAGGCTGAGGCAGGAGGATTACAAATTTTAAGACAACCTGGAGTATACAATGAGTTCTAGGCCAGTCTGAGCCACAAAGCAAGACCCAGTTCCCCCAACCCAAACCCCACACACACAAGAAGAAGAAGAAGAAGAAGAAGAAGAAGAAGAAGAAGAAGAAGAAGAAGAAGAAGAAGAAGAAGAAGAAGAAGAAGAAGAAGAAGAAGAAGAAGAAGAAGAAGAAGAAATGGTAGAGATATGAGTCCATAATTTGAAAGAAAACTCAGCTGGTGGTTTTCTGAAGCAAGAAACAAAATTATTTGCAAGATGTGAAGGAACAGTTCTAAAGGATGTTGCCAAGAGAAAAGCAGAAGTGAGAACCAACAGACTCTTTGCTGCTGAGAAGAGAGTATAACGTTGATAGAGGTTGATGGTCTAGTGGATAGGAGTGTAGAAAGGTTGGTGTGGTAAGGAAGGGGGGATCCTGGAGAAATACCTGTTCCAGGGTTTATCAGGGGTAACTAGTCTGGATAAAGAAGGGAGAGATTCTAGAAGAAAGTGTAGGAGAACATAGAAGAATCAAGGAAGGTCAGAAGGTCTTTATATTAGAAACAAGGATAATGGACCTGTGAAGGAAGGATGGACAAGAAGGAAAGACATTCTGAAAAAATGTAGGTTAAAGTTAAATATATGTGTGTAACATATATATTATACATGTGTTATATATATATATATATATATATATATATATATATCATCTTTTAGCGTAGAGAGTTGATATTGTCTATAAATTTGTCTATATTAACCTTTTAAAATTAATTTTTAATTAATCTGTACTTTTTTCAAATATATGGGCTATCAGGGATATGAACACACAACTCAAAAAAGAAAGAATGAGAGCCCAGTCTGTATAACTCAGAGAGTGCGTTCTTAATATACACAGACCCTAGGGTTGCTCCCCATTGCAGCTCCATGACCCCCCCCATTATGAAAGCAACAATAGAGATATGAAAATGTTTAACATTGCTAGCAATTAATGAGATGCAAATTTTGAAAAATCAAGTCAGACTGACAGTGAGAAGGATGAGTGTGCTCCATGTTGGTTAAACTGTTTTGTGTGATGTTGGTGGGTGTGTAAATTGGTACAACCTTCTGGGAAGCAATTTGACAATTTATAAAAAATGCTAAATATGAAAAAATGTAGTTTAAATGTGGGTTAAAGAAAGTTGTGAATCCAGAAAAAGAAAGTTTGTGGCTGGTGGCAAGATCAAGGTACCAGTGACATCCTTGGTCACACAAACAGAAAATATCCACAGCTATTAAAGCACCGGCATGCTTTCTGTAGAAAGGTGTTTTGTCTGTGCTTCTAGAATAGAACCATGGCTGTGCTGAAAAGCATTGTTCATGTCACTCACATTTTCATCACTTTCATAGCTTAGAAGGTGTGCTTTGATACTCTGAGAGCCTCGTGGGAAAGAGCTTGGTAATTATATCTATAGGTGCACAGGAACAGCTCACAATGCTCCATTAATTATTGTTCAGTAGAAAAGAACACACCAGTTAGTTTAACCAGTCTCTATTTTCTGGCATTAAGCATAGTTCATGTGGGACTGATATTAAAAAAAATCACACTTTGTGTCACAGAGAATAAAGGGGGAAAAATAAGTATTTTAAATCAGTTGTTTCCTCATGAAGAACATTCACTTAAAATTACTCATTTTGTTAGTCCCAAGATAATAACACATAAGAGTCAATTAAATTCTGTAGGCACAGTAGGTAGAGATCATTTTAATTGACTTTTATTATTGTAGCCTGGGGTATTTTCAAAAGATTATCATTTACTCTGTGCAACTGTACAGAATGTATCGCCATAGTGATCTGTAAAGTCCAAGTAATGTGACTCATTGTTTCTGGCCCCTGGGTGGTCAACCTTCTCAATGAGATGACTCATTCTGCCATTTTAAAAAATACATTTTATAAATACCTGTAAAAACTGGCAATGAAATCTACATTTTGAGAGCTTTCCCCTAGCCTAGGAACTGGGGGGTAGGTAGTTTTGCATTAAGTAATGACATCATTTGAAAAGGTTTTGATAGTTCTTGGCACTAATATAGTGCTATGCCCAGTTGAGATAAGAATCACAACAGGACCAGCCAGATGGCTCTATGGGTAAAGGAGCCTGCTGCCATGCCTGACAATGTGTGTTCAAGCCATAGTCTCACACGATTGAAGAAGAGAACAACTCCCTCAAGATGACCTTTGACCTACACAGAGAGAGAGAGAGACAGACAGACAGAGACAGAGACATAGGTATACCATGACATGAACTCGTCCATACACATACACACAAATAAATAAATGTAATAAGATAATCTCAATCAGCTATAAAAACTAAGAAAACACATGATTTAGAAACATTTGGGAACAGCTGGTTTCCACTCAACTACTTGGCCAGAAAATAGGGCTGGGCTTCCACATTACACTGAAATTTAACCTCTTACAGCCTGTATTAGACATAGTCTAGTGACTACTGAGGCCTGTATCAGTTTGCTGAAGTTACCGTAACGGAGGCGCTCCACCAATGAGACCCTTTCAGGTTGGACATTCAGAAGGACTTTTTCATAAAGTATGCTGGATGAGGCAGACTATCTACCCTTCATTTGTAGGACAGAAAAGATGTCCACAGGAGGCAAACAGACCTGCAGTTTGCCTGCACCCTCTGAAATATTGATAGTTTATTATTATATCTCTCCTAATCAAACCCACCTCCTTCCTGGCAATTCAAGATCTCTCCAAGAACAAGGAACCTAAGACGATGATGTAGCTCTTATTGGCTTCTAAAATCTTCCTCAGTGATATTGCAGTCATTTAGGCCATGCACCTAATCACCATAATTTCTAATCTCTGGAAGAAAACAACTGCTGACAGTGAAGATGTTTGGCTTGACAAATGCCATGCACTCACAGATTTGAGCTACTACAGGCTGCTACCAAGAAAGCTAAGAAGTCTTCTGCCACCTCACCTCTTGTGGCATTTCCAACTGCAAAGCTCAAAAGCAAAACAAGAGGAATAAATCAGTAGTCCATTTTTGACTAGCCTGCCTTGGAGACTCAGGATATAACAAGTCAGTCAGTCCTTAGTACCAGATGCCTAAGTAAATTGTTTTCTTCAGGGACCAAAATGTATGTGCTCAGTATATGATAATTCTTTTCATTAAGTGACTTACATAGATTAGCCTAAATGTCACTTAGAGATGCTTCCATGTGTTCTGTAATGGAATTTATCCCGCAAGCAACAGGTTCTTTTTGGAAAAATAAAATATAAAAGCAACACTTTTAAGGCACCTACTACAGTGAGAGGACTCATCAAAGGTCTCTCCAACATCTGGACATATTAAAGATGAACAGAGTGCCTGTCTCTCCACGCCATCCTAGTGAGTGATAGCCAGTGGTAGAGTGTTAAGGCACGCCTCTACTCTAGCTCGGATGTCACATCAACAACTTGGACCCTTCCACCACAGCACTGGGCCTGCCATCCCTGGGATGGCCTCAGCCCCCAGCTTTCAAATGCATCCGACATTCAGAACAGAACTTCTCTTCTGTGGAATTCTTAGTACTGTGGTACAATGAAATAGCCTTTTTCCACCTTTGTATCCATCAGTTTTCTCTTGAGAACTAAAGCTCCTCCCATCCTTTCTCTTCCCTGGATCCAGGATGCTGGGTGATGGTATGTCATCAGATAGAGGCTCCAGGAAAGAAGATGTGGAGAAGGGGCCTAGAGCAGCCATGGCTCCATTTTCATTATGCCACACTGGACTTGAGATCACAAGATGAGACTTTGGGATCACATCCCAAGGCCAGATTCTGTCTTTGCATTCTCAGTGGAACAACACTGGCAGATTCTTAACCTTATTGAGTCTCGGGCACCTCACTGATAATACGGATATAATAGAATCCTACACAACACATAGTACAGTGGCTGGCCTCTGGGGAGCAGGAAGTCAGTTTAAGTGTGCACAGCCATTACTGCATGGTTATAGATGCTCACTCCATAGCAGCTATTATTACAGTGCTGCTATCATTTACAGGTGTCTGACTATAATTTTACACTTTAAATTCATTATAACATTTATTTAACAGTTTCTGTTTCCTGGAAAAGAACTCTTTCTCAACATTGAGTATTTTTAGAAATGCCACTCTATGCAGTCTTTGTTTTCCTCTCAACCATGGAACACTGGGGCATTTCCATGTTAGTTCATTCTGTATGTGATTCTCTGTTGGCATTGCCTGATTTTTGCATGCTCTTGGCTGACTTTTTTATGGTGTCAACTATTTCAAATCCAGGGTCCTCATAGAAGATCTTCAGAAAGCTGTGGAAAATGAAAACAGCTCTCAAACTCAGAGAAACAGAAGGTCCCTGTCTGAATACAACTATGAGGTGTATCACTCCTTAGAAGACGTATGTAATCAAAGGACCTTTTAATGTTATTGTTGGTTTATTTTAAGTTTTATTTTTTTTATTATATACAGTGTTCTGTCTGCATGTATGCCAGAAGAGGGCACCAGATCTCATTATAGATGGCTGTGAGCCACCATGTGGTTGCTGGGAATTGAACTTAGAACCTCTGGAAGAGCCCCCTATGCTCTTAACTGATGAGTCATCTCTCCAGCCCTGTTGTTGTTGTTGTTGTTTTCAAGTTCATCTTTGTCATTTTGGTATAAAGATTAGAGAGAATTGTGAAATCAGAGATGCAGACTCTGGGAAGAAAATACAGAATACTATATGGCTTGGGGTCCCTGGTTCACACATCTGCTAAATAAGAAGTATCAAAATAATAGGCCAGAGAGATATGTCAACTGAGAAGAGCACATGCTGCTCTTGCAGAGGACCCTGGTTCGTTTGGGTCCCAGCACCTACAGGGTAGCTCACAACTGTTGTAACTCCAGTTCTGGGGAATCTGATGCCCTCTTCCGGGGGCCCCACCCCCACCCAAAAGTGGCTTATAGCATGGAGTGCACATAAACACATGCAGGCAAAGCACAGGTAGACATAAAATAAAAACTACTTGCATAAAAAGAAGTCTAAAATACTTTGCATCTTACTTCACTTAAATAAACCCCACAAAGGACATGGGAAATACAAGAACAATGAGATAAGTGGTGTTAAAATCAGGGCTATAAAGACCAGGGATATAAATCCATGGAAGGAACATAGCTACCCAGCATTCAAGGGCAGTTTGTTAGCTGAGGGACACAGGAGACTTTCATATGAGTCTTGCAACCTTGCAAATTTTAGAACCCCCAACAGCCAGACTGCATCAGCAGCACCTCTGCCCATATTGTCATTTAATCCATGTGGAAAACTCACAGCAATCTTGTCCTCACTGCCACACACAAATTTAGTCTTTACCTGACAACTTACCATTCTTCACATTCTAGCTAAAACAAGCAAGACCTTCTTTGCTCTGCTGGGCTACATAAAGCCTCTGTTTCCCCAAATCCCAGTGTGTTCCAGTGCCTCTGGCACACAGATGTGACACAGTTCACGGGTCACACAGGGGTTGACTGATACCCTCTGTGCTAAAAAATAGCTGCATGTTCTATGAGGGCCAAGTGTTTACTATCTTCACTACTAATCCCCAGTGCAGGCAAAGAGTCTTCCAAATAGAGAAATTGTTGGAAGAAAAAAGGGATATATATTTTTTCATGTTTCCTCTACATTCAACAAAGGAATTCCAGATACAAAATTAATGAGATTCTACTATATTATTAAGAGTATTTTTCATTCTGTTGAGGATAATTCTCCTTTCAAAATTCATTTTGCATATTTCTGTGTCTTAACATACTTTTTAGAAGCTTGAAATTAAAAGCAATAAAAGGTTTCAGATAAGTTGACACATGGAAACACATTAACACATCCTAGAAAAAAGTCAAATTTCAAAACTAGGTGCAGCTATGTATGTGCATATGTGTGTGTGCATATATATATGTGTGCGTGTGTGCATATATATTTGTGTGTGTGTGTGTATATATATATACATATATATACATATATATATATATATATATCCTGCTTGTTAGATTATATAAGAATAAAAGGAAAACATGAGCACTTCCTAAAATATACTTATATATTCTTTCAGCACAGATCCTCTCACATCATGGAACAATGGGACACTTACATGTGACTCCTTGGTTGCTTGCAGGACTTTTAAGTCAGAAATGTCACCCGTCTTTCTTGGCACACATTTTATCTATCACAAATATACCTTCTTCTGATGACAGATAAGTGTACATGAATGGACTGATGCAATGTCCAGTCCTCTAGAGGAATTATGCAGAATATGCCCTCCAGTGGCTCAGCAGAATAACCTTAAATGTGGGTGCTACTGTCTTTTCCTGGTAGCTTCTGCTCTGTCCCAAACTACAATGTATGAGACTTTAATGGCTCTCAAGTCATTTGGAGGGTTTATCCAAAAGCTGTTTTTCTGTTTTTTTCTTCCTTTCTCTTTCTTTTCCTCTTTAATTACTATGGAGAAATGGAAATAAATTTGGATTTTTCAAAAAGAAGCCACACCAGGCAGTGGTGGCACATGCCTTTAATCGCAGCACTCAAGAGGCAGAGGCAGGTGGATCTCTGTGAGTTTGAGGCCAACCTGGTCTACAGAGTGAGTTCCACGACAGCCAGGGCTACACAGAGAAACCCTGTCTCAAAACAAACAAACAAACCCAGATACATCAGTCAGTTTTCTGTCAAACACTCCCATGAGGATCCTAGTGATATAATAGTAAAAGCTATCTTTTAAAGAGGTAACAACAAAAAGACCTAAACTATTGGCTGTCAGTATAGAAAATAGGCTGCCGTTTTAAGTATCCTAAAGAAAACTAAAATCAGACAGTGGGGTTTTCCTCGTATGTTCTTTCAATTTTTGAAGCTGCTGTTGTCTTTTGTCACCTGTGCTTCTCTAAGAATCCATGGGTCATGAGGGAATCTGACCTAAGTTTTCCTCCTCTGCCTTCAGATTCAGAGTTGGATGTACCATCTGAACCAAACTCAACCAGGCCTCGTTCAGGTGTTCTCTATCGGGAGATCATATGAAGGAAGACCTCTATTTATTTTACAGGTGAAAAGAATAAAATGTTAACACAAAATATGTATCTCCTTCACTTTGACTTGTGGGAGGAAACAAAAACATTTAATATCATCTTGCTAACTTAAGGGAAATTGCCTTGGGTCTTTGACCAGGTTTAATGATGGTCTTTGAATATTCCAGGAGATACTGTTTCTGAGATGCAAAGTTCTTGATGGTTTTGGGTTGGTGCTACTTACAATGAACCAATCAGAACTTGATAAATGTGAAGAAGTTATCTTTGCTTCCCACTGCTAATCACATATTCTGACCCTCTAGTTCTCCTCTTCTTTAACATTTACCTCCCCTTCAGAGGCTGAATCACTGGGCTTTTCACCCAGGACTCCTTAAAAATTCCTCTTGGGTCTCCATGCTGAGCCCGTCTCCACCAGCCAGCCATTGCTCCAGGCTCATTCACTGGCTTCCCTTTCCTTATGCTCTCCTGTGGTTCTGGCCATCCCCACTCTTCTCTTAGCTCCACTTTCATTCTACACACTCCATCCAAAAGGTCACATCTGCCCCATTATTAAAATTATCCCAGATCTTTCTAGTTTGTAGACCTTTAAATTCTTGCAGGGCACTTTTACCTAGATATTCACGAATGTTCCTGAGACTTGTCATGACATCATTATCTTCCCAGCTTAGAAATGTGTCTCCCTAAATTTCTCTTCTCTGTTGTAATCACTCACTTGGAATTTACCACCAAAAAAATGGGCAGTTCTTTGAGCGCTCTCTCACCCTCTTCTCTGTCTTCACTACTGCTGCCTGAATTTACCTCTGAATCTGTTCTCCCTGGACTATTTCAATAGTGACCTCAATGCTGAACATCTTCAGTACTAATCCTTATCCCGCTCATCCTCTAACCCACCCTCCACACTGCTGTCAGTGTGAATTCACCCAATAACTCATCCTCCACACTGCTGTCAGTGTGAACACAACCTCTAGCTCATCCTCCACACTGCTGTCAGTGTGAATTCATCCAATAACCCACCCTCCACACTGCTGTCAGTGTGAACTTTCTAAAGTAAGCACACACATATGGGAAGAGGAGAGAAGGGAGAAGGGATGGAGCTCATAGACTATGAGGAGTAGCTGTGTCCCTTCCACACAACACCTAGGGACTCCATTAGTTCCCCACCTCTGTTCAGCTTCATTTGCTGATCCTTCCTCAAATACAGTGTCTTCAGATTCTTTCCAGCTCTATGTGTCTTCCTGTAACTGGTTTTCCAAACAAGCATCCTGTCCTGCTTAAATATTCAAGCCTCCTTTTATTCCCCATGAGAATTCAAGGAAACATGCCATGTTCCTACCGTAACATATAGATTGTCCTCACATCTGCCCTTCTCACCAGCAAGGCATCTCTTCTCTGTTCATCTCTGGATCTCCAGAGCTGAGCCTGATGTCTGACACTGAGAAGCACTTCCCGACACATTAGTCAAGTGGACTAACAAAGGAATGAAAGCAAGGTCACTTATGAATATATTGCCAAGTATTATTTATTAATGCTTGGGTTAGAAACCAGGTTTTAAAGTAATATTGACATAGGGGGATTTGTAACTGGACCCTTGATTCTACAGATTATTTTACATTTTTACTTTGTGATGTTTGGCTGTAATTTGCCTGTAAAGCGTCATTCTTTAAGAAAAGTCCCTTAGGACAAGATCTCCTAAGCTAATGGGGATCATAGGGAGAGGGGAGAGGGAGTTAGAAGAAAGAGAAGAGGAGAAGAGGAGGGGAGAGGAGGACATGAGGGAGCAGGAAGATCTAATCAGGGGAGGAATGGAGGAGAGCAAGAAAAGGGACACCATCATAGAGGGAGCCATCATAGTTTTAAAGAGAAATCTGGCACTAGGTAAATGTCCAGAGATTTACAAGCTCGACCCCAACTAACAATCTAAGCAATAGTAGAGAGGCTACCTTAAAAGCCCTTCTGTGATAATGAGATTGATGACTACCTTATATGCCATCCTATTGCCTTCATCCAGTAGCTGATGGAAGCAGGGGCAGACACTCACAGCTAAACACTGAGCTGAGCTCTGGAATCCAGTTGCAGAGAAGAAGGAGTGATGAGCAAAGGGGTCAAGACCAGGCTGGAGAAACCCACAGAAACAGCTGACCTGAACAAGGGGGTGCTCATGAATCCAAGACTGATAGCTGGGAAACCAGCATAGGACTGTTCCAGACCCCCTGAAGGAGGAAATTAGTTTGGAGGTCTGGACAATCTACAGGGCCACTAGTAGTGGATCAGTATTTACCCCTAGTACACAAATGAACTTTGGGAGCCCACTCCACATAGAGGGATACTCTCACAGCCTAGACATACTGGGGAGGGCCTAGGCCCTACTCCAAATGAGATGACAGACTTTGAAAATCCCCCAAGGAAGGCCTCACCCTCCATGGGGAGCAGAAAGGGGTTGGGATAGGGGTGTGAGGGGGGTAGGGAAGGAGGGGAGGGAGATGGGATAGGGGTGTGGGGGGGTAGGGAAGGAGGGGAGGGAGAAGGAACTGAGATTGCCATGTAAAAGAAGCCTGTTTCTAATTTAAATTAAAAGAAAAAGAAAAAGAAAAAGAAATGTCCCTTAGAAAATTCTAGTGAACATGGTAAAGATGGAAGGAGAAGGAGGAGGGAGGGAGGAAGTTTTGCTTTTTACTTAACAGTTATATTAAAACAGAGTCAGTGTACTACTTTAGGGATTGCCCTTTTCCTTGTGTATTTTCTAGTCGTTGATTGTATTGAGGCAATAAATTTATGTATCTGCATAAGCAAGCTTGGACTTCCAAAGAAGACAGGAAATCTCTTTATCTTTTTAATGTTACCTAATAAACAAAACCATAGTGAAGAATTATGCTGAGCCCTTATTAAATTATGCTGGTCAGTGGATCCAAAAATAAAAGCCTGAATCCTCTTGTTTTCAGCTGGGCAGAAAATCACGAGCCTACAAAAGAGCTGTCTGGATAGACTGTGGCATTCATGCAAGAGAATGGATTGGCCCTGCCTTTTGTCAGTGGTTTGCAAGAGAAGTAAGTGAGACACTTTGCAGAGTGCCGGCTCCAGCTAGTCAGGAGTCCCATGGGTTTTCATTCTGCTCAAGGAATAAAGTGGGGATTTGAGAACAGCAATACCTGATTGAATGACAATAATACCGTGATTCTGTGGGATGCTTTCATGTTTATGAATCCTTCCATGGTCCTGGATCAACTTGTATTCACCTCTATCTTCCAAAGGTAGAAGCATCTGCCCCAGTTTTAAAAGCTGGGGTAGGAAGGTGCTGGGATGAACTCAATTGATAGCCTGCTTCAGACCCTGGATTTGGCCCCAAATGCCACATAACTGGGCATAATGTTGCACATCTACAACCCTAACATTGGGGAGAATGAGGCAGGAAGACCAGAAATTTAAGGTCATCCTCAGCTGTGTAGAGTGTTCAAGGCCAGTCTGTACTACAGGATACTCTATCTCAAAACGCAAAGACAAAAACAGCTGGGCTCAGAGCTTTTACGAACCTGAGGCAAACTAGGAACCAATCATAGCAGCAAACAAATAGTAAAAGCCTAAAAATGTAATTTACAGTGGTCTAGAGCAACTGTCCTGCTATATCCAGATACAATGTCATTTTGCCTGCCTTTCTAAATGACTTCACCTATGCTAAAACAGCAAAGAGGTGAACAAATAGTTGATATTCCCACCTGCTGTAAACCTGTAATTTGGAGACCAGGAGATCTCTAGCATCTGTGACTTACCATTCTAAGTGTCTGTTTTCTTTTTAAGGTGACTTTGACAGCTGATGACACATAGGATTTCTCATTTCCAAATGCTTTGTTTGACTCTTGAGCCCACTGAGTTCCCTTACTGACTGGGCTGGCATTCCAAGAATGTAGTGATTTTCCTTGTTTGGAGCTTTCTTAAATCTTGATTTTATTTTTGTGGGGGTAGGGAAAATCTTAAGAGAAACCCAATCACTAATAGTAACAAAAGTGAGGGAGCCTAAAGAAATGAAGGTTTGCTAGTCCTGTACTTACAGGAAGCCATTAAGGATACAAAGGGTACTCTAATGTACCTCAGTCATATTTCACCATTTTATATGGAAATTGTGACTTTGAGGGCTCTCATAGGCATTACAGAATATATTTCAAATTTCACAAGTGCCCAGATGCTCCAAATTTACAACATATTTCTACCATAACCAAACTTGTAAAAGTTTATCCTTCATTTTATAGATATGACCAAATAAGCAGTACTAACTTTTCTTCTTCAAGTTACTGAATAACCCACATTCCTTTAAACACCATTCAATCTCACTGAAAACAAATGCAAATGTGAATAAGAAAGTGTTAACTCTATTAATATATCAAATGCCCAGTGTTTAATAACAGAATATCTGATGTTTCAAGTTTGGGGACAGAAAGGGAAAAGAAAAGACGGTTAAATATGAAACATCTATCGTTCTCTGGCCTTCTGTATTATGGGAAGAGTTTAAAACGAAAAATTCCTGGGTTTGACCTGTGGCACCACAAAGCCAAACAAGAAAAAGGGAGTGATAAGCAGCAATGAAATCAGGATCCTTCACCACAAAGATGAGTAAGAAAACACTTCTTCCTTCCTCCTCACAAGGCAAACTTCACGCAGTCCGTGGCTGCATCTCCAACCCTCCCCTCTCTTTCACCCTCTGTGATTATTGCTGCCATCTGTTTCTCCACTTATCACTTCACATTTCTCCATAAGAATCAAACTAATAATCAGAAGCAGATAAGAGGAGCTCTAGTAGTCGTCCACTAGTGTCTATGCACAAGGGATGATGACCATGGGTGACAACGACTAGAACAAGTCGATATTTGCATGACACACTCATCTAAAGCAAAATATTTTCACCTGTCTTTGGAACTCCCGTTACCTGGTTTGGGGACAGGAGACATAGGACTGTCAAGATTTAAATAGGTTAAAGCAACCAAGCATCACTACATCATCTCTTTTGCACTAGTTCTGTCCCTTTGTTAAATCCTTGGTGACGGGCATAGTGGTGCCATCTTTTTGCATCAGGAGAATCATATGTCTTCCCAGAGAGACATTCAAGATACTGAGTACATCCCCTTTTCTTTACATTTCACCCAATCTGTCAGTAGTTCCCTTTCTTGTATGCATTTCTCTAAACCTCAATGGCTTCAAACAGTAGTCATTGATTTCTCTGTTTCTGTGGGTCAGCAATTTTGCTGAGCTTAGTCAGATGCCTCTGGTTTGGGATCCCTCATGGAGCTGCAGTCAGGAGTCCACTCAATGAAGATGTGCAGATTAAGAGAGAGGATGTGCTTCTAAGTTCATTCACAGATACAGAGGACCTCAGACCCCTCATTGGCCATCAACCCCTAATATTAGGTCCTTGCCATGTGGGTCTCTCTCCCTAAGGTAGCTTGGAACATGAACCTGGCTTCCCTCAGAGCAAGTGGGAGAGAGGGGAAGAAAAAGGATGCCCAAATTAGAAATGAATCGTTGCAGTCAAATCTCAAGAGTGACCTCCCTTCATTTTGCCAAATTCTGTCCACTGGAAGGTGGAGACATGAGGTCAAAGGCATACTCAAGAGAAAGAGATTACACAAGGTATGGATACCAAGAGTGAGGCAACACTTAGGCTGCCTACCACATCTTAGTGAAACTTGCCCCACAGTCACTACTGTGACACTGGCATCCTTACTCAAATATGAGCTACAAGAAAAATTAAATCAACCCTCTGCTCTGATAGAGCAGACACACAGGATTTTACGTGCACATGAGTTATACAACCCTAGCACTACATCATTTAACCTCTCTAAAGTTCACCAACATGTGGATAATAATGATATGTAACATACAGGGCTGCTAAGAGGGTTAAATAATGTAATACAAATGAGACCTAGAATGTTTAACAACTAGAAAGCACTTTATGATGTCAACTCGTTATTACTATTAATATCAACAGTTCAGTATGTTCAATAGCCCACATAAAAGAGAACTGAAAAGAAAATAAGAATATAAAGGAGCTCAACACTAACAAACAAAATGCAGTAGATATAGATCACCCAACAACAAAAGAATATGCATTCTTCAAGTTGCTTGTGGGCTATGTACTAAGAAATACCTAGGCCAAAAAAATCACACTGCAACAAATGTAAAGTGATGGATATCATCAGAGTGCATCACCTAACCATAATGAAACCAACCTAAAAACTGATCATAAACAATAGGAAGATTACTAAAAACCTTAAATTAAGAACAGGTTTGAATAATCCATAGATTAAAGAACAAATTCCAAGAAAAAAATTTAAAGAATACATTGGACAGGATACAACTGGAAATACATCTCAAAATTTGTGGGCATGGCTAAATCAATACTAAAAGGAAAACTTAAATTTAGTGAATTCATGCATGTTAATGGAGAAGAAAAGTCTCTAAACAGCAAGCTATTCATCCAAGAACCTGTGTGTAGTGAGCAAAATGGGGACAATAAATAAACCTCAAAGTAGGGAGCAGAAAGGTAATAAAATAGGAAAATAAATAAAATAAATCATTATGATTGAATACAGAAAATTATTAGAGAATGAAATAAGGGAAAAAAATGACAAAATCCTCATGTGATAGTTAATCTCAATTGTCAATTTGACAAAATCTAAGTGGTATCCTGATTAGGTTGCCCAAAGATGGTAGCTGGGATCTGAGGCTGGGATCTTAGACTGTATCTAAGAAGAAAATTACCTGCTGACTGCCATTCATCTCTCTCTGTGGATGCTCTGTGACCAGCTGCCTCAAGATCCTGATGCCATGCTTTTTCCACCATTATTCCCTGGAACTGTGACCTGCAAATAAATTCTTTATTCTTCAGCATGTTTTTTTCAGAGTATTTTATCATAGCAACAAAGAAGTAACTAGACATCTATCAAGACAGAGAAAGAAATCAAGACAAATTACCAAGATTAGGAATGAAACAGGCCATTGTGTAGATACAACAGATATCAAAAGGATAATGAAAACTATTAATGGTGCCATACACATAAAATTCACAATGTAGGAAAATGGACGAATTGATTGCAAAGCACAAACTGCTAACTACTACAATGCATTTGTTATAAAACAGATCATTTTTGACTCTAGTAGACTCATAGTTTATCATAATTTACCTCAGGATCAGGGCTTGGATTCCAGCGGTCCTGGGAATTTTAGTGTAGGACCAAGGTTCTGACTCCAGCAGTCTGAGTTCAGCTCTAGATCTGGGTTTATTTCCAGAGTCCACTATGGATGGGGTTCTGACTCCAATGGTGCCAGAGTTCACTGCAGGACTGGGATGTTTACCCCACCTGCTCGCTCTGGTGATCACTGTGTGGCCTGCCCATGATCCTGCTGCCACCTAGTCAAGCCAGAATACCTCAACAAACCAAGGGAGGAATCAAGACCAAGCTTCTCTCCTCTCCACAGCTAAGCTTCATGTAGACAGCCCTCTAAGCAGACACAGAAGGGGCTAGAGAGATGGCTCAGCAGTTAAGAACACTGTCTGCTCTTCTAGAGGACCAGGGTTCAATTCCCAGCATCCATATGGCAGCTCACAACTGTCTCTGACTCCATTTCCAGGGGACCTGACACCCATGTCAGAACACTAAAACACATTGAATAAAAAATAAAGGAAGAAAACCTGTTTTTAAAAAAATCAGACACAAAAAAATGAAACAACCAAATAGAGTTGGGAAAAGGGAAATTAAAATTGGATGAGAAATCCATTCCAAGAAGTATGTAAAACATGACAAAGTAACACAAAGCATATGACACATGGCCAATCCCAAGATCTCTAGAATGGAATCCAAAACGACAGAGAGAGCTGAAATGTCTAATAATTCAGAATCTTACTTTTTAAAAGAATTAATGACCATATAAATTATTCAAACATGCATGAACTAAGGAAATCTGACCAAGTCTCAACAAAACAGTCTCCAAATAACTGCAGCAATTAATAAGTTTGAGAGGAAATGTTCAAAATTTGAGAAAAATGAAATTTTAACACCAAAAATAGAATTAAATGGAAATAATGAAAATGAAAAAAATTGACAACCAAATAAAAGTTCATATTAGAAAACATCATTGATTGACAAGATCATGCAGAAGGATAAATTTCATGGATAATGGACAAATTAGAGGCAATAATATACACAGACATATAATATATTTCCCAAAAGTCTAGGATATGTTAAGGAGTCCAGACCTGGTCCATGGTATAGAGGAAGGAGCTGAGATAAAGTCAAAAGGAATATCCAAACTATTCAGTGAAATTATAACAGACAAATTCCCAAATCTGAAGACAAAAGAAGGCATCCAGACACAAGAAGCATTTTAACTTCAAACAGACCTTACTAGAGAACTTTTCCATGACATATAATAGTCAAGATTGTCAAGTATACAATACTAAAAGCAGTAAAAAAGAAAAACACTAACTCACACATAAAGGCATAAGCATCAGAAAAACTCAAGCCTTTCATAGGAGCTCTCAGAAACAGAAAAGCAGGGGAACAATATATTTCTAGCTCTGAAATGAAACTGTGAAGCAAGAGTGTAATAGCCAGCAAAGCTTCCTTTCAAATTGACTTGAAGATCAGTATAATTCAAAATAAACACAAATTAAGAAATGTTTGACAACCAAGCAAACCCTGCAAGAAATTCATTTAGAAACAATATACAGGGAAGAAGAAGAAAGTTTCCTCTACAACAACACATGACAGCATATACTCCATAAAAGGGACAGATGAAAGAAACACCAATAATTCAGCAAATCAGAACTTCACCTAAGAAATTCTTAGGAAATAGAAAACTTTTCAATAAGAACATTAAATATAAATGGTCTCAACTCACTGCTTTTAAAAAAACACTCTAACTAACTAAATGGATTAAAAACTGGAGCTTCAGGGCTGGAGCAGTGTCAGTGAGAAGCCTGAATCCCAGCCTGAAAGCACAATCAGTAGAAGGTCAGAGCTTCAGGCCCTGAGCAGCATCAAGGGAGCCATGAACCCCAGACCTGGGAGTGTCAGAGGGACGCCCTAGCCTCAGGCCCAGGAGCATCCACCAGAGCTGCACCTCAAGGAGTGATCACCTGAGCATTGGGCCCACTTCCACCAGGAGGAGTATTCACCAGAAACTCTGCTCTACTTGTGCCTGAAGGAGTGGTCAACAGAGCCACAGCCCCAACTATACCAATTGGAGAAAGAGAGAACTCCTGAAGCACAAACTCCACCTATACTGATTAGAGGAAGAGATGCATAGATAACAAGGTAAGAACACACTCAGCAATATAAAGAGCAATAAGGCATCAATAGAAACTAGTGGTGCTACAACAGCAAGACCTGAACATCCCAACACAGACGAAGTAGAAGAAAACAACCTAAAAGAATAGCTTTATGAGGATGATTGAGGCCCTTAAAGAGGAAATGAAAAATTGTCTTAAAGAAATGCAAGGAAAGACAAACAAAAAATTGGAAGATATCAACATATCCCTTAAAGAAAACCAAGAAAAACCAATCAAACAAGTGAAAGAAATGATTCAAGACATGAAATCTGAAATAGAGGCAATAAGGAAAACAAAGTGAGGGAATTCTAGAAATGAAAAATTGGGGTAAACGATCAGGAAGTACAAATGCAAACATAAACAACAAAAAGTAAGAGATGGAAGAAAGAATTTCAGGTATTGAAGATAATTTGCAGGAAATAGACTCATCAAAAAAAATTTTAAATCCAACAAATCCTTAACACAAAACATGCAGAAAATCTAGGACACCATGAAAAGACCAAACCTAAGAATAATAGGGATAGAAGGAGAAGAAGTCCAACTCAAAGGTACAGAAAATAGATTCAACACACATAGAAGAAAACTTCCCCAACCTAAAGAAAGACATGCCAATGAAAATACAAGAGGCTTACAGAATACCAAAACACCAAATAGACTGGAAAAACAACAACAACAACAACTCCCCTTGCCACATTGAAAGACCCCCGAAGAGGTACTTTTGTAGAAGGAGACCCGTACCCAGGAATCAGTGAGACCACGAACTTGGATGCAAACTGCAAGAGGCTTTATTGGAGACACGGGTACCCGGGGCGACTTAGCTTCTGTGAGGCCAAGCGTGCCGAGCCAAGGGAGAGGGGTCCTTATATAGCAAAAAGCGCAAGCGAGAAGCAGGGATTCTATTGGATAATTCAAATGAGGCGCAGTACAGAGCTATTCCCATTGGTCAATGTAAATGAGGCGCTACTCAGGGTTATTCAAATGAGGCGAAGTATAGAGTCATTCAAATGAGGTGAAATACAGAGTCATTCAAATGAGGCAAAGTACAGAGTCATTTCTATTGGATGGTTCAAATGAGGCACAGAGCCATTCCAGACCAGCATATTCTCAAGGTCTGGTGTCTGGTACAACAGACTCAATTCCCCCTCCCTCCGCGTCCAGATGGCTGACCTTGGGGGCGGAGACCGAGTGTTCCCCATCGGGCAGGGGCTCGGGGGCAGGGCCCCAGGCCGGCTCACTTGGTGTTCGCTCTCGTGCCGGCCCACCTGGTGCTCGCCCTCGTGCTGGCCCACCTGGTGCTCGCCCTCGTGCTGGCCCACCTGGTGCTCGCCCTCGGGCCTCCCACCTGGTGCTCGTCCTCGTGCCTCCTCGCGGGCTCCTTGCTCGGCCCCAGCCTCGGGGCGCGGTGCCAGGCGGGTGGGCAGGGGGCACGGGGGCCCCGGCGGGGTGGACCAGCTATGGAGGGAACCGGCGGCCGAACGTGCGGCGGCGGGGGAAGTGGAGGCTGGCGGGGGTGGAGATCAGGGAGGCACAGGAGCGAGGCATCCGCCGCGCGCCCCGGAGGAGGAGGCAAACTTAAGAGCTAAGGGGCAGGGGTCTTTCAACATAATAATCAAAATAGCAAAACAGTAAGCATATAGAATAAAGCAAGAATATTAAGAGCTGCAAAGGAGAAAGGCCAGGTAACATACAAAGGCAGACCTATCAGAATTACACCTGACTTCTCAATGGAAGCAATGAAAGCCAAAAAGTTCTGGTGGGAGGTTATGCAAATACTAAGGGACCATGGATGCCAGCCCAGACTTCTTTACCCAGCACAGCTTCCAATAACCATAGATGGACAAAACAAGATATCCCATGTTAAAACCAAATTTAAACAATACCTATCCACAAACCTAGCCCTACAGAAAGTAATAGAAGGGAAACACCAACCCAGGGAAACTACCTACATCCATGAGAACACAGGAAATAGATGAGCTTACAGCAACAAACCCCAAAGAAGGGAATTGAACATACAATGCCATCACCAACAACAAAAACAAAAATAACAGGAACTAGCAATCACTGGTCATTAATATCCATTAATATAAATGGTCTCAATTCACCTATAAAAAGACACAGGCTAACAGATTGGATACGAAAACAGAATCCATCCTTCTACTGCATACAAGAAACACACCTCAACCTCACAGACAGACATTACCTCAGAGTAAAGGATTGGAAAAAAATTTCTAATCAAATGAACTTAAGAAACAAGCTGGTGTAGCTATCCTAATATCTAACAAAGTCGACTTCAAACTAAAAATCAATCAAGAAAGATAAAGAAGGGCATTTCATATTCATCACAGAAAAAATCCATCAAGAGGAAATCTCAATTCTGAACAACTATGCCCCAAACACAGGGCTCCTACATTTGTAAAAGAAACATAACTAAAGTTTAAATCACAAATCAAGCCCCACACACTAATAGTGAGAGACTTCATCACCCCACCCTCACCACTGGACAGATCTGCCAGACAGAAGCTTAACAGAGAAATAGAGAATTAACAGAGGTTATGACTTAAATGGACTTAACGGACATTTATAGAACATTCCACCCAAACACAAAAGAATATACTTTCTTTTCAGCACCTCATGGAACCTTCTGAAAAAAATAGACCACATACTTAGTAACAAAGCAAACCTCAATACATACAAAAAATTGGATTAAATCCCAGTACCCTATCAGATCACACAGCTTAAATTTAGACTTCAACAGCAACATTAATTTCAGAAAGCCCACAAACACATTGAAATTGAACAACGATCAACTGAATCACCACTGGGTCAAGGAAGAAATAAAGAAATAAAAGACTTCCTAAAATTTAATGAAAATAACCACACAACATACCCAAACTTATGGGACACAATGAAAGCAGTGCTGAGAGGAAAGTTCATAGCACTAAATGCCTACATAAAGAAGCTGGGAAAATCTCACACTAGTGAATTTACAGGACAACTGAAAGTGCTAGAACAAAAAGAAGCAAACTCACCCAGAAAAAGTAGAGGGCAAGAAATAGTCAAATTGAGTGCTGAAATCAATAAAGCATAAACAAAGAAAACAATGCAAAGAATCAATGAGACAAAGAGTTGGTTCTTTGAGAAATTCAGCAAAATAGATAAACTTTTATTCAAACTAACCAAGCACAGAGAGAGAATATCCAAATTAACAAAATCAGAAACAAAAAGTGGGACATAACAACATACACTGAGGAAATCCAGAGAATCATCAGGTTATACTGATGATCGAAACCTGTAATTCACAAAACTGGAAAACTTTAAGGAGATGGCCAATTTTCTAGATAAGTACCACATAACAAAATTAAATCAAGAACAGATAAACAACTTAAATATACCTATAACCCCTAAGGAAATAAAAAGAGTTATCAATAATCTCCCAACCAAAAAAGCCCAGGCCCAGATGGATTCAGTGTATAATTCTACTAGATATTCAAATATGATCTAATACCAATACCCCTCAAATTATTCCACACATTAAAAACAGAAGGAACATTGAGAAACTCTTTTTATGAGGCTACAATTACCCTGATACCCAAAGCACACAAAGACACAACTAAGAAAGAAAATTACAGACCAATTTCCCTCATGAACATAGATACAAAAATACTTAATAAAATACTGGCAAAGCGAATCAAGAACACATCAGAAAAATCATCCACCATAACCAAATAGGATTCATCCCAGAAATGCAAGGATGGTTCAACATATGGAAATCCATCAATGTAATCCACCATATAAACAAACTGAAAGAAAAAAACACATGATCATCTCAGTAGATACTGAAAAAGCCTTCAACAAAATTCAACACCCCTTCATGATAGGATGGAGAGAATAGGGATAGAAGGAACATACCTAAACATAATAAAGGCAATATACAGCAAACCAACAGCCAACATCAAACTAAATGGAGAGAAACTCAAAGCAATCCCACTGAAATCAGGAACAAGACAAGCCTGTTCACTCTCTCCATATCTTTTCAACATAGTACTCGAAGTTCTAGCTAGAGCAGTAAGACAACAAAAAGAAATCAAAGGGATAAAATTGGAAAGAAGTCAAACTCTCACTATTTGCCAATGATATGATAGTATACATAAGTGACCCAAAAAATTCTACCAGAGAACTCCTACAACTGATAAACACCTTCAGTAATGAAGCAGGATAGAAGATTAACCCAAATCAGTAGCCTCCTATATACAGATGACAAATGGGATGGGAAGGAAATCAGAGAAACATCACCTTTCACAATAACCACAAATAACATAAAATATCTTGGAGTAACTCTAACCAAACAAGTGAAAGACCTCTATGACAACAACTTTAAGTCTCTAAAGAAAGAAATTAAAGAAGATACCAGAAAATGGAAAGATCTCCCATGCTCTTGGATAGATAGGATTAACATCATAAAAATTGCAATCCTATCAAAAGTAATCTACAGATTCAACACAATCCCCATCAAAATCCCAGAACAATTCTTCACAGACCTTGAAAGAACACTACTCAACTTCATAAGGAAAAACAAAAAACACAGGATAGCCAAAACAATCCTGTACAATAAAGGATCATCTGGGAGCATCACCATCCCTGACTTCAAGCTATACTATAAAACTATAGTAATGAAAACAGCTTGGTATTGGCATAAAAACAGACAGGTGGACCAATGGAATCGAATCAAAGAACCCAATATCAATCCACACACCTATGAACACCTAATTTTTGACAAAGAAGCTAAAATAAATGGAAAAAAGAAAACATATTCAGCAAATGATGCTGTAACTGGCTGTCAACATGTAGAAGGATACAAATAGATCCATATCTATCATCATGCACAAAACTCAAGTCCAAATGGATCAAATACCTCAACATAAATCCAGCCACAATGAACCTCATAGAAGAGAAAGTGGGAAATACATTTGAACACATAGGCACAGGAGACCACTCCATGAACATAACACCAGTAGCACAGACACTGAGATTGACAATTAATAAATGGGACCTCCTGAAACTGAGAAGCTTCTGCAAAGCAAAGAACACAGTCAACAAGACAAAATGGCTCCCTACAAAATGGGAAAATATATTTACCAACCCCACATCTGACAGGGGGCTCCAAATATACAAAGAACTCAAGAAACTAGAAAACAAACTACCAAATAATCCAATTTAAAAAATGGATACAGGTCTAAACAGAGAATTCTCAACAGAAGAATCTTAAATGGTGGAAAGACACTTAAGGAAATACTCAACATCCTTAGTCATCAAGGAAATTCAAATGAAAACCACTCTGAGATTCCATCTTACACGGATCAGAATGGCTAAGTTCAAAAACACCAATGACAGCTTATGCTGGAGAGGATGTGGAGAAAGAGGAACACTCCTCCATTCCTGGTGGGAGTGCAAACTTGTACAGCCACTGTGGAAATCAGTATGGCAATTTCTCAGAATATTAGGGATCAACCTACCTGAAGACCCTGCAATACCACTTAGGGGTATATACCCAAAGGAGGCACATTCACACCACAAGGACATTTGCTCAACTATGTTCATAGCAACATTATTTGTAATACCCAGATCTTGGAAATGGCCTAGATGTCCCTCAACAGAAAATGTGGTATATTTACACAATGCTGTACTACTCAGTGGTAAGAAACAATGACATCCTAAAATTCGCAGGCAAAATGGACAGAACTAGGAAAAAAAAAAAAAAACATCCTGAGTGAGGTAACACAAAATCAGAAAGACAAATATAGTATGTACTCACTCATAAGTAGAACCAGACATAAAGCAAGAGATACCTAGCCTACAACCTACAACCCCAAAGAAGCTAGAACTCTCTTCCAGAAACAGATAGAAGCAGATGCAGAAATCCACAACCAACCAATGGGCCAAGCTCCTGGAGTACAATTGAAGTGAGGGAGGAGTGATAATATGAACAAAGGAGGCAAGACCATGATGAGGAAACCCACAGAATCAGCTCACCCAAGCTAGTGAGAGATCACAGACTCAGGTCTGACAAATGGGGAACCTGCATAAGACCAAACTAGACTCCCTCAATATAGGTGACAATGGTGCTACTGGACAATGTATGAGGCCACTGTAAGTAGGTCCAAGATCTAATTCTACTGCACAAATTGACTTAGTGGAGTACATTCTATATGGAGAGATGCCTTGCCCAGCCTAGACACAGTGGTGTGGGGGTAGAGAGGTGCCTTGGTCCTGCCTCAACTAGATGATGGGACAGACTTAGTAGACTTCCTAGGGAAGGCCATACCCTCTCCGAGGAGCAGATGGAAAGTTGGGGGGGGGAGTATGGGGGACATGGGAAGGGGAACTGGGATTAGAATGTAAAAACTAAATTAATTTTTAAAAGAGAAAACAAAGACATCCAAAGCCTGACCATCAAAATATAGAAGTCAAGCTACCAAGCAAACAAACCATAAACAAGCAGGCATCGTTATTCTTATAACTGATAAAATCAACTTAGAATAAGACCTAATCAGAACAGATAAAGAAGGCCACTATATATTAATAAAAGGAATAATCCATCAAGAAGGAATAACAATTGTAAACATTTATGCACCAAATTTTTGAACCCCATTTTCATGAAATAAACAGTACAAGGCATAAAGCCACATAGGACCTGACACAATACGAAAAGTTCACATCTCCACTCTCGTATTTAGGCAGATCTTCAAAGTCAAAGCCAAGGCATTTCAGAAATAAATTATACCATAAACTGGACTTAACAGCATATCCTACTTAGAAGACTTATGGAAACTTCTCCAAAACTGATGGCTTCATAAGTTACAAACCAATCTTTAACAAATGCAAAATAAATTTATAAAATCCTGTGTTTCCTATCAGATCACAGTAGAATAAAAGTAGAAGTCAACAGCAAGAGAAATTGCAGAAACTACTTGGAAACTGAACAATACAGTTTTAAATGAATAGTGGGTCATTGAAGAAATCAGAGAGGAAATTTAAATTTTCTAGAATTGGATGGGAGAAATAGATCAGCAGTTAAAAGCATTTGTTATTCTTGCAGAAGACCTGAGTTCATTTCCCAGAACCCACAAGGTGACTCACAACTGCCCATAACTCCAGTTCCAAGGGATCCAGTGTCCTCCTCTGACTTCTGTGGGCACCAGGCACACATGTGGTACACAGACATATATGCAAGCAAAACACTCATCTACATCCATTTTTTAAAAAATCTTTATAATGTGCAAAAGTTGTTTTTTAAATCCTAAAATCAAATGAAAATAAGAATGCAACCTACCAAAACATAGCCAAGACAGTACCAAGAGGACAGCATGTTGCCATAAGCACTCATATGTATAGCCCGAAGGGGAGCCACAGGTGCCAAAGAGACAGGCCCCAAGAAACCTAGGGAGCCAAAGACAGACCACACCAGCAAGGCCAAGGTGGAGAAGGTGGCTGTAAAACCAGGGCCAAGGAGGAAGGCTTGTCCCTGCCCAGCAGCCACCTTGAAGAAGGCACCTAAGAAAGCCAGCAAAGCAAAACTGGGAGAGGTCACAAAGGACCCCCTAAAACCAGACAAAGCCACACTGCCCCCTCCTATTGCCAACAAGGTAGGCCAGAATGTCAAACACAGTGGGAGCAGGCATTAGGCAGAGGCTCATGGGAAAACCAAAGATGTGTGGGAGAAATCAGAGCCCTCAGCCTGCAAGGTAGGTCCAGAACAGTGCTGCTTCCCTCACCAAAAGGAAGATGACAGCCATGGCCCACACTAAGACAGTTGTACAGGGGGCTAGGATGGTACACAAGACCAAAGCACCTGTCCCTCCCCAGGACATGGGACACAAAGCACAACCCACAACCAGGGTCAGGAAAACAAAGACCCCTGAGGACCCCAAAAGGCCTGGGTTACCTCCCAAGATCTCATCCAAGGCTTCCAGCAAGAAGGCTGAGCCTGGTAACTAGGGCCAGGCTTGAGGAGATGGCAACTCCAAGATTTTATCCCCTGTCATGGTATTTATTTATCAATAAAGACTTCTTTCTGTTCATACATTGAAAATATATATATATATATTATATATATATATATATATATATATATTCAAAATATATAAAAAAAACCTCGGCCCTGGTTTTACAGCCACCTTCTATATATATATATATATATATATATATATATATATATATATATATGAGAGAGAGAGAGAGAGCAGTCTGGAGACCCTGGCCTGAACCATTCCCAAACTCCAGTTTGACCTTGAGCACACATCCTGAGTGCAACCTAACCTACCTAACCTGCTGGGTCTGCTGGACCCTAGCCTGTCTGCACCCTCTCCAACCTCCAGGCCCAGCCTGTTTTGTGTATCTAGTGCATTGGGCCCAGTCTGGAGAATCCAGCTTGCAGTACCTCCAGATTCCAGGCTTGGTCCTGGGTTCATGCTTTACATCCATCAGCCTGCTGCCTCCACCAGCCTTATTCCACCAGTGCCCAACACCTCCAGGCCTAACCTGAAGTGGTACCAAAAATAATCTACACATTCCATGCAATCCCCATGTCTTCTCACAGAACTAGAAAAAAATGCAAGAATTCATATGAATGCATGAAAAGCCAAATCAATCCCAAGGAGAAAGAATATAGCTGGAGGTACCACAATAACTGACCTTGAATTATACTACAGAGTGATAGCGACAAAGACATCACAGTACGGATACAAACACAAATATATATATATATACCAATAAAACAGAAAAAAGTATCTGTAAATAATCTGGCAAAGTTATGGCCACCTACCTTTTGAAAAGGTATCTAAATCATGCAGTAGTTTTTTTAAGCCTATTCAACAAATAATGTTAGAAAAAACTGATATACACCTACAGAAGACTGAAATTGGATCCCCATCTTTCTCCCTGTACAAAATGAACTCCTTAATTTGAAATCTGAAATGCTGAAACTGCTAGAAGAAACCATAGGGAACACACTGCAAGATAGAGATTCAGGCAAGAACTTTCTGAACAGAGCTCCAACAGTACACAAACTAGCCCCAAGAATAAACTGATGGGATAACATGAAATTAAAAAGGGTTTTCACAGCAAAAGAAACCATCATCAGAACAAACATACAGTCACAAAGCGAAAGAAGGTCCTTACCAGCCGTACTTTGAGCAGAGGACTAATACCCAAGTTTAAAATGAGCTGCAACAATTAAAAATCAAAACTCCCAATCAATAAATGAACTAGAGAAATTAATATATAGTTTGAGAAAGAGGAAACAAATGATCAATGAATGTTTTGAAAGCATTGAACACCCCTAGTTATCAGGGAAATGTAAATTAAAATCACTTTAAGATACCACCTCATCTCTTTCAAAATAGCCATCATCAAAACGTTCAACAAGTGCTGTAAGGATGTGGGGACTCTCATTCTCTGGTGGCAGGAGTGATAGTGCAGACACTATAGAAATCAGTGTGGACGTTTATCAAAAATTTAAAATAAAACCACCATATGACCCAGCCATGCTTACCCAAAGGACTCATCTCCTACCACAGAGACACTTGCACATCCAAGGTCATCACTGCTCTGTTCTCAACAACTGAGAAATGGAAACATCTTAGATGCCCATCAGCAAATGAATAGATGATGAAAATGTGGTCCATGTACACAATGGAATTTTATTCAGCAATAAAGAAAAATCAAATTTGCAGAAAATAGATGGATCCAGAAAGCAAAACATATTCAGCAAGGTGACTCTAACTCACAAAGACAAAAACCACATGTTCTCTCTCATATGTGGATTCTAACCTGTAGCGTGTGTGTGTGTGTGTGTGTGTGTGTGTGTGTGTGTGTGTGTGTGTGTGTGTGTGTGCGTGCACGTGCATGTGTGTATTTGTAACTTGGTTAAAACCCAAAAGACTAGACAGACCAAGAAAGGGTAAAAATAGGACAATGAATAGGGACAGAGGTAGGCAAACTGACACACAGGAAATGAAAAAAGACTGGAGGTGGGGTAGGGTTACAAAGGGAACCAAGAGTAGCAGGGATGAAGGAGAAGAGGATAAAGGATAACATATTAAAACACATTTTGTTCAAAATTGCCATAATGATATCTGGTACCTTATATGCTAGTATAGTCTTTTAATTTGTAAAATAACATAGAGAAGGGCTAGAGTGATTGATCAGTAGGTAAGAGCACTGGCTACTCTTCCAGATGATGGGGGTTCAATTCCCAGAATCCACATGGTGGCTCACAAAAATCTGTAACACGATGGACATCTGACACACAAGTAGTGCAAAGTCATACATGCTGATAAAACAACCATATACATAAAATAAAAACAATCAAATCTTTCAAACAATAACATTAAGAGAAATTGAGGAAAATACTCAAATGTCAAACTTTGACCTCAACACCCAAGCTCAAAACCATGCACATGCAGTCATACACATATGTGCAAACATAAAAAAATAGGTCATTTGATGCCAGGCATTGGTGGCATGCCTTTAATCCCAGCACTCGGGAGGCAGAGGCAGGTGGATCTCTGTGAGTCCGAGACCAGCCTGGTCTACAAGAGCTAGTTCCAGGACAGCCTCCAAAGCCATAGAGAAACCCTGTCTCAAAACAAAAAAAAAACAAACAAACAAACAAAAAGGTCATTTGAATAACCTTGCCACTGTTAAGAATATGTATTCCTGATTTTTAAATTCAATATAACAAGAAGTGTTTGGAGAATTCTATCAAATGTTTAAAGAGGGATTAACATCAGTGCAGTACTGTCCCCTTTATTAAATAGAAAAGCAAGAAATATTTCTAGTTCATTTTATGAAGTCTGACACCAAAACTAGATACAGATGGTACAATGAAAAAAAAAAAAAAAAAGACACAGCCTCCTTCATCTGGAGCCATCTTCTTCCAGTAACTGGACAAAAGAGCAAACATGAAAAGAGAGAGGAGAGGTGCCCATTATGTGTTCTTAGGAAACATGGAGGTATTCCTATGGCCCACATGCAAATCTACAAGAAGGTGCTGTCGTTGACAGCAAGGGGAATGGGTACTATTCCAAAAGGAGTATCTGAAAAAGATTGCCACGATGAAAATCTAGTGTAACTCAGCATCCTGTTGGCATTGTTGTAAACAAGCGTGCTAAGGGCAAGATTCTTGCCAAAAGAATTAATGTGCATATTGAGCACCGTAAGAGCCAAGACAGCTTCCTGAAATGGGTGAAGGGAAATTATCACACACAAAAAAATAAAATAAAAGGTAAGCCAGAGGGGAAGTCACCTGAGTTCCACTGACAGGCCATCCTGTTCCACCCACACAACACGCACGATTTGTGAAAGCAGAAAGGAGGTTGAGCACCTGAGCAGCCAGGAACTTAGGAGAAATAAAGACCTAATTTACAGCCCAACATCATTCATAAATATGGACGAAAGTCTTTAAAATATCATCAAAAAGAATTCAATAACCTTTAAAAAGATTTATACATCATGACCACATAAAATTAGTTTCAGGGACACAAGTCTGGTTCCATATTCCAACATTAATCAATACATTCACCATAGTAACTGCTAAGGAAGAAAAATCACTTTATCCTATCAACTAGTGCAGAGGAAGCACTTGACAATATTCAACACATCTTCATGATTAAAAACTCGAAGAGAATGAAATAGAGAGGAAATTTCTCAGCTTTATAAAGAACTTTAGCAAACATTCTACCCAACAGTAAAAAAGCGAATGCCTTCTCCCTAAAATTAGGAACAAGCCAAGAAGTCCACTTTCATCTCTTAATTAATGTAGTGTTGGAAGTTCTAGTGGGTGCAATCAGGCAAGGAAAACAAAAGGCATGTAAATTGGAAACGAATAAAATTATTTTTGCCTGCAAATTATGTGAATTTCTAAATAGAAGATACCAAGGAATCTACGGAAATATTTTGTAGTAATAACAAGTGTATGATTTCAAGTTTGTATAATCAAAATCTATTATATGACCTTACAATAGCAAATGATACATCAACAATGAGAATTTTGCATATGATATGAACAACAGTTATTCAAAAGGGAAGAGTTAGGTGCAACTGTATATTGAAGACAACAAAATGCTGGTAAAATAGATGAAAAGAAATGTAAGTGAAGAGTTTTGTGCTACTCATTGACTGGAAAACTCAAAACAGGGAAAATGTCAGTTATTCCCAGGCTGATTTCAAATTTGACAGAATTACTATCAAAATTCCTATCAAGATCTTTTTATAGCTAAGATTATTCTAAACTCTCTAAGCAAAGATGTTCTAGAAAAAAATAAATGAAGATACAAAAATCATTCTACCAACTTCAAGTCAAGAATATATAGTGTTTAAGAGATTTACATGAATAAATCAGATGGAATAAAGAATCCAGAAATCTACCCAAAAGGAAAATGAAAGTTTGTCCCTTGTAGGCAAATGGATAGATGTGTACATCACTACTATATTAATTACATTTCTTGTTGCTTCAATAAAAATAAAATCTGACCCAAAAAGGTGGAGGGGGGATTTAAGAGAACAAGGATTTATTTTGGCTCTGGGTTTAAGATGGTACAGTCAGTTATGGCCAGAAAGGCCAGTAGAGTTAATGGTAGCAGAGGCAGGCAGCTGGAACTGCCCAAATCTGGAAACAGTAGGTCATCAGTTCCCCCCTTTTAATTCAGTACAGAATCCTAGTCCATGGAATGGTGCCACCTATATCCAGGCCAGGTCTCTTCTCCTTACATAACCCTCTCTGGAAACACCCTCACAGATACACCCAGAGATGCACCTTGTAAAGGATTGCAACTCCATCCAAGTTAACAGTGAAGACTACCCATCAAAAGTTGCAATGTGACAAGACCTTTCTTAGGCAGATCACACACACGCACACGCACACACTCACGTGCACATGCACACACATGTGTCTACTCACCCCATAAAGGAAAAAAACAGATCAAAGTATGGATACCACCAAAATCTATCTTAGTGGACCAATGAGTTTTATCAGGGTTACTTACTTATAAGGGCAGAAATGATGCAAAGACAGCTGCATCACCAAAGCCCATCCCAACATAGGTGACATCTTACAAGAGCTGGAAACATGGAACACATTGCACAGCCTACAGTCCACTCAAAAGGATGGAGAATAATATCCTTTCCAAGTGACTCAGTTGATCTGCACCTCTTCCAGGCAGCTAATCTGGTCCTACAGTCCTCTTTGAAGCTTGAACCTGTGGCAGTGTCCACACGGAGCATATTTGCACCCCTTACTGACAGATACAGTTTTCTTTGCAGACCGACTCTCAACACTCATTATTATATACTCTTGGGAAGGGGACCTAGTAAATCTGGTCAATTTCAGGGACTTCTGAAGCTATTTTGAGTTATTTATCTCCTCCTGTCTTAAGGAACTTCCTTGAAGGATGGTCTGCTTCAATTTTGAAGGAAATTGCCTGGTTTTCATTCCTATGAAAAGACACCATGGCCACAGCAATGCTTATAAAGAAAATACTTAATTGGGGTGGTTTGCTCACACTTTTAGAGTTTCAGTCCATTATCATCATGATTGGGAACATGGCAGTGTGCAAGCAGATGTGGTGCTGGAATAGCTAAGAGTCCTATATCTTACAGGCAACAGGAAGTTAACTGAGACCCTGGGCAGTATCCTGAGCATAAGAAACCTTAAATCCCACCTCCACTGTGACACAGTTCCTCCAACAAGCCACACCTCCTAAAGTGTAGCTCCCTATGAGATTAGGGGGGCCAATTACATTCAAACTACTACACTGATATACAACACCCCATGCTTTTTCTTCTACTCTTACATTCTAAGGGTCCTCTCTTCTACAATGCTCCCTGAGCCTTGGAAGAAACTGACTGTAGATGTCCACATATAACTAAGAATTAGGCCACTGTGCCATAGTAACAGTCACTTGTTCTCAGGAGCTTCAGCAGTGGCTTTGAGTTGAAATTGACAGCAATGGAAATCTATGTGCATAGGCACAAATATTTAATGTTTAGAAGGCAATTTAGAAGGTACATCAAATCCATCCAGTAAAATGATAAAAAAAAATGCTTCCTCATTGGGTCCTATGATATCCCCAGCCATAGGAGTTTTTGTTTTGCTTTTGTTTTTGTTTTTTCTGGCTAATAGACCAAAGATGAACTCCCTCTTATGGAAGTGGACCCTAAATCCCATTGGAAAACTGTTGGTCTTACCCAAGATAACTGAGCCACTATTGCACAATCAGGCACATCCTGCCTACCATGTTGGTGTTTCTGCACATAGGGTCCATAGCCGAGCAGGACTGTTGGTGACTGTTTTCCACCAGTAGTCTGCATGGCTCCTTCTGACACTGTGAAAGCCAGCCAGCAGGGTGAGAGTTTCCAGTTCATTCCCAGCTTAATTATTCCACATGTGGCAAAGTGTATGGTGTCTTCAGCAGTGGGGTCTTTCTATCTAATTCTGGCATATAATCCATAGAAATAGCAATAGACTTTATGGTTTATCAGACCTTGGGGGCTCCCTTGGCCAACAATTCTTTCAAAAGCAGCCTACCACTGGCACTGGGATTTTCATTCAATAAACATGTCACCTTAGGGAGTATCCTTTTCCACCAACATAGGATATCTTTTGGATTTAAATCATTTAACTATTGTTTTAATAAGCCATTTTCCTTTTGACTAATCCAGCCCCAGTGAGGTAGTTGCAAATATCATCTCAGATGTTTGTCTTCAGCTCAGTTCTGCATATCTGTGTTAGTGAAGTGGCTACCCCTGTCACTACCGGTTCTCCATGGCACCCATACATAACACTTAATTGACTGAGACTCTTAATGGTGGCTTTACCTGTTGCTTGCTTCATGAAGATGCTTATAAGAGGCATGTAGCAGTGTCCACACAGATGAGAGCATATTTGCATCCCTCACTGACAGACATACACCCTATGAAGTCTATCTGCCAATCTCACATGAGTCAGATTGATTTGTATGCATAACCCACATAGGCACCCATTTTTCAAGGCCTTAGTGGGAAACAGGACTCACATATTTAAATAACATAAAAAATGTCAGAATATTTTACAGAATGCCAGCAGCCTTAGCCATTTTCCAACCTATGTTGGCTCCCCTCTGACCAGACTTTATATGGACGCAGTGAGCAGCTCCCGAGGGTACCTGAGGGGAAATGGCCCATACCTTGGTTAGGGCATCTGCTTCTTGATTTCCAGCAAGGACTTAATGGGCTGTGGGCTGTCACATGGAAAACAGTCAGCAGTTCAGATTCCTGTTGTGCTCTGTTACATATCTCTTTCCACATCTGTTGTCTCCACAGTGACCAACCCAGCACCAGCCAGTCCTCCTTTTTCCACTGGTCCATCCATAAAGTGTGACCTCTACAAACCAAATGTCAGTATAGATTGTCACGGCCCAAGTCTCACGAGCTGGCTTTTACTATCCTTATTGATCTTAACTCATCCCATTAGCTATGTTTTCCTTCTCCCTTTTCCAGCCACATGATATCTGTATTATTTGTATCGCTACAGCTACCCATTTTTATTTGGTGTGCCTACTACTACCATCTGTGTATGAAGTACAGGGATGACTAGTATCCCTTCCTACTTTATCTGACATAGCTGTCTGTTCAGTGGCTGCATTTAAAGGACACTGGTCCTAGGACAGTCTGTGTGGCATTGGTGATAGGGCTTGGAGACACCTTGCCTTGTTGTTATAAGTATGCATACCACCTTTATAGAGTTTGATTCTGTGCTACACTAGAAAGAGGTTTGGACAGAAGGACTTCAGGGCAGTCCTTTATCAGATGAGATGCTTTTGCAGTCACTGAGGTGGAGCCAGCTATGGGCTCTGCCTGTTGCAATGCTTTACAAACTTCTTGCAGTTGCTGTTCTAGTTGTGTGTGCTGAGCTTCTGCTCCTCTCCGTGACTGAGACAAAATCTTTATTGGAACCATTTTCTCAGCTTGTTTTTGCCATAGCTCCCAACTAAAGCCTTCTGAATGTCTTGAGACTTCTAACTGAAACACTGGGGTAGTGAAGTACATGGCTGTTTAGCCTACAAGGGTCTTAGCCTGCTCGGAAGCCTTTGAGCCTTTTTTGTTTCAATCCCATATAACACTCTTTATCAAGTTATACAGAGGACGTGCAGCATAGGCAAGACAGAATATGAAAATCCACCAATATGCCAAACACCCCCAAAGTACTTCTAGCTCCTTTACATTTACAGGGCAGGGTGTTGTAGGATTTTGTAAGTAACATTGTTGGTATCATATGCTTCTTACCAGACTCTAATACCCCCAAGAATTTTCCAGCTGTGCCTAGTCCTTGTAACTTGTGTATTAATTCCCCATCCTTGTTTCTTTAGCTGTATCTGTATGATTCTAATGGCTTTTCAGATCTTCATAATACTATGTCATATATATAACAAGACCTGTAACAGGATGTCAGGACAAGGCAACATCCTATAACAAACAATGGGGTTACAAAGATAACCTTGTTTAGGCCCTCTGTCATCTGTTCCAAGCAAGCACCAGGTGCTCCCAGAAGTTGACAACTAAGAAGATAGTAAAGTCAAATATAAGCAATGTCTGATGCAGCATGGATAAGTTCTGCCAATTCGTATCCATTGCTTCCTCCACAGATCAAGGTTAGACACAAAAGTACGGATAGGAGTGCTGACTTAGTTAGCTCTCTGTACATCCTAAGTCATTCTCTTGAGCTATTATATTTCCATATCCTGGAGCTCTTCTATGGAGACATCTACCCATCTCTACATCTGATGAACACAGCTTGACTCCAGCTTCTCAGTGGCCTAGAGCAAGGGCCAGTGTGTCCCTGCTCTCCCCTGCTGCACCCACTGGCTCCGGGATCTAAAAGGCCCTGGTTTGACACTGTCCCTCTGCCTGTAGCTGTTGCCTCTTCTATTCACTACACCTGACTATTTTGGGAGTGCCTGGCTGAGAAAACCATCCTGGCCCTTAGCATGACCTTTTGCTGGAGGGAAGTGTACCCTCCTTCGTCTGGGGAGATAATCACCCTTGAGTCAGACTTGATCTTCTCCATGTGTATTGTGCTATCATGGGTGTCTTCTGTAAACTGCTCCTGAGCTTTTACAGCCCCCAGAAGCTCCATAGCACACAGTTTGGCTTTCCATCATTTGTCTTCTTAGGAACTCCAGACTGATATAGATCTTGATACATTTTTCTTTAAGTAACCCAGGCAGACCTCTTCCTCTACTAAGGTCAGACCCACAGGGTATCTCCTGTCACTTTTACCATGCTCTCCTCACTCTTTGAAACTTTCCATGGGTTCCAAGTTCTTAGATCCCAGGAAGCACTTTTGGGCACAGGTCTTTTCCTTCTTATCCCTGTCCTTAAGAAGCAGCAAGCCAACACCTCCATCTCACCCTCCCATTCATCTAATGTACTTGACAAATTAAAGACAAACATGGAAATGCTACCCACATCTCCCTTTCCTGCTGCAAGTCCTCCTTTACACAAGGAAGTTTCTGCTTAGCCACTGTCTCAGGCTCAAATACATTTCTTATTACACACAGCAGGGGCCAGGAGCTGCTGCTGCTGTTGCTTGCCAACAATCTCCATGCTTGTGTGCTAATCTAAAAGACTACAAATTTTCCTTTAAGCCTTCAACTGTTTTGGGGGCATCTCCATATTCATGTGGCAAGCAGGCATGCCACCCCATACCACATAGACAAAGACTGCCATCCTGGAATTCCTTGTGCAGACACTCCTAATGCTGATGACTCAGTATTGCTTACAAGTCTCACTACCCATAGCAAGAAACTGCAACCACTGCCATAGCACAAAGGCACATTGACATATACCATACAGGAAAAGACAACTGTATCAGAATTGCTTCCATTGATGCTCCCCCACTCAGGCTGCTAGGCCTCAGTTGCATGCCCTGCTACCCATAGCCAGGATCATGCGCTCATTCCTCCCCAACTCACCTATGGTCCTGTTGGGTCCCTGTTCGTGTACCAATAAAGTTGTGTGACTTTTCTTGGGGAGACAACACACACATGTATACTCACCCCAGACATAGGGAGACCATGACAGGCCAAATCATGGATAACACCAAAGTCTAACTTGGTGAACCAATGACTTTTATTGGGATTACGTATAGGAATAGAAATGACTAAAAGACAGCTACATCAACCATGGGTACCCACCCAAACATGAGTGCGGCTCACAAGAGCTGGAAACAGCTCTTGAGGCTGAGCAGCCTCAAGCCACCCAAGAGAGGTTGGAGAGTGTTTCTAGATAGCTCAGTTGGTCAAAACCTCCTCTAGGTCCCATGACCCCAAAACTCTTAACATTTTGCCTATGTCTTTGCCAGCATCATGTGGATGACATTGCCAGTTTCTGCTGCTAGCACAAGATATACCCCATCCCCTTCTACCACAGCTATATTAGCTTCTATACAACTTGGCAGAGGAACCTGGGTAAGCACTTCTATGTTAAATTGTTTCCCAGCAGGGCATCCCTGCAATGGCTTTCTCATCATAGTCACTCTCATTTGCAATTAATATGAATTTTAATAAGCTAGAAATTTTGATGGGTGAGGTCTTGCCCTCAGGGTATATTTCCATTGTCCCAGTGCAGAAGGGAGTATTTCTCCTTAGTTGCACTAAACTTTTTAGCAATTACAGATTGTTAAACTCACTAAACTACACATTTTTTATATCTTTCTACTTTGAATTTTCAAAGCTTCATAAGCAATAACCATGCAGTGGCCTCAGTGTTATGCTATCTTGAAATTTTCTCTACTAAACAGCTTGATCCATCATTTTTGGATTCAGTTTCACTAGAGTTTTCAGGACACAGGCAAAAATGCTGTCATATGTTTTGCCAGACAGTAATATAAAGGGCCTGTAGCCCAATTTCCAGTCATCACTGTCCCCTCTGAAACCTCATGAACTGGTCCTTTACTGTCCATATTTCTATTGCCATTCTGGCCTTCTCAGCTTTCACAAAAATGGCTTATTTAGTTCTGCTTCTAGCACTCAGGTTTCCTATAGATCACAAATTCAAACTCTTCCAAATTCCTCCCACCCATAAACCAGTTTCAAATGCTTAAGAAACCCATGGGCAGTCACATCAATAACACCATTTCTCTCCACCAGTTTTAGATGTTAGCTACTTTTGTTGTTGCTATGGCAGCACTTGACCAAAAAGATAAAAAAAAAAAAAAAAAAAAACAAGAAGGAAAGAAGGGTTTGTTTGGGTTTGGGTTTGTGGCATAAGAAGCCACAGTCATTATGGTGAGGAAAGGAAGGATGGTAGAGTCCGATGCTGCAAAAGCCTTATCTGGGACCATTGCACCTAGGAAGAACAGGAAACAGAAAGCAGGTCATGCTGGCATTCCTTCCCCCCCTTTTTTTTAGCTCAAAGGATGGTTCCACTTTCATTCAAGCCAGATCTTCCGTCTGTGTTTAAACCTTTCCTGAAATACCCTCAAGAATACACCTGAAGATGTATCTCCTAGGTAATTCCAAATCCACTTAAGTTAACAACATTAACCATCATAACTGTGCTAAATGAAGAAGCATGATTCAGAAAGACAAATAGTATTGTTTTGTCTCATATGTAAAATCTAGGGGGAAAATGAGAGAAGGGGGATAGTATTAATAACATTTATATTGCTGTGATAAAACACCTGACCAAGGCAACTTATCGAAGGAAGGGATTATTTGGGGCTTACTGTTCCAGAATGACCAGTCATCAGCATCACAAAGGGAAGTGCAGCCACTGGCAGATATAGCTGCCAGAGTAGCAGCTAAGGGTCACAAACAGGAAGCACAGAGTAAATTCAAAATGACACAAGTCTTTTAAGTTCTCAAAACCCACCCCCAGTGACATACTTCTTCCAGCAAATCCTCACCTCCTAACCTCCCAAACAGGACTGTCAATTGAGGACCAAGCATTCAAATGCCAGAGACTGTGGGAGACATTTATCATTGAGCCAACTTAGGAACTACTAGGGAAAAAGACAAAGAACAGATGAGAGGAGTTAAGAGAGAGTATTGGAGGGAGAGTCATGGTCAGAGTGCATCACATACATTTTTGAAAATGTCACAATAAAACCCACTGTTTTATTCTATTACTATGTGGTGTTAATATTGCTATAAAATTAAGGTAAGTATATTAATATAGAAATAAGAATATGTTAAGATTAAACTTTAAAAATTAATCCAAGTATCCCCAATTTATTTTTGACATTGTTGCAAAAACAATTATAAGTAAGTGGTACTGGAACTGTGGGCATCAAGAGGAGAAAAGAAAAATTTACCTAAGTCTCAGACTTCACACAAAAATTAGCTGCATATAGACCACAGAGTCAAATGTAAATATGTGAAAGTGTAGACTTTTAGAAATAAATAAATAAATAAATAAATCAGGAGAAAACCTTCAAGATCAAAAACTAGGCAAAGAGTTCCTCTTACACTTGACACCAAAAACATGCTCCATTTAAAAAAATAGCAATAATCCAATTTTAAAATGGGTTACAATATTTCTTTCAAATATTTTATTCTGTGAGATGTATTTGAACACCCTCCACCACATGTTCCCACATTGAGAATTTGGAATCCAGGCTGGAGAGATGGCTCAGCAATTAAGAGCACTGGCTGTTCTTCCAGAGGTCCTGAGTTCAATTCCCAGCAACCAAATGATGGTTCACAATGCGATCTGGTAAGATGTGGTGCTCTCTTCTGGCCTGCAGGCATACATGCAGGGAGAACATAATAAATACATAAATCTTTTTAAAGAAAGAAAGAAAGAAAAGAGAATTTGGAAACCATTATGAATATGAGGTATTGTTGACCAATTTATAAGCATGATTATGTAATAGTCATTGTTAATAATGTACAAGAAAAATGTAAAGCTCGTTATTAAGTCTGACAAGTAACTGTTAACTTACTTTAGTGTTAGTGGTATAATTAATAAATAAAAGAACAGGAGAAAATGAATATATAAACTGAAGTTCTGATGCAGGGAAGAGGAAAAGAGCTCAAGAGGAAGAAATGGGATGGTATATTTCATCAAAACATATATGTATGAGTCTATTACCATTAAATATTTTTAAAAGATTGTGTCAACACTAAAAAAAAAATGGGGTACAGATCTAGACAGAATTATCAACAGAAGAATATCAAATAGCTGAAAGACATTTAAGGAATTGCTCAAAATCCTTAGTCATCAGGGAAATGAAAATCAAAACAACTCTGAGATACCATCTTACACCTGTCAGAATGGCTAAAATCAAAAACACTGATGACAGCTTATGTTGGAGAGGATGTGGAGTCAGGGGAACACTCCTCCAATGCTGGTGGGAGTGCAAACTTGTACAACTACTTTGGAAATCGGTATAGCAGTTTCTCAGAAAATTGGACATCAATCTACCTCAAGACCCAGGTTTTCCAATCTTGGGCATATACCCAAAGGATACACATTCATACCACAAGGACATTTGTTCAACTATGTTCATAGCAGCATTATTTGTAATAGCCAGAACCTGAAAACAAACTAGATGTCCCACAATTGAAGAATGGATGAAGAAAATATAGTACATTTACACAATGGAGTATTGCTTAGCTGAAAAAAAATGGCATCATGAAATTTGCAGACAAATGGAGGGGACTAGAAAAAACTCATCCTGAGTGAGGTAACCCAGACCCAGAAAAATAAACATAGTATGTAGTCACTCATAAGTGGATATTAGATGTAAAGCAAAGGATAACCAGGCTACAATTCACAGCCCCAGAGAAGCTAAGTCACAAGGAAGACCCTAAGAGGGACACATGGATCACCCTAGGAAGGGGAAATAAATGATATCTCCTGGGTTAACTGGGAGTAGGGAGGATAGATTGCAGGAGATGGGGGATGAGAACATGAGGGAACAGGGTGGTCCAGTTGGGGGAGGAATGGAGAGGAAAAGCAGTGAAAGAGATATCTTGATAGAGGAAGCCATTATGGGGTTAGAGAGAAACCTGGTACTAGGGAAATTCCCAGGAGTCCACAAGGATGACCCAGCTAGACTCCTAACAGTAATGGAGAGGATGCCTAAACTGGCCTTCTCCTGTAATCAGATTAGTGACTACCCTAATTGTCATCATAAAACCTTCACCTGGTTACTAATGGAAGCAGATGCAGAGATCCACAGCCAAACACTGGGCAGAGCTCAGGGGTCCAGCTGAAGTGAGGAAGGAGGGATCATATGAACAAGGAGGTGTCAAGATCATCACGATGGGGAAAACCACAGAGACAGCTGACCCAAGCTTGTGGGAGCTCATGGACTCTAGACTGACAGCTAGGAACAGAACTAGGCCCTCTGCATGTGGGTGACAGTTGTGTGACTTAGTCTGTTTGTGCAGTCCCTAGCAGTGGGACACAGATCTATCCCTGGTGCATTATCTGGCTTTCTGGAGCCCATTCACTATGGTAGAATACCTTGCTCAACCTAGATACAGGGGAGGGGCTTGGTCCTGCCTCAACTTGATGTGCCAGGTTTTGTTGACTCCCCATGAGAGGCCTTATTCCTTCTGAGAAGTGGATGGTGGGGGTGGAAGGGAGCAGGAGGAGAGGAGGAAGAGGGAACGGTGGTTGGTATGTAAAATGAATTTTAAAAATGAAAAAAATAGCAATATTCACATTATCAAACTAATCAAATCTTTAAAAGTTCACCTTTGAAGAACCCATTAAGTGAAGAAAGAAAACAAGCTGCAGACTAGGAGAAAATATATGCAAACCAAGTATCTAAAAGTGGACTCATATTTGAAGTATATAAACTATACACTTAACAGTAAAAATGTAAGCAGTGTAATTGATGTAAGCAGTGCTTTAATTCTTTTGCCAATGTTACCAAAAAGTCCATACACCAAAGGAAAGCAAGTCCATGCATAAAGGTGTCAGGGGAGTTGAAATGAAGGTGAGATCCCACTACACACCTATCAGAAGAGACAGTTACACAGATATGATAGGAACTAGACCTGACTGTGATACAGGTCACCAAGAGTCAAGGAAGATGCAATAAAATGGATCATCTCGGCCCTGCAAGCAGGAAAGGAATATGACAGAGCCACATTTGAAAATAGTTGGCAACACTTTGAAAATTAAACATACAACCACTATGTGATCTAGTGATAACAACTTGGCAATTGTCCCAGAGAATTTAAAAGATATGTCCACTCAAAAACCTGTGCACAAATGTTTATAGTGGATTTACTTATAGTAGCCTCAAACTGGAAGCAACCCAGATATTTGTCAACAGGCAAATACTGAATTGTAGTATCACCAGAGCATGGGCAACTAACTACTCAACAATAAAAAAGAACAAACTATTGACTCAATCAACAGCCCAGATGAATCTTGAGAGAACTGTCAGAATGAAAAATCCCAAACAGATGTACACTCTCTGATCTAATGTAAAGATTGTTCTTGGAGTGACAGAATTATGAAAATGCAGAGAAGGGGTTAGACTTCAGGGGATTGTGCATGTGACTAAAATGACATGAGAGACCTTTGTGCAAATGGTCTGTGTCTTAACTGTGTAAATGCCAACACACCCTGGTCATGAGATTACACTGAACATTTGCAAGCTATTGCCGCTGGGGGAAAGCAGGGAAAGGGTATACACTATCTCTGTATTATTCCTTACAGCTACATCTGGATTGACATGTATCTAACAGAAAATAGATTATTACAAAACAGCAGGCTCCCCATCCCAGATTGTCATCCCCTTTGGAACAAGATACAATACTTTTCCTAGACAATAAGAGGCAATTTTATTCTCGATGTATGTATAGCCCTGTCAACAGACTCCAAGCTTCCCTGCCATGGAAACAGAATTCTCAAGGCATGGTATGACTCCATCTGTTTGTCTCTTCTTTGGTCAGCTTGGCTGTCCCATGCCATGCCCTGAAAGCCACTTCTACCTCTGCCTCCATTCCAATCTAGCAGATGGATCTATGGGTATTTATTCTGGAAACACAAAGCCTAGAAAATAGTTTAATACAAGCAAATAAACAGGCTTGCATGAAGCCTAAGATAGGGCTGTGTTACTTGGTTACTTTTTAAATTGTTTAAATGAATTCATTAATAGACAGTTGTTAGTAGGTATTTTAAAATGTAAAGTGCATTCAAAGTGTGGGCTTTAGTGTTTTAAATTGATCAAAATTTAATTAATTCTAAGTATTTAGAGTCATCACTTTACTATTTTAATACAGGTACTGGGGATCAAACCCAGGACTGTACACTTGCTAGTCTAACACTCATATACTGAGTACATTCCATCTCCTTTCTCTCTCTAACCCTCTCCCCTTGCCCCCCTCTCTTCTCTCTCCTCCCTCCATTATTCCCTCTTCTCTCTGGCTCATCCTTCTTCTCTCTTTCTGTGATGTAGCCCCACACACACACCTGTAACTTACCATCTTCCAGGGTCAGTCTCCCAAGTGCTGGGATTACTGGTATGCACCATCACACAGGATGGCTGCCACTTACCTCATACTTAGAACACAATTTTTTTAAATTGTAAATAAAATAAAGTGAACAGTGGTGCACCTTACTATGAAACCTTTCCCTTTGCATGCTTCTTCTGTGATGTTGGGAGAGCTCAATTGCTAGCATTGTATTTATGGTACCAGGGACTAAAGGGTTTAGGACTAAAGCAGAGCAATGATGGGTTTCCTACAGGATGTAGATTGCAGACACTGCTCTTTCCATAAAAAGAATGCTTTAAGAAACACTGATTTGGGTCACAAACTTTCTCCTAATTTGTCAAGGAAAGAGGGATGGATGATAGAGATGACAAATTTATCAAATGTAGAATGAGAACATATACATAAAAATGAAACTGAGATGAGAATTTAGAACTTGGAGGTTATCTTTCTGCAAAAGTGAACAGATATTACTTACAGGGCAGTAAAAGAAATAAGCCTGAGGGCAGGCAGAAGTCAAGGAACAAAGGAAATAGCAAAACAGATCCATGTAACAGACACTCACAATCTTAGAAGCAATAGACTTAAAGATAAAGAAAACTACCAAATTAAAAATAGAATCAAATGCAATTTGGCAGTTCTCACAGAGCTAAACAGAGAGTTACCATGTGACCCAAAATACTAGCTTGATATATAATCTCAAGGCAATTAAAACATAACTGTACAAAACTTGTATGTGAGTATTCATAGCAGTGGTATTCATAATGGTCAAAAGATCTCCATCAGCTGACAAGCAAATCTTGTAAAATATGTATACATACAGTAGAATATTTTTCAGTCATGAAAGTATTAAATATTAATATTGCCAACCACCATATGAAAACGTTATGCTAATGAAATAAGGCCAACACAAAAAGATCATGCATTATATCATTCAATTCACATGAAAATTCCATCAAGGGTGCTCAAGATATTGATAAGTGACAATTGGGAACTCGCCCTAAACAGGAAATTTATACCACACTGTCTAAAGTTTGGGAAACATGGCTGAAGAGGGAATATAAAGAATATAAGGCTGGGCGTTGGTGGCACACGCCTTTAATCCCAGCACTCGGGAGGCAGAGTCGGGTGGATCTCTGTGAGTTCAAGGCCAGCCTGGTCTCCAGAGCGAGTGCCAGGATAGGCTCCAAAGCTACACAGAGAAACCCTGTCTCGAAAAACCAAAAAAAAAAAAAAAAAAAAGAATATAAGAACAGGAAAATAGGAAGAGGGTCTGCAAAGTGACATTTCCTGGGCATGATGCAGTCATCGCAATCATAAATTTACAGCAGCTCTGGTTACTTACCCTGAGCCTCCCCAAGACTGGCCCTGTCAATCAATGGCCAGTTATGGATGGGAAAGTACTTGTGAACCCCAAGCTCTCCCTGCTGAACTATTAACTGAAAGATTCTGGGAAAGGGAAGTTGTTTATTTTCTTCAGCTGTTTATCTGCTGGTGAACCTACCAGGCTCCAGTGGATAATTCCAAACCCATAGTAACACAAATGGCCATGGTTAGGCTCAGTAGTTCACAAATGAAAAAGAAATTACACACACACACACACACACACACACACACACACACACAAATGTCAGAAAGAGATGAGGGAAAATTGACAGGAATGGGGGTGAAAATAATTAGAATGCATTTCATAATATCAAAAAATGTCAAAGAATAAATTCAGTAATATTTTTTTGAAATGTTCAGAATGGACAAATCCATAGAAACAGGTAGCAGACTGGTAGTTGCCATAAATAGAGGCAGAGGAAAATTAGAACTTACTGCCATGCAGGTTTTTGTGGGAGTGTGGTGGTTTAAATAAAAATGGCCCCCACAGGTCCATAGAGAGTGGCACTATTAGGATATGTGGCCTTGTTGGAGTAGGTGTGGCTTTGTTGAAAACCGTGTTGTCACTGGGGAGAGGGTTTTGAGATCTCAGATGCTCAAGTCAGGCCCAGTGTCACTCTCTCATCCTGCCCTCTGCCATTCCAGGTGTAGATCTCTTAGCTTCCTCTTCAGGACCATGTCTGCCTGCTTGCTGCCAAGCTTCTAGCCATAATGAAAATGGACTCAACCTCTGAAGTGTAAGCCCTCACCCACCCAATTAAATGCTTTCTGTTAGAGTTGCCATGGTCATGCTGTCTCTTCACAGCAACAGAAACCCTAAGACAATGGGGGGGAGGATGTTATAAATTATTAAGAATTAGATAGTGATGATGGCTATACAGCATTATAAGTTTATGGGAACTACTGAATTATACCCTTTAAATGGCTTATTCATGTAACAAGAATTTTCTCTCAGTAGACAAAGGATTAAAGAGCTGGTTCTATGGCATGAGTGAACCTTGAAAACATGATGTTGAAGGACAGACGCTGGTGAAGAAAGACCACATGCCATCTGCTTCCAATCATATGCAGGGTCTCAAATAGGGGAATGTATAGAGACAGAATGGTGGGTAGAGGCTATTTACTGTGGAAGATGAGAGAGCCAGGGGAAATGCTACCTAGAGGGTATTGGGGTGTTTGTTGGGATGATGAAGATACTGTATAGTTACACAATGGCAATGGCTGCATAACTCTAAATCTATATGCTTGAAGAAACGATTATAAAATGTAAGAATATATTCCAACAACACTGTTACTTTTTAAATTATAATTAGTATATCCTTTAAAGATATAAAGGGGTTAATTCAGACATAGAATATATACCCAGTGTGCACAAGGCCTTGGGCTTTACCCCTAACACTGCAATAATAATGATAATGATATATTTTATATACATGAGTCAATCTGACATATTCCTGGCAATCACTATGCTTCTAGCACTCTGCATTGTTGGGTCAACAAAAACATAGATCAAAGTCACTCTACTCAGGGAATCTACCTCCTATATGAGACAAATATGTATACACAATAAAATAGAGTCTGGGAGCTAAATCATACTGATTTTAGTTGCTGAAGGAGTATGTGTAGTTGGAATTTTTTGGGACACCAACCAGCTCCCAAATAAGACACAGAGACTTAGTATTAATTATGAATGCTTGGCCTTAGCTTAGGCTTGTCCCACTAGGTCTTTTAGCTTAATTTAACCTGTTTCTATTTATTTATACTTTGCCTTGGTGCTTTTTATCTTTTTTCATTCTGTATGTCCTACATTCCTGCTTCCTCCATGTCTGTCTGGAGAACACTGTTGTCTCCCTGTCGTCTCCTTTTCTTTCTTCCTTGAGCCTAAATTCCTCCTCCTACTTATTCTCCCTGCCTGGAAGTTCCACTTATACCTCCTCTCTCACTATTGGCCATTCAGCTTTTTATTAGGCCATTCAGTTGCCCTAGGCAAGCAAGGTGAAACCACAACACGTCTTTACATAATTAAGCAAATGAAACACTTCTTTAAATAGTTAATCAAATATTCCACATCATAAACAAATCCAACACATGTCAGGCAGATGGGGCTGTAGGAGACCCGGTCCAGCTGGTCTCTTCCTGGGGCTGAGCAGGATGGTAAGTGTCGGCAACCCAAATCCCCTCCTAGTCACCTGAGAAAGCCACACTGAGTAGGGAGACTTGTTGAAGCAGGATCTCATTTTATTGCAATAGGCAGGAATTTATATAGGGTTGAGGTAGGGGATGGGAATTTAGGATAGAGTAAGGTGACATGAGGAATAAGGGCCAATAATATTCCACCACGCTAGCAGTTAGCCAGGCAGAGGCAGTTCTAGGTCAGGCCATGCTGAGTCACCCATGTGCAGAAGTTATGGCCAAAGACAGGTCACCAAACTCGAGTCAGGCTCAGGAGGTTACACTAGGCCTCACATCCAAGCCATTTTAGGCCCAACAATCTGTGCATAGTAAAATATTCTGCAATATTTCCCCTTTGTATCTAAGTAAAAAAAGGTTTTGGCTTTAACAGAGTAAGAATATATACAATAAGATCAATTGTCAAGTAAAAATTCATTTATAATATCCAGTCAATTTACATTTGGCAAATTCAGAGAAAATACTCCATTATCTATCCTATCTTGGTGAGTCCAAAGTTTTGTAGTGGCTTTACTTTCTATCCTAATTTTTATTACCAATCTGAAACTATCTTTTTAGACCTCATAACATTTTCTTAGACAATTTAAGCTTTTATATCTCTCAATCTTATACATTTTATAACTCTTTTGTGAGCTTGAGGGTTTTTTTTTCTGAATTTGGTAACAAGGAATACTGTAACTATCTTATCTTCAGCCCCATCAGAGACCCTAGAAAGATATAATATTACCTAAGTAAACTGGAAGTACAGAGCAAGCAACTTCCAAATCTATAAAATGATAGAGACATCTAGCTGCCTGGACAGTCACCCAAGGTTCTTCTGTAATGTTGGGGCACCCATCTTTGGCCTACAAGTCTAGAATATCCGACACACTTTTCTGAGAAGCAGGAATTTTGAAGGACTGTCTCCCAAACATGTTTGAGATGACAACTTTCCTCCAAGCAGGCCCCACTTCCCAGCCACCAACAGGCACCAAGCAGTCACAACTTGAGCCTGTGGGGAGCATTTCATAGAGTATAACACACAGCATGCTAAGCCCTGCATGGTACAAGTCCTGTGCTGTGATACACACATTAAACCTCTTCTCAATGCATGTATGGTTCTGCTAGGGAAATGAGTCTTTAGGAATTGATGACTACCTTATAATGGGGAAGAAAGAGTCAAAGATGACAGGATGTCCAAGAGAATGATAGTGTCATTAAAGACAAGAACCTTCAGAAGAGATGTTGACAGTATCATCGGTTGAAGGGCAGCACTCAGCAAAGCACTATGCAGTAAACAGGTGAAATAATTGGCTTATTCAACAAGTAATTGTCTGGCCAAACATTGCTAAAGCACCGTTCATGAAGAGGGCAGAGAAAGCATTTATTGAGACCCTTTTGCCTATAATTGATGCTTCTGAACCAAAAGAATGAAAGGCACTTTCCTAAAAAGTGGACAATTGGGCAAAAATGAATGAGTGTTTGATTCACAGGCTTAAAGTGGATATCAAACAATCAGGAATAAACTCCAAGAATTTCACTCACCATAGTAAAGTAGTTTCTAAGTGTCTTCTTGTCCACACTGCATAGTCTAGAAGGAGAGATGGGGAATAGCAGTGTGCCACTGAGTCCATTTTCATATCTCTTATTATTATTGTGGAACAGCCATTTCCCTTCTTTAAAGATGGAGCAGATGTAGCAACATTTGCTTCCTTGTTTTCAGAATCTTCTCCAATTGGATAAAGAAATAGGGACTCTGTTTACCCTTAAGATTTCAAAATGATGCCCAGGACTGAATATCACACCAACCATGGCTGGAGTTCACTGGCCCAGGGTCATATGAAGCACTTGAATTTTGCCTCAAATAATTCTACATTCCTGGGACAAATTTTACCAGAGTCTTTATCCACACAATATCTAGAAAGTAACTCAGAGAAGTATCTCTTTGGTTCCTGTAGCACTAATTCTCTTTGTTCTTAATAATAAAAGCCCAGAGACAGATATTGGGGTTAAAGCTGAAGGTCAGAGAAGCAAAGCAGCCTGCCACTAGAGAGTTCTCACCTCTACCAATGCTCAGACCAAAAGAGTCTGCATCTCCAGACTCCACTGCTCCTCTGACTGCTCTGAGCACCTGTCTCCTCCCACCTTATATTCCTCTCTAGTGCTAGGCTTAAAGGTGTGGGATCCCAAGTGCTGAGATCACCTTTGTGTGAGCTCTGTTTCTCTTTTAGCCTGGATTAATTTCATGTAGCTCAGGGTGGACTTGAACTGAGATCCACCTGCCTCTGTCTCCTGATTCCTGGGATTAAAGGTGTGTACCACCACTGCCTGGCCTCTATGGCTAACTAGTGTGGCTAGCTTTGCACTCTGAACTTCAGGCAAGCTTTATTTGTTAGATCAGAAACAAATATCACCACAGGTTTCCAAGAGAAAAGGACATATCTAAGCATAAAAGCAGAGGAGGAGGGCAAACCATTGATAGCCTTGACTACATTAAAATGTTTTGATGGGTGATGTAATGATAAAAGTAACTGTTTCTTCCATACTCCCACATCAGAACCACAGCACAGGCGTTCCAACTTCAGTTTTATAAAATTCACATCTAACACATCCACACATATAAAAGAAAAATAGACCCTAAAGCCAGGTAGGATGATGGGTGATTTCTAATTTCAGCCTTATCCTTTTTCAATTTTCCTATATTACACAGAATCAAAAACATTTTTCTAGTTTAGTGATGGAACTCAGAGCCTTATAGATGCTAGGCGAGTGCTTCCCCACTGAGCTACACCCCCAGCTTCCAAAATGATTATAGTTTTAAAATAAATTTAACCCAGACAAAACTGGGTGTTATTCTCAAACTAAATGATCACTTGGATGACTCATACACTTCTCCACATATTTTAGAATTGGGAGTTGAATTTTCTTCTACTCAGTGGTAAGACAAGGGCAGTGCAAAGGTTGTTGGAATGATCAGGGCTGAAAGTTTGAAATGGAAAGTTCTTACAGGCATTAAAAATATGAGTGTGTTTTTGTAATTAATTTATTTTTTACATTACAATACCAGTTCCCCCTCCCCCCTCCTCCTATTCCCCCCACTCCTCTGCCACCTCCCATATGCTCCTCAGAGAGGATGAGGACTCTCCTAGGTAGTCTACTAAGTCTGTCCTATCATCTTGTTGAGGCAGGACCAAGGCACCAAAAAAATATGAGCGAGAGAGAGAGAGAGAGAGAGAGAGAGAGAGAGAGAGAGAGTGTTTATGAGTGTGCATATGTATGTAATGTATTCTGAATGAGTGAATGAATGGATAGATGGATGGATGTGTGCATACAGGTATGTCTGTTCTATCCTGTTCTAGAAAGGCATAAGCATTGACAAGGAAAAGGAACAGATGCCTTGAGTCTTCAGAGTGAATCACTATGCCTCTGCTGTCTACAGAGTGAGGCTCACTCCACCCCAGGCTCAGCCTGACTGGACTAGAAACCATGCTCTACAGCATTGTCCCACCCACCCACACTCCACACAAGGGCAATGGCTGATCTTCCATGTGATGCAGATGCACTGTGTGGATGATTCAAGCATCGCAGTCCTGGAAGAAGAGCTGTTCTGGAAAGGCCAGTATTTCCAGGAGAATAGATGTCATGTTTGGGGGCCATGAAGGGCTGTCCACATAGGAGAGGTCTCTAAAAGAGCCTTGGAACTGTTTGGGGAGAAGCTCTGTGACTGGGAAGACTGTCCCAGTGGGAATGCTCCCAGATCCGAGGGCTGCCCAGGAAATGTGCCTCCTAGTAACCTTCCAGTCTCGTTGTGACTAAAGGTAAAATGGGGTACAAGCCCTAGAAATCAAAGTCTTAGGTGAAAGAATGTGTCACTAACAAGACTTGGGGGGAGGGGAAGAAGGGGTAAATGATATAATTATAATCTCAAAAAATAGTATAAAATAAAAATGAAATCATAATGTTCGCAGGAAAATGTGTAGAGCTGGAAATCACTACACTAAGGAAAATAAGCCAGATTCAGAAAGACAAATGTCAACATTTTCCCTCCTCTGAAGACCCTAGGCTTCTGTAGTTGTCCTGACCTACTACAGACAGCAAGAAGGGACAGCAACCTAGAGCAAGAAGTCCAGGGAGGGGAATGGGGACAAGAGATGCGAGAGAATGACCACAAGACAGAATTCTGATCAAATGGCAAATTTTATTTTTTCCAGGCTAGCTTATATAGTCAGTAGTATGGGGTAAAGGGGATGGGAGAAGAGGCCAAGAGCCAGGTGTTAGTTCAAGCAGGATGTCAGAAAACTATAGAAGGAGGATATATTGGCAGGGTAAAAAGTTCATGGGTGGTGGAGAGAGGGAGGGTTACCTAGGTAAATGGTGGGACACGGAAGGGTTGCTTCTGGCATCTGGGTCATGTTGTTCCTTCTGGGTGCTCATGCTTCTAGAAGCCATTTATAATCAAAAGACAGTTCTATAACCATGTGGCCTGCCAAGTGTGGCCTAAAGGTTCATGCCAAGCTGTATGGCTCCCAACATATTCCCCCTTCCTTGTGTTAAAGGAAAAGGCCAAGTTTTGCAGCAGAGGGGGATAGAGGCCTGGCCCCCTAACAGATTGGGCAGGGTAGACTCTTGTGCCCCTCAGGACAGGTACTCGGATCCATCCTGGGGGTTGATAGCCCAATGTTCTTTTGTGGGGGCAGGGAGATGGAACATGGACCCCATTGCATGCAGGCATTTTCCTCAAAAGATGTGATCTTAATCTTTCTGCAGTATCATCCGGGTCTGCACCTCTGAAGCTGGCCATGGGGGTCTAAAGGCTAGTTTTGTTTGGGGGGGGGGAACAACCCAAGGCAAGTGGTGTTGGGGTAGCCAAGGTCATCCTTCTGGGAGAAGAGTTTATGATAATGAACCTGAATAGGCCTAGTGGCAGACTCTGCCTGCTGTTTGATAAAGGCCACTAGTCGGTTGAAGGCCCAAGGGCCAAAGGACACCAATAGCAGAAATCCCACAAGGGGTCCCAGGAGAGAAGGTAGGAGGGTGCCAAGCCATGGGGAAGTGGGGAACCAATTTTGGTACCAGGCTTCCTGTTGTTCTCTTGGCTTTTGGCATTTTTTCTAAGCCCTCTCTGACTCTGGCCATGCTATCTTTAATGACTTCTGAATGGTTAACATAAAAACAACATTCCTGTAGGCCTCTTCTGTTTTGTAGAACTGCCTTAGCCAGGGACTGTAAAGATTCTTCTAAGTAGCTATCTGGTTTTGGAGTTCCTTAACATCTCTGTCTATAGTGGCACTGAGCTCAGTATAGCTGGATCAGCCATTGATGAGGGAAGAGATCCCAGTACCTGTTCCTACAACTCCCAAGCCTAGGAGGACTGCAATTGTAACTGCTGACATAGGTTCCTTGCGTCTGTGAGGATGGAAAAGGGCAGAGGTCCCTTGGGATTGTTCCCAGAAGTGAAAGAATTTGTCAGGCTCGTGATAATCGAGATGAGAACAACCTGCACAAGAACGCAATGCTACCTCCTCAAAGATAGGTGGAAAGGCAGGGAGTGAGGCCATCAAGGCAGGCCTACCAGGCATTGTTAGGAAGAATCCTGGGGGTGGGGGTAACAGGGTAAGGTTGCAGAGATAATAATGGGTTATGGGAATTGAAAGTGGGGGGTGCCACACAGAGTCCAGACCCCATGAGAGCCCGCTAAGGATGAGTTTGGAGGTGGGGTTTTCAGGAGGAGAAGGGTGGCTATTTTATCTCAGCATGCCTGTTTTCCTCTTCTCCATGCATATCTCCAAACGGTCCAGTAGCCAACTTGTTTTATTGTTTACCTGTAAGAAAGCACAAACATTTCCTCCACCCCAAACTGGGTCTTTTTTACTGTTTAGTGTATAAGTTGTTTTTATTACTTTTGGAACTCCCATGTAAGGAAAACATCATTGAATAGTTAGTTGTCGTATTTTTAGAAATTTAAATATCTATCCATTGTTGTGTGTATATATTTTAATTTGTCAAATCTTGTAATATGAGTAACATCCATTTGCCATGGATGATTAGGAAGTGGACCTCTAGGTTTTATTCCTAAATTAGTTACAGATAAACATTGTGGGTATACCTATTGTTTGGCAATTTTGACAAGTAGTCCCTCTAATTAAACCAAATTGTTTTCTTAGAGCTTTTGTTATTTAATGATGGAAGTTATGAGACTATAGAGTTCTCTCTATCTAAGACAAAACGACCAATTTTATTAATCGATCTGTTGATAAGTTCCCTTTAGCCAGTAGGTAGGGAAAGGCCTGAATGGGCTCCCTAATGTGACCCATGAAACATGGCAATTTTTGTTAGGTGTATTTTGAATTTGTTTAAATAAGATTTCTAACCTGATATTTATAGTTTTATGTATAGAATTGTCTCTATTACTTAAAGAGACTTAAGAACATGATTATTAGTATACAAATTAAGTGAAAATCATTTTATTAGACGCTGGAAGACTATTGCAGCAGCTTGTAACTTGATGACCTGAGCTGTGGTTGGAGCAGTCTGTTCTGTATATTTTTTACCATTTATAATATAAGCTATTCTTAGAAGAACCGTCAGTAAAAATTGACATAGTAATTTATGAGATTGTTTCTTACTATTTTGGGGAAAAATGTATTGGTATAAACTATAACAGCCTATATGAGCTGTAATTGATTATCAATGTTCCCTGAAAATTTAGCAAAAACAATTGCCCAATGAATCATTATTTAGAAATAACCAATCTACTTGTTGCTTGACATAAGTAGCTATATCTGAGGTAATTTAAATATATATATATATATATGTACATACATATACACATTTGTAAATCATATCCAAAGCAATTTAAGCAGTTTTTTTTGTCCACATTCATGCATTCACAATCACATATCATGCATTCAGGTGTGGCCACACCATATACACAGAGCAAGCACACATTTTTCATATCTCCTTTTGCCCAGGTTATGACCAGTCTGTTGAAATGAAAAAACCCTAATTGAAATCTCTTGTAACATAGCAGTTATAGCCAATTCTTGAATTATGAGCATCCAAAATTTAAGCAGTTCTAAATTTTTTTATGGTGTCTTTCTTTTTCCATAAGGTCTTAAAACAGTTTTCTGACTGGCTGTATTAATAGTAATTTCTATATATTTGATAGGTCATCAGTGAGACAGAGAAGGGAGTAGCTCCCAAAGCCTGCAAGTTTTTTGGTTTTGACCCTGGCCTCCCTTGCCTTTTGCCCTCTGGGCTTGGGCTGACCTGTTGTAAATGATCTGTGGCTGCCTACTGTGGCTGTAAATTTCTTATCTTTTATGAGAGTAATTTGGCTAATTCCTTAAAGTCTCCTGGCCCTTGCTGAACTCCACCACTAGCTCATTGCCTCTCTGTATTTCCAGTTAAAATGAGGGAGGTGCGTAGTTTAATTCTGTGGGGTTAGCATCTGTTGATGGTGTAGTTCGTACCCCAGATACATATATGGTTTAGCAGTTTGGATTTTATCAGGTATTATTTGGAGCCCTCTTTGAATTAGGCTGGAAGTTAAATCTTACAAGCACAGAGAAAGTTGCTTCTGCTGGGCAGCTGCCAAAGAATGTAAACAGAAAGCCACTTTTTTCTAATAGGACTAACAGCAACAAATTTTTAGCATAAGGTGGGGCTGTTGGCCATACCCTGAAGGCAAAACCTTCCACTGGTATGGAGGCATTGGGCCCTGGAAATTAACCTGGGGAACAGTAAAGGCAAAGTGAGGCTTATCCTCAGGATTTAGGGGAATGGTGAAAAAGCAGTCTTTAAGATCTTGGGGCCTAGTGCTGGCTCCATTGGAAGTTTCCCTGCTGTCGTGGGGGTAAGGGTTAGTTTTATATCTTCACAGATGGACTTTGGGAGCCCATTCCCTACTTAGGGATACTCTCTCAGCCTAGATACATGGGGTCGGGGTGGGGAGGGGATATGTAGTTCCTGCCCCAAATGATGTGACAGATTTTTGATGATCCCCCATGCTAGGCTTCACCCTCCCTGGGGAGTGGATAGAGGGTGAGATGGGGAGATGATGGGGGTAAGTGGGAGGATGGGAGGTAGAGGGACCTGGGATTGGTATGTAAAATTAGATTGTTTTCAATTTACAGGAATATGAAGTGAATTGACTTAGAAAAAAGTAAACAGTCTTCCAATGTTATATTCTTCCTAGTAACAGAAAACATTTCAAATATTTAGCTTTATTTAAAAAATGAAGACTATTTCTCAGTCTTCACTTGCCTGGGTGGTTCTAAATGTAAATTGAGGACAAAAACAAGGCACCAGAAGACAGTTCAGATAGTCAAGTGCTTTCCTTACAAGCCCTGGGACCCAAATTCGATCCCCACAACTTTCGTTTAAAAAGAGTTAGGTGTAGGGCTCACACTGACAGAGGACCCCTGGAGACTGCTGACCAGCCAGCCTAGCCTAATTGGGGAGCCCCAGGAGCCTGTGAGATACTGGTCTCAAACACAAGGTGGACAGCTCAGGAGGCATGACACCTGAGGTTGGCCCTGGCCTCTGTGTGCATACAAACCTGCACACATATGAATGAGAACACACATGGAGGGAGGGATGACTGAAATTTACAAGATCAGCATTTGATTTTCATTTCTTCATCCCTCTTTCACCAAGTTTATTGTTTTTAGTCAGCCATTGTATGTTCAATAGGCATCTCAGACTCTGGTGTCAATGGCTTTCTCCACTAAGCACTCCCTCGTTTATCTCCTTACACAGTCTCTCTGGCTCTAGCCGGTTCTTCCACTCTGGAGTTTTACATATCAGTTTTTGCTGAGATGTCCCTGCTTTAGTGTTAGAGCCTGTTCCTTTCTAAATCACTTTACCACAGTAAAGTCCACTGCAGTCTGAGTAAGGATGTTTTTCCTTACTGACGGTGGTTCTTAGCCTTCCTTTGGCTCAGTGGTGACATTCTCAGCCCTCCTGGTGTACGCTTCATTGAATGTGTGATTATTTTTTTTTGTACAAGTGATTCTACTAGAAAAAAAATGTAGTAGAAGAAAAATTAAAAGCTACTTTTTCTATAGAGGCGATAACCCTGGTCTTCAAAAAGATGACCATTTTTTCCAGGTTGTCATGGAGCTTGAAGCAACACCTGATCAGATCCAAAAATAGTGAACAGAAGGCAGTCTTCAGCATTCCTTTGTCCTATGACACCAAGAACTTAGTGATGTAAATTTTTGCTTTTTATTTTAAATACAGGTTTTTAGGTGAATTCTAATTTGTGGTATGTGTATATTTCAGGAAAACAAAGCAGTCTTGGCAGGGAGTAAATACCATATATCAATTCTCTTTCTTAACTGGCCTCTGTTGTGACCTAGACTAATACTATTTGTGTCTTTTCTATTTCCCTGCATAATATAACATTCAAAACCTTCTTTATATCTTTTCATTTAAAATCAAAAAATCTGTTTTACTGAAGCATTTTTTTCACATCTAGTGGAGCCAGCTGAGTGTAGTTCCAAGGATCTGCCACACTGAGGCATGTGGTGAATGGCTTTGTGACTGGCTTTCAGATCACTACTTAAGTCCTTCTAAGTAACAATTAGTCAGATACAATTGAATTAGTGGACACCTCCTTCTCTGTGTATGACATGGTGGGAGTTGGCTTCTAAAAGGAGGTCTGCACATTGCAAAAAAAAAAAAAAAAAAAAAAAACATGGTTCCATTATTTATGGTTGTGGGTTAGAATAACCAAAAGTAGAAACATAGTCATGTTTCTGTAGAAACCTAAACTGCAGAAAAAGACGATCTGGATCCTTACTGCTGAAGCAGTCAAGCAAGGCAGTATCTCGGTCATCCCGCTTGTCACTGCTCCGTCATCCCGTTCCTCAGCACTCCTCAGTCATCCCGCTCGGCACAACTCAGTCATAACCACATGATCATTCTTGCTTTGTCTGACCAGATGAAGAAGAACTGCAATTCTTAGTTATAAAAATCACAAATAGAGCACATGTGTTACAGTGGCACCCTTATTGCTGTGCAGCAGAAAACACATGCTAACAAGTCTTCCAGATCAAATCCATTCCAGAATAGGACACTTGGGAATCATATCCTTGGTTAATATCACAAATGAAGATCTTTAAAATTATGGCCTCATAATAAATAAACCATAAATCTAAAACATAAAAATTAGTTTCTTCATAACTTTCAATGATTATGGCAGCTTATAGTTAGTTGTATAGGGATGGGTGATATAAACTATAGTAAACACATATACATGGATACCAATACTTAGAGGCTACATATTGTTTTCAAGGACAAATGGAACATTCACAAAAACTGATCATATCCTAGATCACAAAGTCAGGCCAAGACTATGTTCTCAAACGTAGTTATATAGTTCTCGATAAAGCAATTGTTAGAAACTTTCTTCTCTAAAATCTTTAAAACCTCAGATTATAAAAACAAAACATTTATTATAATTTGTGGTTTAAGTAAAGTAAGGAAAATTTTCTAGGACTGAATGGTAAACTTGCTACATTATAAAAAAAAAAAATACAGAGAGGGAAGTAGAAAGATGGCACTCAAAGTGCCTCAGAGGACTTGCTGCTCTTTCACAGAACCTGTGTTTGGTCCCAGCACCCACATCAAGGTGGCTCACAATTGCCTTTAACTCTAGTTCCAAGGGATCTGATGCCCTCTGGTCTCCATGGCACCTGCATACCTGTGGTACATATAAACTCATGTAGGAAGATACATGAATAAAAACAATAAACCTTTTTGAAACATACGGAACACAACTATATTAGTATGAGAGGTAGTTAAAATTTTGATCAAATGTGTTAATGGAATGAAACCTTGAGGTTAGGGGGCCAAGATTCAAGAAATTGTGAAAGGAAGAGAAGAGAAAAAGAGATGATGGAGCAGATGACAGTGTCAAAGGAAGTAGAGATGCATTTGTCCTGTCAGATCTTTCTTTTTTGTGTGTAATTCATTTCCCCTCTAGGCCCAGATGAGTGTAAAGCTGATTATTCAAATATATTTTTCAAATACTCCCCAAATCACAATAGAGTCTCACAACCCTGGTGCTAAAACCAAACAAGAACAAGGTTTATCTCAGGAACACAAGGACGGTTTAGCAACAGAAAAAAGTTTCAATAAAGAGCATTGCAACAACAGAATTCATGTTCATGTGGATCAAAATCACATGCTCCACAGGAGGAGAGGGGAGGAAGCTAAGAGAATGAGAAGGGAAGAAAAGGAAGGATGCAGAGGTCATGAGGGAGCAGAAAGGTTGAGTTGTGGAAGAATAAAAGAAAGGATATGTGATAGGTAGGGTTTTAGTTGCTGGGGTGGTAGGGGAGAACGGGGGGGGGGAGAAGGGAACTGGGATTGTCATGTAAAAAAATTGTTTCTAATTCAAATAAAAAAATCTGAAAAAAAAATCACCTGCTCCAATTCAACATATGTTAGTGAAAAGTTATAATACAGGGTGTTTTTTGTTTTAACATGATTGGTCTTGTTTTCAGAAATGACAAGAAGGAAGAAGGATACAAAAGAATCAAGATATGGGACTGGTGGGATGTTTGGGCTGGTGAAGTGAATATTTTTACACACTGACTCATCTTGTCAACTCAAAAACTTTTTAAATTACATGGGTTTGATCACTAGTGTAATAAGTACTCTTTCCTGCTAGCCTGGTCCCACAGTCTTATCAGCCACAAATAAACACACAGATACTGTATTAATTATGAAACTGTTGGCCAGTAGCTTGGGCTTCTTACTGGCTGGCTCTGTCTTAATTACTAACCCATAACTACTAATCTATGTATTTCTACATGGTCTTGGCTTACTGGAGAACTCCTTGATTTTAAGAATAGTTTGAGTATAGAAGGAAAGTCCTCAACATCATAAAGGTCTTTTATAGAAAAATCACCCACTAATATCATAATCAACAAGAAATAGCTGGAAGATTTTCCACTAAGATCTAGCACAACGCAGGGTGCCTATTCTGACCACTTCTATTCAACATCTTATTGAAAGTACTAGAAAAGTAAGCAGAAAATTACAGATAGATCCATACCTGTCACCATGCACAAAACTTAAGTGCAAATGGATCAAAGATCTCAGCATAAATCCAGTCACACTGAATCTTCTAGAAGAGAAAGTGGGAACTACCCTTGAACAAATTGGCACAGGAGACCACTTCCTGAACATTACGCCAGAAGCACAGACATTGAGGTCTGCAATTAATAAATGGGACCTCCTGAAACTGAGAAGCTTCTGCAAGGCAAAGGAAACAGTCAGTAGGATAAAACGACCACCCACAGAATGGGAAAAGATCTTCACCGATCCCACATCTGACAGAGGACTGATTTCCAAAATATATAAGGAGCTCAAGAAGCTAGCCACCAAAACACCAAACAACGAAATTAAAAAGTGGGGTGCAGAACTAAATAGGGAATTCTCAACAGAGGAATCTGAAATGGCTGAAAGACACTTAAAAAGTGCTCAAAATCATTGGCCATCAGAGAAATGCAACTCAAAACAACTCTGAGATACCATCTCACGCCTGTCAGAATGGCTAAAATAAAAAACACCAATGACAATCTATGCTGGAGAGGATGTGGAGAAAAAGGAACACTCCTCCATTGCTGGTGGGAGTGCGATCTTGTAAGACCACTCTGGAAATCAGTATGGCGGTTGCTCAGAAAAATGGGAATCAGTGTACCTCAAGATCCAGCCATTCCTCTCTTGGGTATATACCCAAATAGGGCATGTACTTACAACAAGGACATATGTTCAACCATGTTCATAGCAGCATTGTTTGTAATAGCCAGAACCTGGAAACAACCTAGATGCCCCTCTATTGAAGAATGGATTGAGAAAATGTGGTACATTTATACAATGGAGTACTACTCAGCAGAAAAAAGCAATGGAATCTTGAAATTCGCAGGCAAATGGATGGAACTAGAGGAAACCATCCTGAGTGAGGTAACCCAGTCACAAAAAGACAAGCAAGGTATGTACTCACTGATATATGAATTTTAGACATAGAACAAAAGACTACCAGTATATAATGCTCTTCACCAAAGAAACTAGGAAACATGAAGGACTCTAAGGGTTAAATGGTCCCCAGGAATGGAAGTGGCATGAACTCCCGAACTAATTGGGGGCATGAGGGGGGGGGGAAGGAGCTGCTACAATAAGAGCAAGAGAAGAGGAGAAGAGGAGAGGAAATGGAGGGGCAGAAACATTGAGTTGGGGGAAGAATAGAGGAAAGAGAGCAAGATGAGAGATACGATATCAGAGGGAGCCACTGTAGGCCCGAGAAGGGATCAGGAACCAGGGAGATCTCCAGAGACCTACAAGGATGACACGATCTGACAATCCAGGCAATGGTGGAGAGGATAACCTAAAAACCCTCCCCCTAAAATGAGATTGATGACTTCTCTTTATGCCATCCTAGAGCCCTCACCCAGTGGCTGATGGAAACAGAGACAGACATCCACAGATATACAATGAGCCGAAATCGGGAATTTAGTTGAAGAGAGGGAGGAATGAAGAACGAAGGGGTCTGTACTAGGATGGAGAAACCCACAGGAACTGTTGGCCTGAACAAGGGAGAGCACATCGACCCCAGATGCTGTCCAGGAGGCCTGTACAAGACTGATCCAGACCCCAGAACATGGATGTCAATAAGGAGGCCTCTGCACTCCAGGGAGCCTCTGGTAGTGGATTAGTATTTTTCCCTGGTGCAAGAAGGGACTTTGAGAGCCCATCCCATATGAAGGGTTACACTCTGGCCCTGGACACATGGGGAAGGGCCCAGGATCAGCATAGGAAGACTTGGTGGACTTTGCTGAGCTCCCGTTGAGGGCCCTACCCTGCCTGGGGAGTAGTGGGTGGATGGGGTTGGGGGGATGGGCTGGGGGTGGGGGAGAAAGTTTGGGGGTGAGGGGAGGGAGAGGGAGAAGGGACTTGAAATAAGCTTGTTCCCTAACTAGAACTAATAAAATAAAATAAAATTTAAAAAAAAAAAAGAAACCATCCTGAGTGAGGTAACCCAGTCACAAAAAGACAAACATGGTATGTACTCAGTCATATATGAATTTTAGACATAGAGCAAAGGATTACCAGACTAAAATCCTCTTCACCAAAGAAACTAGGAAACAAGGACTCTAAGGAAAAAATGCATGGACCCTAGGAATGGGAAGGGGCAGGAACTCCTGAGCTAATTGGGAGCATGAGGGTAGGGGAGACAGAGCTGCCAGAATGAGAGCAGGAGAAGAGGAGAGGAGAGGAGGAAATGGAGGAGCAGAAATATTGAGTTGGGGGAAGAATAGAGGAGAGTAGGATGAGAGATGCCATATTAGAGGGAGCCATTTTAAGTCCGAGGAGAGATCCGGCACTAGGGAGATTTCCAGAGACCTACAAGGATGACACGAACTGACAATCCAGGCAATGGTGGAGAGGATAACCTAAATGCCCTTCCCCTATAATGAGATTGGTGACTACGTTTTATGCCATCCTAGAGCCCTCATCCAGTGGCTGATGGAAGCAGAGGCAGACACCCACAGATATACACTGAACTGAATCTGGAACTTAGTTGCAGAGAGGGAGGAATGAAGATCAAAGGGGACGGTACCAGGCTGGTGAAACCCACAGAAACAGCTGGCCTGTACAAGGGGGAGCACATGGACCCCAGATGCTGTCTGGGAGGCCAGTACAGGACTGGTCCAGACCCCTGAACATGGATGTCAATTAGGAGGCCTCCGCACTCTAGGAAGTGCGGTAGTGGATTAGTATTTTTCCCTGATGTAAGAAGGGACATTGAAGGGACATCCCATGTGAAGGGATGCACTCTTGGCCTGGACACATGGGGGAGGGCCTAGGCCCGGCCCAGGATGATGTGGTGGACTTTGGGGAGCCCTGGTTGAGGGCCCTACCCAGCCTGGGGAGTGGAGGGTGGATGGGGGGAGGAGGGAAGACTGGGGGCAAGGGAGAGAGAGGGAGAAAGGATTGACATGTGAAGCAAGCTTGTTCCTAATTTGAACTAATAAAAAAAATTTTAAAAGAAAAAAAAAAGTAAGCAGATATAAAACTAAACAAAAGACAAATCAAATCTAAAATAAAAAGGACAAAGTAAAGTCACCGCACTTCTAGATGACATGATTCCACATGTGAAAAACAACATTGCACACACATTCAAACATAAACGATCACAACTAATAAGTAAATTTATCAAAGATACAAAGACAAAAGATACAAAATACACAAAACTCAGCAACTCATATACACAAATAATAACCTAACTAAAAAAAGTCACAACAGTATCAAAACATAGAAACAAATGTAACTAAAGAAGCAAAAGGTGTATACCCTAAGAATTATAAAGCATCAATATAAGAAACTGAGTAAGATATGAGTATACAGAAAGATAGCCTATGCTCATGGATCAAAAGAATATTTCTAAAACACCCATACTGTGAAAAACAACACAGAGATTTAACATAGTATATAACATGGCAAAATCTCAATGGTACTCTCCATAGAAATAGAATAAAGACTTAAAATTCAAATGGTACCACAAATAAATTTTTTAAAAACACTGAGTAGGTAAGTCAATATTGAGAGATTTGGAAGTAGCACACTCCCTGGTTTAAAGTGGCATTTCAACATACATTACATGATGTATGTCCCTGTAATACCAACACTCAAGAGGCTGAGAAAAGAGGGTTATATGTTTGAAGCACTAGGGCTGGAGAAATGGCTCAACAGTTAAGAGCACATGTTTCTCTTTCAGAGGACCCAAGTTCAGCTCCTAGCATCCACATGGAGGCTGACAACTCCCTATCACTCAAGTGAGGATCTAACATTTTTTTTTCTGGCCTCAGCAGGCACCAGATATGCACATACACACATGCAGACAAAACCCACACATAAAAGTAAAATATATAAATCTTTTTAAGAATCAATTTTAAAGACTCTTGAGCTATACAAGAAGACTCCGTTTCAAATTGTATTTCACAGCTAATTAACTAGTAATGAATACAATATTATATTGACATAAAAACAGAAACAAATACCAATGAAACAGAATAAAGAGCCCAGAAATGGATGCAAAGAAAGAACTAATTTTAACAAGGGCAACATGAAAACCAATAGTGTCTTCATTAACTGATGCTAGACTAATCTGTGGGGTATTTTCTTGATTAATGATTGATGCAGACAGGCACAGCCCACTGTGGGTGGGGCCATGGGAGAGCTGGTAATCTTGGGTTGTATATGGAAGCAAGCTGAACAGCCCATTAGCTACATTCCATGCCTCTGCTTCAGTTCTTGCCTTCAGGTTCATGCTTGAGTCTCTATCCTAACTAATCTTTGATGATGGACTGTGCCATGGAACTATGTTAACCCTTTCATCCACAAGATGCTTTAGGTCAGGGTCTTTGTCACATCAATAGACCGAAAGCTAGAATCTGGAGAATGGTTGTTAATGTAACTTTGTAAATCTCGTCTCGAATAAATCCAAGAGACCATCTGTGGCAAATAGCGCCTGCACTTAACAGTGCTGTATCACATCCTTTAACTTTTACTATAGGGCTGTATCTTATCTTAAGTGTTCCTACTATGCAAGGCATAATAAAGAGGGCAAGAGAAAGCTTTGTGAGGCCATGGATATGTTTACAGCATGGATTATGGTAATGGTTTCACAAGGGTATACTTATTTCTAAATTAAGCAAACTGTATAATTAAATATGTACAACTTTTTTATGTCAATCACACTTTAATAATGTGTAACTATTTTTAAGAGATACTTTAAATTATACTTTTAGCATGGTAAAAGAAAAAAATTCAAATAGCCTAAATTGATATTAAATGAAAAGACTCCTTCCCACACATTCACTGTGTCCTGGTCCAACTCCCCAGAGATAACCATTGTTAGAAATTTCCTGTTTCTCCCAGATATCCCACACAGGAACAGGCAATTCTATTCCATATATATGTCTATTTAAAAATGTCTATTTTCTCCACCTTACTTGGTGTATATTATGGTGTTCCGTTTGAGTCCAAAGCTATAACGCAAAGTGCTCAAATGTGGCATCAAATTTAAGTCAAACCCATTCATAAGAACAAGATCCCAGGCTTAAGAACAGCTCAGTCAGTGGCCCAGGTAACCCATCATCCAAAACAGCTGAGACCATGAAGCCTCACGGACTGCTACAGCCAGCATTTGGCCAGGTTTCTGGGTTTTCTCAGGATCCCCATGGTATTGACAGTACCCCCAATCAGCAGGAAGCAGTTTGGAGAGAACTATGTGAAAATTCCAAAATATTGTTTATATATGTTTGTTTTCATTTAAATGGGGTTGATTATAAATGGTCAATCTCTGAAGAAAAAAGGGAGTATGATATAGAAATGAATACTTTGCATTAGTATGGATTTTGGTACAAATTTAAGGTCAATTTTGTTATATGTATATTTCTACTCTTTAGTATTATGTTTATGTAATACATTTAAAATGTAATATATAATTACAAAATACAGATTAACAGATAGTCATCTATAACAGCCAAAACCTACAGTCATATTAGTTAGGTTTTCTAGATATACAGAGATTTTTCAGATGGATAGGCCTTCTTCAAAACCTTTCAAAGAGCTACAGAATATAGCATTTAAAATGGTTTGTTAACTTAGGGCTCTTCATGACAATTAGAAACATCTCCTGGCAGCACCAGTTACATCAGAGAGGATGATGGGCATCGAAGAAACTCATTATGGAGCTTGACTTCCATGTGGCAAGGATAGCCATTTGGACAAGAAACTGCTCTTGCCTATACTTCTTGACAGCACACTGTCCAAACTGGACAAGCAGGTTACAAAAAGTGGCAGCTGAACTTCCAAGGGACAGGATGGTCGTTCACAGTTCCTGCTTCATTAAAAAGTCTTCCAGACACTCCGGTCTAGGCTGCTACCAAGGACCATGTAAGGTCTGTGGTCCTACTACAGTTAGGGTCTATATTGAAGTCCACTGTCGATTTTAACACCAAACACCACCAAGGTAGCTTGGCCGCTACCTGTGGCCCTGTTGGTATCTGAGGACCATGTCGCCACCAGGGCCATGCTATTCTGGGTGACCTGCACTGCCACATGGAACCATGATGTCATCCAGGCCCAGGCTGCTGCCTAGGGTCATGTCTGGGTCTATGGTCCAGCAGCAGTCAGGATCTGAGTTGACGTCCATGACTCCTGTTACCACTGAGGGCTTTGTGGATGTAAGGGGTCTGGATAGCCACCTGAGACCATCCATGTTGGTGTCCACAGGCCTTACTACTGATCTTGGTGGCCTGTGCTGCCACAGGGGTCATGGTAACATACAGGCCCAAGCTCCTGCTGATGGCCATTTCTGAGTCTGTGTTCCTATAGCAGCTAGGGTCTGCAATGTTGTTCATGGCCCATGATGCCACAGGGGGTTATAGTAACCATGAATGCTGAAATCTGAGGTTCATGCTGAGTCACACCCCCCCTCACTGACCCTGGGAGAGCTGGCCCTGCACCTTGCTGGACACTGCAGCAGGAGTGTTGGCCTTGCCCCTCACCGTGGGTGTAGGAAAGCTGGCCCCAGTGGCATGGGCCTAGGAGGCTGGCTCTGCCCCTTGCCTGAAGGGGTGGTCCCAGTGGCCCAAAGGGTCCAGCTCAGCTACCACCCAAACCAACATCATGGGCCTTAAACTGGCCCAGCCTAACATCTATGACCTGCTGGAGTGTGTGAAGGGACTAGTCTTGCAGAACGATAACCTCAGGATCTCCATGACTCGGGACAACAGCAGGATATCTGAGAGAAGTTTTGGTGAGGGTCCAGTGACAATGGTGTGCCAGAGGCCTTGAACCAGACCAAGGACTCATTATAATGAGCATTGTGTGGGAGGGGCTGACTGGACAATAGTGTATACTGCATGACACACTACAACACCCAATACCACTAGGATGAATAATGAGGTGTTGGAAAGAAGAGGATCAAGGTAAGGGGTTTTTTGTTTCGTTTTTTAAATTGATTTGGGGAGGTTCTTTTAGGGGGAATGTTGCAGGAATGAGGGGAAGATTGGAGGGACTGGGAGGGGAGTGGGATTGGAGTTCATGATGTGACATTCCCAAAGAATCAATAAAGAATTGTGTTATTAAAAAAAGAAAAAACAGACAGAGTACCATTTAGAACTCTGAAGCTAGTCCTTCCTGGCTGTTGGTTCTGGGGTCAATTGGTGATTATCTGAGACCTGGCTTAAGTTTTCTGTTGTTCATTTTGATTTTCATTTAGTAGCTTTGTGTTAATAGAAAGTCCATTCACTGAAGGATTTGCCTGGCATTTCTATGATAAGACAGAAGGATTTGCAACAACAACAAAAAAAGCTGTTATTATTATTGGTAATAAAATGCCAGTCTTGATATTATTGCCAGTAATATTGGTAATCAAGACTCTCATTCAGAGAAAATAATAGAGCACAGTTCACTTGGCTTATTACTTTTCAGCCCAGCGCGCATGGTCTTTCTCTAAACAGAAAGGATTTCTCACACTTGTTTTTCCCTTAAATCACTTTGGTATCCATCAATAAGGAGAATGTCTCCTTTGTCTTTCAGGCCCTTCTGACCTATAAGACTGACCCAGCCATGAGAAAAATGTTGAATCATCTCTACTTCTATATCATGCCTGTGTTTAATGTTGATGGGTACCATTTCAGCTGGACGCATGTAAGTTGCTTTGCCTATAAAATTGAGAAAATAGGTCATAAAAAAGTGAAAGGAGCTTCCTGATCAACCCACTAGTAGATTCAAGAGGCTTCCTCCACAATCATTTTCATAATTTGCTTTTGCATAAGATTTCATAGAAATAAGAATTTCCCTCTCCAAATAAATTACTAAAAATCACTAATATCACATAATTTATTCAATTTGCCTATAAAGATAAGCCAAAGGAGATGGGAGTGAAGATGACCAAAATAAAGTGTATCAAGTTGTATAAGGGGGGAAAAAGGCCAAAAATATAGGAGACCCTAAGATGGTGTCAGGAAGCAGAGCATGAGGCTGTGCCAGGGCGAATCCATGCCTCTGTCTTCTTCTAGCTGGTCTGTGCATAGAGGAACCAGCCCAACATGATGTACCTTTATGCACCAGGCAACTAAAATACATGTGAATATTGGCTTTTGTGCTCTTAGTGTTAACTCTCAGCTTAAAACAATCTAGAGCCAACTGGAATCTGATCAGACTCCCCTGTAGACACATCTGTGGGGGATTGCCTGGGCATTTAGGAAGCCCACTGTGGGCAGTACCATTTCATGGACTGAGCTCTGGATTATATAAGAGAAGAGAAAGATAAGTGCTAAATAAGCAAGCAAGAATGTATTTATTCTCTTTGTTCAATAAGACTAGCTGCTTGAATTCCTGTCTTGACTTCCCCAAAAATGATAGACCACAACCTGGAATTGTAATCCAACAAGCCCTTTCTCCTCCAAGTTTCCTTTTGTCATGGTACTTTTATCACAGCAACTGAAATGAAACTAGAATATCTTTTAAGTATTTTGTTCTCTGCCTGATGTTTCAATCATGTCTAGGATCGATTCTGGAGAAAGACAAGGTCAAGAAACTCTAGGTTTCGCTGCCGTGGAGTTGATGCCAATCGCAACTGGAAAGTGAAATGGTGTGGTAAGTTGGATTTTAAGCACCTCAACAAATAAATAAGTGAAAAAAATAAAAAGACATGGTTAAGAACATTATAGTTATAATTTTCAAAAGAAAGTTTTTAAAAATGATTTTTAATTTTTAATATTTTTAATATTTTAATATTTTAATCTAAGTTTTAAATTTGTCAACCTAATCTTGAAAACTTGCCTATTCAGCCCTAATACAAGGGGAGGTATTTAGGTTTACTGCAACTTGATATGCTATGTTTTGTGGATATCCCTGGGAGGCCTGCCCTTTTCTGAATAGAAACAGAGGAGTAGTGGATGAGGAGGGCAGAAGAGAGGTGGGGGAGAGGGATTTGGAGTACAGGAGGGAAGGGAAACTGTGGTTGGGATGTAAAAAAAAAATTTTTTTTTTTTTTTTGGTTTTTCGAGACAGTGTTTCTCTTTGGCTTGGGAGACTGTCCTGGAACTTGCTCTGTAGACCAGGATGGCCTCAAACTCACAGAGATCCACCTGCCTCTGCCTCCCAAGTGCTGGGATTAAAGGCATGCGCCACCAACACCCTACTTTAAAATAAATATTTTTAAAATTTTAAACACAGATAAAAGGCAGAAAACTGAGAAATAGTTGCCATTCATAGAACTAAACTAACAACTCAGGTTTGCTGTGTGAATTTGTTCAGTGTTTCCATACATGACATCAGAGCAACACCGATCCTGACTTCACAACTGCATTGACCAAAGATGTCCTGTCCTCAGCTGGAGTCTACCATCCTGCCACTCAGTTCTTTCTTAGATACTTACACTGGAAAGATATTTCCCTGTGTCCCACACCATTATTTTTCATGCAGGGGGAGGGTATCATTTTATGAAAGGAACACTTTGCAGAATAAAGAGGTAGGCATGGATGGGTAGGGAATAAGAAAACCCATTGACTGGAATCCTTGGACACAGGATTGCAGAGGGAGTTGTACAGAGCTGCCTGTACTTACAGAATCTATAATTAAGTCCTTCAAAGTATAGACCATAGAAATCAATTCATTCTGTTGTTTTTGGGGGGGTCTGTATTAGAAGCCATTGCCCCATCCCACCAGTATCAGACAGAATAACTGAGCATGGACTCAGGCTCCTTCCACCCATCCAGGTGAAACCCTCAATCAACTAGAATTGTGAATAAGAACATAGAATTGCTGAGAAAAAAATGACCTCAAATTATGATAGAGTTTGATTCTGATCAATGATTTGGATGACTCTTTAATCTGTAAAGCTGTAATACCATCTCGTGAGATTCTTAAAGGGCCTAAAGGATCTTACACAGGTGGAATGCCTAACTCACTTCAATCCACACAGGACCTGAACACCACTGGCCTTTCTCCCTATATCTACAACAGTCAGTTAACCCCTGAGCCTTAAACCAACTGGTGAAACACTTCCTTTCTTCATGTGATGTAAGCGATCTTCAAAGTGCTTACATTTGTGGAGAAGAGGGTACATTGCATGAATACCATGTGATATTATCAACGACTTATTGGGTCTGCAAATTTTCTCCAAACTAGGCTAAGTTGGTAAGTTCATGGTAATTCTGAATATTTGCAATACCTCTCCGTAACTTAACCTCCAGGGGCTTTTCAAAGTTGAGGATGTCGTGAAGACGGAACCCTCAGGAATGGCATTAGTGTCCTTATAAAAGAGGCCAAAGGAATTTGATTTAATTTTCCTCCATGTAAAGAAACAACTATAAGGCCACACCTATGAGAAAATTAGTCCTCAACAGATACTGAAATATCTAATACCTTGATCTTAAACCCTCTACCCTCTACAGCTTTAAGCCACAAATTTCTACTTATAAATTACCTAATTTACTGTATTTTGCTCTAGCAACCAAAATATATACTCCCTCAATCCTCTAATTAAAAAAAAATGGATCTGGAGAGATAGTTCAGCCATTAAAGGCTAGGCTCACAATAAAACAAAACAAAACAAATAAACTGTGTATGTGTCTGTCTGAGCATATATGCATATGTGTGTGAGAGTACATGCTCCTATATGCACACTGAGGCCACAGAAGACATTAGATGTCCTCCTCTGCAACTCTTCCAAAACATGAGGATCATGTTTTCTTGGCCAGGTAAGCCCCAGCAATCCTCCTGTCACTACCCTTTCCTGGAGCTGGGCTTGTTGTATAAATGCTGGAATATCAACTCCAGTCTCCAAGATTGCTCAGCAAGTGCTCTTAACTTCTGAGACATTTCTCCAGCCTATGATATTTTTTAAATTCCCCTTTCCATTGTCTCTGGTGGAGGTATTCACAGCCTCAAACCCCCATTTATGTTCCACTAGTTAGTAAGTGCCTGTATCCATATGTATATCACATGCATTCCACAATCACCTCAGTAGAGTACACAGGAGGGGAAATGATCTGAGTAACACTAGCAGGCAGGCAGCTCTGCTATGTAACCTTAGAATGTTGATTATATTCAGTTACAGAGAGAGGAGAGCCTTGCTGCTCTTTGTTCTTTCTTAACCCAGCATGTTTCCTTCATGCATATTCCTTCTTGATTTCTGTGTTTCCACTGCAGTCTCTAATAGAAGGCTTTTGATTCTTCCCAATTTTTTAAACCATTGATTTTTTTTATGATTCAACCCTGGGGACACATAAAGGATTGTATCAAACTTCTCTTGCAAAATAGACTGGTATAAATAGCGTGCAAATGCAGGCAGCCAGGCTAGGACAATCTTTCAGCCCTTGGATCTCTGCAGTGAATTCTGGTGATCTAAAGACAAGGATATGCAGCCTCAGGTCTATCCCACTATAGCTCTGAGCTTAATTAATGAGACAGGGAACCATGCTGAGGGAACTACTGTAAGGTGGGGAGGTATAAGTTTATTCAGAAAAAAGTCAGAATTTCCTGAATAAACTCCAAACAAACATTCACAGCACAAATATCCAGGACCAGTGAAAACAGTGTCAGTATCAAGCTGAAAATACAGCTGTTTCTTTCTCCCTAAGTCAGGGAGTCTCAGGTGGGAAGCGCAGTACTTACAGCTGTGTCTTACCGTGGAAACCCACAGACTCCCACACGCTGTGCAGCAGTGGAGTGGAGAAATGTATTAGAGAGAACATTCGGAAACAGGCACACCTTCCTATTGCTTTACAGCTCCGGCTGGGGGGGGGGGTGGGGGGACCTTTTGGACCTGAAATGAATACTTCTCTGAAAGACCAGCAGAGGGACATGTGAGGGGAGTGCTGCAAACCTGGAGCACACACATTCTTTTATTCATTCACTCACCAGCGTTCATTGAGTCCATTGCTCTCTGGTAATCACTGTGCTTTCTCTCCTTCCTCTGTGCACTCTGTGTGGAGTGTGTCGTGAGCACTGGTCTTCCTAAATTGGAACAAATCCAGAAGAAAGGCAAAGCTTTAACCCCTGAATTATCAAGCGTTCATAACTCGAAATTACTATTTAGGAAAACCTACAGAACAGGAGGTTATGATTACAAATCACATTTCTAGAAAGGAATTATATGTGCTATAGGGACTCATGTCTGTAATATAGTAATCTGTATCTGTAATATAGGAGACTCATATCTATAATATAAAGACTTGTGCCTGTGTAATACAAGGATTTGTATCTACAATATAGACTTGTATCTATAGAATAGAGACTTGGATTTATAATATTTAAATCTATAATACAGGAGCTTGCATATAAAATATAGGATTAATAACTACAATATAGTACTTTGCATATAAATATAGGATATATATATATATATATATATATATATATATATGACTCCTATCTATAATGCAGGGACTTATATAGATAATACAGAGATTTGTATCTCTAAGGATGCATATCTATAATGTAGGAAGCTGTGTCTATAAAAGGGCTCTCACTGCATGACAACCCAATTTAAAACACACACACAAATGATTTCAACAGATAGTTATTAAAAAGATATCTCAATGCAAAATAGCACCTGAATATGTCTTCAAAAATGTGCATCAAAATCACACCAGGCTACCACTTCACATATACTAAGACAGGTAATAAAATAAATAAGTATTGGAGACAGTAGGAAAAACTGAAACATTCAAGCTTGCTGGTGTGGTGTGAAATGCAGTCATTTTGGAAACAGTTTAGTATTTCTACAAACATTTACTCTTAAACTACCATATAACATTGCAGTTCTACCCCTAGATACATGCCCAATAAAAACGAAAATGTCAAAATGTCAGCCACACAATGACCTGCAAGTGAATAGCCATAGCAGCAGTGTAAGAAAAAAAAAAAAAAAAGGCAAAAGCCTAATGTCTACCAACTGATGAATAGGTAAGCAAAATACTTCCATGGAGGAAGGGAACATTATTCCCTGTCAGGACTCCTATGTCTGTAGCTGGGACAGACTCTTGTAACAAAAGACAGCTTAATAAAATTCACATGAGACTCCTGATGCCAGGATAAACCCCAAGCAAAGATAATGCAGCACTCCGGCCCTCCACTCGGCATCAAGGAAGAACAACAGCTCTTAGAGACGTACTAACCTGAACTTAACTAGAGATACGTGTATTAAATAAATTCTGAAAGATGAACATATTTCCAGTCTCTTGTAGATCAAATTTAAAAATGAACTTTCAGCAGAGAAGTAGCAAGACAAAGGAAAACGTCCTTGGGCTTGGAGTTGGAAGTAGCAGTGGGAGGGCCTGGTTCCTAAGTTGGTTATGTAAGTTCCCCTGGCTGGATTCCCAGGATAAGAACCCATAGGCATCTCTAGTGATGTTTCTGGGGAAGAAGGGAAGGGTACATCTTTGTAAATGTGTGTCTTGCTCTTAGGCAAACAGGAAGGAGGGGGTCTTTTCTGCCTCTCCTCCTTAAGTGTCTTTTTTGGCAATCCTTCAGATTCTGAGGAGGCATATGCTGGTCTCTTTTGCCATGGTAAACTGGGGGGGGGGGGTGAATAAAAAGAAGTGAATAAAAAGAAATGAAATAAAAAGAAGTGAAATCCTGGCATATGCTTCAATATAGATGAGCCTTGAAAACATAGTGCTAAGTGAAATAAACATGTCACCAAAGACTAATCACCATAGCATTGATATGAAGTATTCAGAATAGGCGAACTTATAGAGATAGAGCAAGTAAGTGACTGCCAAAAGCTGGCACAAGGAGAACCAGGATGATGACTCCCATCAGGTAAATGGTTTTATTCTTGAGGTGAGTGAAATATTTTGAAATCCAGTTGAGGTAGTGATTGTTAATGTAGTAAAAGCCATTGAATTGTACACTGTTAAGTAGTTAGTTTTGTGGGATATGAGCTGTAGCTATTATAAAAATGGACAATGATGCTCTTACAAAATATTTCTTAGCTTATATTGAGGAGCACTTAGGCATTTATTTAAGTACAGGCTCTTCAAAATACTCATTTTCCTAGTATCATAAACTTAAGAGCAAGATGGAGACATTTATAGAATTCATTTATGTGTTCTATCAAAAAAGAAGATGACCTCTTTTTGGATAGACGTGCCTCTTTATTAAAGAAGACTGGTATGCAGATATGTTGATAGATCATCTGGAGTGATTCGAGAAACCTTTGCAGGCTGGTGGCCCCTAGCCAACACCTGTGAAATAACTATAGAAGGCCACTGGCTAGCTTCCTAAGAGGCCGGTTCCTCCAACTGGAGGGCTTTTGTTTTCCAAGAGCCGTATTGAGAACCTAAGTGGCATTGCTCTGAAAATATAAAGAATTTCAGATTAGATCTAGGACGAGGAGAGGGGGTGGGGAACACATTGCTACATTGTCTATGGGGAAATTGGGGTTGAAAGATATATAAGGAGGATTTTAATCAGTCTTGCCAGAAAGAATATAAATTCTCTTAGCATTTTGTAACAGCAGTCATTGGAGGTATTCTGACAATCTAGTCATTCACTAAGGATCTGTGGAACTGCAATGAGAGGGCCTAAGGAAATGCTGATTTGGCCTCAAAATAAGCTAAGGGAGATAATTAATACATGCCAAATGCTCAGAGGCCTGGAGCCTACAGCAAGAAGATGCTGTCTTGGGAGGCTGGGAAGTTTCATAACTGAAGATTCACAGACAAGCACTGGATAACTTTTGGTTGATAATGACAGAGATAAGTGACACTATAGAACAGACCACAAAACACCTGTCACTTCTGTTGGTGGTATGTAATGTTAATCCCATTTAAGATCAAAACAAATATTAAGTGCCTCCCTATGTTCTTCATGCTGAAAACTATCATAAATTCCTGAAATACTGAGTTCACACCTGACTTTCAAATAATTATCCATGATCCTAGAGAAACATGAAAAGGAAATCTATTGGCTGTTCTCGGTCTTCACTTTGTGGACTATTAAATGTGAAAAGGTATATTCATTAAGTAATATCTTCTGTGAAAGTCAGAGAAATCTTAAATTATAGTCTAGTAACTGAAGTCCTAAGCTTGCTTGAGCTTCATATTAATGGAGTTTAAGGATCTAGAGTAGAGTGGCTTGGAAATTGACATCATAAAGGGCTTGCTCCCCATTGGTGACTAACATTTATTAAGGATGCCTCATGTGATGTGTGTCATTTAATTCTCATTGATAGATAGCATCATCCTTGTATCACTAAAAAAGAAATTAAGAAGTTACAAAACTTGCTCAGGAGGGCCCATGAGTTGAGTTACAATGGAAAGTCAAATCTGTGTGTCTTCTGTGTTCCTTTTTTGTAACCACAGGTCTGACCCCTTAGGGATCAGTTTGCCAGGAATGGTCACCATGACTCCAGTGCATAAAGAGTTAAATAATGGGCAGGTCTGAAAGAATATTTCAGATATCAAAAGAATAATAGAATTGCTTTGTCCAAAATTTTAAGACACGTAAGAGAGATTGCAAATGTGTGGTAAGAAAGGAAAAAAAATAGATTTCCCAATCAATATGAAATATATTGGGCCATCATCCCATGACAGTTGTTTTGATTTACAAGCCCGTGTAAAATTTGCAACATGGTGATAAATTCTCCAAGGAGGGATGTTTTGTTTCCCTAGCCAAAACTTAGCACCTTCCCATGCAGACAGTATTTTTCTAACCTACACTTTCATCAAAGGTGTGGCCCTTTGAGATCCTGAGGGTCTGTCCCTTACACTGACCCTTACACTCAAGGACTCTAATCTGATCTGTTTCCCATACAACACCAGTAGAACCAGTCTCTGGTTGGGAGGATCAGCACACAGCCCAGACATGCCTTCAACTCTTCATGTTTCTGAGACCTTCCTTGCATATCTAAATTGATACTTTGATAATTTAGACGTGTTTATAGCCAGAGACTTTTATCAACATACTTGTCACAATTCTGTCATATTACCAGGAAATCCAGCTATCATTTTCTTTTTATATAAACACAATTAGAATTAAATTGCCCCTTCATCTTGATGATTTCAGGACCTTCTATTGTCATTCTAATCATGTCTAAAGTAATCTTACCTGGCTCTAATCATGTAGAACAAACCAATATGAGGCCACTTTCTTCTTTGTTGTCTTCCACAAGCAATAAAATCCTAAGAATATTGGAGCCTTTAGAGAAAAGTGTGTACCTTGGGACTGAAGAGATGATGGCTAAGTGGTTAAGAGTACTTACTGTTCCTGCAGGGAACCTGAGTTCCGTTCTCAGCATCTACATGGAGTGGCTCCTAACTACCTTTAAGTCCAGCTCCAAGGGATGTCGCGCCCTCTTCTGGCTACTGCAGAAAACTACACACAAGCAGCATCTTTCCCTACTGTTTCCATTTACCGTGCTAGCATGTCCTTTTATTTACCTCTTTGGAATGTTACTCAACTCTGTTACCCTGTCTCTGTAGCATTATTTGTCCTTTTATTTACCTCTTTAGAATGTTACTCAACTCTGCTACCCTGTCTCTGTAGCATTATTTGACTCCCCAAGGTGTTCTTAATTACTTCCAGTGTTCCTAGAACTCAGCAAACTTAAACACATTTTTTGCAAACTTAATTCTTTCTTCATAAGCAAAACTGGAAAAACATGCTTTGCTTCCAAAGTTTAAAGAAAAAACAAAAACGCTTTCATTTTCTTCTCTTCCTATTCACAGTTTTCCAGTTCCATCAAAAACAAGAGTTGTTTCACCTCTTGTGAAGTTACTCTGATGTTCTTTTTTCTAACCTAGAAACTGATTTTGTGCAAAAATCAGTTCACCTCCATAGCTTATAATCCACACTCCTTATTAATAACTTTATAAAATGACCTTCTTGGGGCTTGAGAGATGGCTCAGTGGTTAAGAGCACTGACTACTCTTCTAGAGACCTGTGTTCAATTCCCAGCACCCACATGGCTGCTCACAACTGTCTGTAGCTCCAGTTTAGGGGACCTACACCCTCACACAAACATACATGCAGACAAAACACCAATGCACATAAAATGAAAATAAATAAATTTTAAAAATAAAATGACCTTCTCATGAACACAGACAGTAAACAATGTTTGGTACTAATGATATTTGGTATGTACATAAAGTGTTTATTTCTCTGATCAGTCACATGGGTAAACATGTTAGGTAATAACATCCATTCTGGCATTATGGATAAATACCTTGGCTGAAGTGTTTGATAGGATGATGGCAAGGTTTTAAAACCTTCTGAAAATAGCTTGGTTTGAAAATCACTGAAGACAACAACATGTAAAGGCAACATTTTGAAGGGCAGCACAGATGACAGGCTCTCTCTTTTAGCTCTTAGGACATTGGGCTTGCAACTAATTTTGAAGTCCAGTAATTCCCCTGCCTGTGTTTAGCTGGTGACTTTTCATGCTGCTCAGTCTTTGGAGGGCCTCTCCTGTTGCCTCCAACAGAGTAAGGGTTTTAGTTTTGGGGTAGTTCTGTTATTGTTTCATTGGTATTGGGAGGGTTTATTTTTGCTTTTGTCACCTAATCCCTTTCCTGCCATACTAACTTCTCTTTAGCCTCAGCATGTCTGACTGCTTCAGAAGCAAAACTGTACCTCTCTACTAACTTTCCTCCTGCACCTTGATTACACCCAAGTAGTCATGTTTATTTTATTTCTTTGTAACACTTCCTAAATATTACAACAAGGTGTTCCTTCTAGATCACTATTATTCAATATTTCCTTAGATTCCTGATTCCTTCTCATTTATAAACTTATTTTTAATCTAAATTATTTGAAGTAACTTCTCTGTTACTTAAAAAAAAATCTTGGTCGATGTAACCCCAAAACAGCACTGATATTTGGTGTACACAAGTAATCAGTGCACTTAGAAAGCTAAGCCAGGAGGGCCAGGAAAGCTAGGCCAGCCTGTGCTGTGTAGAGATACCCTGCCTCAAACACTAAAGAAAAAAGTTGACTGAAGGCAGGGTTTAAATGAGTCCACCAGACCCAAGATAAATGATAATGAGGTAATTATTAGGGAAGAACTTACACAGTTATGAGTAACTCCTCGGTCTTTCTGCTCCAGAAGATGCAGTCTCTGCCCTTCCAGTGCTCTCTGCAACCCCAGAGAGCTCAAGTCAGCCCCTCCTCTACCTTATAAGGGGTCATGCCTGGACTTGAAACCAGGCCCAAAATCCATACCAATACAAACCAGGATTTGGCCATGGGTCTGGGTTTTCTCAGGATCCCCATGGTATTGACAGCACCCCAAGCAGCAGGAAACAGTTTGGGGAGAACTACTCCCAGATTCCCAAATACTGTTTATAAATGCTTGTTTTCATTTAAATGGGGTTGGTTATAAATGGTTAATCATCACAGTCAATTTCTTTCTAAAGAAAAAAAGGAGTAAGGTACAGAAATGAATACTTTGCATTGGTATGGATTTTGGTTTACTGATACAAAGTTAAGGTCAATTGTTATAGATGTGTACCTATTCTTATTTAGATATTGTGTTTATGCATCTCTTTTAAAAATATAATGCATAATTAAGTACAGATTATAGTAGGTCACCTATGATAGTCAAAACTTATAGTTGTGTTAGTTAGGTTTTCTAGATATACAGAGATATATTTCAAATGGATAGGTAGTCTTCAAAACCTTTCAAAGACCTACAGTATGTGGCATTTAAAATGGTTTATTAGGGTTTTTCATGACAATGAGACACAACTGCTCCTGGCAACACCAATTATTACATCAGAGAAAAAGATGGACATCAAAGAAACTCGCTATGCAATGTGCCTTCAACATGGCAGGAATACCCATTTGGACAAGAAACTGCTCTTGCCTGGACTGCTTGACAGCACACTATCCAAACTGGACAAGCAGGTTACAAAAAGTGACTACTGAACTTGCCAAGAGACAGGATGGTCCTTCAAGATTCCTGCTTCTCAGAAAAGTCTGCCTGTAGGGGAAGCTGTAGGAGCTGGCTACAGGAGTCCCTGGGCAGGCTTGTGAGGGCGTGGTCAGAGTGAGTAGGGGGTCTGCGTTTTCGGTTTGTTTTCTCTTTGCTTCTTGCTGTACAGACTACGACCGGCGGGCTGGTTCGCTCTGTAAGTAAGGCTTTTCCCTATTAAATACCCTTATATTTCTACCTGACTCCGTATTGGTAATTTCCTACTATATCTGCCAGACACTATAGCCTATAGGCCAAAGAGTGATGCCCCAACACTACAGAGAAACTTTGGGTGACTGTCCAGGCAGCAAGATATCTCTGTCAATTCCAGAGTTTATATATTATCCTTCTAAGGTCTTTGATGGAGTTAAAGACAGAAGATAGTCATGGTTATGGTTTTCCTTAGTTATAATAAAAGATAAGTTACATATAAAACTTTAGACTCACAAAGATAGGATAGATAATAAAATTATTTTCTTTAAATTTTGCCAAATATTAATGGACTAAATATTATTAGCTATAGTTCTTGCTAGATAACTGTTTTGTTATATATAATTTTACTATGCTAAAGTTAAAACCTTCCTTTTTATTTAGACAGAAAAGAGGAGATGATGGGGGATGTCCTTCTGTCTGTTTCTCTTATTGGTTGATGAATAAAACACTGATTGTCCAGTAGCCAGGCAGGAAGTATGGGCGGGCTATGAGATGAGAATTCTGAGGTGAGGAGGCAGGGGGGTGACTGGACAGGGAGATGTCATGTAGCTACCAGGAAGATAGGACTCTGGGAATTCTCCAGTAAGATACAGCCATGTAGAAAAACACAGATTAATAGTTATGGGTTAATAATTATGAGACAGATAGCCAATAAGAAGTCTAAGCCATTGGCCAAACAGTTTATAATTAATATAAGTCTGTCTGATTATTTGGGGCTTAATGACTGTGGGACCAGGAGAGACAGAAAATTCCATCTACAGTTGACCACATTTGTTGGTACACTCCAGTAGTCCCAGCACTTGGGAGACTGAGGGCAGAGGGTTGTAACTTCAAGGCCAGCTTGGGCTAAATAGAGAGATATGTCTCAGATAAAATAAAACAATAACAAAAACATCTCACAGTACCATGGACAAAAAATATATACAGTGAAAAAATTAAGAATCTCTTAAAATGCCATACAGTTGTGGGTAAACAATAATGTTCTCACCTTCCATTCTTAAAATTGGTTATTGTTTTTTTTAATTGTGATATGGTGATGGTGGCAGAAATGTGAGCATCACTTCACCTCCATGCTGCCATGCACAGTACCTGAGCACACTACAGAACTCCAGTGCAACAGAAGTCAGAAGGGGGAAAAGATGGCATTGTGACATTTAAGGGTTATTTTTTTAATATAAGGAGATTTTATTTTATAATATGAGAAAAACATACCAAATACATTTCCTATAGTAATCCCCCCACAGAGGTTATCAGGCACATGACTGAATTTGTGCGTTTGTTTTTTCAGCTACTATTTATTGAGCTGGTTGTGGAGGAAACAGCAATGAGTAAAATAAGCTAGGTCAGGCTATGATAGAAGGCCTGCAAGAAATCACAACAGCAGGAAAATGATAAGAAGTTGCTCCTGGTGGGGTGCGTTATCGAGCAGAGGTAGCAGAGGGAGGCCTACACTGGTGACACTGGAGAGTGCAGGTGTCTAGGGAAGGAGCCAGGCAGACAGCTGGGACAGTAAAGTCTCCAGGCTGGGAAGAACTTGGAGATGCTTAAGACAGAGGTGGGCAGAGTGCTGATGCAGTTGGTGGGTGATGTAGCTTCTGTGCCATAGTAAAGACGTTCAGTTCTGCTCTGAATGACAGGAGCAAACTCGAGAGAGCTTTGAAGCAGAAGCAACATGAACCAACTTCCTTTTCAAGAGAACATCCCGGTTCTGTGTAACTACTTTATTTTAGAGGACAAATACTAGGATTCAAATTATATTTTCCACTTGAAAGCATTGTTTTCAAAATATAATAAACAGGTTGATTTAAATATGGCTCTCTACTTCCTTAGATAAATGTGGTACATAACAGAATGAATGGTAAAGGTAACTATATCTTCATTGCATAAAGAATTAAGTGTTCTTTAAAAAAAAACTGGAAATAAGCACCTTCAGGGCCTGCCAATTTAAATATTGGTCTCACCAAAAACACCCTCACATGGACATTCAGAATAATATGTAACCAAATGTTAGCCAGATATATATCAGAGATACACTATGGTGATGGGTGGTGTGTGTGTGTGTGTGTGTGTGTGTGTGTGTGTGTGTGTGTGTGTGTGTACACAGTGAAGCCAGAAAAGCCTTCATGGAGGAGATAATAGTATATTTAAAAATTAAAATTATATTTGTCAAGAGGTACATTCTAGGTGGGAGAACCCATGGAGGCCTTAAGATTATTATTTAAGATATGACAGAATGGATGGAGCATGGTGAGAACAGTGAGAGGCCCTGCCTGGCTGGGTAACAGAAGAGGAGGCAAGCTAGAGGTACCCAAGATAAAACACATGCTAACTATGCTGAGCTCCTGTGCCATGTCAAGGTTGCTGCTTCCATTCTAGAATCTGCTGCCATTGTGAATACATGAGGCTATGTCACAGAGAAATCCACAAATAGTCACAGCACAGCACACCTTCAGGGTATATCAGTTCCACTGAAAAACTTTGAAAGGAGAATTATTTTTGTCCAAACAAATGTGTAATTGAGTGAACTGTGTAATTCACATAAATTTTGAAGGTAAAATGGAGCTTGCCAGCGGGTTCTGAGTTTACAGTCTATGTTGGTTTTGCCTCTTAGGTATATTTTAATGGAAATGGTTGACAAACCAAGAATAATCAAGAGCCTCTGTTAGCATTCTGTTATATAACAAATGCCAAGACTCTAAGCTCATAAAAATGGGTTTTGGCTTATATTTTCTGAGCTTTCTCAACTCACCTTCTTATAGAGCCCAGAGATGGCACCACTCACCATGGCCTGGGCCACCCTCATTGATCACCAAACTAGAAAATGCCTTACAGCTGGATCTCATGGAGGCATTTCCTCAGCTGACACTCCTTCCTCTGATGATTCTAGCTTGTGTCAAGTTGACACACAAAACCAGTCAGTACAAGCTCTTTACCAAGCAGTGGGACTCATGGCTCCTCAGCACAAAGGGCCAGTGGAAGCTCTCATAAAGAATTGTTGCCGGGCATTGGTGGCACACCTTTAATCCCAGCACTTGAGAGGCAGAGGCAGGCAGATCTCTGTAAGTTTGAGGCCAGCCTGGTCTACAGAGCAAGTGCCAGGATAGGCTCCCAAGCTACACAGAGGAAACCCTTTCTCAAAAAACAAACAAAAAAAATTGTTGCTGTCCCGCGCGATAGTCTTGCCGGCAAGAACAACACAGGACACTCGGATCCTTCTGCAGTAAAGCTTTATGCGTCTTGAGAGAGAGAGAGCATAAGCTTACAAAAGTGGAGATCCCGAGCCAAGAATCCCGTCCCCTAATAAAGGCTGGCAACCGCTGCCTGGGACGTGTTACCCCATGATTGGCTGTAGCTCATCGGACCATATGACGCCACGAGGCAGAGATCAAGGAATGGAAAGTTACCCAGCGCCTGCGCGCATTAACTTGTTTACATTTGGTGCCTGCCGGATGCAGGCGCCATCTTGTAATGGAGAATGCAGGGACGGCTCCCTACATGTTGCCAGGTTCACAAGAACAGAGAGAGATGCAAAGCACAGCCACAAGCCTACCCATGCCCCCTTGGTCTGAAGTCTAAGCTTTTCATTTTGAAAATGCAATCTAAGGAAGCAGGAAAGCTGTTGTCTAAAATTATTTGTAATAAGAGTGAAAACAATTCAAACACTGAAATATATTTAAATAATATAATTAGTGAGATGTCAGGAGGCCACAAAAAATTGGTAAGAAGTTCACATATATATATGTGTGTGTATGTATATTATTAACCAGGGGGCTGGTGGCTCGGAGGTTATGAGCACTTACTGCTCAAGTAAAGATTTCTTTACCACTCCTGAGATGGCCATTAACAGCCATCTGTAAATCCAGTTCCAGTGTATCTCATACCCTCTCGAAGCCTCTCTGTCCTCCATGACCCTGCATGCACACACATGGCACATGATGTATATACACACACGAAGGCAAAATTTTCATACACATGAAATTAAAAATTAATACATCTTTAAGGGATAGAAAACTTGTGAATAAAATTTAGACAATACTGAGTATGGTGGGATATGCTTTAACCCCCAACACCTGAGACCCTGAGAAAAAAAAGGATCGTGAGTTCAAGACCATCCTGGGCTACAGAGTAGGTTCTGAGCCAACCTTGGCTACCTAACGAGATGTGATCTTAAAAAAAAAAAAAAGCAAAGCAGAACCAAAAAAAAAAAAAAACATAAAAAATGAAGACAGATCTAACATTGGCTTTATATACTTAGGTTCCCACTGTGGTTATAATTCCAATGAGCTTGTAAAATTTGAGTCTGTATGTAAATATAACAAATTTATGGAGGGGGGAATATACCAAAACACATTGGTGGTTTTGTACTATTTTATCTTCTTTTAAATGTTCCTTTAGTGATAAATATTCTGCCTTCATTTTCCTCTTACAGTTTCTAAGTGTTTAACTTAATAACCAATCAAGCTGCACAGTCAACAATAACTTTGAACTCCTGATACTCCTGGTCTCTGCCTGCCAAATGCTAGGATTTCAGGTCTGGGTTAAAAAGAATCAATTTTGTAACCTATATTGAAACAAACCCCAAAGATAAGCCATTTAAGATCCTGTTACCACAGGAGGTTTTAAGTTAGGCTACCTGGCTATACCACTCTAACAATTAGCAATATATATATATATATATATATATATATATATTATATATATATATATCCACTTATCCAATAACAAGTAGTCAGCCCTGAAATTATATATACATATACAAGTAATATTAAATTGACTGAGCAGGGTGTATTCATAAGTGTGTGTGTGTGTGTGTGTGTGTGTGTGTGTGTGTGTGTGTTCATGCACATGCATGTGAAGTTAAAGAAAAAAGAAGCCATGAATGTGAGAAGAATGAAGGGAAAGTACAGGAGAGATTGAAGGGAAGAGAAAGAAGGGGGAAATGGTATTATATTTTAACTTCATAACTGAAAAAACTACTATATAACCATAGGACTCATTCTATAAATATTTATGGAGCATTTGTGATGATTATCTTTATTATCAGCTTGGCTGGATTCAATAAACTAGGAGACACACCTCTGGATCTGTCTAGGTATGTTTGAGGAAATGTGGCCCTAAATGTGAGACGCGTTGAGTGGCACCATTCTATGACATGAGGTCCTAGACAGAAAAAAAGTGGGGGAAAGAAAAGAAATCAGGCGATCCCCTCTTTTCCCTTTTATCTGCTTCCTGATCTACCCCAATGCAAGCACATTGCTGCCACTACAGGCTGAAGTATGATGGGCTGTGTCCTTAAACCACACCCTAAAATGAAACTGCTTCTATGCGGCATTTTGTCACAGCCACAGGACCGGTAACTACTACAGAACTAACAGCAGGCGTTCTCCTGGGAGGCTGATTTGCAGTGCTTCTTTGGCATCCAGCTCAAGGACACAGTTCCCAATCTCAGCCTTCAAATCCGTCTTTCCACCTATTTAAGTGCAAAGGACACATAAAAATACCTTTTTTTTCAAAATCTAACAAGAACTATGGATATGTCTTTTATTTTATTATATAGCACAGTCATATATGTTAACAGAGATAGGTTAGAATCAAATTATAAGAGTATAGACATATAGGCAGTATTGTGTGCTGCACATTTTGACTAAATGTGGAATCCTCTTAGAAATCTACTGTATTGTATTCACATGTGAGAAACAGTAACGAGAGAGTAGGAACATCTCCAGTGCCTTCCGTTTTACTCAGTAAGTAAAAATGGGCTTTTCATAGTATGGTTCATAGCCATTAATGGTTGTCAACTAGACCTGTCATCCGGCACACCAGGAAAGGATTTTTCTTGGTTGGATTATGTGAGGTGAAGACCACCCTGAGTCTGGGCCACCTTCTGGTGGCAGTCCATATGAAAGGACATGGAAGAAAGAAGGTTTTAGCTTTTGACTGCTTGCCCTCACTCTCTCTGGCAAGTTCATCTATCTTGTTCTTGAGATCCTACTTTGCTGGTGTTAGAAACTTCAGGATGCCAGTGTAGGCTGAAAACTGTCAGCTCTCTACGACTTCCCCTGGGACTCCAGCCCCAGATTGGGACTGCTGCAACATCTAGGATCCTAGACCTTTCCATCAGTAGACAGCAATATTAAACTACATATACATATAACACACACACACACACACACACACACACACACACACACTAACACACGTGCATACATATGCACATGCTTGCATACATGTGTATGGGTAACAGTAAAGAATACTGTTATTTTGATTGGCAGCCATCGTGGCAAGCAGAGGTTGCAGTATCTGTGCCCTCACAAGTCAGAAATAAGCATTGTAGTTAAGCTATGGTTTGTATTTGTCACCCAGGACTTCCTGTGTCGGAAGCTTCTGCTTCAAAATGTCAATACTGAGGTGATGGAACATTAAAGACGGGAGATGTAGTGGGAAATTATGAGGTCAATGGAGCAACTGTCCTTGAGATGAAATAAGGCAACTGGCTTTTCTGGGACCCCTGGCTAGTCTCTCAGGATGGTTCTCACAAAACAGCAACCCTGAGCCCTACCCAAAGGGTTGCTCACAAAAGACCAAATCAATGCAGCAGACATCTCTCGGACTTTGTGCCTCCAAAGATGTCAGCTTAATAGAGAGCTTTAGGAGGAGGAAGAAAAAAGAAGAAGAAAAAAGGTTATTTGCAGGGGGGGGGGGAGACATTTTCACTTACACATACATAAAAAAGCTGACCTTTATTCAAGTAAGCCCACAGACTATCCATGAACTAATACAAAAAGAAAAGACAGTAAAATTTTTGGTTTCTAGGGAAAAGCAGTGAATGCCTAGATGGATGAAGAGAGTATTTTGTGTGACCACAGACATCCCATGACCATTAAAAAGGCTTCTCAATTAGTAAAATCTGCACTTTGCTGAGAAAACTAAAAATAAAATCAATGTGCTACCACTAATTAAACACTTTTTCCTCCTCTCACCTTGGCTTTTTTAATCAGCTGAATTAATTTGCATTAGGAAAAGGGGTGGGCCTAAAAGAGGCACTTCACAGGCCTTGGAGGAAATTTTTTTACCCTCCTCTTCTACCCATTCTTCGCTGCCCTCACTCACTAACAAACACCAAATTACTCCTCCCTCTCCTGGGCCTCCTCCATTGTCTTTCCAAGGATTTCTCTAGAGTGTGCAATATGAAAGAGCTCAAAATTTTACACTGACTAAAATGTTTTACAAAAATATAATGCTTTCCTGAATATGTAAATAAAACATGTATTGTAACATGGCATTGTGTATTTCCTGAAATAAAATATTCATCAAGTTATATAGACATTCTTTCTCATTTAAAAATGATTTTTTTTTCAGGTAGAGCCCCACTATATAGCCTGGGCTGGCCTCAAACTAGAGATGCCCTTGCCTCAGCCTCTCAAGTAGTGGAACTAATCACATACACAATTACATCCAGCTCTCATATGTTTTCATTGACAAATAAAGTTTATGCATTTATTATGTATAACATGATGCCTTATATTACATATATACTGTGGTATGGGACTAGTATATACTTAAAAAGAGGATCTGGCATATCATTCTAGCCTATATAATTCTAAGATAAAGATTCTAGAATGCCCTACTAGCCAGCTCTATAATAAAAAATAAGGGGCCAGTGAAATGACTCAGCAGGGAAAGGCATTGCCACCAAGCCCAGTGACCTCTGTCTGATGCCCGTATTCCAGGTATCCACATGGTAGGAGAGAACCAAATTGTCCTCTGACCTCCACACACTTGAAGGTAAAAGTTTATATATGTGATATACAAACAAAATAAATGTAAAATATTTTAATTAAGAAAGAATACTCATTCGTTTCATTCACTGCTAGATTTCAGAAGGTTCCATCAATGACAGTGCAGTAATAGTATTCAAAATTATTGCTTCCAATTTTATTATTTTATTTTGTTTGTTTTTAATTCAGTTATTTGTATTTTATGTGCATCCGTGCTTTGCCTTCATGTATGTTTGTGTGAGGGTGTCAGGTCTCCTAGAACAGGAGTTACAGACAGTTGTGAGCTACCATGTGGATACTGGGAATTGAAGAGATGGCTCAGCTGTTAAGAGCACTGGCTGCTCTTCCAGAGGACCCATTTTATTTATTAATAGTCCGGGGCATCTGTTTTATTTGCACATATTTTAAGGTATGTCTGTATACTAGAAAACAACAATTCAGACTCCTGAAAAAGCTCTTGCCTTTCCTCATAACCTTAAATTACAACTGACCTTAAAAATGCAAATAGAAATTGGATGTAGTAGACTAAGAGAGACCTTGCTGCAGGGCAGGTTGACTCATTCAACAAACATTTATTGAAGCCCCTGCTGGGAGCAAAGCATGATGCCAGGAAAACACAAATGCTATTCCATTTTCATACCTAGGACATAGCAGTCTGGTGTTGGAGACTGGCATGTAAGCATCAGCAGTGGTTTGAAGCTTAGTGAACATCAATAAATAAAGGCAATAGCATATCACTCTCAGAGGACACGGGAAGAGAGAGCAGGAAAGCTGCAGGCAAAGAGCTTTTGTCTGCAAGAACTCACTCTTTAGTAAGTTGAGATAATAGAAAAAACATAAGAAGAATGTGCAGTGATTTCCCAAGCCCTTTCTCCCTCATACACACACAGCAGCCTTCTAATCAAACCACAATGGTAGACTTAAGTCAATTCAATCAACAACCCCACATGAACAAGCTGTCACCCAAAATCCATGGTTCACATTAGAATTCACGCTTGGGGCCTTTGGGAAATGTGTAACAATTATCCCAATAATTCTATCAGGTGAAGTAGGTTCAGTTCCCTAAAAATGATGTTCTCTACTTATTCATTCCTCCAGTCCCAGCCCCTCAAACCATTGACCCTATGTGGTCTCCATCATGTTGTCTTTTCCAAAACCTCATCTTGCAACCATCCCTCCAGGATGTTCCAGAATTCCAGAAGATACCAAAACTCACAGATGCACAAGTCTTTTACACAGCACACAATATGTGCAGCTAACCTATTCAATCTTTCCATGGGTCTTTTTTCTTCTTTTTTTTTTTTCATTTTTGCGACAGAGTTTCAATATGTAACCCAGGCTAGCCTCTGAGATCCTCTTGGCTTAGCCCCTTGAGTGCTAGGATCACAGCTGTCTGCCATCATTGTTGTCTTCTTTTTACTTTAAAATGATCTCTAGATTAGTTTTACTACTGCTTAATGTTATGCTGTGTTGACTATGGGATAATAAGAAAAAAGTCTATACATGTTCAATATCAGCACTTTTTAACAGCTAATCAAATTTAAAGATGCAGAACCCACAGATGATATACGGCCTTTCTAGATTTCCTAAGGTTTCATTTTAACTTTATACATATGTGCATTATATGCATGCTTGGTACCTGCAGAAGCCAGAAGAGGGTGCTGGAAACCCTGGAACTGGAGCTACAGACAGTTGTGAGCTATCATGTGGGTAGTGAGAGCCAAACCTGGTCTTCAAGAGTAGCAAGTGCTCTTATCTACTGAGCCACCCCTCCAGCCCCTGGGTGTAATTTTTTAAGAATATGTATTAAGGTTCCCACATCCTTGTACTGTTTGACTTGTACTGTTTGACAGCTCACTCACTTTTTCACATGCTGAGTTATAGTCTGTTTTCCAGATAGCCACAATTTATCCTTTATTTATGGAAAGACAACTTGGTTGCTTCCAGATTTGGGGAAATTATGAATATAGCTACTGCAAACATCCATGCATATGTTTTGTATTAGACATAGGCTTTCAATTCCTTGGGATAAATTCCAAGTGATTTGATTGTTGTATTTAATTATGAGGGAATGTCCAGACCTTTTTGTATCTCCACTAGTAATGAGTTCAGTGTTGGTGTTATAGACTTTGGTCACTCTAACTGGTGTATTAGCTCACTACTGTCATGTTCTTAGTTTCCAGTGATGAAGCAAGGAACATCTTTGCATGTGCTGATTTGCATGTTGATTGATACATTCTTTGGTGAATTATCAAGGTCCTTAGCCTATTTTCTGATTGGCTTGTTTTCTTCATGTCCTCTATCAGACACCCATATTCTCTTAACATGTGGTTTGCTTTCCTAATTCTCCTGATGTTGTCTTTTAAGGCAATTGTCAAAATTTTAATGAAGTCCTACTTAACCAGTATTTATTTCATGAAACCATGCCTTTGGTGTTGTATCTTTAAAAAAAAATCATTGCCTTAGTCAATATCATCTAGACTTTATCCTGCCAAATACCTAAAGTTTTATAATTTGGGATTCTGCACTGTGCATGAATTTTTATATAGGATGTGAGGTCTTGTGTTTAGGGTCTGCTTTCTGCATATGGACATCCAGATGTTCCAGCACCCAGCATCTAATGTTAAAAAAAAAAAAAAACCCTCTCCATTCCACTGCTTAACAAATGACCTTTAAGCTGAGCCTCAGACATGGGAGGATTCTAATAGAGAAAACATAGAAAGGGAAAGTGGGAAGAAAGATGAAATGGTATGAACAGGAATAACAGCAGAACAGATGGGTGAGGGTGGGTCCGTGGCTACTCATGGGTATGTTCAAGAGGACACGAACCCGGGGATGGCCAATGCATAATGGCTTGGACACCATGCTAAAGAGCCAACCTTCAAGTTGCCTGTGAGGAGCTGGTTAGAGAAGCTTCTGTGGGGCTGAGGGAAATTACATCACTATTTTAGATGCAGTGTTTACACCAGTATGAGGGTGAGCAGAACATTAAGAAGTTTATGGTGGTGGGGCAGTGGTGCGGACTACAGTCCAGAGGAGTGGTTATGAGTGTCAAGGCTACAGTGGCCATACAAAGGAGAGACAGACAATGGAAAAGTAGAGGAGGAAAACCAGTGACTGACTGTCGGAGGTGCCGGGTGGAGACATGGCATCACTGGCGAGCTGAAGAAGATTCCAGATCATTAGCCAAGAAAATTATTTCCCCATACATGTAGTTATGGAACACCAAAAATAAAAAATTAAAAAAAATGTAAGTAGAAAAGAGAGAGGGTGAGGGCTGGGGCAAGAATTTAGAAGGGCATCCTTTAGCCTGAATCCCATAAATAAAATCATTGACTTAGTAAATGTGGTAAGCGCAGAACATGAGACATGGGAATAGAAACAAGAGAAGGTATAATTCCTTCTACCAAGATGACTGACAGTTTAGTATAAAGGCCATTCTATTATATGTTATAAATGTCATGAGGGGATAAATAAAGATGGTTACAGAGTATATGAATACCCTATTTACTGTAACAAACTTAGTGACATGAAATAACACCAATGTCTTCCCATATTGCTTGGGAAGGTAAAGTTCAAATGTATTTCAGTGGGCTAGTGGTGTGACAAGGCTACACACACACACACACACACACACACACATACACACACACACACACACACACACTCATACTCATACACTCATACACGCACGCAGAGGGTGGGGGAAGCAATTGTTTCCTACATATACTTTGCCCTGTGATTTCTTCCTCCACATTCACAGGCAGCAGCATATTATTGCATGCTCTCTCTGGGACTCTACCTCCTTACAGGGCATTCTCCCTCTTACACAGATTCTTAGGGTTGCACTTAGAGCATGTCCAGATATTCTCGGATAATCTCCCTAACTTAAAATCCTTAATTTATCATGGCTATTAAGTATCTTTTCCATATCTACTCACATATACACGTTCTGTCAATTGGGGCCTGACAAGGGTTGGGCACTATTTATAAGAGTGGGTCTAGAGTAGACCCATCCCCTTTTTCTGAAAGCTGCATTGAGCCTGTAAAATTTTATGTTAGCATAACATGGTAGGACATACATTTTAGTAAATGTAACACAAGACTTGGAGGATACAGATTGAAGAGAAGCCTGGAGTCAAGTGGACGCGGGAGAGATCTTTAGCTAAGAGGTTATTAACTTGGAGAGGAATACAAAAGCAAATTAAGACCATGGTACTAACAGCTCTATGGCTTGCTGAGTGCAAAAGATTATGTCTGGCATTAGGTGTCATAGCATAAGATGTTAATACACAGAGAGAAGCAGATTCGAGACTTAGAAAACTTTGGGCAGGGAAAGAAGTTGATTTAAGATAAATTAAAGTTTGCTTGCAAACTAAGGTTTAGGATGCAAACTGTCCTTGGAAGCTATCTGGAGGACAGAAATCAGCTAGGTGATGCAGCTCTTACAGAGTTAAAGTTTATCCTAAAAATCATTAAAAACAAAATTTAAGGCTATCCACAAATATATGTAATTGCTATATTCTTTTTACCTAACTGGAACCCATCCAATTAGCCTACTAATGAATTACCAAAGTTGTGAAAACAAAAATATCCTAACAACCACTCTCAACAGCTCTCAACATTTCACTCCCAAAGTTCTCAACCTTTCATTTCCCTTCTACATGCAAAAGTAATGATGAGGGCACATTCCTACACTCAGTTCCAAAATGCTCACACTTGTCTCAGCCTTTCCCCTTTCCTTTCACAGGGTACATTAGAACAGCTTACAAACTCTCAAGAAACTGTATATGAGAATTTTCTTTTGTTTTTTATTTTATTTAAATTATAAACAATCTTGTTTTTCATGTCAATCCCAGTTCCCTCTCTCTCCCCTCCTCCCCTGTCCCCCCACCGGTCCCCTATCCCATCCCCTTGCTGCTCCCTAGGGAGGGTGAGGCCTTCCATTGGGGATCTTCAGAGTCTGTCATATCATTTGGAGCAGGGCCTAGGCCCTCCCCCGTGTGTCTAGGCTGAGAGAGCATCCCTCTATGTGGAAGAGAATTTTCTTGTTGCTGTAGCAATGTAGTTGAGACAAAAAATGCATCTTAATGAAGGGAAGATTAATTTTGGCTCATGACTTGAAGTTACAGTGGATCATGGTAGGAAGGCATAGCCATGGAAGCACAAGGCAGCTGGTCACATTATATGCAGAGTCAGGCAGCAGACACACAGATAAATGCTGTGTTCATCTTTCTTTCTCTTCATCTAGTCTGTGGTTCCCATAGAACCACATCAGGGTAGCTCATCTTTCCTCAGTTAAACCTTTCTGTAAACTCTTCAATGTACCCAGAAATATATTTCCATAGTAATTCTAAAATCCAGCCAGATTGGCAATGAACAGTAACCAAAATCGATTGTTTTAAATAATCTTATAGCATGGATAACCACCATGAGACGTCCTCCTGCCTTGTCAGCACTTTATCCTGCTACTGCCACAGCAGGAACGTGTGGCCTGGTTCCCAAGTCCACCAGGACAATGCAGCCAATGGCAGTGTAGTCGATGATAATCAACTGAGCCATTTATGGTGCAGTTGCAACTGGAGCCCAGTCCCTGACTCAGCCCATTGCTCTTTCCCAACCTTCTCCATCTTCCCACCTAAAGTCCATGCTCCACCTGATTTTATCATCCAGTGAGACTAGAGGCCACAGAAGCAGCAATGCTCCCCTACTTTGTCATTCATATAAGCGTAGTGTGTGAGTGTGTGTGTGTGTGTGTGTGTGTGTGTGTGTGTGTGTGTGTGTGTGTGTACTCCAGCCATGGAGTCTCTTTCCATCCACAGTTTCCCTGTGGATCCCAATTCTACTCCTGCGCCCCCACCCCTACCACTCCTGTGCTCCCTTGCCCTCCTGCATAGTTATAACTGCATCATCCCATTTCCTCGTATTCACACGTCTAGACTTCTTTCTGGATTTATGAGGTCATAGTAGGGTTTCACATCTCAATACTCAGAGATAAAGAGGTGAGACGAAGGTTAAGTGGTAGGAAGTTTAAAATGTTCTGAGATGTGTGCTGTGTCATTTGAAAAGACTAAAATCTCTTTGCTCTGCATAGCAGAGATGTGTTAACTTATTCTGCTGTTGCTCTTGATGTGAAGATGGAAGCACAAGTATGTCTCTCATCAGAAACAAAAGATCAGCCCCCACTAACCAAGGGAAAGCTGATAGCTTTTAGGTTCTGATGTTCCTAAAGCATAAAGAGCAACGCATTGATGCACTTGCTCCTTCCTCCCAGGAGAAATGTGTTTTGCAGTGTCCAAAGCCCCTTTGTTGTCTTTTGCTTATTTCTTTGAGATGATGTGTTCTGGTGCCTTAGCATTGCTATCTTCATCTTCCATGGTGCAGCCAATATTTCAGATCAGAATCTGTGTAATTGAGGCCAGATCTGGATAGAACTCTTCAAATAATGTGTATCCAACGGAGCCACAAAAAATCTCAGGGGGACTTAGCAGCCGAAAAAAATGTGTAAGCTGTTTCTTTACATTTTAGCAAAACCTAAATAGTGTCTGCAGAAAGCTATAAATAATATTAGACCTGTTTTAGTGGTATTATTTCTACCTGAATTCATTTATTGCCACATTAGAGACCTAGCTATCTAAATTCTGAATTTTATTTTGTATATTTGGTATAAGAGATGAGTAAGGCAAAATTCAAGATAAACACCAGCAAAAATAATCTTAAATGTAATATCCTACTTTGCTGCTGAATCAATACTTAATCTGCAGTAAATAACATTGGCGGGATGCCAATCCATAAAATAAACCATAAAATGCTATGGAATACTCTAGCGTCTAAAGTGCTTCTCAGACAAACAGCAGTAAGCCAAGGTATCGTCCTTCTTAACAGTACTCGGTTTAACTCATGTGGCAGAATCATGAAATAAAAAGCTTTTTCATTTTGTTATATGCTCAATATTAATCAAATACTATGTTAAGCACAATCATGCAAGACAATGTGAATATATGAAAATTTAATGCAGGGACCCCAGTCACGCAGGACCCCCTGTCCCACAGGGTAACCTGAAACCTACCAGGCTGGCTGCAGACTCACAGGCGCCATCCTGCCAGAGCCTTCTAAATTGCCAGGATTAGAGGCATGCACTCCCATTCCTGCCCTCATAAGTCACCTTTAGTCATGGTGTTTTGTCTCAGCAACAAAAAAGTAACTAATACACGGGTCTTACATAAATAACAATACTTTGCTTATGTAAAGCCAGCTTCACTTCACTTATTCAACTCATATCTGAAAAGTAGTGAAAGTGTCCCTTTTCCTAAGTGTTAGTGAACAAGCATGACCCCTCTCTCCAAGGATACACATTCTCTAAAGGGGAGGAATTTGTGTGTGTGTGTGTGTGTGTGTGTGTGTGTGTGTGTGTGTGTGTGTGCGCGTGCGTGCGTGCGTGCGTGCGTGCGTGCGTGTGTGTGTGTGTGTGTGTGTGTGTATGTGTGTGTACACATATATATGTATGTATGTGTGTGTATATATGTATATATAAAACCTAACTAATTCACCAGCAGTGCTACCAGATTTACAGTATTCTACAGCCAGACACAGCCACCTGTAGATCCCCACGGATAGTTGGGTCTGTGCTATACCATCTACACTATGAGACAGTACTCAAAGCCTCAAGCCTACCTAGAGAAGGTTGGTGCTGGCTGGATATATTGTCCATGCTGTGAAGGAGACAAGTGGCTTTGGGTCAACAGTAGTGTTTTGCTGTGCTATCTACCCAATATAGACAAGGCAAGGTACATAAGCACCTATGACTTCATCTGTGTCCATTTGCTTTCAATTCCAAAAGAATAGCAGCACTGACCTTGACATAGTATCAGAGTTACCCTTCTAGCTGTTTGTTCATGAATAAAAGCCATCAAGCTTTGCTTTGCTTTCTTTATAGGATGGAAAGGCACCAATTCCCACCCTTTGTGTGTTGAAAATAATTAGTGTCTGGCCTCTGTGAAATTTAGAAGTGGCTTACAAAGAGTGCCTTCATTATCCTCTCCTTTGGTAGTTTGAACAATGGGAGTGATTTATCCTCAGTAATTTAGAGTATTTAGTTATTTAGAAGAGTTTTGATTTTCTAAGGAAATGTCACTAGGGCTTTACTCGTTTTCCTAAGTAAGAGGAGGGGTGCTATATATTGCTTATAAAAATACACTCAGTGGGTCATTTTTCACTTTTATAAGCCTCCAAAACAAAGTTTAAAGATATGGCCTTGGTGACTAATTCCCCAGGTTATATTTAATAAAGGTGGAGATGAAGAAAATGGAGAAGATAGAAGATATAAAATGACCACACTATTCCAGGAAGACTGTTTTCTAGCCACAACGATGACAACAAAAAAACAATGAAGATATAATAAAGGAAAATGATAAACTATGAATAAACACGAAATATAACACATGGAATGACATAAGTTGCCTGTGAATTGGGTGACTCAGTGTAACAAGATCCTCCCCAAATCAGTACATATTGAATAGAATTCCAATGAGACTCAGGATTCTGAGAGTTCATTATTTAATCTGTATGTATATGCATGCTCACAGTCAGCTGACCTTGGGGAGGTCAGAGGACAACATGCATCAGTTTGCTCCTTCTACCCCACAGGGCCCAGGGTTCAAAGCAAGTCATTAGTTTCGGCAGCAAGAACTTTTTGCCTCTTAGGCATATTGGGAGGCCCCATGAGACTCTGAATAAAGTTTTTGTTTTTATTTTTTGCTTTTATAAACTGAATAAACTAATCATAAACTTTATATGGAAAGATAAATGCACAAAATAGTAATTAGGACTATGAAAAAGAACCCTGATAGCAGAATATACACTGAGATTACTCCATTGTTAGGATAACAATGTAGAAATCATGCACAGAGAATCCAAGAGTACATCTACACATGTAAAAGACTTAAAGTGTGCCCACGGTGGTATTGTGAGTCAGTGGGACAATCATAGTGAGTGATGCTCAAAGAACTGAGCAGGCATTCAGAAAAGATGAAGTTAGAGCAAAATATTATAACAAAATATTTCCTAAAATAAGTCCAGAAATATTAAACACTTGGCTGGAAGAATTTAAATACCAAATTTCTAGAAGAAAACTTTAGAAAGTACCTGTAATCTTTACTAATGGAAAACTTTCTCATCCAAGACAAGTAACCCAAATTCCATTTAAGAAGAAGGGACATGGTAATGATATAAAATGTTAAACTTCTAAAATGAAGGAAGTAACTAAGAACAGTTGAATTGGAAAATTATAGATACAGATGATAGCCTGTACAAATTACTTCAAATGTGTGTGAGAAGACAGATAAAGGAAGCTGGAGCTGAAAAGATGGCTGGGCAGTTGAGAGCACTTGCTGCCCTTGTGGAAGACCCTTGTTCAGTTTCTAGAACTTATATCACAAGGCTCACAACTGCCTATAACTCCAGCTGCAGGTGATCTAACACCCTCCTCTGGCCTCCACCTGCACACATCCCTCCCACATACACACACAAACACATAATTAAAAATAAAACTTTTTAAAATAGAAAAACATAAACAGCTCAAGAAGCCCAAGTGTGATGGACATGATTAAGCAATTCAGAAAGGAACTCCATCTAAGATAAACATGAACAGAAGCACATTGGTAGTAAAGCCAGCAAACACAATTGTAGATGATTTCTGGTAAGGATTAAGGAGAGATGGAACCCATATCTGCGTAAATATAAATAAGCAGTCTTACAAAAATGTAAATTAAAAGAAAATTTAAGCCAGATAGTAGTGGTGCATACCTGTAACACTGTTTTTTGTTTTGTTTTGGTTTGGTTTGGTTTTTCAAGACAGGTTTTCTCTGTGTTAACAGTCCTGACTGTCCTCAAACTCAGTTTGTAGACCAGGCTGGCCTCAAACTCATTGAGATCCACATGCTTCTGCCTCCCAAGGTGTGGGATTAAAGGCATGTGCAACCTCTGCCTGGCTTGGATTCAATCTTCTTTTGGAGACTTCAGAGATCACATTAGGTCAAGTTCTTCCTTTTCTTGATAATTTTTTTCTGGGTAGTTCTCCCTTCTTCTTTGGATGCTTATACTTCTCCAAAGGTCCTTAAATTCTTCAAGATGTTTGTTTTTATTTTCCTGAAAAGACAAAAACAGAACCTTTCCCCAACCTTAACTTTGGGGAGGTTCCTACTCTAGTCTTTATCTATTTTGACATATAGTTTCTCCTGAAATTTTTGTTTTAGCTTCTAAAGCTCTGCTATCATCCAAAACAGTATGTTTTCTTACTATACCCATTAGGTTTTTAAATTGCTCTTGGAAGGGTTTTCCATGGTGACAGGAAAGTACTGAACTGAATTTGGCAAAGGATTTTTGAGAGGCCCCTCAAGGCATCTACTGAAGGCTAAGTATTACCTTGAATGTCTCTTGTTGGCCTACATTTTTTTGTTCAGTGCCTGCCTTTGCCACACCTTTTGCATAATCCAGAAGGGAGGAGCGGTGTGTTTGAATTATATTTATAAAAACAATTGTTTCTAGGAATGCCCTGTTTACAATCCCTTTGAAAGTGACCTGTCTGCCACAATTAAAACATTTGACATTTCAATTTTTCTTTAAATGTCTTGAAATCACCTCTCCTATCCATATAATATCTTCAGGAGTTTCAATATTAATTGTATCTCAGATCCAATCCTTCAAAGGTGTTGACTTTGCTTTTAAATGCCTAATTATCCTTTTGCATTGGGCATTTAGCATTTTCAAAAGCCATAGTTTCAATTATTATTTTCCTAGTTTCTGTGTCTGATAATCATTCTATTTACTGCTGATAACAGTCTTTGTAAGAAATCCGTGAATGCTTCCTTTGGGCCCTGTATAACTTTTCTTTTCTTTCTTTTTTTTTTTTCCCAGATTTTTAAAATTTGAATTAGAAACAAGATTGTTTTACATGTCAATCCTAGTTCCTTCTCCCTCCCCTCCTCCCCTACCATCCCACCCCAGAACTAAAACCCTACCTATCACTTATCCTTTCTGCTCCCCCTGGAGGGTGAGGGCCCTGTATAACTTTTATAAATGATTCAATTTTCTTTCCTGTTTCTCCAATTCTTTCCCAAGCATTCAAACTTGCTGCATGACATAAACCCAAGAGGTGATCATCATATAGATATTGCCTTTTTAAAGTAGCATAATCTCCTTCTCCAAGAATTTGATCTTGGGAGATCTTGATTTCCCTAAATCTAACATTGTCACAGGCTTCCACAGGCTTACAGAACCTCTTTCATTTGGTCCTTCCTGTAAGGTTACTGGATATATTAAAGTTGCTTCTCTTAAGACCTTAGGGTTCCCTTTTAACCTGAAAATACAATGCTTAACTTGTTTCTCCATGTAATTTCTCAGTCTGTGTTTGAATAGCTCTATAATCTACTTTATAAATTTTTCTAAGGCCTCCATCTTAGCACTCATATCAGCCAACGTTTTTAGAGATAAACCAAGAATTATCAAACTGACAACAAAGATTATTAAAATGATAACTAACAGTATGTCAATCCTGGTTAAGTTGATTATCCCTTCATTTAATTGTTCCATTTTTTTAAAATGGTGTATTGCAAAATTATACAGAGACTTAACTCTCTCTATTGTAATTGTGTTTACCATTTTTAAAGTAAGAAAAAAAACTCTCTTTTTAAACAAATTCCTTCCTTTAAGAATTCCCAATAGTCTCACCAAATCTCCAGACAGTGTCAGTGAACTCTGAGACATGGCACGTCTGAATCAGAGAATTAGCTATGGCTGTGCACTGAAGAGTGTCAGCCCAAGGAGAGGGGCTGTAGGGAAGCCTAAAAGCCTCCTGAGTTTGGTTGGCAACCGAAGACTGTTTAGAAAAGCTACAACAGGACAACAGTGCAACAGTAGAAGCTTCAAGACAGCCATCTAGTTTGACAGCAGCTCAAGAAGGGGCTCCAGGGGGTCCAGGGAAAGTTCACAGCTCACCTGGAGAAAAGAAGAAAAAAAAAAAAAAAAAAAAAAAACAGCCACCTGCAAGGGGGAAAGCTGCTAACTGCAGTGTTTGGGGCCCAAAGAGGTTGGGTGCCCAAATAGATTTGGGAAGAAAACCTAGTCCAGCAGGGACTCCAACAGGAGCCCAACCCACAGCTCAGGCCTGGACCAGTCGCTTCAAAGTAGCTTTTTTTTTTTTTTTTTTTTTGTGAATTCTGAACTTTTACATTGGCACCAATTTGTAACATGAAAAACAAAAGACACAGAGACAGATATTGGTGTTCAAGATGAAGATCAGAGAAGCAAAGGAACCAAGCCAGTAGATCTTACCTCTACCAGGCTGAAATGGCAATCCTGTCTCTACAAATCCTCAGAGGCAAAATACTCTGAATTCCTGTCTCCTCCTCCTTTTATTCCTTCCTCTGCCCAGCCATATCACTCCCATCTCCACCTCCCTAGTACTGGGATTAAAGGCATGAGCTTTGTTACTCTTCACTCTTGTGTAGGCCAGGGTGGCCTTGAACTAACAGGATCCATCTTCCAGTCTCCTGAATCCTGGGATTAAAGGTGTGTACCACCTTTAACTGTAGCTTCTACAGTTAATTAGTGGGCTGGTTTTGCTTTCTGATACTTCTGGAAATCTTTATTAAATCATAAATAATATATCATCACACATACCTTAAATCCCAGTACTCAGAAGTCAAAGGGAAGCAGATCACTGAGTATGAGGCCAGCCTGGTCTACAGAGTGAGTTCCAGGATAGTCACGGCTACACAGAGAAACCCTGTTTCAAAAACCAAATAAATATCTTAATCTTAAATATTGAATTGTGTGAATTTATCATTTATGCTAGTGAGTTTCTGTGAATTTACTGCCACATAATTATTTCAGTGCTGTTTACATCAGACAACACTTGATGTTCTGCATTAGTGCAGTGTTGTTCACCTGGTAGGAAAAGAAAAAGGGAGTGAAATAAGTGTGATTCCCAACAATTAGAAGTAAAAGATTAAATTATGTTATAGTCACAATAGAATGAATCCAAAAGGATGAATACAAGTTGCTATGTAAGGAATTCAATAAAACATAACTGAAGAGAGCAAGAGTCAAAAAAATCACCATGTGAACATAGTTATGGATTGTGAGAAATATCATATAGTAACATAATTGTATCTAAATATGTAAACATGGATATATGCATGGGTATATAAATACATACATGTATACTTACCTGTGTGTATGTTGTTAAACCATATTTATGACTTCACTCTGCTGTTAACAGGTTATTTCAGGGTACGCTGACAATTTGTGACACAAGTAGAGAAGTTTTGCTTTTTTGTGCTGGAGATCAAATGCGAGGCCATACACACACTAGCTAATTGTTCAACCACTGAGATGTACTACCATCCCCTCCCAAAAATTACTGTTGTATCAATTTTTTATAAATTCAATAGTTTTCCGATTCCACATATGAGACAATTGAAAATACAATTGGGGAAAAAGCACATACATTGAGAATGAAAATATGAATGAGGTGCAGTAGTACATATCTGAAACCCCAGAAGTTGGGAGGCCAAGGCAGGAAGACTGCAATACACAGAATGGGCCAGAGCTACAGTGAGTTCTAGGCTAACTTGGGTTAGAGACTAAGACTTTGTCTCAAGAAGAAAAACTTTAAGGACAGAAATTACATGATCATCTCAGAGCTATAGAAAAGGTCTATCACAGAGCCCAGTGTCCCTTCATAATAAAAGCTATGAGGAGACCAGGAAGAGAAGAAACAGCTCAACAGAGTGATGGCTACACATAACAAACCATGGCAAACATATTAAGTGGAGGAAGACACAAAGCATTTCCACAAAACTCAAGAACAAGACAAGGGTAGCAGGCTTTTGTGGACTACCAGACAGTTCCCAAATCATAACACAGAGATTTATGAATTATGAAAGTTCAGCCTTAGCTTAGGCTTGTTTCTGTCTGGCTCATAACTTAACCCATTTCTATGCATCTATGTGGCTCATGGCTTTTACCTTTCCTTTTCCATGTCTTGCTCCCTCTGCATCCAGCTTGTGACTCTGCCTTTCTTTTTCTCAGAGCTCTCTCTTTCCAGATGTCTAGCCTATATCTCTTGCCTAGCTATTGGTCCTTTAGCCTTTTATTAAATCAATCACGATGACATATTTTTACACAGTGTAATCAGCTATCTCTAAACAGACAAGGGTCTCCACTTTCTCCACTTTTATTCAATATAGTGATAAAAGTCTTTTATATATGCAAATGTGTGTTCCTATGTGTGCAGAGTACATGCACATGTGCACTCCATATACATGTGTACTTATATATGGAGGCCAGAAGACAACCCTGGGGACTATTCCCAGGAAGTCCCCGCCTGCTTTGAAGAAAGTTCTTTTCATTGGCCTGAAACACATCAATTAGACTAGCTTGGCTGTCCAGCAAGTCCCCAGGGATGCTCCTGTCTCTGCCTCCCTTGCTCTGAGATTGAAAGTGAGTATCCCACAAGCAGGTGCTTCTAAACTGTTTCTGAAGATCAAATTCAGTCCTTGCCTTTGCAAGGCAAGTGTTTTACTGCAGGAGCCACCACTCCCCCTCCCCCAGCCTTGTGCTGGGGTCTTAGCAGGAGTAGTAAGACAAGAGAAATAAATAAGCGATATTAAAAAGGAAAGAAGTCACGCTTATTTGCAAATTATATGATTCTGTATATAAGAGATTCTAAAGACTCCACCAGAAAACTCACAGAAATGTTACTTTCAGCGAAGTAGCAAGATACAAAACTAAAATTCAAAAATCAATAGCTAGGTATCAGTAGCAAACATGCTAATAAAGAAACAAGGGAAGCAATCTACTCAAAATCACCTCATAAAAATAAAATGTCTCAGAATTACCCTAAGCAAAGAAGTGAAAGACCTCCACGATGAAAATTTTAAAGCACTGAAGAAAGTAATTTAAGAAGACACTGGCATATAAAAAAAGCCTTCCATACTCATGGATTGGATGAAGGAAGATACCAAAAACCACTGACTGGAGGAAAGATAGTGTCTTCAACAATGGAGCTAAGGCGGCTAGAGAATGAAACTAGATGCTAATTTCTGTACAATAATCAACTCCAGTTGGATCAAAGACCTTAATAAAAGATGTGAAAATCAGTAACTGCTAGAGGCAAAAGCAGGAAAAATACTTAAAGATCTAGACATAGACAGGACTTTCTGAGTAGGACCTTACTTACTCAGAAAATAATTCAAGCAACTGACAAATGAACACAGGAAATTAACAGGCCTCTGCACAAGAAACAGTAGTTGGACAAAGAGCCTACAGGGATGGGATAAAATCTTGAACTGCATGTCTGACAAGGGTTAATATCTAGAACATACTAAGAACTTCAACAACTAAAACATACTAAGAATTCCAACAATCCAATCTATAAATGTAGTGATGAAATGAACAGTCTACAAAGATGAAATACAAATAGACAATAAACATACAAAACATGCTCAGCCTCACTAGCCATCAGAGAAAAGCAAATCAAAACTACCCTGAGACTTCATCTTAGTGCAGTCAGAATGTCAGTCATTAAGGAAAAATATATTGACAAGGATGCAGCCAAAAGGGAACTCTTAAACATTGCTAACGGGAATGCAAACTATAGAAGTCAGTATAGAAGCTTTGAAAAACAAAACAAAGAAGCAAGCAAAACAGATCTACGTATGACCAGTGCCACACCACTCCCGGGCATTTACCCAAAGGCCTCCAAGTCAATATATCACAGAGACATGCACACATATCCATATTTACTTCTGCACTGTTCACAGCAGCTAAGCCATGGAACCAACTGAGGAGCAATCAGAGACTCTGGCGTATAGATACACAATGGATTTTTTTTCTAGCAATAAGAATGAAATTATGTGTTTGCAGGAAAAATGGATGCTATTGAAAACAATCATATTAAGTGGATGTTAACCCAGTCTCAGAAAAACAAATAGCCTACATTTTTCTCTCATCTATGGTTCCCGGATTTCTGATAGCCCAATAAAATCACATATGCATAAATGAAGTGAAATTGGGGCAACAAAGGAGACAAATGGGAAGGGCATGAAAAGGGGGGAGTAGGAGGGTAGAGGAGAATACATACACTCCACATAGAATTCTTGCCTGTATGAAATTTTTTGTTTTAATTTTTTAAAGCATAATTACTTTTATTTTTGTTTTTCGTTTTGTCAGCTTGACATAGGCTAGAATTGTCTGGGAAGGGAGACCTCAGCTGAGAAAATGCACCCACAAGATTGACCTATAGACAAGCCTATGCAGTATTTTCTTAATCAATGACTGACGTAGGAGGGCTCGGATCAATGTGGGCGGCGCCATGACCACTGCCAGACAGGTGGTCCTGGTGTATAGAAGAAAGCAACAGCGGGGAGAAAGGCCGAAAATAGCATTTCTCTATGGCCTCAGCTTCAGTTCCTGCCTCCAGGTTCTTGCCCTGACTTTCTGCTCTGCCTTCCCTGAGTGATGGAGTGTGACAAGAGGGCTGTGGGCTGAAACCCATCCTTTTCCTCCCCAGCTGCTGTTGGTCATGGTGTTTCATCACAGCAGTAGAAACCCTAAGACACACAAAGAAACTAATATAACCAAAAAGCATACCAAAGTAAACATGAATTCGGACACTGTTTATTAGAGGCACCAGTCCCGTCAGTTCCAGAGAAATCAATGGCTGTGGAATAAAACCGAATTTAATTACCATTTTCTGATTTTACTAATTTCTTATTTTAAAACATTTTCCTTTTTAAAGTCTCTTAGGTTGGTATTTTTGTTTTGCTCAGACACCACTTTAATGCAGCTTAGTGGGAGTCAAAGTTCTAGCTTCGGCCTGGTTGTCCCCACCTCACAAAGTATTCAGCATGATGGACCATGCCTGTCTTAGGTTGCCTCGAAGGTCCTTACATGTCATTGACTACTGGCCCTTGGAAGAATGACATCTCTGGGAGGCACACCAGGGTGGGGGAAATTTCTGTGAGGCAGGCGCAAGAGACCTCCCAAGGAGGGCCACGTCCTGGGTGTTGAAGTGCTATGAGAACCTGGAGTGTGGAAATACACTGTAGGAAACAAAGAGAATGAATAGTAATAAGATAATAGCCCCCCAATCAAAGCATAGGAAAAAGGGGGTCAATCACAGGCTTGGGATGGGGCCCACGTCGAATTAGCATTTCGTGTAACATTAACCATCAAGGATTTGCTCCATTATCCCAAAGTGTTGGTACCTAGAAGGGCATCTTTCAACAATGGCTTGACCCTGAGTGTTGTAGTAGAATGGGGACAAAGGAAACAGAGGCAGTCACTCCTGAGCCAACCTCAGGCTTTTGGGAAAGAGCACATGCATCCAGAGGTCAGGCTCCCACATGTTTTTGGGAGAAATCCAGGGGGCCATCACCACACAGCCTCGTTCCCAAAATCCTCCAGATCAGCAGTCTTAACCCTAAGGCACCTGATGACCAATATTGATTTTAGTGCCCTCACCCGAGGCTCCTTACAGTGGGAGGGTAAGTTTCCCATTCTCTTAATGGCAGGAGACATAGAAGAGAACAAAGTCTAAAACAGACAAAGACAGACTTGAACAAACACAGCAAGAATGTAGGATGCAAACAAAAACAGCAAGTGTGTCAGATGTTCCTACCTAATGTACCAGGGGTACCAGACTGACACAAAGGAAAAGACAGAAAAGAAGGAGTATACCCGTGCTCACCTTCTCAAGGACCAAGGACATGAAACATGCAGGGGCCAACTCACCAAACAAGTCACCGAAGAGGGCACGACAAAACTCGCCTCCAGCGTGAAGAGGAGTCTGAAAGGGTGCTGATAGAGAAAGCAAAAGTGCACCAACATAAGATCCGATCCGACCATACCCAGCTAACAACAAAAGGCAAACAAAGATCAGGGCCCAAAGAACAACCTCGACAATGGAAAAAATAATATACTCTGATTCAAGCGGGGTCGAGACCCATGCCAGCAAGGGATCCACCGGCCCCGCGTCTAGACACCAGATGTTGCGGGTTACCCTGCTAGGACACCCCTTGGAGAAGGGGGTGAGAAGATGCAACACCAAGGACTTAGGGACTATGAGTCAGTGAGTAGCAGAGCATGCTGCAGACTCTTTTATTAAGGAAGTTAGGCCTGCCTTTATACTCCCTCCCAAGGTCCCATTGGCTGAGGTGGTTGACTCTGTTGCATTATCCTTTCCTCACTGGTGTCTCTGGGTCAGGTGTCTCTCCATCAGCAGTCTCTGGGCATAGAAGCAGGCTTGTCTCAGGGAGCAAGTGCCTGCCACACATGCTCATCAAGCTGGCCTGGGCACCGGGGCCAGGAAGACTGCGGCAGCTTGGGTAGGCTGGCCGTCAGTTTCTCGTGTGTGTGTGTGTGTGTGTGTGTGTGTGTGTGTGTGTGTGTGTGTGTGTGTGTGTGTGTGTGAGAGAGAGAGAGAGAGAGAGAGAGAGAGAGAGAGAGAGAGAGAGAGAGAAGAGAGAGAGAGAAGGGAGGGAGGGAGGGAGGGAGGAGGGAGGGAGGGAGGGAGGGAGGGAGGGAGGGAGAGAGAGTTACCCTTAGAGAACAGAAGAGGGCATCAGATTCGTGAGCCACCCTACATAACTGCTAGGTACTGAACTCAATTCCTCTGTAAGAGCAGCAAGTACTGAGATCTCTCTCTACCTCCATTTTCTAATATCTTTATACAATTGATATATTATAGCAATAAAACATTGCTTAGAAATTAGCATTTTTATCAGCCTAGCAAGTTACTATCATTCTTCAGAACATTCTCCCTAGATACTTTGACCACTTTATTCATACAATTTCATGTTCTTTCTTTCTACTAAATATTCATTTTCTGTCTATTTATTGAATGAACTCTCCAATGGCTAATCTTAGAGAAAGAAGTTTTTAATATTGAGACTACAGATTACAATACACATACTTTCACATAGAAATTCAAGTTAGGAGGTCGACAAAGAATGTGTTCGCGGTTCTTTTATATCATAATTTATATCTTATTTCTGTTCAGAAAAAAACAACACCTAGACACTGGTATAGCACTTATACTGGCTTTCCTATATCTCAGCCTTATTTTAAAAGAAAGGTATATTTTTGGCCTCTGAGGTTCTTCACTAGTGGTAGGGTATGGCGAGCTCTTTTGGAGGCATATGAGACAGTGCATGAACCAACCCTAGTTACCACTGTAGGCTCATCCATCAGTACTAACTGCCTCTCATTTTGTGTTGAACTTTAGTATAGATGTGCATTGCTTTTGTGTCATTGTTGATTTATTTATTTACTACCTGAGATAACCTTCTACCTTCAACCTGTCCTTCTAGACTGCTTCTTCCAAGAGACAACATCTCCTCTCACACAAGACAATTACTCTTTTCTCCCTACCTTCAAACCTAACTAAACTATACTTTCAAAAATAATCTAAAGGAGACTTTGATAAAGCTATTTTCTACCATCTATAATTTTCTCCAAAAAACTTCCTCTATTCTTCCTAATATTTTTTTTCTAAATGTCATCACTTGCCATCTTAATTATATATGCACTATATATGGCTTTTACTTGATGAGCCATTGTGAAAACAAAACAGGAGCCACATTGTTGTTAAGGAGTCACATTGTTAGACGTTGTTATTAAGTCTCCATACCTTTCTGTTTCCTAAGCCTAATGTATCTTGCAAACCATGTTTTTCAACCTATGCTGAATTTGTAACCCCACGATGTATACCCCCCCTTTGCCTTGCTGAACTCCTGACCACATTGATGAGTCCCCTACCATATAATTTATTCTTGTGGTTTTCTACCCCATAGGCAGCCTTGAACCCTGAGTTCCCCACTCTTCTGTCCAGGTGTTACCAGGTGTCACACTTATCTACCATCCACAGGCAGCCTTAAGCCCCAGTCCCCACCCCTCTCCAGGTGCTAACAGCCAATTATCTTAACCTGTCAACCCTAACCCTTCCCCATAAAAGGGACCTTAAAAACCAGTGAGGGGCTGAAATCCCAACTTAGAGTGAGGAGGCTATCTGGCCAGTCTAAATAAAGCTTGCTTAATCAGTCATGAAAATGGATTTTTTTTTTTGCAGGTCTAACACATCTCTCTCTTGATCACCAAATATTTGTTCAAAGTCTGTAGCAAGCTTTCTTTTGGGCCAACTACCAGCTCCCAAATAAAGACACAGAGACTTAATATTTGTTATGAATGCTCGGCCTTATCTTATGCTTGTCCCAATACCTTTTATAACTTAATTTAACCTGTTTCTTTTTATCTATGTTTTGCCTCAAGTTTTTTACCTTTTTTTTTCATTCTGTATGTCCTGCTCTGTGTCTAAATGACTGGCCTCCGGCATTTCCCTCTCTTTTTCCCTTATTCTCTTCTCTGATCCTAGATTTCTCCTACTTATTCTCTCTGCCTGTCAGCCCCACCTGCCCTTCTACTGACTAGCTATTGACCATTCTGCTCTTTTATTAGACCAATCAGGTGCCTTAGACAGGCACAGCAACACATCTTTATATCATTATACAAATGCAGCATAAATGAATGTAACACATCTTTGTCTAATTAAAGTAATATTCCACAATATAAAGAAGTGTAATATGTTTACATAGTTAATGTAATATTCCACAACAAAAGTCATTTTCTCCCACCCCTCACCATGAACATATAATCTGCATCAACAAAACCACTGCATGTTCTCACTCATTTGTGAAACTAAAAATATTTATCTCAAGGAAAAGAATTAAGTCCTGATTACCAGAGGCTGTCAAGGGTGGAGCAGTGAAGCTGGATATAGAGTACCTAAGTATGTCAGATAGGAGAAAAAGTTTTATTGTTATATAGCACAGTGCAGTGAGTACAGTTTATAGTAACTTATTATATATTGTATAAAGAATTGGGAAATGTGACTTTCTATGCTCCAAACACAAAGAAATGATAAATACTTGACATAGAAATGGCAATTACCTTAATCCTATTACTGCACATTGTATACATGTATCAAATTATTATATTGTGCTCTGTAAATATGTGCACTTGTGTGTCAATTAAAATGAGCTTCATGCTGGTTGTGATGGTTTGTGCCTGGTTGAGGTTGGAGGATTGCCATGAGTTTGAGGCCACCCTGGGCTAGAGAGTGAGACCTAACCTTAAAAAAAAGAAGATAGAACCAGCCTGGTCTACAAGAGCTAGTTCCAGGACAGCCTCCAAAGCCACAGAGAAACCCTGTCTCGAAAAAACAAAAACAAAAGAAGAAGAAGAAATAGAAGGAGGAGGAGGAGGAGGAGGAGGAGGAGGAAAGAAAGAAAGGAAGGAAGAAAGAGAAAGAAAGAAAGAAAGAAAGAAAGAAAGAAAGAAAGAAAGAAAGAAATGAGAGAATGAATGTTTTTATTTACTTCTAAATTTTAGTATGTATGTATGTATTGGTGTTTTGCTTGCATGTATGTCTGTGTTCTATGTTGTGCCTGGTGCCTTCAGCTGCCAGAAGATGGCCCCAAATCCCCTAGGATTAAAGTCACAGATGGTCTTGAGCTACTATGTGGGTGCTGGGAATTGAACCTGGATCTTCTGGAACAGCAGCCTTTGCTCTTAACAATTGAGCCATCTCTCCAAACCCTAAAACTATTTTCTTAGAGTTTGTTAGATAATTAAGTTTGTTAGATCTTTTTGTAAATTCCTCTTGCCACTGGGTCATCTCATCAGATACATTGATTCCATTTTTTGGACTGTTTGTTTGTTTCTTGAGACTGCTACTCTGTATAATAGCCCTGGCTGCCCTGGAACTCACTTTGTAGCTTCCTTAAATTTTTAATTCAAAGCAATTCTTTCAAATTCTTGAACTTAGGAAAAATCATTTCTTCATTAGGAACTTCATTTAGTGATGAACCAGGAACTGATATTTGAAACTGAGAAAGTGATGGAATTACATCTTAAACCTCAAACACAAATATAGACATGGGTAAAATATAAGTTAACAGTGAGGAAGATGTTTCTATTTTAGTTTGCCAACAAACTAAATTAACTTACTTGTCAAGTTTTAAGTCCTATGAACTAAAAGGATTTTCAGCTAATTTTGTGAGAGTATTCCATTATTTATAAGCCAATTTGAATAAAGCTTTTTTGGAAAAACTTCATTATGTAAACATATATAATATCTGCCCAAAGGTAGTATACTGCAATATTTATTCAAATAGACCAAGATTATATAATATAATCCTTAAGCTAAAGACAAAGGAATAGGGCAGAACAAATTTACTCATTTGGAAAAGAGTGCTGAAACCTGATGATGCAGCCCTGTAGTTCCAACTACTTGGGAGCATGAGGCAGGTTTCATCAAGGGTTCGGGCTTGTCTCACAGAGTTCAAGGCTGACCTGAGTAACTTCACAGGATGCCTTCTCAGAGAGAACAAGAGAGGTACTAAAGGTGTATGCAAGCCAGCAGCCAAGCACTCACCTACCATGTGTGAGACCCTGGACTCACCTGCCATGTGTGAGACCCTGGACTCACCTGCCATATGTGAGACCCTGCACTCACCTACCATGTGTGAGACCCTGCACTCACCTACCAGGTGCCCTGAGGTCACCTACCATATGTGAGACCCTGAGTTCAATTCCCACACTGGAAAAGAGTAAGAGAAAGACTTGCAGCTCTTCTTTGTCCTTTGTCTTGGCTATAATGTTGGCTGATGGTGATACATCATATAAGTTATGGATCAATAAATTTTATTTTAAAAACTTAAAGTAATAAAAAACAAATATTTTTAAAGTAGAGTTTATATTCTTCAAAAATTCTGATGGTGGAATTTTTGTTGGAATTTTACAGGACAAAAAGGAGTAAATAGGGGAGAGCTGGCATCTTTATAATACTGTCATCATACTCATAAATGCTGTCTGGTTTCTTGATTGTAGATAGTTAAGGGGTTGTTTGATAATACTCATAGTATATTGTTTTTTTACAAAATAGTCTCATAAGAAAGAATGATGTAATAAAATTACACTATTGTTTTTTTTTAAGTTGGTTTTAAAATCTAGTGTATTCTAGTCTTCTCTACTTGAACCATGGACATGAACTCTAGGGATGTGTTTTACAAAGGACCAAGTTGGGGAAAGTTAAGAGAATTTTAGAGGATGGTACCTGTCTGGAGAAAGTAGGTCACTGGAATGGGTCTTTGAAGGTATCATGTCTCTATCTAGCCTCTGTACCAGTGTGTGTGTGTGTGTGTGTGTGTGTGTGTGTGTGTGTGTGTGTGTACATGTGTCCCTTTTTGTCTCTCCCTCCTCTCTCTCCCTCCCTCCATGCCCCTTTATCTCCCTCTCCTTTCTCTCTTTCACCCCCCACCGTGAATAAACTTCACTGCCACCTACTCTTTCTGCTGTGATGTTTTGCAGCAAGGTGATCCCTCACAACACTGCAATGTGACATGGCTCTCCCAAAATCCATATGAACCTGGAATATAGTTGTTTGGAATCAGTTGGTGAGATGAGGTATTGCTTTAGAGTGAGCTCTAGAGCTAATGAGAGGAAAGGACACACAGAATCACACGGAAAGACTCTTAGTGTTGTGACATAAACCCTCAGCATAAAGCCATCAACAGCGTAAGGTAGGGGGGTTTATTCTGGTTCTTGATTTCAGAGGGTTAAAGTTCATGGTCCCTGGCTCTGTACATTTGAACAGAGCATCATGCCAGAAAGAGTATGTGGTAGAGGGGCATTCATAGCAGACAAGAAATGAAGAGGGAGAGAGAAGAGAGGCAGGGGCTAGGGAGAGCATATCCTAAGGATCTACTTCCTCCTAAAGTTCCCATGATCTTCCAAACGATCAACAAATGAGCCATGGAAGACACTTTTATTCAAACCATATAAAGACCATTTGTGGGGAAGGAGACAGACTGAAGTAACACATCTACAAACCAGCATGACAGGAGCCCAGAGAAGTTGGAAGTGAAGGAAGGCCTCTTCCTAAGAGCATGCCAGGGAGGGCAGCTCTGCTGATGTCTGATTTTACACTGCCCATCTCAAGAACTGTAAAAGTAGCATTTCTATGACATGAATCCAACCAATTTGCAGCATTTCAGCCTAGAAGGCACCAAGCTGCCACAGTACTTTAAGTAGACATCTGCTGTTTCTACTACAGCTTCATTGCATTGACATGGCATTACTGGATCTTATTTTTTATGCAGGAAAATATCTTTGTAATCAATGCTACCTTAAGACTTGCTTCTGCCACCTTATTCCTGCCCTGTTCTCCACTGTTTACATTTTCTCCTTTCATATTTTCTGCTAGGCATTTCACAGTGACTCCTGTTAATCGTGAGCTTGTGTTCTAATGTTCTTCTGTTATTCCCAAGCCCCACACTTAGGCTTTTCAACATCAATTTCTAAATTTAATCAATAGCTACATCTCCTTTAAAAAAAATGACCAATCTTCTTGGGCCCATCAACCTTCCAGAGGAGCTCACCAGACCTCTTAACTGTTGGGGGAGAGGGGATGAGAAGGTATTGGCATTTAATGGTTGCTAGGGAGAGGGAGACTTACAAAGCCATAGCCTTCCCTGAGGGTCAATATAGGTAGCTAATGGTTGCTGGGGGAGGAAGAAGCATTCTCTTCAGTGGTTCACAAGTTGTGCACGCTCCTGCATGTAACTTTAATTAAACATATTGTCACACACACACTCATGAGAGAGAGGGAGAGAGAGAGAGAGAGAGAGAGAGAGAGAGAGAGAGAGAGAGAGTAAGGAAGGAAGAAGACAGAAGTAGAAGTAAGTTGAAGTTGGGAAGACAAATGGGATCAACATGAGTGAGAGGGAGACAAGAGAAGGTAATTGAAGACGAATATAATCAAAATATATTAAATTCGTGTATGGAAATGTCATAATGAAATCCATTATTATCTATAATACATGCTAATATAAAATTTTTAAAAATTATCCAGGATTTCAGCATACTTTTACTCCCTCAGATTCCCATGTTCCATCTCTCACCATTTTGTATTTCTTAGAATGATTTAGAAAATTATTTATTTTAAATTTGATTTTTTAAATTTTTGACTATCTATATTATCTATACATATTAGTGAAGTAACACTTTTAGAGTAATGTGATGGTAGCGGTTATACAGTTCAATAATTATCTTTAAAAGAACTCAATTGTACACTTTTAAAAGATAACTTTTTCCCAAGAAATTATTTTTTATTAGTTCAAATTAGAAACAAGCTTGCTTCACATGCCTATCCCTTCTTCCTCTCCCTCCTCTCCTCTCCCACACTCCTCCCTCCACCCCATCCTCCCTCTGCTCCCCAGGTAAGGTAAGGCCCTCCCTGGGGATCCCCAAAGTCTGTCATATCATCCTGGGCAGGGCCTACGCCCTCCCCCATGTGTCCAGGCTGAGAGAGCATCCCTCCAGGTGGAATGAGCTCCCAAAGTCCTTTCTTATGAGAGGGATAAATACTGATCCACTACCAGGGGCCCCGTAGAGTGTTGAGGCCTCCTCATTGACATCCACGTTCAGGGGTCTGGATCAATCCCTTGCTGGCCTCCCAGACATCAGTCTGGGGTCCATGTGCTCCCCCTTGTTCATCTGTTTCTGTGGGTTTCACCAGCCCGGTCTTGACCTCTTTGCTCTTCACTCCTTCCTCTCAGCAACTGAGTTCCAGAGTTCAGTTCAGTGTTTGTTTAGCTGTGGGTGTCTGCCTCTGCTTCCATCAGCCACTGGATGAAGGCTCTAGGATGGCATATAAGGTAATCATTAGTCTCATTATAGGGGAAGGGCATTTAGGGTAGCCTCTCCACTATCGCTTAGATTGTCAGTTGGTGTCATCCTTGTAGATTTCTGGAAATCTCCCTAGTGCCAGATCTTTCCTCAGACCTATAATGGCTCCCTCCTCTATTCTATCCCCCCCCCACTCAACCTTCCTGCTCCCCCATTTCTTCCTCTCCCCCTCTCATTGTCCCAGCTCCCTCTCCCCTACTCTCATGCTTCCAATTAGCTCAGGAGACCCTGTCCCCTTCCCCTTCTCCAGGGTCCATGCATTATTGTATTACTTTGTTGAAATGTTTTCCCCAGGAATTTTTCAAAGAGTATCTGTGTACTGGAGCCTTTTATGCCAGAGAACATATTTATCCCACGTTCACAGTTCAATAGAGATCAGTTAGATAAAATTCAAGATTCAAATTTCCTTTAATAAACAAAACAAAATTTTGAAGCCAAGTAAGGTGGTGCAGCCCTGAGGTGGAGGCAGGAGAATCAAGAATTTGAAAACAAGCTGGATTGCATGTCAAATTCCTGTCTAAAATCAAGGGTTAGGGACATAGCTCAGGGGTGGCATACTTCCAAGGCTCTGGATCTGATGCCAGCACTGAAAGAAAAAAAGACACTGTTAGATACAAGAGCACTGATGCTACTGCTAAAACCTCAAATGTCAAGGCTGGAGAGATGGCTCAGTGGTTAAGGGCACTTGCTGTTGCAGCAGAGGATCCAAGTTCAGTTCCCAGCACCCACACAGCAGCTCACAGTGGTCTTTAAGTTCAGTTCCAGGGAATCTGTCACCGTCTTATGGCCTTCTCTGGTACCAGGCATGAACTTGGTACACACACACAACACACACACACACAAAAAAAAATAAGAATATTTTAAAAGTCAAATGTTAATCTGTCTCTTGTTCTTTTTCTAAACATCCTATATTTTTCTGTGGGATTATTTTTTCTTTCCTTAAACTTTATTGTGTCCAAGTATTCATATTTTCTCCCATCTGTCTTTTGTTTGTTAAGTAGTGTTCTGTTTAATTTTCCATTCATCGTGGAGAAATTTTAATTACTGGTTCTTCAAATGTTTATTTTTCTTCTGTCCTTCTAAGTCCCCTATTAATCACATTGATATTTATTATACTTCTCACATTCTTTTTGTTTCTGTCTCATTTTCCCAGCCCTTTATGCCTTCTGTGAATGCTTCAAACCAACTCATTAATTTGTTCAACTGTATTCACTCGAGCTGTGCGCTAAGCCATGAGTTAAGTGACTGAACAGGCAGGCGTTGTTTTTTTAGAACCGCAATACTTTGTGGGTGTTTTAGAACTTCTTAGCTTTTTCCATCCCCTCCATAGGCCTCTTAATAAGCTTTCTCTGTACAAAAAATGGTACTGAAAAAAATGTTAAAAAATAAAATTGCAGCCAAGCATGGTGGCTCACACCTATAATCCTGGTACCCATGGAGGCTAAGGGAGGACAGTTAAGAGTTTAAGAATAATATATATATGTAAAATTTAGTTTAAATTTTTTTAATGCAGTGAATCCCCAAAATGAGAAGTACACTGAGTTTTTATAAACCAGTCTAGACATCTCTGATCTACAAATACATCGGACTTGGGGTAGCCATGCGTTCTGTCCTCTCCTTGTGGTCTTGTTCTATAAAGGTCTGTGTATTGTCAGACACTTTTTCAGATGTCTGCCCTTTTCTTGTAACTGGACATTTCATTCTTCAATAAACAAGTGTAGGGCACTTTTTGACAACTGTCTTTCCTGGATGCTAGGTATCCAGCAAGAGGTAAGAGTTCAACAAAGATTCCTGACAATGCAGGTTCTACAAAACAGAGGCTCTTTGTCTGTGTTGTTTCCATTGTATCCCAGGCTTCTAGGGCAGTGTAAACACTGCCTGAATGTTAAGGAGCTAAATATTGAACACTAATTACACGTGCGGTCAATGTTATGAAAAGAAAGTACAGGTATTGTGGGGCATATAAATGAGAAGCCTAGCCTGCTGGAGGGGATTACACAGAATTATTTCTCTGACAAGAGAACTAGCAGCTGAGAGAGGTGTTTATTCAAAGTGTCCCTTAAAGCTTTAAACCACCAGCGCCTGGCCCCACGCAGGCCCTCCTGCAGTGCATGGGCTCGAATCAGCTCAAAATGTGCATTATCGATCTCCATAATGAGAAATTGGATTATTTAATGATATCACCAGTGTTTAGAAATAAGAAAAGGCCCAGTTTAACAATGCTCGTTTGTGTTTCTGGTTTCTTCCCTGCCTGGCCCCCTAATGCATTTTCTTCTCTGTCTTGCAGATGAAGGAGCCTCTGCACACCCTTGTGATGACACTTACTGTGGTCCTTTCCCAGAGTCTGAGCCAGAGGTGAAGGCTGTGGCTGACTTCCTCCGAAAACACAGGAAACACATCAGGGCATACCTCTCCTTCCACGCCTATGCACAAATGCTGCTGTATCCCTACTCTTACAAACATGCAACCATCCCCAATTTTAGCTGTGTGGTACGTATGTATCCATGTATGTGTGTTCGTCAGGCCTCATGGTCTTCTTTCTAAGGCTGTGCTTCTGAGAACCAGTGGTAGAAGCAAACATGTCTATTCATGTATTTTATAGCCGTGAACTCATTTATTCTTTATAAATTTTCTTAGTCCCATTTTACAGATGAGAAAATTGAGACCATTAAGCATGGAGGCTAAGAACTCTCAGTCGTAGCCAAGACTCAGCCCCAAGTCTAGCTCCAGGATTGTTGCTTTTAACTGCTATACTGCTTCCCAAATGCAATCATTTCAAACCTATTTTACATTCTTAGCACAGGTTATACACAAAAGGTCAGGGTGGATTTGATTAATATTATAGCTTTGGTCTCGTATGCAGGGCTGTAATTAACTTTATTGACTCAATAATTATTCATAAATTATAGTCTGACTCAATAATTAAAGCAAGTTTTAATTTTTAAGTGTTGTTTGTTTAATGCTGCAAATTCTCTGGGCTCATAGCTAACATACAGTAGTAAGGATGGATGGACTTTCAGAGCTAGAGTGCATAAAGACAAAAAGACAAGATGAGATTCCTTTTCCTTATCTCACAAATGCAACAGCTTCTCCCTACAGGGCATAATTCACTGTTAAGGGAGCCATTTTAGAGCCTATAGCAAAGTTCAAAACCAAGGAAAACTAATAAATAGTGTTAGAAGTCAAAACAGCAATTACCTTTGGGGGAAAGGGAGGGGTGGGTGACTAAGGGAAGCACAGGGAGTTCTGGGTTATGGCTGTTATGCTGTTCCTTGACCTGGAAGGTTATAGGCATGTGTTCAATTTGTGATCATTTACTGAGCTATAAACTTAACACTTATGGTTGTTTCTTCTTCAGCTCCTGACACTAAATGTATGGTGCCTTTTCCAACATCATTTCTCTAACACCAACCAAGTAGCCAAATCAATTTCATTTCTGACACTAACTACCCAGAGTGGCCATCAAACTCCACAAGTTAAGAATGAAGTCCCATGAGATGGCATCCATGCTCAGATACCAACTTCAAGCAGGGGATTTCCGTGCTTGAGTCCAAGGTTCCCAGGACCCGCCTCCTCAGTTTTTATCATTTACTGGAACAACTCACTGATCCCAGAGAAATGCTTTACTCACTGTTACCAACATATAAAACACATAACCCGGGAATAGCCAAAGAGAAAGCATGCATGATGCAAGGCTCAGCAGGAGGCCACAAAGTCCTTCCAGCAGTACCTAGGTGATCACCAAACCAGAAGGCTTTAGACCCCATTGTCTCGGGATATTACAGGTTTCCCTTAGCAAGGCACAATCAACCAAATTATTGCCCATTCATAATTCAACTCCCTTCTTAGACTGTTACAATAGGAATGGGAATGTCATTGGCATCTATGGAGTAGAGGCCATGGATACTGTTAAACATGCTGAAATGTACAGAACTGAACCCCGCCCTTACGCCCACCCCCACCACAGCAAGTCATCATTCAATCCACAAGTAAGAGTGACATTGTTTTGAAATCTGGGGTAGAGACTGCCAAGATAATGGCTCAAAAGTTAATGATGCTTGTACAAACAGGAGTACCTGAGTTCATATCCCCAAAACCCATGTAAAAATCCCAGTGTAGTCTTATATACATCTGTAACCCCAGCACTTTGGGGGACAGAAATATGAAAATTGCTGGGGCATGCTGGCTACCAGTCTAGCCAAAACACAACTGAGTTCCCAGCTCAGGAAGAGACCCCTGCCTCAAAAGGATGTGGCAGAATGATAGAAGATGCCCCAACACCTACTCTGGCCTCAAATACACACACACACACACACACACAACACACACACACAGAAGCACATGTACCACCACATACTTCACACATACTTATAATACAAAGGTAAGCCAGGCGGTGGTGGTGCACCCCTTTAATCCCAGGACTCGGGAGGCAGAGGCAGGCAGATCTCTGTGAGTTCAAGACTAGCCTGGTCTACAAGAGCTAGTTCCGGGTCAGGCTCCAAAGCCACAGAGAAACCCTGTCTCAAAAAAACAAAAGAACAAACAAACAAACAAAAAACCAAAAAACAAAAAAAAACCCAAAGGTATATGGAGTAGGGGGGAGAATTCTGGAGTGGACTAAGCATAAGCTAAATCACTAAAAGTAAAATGAAAATTTTTCAGAAACTAAGAAACCCCTGAGTGTTAATAAGAAATCATTACATCCTATTAAAATTCTTTAAAATATTCCACCAATATGCAAGAGTCTGTGCTTCTGATAACTTTTTAAAGTCATCCATTAAACTCATTTGAATATGGAAATATTTCAATAAAAATGTGCTTCTTGCTTTGATGAGGGCCAACAAATATCCTTTTGGTTAACTGAAAAGAAGAGACATTTGCAAAAGGGAGAGATCCCTTTTAGCAGGTGTCTAACTGGTCCACCCTGAAGACAATTTTGGGGAAAAAGATGAAATGCCCACTCTGTGGATAGATCCTATCTAAACCACTTATCAGCATAGAATGTACCCCGGAACACCAGAGCAGTGAACTCAAAGAGCTTAGAACTAGACTTTCGGGGAAAATGGCAGCCTGGAAGCTGCCTCCATTTGACCCAGTCAAAGACAAGAGTCAGAATAAAAGTAGACTCCATTCTAAAGAGAGGAAGAGCTTTAAAATTCTCACAGATCATGATAATATACTGGATAAGTGCAGAGAGATGGACAGTGACACAATAAAAAGGAAGACATCAAGATAAACACGGTTCCAGTGGGGGTGGGGATAGGATGCAGTGGGGGATACAGTGTGGCAGGGATAGAAGCCTCATCAGTAAGGAAAGCAAGGTGGCCCTGGTGAAGAGACTGGGGGCTTCCACCAGACAAACCCACAGCCCTCACAAGCCTCAAAGCCAGATGTGGGTTTAGAGGATACAGCATTGCCTCATTGGAAATGTGCACAACAGGAAGGAATTCTGTTTTGTGACTCTGTGATTCAGAGGGCAGTGACTGGGCACCATCCTAAAACTGATCTACCCTGCTGAGGACCCCAAACAGGGAGACCGAATTTAACTTGTCACAGCCCCAAGGTGAGAGACAACCCTGGGTGGCAGTTGTGGAACAGTCAGACAATGCAAAAAAAAAAAAGTGTAGGTTGCAAGGGGTTCTGCTAAGGGAGGGGGCAGGCAAAGATAGCCCCATCCTCAGCAGTGGGAGCAAATCACAGTGGGAGTGAATAACCCTGGCCCACTGTCCCTACCTGTGGTTCACTGTTGCAGAGCCCCATGTGCTAAAGTTCCAGGGGTGTGCCTTGATACTGACAACTGCATCCCTCCAACCACAGTGTTGACACCTCGGAGAGTTTAAAATTGCCTTCAGAGTCAAGGCAATATTATCAAGAAAACCAACAATAGATGCTGGCAATGATACAGTGAAAAACCAACCCTTGTACTCTGTTGGTCGTGCCATAAACTGGCACAGCCACTGTGGAAACCAATGTGGAGATTCCCCCAAAACTAAAAATAGAACTACCACAAGAGCCAGCTAGACTACTCTTGGGCACATACCCTAAAGAATAAATCAACATCTGCGTTCATTGCTGCTCTATTCAGAATAGCCAGGACATGGGACCAGCCTAGATGTTCACCAACAGATGAATGAAGAAAATGTGCTCCATAGACATATTCAGCTATAAAGAAAAAATATGACATTTGCAAGAAAAAAATGGATAAAACTAAAAATCATTATGGTACAAAACAAGCCTACTCAGAAAGACAAATGCCTCCTGTTTTCTCTTATAGGAAGAGCCTCAATCTAAAAGCCTTTCAGGGGGACGGGGTGGGGATGGGTGTTCTTACTGGTTGTGAAACTCCAAGAGGACTATGAAAAGGGGAAAAGAGATCTTAAGGAAAGGGAGGAGAGAGGGTAATACAATATATGTGGCATAAAAGTAGAAAAGGGGTCTATGGGAAGGGAAAGGACAGGGAAGATGGAGGGAAAGGATGAATTATAACAAAGTATTATGATGCATGTTTGAAAATTCCACAATGAATTCCATTCCTTTGAATCCCACCTTGATATAACAACAGTTAAAACTGTGCACATACCTTGTCTAAATAAGCAAAGTGGTGCTTTGTTTCTAAATATATTTTTTCATAGTCATCAAAAATAATGAACCACAAGTCTCCTGACCAGCAAAATGCAGTAATCTTCTAATTGTAGAAACATCTATATTTGCCATAGAATATTGCTAAAACTGTTGGAGACAATATTGAAATTTTCCATAGACTCCTTATGACAATGTTTACATTTCTTTTCCATTGGCTCCTACAAGAATGTCACCGTAAGTGAGATCACTATGAAATGGTCTGCCAGTGCCTGGAGACCTGCCCTGGAGTAGCCACAAAGCCATAAACAATGCCACGTGTATTCATGAGCTTAACAAGGACAGCAACCCGAGGCTCACTCTACCACACACTGTCATGTTCCCTGGGGTGCTTCAAATGAAGTATTAAATTATTCACAGGCAAATTGAAATGGGAGAGTTGTGTGCTGGTTTCAGCACACTTGTTTTCCTCTCATTTGTCATCTAATACCTGTCTAAACTCTTGATAAAACTAGTCCTTTGGTATCATCTGAAAAGGTTTTAAAGAACAGTACTATTCTGCTAGAATATCTTCCAGTTAGGATTTTGACCATGTTGAGGGGTGTGTGGTGTGTGTGTGTGTGTGTGTGTTGTTTGTTGACTTTCTTCATCTTTGCAGCAGCTTGACTTAGCTTTGAGGGAGCCTCTGCAACCTCAGAAGTCAGGAGGTGTCATTACATTGACATTCTTGCTCCCAGTAGGAGCAAACACATGGCATGGCATAAAGGTAGTCAGTTTTCCTTGGTGGTTTCTTAATTGATCCAGATGCATTTGAAGTATCTGTATATACCTACTGAAATATATACTTGTGGATCAATATGATTGTCTGAATATTCTTGCAGACTTAGGCTTCTTCAACATTCCTTTGAGAAATATTGATTAAGTATCTGTTACATACACTGACATGTTGTTAAGGACAGGATGTGAATTAGAGATAAGACTGACATTGTCATGGCCCTGTCAACTGTTTTGTAATGCACAGAAATAAGTGCTCCTGAATTAAAGGGCAGAGTGACTTCAGGAAATATGAGTGCTTACCCAATCTTTGATGGGTCAACCCAGGGTACTCATTTAACCTCACCTGAGCCTTCCTTTACTCATCTATAAAACAAAACTGCTGTTTATCATTGGTTTGTATGAGGACCAACCAAATCAAAAGATGTGTTTTAAAATGTGCTTTGATTCTCAGTGCTGTAAAAAATAATAATAAAGTGTGTTGCAAAATGTACTATTAACATCACAACTTATTATTACTAAATACAGCTGTTAACTAATTAGCCCTCTCTGCCATCTCTCTGTTAACCACCAATAGGTTCAAGCAATATGCCAGTGTTTCTAGAAGTTTCAATGCAGCAATATAAGTGACCCGGTTTCTCTATTTTTACCCCCACAGGAATTCGCAGCTCACAAAGCTGTGAAGGCCCTACGGTCAGCACATGGGATACGGTACAGACATGGCCCTGCCTCCCAAACATTGTGTAAGTTTCCTGTGCATGTCGTATAGAATCATCTCTCTTGAACCAATATCCTGGGCCGTGATTTCCCTTTAAGAAGAAAAGTGTGTTCTCCCAGAAGCAAGATTTGTGATGATCAGATTAGCCAAAGAAGATGGGAAGAACTGATACCTCATTCATTTCCCACAGCTTGACAAAAATCACTGTACCAGTTTAAAGCGAGTCTAAGCAGAGAATATGCTAAGCATGCAGTGAAGACTGTAAGTTGAATTGAGCTCCCCTGACAGTGGAGAGTGCCAAAATGGGCTCCTTAAGCAATTTGTGAGTCCTGTAAGTGTGGAAATGGCCTCGGGAAGATAAAGAGGTAAATGTTTCAGCTCTCCAACAGCTCCTCTTTGTCCCTTATCTCCACCACTTCTGTTAAGAAATGCCATTCTGTAGATTGCATCTTCATCTCCATTTTCTCCTGAAGGTTGATTTGAAAGTATTTCTTTCATATAAAATAAAAGGGGACAAAGCATATGGAAAGAACTTGGATATTGCATGGTATGGATTCTATTCCTGAGCCTGCCAGATGTGCTGTCCTGACCAGGGTATTGATTAATTCTGGTTTTTTAATTTCTCCAAATGCAACATGAGTAACTGGATTACATCATTTCTCATGGCCTTCCTGATTCTACAATTTGTTGTTCTTGGGAAAATCTACAATTTGTTGTTCTTGAACAATCATGCATATATGAGTGTCTGTGTGCGTGTGATCACAAGCTGTATGCCTATGTATGTGTAACTGGAACCTGATTGTGTTCCTTTACATAGTCTTACTGTCTTACCCCCTATTTTCTTCAACAAAGGTCAATTTGTTTATCAACATTACAGGTCAAATAAGTTTATATTAAAAGTGAGAAGGGCACAAGTGTCAATGGGTTTATTCCATAGTCTATGATCATAGGTCCATAGTGACCTTTTAAGATGGTTTCAACTCCCTCTCCATCTATCTTCCCACCTATCCCCTTTTTCCTTCCCTCCCTGTACCCAACCCACCCCCACACACACACACTTTTCTCTCTGACTCACCCTTTCTCTGTCCCTCCCTGCCTTATCACATGGTCTCAATATATAGCCAAAGCTTACCTTAAATTTGCCATCCTCCTGCCCCAGCCACAGCTACTTTGCCTGACTTTTGAACTGCTATTTATTAGCTAACTTGAAAGGGGAAAGTAATATTTATAATCAATCACATACCAACTGATACTGATAATTTTAAATCACTTTCTAAGTCTTGCTACCCTGTTCATTTTGGTGCAAAACATAGCCACACTATTATATTTACACAGAACAATTTGTTACCATAGAAATGAGCCTGTCACATCACCATGATGTAATGCTTGGCACATGCTATCTCTGCTTGTACTCTGTACTCCATCCAGAGGGACACTGAAGCCTCAGCACATTTTCTGTCCTTAGCCAAAGCTAGAGGAATCTGAGAGGTAGCAGAGTTACTTGGTTGTCCTCTTCATATAATGAGCCCATTGTACCTTGTCCTAGGAAATTGTATTGTTACCAGGCATGATGGGATTGCAAGACACTCGCAATTCCAGCACTCTGGGGGTAGAAGAAAGTGGATTGACAAAAGCCATCTTGGTCTATATAGTGAGTTCTGGGCCAGTTTAGTCCATATAGCAAGTTCCAGGCCAGGTTGGTGCTACATGAGACTCTGTTGGAGTTTTGTTTGGTTTTGTTGTTGTTTGTTTATAAAAAAAAAAAAGAGCATGTGGGGGTAGCCCACGCCTTTAATCACAGCACTCAGGAGGCAGAGGCAGGCAGATATCTCTGAGTTCAAGACCAGTCTGGTCTACAGAGCAAGTTCCAGGACAGCCAATGCTACACAGAGGAAACCCTGTCTCAAAAAAACAAAAAACAAAAAAGGAGCTCAGTGCTCAGTGGATCAAAGGATAAAGTGTTTGCTGTATCAAACATAAGGACCAGAGTTTAAGTCCTCAGAACTCACAGGGCAGAAAGGGGCTCAGCAGGTGTGAGAAAGCAGAGTGGGAGAGGTGAAGGAAATAAGGGGTCCTTGAAGAAACAGAATTCCAATTCCCCAGACCTTGAAAGAAAAGAATTGAGAGGAACAATAGCAAGTTCTCAGTGGAAATTGCTTATTGGTGAAAAAAGTGAGCAAAGCAAGGGTGAAGAGAAATGTCCTGGGAACTGAGGTTGGGAGACTTTGAGAGCATTGCATTGGCACAGCATTAATGCTTAGACCAGATCCCAAGAATGATAGCACATGTGATCTGGCAGATCCATGAACCAGATCCATGCAGAATAACTACTGTTAATTTGTTCTTTCTTTGTTATTACTTTGTGTATGGCAGCATGCATGTGGAGGACATAGTACAAGTGTGTGGACTCAGTTCCCTCCATCTTTACCTGGGTTCCACGATGGAACTCTTGTCCTCTGTAGCAAGAAGTTTATCTGCTTAGTCATCTATCTTCCATCATTCTTAGTAACATGCTATTTCATGAATATGCCGTGTGTGTGTGTGTGTGTGTGTGTGTGTGTGTGTGTGTGTGTGTGTGTGTGTTTGTAGGCATGCACACGCGTGTGCACGCATGCGCATGAAAACTAATGCAGACTCTTTAATGAAGTGAATCTTTCTTTTTAACTTTTAGACATAAGCTCCGGTAACTCGATGGATTGGGCCTATAAAAATGGAATACCCTATGCATTTGCTTTTGAACTTCGAGATACTGGGCAATTTGGGTTTTTACTGCCAGAAATGCTCATTAAACCCACCTGCACAGAGACCATGCTGGCTGTGAAGAATATTACACTGCACCTGCTAAAGAAGTGTCCTTGAGAGGAACACCGGTCTGGTCTACCAACCCAGAGAAAGCAGATCCTAAAAGGCTGCTCAGCAAAAGTAACTGTTCAGATTGAAGGGATCCAATCCTTAAAGGATCTTTTTATGCAATTTGACACTTTACAACAATAGAAAATTGGAGCACATCCTGCTGTGGAAAGAGAAGAAAATCCACTTTATTTCCCTTTCGAGTCTTACTTGATTACAGGGGGAAGGGGATGTTTTCAAATTCCTTTGTCTCAAGAAGTGTACAAATTAACTGAGGATTTTCCTCCAATCAACCTCTATGCCCTCCATTAAGATCTAGGTTACCTGACATTTAATTACTTAGTTTTTATTTGAAATAGAAAGAATCATATGTATTCTTAATAAATATATAATTCTTCAAAAACTAACATTGTTCACACATTCATCTCAGTTTAGTGCATTGTATCCACCTATAAAAAAGTCTGGCACGTGTTTCAGTAGAGTCATGAACCCACAGCAGCTACGGTTCCCTGCACAAGATAGATCCAGGTGACAGTGAATCATTGATAGATGAGGGCAGTTATGGCTGCTAGGAGACAGAGAGGTCATTTTTCTTCGGGTGTGTAGCCATTGACAAGTCTCTTATGATCCCGTAAATAACCCCACACTCATGCACATGCAAGCAAACAACCCTAATTAAACTCTGAGTTATTTTAAAAACAGCAAGAAAGGAGAAGGGGAATATGTTAGGAAAAAAAAAAAAAGACATCCAAAGGGAGTGGGACAGGGTTAAGAGAAGAACAGGGAGTGAATATTATCTAAACACATTATATACATATATGAAGTTGTTCAAGAATGAAAAGCAGTAGGATTGAGTGACTTACATTTATATTCTGAGAATCCCACTTAAAAAAAAAGTTAGCAGGGTGGTGGTGGCCCACACCTTTAATCCCAGCACTCGGGAGGCAGAGGCAGGCAACTCTCTGAATTCAAGGCCAGCCTGGTTTACACAGCTAGCTCCAAGACGTCAAGGCTACACAGAGAAACCCTGTCTCAGGGAGAAAGGGTGGGAGAGAAAGAAAGAAGGGAGGAAGGGAAGGAAGGATGGGAGGGAAGGAAGGATGGAAGGGAGGGAAGAATGAAGAATAAATAAGCCAGGCATGATGACTCGGGCTTATAATCCAGGATACTCAAGAGGATTCCAAATCACATACTGCCTGGACTGCAGAGTAGTTCAAATCCAGCCTGGTCAAATTAATGAGACTCTCTGAAAATAAAAAGTATGAGGTCTAGGAATATAGCTCAATAGTAAGACACTCTATTTAGCATGTAGGAGGCCTTGGGTTCACTCTCCAATGCTGATAAAAAGCAAAAGTCAGTATTAATTCCAGGTGCCAGGTATAGGAGTTTTACATTAACATTCTCATTTATTCTGTACATAATTAAAATGGGGAAACAGAATTATAAAGGTGACATAGACTTCCATTTCCAGGAAGTCAGCAGGATATGTTTCTTCATCATGGAAAATAACAAACTCTTGGGCAAGATAGGAGTTTTCTTGGGATGGGGTCTCTTCTGCCTCGGCCTCTTTGCTGCTCAGATTACACACATAGACCAAAACACCAGGCCTATGGTTGTCTAAATCATCATCAACCATTAGAAAAGTAAGTAAAGGGATCTTAGGCCAGGTGTTCAATGAATACAGGAAAGGTAAAACATATACTGTTGATCTCAGGATGCATGCAGAACTGAATTCCACAGAATTGTGAGAAACTGGGCCAGGGAACTAAGTCCAAGGCTACACCAATCTGTTACACAGTCTAATGGGTCACTTCTGCCAGAATTCTGGGCTTCCCAAGGATTGTACCTTCAATGTAAGAGTAAATTAGATTATTGTACACTCATTACTTTCCACACATGCACACACACACACGTACACACTCACACAAACATACACACTTTCTTCCTCTCTCTCTCTCTCTCTTACACACACACACACACACACACACACACACACACACACACACACGCGCACGCACGCACGCACGCACGCACGCACGCACACAGACACGCACATACACACATGCATGCGCAGAAAAACTGACCATTCCCGATTTGGGCAAGAGTGGTGTGGCAGGACATTGTCACTGAAAGTTTGGGAGGACACATCCGTTCTCATGACAGTTTTTGGCCCACACTCAGACTTCTTAAACAGTCCGATCAACTGCTAGCCAATCATTTAGTTCAGATTTGTTCCAGTTCAGACTGGTAATACCCTCAAGTATTTGGTAGAAAGCCTCTTAAAAGTTTAGTCTGACCCAGACATGACTATTAGCATAAAAGATGACCTGGAAACTTCCATAGGGAGAGAGAAAAAAACAGTCAGATGAAAGAGGACATACGTAGCACAAACTTCACTGGTGCCACTAAAGCTGAAGACAATGGGGAACTATCTTCATGGATTTGAGGAAAAATCACCCTTCCCCAAAAAAAATCTATGCTCAGCAAAAATATTGATGAAATAGTAGGATAAAATGTAGACATTTTCATAAAAGTGAGCTCCCAATAATTTGCCTTTCTCCTGGAAATTCCTAGCAGGAATAGACCAAAAGAGATGTAGGATTCAAAAATGTAGAATCGTGTTTGGATCTGAAATGAACCCTCAAAAGTCTCATCTGTTAGGGGAATGTTTCCCCAGCTGCTGACACTATTTTGGAAGTCAATGAAACTTCAGGAGTGGTGCTTCCCTGGAGGGGGTATGTCAGCAGGCAGGAGAAGTCGGGGGGGGGGGGCAGGGGGGTGTCAGGGCTGTTGTGTCTCTGACCCTTCCCAGTCTCAGTCTCATGGCCACCATGAGGTGAAAAAGTTCAAGCTCCATCAGGTACCTTTTGGCCATGATGCACTACCCTGCCATGGACTCAGAATCAACAGAACCAAGGCCAAGGATGACAGCTCTGAAACTGCGAGCCAAAATAAATCTTTGCTCCTTTGCTGTGTCTGTTTTTTAGTTACAGGGATAATAAAAGAAGCACAAGCAGAATCCAACATAGGAGACAGGTGTGGAGTAAAATGCCAAGATCTCGGGGAGCAGCTTTGCAACAGACTTGCGGAAGAATTAACTTAAATAGAAGGAAGAGTGATGGGGCATGTTCTTCTGTATATATGTTTCTCTTATTGGTTGATGAATAAAACACTGATAGGCCAGTAGAGGCAGGAAGATAGGTGAAGCTAGGAGATGAGGAGAATGTCGAGGAGAGAGGCATAGAGGTGCCACGAGAAGATGCCATGTAGCCAAGGAAGGAGTAACAGGTCTGGACACATCTCCGGTAAGATAAGACCATGTGAAAATACTTAGATTAATAGAAATGGGTTAATAAGACAAAGCTAGCCAGTAAGAAGACCTAGCCATCCACTAACAGTTTATAAATTAATTTAAGTCTTTGTGTGCTTATTCGGGCAAAGTGGCTGTGGGACCAGTTGGACAGAAACCCCATCTTCAGAAGAGAGCCAAGGTTTCAGATGAATGATCATGACAATACATTGTGAAATACACCCAAATATTTCAGGAAAATGCTAGCTTGTACAGAACTTGTGGTTGAACTCACAATAAAAGAATAGAAAAATAAGCAAGCAAAACCTGTATTTAAACTGGCCCCCAAGGGGGTGAGGCTGTTCTTAAAGAGCTATCCTAGAATGCTGCATGACTTAGTTCTCAGTAATACAAAGTCAACCAGTGCCAGACATAAATCCACCAGGACAGGAAGAAGTCAGATGCAAGTGAGATGGGGGCATAAAATAGCTCAGTTTTCCTCCTCCACCACAGAAGGAAGTCAGATAGTCTCTAAAGCCAAAAAAATCAAGAAAAAAAAATAGGACCAGTGAGACGGCTCAGCAGATAAGACTTGCAACAAGCCTGACTGCCTGAGTTCAATCCGAGGAACTCACATAGGGAAAGGAAAATGCTAATTCTCACAAGTTGTCCTCTGATCTCAACATGTACACTGTGGCATGCATGCATGTGTGTGTATACATTCATGTGCCCAGAAACATACACACACATAAGTAAGAGAAAAGAATGTAAATTTTAAAAGGAATGGAAAGATTAAAAATTATTGGACTAATGAAAGAGAACAGGAAATAATACAGGATGGAATGAAGGACTGTTGTGTTTAGGATATGCTTCACGTTATTAAATAAACTTTCATTTGAGGTGAGAGTTAATAAAGATATTTTAATATAGGCTTAAGCAGAAGGATTAAGAGGAAGAGCAGCACAAAGAATAATATAAAACATACCTGAGGGTGTCAACATGAGCTTCTTGAAGAAGAGTCACAGAAAACAAGACCAGTTATTTTTTAATTAGGAAATGCACATATAAAAGCATATACTTCTTTTGAAGGAAAACAATATTTTAAAAGCCAAGTCATCATTACTCACTCTGTTTTTGAGATTTGCTTTGCTGTGTAGGCCAAGGTGGCCTGAAATTCACAACCCTCCTGACTCTGCTTCCCTGATGTCAGAATTAATATGTGTGCCACCAAGCTAATTTTTCTTTTTATCATTCCAGAGACATATTGATAGGACAAGTTTTAGATAAAATAGGCTTGGTTCTGTGGAGAAGAAATACAACCCTCCAGAAGCAAACACTCAGGAGTGGCTGAGAGGTCAGAGGGTGCACTTGTTTTTTAAATTTCTACCAGTAGAACAGGTACAAGCCAAAATAGCCAGCACAATTGGAGTGAAGAAGGCTGACAAAAACTCCAGGGATGGAAAAAAGTATTTCTCAAAGAGCCTGACAAGAGACACTCCACCAGCATGTCTTGTCTAGTGGCCCATATGGATTCTTGATGCCAGGAAGCTCTCGCCTTTGGTTGGGAGCTCAGACCTTTTACTGGTGTCAGTCCATCAAATAACACCACCCCTTTGACAAAAATCACCTCTTGATTATTGAGGAGGAAAAAAGCACAACAAATAAACAGACAAACCTCAAAATTCATTCTTCATTATATTTGTTGTCTAGCCTTACCAAACCCAATATAGTAAAAACAGTTGGCAAGTAAATACCAAGAACTAGATATTCACATTATTTTATTTATTCTTGCTGTCACACAGCAGAAGTGCTAAGAATACTTTTTCAAAGGCCAAAGAAGGGCACACACACAAAATCATCATCATCACCTTCTTCTTCATCATCATCTGCATCATATCACCACCACCACCATTATCACCATCACCATCACCAGCAGCAGCAGCAGCAGCAGCAGCAGCAGCAGCAGCAGCAGCAGCAAGTTTCTTTTCTATCCATATGTAGATTCAGAATGAAATAGTTTTGATGAAATTCATGTAAATTCTTACCCATGATTACTCCCACATTTCAGTAATACTGTACACATTTTATGCCTCAGGTACTTTAAGTAGGTATTTTAATATGTAGACTATTTTCATATTTAATATTTTTAAACTAAGCCACAAAATGTATGGAGGGATGATTTCTGTTCAAAACACTCTGCTAGGTGCTGTGTGTGAAGAACAGAAATCTTACATTTATGCCAATTCTTGCTTAAGAATATAACATTTTCTTCAACTATAAATAGAACATGCATTTTAAAAGTTCTTAGTAAAATACCCCCCATACATACACTAGTATAAAGAATTTTATAATACTGATTACATTAAGTTTTACTTTTCTGCTGAGTTTTAGCAAATGTTTAAGTGTCTTAGGAGTACCATAATAAAGTACTACAAATTGGGGGCCTTCAAGCAATAGAAATGCATTATCTCATGGTTCCGGAAGCTAGAATTCTAAAATCAAGCACCAGTAGGACTGTGTTCCCTCTAACATGTCAAGGACACCCCTTGTCCCTTCTTATCTTCTCTGGTCATTTTTCGGCTATTTTCTTTAGAACTGCTTGACTCTTGGCTGCATAACTCTAACCTTTCACATTGTATGTCTCTACCTACATGTGAACCAGTTCTTACAGGAACACTAATTATGTTGTATTCATTAGTTCTTTTATTGTCACTTAATATAAACTAGAAACTCCTGGGAAGAGGTGACTGAGAACTCCCTTCATTCAATTGGCCTATACAATGTCTATGGGGGCATTGTATTGATTGCCAACTTATGTAGGAGTTCCCACCCACTGTTAATGGTACCATCTCCAAGCAGGTGGTCCTGGGTTGCATAAAAAAGCTAGCTGAGCATAAACACCAGGGAGCAAGTCAGTGTGTAGCCTTTCACTATGATTAATTCCCTCCTCCCCAAACTGGTTTTGGTCAGAGTGTTTTACCACAGCAACAGAAAGAAAACACTAGAAGATCATGCAGCCTACTCCAGTATGACATCACCTAACCAAATAGATCTGCAATAACCCTATCTCCAACAGATGGTCACACTGAGGTATGCATATGTACAATTCAAGTTAAAGCACCACAATCAAGTGTTAAAAGACTATTAGAAGAGGTAGAATGATCTATTTATAACTTACCTTTTTAAATAACAACATTATCATTCAAATTTTGACATACATAACATAAAATAGGAAATGTGTTACTTTTACTTAAAGTTGTATATTATCTCAGTTCTTGATGATTATTTGGGGGTGTTGCATCATAAAAAGTATTTACACCTAAGTTACACTGGATAAAAACTAATTGATTAAATCAGAATTCCATGAAAATGTTAATTATGTTGTAGATTAAGCACAGTAATTATGTAGTGATTGTATTTAATGGAATATTTTCATGAATCATAATCAGAATATTGCATAATAAGCCTGAAAACAGCTTCACTGAATACCTAATGCATTTCACAAAACACACTATATCAAGAACTGCTAAGACAGGTGAAAAATCTCATGAAAATGAGCTTGAAGTTCATCGAAGGCAGATTCTAATTAACTCCTTGCTTCCAACCCCTGACACTGAATCACAATGATGACCTATAGGACTGTGTCCTCTTCCCCTAGTGGATGCCCTATGGGAACCTCTGCACAGAACGTCTATTCTTACTGTGCCAACCCAGTGTAGGTAAAGCAAGCACATCCAATTACAACTGAAGACACTATAGTATGTAGACGTTATAATTAGTCTTATAATTTAATTATGACTTAAACTAAGAAGCTAACTTCATGACCTAGTGATATAGCAATGAAATGGTGGGTTCTCAGCTTCAAACTGACTGAACAGTAAATGTTTCTCAGTAAAAACAGTAAAAGTGTTTTTCATGCACCAGTGTTTCCTGTCCCTCCAGTACTGAAGGGAAGAATTCAAAAATTAACAGCTTTCTGTCACAGTGAACTGGTAGACAAGTGTGCATACTCTGGGAAAATACATTGGCAACAACTAAATGATTGGTATGAGGATCAGTTACTGCTCTAGTCTGAGTAGAAACCCCCAAATGCTATATGGTGAAAATTCATAGGTAAACAGTGACTATGGGGTCATAAAGAAGTAATTGGGATTGGATAAGCTCTTATACGAGGAACCCTTTGATGGCATTAGTAGCTTTATAAGAAGTCTCATCACATGATGGCCTCTATCATGTTTTGATTCAATAAAAGACCCTTACCCATGCCAGCACCACTTTCTTGAAGTCTCAGCTTCCAAACTGTGGTCTCAATAAGCCTTTTGCAATCACCTAGTCAGTTGTATTAAAACAACAGATAACATGCAGTCAGTTGCCAAATTTCCATTACAGTCACACTCTTTCAAGGCACGAATGGCTGCTACCCTGCTTAGAACACTTGATGAGTAATTGAAGCTGTTCTCAACACATTAAGGAAGACTATCTGATGTCTGCTAAACAGAAGTTAGGTTGTTAGATGCATTTGTGTGCATCTATCTGTCTGCAGGCTTATTGGCCTAGAAGTATCCATTTGGTACTTTGTGGTATGGAAATAGATGATTTATTGGGTTTGTATCAGGTTCAAAAAATATCATAAAAGAATTAGTATTTGATGTGTCACTTTGTGTATCATGAGCTCTCATGAGGGATACATGAGGACACCCTCAAACAGGCAATACTTGCTATACTCACAAGGAACAGCCAAGAATCAACCATTTCCGAGAATAACCCTGAGTAGAATCTACTGCCTCTGAACTAATTCTGTACTGAGAACTAGAAATCACACTCACATTCTTTTGTTAGACTGTCAAACATAAACACTAGCCTTTCTCCTTCTTTCAAAACACATGTGAGTCTATTCATTTGTATTTATTAACTCTAGTCAAGGTGCTTTTATACAGAAATCTCTTTGAATAACCATCAAAATTGCAACCACAAATCTTAGGACAACTGCATACTTTGTTAAGATCAGTCGACTATTTTAAGAAGTACTTAAAATACCTCTAGCAAAGTTGTCTCTCTTATGACTGGCTACATGTTTTTCATGCACCAGCGTTTCCTGTCCCTCCAGTACTGAAGAGAGTTTTTAGCTTTTCTTACTTCAGTATCCTATGACTACCTCCCTCCTGGGTTCTGCTTGACTAAACCCATTCTTGAGTTGAATGATGAAAAATGAAGAGAGGAGGAAAACAAATCAGGAGCAAGAGGATCATTATGAGACATAGGAGTTTACTGGGAGCCATACAGAGTGGAGGCATGAGCAAGAAATTTAATAGGAATATAAATAAAAGATATTTTAAGATTCATTGTTGAAAATTATACATCATTACCACATTCAAAGAAAAAAATTGAAAATTTGGACATCTTAGACTGTACTTTGAAATATATAATCATTTTGAGATAAACTAGCTATAATCCTTGCTAACATTAAGATCCACAATCAAGCTGGAAGATGTAGCTCAGTGGTAGAACATTTTCCTAGCATGAACAAGGCCATAGTTTCAATCTCCAACACCACAAGGGTAAATAAATGACAGTGGACATCTGCTCTGACTTCTGAAAGACTAGAAACCATTGCTTGCTGTTGCCATGTTAATGAAGGCAGAGCCATATGTACCCTGCTTTGTTAAGAGAGAACCCAGATAATGTAGCTCCACAATCTCCTATGTAACATACAGGTGTAACAGTACTTTCTAGTCAGGACCACCACCCCACAAATAACAACACAGAGACATATTATTAATCATGAAATCTTGACCTTAGCTTCGGCTTAATCCTAACTAGTTTCTATTACTTAAATTAACCCATTTTAATTGATCTACATTCTGCCACATAGCATAAGCTTTCTTTCATCTTGCGCCTCCTGTTTCCTCTCCTCTGGCTGGTAACTCCACCTTTTTTCTTCCCAGAGTCCTCTCTGTTCCCAGAAGCACCACCTAACCTCTTCCTACCTAACCATTAGCCATTCAGGTCTTTACTACACTAATCACAGCAATACATCTTCACACGGTACAGAAATATCCCACAACATTCCCCCCTTTTGTCTAAGGGGGGGAATTTGTCTATGGGAAGATTTTAACTCAGACACAGTAAAACCATATAGAGTAAGAACAATTACCAGGTAAGAATTATATTCACAATGTACAGTCCATTTGCATTTGGCAAATTCAGAAAAAATACTCTATTATCTATCCTCTATTGGTAACTACAAAGATTTGTACCTAATTTACTTTCTATCAGAAGGAAAACTGTAACTATAACTACCTAGTCTTCAACTCCATCAGAGACCTGAGAAGGATATAATATTACCTAAGTAAACAGTAAGTGCAGATCAAGCAGCTTCCAAAACTACAGGAATGACAGAAACATCTGACTACCTGGACAGTCACCCCAAGTTCCTCTGCAAAGTTGAGGCATCCATTTTCAACTTAAGGCCTAGACTATCTGACAGATTTTTCTGTGAAGCAGGAATTTTGAAGGACTATCCTACCTAGCATTGGCAACGTTTGTGTTGCTTGTCCAATTTGGACAGCATACTGTCAACAATCGAGGCAAGGGAAGTTTCTTGCCCAAATGGCTAGCTTTGCAACATTGAAAGCAAACTCCATATGGAAGTTCTTCAATGCTCAGTATCCTTTTTTGAAGTAAGTTGGTGCTCCCAGGAGCAAACATACCTCACTCTCATGAAAAGCCTTATGTTATTAAAACATTTTAATGCCCTATTCTGTAGACCTTTGAAGTATTTGAAGACTATTTATTTAAAATATATCTCTGTTTGACCTTGAAAACATACCTAACATCAGAATAAGTTTGATTGTTACAGATAAATAACTACTAACCTGTCTTTATTATCCTAAATAGCTTTCAAGGACTAAAACTTTATATTACATTTTTAATGAGCCACATATGTATAATACCCTAAACAAGAGTAGAAATATATATAAAGTATAACAAAATAGCCTTAAATTTGTGTTAATATACAAAAATCCATACCAATGTAAAATATTTGAGACTAGTAATTGTTCAAAAGTAGACTCAATCTACCCTTTTATCCCATCATTTCTATACTATATCTCCCCCTTTCCCTTCAGAACAAAATCCCTGAATCTAATCTCCTTTGTTCAACTTTTTTCCTGACCATGACTAATAAAAACTTGTAACCAACCCCCTAAACATTATACCCACCAAACAACCAAAAATGTAGTGGTCATGTTCTCTAATCTGCTTCCTGTTGTCTGGGGGCAAAGGCATCTTTAGGGGACCCTGAGAAAATTGGGATATGGTCAAGTCCTAGGAAAGCTAGCTGTATTATCTAGTTCAGTGTCCATGTGATGGGAAAGTGTAGAGCTCATCTGAAGTCCTGGCTAGAATAGTCTGTGAGGCTGAAGCATCTCAGCTAGTAGCATTGAAATTGTTCTGGATGCAGAATTTTGAGGAAACTGCAACAGAGGCATTCTGAGAGGCTGGATCACCTGGGCTACTGTCTCTATTGGTGTCTGGTCATTTTGTTCTGAAAACACACAAACTTTTAAAGGTAACATTTATATCTGTACTAACAGAAGTATGGAATGTGTGGTGTGCACACATAAGCTAAAGATAATTTTCTGTTTTCTGTTTGAGGAGGCAAAAGGCATCTGCCAACTTTACAAGTCCCTTTATACTGTATAACCAAACCTCTATCCACACCGTACGAAGGGATGGTATGCAATAATAACTCATGAGGATTCTGCAGCCAACAAGATTTATCATGTCTTATCCAGTATCAGAGCTGTTTCCAATAGTTGAGGAATCAGCATATACATCACCTGTCTTGTAGTCTTTCTTGACCTTTTTATCTTTCACATCTGCAGCCAAGATCCTCAGGAGGTCCCCACACCAATCAAATCTGATCTTTATTAATTTTGGAAAGATCTATAGCTTTTTCTTTCCTGTGGATACAAAGGCAAAAGTAAAGACATTGTTAAAATGTATAGCCTTGTACATAGGTTTCTTTCTCCTGCCCCTAAATAATCACTCAGAGGCTTAGTACTAATTACAAACTGTTTGGCTTATTACTAACTAGTTTCTACTTATAAATTAATCCATTTCTATTCATCTAGATTTTTCTGAGTGTCTCATGGGTTTACCTGTGCTATAGTACATCTTGCTCCTCCAGCAGCTGCCTGGCATCAACCCTGACTCTGCCTACTTTCTCCCTGTATTCAGTTTGGCTTTCCCACCTAGCTATATTCTGCCTCACTATAGGCCAAAGCAGCTTGTATTATCAACTAATGAGAGCAGCATATAGTCACAGCATGTGGAAGGGTTTAATTTAGCATAGGCTGGTTTAATTTAGCAGTTTTTTCCACAATCCAACATCTCTCAGCAGCTGTCCTTTTTTTGGTCATTAGAATTTTAAAAATTCAGAGTCAACAAAGCAGACACCCTGTGCATTTCCCATCCTTATGTGGCTTTTATTTTTATATTACCTAATTTTTTAAAAGATTTCATTATTTATTTTTAAACTATTTTTTATAATTGTCTATGGCCATTTTTTACTGTATCAGTTCAAAGGTTTTCGTGGTCTGGACTGCTTTACTGTGTGCCTGCAGCCTTCTCTGACTGCATGAGCCAAGTCTTAAACCCACTGCATGGCTCTACACATGGTGCAGGCTGGTTCAAGCCCACAGGCAGCTGCTGGGAGCTGTATCTCTGTATGCTGTGACCTGTCTGAGAGACTGTGGGACTAGGAAGCCAAGTCTGGCTCCACATTTGGGTGTTTGGAACTTTTTAAAAAAGTTTTCTTGGGTCCTATGTGGAAATATGTGCTCTCATGTTGGGCACCATATGTAATGTGTCTTGAGCTCCCAAATAATGACATAGAGATTTATTATTAATTATGAAAGCTCAGCCTTAGCTTAGGCTTGTTCCTAACTAGTTCTTATAACTTAAATTAACCTATTTATATTGACCTATATTCTGCCACATGGTGTTACCTATCTTTCATCTTGCACCTCCTGCTTCCTCTCCTCTGACTGGCAACTCCACCTTCCTTTTTCCCAGAATCCTCTCTGTCCCCAGAAGTCCCACCTAACCTCTTCCTGCCCAGCTATTGGCCAGTCAGCTCTTTACTACACCAATCACAGCAACACATCTTCACACAGTATAGAAATATCCTACAACATACAGGCATGTAACTGAGACTTCTCCAGTAAGAATCAGCTCTGATACATGCATGCTGTTATTGTCCTGGCAACCCTAACACACTTGTTGTAACATTTTCTAATTTCAAAATAGAGAAATAATATGAAATATGTGAAATTGTTATAAAATAAATAGTATCCACTTGCCCATGGCATAGATACCTTCTTCTCTCACTGTGTCTCTCTCTCCATCTCTCTGTCTCTGTCTCTGTCTCTGTCTCTCTCTCTCTCTGTATGTTTACATGTGTGCACATATGCACATGAGTGATTGTGTATCTGTATGGAAGCTAGAGATGCATCAGTATCTTCCTTAATCCCTTTCCACCTTTTTGTTGCTGTTGCTTTGTTTGGAGGCCAGGACAGCTTACTAATCTGTCCCACTTTACTAGACTAGCTGGCCAGTTGAGCAGCACGGATTCACCTATCTGTCTCTGCTTTTCAGCACTAGAATTATAGGCCCTCATTGCAGTGCCCAGCTTTTATGTGGGGGCTGGGTACCAAACTCAGAGTCTTGGGTCCACCACAGACCCTGACTGTCTTTGTGAAATCCCTGGGTTGACATCCCAATATTTCAGAGATTCGGGGCAAGCATTTGCTTGGTGTTGTTTGCTTAGATTTTACTTAATTGACATTTTCACAACTCTTAAAGGTACTTAACTGTATCCTGCCTTCATTAAGATTCTGAAGCCATACTTGCCTAAATTCAGTACAATGTATATTCATGTGTCTAAAATAGTACCGCAAATGGATTCATACTCACTTTCTTTCTTACATTTCTGGGTCTTTTCAGTAAGACATGATCATAAGCAAAGGGGAAACTATAGATATCACTTGCTATATATAGCTGACCTTGCAAGGAAATTTGTCACTACCATTTTGTGAATGCTTAGTTTATTTCCATAATTGTCCAAGAACTGTGTGGTCTGTGGCATTTAGGATACAGTTACTTGATTTTCAGTGTGAGGTTTTATAGAGGTGTTTATATAGGTCTTAGCGAGGTGTTCAGTTATGCCTGATGTTCCTGTAGACAAAGCCCTCAGAAACTAAAATTTCCTCTAGTATATCTTTGTTTTTGTCTCCTACACTTCCTTTTTAAGACACCTTAAACAGACATAAGAGTGACATTTTATGAACTAATTAGGTTATATTTAGGAATATATAATATATACAAACACATATGTGCATGCTATAACCATTATTGAAAAAAGGAGTCATGAATTTGAAGGAAGGGAGGGGTATATAGGACAGCATGGAGGGAGGAAAAGGAAAAATGTTGTAATTAAATTACAGTCTCAAAAATAAACAACCAAAAAATCATTTCTGAAGTGAGTTGCTGTATAACAGGTATGAAGTTTCAGTTGTGGGAGATGAGGTCCTGGACATCTGCTATACAGCATCACACAAGATTGATCTGTTAAATAATTTCTGTTAAGCCATGCTGGAGGTCAAGCCTGGGGCTTGCTAGGCAAGCACACTGCGCTATATCCCCTCAGCATGTATACTAAAGTAGTTTTTACAGGATTGATCTAGTGTTGCATGTTTTTACTACAAAAACAAAATAAAAATAAAAACATAGACTTTTTTTTGAGGAATAGGAAACCTGAAGTTACCACACAGAATCCAAGTGCTTATAAGGAGTGGTTGAGAACAACAGCAGAGAAGTCTTTGTACTGGGGGAAAACATTAATTTAATCAAAGCACCCTGGGATCTTTGTGATTATAAGCAATCATTAGATGCTCACTCTGATCTTTTCTCAGAGTCAAGCTACTGGAAATCTTAATTGGGAGATTTATTATTTTCTATTGACCAATGTTGACAAAGGAATAACTTAAAAACAATTGCTCCAATAGACATATTTCTAAATGGAGAAAAAAGTCATTTAAATACAGGCTTTAGTGGGATGAAATATTCCTCCTTAGCACTCTGATGTAGTACAGATTTTCTTCTTTTGCCTAAATAAACTGCAATAACTATTGAATATACTTTACTCTATGTCAATAGTCAAACAGTCAGAGACAAATCTATATTCCAGGAGAATTTGTATACTTACTCAATAAATGTTTTTTGAACAACTTCTGTGTAATTGATACTGCCTTCTATCAAGATGAGCTACAAGCAAAATTAGTAAGAGTAAGGCTTGTTCCATACCTTCTCTCCCTGTCCAGTATGCATTGTTGCCCCTCACTAACCAGGAAACCAAATCACCACCATCTGCCCCTCTCCTCCCTGCTCTGCCATGTGAAACATCCAGACCCTACCTATCTTTCTAGATGGCTAACCATTATTTGCTTCTCTCCTTTCTGTCAAAATTGACCTCTCCAGTGTACCTGTCTGTTACAGGAACTCAGACACACCTCAGTCTAAGGGAGTAACAAGGGGTTGGAAAGATGGCTCAATACTTGCCTCACTAACAGGATATCCAGGGTTCTATCTCCAGAATCCACATAAAAGCCAAGTGTGTGCTGTGTGCTTCTAATCCCAGCCCTATGAGGACAGTGAGAGGGAGTTCCCTGGGGATTGCTGGATAGCCAGTTTTTCTGCTGACATGATGAATATCCTCTGACCTCCACATATATGTACCTGTGTATACAAACACACACACACACACACACACACACACACACACACACACACACACACACAAATCTAATCTGTACAGAGTGTAACCTAGGAAGGAAGAATTTTTTCACAACCACAGGAGAGAATTGCTACTAATTCAGGACAGTAAGCATCCACTATACTTTAGCACATCACCCATGTCTTCCCTTACTACTCTAGTGTGCAAAGTACATCCTTGTCCTAGCTTGTGGCCATCTTCTTCCCTCCTCCTCCTTTGGTGCCAGTCAAGAGCTTAAAGCTCAACAATCCACTGATGGCTGGACACATGACCAAACATTCCACTATTTAGGCCCTAGGTCACTAAAGCATGCCAAAGCCTTCAAGTCTACAAGCAAGAGATCTCTGCTCTGGCAGTAAGCCACACAGTCATGCTCTGAACCGAATTCCAAAGTGTTTATCTCATTTGTGCTTGTTCACACATTGCAACAAATACACAAACTTGCATACTTTCACCCTTTAACTGTGCCTTCTGCATTACCTGCCTTTGGGAGAACCTACCATAAAAAGTATGTACAGATGGCAGTCGGAGATCTTAACGGCTTCCTCAGAAACGCAGGAGGAGCCAGGATGTGTAACATGTTACTTTGTTTTGTCTGTCCTATTTTCCACATGGCAGCCTGAGCAGCTGCAATCTCAGCAGATAACCTATGTAACTATTCATAACCATGACAGAAAATGTCTCCAGGAACTCCCCTTTGTAAAAGGTCTGTGTTTCACGCATATGTGCTCAAAGAATTTCAGCAATGGGTCTTGTGATAATAACACTTGAAAGGTGGCTTCAACGTCTTAAGTACATTACAGGTTTTAGTAGCCTGACAGCATTCCTGTGAATTCAGAGGAACATCAAGATGCTACTTACACAACAAAGCTTTCTCAGTCATTACCAGCTGATTAACTAATAACTATGTAACCCTTTGTTTAAAAAAACACACGTAATTGTTACATGATTTGAGAATGTTTTCTGTACCATTAGTGTTGAGGTTGGGAATACCAGCCAAGTCCTTAGACTTTATTTACTGATTAGAATTATCAAACAAACAAAGGCACAAAAAAAACTATCACTCAGGTATTACAGTTATTAGTATTTCTTACCAAATATTAAATCCTTCTTCCTTCAATTATTTTCCTTATTTCAGGAAACATAGACATCATTGTACCACCAAACAATTCAGTTTTCTAATGATGCTGTCCTTAAGTTTTTATGTGTATGTGTGATAGATTAGCAATCTCCAAACAGTGGTCAAATAGCTCAGATGCTTACCAAAACATTTCCATTGAAATAGAGGAGGGGGAGGGAAGGGGAGGAGAGAGAAGGAAGGGAGGAAGGAAGGAAGGAAAGAAGGAAGAAAGGAAGGAAAGAAGGAAGGAAGACAGGAATCTGTGGCTGACAAGATGACTCTGCAGGTAAAGGAATTTAGCTGCCCAGCCTGATGACCTGAGTTCTCTCCAGGACCACCCACATGGGGTGCCTTGGTCAAGGTTTCTATTGCTCTGATGAAACATCATGACCAAAAACAAGCTGGGGAGGAAAGGGTTTATTTAGCTTACACTTGCACACTGTAATCCATCATTGAGGGAAATCAGGACAGGAACTAAGTAGGGCAGGTACTTGGAGGCAGGAGCTGATGCAGTGGCCATGGAAGGGTGCTACTTACTGGCTGGCTTCCCATCGTTTTCTCAGTCTGCTTTCTTATAGAACCCAGGACCACCAGCCCAGGGGTGACCCCACCAACAATGGTCTGAGTCCTCCCACATCAATCACTAAGAAAATTCCTTACAGATTTGCCTACAGCCTTATCTTATGGAGGCATTTTCTCAGTTCCTCTCAAACGACCCCAGCTTGTGTGAAGTTAACATAAAACTATCCTGCACATGGTGGGAGGAGAGAACTGACTCCTGTAAGTCCTTCTATGACTTCAAAACACACACACATACACACACAGAGGAAAATACAGAGCATCAATGAAAACCTGAATAAACCTAGTTTCACTTGATTCAGATAACTCACTTCTATCACGAGAGATCACCTGGCTCAGCAGTATGCTGCCTTTGGCCTTTCTCTGCATTAACACCTTTCTAAGCTGGATTTCAGATACTTGGGAGTAAACCAAACCATTTGGAGTGCCTGACTCTTCACTCTGGTGTACAGAAGTGTGTGGTGAATGACCTTTGCCATCAGAATGCCAAAGCCTTCACTCCTAAAGCATACTAATGTCACCGTTGGCCCCACATGCATCCTGGCAAGAGCCACAGATCACTCCATTTTTTCCTTACCTTCAGTCTCCTTTTCCTGTTCCTCCAACCATGCTATTTATCTCATAAATACTAGATTTGAGACTTGGGGCTCCTATCTCCGATATTTGACTTCCTCATTAATAAATTCTTTCTCTTTTGCAAAAGTCCTGGTTTCGGTGATTAGCATATTTCAAGGTAGGAACAAATTCAGCCTCTCAAGATGATGGCACACATCATGGTGATAACAGGGAGACTTTTACTTTAAAGGAATTGTTTTATGTTTTCACATTTATTTAGTGTATGTCTTTGGTCATATGCATACTGTAGTACACCATGTGGGCTCTGGGGATTGAACTCGCATCATTAGGCTTGGTGGCAAGCCTTTACCCTCCTAGTCATCACAGCAGCCCAAGAATTGTACTCTTTACTTCCACAGCAAGCACCATTGTTCCACTCCACATTCTTGGGCACGGTGAACAAGAGGAACTTCATTACAGAGAAGAAGGCCTTGGTGAATGAGAGAGAGTTCCATGGAGCATGTTTGAGACCCTGGAGGACTATAAATCACATGAGTACATGACCAACTTCAAAGGTGAAGTTTGTCACAGGGGTAAATACCTCCAGCACAGTCCTCAGAGGCAATGAAATTTGCAACATGCTTTGGAAGCTGCATACTTTTTAAACAATTTTCTTTTTCATTTTATATACCAACCCCAGTTCCTCCTCCCTCCCCTTCTGCCAACCTCCCACCTCCCTCCCATCCCAGCCCCAGAGTGGGTAAGGCCTCCTTTGGGGAATCAACAAAGTCTGGCATATCAAGTTGAGGCAGGACCAAGCCTTCCCCACCCCAGCCCCTGCATCAAGGCTGAACAAGGTATCCCACCCTAGGGATTGGGCTCCAAAAGCCAGTTCATGCACCCAGGATATCTTCTGGCCCACTGCCAGCCCCTACCCCCAACAGATCAAGCCACATAATTGTCACCCACATTCAGAGGGCCTAGTTCAGTCCTATGCAGGCTCCCCATCTGTCAGTCCATAGTCAGTGAGCTCTCACTAGCTCAGGTCAGCTCTCTGTGTGGTTTCCCCATCATGATCTCGACTCTCCTTGCTCATATGATCCCTCCTCCCTCTCTTTAGTTGAATTCCAGAAGCTCAGCCCAGAGCTTGGCTGTGGGTCACTGCATCTGTGGAAGCTGCATAATTCTTACAGAGCAATTTGTAGCATCTTCCACAGCCCTGGGGGCCACACCAAATTGGGGCCTTTGGTACCATAATGTTGGATAAAATGATACCAGTATGTTAAAAGAAACAAACAACAAAAGAAAAAAAAAAACTCCACAGTCATCACCTGTTAGAGAAGTGCAGTCCGTACACTCTGTGCTGTGGCATATGTATTATTACCAGCTCCTCCTGAATGTCCCAGGCATGCCACTGTGCTGTCCATGGTGCTTCTCAACTAAGCAACTTGTATGAGAGAACAGAAGAGTGATGGGGTTGTGAGATAGCTCAGCAGGTAAAGTGCTCTCGGTGCAAGCCTGATGGCCCAATTTCAACCCCCCAAACCCACATAAAGGTGAAAGGGAGAGCTGACACCATGATGCTGTCCTCTGGCCTCCATACATGTGCACTGATGTGCACACATTCATACACAGACACACATAAACACACATACAAAGTCACGCACACACCACAAGCATATACATACATCCACATATATACACACATACACAATCACACAATGCATATATACACATATGTACACATACATACACAATCACACACACATATACACAGTAACATAAACACACACACACACACACACACACACACACACGTATACACATACTGCTATTGTTTGTCTTGTTTTAAAGGAAAAGAAACATGGAAAAAGAGTGGAGAGGGGTGATTTTTTTAATTGACAATCTTGATTCCTCTCCAAGGTCTAGCCCAGTAAATGGATGGAACTAGAAAAGATCATATTGAGTGAAATAACCCAGACCCAGGAAAACAAGCATTGTATGTATTGTTTCATCAGAGGCTCCTAGCTCCAAATCTATAGATATGAGTACATATCCTGGAGTAACCTCAGAAACCAAGAAAGTAAAAAGAGGCCATTGCTGGGGTGAAAGATAGAGGGGCAATGGAAAGGGCAATAGCAGATACAAATGATCTGATTGGGCAAATGGGAAAGGGCAGGCTATACTTAGGTTGGGGAAGGGAGATAAATACAGAAGGAGGGAGAAGGGTAAAATAATAGTAAGGGTGTCTGAAAAAAGTCATAAAGAATCATACTCTGAACTATCTACTTAAAAAGAAATCTATAATACATCTATGTCTGTGTGAATAAATATACAGATATATTAACATATGTGGCATTTATATTTTTAAATGAAATATTCTCATCTGGGCTGACAATGGTCCCTTCAAGAGCAAAAGACCATCTAACAAAAGCCCAATGTCAGTCATGAGAAGACCTCTTTTGAGTTGTTGGTCGTGGTGGTCTAAGAGACTCCCAAACCATACAGGTTCTTGCTGTGTCCCCTGGTCCCTGCCCCCCACCCAGAAGTAGAAGGTAAATTCCTATTGCTGAAGATACCACACACTTCAAACAAAGGGCCCAGAGAACCCTGATCTGGAACTGACCTGAATGCCTTCTCCCTGATACCAGAAAGCATCCCCCTGATACATGTAAGCTTACAAAGGAAGGAACCAATCAACAGTCCTACCCAGCTTTGGTGCCCATGAACCACAACAATGACTGTCATAGCACAATAACCTTAAGGGTGCAGTAGTGGTACACACACCTCGGTGGTAACCAACAGCAATTTCTAGTTGGATTTAGGACCTGCTCACCCTGAGGTAAACTGTGTCTGGTACTGGGAATGCAGCTGACTACCCAGGGCTAAGGAAGTCATGGATCTTAGAGGAGAACCTGAACCTCTATTTTACTAAATCAGCATACTCCCTAACTACATCCTAAGTATTTGTCCTTAAACCCACAGATAAGGGCAGTTCTCATCCCTCATGAAGAAAACTTCTTTTTGCAATAGACTGGGACTGCTAAACCACAACCAATCAAAGCACAGAGTTGTGGAGCTCAGTTCCAGAGGCTAGATCTACAAAACAACTCCTGCACCTAAGCCTCGGGGAACATTGCAGAAAAGGGGTGGAAAGATCTTAAGAACTAGAGGATCAGGGAGTTTGCTGTGATGCTGTGTCTCTTAGTAATGTTAGAACCTATTCTCATAAAGTCCCACCAACATGACTGCCTAAATATAGATGAGCTGAACAAGAACAACAATAATAGACATTCCAGCGTGGATGGGGGAAAGACCATGAGGTCTCAACCCTCCACAAAGAACTACAGGTAACCATGAAATGATGAGAGCAGGGGAAACAGTCTTCCCTAGGGAAGAGCACATCCAATACCAAAAGGCCAGTCCTGAAAATGTAATACATAATACAGATTGAACAGGTTAGGCTTAGAAATAAACAGATATATAACACATACACATATGCATGTAACAGCAATTAATGAGAAGAGAGGCCATGAAATTGAAAGAGCATGAAGATGAACACATGGGAGGGTTTGGAGGGAAGAAAGGCAAGCAGGAAATGATGTAATTACATTAAAAAATCTCAAAAGTAAAATAACATTTAAAAGAAAAAGGCTTAGCCTGGGTTACATAATGTGCTACAGAGCAGCCTGGACTAGAAAGACCTACCTCAAAAATGTAGATGATAAAAGTAGACTTCACTATCATCTACTTTTACTCCCGTGAACCTATGATACTGGTCACTATAACACACACATTTACACACAACTAAAAATGACAGTCTTTGGCTGTAGAGATGGCTCAGTTGGTAAAGTACTTACAGCCTGTGCTTATTCCACAGACCTCACATAAAAACAAGCCAGGTATGGTCATGGGCTTGTAATCCCTGCAGAGACAGGTGGACCCCTGGAGCTCACTGGCCAGCCTATTAGTTTAATATAGTTGCAGGCCTGGCTAGTAAAAGACCCTTTCTCAAAAACAAATTATTTTAAGGTAAATAGTTCTCCTGAGGACTGACACTCAAGGTGTCCTTCAGGCTTCACACACATGTACACACACACACACACACACACACACACACACACACACACACACACAAGCCTCAAACTTGCTTTAGAATATTTAGGTATTTGTTAGGTCAATGAATAGCACAAACATCCAACCAGAGTCTCCACAAATCCTAGATCTGTGAAGGCTGTGTATACTGTGGTTGTGAATATATTATAAATAAAATTCCTAGTCGCTACTTGCTAAATATTTATTTGGTATATAATTTAACAAGGGTTCTCTAATATTACTATTTCATGGGTTTACTGAAATTTTAATTCTATTCTAACTTGAATATGAGATTTTAATTTTATATTCACTAACACACAATCCATTCACCACAGAGGAAATACTTTGCCTATAGAATGGTCATAATGTCTAAAGGTAACCATGAATAATAAGTGACTTATTGATGCTATTTTACAGTACAGGAGGTGTTTACTGTGTTGTCCTAGTAAATGCATAGTTTACTGTTTGGGGCAGCATTAAAATGACCAAGGTACATACCAGGCATACACAGCAACAATTGCATGTACCTGTGGTGTCACCTCAGACCTGTAGTTCTCAGATATGACTCCTGGATTCAGCAGGATCAATAAGCCTGTAAGGACTATTAAAAATTCAAACTGGCCGAGTGTTGGTGGCGCAAGCCTTTAATCCCAGCACTCGGGAGGCAGAGGCAGGCAGATCTCTATGAGTTCAAGACCAGCCTGGTCTACAATAGCTAGTTCCAGGACAACCTCCAATGCCACAGAGAAACCCTGTCTCAAAAAAAAAATCAAACTGGGAGGCTTCACTCCAGCCCTAGTGACCCAGAAAATTAATAGCTGAGTTCTATCAAGCTTTGCCAGTGGTTCAGATGCAAGCTGAGGTTTAAGGACCACAAACTCCCATTACTTGTTTCCGACTTTCACTGAAGAAGAACCTACCCTTTTAGTGTGTGCTTCTTGGTTATCAGGCTTATCCAATAAGCAGATAGGCTGCTAATTTGAATTTGGGTTTCAGATTAAAAGAACAAAATTTAGAAGAATTACTTCTTTACAAGTGTTTCCCGAGTACAATAGTCTATGTATTTAAAGAATATTAACTATTTTGTACATATTTCGGCATTATGTGTTGCTTACCTGACATTCAATTTTTACTTCTACTCTTGTGTCCTAATTTGTTCTGGCATCCTTACACCACACCTGAGGGTGTGTTGATCTGGCCAGAACACGGCATACTACTCCACGGGAATATGTGATCTAACCCAGTTTTAGAAATTATCATCTTTCCAGCCCTTCTCCTTTCTGTGGCCACATGGAAGTGGTCTTGAGGCAATCTTCTACTGCTGCTTAGTGAAGTCACTAATTGGTGGTCAGCTGACATGGGCAATAGGCAGAGTCACCCATATTTCCAAACATTGTACTCGTTCCATTGGTGGAAATGGTGGTTGGTATAAAGTAATGAATACCAATCTCATACAAGTGACTTTTGTTTGAGTGTGCCATTGAATGTGCAGTTTTCTCTGTTTAATAGGCTCTATTTTATGCAAAGCGCTGGGTTTCTAATAGATCATTGTGTATTGATTGAAATGGCTTTGTATCCCTTAGAAGCAATGCACTCTGATGGCAGGTCCACCCCTAAGACTGGCCCTCCGAAAGCAAGAAAAGTGCAACCAAACTGTTTTGAAATCTAAGTCTTTGCTGAGTTTTCTCCCACTGCCATTTCCCTTGAATTTTTGAATTTGCTAATATGGTTTGTCTCATTTAATGTACATAGAACGAATTGCATTGAGTTTAGTTGTAGAGTCTTGTGAGTTTTTAGTGAATATACTCCTATGGACACTGAATATTTCCTTCACTCTAGAAGAGATCTTCACATTTCTTTCAAGCCAGTATCCCTTGCAGAGGCAACCACTGTTCTGTTTTTCACCATCAAAAGAAGTTTTGTTTTTTTCTATGACTTTGGATTACTCTCATTTTTTTAACACATTCAAAACATTTTGCTCTACAGGATAGAATTTAAAACATAAATATGTATGTGCAATTTTTCCCCTTCTAAAGTCATGTGGACTGAAGTCTCCCACCCTCACGGTTGACAGAAGTTACAGAGAAGCAGCATTAACTGCGGGAGGGCCCAAAGTCAGGAAGCAAGTCAGTGAGAAGACCCAGAAAGTCTATGGGAGCTGTGCCAGTTGGGGGCACCTTAGTACCTCAGCATGCCCTTAAGGTCTGACACCTTGGGTTGAGTTAACTTTTTCTGGGGAAATATAAACAAATGTCTACTCTTCCCCTCCCTAGCAAGGGCACCAACAACAGACCAAAGGACAAATTCCACCAGGTCCAGCTTGGTGAACCAATGAATTCATCGGACTTTCCTACAGAGTATATGTGATCCCAGAACAGCTGCACCACAGAAAAGTCTCACCCCGACATGAATGACAACTTTCCCATGCTGAACAGATGGAGTCCCCTTTCAAGTTAACCCCACAATCTACATACCCTTGCACCTCCTCAGACAATGAAACCACCTGTAGTAGCTCAGAAGTGCATGCGGCTAGCAGGGACACACAGAAGTGAGTGGCTGAGTTATCAGGTGAGGCGCTTGACTCTCCCCTTCTGATGAGAGCACATCAACAAGGCCTAATCTCAGGATCTCTTATAGTAGTCACAGCTGCTCGGATGAAGATGCCAATAGTTGTTAGGTTGAATAAGAAAGTTCTACTGCACCTTGGTAGACCACTCATCCCTGGGTCCTCTGCTTAAGCAGGAGCTGTGGTTATGTTACCATGTCTTTTATAAGCTCCATATTAAAAGCAGGTTTAAACATCCTAGGAACTCCTATATCTTAACTGGGACCGAGGGTAGAATAGACCATAGTGGTACATCTAAAGTAAATGTTAAGAGATAATCACAAATAACTCTGTTCCAGCTGATGTAAGTTAAACATTTACCATGTTATTCAATATTTTAACACTTGGCAAATTGTCTACTAGAATAGAACCTAATTATCATTTTTAAAGTCTACTGTTCATGCAGAACATAAAAATTTAGAATAGAATAATATTCTCTATGGAAAAACAATTTCTACAATGTTCCCTTTTGCCCATAGTCCTGGAGGACCCAGGGATAAAAGAACACACAAATCCAAACAGCTGGTTATTACTAGTGTAGATGATCAAATTGTGCTCAGACTTTAAGAGTTGAATGCAAACTTACATATAAACTTTTGTAGGAAGACTCCAAGGTCACACATATTTGTCATAATATAGTCCATTCGAGGACACTTACCGTCTCAGCTTTGCAGACAACGCCTGATATTACCATCCATGCAAGTCTTCCTGTTTCACAAGGTCAGGTTCTTTGCAAGACTCTCTGACACAGTTTGAAGAATTTGATAGGTATTAAAGACCCTCACCCGAGGAGAGGAGAAGAGGCGGGGCTGAAGCAGGATTGGAATGAGCAGGGAATTGAACTGTAATACATAACCAAGAAACAACCCAGAGCTCTTCTGAGTATTGCTTGTCAAAATGTCACCAATCAGGCTATATCTCTGAACCTCTGTATCTGCCTCTCTCTCACTAGATACAGATCAACTCAGGTGAGGTCAATTCGGGTGACGTCAACTCAGGAACTTTGTTCTACCTGAAGGAGCTGACCACTGCTCCACATCTGGATATCAAATCCTTTCCTAAAAGTAAGTTTAAGTATCTTCCACAATTGTTCAATTGTCTGCAAGAAGAACCCATATGTATTTCTTTCAGTCCCCCAAAGCACAAGGCTCACATGATTAAGTGAGTCCACAGGCCTGGGGCATTTGATGGGGGATGTTCTTCTATATATGTTTCTCTTATTGGTTGATGAATAAAACACTGTTTGGCCAATAGAGGCAGGAAGATAGGTGGGACTAGGAGACAAGGAGAATTCTGGGAAAGGTAGGCAGAGAGAGACTGTGGAGAGATGCCATGTACCCACCAAAGGAATAACAGGTCTGGGCATTCTCCAGTAAGCCAAGACCATGTGGAAGTACATACACTTATAGAAATGGGTGAATAATTAAGACAGAGCTAGCCAATAAGAAGCCCTAGACATCAACCAACAGTTTAATAATTAATATAGTGTCTAAGTGCTTATTTGGGGCTGAGAAGGGCAGCAGGACCTGGTGGGACAAGAAATTCCAGTTACAGGCATTTTCCCTGTCCTCTTCACATGACTGCTTCCCTTCTTTAAGTCTCAACCTTAGGAAGGCCTTCTCTCACCCAAATGCTTCACCACTTTCATCCAACTCATAATTCACTCAGCTTCTCAATCCACTGCTTAGAAACTCCTCACTTAGGGCAGTGCCCTGCCTGTCCTACTAGACTGTGCTGTATCTTCACACTGAGCTGTGTGCTGAACACAAAGTTAATGAGCTGCATGTATTTGATGACGGGATTAATTAATTCAATGTGCCTAACATTTTCATCTGACTTCTCCTGGAAGCTGATCACAAAACAAGGATTTGGGTGCAAGCATTTTATCTGAGAAGTAATCCCAAAAGCACTGGTAGAGAAGCTAGACAAGTAAGGGAGGTGACTTATAACCCGATGCCATGCAGACAACGGAAGCATAGTCCTGTTGGGAAAACCAGAGAACAAGCATGGAATGTGTATCTTGGTGTTATCTATCCAAGAAATGAAAGAGTACATAGTATATAACCAAATATATGTGAAATTTCTGAATCTATGGCAATTCACAGAGAAAGTAGAGACAGAAGATGGGGGACCAAGAGTGTCAAATCCAAAGGAAATTTCATTTTCCCAAATTCTGGCAGTTAGACAAAAGCCAGTATTCCTCAGGAACTTGTAAAGCTGGTTTTCCTCTACCAAAAGGAGCCATTTCCCTCGTCACTGGCAGAAGGGACAAATGGCTATCTTTGGTGCCTATTAGTATAACCAAAGCACATGCTGGCCTGCAGGTTCCCTCAGTATCAAAAGTACCTGTTAAGAAATTTCAGAGTCCATGCTAGCATCCTAGCTCTCTTCCCCTCCTCCCCTACCCTAAAATCCTTCCATCTTACAGGCTTCCCTCCCCTCATTCTCCTTATAACACTGCTATTCCAACTATGCTCTCCCTTTTGCCCACACTTTTTTTGTCTTCCCCTCTCTGTATCCTTCCTTCCACTCTCTCTGCTCTCCCACACTCTCCCTCTCTATATACCCCACCCTCCATCTCTGCTCTGCTCCTGCTTCTTTCATGGCCAGGTCTAGTCTGCAAGCCGTGCTCACTCTACTACTTTCTCTCTCTGCTCTGGACTCTTCCTCTGGTTGTTCTCTCTCTCATATCTACAATAAAAAAAAAACTTTCCCCTTAATCACACCTTGGAGCAGTTATTCCATTAGTTTATGCAGGGGAAGACTACAACCCTTCTTTTGGAGGGTTAGAAATATTCTGGAATTGCTGTATAACACTCTAAGTGCATTAGAACCCACTGAAATTAAGTTGTATGCTTTAGTACCATGAATAAGATGTAAACTGTACTAATAAAAACAATTGCAAAACAGAAATGAGGAAGCTGAGATGCTGGTTGAGTTCAGGAGTCAAACCTGTTTGGGGGATAGCAGTGTTTATTTCATAGCATTTCTAGCCTATACTGTTACCCATAGTAACAACAGGCTGTTGCAAATAAGTTGAACATTTTGGCAAGGATGCAGACACCAGCAGTCAGCAGTGCCTTCTGAAGGTGTGAGTCCTAAAGTGGGAAGTGAGAGAGAGATAGAGAGAGAGATAGCAAACCTGCCTGGCATGTCCAAGGATAACTATTCTGTGGGGAAGGAGGGTTCCTCAACAGCCTCCAACACCAAGAAGTTATTTTACACAGATCAATATGGATGACATGTCTACAGAGTCCAATTATATCAGCTGTAACCCCAAATCAAGCAAAGCTGTGAATCAAGAGGGAAATAAATGTTACTTTCCAAAGAAAGTGAAACTGTGGTTGGCTGGAAAACAATCCCCATGCTATGTGCTTGACTTCTCATGCTCAGGACCTCCCAAAGTTCCATTTTGAACTAAAAGGGAGTGTCCAGCTCTGTCTAGGTTCAGAATCTTGAGGTGGGCCAATTGTTCTGGAGATGAACACCATCTGTCCCTTCCTCGAATGGTCCCAATAACAAACCAAGATAAGATTTCACCAAAGCTCACTCTATACTTGATCTCAGCCAAAAGACTAAGAAGTGATCCAAAGTTCAAAGGGAACCAAAATTCTTACTTGTGTACAGAGCAATGGGGTGAGAGGTTACAGGTAGGATTGAGAATGACCTTGAAGCAGACACACTGGAAGGTCTGTACTCCTGCATGGATGGTGACTCCTTCAGGGCTGTGTATACAGAGTTCTCTCCCCTAATCCTTCCCCACCTACATCCTCTAGCCCTCCCCAAGGACCTGGAAGCCATGTGAAATTAGGGTAGAATTACATAATGGTTGGGAGAAGTGGCTGGATGCTCAGGTGATGATCCCATGACCTTCCCCTTACCCTCTTTCCAAGAGGTAACATGAATAGTTAACATGCCCAGCCATGATGATATTTAAGAAGAGGTCAAACAACTCCTGAGGACAGCATCAGTTTGGCTTCAAGGATAGTCCTGAACAACAGAAGTGTAATAAAAATATGTATCTTTGTGTATAGAGAAACAAAGTCAGAATGAGAAAAGTTACAAACAGTGCATCAGAGGCGGGAGTGATGCATGCACACTGCAGATGGAGGAATGAGTCACACCCCAGGCATACATGAAGCTCCTAGCAGCTGAAGAAAGCTGGGACACAACTCCTCCCTTCAGAGCTTCAGGAAGAAGGCAGTCCTGTCAAGGTCTTAACTTCAGTAAACTGATATGATTGCAGGTTTCTAACTTCCACTACTATAGAACAAATTGTGTTGTTTTCAGCCACTAAATGTGATGTAATTGTATGTGAGGGGCACAGTAAAGAAACTGCCAAAATGGCCACTCCATTAGGTGAAAGGTTTTTATTATGGATGAGAGAACATCCAGGGGCATCTGGAAGAGTCCAGAGAAGAGAGAAAAATAAAACAGACTGGACATGGCCAGGGATATCAGTGAGAGAGATGAGAGAGCTGGAGGTGGAAAAATCATGTTGGTTATAAGGAGGACAAGTAGCTGGGGGAGAGAAGCCTGTGAGCTGAAGCAGGCCTTGGAGGAGTTCAGGTTGGGGAGGAGCCAACATGGTAGCATGGGGACTTTGAAATGTAATAAGGACTTATGAGTATGGACTGAGGGAAGCTGGAAGCCTGCATGGGCTGTGACATGCAACTGCAGGTATATGTCATTGGAGAGCCATATGTCCCTTCTGCCAGAGGCAAAGGAAATGACTCCCTTTGTTGGACAGGAATCCATCTCACTAGTTCCTGAGGCATGCCGGCTTTTACCTAACCACCAGAAATCCTTCTATAGTCCAGCTTGAAGTGAGCCAAGATTCTCATTTCTAGATGACCTGAGACTGAGCAGTAATGCCTTACAATGACAATAGAAAACTAATGCAAGAACTATCAGAAGGCGCTTATACAAGATGGCTCTTAGAAACGATCATTGCTTCCACACCAAAACACACTGCAAAATTAGGAAGGAGCTTAAAATCATTAGGAAAATAAACACTGTGTATCTTTGGCTTTCTTGTTCAACAATTAATTTCCTTTTTTTCTGTTTGTTTGCTTTGTTTCTTTTGTTTTGTTTTTCAGACAGGGTTTCACATTGTAGTCTAGATTAAACTGGAACTCATTCTTCACTATGTAACTTAGTCTGGCCTGGAAATCATGGCAACCCTCCTTTCTCAGTCTCCTAGTCCTAGGATTACAAGTGTAAGCCATCACACACAGCAAACTTCATTTTACTTTTTTAATATTTTAAAATGCCACACTTATACTTTGTATAAGTCTCTGTATTTTCCCTTCTTAGAATGGGATATGATTTGAAATAGAGTGCATGCATATTCATTTAAATATATGGAATGTTGCCATTTACCTTTTAGACTTAAATTTATAAAGTATATCGTGCTAAGTAAAAAATTCTTACTAGAGTATTGGCATATAAAAAATAGACAAATTCCAGGAAAATAATGGTTACAACTCTAAAAATACTAAGAAATCCAGCAATTTAAATAGCAATAGCTCCACTGTATATCCACAAATGCCAGTGTGTGTAATGCGGAATTGAAGGGGAAGAGCTGCCAGCCTGAATGTCAGTGTATGAGGTCAAGTGATGAGCCTGGCACATAGGAAAGCTAGAGTGAGGTAGTGAAGTGAAAAAGATGGAAGAAGATTCCCAAGTGTTTAAAGGGCATAAAGGAAATGATGTGTTCTAATGACATCTAGTAAGAGATCCTTGGAGTTCTCCTTCCTCTGCATCATTGGCCACCGGTCCATGACTGGGGAGGGAGCAGAAGCCAGTGGTCAGATGCTTGCAAGTCAATGGAGACAGCTCTCAAGCAAGACAGTTTAAGTGTCACAGCTCCACTTTATTCCAGAGAGAGGATATAAAGGCTAGGGATAGTTGCTAATTTGCATTAAACAGCAGGCTTCTATCATAAAGCTCCTAGTACAAGTCATAGTTATCATATGTGGAAACATGGTCCTATCACAAAGCTCCTAGCACAATTTCTAATTACCATATGAACTGCAGGAGGGAGAGCTCTAGCAGGGAACTATGCCAAGGGTCACACTAGAGATAAATCAGGCATCAGGCCTAGGGACAGCTTTCAGATAAGGTCGGACATCTAGGCCTAGAGACCTTCTCCAAATAAGGGCAGGTAGAGGGCAGGAAGCTTCACTGGGGAGGGAGTCCTCCATGTTTCCGAGCTTAGAGACAGCTGCCACGCCATGGTACGCTGCAATCTCTGACCAACAAGGCCTCCCACCAATCCTCAAAGCTCATCTGGGGCCCAGTGAACTCTATCCTATCACCAGATAGGAGAAGATAAAGTTTAATCATGCCATTCCTGTGCTTAAGATGACCTGAAATTCTTAGGTTAGTAAGAGTCAAAAGCCTGCTTCATAATCTCAGTGCATGCAAAGCTCCTGAAGATTTGGTGGCAGCCCTATTTGAGTTATGCCCTGCTTTCCATTGTACTCAACATTGCTAATATCTCAGTGCCTTTGCAAATGCTGGTCCCTCTGATTGAGGGAATCAAATCCTTGTTCTCATCAGTCAATATCTGTTTTACTGAGCCTAAACATCTCCTCAGTGAGTTTCTGCTACAAGAGTCAGTTCATGTGAATGTCAGCATCCAGCCAGCATACTCTCAGCACACATGTCGTGAACACAAAACCTGGGTGCTCTTACTATGACTGTTAGCCCCATAGGCTGTAACCCAACCTGGAAATGAAACACAAGGACCTGGAACCAGCATCATGCCCATGCTTCCCACCGGACTATCAGCAATAGTCATTTGTCCCTGACGTAATATCTCCTGTCTTCTGCTACCTACATTATTAAGCTACCCTGTTAGCTATCAAGTGTGGTACATCCCAGTTTCTCACAGACTTTTAGGATTTCCTGCCTCTCCAGACAGTGTGGAGCTTCTTCTATCTGCAGTCCCACAATGTTTGCTAAATGTATGTGTTATTCTAGCAAGCATGGATTGTGGCATATAGGAAATGTTCAGAAATAATGTTTTCCCAGTAAATAAAAGAAAATATGTCTAGTTTAGTTAAGATCTCTGCTCTAATAACTTCTGCTTTTCCTTCTAACTAAAACTGGACCTATTTAGATGCTGTAGAGAAAATAAAGCAAGTCCTTCCTTGTCAGAGGCGCTCGTGAAGTGACTCTACTCTGAGGACAAGAGGCTCTGAGAACAGCATAGCAAGCTGTTAAGATCTTTCCTCGTGTCAATTAAATTCAGCTACCATGATGCTGCTAGCAACAGCCAGACTCTAAAGTGCTCATTTATTTAAGAAAACATCCTGTTTATAGTCTAGGGAACTGTGGGTTTTAGTCCTTGGGATTAAAGGCTAAATCTACATTTTGAGGTTTCTTTAGTAAGATCTTTTTGTTTGAGTGTTAAAAACTGAGGGGGATTGGATTGAAAATCTCATTAATTATTCAATTCTTTTCCTAGTGATTTTTATCAAACATTTTCAGCCAGAAGGCATGGCAGTACATTAATATGGTGAATAAAATGAATAAATATAATCCTACTTGGTTAAGAGCTCATAGAGTGAAATTGAGGAAATGTAAAGTAGCAAACAGAAGCCCCAGAAGCGAGTACATTATAAAATAGCACACATCTCACTAGCTGAGGGCAACAGGTGGCTTACTCTATTCAAAACGAGCCAGACACTTACATTTAAATCAAACTGAACACAGATTCTAATATTTGAAATCAGATTTGTATAGATAGAAAGCACATTTTTTTTGGCAAGGGTCTTATAAGCAGGGCTCAACTCCTGCTGGAAATGGGCCCTTGCTGAGTGGAAGGAAACAATCCTGTCCATCTGCCCTGCTGAGCTGGTGCCTGTGAGGCCACACCAAGCTTATGGTAATACACTCTGGCTCCAGAACTTGGTCTGTACAGAGGGTTAAAAGGCAATCAGAAGGTTTATGAAAATATCTAATATGTTCAGTTGAGAAACTGCTGAACAGTCAGCCTTGATCTGCTTCCTTACTTTTATCATACATTTGAAAGTGGGAAAGTGACTCTATGGAAACGTAATTGATCAAGTGATATAAGCAGAGGGGTGGGGGGAGGCTCCTTCCAGCAATTTGGAGAAAACTATTCTACACATTCCCATAAAGGTGTCAGCTATGGTGTCCTTCCCTGCTTGTGCCTCAAACCGGAGGGGGGTGGTCTACATCTCGGAGCTCAGGAAAGGGATCAGCTAAACACTGGAAGCTCAGGCATCCAGTACTGTTTTGCTGCCCAAGAGGAGGAAAAGGGAGAAGAGAAAAGCTGGGTTCTTGGCCACTGTCAATGACACTCCATGAGACTTGCCTGCTTTCTTCTCTTCATACCACATCAGTATGGTGCCTACTACATTAAATTTTCATGTGCAAATTGTAACTCTCCACTAACACTTTTATTACCTACCAGAGGCCACAGTCACGGCGAATCATTATCCTCCATCAACTGAAAAGCTGATTTAGAAATTCTGGGTCAGAAACAGATGAAGTGAGGGAATGTTGAAAACCACAACCTTAAGAAAAAAGGTAAGAAAACTGGCCAGTCTCGATGTTCCCCCACTCCACAGACCTCTCCTGCTAGGAAAAGTCCCCTCACATTTCCAATTCTTTTCAGACAGCTGGATCTCTTCGATCGTCTCTGTAAGGGAGTGGCCAGGATTCCAGACTACTCCAATGTGTTTTGCTATGTTCTGTGCCACAAACTGACCTAGTATGTGAATATCAGTAAAATCATCTCAAGTGATTCATGTTGGGTATACAGATGATACACACAGCACTGACATTATCTGCAGCATCATCCCAAAGAAATCTGAAGCCCTTTACAGCAGCTTACAAACCCAAATCACTCAAATGTGTGCTTGCATCCACCAAATTACAGATTTGAGTGATTCTGGTAGTTTCATTTCCATTTCCAAACTAGGGAATTAACTAACAAGTGAAAGTTGTTTCCCACTTCCTCATCTGTAGTGGCATCAATAAGGCTCAAAAATTTAGACACATCCATTTTAAAATAGAGTTTTTACTTACATTCTATACATACCAAATACATATATTAACATATTTATGCAGGCACCAACCACAAATTTTAGATGTTTAAAATATTGATTCTCTTCTTTATACTAAAATAAAAAGAACAAATCATAAAAAAAAATTTAGACACAGCTATTGACTGCCCTACTTAAGATTTGCTTACAGCATCCAAGCCAAAACATTGTGGCATGTGCTACTGAACCCTGCATTTCCTCCTCCAAAGTGTGAGAAAGAGGGGGCAGAACAATGCCATCACATGTGTTTCTCAGGAGAAGTAGACTAACCACAGGCCTTAGACTACTTTAAACATTCCATTTCAGCCAGATGTGGTGGTTCAGGACTTTAATCCCAGTTCCAAGGAGGCAGAGGCAGACAGATCTTTGTGAGTTCAAGGCCAGCCTGGTCTACAAAGCAGTTTCCAAGACAGCTAGTGCTACACAGAGAAACCGTGTCTTGAAAAACTAAAATTAATAGATGGATAGATAGATAGAGAGAGAGAGAGAGAGAGAGATGATAGAATTGCATTTAGAATGAAATATATATACAAATATATGTATACATACATATATATCATGAAGTTTAATAAAGCAGTAAATTGATGAATTACCATAATGGAAAATATCCATGCTCCTCAAGTTTTTGCTAGAATGCTAAGATTATCCTAAAGGATAGCATCCATTCTGCCTAATGTATACATACAGTTTAAAGCCCAATTACCCCCAATCCACATTTCTCATGTAATTCCTGAATATCTTATTTCTATTAACAGCACCAATAGTCTCTGTTTGGCCCAGACATAAGATGTCACACCCATCTTTGATTCTTTTCCATGACTCCCCCTTCCCCATGTCATCTGCCAAACCCCATCCTCCCATTTACTTTTGTCAGCAAAGTGACCTGAAGCTTCTTTCCTACCAAATCTGCTTCTGCTTCTAACTGTGGCTTTAAAACAGTCTCCCAACTTCCTGTTCCTTCTCCCCGTCACCCACTTTGCACAAGACAGTTCGGTTTATCTGCTTATTTCATCACCTAGGTTACAGAATCCTCATGGCTAACCACCTCCTACAGTAGGCTGCCTACAGCAATAGTCACCATCCAGTTAGACAGAGAACTTGCTTTGTTAACCTCTATCTTGTGTTGTTTGCTTTTGCCCTTACCCTTTTCTGAATAATAGCTAAAAATCCCCTGTCACCAGCATTCAAACTTTTAACAACACTTTGTCAAATAGAATGCTGACCTGAGCATTGTAGGGTTGAAAGGAGACGTCAAGCTCCACCATATAAGAAGGCAGAGGCTTGGAAGGAGCATGAGGCATGCCCAGGGAACGACCCTGTACTTACTGGAACTGGGAGGAACATTGCTGCCAATTATTCACAAGTTCACATCTAGGAGAAGATAGTGGCACTCCAACAGAAACATGTAGAAGGAAGTGAACAATGTGGTAACCAGGAATGCTTTTATGGACATATGAGACTAAAACTGTACTGTTGTGCAGGCTGTCTTATATACAGTTTTTAGACTTTTAATCTTTAGCTAGTACTGGTGTGAGTGAGTGTGTGTGTGTGTGTGTGTGTGTGTGTGTGTGTGTGTGTGTGTGTGTGTGTCCATAAGCTACCATATATATGTTACATATATGTTACAAGGCACGGGGCTTAAAATTAAGAGTGTGCCACAAACACAAAAGGATGAAAATCATGGGTACAGGAAATCAGTTCCAAATTGCTTAAGATAATGCAATGAGCTCCTTTCGCCTGGACTCCAACTTTCCTTCCAGCCTCCATTCCCATACTTCCCCTTAGGTCATGGGGACCACAATTTTTTCTTTGACAAAGCCAGTTTTTCTGTCTCTGGGACTTTGCATGCAGAGGAAACACCGGTTCTTTTGTTGTCTGCATGCTTTTATCAAGACCCACTTACAACAGTGTCTCCTCTGGTGTTTCCTCTAACTCCTCCAGGGGAAGGTGTTTGTTCCCACAGCTCTTCGTGTCTTCATTACAGTGTTTGCCCTCAGATGTTGCTCTCATTGTTTCACACTTATCTCGGAGTCCTTGTTGGCAGCATGTCTGGTTCCCAGGAGCACAGATTTCACTTTGTTCATCTCTGCATTTTCCAACTCCTCAGAAATGATATGCCCTTGATAAACATTTGTGGGATTGTTTGGGTTTTTTCCCTGTGTTTCAGGCCACCCATAGCCTATTGCTTATTAGATTTCCAAAAATTATCTCTCTTCTGTAAACCAATCTAAAATACTTGCTGTTGTTCAAATATGATTTAGCCTTTCCAATCTCCCATCCAATTACCTACCACCCAGTCCTGCTTAGCTTCCACAATCAGATAATAGTAAGCACATCTGGGAATGTTTGGCTATAGAGAACTATTCTACCTCTACCCATGATTCACATGATCCAAAGGATTCTTTTTATGTGTATATGTGTATGTATATGTGCATCCATGTGTGTGCACATGTGTGGGAGGGTGCACATGCAAAAGTGTGTACGTGTAACAGCTAGAAGTTGTATCCAGTCTTTCTCTGTCCCACCAGCCAGCTCCCAAATAATGACATGAAGATTTATTATTAATTATGAAGGCTCAGCCTTAACTTAGGCTTGTCACACTAACTCTTATAACTAAAATAAACCCATATTTTTATTCATATATGTTCTACCATGTGACTTTTACCTCTCTCCCTATCCCATTTTGTGTGTCTGAATCCTTCCACATCTGCCTGGCTTCCCTGTCTCTCTTCTTCCCAGAGTCCTCTCTGTGCCTGGAAGTTCCATCTCTACCTTCTGTTACCTATTGGCCATTTAGCTCTTTATTAAACCATTCAGAAGGTGCCTTGGCAAAGACATATCTTCACAGTGTACAGCTTATTCTACAACAAGAAGCCAACCTGAGGGTCATTCTCACAGGCATTGTTCCTCAGGTGCCACCCTCCATGGTTTTCTAAGACAGGGTCTTTCAGCCGGGAGCTTGCTAAGTGGACTAGGCTGACTGCCCCAGTACTGCAATTTCTTTTCATGTGGCTTCAATCCTAGTGATTGGGTGGCAAGCACTTTACAAACCTCAGCCTCCAAAGGAGTCCTTTGTTTAGGACACTCACCATCCCTCAAAGATAGGCATCTGCTGTCCCTGATGACCCACTCCAAATCCAGCTCTTTCCAAAAGTCACCCCCCCCCATGCCCAGACAAGGTATTCTTCTCTGAAATCTTATATTTTAGTCATACAGTTCTCAAGACGATGGCACAACTACTCTGGATTGTAGTCATTTGAGTACAGTTACTTCCTTGCAAGGTAATAATCCTCCTCAGACAGGAATGATGCCTTATTAATCTTCCTCTCTCTCCCTATGCCTGGATAGTACATCATGCATAAAAGTATGCACTTTCCCCCTTTCATTAGTGAATGAGATGATGCAGATGTCCGCTATAATCTGTTCACTGCATTTTATTTACATTCAGCCACACACAATAAAACTAAAGAATGTTTTATGCAATACAGTAGTCCCACCACTTTCTTGGTACATTATGCACTTGTCATTCTGTGTAGAGAACTTTTGTATCACATGCTCCACACAAATGCACACCTGCCTATTTCATGAGATAGAATTTCAAGACCCTGCATTGATATTGCCATTCTACTCTGAAATGTGAAAATGACAACTTAGAAAGCAGTATAACATTACATCCTAGTGTAAGTAAACTCTTTTCCCTCTTACAGGCAAAAATAATTTCTCCTCTTTGCTTTAGCTCACATATCTATTATGGCAACTGTTTCAATGGTTTCATAATTAGATGTTTTCACATTTATCTCCCCTGCCAGAATTGAACTTCTCAAGGCTAAGAATTAAAGATGATCAGGCTATAATAATTAGTGAGCGTATGTAAATATATTGCTTAGTCTATTTATGCTTACATATTTTATGCATAAAACTTATGTAAATATCTTGCAGGGTAATATTCCTGTAACTATTACTGAAAGGACGAGAGGAGTTCCTAAAGGCTTAATACTTTTATCCTAAAAGTTATTTATAAAATGACTAGAAAGAGAAAAATAATTAAAGATAAAGAAACTTGTCTGCGAATTAATAATTGTAAGTTAATATAAAATACTTAGAAAGCAATAATGAAAGCTCCACTATGATTCAATTTCCATGGAGCTCTTTAGTTTGGTCTTAATGGTCTATAGCTTGATATTATTTAATCACTGTAGTAACACTGATCTTCTATAAAATTTAAAGCAGTGTTTCTCAAACTTGAAAAATGTAATAATCCTCCAAATTCACAAACTTACCCAAATTAGTGTCTATGCACCAGTATCTAAATACATAAAAAAAAGTTAAGGAAATCCAGGCATGGTAATATACACCTTCAATCCCAGCACTTGGGAGGCACACATAGGCATATATCTGTGAGTTAGAAGCCAGTCTGGATGTCAGAAAAAGTCCCAGGCCAGACAGGGCTACAGTAAGACTCTTTTCCCAACAATGCAAAACAAACCTAAGGAAAACTACAAATATCTTATGCTTGTGGTCTCAAAGAATTTTGAATTCAAAATAAAAATTTAAATTATAATCAAATAAAATGATAAAATGAATGAAATGCCAATTCACATTGATGTGATGGATTAAGACCTTTTGATGAAACCAAATCACCATCTTCATTGAGACTATGGTACCCACATTTAATGTGGGCTCTCTTGTGTTCTTGGTGTCCCCATGGTCTAAGTGTGTCTTATTCTCAAAAATTACTGCACACTTGCACTGCTTTCTCTATTCAGGCATTAAATCATTTGTTTCCTACCCTTTTTAAAAAAATCTTCAAGTGGCCTTTATTTGCCCATCTGACATTTCTATCAAAATGCCAGGGAGCTGGAGTTAGATGCAGTTCAACACAAGAGAGGTAAATGGACACACAGAAGCAGTTAAAAATGAACTTATTTCCCCATTAAAAAACTGACCCTCATTCACCAGCAATCTGTCCCAGTTCAACCTTACAGTGCTTCAATACCCTGTTTGCTTCATAATTCAGAAAAGCATGTATAAGTGTGTAAGTCCACCCTGGCTTTTACTACTTCACATCACTTGGCTCTCACTTAACACTTAAATTCAGCCCCAATGTTTATTATCTCCTCCCCTCTGTTGTTTTGGGTTATTGCTTACTCTTCTTTTACCAAACTCTTGGGCCATCATTAATCTATTAATTTTGGAACTCTTAGTTTTTTAATGTAACTATTTAGACTATAAAGTTTTCTCTTGGGACTTCCTTCATTGTGTCCCATAGATTTTTATTATATTGTGTAGACTCAAGTACACAGACAACAGAATCATCTTAGTAGATGCAAAAAGGACCTTTGATAAAATCCAATACCTCTTCTTGATAAAAGTCCTAGAGAAAAATAAGGAGACAGGGGACATATCTCAGCATAATAAAGGTGCTATACAGAAGCCCGTACCCACCATCATCTCAGAGAAAAATCTGAAGCATTTACATCAAAATCAAGACCAAGGCAAGGATGTCCAGTCTTTCTAATCATGTACTTGAAGTCTTACCTGGGACTACAAAACAAGTGACAGAGATAAAGAGCATAAAAATAGTACAGAAAAAATCAAAGTATCTCTATTTGTCCATGATATGATTCTATACATAAAAGACCACAAAGACACCACCAGAAAACTCCTATAGCTGATAAACACATCCAGCAAAGTAGAAAGATACAAAATTAACACCTACAAATAAGGAACCTTCAAACAAACCAATAACAAATATGCTGAGAGAGAAATCAGAAAAACAATTCCATTTACAGTAGCCTCAAAATAAAATAAAATACTTTGGAATAAATCTAGCCAAGTAAGTGAAAGACTATACAGTGGAAACTTTAAGATACTGAATAAAGAAATCAAGGAAGGATCAAGAAAATGGAAAGACTTCCCATACTCATGCTTTGGTAGGATTATTACTGTAAAAAGTAGCCATCCTATCAAATACAATCTATAGATTCAATGCAATATCCATCATAATTTCAATGAAATTCTTAAAAGAATTATAAAATAATCTTAAAATCTATATGAAAACACAAAAGACCTGGGATAGCCAAAACAACACTGAACAATAAAAACACAAGTAGAGGTATCACCATCCTGATTACAAGTTATGCTACAGAGCTATGGTAATAAAAACATCATGGTACTGACATAAAATAGACATGTTGATCCATAGAATAGATTTTAGGACCTATACAAAAGCTCACATTCCTACAACCACTGGATTTTTTTTCACAAAGGGGCCAAAAATACACAATGGAGAAAAGACAGCATCTTCAATGATGCTAGTCAAACTATATAGTTACGTGAAGAAGAATGAAACTTGATATTTATTTTTTACCCTATATAAAACTCAATATAAGCCCTGATTGCCTGAATCTAATAGAGAAGAAATAGGAAATATGATTCAACTGAGAGGCACATGAAAAGACTTTCTGAAGTAGTGCAGGTATTAAGACCAACAATTGACAAATGGGGCCTCATGAAACTAAAAGGCTTCTGTACAGCAAAGGACACCATCATTCAAGTGAAGAGGCAGCCTACATAGTGGGAAGAAAATTTTTACCAGCTATGCAGCTGACAAACGGTTGGTATCTAGAGTCTATGAAAAACTCAAAAAAACAAACCACCAAGAGAATGAAAATTCCAATTAAAAATGGGGACATGGAACCAGAGAGTTCTCAAAACAAGAAATACAAATGACTGAAAAATGCTTAAAAAGTGTTCAATATCCTTAGCTATCTAGAAAGTGTAAATTTAAACTTCTTTAGAATTTCATCTTACCCAGTTCAGAATGAATAAAATAAAAACAACAAAAGAAAAATACTTATTCACTGTTGGTGGGAGTGCAAATTGGACAACCCCTAGGGAGATCAGTGTAGCTGTGTTGTAAAATAATCTTTTTGTACACTCTAAAGATGTATCACTCTGATAGGTTTAATAAAATGCTAGATGGCCAATATCTAGGCAGAATATCCAGGCACAGGACTCTGGGAAGAAGAAGGGCAGAGACCTGAAATTCAGAGCCAGCAGGATGGACATTATGGCAATGATGTAATAAAGCACGAGGCAGAATATAATAGAAATGGGTTGATTTAAGTTAAAAGGACTAGTCTCTGTGTTATGATTTGAAAGCTGGCTGGAAGGACAGAGAAAGATTCACTACATAGGTGTTCTTCAAAACTCAGGAAATAGGTCTACCATATCTAGCTATACTACTCCTAAGCATATTCACAAAGGACTCTACATCCTACTACAGAGACACCTGCTCATCCATGTTCATTGCTGCTCTATTCACAATAGTAAAGAAATGGGAACAGCCTAGATGTTCATTAACTGTTGAAAAGATAATAAAAATGTGGTATGTTTAACATTGAAATATTATCCAGCTATAATAAAAATGAAATTGTTAAATGGATGGAGCTAGAAATAATCATTCTGAGTGAGGCAACTCAGGCCAACAAAGACAAATGACCCATGTTCTCTCTCATATGTGGAATCTAGTTTTAAAACTTTACATAAGTTTATTAAGTTACAGTGTCCATATATGGTGGTTTGAATGAGAATAGGCTCATATGTCTGAATACTCAGTCCCCAGTTTGTGGAACTGTTTGAGAAGGATTTGAAGGTGTGGCCTTGTTGAAGGAGATGTGGCACTGTGGACAGACTGTGAAGTTTCAAATGCCCATGCCATTATTTCTTTCTGCATTGTCCTTGTGGGTCATAATGTAAGCTCTTAGCTGTTGCTCCAGTGCTATGTCTGCCTGCCTGCTCCCCACCATAATGGTCAGAAACTCTGGAAATGTAAGGCCCCATTAAACTTTTTTCTATGATTTATCTTGGTCATGGTATCTTAGCACAGCAACATTAAAGTAACTAAGACATGATAGAAGTCAGGAAACTAGTAAGGAGCCATGGGGGGAAGTTTCAAGGGAGAAAAGATACATCGCAGGTGGTATGAAGGGGAAAGGAAAATAATGGAACAGAAGGGGTAGACAGAGATGGGGGAAAGAGGGCAGAGTAGAGGAGGGAATATGGGGAGAGATCCCTAATGCTAAAGAACATATGGAAACATACGGCTACATAAACTTCCTAAAATACATACATATACAAAAGGGGTTTGCCTCTTCCAGACATGATAGGTTATCAAGTAAAAAGCCCAGTGCCGGGTATGGGCTAACTCTTCTTTGGTTGTTGGCCAGTGGGTTCCCATAGACTGCTTCCTAAACTTCACAAGTTTTTTTCCATTGCCCTGGTTACCCTCTAGAACTTGATTATAAGACCCTGTTGTTCAAGACATGGAAAAATCAAACCAGTACTTCCTGGAAGCGTCATCCCTGCTGGCTAGCCTTCACAGCATTTGGAGGTTCTATGTGTACTACCAGGGGAGAAAGGTAATTAACAATCTTACCAAGCTGTGAATCCTGTGAGTTACAGCAATGCAAGACGTGCCCACTGGTGCAATAGTGGCATGAGTGTTAGGGGGAATAACAATTACTTTCTGGCTGGTTTTAAAGCCTACTCCACAATACAAAACTTGTGCCTTGTAGCATTAACTGGGCCAGACTGTACCTAGCTAGGTCATAGGCCATAGGGGCAAGTCTAATATCATTATTCTGCCAAATGGACACAATATCAAACTGCCTCCTTGTTCTTATATTTATACCTACAGATTAGTGTCTCTCTTAACCTGAGTCAGAGAAGATTCTTTTTCCAGTAGATGGAGATTGATACAGAAATCCACAACTGGTCAACCTGAAGAAAATTAAACAGTGGAGTGTTTACTGTAAACGTACATTTCCTGTCCTGATTGCCTGGTCATAAATAACCAACTCAGAGGCTGAATATGAATTATAAATGCTCAGCCTGCAGCTCAGGCTTATTACCATCTAGCTCTTACAACTTAAATGTACTCATTTCTAGTAATCTATGTATTGTCACGTGGCTCATGGATTTACCTGTCCTCTAGCATGTCTTGCTTCCTGGCCAGCTGGCTGGCATCTCTCCAACTCCACTCTCCTCTCCATCATTCTCAGTTTGGCTTTCCTGCCTAACTTCCTGGCCAACTACCAGCCTGTCAGCTTTTTATTAACCAATGAGAGTATACATGTTCATAGTGTGGAAAAGAATTCTTCCACAGCAGTTCACCTGTAAAATAGGACATCTATCTCACACCTCATCCTACCAAGTTTCAGAGATCACCATGGAAGAAATATGTGATATTTGTAAGATCCAAAGATATTTTGGACATCTACTCCAAAACATATATTTGCCAGACATGAAAGCACAGTTGCACACATGAACTCACAGCAGCTGTGCCTGCATGCACAAAATCAAGCTAACCAAAATCTCAGCAAAGATAAGGTAGGGGCGCATGAAGTTCCACCCCTAGCTAGCTAAAGAACTAATTGATGGCTGCTGGGGAAGAGTCAGTTTTATTCAAAGATGTGGCCCCTGTGAGTTTATCAGTGTTCCAATAGATGCTCCTACACCCATACACATACAAGCAGCACTAAGTGGACTCTAAGTTTGAAGCACATGAAGTTAAGAGTGAAAATCATGGTGGTAATTAGGCAAGAATTGGGGAGTAGAGATTGGGGTATACCTTATCAAAATACATTACATGCATGTTTTAAATGGCCAAACAATAAAAGTAAACTGGTAAGTGGTAAGTGTGTAGCATCCTTAGTAAGAGCCTGTGTTCCTTCTATTTTGTATAGCTTCACTCTCTCCTGTCATTCTCCACTACTTACTCACTCTTCCTCCTTTTAATTCCCATGTTTACCTGTCCTCTCTTCCATCTTTCATATTTCTCCTCATTTTTGTCAACTCTTCTCTAACTGAACATTGCACAAAACTGAAATTTATTTCTGAATTATTTTATATATCTTTGACTTTTTATTCTGCATAGATTAGTAGCTTTTCCACCTTTCATGATATGTAAGATCACAAGATCTCACATCAGAGATCCATTCTTACAGGCTTTGCCCTAGTTTCCCAATTTCAACGAATACTTCTCTGAGAATAGATTTTTTTTAACTATACACACACATGTGCTCTCTCTATCTGTCTGTCTCTCTGTCTGTCTCTCTGTCTGTCTCTGTCTCTGTCTCTGTTTCTCTCTCTCTCTCTCTCTCTCTCTCTCTCTCTCTCTCTCTCTCTCTCTCTCTCTCTCACACACACACACACACACACACACACACAAAAAAAAAAAAAAAAAAAAACAAGGTCCTGAAATTTCCATTTTCATATCACCTTATCTGGACATGGTGACATGCCTGTAATCCCAGAGCTCAATTGATGGATGAAGGAAGATCAATAGTTAAGGGTCATCTTTGGCTAGATAGTGAGTTCTAGCCCAGCCTACGCTGTCTCAAAACACAAACAATAACTCTTACATATGACAAAATCTTTCCTCTTAAGACAGGCCTATGTTCTACATACTAGAAAAATGTGTCTCATTTCTACACATACCCCAGCTCAGTTTCAGACACAAAAGCTCCCTTGATGGTTTTCAAGGTCCAAGAAATACTCATCTTTTCTCCCTTTCTCCAAATCACAAAGACGGAGAGGCCAGGCTCCCTCTGAAGGGAGGAATGCTGTCTGCTTGAACTGATAGTAGTGATTGACATTCTCATTTTCTTTAATGTGACTGCAGAGAAGTGGGGTTGATGATCCTGTGTGGCAAAACAATATGTAGAGGCGATTTCTGAAATGTTTTGACTATTGTCAGCATCAGTGAGTTGAAAGTACAGCCCGCCAAGCCTATCTCTTTGAAGGACAGTGGTGGTAGCTTGTTTTTTTAATGACTCCTTTTGATGGACTTATATCAGATGTTGTCCCTTTGTAAGGCTTTCTTTGATCCCTTTTGTCAAAACCCGTTGTTCTCACCTCTCCATTTCCATAATTATGCCTCTGTTGAATAATTGTCTCACCACTTCATATTGTCATTAGGTATTTAAAACTCAAGATGGACTTGGTGGTATAAGCCTTTAATCCTAACTACTATAGAGATTGAGGCAGGGGAATCCAGGTTCAGGTTCAAGGTCAACGTGGATTGTGGAGTCAGTTCAGTGCCAGACTGGGTAATTCCCTGAGTTAATGTCTCAGATGAAACATAAAAAACAAAAACAAAGCTGGGCCTGGTGGTGTTCTCCTTTAATCTCAGCCATTGAGAGGCAGAGGCAGGAGGATCTCAGTGAGCTCTAGGTCAGCCTGGTCTACATAGTGAGTTCCAGGGCAATCATTGCTATATAATGAGACCCTGTCTTAAAAACTGTGAGTTAAGTCCACCAGAGAACACACTTAAACACTGTTAGAGCCAAATAGGGTTGTATTGTGGGCCAGCAGCTGCATGGGGAACTTGCCCAAATCATGTAGCCCAAACCTCACTGTTCTTACTCTTTCATGCACAAAAACCACATCCTATTTGATATACTTCAGTCAGCAAGAACAGTTAGCAAAAAGTGAAACTACAGAAACCAAAAGGCAAGATTGGTGTATTTAAGGACATTCCTGGATCCTGGAACTATGGACTAGGTCTTTAAAGGATTATATCTTTGCTCCTGTCTTGGCAGGTATTGGAGCCTGTGTGCTGGGTTTTAAGGTCAGAATGGTGCTTCCAACATGGCATCAGTTGTGCTAAGGTCTAGGGGCCTGTTACAAAACAACACAAGTACAAGGGAAGATTGGGGATATAACTCAGTGGTATGGGGATTTTGCCAAAATGCATTAGACCCTAGATTTAATTCAAGCACAGAGAAAAAAGTAAACTTGACACAAGCTAAAGCTATCTGAGAAGAGGGAACCACACTGAGAAGAGGGGAAATAACTACATAAGATGGGCTTGTGGGCAAGCCTGTGAGGTATTTCCTTGATTAATGATTGATGGCCATTGTGGATGGCGCCATCCCCAGGGCAGGTGGTCTTGGAGTGTATAAGAAAGCAGTTTGAACAAGCCAGTAAGCAGTGTTCCTCTGTGGCCTCTGCTTCAGTTCCTGCCTCCAGGTTCCTGCCTTGGGTTTGCCCTGACTTGACTCAGTGATGGAGAGTAACTTGAGAGTGCTAAGATGAAATAAATCCTTTTCATCTCCTAGTTATCTTTGGTCATAAGTGTTTTACCACAGCAATAGAAAACTTGATTAAGATAGTTAGACTAAAAAACTGCTTGGTTATTATTTTGACCCCAATGAGAGTTGATAGTCAATATCACATGATCTTGAAAACTAGCTATGTGTCTGTGGCAGCTGGGAAGTTGCGCTTTCAAAACATAATTCACAGCTTTCCTTTTCTTTTCTTTTCTTTTCTTTTCTTGCCTTTCTTTCTTTTCTTTTTTCTTTTTCTTTTTCTGAAACAGGGTCTTCCTATCAACTCAGGCAGGCTTTAAATTCAATCCTGTTTCAGCCCTCAGAGCCCTCAAACAACAGGAGTGTTCTACCATGCCTGGCATGGATTTTTTTTTTTTTAATGTATTTATATCACCTAAAGGCAATCTGTGCTGGATAGTTTTATGTCAACTTTACACAAGCTAGAATTGTCTGAAAGGAGGGAACCACAGATGAGAAAATGCCTTCATAAGGTCCAGCTGTAGGGCACTTTCTTAATTAGTGATTTATCTGGGAAGGCCCAGCCCATTGTTGGTGGTGCCACCCCTGAGCTGGAGGTCCTAAGTTCTATAAGAAAACCAGGCTGAGCAAACCTTGGAGAGCAAGCCAGTAGAAGAACCCTTCCATGTCCTCTGCATCAGCTCTTGCCTCCAGGTCCCTGGCCCATTTGAGTTCCTGTCCTGATTTCCTTCTATGATGAACTGTGATACAGAAGTGTAAACTAAATAAACCCTTTCCTTCCCAACTCACTTTTGGGTCATGGTGTTTTGTTGCAGCAATAGAAACCTTAACTAAGGCACTATCTTTGGAAATCTGCGACCAATGGTATATGTGGAAGTATTTTAAAATTTTGGTTAATTGTTAACTTGGTTGCACCAATCCCCCAGAAATACTGGGTGGTGGTGGCACACGCCTTTAATCCCAGCACTCAGGAGGCAGAGGCAGGTGAATCACTGAGTTGGAGACCAGCCTAGTCCTGGATACCCAGGACTACACAGAGAAACCCTGTCTCAAAAAATGAAAAGAAAAACAAAAACATCACCCAGAAAAATGATTAAAATGCTCCAGGGATGTCTGTGAGGTACTTCCGGAGATAATTAGATCTTGGGGACACTGACCTAAGGGTGATTAAATCTATTGATGGAGTTGATGTCTGAACGGATGGGAAATGACAGAACTGTGGAAGGCGAGCATCAAGGAGGAAATGAGTTACTGGGACACGCCCTAGTCTTTTCTTTCTGCCTTGATTCAAGAAATTCTGCCACTCTGAAGCCAAGAAGAAAATAAATCCTTCCTCTTTCAGTTGTTTCTGTCCGGCATCTGGTTGCAGTGACAATAAGACTGATCTACACACAATCTATTCTATAAATATGAGCAGCTGTTTATTTTTTATTTTTTATTAGAAACAAGCTTGTTTTACATGTCAGTCCTAGTTCCCTCTCCCTCCCCTGCTCCCCTGCTCCCCACCCCCTATCCCAGCCCCTTTCTGCTCTCACCAGGGAGAGTGATGCCTTCCATGGGGGATCTTCAAAGTCTGTCATATCATTTGGACGGGGCCTAGTCCCCCCCCCCCAGTGTGTGTCTAGGCTGAGAGAGCATCCCTCTACCCAAAGTCCATTCATATACTAGAGATAAATACTGATCCACTACTAGAACAGCTGTTTTTTTGAGGATGGGATGAGCAAAGGACCCACAGAGAAGACAAGGTCTACGTGTGTTTCTGTCAAACATGACTATTTCAAATAAAACATAGGGTAGGGAAAGTCCATTGCCATGAGACTCCATTAAAATCAGAATTCATCTTTGGGATCATATGAGCTGAACTATATACTTGCTTTTCTGAAATATGGAATAACAAGGAAACAAGGGATTTTCAAATAATACGATAGCCTACATTTCTGCAATAACATGTCCATAGCTGTACTGAAACAAATTATAGGATGAAGGCAAGGGCCAGAATCTCCTTCACAAGCCCTCAGCTGAACAGAGGATTGTAGCTCATGTATCTGAAGGAAATAAAGCTGCTTAATGTTTAGAAATAGCTTTTTATTCATACTTTTCAGTTAACATAATCAGTAAGGTGTGTAGCTCTTTCAAAGTTTTTCTATGTGTCTGAGTGTTTGGCCTGTGTATATGTCTATGCATCACATACATGGCTGATGCCTATAGAAACCAGAAGAGGATGACCATTCCCTCCAAGCTGAAGTTATTGACAGTTGTAAGCTGGCCTGTGGGTACCAGGAATTGATCCCAAGGACATGGGGTCCTCTGCAAGACCAGCAAGTTCTCTTAACTACTGAGCCATGGCTCTAGGCCCTTGGCAGTTTATTTAAAAGTATTACAGATAGATCACCAGAGGATATAGGAGATATCAGCTGCTTTATAAAACAGTGACAGAAACTGTGTGAAAGATCATGAGTTTCAACAAGCAAAAATAAATAAGCTTCAGTTTTTGCAAGCCAGTAGAAAGACTGTTCCACATTCACAGAAGCCCACTGGTGTAAAACATAACACAAAATTTAAAACTCAAAGGGTGTCTTTGAATTTAACAAAAGAATCTCAGAAGAAAAAAAACGCAGACACTAGAAACCTAAACCAACATAGCTACAGTCAGAAAATTATACATTTTGGTCCTTTGACATTGGTCAGATGTGCTACTGTTACAGAATAGCTAATATGTAAGGGACTCAAAGCTTCCCCTCATGCTGGAAACTGAACAAAAGAATGACATGAATGTTGAGAGCTATACAGTGTTCCTTCCCAGAGCAAGTATTGCTGCTGGTTCATAAAATGGTAGCTGAGCTCAGATACATTCCATTACGGGTTGCTTTCCAATTATTCAGATGCTTTTCACTAGAACTTTTCAGGTCACACAAGCAGGATGACCCGAGTTCCAATCCTAGCACCCATGGAAAAGCAGATGCAACAGCATGTCTGTCACCCTAGCATCAGAGTATGACAAAGTGCCCTAGTTAGCTTTAGCTGTCAACTCGACACAGTTGAGAGTCATCAGAGAAGGGAGTCTCAATTAAGGGATTACCCAGGTCATACTGGCCGGTGGGCGTGTCTGTGAGGGATGGTACCAATTGTTAACTGATAGAGTAGGACCCTATCCACTTTGTATGGCACCATTCCCTAAGAAGGAGGTGGACCTGGAGTATATAAGAACGTTATCTAAACATGAACAAGCAAGTATCACTCCTTCATTTCTTCGTCAAGTTCCTGTTTGACCTCCTGCTCTGACTTCCCTTGATGATGGATCAACTTGTAAGCCAAAATAAACCCTTTCCTCCCTTAAGTTGCTTTTGTTCAGAGTATTTTATCATAGCAACAGATATGAAACCAGAAGACAGAGACAGGCAGATGCCTGAAGTCAGTCAGCCTAATGAATCAGTGAGCTCCAGGTTCCATGAGAAAGCCTCTCACACAAACTAAGGTGGTATGTGATTGAGGGAGACAGGTGGCATCAACATCTGGATTTTATATACAGGTACACACATGCACACACAGAGAGATATAATTGCACATAACCACGTGAACACAAATATCACACACACACACACAGAGTAAGAACACAGTCAGGAGCACTGTGAAAACCAATATTCAGTTGGAAGGGAACTGCACACTGGTTCCAAGAAAATGTTAAGGTTGAAGATATTGATTGATGCATGCAGGAAAAAGGAATGGTGGACTTTAATTTTAAAGGATGCTCACTGCATGGTGACACTTTTGTTTTCCATCATAAATTGTATAGAATAATATTTGAAACGTGCTGCAAAAGACTTGTGTAAAGTAGGCAAAATAAAACATCCACAACCCTTTATTATAAAAGTACCACAAAACAGTAAGGGAACATTTTAATGTTAGATTGTATTCTAATCTCATGTCAGGGAAACTTGTTTTTAATTACTCCAGTAGAAAAATTAGACTATGTAGGTAAGAAAAAAAAGTGAAAAAAATCACTAGTTTGTTATTCAGAGAAAAACAATATAGACATTTTTTGTTTATATACTTTCAGACTTTTTAAAAAAGTATACATACATTATACTGTAACTTTATCCTTCCCCTCCCCGTTACTATAATGTGACATTTTCCCGTGTTAACATATTCACATGCCATCATTTTAATGGTATCATAGGATTCCATTTAATGGCTATATTATAATTTACTTAACCAATTCTGCATTGACAGATGCCTAGATTGTTTTTTTATAAATGACTTTACTAAGCAATTTATTCTCCTTCCTACATCTACAATTATATTTTAAAGCATAAATTTTGTAAGTTATTCCTTCAGTGATAACTTTTTTTACTCTTGGGGAAAAGACCCAACTTTCTCAGGATGGCCTTCAAGACCCTTCCCTAAGAGGACTCTGATCCCTACCCAAAAACCTCCACCCCTCTTCATCTCCTTGACTGGCCTGAGTGTCAGTTGCCTTTTCCTGTGGTCAGATAAACCCACAGTGTTGTTTCTGTCACAATATTCCTCTCTCTATTGGCTAACCTTCTCACTACCTAGTTTCTGCACAAGACCTCTCTTTTTGGAAAAGCCTGCCCTGACCACTACTTACCTTGTCACCATTTTTCAGCTACTTCATGTCATATTGATGTCTGAAATAACACTTATTTTTCATTCTCTCTGTCTCTGTCTCTGTCTCTGTCTCTGTCTCTCTCTCTCTCTCTCTCTCTCTCTCTCTCTCTCTCTCTCTCTCTCTCTGGCACACACACACACACACATACACACACACACACCAGCTGCTCCTAAGACCCATGTACTCCGAGCACAGTGCCAGGCACATAAAATTCCATCAGATGTCAAATTTCCAGTTTCCTAATGACCTAGGAGTAAGTCAGCCTTTTTAAATCCTGAACAAATTCAGTGGCATCAAGGAAACCTCTTGTTCCCCGAAGGTTCGGACACTATGAGAGCCTTGCAGATAGCATCCTGAGATTTTCCTTGTGACCTTTGCCACAAATAATTATCAGTTCGGTTATTAGTCTGAGCATTTCTTTCTCCTCCAGGAGATGAAAACTTCTCCAGCGCCAGGATTGTATAAAGTCCCCGCTGTTCTCGAAGCTCCGGCAATAATGTTGGCATAGAATAAGCAGACACATAAAAAAGTACTTTTTGAGTAAAAGAAATACTAGTATCCTTCGGGCTGAAAGCACTCGAGTTTAAAAATAAACTATACGGAAGTGAGATTTGTATTTTCTTAACAGCTGGCTCCAGAATTCTTCTCGGGAACAGAAAAGCGACACGCCACACTTGGAGGAGTGAGTGCTTGAAGTTGACACGTGAAGGCAGCGAGGTAATGGGAGGGGTGGCCTGATGGTTTGCTTGACATGGGGAGAGAAATTTGGCCCCAGAGAGGAAGAAGGAGAGCGGAAATCAAGTTGAAGAGCTGAAAGCGGGGTAAGGTAGATGAGTGACTGAATTTTTTCCTTTTTAAATTAGTTTTTTAAGTTATCACACAGAAACAGGCTTCCCTGGGCTCGCTGGGTGGCGGTGGCATACTCCTTTAGTCCTGATCTCTGTGAATTCCAGGCCAGCCTGGTCTACAGAGCGCTCACTGTCCAATCCGAGGTAAGGTGCGGACCAATCACAGTCGATAGGCTTCTGCATATAATTGGTTGCTCACGTGCAATAAAGCAGATGCTAAAATGGTCTCCAGAGTGGTTCTCGGCGCCCTTTATCGGCCTAAGACAATGCAGTCTTGTTGCGGGATGCCACAATAATGACCGCAGCACCACACTACTCTCCCTCCCCCACTCCTAATGAGCCCTCCCTCCTATTCCTGGTCCTACACTCATATAAAGCCACCCCCCTTTGTGTACATGTCATATTTGGAATTAGAATCTGCATATGATAGAAATTATGCCATGTTTACCCCATCCTATCACTGTCACCCCGGTCTTGCTCTGGACTCTCCCTGGCTTCTGTCCTTGGAAATACCATCAAAAGAATTCAGCAGAGACACACAAAATGCAGTGTAGCGGATACATAGAAATTATCACGGTGAAAAGAGGAGCTATCTCAAGAGGCGATCGTGGACAGTGGCCAAGGGCACCATTGTGCAGATCTACATTCTAGGATTTTCTACAACTGACAGCTTTTTCTGAGAAGCATTTTCCTTTCCAGGAGGTTGGCAGACAGGTCCATTTGGATTAAATGGATGAGACAATGGTATATCACTGTCGTCTGTCAGCAGGTCTTGATAGATAGAAATTTTATAAGGTTTAGATAGTTATCTATTAATGAACTTTCAGGCAGTTCAGAGTGTTATGTCTCCACCCAGAAATATGTCTCAGATCACATCCTTCGACCAGCAGTCAGAAACCTGCAGCTTCATTTCCTGGTTTTACAGGCTGCTTGACCATGAGGAAGGAGTCGACTCTCAGGGCCTTTCAAGCCTGTAAAAAATCTAGCTCCCCGGCATCAGCCTCCCTCAACTTCCTCCCTCCACATAGTACCTCTTCTGCTTCCACATCATGAATGCTATTAATCCAGACACTGGCTATGAGAAAAAAGCATGCAAAACTTGTCTTTCTGTGTCTGGCTTATTTCACTTAACATGTTGATTTTCAGTTTTACCTATTTTCCTGTGTGCAAGCAAACAGGAAAGTGTTTTATGGCTGAGGAAAACACAAACACACACCATACCTCATGTTTTCTTCATTCATTGATCTGTTGGTGGGCATCTAGGCTGTTTCTTGTTTAAGAAAAGTTCACATGGATTTCTAAAGTGGCCACCCCAGTCCACACTCCTACCAGCAATATTCCTCTTTCTCCACATCGCTGACAGCATTTGTGGATCTTTGTTCTCCTGTTAGTAGACATACTGACTAGGGAGAGCTGGAATCTCATAACAGTTTTAACTTGCATTTTCCTGGTGGCTAAGGATACTGAATAGTCTTTCTAGTGTTTATCGGCCATTTAGACTTTCGTTGTCTCTTGATAAATGTGTATTTGGTTCATTCACGGATTTATTGATAGAATGATCTCAATTTTTGGTGTTTTATTTTCAGTTATTTATGTATCCTAGATATTAACAGCCTGTCATTTTTACAGTTGGAAAGGATTTTTCTCCTATCCTGTGGGTTGTCTTTTTTGCTAATGATTATTTCCTTTGCTGTGCAGAAGGTTTTGTTTTCTCACACAGTTCTATCAGTTCTTGCAATTAAACCCCTGAGCTCTTGCAGTCATTTTAGAAGGTCTCTGCCTCTGCCATGTTTTGAAGTGTTTTCCTCCAGCAGTTTCAAGGCTTTGGGTCTTAAATTGAGGTCTTTGATCCATTCTGAATTTACTTTTCACAGGATTAGAGATGAAGACCTAGTTAGAAAACTTCCTTGAGAAAAATCACCATTTCCATGTCTTTCTCCCAAACCTTCAGCCAAGTCTACTCTTGTGTCCTGTGCAAACTGCCTGCTCAGTGTGTGTGTGTACACGTGAGAGCAAACAACAAAAGGACCTCAATACCGCATGAAGAAATAAAGACAAAAGAGTTAGAGCCAGAGGTGACTGTGAGAATGCAAACTGTCTGGAGATGCCTAGAAATTAGCCATAATAAGCCTTGGATTTAGAGTATGGGCTTTACTTTATCTAGACCTCAAAGGCTGAGTAGACAAATGAGTTTTTGCCTCAGAACACATTCATAATTGTGGATGATGGTACCTCTTACTCCCCACCCATCTGTTGCCTAATTGCTGATCATTTTTCACCTGTTGAAAATCTAGAATCTGGGATCTAAAAAAATGAGAAAAACTCCAAAGCTACACAGAGAAACCCTGTCTCAAAAAACCAAAAGAGAGAGAGAGAGAGAGAGAGAGAGAGAGAGAGAGAGAGAGAGAAATAGGAGTCATGGAAGAAAGATTGGAATGAGAGATCTGTCTACCTATCACCAGATTAGATAAAATTTGTCAAATTGTCTCTTCCTGCTTTGTTTTTTTTAAGAGATAATAGGAAGGAAGGGGTAGTGGCTTATCTTTATAATCCCTGCACTTAGGAAGACGAAGCCGGAGGATGACCTTGGGTTTTAAAGCCAGCCTGGGCTACAAAGTAAGGCCCTGATGGTTTTCTTCTTCCTTCCTACCTTCCTTCCTTCCTTCCTTCCTTCCTTCCTTCCTTCCTTCCTTCCTTCCATCTTTCCTTCCTTCCTTCTTCTTCCTTCCTTCCTTCCTTCCTTCCATGTGTGCATCTGAGAGATTTAAAGCAAATAGATGCTTTATAAATAATAATTATACCTCCCTTTGGAGTTATAATTAAGTCACACAAAATAAAATCCATCTAGTTTTCTTAATTGTATTTGACTACTCTGGTTTTGTTAGTCTGGAACCTCCTGAGAACTTGAAGGGTTTGTTGTTTTCCACTCCCTACCTGGAGAACAGACTGTGTGTCCAATCCTGTCAACAGCTGAGACGATGACTCACAAGTGACTAGCAGGGAGAAAAACACACCATTTTTTATATCTGTGTAATCTTAGAATGTCAGGAAGGGAGAAAAGAGTTGTCCAGTCACATATAAACCATGAAAATACATACATGCAAAATCCAATTTCTTCCTTTTCCAGAGACCATAACCAGCTGAAACTTGATTTGTTGCAAGTGTGAACAAATCCAGCTTCATTTCAGCCAGTAGCTGCTGCTCTCATGAATACCCTTAATTCTTCCAAGAAAGAAAGATTGTACTTTCTGGCTTGTTGGTGCATTCCTGAGTCATCACACAGTAATACTCACATTCTAACTCCATAGTTATCTGAATGGGGAAAAGGTCACCTTTAGTGAGACTCATATCCTCTTGTTGTATTCAAAGTACCCTTGTTAATTATTAGCTGAACTAAAAGTGGAGCCAGACTCCATTCCTGTTGCAGGTGGTTCTCTTGTCCCACCAGGTCCTGCCACTGCTTCAGCCCCAAATAAGCACACAAAGATTTATATTAATTATTAAATTGTTGGCTGATGGCTTGGGCTTCTTATTGGCTAACTCCCTCTTAATTATTCACCCATTTCTATTAGTCTATGTATTTCCACCTGGTCTTACCTTATCGGAGAAGGGTTGGGACCTGTTATTCCTTTGTTGTCTACATGGTGTCCCCTTCCGGCCTTCTCTGCCTATCTTTCCCAGAATTCTCCTCATCTCCTCATTTCCTCACCCCACCTATCTTCCTGCCTCTATCAGCCAAACAGTGTTTTATTCATCAACCAGTAAGAGAAACATATATACAGGACATCCCCCATCACATTTCTCATCTCATTTTAAATGAATGCAACAGCCATGTGTGTGTGTGTGTGTGTGTGTGTGTGTGTGTGTGTGTGTGTGTGTGTTTGCATGTGTGTATGCACGTACATGTATATACATATATATGTGATATGTATATAAATATATAAAATATATATATTTATATATATTTAAATATATTTATATATATTTGCACATATGCAAACCTTATAAAGAGTAGAGAGAATGTGAGTGGGACAGAATATTGGCACTCTTGCACAAACTCTATAGAGTTAGAATGTGCTATATTCTATTACATGGCAAAGAGGAATTAGGGCTGCAAATGACAAGCAGCGGCTGAGTTACGCTGCATTATCCAAGTGTAATTACAGGGTCAATAAAGTTGAAGAGGAGGGCAGAATGGAGTCAAAGCCAGAGGCTTTGGAGGAATGAATGATCAGAGAGTTACAAGCCACAGATGGGGAAGGTGAACAAAGAGACCAGAAGCCCAAGAATGTAAGCAACTTCCCCAGGCTGGGAAAGGCAAGTGAAGGCATGGCTCCTGCAGCCTCCACACTGAGCACAGCCCTACTGACATCTGAATTTACCCTAAGTAATCTAGGCCAGACATCTGACCTCCAGAACTGTATTTATGGGTGTGGTGGTGCTAGGGGGTCACACTCTGCCTTACGGGTGCTAGACAAGCACCTTACCACTGAGCCATGTCCACAGCCCCAGTTAAACTGTAAAGGAATGTCCTCATCTTCACTTTAAGCCCTAAAGTTGTAGTGATTTGTTAGACAACAGTGGAAGGACACAAATACTATAAATAACTATGGTTATTGTTTTCCTGGGGATTCTGAAAGGGAGACAGTTCAATTTTGTCTACATTTTATAAAATGTAGTATTATTTTTATGAAAGATTGTTCTTTAGTCATGTTCCAAACCACCAGAAAAATCTTGTACAAAATATACCACTGAAAAAAAAATATAGCACTGAACCATATGTAGGTGCATTCATGCATGCATGCATTTTGTGTGTGTGTGCATGTTTATAAGTGTGCATGTGTGCATGCGTGCGTGCGTGCGTGCGTGCGTGCGTGCGTGTGTGTGTGTGTGTGTGTGTGTGTGTGTGTGTGTGTGTGTGTGTGTCTGTGTGCATGTCTACACAAGTATGTTTTCTCCTTATTAAGAAGCTTCACCTTGGCCTGGTGAGATAGTTCAGCAGATTAAGACGCTTCCCTTCAAGCCTGACGGCCTGAATTTGGTCCCTGAAAGCCACAGGATGGAAGAAGCAAATGGACTCTCAAAGGCTGCCCGGCATATACATGTGTGCTCACACACATTCATTAACATATAAAATAAATAAATAAATGTAATGAAAGCTTTTAAAATGAATTATTGCTAGAAATTTATGTTTGTGGGCTTTTGTTGACCTTTACTAACTTAAACTCAAGAAAGTGACATCACAGATCAGAGAGGTCAACTGTAATTAGGAAAACTATAAGATTGATTTATTTTTAATATTACCAAATGGGGTTATGGTCAAAACTATTAAACTCGTAAGCTAAAATTTGACAATATCCCAGCGGCTTCTTGATATACCCAATCTAATTTATTGAAAAAAGACATTGACTTATGAAGATGCATATAACAAACGTAGCTGAGTTTATTTTAATCAAGACCTCATAAGCAATTAAAACTCAATTTCACAGAGACTTGTTGAGGCCCTGCAGAATACCAGATACCATCTGGATCCATCTGCCAATGTGGATCTTCTCCACAAAATCCAATAGAGGACAGAGGATTCCTGGTAAGGACAGCGTGCAGCCACTTTCTCGTCCATTTCCTCTTGTTCACCTCCGTGTGCTTGGTGGCTATGGTGGCATCCTGGCAGTGGGGGGCTGGTGACGGTGCTGCCAAAGGCTGAGTAAACAGCAGAGCTGGGAAGGAGGGGTCACACGTGATGTTAGAGATATTGAAGGTGGAGTTAATGCTCTTGGTATCCACGGAGTGGGGGTGCAGTGGGCTAGTAGGAGAGAGGTCAACGGAAGCAGAGACAGTGGCCATTTCACAATTTTTTTTTTTTTTTGGTTCTTTTGAAACAGGGTTTCTCTGTGTGGCTTTGGAGCCTATACTGGCACTCGCTCTATAGACCAAGCTAGTCTCAAATTCACAGAGATCCACCTGCCTCTGCCTCCTGAGTGCTGTGTTCCACCAACGCCCAGCATTTCACAATTCTTTTATTAGGACACAGGATACTATCAAGATGTCCTTGTGGGTTGCAACATGTTGGTTTTCCTTTCCATAGGTCTTTTTTTTTTTTTTCCTGCAGACCAGGCTGATAGAGAAGGTAATGACACCTTTTTCTTCACGTCTGAATCCCATGGCCCCATGCATACAGTTCCCAGTACTTTTGTGTACTGTAACTTTCCATGTCCTCATTTCCATTTCCTCTTTGTAGTAACTACAGGACAACTTTCTCTCTTCCACTTCACTGCCTACTCTGTCTCCGTGCTGTTCCCTCAACCTGGAACACCCTTCTGTCTTTAAAAGTCTTCTATCTTCCAGACTTTAAATCACATGTCAATTGCTTCTCAAAGCAGTATGTGACATGGTAAATAAAGAACTCATAGACATCCTGTCCTTCTGTCTGCTTTCTCTTGTCTTGCTTTCTCAGCTCACAGTGTATGTGTGTGTCAACTAGGGTGTCTGAACCATGTGGCCACTACATGGGGCTCCACTGTAAAGCTTCTTTCCATGGGGACTCACTCTTGCCTCTTTGTACCTTACACACGTATGCAAATAAATCAATTATTTCATGCTGCTTCAGCGTTAGTTTTCTGTGTCTGGCTCTTCTCTCCTGGCTTCTCTTTGAGCTTTTGAGGACTGACAGTCTCCTTCTATGAGTGCATCTTCACAACATACAGTATGAGAGCTTTAGAGAAGACAGCAATCGTGGCCGGTGTGTCAAATAAAACATATATAGATAGGAAGTGACTTAGTAAAGATTTCTTCTCTGGCTTTTTCTCCTACCCATTAATTTTTTAACAACCAGAGGTTTTGAAAAGGTTAGAATTTTCCACCCTGCCATGCGATGTGGAAAGTTCATGGGTGTGTCTCTAACAGAAATTAGGAAATGTTGTTAATCAAAACTGTCGCTTCTTTTAATTTTTTTTTAAGCTTTTACAAACAGTACCTGTTGCTTAATGAAACAGAGTAATGGACAAGGAAGAAATGGCTCTGGAATTTCAAGATGGGGTTGGCTGATAATATCGCTGGAGAGCAAGTAGAAGGAAATAATTAACTTCCAGCAAGAAGAGCCCACCTCTGCCCCTCCCTATTGAAGTCACCTTTGTTTTTTCCTTATAAAACATGTTTTGGGGTGGGGAGGAAGTCAGGGAGGAAGACTGGTTTGACTTGTTGGTACAAATGTTCAGATGAGGCAATGGTAATTCACGACATAGTCAAAGCTTTACAGGCAGTCACTGAAGAGTTCCCAAGAGAGTTCAAAGTAGCACTGATGTAAGTGAAAATTAAGGAAATTTCAGAGAAACCCTTTGATTATTTGAAGAGCAAGTGGGTCTGTCTTAGTCACTGTTCTGTTGCTGTGAAGAGACACTATGACCAAGGCAACCTACAGAAGAAAACATTTAATTGAGGCTTGCTTACCATTCCAGAGACTGAGTACATGATAGTCATGACCAGGAATGTGGCACTATAGCAGTAGTTAAGCGCTTACATTCTTATTTACAAGCACAAGGCAGAGAGGGCTAACTGGGAATGGTGTAAGCTTTTGAAATCTCAAAGCCCACCTCCAGTGACACACCTCCTCCAACAAGGCCACACCTCCTATTCCTTCCTCAACAGTTCAACCAATGGCAGACCAAGCATTCAAACCTATGAGCGTAAGGGGGCCACTCTCATTCAAACCACCACTGGGTCTTATTGATTTGTGGTGTCTATGTTGTTTTGTTGCAGAGACAAAGTGTCACTATGTATTTCACGCTGGCCTTGAACTCTGTGTAGCCCAAGCTAGCTTCCAACTCAAGATTCTCCTGTCTCAACCTCCCAACTTCTTCAATTACAATTTTATTTGGCCACCACATCTAGCCAAAATACATTTTTTGATAGCTCCTGGGAATGATATCTCTCAAATTTTGTTAATTTGTCCCTATATGAGGGAAGTTACAAAATAAAAATTCTAGTGTTAGAAGTACAAAGAGATGGCCCTGTGCTACAATCTGTTTCTGAAGTTCAAGATTATTTTCTATGCCTCTGTGCTTTGAAAGAACACTATGGGTATGCTTGTGTGTGGATAAATAATTTTTTCATTTATTTTACCATATCATGTATTTTGCAAAGCTACATAAATATTTAACACAGAAAAACAACAGAATATATCTCCCCTAAATAGAACTTCCTCATATATCCCCTACCCCCAAAACAAGTATTTTCAGAAACAGAGGCTTCTTTCTATGGAATGTGTTTTGCAAATGAGACACAGGAATACATTAAGTCAGTCTGTACAGTTTGTTGGTGGCTAGAGTACAAAGCAGAGAACTATAGTCCTTTTCCATATCACATCTCCCTGTGACTTCCCACATCCCCAACATCCCTTCTGCTCTCTGCTCTCTGGTAGTAGGCAGAATGTGCAGGTTATAACCATTAGTGATTAAGTCTGAGTTACCAGTCATGCATCTGTGTCACATTAAGGAAAGAAAGAAAAGTACCTCTCCCTTGGAGACATTTAACCAAGAGCAGCTCCAGATTTGAATTATATTCTTCATGTTCCTAGTGTCTTCCACCCTCCAGCACTGTGTTGCATGAATCGAATCTGTACCTACCTGGTCTGTCTTGTGAATCTGTTTGTCCCTGTGTCTGTCCATATGTATGTCTGCTAGTTTTGTCTTTGTGAGTGATATCTGTTTATGTAATTGGGTGTGTGTCTCTGTGGGTGTCTGTATGTGCAGTATGTGTCTGTGTGTACAAATAGTGTCTGGCTGCTTATGTATGTGTGTGTCATATGAGCTGTGTGTGTTTGTCCTGCCTTTGTAAGTGGTAATTGTGGCTGTGTATGTCTGACCCTATGCACGTCTATCTGCTGCATGCTATGTGTCTCTGTCTGTGTCTGTGTGCCTCGTATGTGACAGCTGTGGAGTCCAGCAAAAGTTCTAGTCTCTCAGAATGTAAGAGATATTTTCAGAATGCATCACCACAGAAGATGCTGGCAATAGGCTGGGCTACCTACTAAAGGACCAAGTATGCTTTAAATTCAACTGTAAAGATAGAAGGGAAAGACTATCATATAAATCTATCATTTCTCCTTCCCAGTCTTTGTCTCAGAAACATATATCAAACTACAAAAGTATTAGCCAAAAGGCAAATTGTAGGACATTTAGGAGTTTTTTTTTTAAGTAGGGGAAAATGAGAATCTGTTTTGTAGGTTCTAGATTTTTACTTTCCCCTTCCAACGTCCCATGTTGTCATTGAACTTTAGCAATCTATGCTGTAATTTCAAAGATAGATGGTGATTTCCATAACTATTCATGACCAAGAATCCTTCAGTTCTTATTTTAGAGAAAATATAGTAAGGGGAAAAGCAGGAACAAGAATGCAGACACATCTTTCCACTTTATGTTTATTGACATAACTAGGTTCAGGTCACAGTTAACAATTAACCAGGTCCTAATTATGCATACAGAATGCATTTAACTCCATTAGCAGTGGTTCTCAAAGTTTAGTACCTGAAAATTACTGTGAGAGGTTCAGGTGGTGGTAGACACACATATTCACTTGTGGGCTTAGGCAGGAGGACCTTGAGCCAGCCTGAGATACATAGCAAGTCCTTGTCTGCTCCAAGAGGAGAAACAGGGGTCTCTCTGCCTATAATTTTCAGCTGGCAGAAAGTAATGGAATTTTCCTGGTGTCATTGGGCCTTTTTAGATAAAAACTTAGGGAGGCTGGAGTTGTCACTTTAGGAATGTGCAGTTGAGTTGTTCAAACTATGCTAATGTCTGTTCACATGTCTAGTGTATGTGGAGGGGAACTGCAGGCTGTGTTAAGGTGGAAGCCGTATTGAGAAGAGGGCTCAGAGGGTTAGACATGGGGTAAGGAGAGTTGTTTGTTTGTATTTTAGAGTTTCTGTTTGTATGTTTAAATAAGTCTTTGGATGATTCTAACAACCATGACTGATGAATAACCACCACAGTGAGATTTACAGTTTTAGTAATAGGGATAAAATTTTCTAAAAGGTATCTTTTAGATAAGTTGTTCCTAATACACAACTTTAGAAGCAAGAGGCAAACTAGGAGGATTCTGCACTCTGGCACTGTGTGGTCATGGAGCATCTGAGAGAAGCTGCAATTACCTAATGTCTTATAAAGTGGCAGATCATGCCAGTTCCAAGTCAAGGAAGGTAGGAGACTGAGCAGTCATTGCAGCAAACACCTGGAATTCAAAATTCAAATCCCTCCATCAATCTATCCATCCATCCACCCATCCATCATCTACCTATCATCTCTGTCATCTATGTCTCTATCATCTATCTATCATTTATCTATCTATTCATCCATCTATCATCTATCTCAACATTAAAAATAATACATATTTTGTAACATCTAACAAACAAGTGTGGAAGACACAATATAAGCTCCCTGCCTCTCTCTGCTCCTCAAAAACCCCCACCTCCATGCCCAGGGCCATTCATATCAAATGCTATAACCCCTTGTAATTGCATTTTTTTCAAGGACAAACATTAAACAAAATGCCAAATGCAGGCTTGAATGGAATTTAAAAAAATGGAAATGCAGCCAAAGAGAGAATTTCTTTGGTGATGGTAAGGACAAACTAATTATGGGATCTGCTATGAAATAAATTGTGTTCCCTTCATGACCCAAGTTTGTGGGAGCTATAGCTCTCAATGTGATAGCATTTAGAGAAAGCCCCTTCCCATGAATACAATCAGAGGAAGGTCAATCAAGCACACAGCCAGTGGTTATATTTTCTTATGGGATTCCACCCATGGTTTATCCTCTTACTGGGTTGTTTTCAGGTTAAATAGAAAATCTATTAAATTTGTATTTTCATCTAGAAACTAAGATTTCCCTTTTTTTTCTGAAATAAGATCTCCAAAGTGGGCCTCAACCCCAGTATGTCTCCAAGGAAACCTTGAACTTCTGAACTTCCTGCCTCTACCTTTTCAGTGTTGGGACTACAAGTGTCATTGTTACACCCAGTTTATGTGGTATCAGAGAATGGAACCCAGGACTTCATGTACACTAGACAAGCATTCTACCAACTGAGCTACATCCCCAGTCCTGTTTGAGCTCAAGTTCTAAGGTCTTTCGGATCTTCAACAGATCCCTTAGAGTTGTTTGGTATCTTGAAGGCCATACACTTCCCTACTAGCCTCTGGCTAGGCACTGTCTCCATCTAACTGCATTCTGCCTGTTGGAACAATACTTCTGAGACTGGAGAGCTTACACATCTCCCAGGAGATCTCTTAAACATTTTGGTTTAGTATGTCAAGGAGAACCAAGTATTTTGTCTTTGTAGCCAGCTCCAGATATTGCTGAGGCTGGGACAACACTTTTGAGTATCGATATATTAATGTGTTTGAAAGACCTTACACGCTTACCCATTCTTTCGTGAAGAAAAAGTATCAGACAAATGTGGGCAATGAGAAACTTATTCCTCTGCTCACTTCTTGGGCTCAAAGAAATAAAAACTGAATTATTGATTCTTCCTTTTCTAGTTAATTATTTTAATGTAATATTATTAATTGAAAAGGAAAGGGGAGGGGAGTAGAGAGATGGCTGTCTCAGTCATTAAATGAAAACTGCTCTTGCAACAGACCCAAGTTTGATTCCTAACACTCACGTTAGATGGCCCACAACTGCCTGTAACTACAGCTCCAGGAGGATCCAACACTCTGTCCTCCTCAGGCACCTACAACTCAGGTGTGCATAGCTACACACAGGCCCACACATATACACATAAGCAAGAGTAAAATAAAACTTTAAAGAAAAAGAGAAATCTTTTGTTTTACACTTGTATGACAGGGTCTCACTTTGTGGCCTAGGCTGGCCTCAAATTCATGACAATCCTCTTGCCTCAGCCTCATGAGTACTGGGGGGGGAGGGGGTTTAATTTTAATATAAAAATATTCACAAGACTTAATATGTAAGATAAACCTGTCAATAATTCATCTCAATTCTTACCATAAACTGACTTCTCAGCTCTTCTGTATTCTTCCAAGACAAACTAAAAGTCCTAGAAATAAAATACGTATATATAATCTATGTGTGTAGGAATATGTATGAACTTTCCTCTTTTTACACCAAAAGAAGAGAACATTTCAGATATAGTATTTTGAAGTTAGATTTTCATACCTAAAAGTACTCATTCAATATTAGGACATTAAAAGTGACTTCATTTTTTTTAAAAAGATTTGTTTAATGTATATTGACATTCTCCCTGCATATATGTCTGCATACTATGTCCATGCATGGTGCCTTCAGAGGTCAGAAGAGTTCATCAGATCCTTGTAACTGGAGTTACAGATGATTGTGAGCTTCCATGTGGGTGCTTGGGATCGAACATGGGTTTTCTGTAGGAGTAGCCGGTGTTCTTAATCACTGAGACATCTTCCCATATTTACTTTTAGTTGGGGGAGGGTTGGTATGTGCACATTCGTATGGTTGTCTACAGTGGCCAGAAGAGGCCATTAGAACCTGTGGTGCTACAGTTACTGAGAGTTTTGATCTGCCCAGTGTGGGTGCTGGGAACTGAACTCAGGTCTTCCGGAAGAGTAGTACAAGCTATTAATGCCTAAGCTGTCTCTCCAGCTCTGTGGCTTTATCCTTTGTTATGGCTACACAATATTCTAATTGATGGGTATACCACAGTTTATTAACTTCTCTCAAAAGGGAGTGAGATGGCTCAGTAAGCAAAGGCACTTACCTCCCAGCCTGAAAACCTGAGTTCAATTCCCAGGGCCCACATAGTATAAGGAGAGAATTGAGTCCTGCAAGTTGTCTTCTGACCTCCAATGCACCACACCTGTGTGTATACCTACACCTTTACACGTATCGCATGCATATATTATACACACACACATACACACAAAAGGTAAATACAATTATAGTTGACAATCCAAAAAACTACTAACAAAACCAAATTATAAGTTCTTCAGCCACAGTGAAAGAAGTTTATGTATGAGGTAAAAGTCAAATTATTATTCCTATTATGACTTCTCTTAAGGGTTGAAAAACTGTTTTCACTTAACTACATATCAGTGGTGATATGCTTTCTTCAGTGTATAGTGGAAGGGTTTCCTTTGGGATTGGAAGGTATATTAAGAAACTGCATAAAGTCTTTCAAGTTGAGATCAAGACAAATTACTAAGAAGAGCCTTGAAAGGACACGGATGTCACTGGACAGTTCCCCACACTGTGGCATTGCATTGGAGCCATCATTGGGTTTCAAAAGTCTTGTTGTATAGATGAGTAAAACTGTGTGTACTCATCCAAAAATTTAATTCATGGTCTAGTTGACTCACCTAGCTCTTATCTGATGCCTCTCCTCCCAATGCTTAGATTTTTTGTATTGATTCATATACTAAACCTTTACTGTTGAAAGAGAAATCTTCAGAATGAATTCTTTCGCTATCCCATATCCAGTGGTTTCTAACTTACTGGTCTCCTAAAGGTAAAATGGACTACTAAATGTAAATGTGCTACTGAGTTCAAATAAAAGTTAGCAGATTAAAACAGATTTATTTTTGTGAACTGTTCTATGGATTTTAACACATGCACATATGTAATCACCACCAGAATCAGGCCACAGACTAAGCTACATCACTCCCAGAATTCTTATTCTGATTGTTCACAGACATATGTTCCTCCATATATGACAATTGCTAATCACTTGCATTTTAATCTCTATACTTTTGTATACATGAGACTGTCATAAAATGAACATTATTGTACATATCAGTCAGCTTTCTGTTACTATAGCAAATACCTGAGATACTCAACTTACGGAGAAGAAAGACATGTGGTGATATATACTGTCTTAGTTAGGGTTACTATTGCTTTGATGAAACACCATGACCAAAGCAAGTTGGGGAAGAAAGGGTTTATTTGGCTTAAGGAGCTCAAGAAGGGAACCTGGAGGCAGCAGCTGATGCAGAGGCTGTGGAAGGGTGCTACTTACTGGCTGGTTCACAATGGCTTGCTCATTCTGCTTTCTTATAAAGCAGAATGGTGCCCACAATGGGCTGGGCACTCCCCCATCAATCATTAATTAAGAAGATGCCCTATAGCTCAATCTTATGGAGGCATATTCTCAATTGTGGTCCCATCTTCTCAGATGACTTCAGCCTGTGTCAAGTTGACATAAAACTAGCCAATATATAAGCCTATAATCTCAGCACCTCGGAGGCAGAAGGATCACTGTAAGTATGAGGCTAACCTGGTCTACATAGCAAGCTCTAGGGCTGCATAGCAAGACCTTGACAAAAACAAAAACAAATGAACAAAAAAGAAAAAAATGAGTGAAGGGGATGAGTTTGCTTTGATTCATATTTCTGAAGGTTTCAGTCCATGATCCATTGACCCATTATTTAGAATCCATGAAGGCACATCATAGCATTGGCCCATAGTAAAACAAAATTGCTCATCTCATGATCACAAACAGAAAGAGACAAATAGAAAGGGACAGGATACCATGATCCCCTTTGAAGGTACACCCTCAGTGATCCAAGCATCTCTCTAGGCCCCATTCCTTAAAGAGTCCAACCTTCTGATAGGGACCAAGACTTTGACATGTTGACCACTGGGTATGTTGAATATCTAAATATAACAAATGTGTTAGAGAGCTTTCCATTACTGAGAAAATCAACTTAGACAAGAGAATATTTACTTTGGTTTACAGTTTTAGACATTTCAGTCCAGGATCCTTGTGATCATTGCATTTAGGCCCCTACTAAGGCAGAACATCATGTTGAGAAGTACTTGGTAACAAAGTATTGACAAAGAGAGGAGAGAGAGGAGAGGAGGGAGAGGAGAGAGAGGAAAGAGAGCACACATACCCTAAGGACACATGCCCTTAGTAATCTACTTTTACTGTGTTCCACCTTTCAATCACTTCTCAATACCCATCAAGCTATGGATCCACAAATGAATTAAATGGTGAAGTTGAAACCCTCATAATCCAAGGCCTCACAAAGGCCCCATTTCTGAACACTGATGTATTGGGGACTAAGTCTTCAACACACAGCTTTTAAAGAATGTTTCAGATACAAATCATGACAGCAAGTATAAAACCATTTTCAGATAATTCTCTCTTATTCAGCATAATGCTTTTGAGGTGTATCCAAGTTGGTGTATGTAGTAGCTATCCTTCTGTTAACTGCACCCAATTAACATGAATGCCCTAGTTTTCTTTCTATTGCTATGATAAAACATTCTGACCAAAAGCAATTTGTGGAAAAAAAGGTTTATCTGCCTTACACAACCCCATCATAATCCATCAGTGATGGAAGTCAGGGCACAAACCTAGAGGTATGAAGCAGAGGCCAGAGGCTGCTTAATGGCTTGTGTTCCATGGTTCAAGTTCAGCAACTTTTTTTCATACCTCCAGGATCACCTAACCAAAGGTTGTACTGCCCAGTGGGCTGGGTTCTCTTACATCAACTACTAGTCAAGAAAATGTCGTAACATCTAGCTTACAGACCAATTTCATAGAATCATTTTCTCAATTGAAGTTCCCTTTTCCAAGGCAATACCCCATCTCTCCTGCCCCCCCCCCCAAAAACAACTAACCAGTATACTGAGATAATTAATGGTGAAACAATTTATTTTGGCTCATGGTTTCAGATGCTTCAGTCTCTAGTCATTAGTTCCATTGATTCTGGGCCTGAGGTGAAATAGAACTTTGTGGTGATGCATGAACTTGGCAGAGGCTAACTCCTTCATGGAAGACAGGAAGTAGAGAGAGACTAAGGGTCTGGGGACAATGTGAAACCTTTAAAGTCACACCCCTGTGACCTAAACTTCTACCCAAGCTTCACATAAAAGTCCTACCAGCTCTCAAAATAGCAGCACTAGATAGAGATCAAACATTCAACACCTGAGTCTGTTGCAGGCATTTCATTCTTAAACTACAACACTGAATGGACTGGTAATTTGGGTGGTATGTGTGTATGTATTGCTAAATACTATTTCATTGACTAGGCATATTACAGTTTATTTACTAAGTGAAACAATTTTGAGTAGGTTCTAGATTTTAACTAACTATGCATACAACTGTTAGGAGCACATGTGGACAGTTTTTTCATGAGCCTGTTTTCATTGTCCCTCAGGCAGACACTCACTGTTTTTTTCAAGACAGGGTTTCACTGTGTAGCCCTGGCTGTCCTGGAACTCACTCTATAGACCAGGCTGGCCTGGAATTCACAAAGATCAGCCTGCGTCTGCTTCCAAGTGCTGGGATCAAAAGCTCGTCCCTCTAGCACCAGGCCAGACGTATACTTTATTAAGTGTTAAACTGTCTATGCAGCAACCACACCCTTTCCAGAGTTACTGTACCATTTTGCACTTTTGCCAGCAAGAAATGAGTGAGACTGACCTTCGTCCTGACACCTCACATTGCCAGTATTTTCTATTTTAGCCATTTTAGTAGGTGTACAGTAGTATCTCACTGAAGTTCTAATTTGCATTTCCTTAATGGGTAATAATGTTGAATACTTTGTTCAAGATCTTTACCAAGTTCTAAATTGTGTTTTTTCTATTGATTCTTGAGGATTTTAAAATATGTATTCTGCATTCACATCATTTGTCAAACAAGTAATTTTTCAAAACCATTTCCTCATTTTTCAGTTTTTTTCTCTTCTAGTTTGTATCCTGTCGTTGTGATTAAACACTGACCAACTTGAAGAGGAGGAGACGTTTGTTTTGTTTCTTCTTTCCTTTCAGAGTCTATAGCTGAGGGAGGTCAGAGAGACAAGAGCCAGGGATCGACAATGAATGCTGCTGACTGGCTCCCCTTTTCTGGCTTGCTCACCTACTTTTCTCAGGCAAACCTGGCTCACCTACCTGAGGATGATACTGCCTATAGTGGACCGGACCCTCCCACACCAATTAGCTCTCCTAGGAAAGTGGCCACAGATAGCCATAGGCCAATGTGATGGAGGCTACTCCACAGTTGAGATTCCCACAGCTTGTGTCAAGTTGATGTAGCCATCCAGTCTCTTGTGCTTTATGGTGTCTTTTATAGACACACTTTGTAAAAATTGTAGAGTTTGTCCATTGGTTTTCTTTTCTTTAGGGATTATGCTTTAGTGTTATATCTAATTTTTTTTTTTAAATTTTTGGGTTGGGATTTTTTGTTGTTTGGTTTTTTGTTTTTTTTTTGTGTGTGTGTGTATGTGTGTGTGTCTAACCTCAATTCACGAAATTTTCTTGTGTTTATATCTAGTGTTTTAGAGATTTGCATTTTACATTTTTATCTTTTTGAGTGTTTTTTTGCATGCAGTGTTGTTTTGCATAAAGACAGGGGGTTTGACATATGGGCATCTAATTGTTTCACCCCCACCACTTTCTTCACAGAATTGCTTCTATCCTTTTGTCGAAAATTAATTGTTTTTCAAATCTGTATCTCAACTTTCTATTCTATTCTGTGATCTACAAGGCTGACTGCACACTGTCTGAATTCTTATGATCCCTTCAATTGTATTACTATTTTAGTTACATTACCTTTCCTTGTATTTTGTCACATGCCTTGGACTATAGAATTGACATTCAGCATCTGGCCAGATCAGCTGACATGGTCACAGTGTTTTCCAGGTCATGAACATGTTTACATTTGCTCAGGACGTTTTCAACTTCCCACAATAGCATTTTGTTGCATTTAGAATGGAGACTATATGTATATTTTGTTCGTTACAGGACTGAGTACTTTGTTTCTTGGATTTATTACAAAAATATTAAATGTTGGTTCCTGTGTGTGTGTGTGTGTGTGTGTGTGTGTGTGTGTGTGTGTGTGTGTTTTGCAGTAGTAGGGACTGAACCTAGGGAGTCATGCTTGCAGAACAAGGGTTCTACAACTGAGCTATAGCCTCAGGCCTTCTCCTCAGGAATAGATGTTGAGTTTTTCATATTCCTTTTTTATTGAGAATGATTATGTAGATTTTGTTTTAGTCTGTTGTGTGTCAACTGTAATACTTCCTTTTTTAGAATTAAATCAGCCTGCATTCTCATGATGAACCCTAAGTGTTTGTGACATGTTATCATTTTTACTTATTCTTAAATTTGATTTGCTAGTATTTTTTTGAAGGTCTTTGCATCTACGTTCAGGAAGAATATTAGTCTGCAGTTTTTTTGTTGTTGTTTTTTGTTTTTCTAATATTTTTTACCTAGTTTCCATTATTATTGCTGTTTGTATAGGATGTGAGACTCGGGAGTCTGTTATCTCCTGCTTTTGCATAAGTTCCAAAGATTAAATTCAGCTCTTCAGGGGTTGTGGAGCAATCACCTTTATCTGCTGAGTCATCTTGCCCACTGTTTTTACCTACCCCCGCCCCCTACTCCCCAGGACTATGCTAGTTTCACAAACTGAACTGGGAAGAGTGCAAGAGTGTTCACTCCTCTGAATTGTTTCTTCTTATTTATAAGAATTCACAAGGAAAACCTTCTGGCCTTAGAATCTTCTTTTCCCAGGGGCTTTAAAAATACAAGTTCAATTTATTAGTGACAGGCTTCTTTAATTCCCATGGATTGTTTATTTATTTTCCTTTATTTTGGAGACAGGTCTCACTCCTGGCTGGCCTGGAACTCATACAGATCTGCCTGCATTTGCCTCCTGAGTGCTGATACCATACTTGGTTACTGTGATTTTTTTTCAATTCTGATTTCATCAGAAAGATTAATACTCACCAAGTCATTAATATTTAACATTTGAGAGCAGGTGAGATGGCTCTAGGTGTGAAGGTACTTGCCACCAGGCCTGAAGATGTGAGTTCAATTTCCCCAGAATGCTCATCGTGGAAAGAGAGAAAGGACTCATGAAATTTATCCTGATTTCCACATATGCATTGTAGCATATGTTCATGAAAACATATATACACAGACTAACAAAAGTAATAACCACTAATGTATAAATTATTGTATTTATTGTATAATTAATATATTTCATTATAGATTTTATACAATTAATTCTATATTACATACAATTAATATTGTATTATTGTGATTAATTTTATTATTGTTACAATAATTATTGTAATTAATACATTAATATTGCTATTGTTATATGTAATATATAAAATATTGCATAATCATTGTATATTTTATTCAGCCACTATATTTCATAATTCTATACACTAATGTATAGGATAATATATGTAATAAAAAGTTTAAAAAATTTAACATTTGATCCAGTGTATTAGAGGTTGAGGGTAATTTTGAAAGAGGTGATATGGTTATGCCTTATGACATACTATTAAAAAGCCATTTTCAAATGGATGCATACATATACATGATTAAGAAGAAATGGGACAAAATTATGGGTAAGAGTATGCACTTTGGCAAGTTATAAACATATTTATATTTGGTCTGTGCTGGTGAGCTCTATGCTCAGTGAGGGATGCTACCTCAATATATAATGTGTGAAGTAGGGGATGCTGTGAGAAGACAGTGGGAAGGAGTGGTGTCACTAGGAGGTGACAGAATGTTGAAGGGGCTCTGGAGGTTGGGAGGGCCATAAACAAAAGGCAGACAGTGGCAGATACTCTGGGTTGTGGGAAGGTGAAGAGAGGAGCAGAGGTGGATGGACTTGATGTATGTTTCGATTTATGGTGTGAGAACATAACATAGGAGGGAGATCTGAAGGAACACGGGCTGAAAGGGCAGTGCCCACATGTAAGAATATGTGGCACAGAAGAGGCAGTCAGCGACATTGGGCTGGTTTCACTTATAAATGAGGGCTAGAAATGAAACCTTCATTTGGGTTTCTGTGTTTTTCCAATAATAAGCTTATATAAACATTAACTATTAATACTACTACTATTGAGAAGTTAGTTGGAAAGTAGAATGGCTGAATATGGCACACTAGAACATTCTACACTGGTATACTATTTTGAACCAAAGGCAACTAGAAATATCTAGAACGAAGCCTCTTGCCCCCTGCAAGACTAGAGACTATTTGACTAAAACCAGGACACAAATTTCAAAAGTACCCTCCTCTCTTTATTCAGAGGTTGATTATAAAGACAACTCTAAGTGCTGACTGGGCTAAAGACCCCACCAGAGAAGTTTCCACAATAACCTTTACTAAGTAGCCTTTGTCTTCTGTTTCCCCATATTTACTTCCCAAATCCACTACTGTAGAAACTCCAAGTTCTTTTTATTTACCTTGTTACTTCTCTAAAAGTGTACTGTTTTTGAAGATGCCTCCAAGCCCAAGTTCTAAGAAGCCCACTAGTAAGTACCCATGCGTCCCTGTGACAGACATGTTAGTAATTATTTGCTTGCTCTTGTTTGCCTGTTAATCAAACCTGCAGGAAGGGCCCTGGCCAATGAAGCTAGGCTAGGCAGAGGGAAAATTGTTTGTTTGTTTTTCCCTTTTCTACATTAAACCAGGAGTCAGATAATGCAATTTTTCGAAAGCTGAGGGAATTCAGAGACCATGTGAAAGGCTACTGGAATCACTGTTTTTTCAGCCAACTAATACAATACAACATGAAGTAATTTTTTTCGAACCTCTCAAATATTCATCCTTAACTAAAAGGTATTCCATCTTTATTTAATTTCCACATTCTAAATATATTGAAAGAATAGTGATACAGCATACTGAGAAAGACTCTAAAGCTCAGAGCAAAGTCTCTTATTGTTTTTATGGTCTGGTATTATTTGGATCCTTAGAACCAAAGTGGGAAATTTTTCAAAGGGAAAAGTCAAAGCAGACAGCATACATCAAGGTTACTAATAAAAGAAAAATAATGAGGGGTCATTCAGAGATAAGGTAAGCAACTCAGAAACAGAACTTGAAAGTTTTGAAAACTACAAGGAATACTGAGGAGGCTTACTTAACTAACTGAATAATCCAAACACCCCAAATAAAAGCAAAAGGAACTAGAGAAATACCTATGCACATATTCATTTTCCTGAACAATGATCTCAGCTTGTCACCCTTTGAATACCTGCTAATAAAAAACTAAACATAGCATTTCCCCTTTATCTTCTATGGATATCAGCTTTACTTTAGAATCTAATCCTATTTTTGCTTCAAGTCACTTAACGTCTTGAGTTCTAATCAGGTGGGAGTGTGCCCTTCCTGACAGCATCCCCACCTCCTGGGTGCAGTTCTAGGCTCAATAAGGGAGAAACTGGAATGGTTCTCTGAGAAAACGTTGCTTTCTAAACAATCACTTCAGCCCCATATGGCCCTTGTATAAGACATGATCTCAAGACTTTGCTTGGTGGCCAAGGATCACAGCACAAGCCACACCGCACTGTTGTGATGAGCTCTTCTTCACTGTTCATTCAGGCTACATCCTTGCTGGGCCCCCTCCATTCACCATACAACAAAGGTATTATAATTTTTATTTTTTTTAATTTCATGCATGTATGCATCTATATTTTTAAGTCACCAATTTGATCATGTCATCTACTTAAAAATCTTTAACAGATTTTATTGCTGTAACCCAATACATAGCATGGCCAACAATGTTCATATGATTTGCTCTTAACTTCCTCTTGTTCCTTTCATCCACATCTTGTATTGTTCCTAAAATTTGCCAAATGACCTCCACACCAAGACAATGCAGAGAAAGTTTTCCTTTCTTCAGGTCCCAGTTTAGCTGTCACTTTTTCTGGCTAGTTATCCCTGAATCTAAGATCCACAGTAGATTGCCTGTTGGCACTCTTTCATCATACTTCACACATACTTGGCAATTACATATCCACTAGTCATTAACAACCTATCTCCACCCACTACTATATTCTGTAAGCTCTACAAGGGCAGATAGCATGGCTGACTTTGTCTGATGTCTTTCATCAATCCAAGCTTCTAATTGATAAGTGTTATGATAAGAATTCCCTATATCAGTAACTCGGTAGATTGTAAGCATATAGGAGAAAATAGATGAGGTCATGACTCCTATGAGAGAAACAGGCAACCAACAAATAAGCAAGCAGGTTGACAAAATGACAAATAGGTTGTGATGAAACACAAATGACAAATAGGTTGTGATGCAATTAGATACACTGTGATCTCTTCAAGGGCAAGGTTTTTGTTGCTCATTCTTGTTTTTGGTTTTTGTTGAGACAGGGCTTCTCTGTAGCCTTTGCTGGCCTGGGACTTGCTCTATAGACCAGACTAGCCTCGTACTCTGAGATCCACCAGCCCTGCCTCCTGAGTGCTGGGGTTGAAGGAGTGTGCCACCACTGCCCAGCTTTTGTTGCTCATTCTTGACAAACATGTCTGCTGCTTAGGATAAAACTAACTGCTAAACATAACTGAAGATTTTACTTTGATCATGTAAAAAGCCAAAAAAAAAATATTCATAATGATGTTCTGCTCAAAGAGTAATTGAGAGGCCCAGACGCCTTTTAATTTGCGGTTCTGCCACCTGGGAACAGGCCAGAAAAGAGAATGGAAGGTAGTTTCTGAAAGTTTTTGTTTGCTTTAATGAGATAAACCTATTGGCTATATCTAGCTACAGAGAAGACTAGAGAATGTTAATGCAGCTATGAACTGAAGCAGAACAATACACTGATTTGCCGATCTGATAGTACTTACAATAGAATATGGTGCAACCCTGGAACTACATACCATAGCAAAGACAAATTAGAGATGGAGTATGTTCCTCTAATGTGTAACAGCGTGTACATTATGTTTGATATAGGTGTTTATAATCTCCAATTTCCAAGAATCTGGTGTTTAAAAGGAAGGTAATTTATGGATTTCTCAGGACAAACAATTTTTAATCTATTTGTCCATTTTAATTGTATGTCACCTTCAGATTTTTCATTTTTATTTTCTTTGGCTTTTCGAATGTCCCAAGTCTTGTCACTTTGCAGCATTTACGTCTTTGTGTTTGGATGGCTGCATTGGAATAAGTCCACAGCTAAAGCAATCTAAGAAAAAGAACAGCAAAAGACCTATCCTAACAGGGATCCTATGTTGCTGGAGCCAAGCAATAGCTTGGAACTTGGGAGATGTTTCCAACTCCCCCCCCCCCCATTTTGTAAACTGTCTCCATATATCTCATGGGATTCTTAACGTTTTCGCGCAGGAGGAAGCACTGCAGAACTGTGAATTCTTTGGCATTAAAGCAGGCACAGCATGGTCACGAGTATCTGTTTGTACTTAGAGCTTTTCCATTCTGAAACTGGTTTTCAAATCCTGAGCGGAATCTCAGGATTAAAGGTGCAGAGCCTTGGGGGCCCTCTGGGGTACCTGAGTCAGAAGCACTCCCCGTAACTTCAGAGTCAACCAGGAAGGACATGACTTATCCTATAGAGATGAAAAAGTGAACGAACACATTCCTGAATCCTCATCCATTGGGTTTTAGCTTACGTTTTGCAAAAGAGATCCTCCCCGAAGTCGGTCAAGGATAGCAATTTCCTACACTTGGGAAGGAAATTTAGACCCCGTGCGGCCGGCGGAAACCAGGTGCGTCTGAGGGAGTGACGCGGATGTTTCTGTGGCCCCAGGACCGCGAGGGACTTTGCTCCTAGCGACCGACTATCTAGGAAGTTGGAGAAGCCAGTGCCCGGTAGCTAGGGGTCCTGTCTGCCAAGCGTAGGGGGCGCCGGGTGTGCTGCTATCCCGCAGCCCTAGCGGCCCCTGGGAGCCCAAGTCCCGCTCTGCTCCGCTACGCGCCGCAGGACGCCCGCCACGCCCCACGCTGCCCTGCAGGCGAACGCGGGAGGCTGCGAGTCCCCGCCGGGCCGCCGTAGAGTTGCGGCTCCGGCCGCTCCTCCCGCGCCGCCCTCCGCCCCTTGCCTCCCGGCGCCGCGGCAGCTCTGGGCTGGCACGACCGCCGCCACCGCCGCCGCTGCCGCCGCTTCCTCTCTGCAGCCGTTCGGCCGCTGCGTGACGCGTCGTTTCCTCTCAACATGGCGTCCGGGGCAGGTCGGCGGTGATGGAGGCCAGTCCGCGGCTGCGGCGGGTGCTCGTCCCCACGGTAGCTAGGGCAGCCTCGCGCTCGCCGGCTGTGTGAGGCGCCGCCGCCTAGGCCCTCGGCCCCGGGAAGACGGCCGCCCGGGCCGGGCTCCGCCGCCGCCGCCGCCGCCGGGCCGGAGGGACCCCCGGGCCGCCAGGCGCCGAGGCCCGACGGGCGCGGCCCCTGAACGGCGGCCCCTCGAGCGCGGCGAGCCTTTCGACGCCCTTGCCGGCCCCGCGGCCGCTCCGTGTCGCCTGCCGCTTCCTGGTGGCGCCGCTGCCCTCCACGCCTCCTCGCCCCCGCCGCCACCTCCTCGCCTTTCTCTGTCCCTGTCCCCCTCCTCCGTCTCCCCTCCAGCCCCCCGGACCGCCGCCGTCGCCTCCTCTTCCTCCTCCGCGTCCATGTATGAGGGCAAGAAGACGAAGAACATGTTCCTGACCCGGGCCCTGGAGAAGATTTTGGCCGACAAGGAAGTGAAGAAGGCGCATCACTCCCAGCTGCGCAAAGCGTGCGAGGTGGCCCTAGGTGAGCCGGGAGGAGGCCGCGGCGCAGGCAGGCGACCGCTGGAGGGGGGCTGGCGGGCGAGCGGCCGGGCGGGCGGGCGGCTTGTCCCGGGAGCCCTGGCCGAGCTCCTTGACGCCCGACTGGAGTTGACAGCAACTCGGCTGGACGCGGGGCACCGGCAGGGTGGAGGAGGAAGGGCGGCCAGGCGGGGCCCCGAGAACTCGAGCTGGTTCAGGATCGCGGGGCACCCGGGTTCGAGCGTTCCACTGTACCGAGTCGGGGGTGGGGGTGGGGGGGATTTTGTTGATAGCCTCTGGCGGTGTGGACAGAATGTCATCCTTTGTGATGGAGCAGAAGATGAGCTGTTGTTTATTAGCTTAGAAATTGAGGTGGGGCCGATGTGACAAGATTGGGCGTGGGGGAGGGTTCCATACCTTAATTACAATAAACTTTATCGTTTGGCGTGGTACTTTGGGAAAGAAAGGCTGAAGTTGTTCCCTTTTGACAGTCGCGAGAAAGGGGTTTGCAAGAGGTGCCTCGAGTTCTGCCATCTCTCTGCCCCAGCTACAGGGAAAAGAGTAGTAATGTAACCTACTGGGCTGACCTGGAAGAACAAGACCGGAGGTTAAGGGGTGGGTGGCCGGTGGCTGTAGCCTCGTGAAAATGGGGAAGGAAAGAACCTTTAGCTAGACTGGCTTTAGGTAACACGGAAAGGGGTGTGTGTGCAATGAGAGAAATGAAAAGACAATGACACCCACCAACCACATGTCTGGACAGTGGCAGCTGCTCTCAAGCTTCCAATTGTGCTTTATAGTTCAGACAGAAAAGATCTAGTGTAATGAAGCCACAGCAGGGAAAAATCCAAACAATACCTATAACCTCGGTAGGCAGATAACGATTTGTTTGAGGCGGGCCATTGGTAGGTCTAGTGCACCCATCGATGAGGAAATTGTTAAGGGAGAAACCAGGCCATTTAATGTACAGATTAATTCCTGATGCTTACGCTTTTGTTTTATAGCCCTGCATGAGAGCATCTTAGATTGGCAAGAAATTAAGCTGGTTAAAAGTGGGTTTTGAAAAATATTTTTGAAGGGGGACAAACCATAACTTTATGCTAAAAGTAAAGTGTCAAGACAGGTTAAAAACAACTTTGCATTTAAGTCTTGGAATCTGTGCAAGACTATCATTTAACTTGTAAATGTTGTACCTTCCTCCTCTTTTTTCCTGAATCCTTAAAATTGGTAATTTGAAAAACAAGTGGATTTCAGTTTAAACGGTGTTTTTTATTGCTGTTTTGTGTCTAATTTTTAAAGTAGTAGTTCTTTTGTCCCTTCGTTGGTCATAAGTTCCCATTTTGTTGTTGTTATAACAAACGATACATTTCCAGGTGAGTGAGAATTCTGTTGTATAGTTGCAAAATCTGAATTTCTATTTGGTTTCTGAAAGGAATCATTATTAATTGGGTGATATGAGTGGTTTTAGGATTTTTAAAAGAATTGTTTTCTATGGGGTTATCAATAACGTGGCAGGGTAAAGAACATAAATTCAAATTAAAAGCTTTAGTACTTAACTAAGCTTTTCCATGCGCGTGCGTGCGTGCGTGCGTGCGTGCGTGCGTGCGTGCGTGCGTGCGTGCGTGCGTGTGTGTGTGTGTGTTGGTGCAATTTTTTTCCTTTTAGTTTTTGTTTGTTTGCTTTGGAGGTGGGTATGGAGCATGCAAGATTGAACCACCTGTCTCTGCCTCTTAAAATCTGAGATTACAGACAAACACCATCATGCCATGTTTTACAGGTGCAATACAGGGCATGGAACTCAGGGTATCAAACTTGGTAGACAAGCACTCTACCAATTGAACTATATCCGCAGCCCAGAATATATTTTCAGTATGCTAAAGCATAAGCATTTAAAGGTTTTAAGTGTGTTGCTTATGTAATTTCCCCATTTCCAAATATTAATATAAATAAACATAATTAAAAGTTCATTAGAATGAGAGTCTGGGGTCCTTGGTTTAAATCCTAATTTTGTGACATTGCAGTAGTACTGTGCTCGGACTTCCTCTGTAAAATTAGAGTACTGAACTTAACGAATGTGCCATGAACATGAATGCACTCGTCTGCTAACTTGGGCATCTATTATTCTTGCCACTCTTGTTTGCCATCTTTAGAAGGTCTGTAACTCCCTTAACTTGAGTCCCTGGCATTTCTAGGCATAGGAATTCTTGATGCTGTGTGCACCAACTGTGCTATGGTTCTTTAAATCAGGTTTTGCCAGCCAACTAACACCAGAATACTTTCTTTATAAGAGGCATTTTTCCATGTTCTGTAAAAGTTACATTTAGCCCTCTATAAAGTATGGTTTTGGTGTGTACTCTCATGGTAGATAGCCCCTGATTTTTTTTTCCTTCTAGTCATCCTTTAATATTAAGTTTGGGATAACTGCTATATATCCTTGGCTGATGTGAAACTCATTATGTAGACCAGGCTACCCTTGAACTGTAGAATTTATGGCAATTCCCCTGCCTCTACCTCCCAGGTACTGGGATTGCTGGTGTGTGCTACCATTGCAGGTCTGTGTGTAGCTGTTGTTAAAACCCTTGCTGAATGGTGGTGGCACACATCTTTAATCCCAGCAGAGGCAGACAGATCTCTGTGAGTTCAAGGTGAGCCTGCTTTACAGAGCAAGTTTCAGGACAGCTAGGGCTATACAGAGAAACCTGGTCTTGGAAAACAAATAAACAAAAAGCCCAAAAAGAAAACAAAAACTTGAAAAGATTCGTGTGTGTGTGTGTGTGTGTGTGTGTGTGTGTGTGTGTGTGTGTGTGTGTATATATATATATATATATATATATATACACGCATTATTGAACACTTAACAGAGCTGCAAGGAGATGGACAGTAAGCAGGGAAATATATACCAGACTGATCCTTTTTTTGTTTGTTTGTTTTTGTTTGAAAATAATTTCATTGGCATTTAAGTAGAATTCAAATCATTGGTATTTGCAATAAATTCATCCTCCTTTTATTATAATGACCAATTAAAATAAGTTTTCTGTAAATAATACTCAAAATTATATCATCATGAATTCTTAAGAATACTGTATTTTGACTAAAGTATCACCTTGTGTAAACTATATAATCCAGGCATGGTGACTGATACACATAACTCTGGCAGATAGATTGCCATGAGTGAGTTCCAGGCCTACCTGTTTGGGTTTCATAGCAAAACCCTTTTCCACTACACAGAGGAACTTTTATTTTTACAAACAGCATAAATCTTTAAAGGGTATACAGTTATTTAAAACTTATTTCAAATTTTCTAACATCTTAGATTTTGTTTTAAAAAATGGTTAAAAAGAACTTTTTCTTAAATTGGTAGAAGCCCACAGGCCCAGGAACAGCTCCAGGTTGCCCTCTCTTGGTACCTGCCTGACTGCAGTTCTGTGCAGTGAACATTAAGGGATTCTAGGCTGCCCTAGCTTAGTGTGATCCATGCCTGCTCTTGAGAATCCTGCATTAAAAATAGTCTGGCCATCTGCTGGCAGATGAGACAACAGCTGAGCTATTTTTAGTTTCAAAAGAATTTAGGATTGTTTCAGGATTGAGCTTGAAGGTGGCATTGTTTATCTTTGGGGAGATGCACTTTGGACATAACCCCAGTCAGGCTTCTAGGTTCAGGAGTTTCTTTGATGTTAGGCTATACTAAAGTAGTTTAACTTGTGTCTTTGGATAGCTGTGAAAATAACTATAAATGGCAGAATGGGGGTTCCTGGTTGGAAGCTGGCACTAGTAAAATAAGAGAGAAGGCTTAAGGAAGGAAGACATTTGAGCCAGTGATAGGGCAGGGAAACCTAAAGGGATGCAAAAGAATGATAGAGTAGTAAGTTTTGCTCAGATTCGATATGAATTTATATTGTCATCATATTGTGATGTGATCCTATTGACTTAGCTTTCTTATGAGTCTGTTACCCATAAACATAATTTATCCCCAAATATATAATTTATTAATTTTTTTATTTGTTTTATTTTTTAGACACAACTTTGCTGGGTATATCTGATTGGCCTGGTACTAGCTGTGCAGACCAGAGTAACCCAAATTTCAGCAGTCATCCTGCCTTGGCATCCTTAGTGTTGGGATAAGTGAGCCACCTTGGCCTTGTCTAGCCAGAAATAGGAATTTAATACCATGATGCAAATCTTAGAGAACTTGCTTGCTTCTGCCTCAGTAACCCACTGTTACTTCAGGTGATAGCATTGGCTGAATTACTGTGTGCCTTTGACCCTGAGTTTGTGGTACTTTAATTTATCACCATTTACAAGCATGTGACATTTCTGAATAACTGCTGAATATTTATTTAGACCAATTTGTGTGTACATTTTTAGGTGTGGGTATATTTGCCTATGTATGCGTGTGTGGATGCTACAGGCCTGTGTCCTCTTCCTCTGTCTCTTTCTACCTTCCATTTTGAGACAGGGTCTCCTATTCAGTCTGGAAATTGCCATCTCTGTAAGTCTGGCAGGACAGTGAGCCCCTTCAGTTTCCCTGTCTTCACACCTCCTAGCACTGAGATAACAAATACATGTTGCTGTGTGTACCTGGCTTTATGTGGGTGCCAGGTATCCAAATTGAGGGCTTCATGTTTGTACAGTGAGCACTTTACCAGTGAGCTGCTCCCCACCCCACCCCCGACACATTTGAGTTTAAATCAGTAAGCAAGTCTTCCTTGCTGTCTAAAACGAGAGCCATCAGTACCTGAGCTGCCTGAAAATTTGAGTTGTCTAGAGAAGACTAAAGGAAGATCCTGTTTATTGGTCTTTTGACTTTCAGGTTGGATTTAAGGACCCTTGATTCAGAGTAGGCTTGCATACAATGTCATGAAGCCCAAGCTTAGAGAAACGCTTACCCACAGATTTGGATTGCCAGAGTAAGTTCAGGTCACAGTCAGTGTATGAACTTACTCCCATTTTAGAAATTTAAAATGCACATGAACACTATTAAGATTCTGAAAAATTCTCCAAAGAAAACTGCTGAACTTTGATTAGCTTTTCCTAAATTCATTTTACGTTTTCTCAGTCTCTTAATGTAGTTAATGCTTCAAGGATACTTTTCCTTGGACATTACTTTGAAACACTGCTTAAGAGAAAAGACAAAGTAGATAATACAATGACCGGAACTCCTGCTGAAACAGTTCTGAGAAGTCCTGTGTTTGGGGGAAACAATAGTCTTGTTCAGTATCCAGCAACTGGAAATCTGGCTTGGAAGTGCATGTCTGTAATCCCAGCACTTGGGAGGTGGAGACAGAATGATCAAGGAGTTTAAGGCTGGCCCTGGTAGCACAAGATCCTGTCTCAAAAATAAAAACAAAACTACAAAAACAGAAATAAACCAAAACCCAACAGGGTAGGGGGTGGAGGGGGGCGTTGCTGTTGTGAGAGAGTTAAGGCTCTGGAATGCTTTCCAAACTGCTGGTCCTCCTGTGTTCATCTCTACCAATGAATAAATCAGATATGATACTGTACACCTGTAATGTCAGCACTCAGGAAGTGGCGATAGAAGGATCAGTAGTTCAAGGTCAACCTGGGCTACCTGAGACTTTTCACTGAAAAATACATGGGATGATCACCGTTTGCTGTAGTATCAACTTGGTTTCCTTTCTTCCTTCCTTCCTTCCTTCCTTCCTTCCTTCCTTCCTTCCTTCCTTTCATTCCTCCCTCCCTCCCTCCTTTCCTCCCTCCCTCCCTCCCTCCCTCCTTTTTTTCCTCCCATCTGGTGGCAAATTCTAGATGGACTCTCCTGGTAACCTTTATTTTATAGACAAAATTGAAAACAGTTTGAGGAAGCATTTGTCATTATATTCTTCACATATCTGACAAGGAAAAATTCACAAGTAAATTATTGCTATTTCCAACAATTTTAGAATTTGTTTATTTTTATTTTATGTGTATGAGTGTTTTGTCTGTGTGTATCAATGTGCATCACACAACTGCCTGGTACCCAAGGAAGTCAGATAAAATCATCAGATTGTTTCCAATTGAAATTTTAGTCAGTTATGAGGAGGCATGTGGGTGATGAGAACCAACCATACCCTGATTCTCTGAAAGAATAACCAGTGCTGTTTTTTGTTGTTGTTGTTTTTGGTGGGGTTCAAGAAAGGGTTTCTCTGTAGCTTTAGAGGCTGTCCTAGAACTAGCTTTTGTAGACCAGGGTGGTCTTGAACTCACAGAGATCCGTCTGCCTCTGCCTCCCAAGTGGTGGGATTAAAGGTGTGGAATGCCTCTGCCGCCGCCACCACCACCCACCCACCACCACCCGCCCCCCCCCATGTAACCAGTGCTCTTAACTGCTGAGCCATCCATCTCTCCAGCCCCAAACATACATATTCCTTTTGACTATATGCTTGTAATAGTCCCGCCTCTTAGGAGGTTGAGGGAGTAGGATGAATTGAGCCTTGGAGTTTGAGACTATCTGGGCAATATATAGCAAGACCCGATCTCAAAAGTGAAAAAAAGCTAGGCGTTCGCTTAATTATTTGTGGAATTCTTCCTGTTTCAGGTAGTGCACTTGTGTACTGGGCACACACTGTGAATCAAGCATGCCTTGGTGGAAGTTAACATTTTAGTAGGGTGAGGATCCCAGAAACTACTGATTAATAAGTATTATCAGTTGTTATCTGAAGAAACATCTCAGAAGGGTAAAGACACAACAGGAATTAACTGTCAAGAAAGGCTTCTCTGTGAAATGACATTTAAGGGAAAAAGTAACAAAGATTCAGTCTTTCAGAGAAAAACAAGAGGTGTGCTTAATGTTTCAGGTTTCAGAGACACTTGTGTTGTTGGGGGAAAGAGGGAAGTGAGAAGAGCAGGTTTGCGGTTTTATCTGTGGGAAAGCCAGAGAGGAGGTTTTTTTGTTTTGTTTTGTGTGTGTGTGTGTTTTTTTTTTTTTTTTTTGAGAAAGGGTCTCATATAAGACAAACTGACCTAAGATTTCCAGTGCAGGTAAAGATGACCTTGATCTGCTCTTCCCAAATCAACCTCCCAAGTGCTAGGATTACTCTGGAGAGTATGTAGTGGTGGTAGGGAGTGGGGAGAAAAAACTGTCCCCCACTCTCATTGTTTTGTGGGTTTTGTCTGTTTTTTGAGACAGTCTCTCAGTGTCTAGTTTGGTGATCCTCCTGCCTTAGCCTCCTAAGTGCCAGGATTGCATGTATGTGTCACCAGGCTTGGCACAAAAAGTGGTTGGTTGTGTGTGTTTTAGGTTTTTGTTTGTTTGCTTTGTTTTTTGTAGCAAACATCATTGTCTTGCCTTTATACATATTTTATAATTTTTTAAAAGCAGTTTTGATATCTTGATACATAGCCTGGGCTATCCTTGAACTCCTGCCCCCATATTATGCACCCTCCAGCCAAGTGCTAATATTACAGGCATGCTGTATTATGCCTGTCTTTAGACCACCCTCCCCTTTTTACTAGATATTGAGCCCAGGGCCTTGTGCACACTAGGAAAGCTCTGTACCATTGAACTATGTTGATGGCCCTGGAATTAAAAATAAAACATTATTATTTCCTTGGCGTTTTGATCATTTTCACCACCTATCCCATCTACCCCTAGATCCACTCCCTTTCCCTAATAACCCCACTTTGTGTACCGCGTCTTATTATTGTGTTGCCCGAGTATTCTTAAATGTGTGGCCATCCACTAGAGCATAGTTAGCTTACCAGGTACTACACACTTAGAGAAAGCTGGTTCTCCTCCTAGCAGCCATCAGTTGTCAGTAGATAATGGGACTTCATGCCCACCTCCACTTTCCATGCTGGTATTGGTCTGGCATGCTATCACAATCACTGTGAGCTTATATGTGTTGTATTCAGAAGATACCTATTACATTGTCTACTGCCAGTGCCTCTTACAGTCTTTCCACCCCTTCAGGTCAGGAGGCATATGCAGTACAAACCTTTTCCTGCCGAGCTACCTGCACCAACTCTAAATCATAGAATTTCCCAATGAGATAATAGGAAATTTTATAGTAAGAAAAAGGACACAATTCAGAATAGAGGGCTGCCAAGAACGGTGGTGGTGATGATCAGTTTTCATTGTCAGCTTGACTGACACAATCTAGAATCATCTGCAAAGAGGGTTTCTCAGTGAGATTGTTTAGATCAGGTTGGCATGTGGACATGTCTGTGGGTTATTATCCTGATTATATTAATGAAAGAACCAGCTTAAAAGTGGGTTTCACGAGTCCTTGGGTTTGCATAAAAAGTGAAGAAGTGAGCTGAGGCAAAACATGGGGTTAATTTTGTAAATAAAAAAAAAATTAGGCTAGGAAGACAATTCGCTTAGTAATGTGCTTGAGTTACAAGCATGAAGACCTGAGTTTAATCCCTACAACTCATGTAACAGTCGAAGTATGGCAGTGTACTCTTGAAATCCCAGCACTGGGGAAGAGGAGGAGGCTCACTGGCTTGCCAGCCTACTTAATCTGTGAGGATAACTTTTGGTTTTCACACACATGCTTGCATACCTGTGAGTGCAAACACAACTTTATTGAAGTATAATTTACATACTGTAAATACTACCTACCTATCAGTATGCTCACTGAGTTTTTAGTCACTACCAGAATTCAGTTTCATAGTGTTTGTACCAGCTCAGTCAGATCCTAGTGTCCATTTACAGTTAATCTTTGTTTCTTCTCTCCAGGTCTATACATCTCCTAATATGTTTTCTGTGTCTAGAAATGCATTTTCTGAACATTGTGCACAAATAATCTACATTGATGAGGTTTTGTGTTTTTCACTCAGTTTGCTTTTGAAGTTCACTCTTGTAGTGTGTACTGCTGCTTCCTTCATCTCTGCTGAGTGTAGTGGCACACACCTGTAGTCTGAAATTTCAGGAAGTTGAGGCAGGAGAGCAACAAAACCCCACAAACCTCAGTTTTGTATTAATGAATAGGAAAATATAGGTCTTTCATTTGAAATACTTGGGATCCAAAGTGCTCCAGACTTTCAGAGTTTTTTTGAATTTTGGAATATTTGCATAAACTTTACTGGCCAGGGGTACTCAAATCATAATATTTGAAATGCTTTAAAATCTGAAACCTTTTGAGCACTGACATAATGCCCCAAAGTTTCCAGTTTTGGAGCATCCCAGATTAGGTTTGCTCATCCTGTATCACATTTTGTTATCTATTCATTAGCTGATGCACATTTGCGTTGAATGAATAATGCTTCTGTGACTGTTTGGGTATAAATCTTTGTGGACATAACATTTTATTTCTCTTAAATAGATAACCTAGGAGTGGAGTTGATGGGCTGTATAGATTATATTTGAAGGGTTATCCCATTGAAGTACTTGATATTTTGAAACGTTTTTTTTTTTTCCAGACCTTACTCTACACATACAGATACTGGAGTGTGAGCATGTACACAGGGTTCTATTTTAAAATGGTTTTTCTTTGTGTGTGAGTTCCTGCATGTATCCGTGCACCATGTTGTGCCATCGCCTCAGAGACCAGAATAGGCATCAGATCTCCTGGAACTATAGTTATAGATGGTTGTAAGCCACAGTGTAGATGCTAGGAACTGAACTAGGATCCGCTACAAGAGCAACAAATACTCTTAACCATTGATACATCTCTGCAGTCTCCAGAAATACATTCTTTAAAAAAAAAAAAAAATTTACACTGATTTCCAAGGCAATCACAGAAATAACAGCTAATTTTTTTTAGTGTGTTCTGGGTTATATAGCAATTAAATACTTATTGACTTTATCTTCCTTGGTCTTCAGAACTCTCCTGAGTGCTTAAGAAATTTAACTATTTTCATTTTGTAGTCAAGAAACTGAATTTGTATTTAGCTGAGTTGAAATGTGGCCATGCACTGTCTTGGGGTTAGGTAGTCCTTATTTTCTGACTTACTGCAATGAATGTGGGTAAGAGACAAGTTGCAAATGGGAAAAGGAAACCGAGAAAGAAAGGGACTGTCAGGGAAAGAAAAAGGTTGGGCATTTTGCATGTCTATACAGATGGCATGTCTGCAGCTTCAGCATTTGATGAATGTAGGCAGGAGGATCAGGTATTCAAGGTCATCCTTAACTGCATAATGAATTTGAGGCCCCAGCCTGGGCTACTTGAGAACCTTCCTCAGCAAACAAACGTAACTTTACCAACCAAATAAATGAATAAAAAATCTTGGGGCTTTAGTTCAGAGGTAGAGCACATTCCTAGCATATGTGATGTCCAGGGTTCAATCCTTAGTACTAAGAAAGGAAATTTTAAAAAGGATGCACATATGTAACTTCTAACAAAGAAACAAATAACACATACATACATACATACATACATACATACATACATACATACATACATCAATACTGCCCTACACATTTTCAGTGAATCTCTGGGGTATTTATGGTCTCTGTGGTAGTGTTGTAAATCCATCATAGAGATAGAATTTTAATTCTGTGTTTTACTTAAAGCAGACACATTCTGTATTCACAAAAAGTTTTGGTAAGTTATTTGAAAATTTGAAGAGTTGTGTAAGTTCTCAAGGATTCTGTATAAACTGGCTTTTATTATACCTGTAGTCCTACCCCCAAGATTTTTTATTTGTGTGTGTGAGACACACACACACACACACACACACACACACACACACAGAGAGAGAGAGAGAGAGAGAGAGAGAGAGAGAGAGAGAGAATGTGTGTGTGTGTGTGTGTGTGTGTGTGTGTGTGTGTGTGTGTGTGTGTGTTTAATTAGAGTTGCTTACATGTGCATAGGTTATTTATAAGCACATGGGCAACTTTACCAATAGCAACACTACAAAAAGGATGTGTCCACCATCTGTCCTCTGCAACCATTAACTTCCAGTAGTTCTTCAAGAGGGTTGAAGCCAGTTGAGTTTTTTCCTTATCCATGACGGAATGCTGGTAGACCTAGGTTTGTGTGGGTCATGTGCAAGTAATGACAGCTGTCTTGAGTTCATGAGAGCAACAGTCATATCATAGCTGGAAGACAGTGTTCATAACACTCATCCTCCTACATTCTTTGCACCCTCTTCTGCCATATTCTCTTATCTCTGTCTTATTTAGGACTTGCTTTCAGCACATTGGCCAGTTAGGAGTCTGCAGTATCTTCTGTCCACTGCAAAAAGAAGTTTCTCTCACCAATGCAGAGAGCAGCACTAATCCATGAGCATAAATACAAATATTTAGAAAGCAGTTTTATGAGTAAAACATGTTCTCTCAGCAAAACAATAGTATCTTCTCTACTAGAGCCTGGCCTATCCAGCCATAGATTTTTGATTAGGTTTACAGTACTAGGTGTGAATTCAACCTGTGTAGCAGGCTTTAAATCCAGCTAGAAAGCATTTGGTTACCACCATAATAGTCATGCTGCACTATCCATAAAGCTACACATGTGTTTGGTTTGCTGCTTTTTGTTGCATTGTCATTGTGTTTTTCTGAACTTTTCATCTGGCCTGTTACTCCTTTTGTGAGTTTCCAAAGCTCTTTCTGTCTGTCTTTCCAATGGGGTCTGTTTTCTCCTTATTCTGATTCTACTTCACTGTCTAGTCCTTTATCTTACTTGGAGGCCTGGGCATGTAGAATTTTTTAAACACTATAAAAGAACCCAGTCTTCCTTTATTTGATGTTAATATGACCATCCTTTTGATACCTTTTTCCGTCTTCTTTCAATCTACCTATATCAATATATTGTATTTGAGGTTAGTGTCAAGTAGTTAACATATACAGTGGTTCATCCTTACCTGTGGTTTTACTTTGTTCTGTTATCAGCAATCAGCTGCAGTGTGAAAATACTGAATTTGAGTTTGCAGAAATAATTACTAATTTTTGAATCTTGTATTAGCTTTGTCCAGAATGTCTATTCCTTATATATGTCCATCCACTAGTCCAGTGGTTCTCAACTTTCCTAACATTGTGACCCTTTAATATAGTTCCTCATGTTGTGGTGACCCCCACAACCATAAAATTATTTCACTGCTACTTCAAACTATAATTTTGCTACTGTTGTGAATTGTAATGGAAATATTTTTGGAGATAGAGGTTTGTCAGAGAGGCAGTGACCCACAGGTTGAGAACTGCACACTAGTCACTACTACCTCAGTTTTCTGATCCTCTGTCACAATATTACAGTGCTTTTGTTTATGCAATTTTTACTGAGTAATGGTTTAAGAGTGATGATGTTTGAAATTTGGATATTACTGAAAGTGATGCTGTAAAATTTTCCTATACATGAAAAACGAAGGTTCTTTTTTTTTTTTAATGAAGAGAACAAAAAATCATATTTTAAGGATGGTGTGATCTATGATAAGAATGAATCACATATTCATAAGTTTGTGAATAAGGTAAAAAGAAATTTGGACTGGTTTTACTGTAACACTTCAGATTGTAAGAGTCATAGTCCTAGTTACATAATAAGTACCTAGTTAAAATGGAAAGGACGTTAAGCTTTATATTGTCATATATCAGAAGAAAACATGGAGGATTTGGTACTGTCTGTGGTTTAGGCACCTACTAGTTGTGTTGGAATGTGTCTCTTGGTGTTAGGGGAGATTACTATAGTGCCGCATAGTTTTAAAATTCAATTTGTTATTTTTTAAAAAATGAATAATTTATTAAATACACTGTAAAAGGGTAAGAGGGAAAGCAGGTGACACATAACTGGAGACCACCTATCTGCCAAACTGTCTTAATTCTTATACTTGGACCTTTGTTTTTAATGTAAAATTGATAATGTTATGGTTTGGATCTGTCATTTTACATTTGGTCCTTTTCCTTTTTTCTTTGATTCTTTTCTTGCCATTATGTAAATCTTAAATATTGCCTTTATAAACAGCAAAGAACATGTGACAGAATGACAAATGTTTCATTTATCACTTCAGTCATATTTCTAAAATTCAGGAGATGAAAGATGTTATATTTTCTCTTTTATAATATACTTGATATCTTTTTTTTTTCTTTTTGAGACAGGGTTTCTCTGTGTAGCTTTGTAGACCAGGCCGGTCTCTGCCTCCCTTGTACTGGGATTAAAGGCAAGTGACACCACTGCCTGGCTTTGATATCTTATTTCCAATAATTTATTTTTATAATTATTTTTGAGAATATAGTACAGTTATAGTTTCCTTCTCACCTCCCTTTGACCCCTTCCACCCTTCTGATGTACCCCTCCATTCCTTTCAGATTCATGGCATCTTTTTAGAGTGTGTGTGTGTATTCCCAATATATAAATACAATTTGCTCAGTTCATATAATGTTACTTGTATGTATCTTTTCAGAGCTGGCCATTTGGCATTTGATAACCAATTAGTGTGCTCTTTCCTGAGGAAGACTATTTGCCCTATTCTCAGTATTCCTAAGTTGTCTGTAGTTCTTTGTGTAGGGCTGAGGCCTCTTCAGCTAATAGACATTAGCATGTCTATTGATACCATTCTTGTTCAGTCATGTTTTGGCAGCCATGTTGGTGCGATTTCATAGATTCAGTTTCTCTGACATTTGTAGGAGACATAGTCTCACAGCAAACTTTCTGTTCCTCTGGCTCTTCCACTCTTTTAGCCCCTATTCCACAATGTTGTGCTCCATAACTCTGCATTTTGTTCAGTTGTGGTTTTCTGTAATGGTTTCCATTTGCTGCAAAGAGAAGTTTCTTTGATGAGGAGTGAGGACTACACTTACCTGGGGTTGTATAAGAACAAATATTTAGTTAAGGAGTATGCTGATTTAGTAAAATGGTGGTTCAAGTTCTCCTCCAAGATCCATGACTTCCTTGGCCCTAGGTAGTTGGTTGGGTTTCCAGTATCACGAATGAGTTTCTTGTCTAGTAGGCTTTAAGACCAGTTAGAGAGCTGTTGATTACCGCCAAGGTAATGTATGCCACTACTACACCCTTAAGGTTAATGATGCTATGCTGGCCATTGTTGTGGTTCATGGGCACCATAGCTGGGTAGGACTATTGGTTGCTTCCCTTCTATGGAAGCTTGCATAGTCCTCAGGAAGGAAGCTTTCAGGTCAAATACAATTCACATTCTCTGGATCTTGTGTCCAAAGAAGGGCAACAGCAATTAGCCTATATTTTGGGATCCTCTTGGACAATAACTCAAAAGAGGGTTTCTCATTCCTGGTGTTGGAGTTTTTGTTAGTCTATGGCTCTAGAGGGGAACATTGTTAGCCCATATATATATTTTTTAAGATTTATTTATTTATTATATATACAACATTCTGCTTCCATGTATATCTGCACACCAGAAGAGGGCACCAGATCTCATAAGGGATGGTTGTGAGCCATCATGTGGTTGCTGGGAATTGAACTCAGGACCTCTAGAAGAGCAGTCAGTGCTCTTAACCTCTGAGCCATCTCTCCAGCCCTTGTTAGCCCATATTTAATCTATGTATGTATATACACAGTACATATACACATATACTTACAAACTCTTCAGTTTTTATATTCCTCTCTGCAGCCAGCCATCTCTTTTCCTGTCTCTACCTGCCTAGTGCTGGGATTAAAACTGTGAGCTCTGCTTCTCTATTAGACTGGTTAAATTTCATGTAGCCCAATGTGGCTTTGAACTCCTGATCTTCCTGCTTCTACCTCCTAAAGGTGTATGCCACTACTGCCTGGCCTCTGTGGTTAACTAGTGGCTAGCTCCACCTTCTGATCTTCAGGCAAGCTTTATTTTTCAATTACATTTAAATTCCTTTTATAAGGTAACCCTAGTGGTTATTTTTCTTTGGTCATCTTTAATCTTGCAAGGTCTTAATTTTTTAAATAAACTTTAAAAAATAATTTACTGATTTTTTTACTTTTTTATTTATATACATTGGTGTTTTGCATGTCTGTGGGAGGGTATTGGATTCCCTGGAGCTAGAGTTACAGACAGTTGTAAGCTGCCATATGGGTGCTGGGAATTGAACCTAGGTCCTTTGGAAGAGCTCTCTCTCTAGTCCACAAGCTCTTAATTTCAAGATTTATTCTTTCACTAAAAATAATGTATAGATCTGAAAATGTACCACTGACCAAATGTTAGTTAACCCTTATGATGTGAATTTTGCTGTCACTCAAATTATTCATTTGTACACAATGAGTCATTTCTTTGTACCTTGCTTTCACTATTTTTTCCTCTCTTTCCCTCTCTGAAATTTTATTATACTATATTTTGGCATGTATTTTCTTGGATATCTTTTTCTTGTTTTCTCAGTTTTAAAATGCATAGTTTTGTATATAGTACTACATTTTGTGTTTGTAGTTACAAACCTTTGTTAGTTATGAATTAACTTTGTAGTTAATAACTAGTATTGTAGCTTGTAAAAGGATACAACATGAGAACACACTCCATTTACTAAAAGGAGTAATTAACTTTTTTACATAGGAGGTGTGTGTGTTCTGAGATTCAAAGTGAAACATTTCTTCCTGTGGTTTTCTGCAAAATAATTTTGAGAACTGTTGATTAAAATCATTCACGTTTTATTTTGTTTGAAGAGGGCTAATTAGCAGCATCCCTGGATTTGAGACTAATGCTGATAAGCAAAAAGGTGGGATTTTTTTTTTTCTACCTCCAAATTACTTAGTTTTCATAGCTTGTTTTTCTAACCAATTAAATTGATCACAAACTGATGTTTCTGAGCAGTTAAGATGTGAATAAATTAAAGACAGCCATAGAACCACTCAGCATTAGTGTGTGTTCTGATGTCAGATGGAAGACCTGAAGCAGAAAGGAGCGGGAAGAGGAAGGAAGCAGAAAAGTGTATTCCTCTTATATAACCTAAATTTTGAACCTTTTTTTTTCTTGGTCAAATTCCGCCTCTCCCACATTCTGTTACCACTATTCTCCCATTCCTGTGAGTTTGCCCTTTTTTTGGACCTCATGTGCAAATGATCACTTGGTATTTGTCTTTTTATGCCTGTCTTCTCCTGGGCATTGTGAATCTTTATTAAGTTGTCTTTAAATATCCAAGTAATATTTTTACCCCAGCCCTCCTTTACTCCTACCACTGGTAAAAGGCTTTGGTCCTCGGAGAGCTAGACTGAAATCCTGAATATCAAATATCTGGCACACAGTAGCCAATGAGTAAGTCATATATATTTTATGAATCAATGTTATAGCGAAGTAATTTAAGGAAGTTACTTTATACTTAATATAGGGCTTGGCAATAGAACGTAATCAGTAAATAATATTAAATTTAGAAGTGTTGCATAAATTTTTCCTGAAGAGAGACTTGAACATCTCTTTACCAAATTGTTCCACCGAAGTCCAGTTTGCTTAAGCAGTTAGTTTAATTGGAGTTTTAGGAGCATGGATGAGGAGTTATCTACAGAGAGCAGGTGTGTGTGTGTGTGTGTGTGTGTGTGTGTGTGTGTGTGTTGAAACTAGAAGGAGCACCATGACAATGAAGGAAAGGATCTTAGAGGGGAGAAATAATGGAATATGTGAGGCATAAAATCAAGGGAAGCTTTTCTGTGGGAGAAAAAGAACCAGCACGGCGGGACAGGGGAAGGAAGGGTAATGAGGGAGGAAGAAAAGAAACTAGTATGAAAATACCATAATACTACTTTGCATGCTAAGTTAAAAGATTAATTTTAAAAACTGGACATGCATGTTTTATAGGGTTATTTTAAATAATAGTCCTAACTGGAAAATTAGTTACTATCAACACATATAAGCATTTTCAAGAAGTTATGTTTCTGTTCATAATCTTCCTGAGAGGCACAGAGTGGTCCATGCCACCCCCACCCACCCACCCCCCCCACACACACAGAGAGAGAGAGAGAGAGAGAGAGAGAGAGAGAGAGAGAGAGAGAGAGAGAGAGACAGACAGACAGACAGACAGACAGGGTTGTGGGGGGTATGCATGTACCTGATATATTATGGTTACAATATTTTGTTCCTAGTACTTCTAGTTAATGTAGTTATTGGGGTGAGGGGAAATGATTTGGTCATTCAAGTTCTATGGTTGCTGATGTACATTCTCCATGGTCTGTTATTTTTATATTTAGGTGAATATTTTTGATTTTTTTTAAATTTACATTTTTTGCTTTTTTGTTTTTAATGTTCCAAATGAGCTTCTGAAGACTGTAATCAAATTACCTAGTGAACTTTCTGCTCTCTTTTGCTAATGTTTGCTTTTCTTTCTTTTTGCCCTCACCAGAGGAAATAAAAGTTGAAACTGAGAAACAAAGGTTTGTATAATTTCTTTTATAAAATTAATTTGTATACTTGTCAGTCTTGGCCAAAATAGTAATATAATCATCTATATTTTTAGCATTACAGATTTTCTTTATATAATCTTTGTAATAAAATCAAAAATAGTTCTTAAGAAACAACTTCATATAAATTAGACATTTCTGAAATACCCTGAGCTATATTTTAACTTCTTTTCTTGAAGGGTTTATTGCATATTTAGAAAAATTACTAGGTTTCTTTGACCATGTTAGCTTCTTTAAGAACAGAATGGAGTTATTCAGAAGTCCACTGCGGCATGAAGGCACTTGGAAAGTCCATGGCTGCTTAACGTTCCATGTGTCAGGTCCTTTGAGATGTTTATTTAGTGGACCTTGGGACCTTTGGGAAGATAGAAATCCCGTTTTGTGTTTGGCAGCTGTGCTGACTGCTGTACACTCTGTGCCACAGAGGCCTTGGCCCTACATAAAAGTGGTTCCTAAAGTCCCTTCTATAACTGATTTTTTTCTTAATGAATCTGTCATCGTTAATGTGGTATTCTAATTAAACTCTCCTTTTTTATTTAGTCCTCCTCACGGAGAAGCAAAAACTGGATCAAGTACCCTTCCACCAGTGAAGTCAAAGACAAATTTTATTGAAGCAGACAAGTACTTCTTACCTTTTGAGTTGGCATGCCAGTCCAAATGTCCTCGAATAGTTAGTACATCTCTAGACTGTTTGCAGGTGTGTATAAAATGGTATCTATGGCTGTCTATTTTCAATGTATTTCTAATACTACTCACAGTTGGTGATTTAGACATGTCCATAAAAGCCTGGAATACTCTTTCTGAGGTAAGAAACAAAATAGTCATTTATATTCCAGATAGACAGTAGCTTCAAAAAGATGTTTCTGGTTAGTAATAATAAAACTTATTAGCAAACAAAATTTAAGGTTGTTAATAAAAGTGTTGATTTGCTCTCTTTCTATCAGTGATACATGTTGAGATGGGCATTTAGTATGTTCCTTGTGTGGTTTTGAACTCTAGTTTCAAGCAGTCATTCTGTCTGACCCTCCTAAAGTAGCTAGGCCCAAGGGCATGCACCACCTTACTTAAGTCATCATTTGGAAATGATTTCACTAAAGCCCTGTTGATTTACAGAGTGCAGCATTTTGATGTGACACTGTTTGCCTTCTTACTATTTTCCTCACCTGTGGCATTGATTAATGTCAGAAATATTCACCAGTGCTCCCCCCTTTATTCTCATATTACAAATACACAGTGTTTTAGATGTTCTGTGAGACAAACTTCAAGATTTAGAGTGTTAGTGTTTGTTTTCAGGTATTGTCACTGTTTGGAGATTGTACATTCTCAACTATTAACTTAGTAGCCAAGAAAAGATGATTTGTTCTTAAGATAGGTTAAAGATAAATTCATCTGATTTCTGACCTTGCTTTTGCTGGAAAACTAGCATTATTAACATCGAATTCCTTCCTTCTCAGTTAAGATGGTAATAGTGAATGGATCATAATTCTGAGGTTTTTGTAGCCAGTATTTGGAAACTAGATTTCATGAAAATTGATAATATAAGTTAGAAAGAAGTTTGATGTCATTTCAAAATATTAAGTTAGTTGTGCCCCCTCACTCCCCAACCCCTATCCCCGAAAACTACCAGGAAAACCTTGTTTACATAGACAGCATCGAGCAGTTCTAACATATCACAGACATGTTCTTTACACATGACTTTCTGGAACTATTGCCTAGTAGTTTTGTTGTTATCAGTATGTGTTTGTGATTATTCCAGCCGCAAATAGTTTTCTAATTTTAGTCAGTACATTATACAGAGAAAAAGGTATAGTCTTTGACTTTGATTATACTTTGATGTTTTTGTTTAAGAATGTAATGTATATACATTCACATGTATTTTAATTCATAGTCATTGTATTTATTGACTAGCTTCTTTATTATGTCTGTTTCAGAAACTTATTGCTTATGGACACCTGACTGGCAATGCTCCAGATAGTACAACACCAGGCAAAAAATTAATTGATAGGATTATTGAAACAATATGTGGCTGCTTCCAGGGTCCTCAGACAGATGAAGGAGTTCAGTTGCAGATCATAAAGGTAATTAGTTATATAAAGTGAGTGTGTTATTTATTATATATACTTTTACAGAAGCTTTTTGCCTTGGAAATGTTAGGAAAGGTGTTTTTGGGTGTTTTTGTTGTTTTTTGTGCATTCTGGCTGTGATAGAGATCGTTGAGATAATGTTTAGAATCCATATGAGATTTGCTGTTTTATGCTAAGAGTTCACTAGAAGAAAACTACATTCTGTATCTCTTCTTTTGGCCCTCCCAGTTAGGATTACCTGGGGTCTTCACAAGTTTTTTTGTGCCTGCCCTGCTTATACATATTCCATCTTTTAAGTTTTAAAATGATTCATATGGTTGTGACCTTAGTAATCTTTTCTGTATTGTTAGATCCCACATCGTCCTTCTTCTCAGTACATGTATCACTTAAGTGTACTGTTTTTCTACCAGCTTTTAGTATTCTCTTGTGCCCATCCACCTATTGAATTTGCTCAAAAAAAAAAAAAAATCCAAGTTTGTGCTTTAATGAACCTGAATGTTGAATTCTTTTGGAGAAAACTAGTTATGTTATAGTTGTTAATATTACAACTATGATAGTGGAAATATGTTTATATATTGATACAATATTGCATGAGGCATATCTATGCTCAGTTGTGATGAAATGTAAATACTCTGCATTTTAATAAAAGTACTATATCTGATGAAATTTAAAGATGTTCTGGAATTCAGAGGCCTATGGGGAAACTGCTTTCAGAGTGGTGAAAGCCTGTTTTCATAGTAACATATTCCAAGTAGGTAGAAATATATACACAGTACTACCTAAAGTAGTAATTATTTTTGAAAGTTTTAATTCTGAAATGAAAGTAGATATTTTTATGCTTAAACTCTGGATGCAGAAAATTGCTTTTTGTTTATTTTCTCTCAAAGGCTTTACTTACTGCAGTGACATCCCAGCACATAGAAATCCATGAAGGAACTGTCTTGCAAGCTGTGAGAACATGCTACAATATCTATCTAGCCAGCAAAAATCTCATCAATCAGACAACAGCCAAAGCTACTCTTACTCAGATGCTAAATGTTATCTTTGCACGCATGGAAAACCAAGCGGTAAGTATTGAAAGAACACCACAGGTGTTTAGAGTAGTTGTAGTGAAATTTGAGTTTCTGTACACCATGTCTTTTGTGTACAGAATTCCTGTGTGTGTTTTAGTCTTAGTTTTACTGACTTGTTTGACTTCAGACAGATGGACTTTTAATTTCACAAACAATGTGTAAGATTGAGTACCTCATGGAAGTGTTTGTATATTGATATTTTTACCAAACTTAATCATAACAAAGTATATAGTAGATATAAAACTACCTCATTTGACCTGTTCAGGTATAAAATTATTCATTAAGTCTTAAAATGAAAGTATATTTTATATTGATGAAGTATATTTTATTTCTTTCATATATTAAAGGGCTTATCCCTTTGTGATAGTCCTTATCCTTAAAACTACTTCAGGTTGATTGAAAAGAGATTAAGAACTACAGACTTAACTTGGGTTTTTATTTGTTTTGTTTTGCATCTTATTGCATAGGTCTTCATAATTAAAGACTGCAGAAATAATTGAGAGATAGTTTACCTCCACCCTTGACTTTCTGCTTTTTATTTTTAAATTTTGTGTATATGTATGTATGGTATGTGCTGATCTGCTCCCCCAGTATGTGACATCATGAGGCCTTTTTTTTTTTTTTTTTTTTTTTTTTTGGAGATAGGGGTAGCTTCAAGATCTGTGTGTCTTCACCCCTCCCAGAACTAGAATTATAGATACATGGCACTGCCACTGACCTGGCTGTTACGCTATTTCTCGTGCTATCACGCCAAGCACTGTGCCACCTCCAGTCTGACTCTGTTTCCCTTACTGCCAGTGTAAGCATAGTATACCTGTCAAAAGCAGAACTAACTAGTCCAGAGCCCTACTTGGATTTCATCAGTCCCACCAGCAATATCTGGTTCTGTTTCAGCAGCTGACCTAGGTAGGATTCCTGCATTGTATTCACTTGTTAGGTTTTTGTCTTTTCCATTCTGTTACAGTGCCTCAGCCTTGCCTTCTTTTTCATGATCTTGCTTTGTTTCCTGTTTTCTCATGATTACAATAAGGTTATACTTTTTTTCCCCCTAAATAGAAATGTATCCTTTTTCATGCATTATGTTAAGAAGCTAATTCTGGTTCCTTTTTTGGCCAGTGATACTAACTTTGATCACTTGGTTACAGTTCAGGTGTTAAGAGCTGCTCTTGCAGAGGACTGGGTTTGAGTCCTAGCTCCCACATGTTGATTCACACCCATTTACCACTTTTTGTTTTGTTTTGATTTTTGTTTTTGAGACAAGGTTTCTCTGTATAGCTTTGGCATCTGTCCTGGAACTAGGCTGGTCTCAAACTCACAGAGATCTGTCTGCCTCTGCCTCCCGAGTGTTGGGATTAAAGGTGTGCGCCACCACTACCCTGCTTTCATTTACTACTCTTAATTCCAGGGGATCCTAGACCTTCTCCTGGCCTCCTTGCTTGTGTTGCACAGGCATATTGTACACAGGCAAATCACTCAAATACATAAAAGTAAAACATTAAAACAAGTAGTATATCTGTCAGGTTCCTCCAGTGTGAAGTTATTGATCTTTCTTTTGTATTTAATAGATATCTTGGAAGGTATTTTAAGACTATGCAAGTATGTTATTTTCCCCTTATATCCCATTTTAGTATCTTTCAATAGTAGATCTCATTGGGAATAATTCTTACTCTGTTGTTTCTTTGGTGGTATTTTTCTGTTTCCTTCTTTTTCTGTTTACTAACTAACTTTTTCAATTTACCCATTTATTTAGTTACTCAGTTGAAAACTACTCCTGGTTCTTTATTCTACCTTATGTATTGTAAACTGATATTATCGTTTTATTGCCCATGTTATCTCAGCTTGATGTCCTTTTGCCCACTTGACAAGATCCTATTCAGTTTTGAATACCTCCATACTTTCCTGAAATCTTCAGGTGTTTTATGCTCCTTAAAAAAAATACCCTTTTGTAGGCATAGTTTCTCTGTGCCCTCCCAAATAACCACAAAGAGACTTTTATTTATTATAAAAGCTTGGCCCATAGCTTATGCTCATTTTTAGCTAGCTCTTATAGCTAAGTTAACCTATTTCTATTAATCTGTGTCCTGCCCCAAGGCTCATTTACCTCATGTACTTTCCATCCTGCTGGCTCTGCATCTCATGGCCTTTCCTTAGACTCCGCCCTTCTTCTTCCAGCATTCTTAGTCTGGTCCTCCCACCTTATCCTGCCTAGCTATTGGCCAGTCCGCTTCTCTGTTAAAACAGTCACAGCGACATATATTCACACAGTGTAAAGGAACATTCCACACTCTTTGAAACTTTCCATAAATATACAGTATGTCATGATAACACCTACCTCTTCCCCCTTTAACAAATCCTCTCAGGACCCCTTCCACATCAAATCTTCCTCCCAACTCTATGTCCTTTTATAATTATTTAACACACTGAGTTCAATTAGTGTTGTCAGTTCTCATGCTTGTACCCTGGGGTGTGGAGACTGACTGGTCCACATTCCTGAAGAAATGGGACTCTTGCTCTCCCAGTAGCCACCAACTCTCAGTAGCTCCTCAACTAAGAGTAATGCCTCAGAAGTCCTTATGCATTCCATTCCGAAATTTGTAACTGACTTGGTCTTGTGTAGCTAACTACAGCTGTTGTGAGTTCATTTGTGTAACAGCCATATCATTCATGTTATTCAGAAGACATTTTACAGCACCCCTTGCCATCTTAATGGCTCTTTTTGCTCCATTTCTATGATGCTCCCAGCATCCCAGGATGGATAGGATATGGATGTCTATGTTGAACACACAGTCACTTGCTCTTACTGTACTCCTTTTTAATTTTGCCTTTTTAAGCTTTGAAATCAACCATTTCAATAAGGAGTTTGGCACTTTTAGTTGGGCAAGGACATTTATTTAGAAACCAAAATCTGAAACATAAATCATATAGGGGAAATACTGACCATGCCCGCTTGGGGGTAAAGTGGAACACAATTAAAGTGGATTGCAAAGGAGTCAGAACTATGACTATAACAAATAGTTTATTAGGAAGTACTCATGCGATGGAGCCAGTCCTGTATAGCCAGGCGGGAGAGGGCAAAAGGAGCCACATGCATGTGTTTCTGATAATCAAAGCCTTGCTAAGTCACTCTGCCCAAGTGTGCATGGTCAGCATCACCTGTGCCAGCTCCCAAGTGTGCGTGGTCAGCATTTCCCCTACATAACCAAGTTAACTAGTATTCATTGTCTTAAAGTTCCTGCCTCTGGCTCTCTGAGAAAATAACAGCTAGAAAATATACCTATATTCTAGTCCCTCCGCCACCCATCTGTACACCCATATGTGACCTTTTTATCTGTGTGTATTTAGAGCTATATGTTTATACTGACATTTCTGATTCCAGTTCAACATCATAGAGTTCATTTTAGCCTTCTCCCTTGAATTACTTATAACTGCTTTCTCTAAACAGCAGGAAATCTGGCTTTTATTTCATTTTGGTATAGCTGTTTTGTTCTTTAATTTCATGCATGTATACAATGAATGGATCTTGGTTGTATCCACACTCCCATTCCTTCCCCCACTTAACACATTCCCCTCTCATGATGCTACTGCCTGGTTCTTCTCCTCTACCTCCCCCTTCTTTAGAAAAAAGTATTGAGTACAGTTAGTGTTGCCAACAGTCGCATGGGTATGGGGACATCCACTGGAGCATGGGCAACCTACCAGTGACCACATCCCTGAAGAAAATGTATTCTCTCTTTCCTCGAAGCCATTTGTGACCAATAGTTCCTCAGCTCGGTTCAGAGCTCTGGAGCTCCTCCTTCACCCATGCTAGAATGCTGGCTGGTTTCGTCTTGTATGTTTTGCAGGTAACTGCAGCTGTTATGAGTTCATGAGAGCATCTAAAAGATGCATTTCATAGCACTCTTCTCCATCCTCTGACTCTTGCATCTTTCTGCTTCCACTTCCCTGAGACCTAGGAGGGAGAGGTTGGCATAGTTGTTTCATTTAGGGCTGGGCATTCACCAGTCTCTTGCTCTCAGCTCCTGGGTGAGTTCTGAGTCTATGTTAACCACTGCTCATTGCAAAAAGCTTTCCCGTTAGAGCTGAAAGCAGCACTGCATCATTATTATTATTATTATTATTATTATTATTATTATTATTATTATTATTACATTGGTGGCACAGCTGCACTGAGCTGAAAGGTGATATTCTCAGATCCCTCTGATACTGGTAAGCTGCATATGCTGAAGTATTGATTGCAGAGTTTTCATTCTAATCCTGCATCTAGTTGTGCCTTTATTTGTGAAATAATAGTTTTGACCTATTAATTATAAGGTTCTTTTACTTTTTTAGACATTAGAATCACTTAATTTTATTTATAAATTTGTAAAATTTTATATAATTTGAAATATTGCTGAAGATTATGAAATATTATTATTTGATACTGTAAAATATTTATCCTTGTGGAAATTAATCCTGTGATAATCCTTCATATCAGCTCATTAGACTGAAAGAGATGTGTGAGGAGCAATAAAGTTCTAAAAAGTGAAATCCTGGGATCCTGCTTGCTGATATTTTTAGCATCTTGTTAAGTGAGCCAGTTTACAAGGTGGTATTACATACACAACAGTGACAGATCTGCTAAAGTAAAATGCAAGTTGATTGACACAATTATTTCTATGCTTTCTAGATGACTGGGCAAAATGATATAAACCCTTATGACAATTTTGCTTACAAATATAGTTGTAACACACTGTTTAAATTAAAAGGTGTTTGATATGATGATGCCAGAACATGTTGAGAAAGGATGTGTACTAAAAAGTTCCCACCCTTTGTTTCCCGTTTGATCATTTCCTAATCTCCATTCACCCCATATAGATGCTTCTTGTATATCTTTCTAGACTTTATTTCCAGGTACCTAGACAAAAAGAGAATAAGCAAGAGAGGGAGAGAGAGAATGAATGAATGTGAAAAAGTATGTGTCTGTTGAACTTTGTTCTTATTTGTGGGATTTTTGTCTGGTTTTAAGTAAATATATTATTGGCAACAACCTAGTTACAACTTGGCGGCATTAAAATTGTTTTCTTTTTATTTAGATAGTACATTTCTCAGCATCAGACAGGAAATACAAGGTTTGGAGAGATGGCTCAGTAGCTAAGAGCACTTGCTTCGGTTCCAGAGCACCCCAGTTGAGTTAGCACTCAAATCAGATGACTCATAGTCGAATGCCCTCTTCTGGCCTCCATGAGTACTAGCCTAGCACACATGTGGCATTCTCTCATGTGGACACACACACATAGAGATAAAATAGTAAAAATTAACACCAAATCAAAGAGCTGTGTCAGTGAAAACTTCCTCTCTGTTCTGATGCATCAATTTTCAGACTTCTACCGAGCAATATTGTTTCTTTTAGTATATTTTTATGGTGGTTCTGATGGGACATAATTTCCAGGCCCAGAGAAAAAAAGATACTTTATATAAAGGATTTATAGTTAGGTGAATTTCAAGTTACTTATTTTACTAACACTAGAAATTATTTTGTTCTTTCCAGTTACAGGAAGCCAAACAAATGGAAAAAGAAAGGCACCGTCAACACCATCATCTGTTACAGTCTCCAGTAAGCCATCGTGAGCCTGAATCACCTCATCTTAGATATTTGCCGCCTCAGACTGCTGATCATCTATCCCAAGAACATGAAGGAGATCTTGATCCCCATATACATGATATGGATAAAAGTCTCCAAGATGACACAGAGCCTGAAAATGGATCTGATATTTCCAGTGCTGAAAATGAACAGACAGAAGCTGATCAGGCAACTGCAGCTGAAAGTAATCTTGAGATGGGGGCTGTGGGATGCTTGCATGTGAAGGGCAGTAGGTGGGATGCGTTTTTTTGTGAAATGTGGAAAGAATGACTTCATGATTATCAGATACTTTGTGATAATTGTGATCTTTCCTATCAGTGGTAAAGCTAATTCACCTCCACCTGCAAAATACCTCTTAATGATACTGCACATTCATTAGCATCTCACAAGCAATGTGATTTATTATAGACTTCTTTTAAAGTTACCTTTCTAAAAAGAATCATAAATATTTGTTTCAAAATTACATAGGTACTTTAATTTTTTCCACATTAGTTTTATAGCTAAAGATCTACTTAGTGAGGGCTTTTAGAATACGGTTGAAAATTCAACGCGGTCATTGGTTTAGGGAGTTCATGCTTGTAATCCCAGGGTTTAGGAGACTGAGGTGGGAAGATCATGACTTTGAGGCTGGCCTGGACTGCACAGCAAGAACCTGTTTCAGAAAAAAAAGTAACAAAATTAAATATAAAAACAATTTTTGATAACCAAGTAACATACAAAAAATTCATTTAAAAGTATTTTTGTATCTTGTCTAGTAAGTAGTCAGCAAGGTTGAGGACATCTCAAAAAATTTTTCTTTGTTTTAATCTGTGTGTGAATGCAAGTGTGCTACAGGGCATGTGTGGGAGGCAGAAAACAATTTTGCATATCAGTCTTTCCAGATTACTTAGGACAGACTAGCTGTACGGGGGAACTTCAAGGAGTTCCCTGTCTCCACCTCCCTCCCATCTGACTGTAAGGGAACTGAGATTACAGACAAGCAACATTTTGTGCAGTCTAAGGATTTGAACTTAGGTCTTCACATTTACATAGCAAGTACTTGACCCACCTAGTCCTAGTCCAATTTCTGTGTGAGAGAAGTTAAATTGTCATAAAGACTAATTTTTATATAAAAATAAACACATGGAATTATTTTCTCTATTCTTTCAGCCTGGCAGGGAATTTGAGTTGTTCTCTTTGTTTCTCCCTAGCCTGATTTGAAAAAATGACAAAAATTGGGTTGCTGTGTGTTGTGGATAGGGCTTAGTTAGACTTAATCTAGAATTGGTTCTTTGCTTTGAGGAAAGACTGCAGCTGTAGATTTTTTTTAAAACCACATTTTCTAGAGCTCAGTAGTGGCATAATAGATGTATATGTGTACATACCTGTTGGGAGGCAAAAAGGCAACCAACCTAAAGCATTCTTTGGGTGCTACCCATTTTATTTATTTTATTTTTTAAATAAGGGCTCTGACTGGCTTGGGGACTCACCAGTTAGGCTAGGCTGGCTGACCAGCCACCCCAAGGATCTGCCTGTTTTCCCTTCCCCAGAACTGGTTTTATAAGTATACATCACCATACCCAGTTTACATGTATACGTGTAATTCTGATTGCTCTAACCTCTCTTCCTTATAGACATCCCTTTTCTATACCCATGTTTTTGTTTTGTTTTGTGACCCAGTGTGACCGACCCTCCACTGGAGTCCAGCAGGCTCACTGGAGAGTACTCAGCTGATGGCACTGACTCCCAAGTTAGTCCCTCCCCCATCCTGTTGGCTGGTTGTGTGTAGGCAAGTACAGTTGCTTTGAGTCCATGATTGGAATAGCTATCATGGCTAGACGACTCATTCTATAGCTCTTTCTATGTTCTAGCTCTTACACTGTTCTGTTCCCATACCTGGTTTTGATCCTTACAGGAGGTGGTATAATTGTCGTTTATGGTTCAGCACTTAACCTCCATTTATTCTCAGCACCTAGTATAGTCATGTGTTCCTGCAAAGAGGGTCTTCTCTGGTTAAGGCAAGAGTAGCATTTGCCTTTGACACCTGGCTAGCGGTTTATTTTGAGGCAGTTTTACTGTGTAGCCCTGGCTGACCTGGAATGTGCGATATAGACCACACTGACCTTGAACACATGGAGATCTTCCTGCCTCTGTGGTGCTGACATCAACCTTTTTTATGCACTCTGAGTATGAAACTCAGGTCCTCATGCTTCCACGACAAGCCCTTTACTGACAGCTATCTCCCCAGTCTTTCTTTTGAAACTGTATTTGGAAAGGTTACCTTAGGCAAACCGACCATTCACACTAGGTATGCTACCAACCAATTAATCCATATGCTTTGCCTAAACTACTTTTGCCAAAAGTGCTCCTACTTTTCACTGCATGTTTGAAAGAGTAGATTCAAAGGGCTGATCTCTGACACAGGTGGGATTTTATTTGTTTACTCATTTATGCATTCAGCAAACATGTTGAATATTCTGTTTTATGTTCTGAGTGCTAGAATTTGGGGTTAAGATGATAGATATAGCTATTGCTTTTAGTGTTTGCTGCTTTCAGCCACCTAGCTGGACAGATGAGCATGAACAGGTAGTGTATAATTGGTTTCCTAGAAGAGGCATGCCTAGGTGGTTAGGCTGAGGAGAATTAAGAACATACCTTCATAGAGAAGGCAATGGTGTTTTAGTTGAGTTGCAGTAGATAAAACAACTAGCTAGAAAAAATGGAAAAATTTCCAACAGGAATAACATGGGCTGTGACAGAGGAACACGTACTGTGTGTGAGGCACCACTGTAGATGTCTTATAGAATGCAGGATTATCAGTAAAGTAGTATTGTTTTAACCATGAAGGCATTGTTCTAACAACTGGTAATAAATAAACCTTCAGTGCAGAGTACATGTTCTAGAGCACAACTTTATTAATAGTTAACTTCTCTAGGCAGTTCTTGTGTTATAAATATTAATCACTAATATATTTCTGTCAGTTTACATGAAAATTTTAATGTACTGTTTTGTAGATGTTTTTAGATAATGGCTTTGTATATTTACTCACATTGAAGTTACAATTTTCTCTTTTTTTGCTTGTTTTATTTTTTGAGACAGGGTTTCTCTGTGTAGCCCTGGGTGTCCTGGAAGTCACTCTATAGACCAGGCTGGCCTCCAACTCACAGAGATCCACCTGCCTCTGCCTCCCAAATGCTGGGATTAAAGGCCTGTAAGCTGTTTTAGCAAACTGCACCATACAAATGAAAGCTTAGAAATGGTAGAAAAAGTATCTACCACAGAGGAGGATTCTGATGGCTATTTTTTTCTGGTATATGATGTAAATGATTGATTGTACATACTTATTTAACAGGTTTCTCATTGTGACACCTGTTTTGTAGAATATGGCAGATAGTAGGTTTTGAGAAAACAGTATTGTCAAGTCATAATCCTTTATAATAGTCTGCATGGGAAGCAGTGGAGAATAACTGTAGCCAACAGATATAAAGTCCCCTGCCATTTGTTGTAGGGAGGTGTTTGCCAGGTGCCTGGAGCATCCTAAAGTGCTAATTGAACCACCTTGAGGTACTTTCAGCATTTCAAAAGCTCCAGGTGTGATCATGTTTTTGTCTGAAGTCATCTATACAAGTTTTAAGATTCCATCAAGTTTTCTTTAGCTGCTCAGAAGTTCTGCAACCTGTTTTCATTTTTATTAAATTGAAAAATAATTCTTTTAAAGCATGTATGCTTTTACATTGGAAATGTAGATTCTTTTGTGAAGAAACAATGAGCAAAACATTAGTGGTGCTCCAAGTGGCTCAATCTCTGTCTCTTTAGGTATTTTTCTGAAGTAAAATGCAATGTTAATATTTTTATCAAATTAAGACCATTACTTTGATGTTGGATAAGGCTTAGTACAGACATGTATGTACCAAGTACATGTTAATGTGCACAAGACACTAAAAGTGCTTCATTCAGAATACTGTTAGAAGTTTGGTCCTATATAGGAATAATCTATGAACACTTATTAAGTTGAATAGTAGAATAATAGGTTATCAAATAGAACCTTGGTAAAAATGGGTTTGAATTTGAAAAATGCTTAAGATTATGAATTCCGAAAATCTAAGATTATATTGTTCCAAATTTTTTACATTCATTTTAATTTTTTCCAAAAATGTTTTTCATTATACATATTTGGTAAGTTTCTTAGAAAGTTAAAATAATATTGTCTTGAATTTTTCTCTTTCAAAGCTTTATCTAAAAATGATATATTGTATGATGGAGACTGTGAGGAAAAGCCACATGATATTGTCCAGAGCATTGTAGAAGAAATGGTGAACATCATTGTTGGAGGTACTTGAAATAGTTTATTATTTTTTAAAGAGTTTTATCTGACCATGGAAAACCTTAAATGAAAAACCAAATGGGTGAAATTATCAATTTTTAAATTAGTGTTTGTATGTTATATATATGTCTGCCAAACATAGTATGCCCCCTTCCCCATCCGTACAGGATGCCCTCTAAGATTTCTAGTGGATGCCTTCAGCCACCAGATAGCATCAAACCCTGTATCTACCTTTTTCCTGTGCACAGCTGCACAGGTTTTTTGCCCTGCCCATGCTCTGTGGTCAGAACATCGGTGTTGTAAGTACATCAGCAAACTGGTAAAAACATCTTTCTTCACTGTTTAAGAATATTCATGTTACTATAATAATTTCAGTATAAGACGTTTTCTAGTCTAGACATTTTACATTTTTCACTTAAAGTACTTTTGCCACTTCTTTAGCTTTTCCTTAGCATATTTGAACTTTTTGAGGTTACTGCTGACTGAAAGAAGGCTTATTCAAAGCAGTGGATCTGATAACTGAGGCAGCATTGAATGGTTGGATTGCATACACACTATGGATACTCGTTCAAAGATATTATTTTATCCCATGTAGGTTGTAGTGGGTTTGCAAACAATTTCAAGTTGCTAATTAACATACAGTTTAAAACTTATGAATTGCTTATTTCTGCAGTTTTCTTGTTAATATTTTTAGTTTGCAGTTGTAATTGAGTAATTAGCTGAAAGGTGGTGCTACAGATAAAAGGAAACTACTACATTTAAACATTTTTGACATAGAAGAGGACGTTATCCCTAGCTTCTGTTGGAATCTGTCATAAAACCCCTCCTCCCTACCACACTGAAAGTTGATTGATTCCATTTCTGGGTTTTGTTGTTGTTCTAGGTAACAAAAGAGCAAGGGTGTATTTTTCCATTACATCAAAAATGCTAACCTTTATTAAAATACCTGTTTTGATTTTCATTGATTTATATCTTTTGGAGAAAAAATGTGTTTTATTTTGTTTTTGTATTGAGACAGTGTTTTGGTTTTAAAGCCAGGCTAGCTTTAAATTCATGATCTTCCTGCTTCAGCCTTTCAAATGTTGGCGTTGTAGCTGTGTATCCAGTCTTCTGAATGTTGAGATAATAGGTATTCACTGCCACATTTGAGTGAAAAATCACAGTTTTCTAAAATAGCTAAATGCTAGGCTGGAGTTGACATAGGATCAGTGCTTTACCTAGAAATTACACTATAAAAACTATATGGTCAAGTTTGTTAGGCATTTCACTCTTATTTTTCATATTATTATTATAGTGCGGGTCAGATTTGAGGTCAATCCATTGAAACTTCAATTCATGATGACATGCACAGGGTAAGCATAGGACCTGTTATACAATCTGGGAAATAGTATTAGATGCATAGGATAGATTTGAATTTATCTAATTTAGCTATATTGACTTAACCATTAAGGCACTCTCAGAATATATTTCCTTCCTTACTAAAGCCCTTCATGTGATCTCCTTGTATCTTTTGCATTCATCATTTTGTCTAGCACATTCTTAGGTTGTGTGCACAGTTGTATGTCTGTAAGGGACTACAGACATTAACTCCATAGCTTGTGAAATGTCTGTAGATAAGAAAGAAAGGGTTATGTTCCATTACCAATGAACAGTTAAAATTCAAGAGAAAATTAATAATTTCTACTGAAAATGAGCTAGTCGGGCTTCCTATATTGGGTAACACAGGGATGACATGCATCATTGCAGGTATGGAAGAATGGCATTTGATGTCCTGGAGGAGATGATTAAAGAGTGGTGATTTGGTACAATAGATGTGATGTTATAAAATAGAAGAAAAAAAAAATCACAGAAGCAGTTTAACAGGGTTTTAAATTCCAGGGTTAGGATTTTGGATTTCATTCTACGACAAAATGAGTCTGAATTGGAGATTTTAGAACTGAGAATTTTGATAAGATCTCTACTTTAAGAAACCAAGTCTGGGTGCTGGAGAGATAGCTCAGTGGTTAAAAGTACTGGCTGCTCTTTCAGAAGACCTGGGTTCAATTCCCAGCTCCTACATGGAAGCTCACAACTGTCTGTAACTCCAGTTCTAGGGCATCTGACACCTTTACAACAATGCATATAAAATAAATTTAAATAAATTATTTAAAAAAAAAGAAAAGAAACAACATCTGAAAAAAGGAAGGCAGTAACAGACTTGTTTCACAGGAGTCTGGTCGAAGTATAGTAAGAGTAGAAATGAGAGAAAGCAGGAACGGTAAGTAAAGTAACAGACTTTGTAACCAATTAAGTAGTTAAGTAAGACAAAGTGTGTATGTTACAGGTTCTAGTGTTACTTCATAGTATACTGGATACACCGAGAAGACTCAAAAAGACTTCAACATAAGAGTTGTCCTCATTTATTAAGTTTTATTAAAGCTTAAAGGTACAGAGTAATACCATTAAAGGAAAAGGTAATGCCGAGCTATGGTGTCGCATGCCTTTAATCCTAGCACTCAGGAGGCAGAGGCAGGTGGATCTCTGTGAGTTCAAGGTGGCCAGCCTGAGCTACAAAGCTACATAGAAAAGCCCTGTCTGGAGGGGGCGGGGGAGGAAAAGGTACATGAGCTATATGAAGGAAGTTAAGTCTAGAGGAAACCTGGTGTCTATTTTCAGGAGTCCTCCTCCTGTGAAGCCATCAGGATATTCTTAGTTCTTCCAGTATCGAATTGTGGACATTAACAAAATGTTTAATATGTATTTGAGATTTCAGGACCAGGTTTTTTACCTAGCATGTACTAAAATTCCAGGCTCCCCAAAGAAAGCTTGGTTCACCATAGTGTAAACTGTACAAATGTTTGGACTTAGTGACCCAGCTCTGGATAGAAATACTCCTAAAACAACAATACTCCTAAAACAACAAAAAACAACACTTTGAAATATACATTTCTAGGATTAGTCATAGACCTATTACTCTTCTTCATCAGTAGCCTCCCAGTTTTAAAGCTCAATACATAGATGTTGAGTGACATACTCTTGGCAGAATTAAGTGGTAGTATAGAAATTACTTGGGGAAAAGCACTAATACTTTCATTTGGTATACTGAATTTGACCTTCAGGTTATTTATCTGTATAGTCAAGTGTAGACACAATAGAAATTAGCACTTTGTCCTAGACAGAGAGCATGTGCTATTGGTACATTGTGTTAGTAAACTTTATGTCTCTGTGGTAGGTATTTGAGAAAGTAACTTCAAGGAAGAAAAGGGTTTTTTTTTTTTTTGTTTGGTTCACACTTTGAGAGATTTAAGTATAGGGTCCCTCAGTTCTATTGCTCTTGGACTCAGACACTTGTGGAGGAAGCATGTAGTAGAGCAAAGCGGCTTATCTCCTGGCATATAGGAAACGAGGGGGAAGAGTGAGGGACGCATCTCCCAGTGACTGCTTCCTCCAGCCAGTCCTCAGTGACTAATGCATCTCCAAAAATAGTACCACAAGCTCAGGACCATGCCTCAACACATGAGCCTGTAAGGGACATCTCATATTCAGATACAGCATTCTGCTCATGCCCCCAAAGGTCCATGGATATCTCATGATGTAGAATGCATTTAATCTAATTCAATGAATCCCCAACGTAGTAACAGTTACAGCATTAGTTACATCTTCACCAAAGCAAATCTTTAAAATCGAAACAGCAAGCTATATAACTTCCCCATCCCAAAGGAAGGACTGTGAGCAAGAAAAGCTGCAGCCCATCAGGACAGACAGTAAATCCTATGGCTGCACATTAGGCATCCAGGGCTAGCCACTGCCCTATGTGGCTTTGCCTGTGCTCATTTTCTGGCCAAACTGCAAGTTTTCAAACCCTTATGTCATTTTTTTTCTCTCAGTTCTAACTGCAACCTGACCAAAGGCAGCCAGTAATCCCTATGCTGCAGCTTGACTGCTGAGCTGCCTTGAAGTTTGTTCCACCAGGTTCCTTCCTCCCGGTAAATTTTACATCCTACAAAGTTGCAGGACACAGACAAAATGTAGGCAAGTGTTTTTTGGTTTTTGGGTTTTGTTTTGTTTTGTTTTTTACACAATGTAGCATGACTGGCTTCTAGGCCAGTTCTTGATACTGCACAAATTCAGTCTTCACTGGCTACTTTTTTTATCAGAATTCTGGTTTTTTGACTCCCCCCCCCCCACACACACACACAAGAATTAGGGTGTATAGCCTGCTTGCAACACTCTAGACCAGTAATTCTCAACCTGTGGGTAGTGACCCTATTGGGGGACGAATGACCCTCTCAAAGGGGCCATCTAAAGACTATTGGCAATCACAGATATTTATATTATGATTCATAGCAGTAACAAAATTATAGTTATGAAGTAGCAACAGAATAATTTTATGGTTGGGGTTACCACAACATGAGATACTGTATTAAAGGGTCACAGCAGTAGGAAGGTTGAGAACCAGTGCTCCAGACCTTAGATATAAAACAGTTTGTGAAAGCAAAACACTCCTAAATAATTACACCTGGAGCTCTGAAGGCAAAACAACAACTGTCACTTCTTAGTACTCATTTTTTGTCTTAGACCTTTTGTCACAATAACAAATATCTAAGATCATGTGTAGTATCTGTTCTTATCAGTTTAATATCTGATACGTCCTCTATCCAAGGACAATATATTAAATGGATTTTTGGAGCTAGGAGTTGGAATAGGAGCTTGCTCCGTCCACTCCACGCATCGACCTGGTATTGCAGTACCTCCAGGAAGTCCTGAGTTCAATTCCCAGCAACCACATGGTGGCTCACAACCATCTGTAATGAGATATGGTACCCTCTTCTGGCATGCAGGCATATATGGAGGCAGAATGTTGCATACAAAATAAATAAATAAATAAATAAATCTTTAAAAAAATATCTGGAAGAAGTAATTTAAGAGGAGGAAAGAATTATTTTGGTTCGCTGTGCAGGGTTTTCAGGTATGTTTGCTTGGCTCTATTGTTTCCTTCTGGGCCATGGTGAGACACAACATCATGCTGGGGAAAATGTGGTGGACAGAGCAGCTCACCTTGTAAGGGAAAGAGAGCAAGAGGTGAGCATGACACAAAGTACAGGAGCATCATAAGCTGGAGGCTAAGCCCTGAACACAGAGTACTAGTAGATCTAACTCACAGCAGGTGTCAGTCTATTTAAACTGGTAGTTGAAGTCCTAAGGTTATCCGGTAGGAAAATGTAGGGACTAAAAAAAAAAAAAAAAAAAAAAAAAAAAAAAAAAAAAAAAAGACACTGTGGTGTTAGGAATATTAATTAAGTTTAAAACCTTATAGTTATAGAAAAAAAATATTCTGTGACCATATGTTCTTTTAAAATAGTGCATTATAGGTAGGGGTTGGCAAATTATAAGCTATCTGCCAACTTTTGTTTGTTTGGAGAGTGCTGGGGATAGAATTAGGTCCTGGAGTATTCTAGACCAGTGTACATCTCCAGCCCTACCTGGTTTTATAAATAAAATATTACTGTAACACAGCCATGTTCTTTTGTATTGCCTCCCATAGTTACAATAGTGACTGACTTACAAGCCCTAAGATGTGTACTGTCTGATGTTTTACCAGAAAACATTGTCAGTACCTAATACAGGTGTAGACTAGGAAGTAAAAGTCCTTTTATTGTTCTGCAATGTTTTACTTAGAAAAATCTCAAATCTACAGAAAATTTCAGAGAACAGGATGATGAGCACCTTTATCTGGATTCACTAATTTATACTTTCGTTGCTTTTTCTTTATGTCTTTACACATACTTCATGCATATACAGGTCTTTGTTGAACCATTAGAAAATTGGTTGTGTGCATTATGACATTTCACTCCTATATAATGCCCATATATATTTTCTCAAATAAGGACATTAACCTATGCAACCTCAATATTGTTGTCACACTTAGGAAAATTGCCACCTTTTTAAGAATATCTAATACAGTTAAGAATTTTACACTTGTCCCAAAATTTGCATCTGTACTCTTTTCTTCCTTTTTTTTTAAGTCTGGGACCTAATTTTAGCACATTCTTCATATACTATACTGACATGTATTTGATCTCTTTAGTTATAGTCCTTTGGCCTTTACCAAAAAGAATTGAGTATTTGTTTGAGAAGAAATGGATAATAATTGAAGTTCAGCAAAACTTCTCACAGTATAGCATTCATCAGAGCCCAGTTTAGTTAGTGTAAATTTAAAACTAGGCTTCTGCGTATGTATATCTAGAATACCCTTCTTTCATTAAGTATATTTATGCCAGTGTAACTTATAGACCATGTTGTGAATCATGCCAAGTGCATGTTTGCGCCGTAGTAAATGTGCTACCTTTTAAAACAGTGCCAATATGTATTTCACTTTGTTTTTCTGGCCACTGTTTCATTTTAGTTACTCTTTGTTTTTTAAGTACACTCTGGTTTAGTCAGCTGTGCTTGAGTGTCTTTTCTTACCATTTTAGATATGGGAGAAGGGACTGCTCTAAGTGCACGTACAGATGGAAACATTGGAACTATAGAGGATGGTAGTGACAGTGAAAACATTCAAGCAAATGGAATCCCGGGAACACCAATTTCTGTTGCATACACACCATCGTTACCTGATGACAGATTGTCTGTCTCTTCCAATGATACTCAGGTATATATGGGGTAAAGTGGAGAGAAAAAAATGGATGGTCTGCCCGTATCTTGAGCAAATCTTCCCAGCTGATGCTTTTGGTGGATTTCTGCTTGTGGAAATAAAAGGCTGGGGTTTGAATGGATTTCTTTCTTTCTTTCTCATTGCTATAACTTAGAGCAGTTTGTTCTCTTAAGATGTATTGATAGCTACATTCCAACTCTAAGTTGTGTTTCATCTATGTTTACAACCCCTCCCCTGCCACTGAAGTTACATTTAAGAGGAACATTCTTTTCACATATTCATGGGGAAATTACAGAATCATAGGACAAGGAAAAACTTAGGAATGTAGGGCATTTTATCTGAGTCTCCGTTCAAAGCTATGAAGAGGTCAGCATGAATGGGAGTGACAGGCCTTCCTCATGCTTCTCTCTTTTATGTGTTTCTGGTCTTTGTGTTTGAAGACAAGGGATTCTAGAGATTTTCTTGGTTGGGGTGACCTTCATCAGTAAATGACTTTAAAGATTACTCCACTGTCTTATGTCTCCTAGAGTCAATTAAAAAGTCTGAGCCAGCTACATTTTAGGAGTATGCTTGATGTCAAAGAAGGAATTTTAGGTTTTTGTCTGTTTGCTTTTTGATACAGGATTTCTCTGTGCAGCCCTGGCTGTCCTAGAACTCGCTCTGTAGACCAGACTGGCCTTGAACTCACAGAGATCTGCCTGCCTCTGCCTCCCAAGTGCTGGGATTTAAAGTCATGCACCACTACCACCAAGCCAAAGAAGGAAAATTTTAAAGAATATATTTTTGAAGGTATTTATTTAGTGTTGAGTATGAGAATAGCATATTACACAGCACTGTGACAGATTCCACTTCAGGTTCTTCTCATACCAGTTGGGGAGAGTGCCACATCAGAGTCAACTGAATAATGTGCTAGAAGATTAAAACGACTTACACTGGGATATGTCTTAATTTCATGATATATTCAATTCTTTAGGAATCTGGAAATTCTTCAGGACCTTCACCTGGTGCTAAGTTTTCCCACATTTTACAAAAGGATGCCTTTCTAGTATTCAGGTCATTATGCAAGCTGTCAATGAAACCACTGTCAGATGGACCACCAGATCCAAAGTAAGTCATTCACCATTGTGCTTAAGTTGTTAAGCTTATAATGTAGTGTTTGGGTTTTAATTTGTTCTTCATGTCCTGTGGAATCTTAAAATTTTTTTTCTGGCGGGGATATTTTACTTTAAAAACTACATATCAAAAATAGTAGGTTCCCAAACTATTGAAATATATATTTTACATTATTTGAGAAAGGATGGGCAGCAATATATATATATAATGTATATAACTGGTACACAAGTAGGTGTCAATATATGTTATTGAGTGAATAAGTCAATGATTTCATATTTCTATGTTCTGAAGAGCTTTGGAACTATTAAGGTCTGATGAATTACCTTAAGATGATTTCTGTCTCCACTTGTACTAAATACTTTGATAAAGTTAATTATCTATTCCCATCAAATATAGTACGTTTTTGGTTGGGTTTGTTTGACTCAAGCTGGAGCCTTCTAGGAAGAGGGAGTCTATAGTGGGAAATTACCAATACGGAGTCAGGTAGAAATATAAGGGTATTTAATAGGGAAAAGCCTTACTTACAGAGCTACCTAGCCAGCCGGCGTAGCAGCAGTCTGTACTCGAGCCCAAAAGAGAAAGTGAAAGAGCAAACGCAGTCACACTACATCACCCTGACCACGCCCTCACAAGCATGGTCAGGCACACCTGTAGCCAGCTCCTAAGTAGGCGTGGCTGCAGCTTCCCCTACTGGAGTCTCTGTTGACCACCTTTAGACTAGCCTGTGGGCAAGACTCTGGGACATTTTCTTGATTGATGGTAGATGTGGGAAGGCCCAGACTGCTGTGGGTGGTTCCAGGGTTCTATAATAAAGTAGGATGAGCAAGCCACGAGGAAGAGGCCTGTAAGCAACATAGCCTCTGCATCAGTTCCTGCATCTAGGTTGTTGCCTTGAGTTTGTGCTCTGGATTGATTCCCTTGATGATGAACTGGGACATGGAAATGTAAGCCAAATAAACTCTTTCCTCCCCAAGTTGCTTTTGATCAGTATTTTATCATAGTAATTAAAAGCAAACTTCAGTACCTAGGAAAGTGACATATTTTGTGGATCATAATGTCCTTATGTATTTATATGATTCTAGTGAAACTTATTTCTGTTTGGAGTTAATAGGATGGCCTATTTATTATTATTATTATTATTATTATTATTATTATCATCATCATCATCATCATCATTATTATTATTGTAGCAGGATATATTGCACTTGACATTTTTAGGAGACTTTCTAGAAAAAGGATGTTTGGAGAAGGAATGACTTGAAGAAAAAGATGCTTCAATTAAAAAAAATCTTTGGAGTGTTTTGAGTTTCTAATGCAGCTGGATCTAGAGAGTTGCTAAAAACTTGAGAGTTGGGAAATTGCTGAGTGAGTAAAACCCTTGTTGCACGACTCTGAAGACCGGTATTCGGATCCTAGAACCCATGTAAATCCTCAAAAGTTTGCAGGCTAGCTAGCCTGCTACACACAGCCACAAACAGTAAAGAGTGCTTGTAGCAAACAAGGTGGAAGATGAGCACCAGCAGCATCTAAGGTTGTCCTCTGACCTTTCTTCACAGACATAATTTGTCCACCTGCATACATAAATGTTTGTGCGTACACAAACATTCCTCATATATAAAAACACACTCATATACATAGGAAAAAGCTTTTAAAACATAAGGTTCTGCAAAATACATTATATTCTATAGTTTTATTTTGTCACATTGTTTTGCTTTAAGGAGAAACTTGTTTAAGATTCAGAAGCAAAATTTTAAAATATTTTTAGGCCCAAATCTCAAGAATCAGAAAAACAAGTTCTTGATTCTTAAGTATAACTAAAGATATTAATTATATACTAAATAAGGATTTTTTTAAAAACATGTTTCCATATTATGGAAAATCACTTTTCTCATTAAAAATTTGACAACTTTGGCATTTCCTTCTGAATTCATGAGGAACTACTTTAAGAAGAAAACTTAACAATTTGGAGTGTGTTAACATCTTAGAGAAGATCCAGGCAGTTCACAGCCAATTGTACTCTAGTTGAGGGAATATGATGCCCTCTTCTGGCTTTTGAGGACACCTGCATTCACGTGATGCACATAAAACTATACAGGCACTTGCACGCACATTACACACACAAATAAGTAAATCTTTTTTTTAAGGTGTTTTTTGTTTGTTTGTTTGTTTGTTTTTGTTTTGTTTTTTTGAAATATTAGGTCTGGAGTGAAAGTTCTGTTGGTAAAGTACTTGCCCTGCCAGCCTGAGGACCTGAGTTTGATCCTGTTTCTAAAAAGTTCAGGATGTTGAGCAGTGGTGGTGCACATCTATAATCCCATCACTTAGGAGTCAGATGCAGATGGATCTCTTTGAATTTGAATTCAGTCCAGGACAGCCAGAGATACACAGAGAAACCTTGTCTTAAAAAACCAAAAAGCTAGCCATATAGGGGCGGTGGCATGTACTTATAAGCCCAGTGTGGGGTTGCAGGTCTAGATGCATCCCTGGGGCTCACTGGCTAACCAGCTTGGCCTGCTTGGCAAGTTCCAGACCAGTGAGAGACAGTGTCTCAAAATTTTAAGAGATGTGTGGATCTTGCCAGAGCATTCCAAGTGGTCCTTTGGTCTCCACATGTACACATACTCACAGAAAGGAATTAGATTTATTGCTGAATATTATTTTTGCTGTGCTTTTCCCCCAGATGATTAGTTTTCACAAGTCAGATGTAAAAAATGTGAATTGATAATATGCTAGAACTACTGAGGTTATATAATTTTGTCTTTTCATCCTTTTATTTTCTTGCTCTGCTAAGCAATGACCTATGGAGTATTGTCCAGCTTCAAATTGTAATTTGAAACTATCTCAAAAAATTGCAGTCATAAAGTTTCCAGTTTGGTATAATTTAGCCTAGCATAATGATATTGTCATTCCATCTTGTGGAGGCTGAGGTAGGATTGCCATGTGTTCAAGGCCAGCCTGGACTATATAGTGAGAAACATGTCTCAGAAGATGTTTATCATTTATTAAATAAGACAATCATTTGGTCCTTACTTCCTTTGTTAGTAGTTACCTAAATGTCTAAAAGGCATTTTGTTTGATGCTAAGAATAGGAAGTTAAAGCATATGTATAACAAAACTCATTAGAAAATGGCACCCAGCAGGATGGAGCTAATATAGGCATTGAGCAAAAGGACGACCTGAGGTGGCATGGAAGTAATTGTATGTAGGCCTCAGAATACCCTACATGAGGACTCTCCAGTAGTTTCTTCCAGTCTTACCTCTCATTGTTTGCAATTTTAAACAAGTATTTGGGGGTACTAATACTTTCGTATTAGTAATAGTTACTAGAATAGAATAATAGTTATCTTGGAAACAAAAATATAAAGTTCTGATTACTATTGGCTCCAGCTTTATTTCAAAGAAAGTAGTAGTTTTGTGATGAACTATTGATATAAAATTAAGTATTCCTTGTTTTGATCTGTGAATTACTGACACATCTATAAACATTTTAAGGAAGAAATTGAGCAAAGGTTTCATATACTATGTGAATGTAACTAATTACAGTATTAGGAATAGGTTTTTAAAAATAATATCTATAACATTTAATGCTCTGCCTTTGAAAGACTGCCTCAGAGAATATCTTTGGTCTTTTGGACCTGAGGGATAGTTTTCAGTGGGAGAAAAAAGTATGTATGTGAAAATAATTAAAATGTTAGATAGAAAGCAGAAGCATAACACATAACCTTGATTAGAAAAATAATAAAAATTCAGCCAGTTTTTTTTACAAATTTACATTACAGATGTGTTTAGAATAAGAGTTTACATATTAAGAGATACTTTAAAAAGTTCTAAAGGTCTTTTTAGTTTAGAAGAGTAACAAGAATTCCAAATACTAGGAAGGTATGGTTGAAATAATGCTATAATCTAATGCAACAAAAACATTTTTTGATGTTTAGGAATTCTGACTAACATAACTAGAAAAGCATTATATTAGAGTCACTTCATACTAAGCATAGCAGATATCTTCACTACATTAATGGTCATCTATAAGAATTATAGTTGTGACCTTAGTACTTGCTTTAGAAAAAAAATGAGTATAGTTTTGAAAGAAAGGAATGAGGCGTAAATCTGCAAGTTATTTTTATCTTTTCTAAGGGAAGAGTAGGTGTATGTTTAAATATTTGTAATTTTTACCCATTGATATGTGCATATATATTCATATATATTTACATATATATATATATATATATATATATATATATATATCCATGGTTCTTAAAGAGGGCAAGGGGGGGTATATGGAGGTTTGGAGTGAGGAAATGGAAATGAGAAACATTGTGATTGATGAGAAATATTGTGATTATAATCTCAAAAAAAAAAGAAATTTAAAAATAAAACATGAAATTATTTGGCACCAGAGAAGCACTTTATGCTAGTGGCTGAACTTACGAATTTGTGATGTGCAGAGTGTCTTTGGGTCAATCTGTTATTACCAAATGATGACCTTGTTCATATACTGTGCTTTTTGTTTTTCACCTCTCAGGTCTCATGAGTTACGGTCCAAGATTCTTTCATTGCAGTTACTTCTGTCCATTCTGCAGAATGCAGGACCTGTTTTCAGAACAAATGAGATGTTTATTAATGCTATTAAGCAGTATCTGTGTGTTGCACTCTCAAAAAACGGAGTCTCATCTGTTCCAGAGGTTTTTGAGCTTTCTCTTTCCATATTTCTTACTTTGTTGTCAAACTTCAAGACACATCTGAAGATGCAAATTGAGGTATGTTCTACATTTAGACATTAAAACTTAAGTTTACTGATATTTTTCATGTTACATTAGCAACACATGAAAGCTTCCCATACTGTGAAATAATGTCCCAACCTGCAGGGCGTCAGCTTGGGGCAAGAGAGTCAGGGATAGGGGACAAGAGATGCAGAAAGAACGACCATAAGACAGGATTCTGATCAAGTGGCAAACTTTACTTTTCTCAGGCTAGCTTATATAGTCAGCAGAGCAGGATATGGGGAGGGGCAGAATGGGTTGTTTGTGCACCAGGTGTTAGTATAGGCAGGATATTAGGAAGCCACAAAAAGGTTTGGCAGGGTAAAGAGTTCATGAGTAAGAGGTCCAGGAAGGGTTGCCTGTGGGTGGAGGACTGGGTCAAGTTGTTTCTTTTCTTGAGCTGAGGTTCTAAGATGCTGCTATGTAAAGGTTAATATACAACTATGTGGCCGGCCAAGAATGGTTTAGGATGTCATGCCAAGCCCTGAGATTTGGCTCCCAACAAAATAATGTGTGTCATGATGTGCTTCATTTTATTTGTTCATTCAGCTAATGTGTCTCTGAAGTACTAGGTATTGGTTAAGAATTAAGAGTGCAAAATGTGTTCAGGAAATTTGTACTAGTTGAAAAAAAAAACAATAGGTTTACTACTTTATATGTGTTATGTAATAATTTGGTATGCACTCTCTCTCTGCATGTGGTATGTGTATGCATTTGTGTTTTGAATGTATTCAAGTGTTGGTGTTTATACCCATGTGAAGGCCATAGCAGAATATCAGGTATCTTCATCTATGACATTCAGCGTATCTCCTTGAGACACCCTGTCCCTGAACCAGAAACCTTACATTTTTAGCTAGGTTGACTGGTCAGCCTGCTTCTAGGATCCACCTGTCTTCACCCCCAAATGCTGAAGTTATAGGTATGCACAATGAAGCCCAACTTTCTATGTGGTGTTGGGATTTGACTTTAGATCTGCAAGAAAACAGATACTCTTAACCACTGAGCCATCTTTCCTGTCTGAATTTGACTGTCTTAAAAGAAAGGTGCAATACTGAGCCTTCAGAGCTTTAAAGGATCTTTAAATGAGGCCATTGAAAGATACATTTTTTTAAGTTACTTGGTAACATTTGGAAAAGTTAAATTATTTTGAACTTTTTTTTTCCCCAAAACATATTTGAATGTATCTTATTCCTAAGGTCGTCTCCCAAGATGCTAAAAGAACAACATTTTTGGTTCTCAAATATTTTTAGAGACTTAACAAAGCTAAATTAAAGAATATTCAACTATGTCTGCATGCATTATGCTGTCAGATCAGTTCCTCAGTGAAATCTTCTGTCTTCATCTTGGGATAATTCAGTGTTTAAAAGGAATGTTTTATGGTTTATGATTTGGTAGATGCTTTTCCTGACTTTTTTTTTTGGCAGGGAGTGGGGGGTGGGGGGAGCTCAAGACAGGGTTTCTCTGTGGCTTTGGACCAGGCTGGTCTCCAACTCACAGAGATCTGCCTGCCTCTGCCTCCCAAGTACTGGGATTAAAGGTGTGGGCCACCACCTGACTTCTTAAAATACTGTTTTGATTGAGACATTATATATTTTAGAAATATCTATTTTTGTGTTGGTCTGTTTTCACCTTCATATTATGTTTGATATACCTTCCTTCCTTCCTTCCTTCCTTCCTTCCTTCCTTCCTTCCTTCTTTTCTTTCTTTTTGAGACTAAAGTCTCTCACTGAACCTAGAGCTTTCTTATTCAGCTAGATGAGCTGGCTAGTAAGCCTCAGGAGCCTTGCCTACATGTCTTTAATACCTAAGTCACCAAGTCTTACTGTACATGGCGCTAGGGATCTGAATGTGGGTTTCACCAACTAAGCCATCTTCCAAAGCTGCTGCATGTTGTATTTTATTTTTTGTTAATTTCATACTAACAGAAGATGAATTAGCTCAGTGGATATTCCTTTCCCCACCCTTGACATAGTTAAAATAATTGTATTATCGTTATAAATTAATCTTCTATATCTTCTTTTTTGATTGTTTTTCAAGACAGGGCTTCTCTGTGTAACAGCTCTGGCTGTCCTGGAATTCACTTTGAGTCCAGGTTGGCCTTGAACTCACAGATCTGCCTGCCTCTGCCTCCCAATTGCTGGGAATAAAAGCATGTGCCACCATTGGCCAGTTTGCTTTATTTTCTATCAAAATTCATTTAAATATTGCTATGGGAATGAAACAGTAAGGACTTTAAATTTTAAGTCAAAAGTGCAAAAATTTGTACACATTGTCCAATACTTGTTTGCCATATATCTGTGAAGTAATCCTAGGCATTTAGATTACTAGTTAATTTATATAGTTTTCCCCATTATCTTCAGTAACCACAAATAAAGTTTCACACAAAATATTGGGATTTTTACTCCAGTATCAACAGAAACCTTCCATTTGATGATGAGTCATCCCTCAAGATTACATAATTTGGGGGAATTTTGAATACCGAGAGCTTGTAGGGACTCTATACGAGCCATGTGACATATAAATTCTTACAAAACTAAGATTATAAAATTAAATTTTGGTTACCATTTTTCTTTTTCTTTTTTTGCTACCATTTTTTCTATAAGAATTAATTTAGAAGTTAACTGTTGCCTCATAAATTAGAGGTTTGGGTTATAAAATTGTTGCTGTGTTCTAATTCATTTATATTTTCATTTTTACTTTTTATTGTTTTGAGATAGAGTCTCACTGCCTGCTTCACCACTTGAGTTTTGAGATTAAAGGTGTGCACCACCATGCCCAGCTTGTTCTAATTTTTTAAAGATTTGTTTTTTTTTTTTAATTTCCCATTATCTCTTAAAAAGGAGATAAGGAAAATAAATGATAGGTATGTTTGTAGTTGGAATTTTCTTTGGGCCACCAACCAGCTTCCAAATAAAAACACAGAGACTTACTATTAATTATGAAAGCTTGTCCTTAGCTCAGACTTGTCCCAGTAGCTCTTTTAACTTAATTTAACCTGTTTCTATTCATCACCTTTGTTCTTTCTACCTTTCATTCTCTATGCCCCACTTTCCTGCTTTTTCCTTGTCTAGCTAGCTGGCCCCTGACATCTCCCTGGTGTCTCCTTTTTCCCCTTGTAGTCCTATATACCCTCCCTGCCTGAAAGTTCTGCTTATACCTCCTCCCTCAATGTTGGCCATTCAGCTTTTTATTAGACCATTCAGTTGCCCTAGGCAGGCAAGGTAAATTAGCAACACATCTTTGCATAATTAAACACAACACATTTTTACATAGTTAAACAGATATTCCACAACATGTTTTTGAAAATATTAAACATACTCAAATTCACAATAAGTTGTGTTCCATTTTGAAAATGCCAAATATATGAAAACTCAAATTTGCAAAACAAAATTAGGATCATTGTTATATAACGATTCAATTTATCAGTCTGTTCAAATTTTCTGTGATGTGATTTCTTTTCTTTAGGCATTATGTATTTTAAGAAAGTTTATGTGTAACTTTCAGAGAACATCTATATGAAGACACTATGCTTATGATAGAGCTGTTATACATATTGTGCCCTAGATGTTCAAGAAATTTACATTTTTTATTTTCTTAAAAGCTCCTTTTTAGGCATAGAATATTACAGTAATAGTAATTACCTATTAGTCCAATTTTGTAAAGTATAGGTAGTGGACATTGTTTTTCCTACCTCCACAAATCTGTATTTCTTATTTTATAAATCAGAATATTTCACACTTTCTTGATTTGCAATGCCATCGGTTTCTAATTTTCATGGCACACCTAGAAAGAATTTTGTCCATTAAGCAGTTATGAGCAAACAATTTATATGTAAATGTTTACCTTGTGTTCAAAGAATATTACTTAGAAACTGAAGAATGTTTGCTTTTCATCCATATCTTACTATAACTCTACTTAGGTACCTATTCCTTCTGAATCCTGCAGAACTTCTTAGATCCTTTAAGTCATATTTGTTGATTTGTATATCTCCTGGGAAGATACGATACAGTGTTTGGGAACTGTGGTCATGGCCCTAGATATTTATTGAATGCTTGCATAAGTCATATATTGTGTACACAGTGCTTATTGAGAAAGTGCTGGTCCATATCTTTGTACTGCTTACTGTCCATAGAAAATGCATGATTGAGCAATAATTGTTTTGAGTTCTTTTTAAGAAAACATTATGGGGTTGGCTAACCCTTGGGAGAAAGATGTCACTTTTAAAATTCATGGATTCATAAAACATATTTGTAACACAAATGCTATAAACTCTGATAGATATTGGGGTTCAATCTGAAGACCAGAAAAGCAAAGCAGCCAAGTTACAGAGAGCTCTTACCTCCACCAGGGCTGGGGCGATTGTGTCCTCAACTTGGCTGGAGACTAATAGCCAGAATACATCATGAGACACTGAACTCCTGTCTTGCATACCTTCCTACTGCTGGGATTAAAGGCTTGAGCTCTGTTTGTCTTTTAGACTGATTCACTCTCATGTAGCCCTGTGTGGCCTTGAGCTCACAGAGATCCATCTGCCTCTGTCTCCTGAGTCCTGAGATTAAAGGTGTGTGCCACCTCTGCCTGGCCTCTATGGCTTTGGCTATCTTTGCATTCTGATTCTTCAGGCAAACTTTATTAAATCGTAAATAATATATCACTACATGTATTATACATGCTGATGTGTTTTGATTTTAGCTGGCTTTTTTTAGGTCAGTCACTTTCCCCAAATGATTTGAATTTAAATATTCTTAGCTTTCAAATTGAAACTTTCTTCATTAGATTAACTGTGCTTGATAATATTCATTATAAAGAGTTGTGAGAAATGGTGTTTTGAGTGAAGATTTTCACTTTTATGAGTAATTGAAAAACTGTAACAACATATAAAAACTAGATCTTTTTTAGAGTAACAGTTACATTGAAATCTAGGTACACTTAGGATTGCTCTGAACAAGTGTGTCCAAAATGAAACAGTTAACATTAGTGTACAGCATGACCACCCAGACTCCATCTCCTTGCACATTTCATTTGTCAAGGTTCTGCAATGGCAAACAAAGCTGGTGTCAAGCTGCTCACTGGTCCTCTTTTAGTGCTAAGTGTTCAGAGACAAAACTCAAAGTTGAATTCCTGTTCTAGACCTTTGGGATATTTGAAAGACAACCATGTACCTGAATGTTAAATAGTACTTTAAACAGATGTTTCCTTCTGGTCACAGGTATTCTTTAAAGAAATTTTCCTATACATTTTGGAAACTTCTACAAGCTCATTTGATCATAAATGGATGGTTATTCAGACACTGACAAGGATCTGTGCAGGTATTTGGAATTAGTCTTCATTATTTCCTGTAATGAAATGCGTTCATATTCTAGATGCTCATATTCTAAGATTATTGTATCATCACAGATGCTCAGAGTGTGGTGGATATATATGTAAATTATGACTGTGACTTAAATGCAGCAAATATATTTGAAAGACTAGTAAATGACCTGTCAAAAATTGCCCAAGGAAGGGGCAGTCAAGAACTTGGTATGAGTAATGTTCAGGTAAGAGTTTGTTTTTTTTTTTTGTTGTTGTTGTTGTTTGTTTTGGGGGGGGGTTGTTGTTGTTTTGAATTAAAATTTTCTAAAATGAAGCATGCATTTTCTTAAAAGGTCTTTTTGTCTTTATCCTATGTCTAAATTATTACAGGAATTGAGCCTTCGGAAGAAAGGGTTAGAATGTCTAGTTTCAATTTTGAAATGTATGGTTGAATGGAGTAAGGATCAGTATGTAAACCCCAACTCTCAGACTACCCTTGGTAAGATAACATTTTGAGTTTAATTCTCCACTGTTTTATGTCCGTGATACATTGGAAGATATTTAAAGATACTATTAAAGTAATCTTGTATTTATTTACGTACATACATTTACAATTCTTTTTTAAGCATTGAAACTATTTTCAATTTACACTTACTTAAATTTGCTTGGTTAGTTGCCCTAGCAATATAAAGAGGAGACTACTATAATCTTCTTTATTGACATTTCTTCTTACAGGTCAGGAAAAACCCTCAGAGCAAGAGATAAGTGAAATCAAACACCCTGAGACTATAAACAGATATGGAAGTTTAAATTCCTTAGAATCCACATCATCATCAGGAATTGGCAGCTACAGTACACAGATGTCTGGCACTGATAATCCGGAACAATTTGAGGTCCTAAAGCAGCAAAAGGAAATAATAGAACAAGGGATTGATTTGTAAGTGTCAGATTCAAAAAAGAAATGTTACAGAATACCTTTCAGCCACAGATGTGCCACCCTGCCCCCGTTTCCCTACATCTGTTTTTTATTTATTCCTTATTTTTCTCTTAGATCTAAAATTCAATGTTTAGTTCTCCTTCTTTATTGAAGTCTAGCTCAAGCAGATTCAAACCCAACCTGTGGTTTCCTCAGAATTCACCTTGTACCATATATCACAGGCTATTGATGAGCAGAGAATATGTAGTTTTTCACTGTTTCAGTTCATCTAATTTCATAATCACTCAATGAAAATGTAAAATTTGAAAATGCCAGTGTTTAGCATTGTTCCTTTTAGGTTTCTGTTTCCTCAAGTTTAGTTACATGTTTCATTCTTGCTAGGAATTTTATTTTTATTTGTTAATATTAAGCAATCATTTCCTGTCCCAACCTGGCTACTCTCCCAGACTCTGAACTTGTGAATCAATTTTCCTGCCAAATTTTGTGAAGCAGCCTACAAAAGATCTACAAAACATTCCTTTTACGTTTTCCTTGTTTAACCTACAAAATAATGGGTTTCCTTCTTCTTTAGATTAAAATCTAATTACATCACTTTCCACCATCCCTTCCTCCCCCAGCCCCTTTCATGTACCCACCCCCTTGCACCTTCTCAAATTCATGGCCACTTTTTCTTTAATTAGTTCTGATATATGCATATATGCAAACATATGCACATACATAACACATATGCATACCTAAATGTATAAACATAAGCTGCTCCGTTCATTTAATGTTGGTTGTATATATATGATTTCAGGGCTAACCACTTAGGTTCATCCTTGGGGAAGAATATTTCTCCCAGTTTTAGCATTTTTTAGGTGTCTGTAGTTCTTTGTCTATGGGTGGGGCCCCATGATATTCCCCCCTTACATGTTGGTACTGCTATTCAGGGTTTCATTAGGTCATTTTATATACACATGTACACACACTCATACACACAATCATAATTTGCTCATATTTGTGGCCTTCCTGCCTTGTTCCCCTTTCATTCATCCCTACTGTTCCTCTCTCTCTCTCTTACACACACACACACACACACACACACACACACACACACACACACACACACGCACGCACGCACTTATTTAGATTCTTGCATATGAGAAATTTGATTTTTGTTGTTCTTCCTCCTATGTTCTCTAGTTCCTTATTGTAGTGTTGTTTTCTTAGGCCTCTTATGGCTAACTGTACTGGAATCGTTTGTTACCTGGGTGTGTTTAATATTCTTTTCAGACTAAACTGTAACTTTCAGTATCCTCTGTAGAGCTGACTTAGTGAACATAAATTCTTTAAATCTGTTTTTATCATGATTTTCTTCTTGTTGATTGTATCTTAAGTACAGTTAGATAGCTGTTGGTTACTGTCAAAATACGAATGTCACTATTATACCCATAGGGTTATTGTACCAAGCTGGTTGTTGTAGTTCATTGGAGCTACAGCTGGGTAGGACTGCTAGTTAAGTTGATTCACTACCTTGGAAGGCATAGTACCTTCTGATACCTTGACAGCTAGTCCTCAGAGAGGAGGCTTTCAGGTTAGATCCATCTAGGCTCCTCCAAGTTGTTTCCACAGAACATGATGTCTTCAGCAATGATTTACCTTCAACCTCTAGGAGGCAACTAAGGACAACAGCTATAACCTGTCATATTTAGAGTCTGTTGGACTCCTGACCAACAGTTTGAAAGGGGGCATCTCATACTTGACACTGGAAAAGTTTGTTGGTTTGATTTAAGAGCTTAAGATGCTTTTCATTGGCCAGTATAAGTTCAGAAGTTGGTCACTAGGTCTTGTCCATTGCAACCTCATGGGGACATTAACAAAGTCAGTGAGCAAAATTCTTCAACATTATGATTAATGTTAAATCCTGTTTAGTAAGGTGAAACAATTATTTAGCTGGCTAGACTGTGTATCAGAACCTTCATACCAGAAGAACCCTGTAGAATAATAAAGAGAAATGGCCTTCACTGTATTTAGATTGACATAAGTAATTTTTGGAAATGAAAGTGTATCTGCAATCAGTTTTCATTACATCTGACTGCTGCATAAGGACTGAACACCTAGAAGCTTTATAACAGAAGTAAATTCTTAAAGTAACTGTCCTATTGGCAGTGCCTTAGCAGCAACAAATGCCTCTGCTCATGAACCAGCTGCAATGCCCAGTTGAGGTGGACAGTATGGGCCAAACCTGAGTGAAATCCAGGTTCCATAGGTTGAAGTCACAACCAGACATCAGCATCTAATTGACAACCTAAGAAAGATATAAAATACCATTGGATTTTTTTTTTTAATAGAATTGGCCAGCAATAACCCAGAGACACCACTTGGTTATCCAATAATTTCTAAAACCTACGAGTTTGACAGCTTTTTGGAAACCTCCTTCAATCATGTAACATGGGTTGTTAAGGTACAGAAAGATACATGCTGTGAGAAGTATGCTTCCAGAAAGAGTTAGTGTTTTATAGTTGGTAAATCCAGTTTTATTTTACTGTATTTAAGATTTGGTCTCAATATTTAAGAATATAGGCTCATTCTTAGATTTAGATAGACACTGAAGTGCTGAAATAAAACAGCACTTGTCCTATATCTAATTCTTTACATACCTTATATATTTTAGTAAGACCCTCAAAATTTATAGAAGCCATTAAAGCCTTTTTTTCTATTTTGGAAATAAACTAGCTATTTTAATCTTCATGTACAAGTATTTTATTACTATAATTTTTACACCTTAGCATCTTACTATTTTTTTGATACCTTGTGACATAGTAATTCCAACAAGGAAGCACACTATCTTTTGTGAGAATTAGGGGTTGGGGGTGGTTAAGCAGTGTCTATCCCTTCTTTGTAAAATTCCGACGACAAATTTGGTTTTACCAAAGCTCACTCTGGGGGACCAGCAAGTTATTCACTGGCGCCCACATACGTACGTACGTACGTACGTACGTATACACACACACACACACACACATACACACACACACACACCCTCACCCTCACCCTCTCACCCCTTGTCTGCTTACTCTCTCACCCCAGATAGGGAGCCCACAACAGATCAAACAAAGTTCAAATACGACCAAAGTCCAATTTGGGGAACCATGCATTTTATTGGGGTTACTTTCAGGAGCAGAAATGACTGAAAGACCGCTGCATCACCAAAAGACCACCCCAGCATGTATAACAGCTCACAAAAGCTAGGAACCTAGAGCTCACTGTACATCCTGTAGGTAGCTCAACAGATTGGAAAGTGGTCTCACAGTCTCAGGGTCTTCTTCATACTTGGCTTCACTGAGAGGCCCCTCTGCAGTTGGCTCATGTACTCCTGAAGGACAGGGCCTCGTGAATCTGGTCAGTTTCAGGACTTCTGAGTTGTTTACCTTTCTGCTTAAGGCATTTCCCTGCAGGATTAGACTGTTACAGTCTCAAAGGAAACATACACAAGAGGGGACATGTTTTTTGACTTTTCTAATTTTTGTTGCATTTATTTCTATGTGTTTGTGTATGCTTTTGCTTCTGTAATCTTTCATGTGGTTGTTGGAAACTGAACCTGGATCCTCTACAAGAGTAACAAAGTATTTACAAATTGTAAATCAATCACTTTTTTTCATAACAGCTCTTATTATTTGTTTATACAGTTTAATAAAAAATAATTTTCATTTGAAGGGTCTGTTAAAATGTTGGCTTAAAGATTTGCTTTCCTATAAACTTGTTATAGTTCATATTTTAATATGTTTCTATAAATATAAAAGAAGCAGGGGGCTGGTGAGGGGGGAAGCAAGTGCTTCTAACCACTGAGCCATCTCTTCAGCTCCTGAGTTTCCATGATTTCAAGTTTCTCCCCTTAGGTCAGTAAAGAATGTCATTGTAATTTTAGTGGGGATTGTGTTGCCTTTCCATAAGGAAGATTTTATCTTCTGGTATCATCTTCAGGTTTTTTTCCTCACTGTTTGAAGTTTCATTGTAGAGGTCTTTCACCTTGGTTAGGCTTATTCTCAAGTATCTTTTTTTTAAGCCATTGTGAATAGGGTGCTTGCCTTTGTATGTGTGAACACACAGGCATGCATGTATGGGTGGGTGAAAGTCAAATGGCCAGGGGGGAAGTCAGTTCTAATACCATAGGGGTTGTAGGGATCTAATTTAGATCTTCAGGGTTGGTGCCTTTACCCACTGAGTCATTTCTCCAGCTCTGTTTATATCCTTTTAATTTAAATTGCTAGGTCCATAGGTGCTAGGATTTATCTATGTTTTCTAGCTTCCTTGTATTTTAAAATTTAAATTTCCTGAGTGTTCCCTAATTATCTTTTGGACTTCGTTTGGAACTGGCAACATTGCCTATCCTCATATCCTCTTATTAATTTAAATGTTCTCTTTTGTTTTGGCTAATTGTACATCTTGCTCATCTTTTCACTGAACCAACTATTTGGTTTCTTTTCTCCTTTTTTTAAACAGGGTCTTACTATGTAATCCTAGCTGGTCTAGAACTCATTATATAGACTTGGCTGCCTGGCTGGACTCACTCACACACAACGTGTGCCTCCTAAGTGCTGGGATTAAAAGGCATGCACCCTTAGGATCTATGGGTTATCCAATGTGGGTTTTTGACAAGGTTTATAGTACCAGGCATGGATTTCCTCCTGTGAAGCAGGTCTTAAATCCAGTCTCTCTAATTGTTTGGGTTTTTTATTTGTCTCTTTTGTATACGTGTGTGGGGTCATGTATGCCAAAATGTGTGTGGAAGTTAGGACATTTTGCAGATGTCAGTTCTTTCCCTGGACCATGTGGGCCCCGATAGCAACTCAGTTCAACAGGCTTGGCTGCAAATACCTTTACCTGCTAAGCATCTTGCAGGCCCAGGTATTGACTATATACTCTTAGTTCATTGGTTGTAGTGATTTTTTTTTCCTGTGTTTTTTGTTTGTGTTTGTTTTGTTTTTCCTGCTACTGGGATTGAACCAGGAACCTCAAGTTGGTCAAGTACTCTACCACTAAGCTATGTCCCCCAGCATTCTGCTTTTTAAGCATAAGAATTCATACCTTAAATTGCCTTTCAGAATTGCTTTTGTTCTATCTTAAAAATCATGGTTAGTCATGCTTTCAATTTCTTTTAATTCTAGGAATATATTCATTTCCTCTCATGACTGCATTGATCAGTTAATGTTTTAGTTAATGTTTGTGGCTACAATTGAATGATAGTTTAACACGAATCATTAGGACATAACAGAGAAGAACATTACAGACAAAAAGAATGGTATGTTTCAGGGCAGTCACACTTAGCATGGCAGTATATTAGATGAGAACACAGAGTTGGGTCTACAGAAGGCTGCTTGCTCCATGCAAGGGAGTATTTGTCTTGTTTCATGGCACTGTATGCCATGGGGTGTTTTAAGCAGAGATTCAGCATTATCACATATCTAGAAAGATTGTTTTGCTAGCTAGCATCCTGAAAGATGGGTTAGAATATGGGCAAAATGAGATATGGAGACCATTTAAGAACTGTCTCAGTAGTCTAGGTCACTGGTGATATCACTGGAATAAAAGTAGGAAGTAGATGGTTTTTAAATCTAACTTTTGTGTTGGTGCTTAAAGCATGAGGGAGTGGTCCCCTATGAGAAGAGGCTGCAAAAGGCATTCAGAATAGACTCTGAACACATTATGTTTGGGGAGTTTGGTAAGATTTATATGAATAGATATGAGAAAGGAGTAAATTGGAACTCTACTGAGAAAAGCTTTATGTGCTAGTCTAATCTGTTGAGGTAACTGTGCTGAAAGTACTATTCAGTGCTCACATCCTTTCTTAAACTATCCACTTTACAGCATTGTCATTAATCCTCATTGACCATTGTTAATAGGAATCAGAAAGCATAGCATATGCAGCAAAATGCCCAAGAAGTGAGCTGTATCTGTGTTAATGATACACTCCATTTAAAACTCTTTCCTAAGAAGAAAAAAAAGTAAACCTTGTGCATGTAATGATTCTGTATACATGTGTGTTAGTAACTGTTTTCTATATGCAGTTAAGAAAATAATTTACTGCATTTCAAAATCTTCTCAGGGAGTATGAGTAGTTTTCTCTTTTTAATCTTTCTATTCATCTAGATTTAATAAGAAACCAAAGAGAGGAATACAGTACCTCCAAGAACAAGGGATGCTTGGCACCACACCTGAAGACATAGCTCAGTTCTTACATCAAGAAGAAAGACTAGACTCTGTAAGAATACCATTTCATTTCATTCCAACCCTTTCTGCAATTGATATGCATATTAAAACAGTTAACTTGTAGCTTCAGTCTAGAGCTTGTGTAACCAGGTAGTCAAAACTTGTGGTTCTTAGGATTCTCTGCTTTGTAAATGGTTATTTGAAAAATTGAACAAACATGCCGTTGAACATATTTCTATCCTTTGTTTTTACATTAGACTCAGGTGGGTGAGTTCCTGGGAGATAATGATAAATTCAATAAAGAAGTTATGTATGCATATGTGGACCAACATGACTTTTCAGGAAAAGACTTTGTTTCAGCCCTTCGTCTATTTCTGGAAGGATTTCGTCTTCCAGGGGAAGCTCAAAAAATTGATCGATTAATGGAAAAATTTGCTGCAAGATACTTAGAATGCAACCAAGGGTAAATAAGATTTGTATACTTATTGATGGTCAGTTATATCCATGGTAGCCAAACCCCTTCCTTAAGACAGTTTATATTGTCTGCTGTTTGGCAGTGTTAATACAGATTCATCTATAATTGTAATACATGATAGAACATTAGTCCTGAGGGAGAATATTAAAAATGGTGTTTGAAATGACTTGTTTATATGAAACAAAGCTTATAATGTGATACATTTATTTTTTTCAGACAAACCCTTTTTGCTAGTGCAGATACTGCTTATGTTTTGGCCTACTCAATTATCATGTTGACTACAGACCTTCACAGTCCACAGGTATGTTTTCTTCTACATCAATTTTCACAGTAAGTAGTGAGAATTAAATGTATTCTTTTGAATCTGTTAAGTACTAGTTGAAATTTATTATGTTGCTAAACTAACTGATAGAATTAAAATGGTATCCATTTGGTATTAATTCTAGTAAAATTTATAAGAATTTGTAAAGTATTTGTCAGTCTAATGATTGAAAGTTATACAAAGGTTAAAACAAATTTTAACCCAAAGGATATTTTAGGTCTTTTGAATATTGATTACATAGAAACTACTATACGTAATTTGTCTTTTTAAAAGGATAAAGTTTGAACAGCAGTGGGATTAGTATTAAGAGATTATATAGTATAGCATAGAATATATAATACTATTAGAATTGCACCATTCCCCACAGTTTCCAATGGCCAGTCTTGGTGTAGGCATGCATACACAGACACAGGCACACACACACACAATGATGTTATCATATCTCAGTTATATATAATTTCCTTTGTCTTCAGTATGTGCCTCTGAGAGAGACACACTTTAAGCATAATCACAACCATTTCAACTAAAGCATTCAACAAACATCTTAACTATAGGTGTGCAGGGACCATGCTTAATTTCTTAGGGCTATTAAAGGACTATCACCTGATTTCTGACACCTGCTTTAAAATGTTGCTTTTGAAGTCTGCAGTACTTTTTAAAGCTTGACTTCTAAAAAACAGTACCAATTTTGATATCATTTACTAAAAATGCCTCTATAAGTTATTTATAAGAATCTCTTATCTATTAGCTGGGTGTGCACATCTTCAATCCCAGCACTCAAGAGGCAGAACCAGGTGGATCTCATGAGTTCAAAGCCATCCTGGTCTACGGAACCCAGGCAGGGCTACAAAGTGAGACCTTAATTTAAGCATAGGTGAATAAAATTCAAGGGTAGTGAGTTCCATACAAGATTTCAAGAGAAGAAAAGTAGAATTGGTTTTACATTGCTTCCAGAATCCCACCATGGTAGCAGTGTGCACAATGCCAAAACATTTTCCATATTAACTATTACATGATTTTAATCTTCCTTTACTACAAATTGTGATCATTCTGACTTCTTTTTTCTGTTTTTCTTTCTTGGGTGGGGGGTACAGTGAACTTTATAGCTAGTATTCAAGAGAGTAGGGCTCCCAAAGTCCCTCCTGTTACTCTGGGGGTCTGGGATCGACACTGTGAGGGAGATGCTCAGGGGTTGAGTTGGACAGGGGCTGCTCAGCAGCTGAGGCCTCTCTCTTGCTCTAGTACCCTTGCTGCTCTTACTTGTGTATCCTTGCTGGGGGTGGATAGTCCAGGGCGGGCTTCTTAGTCCGTGGAGGCCATGAGGTCCACCACCCTGTTGCTGTAGCCAAATTTATTATAATACCAGGAAATGAGCTTTATAAAGTTGTCATTGAGAGCAGTGCCAGCCTCAGCATCAAAGGTGGAAGAGTGGGAGTCACTGTTGAAGTCGCAGAAGACATCCTGGTCCTCAGTGTAGCCCAGGATGCCCTTTAGTGGACTCTCAGATGCCTGATTCACCACCTTCTTGATGTCTTCATACTTGGCAGCTTTCTCCAGGTGGCATGTCAGATCCACAACAGACACATTGTCGGTAGGAACAGTATAAGGATGCCCGTGTGCTTCCGGTTCAACTCTGGAATGACCTTGTCCACAGCCTTGGCAGCACCAGGGATAATGTTCTAGGCAGCCCCACAGCTATTATGCCACAGCTTCCCAGAGGGGCCATCCACAGTCTTCTCGGTAGTAGTGATGGCATAGACTGTGATCATGAGTCCTTCCACAATGCCACAAATATCATGGATGTCCTTGGCCAGAGAGGCTAGTACAGGGAACATTGCTGACAATCTTGAATGAGTTGTCATTCTTCTCATGGTTCACACCCATCACAGACATGGGGGATTCAGCAAAGGGGTGGAGATGATGACCCTCTTGGCCCCACCCTTCAAATGGGCCCCAGCCTTCTCCATGGTGGTGAAGACACCAGCAGACTCCACAACATACTCGACATCACTATCACCCCATTTGATGTTGACAGGATCTCCGGAAGATGGAGATGGCCTTCCCATTGATGACAAGCTTCCCATTCTCAGCCTTAACTGTGCCTTTGAACTTGCCATGGGTAGAGTCATACTGGAATATATAGACCATGTAGTTGAGGTCAGTGAAGGGGTCATTGATGGCAACAATGTCCACTTTGCCAGAATCTAAGGCAGCCCTGGCAACCAGGCGTCCAATACAGCTAAATCCATTCGCTCCAGCTTTCACCCATCATATTTCAGAAACAAGGCTGGCGCTGCCCAAAAAGATGCAGCTGTCTCTGGACAGGGAGGAGCAGAGAGACTTTTTTTTTAATAGGCATCTATCTGTCAGAACTTTAGGTAAAGTGGCTTGCTTTTTGTTTTTTTAAAAGCCATGACCTTATAAAATTTTAGAGTTAATGATATTCTTCAGTATTACTGTCTTAATTTACTAATTAAACTTAGAAATTCATATTTTTGCAATTTTACAGGGAAAGCCATTCCTGTTTAACTTTCAGCATAGTAGATTCTACTTGCAGAGTATATGTAAAGCTAAGTCGATATGTTCGCCTGATTTGATCCTATATTATATCATATCATATCATATCATTATGGGCTTTCCCACATGAGATCTGTAAGCCTGTGAAAACCTGCTGCGTTATTGTTCTGTGTGCTTTAATATGCACCTGTAAAAGCCTCCTTACCTTTAGAATTCCACTAATTCTTGATGGCAGGTGGTAGAAATGTGTCTAATTAAATATCTCTTCAGAAATACCTTAAAACAACTGAGTTTTGTCTGTCTGATTTGCTAGCGATAGAGTGTAATATACTTTGCTATGTTAATTCCATGTTTGGCAATGTTGCTACTTCAAATTATCAACTGGTATTCCATTGCTTTATTAAGTTGAACATCCCTGTTGAGGTCTTTTAAATAAGAGAAGACAGTCTAAAAACGATTCATCCAGATCACCTAATATAATGTAGTTGTGACAACTCAGAAAATGTTAGGTAGTTTTAAATAATACTCAACTATTGTTATTTTTCCATCCACTTTTGTTTTGATAATGAAATTCCATTTACAAATTATTCATGTCATTCTGAACTACAGTTTGAATCCTTTGGTGTTTCTACTAGTTTGTGTGGGCCTTTCTAAGACCAGTTAGAAGTCTTGTACATCTTGGGCACAATCAAGTCACTCGTTTATTCTCCCTCCTCCTTCCCTTTTTTGGAGTATTCCTTTTTACAGTATTGTGCTGCTAAAGTGTATGCCAGAATGCATCTTTTGTACATTGCCCTTGTTTTCCACGACTTTCATTTTTATATACGTTTTGTTGAATATTTTTCATTTCTAGACTTCACATTACTTAAAAAGTCTCTTAGACAACTATCCTAATTCTTACAAATGAGTTAAAATTTTTATGTTAATTTTTAGAAGTGACAATGGTTTTTAATATCTAGGTTAAAAACAAAATGACAAAGGAACAGTACATTAAAATGAATCGAGGTATCAATGACAGTAAAGACCTTCCTGAAGAGTATCTATCAGCCATTTATAATGAAATAGCTGGGAAGAAAATATCAATGAAAGAAACAAAAGAGCTAACAATCCCTACAAAATCAACTAAGCAGAGTAAGTACAGAGTAATCAAGTCTGACTACTCACGGGGAGGTGTGTTGTATGGTTGAGTTTGTTCTGTTTCTACACTGGTTGTTTTAAGACTGGCTCTCCTATGTTTCTAAAGCTGACCTGGAACTTTCCTGAAAAGGGGGTTGGGGAAGGTGTGTGCTTAAGAGTATTTTGTTTTGTTTGCTTTTTTCCCTCAGAAGTTACAAGAATCTTGCTGCTCTTCAAGAACACCTGGGTTTGGCTCCGATCACCCACATAAGTGCTCACAACCTTTTTTTGTTTTGGGTTTTTTTGTTTTTGATTTTTAAAGACAAGGTTTCTTTGTGTAACAACCCTAGCTCCCTAACTGTCCTGGAACTAGCTCTTCTTGTAGACCAGGCTGGCCTCAAACTCACTGAGATCTGCCTGCGTCTGCCTTCCAAGTGCTGGGATTAAAGGCTTGCACCACCACCATGTAGAAACTCACAACCGTCTGTAACTCCGGTTCCAGGGGATCTGACTGTCTCTTCTGGTTCCCTCTGGTACTAGGCATTCGTGTGGTACACAGACATAAAAAGACTCTGCTTTCTCATTATCTATAAGCAACATGATTCTGCCTGTCTTCTTTTAACCGTTACATATAAATGGAAGCTGGGTATGGATGTGACTAGAAGAGGTGGGAAAGTGTTAGTGTTGAGACTGAGTATGATGCTATTGACTCCACTATACTAGGAGCCAGCTGTGGACCCAGCACTATTCTAGATGTTACATATACATTTAGACAGTAATGATTAATTAGAGCTTAGATATGACTACAGGATGGACATTCCTGGGCCTAATGGCTCTAGAATATAACTCCTTTGGAAAGAAGATTCTTGCCTTTCTAAGCACTTGTACTTGAAGTAAAATCTCAATTTGAACATATTGTTGTTAGTAAATTTTTTTTTTTTTTTTTTTTTTTTTTTTTTTTTTTTTTTTTTTTTTTTTTTTTTTTTTTTTTGAGACAGGGTTTCTCTGTGTAACAGTTCTGGCTGTCCTGGAACTCACTTTGTAGACCATCCCGGCCTTGAACTCACTGAGATCCACCTGCTTCTGCTTCCCAAGTACTGGGATTAAAGGTGTGTGCCAACACTGCAGTAGCAAAATATTTTTAACATGAAGCAAGTGATAAGGATTATAGGATAAATCTGTTCTGAAAATTTAGAATTTTAAGAGTCCAGGGCATTAGGCAGATAATGTCACTGGAGTATAATTGGCCTTATCTCTTATCCCTTTTAATATTCAGAAAGAATTTTACTAAGGTCTTTCTACTTCATAGACAAGGAAACTCAAGCCTAGACAGATTAGAAAAATAATTAGAATTAGTCTTTCTTTAGTAGTCATATCTAATTTAAATAATCTTAACCACCTCTGCTTTCTCTCATCATGTCTACTTTTAACATTTATCTATGTGTGAAAATAGAGAAGAAAGAATTATGTTGCTTGTGGAAAGAAAAAAAAATTTGAAGTCTGACTTTATAATGCAAAAACTTTTTTTCAAGGACAACTACCTGTAAAATCTAAGAGATCAAATGGAAAAGACAGATACTGAGCTAGATATGGTTGAGTCTTCGTCTACTCCAGTATCGAATAAAACTTAACCAATATATCCATCCAATGGTGCTACTTCAGCTTTCCTTCTAGCATTGCCTTCAACTTTACACTTAAGCAAATGCCTATTTTCTGATTTGATCTCATTTTGCCCAGATCATAGCACCCCCACACCATATATTTTCCCTGTCACTCACTTGACATCAGTGAGAACCCTGGTGTGGATAGAAGGTGTGGTGTGCTGGGAATGCTGTAATTACTTAGGAGGGCCAGGGCAGTGCTTTTTATGTTGCTGACTGGGGACAATGCCACTGTGTTTACCTCTCTTCTGCTTCCTGCCTCATGTTTGGTTCCTTTCCTTGATACTTGAATTTTGAGTGTTGTACTCTGAGATTTTCACAGGTTTTCACTTACTCCTATTAGTCCAGTATTCCACCATCCCCAAGGTGCACTTTACCCTTTAAAGTGAAAATTCAAAGGGAAATTTATCTCAGTGTGATAGCACTTGGCTAGCATGCACAGGACCCTTAGCATGACTGTCAATCAATAAATAGGTAAATTGAGTGGTTCTGTTGGCATTTAGTATATTTACATTGTTGTAAATCCATCACCTTTGGCTAAGACTAACCATTTCGTTACTCCAAAATAAAACTTACGCATCCATAAGTTGTTATTAGAGTTCCCTCTGCTTTTGCCCTGGCAAATACCAGTCTTCTCTGTCTTTCTGGATTTACCTGTTTCAGATGTTGCACGTACTTAGCATCAAACAATATGTGATCATTTCTGTCTGGCTTCTTAGGAATATTATCAATTAATGTTAATTACTGGCATTTACTTTAAAAGTGTCATCTTAAGTGCTTTCTATTTTTTAAATGGTAATATTTCTTATTTCAGATGTAGCCAGTGAAAAACAAAGACGACTTCTGTATAACTTAGAAATGGAACAGATGGCCAAGACAGCTAAAGCACTCATGGAAGCAGTGAGCCATGTTCAGGCACCTTTTACAAGTGCAACACACTTGGAGCATGTGAGGCCTATGTTTAAGGTTAGAATTACTAATAACTTTGCTCTAATATATATGTGTATGTAATTTGCTTAGCATATTTTTTAAATATAGTAATAGAGCCTATTTGACATAGAAGATGTCCCTGGTTGTTTAGAACTTAATTAATATGAATTATCTCTTTATTAAAGAAAGTGAAAGATGGTGTGCAGTGATTGGTAGGAATATAATTTCAGAAATTAGAAATAGAAAGCTTTGGAGAGTGGTCATTAATCCTTGGCTTTTTTTTTTCAGTTATAAATGATTTATTCCTAAATCTTCAGTCTTCTTTCCAGTTTCAAAGTGATCCTGAGGCTTAGACTCTCATCAGCACTTATATCCCAGGAGTTAGGGTTCTGAGTAGAACTAGAGCCATAGTGTACATTAAGAAACAAGTGGGAATGTCTGCCCTGGAATGTGGTTGAAGAAAACTAACTTTTCCCTCTCCCAGAAGCTATCAATTGTGAATAGCTTCATGACAAGGGGTCGGACTTCATGGTCACTATTCTTCCACTGTGCTGTGATTTTGTCTGGCTTGAGTTTGTTCAGATTTTTTGTGTGCTGTCACAGTCTGTAATTCATATGTGCATCTGCACTTTTGTATCTAGAAAACACCGTTTCCTTGAAGTCATCCACCACTTCTGGCTCTTTCTGCCCCCTCTTCCACATAGATCCCTGATGTTGTGGGGAGGGAGCTGTCATATAGGCATTCCATTTAAAACTGAGCATTTCAAAGTCTCTTTTACACTCTGCATGATGTCCAGTTGTGGATTGTTAACTGCAAGAAGAAGCTTCTCTGTTGAAGGCTGAGTGATGCACTTATGTATGGATCTAGCAATATGTCATCAGGAGTCACTTTGTTGCTATGTTCATTTAGCAGAGAAAATGGTAGGTGTCCCTGAAGGCCCATGACCTATCAGAATTTTCAGAGTTATGTGGATTTCTGTTTGTTGTCTATGCTAAGTAAGTGCTCTACCATTGAGCTACCTTTCCAAGTCTCACCAATTATCTCAGATCAGCCTTGAACTCACAGTCCTGACTCCGCCTCTGTAGTGCTCAGATTATAGATGTGGACCAGGGTCTGCTGAGTATAAATTCAAACAATACTCCCTTCCAAAATGTAATGAATAGTTTATTAAATATTTTAAAATATTGTCCAACTAGGAATCAAATATTGCTTCTTAATATAAGTACTTAATAGTAAAAGTAAGGCTGAATGGTGTTTGCTGAACAGGCTTTGAAAAAAGTAGGATCACTTGTTGCAAGTAGTAAAACAATTCAAAGGATTGTATTGGAACTAACAAATCTGGTTTATTGTAAAGGTCAGTGCTTGCAAAGAGAAATGAATTTAAGTCAGTGCTAAAACTATATGAATGTTGCCTATTCCTGTGTCTTCATTATTGTGAATAATTTATACATATTGTTCTTAATAGGCTATTGCTGAATTTATGATCTTTTCCATTTATTTAAGCCCAAGAAACAAGATTTTCTCCTTTCTTTAAGAAAGCTTTCTCACTGTGCCAACAGCCTCAATTATCACTTGATGTGCATGGTATATTTTAAATCTTTAATTTTTCTAGTTGGCTTGGACACCTTTTCTGGCTGCGTTCAGTGTGGGTCTACAAGACTGTGATGATACCGAAGTGGCCTCTCTTTGCCTAGAAGGGATAAGATGTGCAATCAGGATTGCATGCATTTTCAGCATCCAGGTAAAAGAATTTCACCTTTATACCCAGTCTGGAAAACACATGCTGTCAGTATAGTCAAAGCATAGTGTTTTTTTCTGACTTCCTTGAAAACCACCTTCAAATTTGTGATAGAATTTAAATGAGTCGTTTTGAGAAGTTCTGATAGAGCAATTCTGTTTGGTGATTCTGAGCATTGTAAGTATTTATTTTAGATACCTTTTAACTTAAGCCTCAGAATTAGTTATCTTTAAAAGAACCAAGTACCTAACATACTTTCCATGAACACAGTCTTTTCTAGGAGTTTATGGACTTTGAGTGTCTTTTAGCTAGATTCTTTTTTTTCTTAGCCCATTTAGTATTTCATTGTGAATGATATGACTTGGTATATTACAAAATACAGCCTAGCTGTAGAGGAAAAAATAAACAAATTTATAAAGCAGGTTTTTGCTAATATAGTTGAAAAAAATTTTAGAAAATTTATTTTTACTGTATGAATTAATTTGTTGACTACTAAAAATCTCATATTGAATTGGTACATCATTCAGATGTGTCTATGTTTAAGAACTCTATGAACTCTTATTTTAAGATTATAATTTTTTAAATTTGTATGTAATCCATGACATATCTGTTAGAACTTATGAATTAGAAGCTAGTTAGTATGCTGTATTTTCAACCATGTGAATACAATTTTCTCTTTTTTGTAGCTGGAAAGAGATGCCTATGTCCAAGCACTAGCCAGATTTACCTTACTTACAGTGAGCTCTGGTATCACTGAGATGAAACAGAAGAATATTGACACCATAAAAACACTCATCACAGTGGCTCACACGGATGGAAATTATTTAGGAAACTCATGGCATGAGGTAAAAACACTTTTAACTTTACAATTTGATTTATAAAGTGAGTTGATGCTAAATATTCTACCACTAACATGCTTAATTGTGGAAAATAATTTAGTATATTTTAAATAAACAGCTTTTAGTAAAAATTTATAATGTAGTCTGTTTTTAAACCCTAACTGCATGCATTTTAATATTTATACACTTTTTTTTTTCCTTTTGTACTGAAGATCCTGAAGTGCATCAGTCAGTTGGAGCTGGCACAACTTATAGGAACTGGAGTGAAGCCTCGGTACATTTCCGGGACAGTGAGAGGTAGAGAAGGCTCTCTCACTGGGACAAAAGACCAGGCTCCTGATGAATTTGTCGGTCTGGGGCTAGGTGAGAGGTTTTTAAATTATTTTTAGAAAATACCACAGTTTTTTAACATCCAGATTATGTAATTTTTATTGTGACAGTGAAATATAATTAGAGAAATGAGGTAAGTTGCCCATTGCCTAATGTAATAGAGAAAAGGAAGATGATTACTTGGGAAATTAGTCTTTTTCACTTGGTCTGGTTTTACAATATTAAATGCCACTTTCTTTCTAGTGACTATGAGAATGATACACTCAACTCACTTTTTTACATTCCAATCCCAGTTCCCACTACCTCCTATAGTCCCGTTCCCCCCACTCTCCCCTCCACCTACCATCTGCTCCTTGGAGAGGTTAAGGCCTCCCCTAGGAAGTCTACTAAGTCTTTCCCATCATCTCATTGAGGCAGGACCAAGACACCACTCCACCCCCTACACATCTGTGTCTAGGCCGGACAAGGTATCTCTCCATATAGAATGCACTCCACTAAGTCAGTTTGTGCATTAGAGTTAGATCTTGGACCCCCGGCCATTGGCCTCATATATTGTCCTAGTCACACCATTGTCACCTATATTAAGGAAGTCTAGTTTGGTTTTATGCAGCTTCCCCTTTTGTCAGACTTGAGTCAGTGATCTCTCACTAGCTTGGGCCAGCTGATTCTTTGGGTTTCCACATCATGGTCTTGACTGCTTTGTTCATATTATCACTCCTCCCTCACTTCGATTGTACTCCAGGAGCTCGGCCCATTGGTTAGTTGTGAATTTTTGCATCTGCTTCCATCTGTTTCTGAAAGAGGGTTCTAGCTTCTCTGTGGGCTGGGTATGTTTTGCTTTATGTCTGGTATCCACTTATGAGTGAGTACATAATGTATTAGACTTTCTGATTTTGGGTTATCTTACACAGGATGGTTTTTTCTAGTTCTGCCCATTTACCTGTGAATTTTAGGATGTCATTGTTTCTTACCATTGAGTAGTACTCCATTGTGTAAATGTACCACATTTTCTTCATCCATTCTTCAGTTGAGGGGCATCTAGGTTGTTCCCAAGATCTGGCAATTACAAATAATGTTACTATGAACATAGTTGAGCAAAATGTCCTTTGGTGTGAATGTGCCTCCTTTGGGTATATGTCCAACCATGGTATTGCAAGGTCTTGAGGTTGATTGATCCCTAATTTTCTGAGAAATTTCCATACTGGTTTCCACAGCGGCTGTACAATTTTGCATTCCCAACAGCAATGGAGGAGTGTTCCCTTTTCTCCATGTCCTCTCCAGCATAAGCTGCCGTTGGTGTTTTTAATCTTAGCCATTCTGATCCGTGTAAGATGGAATCTCAAAGTGATTTTGATTTGCATTTTTCTGCTATTTCCTTGAGTATCTTTCCACCATTTGAGATTCTTCTGTTGAGAATTCTTTGTTTAGATCTGTACCCCATTTCTAAATTGGATTATTTGGTTGTTTGATGTCTAGTTTCATGAGTTCTTTGTATATTTTGGAGATCAGCCCTCTGTCAGACGTGGGGTTGGTGAAGATCTTTTCTCATTCTGTATGGAGCTGTTTTGTTTTGTTGACTGTGTTCTTTGCTTTATAGAAGCTTCTCAGTTTCAGGAGGTCCCATTTATTAATTGATGCTCTCAATGTCTGTGCTACTGGTGTTTTATTTAGGAAGTGGTCTCCTGTGCCTATGCATTCAAAAATATTTCCCACTTTCTCTTCTGTGACGTTCAGTGTGGATGGATTTATATTAAGTTCTTTGATCCATTTGAACTTGAGTTTTATGCATGGTGATAGATATTGATCTATTTTCATTCTTCTGCATGTTGATAGCCAGTTATACCAACACCATTTGTTGAATATGTTTTCTTTATTCTATTTTATATTTTTAGCTTGAACAAAAATTAGGTGTTCATAAATGTGTGGGTTGATATAGGGGTCTTCCATTTGATTTCCTTGGTCCACCCATCTGTTTTTTATGCCAGTACCAAGCTGTTTTTATTGCTATATCTCTATAGTAGAGCTTGAAGTCAGGGATGGTGATGCCTCTAGATGATCCTTTGTTGTACAGGATTGTGTTTCTTGGTTTTCCATATGAAGTTGAGTATTGTTCTTACAATCAACTCACCTAGGCAAATAACTTAAATGTGTAGGCTGATAGAAAATAATAAATAATTAGGCAACTAGAGAAAGCATTCATACTCAGACATTTTAAAGCCACTATGTAGGTCCACCCAAACTGCTGTCAGGATGGAACCTCTTCCCCAAACTTTCAGAAAAGCTTGGAGTGGCCAATAGTACAAATGAAAATACTAGCAAAAGGAAATGTCAAAAAAAAAAAAAATCAAAGATGATATATTTTCAGTCACGACTGGGAAGAGTTCCACCAAGATGGAAGCCTAGACTTTGACCTTGACTTCTGTACTTACAGGTTTGAGTTCTTCTCTACTTCTTTCATACTAGCTACGATAGTTCTAGATTCCATTTCCATTGCAAGCTAATATGTCATCTAATTGTTGGATTGTCAGGACTCTGTAAGAATATATACACAAATGGACTTAGCCCAATGCCTAGTGCCTTAGAGATTAAGGTGTAGCATCTGACCATCATCCCCACTTCATCTCCACCATCCAGAAGCCAGACTTCAGTAGAGCAGTAAGGAATATGCCAGAGAGCCAGCGTTGTTTATTTTTTAAGGCTTTGTAACACAGTATTTGTTTGTAACAATTTTTGAGAACAATAATCCTGTCTTTATCCTTTATTAATTTTTGTTGTTGTTAGCAGTCCTTAGAAAATCTAAAATGGTTTCATGTTTTAAAATACATCCACAAGGAAAGACAAAGGACTAGGACTATGTTTTGATTTCAGGTTGGATTGAGGAAAAATTAGTCCCTTGTTGGTAGTTCAACTGAAGTAATTTAACAGTGCAGTCTGGCAGTCAGTCTCAAGGGGATACATAGCAGAGTGTCAAGTATAAATAAAGTCTTGCTGCCTCAAATTTGTGATTCTCTTACCTCTACCTCCCAAGATTACAGGGGTGTGCCATCATGTCTTTTTTTACAAACTCTGTGTCATAGTTTTCTTTTGGATGTCCTCTATTCTTCACTCATTTCTGGTTTGTCAGACTTTGATTTCTGACTATGCTTGTGAGAAAACTGCTGTTGACTAGGGCTGGTTTAGCAGAGTCCTCTCTTTGAGCTTGTTGGTTTCAATCCAGCCTCTGTAACAGGTGCTCACCTCTGTCCCCAGTGCTTACATACACAGCAGGTGCTTTGCTGAGTAGGATGCTTTACTTAAAATTGAAGCTGGAAAAGCCTGTACCCATAAGCAGCCAAACCACTTTAAGCTAGTATTTTTCTGTATTAACCAGCATCCGTGCACCAAACATTCTGTGACACCTTAGTCATGTGTTACCACTATAGAGATGGTAGGACCTAGGAGAATGGAGCCTCTTGTTTTACCTTCAGCACAGTTACTGCACATTTCAGCCTGCAGTTGTAACTGCACAGTTACGGGTCTACTTCTCTAGCAGCAGCCTGGCCGCTCAGTCCACAACCCTGTAGGAATTCTGTCCCCAAAGGCTCTGTCGCAGCCTCTAAAGGTAGCTTTAACTAAATCTCTGTCATTCTATTTTTAAATAAGACTCAAAATTCAAAGGCTGGGTGAAAATCTGCTACCTCAGAGAGACTAGATTGCAATTAGCTAGCCTTCCTCCTTGCTAGTGTCTCTGAAGTCTGCTTTGCCAAACCAGAAAAAGCTGCACTGCTCCAAACCCCATTCTGCTACCTGCCCTCTGATATCCTATGATAACTTTCTGTCACCTAATGCAGCCTCTTGACCCAAGGTTAATTTTATTTGGTTAACACAAATGCAAACTTGGAGTTCACAGTGTGTGCGAAGATCCCCCAACAGGAGCCAGTAAGTGAGGTGGACTAAAGTCTCATGCAATAGCCAACTTTATTCAGAATCCCAGACATTTTATACCAGAATGTTAAGAAAGGCCACATGCGTAAAGTTTGCATAAATTCAATCTGTATATAATCACAAGGACAAGCCTCATGTGACAAAACATGTTTTTCTATAGAGACATCTAAAGGATAATTTACACATTTAATTGAATAATAATAGCAAGCAATAATGATTAATCTGAAGTAAACTCAGTCCTATCACTTCACCTGGGAGGAGCACAAAAATACATTCAAAGAACAGTTCTATGTTTTGAAGAAACTGAGGTCACAAGACTCTTGTGTTCTTGGAGTTTTCTCACAAGCGCTCAGAATCTTCCTCATGTGATTCCATTCCTCGACCGTGTTCTAACAGTCACGTTTAATATCTGGGGATTTGAATTTAGGGCCCAAGGATATACTTAAATCCTGCATACTCAAGTTCCTCATATAAAGAGTATATACTAATATATACCCTATATATTATAAAGATATACTAATATCCATATATCCTACTACATCGTTTACATCATCTCTAGAATGCTTATACCAAATAGCAAATTGTATGCAAATAGTTGTAAAATATGAGTAGAAATTAAAAAAAATTTTGTATAAGTGTAGTATAGATAAAAATTTCTCCCAAATATTTTTCTCATTGTTTTTATTTACTTACTTGTTTATTTGTTTTTGTTTTTGTTTTTTGTTTTTCTAAGACAGGGTTGCTCTATGTAGCCCTGGTTGTCCTGGAACTCACTCTGTAGATCAGGCTGGCCTCGAACTCAGAGATCCACCTGACTCTGCCTCCAGGTGCTGGGGTTAATGAGTCTACTTCAGCCATGGAGAAACCATTACATTGTATTAAAATTTAGTTTGTCTGTGTCTTTTTCTTAGTGCAGTTGTGTCTTTGTTGTTCACTTCCTAGCATAGCATTTGAAATCAGTGACTTCGATAAATCTGCTATGTTTGCATTCAAAAGAGAATTTATTATTTGGTCAGTAAGATCAACAGATCCTTGTTAAGTACCTACTTTGGTTTTAATATTGAGTGGGGTAGAAATGTGGGGTAATGTATATAACTTAATTCTTAACTTTCAGGAAAGTTTTAGTCTGGGTTAGAAGGCACTGTTAACATATCTAAAGTAATTGGTTGTGGGCTGTGTGGATAATTGTAATCTGATGAGTAAGATAAATGAGAATAATTGAGTGAAATCCTTTATCGGACACTGACATTGTAACGGTATTATGCCTGACATATATTGGTTAAAATGATAAAAAGGAGTACTTAAATGGCAGGCTGAAGAATTTCTATCCTAAGATAGTAAATAAAAGGAAGGTGATGATTTAGGAGTATTGGTCTTGTGAGAAAATGAAGAGATTGTTTAGAGTGAAGTAAGTCTGGGAACTTTCAGCAATCTAGGCCTGAGACTGTGAGAGCCTAAACTATGTAGGAAGAGAAATACATAGATGTGAAAATCAGATCTAATGATCTCAGTGTATAATAAAAAATAAGTTACATACCTTCTTATTCCAAGAAGGAAGAACAAGGGCACAGTCACAACCAAGTCAAGTAAAACTCAGGGTCTTCTGGGTTCCAAAGGGCTTGCTTGGACAGTCTCTGTAAAGCACCTGCATTTTGTGGGCATAGACTGGCTACACTCCACAGCTGCTGCTGTCCTTGGTGGCCAAGTCTCTGCTGCCTTGGGTCTGCATACACCACTCCTGGGCTCTTTCAGGAACTCTAATCCTGCCACATAACCTGAGCCTCTCTCCATGGCACCTTCAGTCCTAGGGCTTCTATCTCAGCTGAGGTTGCCCCATCACCATTTTGTCCCCCTTACTGCGCTGTGCCCCCTCAGCTGCTCTCCATGTCCTTCATGCCTTTAAAACTGATAACCACCTGAGAGACTCTTACATGTCACCAAGTTCAGTTGCCAGCATAAGATGCAACTTTTGCTCCCTCTGGAAGACGTCTGTGTGCTGACCCTGAGGACACACTCCCAGAAGATTGTACTGCAGTGATGCTGGTGTATTCCTAATGGTCACTGCTTTTCTCAGCTCAGCTGACTTGTATGGACTGTCACCATCTCCAGCTCCAGATGAGACAGATTCTTAATACAAAGTGTCACACACACAGCCCAGTAGTCTGAAAGGGACTTTCAAACTTCCCTCTGAAACTTCACAAGCCAGGCCTCCATCTTCTGTACTGTTTGTTTTCATCATTATTCTTAGTTACCACTGCAGCTCGCTAAAGCTTTAAAACATCAGGGGCTTTTCCTCCCCTGAAACAACATGGCCAGGTCTGTTAAAGGAATTTTCCAATTCTGGTAGCAATTTCTGTCTCTGTTAGGGTTTCTCTTGCTATTATGAAATACCATGACCATAAACAACTTGGAGAGGAAAGGGTTTATTTCATATTACCACTTCCAAGGAAGTCAAGGCAGGAACTCAAGGAACCTGAAGACCCTAACATCATGATGCAGAAACTTATACAGGGCTTCTGCTTACTACTGACTTGATCCCCATAGATTGTTCAGCTTGCTTTCTTATAGCACCCAGGCCTACCAACCCAGAGGTGGCACCGCCCACAGTGAGTTGGGCCATCCCACATAGATCATCAATTGAGAAAATGCACCACAGGCCAGTCTGGTCTGGGCATTTTCTCAGTTGAGGTTCCCTCTTCCCAATGATGATTTTGTGTCAAGCTAGCCAGCACATATACCAAAGATAATCCTAAAGTACGATTTAAAACTATGAGTGTTGTTTTACTGATTCTTATGAATAAAAGAATGTTAAACACAGAAAATCTTGAATAAACCTTTGTTAAGAGGAGGTTGGAGATTAATTGGCAGTATTGTAATGTGACCTACCCGAATCATCTACAGAAGACATCAATGCATTTCTTCAAGATTAAGGAAAAAATTTTCCTAGTACCACTAGTTTTGTGATCTAAATTCATAGTGGTCTTAACTTGTGTGACTGTTGCAAATATGTCTTATAACCATGTCTTATATATTATGTAATATATCTCACTGAGCACCTGTGTCCTGCTTTGTAACTGTCACTGGTGTTACATCACTTCTTTATTAGGAGAATTGTATTTTAGGACACTGAGAACTCTAAGCGCATTCTTTGCTTGAATTGTTTTCTAACTACAATGGTGTGTACTCTCTCTTATGTGTGGCAGTTGGAGGGAATGTGGACTGGAAGCAGATAGCAAGCATTCAGGAGTCTATTGGAGAAACCAGCTCTCAAAGTGTTGTGGTTGCTGTAGATAGGTAAGGTATTCATTTTCTCCCCTTCTGTCTTGAATACTGTCTCAGCTCTATTTTGCTCCTTGTAAAAAGAGCAAAAATATTGTCAAAATAACTTTTAGAAAGTAATATAAGACTGTCTTGTAATATACTGTGATTTAAATGATGAAGTACCTTTGATTTTGGTTTTACAAATGTCAAGTACAGGAAGGATTTTAACTGCATAAAACTGTTACAACTGGTACTGGTAATATTAAATATTATTCTTGATGAAAAAAACCACAAATCTCTCTATAGAAAAGTATTCTTTTTTCAACCCTTGGAAATGAAGGTTAATTTATCTTTCTAGGTAAGTGGTGTAAAACAGCATTTTGGATAAAGTGAATGGGTTTTGCTGGAAATTCTTATATGCTTCTTTGGAAAGACATTTAAGTTTTTTGCATTCTATACATTTCTAGGTATTCCCTTTTTAACTTGTTTTCTAAAAGAAACTGCATACTATGTAACTATAGAATATTACTTTAAAATGCACAGCAAATAGAACCATATTTTTTAGCATTCTTTTTCCAGGTAAATGTTCTCAAAATTGAAACCACATTTTACAACACTGGCATTCAGATTTTTAAAAACTACTTGTGTTTGAAGCTTTCAAAAATGTATCAGTCTTTACGTGATGGTCTTGAGACACAGATTAATTCATTATTTATTTCAGTTCAGATAAAACTGTGGGGGGGAGGGGGCATACCTCTGCATACCTGTGTGGAGGCCAGAGGTAAATTTCAAGTGTCTTCTTCCACCTCCTTCTCACTGGTTGACTTGGAGCTCACCGCTTTGGCTAGTCTAGCTAACAGAGAATTTTCTTTCCACCTCCACTGCTGACATAATAGTTTGCAGCTACACCTGGTTTTTGTTTATGTGGGTGCTGGGGATCTAAACTCAAGTCCTCAAGCCCTTACAGTGAACACTCCATCCATAGTGGCATTTCCCCATTCTCCCAGATAAAATGTTTGCATCAAGTACAAACAACTAGATTTAGCAGTGGCTCTTAAGCATTTTCTCAAACTTCTATCTTAGAAAGAATTCTAGTGTTTGGTGTTTTGTTTGTTTCATTGATTTTTTAAGATTTATTTATTTATTACATCTATACAGTAATCTGACTACATGTATGCATGCAGGCCAGAAGAGGGCACCAGATCACATTATGGATAGTTGTGAGCCACCATGTGGGTGCTGGGGATTAGACTCAGGACCTCTGGAATTATAGCCACTGCTCTTAATCTCTGAACCATCTCTCCAACCTCCCTTGTGGAGATTCTGAAAATCCTGTCTATCATCTTGTATTTAGCATGAAGGTTATGACATACAGGATCTGTGACATGCATGATTTTATGTCATCCTTTTGTCAGCAAGAGCTGAGTGTTTTTAGTGTCCTCAGTTTACAAATAAGAAAACAGAAAAGAAGGGTTTAAAAAAGTTGTTCATCCTCAAACTGGCCAATTTTATATTGATGATTATAGTGTCTGTTTTATTCTTTCATTCATAGATAAATATGGGGAATAGAACAAGCTTGTTGGTCTGTTCTGAGCCCTTCTTCCTCCGTGCAGCTCCAGAGCTGGGTGGTAGCTGCCGTTTTTTTTGCTCCCAGGCTGTCTGCCATGGAATGATATTCCTGTCTTGTAGAAAGTTTTTATTGTCATTATGAGGATCTGTTTGGATATTATAAAAATTTCGAAAATGTTAAGGCATGACTGTTACTGTCTCCACAGGCTGCTGTGTTCCACAACATGGCTTAGCTTTAGTGGAACATGGCTAGAAATAGAATGGCCCCTCGGGCTACCAAATTGAATAGGAATTTGATCACCCTTACCCAGGTTTCACATCCCCCTGCCTTCTGCCATCACCCTGACAGGGTCTCCAGACCTCTAGTTGCTATGAAAGTTCTTTATCCTTGCCTTTGTTCTCCACTCTCTGGTTGCTATGGTAGTTCTCTGTCCTTGCCTTTGTTCTCCACTCTCTGGTTGCTATGGAAGTTCTCTGTCCTTGACTTTGTTCTCCACTCTCTGGTTGCTATGGAAGTTCTCTGTCCTTGTCTTTATTCTCCACTCTCTGGTTGCTATGGTAGTTCTCTGTCCTTGCCTTTGTTCTCCACTCTCTGGTTGCTGTGGAAGTTCTCTGTCCTTGCCTTTGTTCTCCACTCTCTGGTTGCTATGGAAGTTCTCTGTCCTTGCCTTTATTCTCCACTCTCTGGTTGCTATGGTAGTTCTCTGTCCTTGCCTTTATTCTCCACTCTCTGGTTGCTATGGTAGTTCTCTGTCCTTGCCTTTATTCTCCACTCTTTGCCATTATCACATTATCCTTTCCCGTGGTTGCAGTCTCCATTTTGCTGCCATACACTTTGCCATTTGCTTTTTTTTTTTCCTCCAGTTAAATCTGTTCTTATTTATTTGATGTTTTTTCTGTTGTTCTCTTATATTGCTTAATTTTTTTTTACTCTGGTATGTTTTGCATACAGATTTGCCTTCCATGAGAATACCTCTAGTTTGAGAGAAATCAGCTGATTACATTGCAGAGTCTAGTAATTTTTAATTTGGTTGATATGAGAACCTTGTGGTTTTCCTGTATTTTATGTTCTGATATCAGTCTAACCATTGGGCTAAATGGTGTGCAGTTCTCTTGATATTCCCCCATGATTGTTTGTTGTTGTTTTTTGTTTTTGTTTTTTGCCAAGTTTTTAATTACTTTTTTCGTTTTACCCAAAAGAACAATACAGAAGTCTTAAGCCATTCCTTAGCAGGAGCTGAAAATTTATATTTGCCAGCCTGTTTTGTTTCTTATTGTTACATTGAAGATTAAAATTAGTTGTGAGACATTCAGATTTTGTAACTAGAGAAAAACTAGGATGCATTGAAAATGGTTATTCGAGTTTAATTAATGTGCAGTGAGTATATAAGGAGACTTTGGAGTTGGCCTGCTGCAGTTTGAATCTTGGCTCTGCCACTTACTGGTTCTGTGACTCTGAAGAAGCTGTAACTTTCTTTGCATGAGTATCTCTGTTCACAAAGTTGTGTTATAATACCCATAGTTAAGATATAAGTATAGTACCTCCTGGTGATTGTTAACTACTACTCTTAATACAGTATTTTTAAGATTAATATTTGAGCTATCCCTGTCTTTGTGGTTTCCCCTTTATCATGTACATCTAGTTGTGAAGTTTAAAGTTGGGGAATATCATAAAACCTGAAAAGATTCATTCTCTTCATACTCATAAAATTTGCTTCTGGTAAAAAGAACAAGTTGTACATAAGTGTACTGAAGTCTCTCATAACAGTGACACGGAAAAGCCTCAGAAAGGGAGGCTGCACAAAGTTCAGCCAATTCTTGGATAAAGTTAGCATTTGTAAATTTTTTTGTCATTTTTAAGTTCTAAATGAATTTTCTAATCAAGTGAATGTTGCTTATAAAAATGCAATATAGCCATATCTAAATGTGCTTAGGGTTTGAGATATAAATAAATAAGTGGTAGAGCACTTACTTAAGGCTAGTTGATTTTCAGTAAAACTTGAAAATCCCATCATTTCCTGGTAAACCAATTCATTGCTTTCACACAGTAGTATCTTTTTAACCTTAGAACCCCATAAAATGCTTGCCTCATATTTGCAAATATGTAACTAAAGTTGCACTGTACTCCTGAGTACAGAATGTGAGTGGGAAGGAAAAACAGTTTAGACAGTTCTTGTTAGTAAGCTATATGGTGAATAAATGTTCACTGGGGCATTTGGCCCTCTTAGAACACTATTAAGAACTGTTAATACTCCAGGCCATTACTTTTGAGTTGGAGTAACAGAAGATTTTAAATTTAAGATTTGTAAGTTTTTAAATGATGTTATTTTTTCCCAGGATATTCACAGGATCTACAAGGCTAGATGGAAATGCTATTGGTGAGTATGAATGTTTATTCTACTTCTAAGCTGCCCTTTTGGCTAAAAAGCTTTAAAGTTGAGATTAAAATATAAATGTATTTATTTTTTAGTTGATTTTGTTCGTTCTCTGTGCCGTGTCTATGGATGAATTGCTTTCCACTACACACCCAAGGATGTTTAGTCTACAAAAAATCGTAGAAATATCATACTATAACATGGGAAGAATACGACTGCAGTGGTCTCGGATTTGGGAAGTTATTGGAGATCATTTTAATAAGGTATTTGAATAATTATAGTATATTTTTCTTTGTTTAAATTTTCCTAATCATAACTTGATAGAATTTTTTGCCTTATAAGCAATTGTTTGTTAGGTCTTTGTTGTTGTTTTGTTTGGTTTTGGATTTTTGGGTTTTTTTGTTTGGGTTTTTGTTATTGTTTTTCTTTTTTCTTTTCTTTCTTTTTTTTTTTTTTTTGAGACAAGGTTTGTCTGTAGTTTTCGAGCTTATACTGGAACTCACTCTGTAGACCAGGCTGGCCTGGAACTCACAGAGATCCACCTGTCTCTGTCTCCTGAGTGCTGGGATTAAAGGTGTGCGCCACCACTGCCCTGCTTGTTACAGTTTTATAATTAAATTTAGAAAATCTTCCTTGGGGCTGGAGAGATGGCTCAATGGTTAAGAACACTGACTGCTCTTCCAGAGGTTCTGAGTTCAATTCCCAGCAACTACATGGTGGCTCACAACCATCTAAAATGAGATTCTGGTGCCTTCTTCTGGTATATAAGCATACATTCAGGCAGAACACTGTATACATAATAAATAAATAAATAAATCTTAAAAAAAGAAAATCTTCCAGGAATCATGCTACAAACTTTTATTATCAGCACTTTTGGGTAGGTTGAGGCAGAATGTCTGTGAATTAAGTCCAGCTTGGGCTACATGTATAGCAAGAGCCTGTCTCAAAAAGGAAAAAGAAGGGCTGGAGAAATGGCTCTTACAGAGGACCAAGTCCTGTTGCCAGTGTCAACATCTAGCAGCTCATGCCCACTTAGAGTTAAAACTCAAGTCTGGATTCCCCTCTTCTGCTCTACCTCCTTGGACATGTACACACATACACAAATACACACAGACAACACAAACTCACTTTCACATATAGGTTTTTGTTTTTTGATTTTGTTTTTGTTTTTTGGAAGCAAAGACTTTGAGTGGTTTTTTTTTTTTTTTTTTTTTTTTTTTTTTTTAGAAATGATTGCTGAAACTTTTGAAAATTTCATTAAAATGTCTGTTTGTGGTGATATGATCTAACAAATAAAGCTTGCCTGAAGATCAGAGTGCAAAGCAGCTACACTAGTTAACCATAGAGGCCAGGTGTGGTGGCACACACCTTTAATCCCAGCACTCAGGAGGCAGAGGCAGAGGCAGATGGATCTCTGTTAGATCAAGGCTATCCTGGCCTACGTGAAGTTGATATAGTCTAAAAGAGAAACAGAACTGACACAAAGGTGATCCCAGCACTTGGAGTGACATGCCTTTAATCCCAGCACTAAGAAGGTGGAGACAAGAAGGCATATGGCTAGGCAGAAAGAGGAATATAAAACGGGAGGAGACAGGAGTTCAGGCAATCTAAGCAGTCTGAGAACAGGATTCACCCCTTTGGTTTGAGCACTGGTAGAGGTGAGAACTCTCTAGTGGCTAGCTGCTTTACTTCTCTGATCTTTTAACTCCCCTACCCACCCCCCAATATCTGATTCTGAGTTTTTATTATTAAGAAAAATTAGAATTCATGCTACATCTGTTTTCCATTTTTCACATACTGGTACCTTTGTAAAAACCTAGGATTCATCATCTTATGCTGATTATTTTGTAGTTTTTCTAAGGCAAAAATGAAAATATCCGTTTTACCTCTAATGTTAGTATGTTGGTCTTGTTGCTGCCTTTACAGGTTGGTTGCAATCCTAATGAAGACGTAGCCATATTTGCAGTGGACTCCCTGAGGCATGTTGTCAATGAAGTTTTTAGAGAAAGGGGAACTTGCAAATTTCAGATTCCAAAAGGATTTCTTACGGCCATTTGAACATATAATGAAACGAAACAGGTAAAAAAAAAAAAAAAATCAGTTGAATAATATCAGTAATATCTTATTATGATCTATATCAGAGAAAAACAGAAAAAAGAAAAAGCAATGGGTTGAATTTCAGTGGATGTATATTTAATCAGTTACATTACTATATTTTAGGTCTCCAACAATTCGAGATATGGTTGTACGGTGTATAGCACAGATGGTTAATTCTCAGGCTGCAAACATTCGCTCAGGATGGAAGAACATCTTCTCAGTATTCCATCTTGCTGCATCAGACCAAGATGAAAGCATAGTAGAACTTGCATTTCAGACAACAGGACACATTGTCAGTAAGTATCCCTCAACTGTGAGAGTACATATAGAAAAGCTGACTGTGCTGAGTGAGTATCCCTCAACTGTGAGTGAAGATAGAAAAGCTGGCTGTGTTCAGTTGGTTTGTGATGCTGAGGGTTGAACCCAAGTCCTAGGGCTTGCTAGACCAAATATACTAGCAGTGGGCTATACTTCCAGCAGCTAGGGTCTTGGGTAAAATATTTTGTTTGATTCTTTGAGTGTTAATCCTGTATAAAAGATAAAATTAAATGTTTGCTGTGCAAGCATGATGATCTCAGTTTGGGTCACCAACCAAAATAATCTGGGCATGGCCAGGCACATCTGTGAATCCAGTTTGTGTTTATGTGGGGTGAGACTATCTTGCTTATCATTTAGTATTTGCATAAGTATTAAGCATTTTACTTAAATATTTCAAGTAATAAAATGTCCCTGTAAGCATTATTAAACACAGGTATCCAGAGGGTAGTTAATTCTGCCTATCTATCCAATACTGAACCCATCACTTTATTATGTGCTGTTGATAGTGTAAACAGTCAGACACATTTCACTTTCCTCACTGCTCAGGACAGGCTAGTTGTCAGGACAGACTCAGACCCAATTTTGTTAAATGTCGAAGCTCTTGGAAACCTGTAAGAAGAATGTGCTACTTTAGAGGTTAATATATTTTAGATACAATTAAAATAATTGAAAATGTGTAGTTATTTCTATTTATTTTTCTCTGTTTTAGCTCTTGTATTTGAAAAACACTTTCCAGCCACTATTGATTCTTTCCAGGATGCAGTGAAGTGTTTATCTGAATTCGCATGCAATGCAGCTTTCCCAGACACAAGTATGGAAGCAATTCGACTTATTCGCCATTGTGCAAAATATGTGTCTGATAGGCCTCAGGTACAGCATCATTTAATAAACAAAATCTTGCTGAGTAATGAGTACAATCTGAAATCTATATTTGTTTGGAAACTTAGGGTATAGGAAGCATTTATTTTGAAACCAAAAGTAATCTGAACTTGATTGTGAGTTAAGATGGCCAGTGACTGTATTAGCCATTACTGTATCTACCAGGTATTCCAAGTAAAGTATATTTATTCGTAACACAAAATGGGGCAGGTAGTATTACAGCTTTATATAAATAAGGTGACAGGTGCAAGAAGTTTAAGTTCTGTCCATAGTTGCAAAGCAAGTAAAGGTGAGTCTTTGAAGCCAGCCAGTTTCTAAGCATCCTGCCCTATCGCCTGTCTGCCTGTGCTTTGAAGCATTGAAGTCAGTTAGCCATGGATGAGAGTGTACTTAAGCACTGAAGTAAAAGGCTGACCTGACAATCTTGCTAATTTGACTTGCATAGCTGAACCTATCGTTTGTATACCTGGGGAAGGACATATGTGCACATGTGTACAGGCAGGTTTCTGTGGAGGCCAGAGCATCTGATGGCCCCAGAGCTGGAGTTAACAGGCTGTTGTGGACCACCTCACAGGATTGCTGGGAAGCAAACCCAGTTTCCTTGCAAGAATAGGATATGCTCTTAACTGATGAGCCATCTCTAGCCCTGTAAAGCCAACTTTAAAAAAAAAAAAATCTAGTTTAAGGTTCTTTATAGACAGTTCTGAATCTTCAGCTTTTTATAAGTTATTATATATTAAGTTTCTCACTTTTGATTGGTAATACATGGAGTGTTTTTCCTGAGAAATATTAAACCGACTGTGTGAGAGTATTTATCTTTGTCTTCCTGATTCTACTTTACCTCTTGAAGGCTTTCAAGGAATACACAAGTGACGACATGAATGTGGCCCCTGAAGACAGGGTGTGGGTGAGAGGATGGTTCCCGATTCTCTTTGAGTTATCATGTATCATCAATAGATGCAAATTAGATGTAAGAACCAGGTAACAATCCGTATTTGAAATTTAAGTTTTGAAGGATTTATTTTTATTGTAATTAACTTATTATGGATACACACAGTTTACAGTTAGAGACCACAAAATTGTTTTTTATCAAACATATTAAGAATTAGACATGGATGGATGGAGGGAGGGAGGGAGTGAGGAAGGGAGGGGGAGAGAGAGAGAGAGAGAGAGAGAAAGAAAAGAGTTAGATAGGCACATTTTAAACTATATTAATATGTTTACTAGATATATTAGTGCAAAATGAAATATATTACTTTCCTTAAATCTGTCTTTTACTATGTTTAATACTGTAAACATTTTTTTTCTTGTTTCTACTCAGAAACTGCAATTAATGACAAATTTTCTTCCTGGTAAATGGTAGAAGCATTTTTTAATTATTAGCTTTATTTTGTTTTTGTTTTTGTTTTTGAGCCAGTGTCCTGTAGCACAGGCTGGCCCTAAGCTTCTGATCCATCTGCCCCTCCCTCCCAAGTACTTATGCTTATAGAAGATATACTGGCTAAAAGAATTAATAAATGAATAGTTTTGAATTTTAACAAATTGCTAAGAGGTCCTCTGCCAAAGAGTCTGCCATGTGAAAGTATAAAGTCAAATGTTTCATAATGTTACGAATATTGCTAAGTTTTTTGAGAAACCTCTGTGGTCTGAGCCCTACTTTGGATTATAGCTTATTTCCTCAGCATTTGCTATACAAATGTAGCTATAAAAGTGAAAAGTTCCTCAGTTTTTGAATTTTAGTTTTAGTGCTTAAAAGCTTGTCATTATAATCTCTGGGTGGTTTATTTGTTCACACATTGCTTGCCTGAGTTATTAACACTGCCTAGAATACAGCAAGAACCAAGAGACATACAGACTGCTTCCCTCGTGGAGACTAGGCCTTGGTGGATTGGTTAGTAGATCCTTTGTATGGGGACAGTATGTGAGCAGAGTTCATAGTGGTACCTGAAAGTCCCCATAACCCTTTGAAAAGGGTTTTTTCAGACATCATTTTTCTTTGTTCTTAGACTGCTGTAAGCCCTTGCTCCCTTACCCATAGTTCTGCAAATTTAATATTTACTCAAGTGATGACTTCCATCTATACTTCTGTCTTAGTCAGTGTCCTATTGCTCTGAAGTGACACCATGACCACAGCAACTCTGGTAAAAGAAAACATTTAAACTGGTGCTGGCTTACAGTTCAGAAGTTTGATCCATTGTGGTCATGGTAGGAAGCATGGCATCATGCAGGTAGACTTGGTGCTGGAGAGAGGTAGCGGAGAGTTCTACATTCTGATTGGCAGACAACAGGAAGAAGGAGACACTGGGGGCTTGCTTCAGCATTTGAAACCCCAAAGCCCACTCCTAGTGACACACTTCTTCCACACTTCCTAATCCCTACCAGGTAGCTCCACTCTCTAATGACTAAGCATTCAAATCTATGTTCAAACCGATAAAAATTCTGTTATAGTTTTTAACAGCTAGAGTGGTATGAGTGGGGAACAGAAAAACAAGCAAACTTCAAGTCAGCACCTTTGGAGTTTTTATTTTCTGAATAATATATCCTAAAGGAACCCATTATTTTACAACTTAAATTGCTTTATATTCAGTATGCATCAACAACCAGTATGAACTTTCCTTGTTTAGTAGCTTCGTAAACTTTTAAAGCTTTCTTAGAACGTTTTGCTTCTTTGCATTCCAACTTTCCTAAGTGTGCTCTGTTATTTAGGGGCTTAACAGTCATGTTTGAGATAATGAAGACCTATGGCCACACTTACGAGAAGCACTGGTGGCAGGACTTATTTAGAATTGTTTTTAGAATCTTTGACAATATGAAATTGCCAGAGCAGCAGACAGAGGTAAGAGAATACATTTTCTTTAGCATAAAGTTGTCACTCAGTATATTTTAGTGTTTGCAGTTAAACACATTAGACATAGAAGAATTCCTAGAATATGTTTCTTCAGTACATGAGAAATAATATTTTCTTTCATTAGCAAGGACACTATTTGGGTATAGGACTGAATTAATGATTTAATATGTATTTTCATTGCTTTTGTTAAGCTGTCAGCTTTTCTTCCATATTTTGTTATAGTCATAACTAAGAAACAGCAGCAACTTTCATTAGTATTAGATGCTGAATTCTTATTCAATAAAGAATATAAAGTAAAATTGGTTTTATTTATTTTGATTTATTTTACTATAAACCACTTAGAGTATGTATTTCAGACTCTGTGGCTAGAGAGCCTCATTTTCCCTCTCTATCTATAGCAATAGTGAATGGAGACTTTGTAATTATCTTTAATGTCATTTAGGAGAGAAGATTTGAGACAGGGTCTGGTTTAGTGGTTGATGGACAGCATGACCTTCATTTTATGATCCCCCTTTCCCCCCAGAAAGCCGAATGGATGACAACAACTTGCAATCATGCTCTTTATGCAATATGTGATGTATTCACCCAGTATTTAGAAGTTCTTAGTGATGTACTTTTGGATGATATTTTTGCCCAGCTATACTGGTGTGTGCAACAAGGTAGGTCTGTAACAGCTATGTTAACACCAAATGTTACATGGCACACTGGGAACATGTAAATGAATTCCTCTTTTCTTTTCTAGACAATGAGCAGTTAGCGCGATCTGGTACGAACTGCTTAGAAAATGTGGTTATTCTGAATGGTGAAAAGTTTACTCTAGAAATCTGGGATAAAACGTGTAACTGCACCCTGGATATCTTCAAAACCACAATTCCACATGCGTAAGATTTTATACAGGTCTACTTTATATTTGTATATTGACAAGGTTTAAAAGTGAGCAATGAATAAACTGTAAAAATTAAATGAAGTAAGTTATTTGTAAATCAAAATCTTCAGTGTGGTTTTCCAATGTTTGGGTCATAATGTGATAACTCTGGTTTTATAAGGTTTTATTTCGATATATCACATCAGAGAAAGGGAGCCTTCCTTAACATGAAAATAGATTTATTTCAGTGACAATAGATTTATTAATCTAGAGAAAATCTGTTTGTATACTACACTATATGCTAAATTGTTGGCATTCTGTATCTGGACTACTCGTAGGCTAGACTGGAATGCATGCCCAGCACAGCCCTGGGGCTCCCTGAATTGTATAGCTTTACTTGTTGTCTGAAGTGTGTAAGTCTACAGACAGACTCTTCCTAGAAACATTTAAGTATATCAGTGCTGATAGAAAGCCATATGAAAATTGCCAGCTTCTCATATTTTAATTTTATATTCTGTTTTGTAACATGAATTAAATCTGGTTTATGTGCTTACAATAGTCTTATAAATAGTAAAATTATAAATAGGAAGTAAAACACAAATAACCTTAGATGTCATCTAATAAGCATTTCTTAATGGAAAGGATCTATTTCCAACTTCTCTTTTTTTGAAATGAATCTGTTTGTTGGCATCTTTCTGCCTAAATTCCAGAACTTATAAGCTTTTCAGAAAGGAGAATTTGATCTTCTTCTACAAGCTTCTAATTCAGAGGCAGCAAGTTAATTTCTGTTTGGGACCTTGTTCACCTAATTTTCCTATCTTTAAAAAAAATGGAATCTAAACAGTTTTATGAATTCTGATTTTTTTATGAGGTTTTTTGAAAAGTGTCAAACTTTTTAAATGAGCTTGCTTTGGGGGTGATAGTTAAGACATTAATATTTAGAAGAAGTAAGTTTTAAATCCATGGCACTTCAGAAAGTGTATTTTACTATAAAACTATTATCCTTATAACCATATTAAGTGCTGCTGAACTATTTTCTGGAAGTACATCTTTTTAAAATTTTTACTGAATGGATCTCAGATTGCTTTCATCAGTAGTAAAACTGTAATTTTTTTTTTTTTTACTTTTTTATATGCCCATTTAAAATATGTTGCATGTGTCATGACTCTTTGCTGTGGCCCCAGTGACTGGTTTTTGTTTTGGTATCTTAAAGGCTCCTGACATGGCGACCTACTTCAGGAGAGACTGCTCCCCCATCTCCATCACCTGTGAGTGAAAAGCAATTGGTAAGTAAAGCCTATTTGAAGTTGTCTATGGCAACTGTGGGCCAAGCTCTGTGTGTCAGTGTCCTAATGTGTTCCTGTTGCTGTTACAAAATACCTGATCCTAGGTAGTCTAGAAATAACGAGGGTGTCTTCTCAGTGTGGATGGAAGCTGCAGAGTGAGCATTAGTATCTAAGGGAGGCTGTCCTCTGCTTCCACACTGGCACCTTACTGTCACATCCTTGCATGGCAGAAGGCAGAGGGCGGGAAGAGCCTCTTAATGCTCTCTATTCCCTTTATAATAAGGTACCATCCGTCCATAGGGCACTGCCCTCATATCAAGTGACCTCTTATTACTGTTCATGGAGGGTTAAGTTTAAGCATGAATTTTCTTAGTTTCACGAATACACTAAAGGCTGACACATAAGAATGTTTGGATACAAACATTCTAGCAGTGGAATCAACTCTTTTTAAAATATGGTGTTTCGGCCGGGCATTGGTGGCGCATGCCTTTAATCCCAGCACTCGGGAGGCAGAGACAGGCAGGTCTCTCTGAGTTCAAGACCAGCCTGATCTACAAGAGCTAGTTCCAGGACAGCCTCCAAAGCCACAGAGAAACCCTGTCTCAAAAAACCAAAAAAGAAAAAAAAAAAAATGGTGTTTCTTGTGTGAAATTCTCATATTAAAAATCCTGATGATAAATTGTACATGTAACAGTTCTATACTCTGTAAGTACCATGAAGAAGGTACTTAAAATTGCTGTTTTAATACAGCACACAGAGTAAAATGATTTCAAGGATAATTAATACAGATACCAGATTATATAGAGATTTTTTACACTGATTTAAAGATATCATTAAATCTTCTTTTCTTTTAACTTTTTACTTTATATAATCTCACTATGTAGAAAATAGTTAAGGGATTCCAGTATGCCCTTCAGCTCTTACTGGTTTCCTATACACAGTTGTAAGGAAACACTTGACTAGCGTTAACCGCATTACTATTACTTTTATGGCTTATGTATATAGGACATGGGAACTGTGTCTTTGCCAAGCTTCGATGTAAGCTCCCCTTGCACTGTGTGACTGCTGTACTGCTTCTGCTCTGTCACCCCCTCCTCCTCCATGGTCTTCTCACTTTCTGGCACACTCTCCCTGCATGGTTTTCAGAACTCTTTGAAAGAAATTTGCAAATATGATGCCTTTAACACTATAAGATTCACATTTTATTTCCATGCAGATACCAAAAGGATAACTCAAATCACCAAAAGCAAAAAATTCTTGTTGGAACTATTTTTATGTAGGCTTCATTCTGATTCTGCCTTTTCCATTTTACCATAAACAACAAGGAAAAAAAAAAAAAAAACCTAGGTCACACTGTTCATGTTGGTTCTTTAGCCCTTGAAAACTTTAAAAAGATTTGTTTATGTGTGTTATGCATTTGCCTGCATGAATTTTTGTGCTTCACAAGTATGCGGGAGCCAGAAGAGTTGCCAGGTCCCCTAGAACTTGAGTTATACATGGTTGATTGTGAGCCACTATGAGGCTATTGGGAATCAAACCCAGGTACTCTGCAAGAACAGTCAATAGCCCCTAGCCCTTGAATTTTAAACCTAGCCCTTGAATTTTAAACCTAGGAGACCATAGCAGCAAGATAGTACCTACTGACCTGTTTGCTTTTCACAGCTTTTAAATTTCTCAACTAATTGTTAATAGTTAAAAATAGATTGTATATTAAAGTAGTAGTCTGTTTCTGGAGAATTGTTGTATCTGCCACAGAAACTCATTAATTGCTCCATAATTGATCTACTGGTTTGATCCATTAGACACCCCATTGCTTGTAGGACATCCTGTGCATACCAGGGATGAGCTTAATCTCCTCTGGGGGTAATCCTATACTACATAGGGTAGCATATACAATATGGGGTTTGTTTTCTGTCCCAAGGAAATCCTAGATCTGTGCTATGTAATTCTGTCCTGTTCTGCATGTCACTTTCTCTTCTGTATAAAGTGAGACTTGTGGAGAAGATTAAGTCACGTGCATCTCACCATACACCTCAGGCTTGGGTACCAAAGATGAGTCCTATCATGTCTGGGCACTACACTCCTGGTGTGCCTTCTGATCTTGCAGCTGCTCTTGCTGCCACTGCTGCTGCTGCCATTTCTGCTCCCCGTCAGCTCTGTTCTCATCTGTCTTCTCTACTTAAACCTACTTCCCAATGTTGTGGGAATTTCTCACTGTCATTCCTAGCTGAAGTATTTCTTGCTTAAGATATATAATTTTAAAAGTAACCTGTTACTATAAAAATAGTTGTAATAAAAGTATTTATATGTATAAGAAAGAATTCAGGCCTTAAAATATACTAGTTTTTATCCTACCTCCCTACTTCAACCCTACCTAATTGGTAGGCATCCTTTCATTTGTTTCCAATACATTTACAAATAGTTACTATTATATATAATTAAAATATTCTTAAATGTAAATACTATTTAGCATATCCAGGCAGTATTTTCACAATTGTGAAGAATTTCTCTTTACCTAACATTCAAAATTTCTAAATACAAATAATTTTTCAACCCTCACTGTTTGTAACACAGTTTGAGTATTGCTGTAAGTATTCGTATGTGTTAATTTTTATTTTAAAAATTTTTTTAAGTCATCATGATCAAATAAATACTTTGCTAGACTAAAACAGTTTTGGGTTTTTTTTTTTTTAACTTAAAGCTGCTTATTGAAACCCATAAAAATAATAATATATATAGCTGGAAGTTCTTTTCCCACCAGGTCCATCTGCTTCAGCCCCAAATGAACACACAGAGACGTTATATTAATTATAAACTGTTGGCTGGTGGCTAGGACTTCTTATTGGCTAGCTCTGTCTTAATTGCAAATCTATAACTACTAATCTACGTATTTCTATTTGGCCTTATCTTACCAGAGAATGCCTGGAGCGTTTCTGTCCTCCCAGTCTCCACATGGTAACTCCAGCATTTCTCTGCCTACCTTTCCCAGAATTCTCATCACCTAGCCCCGCCTATCTTCCTGCCTATATCGACCAAACAGTGTTTTATTCATCAACCAATAAGAGAAACATATATACAGAAGGCTATCCTCCATCATCTCATCTCCTCTTTTCTGTCTAAATAAAACAAAAAAGATTTTAACTTTAACATAGTAAGAATCATCTATCTTATCTTTGTGAGTCTACAGTTTCATGTGTAACTTATCTGTTATCATAACTAAGGAAAACAGTAACTATAACTATTTGTTTTCTACTCCATCAAAGACCTCAGGAAGATAATATATAAACTCTAGAATTGATAGAGACATCTTGCTGCCTAGACAGTCACCCAAAGTTCCTCTGTAACATTGGAGCATCCATCTTCAGTCCATAGGCCAAAGTGTCTGGCAGACTTCTCAGTGAAGCAGGAAATTTTAACTGTCCACCTGTATTACAGTTTATCAGTCATTTTCTCTGTCCTGCAGAATGTCTGGCAGACTCTTCTATGAAGCAAGAACCCTGCAGGACGGTCCCATCTTGTTTTGCATGTTCAGTAGTCTCTTTCCTGTGGGTCCTGCATGTCCACTTTATACAGCATATAGTCAAACAGTCCAGGCAAGAGAGGTTTCTTGCCCAAATGGATGTTTCTGCCATGTTGAAGGCAGACTCTATAATGATTTTCTTCGATGCCCATCTTCCTCTCTGATATAATTGGTATTGCCAGGAGCATCTGTGTCTCACTGTCATGATAAATCTTAAATGCCATGTTCTGTAGGTCTTTGAAAGGTTTGATGAATATCTGTCCATCTCAAATATATCTCTGTATATCTAGAAAACCTAACCTAAACATAACTATAAGTTTTGACAATCATAGGTGACTACAATCTGTATTTAATTATACATTACATTTTTTAATGAGCTATATAACCATAATACCTAAACAAGAGGAAAAATATACATATAATAAAATTGACCTTAAATTTGTATCAATAAACCAAAACCCATTCCAATGCAAAGTATTCATTTCAATATCATAATCCCCTTTTTTTCCTTTACAAAGAGATTGGCTGTGATCAGTAACAATTTATAATCAACCCAAATTAAACAAAAAAAATTATAAACAGTATTTGGGAATTTGGGTGTCATTCTCCCAAACTGCTTCCTGCTGTTTGGGGGCACTGTCAATACCATGGGGATCCTGAGAAAACCTAGAAACCTGGCCAAATCCTGGCTATAGTAGTCTGAAAGGTTGCATGATCCCAGGTATTTTTGGATGTTGGATCACCTGGATCACTATTTCAGGGGGTCTTGCTTGATCAGATCGTATTAGTCTGAAGGAATCCACAGCTTTTCATTTTCTGTAGAAACAAAAATAAAATGTCTCTTCCAAAGTAATGTGTCCTTAGACTTAAATGTTGAAAGTCAAAGCATTCTTAAAATATGTAAGTTGTATTAATTCAGCAGCATTTATCATCAAATGTCTGTTAACAGCTGTTGCTCTTTCCTCAGCAATCAGACAATTCAACGACAACACAATAGCATACACTATCCAGACTCTCTTTGTACTTCCCATCTTTACCTGGCTTTTTTATTACTCTATTTCTTTTACTTTTTTTTTTTTTCTTTTTGAGACAGGGTTTCTCTGTGTAGCTTTGGCCACCCTTGAACTCACACTGTACACCAGGCTGGCCTAGAAGTCACAGAGATCTGCTTGCCTCTGCTTTCTTAGTACTGGGATTAAAGGTATATGCCACCACCGCCTAGCTGCTCTATTTCTTTTTTAACCACTTTATCCTTTTTTCTTTTCTCTCCCAAGCCTATGTGTATTTTTTAAACACATTGTAAACCCTTTAGAGGTTTTTCTTCATCTGAATCTGTCTTTACTGTATATCTCTATCTTTTTCTGGGTTCAAGTCTTTTATCTGCTAAACGGCATTGCTAAAAGTGCCATGCAGTTTTTGCTGCTTACGCTGAGTCAGGAAGCCTCCCTTAAAGGAGCTGTGAGCCTCTGCTTGTCTCTAGCCAACAGACTCCAGCCAAGAAAATGTAGCTACCAAGAAGCCATGCTTGACTTTGTTCTTTGGTTTCTAAAATCCCTTTTTAAGCTTTTGTCAGGTTTCACATAGAAATTCCCACAACCCACAGTGCCAGTTTGTTGCTGGTGGTTCTTGTCCCACAACAGCTTCTCAGCCCCAAATAAACACACAGATGCTATATTGATTATTAAACTGTTGGCCAGTGGCTATGGCTTCTTATTGGCTAGCTCTGTCTTAATTACTAACCTATAACTACTAATCTATGTATTTCTACATGGCCTTATCTTACCAGAGAACACCTGATGCGTACCCTCCCAGTCTCTACATGGCAACTCCAGTGCTTCTCTGCTTACCTTGCCCAGAATTCTCCTTGTCTTCTAGCCCTACTTATCTTCCTGCCTCTTATCGTATATAGCACATAGGTAGTATCAGACCTGAACTCACAGAGGGTCGTAAAGAGAGCCCTTTTAGTTTTTTTGTTTTGTTTCAGGCAGGGTTTCTTTATGTAGCCTTTGCCGTCCTGAAACTAGTTCAAATTCACAGAGATCTGCCTGCCTCTGCTTCCTGAGTACTGGATCAAAGGCATGCACCACCGCCACCTGGCCTGGGTTTAGGTTTTTTGAAATGTTTCACTTTCTGCAGTCCAGGCTGACTTCAGGTTTGCAGCATTCATCCTGTATAAACTCCCAGCCATTGTTCTATACATACAGGACTTGATGTCTTTTTCATGGATAACATCTAAATTTTACAATTTTTAAAAACTAATATAATAGAAAGTATGTTCCTCCTTGTAATATGCTTAACAATGAATTTGTCTTACTAGGATACAATATCACAAAAATCTGTAGATATACATGATTCTGTTCAACCAAGATCTTCAGATAACAGACAGCAGGCACCACTGGTTTCTGTTTCTACTATGAATGAAGAAGTTAGCAAAGTGAAATCTACAGCAAGTGAGTTATTTCTCTAAATAAAAATAAACTGTACTTTAAGTAAGAGTCATTGTGGGGGGAGGGAGAGGGAGGTGGGATGGAGGCAGGGTTTCTCTGTGAAACAGTGCTAGCTGTCCAGGAACTTGCTCTGTAAACCAGGATCTTGAATTCACAGAGATAACCTGTCTCTGCCTCCTGCGTGCTGGAATTAAAGGTGTGCACATCTGCCCATTTGTTTCTCTTAGTAATAATAAGCATATGCCATAATTGGTTTGGGGATAACTTTTTACTCTGTCTACTCCAGTGTCGACATCTCTGGCAGATAATTCTCTTTCAAGAACTTCACTAACATCTACAGTATTACTGGTTGATTACAGTCCCTTTGGTTAATGTTTGTTTTGGGTGCATGGGTCTTCCTTCTCTATCCGTCTACATTCAAGCCCCATATTCTCTCTGCTTTAAAGGTGGGAAGCTGCATGTCTTTCTCTACCTCTTTGCCTGGGAATTTAGTAAAGGCCCCAATACAGGAGCTCCCAGCTTAGAGGATCAGTCTTTGTACACTGCTGGACTACCTTCAGATTCTCCATCACCTTTGCCTAAAAATGGGACAGACACTCTCTTACTTTTTGACATTAGTTCAGTTTTGTTTGCTGAAAGCAAATAACATATAGGAAAGACTACATCTCTTTAGAAAAAAAGGTGGCTTTAAACACTTTGTAAAACTTGAGTCTGTGGACAACAAGATGGCTCAGTAGGTGAGGGCACTTGCTGTCATGCCTGATACCCTGAATTGAATTCATGGGAACTCTATGGTAGGAGGAGAGAGTTATGTCTTAAAAGTTGCCCTCTGGTTTCTACCTGCCAACACACACATGTATGTACATGCACAATAAATGCACGATAAATAACTAATAAAATTTTATTTGAGACTATATTCCTAGAACAGTAATATTTGCAAATAAAGAACTGAATTGCATTTAGTACATTCAGAATGTTTTGCAAATACCATCTATGACTAGTTATTCTCCCTTTCTCTAGCTCATGGCAACCATTATTCTGCTTTCTGTGCCTAGGCTCTTCTGTGGGTTTTATGTGGATGAAATCATAAAATATGTGATTTTGAGATTCATCATAGTATGATTCAGTAACTTACTCCTTTTTATTACTGAGTTAGCAATCCTCTGTATATGTATACATAACATATTTTGTTTGCCCACTCAGCTTCTTGATAGACATTGAGTTTGTGCTACATCGATTATGAGTAGGACTAGTGGGAATATTTGTGTTCAAGCAGTTTGAACACCTGTTTTTCAAATCTTCTGTAAATGTACCTAGAAGTAGAATAACTGGGCTGTATTCTTTATAACATCTAAAGAACCATAAAGCTGTTCATGGTAGTAACACCGTTTTACATCCCTACTAGGAGTCATAGTGCAGCCTCATCTGCCAAAATGCTTACTAAGGATACCTGGGTACCACTCAGAACTCTCCCAGAACCCAGATGAAACTGTTTTTCCTTAAAAACTTTCTGGGGTCCAGGTGCTACCAAGAGGCTCTGGTCTGGGATATTTTGGCTAATAAAATAAAGGGATGAGAATGCACAGTGGTGGCTATCACTGTAACAAGAGATAATGAAAGAGATGGGGTGGGTCTTTTTGTTTTTAACTCATCTTCAACCATAAGAACCACACAGTACATAGAACAACATTTCTAAAAGGAATATCTGGATAGGAAACTTTCAAATGTCTCAGTAAGTAAAGTTAATTTGCAAAAAGTTGGTACCAGGAAAGGAGTTTTATAGTAACTAAACTATAGTAACTTTTTATATTAGAAAGAAACTAAGGGATTGTAAATTGGCAACTACTGGAACCATTACCCCAAGACTGATTAATAAGCAATTCCTCTTGAGCATCTGTTGCCCATTAGAACAGGACCCAAATGTGGCCCTGCTGTCTGACCAGTTCCTTCCCTTGCATGGCCCACATCTGTGCTGCCCAGGGCTTACGGCAGCTGGCAGCTGAGTCCTGTCTCTCAGCTTCTGCATCTGCATCTGCCTGGCTGCATGGTCATTGAAAAGGATCGTTCAGCCTGCTGTCCTAGCAGGCTGGTAGACTGAGCACAGTATCACGTGTTTGATTAGAATCCCGACTCTCCCACTTTCTGTTTGGTGTTGATGTGGTTCCTGTTGTTTCCTTGTACAGGTTTTCATATTATTTTCAAAGAGAAGACTTGGGCATCAGTAAAGGCTACTTATTTCAATAATAACCTGAATTGAAAGTAGCTATTTGAGCATGTACATTGTTCAAATCATGTAAGATATTTCCATTTATTTAAGCAATTACTTTCATGGATACAAAGTTAACTTTAGCAAGTGGTATCTATGAGCAAAGGCAAGATGTCTTCAGTGTGAGATGGGTAGATAACCTTCATACATAGAAATGTATCCTTAGCGTTATAATGTCATAAAAATTATAAAGGATTCAAAATAATGTTTTGTTGCATGTGCGTTGGGGGGTTTCCTCACAGAATTCCCAGAACAAAAACTGTTTGCTGCCCTGTTGATTAAATGTGTTGTGCAGCTGGAACTCATCCAGACCATCGACAACATTGTGTTCTTCCCAGCCACAAGTAAGAAGGAGGATGCAGAGAACTTAGCTGCAGCCCAGGTGAGGAGCAGTGAGGGCAGGCAGCTTGTCTGTGAGAGGAGGGAGGCAGCTGCAGGCTCTGGCCTCAGACCATAGTCAGGCTAGAGATGTCATTTGGAACACCTTCTTCATGTAGCTGCCATTCCAAACCCTGAGCCTAGATGATGTCATGAGGTATAAGAATGGCCATGGCAGAGAGGGAGGGTCAGGGAGTGAGCTCTGGGGCACCACAGTTACTAGTGACAAAGGCAGTTGGTAGGGACTCCATAGAAATCAATAAGGCCAAAGAGAAGCAAGGTCAGGTCATAGTGGAAGTCAAATAAAATGTTTTTTAAGAATAGGGCCGGGCAGTGGTGGCGAACGCCTTTAATCCCAGCACTCAGGAAGCAGAGGCAGGCGGATCTCTGTGAGTTCAAGAACAGCCTCCAAAGCCACAGAGAAACCCTGTCTCAAAAAAAAAAAAGAATTGACAAAGTACTCTAGATGGGTCACATAACATTGATAGTTCACAGGACTTCATCAGCTTGACATTGAATTGAGCTTAACACTTGAGAACAAAAGCCTAGTTGTAGTGGGTATAAGAGGAGGAGTTGGAGACTATACATATTCAAAGATGCAAAACTGCTTGAGAAGAGAAGGGCTTGTGAGCCACAGAGGTGGCCAGCGGCCACAGGCCTGAGAGCCAAAGCCTGGTGTGTGTTGGGTGCTGGTACCAGATGCTTCAAAGAAGGCAGATGTTTTCTCCTTTGTTAAGGTAGACATTTGCTAATGTCTTGGATAGGAGGTGGGAACACTTGCTACTCTTGGCAAAAGACCCAGTTTGATCTCACAGTTCACAGCTTCCTGTGTCTCTGGTTTCAGGGGATCCCATACTCTTCTGTGGCCCGTGTGGGCACGTGCACATACATGGTGCACATATAGATAAGCAGGCATACACATATATATGTAAATATTAAAAAGAACAGGGTTGGGGGAATGTTGAGTTTACTAAAGCTGGTCTAAGTGTGTGTTGTGTTTTGTTTTCTAAAGAGAGACGCAGTAGACTTTGATGTTCGAGTTGATACTCAAGACCAAGGAATGTACCGCTTTTTAACATCACAACAGCTTTTTAAGCTACTGGACTGCTTATTAGAGTCCCATAGATTTGCAAAAGCATTTAATTCCAACAATGAACAGAGGACTGCTCTGTGGAAAGCGGGTAAGCTATCCCATGTCTCATAGTGTCACTGAGAACATACTGACATTGTTCATGTTGGAACTTCCTAAGTGAGCACCTGAGGTCCAGTGATAATGAGAATATATAATTTAGCACCCAGGCCTCCTGTCAGCTGGAAGCCAAATAACCACCTGAGTGCATTCATCCTCACTCAGTCCCCCTCTGGTAACTTGACTGATTTGTGCTTTCCTTAGATTGTGCTGACTGTCTTTGTATTGCTCGTCAGCATAATACAAACTCCTTGTTTGAGAGAAATCGTTAGTGCAGGCTCCACATGGGTCTGCTATCCTTACCAGGATGACTGATTCCCTAGGAGTGGCCATTCCTTGGAACCAAAAGGAGCAATTGTGGGTATAGGTGAGGGTCCTCAGAACATAGCCAGAAAAAGGAAGAAGGGGGCTATTGGCTAGTTAGTATCAACCTCTGCATTCAATAGAATGCTGGCTGCTATATCATAGCTTTGTTTATCCTCCTCCCTTTACAACCCAAAGAGAACAGAAGTGTCCTGCTGCCCCACCCCAAGGGCACTGGCTTTTCTGTCCTTTCATGTCTCTGGCTCACAAACAACCCCTCTCCCCCTTCCCCTGTGATTATGGAGCCCTGCCAATGGCAGAGCTCTGCATCTGCTGTTTTGCCTGCAGGGCTCCAGGTGTAATTCTTTAGGAGTGTTTGCTTTCCCAAGCTGTTTTTCTATCTATAGGGTCTAGAGCAGTGGTTCTCAACCCTCCTAATGCTGTGACAACCCTTTAAGACAGTTTATATTGTGGTGACCCCAACCATAAAATTATTTTCATTGTTACTTCATAATTGTGATTTTGCTACTGTTATGAATCATAAGGTAAATATGCAACCCCAGGTGGGTGGTGACCTGTGGGTTGAGAACCGCTGATCTGTATAGGGTCTGCTTTGTAATAAGCAGCCAGTGTTAAACACAGGCAGAATCTGCTTCCCTGCAGGCTGTTTGACTTTTTCATATGATGCCTTCCAAGTCTAACTCCAGAACCTTCCCCTTCTACAGGCTTCAAAGGCAAGTCCAAGCCCAACCTTCTAAAACAGGAGACAAGCAGCCTGGCCTGTGGGCTGCGCATTCTCTTCAGGATGTACATGGACGAGAGCAGAGTCAGTGCCTGGGAAGAAGTCCAGCAGAGGCTTCTGAAGTAAGGCTGGTAGCTGGTAGTTGTGTGGACTGTGAAAAGAACCATAGCCGCAGCAAGCAGGTAGCTGCTGAACATTTAGAATCTGGAAGTGCCACTTCTCAGATTAGTGTGAAAACTACTAAGTCGCCTTCCAGGCCACTCAGTGCCTCTTCCCCTGCATACATGGCATGCCTGTGTTAAACAGGCTGCCTGTGAACTCCTGTTTGCTTCCTGAGTAAATGCTGTTCTGTGCCCACCTGGCAGCATCTGAACAGGTCACATGTGACATACAGGACAAGGGACATCTTTATCATTCAGAAACATGATGATAGGTGTTGAGTACTTCCAATGCCATAAGATAGGTCTTTCTTAGAAAGCAGTTGTGTAACTGACAGGCTGCCTTATCTGTCTGCATTTTTTATCTAAAAAGTATTTGGAGTTTTGTTATTATTGCTTCTAGATTAGAGACAGGGTTTCTTCGTGTAGCTCTAGCTGTCCTGGAACTCACTCTGTAGACCATGCTGGCCTTGAACTCACAGAGATCCAACTGCTTCTGCTTCCTGAGTGCTGGGATTAGTGTGCACCATCACCACCTTGCTGGAGTTTTGATTAGTTGAATTTGTTTTGTTCTTATCACAAAGTAAATTTAGCTTCTGCTCAGACTGCAGGTCATTTAGGAGAAAGAATGCTGATGCATTGTACATCCCTGTCCCAAGAGCAGTGTGGTTCAACACATCTCACAAATCACTATCCCAATCTCCTCTTCTGTGTACACAACTAGTCAGGTGCAGGAAAGGCTGAGCCTCATAGTCAGTGAGGGAAAAGCCACCAGTTTCAGCCCAGGCCATGCCAGCAGGCCTGTATACCTGCTATGCATCCCATGGGGACTCCAAGTGAGAGAGAAAATGGAGAAGGGGTAGGTTTCCTAAACATTTCTCAGGGGCCTCCTTTAATGTTTTTCTTCCTAATCTGCAAAATGTGTCTTGGTGCTCCAGTTAATAAAAACAAATAGAATCTAGCCAGTTCATCGACAGTTAACATAGCTACCTTCTTTTGTCTTCAGAGCTGACCGTGAATGCAGACAGTAGGTCTCAGTATGTAAAAGCTAGCCTTCTCTTTTGCAGTGTCTGCAGTGAAGCCCTGAGTTACTTCCTCACTCTAACGTCCGAAAGTCACCGTGAAGCCTGGACTAACTTACTTTTATTATTCCTAACTAAAGTTCTGAAGATAAGTGATAACAGGGTAAGTATGAGGCTTCCTGTCTGTCCCTGTCCCTGCAGTTAAGGTAGAGCCACTCAGGGCCTAGACTATACTACACTAAACTTAGGCTATGCAGACCCTCACTTAGCTTTGTTTTCTAATGAGTTTATTTAGAGGAGAAATTAGAATCCCATCAGACATAACTGAGAAGCTCCTCAACGTTGAAACCCTCAGTATGACCCCTGGAAGTACTAAAAACGGAAAACAGGTTTCCAGCCTACAGTGTGGCCTTGCCCTGAGCCTGTACTCAGGCCTTTCGTGTATTTAGTAGCTCCAGGTGACCAGAGTGAAAAATTCAGACCAGTAAAAATAAAGATAAAAATTATCAAATGTAAATGTATAGATATATACATTTACATATAAATCATACAAATGTTTTATTACAATGTCTTCAAAATTGTACATTTCCATTTTTTAAAGCAACTTACAGATTAGGAAATTCGTTGCTATGAGCCATAAATTTCAAATGCCGTTAGTTCACCTGATACTTGAAACTTGAAACTAGCATATTAGAGCCTATGGGGCAGCACAGTGCCACTCTGGCTGTCAGGTGTCTATCCTGAGTCATGGTCCCTGGGTCCAGATGCATCTGCATCTGCATCTGACCCTGTGCCTGATGATGCCAGGAGTGTGTCTTCCCTCATAGTATGCTCTCTGGCCACAGTGTGCTTGCAGTACTGCTTCCCTGTGTCTGGTGCAGTGTGGAAGAGCATGAAGAAAAGAGCAAACTTGAGTTCAGAGATGAAGGAATTAAAATTGGTCCAAGTATATGATTGGAACTGTAAAAGTGGAATGCCTTGATTTTAGTCAGGGTTATCTAGAGAAGCAGAACTTGAGAGAGGAGGGAGGAGAGAGAGACAGAGAGAAACATGTGGTTGATAGAATAAGTTATAGGCTGTGGTCGGATGATCCAATAGTGGATCTCTCCACAGAAAGACTGTGGCCCAGATTTAGGACGGGTCATCCACCTCAAATGATCTGGCCATTTTGAAATGCCTCATGGGCATGCAAGATTGATTGATTTTTAGTTGATTCCAGGTGTGTTGGCAACCAAGATTCACAGTGCTAGGTAGAATCTTCCCTTAAAACTTAAAACTTGTATTTAAAGATGCAACTTAACTCATATATTCTAAAAGTTCCGTTTTTCTCCCTATCCTGCTTCTTATTGTTTAATATGCAGGAAAAGCATGTTAATTTATAAATTTTGTCAGATATATATTAGAAAACGTTTTTAAAAACACTGAAGAACCAAGTGGCCTGGTGTTTTTTTTGTTTTCACATTATACCCAGCTGCTCTAGCTTTTAAAGACAATTTAGTTTCTGTGGTTTGTAATACAAGCAGTACTAATGAAGACATTTATCTCCTCCCCACAGTTTAAAGCTCACGCATCATTCTACTACCCTCTCTTATGTGAAATTATGCAATTTGACTTGATTCCTGAACTTCGTGCTGTTCTTAGAAGATTTTTCCTACGAATTGGAATAGTTTTTCAGATATCACAACCACCTGAACAGGAACTTGGAATAAACAAGCAATGATGAGAACTGAATATTTTTCTGTTGGTGTTTACATTCCTCTGCTCTGTAACAGGACCCTAGAGCAGAGGTTTCCTACCTGGAAAATTGTTTCTCTCAATTGCAGTGTCTGAGAATTACTGGTAGCGATGCAATGCGATGCTTACAGCTATAACTCAGTCCAACACTCCATGTGGTCCCTATAGTAAGTAGTCTGGTGGCTTCTCTGTCATGTTGGGCTCATGTTGAGCAGAAAGTCTGTTCAAACAGTGTCAGCTTACCCTCATGGGTCCTTCCCTGTCCTCTGAGCAGGGTGAGCCCCACACACTTTTGGCAGGTACGAAAATGAAACTTACCCAAAGAAGTATAGATATAAAGATGGAACTTCTGCAAGAAGTACAACTCAGGAGAGCTGTATTTTGAAGGATAAAATGTTTATAATTGGGGGGGAAGGGAGAAAATTATTGCTCATGGTAAAAGATATTTAGCAACTATGGTATTCTTACTCTGAAGATTTTTGCACACTCAGGCTATCTGAGATACTGGGAATCATCATCTTTCTGTGAAAATGTACAGAGATGGAGGGCTGTAATATAAAAACCTTAAAACATATTGTTCCTCCTGCACTGTCTTATTTCTTTATTTTCTTATCTACTTGCTAAATACCCATAATATTTTGTCAAATGCACTAAAACATTTGGGGTGAACTTTTGTCTTTTGGGGGGATGGTCATGTTGAGGGCTTAATATGAATCTGTTGTGACTAGTGCTTGTCAAGATCACAACGGGGGGAACCACCAAGGTAGAACACATCCACGCTGACAAGAACTACCTGTGACATACTCCTAGGGCTTTAAAGATGAGCCATAAAGTAGATGACCTTTCACAGAGTGAAACTTGAATCACTGCAGAATGAATCTAGGTTGCTGTCACTTTTTCTTTTGGGTGGCGGGGCTTGATGTAGATTTTATTCTATGTACAGAATTTAATGTTGAATATATTAAAATAACAAATCTGGCATGGTTTGGGGAGGTTAGATTTACTGGAAATGTATTCATACTGTGAATTGTGCTCTGATGGTAAAATGCAAAGCTTGTCAAGCATTCCATATTAACAGTGGATGTAGAAAATTTTTTTCAGATGGATAAAATGTATATGGTACAGATGTAAAGTTTTCTATGTAAAAATTCTGTACAACTTTCTGTACAATATTGATTCTCATCTGGCATATCTAATCAGGTTATAGGTCAATAAAGTTTTTGAATTATTTCATCAGTGCAGTTAAAACTGTGTAAACCTACAGCCCTGTTTTCATTGATTTTTTTTTTATTTTTTTTAGCTACACAGCTTCTTTTCTTAATCCTAGGATATCCAAAAGTGTTCTTTCCTACTCAGCAATAAGTTGCTGAGACTGGAAAAATGCCTTTAGGGTAGTTTGTGATGTGGCATTTTGTAAATGAATCTGTCCCAGTTATGTGACATATTTCAAGAGGAAACGTGTTAGTCTTTGCTTCCATATCTCCTTAGACCAGCTCCGTTCAAACTAGGCTAAATGTTGTAACTAAAAGTCACTTTGGTGTCTTCTGACCTAAACCATTTCCTACCATTATTGGCAGTTGGTTGTTCAATGCTGTAGTATCCACTCCCCAAAGAGGACACAGTCCCTCTTACTGCCACATACTGACAGAAGAAAATTTATTAGTAGAGCAGAAATGTCTTATTTGGTAAACTCTTCTGTCTTTATGTGCCATTGATTTTTGTCCTTGGAAATATCAAAGCTGGGCTGTCTTCACTGTCATAGTGGTGTACTGAAGACACTAATCCAAGTAAAAATCACTTTCTAGAAGTTGAATAAGTCTTTTTCTGAAGAATCATTTACTGATTAGCAAAGGGTCTGAGGCCACTGCCTCTGTCCTTTCTGGGTGGGAGCTTTTAGCCTCTAGAAACCTCAATTCTACTTCAAGTAAAGAAACTGACATTGGTAGTTAATAAAAATAAAACTTTATTTGTATCAAGAAATAGTGAAATCAGATAAATTAGTAACTGAGTGAGTCTGTGCTTTCATCAACACAAAAATAAAATGGAGGCAGAAAGATGTAACATTTAGTCATGGCTCATGGAGGTAAAATGGTCACAACTCCCTTGACTCCTATAGAATCTGTAGTTACAAAGGTCATGAAAATGAGTAGCTTGTTTGAGTTGCTCGTGTACATAGCCACTGAAATAATCACAGCCACAGCAGGTGTATTCACTATGAATTGTTTCAACACAAAGCTAACAGTAGCAAGGGTGCTAGTAAAAATGTATTGTGTTTCACAGTACTGTTAACACTTTCATTTACCATCTCTTAATGGCAAGCAGAATTTAATGCACATGTGGCAGCTGAATCTAGAGTTCATCACCACCCACAGCAAAATTGCAAAGCTAATTCTATACAATTATGTTATAAATCAATCAGGGATTTTTATGTACATTATATATACATATAACATGTATCATAATAGGAAAAATATGCTTTATATATAGATAGAACATAAATAATATTTAGGTAGGGCCATAAGCAAGACATTCAAGATACCGATTGAACATTCCTTCCACTGTAAAAGGCACTGCTGGTCCAGGGAGGGTTTATTTTAAATTAAGCATGTGCAGCAGACAAGCTCTGCCAAGTGAAAGTGCCTGGCTTTCCAGGGACCTGCTGTTCCTCATTAAGCTGCTCTGCCATGAACTGTTTCAGAGTTTCAGAGGTGCCCGGGCGGAGCCAGGGCTCAGTTGCTACAGAGTTGGATCCATCCTCACCCAATTGTTTCATGATGTCATCAGGATCAACCAAAGAACTCTCGTCATCTGCAGGAGGCAAGAGAGACAAGTTGGGTGGCAGGTGACATACACAGGGTACTTACAGTCCAGCCCATTACAGCTCTGTATCTCTTTACAGAATCACCACCCTTCCCCCATCTTTGGGAGTAGGAGATCATGCCAAGAAAGGGGCTATGTTGGGGGTGGGAGAGAAATAAATTGACTCCATCATACTGGCAGCTACAAGAACTCTAAATATACCAAAGGAGAGTCTACCAGACATTAGACGTTGACTGCAGAAATATAGACTATTAAAAAACAGTGGCCATGACACAAGACTTTAAAGAATTTAGGGATACTTGTCTAGCCTATGGCACTGATACAGGCACGTAGAGAGTCATTTTGAGGAAATTAGTTACATCTGCACTAATCTAAGATGGCCCATTAAGAGGGGACTCGTTCATTAGCCACAGTTATTACTAAAATTCTATATCTATATTTGACTTAATAAAAATAAAAATCTGTCTTCCTACCCTGTGATGTCAATTTCTTTTTCTAAAAAAAAATGACATCTCCTGGTCTGGGTTAGCTCAGCAAAGGGGTGTGCAATCAGTTAATGAGCAATCATTCCACATCGTACCAAAAAGCTCCTGTTTGAAAGGACAGTATTAAAACAAAGTTTAGACATTGAAAACCTGAAAGAATCTTTAAGTTTTAATATTTCCTCACACATATATCCTAAGGTATTAGTTCCAAGTCTACTGGTTCTAAAACAAAAGGCAATTCTAGGTACACATTAAGGGATTGAAATGCCTGTGAAGAGATCCTCTTCACTACTGCATGTTTTCCAGGTATGATCGTGTTTGCTTATTTGCCATCAGAACATATCACTCCTGATACTAGAGAGATTTAAGAAAGTTGCAACAACAAAAATACTGCAATGTAATTTAACAGACCAAAGAATCCTATAAATAGGCCACTCTGCTAAAACAACCCAGGCCCAAACAGCCTGATTTTTTTTTAAGGGGTACATTGTGGCACAAGGTAGCAGAAGAGGTTTGAGGCTGCCTGTGCTTCATGAAAAGTTTCACCCAAGACCACTCATCATAAGAAGATGGGTTTGCCAGCACTCGGGAGGCAGAGACAGGCGGATCTCTGTGAGTTCGAGACCAGCCTGGTCTACAAGAGCTAGTTCCAGGAAAGCCTCCAAAGCCACAGAGAAACCCTGTCTCGAAAAACCAAAAAAAAAAAAAAAAAGAAGAAGAAGAAGAAGAAGAAGATGGGTTTGTTGGCTTAGAATATTAACTGAAAGCTCCTTTTTTTCTTCATGGTGCAGGAAGCCAAGTATAGGTAAAATTTTCTTTATAATACTACAGACCTAAAATCACGAATTTCCTGGAACTGGTTAAGATCTGCTCTTAAAGGGCACCTTGTTGTGTGAACAATCTGCTGCAGGGTTAACCCCAAGCCCTGGATTTGCAGGCTATGTCCTTGACCATAAAACTCAAAGGACTCAAAATTCTCATTCCCTCCAGATGTGCACCAGCCAATGAACATCTGCATGGTACCTGTGTTAGTGGGTTTCTTCTGATGCCCATTCAGTCTCCTCAGTCTGTCTTCATTTCTCGTTCTAAGCTGATCGACATTTACACTGGAGACAGATTTTAAAGAGAGACCACCTGGTGGCATGGGGAGCCGACTATTATCCTATAGTTGAGAGAGAATTTAGAAACACTAACAGTCAAAATAGCTTTACCCTGGACCAATACACACTGTGAAGAGCAAAACAGGGGCCTGTGGATTCTGTCTCCTGTCTTTGCAAGTACCAATGACCCTGAAGACAAATGCTGGCAGGAGGCATGAAGTTCAGTAAAGCACAAACTGAGCAGAGACTTAGTGTTCAAGATAGTGTCACTGGCAGGACAGATACACAAAGCAATGGAAGAAATTAATCCTGAAAAGTAATCCTGCTATTTTTTTTTTATGAGGACCAAAGTGCAATAGAGAAAATAGTCTTTTCAATGACGGTGCTAGATGAATAATGTCTGCATACTAAAGAAGGAATTCAGATTGTATATGTCATACTGTATGCAAAACTAACTAGTATCACAAATAAATCTTCATGGTTTTATGTTAAACTAATTTCTTATGTAAGACCCTCAAAAACCCAAATGATAAAAGGAAATTGATAATTTTGACCTCATTAAAAGTTAAAGCCAAAACCTATCAAGAAGATAAAAAGGGACAATCTTTTTAATAGAAAACATTTGCAAATCTAACATCTGATAATGTATAAAGAAGTCTTACGTTTCACTAATGAAAATAGTACACACAATTTAAAAATAGACAAAGGGTTTGAATTGACGTATCCACAACTAGCTAGGAAGCACAGGAGATATTCTATGACATAATGGACATTTTAGCTGTAAGCAAAATGATGGATGGTAACCACTTCTGGGCATGGAGAAGTGGGAAATTCATATACTGCTATAAATGAAAACTGTTTGAAAATGTAAAATGGTGAGAACATGTTTTGGAAAACAGTCAAAAATCCTTCAGAATGTTAAATTTATACAATGACCAAATAATCCAGTAATTCAGTTACTTACATACCCAAGAGAAACAGGTAAAACAAAACAAAATCTACATGAAACCTGTTTATGAGTGCTAACATTAATCTTAGTCATGACAGCAAAAATGTGACACTAACAAGCAAACTGTAGTATCTGCATAGAATAAAAAGGAATCTAGTATTGACACATACTATAAGATGGATGGCCACTGACAAAGAACAAGAAGACAGTCACTTATATGAAATAAATATGCAGAAAGACAACAAACACAGACCAAAGCAGATGAGTAGTTACCTGGGGCAGCAGATTTTGCAGCCTGATAAGGCTAGCCATGTGATTGTGCTAGCTGGCAGACTATTAAGCTCCTGAGTACTTGTACTTGTCACATAAATGGGAATAAGGAGCTTAAGAAGCTGTCCTACCCGAAAGAGGAAGGGCACCATCAGAACTCCAAAGCCTTTTTATTGACTACATTGTAAAGCTATGGAAAAGAACATGGGTTTGAATCTCAGTCCTCTTACCTATTGACCTTGGGAAACTCACTTGACCAAAATGGAGTTGCAACCATATTATGTTATTTCAAGGCTAACAGGCTTTTGATAAATGCTGTCATTTGCTTTGTATGGCTTCCCTAAAGCCCATACATTATTTAGGAAATAAGATAAAGTTTAATGTTTGTAGGAAAGGATATCTATGACATTTGCAGAGCTACACATTGCCATCATAACAGCTACAAGGTCACCATGATAACTGACAGCAGAACCTAGATTCAGACCACACCAGCCTGACTTTCAAAAGCAAGCGCCCCTCCTTGTTTTGTTTTTTTAACTGGAACACATAAATCGAGACCACACTTTGAATCATCTAAGCTGAGAAGATGTGGGAAGAAGATCATACATACAAAATCGATTCCTTTCAATTTGTTCCTCCTGCGCTCCCGTGCAGAGGGAAGCTGTGACGGTGGAGGGAAGGCATCCTCATCAATGGCAGGGTATGTCTCGCCATAAGCGCCTAAACAAAGAAATCTTCAATTTTATTCAGAGACTGACGTGTTTTTCTTTAGTTGCTTTATGGAGATCACTATACAAGTTCAGTGAATTCTTTAGTGAATTTACAGTTGCACAATCATGACTATCTAGAATTTCCATAAAACAGCTAGCTCCCTTATGCTGTTCACTGGTAACCACTCCCTAGGCCCCACATGAATGGAATTCTGCAACACCATCTGTTGTCTCTCTCCCTTGGCGAGTGTCTGCGGTTCATGTATCATTTCATTGCTGAGTCATGTTTCATTATTCGGGTCCAGCACATTTTGCCTCTGCCGGTGCCAGTTGGTGAACACTGCTACCTTGTGGCACTTGAATGATACCACTTGATGAATATTCATGCACATCTCTGTGTGGACATGACTCCTTTGGGACAGAAACTAGGAATTATTGGCAGCTGTTATGGCGATGGCTCAGCATTTTGTGTGGCTGCCAAACTACTTTCAAAAATAAATGGTTGTACCAGCCTGTCACTGCAGGGCAAACCTATGATCTCAATTTTCAAGAGGCAGGAGGATCAAAGTTTGAGGTCATCCTGGGCCACAGTGAGTTCCAGTTCAGCTTGGACTACAAAGTAAAATCCTGTCTTAAAGATCTAAAATAGACACATATAATATATATATATCCATATTCATATCCATACATACATATATATATATATTATGTATGACTATATTATATATATATATATATATATATATATATATATATAAATTGAGAGCCCATCCCACGTGAAGGGATGCACTCTTGCCCTGGACACATGGGGAAGGGCCTAGGCCCAGCCCAGGATGATGTGGTGGACTTTGCAGAGCCCCCGTTGAGGGCCCTACCCTGCCTGGGGAGTGGAGGGTGGATGGGGTGGGGGTAGGGGGTGGGGGTGAGGGGAGGGAGAGGGAGAAGGGATTGATATGTCAAACAAGTTTGTTCCTAATTTGAACTAATAAAAAAAATTTTAAAAATTAACATTATATTGGTAAATTAAATACACTCACCAATAAAAGCACTATCAGATTCCAGTAATGAATTTTTCAAAAGGTCATTATTGTCATCTCTGGGCTAAATAAATTTTAAAAAAGCAAAAATCATGTTAATGTCTGTATTTTTAGTCTGGAGTAGGAAACTAAGTCACACCAAGAGACTGCATAGGTTTACACTCTAGCCCCCAACAAAACCACAGAAGAGATGACAGGGAGGGTGGCTTCCCTCCTAGCAACCTCATTCCAGTATGCAGACAGCCCCATCAAGAGGAAAGACTCAGGAAGGCCTGACTCCATTCCTGCTTGAGACTGACAGTTCCTAACCCCTTACTGCCCTCTTGTGCTTGTTGAGGGAAACAAGCGAATGAAGCAGTGAATCCAAGCATTAAGCATTACAAGTCTTTAAAGCTTTACTTGGGTTCTCCCATCTTTTGAGGAAGTCTGAGAAGTCTGCTTCCTAATTCTTCTGTGCTAGGAACTGGGACTAAGTAAGTCTGGAAAGGAGGTAGATAAGCTTGGGAAGCAGGGAAGAGAGGCCGCCATATATACAATACCCTCAGCACAGCAACCTCCACAGTAACACTACACACTGTAGGGAAAACAACAACATTGGGCCTACTACAGTGGGCTCCCAAGTGGGAAGTAACTTAAATTTACATCTGTACAATAACCACTTTGTGTGTTAGGAGAAGCCTACGACTTCCATGTGATTTCTGCACTGTGCTCCAACACTCTAGCAATGAATTCTCTTGCTCCTGATCACATTTTTTATAAACTCAACTCTTCCATATATTCAACTTGTATCTCCCCTTTGACTGCCACAAACTATATGATATTCTATACAATTTAGTTTTTAGGAAAGGCAGGTGCTTTCTTTGTAACAGTCGTGATAAATAAAAGTTTCTCAGCCAAACCCACTGATACTAATACATATTTTTAAGCAGAATCCCAGATAGTAAACCTCATTATCTTCTGCATGGAGTCATGTAGCCATCACACATGGTAAGATCTACCAAGCTGCAGTCTTCCCAAAGAGGCCAAGTGCCTCAGGCCATGCTGTAGGACAGGTAGGTCTGGAGCCCACTTGGGCTCAGAGCTGGGCCTTGTTCGTTAGATGTATGGCCATACAAGATAATAAGCTAAGAAGTATAAGTGATGAGCACCATACAGGAGATTAGTGAACTGTCATCAGGTGAAGCTGGCGCAGCAGTGTTAGTGGAAGCCTTGGGTGTGCAACAGGCCAGCGAGCTTCGTCATCTCAACTGGGAAAAGGCCAGCAGTATCCTAAGAATCTCTAGCCCAGAGTGTCCCCTGGATACTTAACCATGTGCTCACCAGCTCAGCTAATATGCAATTTACACTTGCTGTGTCAAACAGCTCACAATCTTTTCTTTCTTCACCACCTACCAACCCTAAACCTGTCAGCCTACCAAAGGACAGCTATTTTCAGAGCACTTCTCCTGCCACACCTCAGCCTACACCAGCACAGCTACCTGGACTCTGAAAGGAATCCCTCCTGTCAGCTACTCTCTACACACAGTAGTAACGGATGGAAACTGGAACCAGGAGGTCACTCCGAGGTATTGCAGGCATCTTATCACTAGCAGTGCGATGGCTCCATCTGTCCCCACTTACGCTTGCTCAAGTACTCTTCCTGCAGTACTGTCCAGTCTGCACATTATCTCCGCCACAGGTGTTGTGTTGTAAACTCAAAATCCACCTGTCAACCCTCCCCAGCCTCCTCTGCCTGCTCTCACCTTCCCAGTGGCAGAACAGGTTGAGGGCCTCCGGGGGAAGGGGCTTTTGTTTTGGTAACACTCTCCAAGATTCCTGTGCCCTGAGTACACTGGACAGTTTCTGGCCCACACAGCACAGACATTTGTTAAAGCCGCCTCATACAATGTCATTTCAGGATAAGGATAAGGGACCAGGCTTGTTTATCTTGTACACCACTAAGTACTCTTCTACTGCTCTAATTTTAGTGACAGCTAACAATTCTGCAGTCAGTGTGGGCCAGGCCCCACTCAAAGGAAATTTTCAGTTTTCTGTGGCTTCTCATTTAATCCTCACAGTGACCCTGGCACACATTTTTACTAGTAGAATGTATACAGAATATGTATGCCAAAATTATCTATGTCTTGCAAATACTGAGTCTTTGTTGTGGTCCTCATCAGTAAGTACTGGGAATCTGAGACATAAAAATTAATAATCTACCCACATCCCCTAACTTGCATAGCTAAAGACACCAGCTCAAGCCACTAGGCTGTTATTCCTACCCATTACAGTCAAATATATATATATATATATATATATATATATATATATATATATATATATTCTTAGCCATGTATCTCTAGACATTGCACTTACAATATAGATTGTGTTTTAAAAATAAATATTACTATTATGGACATGTTCAAAATCTAGAATTCGAATTTACCACAGGCCCCAAAATATAACTTAAAAATCTGAACTTGTTGCTTACCATTCTATACCTTTGTCCTTTACCATTGGAGATGGTGTCTAAATCAACTGCAGTCAACAGAAGAACAAGGGTAAAACAGTTTTAGAGAAGGTTAACAAATAAAAATAAATTTCAGATGTTCTATTACTAGCTCTTACAGAAAATTAATTTTCACCTATCACACACCAGAACCATCTTAGAAATGATGCTATTTGTTCATTAAATCTTGTACCCATCCTGGGTAAATGACTCATTAATAATTTTTTTTGTTTTTTTTTTTTGTTGTTGTTGTTGTTGTTGTTGTTTTGGTTTTCTCTGTGTAGCTTTGAAGCTACACAGGGTTTCTCTGTGTAGCTTTGAAGACTATCCTAGTACTCACTCTGGAGACCAGGCTGGCCTCGAACTCACAGAGATCTGCCTGCCTCTGCCTCCCCAGTGCTGGGATTAAAGGCGTGCACCACCAATGCCTAGCCATTAATAAAATTTTTATGAACTTTGATATCTAAGAAAAAATTAATACAGAATTTCCTTTTTTTAAAAAACCATCTGTCTTGCTCCTGTAGTCTCTGCACAAAGCCACTGAGTTAACCAGGGGGTTGGAGTAAGTTAAACCATAGATAGCCAGCACCAGGTCAGGTATCCCAGGGCAACTGCAGCAAGGCAACCTTGCCACATTTCTCTCTAGATGCTGTCTTTGGGAGTAAAGGGGTGCAGCGGTGGCCCACATCCTTTTATCTCTGTGACTTTCCATAGTTAGGCCATATCTTACGATCACTTTATCAGTGTTTGCTGAGGCAGATAGATATTCACTGTAAGAAGTATCTGTGCCCATCTGGGGGCTACGTTAGTCTTACTGTGCCTAAATCCCACAAGAACAGATCATCATTTGATACTTAAAAAATTCTGTACCATGAGGAGGGATAATGTCTCCTATACAAGTGCTTGTCCAAGTCTTGATCTATGAGCTCAGCCTAAAGTGTTAGATCACATTCTCCTGTCATACCTCCTGAGGTCAGGGACCTTCCTCAGATTCTGTAAGCCATTATCAACCTGCCAAGAGGATCTCAAGATTCAAAAAAATAACAAGATCATCTTTTCTGGCTTTGTTTTATAACTCCTTTTCTGTGGCTACTCTCAATGGCATCCAGGCAGGCAAAGCAAATGGGACACAGGTATAATCACAATACTCACCTGGTAAGGCCCATGGATACTCTGAGACAACTCCACCTACCTCTAGGCCCACTTACTGTGCACATTGCTAGTTAAACATTCCTGTAGGCTCAGACCCCTTTACAGTGCTCACACTGTATTTAATTGGCCTCTGATTTCTACAGTGTCCTCAGCCCCTTGAGAGCAGCAGCCTAGCTTGCTGCCCATACATCATGGTAGTGTAGGTCAGTCTCTGATCTTCATGGGCACCTTAATACCATTAAACTACTAGACTTAGATAATATTTTAGATAATTGGATAGTTGTACAAAAACATACACCCAAATCTGATATTTCCCAGATTTCTGTCTGTTTTGTTTTTCAAGACAGGGTTTCTTTGTGTAGCCTTGGCTTGCTAGCTAGAACTCACTCTGTAGACCAGGCTGGCCTCAAACTCAGAGATCCACCTGCCTCTGCTGGGATTAAAGGCGTGCACCACATCTGAGCTCCCAACCAGGGACATATGACCCTTACTGGACTAATCAGAGTGTGCTATGGAATGTGTTCCTTTGCCAAACTAAATAGCAAAAGGCTCCCATGAGCATAGAGCTGCCAGTGCAATGTCCTGCCCGGGATTAAAATCAAATCAAGAGATGGTAAAAAGCTGAAAAGGCTGGACACAGTAGCACATGCCCATACTACTAGCCTCAGAAAGCAGAGGCAGGATGACTGCTCCAAGTTCAAAGGCAGCCTAGTCTACACAGTGAATTCCAGGCCAGTCAAGAATATAGAAAGAAGACTGTCTTTAAAAAAAATGGGGGTGGGGGCTGACAAGAAGGCTCACTGATTTTACAGGTCAAGAGTTGGTTCCTGGTACCTACCTAGAGGCTCACAACTACCTGTAATTTCAGTTTCAGGGATCCCACACTCCCTTCTGATCTCTGAAGGTACTTTCACTCGTTTGTACATGCCCCCCGCCCCAAATTACATCCATACATACAGACATATAATCAAAAACAAATCTTTTCTTAACCAAACACACAAACAAAATCAACGCCTTAAACGGCAAAGAAAGAAGAGTGCTAGGCCCCGTGTGAAGACGCAGGGTCTGCACCATACCTCCCGCACTTTCCTGCATTTTCATTCTATTGAGCCTCTTCTGCTGCTCTCGTAGCAGGGCCTGCTGCTGAATCTCTAAGGTGTGACGATCACGTGGAGGATCTGGGTACAATAACTTCAGATCCACTCGTGTTTCTGAATCTGGTGCAAAAATTACATAACTAAGTTAAACCTTGTTTTCAACTGAGATTTAGACACAAAAATCTGTACACAAATTTATTAACTGTAAAATACAGAAGCAAGCATCCAAGATGTTCTTAAGAAAATGAACAGATTAACTGTGGTTTTTAATTAAACAAGGAATGGAATTAATTCTTCTGCCTGCAGTCCTAGCAGGAAGACTGCTACCAGCTCAAGGTCACTTGGGCTACACAGTGAGTTCTAGGCCAGCATGGACTACAGCAAACGATCCTGCCTCAAAAAAAAGGGGAGGGGGGGCTAAAATGATCTATCAAGCCATGAAAAGGTACTGAGGAGAACTGAGTGTGTTACTGAGTGACAGGCACCAATCTGAGAAGGCTGAATCCAACTGTATCGACTATGACACTCTGCATAAGGCAAACTGTGGAAACTTACAGGAACAAGAGAAGGGAAGGTGAATGGGTTTAGCCAATGACTTTTAGGGCTGTGAAAGTACTCCATATGATCCTACAATGGTGAGTATATGTAACTATACAGCTATCCAAAGTGAGGGCATGCACATCAAAAATAAGCTCTAATGCAAAACAAACCATTTGAGAAACAATGGTATGTCCATTCAGGCTGAGCAGTCCTAACACTGTGCCTCTGGGTACAGGTGTCCGTAATGGAGAAGGCTGTGCATGGGCAGAGGCAGGGAGTATATGGAAACTCTGAACCTTGCTGAGGTAAAGCTCATTGGCACAGCACTTTATGGTCACCAGCATTAAAAATACAATTGTAACAACCTTAACTGTAAACCAGAACCTCAAAGGACATTACAACAAATATAAAATTAAAGAACACAAAATAGATGTTCTTTAATGAAAAGCTTTACATAAACTTGGCAGTATTACTAGGGAGTCCCAGAAGAACAAGCTTGTGTGATGGGATTCTACCTGCCCTACCCCAAGATGTGACCTAGAGCCTAGCAGATATGGCACCTTATGCTCACCTCTCTCTTTGAGCTCATTGAAGTCATGAATATTCTGAAAAGCAGTAGCATCCAAGCCCTTTGGTGACGGTCTTCTGACAGGAGCTTGTACCCGATGTCTAGCCATGTCAAATATGTCCATGGGATTCCTTTCTCTCTTCCTACACATGACAAATTGTGATCAATAAGCCTTATGGGTAGGAAATGAGGGCATATTCAACTCACTGTAAAAACAACTTAGGTTCTTTTACCACGGTTATTACATAAATTTTAACAGTGCTGCTCTGTTGATCACCTATGATAAAACTGAAGATTTGATAAGGGCATGGTGTCACCTGCCTGCAATCCTAGCATTCTGGAGTTCAAGGCCAGCCTCATAATTTAATGTCACCTTGAGCTACATGAGACCTTGCCTCAAAAAAAAAAAAAAAAAAAAAAAAGATCAGGCATATACTTTTTAGCAATTAGATTTTACTGCCATTATCTATAAAAAATCTGTCCATTTTAATCATGTTGTGAGGAAGAGAAGTAAAAGAAATGTGAAGCGCCATGTGTAGCAAGTCTGTGACATGACTTGGGTGTCAGTAAACCTTACCTCCCTCTCAGTCTAAAACAGAACTGCACACAGGGCAGTAAGGCTCTGCTCCATACCTAGGAACTGTCGCAGGACTCTACAGATACCTCCCAACACCCTGACAGCTACAGTAGTTAAATAGTTCGGCTAAGGCTTGGCTGTTGTCATTCACCCAAAGGAATTGGATAGAGAATGGAAACTCTAAGTTCTGAAAATAAAACCAAATACAAATTAGTGCCTCCTTCAACACTGTGTACCCCCTTCCTCCTCTCCCCCCCCCCTCCTGTATCTCCCTCTCCCCCGACCTTTGTGATACAGGGCTCCTCTCCTATGTCCCTGGCTGGCCCAAATCCCACCATTCATAAAAGACCTGCCTGCCCCTCCCTACCAGCACTGGGACTAAAGTTGTGTGCCACCAAGTCAGCATCCATCCTCTTTATAAAAAACAGAATCTAAGCTGCAGTCATAAACAATTAGGCAGGACAACCTTGTGTCGTCTCATGGGTTTCCTTTCCTCTCAGGGAACTTTTAGAAGGGCCACAGCATGGCCCTGTCAAAGCTGGCTCAGATCTCTACCATGCAACTAGGATGCTAGGATAAAGGAGTCCTGTCTGCTGAGACTGACCGCTGATAGGCATTTCAGGACTATGCAAGAAGTCTTGGAATGTTCCATGTCCAGAGGCTAACCATTTTATCTTGGGCTAAGTTCTGATCCTCTGGAACAGCCATTGCTTGCCTCGCTCTGTGGTGGAACATCTTGCAACAACAGATAAAAACATTTTGCAATCTATTAACTTAGCAGAACACTAGCTTCTGTCAACCTAAGAACCTAAGCATCCCATCAGATAGCATCTTAGGTCTGTAAAAAAGCTCCCCCATCCTGCTGTACACCTCCCTGATGTACCCATGAATGCATTGTAAATTTACTTTGATACATGACTTTGTTCTGTAAAGCTTTAAAAAGTCAAGAAGCTGCTTCCGCATGGGAACAATGAGTTTGGGGTAACTAAATCTGTGCTCCCAGGTCATGGTCACTCATAACGTCTTCAAAATAAACACTCTCTTAATCCCTTTAAAATGAGAGTTGGGGTTTTACATGGACAATAGCAAATCCACAAAGACTAAAACAATCAAAAAAAAAAAAAAACTGCTAGGAGGCTTTTTATATTGTGTCCCTATCAGTTTCCATGATACTAGTAAGTAAATAAGATGATTTATTTACAATTAGGTTATTAGATCTCATTTGCATGTGATCTATATCATATCTGTTCTATGCCTAACACATGGGGGGGGGCAGATAATGCAGTAAAATGAGAAAGAAACTGTTGTATGACATTAGAACGAAGAACCAAACATTACATGTCTCTATGATACACATTGAAAATTATATCAGTAATGTTTAACAGATTCTTGGTGAACTTCTCGTAATTCCAATTCCTAAGTTAGAATTCAGAGTTCACAAAAACTTAACCCATATCTAACTATCTTTGCTGTTGCAAGGGAGTATACTAGATTTAGTGAATTACGAATAAATTACACAGCCATTTTCTGGTGGAGCTACCGGACAATGCTGGAACCATATGGTGAAGGTTAGCATCGCCAACAATACAAGGTGTTCTGTACACTCTTGATGGTGTGTCCTGGGAGAAAAGCACCCCACCCACTCTTCACAAATATTCTTCACCCTAGCTAGTCATAGGGAACTCATACACACTCAGACTGAGGAGCATAGTCATGAAAATAGGCTGAAAAAAAATCCCAGACCAGAGGTGACTGAGAGTCATGACAACTAAACACAGTGCAAAACTTGTATGAGACACCCAAACAGAGGCAGGACATTAAGAAAGAAATTCACAAAGTGTGGATTTAAATAACAGCAACATTTAATGTTATTGTGTAATAATTTCCTCCAAAAAGGGAGGCTCCTTAAGCAGGAAGGTAAACAACTCAAAATAGCTCCAGGAAGTTCCTGAAACTGACCAGATTCACTAGGCCCCTTCCTGCCAGAGTAAGCAATGAAAGCCAAGAGTCTTCAGATGAGGGAATCCAGGTACAAAGAAGACACTCACAAACTGAGGGACAAAAGAAGACTGAAACTAGACCAGCTGCCTACAAAGAGCTGAGCTGCCTGAAAGAGGTTTACATTAACTGAGGCACCTGGAAACGACACACTCCAACATGCTGCCTGAAGGCTGTGCAGTGTGCTCCGGGTTCCCAGCTTGTGATGTAGGTTCCCACCCTAGGCTATTAGTGATGCAGATGCCTTTGAGTCATTTCTGCTCCTATAAGTAACCCCAATAAAAATCACTGGTTCACCAAGTTCGACTTTCGTGCCATCTGTACTTTGGTCTGTCGTGGGCTCCCTATCTGGGGTGAATAGACATGTGTGTTGTCTCCTCAGGAAAAGTTTTGTCATACAACAAATGTCAGCCTCAAACACATGCTCATAGTGTTAAAATATTAAGGATGCAGAAACCTAGCTCTATGTATGATGTTCCTAGCTTTTCTATCAGATTACCCCCAAACAGAAAGTTTATTTTTAAAAGAAAGTGTGTGCTGTACAGTAGCCAAGAAATAATCTTCAAGCTCCCAGAAGACTAACCTACAGTATTGGAGCTTCCTTTAAAGAAGCTGAATCCACTACCAGTGACAGCAGGCTAGGAAATAAGTATCCAACAAAAAAAGAGAAGTTAAACTATCATGTGTAATCGTCCTAACCTTAGAATTTTCCATTCCCTTGCCATTATTTCCCTCAAGAAACTAGATCATCTAGCTTTCAGAAGGGGGGGGGGGCTTTAAGATTAACCCATCACATTCCAGGAAGATGCAGGAAGCAGCACCTGAGTGGGATCTCCTCATCACTGTCCAAGTGCAGCAGCTGTCCCTGCAAACGCCTCTCTTCACTGCGCAGCTGCTTCCTCATTTCTGATAGCTCCATAATTACATTTTTTTTCTCCTCTGCAAATTCCCATTGAGAAGTTAAAAGAAATTAAAGAACAAAAGATTAATTACCAAAACACAATCTGGCTTATCATGAAGGTAAAATGTTCAGAGAACTTTTATGAAAGATATTTATGTGTATTTTAAATACATAGGCATATACACATCATAATGAACATCATTAAGACCCACCATCAAAGTTTTGATAAAAACAGGGAGATAATCTTACAAACATAACAAGGAACTACAAAGGGCGTAATAGGTTTACACTCAGAGGGCTGACTATCGGGGTGGCTGTACAAATTACATATGATAAAAACAACTAAAATCACAAACACAAAACCCCAAAATGCTGTGAAAATCTACTGAAAGTCTTGTCTGTAAAGAGTACCACTGCAATTTGTGCAGGATGAGATGGGCAAGGGGGTACACATAGTACTCTTCCCCACCATTTTTGCAACTCTCTACAGCTCTGTAATTATTCTGAGATGACTGAAAAAGTACACAGCCTCTAGATTACAGGTGTACTATCTACCTTCTGCACGGAGTTGATTCTTCCTTGCAGGTACAGGGGGAGACTGTGCCCCGGACATAGAGCTTTCCTATGAAAAACGGTGACAGACATGGTCAGCATTCCTTCTGTATTCCTCAGTATAACAGGAAACCAAACTCTACATTGTAAAACATGTCTATATCTACAGCTAACCTTCCTTCTTGTATGGTGGAAAGTTGCTTGCCTCTGGCCAATGACAGCTCCTGTCTCTGTATGCTGTACCTGTTAAGTGTCTCCCATCTCCTACAATCGTTCTCATTTTTTCTGACCTCTTCTAAATAAGCACCTTTCTCCCAGCCTATGCAACACATCCTCCTCCTTCATTTACTATCAAATGTTCACTGGCATCTTCCTTCACAATTAGGCTTCACAGGGCTGGAGAGCTGCCTCAGCAGTTAAGAGCACGTATGTCTTCCCCCATTCACTCCCTGATACTCAGCTAGAGTCTGCTTCCACATCCATCACTTCAGTACAACTGCCTTTACCAAATACAGTGATCCCCAAGTCACATACTTAGTTGGCAATTTCATCCTGAATTCCCTTGGCAAGTAATGACTAACATTACTGACACTATAAGTCTGTGTGTAACTTTCCCCTGCTGTTCAAACACTGAATTTCCTCAAATTTCTGTCCTCAACCCTTTTGACTACCCCCTCTACACTTACCCTGCACAATCACATTAATTTAGTAAGCAGCAATATGTTAATTGCTTCCCAAACTACAAATCCAGTCCAAATTGCCTTTCTCAGGCACAACTCAACTTTCAATCTCCAATCTGTATCATCATCATGAGAACTCTGAAAATTAGTCTTGACCCTCACACACCATGCACCTGTGTACCAAAATATTGCACCTGAAGCTGGAAACCCTACTCAGTTCCCTCTGTCACTTTTGTGTCACTGCCCTTGTTTTAAGCCTTCAGTCTCACATCCGGACTTTACAAAAGCATCCTGTCTGTCTTCACTGCCCATGAGAACATTACACAAGGACAAGGGCCCATGCCATTCTACTTAAACATACAAGGATCCCAATGCAATTTCTACCACAGAACATATGAATCAGGCTCTCAGAAGTAGAATCCAAGAAAATGTTTTTCTCACATGTCTATGCTTGTTCTCATAGTTCACATTGCTGCAATCCACAAGCCCATGGAGTAAAGTCAAAGCCTGTAACAACTCCATCCCCTACCCCAACACCCTGCACAGGGTCTCCACTCCCTGTTGCCTTTGCACAAAGTCCGCATCAGACCAGGTCAAGCCAAACCACATTCTCCACATGGCTGTCCTGCCCTCCATAGCTTGCAGACACTGTCTTTTACAGCTGATTTCTTCTGGCTGCTCAAGCATCAACTTAAAGGCCAACTTTCCTGGCTTCTTTTTGACTGTAGATCAGTCTAAAACATAAGGAACTCCACATGTATAACCACAGCTAGTCAGAGACTCCACAAGTATAACCACAGCTAGTTAGCTAGAGACTCTATAAGTGTAACCCACAGCTAGTTAGAGATTCCACAAATAGAGCTACAGCTAGTTAGAATGTATTTTTTCCAAGACTTTCTTAGGCAGGTGTGATGTCAAACAACTTTAATCCCAGAACTCAGGAGGCAGAGGCCAGCCTCTGTGGGTTGGAGGCCAGCTTAATCTATATATCGAATTACAGGACAGCCAGGGCTACAGAATGCAATCCTGTGTCAAAACAAGCAAATGAAAACAACAACAAAATAAGCAAAAGGACTTTCTTAAGGAGCTGAGACAAATATCATTTGCTTTAACAGAGTATGGCTTATTAATTATGACTGAATTCTGACTATAAAAATAAAGCTCCAGGATACCAAGTGCTATCAATTACAACTCTATCTAACAACAGATAAACTAATGCAAACAGTAGGAAATCTCATAAAGTACCCCATCCCTAAGAAAAAGTATATACACGAATGAAGGAACTTATGATGGTGTCGACTGAAGGAGGTCTTTGGAGTTTGCTTGTAATTTTGTTCTGAAGAGCAGGGACTACAGGAGAAGGCTGTCTTAAATACTGCAAAAAAAAAAAAAATCTGCACATAAATATGCACATACAAACTATAATTCAATAGTCCAGACCACTTAAGAAGTTCAGAGTATTATTGCTTGCTTTTAATAAAACATTCTTTACAAAACAGTCAAGTTATTTGAGTTGTGTAAGATCCAATTAGGTATCTGGAGAAGAGAGTCCTGCCTGAATAACTGTTATTCATGATTCACATTCCAACTCTTAACATGGGCCCTGTGCGTTAGAAACAGGGATTCCAAAAGCAGTCTCTGGTGAATTAAATTTAATTTCCAATATAATCCATAAAACAAATAATTCAAGCCCAATGTTTTTGTTAGAGTATTTATTGGCCAGTCACTCTGGTGAGGTGCTGTGTAGCCAGAGCCCATAGCCCACATGGTTCTGATCTACAGACTACATTGTAGGCAGCACAGCTGAACACAGGGCCACAATAACAAGACTGAAAACAGCCAAAATTAGGCCCAGAATTCCAACTGTGGCAGCACCTCACAAAGGTCAATACAGTGTGGGCACTGGATTGAAAGGCCAGAGAAGATAGCAGCCCTCCTCTCTCCCCTTCCCAGCACAAGCTCTAAGCGTGACACATCTCCATCTGAAACATACCTTTGTTTCATCTCCAACCGTATTTTCTCTCTCATAATAGTGCTGAAGTTGCAAGTTATGCTTTTCTTCCTCTTCTTTCTTCTTTCTTTCTGCTTCTTTTCGTCTCTCTTCAGCTAACCGAATGAGTTCTTCATTTTTTAGTCTTTGCTTTAAAATTTAAAAAGACATACTTCTTGCATAAATTTGAAGTACATTTTTAAAATGTGTTACTTTATTTGTCTCAAAGTAAAAATTGAATATATAAAAGATACAGTGTTCTATAAAATGAAGATACTATCTATTTGATAAAGTAGTAGACATCTTTTACCAATTTAATGTTAAACAATTTGTCTCTTTCTTAAATTAGTAATCAATCCCAATAAAATCATGTGCAATGACTGTAACAATGAGGTACTTTAAAGATGGATTTCAGGGTGGCAGCCCTCTCATGCATAACAAAAGCTTCTCAAGTCAACATAACGTAAACGTTTCCCTTGGGCGCACCTCCTCCTCCTTTTCCCTTCTCCTCTCCTGCTCCTCCTCATATTCTTGCTGAATCCTTGCCCTCTGCTCCGCAAGCCGCTTTTCTTCCTTCTCTTCTGCAACTCTCAGTCTCTCACGCTCTGCCTCTTCTCTTTGTTTCTTCTCCTCAATCTGAAGAGTGAGGATGAGTTAGTATTCTGCCAAACTACTGACAAGTTAGAGTATCACTTTTTCCTCAAAAAAAAAAAAAATACTCAAAAGTATACCTTCTGTGTGCAGGTTCCTCGATTTGTGGGTGTCCTGTTTTTTACTAAGAAGGACACGGCCCTGTTAAAAAGCTGCTAGTCAACTGGCATGTCTGCTTAACATGGACTGTGTGAGGACATGGACATGTCCTCAACTTTCTCATCCAATGTTAAAGTTCCCTTCTCACCAGGAATTAAAATCAAACAATGTGAAGAACAGACTGTTTTTTCCAGTATAAAAGGTGCTGAGTAAATGTGGCTGCATTCTTTGTCTAGGGCTGAGGCTCCCTGAGATTCTGCCCTTCTATGTTAGCAGCCCATACTCAGGCAGCCATATTGACTCAGGGGTAATCTCAGAAAGATTCTAAGACCAAGAGGAACACAAAGTTTACTGTGGGACTGTGTCTCTTAAAGGTGTCACTCTGGATTTTACATTTTTAATTCACAAAGTATTTTTTATGCAATCTGAATTTCCTGTAACTTTAAGGTTGCACATTGTCAGTATTTTACATAATGAGAACTTGAATCTTCCTGTACGAACTATGAGTGACCAGCTGCAGCCTTTCCTGATGACACATGGAAATGTGCAGCCTAACATTCAGTACCAAGCACTATGCAGACACAAGGACAGCATATCCAGAGAAAACACTGACAATGCAACAGGACCTTACTTCTCCCTCTTTCTTCTCCCTCTTCCATGAAAAAAAAATTATAGAGAATAACTGCTATATTAAAATTAAATACTTCCAACATGTAAGTCCTTAACAGACCATACAGCTAATGCCAACAGACAGGTTAAGTATTGTTGAAAAGGAGAAAACTATCTTCTAGGTCAGTTTTCAAAGTATGAAACACAAAAGCACTTTATAAAATGTGCTAATTTTAAAATAATTTTTGATTGAATTGTTAAAAAATTTTAAATTTATTTTTAAAGCTGTACTTAAAAAATCACTCACAAATGTTATTTACTCAGTTTGAACAGTATCAAGGCTTCTAACACATTAACTATTACTTGTTTGTGCAAATCCTTGGCTAAAGCTTTTCTCACCTCTATGAACAAATTTGCACACTTTAAAACATATACTTCAATTCTTAAGTTTTAGATTTTTTTGTCTTGAAGATATTGTTGATAGTAAAAGTAAACACCATTTAGCTATTTCGCATTTTCTTAGAATTCTGTGTTAATCTAGACTGCAGACAAAATACATTTTGTGACCACTAAGAAAAACAATTGAAAAATCACCGTTCAAGTGTAATCTATTCATAAATGAATTGAGGATGTACAGGGAGGGGCGCTGAGAATCAAAGTAACAGACCAGGCTTTCTCTCTTACTAGTGGCTTTCCAGAAGGAAAGACTTCCTAGAAGTCCCATGCATGTCAGTGTGCCACCAGACAGGCTTTGCAAATATCCTCTGCTGCTAGGGACAAACCAATCCGCATCTGATTACCTGCGTTCGTTCCTAAAATAGGGACTTTCTCTAGACAGTCTGAAATTTAGTAAGATACTACATCTGAAATTATTTTGTGGATAAAATGTTAAAACACCTGTAATATTTGATAATTACACCTTTTACTCCATGGTAGATGTACTGAATAAAATAAACTCACATTTTGACTTGCTGTAGTCATAGTAACGGCACCACAAGCTCCTTCAAGTTCAGCAGCTGATATGGCACCACCCTCAACTTGCTAACCTGAGTGTCTGGTATCTGTGGGGCTTCTGACATCTGTCATAATCTCTGTTAATCACGTCTACACATTCACTGTCACTGTGCTAAGAAAACAGCCACACTTCTGGTATACCCCATCCTCCACTGATACATCCGTAAGTCTATGTAGCTTCATTATGCCACTGTTCCACGTAGAGTCCATTAAGAGCAGAATGTGTTCAAGTGTGATGCTATGAGGATCTGACTGGCAGACTGGGATCAGATTAAGCCTTAAATATCAAGCTAAAGGGTCTAGACATTTTCTGTAAACAAAGAGAGGCAATTGTACCAGATTTTTTTTAGTAAAAAGCAACATCATGTAAAAAAAAAATGTACACCAAAGGAAATTTTTATCAGGCATCCTGAGATGTAAGTGTGTAAGTGCAGAGGGAAGGGAGGGAGAGAAAAAACCATGAGTCCCTTACAAGCCTACATCTCAGTCACTGGGGCTCTATTCTCCTACTCAGCACTAAACCAAATCTGTGGATTCCCCGAGCTCATTGGTCAATAAACACTAAATGCTTCAGTACCTCCTTTGGAAATAGTCTGAATATTTCACTACTTTAAATGCTACCTGCCTACATTCAAAAAGAGGCATATAATTACAAAATGTCATTATATTACATATAAATTTGTTTTGTTTTGTTTCCTGAGACAGAATTTTTTCATATAACCCTGACGGGCTTCTCAGTCCTCCTGCTTATTAGTCTCAGTGCTGAAATTAACGCAGGCTCCACACACTCAGCTAAAATGTAACTTCTGATTATTTACAGTCCGGACTGTGTCAGGGATAGCACATCCCTGGGGGGTGGCAGGGCGTCATTTCCTACTCAAATACGCATATAGAAAGATTCACTCTATATTGGTAAGTGAATTTTACAAATCTCAACATTCACTGATTTAAAAACTACTGATCTTCTAATGAAGTTTAGAAAAGATTCAGATATGAGTGGATCAATGTGGTTTTTAGCAACAGCTGTACCTGATATAAACTAGACATTTGGGATAACTGCATGGCATTTTAGAATTTAGTGCACAGTGGATAAAATACCTGCAAATTTAGTTTATTGTTATATTTATTATTAAGAGTTGGAGTTATGTCAGGTGTTGGTGACGGATGCAGAGGCAGGTGGATCTCTATGAGTTTGAGGCCAGCCTAGAGTGAGTTCCAGCACAGCCTCCAAAGCCACAGAGAAACCCTGTCTTGGAAAAAAAAAGAAAAGAAACAAACAAACAAACAAACAAAAGAGTTGGAGCTTTAATTAAACAAGCCTTTCACCTGAAAACGAAGAAAATCCTTGTATAATTCTTGCTGTTTGATCTGAAGTTCAGTGGGTGGCTCACTGAATGTGTTTCCACGGGCAAAAGGAGAGCTCTGTGTTTGCACAGGACCTTCAAAAGACAGTTCACAAAAACATACAGTTAGGAAAGGAACAGTGTACTAATAAACCCATGTTATGAAAACAGTATGGCACACAGAAATCCTGGGGTTAAGGTCAGAGAGATGGGCTGAGAAGAATGTGAGGAAGGCAGCAAGGAAAAGCAAACATAAGATGAAAGTGAGCAGCCCAACTCCACCTACAGCAGCGGGAGGGAAGACACCGAGGGCACGTGCAAGCTAACAGCATAAACATGAAACACAGTGCAGGCTGCAAAGTGAAGTTCATGACGGAAAATGTGCATGACTAGCCTTACTTAAGATTAGTTCTTAGGGGCTGGAGAAATAGCTCAAGGGCAAGGCATTTGCTTGGCATGTGTAAGGCCCTGGGTTCAATCCCCAGGGTTTTGGGGGGGAAATGAAAATAGGGGGGAAGATATTACTCTATATGCATAGCAAAAATTTCCAGAAATTATTTTTGAAAACTGCTAAGTTCAAAATTCTTCACATCCATAGCTTAAATACAGGCTATAAAGTCATCTATGAAATAATTAACTACTTTCCATAACTGTGATATGTTTTCCTTCTAAAACTGAGTTCAGTGCTTTATTGGCATGCACAGGCCTTATTATCTGTAGCACAAACAGAGCATTTTTAAAGGGATATAAATGTAACAACAGTTTATTGTCGTACATATTCCTTATTAATAGCATTGTATTTTATCAAAGGGAACTTATTTCAGAAAAACTATTTGAAAAACAATCATTCCCTAGGAACCTCTTTGAATGAAAAAAGAAAAAATATTACATTTAAATTGAAGTCTCACAACTTTTTATTTATTCTTAAATTACTGATTTATTTTTTTGTTTGTTTGGTTTTGTTTATTGAAGCAGGGACTTACTATGTATCCATGACTGATCTGAAATTCACTATGTAGACAAGGCTGGCCTCAAATCTGCAGCAATCCTCCTGCCTCTGCCTCCTAAAGGCTGGGATTACAGTGTACCTCCCTTATTTGTGTTACTTTATACAAACTACTTGGCAGCCAGCAATTCAGGTCTCCTTTTCCTTTGAGTTCAATTTCACTAATGTTTAGTTGACTGGATTAACAGAAAGTCAAATCAAACCTTGAACATCATAAGAACTTAAAAAAAAAAAAAAAAAAAAACCTGTTCTACTGAAAGCAAACTGAGACTATGAAGGTTCTTTTAAATCTTGGGCACTACAGAAAGCCAATAGTAAAATAAATGTGTGCTCTCTTCTCTCTTAATTTCCCTCAAAATTTAAATGTTTGTGACAATCAAAAGAAAGACATATTAGATAAGATCTGTTGCAAAAAAATTTTTTTTCAAAGTGTAGGGAGCTAGTACTATTAGAAAACAGACATGTAACTAGCTACCATAGTAAACACAAAAAAAAACAACTGAAGCTGCATTAGTATTGGAGTTCACAGTAGTTCACTTAAGAACGATAAAAGAATATTAACAGCAGGCCGGGCATTGGTGGTGTACACCTTTGATCCTAGAACTTGGTAGGCAGAGGCAGGTGGATCTCTGGGAGTTCAAGGCCAGCCTGGTCTAGTTGAGTTCCAGGACAGCCTCCAAAACAATACAGGGAAACCCTGTCTTGAAAAACCACACAAAAAAAAGAAAACAGAAAAAAAAAAAAAAAAAAGATTATTAACAGCATGAGCTGGGCAGGTTGGTACACACCTGTAATCCCAGCATGGGAAAGGCTATGGCCTCATAGTGAGAGCCTGTCTCAACTTTTCACCAAAAAAAGATCATTATGAGGGGCGAAACTGGGCCTTATGAGGGGGGGAGCAGTGGCGCACACTTTTGATCCTAGCACTAGGGAGGGAGGCAGAGGCTGGCAGATCTCTGAGTTTAAGTCTAGTCTGCTAACACAGTGAGTTCCAGGCCAAGCAGGACTACATATTGAGACACTGCCTAAAAAATAACAAAAGAGCAACAAAAAAAGCCCAATTAAGACAAAATATCAGAGGACAATGAAGCTTAAAAGCATAAATTAGGAAAATTTTCAGATATAACCAATTTTCCCAAAGCCTTTTAAAAATATTAAGCAGCACATTTATATGTAAGCTATGTGCCTATGTGTACACATACATACAAACACATAAGCACTCATCTTCATATATATGGCATAGCACAAACTAAGTAGCATGGGATACTTTCTTATATTTACAAAGTTTAGTTCCGGTTAGTTCTTAGGGAAAGAAAGTCTAAGAAATTTCAATTCAAATAAAATGAGAAAACTAAACATTTTATGACAGTCTTGAAGATAAAGTATCACTAGGAGGAAAACCTGAGATACTACAGAAAAACTACACAGGTCAGAATTTGCTAGGCATGTTCAATCAGGCTTATTCTCTTGGAAAGGGGGTCATAGTTCTGTGCTCATGCCTAAGAAGGGTGAGTCCTGAGCTACAGTAGAGCTGCAAGCACAATTGTGCATGGAGAGAGACAGACCTGGAGCAAAAGATTCCTAGAAGCGGCAGCAACAAAGAGCAGCAATACACAGAGGAGCTACAATTCTCTCCTAACAACAATAAGATGAAAAAGTATTTGCCGCTCCTACTCTACACTGAACTATTGCAGATTAAAAAAAAAAATACTTTTATCAAAACCAAAGGTTCCAATTCTGGAGTTCTAAAAACTGAAGTTAGATGGAAACTGTAAAAATCTATTGTAAGTCAGGCGGTGGTGGCACACGCCTTTAATCCCAGCACTTGGGAGGCAGAGATAGGTGGATCTCTGTGAGTTAGAGGCCAGTCTGGTCTACAGAGTGAGTTCCAGGAACAGCCAGGGCTACACAGAGAAACCCTATCTGGAAAAACCAAACCAAAAAAAGAAAGAAAGAAAGAAAGGAAAAAAGAAAGAAAGAAAGAAAGAAAGAAAGAAAGAAAGAAAGAAAGAAAGAAAGAAAGAAGAGAACAAAAATGAAACAAAGATGTTCTTCCACGTAAGGGCAGTGCAAACAATGAATGTGGCTGTCTACAAAAACTGCAAACAATGCTCTTCAAATTGCTGGCCACAGACAGGCCCAGTAACGTGACCACCATCACAGCCCACCACGGACCTGCATGGGTTGCCAGTAAGTCCTATCAGTGCTAAAACTTGGCTGCATGATTAGTCAGGAATATTGCAGAAGAACTTCTTACTGTAAAATTTTTTCCTATAATGAAAACTCGCACGAAAGTGTAAAAGCAGAATCAAAACCCCAATAAAAAACTATAAAAGCGCAAAAGCAGAATGTTATCAGCATCAATACATAGTATGAGATGTATACTATTTACATATTTTGATTTTTTAACTGTATGGTATATACCCATACATATATGGTAAAGAAGGATGGTGCCAACTTTTCCCAGCAAGCCACAAAAAAAAAAAAAAAAAAAAAACACTGACTAGTTTCAGCTTACAGAAACTTGGGTAGGGATGCTGCTTTAAGGGGATTGTCAGCTTTACCCATCAACAGAGATGGATCTGACACTAAACTTCCAGTTGCTTCATTATTTGTACAATGTAGAAGGTAAGTGATCACTTAAAACAAAACACTAATTTTTTGTATAATTTATCGTAACACACCAAATACTTTCTCACTGGTGCAGTCATGCAGTCATGCAGTCATGGGAGGAGAAGCAAGCTGTGTATATGTGTAAAGAAAGACCCTCAGGTACAGAAAGGAAAATGTTAGCAACAGCTACATACACACAGCAAGTTACAGAGCTGGGAAGAAATACCCACTGATAAACACAACCTTTCCTTATTCACTTTTTTCAAAGTAACTACATTAAAGAAAGAAAATACTCTATGCATCCTAATTCATAGTACCAAATTCTCAAAATTACAGTAAGAATTTTATCAAAGAACAGAAGTGACATGTTACTGGACAGCATTAGAAATGTTTTTTAGTATAGAATGTGATTAAAAACCTGAGTTTTTATTTGCAGAATCTTCTAGGTTCTCAGCATTTGAAGTGGCTAAATTTTGGTCTATAGATACAACAGCCCTTTTATCTTCACATGTTCTTGCATCTGGGTTATGGTAGGCATCTATATTCTGTCTGTGCATCCTATTCAAATCAGCTGAGAGGGAAAAATAATCCATTTATTTCAATAAACACATTTCTATAGTTACTCTTAAACTTATTACATTTAAAAATAAAAAGTCAGAGGTTAAAACAGGACAACACTGGGAATGGCTAGATGGCGGCTGCAGCTCTGAAACACCTTCACTAAAAACTCTCAAGAGCCTGCGAAATCAACTCAAAACTAGGACTGAAATTAAGGATACATAAATCTTTGACATGCTATCAAAGCCATGTTAACATACCCACTGTCAGTTCAGAAATCAGAATTTCTTTAGTATAAAACTCAAAATAAGTCAGAGTGCAATTTCCCCCAAACCTAAAAACAATGAAACAGCATGTTCTCGTGGAATGTTAAAATGCATCCACACATTCTTTAGCAACTCTTCTTCACAATGTGGAATCCAAGTCTTCATTACTGTGGTCTGTGTATTATCTGTGTATTATCTCACGTGAGAGCGGGACACTGCCAGGACATGATACATGACTTTAGGGCTGCTTCACAAAGACATTAGTTCCATCTTCTCTGATCACTGATTGTCTCACTGCAGGGAAAACCAACTGCCATATCATAATGGCCGTCAAGTATACTATGGAGAAACTGAAGCTCCCTGAGCTACATGGAAGCCATGGTAGACACATCTTATACTACAACCTTAGGCTAAACCATCAAACAGAAACAACCAGAAAAAAATAATAATAACCACTCAAAAAAAAAATCACTACCTGAAGAAGCACAAAGTAGTATGCACTTCTTATTATAAAACATTACCCTGGAATTGTGTATTACCTAGCAATAGACTTGCTATGTCTGTTAAGTAGGTAATACCTAATTCAACTGATAGATTGTCTGGCATGTGCAAACTAGGTCAAACCACCAGTCTCAGAAACAGACTTGCATGTTTATAGAATTCAAGTTTTAAAAGTGCGTACATATAAACCTGTCTACCTACTCCTCCTAAAACACTGTGCTAATAACAGTAAAAATGAACTTAAACACAGATGTAAGAATTATCTACTAGGAAGAACATTATATTCAAGGATGTATTTTGAAAGTGACACATATTTAGAATACCATACAGAACAGTCCAAATACCGAGTGAACATATACAGGAGAACAAAGCTCAGCATAATGACGGTTTACATCCTCAAATTACATTTAGGCCATCTTGGGTTTAGAAAATAGACAAGAACTTCAAGGTAAACAAACAGGAAAATGTGCCAATGAGACATATCCTATGGTCACACAAGCCTGGTAACTTAAGCCCATTCACACACAGAAAAATACACGTAGATGTGGTGGCTCACATCTGTGATCCCAGCTCTCCTACAGCACAATACAGGAAATAAACCAGGAAGCTCGGCTTGTGGAAGCCAGCCAGACTGGAATATGAAGAGCTACACAGTGAGACCCACCTCAGCAAGGTAGCATGAACTGACTCCTGAGAGTTTTCTCTGGCCTCCACATGTGCACCATGACATGTGCATGCCCTCATACTCACACTCACTCACACACAAATATGAAGAAAAAGAATAACAGAGGAGATGGGAAGATGACTCAACAGTTAAAAACACCTACCACTCTATTATGGGACCAGAGTTCAGTTCCACTACCCACACTGGCAGCTCACAAACACCTGCAACCTTCATCTTCAAGGGATCTGATGGCCTCTTCTAATTTCCATGGCATGGGCAGAAAAACGACTATAACACACACACATACACACACATACACACACATACACACACACACACACACACACACACACACACACACACACTTTCTTTTAAAATGAAGTAGAAAAATAGAAATGGGGGAGGGGCGCAGTAGGTAAAGGCACTCACTGCTAGCCTCACCAGGTCCCACATGGGGAAGAGAAATCAAACCATCTCCCTGATGTCTGGTAACATGCACACCCACCCTGTATCAAGTGAGTAATGGGGCTGAGATGAAGAGGGGAGTTAAATATAATCAAAGTACATAATGTACATGCTTGTATATGTCACAACGAAAACCACTGCTTATACAAAACATGCCAATGAGACAGAAAGGGCTGGTAAGACGGCTCGGTGGTTAGTGTAGTTGCCAGGCAAGCAGCAGTTGTGAGGACTGCTTCAGATCCTTAGAATACACAAAAATGGGGCTGGCAAGATGGCTCAGAGGTTAAGAGCACTGACTGCTCTTCCAGAGGTCCTGAGTTCAATTCCCAGCAGCCACATGGTGGCTCACAACCATCTGTAATGAGACCTAGTGTCCTCTTCTGGTGTGCAGATATATACATGGAAGCAGAATGTTGTATACATAATAAATAAAATACTAAAAAAAAAAAAAAAAAAGAATACACAAAAATGCTGGGTAGGCAATGGAGACCAGGCCATAATTCCAGCACTCAGAAGTTGTAGAGACAAAAGACTCCTGGAGAAAGCTGGCTTAGCTCTCCATACCAGTGAGCTCTGGGTTTAACTGAGAGACCTTGCCTCATTGAAAATGTGGAGAATAATAAGGAAAACACCAATGTCAACATCTAGCCTCCACACATAGATACACACATACGCACCCATGCACACTGAACACACATATACGCATATTTAAAAAAGAAAAAGAAAAGGGCAATTTTTAAAACAGCATCTAATAAGATCAAAATATGAAAAACTTGGCGAAGTATGTGCAGGATTTGAAATTCAATTTTCAGCCAGGGGGGTCACCATGTGAGGAACTGTATTAAAGGGTTGCAGCATTAAGAAGGTCGAGAACCATTGCTGTAGAGTTGTTAAAACTTTAACACATGTAGTTTCAAGTTAACATCACTATAGCCAGTTAAGTTTTCAAAGCTCCACCACCAAAACATACCCATCTTACTATTTATAATTATTTGTATTCCCAGCCTACAGCCTCTGGGCCAGTTCTTTATAACTTTTTATTTTGAGAATGTCATGTAATAGAAATGTACAAAGGCAATTTTCAGAATGGATCTTTTCCTTATCTGAACTTTTGAGTCTCATGAATTATGTGCACCAACCATTCATTCCTTTGTATTGCTAAGTAGCTCCCCCAACACACACACACTGGATAAATAAGCATATCCATTCACCTACTCAAACATCTTATAATATCTTAGCTTTTATAGGACCTTTAATAAAGAGTTCTACTGAATAAAGATCACTTAATTATGGCACAACCAATTAAAACATGTTTTTATTTAAAAACAATTGGTTCTGCTCTATTTCATTATTAAGTTATTTTCCCTTAAAAAGATCTAGGGGTGAGAAGTGAAGATTCGCCTGCTTTAGTTTCTCTCCATCAGGAGACCAAAAGTAAACAAAAGGAATTAAGTACATGACTAAGCAGCAGAACTAGAGTCAGCTGTAAGTACATAGGGACACACCCTCGTCATCATAGTGAGCCTCCCTAAACATCTCAATAGAATACCAAAGTCATGTTTCCCCATCTCTAAAATGTAACACCCACATACAAACTTGATACCTTTTAGGTAATGACTCATTACCTTGAATATAGTATTTAAGAGGAGTTTCACTGTCCTTGGTAAAACATTTTCTCTGTTTCATTTGATGTTTACAATATTAAATAGACTGCACATTATTACTTAAAATAGAAACCTCAGAGGTATTGTCTTCATTTCCTCCAGGGTAAGCAATTCTAAAGCAGTGTTTACAATTCAAGAATCCATACTTCACTACAAACGTATCCCATAATTATATTGCTTTAGGTTTCCTTGAAAGTTCTGGAATCACTCTGTCCCAGTGTCTGATGGGGCCTCCCCCATGGTAGCTAGGCTATTTCTGACAACTCATGACTCCAATTTCCTTAAGCTACAACTTAAGCTACACACTCATCAATCCAGGCCTCCTCCTGGGCACTAAGAAGAAAAGTAAACTTGGCCTCCAGCTGAGCAGGAGCTCTTGGGAGTAGCTGGGAAAGCAGAATGAAGGCAGAGATGAGGATCCTCCAATTCTAGACCAGAACAAACAGAATCCTGCACTCACCCTCACTGCTCCTAGACCCACACAGTACAGCCAAGGAGGAAGGGATTCTAAAATGGAGCAGAGGCTCAATGGAAGAAGTCTCCTCTCTTGGAAAAGAAGCAACCAAAATCAGAATTCCACAGATATGGGAAGGAAACTCCAACTGCCACTAAGCCTCTTAGACATGCTTGGCACAGCACTTTTTAAATTTATTGCCTCATTAATAAGGGCCTATTATAGTATCATGAGTAAATAAGTGAAAATTATTTTTCTAACACATTCAAATACATACTTCAAATAAGAAATGTCCACCTACCTGTACAACATTTAATAACCTCATCTATTAGGAAAAGGTAACAAGAACTCTGGTCTTCTAAACCTATGATGATATAAGTTCTACATAATTCTGACACCACTTTTATAATGGGTCCTCTCTTTAGTCCTTATGTCAATTACTAAACCCTTTATTCGACTTAGCAACAGTTATCCAAAAACTATTTTATTTAGGTAACAAAGCTTATTAAGTAGTTTTTTTTTGTTGTTTTTTTTTTTTTTTTTTTTGATACAGAGTTGCACCATGTAGCTTTGGCTGGCTAACCCACAGAGATCCACCTGTGCTGGTATTAAAGGCTTGCACCACCACACCAATCAAACATAAAATAATAAGTAAATAAATACATATATAGCTGAAGGATTGCAACTCTGCAACCTTTCGGAGTCTCTGAAATGACACCCCCAGCGCAAAGAAGCCATATATTGAACAAGTATACTCCATACATGAATTAAAAACAGATCCCTTCCCACAAATACTCCAGTTATTTGTAAATTTTATTAGTCTAAAATAAACTTGCAATATGAATTTAATATTTTCAGTAAAAAATATACCACTATATATTATACTATACTATAAATAGATGCATATATATTATACTATACTATATGATACATATATGTATCATATACTATACTATACTTGTCTGGATAAGCACCAACTAACATAAATTATTCTTTGCAGTTTGGTGACTATCACCAGAAAATGGAAAGTGTATTATTCTGCAGAAAAAAGGGGTTTGTAACAGCTATTATATTCATAATCAGGAGAGCATCTTTGCATTAAATCATAAAATAAAAGCTTATTATATAGTCTGATTGCCCACCTCTTTATATTCTCCACTCTTAAAACACAGGAAATAATTCATTTAAAGCAAGTTCATAGACATATCATACTTATCAGATTTCCTTTGGCATCTCTGAGAGGAGCACCACCTCCGCCCTTCCCCCAGGGGTTGTAAATTCTCATTTCTGCTTCCAGTTTAGCTTCATATTCTTCTTTTTCTAAACGTTCTTTCTTCCTTCTTGCTTCTCTTTCCCGAATCTTGACAACATAAGATATGCTTAAAGTAAATATTGACTTATAGGAGACTCAGACAAGAGACTAGCAATATTACTATTTAATTTTTCTGGTAAAAAAAAAATACAGATATTTTTTAAGTACGCTTATTCACTACAGACTTAAGAATTACAAATAAGAATGCTAATCTAGGAATGCAGGAATCTGACCTGGAACTTCAAGGAAAAGCCCTCACCCAACACCCATACCAGTCAACCTGACCCCTTATACATCACACCCAGAGTGCTGCTCCAGGACCAAGTCAACCCACCCTACAGCTCAGCATGGAAACCCCACAGAGAAAGCACTGCCCAAACTCACTGTGCCTCCCACTCTGCCACCTAAAGGCCACCAGTAGAATCCAGAGAGTTTTCCTTCTACTTCTGACCTCTGCATCAAGAATCTAAGCCTATAGAAAGCTCACACCTGGGCCCAGAAGTTGCACCTATACTCCCTAGGGAAAAGCAACAAAACAAAACAAAAATAACTAAATAAATAAAACAAAACAAAGAAAAAATTGAATATAAATATTTTACAAGGGGCTGGGTCAGTTAAGAGCAAACACTGCTCTTGCAAAGGACTTAAGCTTGATTCCCACACAGGGAAGTTCACAACTGCCTATAACTCCAGCTCCTGGAGGAACTGACACAACTGTGGCCATCGGCACTCATTTACACAGATACATAAACACATAATAAAAATAAATACATTCATGAAAAACTGGCAAGGGACTAGGAATGTGGAACCCTGCCTAGAAAGTACTAAATCAACCTTTACAACACATAAACATGGTGGCACCAAGGAGGGAAAAGGAAACAGGAGGACTAGGATTACAAGGCCATCCTTTCTTCACCACAGAATGAGTTCAATGCCAGCCAGCTACACATGAACCCTAATTCAAGAAAACAAAGCAACAAAAACCATACTTCATAATGTGGAGCTACACCTTGAATCTTGCCCCTGGGCAACTCTTACAAACTCCTAAGCAAGTTTTCTTTAACCAATATAAACTACAAAAGAAGCCAGTGTGCTTCATGTAAGTATTCCACTAATATAGTCCCTATTGGTCCATGCCTTGTGCATGAAAGATTAGAGAAGTGTCTCTTGGACATCCTTGCTTTCTCCCCATGGTTCTTAGCACCTCCTAGATGAACTGAAGTGGTAAAAGTTCATTAAAGGTTTCTCTAGAGCCAGCATGATGACTCCAAAGGTCAAATAAACTGCTACCAACCCTGACTACCTGAGTCTGATCCCAAAAAGACACATGGTAGAAGTCAACAACCACACACACATATACACACAACACATAAATAAGCAATTCCTAGGAGGAGACACAGGAAAATACAAAAATAAAGTGAATAAAGCTCCCAGACATATACCAAGAATGTCTATAACTAACAAGCAGCTCAAATATCCACTATATATGAAGCCCTAACTGTCTAAGACAAGACCACCATTTCTTACAGCATTCTAGTGTATGCACTTCAAAGCTTACCACATTGCCTGTTACTGTTTTCTCCTAAGGTATAAGTCAGTCAGTCACCACCAAATGAATAAAGGAAGGAAGGAAGGAATACCTGCTCTTGCAAAGCTTCTTGGTAAGATTGAAGTGACTGTTTGGAAGGTTTTGGTTTATCTTCAAAGATCAGTCCTGAATTCATCAGTCGATCACTTAAAAGTTTCTGGTCATTCTGTCCAACAGTATCCCTAAACATCAAATAAATAATTTGAATCAATTTATTATTATAAGAGCAAGCAAATTTTAGAAGAAAAGAAAAACAATTCTTTGAAACTGCCTGGCATATAAAACCATCTTTAAGAAGAAAGCCAGCAAGATGGGTCAGCAGGTATAGCACCTACTTTTCCATGCCTGGACCACATGGCACAAAGAAGCACCTCCTGCAAACTGTTCTCCAGCCTCCACATGCATGCCAAAGCATGTGCGCATACTGTGGCTCATTTGTGCACATGCAAACACATTCACAAAAGTTAAAAAACAAAAGATAAAATAAAGTTTTAAAGAGGAAGAAATCCTTAATTAAATTACTCCTTCATAAAATCTCCCATCTCTGTTTTTAAAACATGGAACTTACAAATTTATTCAATCTGTATCTTTAACTAAGAAGTAATGACATAGGTTTGATTCTGATTCCCAGGACTCACAATTACCTACTATCTAAAACCACTTCCCTTGTGGACACCTCTGTAGGTATGCACGCTCCCCCACACACATATATACAAAATAAAATAAAAACTAAAAAGACAGTATCAACAGAATAAAAAGGCAACCCACAAATGCTTTAACATCCATAATATAAAAAGACTACAAATTCAACCACAAATGATTAATAAACATTTCTCCAAAGAAGATACAAACAGCCAACAGCATATGAAAATATGCTCAACACCACTAAATCAATAAGGAGATACAAATCACAACTACACCGAGGACTGGAAATATGGCTCAATAACGGAATGCTTGCCTAGCATCTATAAGTGTTCAATCCCCAGCACTGAGAAAGGGGAAGGAAAAACAACACTACTGTGATGGGATGGGGAGATAGTTCCTTCAATAATGTGCTCACAGAGTGTGATGAGATCTGAAGTCGTCTAAACTAATCTCTGGGCAGGCCTATGGGCTTGACTAGGTAAACTGAGGTCAGAAACCCTGCCCCCCACTCTACTCTTCTCTCCTCTCTCTCTCTCTCTCTCTCTCTCTCTCTCTCTCTCTCTCTCTCTCTCTCTCAACCCTGCCCCCACTCTACTTTCTCTCTCTCTCTCTCTCCTCTCTCTCTCTCTCTCTCTCTCTCTCTCTCCCTCCCTCCCTCCCTCCCTCCCTCCCTCCCCCCCCCCGAGGGTATTTTATACAGCAATAAGAAAAGTAACTAAGACACCAAATGATCACAAGGACCTGCATCTGATCCCCAATACCCACATAAAAAGCTAGGTGTGTTGGAGTACAACTGTAACACCAGCAGGGGTAAAGCAGAGACAGAAAGACACCTAGAGCTCATCAGCCAGTCAGCCTAGCCTAATTGGTCCTAGTGAGAAATCTTGCCTCAAAAGACAAGCTAGGGAGATCCTGAGGAACAATATCTGCAGTTGACCTCCATCAACATGCACCCACATGCATGGGCACACAATGAAATAGCACCTCACACCAAAGGAGCTAGTCAGAAAATAGCAACTGGTGTGGAATATTTAGAGAAACTAGAACCTCTATGCACTGGTAGTGGGAAGGCATAGAGTGTACCACTGTGAAAGTAATATGGCAGTACCTCCAAAATATTTTTAAAATAATTACCATGCAACCTAATAATTACATTTCTGGGTATATACACGTTAAGAACCTGGAAAGATACTTATACAATGATTCTAATAGTGGCATATTTACAACAACTAAAATGATAAAGCAACTCCAATATCCTCCAGTGGATAAACAAGTTAGTAAAACTAATGGTGTAAGCGCACAATGTACTATTATTCAGCCTTGAAAATTCTAATATAATTATAAGACAGTTGAAAACTAAAGACCTGTGCTAAGTGAAATAAGCCAGCCATAGTAAAATACAGTCTGACCCCTCAGGAGGTACTAGCAGTCAAAACAAGAAACAAGAGAATGGTGGCTGCCAGAGGGGCACGTCACAAGAGGAAATGAAGTTGTACCTTTACTGATTTCACAGTACAGAGTTCAGTTTATAGGATGAGAAGCATTCCAGAAATGGCTCTGTAATGTTAGAAAGGCTCTAAAAACTATTAGAAGATCTTATATTATGCATACGTTAGTACTTTTTTAAGTACAGTAAACAAGACAAAATTATTTTAAGTAAAAACTTACGCAACAGGCTGTGCTACATGGTGAGTGAGAGGGGCAGAGATATGAGGGGCAGGCTGTCCTCCAATCACTCCTGAACCATCTTAAAGGGGAAAGGAAAAAAAGAACATTTATTTCCAAAGACTTACTAATAATAATATTTTATCCCTAAGAAAAATGTACAGAGTGCTTATCCCAAGCACCAGAATAACCTTCTGGGCTAAGAGTTAGCAAAAGAACAGAAAAACATAAAACAATTACTTTTTAACTCTGAGTAAAAAGGAAATAACTATGAACACAATTAGCTTTATTTTGGTTTTAAGACTGGTAGTGTGGGATATTTGTACCTGTGTGAAGATGCATTTGCTTTGATTGGTGGAATAAAGAGCTGAATGACCAATAGCTAGGCAGGAGGTATAGGCGGGACTTCCAAGGAAAGAAAAGAAGGGGAGCAGGAATCTAGGGGTTGGGGAGATGTTAGGAGACATGGAGAGGAAACAGGAAATGCAAGATGGAAGAGAGGTAATGGCCAAGTAATAGAACATAGATTAATATAAATGGGTTAATTTAAGTTATAAGAACCAGTTAGGAACAAGCTCTCACAATTAATAAGAAGTCTCTGTATCATTATTTGGGAGCTGGTGGGACAGAGAAAGACTCTTCACTGACTGGCTCTCATTGTGTGACAAAAGCAGACTTGTACCTTCCTCGGTATCCCAGGTTGGCCTTGGATTTTAAAATGGGTATTGCTATGGTTTGTCCTCCAAAATACATGCAGGAGCTTAACTCATAAAAATCTTATGCTAACAAATTTAACAGAGTAGAAGCTTCAGCTCCATAACTGAGTCATAGTGAACTTACAAGAAGAGTGAAAAATACCAAAGATAGACACATGTATATCCTATATATGCTATTTGGGCATATTAGGCCTCTAAAACAAATCACTTAATAAAATATCCTTTCCACATATTGTGTCAAAGTAAGAAAACTGGACTTGATATTAGGTATGAATTTACTGTCAGTAAATATATAATGCTTGGATTAAATAAAGCTGTACCTTTTTCACTTACATACTTCCATAAAACTTACATGCTTCCATAAAAGCAATTACCTTTACTAATGGACTAGAAAACTATGTTTGCCATATAGAAAACTCACAATAAGCAATACTGGGATCCAGTGTGTTTCTGGCACCATAGAAATAGTAAGCGTCATCATAAGGCGTTCGATAGTTAGCTGCCAGATGGGGCGCCAGATGGGGCGCCAGATGGGGCGCCAGATGGGGCGCCAGAGGGGGCGCCAGATGGGGCGCCAGAGGGGGCAGCAGAGGAGGTGGAGGCAGAGGCACTACCCTATAGCAAAAGAAAAATGAAAATTATTCTCATATTTTATTACTTTAAATCAAGATATTTTAATCTTTTGCAAAAAGTACTATTGAAACTAAAAATCAATCTTGTACTAATTGTTCAAGAGAAAATATGAATCAAAAAGCAAACAGCAACAAATTTTAAAACTTCGGGAACATTTTGATAAGAAATGGAGTTAACATAATTGAGTAATATCCAGTAGTCATATGTGCCATATAAAACAAAGAGCTGCTCCCTGCCTCTCAGTAATACAGAAATGAACAACTACAAGAGGACAGTATCCAGTAAAATAAGACAAGGAGACAAGAATGCTAAAGGAACAATAGCAGAATGTCCAGTCTCTCTAAAGAGATGGGAGGAAAGCTTCAAGAGTCCCAGAAAAGGATCACTTCGGTATGTGATAAGGCGAGACACTCAGACAGGACAAAGAGCTCCATAACCTCAGGGCTACAAATGATTCTGTGTGGGCAAGACAGTGTATACAGTGAGTGTTTGTGTGTGGCTACACTTGTGCATGTGTCCGCATGGGTGTTCATATGTCCTTTATGCATACAGGAACACGTGCATGTGGGAGACAATGTGTACCTGTGCATGCGCAAGTGCAGAAGCTATTAGTCACCCTTTCGTGTCAATTCTTGGGATCTGTCCACTTGGTGTTCTGAGACAGGGTCACTCACTGGCCAAGAGTATCCAGTCTCTCCACCTCCCAGCACTGGGACCACAAACACACCATAAAACACCCAACTTTTTTGTATATTACTGACTGAACTATCTCCCCAGCCCAATAGGGTGTATTATATATATATATATATATAACTTACTGGGTTTTCACAGAAAGTAAACCATAATGTGTTAAGTTGAAAATAGTCCTGATATAATCTTGAACAGTTCCTAAACTTAAAATATATAGAAACTTGTATTTCTACATTTCTTTACTGAGTAGGAGACAGTTATATATTTCTTCCAGAATAGTAATGTTCAATAATAAAAATGGCAAGGATAGATTACTTTAGAGGAACAGAAAGAAAAAGAGGAGCTTTGTAGACTGTTACATGAGTATTAACACATTCCCCCTAAAGAATCAGGAGGTCTAAGATGGCACCAAGTCTCTCCAATAGTGAGCAATTCCCACACTTATTAGTCACTCAGTGTGTCTAACATCACTATCATTAACCCAGATACATCAGCAAAAGACAAACCTGAGTAACTGTTAGGAATGGAATCTGTGATTATCAGCAACTCCTAAATTGTACATATACACAGAAGAGTCAAGCTTCACAATGACCCTCCACCTGTAGACAAGTATTACTACCATCTTTAACAATGAGAAAACATTTTTGCATAAAGTCCAGTGAAGCCCGTTCCAACCGTTAATCCAAAACAGAAGCCACTTCACTTCACGCTCTGCAATTCCAGTCTCCGTCTTTAGAGCAGGGAAGTCATTGAAGAAAACAAAGAAAGCAACTGATAAATACTATAAGAAAAGCCCTACAATTTGTTAGTAGCAAATAAAAGACCAAGAACTGCTGAAAGGAAGGACAGCTCAGAAGTATGTGTTACAAGGTTAAGAAAAACATCTACAAATTTAAACATATTCCTACAGTTAGCATATTAACCATAGGCAAAAAAAAAAAGTATAGGTCAGAAAATATCTGTTACAGGGTTTTCTTCATGTACAGATTAGTATAACATGCCTTTTACCTATAGAAATGACATGTTCAATATGTATTACAGGTTGATAATTCAAACAGCCCCAGAGTAAGCCCAGAGAGAACTGAAGCAAAGCTAAAATAAAATCATACAGATATGTGCCATATTAGAAAATTTTTCTGAGTAAGTTAAACAAACAATTCAGTGATTGCCAAGTGGAAATAATGGAACAATGCATAACTTTCCTAAGTTAAAAGATATTAAAAATATAACCAAAAATACTAACATATACTTACTGATCATTTTAAAAATATTAGTCCTCTTTAATAGAAACTTAAAGATTTCTCCTTTTTCTAATAGCAGAGAAAGAATATCAATAACAATGAATACGAAGAGATTATGTGGCAAAGTTATTATTTATCAAACCTCTGAAGGCCAGCGTCCTCTGCTGCAGCACACCCTCTAAACAGAAGACACAACAATGCCTTACCTATTCCCAAAAACAAAACATTGTAAACAAGCACCTGGGATGCACCACTTCACCAAGGGTGCAGTTGAGTCCATTGTACAAGTCTTCATTGTGAGAAGGGGCGCAATGAACTGACGGGATGGGTGGGACTGACGGGGCAGAGAGAGGAGGGAGAGGTGTCTGGAAAGCTACTCTGGGTCTCTCAGGTGGTATCATCTCTTCAAAGGGTCTTGGTGTCAAACTAAACTGCTTTACTCTATCAGGCTAAAATAAAGAAAAAGAAAACAAAAACAAAAACAAACCTGTTTGTTATATAGAATCATAAGTTTAAAGGTGACAAGGACCTCCAAGGACCCTCTATCCCAGCAGTTACAGAACAGCAGAATTTTATAGCTATAAAAGACTTTAAAGATCTGATTCTTACTTATAAGTGGGGAACTGAGGCTCCCTGAGAAGCACATAAATCACCTAATGTCTCATGATTAATAAATAAACAACAACTGCAGCCAGGCATGAACTTGAAGTACAAAACTCTCTCTGTACAGAACGGCACTATACCATGTCTCTACTCAGCTGCCACTATGAGAGCAAAGTGTACTGTGGAGCAGCCCGAGCAAGCGCTCTGTGTGCAGCATCAGAGAGGAAAGACAGACGCACAGGTTTGGCAGGCCACAGTCTCCTCAAGACCATCTGACTCAGCACGTGTCAAATCAGCCACAGGCAACATGTCCACAGAGAACTAAGCTGTGCTGCATAAAAATTTATTAACAAAAAAATTTGTCAACTGGATGTGCCATATTTAAGAATATCATTTAAAAGAAGAATATCATTTTATGTTCTTTTTAAATATTTGAACACCAAGATAATGTTTAACTATTACTACTATGTATTTATTCAACTTGACACTCTTTAGGTGATTCAATTCCAGAATAAGATACTATAAAACTTAACATGCCAACACATGCCATTAAAAAACCAAGTTTCCAAAAGCTAATTTTTTTATTGTTGTTGTTTTTTGGTTTTCGAGACAGGGTTTCTCCGTATTGCTTTGGAGGTCCCCTGAAACTATCTCTGTAGACCAGGCTGGCCACTGCCTCCCAAGTGCTGGGATTAAAGGCATGCCCCACCAATGCCAGGCCAAAAGCTAATTTTTTATTGTAATGGCTACTTTAAAAATATTTAATGGAAGCCGGACGTTTGTGGTGCACGCCTTTAATCCCAGCACTCAGGAGGCAGAGGCAGGTGGATCTCTGTGAGTTCAAGACCAGCCTGGTCTACAAGAGCTAGTTTCAGGACAGCCTCCAAAGCCACAGAGAAAACCTGTCTCAAAACCACCCCCCCAAAAAAAAAATATTTAATGGAAAACAAAAAAGATTACCTTTGGGCCCTACGTATTTCTTTCTGGAAGACAATATAATCACGAAGGTTTTTTTTTCTCTGCAGTACCAGGAATCTGGGACTGAACCTAAGACCTCACTCATGCTAGGCAGCAGCTCTCCTACTGAGCTATATATAACACTGGTCCTTTTAATTTTCTTGTTTAGTTTTTTACTTTATGAGTCTTATTAAGTTGCCCAGAGTAGCTATGAACTTACCCCATAGCCCAAAGAGATCTTGAACTTGTCTCAACCTTTCAAATAACTTTATAAAAAGAATATGATCAGGCCTGGCTCAGGAATGATTTCTAATATTAAAATTTTCATTATACAAATAGTCAGAAATGCAAAGCCGGGGGTGGCAGCACATGCTTTTAATCCCAGCACATGGGAGGCAGAGGCAGATGGATCTCTGTGAATTTGAGGCCAGCCTGGTCTAGTTCCAGGATAGCCAAGGACAACTAAGGCTATACAAGGAAACCCTGTCTTAACTTTCCCCCCCCCACCCCACCCCCCCAAAAAAAAGAAAGAAAAGCAGCACAAAAAGGGGAGATATAAAACACTGGAGCAGTATAAAACACTAGGCCCAGGAGCTTGCACATCCTAAGAACATTCAGCCACCAAGCTCCACCACCAGCCCAGCACTAAACGTGTTAAACCAGACAACTCAAGGAACACACACTTAGGAAAATCCAAAGTTGTCTACAGATGAATAATAATTAAGGTAACTGTAATTTTAAGATTTACTAGATCCTTTTAAAGACATAAGTTTTTAATAAAATTAGAGGTCTTAATTATCATTCCAGAAGAAACAAAAGCTTGCAGCAAATAAACACCACACGTCCAACAACAAAAAACGTGCATTGTGGGAAAGCAATAAATCGTTACCTCCTCCTTACTTAACTGCAATGATGTGTGTGATTCATTCCACTTAATGATGTTGGGAATTGCAAAATTGAAGTAAAGAGAGTATGATTATCCTTCTAGTTTCACAGTAACAAAACGAAAAGACATTTTGAAGTTACAGATTTTTTGGAAATTCCTCTTATAAAGAAAAATAAATTGTCAGGATCTATTTAAACATAGTATTTGTTAGTATTCAAGCACCTGTACTGGCCTGTCCTTGGAGTTCTGACAGGATCTGCCCTCAGCTGCAGGCACTAACCACCACCTGTACCTATTCACTGTATTCCCTTTTAAAAAGGCACTGCCCTCCTCCTGTCCTCCTCCTCTCTCTCTCTCAGTGTGTCCATCCCGCCCGCCCCCCTTCTTTTTCCTGCTGCTCCTGTCTCCTGAGGCCAGTCTCGCCCCTTCCCCTTTTCCCTTTCAATGATCCCTTTCCCTAATAAAAATCCCTCTTTCGCTTACACACTGCTTTCCTTCAATTACAACATCAACTTTAAGTTACACTGTGATAATTTTCTTACAGACGTGCACATGTGAACAGAAGGAAAAACTAACTAAAAAAAGATACACAAATGAAAGGGGGATATCATCTTAAAAAACTAACAGTGGGTAACATTTAAGGATAGGACTATGTTTTCAGTTACCATTTCTATAGTTCATAGTAAGCTATGACCAACATTTAGGAAAATGGATTGGCTCACAATTGTTTGAACTGAACTGTGTTCTATAGTATCCCACCATGTTGAGCCTCACTTGCTACCACCACATTTGAGGCAATAATTATTTGAATATGAGATTAAACAATGAAAGATGCCAAGAACTCTTACCGATTTTTCAGGGTCTTGTACATCAGGACACATATTTGAAAGACGTAAATCTTTTTCTCTAAACAAAATTAAGATTTCATAAATTGAAAAATTGTAAACACAGTCATCAATGAAGCAGATATGCACAAAAAGTCTATATACTACATCTCCAAATACAAATAATTTATGATGAAGCTTTACAATCCTAAAATCAAATTTCATCAGAGTTCTCATTACATGTCAAATGCCTTAAAATACATATCTCAAAATGAATACTGGAAGCACTTCAAAGACAAAGTGGTTTACACAGAATAAAAAACAAACAAAATATTTTATGAAGAAAATTAAAATCTCTTTTAAAGCACCTGTATATTTTCACACCAATAAGGCTGGAGATTTGGCTCAGCAATTCAGAGCCCTTCCTGTTGTTACAGAGGACCTGGGTTCAAGTTCTCAGCATCCACATGCCAGCTCACAACCACCTATAACTTCAGTCTTAAGGATTCAGACATCCTCTTCTGACCTCCAAGTGAACCAGGCACACACACAGTGTACATACATACACACTTACATGCAGACAAAGCACTCATACACATAACATAAAAATAAATCTTTAAAGAAAAAAAATCTCAGTAGAACGTATGCTTAACTCAAGGCTCCAGGTTTGAGGGCCAACACTACAAAATATATATATATTTTTTTAAGATAATAGCAGATATTAAGATATTAGCTTCTTCTTGGAGGTGAGGGAAGGATAAGAAGATAGCTCTCCAACTCTTTAGAACCAAGATTTTTATTCATAGCCTTAATGCTGCACAGATAATTTAAGAAAATTGAGAAGGTAACAGATAGTCAGGAGGCTTAAAAGCCAATAGTTACATCTCTGAAACTGCCAGGAAAAAAATGAAAAAAAAAAAAAAAGCTAAGAGTTAGATAGAACATAAACACTGTGATTTGCTACATTTTGTACTGCATGAGTGTATGCTTACCATTTCTTGTTTTCAAAGATAAACAATCTTGTTAGTATATGAACAGAGGTACAGTTATGTGATCTGCAATCAAGTTACATCAGGAAAAACTGCCATTCATTCTTGACATCACATCACTGTACACAGTGTGCTCTGCTAACTGCAAACCTTTCATTACCGTTTCTTTTTCCTCTGCTGCTCAGCCATCTGTTCCAGGAGCTCTTGCCTATACTGCTCTTTCCTTTGCCGAATAAGTTCTCGATCTTCGCCTCCTAGATAAGAAAAAGAGTCAAGACACTTAACAACTAAAGCGCAAGCTTAGGAAATTCAGTACTTAATTTTGTCATAGTAATAATTAAGAAAAAGAGAGGAAAATCACAAAAATACACCAATTATTTTCATAATTTGAGTTCTTATTTTTGAGGCCAAACATAACATGTATTAATAATTCCTGAGCCTCTGATAACAGAAGACTCTATTCCCAGTCCCTTACATGGTGGTTTGGATGAGAAATGTTCCTCCATAGTCCTGGGCATTTGAGCACTTGGTCTAAGTTGGTGATACTGTTTGGAGAGGCTTAGGAGGTATGGCCTTACCAGAAGAAATACGTCACCAGGGTGGGCTCTGAGAGCTTATCTGCCTTACTTCCAGTTTGCTCTCTCTACTCCATGCTTGTAGTTCAAGTGTAAACTCTCAACTTTCTACTCGTGCTTTGCCTCCTGTCACCCGCTTCCATCCTCTCCCCACCATAATGGATTCTAACTGTCTGGCATTATAAGCCCAAACAAACTCTTCTAAATGCTCCCTTGATCACAGGGTTTCATCACAGAAACAGAAAAGTAACTAAACACCTTAATAGCTTCCATAAATGTCTTAAGTTTGACAAGTATCCATCCAAAAGTTGAGACAGGCCCCACTGGTTTCTTCTAATCGTCCCAACAACTGCCTAGTATGAAGGCCCTTCAGATCACACATACATGATTAAAAAGCAGAAGAAATAAGAGGGTTAAAATAGCTCGTATTCCTATAAACATAATGAAGAGGAAAATGAAAAATACTACAAAAAAAAAAAGAAAACCACACAAGGAGTCCTTCTACATAGAAGGTAAAATGCCTCAAAGAAGGCCACTCTTGACTACTACAGTGAGAAAAAAGCTCCATCATCTACAAAATTATGACTTTTTAGAAACTCATTAAAAAGCTAAGGTTGTCAATGACTAGAACTGAACATCAAGGAATAAAGCAGTAATCCGTGCAGAGATGGGAACCCAAGCATCATAACATAGCCGACTATGGGAAAGAGGCAACCACCAAACAGCATGTAAAAGAAAGCAGCTACATCTTCAACAGAGTTTAAGGCCAGTTTGTGTATTACAGTAGTTAGATTCTCTCCATAAGACTGGCAAAACCGGAAAAATAAAATCACTAAGGTCAATCAGGCTGATTTAACTAAGAATTATAAACCATTATGATCAGCAATTATACCATACACAATCTTAAGTATATACTATACTTTCTAAGCCATGAGAAGATTATTTATGTAGACATCGTGGCTCACGCCTGTGATCTCAGTCAATCTCAGGTTGATGTTCAACCCGGACTATGGTGAGGGTTTGTTGTTGTTGTTGTTTTTGGTTTGGTTTATTGTTGTTGGTTTTGGGGGGGGGGGTTGTTTTTGTTTTTGTTTTTGTTTTGAGAGAGGGTTTCTCTGTATAGCTTTGGAGCCTGTCCTGAACTCACGCTGTAGACCATGCTGGCCTTGAACTCACAGAGATCCACCTGCTTCTGCCTCCCAAGTGCTGGGATTAAAGGGATGTGCCACCACTGCCCAACCTAAGGGTTTTTTTTGTTTTTTTTTTAATAGTGTCTCGGAAAAAAAAAAAAAAGAAAAAGAAAAAGAAAAAACAACAACAACAAAAAACCTTGCCCATATGTACTAGCACACACTGATAATTTCAGCACTTAGAGAAATTAGACAGGGCTGTAATTCACTGTCAACCTGAACTACAAACAAGTTCTAATCCAACCTAGGGTATTCCATGAGATATGGTCTCAAATATTCTAAAGAAAAGAGTATGTTTAAAATCTCTTAGGAAATCCAACAAACTTGAAATAGTAAAGATTACATGAATTATGCTACCAGACTATAGAGGCATTACAAGGATGTACACAGCACTTGGTGTAACTCTTAGTTGTGGACACAAGGGCTCTTCAGTCAACCCCTAGCACTGAGATACAGATAGGCAGTAACAAGAATACAAAACAGAAGGAAACCCTCCAGTTTCCTAATTTAAATATATACTTCTAAATAATTCACAGTTCTAAATGTCACAGTACACTATCATTTCCCTCCAAGCAGTTAACAAATGCCCAGTGGTTCTCAACCTTCCTAATACTGTGACCCTTTAATACAGTTCCTCATGTTGTCATGACCCCAACCATAAAATTATTTCACTGCTACTTCATAACTGTAACTTTGCTACTATCATAAACTGTAATGTTAATATCTGATATGTAACCCTTGGGGAATCAGAACCCACGGGTTGAGAACCACTGGTCTATGCAGTCGTAGCTGTCCTGGAGCTCACTATGTGTGTCAGGCTGGCCCTAAATGAACAGAGATCTGCCTGCCTCTTCACCAAAGTGCTGAGATTAAAGGTGTGCACCACCACATCCAGCTTTGTTTTGGTTTTTTAATAAAGTAAAAGTCCTAAATGAAATATTTGAAGGAAAATAAATTTTAGTACAACTGAAGTTAAAGTATTTTAATGACTGGCAAAGCCTAAAAATGAAATGTGCTACCTTTAGAGAGAATTAAGATCCCTGTATATACAAACATCCTCAGGGACACACACAAATAATCAAATGTAAGATGGACCACTGGTTTAAATGATTCAATTATTTATTCCAAACACTAGTTTATGATGTCATTCAGTTCCTGACTGCATCCTGGTAAACTCATTAATCTTCTTATTGACAAAATTATTATTTTCAGTCATCTCTCAGCTTACTCGTTTCTCCTATTTTTACCATTTGTTACAAATACATCATAATTACATGCCTTTACTCTGATTTAACAGATAAAATTGGTCAAATCTTATAGGCATCAAGAACTAGGTTTCTGTGAATATACCATCTTTCTTGCAATAGTCATTTCCAGGAAATAAGAGTCTGAAAATACCGTATCTATGTCTCAAAGCCAAAATTTAAATCATTGACTACTTTTAAGTTGGATGAACCTAAAACACTATTCAATTTGCTCTTGTACCTTACTACAACCAAATTTTAGCTATGTTTTCAAAGTGCCCATTCAAAGAATAACTTCTTTGTATAACAAAGCAATAATCAAAAAACAGGGTTCACCACACCATTTATGAAATGAAATAAAGACAAGCATAATATAGCAAACCAAAAAGATTATATTCAGTAATGACCTTGACCTCTGATTTAAAAAAAAAAAATAGAAAATTTGGATCATCATCATGATTTGGGAAAAAAACTTTTTCAGATGCTACATAGAAAGAATAAGTGTGGCAGTTTTAATATGAATGGCTCCCACAGCCTTATATATTTGAATGCTTAGTCCCTAAGGAGTGGAATTCTTTGATAGGATTAGAAGAATTATGAGGCATGGCCTTGTTGGAGGAAGTATGTCACTGGGGATGGGCTTTCAGGATTCAAAAGCCCATGTCAGTCCTAGTCTCTCTGTCTCTGTCTCCTTCTCTGTGTGTCTCTGTGTCTTTATCTCCTTTATGTCTTACTCTCTTTTGCTGTCTCTCTGTGTCTCTGTGTTTGTCTCTGTCTCTGTCCTCTCTGTCTCTGTCTCTCTCTCACTCACTCACTCACATACACATAATAGAACAGTGACTAAAGCAATAAGGGTGGGGGAAAGGAATATTCAAAGAAAGTGAACTAAATTACAAGACAATCTCACCCTATCTTAAGAAACAATCAAAGAATCAAGGGTCACATAAAACACAGAATAAAAAGAAACATCAATAGCACAACAAAGTCCTAGTTAAAAAAAATTAGAACCTTATTACTCAAACTGATTTCATTTATCATCTATAAACCATGGAGTTCATTAAGTTATATAGCCTTTAAAGTATCGACAGTTCTATACAATGCATACTTAACATGGTACCCAGCATTAAGCCTCAATAAACTGTCTGCTGTCATTCGTAAGGACATTTAATTCAACACTCTGTAAATGACTAATCACTGGAAGTGTTGTACATACCAAAAAGCATCCCCGCAAAGGGACTACAAGCACCACAATCAGCAGATCTGGGTGGTTGGTTATCTTGAACACTAAAGCAATATGAGAGAACAAATATTAATATCCAGGTGATTTTAAGAAATCAAAATACAAAATAAAGGCCTGGAATGGCACACCTCAATGCCATCACTTGGGGGGATGGGGCTGAGGCTAAAGGACTGTGTGTTTGAGGCCAGCCTAGGATACATAGAAAGATTCAAGCACATATAAAAAACCCTTGTCTCAAAGAATAAAAAACAATTAGGAGTTGAGATGACTCAATGAGTAAAGTACGTGAAAAGCACTGAGGACTGGCTTAACCCTCAGCACACACAGAAGTGCCTGTCTATAATCCCACAGCTGGGGAGGTGACAACGGGACCCCTATGGTTTGCTGGAGCCATGCTAGCTCCAGGTTCAGTGAAAGTCCTGTCACACAGTGGAATATGATTGAGGAATACAGACTTTCACCTCTGGCCTCCACAAACACATGCACCCTCGAATAAAAAAATAAAGTATGCTATGAATTATCCTTTCTTTCAAGGTGTCAGTTAAAACTATGGTACTTTATTTCTTTATACCAAGGGACCCCAATATATATAACTTTTCTTCAGCCTGTTTCACTGGGTCAATAGATTTGAAAACCTTTTTATATGGAATCACCCAGTAAGACTGGGTTTTTGTGAGAGAGAGAGAGAGAGAGAGAGAGAGAGAGAGAGAGAGAGAGAGAGAGTGTGTGTGTGTGTGTGTGTGTGTGTGTGTGTGTTAACTATATTCCCAGTTAGGAAAGATTATGCCTTTGGAAAAAAAGAAATTTTTTTTTGGAAAAAAAATCTTAAAGAATTTTTAAAAACTAAAATTTCTTGAAAAAGGGGAACAAACAAAAAAGTCAGACCCTCAAAGAAAATTGAATTGGAACAAACAGCAAGTTCTCTTACTGCCAAGGGTAATTTATACTTTGTATATCTTCTAAGACACTGTTACCTTCATTATATTATATATTAGAACCATTTACTCTGTTTTCCTTATGAGCATATACCAATTGTACAAATTTCCCTGTTTCACTTATATTTTCATATATGCTTATAATGTGGTTTGATCACATTCAGTTCCCCATCACCCTCTTATGCTCCTGCCCCACACTTCACTGATCTTTCCTGCCTCTCTCTCATGCACCCCAGGCTGGCGTTGAACTCCTCTAAAGCCTGAACTTCTAGTCCTCCACCTTCTTCTTAATTAGTGCTGGGATGACGGGTGTGATCCACCTGTAATAACTGCAGTGTGTAAATCCCCACACTGTTAATACTGTAATGAGGATTAAATCCTGGGCTTTGTTCATGATGGCCAAGCACTCTACCAACTGAGCCACGTCCTCAGACCCAATGTGGTTTTGCTTTATATTTTCACATTTTTAAATTTTCTGTTTGTTTAGCATACATGTGGCATGGTTTAAGTGTGGAGGTCAGTACAACATTGGGGTTCTCTCCTACATAATGTGGATTCCAAGAATCAACTCAGGTCATCAGGCCTGGTGGCAAGCACCTTCATCTACTGAGGCAGCTAACTGGTCCATGAGGTTTCTTTTAGGTTTCGTTTTTTAAGAACAGAACCAGTCATTTTTATGTACAAAACAGAAAACCATGCACATGCACACACAAATATATAAAGTTATTAACTTTCAATATAAACTTCAATGCTAATTTTATAAAGTAAGCATTAAAGCTACTCTACCAATAAGCAAATAAATAAATAAATAAAGTTAAAACTCCCACTGCAGGGATATTTTCAATTCAATTTTAGTACCAGAACTTTATGTGTATGTGCTTGTTGCAGGATGAGATCCCTCTAGCACTGGAAATACAGGCACTTGTGAGCCACCAGATGTGGTACTGGAATTCAAACTTGAGTCAACCTCTTAATCACTGAGCCATCTCTCCATCCACAATTCCAAGACATTTCAAATTCATCAGAACACCATTAAGTTATGTTCATTTCTCTTTCATTATTTCAAACTAATTTATATACTTATCGTTCCAACTTAAATATATGTGCTGCCGAAGGGAGCACTATACACTTACCCTGAAAGCCCTGCCAAGCTTTACTAAAATTAAGTAAGTAAATAAATAAATAAATAAAGTTCTTGAAAAGAATGTTGTAGGGCCTAGGGATGAAGGGATGTAGTTTGGTGATGAAGTGCTTGCCTCACTCAATGATTTATGTTCAATTCCCAGAATAGACACAAAGACAAGAAAAGAAGGAGAGGAGGGAACAGATAGAATGCTGAAAGAAAGTTATCTTAAATATTCACCCCTAATACTTCCTCACCTTTTTTCCCAATCAATTCCTGTCACTAGTAAAGGATGGCTGTTAATATGCTATGCTTTTACTACTTTTTCCTTAAGCCAGTTTTAGTCAGGTGCTGTTTCAGGGAGTGTAGACTCAAGGACAAAATTGCTGTCACGTACCTTGTATTTCCAGCAGATGAAATCTGGTTGTTTGACTGCTCTGTGACAGCAGACTCATTCTCCACAGGAGGCACACACACTTGTCTGTTTCCAAGTGTCCTTAAAAACACATTAGCTTATAGAGCACATCCCACACACTGTGGGTCTTCTTATCTCTCTAGGGCTTTAACATCCGATGTGTTAGCACTAAAGTTAAGAAAGACTATTCTGACAGTTACTGTAAACACATCCTAAAGTTAACCAAATCAAGTCTACCTCAAGTATGATTTGCTTGTCAACAAGATGTAGTGAGAGTTTATATTCAAGTTTGTTGTTGTTTTTATGTACAACAACACACTGGGAAACTAATGCTACAACCCCAGTCCCTAATACTTTTTTTTTAACTGAGATTATTATAAAATACTTCGATATAACTTCTAGAATATTTTATTTCAGTTATTTAAATATTTATTCGTGTGTGTGTGTGTGTGTGTGTGTGTGTGTATACACCCTCATGTGTGCACACAAGCCATGTCTTTGCTAAGGCCTGAGGGGGTCAGAGGGTGTCAGATCGACCAGAACTAGTGAAAGTCATTCAACTTGGGTGCTAGGAATTGAACTCAAGCCCTCTGGAAGAGCAACAAGTGCTCTTAGCTTTTGAGCCATCTCTCCAGCTATGTATGTATGTATGTATGTATGTATGTATGTATCATTAGGTTTTAACACAGGAATTACAGGTCACCTTCTGTAAGTCAAACCTATTCTGGGCATTGAGTAGACACAGTCCCTGTACACACTAAAATTTAGAGGCAGAACTAAAGGTATTTTTTATTTAAGACATATACATTCTAGGAATTATTTCACTATAAATAAAACTGAGGTTCTTAACTTAAAAACAGACACAATAAACTCCATGAAAGAATGTTAACAAAAGCTAAACAGAAATATTATTTTAAAGACAGCCTGATGCAGAATAGATCTGAGGAATCTTCATTTTACATTTAGAATTTATTTTCTTTTTTAAAAAGCAAAAAAGTGAGTATTTTTTCAACTATCTTTTTTTTCCATTTGGCAAACACTGATTTGTTTTTATGAAATATAATTCCTCATGCCAGAGAAATCAGCATAACTTTTTACATGAAAATTAGCATTCATGAAAAACCAGCATTTTAAAAGTCATATTTCTTTATGCAGCTGTTAACACATTATATTTTCCTTCTGAAAAAGACAAAAAGAAATATGGCTGAGGAATATGATACAATATTTAACGGAGTTGATGCTGAGATTAACAGGACTGTCCAAGTGCAGCTGTAAAAGAAAAGAATTCTACAAAGATGCAGCCTGTTACAGACTTCACTTATTTCCAACACAAAACCATGATTGGAGTTATCTGAGGGGGTGGGGGGTGTCCAAACACTGTGACTTTGCCACCAAAACAGGAATTGCTTCCATTTTTTTTTACCCATATCTAACACAGTACCCCACATGCCATTTTGACGTCTACTTCAATTTCACTTTTTATAACAGCTAGCTTTTGCAGGACGTTGGTGGCGCATGCCATCAATCTCAGCACTCAGGAGGCAGAGGCAGGCAAGTCTCTGTGAGTTAGAGGTCAGCCTGGTTTACAGAGTGAGTTCCAGGACAGCCAGGACTACACAGAGAAACCCTGTCTCAAAAAAAACAAAACAAAACAAAACACAGCTATGTTTGTTTAAACTGAATCACAGATGCTCAGATCTCTTTTAAACTAACACAATCTAGTGTCATCCCATTTAAAGCAAATTCCAGTTTTTAATGAACAATGTTCTTGATATTTAGTTATACTGCATCTATATAACAGACATATGCAGAAAGTCTAACAGCAGGCTTGAGACTTCCTACACCAAGAAGGGGCTGCTTATGTAGGTAGCCCTTGGTTGTCTCCTAACAATACAGGTTTTAAGAAGTTCCCACCAGGCTAAGAACTAATGAGTGCTTCACTGTTTCTAAACTATCTGCACAAACAATATAGGTTATAAAGAAATGCGTGCTTTCCTATAGGAAGTCTGTAATGTTAGCTTATGCAAGGAAGGGGCATCCATACAACCTGCCCTCAAAAACCACAGGCACTGAATTCAGTGCTGGAGAAATGAAGTCTCCTCACCTACTTCAGAAGGCAGAAGCGCTTCTCTCTGCTTCTGTCCATGAACCTTTTTTTCCCTTTGGTGTGCTTCCTGTCTATCCTACAGCTACAGTAACTCACAGCTGTCAGCTGGTGTGCTATGTGCCTGCAATTCCAGCAATTCCAGCACTCAGGAGGCTGAGGCAAGAAAAAAAACTACCACATGTTTGAGGCCTGCCAGGGCCTAGGAAAACGTCATCTCAATAAAATTAAAATCGACTCACAGCTGTGCGTACAATCTACACAAAGACCTGTGACTCATCCTAAAGAATCACCAGGACCTAACATGACACACGAAAATAAATTCACTGATGGTACAAGGAGGTACCTACATCAGTAAAAATAAATAAATAAACATACAGAGAAATTGAAATTTGCCATTTTTAAAGCATAACTTTGGGTCCCAGAATTAAAAGCCACTAAGAAAGATAGATTTGTTCTAAAACTTACCAAAGAACTACAGCGTCCTGCATTTTCAACTAACTTGTTTAAAAATACCATATTTAGCCGGGCGTTGGTGGCACAAGCCTTTAATTCCAGCACTTGGGAAGCAGAGGCAGGTGTATCTCTGTGAGTTCGAGGCCAGCCTGGTCTCCAAAGCGAGTGCCAGGATAGGCTACAAAGCTACACAGAGAAACCCTGTCTCAGAAAAAAAAAGAAAAGAAAAAAAAAAAAGAAAAACAAAAACAAAAAAGAAAAAATACTATTTCTATCTTAAGTGTATTGAGATTGTAACAGCTAGAGCCATGTACCTACACAAAAATATCGTTCATGGGCTCTTCAGCACATACATATCATAAAAGCAAGCACCATATTATTTTCAAACCATACTAAATTAACAAAATTTTACAAATATTTATGTTTAAGATAAAGGCTGTTGCTAATACGTAAAACTACAAAGCTTTCCCAGTGAACAGATCATACAAAATATGTTCTGAAGTATACCTTCTAGTAAGAAAAAACAAAACTCATTCACAAGATTTTAAAAGTCACCTGTCACTTACAATTACAATAAAATAAATTACAGAAATATTTAAGAGCTCTGGGTAGGGGAAATACACATTTCACTAAAAAGAATTGCAAAATCATAAGGCATCCTGTTCAATTTTGTGACTGATACAATTGTGCTTACCATTTAAATACAGGAAAAAAGTGCTATTCGAAAGTTACTAAGACCAAAAAAAAAAAAAAAAAAAGCATGAAATTTATATAAAGCCATGAAACCAACTTGTAGTTTAGTCAACCTTTTATTCTTCCTGAATCTGGAAGTGAAAATTCAATAGCCATCAATAGCCATACTGAATCATACACTCTTCATACACTCTTTTCTGCTGGGAAGCTAATGAGATAAAGGAGGCTGTGGCTTGTTCCTTCTTCTCTCTGATCTTTCAGCATTTTCCTCCATATCTGACCCTGGGTTTTTATTATTTAGATCAATTAAGAACTCTATTTGCATAGAACCTTATCAGATGGCTAACAGTGGCCTGAAACTCCAGCTCCAGGAGATCTGAAACCCTCTGGCCTCCACCAGCAACTGCAAGCACATGGTGCACATAAACTTAGATCGGAACACACACATTCTTAAAATGTTTTTAAAGTAAATGAATTTTTTTTTTTTTTTGACACAGGGTTTCTCTGTGTAGTCCTTGCTGTCCTGGAACTCACTCTGCAGACCAGACTGGCCTGGAACTCACAGAGATGTACCTGCCTCTGCCTCCGGGATGCTGGGATTAAAGGTGTACCACCTTTATGTACCACCACCTAGCAAATGAATTTTTTTAAAAATTGCTAAAATGACTTTTCTGAAGAAAAAGTAAAGGCACTAAGGGAGAAGCAAACACCAATAGATAACTTGTAATTAGGCACTTTTCATTTATGTCTTACACATTAAATCTAGAAGAACATACTACACTAAGTAGGCACTTATGGTTTATACAGATTCCAGCTTGAGAGAAGTATTATTTCAGAATTTTATTGAATGTCTATTAATTATTAGTATGCAACTAGCAAGATTTAAACAGAATGGAAATTCTAACCCCATCAGTCACACAGAAACCACACACAGCATTCCAATACTGAAACCTTGCTTAACTCATTAATATCAAAGTAAAATACTAAGAGATACTGTGCTAACTTCCACAGCTCAATTAATAAGTAATAAAGACTAGCACAGGCTACAGTTTAAGAATCTATAATTCAAAGTATCATAAAAAAATCTATTTACACTCAATTTTTGAGCTCCTAAACATCACCTTTCCTTATTAGTATATATACATAACGACACACAAACACAAAGTACAAACTGTTAGTCCCAGGGAGAAACACTTTGTCAATTATTTAAGAACACTGATCAATTCATGGTATATAATAAACAACCCTTCCTGGAGAGTTTTCACTGCCCCACCTTTAAGATAAGAAAAAATACATCAGGTAGGTTAAGAAGTTCTATGATAATTAGAAATGAACTCATAGCAAAATTATAAAAACAAGACATCACTATAAAAGTAGAATCATTCAAAATTTTAAGAAGTGAGGAATAAGGAAATTGTAGAAGTTAACAAATAGGGTTATTTCTTTTACTAACAACTACACCATTAAATATGAGTTATATTTTGATTATACTAATTAAATTGAATGATTAATATGAATTCTTTTTTCAAAGAGAAAGAAAGGATGGATATAACCCTAGTTTCCTCAAGAAACATTGAAAAACAGCATAATGAACAGAGATATGATAGCTGCCACATTAACAAAATGTAAGTAACACATGACTGAAATAGTGTTCAGAATTGAGATTGTGAGTAAGAATTCAATCTTATGTAAAATAATCTCAAAATATTATTTAAGGAAGTTGACAAGAGAAAGGTCATTTCATTTATGACATACATAATAATGCAGTCCACAAGTGATTGAAATGGAATTAATTGATTTGTTAGTTCATATGAGAAAAATAAAACATCAACTGTCCTAAATTTCTTAAAATTCCAAACTTCAAGTTTTTGTTTTCACTACATTCAGGAGGTAAATTCATAAAGAGAAAATAAAGGTTCTACAAAGTTCTCAGGTACAGTGATGACACCATCAAAATTCAAGGTGTACCTGGAATTCCAAAACTGAAAGGTATTTTAATTAATGTTAAATATAAGCATTTTCAAATATAAGATACTATAGGATATGGAGCATTTTCTGAACTCCAATTAGATTAGGCCCATATAAAAAACTATAGTAAGCAATTCACATTTCTCATTCTTCCAGATACTAAATTTTGAATTCAAATTACCTAAATTAAGATACAGACTAAAGACAGAGAATTAATTAAAGCTTTTTGTTGTTATCAGTAATTAAAATACTGACTATGCATTATTACCCCTGAGAATATTTTCCAAAATACTAAAAACTTAAATGTTTAGACAATTAAACAAAACAGGTCCCATAATATACATGTAATCCTTCAAGTTAGCAGGTCAATGACAAATATAGGCACTGTGACAGTTCTATCTCTAATAGTTAGGAAAACATACAACAAGTTAAATATTAAGGTAAATGTCAACAAAGACTTATTGTTGAATTATAAACAATATCACAAAATCAAAATCAATCATTCAAAGAAAGTAAAAAAACATTTGAAAATCTGAGAAAAGTTTATACCACTTGCATTACATAAGCCCAATAATAGTCTTTAAAATACATTGATAAAGATATTTAAGGCTTACAAACATTGAAGGCACAAATTGTCTTTCATCCATGTTAAAATGTCCCTTTTCCCTACATTTTAACATCTGAAATTAGGATGGCTATCAACATGACTTTAAGTGGGTTTTATCCCTAATAGTTGTCTGGGAAACTATGACCCAAGACAACCAGAGTCCTCAACCCTTGGACTTTCTCTGGATGGTACTGGCAACCAGAATCCAGGCTTCAAATCTCAATGTCTGCTTTAGGCTTCCCACTCACATACAAGATTTGGGGGCGTTTTTTGATTGTTTTTATTTGGGTTTTTGTTGTTGTTTACTCCCCTACTTGGTCATGGTTGAGACAAGAAATTCCCTTTATGAGAATATTTCCACTCACTTTTAAATTAAGGGTATACACTTTCCACCTTCTAGCTTTACCTTGGGGTCCTCATTTTGACAGTATGGCTGAATTAATCAAATATGGTAAATCAAGTAAAACTGCTTTTATAAAGCTAACAACAATATTAAGAAAATAACAATAAAAAGGAAGATGTAAATACCTGTCACGTGGATATACTCTCAGAAGTTTTCTATCAAAGTCACTTTCAAACCTAAACCTCTCATCCATCTCTTCATTTGTGGCAGGATCCCAGTCAGATCTACAGTGCTGTCTGTCAAGCACAGGCTCCTCATTAACCCTTCCACCTCTTCGCTCCCGAGCACCAGTCTCAGTGGCAAAGCTTCGTTTTGTACCAGAAACGCCAACTTCTTCATTTGTCTGTCTAAGAAGTCTTCTATTCACCAATTCAATTTCATCATCTAGTTGTTGGTATCTGCCCTCCTCTCGCCGTCTTTGTTTGAGAAGCTCTTCATATGTTGGTGCCTTGGAATGTGTGTATGAAGTCTGTATTTGTGGAGGTAGGTCAGATTTACCTTGACTAATAGGGTTTTTATTTATTTGACTCTTTGGCTGTTAAATTAAAAAAGAAAAAAAAGCTTAATGAGATATTATATAAAAGATAATTAAAGTCTTTATACTAAGTCTTTATTACATAAAAGTCCAATAACTATCCTTAAAAATACACTGATATATATCTCAACTTTGATATTTCATCAAAAAAAATCCATTAAAGTATTTTTTTGGAAAAAAGCTTCAAGGAATTATTTTGCAGTAAATTTTATTATATATCAAGACAAGCAATAGTAAAATGGGCAAATGGCTGTGAAAACCTAACAACTAAATAAATGCAAATTCTTAGCCTTAGACATAATAGACATATTTTAATATTGCATAGTACTTCAAATTTAATTCTTCCTCAACATAAAGAATTCTTCCTTCAAACTAAATTCTTCCTCAACAAGATAAGCTTTGCTGGGTGGTAGTGGCACACACCTTTAATCCTAGCACTTAGGCAGCAGAAGCAGGTAAATCTTTTTTGAGTTTGAGGCCAGCCTGGTCTATAGGGTAAGTTCTAGGACAGCCAGAGCTACATAGAGAGTCCCTATCTTGAAAAAAAAAAAAAACTTAAGTTATGATACTTGAGCTGACAATGCGCCCCAAAAACCACATAAAATCTAACAAAAACTTTGGTACCAGGCATGAGATACCTTCTTTGGGGGTGTTGTTTAGGGGAGTCCAAGAGACTTTCAAAACATTGTAAGCTATGGCTATTGCTCTTTGTTGTCTCCCAGAGGTTGAAGGTAAGAACCTATTGCTGAAGATACCATGCAAAAGCTTTCATGGTACCAAACAGTGACATGCAGGCAGCCAAGAGAAGGAAACAACCAACAGTCCTACTGTGCTGGACAGTTTTATGTCAACCTGACAGAAGCTAAAGTCATCTCAGAGGAGGAAATCTCAATTAAGGAAATGCCTACATAAGATCCAGATGCAGGCAAGCCTGTAAGACATTTTTTTAATTAGTGATTGATGGGGAAGGACCAGCCCATTGTGGGTATTACCATCCTTGGGCTGGTAGTCATGTGCTCTATAAGAAGGCAAGCTAAGCAAGCCTTGGAGAGCAAGCCAGTAAGCAGCACCCCTCCATGGTCTCTGCATCAGCTCCTGCCTCCAGGTTCCTGCACTGCTTGAGTTCCTGTCCTCACTGCATTTAATAATGTACTGTGATGTGGAAGTGTAAAGGAAATAAATCCTTCTATCCCAACTTGCTTTTGATCAGGGTGTTTCATCAGAGCAATAGTAACCCTAACTAAGCCACCTACAAAGCTGTGATGGCTATGACCCACAACAATGACCAACATAGCAGAAATGTGGTGCTTACATCTTGAGACTAACCAATAGATGTCTAATTGGTCTTAAGGCCCACTCACCAAGAAGGAAACTGTGGCTGGTACTAGAAACTTAAGACAACTACCCAGGGCTGCTGAGGTCAGAGGATCTCAGAGGAGAGCCTACTATCACCACTTTACTGAACCAGCATATTTCCTTCAGATCCTAAATCCTTATCTGTACACTCATAACTAAATGTGACTCTCACCCTCATCTAAGAAGCTTCTCTTTGAAGCAGATGGAAACTGTTATAGGAAAAAAACCACACTGGTCAAAATGCAGAGAACAACTGGCAGCTCGGATGACTCAGCCCAGAGGCTACATCTAATACACAATTCTACACCCACGGACAGAAAGATTATAAAAGCCAAAGAAACACGAAATCAGAGGTGAGATTGTGGCTCCTAGAAATGACAGGGGAACTACACCCATGATACTTCAACAATATAGCTGCCCAAACATGACCTACACAATGACAATACCAAGAGACATTCTAAGACAGATAGGGGAAACCGCAAAGGGCCCTATCCCTAGACAAAGAACTACAGACAACTAATGACAGCTGAGGGAGACATAATTACTCTTCCCCTAGAATGAACCCCCAATTGGCTATCCAACACCAAGTGGTCTGCCCTGAAATCATATACACACAAACAACATTAAATAGACTCAACATATTATATTTACATATTTATGCATTGTACATATATGTAACAATAACAATTAAAGACAATGAGACCATGAATTTGAGGAGTAAGAGAGCCATATTAAAGAATTGAAAGGAGAGGGGAGATGGGAAATTATATACTTACATTTTTAACAATGATCATTTAAAAATAAAATTATAAAAAGAACTCCCTTCATCACTCAATTATTCTAGTCCTAGTAAGTCTTGATATGACTATATACACATACATACATACATACATACATACATACATACATACATACATACATACACGCACCACCCAGAAACTAAGGACGGTGGCACAAACATGAAATCCCAGCAGCCCACTCACGCATATGATATTAAAGATCACTTTATAAATGTAAAACATACCTCAATATTCTTTTCCACTTGTCTGATCTTTTCTATGGCTTCTTCCTTACCCCTGAGAAATTGATTATATTCTTTGTTGCGCTCAAGTTTCAACCTTTCCTTAAAAAGGAAATTGAAAGACAATGATAACTTCAACTTCAGGAAAACAGGCTGTTAATCTCAAACCAGAATCACACAAATCAGAGCTCTTAGCCTAGACAGGCTTTACTACTGACTTCAAGGACAAGAAGCCACAGAAAGGAAGAGGACTGATTAGCATGGCAGCTCTTCAAGTCTCCTTGCCTTATGCAAATATACATGAATATATGCTTTTTGATCCATTAACACATGACATCACTAACAGAATGGAATTACTTCTGCTCTAAAATATTTTGATTCCTTTTGCCCCAGTGCTTCTCAGTGACATATCCATCTTGCAATTCCCCAAACCACTACCAAAATGCTTGATACTAACCATTTTATTCCCTAAGTTAAAGAACTCCTAAACAACAACAACAAAAAAATTACATATACATTAAAATACTATAGCGGAACTGTTGTTGAGATGCAAATATATTGCATTAGTATTTTCTTAAATCCTAATATAGTCAATGTCACTGAAACAACACTTTCTTTTTTTTAATCATTTTATTTGAATTAGAAACAAGATTGATTTACATGACAATCCTAGTTCCCTTCTCCCTTCCTTCCTCCCCTACCACCCCCCCCAACTAAAACCCTACCTATCACATATCCTTTCTTCTAATCTACACCTGACTCCTAACTTTTCTGCTCCTTCATGACCTCTGCATCCTTCCCTCTTCTTCCCTTGAAACGACACTTTCTAAAAGAGTACTTAAAGGGCTGGAGAGTTGGCTCAGAGGTTAAGAGCACTGACTGTTCTTCCAGAGGTCCTGAGTTCAATTCCCAGAAACCACATGGTGGCTCACAACCATCTGTAATGAGATCTGGGGCCCTCTTCTTGCGTGAAGGCAGAACACTGTATACATAATAAATAAATAAATAAATAAATAAATAAATAAAATCTTTTTAAAAAGTAAGAATTTGTATTAGTGGAAAGATAGAAACACACAGATAGCCCAGCAACACTATCTTCTCACATCTACTCATGTCACTGATAACTATCACACAGCACAAACTTTGTGGCTCACATACCAATGTTGAAAAATAAACTAAATTTTTAATTAAGTAAATAAATACAGCAAAACAATCAACACAATAAAGAAATCCATCACACTATATCATTAATGTTTAAAAAAAAAGTTTTCAAATGACTCAAATGACTATTCAAATAGAAATTCCACAGACTTTTTTAAAAGAAAGATTATAGTCAATTAGGGAGAAATGGCATAACTAGAAAGATATTCTCTCATGACTTTGAAGCCCCAGGGAACTCTACTCCTACCCACATACCTTGGCAGATAATCGCTCGTCGATAGGAAGAGAAACTCCCAGAGTAGATGGGTCTGTTTCACCCGGAGATAGAAAATTTTTCTGTGTGTATACACATTAAAACTATGTTAGCTAATTGCTCTGGTACATTTCAAAGTGTCTTTAGGGTATATATTCTAAACTGCTACATAATGCACAGCAGAGGTTGCAATGGGGATGAAGTCAGACATTGTCTAGAAAGCACACCGAAAGTGACTGAAAAGAATCCCTTCAAATCAACTTCGGGAAGGAGAGGCTCAAGCTTTAACTCAGATGGCAGCACAAATACATCATTATAATGATGAAATGGGTCAATTTTTTCCAATTTATATTCCTCTAGTGTAGATGGAGGTTCTTCACTATTTTAACTTCCTCACCGGTATCTTTATGAATAGCTGCAATGTTTGTTTTGTTGTTTGCTGTAGTTACCTAAGCCAATATATGCACAAAATCCCAAAGAGTAAACTGTGAATGCTGTTGCTATGTGTCCCTCCACTCATGTCCACTGGGCACTGGCGTAGCATCAGTGAGCATTTTTGAGTATCACCCTGGGCAGCTACGGACCTAAAGCTCAAACTTCTACAACTAATAGCCACTATTACAAGGCAAAAGAACAAAAACAGAAATGAAAAGGGGGATATAACAATGGACACTGAGGAAATCCAGAGAATCTTCAGGCCATACTTTGAAAACCTGTACTCCACAAAATTCAAAAATTTAAAGGAAAAGGACAATTTTCTGGATAGATATCACTTACAAAAATTAAATCAAGAACAGATAAGCAATTTAAATAGACCTATAACCCCTAATGAAATAGAAGCAGTCATCAAAAGTCTCCCAACCAGGGCCAGATGGTTTCAATACACAATTCTACGAGAAATCCAAAGGAGAGTTAATACCAGTACTCCTCAAACTGTTCCAAACAATAGAAGCAGAAGGGTCATTACCAAACAATTACCTTGGTATCCAAGCCACACAAAGACACACAATATAGACCAATAACCCTCATGAACATTGATGCAAAAATACTCAATAAAATACTGGCAAATCGAATCTAAAAACACATCAGAAAAATCATCCACCATGATCAAGTAGGCTTCATCCCAGGGATGCAGGGATGGTTCAACATATGAAAATCTATTAATGTAATCCACCATATAAACAAACTGCAAAAGAAAAAGCACATGATCATCTCATTAGATGCTGAAAAAAGGCCTTAACAAAATCCAATACCCCTTGAGATTAACAGGAACATACCTAAACATAATAAAGGCAATATACAGCAAACCAACAGCCAACATCAAACTATGTAGAGAAACTCAACTCAATTCCTCTAAAATTAGGAACAAGACAAGACTGTCCACTGCCTCCATATCTCCTCAATATTGTACTTGAAGTTCTAGCTAGAGCAATTAGACAACAAACACGAGATCAAGTGGCTACAAACAGGAAAGGAGGAAGTCAAACTTTCACTATTTGTAGATGATATGATAGTTTACATAAGTGACCCAAAGAACTCTACCAGGGAACTCCCACAGCTGATAAACATCTTCAGCAAAGTAGTAGGACACAAGACTAACTCAAAAAAATTAGTAGCCCTACTATATACAGATGATAAATGGGCTGAGAAAGAAATCAGAGAAACATCACCCTTTACAATAGCTACAAACAACAAATAAAATATCTTGGGGTAACACTAACCAAACAAGTGAAAGACCTGTATAAGAAGAACTTTGAGTCTTTAAAGAAAGAAATTAAAGAAGATACCAGGAAATGGAAAGATCTCCCATGCACTTGGATAGGTAGGATCAACATAGTAAAACTGGCAATCTTGCCAAAAGCAATTTACAGATTCAATGCAATCCCCATCAAAATCCCAACACAATTCTTCGCAGACCTTAAAGGAACAATACTCAACTTTATATGGAAAAACAAAAGAACCAGGATAGCCAAAACAACTGAAGGCATCACCATCCCTGACTTTAAGCTCTACTATAGAGCTATAGTAATGAAAACAGCTTGGTACTGGCACAAAAACAGACAGGTAGACCAATGGAATCGAATTGAAGACCCTGATATTAAGCCACACATGTACGAACACCTTATTTTTGACAAAGAAGCTAAAACTATACAATGGAAAAAAGAAAGCAACTTCAACAAATGTTGCTGGCTTAACTGGATGTGGACATGTAGAAGACTGCAGATAGATCCATATCTATAGCCATGCACCAAACTTAAGTCCAAATGGATCAAAGACCTCAACATAAACCCAGCCACACTGAATCTCTTAGAAGAGAAAGTGGGAGGTACCCTTAAGTAAATTGGTACAGGAGATCACTTCATGAACAATAACTCCACTAGCACAGACACTGAGATCGACAATTAATAAATGGGACCTCCTGAAACTGAGAAGCTTCTGTAAGACAAACGACATAGTCAACAAGACAAAACGGCAGCCCACAGAATGGGAAAAGATCTTCACCAATCCCACATCTGACAGTGGGCTGATTTCCAAAATACACAAAGAACTCAAAAAGCTAGTCACCAAAACACCAAGCAATTCAATTAAAAAGTGGGATTCATAACTAAATAGAGAATTCTCAATAGAGGAATCTAAAATGGCTGAGAGACACTTGAGAAAGAGTTCAACATCCTTAGCCATCAGGGAAATGCAAATCAAAACAACTCTGAGATACCATCTTACACTGGCCAGAATGGCTAAAATCAAAAACACCAATGACAGTCTGTCCTGGAGAGGATGTGGAGAAAGGGGAACACTTCTCCATTGCTGGTGGGAGTGCAAACCTGTGTGGCCACTTTGGAAATCAGTATGGCGGTTTCTCAGGAAAATGGGAATTAGTCTACCTCATGATCCAGCAATTCCACTCTTGTGCATATACCCAAAGGATGCACTTTCATACAATAAGGACATATGTTCAACTATGTTCACAGCAGAGTTGTTTGTAATAGCCAGAACCTGGAAGCAACCTAGATGCCCCTCAACTGAAGAATGGATGGAGAAAATGTGGTACATTTACACAATGGAGTACTACTCAGCAGAAAAACAATGAAATCGTGAAATTCGCAGGCAAATGGATGGAACTGGAAGAAACCATCCTGAGTGAGGTAACCCAGTCACAGAAAGACAAGCATGGTATGTACTCTCTCATATATGGATATTAGACATTGAGCAAAGGACTACCAGCCTACAATCTACACCAGAGAAACTATGAAACAAGGAGGACCCTAAGAGAGACATACATGGCCCCCTGAAGAAGGGGAAAAGGACAAGAACTCCTGAGCAAATTGGGAGCATGGGAGAGGGCAGGGAGGAAAAGAGAAGGGGAGAAGAGGAGGGGGAGGAGAACAAGAGGAATCAGGAAGACTGAGACAAGGGAGAAATAGAGGAGAGCAAGAAGAGAGATATCTTAATAGAGGGAGCCAGTATAGATTTAAAGAGAAATCTGGCAAGAGGGAAATGTTCAAAGATCCACAAAGATAACCCCAACTAAGAATCTAGGCAGTACTGGAGAGGCTGCCTTTGATGCCCTTCTCCTATAATGAGATTGATGACTACCTTAATTGCCATCCTAGAGCCTTCATCCAGTAGCTGATGGAAGCAGAAGCAGGCACCCACTGCTAAGCACTAAGCCATACTCCTGGAATCCAGTTGTAATCAGGAAGGAGGGATAAGCAAAGGAGTCAAGACCATGCTGGAAAAACCTACAGAACCAACTGACCTGACCTAATGATAGCACATGGACCCCAGTCATAAAGCTGGGGAACCAGCACTGGACTGAACCAAACCCTCTGAATGTGGGTGCCAGTTAGGAGGCCCAGGCAGTCGATAGGACCAACAGTGGAACCAGTATTTATCCCTAGTTCACAAATAGACTTTGGGAGCCCATTCCCTATGGAGGGAAACTATTTAAGCCCAGATACAGGGAGGAGGGCCTAGGCCCTCCTCCAAATGATGTGACAGGCTTTGATGATTCCCCCATGGAAGGCCTCGCCATCCTTGGGGAGCAGGTAGGGGTGGGTTGGGGGTTTGTTAGGGAGCATAGGAGGATGGGAGGGAGAGGGAACAGGGAGGACTGATATGTAAAATGATTGTTTTTACAAAAAAAAGAAAAAAAGGAAAGAAAAGGTGTGAGAGAAAGAAAGAAAAAGAAAGAAAGAAAGAAAGAAAGAAAGAAAGAAAGAAAGAAAGAGAGTTATGAACTAATGAAATTAATTTACTAACTCGATTTCAAAGCTGTTCTGTCTGCCCAGTAAGAACAGCAGTGGTCCATTATTCTAAACACTAGATGAAAAAAGTGGTATTTGTTTACTGGCTCTTCCAGACAATGGTTAAATTGATCTTTTGCTTTTGTTTTGTTTTGTTTTTCGAAACAGGCTTTCTCTGTGTAACTCTGGCTGTCCTGAAATGCACTTTGTAGACCAGGCTGGCCTCAAATTCTCAAGAGTTCCACCTGCCTTTGCCTTCTGATTGCTGGGATTAAAGGCAAACACCACCACTACTCCACCTATGTCATTTTCTTGCTTTTAACTCTCACCTCCATGTATCATAGAAAGGCTTTAAGAAAATTCCACAATTTTACTACTGCATTTTTTAATAACCCATTAGAAAAACAACTCCTTCATGGAGATGTAAAGACTCCCTTAATCATTTCCACTTTACCTTTAAAAAGGCAATTCCTTTTCATGCCCACCTCTGGACTACCCAGCTTGCCATGACCATAGCCATCACTGCTGTGTCTGTTTTTGAGGAAGGCTGGTTAGCCATGGTCCACCTTTGGCTGGCCCAGACATAATCCCTTTCCTTCTGCCTAGCTGCTACCTAAGACATGACACAGTGTCTAAGAACTCATACTTTGTGTAATCCAAGATCTGTCTTTCATTCCTTGACCTTTCTGTAGCCTCTACCTTTGGTAGCCAGCACTCACAAGCTGAAACCACATTTTTATGAAACATGCGCAGCACTCCCATTGATCATTTCTAATCTTACACTTATGAAGTCAGAAAAAAAGGAAGATATGACATACAGGACAGGGCTAGGAAGTCAAGCTATAACAGGAAAGATGTGACATGCTAAGGAATTCTATTTTTTATTCAAAAATTAGTGAGGAAGACACTGAAAACTATTTAAATCAGCTGTAGGATCATTCTGGAAAGTGTCACGAACAATGGATTGATAGTCAGTACAAGTTCAACTGAGACATTACAGAATTTGTAAGTTAATGAGAGTCTCTAGCAAGTTGAAGTAACTGTTCTAAAGCACTTGCACTCTTCATGGACATTCCAGGAACTCAATGCTTCACCACAGCCCATCACACAGACTGCCTTTCAACAACACAACCCTAGCCTTCTACATCATTTCTCATTACTCTATAAAAAGGCTACCATCCATTGTCAAGCTGGTAAATGTCTCAAATGCCAAAAGTCTACAGTCTACATCTTTCTTCAGTCTATATTCTCCATTTGAAAAGCTTTCTCTATTTTGGCTTCAGAATATCTACATTCTTCCTATCCTGTAAATGCCTTATAAAATGATACCTCCCACTGATCAGGATGACTTGCTGTAGTTTCTGATCTTGAAATCCTAAAGCCCTTGAAGACAGGATCTATAGTGTAACAAACTATTGTGTTTTTTAAACATTGAGTGACCAAAAAAAATGTATGATAATATTTTTAAATAGTTTGTACAACTACTAACTGGTGCTCTGTTTTCCAACATAAATTAACAAATGTGATCACCTTTATTGGTACAAAAATATCAAGTAATCCAAATCATAATAACAAAACATAGTTCAAAACATTTTTAAAGTAAATTGACTATTACTTGTGTTCAGTATAAATTGTGGAACAAACATTAATGAGCAAGCATACAACAGTTCCAGGATATTTATAAAGATAGCAACAAAAGCAAATGCAAAGCAGGAATCAATGCAATGACTACATTAATAGAAAAATTACAAGGTGTGGACTGTCATCTTGGCAAAAGCAAAGATATAAAAAGGTACCACTCAAAAGTCTCAGAAACACAAATGAAGCTGTTTTTCTACTTGATTTGAATCACTTAAGAGCAAATGATTACAAGCTATTACATCTTTTTAAAAACAAACTAAAAGAGAACATTATGCAGGCAACCCTACCTTTCTTTTTGCTTGTGTAATGCCCTAAAGTCAAGAGAAACAAACCATTGATAAGGTGTATTCAGTAAAGGTCTGTTCTTTCCAATTACAACTTGAAACAAGTGTTTATAACACAATGGAAAAGCCAGGAGTATTGTGGATACTGGAAACATGATTGCTTAAAATATTTTTAGAACCTACAAAGAAAACTTCATTGTAAAACTTATAATAAGCCTATAATTTAACTCTTACATGATCTGACAATTGCAAAATGGTTCTGCTAGATAAAACATTACATCATAAAGCAAAGCTGCTGGTGGCCCTTGAGATCCGAATATGTAATGTCCCAAAGGCTCTTGCTGAAGGCCTGATCTCCAGTTGGTGGCACTACTTTGGAAGGTCCTGGAAACTCTGCTTAGTCCAGTCTTGCTGAAGGAAACAGGTCACTTGGGACATGCCACTGAGAGGCTCCGTCTCATCCCCAGACCCTTGCTGCCTGTCATGACATACGGACTTTGTTCTGTTGCACATTCCTACCACAGGCCCACAGCATTGGAGTCAGCTGACCACAGACTGGACCTCTGAACTCTTTATACTCTTACACTGCTTCTCTCAGATACTTTTTACAGTAATGAAAAAAACCTGACTGAGCATAGTAGTTCATAAAACTGTTAACTGAAAATTTATAAGCGTATCAAATAAAAAATAATTAGTAACTAATACACTGTGGGGAATAGTGGATAGGCCCCTTTAAACGAAGATAGCTTTACAGAAAAGAAGCAAGCACTGTTTACAGTGGTTAATCTTGCTTAATATTAAAGTCCATTTCCCTAGTAAAATGCTCTCCTGTGCTGGAAACTAAATCCAGTGCCTTACTGAATTCAAAGCTCCAGGAAGAGTCTTATTATTACACATCACAAATTCTCACAACATTTTTTCCACCAAGAATTAATTTTGACTATACTAGTTGACCAGGTATCATCACATATGATCAACACTTCCCAAAAGTAAATTTAGGGATAAATTGAAACAGGCAAAACAACAGTCATTAATATAACATCTTACCTGAGTAAGATAGCGTCTATAGTCTTGCCTCAATTCTTCTTTTAATTTATGTTTCTTCCGTTCATAGTCTTCTCCAAGTGGTAAACTTAATCCATAATCAATTCCTAAATAGAAAACAATTTAAGTAGCATATTCCTTTTCAAAGCAATTTCAGTGATGTTCCCCCTCCTGTAACAAAGCATGCAAGGACTGTAATCAGTTAGATTTCATGTTTTGAATGCGTTGGTGGGTGACACACAGATGCAGTGGTAATTATTTCCACTTATGAACCCTACATCCTATTCCCCTACCCAGAACACTGTTTCTTGTGTCTCCTTCAGAGTATTCTATGTACCTACATTAAAATAATTTTAGGTTACTGTATATGCAAGGATGTGTGTAAGTACCTTTCTCCCTGTTTAGACAAATCATCAAGCATCTTGTTTTTCTTCTCTTTTTGTGTTTATTGTTGTTGGTGTTTTAAGACCAATTTCCTCCAGTAAGGCTGGACTAACCAGAATTCCCAGCACCTCCCAAATATAATTTTTAAAATTTTAGGAGATTAAAATAACCACTTCTAAGTCTGGAGATGTGGCTCAGTTGTTGAGTATTTGCCTAGCATACAGAAAACCCTGGGTTGGGTCCTTAACACTGCATAAAATATAGTAATACACATCTGTAATCCTAGAACTTGAGAGGGAGAGGCAGGAAGACCAGAAGTTTCATCAGATCACCCTTGGCTTCAAAGACTTTGAGGCCAGCCTAAGGTACATCAGACCCTGTCTCAAATTAATTAATTTTTAATTACTTACATAATTTATATAATATATAATTATAAAATAAAAAATATTACTTCTAAAAGAAAAAGCTTATAACTAATCTAGGTACTACAGAAGAAATAGTAGATGAATTTATAAACTGTCATAAAAACATCCAATTTTGTATTCCTTACAATTCAAGGAATTATGGATATGTTCTATGTATTGTCATCTGCTTTTGTTTTAGACCACTGAACTCAAAGAGGAAAGGCCAAGATTACATATGTATAAATGCATCCTACTGTTTTATAAAACACTACATTTTATTTTACACTATAAACACTATGAAATTCTTTTGATAAACATATCTCGACTATTTAATTCCTTGGTGATAAAGATTTAGTAGGCAGGGACATCTCAAGCATTCCCTGTGTCTTGTCTTTGCATCATCCTGAAAGGAAACTCCTCGATCCCAGAGAAATGGTGTGTTTTTTAATACATAATTTAAGCTGATGGAGAGAAACAGTAAGAGGGTTTCTTGTTTTGTCATTTTTTTAAGATGTATGTGTGCATGCACACAAATGCACATACACATGCAAGTATACACATGCCGTACAGGTATGGCAGTTAGAGAGCAACTCTGAGGACTCAGTGTCTCTCCTGCTATACTGGAGATTCCTAAGTTTGCTGGCCTTACTTTAATATTTTTAATTAGCATACAAACTAGCAGGCTTCATTCACATATGCATTCTATCTCTCATTCAACAGGAGTATGTGTGTAGAACTAAAGGATTAGATCATCAAAAACAAAGCCCATGCTGTACTCAACATTATAACACCTGGCATACAACTTATACCCATGAAATGTTTACCCAACCAACATACAAATGGACTGGGCATGGTGGGACACACATATAATGACAGCACTCAGGAGATGGAGGCAGAAAGACCAATTCAACGTCATCCTCGTCTGCATAGAGTTTGAGGCCTATCTAGGAAACATGAGACCCTGTCTCAAAAAATAAAACAAATTTGAAAATGAACATATAAATGAATGGCTGGGCAAGAGGAAGAAATGAGAAGGGAGGGACGAGAATAATCATCCTCTCTCATTTCTGCTTTTTAGCAGTTTGATTGCACTGAGAGGAAGGACTAATAGTTCCTAATAATTAGAATTACATGTCTAGTGACATGAAGTCACAATAGACATTCTGTGGTGTCAAGGAGAAAATGACAATGCTAAAAAAGGTGATACCTTCCTATAGGCCCAACTTTCCCAGGCTGAAAGCAATTTGTAGCTTCTTGGACAAATTCTTACAGTGCCTTTACTACAATCTTGAATTCTATTTGTGGGCTTCTCTAGAACTGGAAAATGTGAAATTATGTTCATTTATAAATTACTGACCCTATTAAGTTCAACTTAATTAAGAGTATTTGGTCTTCACAAATTCAGGTCTTCCAAACCTGAAACAAACTGAAGACTGTATGGAGTTTTTTTGCTTTGGTTTGGTTTGGTTTTTGGTTTTTCGAGACAGGGTTTGTCTGTGGCTTTGGAGCTGTCCTGGAACTAACTCTTGTAGACCAGGATGGTCTCAAACTCACAAAGATCCGTCTACCTCTGCCTCTAGAGTGCTGGTACTAAAGGTGTGCGCCATCACCGCCCAGCTTGAAGACTGTAAGTTTAAGGCATTCCTGAACCAGACTGAGCCTGACTGAGCCCAGATGGGCACTTAGTGAGACCCTGTCTCCAAAGCGAAGAAGTGTAGGAGTATAACTCAGTGCTAGAGAGCGCTGGCCCAAAAGGCACAAAGCCCTGGGTCTGATCCCCAGTACTGCAAAAGGAAACCACATTTGGTTTCCACCACTGATTCAAATACTACTTGTAACACTGGCTTAGTAAGCAGTCATGGAGAATGCTTCCTGTATTATTAGTAAATCTATTATAAGCTTGGAATAGTGGTGTACCCCTTTAATTTCAGCATTCCAGAGGCAGAGGCAGTTGATCTCTTAATTTTGAGGCCAGACTGGTCTATATAGCAAGTTCTAAGCCAGAAAAAGCTACACAGTACAACCTTGTCTCAAAAAAAAAAAAAAAAGAAAAGAAAAAAAAAATTATAAGCTTTAGGTTTAGTCAACATAAAATACCATCTAACTCTTATTTTTATCACCTAGTACATAAACAATCATAAAAACAAAAGGGTCTGGTGAGATACCTCAGTGGATAAAAGCACACGCCTCGCAAGCCTAACCTGAGTTCAATCTCTGGAACCCACAGAAGGTAAGAACTGACTCCAGCAAGTTGTCTGTCCTCCACAGCCTCTGTCGTACCTGCATGCTCGCTCGCTCTCTCTCTCTCTCTCTCTCTCTCTCTCTGTTTTCTCTCTCTCTCACACACACACCATACATACAATGATGATAAAGTAAAATGTATGTAAATAAAATTAACTAAATAGAACAATTTAGATATTCTACTCATTTCCATAAAGTACTAACAGTGGCACTTAAACTTGAGCTAAGAAACATAGTGAGACTTACTTAGCTGTTGCCCCTGATGATGCTAGTGGCAAGAAAAGTATTAGGGTCACTCAAAGTGATGTCACTACAAATAAGCATCAGTGACACTGGTAGTTAACATTATGCTTCATGACCAACAATCAAGAAGTAGTAGGCTCCTGTAAATACTTGTGAGATAAAAAATAATATTTAAACCTAAAGCATATAATCATTTTTAAATGAATTCACCTCCTAAGAAAGTACTCACAATAATTACTGTTCAAATTCCCAGAGATCATGTACTTTCCTCCATGTTATATAACAACCAACCAAGATAAATTATAGGGAGTTATTACAAGCCTTTATATAAGGTGGTTTAGGAAGACATGACCTGCACTGTCCAAAGCCTCAGCTACAGAGGTGTTCCTGCAAAGAACCCTAGATTCACAACACAGGATCAAGAGTGTCAGCATCTCATCTGCAGTAAAGTAAACCAACACCAAGTGTGCCATAAGAAACAACTAAAAGCTGCTGGCATTAGTAACCTTCCTTCATTAATCTAAATATTTACATCCCCTCTGTTTTACAATAATCTAACTTTTAGAACAATATAAAATTCTTCTGCCACTTCTTGTATTAAGTGACAAAACATGTACTTTGTTTTTGGAATAATATTTCTTTTCCAAATTTCCATAAAATTATTTTGAAATGTGTTTTTTAGTATCAGTCAGCCATGTTGAAATCAGTCAAGCACAGTAAAGCTCATCAGTGGTACCAGGACTTGGATGCTGAAGCAAGACAATACCAAGTTCAAGGCCATGAGCAGCACCTTATAAGAGCCTCAAAAACAAAGCAAAAAGCCAAGCTATGTAGGTTCTACTAACAAGAATAAAATCACTTCACCTTATTCAGCAAACCATAATCTTTTTGCTTTGCAGATTGCCAAACTGGTAACTTCAGAGCATATTAATAATAATGGTAAATAAATCATTTTTATTGGAATCTGAAGTGCTGAGTGGTGGTATTTTTATTTAAGAATCAGAGATGATTTCTAGAAATGTTAGCTAAAATCACCATGGACTTCAGACACAGAATGCATTCCTGCTCAGGGGTTGGGAACTGAAGAGGAACCAAAAAAGAACAAAGACAACAGAATGCTGAGAGTCTTCTAAGATCACCTCAAGCTTGAGGACTGAATAGAATTCACAACATGCAGGCATCACTGTATTCACAACTAAACTTTGTTATAGTAAAAAGATGAAAACCAAAATTAGCAATAGGAAGAGGCCTATGCAGCAAAATCCAGCAGAAACTAGGCATCAGCTACCAAGGGCTCATCCCTGATGGGGTCCTACAGAATATAGAAGTCCCTTCGACCACAGGTTGTGGCAACACACATGGAGTGTTATCCCCCAGGAAGCTATTAGAGAATCAATGCCAAAGATTTTATAAAATGACCACTACTCTAGGTTTTGCAGGAGAAAGTGAATAGTCAGTATCCAGTGTTTTACAGACTGGGGCACAATGAGCCACTGTTCTCATCATTTATCAGTAGTTTTGCATCAGTATGGGGACCGCTTATGGGTAAGTTCCAAGCACAGGCGAATCTTACAATAAAACTTTCTAAGGACAAGCAGACCAAGGTCAACTATGTCAACAGTTTTCTGCACAAGGAGGGACTAGAAACAGAAGAAAAAAAAACAAAAGTGGCCCTGTCAAGCCAAGTGAAAACAACGTATCATTAAAGAAGAGAGAAAATACTTCATAAAGATGACAAATTTTTTTATAAAATGAAATTTCAGAAACAACCATTAAATACAACTGTGTTTGAATTATTAGTGACCTTGAACTCTATGGGTAAGCAATAAAAGAGGAAGCCTGATTAAACTTGGAGACAGAAAAACAATTCATTAAAAGTTTTGCTGTAGCTGGGTATTGGTGGTGCACTCCTTTAATTCCAGCACTGGAGAGGCAGGCACATCTCTATGAGTTCGAGACCAGCCCAGTCTACAAATCAAGTGCCAGGACAGGCTCCAAAGCCACAGAGAAACCCTGTCTTGGGGGGAAAAAAAAGTTTTGCTGTAACAGAGCATCAACTCCATATGGACTAATGATCTCAACATTAAACCTGGTACCCTGATCCTGTCAGAAAAGAAAACAGGAAATATGTGAAGTTGCACTTTTTTCTTTGGGCTATCAACCAGCACCCACATAAAGAAATGGAGATTTATTGTTAATTATGAATGCTCAACCTTAGCTTAGGCTTGTCCCACTAGCTCTTTTAACTTAATTCAACCAGTTTCTATTCATCTACATTTTGCCTCAAGGCTTTTTACCTTTCTTTCATTCTGTATGTCTTATTGTCCTGCTTCTTCTGTGGTTGTCTGTCTGGCCAGTCCCTGGTGTTGTAATTTAATAAAAGCAGCTCTTGAGAGAAAGATGCCATAAGACAGGGTTCAAGCAGAGGGTTTTTTTAATTAGGAAAAGATTTCATAAAAAGGGGAAAGGGGAGGGGGGTGACCAGCCTCCAAAGACAGCAAGAGAGAGGAAAGAGGGAGAAAAAGAGGGGAAAAGAAAGCAGAACAATGAGAGGGAGGAAAGGGGGGGATAAAGGGAGAGAAAGGGGGGAAAGGGAGAGGGAGAGGGAGAGGGAGAGAAGAAGGATGGGAGGTGGGCAGGACCCTTTTAAAAGGGAACATAGTGAATATGCACAGGTGGCTACAGCTGAGGGAACATCCTGTCAGAACCCCAAGGACAGGCAATATACATGCCTGAATACTAACATCTGGTATCTCCCTGTTGTCTCTTATTGTTTCTCCTTTTTTCCTCTCCAGCCTAAATAACTCGTCCTACTTACTCTCCTTGGCCAGAAGTCCCACCTATACCTCCTCTCTCACTATTGACCATTCAACATTTTTTATTAGGAAGGCAAGGTAAAAGAGCAACATACTTTTACATAGTTAAACAAATATTAAATAAAGGCAACACATCTTTGCATAGTTAAACAAATATTCCACAACAAATATGACTTAGCCTTATCCACAGAGGTAGATATCTGCAGTAAAATAATGTTTGCTGAACACAACAGCACCATAACACATTCAAAGTCATAGCAGCTATAAATGCATGCACAAAATGAAGATCCAAACACAAAAACAGATGGAGAAGACCTCACAGAGAAGCTACACCTAGCTGAGGAGTTATTAGCAGCTGTCAGGTGCTAGAGGATATGTGCTAGTTTTCTTCTTGGATGTAGCCCATCAGACACTATTGTGTCATACACCCATACACATATACCTAGCATTATGTGGACTCGGTAGATTTTTTTAAAAAGAGGACATGAAGTTGGGAGGAGGGGAAAGTAGAGGAGGTGACAGTGAAGGAAATGGAAGGGGAGAATGGAGAAGAGTGACTCAATCAAAACACTATAGATAAATAATATATAATATTATATATATAATCAGACAATAAAAGATCAGTAATTTTTTAATAACCCCATGGTTGTTAAATTTTATTCACTCAAATTCAGCTATATAGGGCCACATACAAAAGACTGGATTTCACAAATAGAGGTTTTGCCAAAGACATAACAGAAGCAAGGTGAAATGAACCATGCAAGGGAGTTTTGTGAACTGGATCACAGAAGTAAGTCGTTTTATCAACTTGATGTAAGCTAGAGTCATCTGTGAAGAGAAAATGTATCCATCAGACTGACCTACTGTATGTCTATGGGGGCATTTACTTGATTAATGATTGATGCAGGAAGGGTCCAGACCACTGTAGGAGGTGAAATCCCTGGAAAGTGGTCTTGTATTGTGAGATAATCTTTTGGTACACTATGAAGATGTGTCTCTGCCAAGGCACCTTCTGATTGGTTTAACAAAGAGCTGAACAGCAAATAGCTGGGCAGGAGAGGATAAGCGGGACTTCGGGTCAGAGATAGGAACCTCTGGGTAAGAATCTGAAGTGGGGAATTTGCAAGCCAGACGCTGGAGAGAGTGGCATGCATGGCACTGAGCAGAGGTAACAAGCTCCATAGCATAATATAAATGGGTTAATTTAAGTTCTAAAAGCTAGTTGGGAGCAAGTCTTCATAATTAAGGCCAAGCTTTCATAATTAATAAGTCTCCATGTTATTATTTGGGAGCTGATAGATCAAAGAAAGTCCAGTCTTTTTTTTTCAAGACAGGGTTTCTCTGTGTAGCTCTGACAGTCCTAGAACTCACTATGTAGACCAGGCTGGCCTCAAACTCACCAAGATACGTAGCACGAACAATAAAAACCCAGCGATATTAGGGTTAAAGCTGAAGATCAGAGAAACAAAGCAGCCAGCCACTAGAGAGTTCTCAACTCTATCAATGCTCGGACAGAAGGCACAATCGTATCCCCAGACTATACTGATTCTCAGACAGGCTAGACTGCAATGTGTTCTTGTCTCCTCCTGCCTTATATTCCTCTCTCTGCCCAGCCACTTCACTCCTGTCTCCACCTCCCTAGTGCTGGGGTTAAAGGTATGAGCTCTGTTTCTCTTTTAGACTGATTCATTCTCATGTACCCCAGGATGGTCTTGAACTCACAGAGATCTGATCTGCCTCTGTCTCTGGAGTCCTGGGATTAAAGGTGTGTCCCACTTCTATGGCAGTGGCTAGCTTTACATTCTGATCTTCAGGCAAGCATTATTATATCATAAACAAAATATCACCACAGTAAAAAACAAGAGGATGTGTTTAGGGCCCAGTAAGATGGCTCAGTAGATTAAGACATCTTCTGTCAGGCACCATACCTACCTTGCTCTTCTGTTCGGTTTGGGGAGTGGGAATGAAAGGAGAAGGAAGAGGAGAAGGGGAGAGAAGGGCGGAAGAGAGAGGAACGGAGGGAGAGAAGGGGAAGGGGAGAGAAAAAGATGGGGGAGTATAGGGGAAGCTGTAGCCACGCCTGCTTAGGGGCTGGCTAAAGGTGTGTCTGACCACGCCTGCAAGGGCGTGGTCAGGGTGATGTAGAGTGAGAGTTGGTCAGATGCTGGTTTCTGGTTTCAGTTTCACTTTCAGCTTGCTGTACAGACTGCTGCCCAGCTGGCTGGCTAGGTCGCTCTGTAAGTAAGGCTTTTTCCCTATTGAAATCCCTTGTATTTCTACCTGGCTCCATATTGGTAATTTCCCGCCATATCTGGTGTCAGGAGCGGAATCTTGGCCCCATTTGGGACAGCCTGCAGGTCCCACAGGGACGGCGGCCTAGGCCCAGAAAGCGCACTCTCTCCACAGGTGCTCCGAGCCTGCAGCCGACCCACTGTACCACACAAGTGCGTTCCAGCTACTGTTGAGCTGCTCAGAACTGACAGCCCAGCTGGGATATTTCCACAGACCTCCCCACGGTTACTTTGGGTAGGAAGAGCCTTCCCCAGGAGACCACGAAGGCGCCAGGAACCTAGAGGTTTCAGCTAAGGTAGAATGGGACATAGTAAGAGAAATTGTAGACAAACGAATTCTAACAATGCCTCATACGGAAGGCCAGTGCCTTCTGGATTGTGGAGAAGATGTAGTAAGGGCAGGCACTAGACCAATGAATGTAGATCGACCAGGGACATGCAAGGAAACCTGCTAAGGCCAGGGAAACCCTGAGGGGGGCTTCAAGAAGGCCCCCCATATCAAGAAAGGTCCAGTCAGTGGAAGACAATCTCTCACAGGATGGATAGTTCTTTGCCTATTGTGAAAAATAATACTGCTCTAGATGGTAGTTTGAACAATGATGAAGAATCAAATGTGACTGGACAAAATGAGAAACGCATATTTTGGCAAACTTCTATTAATGATACAAGGCCTCAATTAAAAGTGAAAATTAATGATAAAGTTATTAATGGCTTAGTAGACACTGGGGCGGATGTGACTATTACCCAAAAGTCTTGGCCTCAGAAATGGCCTCTTAAAGAGGCAAATGTACAATTTTTAGGAATTGGAACTCTATCTAGAGTTCAACAGAGTGTTAACTCGGTGGTGTGCATTGGACCGGAAGGACAGAAAGGGAGACTGAAACCATACATGGCAGTTATAGCTATAAATCTCTGGGGTCGTGATCTCTTACAGCAATGGAATACTCAGATTAATATTCCTCCACTGTCAGATACAAATTATGTACAATCTTTAGATAGTAGAAAAGATCTGGTAAGACGCTATGGAAAACAGTTACCAACCATCCATGCGGTACAGAAACTAGGTACAAATGATGGACCATTAGAGGAGCCAAAGCCCTACCACTGAAGTAGCTTACAAATGAAACTGTTTGTGTAGGACAATGGCCTATGACCTCTGAGAAGCTAGAGGCTTTAGAAAAGTTAGCACAGGAACAGCTAGAGGCTGGACACATAGAATCTACCATCCCTTGGAATTCTCCTGTATTTGCTATCAAAAAGAAGTGATGTAAGTGGAGAATGGTGACAGACCTGAGAGCCATAAATAAGGTAATTCAACCAATGGGCTCTCTGCAACCTGGAATGCCATTAACTTCCTTGATACCTAAAGGATGGCCAATCACAGTCATTGATCTAAAAGACTTTTTTCACAATACCGTTACAGGAAAATTATAGAGAAAAATTTGCATTTACTATACCAACTCTTAATAATTCACAGCCAGTTAGGAGATATCAGTGGAGGGTTTTGCCACAAGGAATGCTAAATAGTCCTACTTTGAGTCAGTACTTTGTACAGCAACCTTCGGAAATAATTCATAAGAAATTTTCACAATCTCTTGTTTATCATTACATGGATGACATTCTTTTATCAGTTTCCAATAAGGAAACTTTGGAATGTATGTTTGAAATGGTGAAGAAAGTTCTGCCTCATTGGGGACTACAGATTGCCCCAGAAAAGATACAAAGAGGAGATTCTATTAACTATTTACGTTACAAGATGGGCTTAAAAAGAATCAGGCCACAGAAGGTACAAATTAGGAGAGATCGTTATCAAATTCTTAATTCTCATCAGAAATTATTAGGGGAAATTTCTCAATTACAAACGATTATTGGTGTAGAAGGACATAACTTAAAGCATTTAAAAATTGCCCTTAGAGGTGATAAGGACCTAAACAGTCCTAGAATATTATCTGCTGAGGCAGAAAAAGTTACAATGGGTAAAAAATAGAATATTGAATGCACATGTAGATCAGATAAACCTTGATTTAGACTGTATTCTGGTTATATTGCCATCCAGAGAATACCCTTCTGGAATTCTGATGCAAAGGGAAGACACTATATTGGAATGGATATTTCTGCCACATAAACAGAATAAAAAGTTAGACATATGTAGAAAAGATTTCTGATTTGATTTTAAAGGGCAAATTAAGACTTCGCAACTGACTGGAAAATAACCAGCAGAAATTATAGTACCTTTAACTAATGAAGAAATTTCCTCCTTGTGGAAGGATAATGAATATTGGCAAATAGCTCTTACTGATCTTTTGGGAACAATTAGCAACAATTATCCCAAAACTGACAGAATTAAATTCATAAAAAACACAGTCTGGATTCTTCCACGTATTGTAAGACAGACTCCCATTTCTAGAGTTCTTACCTTCTACACCGATGCCAACAAATCAGGTAAGGCAGGTTATAAAGCAGGTGAGGTAAGTAAAGTAGTTCAAAGTCCATATAAATCTGTACAGAAGGCAGAATTATATGCAATTCTCATGGTACTCATGGATTTTACAGAACCTCTTATATAGTTACTGATTCTCAATATGCAGAGAGAGTCATGTTACACATTGAGACTGCAGAATTCATTCCTGATAATACAGAATTAACTTCACTGTTTATACAATTACAGGAAACAATCAGAAACAGAAGTAATCGTATATACATTACACATATCAGATCCCATACGGGTCTGCCAGGCCCACTAGCACAAGGCAATGATGAGATTGATCGTTTATTAATTGGAAGTGTGCTAGAAGCCTCAGAATTTCATAAGAAACATCATGTAAATAGCAAAGATTTGAAAAAGGACTTCACCACCACTTGGCAACAAGCCAAGGAGACAGTGAAAAACTGTCCTACTTGTTCTTTTTATAATCAAATTCCATTGCCAGCAGGTTGTAATCCTAAAGGCATTCAGAGAAATGAGGTTTGGCAGATGGATGTCTTTAACTTTGCAGAATTTGAAAATTTGAAATATGTGCATCATACTACAGACATATTCTCAGGGTTCCAATGGGCTACTGCTCTTAACTCTGAAAAAGCTGATTCTGTTATTACACACCTGCTAGAGGTGATGGCAGTTATGGGTATACCTGCACAAATAAAAACTGACAATGCTCCAGCATATGTCTCCACAAAATTAGAACAATTTTTCAAATATTATAACATAAAGCATCGGTATGCCACACAATCTTACAGGAGAAGCAGTGGCTGAGAGATCCAATAGAACACTAAAGGAGATGCTCAACAAACAAGCTTGGAAGACTAAACCCCCAAACATAGGTCGCATAATCCTTTATTAACACTAAACATTCTTAATGCCAATGAAAAAGGACAAACAGCTGCGGAAAGACACTGGACTACAGAAAAAAACTGCTGAACTGAATCAGCTGGTATACTTCAAAGATGTACTAACCTCTGAATGGAAACCAGGACGTGTGCTACGTTGGGGTAGAGGTTTTGCACTGGTTTCCACAGGAGAAGAAAAACTTTGGAAACCATCAAAGTTGATCAAGATTCTCGTTGAAAAGGAAAAATCTCTCGACGAGGACAAATGACAGGTATTCTACTAAGGTATATCTTATAAACTAAATAGAAACCTCGCAAAGGAAAGGGAAGTGTCTTGCTTTTATCTTCACAGGAAAACTCATCTCCAGAAGGCAAAGGACACTGCATGGGTAGATGCTTAAGAAAAGGTAGTTATAACTATCAAACAAAAGGAACGTGCCATATGGTAAACTTTACGGCTGTCACTCAGAGAACTCTATTTCTCTATTTCCTAGTCCCTATTCAATTAAACCAATGCTGGATTTAGGGTGGATTTGGCTTTCCTCCTCTAAAATCCAAGCACGTTGTTTAACTAAACTTTAGAGTTTCTGTATTGTATCAAGAAGCCAATTGATGTAATACAGAATAAGAGAAGAATTTGGGGACTGTCTTTGTCTTTTCTTGGCTCTTTCCTTCAAGGTATACACCCTCTCGTAATCGTTATTCTCCCATGGTTGCCTTTCCCAGTATGTGTACATACACAAGCAAACATTTCTCTGCTAACTGTTTATGTTTGAGTCCCACACAGCCAATGAAGACCTGCCTGACAGCAATCCCTGGACACCCTGGAAAGAAAATGGGCCACACCTCCTCGACTGCACTGGATCCAACTTGCCTCATTTCAACTGACACTCCAGCCAGAGGTTCAATCAAGTTGAGGATTTCAAGTGAGATCTTCAATCAAGCGAATCCCATGTAACATGGACTGGATACAATCCATTCAAGACATTCACTATACTAACATTTTCTTCCTACAGGACCTCACAAGGATGTCATCCCATTTCAGCAGGAAGTAACTTGGAGAATGCTACGTCCCTTTTCCCCATTGTTGTCATTTAGGATAGTGTATATACCTAAGTTAGGGATAGCTTGCTATTGTTTATGGTTGGGATTGGAAGGTGTTCAGGCTTGGACACCTCTTTCAGATGACTTTAGGGTTTAGTTAAAATAGATAATTAGGATGTGACATAAGCAGACTGTTGTATCTTCTTATATTTCACCTTTATGATTATTAATTTTGGATACTTTACACTGTTAAGTTTTAATCCTCTTTTAGACTAAAAGGGGAATTGTAGGGGAAGCTGTAGCCACGCCCGCTTAGGGGCAGGGGAGGGGAGAGAGGGGAGAAGGGGGAGGGGGAAAGAGAGGGAAGGGGGAAGAGAGGGGGGAGAGAGAGGGGAAAGAGGAGAGAGAGGGGAGAGGGGAGAGAGGGAGGAGAGGGGAGGGGGGAGAGAGAGGGGAGAGGGAGGAAAGGGGAGAGGTGAGAGGAGAGAGAGAGAATATGTTCTAAGTTGGAACGCAGGTCTTTGTAAATACGTGACAAACACTCTACCATGAGGTACATCTCTGGACCTTTTAAGATACTCTTCTGGCAAATTTGCCTCTTAAACACTGAAGTTTATCAAGTCCAAATGTAGGTACTTGGTTTCAGAAGACATTATAATACTACCTTAAATCTTTATATGGGATGGAAAATGGAAAATAACAATATTGTCCATATACATCATCATTATCTTAATAAAATGAATTTACAAAATCATAAAATTTAGTGTTATTTGGTATTTGTACATTAAGCCATCAATAGTTTTCACTGGCAAAAATGAGTATCTGTGGTTTATATACTACTGATTATGAACTACTATATTTAATTATGATGTCACAGACATTTCCAAATTGATGTGTATTAGATGGGAATTTAAGATCATCCTACACAAGGTGAGACATTGTTTTGAGGCAGGTTCTCTTTACTGTTCAACACTACATATACCAGGCTAGTGGCCAGCAAACTTCCAAGAACTCTGTTTCTGCCTCCTAGCTCACTCCAAGAACACTGACATTACAGATTTGAGCTGCCACGGCAACTTCCCCTGGGGATTTATTTGAAGTCCTCACACATGCATGGCAAGCCTTTTACCCGCTGAGCCATCTCCCAAACCCCATATTTAGCCTAATTTTAATGATACAAGTAATTCAGTTTAAAGCTATGAAACAAGAAAATTTGTGTTTGCTAGTTTTATTTCAATTTGATCCAAGCTAAATTCATCTGAGAAGAGAAAACCTCAGTTGAAAAAAAATGTCTCCATAAGATTGGGCTGTAGGCAAGCCTGTAAAGGGTTTTCTTAATTAATGGGGAGAGCATAGCCCATTGTGGGTGGGTCCACCCCTGGGCTGGGGGTCCTGGGTTCTATAAGAAAGCTGAGCAAGTCAAGTGGAGTAAGCCAGTGAGCAGCACTCCTCTATGGCCTCTGCATCATATCCTGCCCACAGGTTCCTGATCTGAGTTCCTGACTTAGCTTCCCTCAGTGGACTATGATTCAGGATATGTTAGCCAAATAAGCCCTTTCTTCCCCAAGTGCTTTTGGTCATTGTGTTTTATAACAGCAACAGTAACCATAAAGAAGGAAAAATTGTATAACATTCTTTAGTAATATTCAATGTAAATCAAATATAGTTATTTTAGATGACAATTTTTAAAAGGTCCCATGAAAATTAAACCCTATATTCCCAAGATAACTCACTTTATTTTTAGGAAGAGAACATTCATTCATTCAAAATATCTTTTCCAAGCAAATAAGTGTCAAGCACTGTGCCAATTAGCAAAAATATGCCACAGCAGAAATGTCCACCCCAATCCAGCAGTGAAAGCTAAAATTAGACAAGGAGATGAGAAGCCATTGAAGGGTTTGAAACATAGATTAATATACCAAATTCATTTCTTGAAAAGATACTAAATAGCATGCAAAGACATAAGAGGACTTCACAAAGAAAAGGTTATCAGAATACTCAAGAGAATGGAAGCCTGCAGACAACAATCAGTGGGATTGGAGAAACGTGAACTGACTCGACATTAGGAATTCTATTAAAATCCACTGCACCTCCCTAATTATTTGATGTGACAAGCAAAAGAAAAATAAATAAATAAAATAAAAGGGGGGGTCAAGAATGAGGAAGCAAAGCCGGGTGGTGGTGTCGCAAGCCTTTAATCCCAGTACTCAGGAGGCAGAGGCAGTCGGATCTCTGTGAGTTCGAGACCAGCCTGGTCTACAAGAACTAGTTCCAGGACAGCCTCCAAAGCTACAGAGAAACCCTGTCTCAAAAAAACCAAAAAAAAAAAAAAAAACCCAAAGAAAAAAGGATTGAGGAAGCAGCTTGCTAAGATGGCAAGAACCAGAAATCTTAAGAGGCCATGATATCCACGTAGAAGCAACCATCCAGTAGGAAGTAAAAAGTTCATAAAAGAAAGTGGGGTGGAAATAAAATTCAGAAGAAACTGAGATTTGAGTACAGGTTTTCAAATCATATTTACACTGTTTGAGAAAAAAAAAAAGAACTGTCCTGTGAGTGGATGCAGTCACTTGAGAAGTTATAAAGCAAAAGAACAGCCTAGATCAGAGCTCAATCACTCCAATTTAAGAACAAAGGCTGCTGCACATTGTATTTTAGAATGTTACTCGTATGTAAGGGGCAGAGAATAACTCCCTTGCAGAAGATGTAAAATACAAGGAAACATTATTATTTATGGCCCAATTACATGTCAATTGTCTTTTCTTACATATTCAATTACTGTTCATAACAACCCTAGGAGACGATGTCCATACAACAAGGAAAAAAAACTTAAAACAAACATGCCACATCACAAAGGCATGGCAACCCAATCAAGCCAACTTAACCCCAAAATTTCAGTGCTTTTGCCTAAGCTTAATGATTTATTATCAAAAATAATCTATTATTAAATTTTTTAATTATCTCTTAGAATTTTAGAATTTCATACAAATTTCAGATGAGAAAATAATCCAACTTACTTTACATTTTTAATTTTATTGTATGAATGTTTTGCCTGCATGTATGTCTGTTCACTACATGTGTACCTGGTCCTAGTAGATGTCAGAAGAGGGCATCAGATCTCTGAATCAGGAGTCACAGGCAGTCAGCTGTAAGTTACTAGATGATGGGAGCTGGGAACTGAACCCAAGCAGTCTGTAAGAGCAGCCAGTGCCCTTAACCACTGAGCCGTCTCTCCACACCCTAGTATTATCTAACTTACTTTATAGTCAAAGAAACTAATGAGTTTAGATATTAAGGAAATTTACTAAAATATAATAGCTCATTTCCCTATAGCTGCATATTAACTAATAATTTTCAAGAATCAAATTTGAGTTACCTATATATCTGATACTGATACTAAGCGCATCACTTTGAGTTGTTCTAATAAAAATAAAAATAAGAAATAAAAATAAAAAGCCCTTTAACTACTGTCTCTTAGCTAGCCACTCTACTACTAAAAGCAAAGCAGTAACAGAAAATACACCTGTGATCATGAAATAGTCCAGTGAAAACAATGACTGAATCAAATGAATTCATTGTATTTGACTTACTTTCGGTGAACGTTTCGGTCGCCATCAATGAATCACACAAGATACATATTATTGACAATATTCCTGTTTTAACATTAAAAATATCAACAAACTAACATTTAGCTTTTTTATAAAGTTTTCAAATACTTCATAGTAAGGCATAATTTTAAAAATCAGTATGGCTGTAGTATTAACTTTCTAGTTCCAATCTGGATGTCCTTGGGCTGGGGAGCTTAATAGGTAAAGAGCTTGCCATTAAGAATGAGGACCCCAGTTCAATCCCTAGCAGCTATGTAGAAAACTGGGTGTGGCACATGCTTGGAATCCAGGAAGAACCAAGTGGAACCCAACCTCTGGAGCACTGCCAGAAAGCTCAGCTCCCAATAAGTTAGCATGTCTCAAAGTGGATCTCTCCTGAGAACTACACCCAAGATGGCCTCTGGTCCCCACGTGTACATGTACACTTGAACACACACAGCCACATAGAAAATGGTCCTCAATAACTTTTCATATACTTTACACTTCCCTCATTCTTTCTTATTAAAATTATTTATTTGTAAATGTATGTGTACAGCACCATGTGGGTCCTGGGGATGAAACACAGGTCCTCAGGCTTGTTGGCAAGCATCTTTACCAGCTGAGCCATCTTGCCAGGCCTGTGAATTTTAAACAAAGTCTACCAGTTTCAATCAACAAATACAGGCTCTCTCATGTTCACACATACAAAAACACACTCAAAACTTTTTAAAACTTTGTTGTTAATTTTTAGTATGTCACACCATTTCTAATATTATTTCCATCAATCACAACCAGACAATATCAATGAAATAGGTACAAAATTCTCCAAATTACATTTCATATGAAGTCTGTATTACCATATGTAAGATTCTAAAATAAAGTTACAAAGAAATATTTTTTTCCTGGAGAAACAAACCTCTTTCACAATACCCTGTTATGCCATGTTAAAATCAGCTCCGCACTGGTAGTACCGTACCTAAGGAGCCCATGGGCTGCTGGCTGTTCGGTGGTATGTTCTCCTTAGCCATAGAGATTAATATTTTACTGTTTTCAGAGAGTTTCTCTGGTGCCTTTCCCTGGAAAAGACATGATATTTACAAATCAAAAAGGAAGGACAAAAACCGTACAATCCATCTCAAAACTTATTCAACATATTAAATACCTTAGGGAGAAAAAAAACTATACAACAGAGATTGAAGCAAAATTTGAGAAATGAACCAAAATTACTTACATACTGTAACACCTGTTGTGATACCTAACTCATTCTCTTAGAAATACGTCTCTGTGAAATGCCAGGCACTGTGCCCAACACTAGAAACGTTAAAACAAAACTGAAAGCTTCTGTTAGTTTATACACTGCCGGTGGACATGAGGAAACTAACATATGTAAAGAGTGGGGATGAGGAGACAGCTCAGTTGGTAAAGTACATTCCCTGAAAGTGTGAGGACCAGAGTTTGCATTCCCAACACCACATAAAATTTTGCCAGGCCCAGCAGCATTTGTCTGGACCCAGGCTCTGGGTATCAGAGAGACACAGATCTTCACGTTCTTCAGCCAGGCAGCACAGCAAATTCTATGAAGTCCAGGTTGAGTGAGAGGTTCCCATCTCATAAAAGAAGGTGGCAGCAATCAAGGAAGACACCTAATGTGGACATCAGGCTTCCTTCTACACCATTCAAACCCACATGCACATACTTATCATTCTCTCTGTGACTCTCTCTGTCTCTCATTCTCTCTCTCTCTCTCTCTCTCTGTGTGTGTGTGTGTGTGTGTGTGTGTGTGTGTGTGTGTGTGTGTGTGTGTGTGTCTGTCTCTCTCTCTCAGGGAGGGTCTATGGGTCTATGAAAACAAAAGACAGAACAAGATTAAAAGACCCAGAAATACTGAGGGAGGGCCTGCAAGGCCTCAACAAGCAGTGATTCTTGAACTAGTACATAAAGGTCATTTAGTAAAGCTGTAAAGTGACATGCTCAAACATGCAAACCACTCTCAGTATCAAATAAATATGAGCACACCCTGCCTGGTGCTGAGTGAGTGTACCAGCCTGAATCCATCCCTGTGTGTACCTGAACTATGAGTATGATGGGCCATTTGGGTGAGGGTACCAACCTGAATTCATCCCTGTGTCTACCTGAACAAACTATTTACTCCTTTTAGTCTCATTTTCTTGATCTCTAAAAAAACAAAAAAAAAAAAAAACACCTCTACTTGATAAAGATGTTGCGACTAGATGAAATGCTACATACACAGCTCCTGAGGCAACCCCTTGTACACGGCAGACTGTCTGGGAGGAAGACAGCCATGGACAGTGCTCAAAAGAACGAGCACTTAGGGTTGGAGAGATGGCTCAGCGGTTACTGACTGTTCTTTTCCCATGAGTTCAATTCCCAGCAACCATGTGGTGACTCACAACCACCTTGAGTGAGATCTGGTGCCTTCTGCTGGCATGCAGGCAGAAGACTATACAAAATAAATAAATAAAATCTTTTAATAAAAAAAAAAAGAACGAGCACTTAGTGTCTACCAACTCCTTTATCTCTCTGAGTCATTAACTTCCCAATGCCTCAGTTTACTACCTGAAAAATTATAATTAAGACATACTTATTTCAAGCTGGCCAGTGATGGCGCACACCTTTAGTCCCTGCACGTGGAAGGCAGAGGCAGGCAGATCTCTGTGAGCTTGAGACCACTCTGGTCTGCAAGAGTTAGTTCCAGGACAGCCTCCAAAGCCACAGAGAAACCCTGTCTCACAAAAAAAAAAAAAAAAAAAAAAAAAAAAAAAAACCTATTTCAAATACAACACAGAAATATAATCTTTTAAGGCTATGCCATATCCACATTTACCACTCATATGTTAACTTATGTGAATAAAATGTATGGTAAGAATATCATGACTATCATCTCAATTTGGTTATCTCTGTGTGGGACAGATGCTCAGCCAAATGAGACATTGGGAAATGGGTAAGCCAGAAATGACTTGGGCATTCTATACAGACATACGGTACAGAAGGTGTCTTGTTACCACACACTGAGTCTGTGAGGGATGGCACCTGTCTGCATCAGTGCAGTTCCAAGAGCCCAGGATGGCTCCTAGCATAATTTCAGTATTTGCTAAATGACAAATCACTCATGTCAAAACAAAAACCAATTTCAGAAAACTTTCTAGATACTGCTTTTCAGAAACAACTGTTAACATACTTGTTCTAAAAGCAAATAGTACTGTTGTGGGATATTTGTACACTGTGTGCAGATATATTGCTGTGATTGGTGTAACAAAAAGCTGAATGGCCAACATCCAGGCAGGAGGTATACAAAAATTTACAGGGAGATAAAAGGAAGAGGAGGAGAATCTAGGTGCACAGAAGACACAGAGAGAAAAAAGGAGGTGCAAGGTGGTAGAGAGGTACTGGCATGTGATAGAACATAGGTTAACATAAATGGGTTAATTCAAGTTATAAGAGTTAGAACAAGCCTAAGCTATAGCTGAGTTTTCATAATTAATGTTGTCTCTGTGTCATTATTTGGAACTGGCTGGAGGGACAGAAAAACTCATTACATAGTAAAAAAAAAAAATTACCACAATAATTTTACTAATACATATTTTAAAACATTTTTTAATCACTAAATACTCTTTTCACATGAAAATCTGAGAACTTGCTTATGTATCTGTTCTGCTTAACCTCTGGTCTTTCTGACAACTACTCATCTTGGTTAAGTATTAAAAGTATTAAAAGTTCAACAAAAGAGAATATTGTGAAATATAAAATCCCACCAAAAACACATTCAAAATCTCTCAATTCACGTCTAGAGTCAGGCTCTCCAAATCAGAACAAGGGTGTACTAATCAAAGTATGAGACTGGAGAGTCTCACTGTGGAACCCAGAGTCTCTCTCAGTGAAACATGCTTGGCTGGTTTTTTTCATTGTTGGTTGGTTTGGGAGGATGTGTTTGTTTGTTTGTTTATTTGTGAGATAGGGCCTCACAATGTAGCTCTTACTGATCTGGAATTCTTGCTGTATAGATCAGGCTGGTCTTGAACTCAAAACAATCCACCTGCCTCTGCCTCCCCAATGCTGGGATTAAAGGCCTGCATCATCACATCCAATTTAATGAAACATGTTGGGAGACAATTCCCAGGCTTGCCTTCATCTCCATGTAAGGTGGGTCACTTTCCAATTCTTCTTTGTCTCTGGCCAGTTTTGCCTTCTGCTCTTCAATGAATTCATCCAAGCTATCTGTCATTGTAGATTCTGAAAAAAAAAAGGAGTCTTCAATGAGCACGGCAATAGTGTAGTGTTTTAAACTAAAGTGGCAAGACAATGACATAATCCACATTTAGTACTTAGTCTCACTTAATCACACTGAGAACGACAAACTCAAGCATGAACATGAATACCTTCTGTCTGTCTCTTCCTCTCCAATTTCCCAGAAAACCCGACAATGCAGGTTAAAGTATAGAAAAAGAAAGGCAGTCAAAGGACTTTACAACTATGTGTGAAATCTTCATAATGAAAACCATTCTAGACAATCACATAATTAAAATATTAACAGACAAAACCAACAGCTATTACCATAATCCATATTCACACAATCAAAAAATAAAAAGGAAATAAACGAAAAACTTTTAAAACTCTAAAAGTTTTAAGCTCTTTAAAACATTCTTTTTCTGGCCAGGTGGTGGTACACACCTTTAATCACAGCACTCAGGAGGCAGAGGCAGGCAGATCTCTGTGAGTTCAAGGCCAGCCTGTTCTACAGAGTAAGTTCCAGGACAAGCTCCAAAGCTACAAAGAGAAACCCTGTCTTGAAAGAAAAAACAAAAACAAAAACAAAAAACCACTTTTCTCTGAAACCCTGTTTTCTAACTATTTGAAATTAATTTTGAGCTGGGTGGTGGAGGGGCATGCCTTTAATCCCAGCCTTCAGGAGGGAGAAGCAGGTGGATCTCAAGGCTCCATAGCAGCCTGGCCTACAGAGCGAGTCCCAGGACAACCATGGCTATGCAGGAAACCCTATCTTGAAAAACCAAAAAAGAAATTAATTTTGAGATCAAAGTTACTAAGTTAATACAAGAAGCACTTATATATTCTTTACCAACCCCTACTGTTAAGAATTTGCCCTTCTTGCTTAATCCTCTGCTTGTGTACAGTACACTATTCTCTGTATAACTTTTTCTAAAATTATACAAGTGAATTACATATAACATTGCCCTTTGTCACACAACTCTCCAAGATGTATTCTTAGAGAATTAGCTTGAGGCCAGAGATGCAAGCAGCTCAATGTGTACCTAGCATACGTAAAGCTCTGTGTTCAATCACTAACACTAAGTGAGGAAAGGGGGCGGTTACTTTCTTCAATGACTTTAACAGAGTATCAAATAAATATCAACTAAACATACATTAATTTTCCCCCCAGTACTGGGATTAAATCTGGCTTCACTGCATGTTACGCAAAAAACTCTACCACAGTTCTATCCCAGTTCTTTCAAATAAACCACTAGTAGCCTTTGTAGCCTTTTATTTCTCTCTTTAATATTCAAAATCCAGAGTATTGGGGCTTGACTAACTTGGAGATTTGATCAATTTTAAAAAATGTAAGGAAAGACTTAATTGGTCAAATCTCCAAGTTAGAGGCTACAAAATGCCTCTAATTCCACCACTGACTACTCACTTATTTACTAGTCAACACTTAAGTTATTCTATTGTAGCAAAAGTCCTACATTCACCCACTTACTTATTAGCTTGTCATCAGGCAGAATCTCAAACTCCTTTATTAACAAGGTCCTTACTTTAAATTCACAGGCTATAGTTTTAACTGAGAAATAACTCATATACCGTAAAACTCACCCACTTTAGTTACCAGCACTAGTGAGTTGTAATGCAATCATGGTTGCTCAGTTATTACTATAATTGCATTTTACAATGCTTCCATCACCTCAATGTGACAGCTAGTATATCTTTCTGGACAAGGTCAACCAATGCCAGATGATGGAGCAGGTATGGAAATCACATCAATCTTCAAGACTATGAGGTAAACAAATATACAGAGAAATCGAATACAGTAAACCAAAATCTGAGAAAAAATAATTAAACAAATATTAATCAAGCACAAGGAACATTAGAATAAAATAAAATTAAATGAAAATCCCACTGCTGGGGGTGTGCTACCTCCCTATAAGTTTTTGGCCAGCGAAGGCCCTAAACCCCCAAAACAATACAGGCCATTGCCACTGCTATTGGTTGCCCACAAGAATGAATGAAATAATAAGACCTTATTACTGAAAACACAGCATGTTTTGATCATAGGACAGAGAGAAATCAAGATAGAAGTAAGCTAGAAGCTTCCTCCTTGTTGGCTGCTTTCACTGTATCAGAGAGAAAACATCAATGTCTTATGCAGCAGCAAACCCTCCATGCTACAATACTGACCTATAGGGCAGGATGTGCCCACATGTGCAATAGTGGCATGGCTATTATGGGGATACCAATTGCTTTCTACATGGCTCTCAGGTCCACCACCAAAGTGAATTTAAGAATGGTGGTGTGGCCAGCTGGTGGTGGTGCATGCCTTTAATCCCTGCACTCGGGAAGCAAAGGCAGGAGGATCTCTGTGAGTTCGAGACTAGCCTAGTCTACAAGAGCTAGTTCCAGGACAGCCTCCAAAGCCACAGAGAAATCCCATCTCAAAAAAAAGAATGGCAGTGCAATTCTGGTCAATGTTGATGTTTGCTTTAGCAGAGAAGCTTTCTCACAGTGAGCAATGGTTATTGTAAAAACTCCTGACTGGTCCAGGTACTGAGAAAATGAAACATCTGAATGCTTAGCCATAATAAATGGGACATCTCCATCACGCCTTCTGGGTCTCAGGAAACATCACCAAGGAGGAAGCAGAAAGAATGTAACAGCCAGCGGATGGGATAGTGTTGTAGAACACTGGATTCTGGCCATGAACTGGCCACCACACTCAAGAACTTGAAAAAACTTGCACAAGACCTGTCTAAGCTTTGGCCTAACACATTCTGTCATGGCAAAGGAAGGGCACAATAGGCCCCATTCCTCACTAAATCTATAGGCAGTTAATGGTTGCTGGGGGAGAAAGAGAAACATCAGTTGTGTAGCCACTGGTAAGTTGCCCATACTCCTGTAAGAAAATTTAACTAAATTCATTGGGTCATTAAAAAAAAAAAAAAAAAAAAAAAAGACATGAAAGTGGAATGGGAACTAGTTGGAAAAAGGAATAGGGTTGGTGGGAGGGGGGAAAAGAGGATAATGGGTGAGTGAATGTGCCTAAAATACATTGCTGGGCATGATGACACATGCCTTCAATCCCAGTACTAGGAGGCAGAGGTATACTAGCAAGTTCCAGGACAGCCAGGGCTACATGCTGGGCCCTTGTCTCAAAATAGAAATTTTAAAAATTATACACATCTACAAACAGTATTATAGCCTTTATTTGATACCCCAAAACTGACTAGCTTAGCTTGTCCTAAAACAATGATTTCTCAGATAATAAGGGCACATAAAAGCGTAACATAGACATAGAATAATATTAGTCTTATTCAAATAGTAAAAACCACATCCCCAGACATAGGCTTAACATGGTCACAATACACTGTTGAAAAAAGCAATCATGGGGAAGGATGGGAGTGGTTATTCACACTAGCATATGAATCCTAACACTTGGGAGGCAGAGGCAAATGCGCCTCTGTTAGTTCAACCAGACAGCTAGCTTCTTCTATAGTCAGTTCCAGTCCAGCCAAGGCTATGTGGTGAGTCTTACCCCAGCTGTGCCCCCCTCAAACGCCCCCCCAAAAAAAAAAACCTTGAAGCAAGAGAGCCTGTGGGTAACCTACCTCAAGCTCTGTGCGACGAGATCAAGAAGTGCAGGGTCCCTGCAGATGCTCTATAGCTCCGTATCTTATTTCAGTTTAAGAGTTTCCCCAAGCCTTGTTCTGAGACACTATGTCTCTGTCCAATTTTCCTGATAGAATAAGATACCCACAGGGTCAAGAACACCAAGAAATTTTTCCATGCCTCTCTGCAGTCCCTCCTCCCCGAACCCAGAGAACTAATCAACTCATATCTACCTCCATAATTCTGTCTAACTTGGAAGCTTCACATAAATGGATCATATAAAAGTCAGACAGCAGAAAGTATGTTTCCTAGTCAGTTCAAGAATGGTTTCTCTGTGTCCTGCAACCCAAGCATATGGTGTCTTCAGCAATGGAGTCTTACCATCTAGTTGTGACGAGAAACTAAGGACAAAGACAATAAATAACCCGTGCTTTCCGGAAAACCCCCAGAACCTCTCTGACCACTAACTCATAGAACTACCCATTGCTAGACTGAGATTTTCATTTAATAATTTACATCTTCTAGGAGCAGCACAGTCCACCCATTCAAGGTACCCCCGTCCAAACTCCTTTTAAAATAATTTCATTTTGTAATTAGCTTAGAAGATGTTATGCAGATCACTAGGGACAGGGGTACCGTTGATGGTCCTACCCAGCTGGACCCTAATAGGCAAGATGTGCCCACTACAACAATTAGTAGCATGACTGTTACAAAGGGATAATCAATTACTTTCTGCTTTGATCTAAGGCCTGTTCCACAGGGGTGAATCCATGCCTAGTATTGTAAAGCTGGGCAAAAGGCCATGGCTAAGGGAAGTCAAAAGCCCGAAGAGGGACTATATTACGGTTATTTTGCTAAATGATCATGCTGTCAAACTGCCTGTTCATACCCATAGATCTGTGCAACCATGCACATCAGAGACACTCCTTTCTTCAGGGACTGTTAAGACAGACTCACAACAAATCAGCACTGACAATAAGTAGGTGGTGCCAGAAAGGGACGTCAATGTTCCACACACCCAAGACATAGGAGCATCACAGAAAAGAGGTGAGGGAATCTAAGAGATGGAAGATAGGAAGAGGTGCTATGGATATGACATGGCTATTGCTCTCATGAATTCACAACAGCTGTGAGTTACCTGCATAAGACCTGTATGTCTCTGTGTATATTATTCACAATTTTTTGAAAAGATTACTTTTCACTGAAGCCAATTTAGTTGTTCTTGTTTTTAAGAAAGGGTCTCACTATGTATCCCTGACTGGCCAGAAATTCACTATGTAGTCAGGCTGGTCTTGAACTCACAGAAATCCACCTACCTCCAAGCCAGAGTGCTGGGATAAGGGTGTTTAACACTACACTGAACAGAAACTAGAATGTTTCAAAAACACGTTTTTTTTTCTAAAACCTCATCAAATTTAGTGAGTACTAAATGTGGCAAGAAAGAGCTACTAATCACTAAAGATAAAAGTCCTGGAGAGCATACAGGGCCCTGAAACACAAATCAGAGCAGACTGTCTGGTTGGGAAGTTGATATACTTTAAGTTGAACCTAGTAAGTAAGACATGCTAACAGAAATTTCCAAAGATGGCTAGAAATTCAAGACTGGAGTGTAAAGACATGAGCCACATCAAATAGGTTTACCTAAGAATTAAGTATTTCACCCAGATATACTGGAGCACACCTGTAACCTCAGCTTCTCCCTACTCAAGACTGGGGCAGAAAGTTGGCAAGTTTAAGGTGAGCTTAAGGACTTAGTAAGACTTTCACTGAAAATTTTGGTTTGGGGTTTATTTTGACTTGGGAAGGGTGTTTTTGTTTTTGAGACAGAGTCTCACTATGTAGCCCTAATGGGCATGAAACTTGCTTTGTAAATAAACCAGGCTGTTCTTGAACTCACAGAGATCCATCTGCCTCTGAAAATTTTTTAAAAATAGGGCTAGGCATGGTGACACACAGCTTCAATCACAACCCTCAGAAGACAGAAGCAGGTGAATCTCTGAGTCCAATTCCAGCCTGGTTTACATAGCAAGTTCAGTACAGCCCTCAGAGCTATAGAATAAGACCTTGTCTCAAAAACTACATAAAAATTAAAAAGTACCAGGGATGGGGATATAACTCAGTGGCAGGGCAGTTGCCTAGCATATACAAGACTCTGCACTCAATCCCTAATATAAGCTATCAAAAAGGAAAAAAAAATAAGTGTTTTAAGATTCTAGGACAGATCTAAAGTAAATGAATACAGGTAGGAGATAACCCACAGGCAAATGCTGGGCAATGTTCATTTGAAAGAATGAGGAAGAACTGAAGCTGGATAAACACGTGAAGGATGAAGTCCTCATAGTAATTTAGCACCAGTCATTACAAGTTCTGAAATTCACTGTAAGTAACAGTAACCACAATAAAATATACACTAACCAATGACCTTTTTCCTGATAATGACCTCTTGCCAAAGACTATTAAGAATACTACTGAAGTTAACGAGTTAGATGAACAACTTACTAAGGCACTGATGGGTGCATCAAGAACACACACCAGCCGGGTGGTTTCTTTAATCTCAGCACTTGGGAGACAGAAACAGATGGATCTCTATGAATTAGAGGCCAGTTTGGTCTATAAAGCATGTTCCAGGACAGGCTCTAAAGCTATACAGAGAAAACACACCAATGGCAACCCCTGAGTTTCTTATTAAGAGGGTATTTAAAAAGAATTCTATGACTAGAGCTTGAGCTAGGCAACTTAAGAGAGAGTGTAAAAAAAGCAGAATTCTGCCATCAGGAAGTAGAAAAGAGTCTATGACTGGACATCTTGAGAAATCTTACAGCATGAAATTAAAGTGTAACTGGTAAAGAAGCAACAGTCACTCCAGTCTTGGGGATCTGTTTCCACACGGAGTGGTTTTGTGATCTTATGCCCATAAATACAGTGGTGTTATTTAATGCTGATATTCTGTACAATTGTTTATTGTCAACAGGACACCACAGTGAGCCCCAAAGCAGTACCTGGCAACACAAAGGCCTAAACCCTGCTTTTCTCTTTATTCCTAAAAGTGTGCAACAATTTATACAAGACCAATTCAGCCACAAAATTATGCACAAATTACTGAGTGGATAAAGGGGACTAGATTGGTAGGCAAGACCTAGATATAAAACACAGTAAGAACGTTTATAATTTAAGGATTAAATTCCACCCCCCAAATCAGCAAAAAGAAGGTTAATGGGATTCCAAACTATCCAGACACTCTATAAAATGTACAGTTACATTTTCCATGGCATTATCATCAGGTACTTTCCCCTAGTAGCTACTATCATAGTATGCAGATAAGAAATAGTTTTCAGGAAAATAGTTTCTACAAAAGACCTGGACTAGAAACCCATTATTCATCATTTACTGATTCTGGTTAACAAAAACAATATGTTCTTTAACGATGTCTAGGATTCCTTATTTATAAAATGGAAATACTTACTACAGTGTTATGAAAAAATTCATCACATATGTAACAGAGTCTGATACTTATCACTATGCCAGTTACTTTACTGTCACTGTATTTTCATAGTCTCTGTATAATTAAACATTCACTTTTTAAAAAGCATCCAGACTGGAGGTACAGCTCAGAAACAGAACATGTACTTAGCATGCATAATAGTCTCAATCAATTTCCAAAGGTTTAACCTTTTCAACCTACTTTACCTATTTTAAGATCACAAAAAAAGAAAAAGGCAAGAAAAAAATGGAAACAGGGTGATAAGAGAAAGGGAGGGAAAGGCTTTAGATGTAAAGTATAGTGAGATTTAAATCATTATTACCTGATCCTTGATTGTCATAATCCAAGTCAACACAAGGGGAAATGTAAGACAGTACACATATTCTCCCCAATATGAAAGCATGAGAAATAGAACATGACTCCCCTTGTAAACCAGGATATATTCTAGACTGCAAGGGATGCTAGATTTGTAGAGAAGGTGGATAAAATACATGATCCTTGACTTACTATTTATATCACATCCCCTGCCACAAATGACAGATTAGTCAGTCTGGGATTTGGGAAGCAAATGAGATAGTTTTAAAGGATTCAGTAAAGATACCAACAATTTAATTATGTCCGGAGCTTTCATCAGCTATATAGTACGTCCCAGCATAGCCTGATCATATTATATAGCAAGACATTGTCCAAAAAATAGCATTCTTATTGTTGTTGACATTGGGTTTTGGTATGTATGTCTATTTGTTACTGGGCTGGGGTTGTAGCTTAGTCAGGATATCACTGACTAGCAGGTGTGAGCCACTAGATTCCATCCTCAACACCTGGTGGGGAGCTGACTTTGTTTGGTATGGTGGCTCATTAATAATCCCAGTACTTTGGAGGGTGAAGTGTGAATAACAGCTTAGGTTATATAGGGAGACCCTATCTCAAATATATCATACCCCCAAAAATGTTAAAACTATGGGGGGGTCAGCCTGCAGAAAATGACTCTACAGCAGGAAAAGAGGACTAGGGAACGGAGCCTCAGAGAGAAATAAGAGAAATAAGGCAGGAAGCAAGGGAAGGCCCCTGTGAAAGAACTATAAGCAGACAAAAGGAAAGACAAAGTTCCTCGTCAACCCACCAAGAAAGGGCCTCACAGTTGTCTTCTCCTTAGCAGATGACATTCACATGAACTGACTACAGGTACATCCAAACTTTAACAAATCACTCCAAATTTTGCTTAAAAGCATATGCTATGTTGCTGAGGGAAGAGCATGAGGTTGGAGAACAGGGAGTGAATAAATACATGACAGCATTTAAAGCTTGAGCTTTTATCAATACACCCTTAACAGTTACGGCAGGCATACATGAAGTAGCTTTGGCTATGCGGAATTGCTAATACACTTCTGTCTCCTACTCAAACTCTTGGGTCTACTACTCAGGAAGTACATGACAGTATACTCAGAATGATGTTTAAAACCCAGTTGTGGAGGGCTGGTGAGATGGCTCAACCATCAAAGGCTAGGCTCACAACCAAAATGATAGTATGGAATTTGCTCAAGTTTGTAATAGTTAAGCAAAGCTTTTATGAAAACCACATTCGAGGAAAAGTGTTTGTTTTATCTAAACCTATCTGCTCCCTTCCCAGATCACCCCTGGGCAAGGAGATCCAAAAGATCTTCTCAATGGGAGCATGTCAGCAGATACTTCACACCGGAAATTTCACATAAAAATAAGGGGAAAAAAGACAGTGTCTCCCCCTACTTTACTCGGGGCTCCTTTTTGCATATCAACATGACAAGTCATCTTCCACATAAAATTCAACTTCTTCTCGTGTAACTGGTTTTCTATAAAGCCTGTGGAAGGAGACAGAACTAATCCAAAGTTTTGTCCTCTGACCTACACATACATGTCGTGGCCTGAGCTCCACCCCCACCCCACCCCACCCCGCGCGCTCACACACGCGCGCACACACACAACAACAAAAAAAAAAACAACAAAAACGTATATTCAAATTCCAAATAAAAATACTAAAATCAAGAAATAGACGGTTCTAGTTCATCAAGCAATCACAGTAAGAAGAAATAAATCACAGCAGGTTTTCATTGAGATACGGAGAAGATTGAAGTCTGACTTGCAGAGTGTAAAAACATTAACCAGCCCCGGAGGTGCAAGCACTCTGGGTTAGCGCAGCCGCGGCGCGACTGCCTGAGAGAGAAGGCGCGGGAGAGCCAGCACTGTCTGCGGGCGTCGCGGGTAGCTGATGTCTCGGAAAGCGTCAACGCGTTGTCAGGCAACCGGCTCTCAACCACCCCGGGGCAGCAGGTCGGGCAGCTACCCGGGAGTCCACCGCCCGTTTGCATCAGGGCACCGCCCCCGGACTGGCAGCCGCGAGACCCGCACCTGGGACGGAGCCCAGGCCGCCTCCTCGCGACCCGCGCCTCCAGACCCCCTCCGCAGCGCCCCCGCGAAGACGCGAAGGTCCCCTGCTCCGCCCGGCAGGCTCGAGCCCCCGCCAAGCCGCGGCCACCCAGACCCGGGCGCGGACCCAACCCGCAGGCTCCCACGCCCGCCACCCACTGACTTACTCCCACCGACGCGTGGGGAGCCGCACCCGGTTCCACGGTCAACGACCGCGACCCCCGGCGCTGACCAAGCAACCGCTCGCCCGCTCTGGCTCCGCCTCCCAGGCCCAGCCCCCCGCCCGCCCTCCACCAACCGCCAGGCGCGGCCCCGCCCCTGCGGGCTGCGGGTCGAGGCCACGCGGCCGAGGGCGCCCCCTGCAGTCCCGGAGGCCACGCGATGCACTCGCTACAGTGTCAGGGATGGGGGTGTGGGTAATGTAACGTGGCCGCCGCTGCAAGGATCAATCTATCCCAGACGCCCAGCACGGGAAGGCCTGCACAGTTGTCACGGGTTGTGTGGCACTGACAGGAGGACTCTCAGCATTCTTCTCACAGGCATTACTCCCAGCCCAGCAGGTCCGGTCAACTCTGTCCTGGGCTTTCATTACCATTTCAACAAGTTACACTGTGTACGTTTTCAGTGGCTGGATGTCTAGCTTCTCAGGAAAACGGAACTAATGATACAACTAATGTATTCTAACGTCCCTAGTGTGTCCTAAGTTATACTGGAAGGGGGTTCTATTTAACTTGGGTTTTGTTATTTTGGCCCGGGGGAAGGGCTCACACTCTTGATTCTCCAGCCTCCACCTCCCAAGTACTGGGATTACAAGAGTGGAACAACGTCCTATATGGTTCTTTGGTTCTTGCTTTGTTTTTTTTTTAACCCCTCCTCCGTGACTTGTTGAGACGGGTCTCCTGCAGACAAGGCTAGCCTCAAATTGCTATGTATGTAAGGCTTTCCTTGAACTATCTTATCCTCCTGCCTCCACTTCCCAACGTCTGGGATTACAGGCAGGTTCAACAACACTCGACTTTAGAAGGTAGTTAAAAAGCCAATTCCTCCATCTTTTCTGAAACCAGTGTCAACACCAACAGCTGTGGCGAAGAGTTAACAAATCTGTTTTTGTTTTTAGCTAACTTGTCTGCTAAAAACCTGCAATAAAAGAGGATACAACACAAAGCTTGCTGGGCAAAACAAAACGTCCATGTCAAGCGGCTACAAAGCCTTCGAGGTCCTGTGGAAGGAGCAGTTGCTTTCAAAGAGTTAATGGAAGGCATCTCTGAGCTGTGATTTTTAAAGAATAGTGTGTGCCTTACTGTAGAAATATCAGGAAGTGCATTTCAAACAACACTTAACAACGAATTATATTACTAAGCCAAGGAAAAAGTACTAATAGAATGAAAAGCTGACGGGGGGGGTGTCTAAAAGGAGACAGTGGCGCTGAAGAAGTCTGTAGGAACTGTTACAAAGAGCTATGTTTTTTTTTCATAAGCAAAAAATAATTACATTAGTATTAAAACAAACACAAATTTCATGCATGCCTTTAACTTCTAACCTAGTGAGCATTTGAGGTTGGGAATGAGAGGGAAGAAAACCTAAAAACAATGACGACTGGAACAAGTTTCACTTTAACCGCGGAAAGAAACAGCCGAGATTAATTCTGTACTGAAACAAACAACGTTCACAAGAGCTGGAGACAAACTTTATATGAAAATAGAGTACTAAGGCAGCCACAGCTCCTAACATTTGTATACATGTTACTTTATAAACACGTCAAAAAGTTAACCTTAGCAACCGGGGACTTTTGCTGCCCTCCGGTCAACAACAGCGAAAACACAAAAGCGAAATAATAACCTCAAACCCGGGAGGTTTTCCACTACGCCAAGAATTATCTTAAAAGAGATTGTCACGGTTAATTAACTTCCCCTCCAAAATCAACATCCAGAGCTACTTACACCTCGGTTTTCCTAGAAACATTTAGTAATCAAAACTATTTTTTGAAGTAACTAAACACACACACACACAAAAAAAAAAAAAAAAAAAAAAAAAAAAGTCCGAGACCTAGTCTCCGCCCACTCTCAATATGGCGGAGGCTGAGTCTGCGCAGTACGGGCAGGGACGGCCGATTGCTTCCTGGCATGTCAACAAGCCCTTCTTCCGGCGCGGAAGGCTGAACCATTCCCACCCCGAAACTTTGTCTCCCTCTCAGCTCACACACACAGTTTTATGAGGCAGCATATCCTCGTTTCATCCGACAAGCTGTTCTTAGCTCACCGGCCTCTCGGCGGTCCCTGTACCGCCGCGCCGCCGACGCGCCCCGACCCTCCGAATGGTCTGGACCAACGTCACCTCCGGTCCTAAGTGTCATGGCTGCCTTGAGAGGCTAGTGAGTGTGCACCCTCGGTGGGGAAGGTGCAAAGCCCGCACGCGGAGGCCCAGCGAAGGAAAGTTGCATCTCGGTGGTGGAGGCGACAACTTCTCCGGTCCCTCGGCCATGGCGGCTTCCGGGAGTGGTATGGCCCAGAAAACCTGGGAACTGGCCAACAACATGCAGGAAGCGCAGAGTATCGATGAAATCTACAAATACGACAAGAAACAACAGCAAGAAATCCTGGCGGCGAAACCCTGGACTAAGGAGTGAGGAGGTCCCTGGCGAGACGCAAGGGAGGGAAGGGATGGCGGGAGTTTAAGAGACCCAAGCGGGGTGGCTTTCTGGGGGGCGACGACAGAATACCCGCCACGGTGTTTTTAGTCTGCCTTATCGGGTCGGTAGAGCCTAACCCCTCCTCTGGGGCCTGCTTCGATTCCCCTTTCAGAAAGTTTCTTTAACAGACTTGTTCCAGAGGGTGTAAAGAACTGACTTGGGGTATCACTTTCTCAACAGGATTGTTTTTATAAATCTCCCACACTCTGTCTTGAACCTGGTGGATACATGCACCCTGTTGCAGCCTTCAGTGAATCCCAAACTGAAGAGCGCAGCTGTTTTCAGAAGTCAAATGAGCAGGCCACTGATCTCAGAACAAAGAAGCCATAAGCTCTTTTAGCAGTTTTTTTTTCTGTGACCATTTTATGGACATACCAAGTCCCTTACCACTTCTCTAAAATACTACTACAACGATTCATGTAAACCAGGAATTATGAAATAGGGTTTAAAGCTAGCCAAATCCATGTATCTCTGGGACTGATGACAAGTCAAAAGATTTCTTTAGAACAGATTGTGTTAAGGACATTGAAAAAAAATCACAAAAAAGATGCTGTCTAAACAAATCACTGTTTCCAGGTTTTTTGTCTTAACAAAGCTAGCTTCCACTGTCTATTCTATTTCACAGTGCTTATTGAGTAGTTAATGTGAGCCTGGCACTGGCCTGAAGATTCTCATGTCTTTTAGTAATCATGAAAATCCAGTACTGTACTTTGATTCCTTTTCAGTAAATAGGAAAACAAGCAAATACATTCAGAAATTCACCTCATGATCATACTATAGCAATGAACCCAGGAGCAACCGACTGAAAATCAGGTCTCACAGCTGTCAATTAAAACATTGACTGGTCTTAGGAAACTAAAATATCTAAATTTATCTGTAAGATAAAAACAAGCCTAGCTATTGGTGATGTTATGAGGTAATTTATTAAAAAGTTCTAGATGAGCCTATGTAATGAGAGCACAGTAATAGTTGTCTTTGTCTTTTTCTCCAGTGAAGATGAACCGGTTTTTTAATTTTTGTCTTGGTTTCCAAGACCAGGTCTCAGTATCTTTCAGCTTGTGGTTGAAATCTAGCAGCAGCTGGAAAAGCCTTGGAGATGCTGAGTGACCTGCATAGATTACCTACATATTGTTCCTAAAAGGCACATTTTAGATTGATGTAAACTGTAGACTTTCCTCTAATTATGCTCATCTGAACACGTAAGCTACATCAGTGGTTTTAAAATGTGTCTGTTGTTCAATAGTTTAATCCCATACAATGATGACAAAATAATCACAGGAAAAGTGGGGATATTACATCTACTTTTTAACCTTCACGATGATATCACAAGGAAGCCACAGCTTCAGCACACTGAGGGTATGTTAAGAGATGGGTTAGTAAGGCTGGTAACAGCACCTTAGATTTTAGTGCTGCAGGGACTAAGCTAAGCGCTTCATGTACTCTTCATACTAACTGTGAAATACCTATTTACAGAAATACCTACTTATGTAGCTGTTAATTGGCCAAGATTTAAACCTAAGCGAATCAGTTTCAGAAGCCACATTTGTAAATTTTAGGTCCTCCAGATCAGTGGGTAAGAGTGCTAATTGTTAAGCATGCAGACCTGAGTTCAAATCCCCAGCAACTGTATAAACACATGCAGGGATATGTATGTTGTTATCCTTAGCATTGGATGGAAGGAGAGCAGAGATCTATAAACTGGTCTTCCAGCCTAGGCATAACAATCAGCTTCCAGTTAGTATCTGTCCCGAGGGAATCAAGTGGAATAAAATAAAGGGCAATAAGTAAGTGCTGAAATAGACACCTTAATTCCAGCACTGAAAGTCCAGAGGCCAGATTGGTCTACAGAGTGAGTTCCAGGACAGCCAGGGCTACACAGAGAAACCCTATCTCAAAAAGCAGAAGAAAAAAAAAAGGGGAGGGGGGACACCCTGTGATCTCCATATGCCATCTGGTGGCACACCGATGAACATGTACCATACACAGAAATTTAGGCCTGAGAAAGTAACCAGAGATATGATAATCCCATGTTAATGGAGAAAAAAAACTATGGAATTTGATGGTATTCCCTCCGATAGTATAATTAAAAATTACCTTAGACTCTTTACTTGGGGGTGATGGGTTACAACCTCTGATGTGCTGTTTCCAGGCACCTAGTACTTGCTGTTTTCTTTTTCCTCCCACATTTGGCATTCCCATCACTGTTAATCCCTTTGGTACTTATTCTTTATTTTCACAGAAGCTGTCTTTTGAGATTGTAATTTAAATGAAAACTTTAATAACATTGTGACTTTTGTTTTGTAGTCACCATTACTTTAAATACTGCAAAATCTCAGCGCTGGCCCTACTGAAAATGGTGATGCATGCCCGATCAGGAGGCAACTTGGAAGTGATGGGTTTGATGCTTGGGAAAGTGGATGGTGAGACCATGATCATCATGGACAGTTTCGCTTTGCCTGTAGAAGGCACTGAGACCCGAGTAAATGCTCAGGCTGCTGCATATGAGTACATGGCTGCGTACATAGAAAATGCCAAACAGGTAAAAATATTGTTGCTTAAACTTTTAATAACTCGGGCTGGAGAGATGGCTCAGAGGTTAAGAGCACTGACTGCTCTTCCAGAGGTCCTGAGTTCGGTTCCCAGCAACCACATAACCATCCGTTATGAAATCTGGTACCCTCTTCTGGTGTACAGATATACATGGAAGCAGAATGTTGTATACATAATAAATAAATAAGATCTTTAAAAAAAAACTTTAATAACTCTTAAGAATCTCAAGATTCTGGGTTTCTGAACTTAAAAGTGTCCTTTTCACATTCAATTTCATATTTTAAATTTAACAATTTTATGTAAAATATTAAAAGTCTGGTGAGATTTATAATATAGATAGTGGCAGACAGGGGAGAGGGTGTCTTTCTGAAATAAATTTCCAGTCAGTGTCAGTTGTGTTTAGACAATAGAAGTTAGACTGGAGGTGTAACTGGTGGTGGAGCTCATGTCTGCCTTCCTAAGCCCTGAGTTCAAACAAATGAATGGATTAATGAACTAATAAATAAGAAATTTAGGAATTAATTATTCCTCAGTAGAAACCCAGCTAAATAAATGGCAGGGCATCTATTAATGTACTATGTAGGCAAGCTTGAAAAGAAAAAAAGCTCTTTAGGCAGTGGAAGTGAATGCACTGCCTAAAGTCCTAGCACTTGGGAGGCAGCAGCAGGGAGATCTCTGAGTCAAAGCCAACCTGGTCTACAGAGCAAGTTCTGGGACAACCAGGGCTACACAGGAAACCCTGTCTCAAAAAAAAAAAAAAAAAAAAAAAAAAAAAAAAAAGCAACTATCAGGGCTGGAGAGATGGCTCAGTGGTTAAAAGCAAAGACTGCTCTCCCAGAGGATACAGGTTCAGTTCCCAGCACCTGCCTGGCAGCTCGCAACTGTCCAGTTCTAGAGGGCCCAACACCCTCACCCAGATAAAGATGCAGGAAAAACACCAAAATAAAATAAAAATAAATTAGTTTCTTAAAATAAGCTATCTGGACTCTGATGACACCCTATGGAAGGCCTCACCATCCAGGGGAAACAGAAAGGTTGGAGGAGGTTGGTAGGGGAGGACAGGAGGGAGAGGGAACTGGGATTGTCATGTAAGACAATCTTGTTTCTAATTCAAATAAAATCTGAAAAAAAAATTATATAATACCTCAAAAAAAGCTATCTGTGTATTTACTTACATGGAACAGTTCCAGAATTGTTTGTTCAGTTTAAAATATAGGTAGCTAGGAGTAGAATGTTGTATGTAGTATGCAACTATTTACAGATATGTTTGTTAATCTATAGAATATCTCTGTAAGAGTACGTAAGATAATAGAGGGATAATATCTAAGCTAAGAAACAGGTAGAGGAGGGGGAAGGATATGGGAAAGAGACTAAATACCCTTGTTCTTGTACCTTGATAATTTTACACTGTACACATGTATCATCTATTCAGAAAATCTTTACACGATGTTATCTTTATGTAGTGTTACTACATAAAGCCTGTAAATGACACTTTCTGTGAGATTAAACCATACCTCAAACAAGATTTTTCTTTCATATTTTAGGTTGGACGCCTTGAAAACGCAATTGGCTGGTATCATAGCCACCCTGGTTACGGCTGCTGGCTCTCTGGAATTGATGTTAGTACACAGATGCTTAACCAGCAGTTCCAGGAACCATTTGTGGCTGTGGTGGTAAGTACTTGTTCTTTTTAAAGAAATGGGGTCTCACCAGGCATTGGTGGCACACGCCTTTAATCCCAGCACTCGGGAGGCAGAGGCAGGCAGATCTCTGTGAGTTCAAGGCCAGCCTGGTCTCCAGAGCAAGTGCCAGGATAGGCTCCGAAGCTACACAGAGAAACCCTGTCTCGAAAACCAAAAAGAAAAGAAAAGAAAAAAAGAAATGGGGTCTCTGCTTTTGCAAAGGACCCTGATTTGATTCCTGTCACCCCCCACAGAGGCTGGCAACCATCTGTAACTCCAGTTCAGGGTATTTGATGCCCCTCCTCTATATGCACCACATATGGCTGGTGTCGATGGAGGCCACAAGAGGGCATTGGGTCCCCTAGAACTCCTGGAGTTAGAGGTGGTTGGAGGCCACTATGTGAGTGCTGGGAACCAAACATAGGTCTCTCTGCTAAAGCAGCAAGTACCCCTAACTGCTGAGCTATCTCTCCAGCCCTTCAAAATTTGGTTTTGGATTTAACTTTATTTAATTTTTGTTGTTCTGGGCACAGGTCTCTCTGTTATGCATCTCTGACTGTCCTGGAACTGGATGTGTAGACTAGGCTGGCCTGGAACTCCTGGAGATCCACCTGCCTCTGCCTCCTCAGTGCTGAGATTAAAGGCATACCCACCACACCCGGCTTACTTTGTTTTTGTTTTTGTTTTTTGTTTGTTTTTCAAGACAGGATTTCTCTGTAGGTTTTGGAGACTGTCCTGGAACTTTCTTTGAAGACCAGGCTGGCCTCAAACTCACAGAGAACCTCCTGTCTCTGCCTCCCAAGTGCTAGCATACCCACCACAGCCCAGCTTTTTGTTTTGTTTTGTTTTGTTTTTTATAAAAACAGATTTTATTAAGTTTTTCAAGAATATTTGCTAAAGAAAGACTACTGGAAAATTAAAACAGTGTGGTAAGAATGACTCTCTGGCATCACTGTACTTAAGGATGTTCTTAAGCTCCTTGCATCTCTCACTCCTATAGATGAGGGTAGAACCTTTGTCAGCTTCTCAACACTTAATAGGCATTTAATTAGGGTTGACTGGAGAAGCAGAAATGGCTAGATCCTGTCTACTTTTATGTCCAGAATGTTTTAGATGCAATCTAGGATCTTTAAGAGGAAACTAACAATTATTCATCTATTAAAGGGGTCAGGTAGGGGCAGGTAGTTTCTCAGTTAATTCATTACTTTGATTGATTGATTGATTGATTGATTAATTGACTGATTGGGTTTCTTGTTTGTTTTGGCTTGGTGGTTTTGGTTTTTCAAGACAGGGCTTTTCTCTGTAACCCTGGCTGTCCTGGAACTCACTCTTTAGACCAGGTGGCTGGCCTTGAATTCAGAGATCCACCGCGTCTGCTTCCCAAGTGCTGAGCTTAAAGGCCTGTGCCCAGTTTGTTTTAAAACATGGTCTTGCCAAGTAGCATGAATATCTTAATGATACTAAATAAATATTCTTTGGTGATATGATAACTTAATTCTAATCTATAAATTAACTGAAGTATTCCTATTTCATTGAACTTTCTAATTTTGGTTAGTATATAGTGCTATATTTACTTTGTTGTAGTTTTCTGGGGTGTTGACTCAGTGAGCATATGGTTTGTTTGATCAATATTAAGTATATATCTTTTGTAGATTGACCCAACCAGAACAATATCTGCAGGAAAAGTGAATCTTGGCGCCTTTAGGACATATCCAAAGGTAATTTGGATGGAGGGGCTGTGAGGGGGCAGTCTCATGTAGTCTAGGTCAACCTTGAACTTGCTATGTAGCCCTAGCTCTGAAGTACTGGGATCACAGATGTGTGCCCCCACAGAGGTAGGTATAGGCACTCGTGTGCCAGTTCTCTCCTTCCACCCTGTCTGAGACGGGGCCTTTCACTTTTCCCTGTATACAGCTAGCTTCTGTGGAGTTTATCTCCACCTCCCACCTGGCCTTAGGTAACTAGAGATTCAGATGTATGTGCACTAACAAGCCCACCCAGCTTTATGTGGGATCTGGGGTCTCAATTTACCTTCTCACATTTAATCAGTGAGCTTTTTTTTTTTTTTTTTTTTCAGTACTAGAGGTACTAGGCAAATACTCTACCCCTGAGCTGCATATGAACCTTTGTAGTATCTTTTTGTGTAGAATTTTCAAATGTAAAATTGCAAACTGTTACAGTCCATATCAAAGGATAGCATATTTATGTTACATATTACTCTCACCAGATAAAGGGTTATTTATTAAGAAACATTTGTGTGCCCGTGGCATTTTGACAAGGACTACAGAAGCAAGCTAGATCCATTTCCTTCCCTGAAGGGAAACTGTAATCAGCAGTAGATACGAGCAGAGATACACAGCACCTAAAAACAAGAGAAACAAAGCTGTAAGCCAATCTATAACAAGCCACACCCAGAGCAGCTAACAGGTTTGGGGTCAAGTAGAAGCAATTCTTTCTAAGATGTGTTGTTTGGTTTGGCTTTGCTTTTAAGATAGGATCACACTCTATAACCCTGGCTCACCTGGTGATAGCTAGATAGACTCTGCTGGCCTCCTTTTGTCTCTGCCTCCCAAGTACTGAAATTAGCATGGGTGAGCCATCAGGCCCAACTGTTATTAAAACATTGATGTTTATTATTTGACTGTCCAGAATTTGGTCCTGTTGTAGAATATTTGTTTATACTGTAAAGGTCTAAGGTGCCTTCTGATTGGTTTAATAAAGAGTTAAATGGCCAATAGGAGAGAATAGGTGGAGCTTCTGAGGGGGAGAGACTGGGAGGAGACTCTAGGCGTGCAGATTTGCCAGCAAGACATGGAGAGGAAACAGGAGGCACGAGGTAGAAAAGAGGTAACGTTACATGGCAAAATGTAGATTAATATAAATGGGTTAATTTAAGTTAATTAAGACCTAGTTTAGACAAGACTAAAAGGTCAAGCTTTCATAATAAGTCTCCATGTCATTATTTGTGAGCTGGTGGCCAATAAAAAAGCATGCTACAAAGTCCCATATATAAGAACCTGCAGAGAAAAAGTAAGGAGCTTTGCCTTACGCTATTTTCAATTTTCTGTTTTCTGGTTTTGTTTAGGGCTACAAACCTCCTGATGAAGGACCTTCTGAATACCAGACTATCCCACTTAATAAAATAGAAGATTTTGGCGTGCACTGCAAACAGTGAGTAATTGAACAGTTGTCGGGGCTATGGGTGTGACACAACAGAAGAGAGCTTGCCTGTCATTCCCAAGGCCCTGGGTTCAACCCCAGCACCAAAACTCAGAAATCATTCAGTCAAAGACTTTTATTTTACACATGAGAAAGACTCAAACAAAATGCATTTCATAATATATGGTGCTTTTAAAATATTTGTGCAAGGTATGGATTTAGGATAATACTCAGTGTTTAATAATTCTCTTTTCACTTGTTTATTCTTCAATAATTATTTTAATCTAGCTTATTGTCTTGCAAATAATCATAAACATTTTTTTCATTGCACAAAATACTCAGTCCATAAAAAAAATTAACAGTTGAGACATATACCCAGGTGTAGCTGGACAGTAATCTGTTTGCTGCCCTTAAAATATACCATTTTGAGACATCAAGATGGCTCGGTGAATAAAGGTACTTGATGCCAAGGCTGACAACCTAAGTTCAATCCCCAGGACCCATACAATGGAAAGAGAATTTATTCCTGCCAGTCGTCCTCTGACTTCTACATGGTACACTCATCCACATTTATACGTAAACACACACAATAAATAAATGTAATTTTTTAAATGCCCATTTTTCATTTAGCAAAGACTCTTTTCTCCAAGTTAAAAAATAGCCAATGAGGGCATCTTTTCATATTTGTAAATATATCTCAACACCTTTCCTACTACCATCTTCACCCAAGCTATGCCGTCTGAAGCCCAAGCATGACCCTGAATATCTAACTCATCTCCCATGTCAGCCTTTCACCTGTGTCTTAAAGATGAGTCCGCGGGACTGGCTCTGCTAAAATGTATGTCAGAGCATGGCTTCCCTCAAAATGACGTTGCATCTTACCAATAATAAGATCCAAAGCCATACAGATTATACAACCCTCTGTGATCTGGCCCCTGATCCTCTCTCACCCTTGAAGTCCTCATTTTCATGTAGCTCACTAACTGCTGTACATGAGGGTCTGTTTCCAGATCACTTGATCACTTTGTCTCCAATAGCACCTTCCTGTCTCTTGTACCTGTTTCCTTCCTTGCAGTCACCATGGAATGTTTTTGGTTCCTTGTTGTTGAACAGAATTACTCACTGCTATGTCCTTGCATTTAAAATCGGGCATAGCACATAGAAAGGTGGGCACTTTTAAAATGTTGCTTAGATAAATGAGTGATTATCTAATGTCCCTTTTCTCTGTAACTCCTGTCCCACCGTTAAGGAATATCTTGACTGCCATGTGTTACTGCTGCTCATAATGTACAACCAAATGTGAGGGACAGTTCTCTGACAAGGATCAGCTTCAGAACCTCACGTATGCTACTCAGATTCTCTACCCTTAGCTCCACCCTAGCCTCCCCAAATTTGCTTGGAATGTAGAATCTGATATGCTAAATGTTTAAGCACATATTAGATAAGTTTATTATATGCCTATATAAACTCAATAAAGATAAGATATTTAATATGTGCCTATATAAACTCAACAAAGTGAAAAGACCAAAGATACATTCTATATAGCTTGTGTAGATGTTGGTTTATTTATGACAGTGTACAAGTCATACATAACTAAGTTTCATTATGAAATTTGTATGTGCATATGATGCATTTGATCATATTCATTCCCGTTACCCTTTCTCACCCTCTCACTCTGCTGATCCCTTTAATCTTCCCATCTCGTCCCATTGATGTTTTTGTGGGTTTTTGTCATTTGTTAATATTTTTGATGACCCAGTGAGTTACACGAGGGTTGCATTGTTTACAGGAGCATTACCAGTGAGCATATCACTAAAGAAAGGGCCTCTCCCTCCCCAGCATCCATCACTGTATAAATCCTCGGGGAAGGTAAGGCTTTGAGAGTCCTGCCCCCACCATGACCCAGTCTAGTGCAGGTAATCACAGTTGCTCTGAGGTAAGAGTGGCCATGACAGCCAAGCACTGGTGGTGCACGCCTTTAATCCCAGCACTCGGGAGGCAGGGGCAGGTGGATCTCTGAGTTGGAGGCCACCCTGATCTACAGAGTGAGTTCTAGGACAGACAGGACTGTTACACAGAGAAACCCTATCTCAAAACTCCCACCACCACCAAAAACAAAGAGTGCTCTGACATTCCTGGCAGCAGACCTTCCACAGCGTTCACCTCCGTTCCCCGGGCTCTTACATTCTTTCTGCCCTTCTTCCATGATGGTTCCTGAGCCTTAGGGAAGGGGGTGATGTTGATGACCACTTTCTAGCTGAGCATTCCACTGTCAGTCATTCTAGCCAGCAGTCAGTTCTGAGTCTGAAATAACTGCTGCCCACTGCCAACAGAAGCTTCTCTGACCATAGCTGCCAGCAGCAATAATCTTCAAATATAAACATAGTTTAGAAGGCAATTTGATTGGCACATTAAGTCCATCTAGTAAAATAATAGTAGTAGCTTCCCACAATAACCATGGGCTTTTGACCAGGTTGGCAAGATGAGGCAAGGATCCCACTTCCTGTGAAGTAGCCCTCAAATCCAATCAGGTAAAATAGCAGACTTGCCACTGTTGAACTAGAGGCCACCTATTTAGCAGATTGGTATCATAGCACACAGGATCCAAAGGAAGGTAAAACTGTTGATGACAGCCCTTACCCAGCAGCCTGTATAACATCTTCCAGCATTATGGGGGCTAGCCAGCAGAAAGGACCTGCACCCAGTTTCTGCTTGCTTTGTCTATGTCCTCTGTCTTAGCTACTTTTCTATTGCCACAACAAAACACCATAATCCAGTCAACTTATAAAATAAAGCATTTAATTTGTGACTTTTGGTACCAGAGAATTGGTCCATGATGATTATAGTGTGGACCATGGTAGCAGGCGGGCATGTGGCTGGAGCAGTAGCTGAGAGCTTACACCTGATCCATGAGAAGCAGAGGGGGAGAGAGAGGTAACTGTGAAACCTCAGAGCCCATTCCCAGTGACATACCTCCTCCAACAAGGCCATACCTCCTAATCCTTTCCAAACAGGTCCATCCACTAGAGACCAAGCATTCAAATGGATGAGCTATAGGGGCCATTCTCATCCAGCCACTGCATCCTGAGACCAGCCATGTGATATCTGTAGGAGCATGGTGTGTTAAGTAATTTAACTTAAAAATCCTTAATAGAAGTAGAATGCAGGTATTTCATTTGGTTTGTCCTTTAAGTGCCAGGACCTTGGGCATGCTGTAGCACTATCCCTAAGCTACTTTCCAGCCCTCGGAGTTCTGCTTGATTGGTTAGTTTGGTTTTGGGTGTTTTGAGACATCGCCTCTATACATAACCCTGACTGTCCTGAAATTCACTCTGTAGACCAGGCTGGCCTTTAACTCACAGAGATTTTGCTTGCTTCTGCCTCCCTAGTGTTAGGGTTAAAAGAGTATGCCACCATACCCAACTCCTCTGGAGTTTTTAACTAGCCTATATTTTAATATTAGAAGCAAACTGTTTAAAGATTCAGTGAAAACCATAAGGTGAAAGAGAACAGACCCCACAAAAGCTGTCTTGATCTCTCTGCACACCTGCACCATGGCACACACATATAAAAGAAAAGCACAAGCTGGGTGGTGGTGGTGCACGCCTTCAATCCCAGCACTCAGAAGGCAGAGGTAGGTAGATCTGTGAGTTCGAGAACAGCCTGGTCTACAAAAGCTAGTTCCTCGACAGCCTCCAAAGCCACAGAGAAACCCTATCTCAAAAAACCAAGAAAAAAAAAAAAAAAAGACAACAAAAGCACAGTTAGCAAGAGCAAAATTATGTGAGGGAAACCCAGAAAGCCATGTTGTTACTAGCTTCTTGGAAATTTTTGGGCACTACCAAAAGATGTGTGTATGTATGTATGTATCAAGAAAGGTTAGTAGAAGGTTAGACAAAGGAACCTGTTGTTCAGCTATATGATTATCTGAATATAAAATGTAATTTGCTTAAGTATTGCCAAGACATCTATGCAATGTAACAGTGTATTTTTTTCACTTACCAAATGTGTATCTTTTTTTGTAGATATTATGCCTTAGAAGTCTCATATTTCAAATCCTCTTTGGATCGTAAACTACTTGAGCTCTTGTGGAATAAATACTGGGTAAATACCCTGAGTTCCTCTAGCTTGCTTACTGTAAGTACTGTACTTGTTTTATTTGAATTTTGTTTTGTTTTTTAAGATAATCTTACTCTGAATTCCAAGCTGGACTCAAACACTTGAAGGTCAAGAAACAAACCAGCAGTGTCAGTTCTAACCTTATATTTGGGTCCCAGGGATCAAGCTTAGGTTGTTAGGCTCAGGAATCACCTGTACACACTTAACCATCTTACCAGCCCCTGGTTTCAGGAGCTTAATTGTTGGGATCACGGGCAAGTGCTGTTACACCTGACTAATTTGAATTTTAACTAAGCTATAAAAGCTGTTTAATATTTGAAACTCATTTCACAGAGAGACACAGCGTCAAGGCTGGAACAGGGTTCTGCACTAAGTTTGATGTGGATGTTAGGCAATCCAAATGGTCATCATGGACCTGAGAGACTATCTTAGGGTTTCTATTGCTGTGACGACTCCATGACCACAGCAACTCTTATAATGAAAACATTTCATTGGGATGGCTCACTTAAAGGTTCAGTCCATTGTCATCATGGTGGGGAACATGGTGTGCAGGCAGACATGGTGCTGACTACATTTTGACCAGAAGGCAACCGGAAGTCAGCTGAGACAGTGGGTGGTATCCTGAGCATAGGAAACCTCAAAGCCCACCCCCACAGTAACACATTTCCTCCAACAAAGCCATGCCCACTCTAACAAAGTCACACCTCCTAATAATGCCAGTCCCAGTGAGTTTCTGGAGCCAATTACATTCAAACTACCAAGATACCAAATCTAAATATCAAATAGAATACCAAATGAACATGAAATCTGCTTGTGCCTTAAAAAGATTAATAGAAGAAGAAACAAAAAGACTGTTTTTGTTGCCTCAGATAGCAGGTAAGTCTCTGACACATAACACTCTAGTTTGGTGGTTCTCAAACTATGGGTCAAAACCCCACAGGGGTCCCATATCACATATTTACATTATGATTCATAACAGAAAAATTATAGTTACGAAGTAGCAATGATAGAAATGAAATAATTTTATGGTTGGGGTCACCACAACATGAGGAACTGTATTACAGACAGCGTTGCAGCATTAGGGCGGTCAAAAACTACTGATATAGTTAGAAATAACAAGATACCGAGAAAGATGCCATGTAAGTTAGTAGATGTAGGAGCAGAGCTTTCCTGGGCACACTTAGGTTCTTATTCAAGCAGTGTTAAAACCACAGCTTTCGTTCAGCTTTGCAAGGTTCATACTCCGGCCTCATTTTGAAAGCAGATGGCAGGCAGCTTTAGCTTCTGACCTCACAGCCTTTGTGCTTAATGTTCAGAAGATAAACACCAGCATACATGTCCCTGCATATTCTCAGGCATGTTTCCTGTGTTTGCTCAGCTTTGCTTAGATCACATATTCATCCATAAGACATGTCATGGGGCAGAGCAACAAATTTGATGAGTGACTGGGCCAAGGCAAGGGCTAACTGCTGGGCTGGTGTGAAAACAACTCTTTGAGGAGCATGGGGATTAAGCTGGAGAAGGAGGTCGTGGAAATCAATTTGATGATAAATACCAGGCAAAGAAAGGCATTAACTCAGTGTGTCCTGATACATCATTTAAAATCTAATGTGCTTATTACATGGATATATATTTAATAGGTACATATTTAAAACTTAGGGCAGCTTTTGTTTCCTGTGGTCCTGGCTGGCCTTGCAGTTGCTGTGTAGCCAAGGATGACCTTGAACTTCTTTCTGTCCCCACCCTCTCTGAGTGCTGGGATTATAGGCATGTGCTTCACATCCAGTTTTAGTGTCTGAGCCTTGGTGTAAAATGTTGGCAGTGACACTGTAAGTATTACTAAGTACACTAAGGTACTTTACATAAGTCATAACAAAGTTAGCAAGTGCCTGGCTTACAATGAAGTCTGGATGAATAATTACTAGTGTTTTGTTTGGTGCATTATATTCTTGGAAAGACTCCCTTGGCCCTATTTATTTTAAATATAATTTTGACAAGATCTGTATTACTAGAAGTAGCAGAATTAAAAAGAGAGCAGGCTGGGCACAGTGGCGTGTGTCTATAATGCCAGTCTTTGTGATTTGAGAGGTTGAGTCAAGAGGATCAGGAGTTCCAGGTCTTCCTCACCACGCTGAAAGCTAAAGGCCAGCCTGGGCCACATGGGGCCATCTTGTTTTAAACAAAAATAAAGGAGGAAAGCAATCATACTAGAAAATATTATGTATCCCGTGTGCCAAGCACTGCTAAGTGTCTTATGTATGTTGTTCCCTTAGAGACAAATATATTTATAGTCAGAAGTGACACCTGGTGGCAGGGAGAGAAAACTCTAAGACAATAGCAATAAAGGCAGTTGAATATACCTGCTTAGTCCTGTGACTGACTTTCCCTGTATTCCAGCATTGCAATATGAGGACATGAATAGTTGGGATGAGTGTAAATTATTAAGTGCCTTTACTACTAAGCTGACTCACCAGCCTGATACAGGGCCTTGCCTTATATATAGCCTTGACTAGCCTGGAACTCATACTATAGTCAAGACTGCCTTGATTACATTTATAGTTGCCAGTTTTAGATTAAAACTAAAAAGACATCTCATAGCAGCTTTTTAAAAATATTACAGTTAGCCCTTGCTAACATAGTGGTATATGCCTGTAATCAAGCCTGAGTCATTTGACACCCTGTCTCAAAACAAATAAAATGAGAATATTACAATTAAGCCTGGAGGTGTAATTTGGTGATTTGTAAAATACATACATATTTGGAAATGGTATGTGTAATAGATCCTCAAATGTAGGTATGAATGAGGACATATTGCAATACTCTGATAAGAACAGTCACAAAACTAGCTAATAATTATTAAGCCTTTCTTAGGTGCCCTGGACAGTCCTAGAGTTTTAAGGTGGAAATCATTGCCACCTACTTCCATTTTTAAGAGTTCCAGGAGGCGTGGTCCAGGCATTCCTCATAGCCTTCATAATGACAAAACTTGATTTAAGCAAAGGAAAAAATAACACATTTAATCTTGAAATTAGGTTCTAAAATTTTAAAATCAAATTGGTAGATTTTAGGAGCAGTTTTTATAGCTATGACCTAACTTCTTCACTGTCTATCCATCTTTACATTATTTAGATATAGAATGTTAAATTAATTTACATAAAAATTAGTGGATTTTGTCAGGCATGGTGGCGCATGCCTTTGATCCCAGCACCGGGAGATAGAGGCAGAGGGAATCCCTAAATTAGAGGCCAGCTTGGTCTACACAGCAAGTTCCAGAACAGCCAGGGCTACAGAGAAACCCTGTCTCAAAAAGAAAAAAAAAATTGGGTTTTTAGCCAGGTATGGTGGTACACACCTTTATTCCCAACACTAGGAATCAGAGGCAGGCAGATCTCTGTGAGTTCAAGGCTAGTCTGGTTTACATAGTAAGTTCCAGGACAGCCAGCGCTTTGTAGTGAGAGACTCTGTCTCAAAAATAAAAGCAAGTGTGTGGGGGAGTGGGTAGAATCTTGGGCAGTGGGGGTGTGGGGCTGGACAGAATGGGTGGTATACCTATAGTTCCAGCTCCTCAATAGAGTAAGGCCAACTTGGGCAACTAACAAGACCCTGTCTCAAAACAAATACAAAGGCTTGAGAGTATAATGCTGTAGTGGAGTGCTTGCTTATATCTACATGTCCCTGAAGGCAGGCTTAGCCCTGGAAAAAAAACAGAATATTTTCATGATGAGCCTATGCTGTGAAATGACATGACACCATTTTCTCCACAGAATGCAGACTATACCACTGGCCAGGTGTTTGATTTGTCTGAAAAGTTAGAGCAGTCAGAAGCCCAGCTGGGACGAGGGAGTTTCATGTTGGGTTTAGAAACACACGATCGGAAATCAGAAGACAAACTTGCCAAAGCTACTAGAGACAGGTAAGTGTTCATGTGCAGGTCCTGCCCTACTCTTCTCTCAAAATTTACAGGAAGTAAATCCTGATCCTGTGGTTCAGTCAGCTACAACTTGGGAAATGCCTGAGTATTATCACACTTTCAAATTTTAGGGGACATAAGGCAAAATAGAAAGCTCAACTCAAAGATCTAGGAATACCATAGCCACATGGTGTACAAGGAAAGCTGGCCCCTGACTAGATCTTTTTTCAGGGGAAGGGCTTCCAAAAGCATGCTTACCCTTTTCCTCGACTAAACATTTTCTGAAGAATTAACATTTCTTAAATTTGCCAAATTTCAGATTCCAGAATATTGTGGAAAAGATTCTCTCTTAAGTCGTTCTTTCTGCACTTTAGTATCTCATGTTTTACTTGCTAATTATTTCCTTGGGATGTGGTCTCTGATAACTTAGATGAGAATGTGACCATTGATGACAGAATGTACGGGTTGAAAACACTAACATTTACTGCCACAAAACCTCAAGTTTTAATCTGATACTGGCAGAAGAGAGAATATTTGGGCAGTTATAAGCTGGTTTGTTTGGTGGAGGGCGGGGGCTGTCTTCCCTCAGTTCATAGCATATTTCCACTCTTGGGATGTTTTTTTTTTTCCTTTTTCATAAGCTGTTTCTACTCCTTGCCAAACTTGAAAAGCAGAGCCTTCCTCCATCTCCTGGTGTCTGCCAGGATTTCCACCTGTACTGTGTTTTTCTCTTTAACACTAATGAAGTTGTCTTTGAGCATAAAGCAAACAAACAAAAGCACTGTTCTGTAGGGAGAAGGGAGGGGAAGGTGAAGTTTATCCTGCCACTGGAGTTAGAAGTACCTCATTCAGCTCATCCTGGTGGAGAAAGTGGCTCAGTGGCTCAGCACTTCAGCACTTCCCTGTCGGGCATAGGGCTCTGGTCCATCCCTGGCACCAAAAACCAAAACAAGAAACATGCCTTCTTTCAGAAGGTGCAGTGGCCACACATTGGCTTTGGCTGTCTCAGTGTGTGAACTCATGAATGTGTCTGCATTTGTTTTCAGTGCTGGGCATGGCACTGTGGCCTTGCTGCTGCTCTACCCTTGTCATATCCCCAGCCAATTCATTTTGAAGTAAAAGTTTCCTTACAGAACTCTTCCTTTGTTTGTCCTTTGTTTGGATTTTGTTTGTGTTGTTATCCTGTTTTCTCACGGGAATTCTTCACTTTTGTAACAACAAAGTAGGGAGATCAGCGGTAGAAATAGAAAGTAAATTACTTTAATAAAAAGTTAACTCATGTGAATATTGATAGAGCTTTGTCTTTGGTTTTGGTTTTTCTATTTATCATTTCTCAAATCTTAAGTCCTTCACGAACTGGCCTGACTTTCAGCTCTCCAGACGATGTTTATAGTTATTTTGGGAAACAAAATTCTTTAAAATTATTTTTTTAATTATTTATGACAGATTTTTATTTATTATAACAGATTTTTTTAATTCTTTTACATTGACTGGTGGGGTGGGTGGGTGGGTGGGTGTGTGTGTGTGTGTGTGTGTACCTTCCCAGACATGCATGTGGAATTCAGAGGACAGTCTGTGAGATCTGTTCTCTCTTTCCACCACTTGGGATTCTGAGGATCTAACTCAAGTGGTCAGGCTCGATAGCAAGAACCTTTACCTGACTGAGCCACCTTGCAACTCCAGGAATAATATATTCTAACATAATACTGTGATTAGTGTGTGATTATTGCATATTACTATGTAGACACATAGTTGCCTTCAAAAAAGGCAAACAATTTTCCCCAAAGCCACTGAGTAGCAAAACTAACTGTTATGACTTGTATCAAAATTTAGTTATTCTTCTATGAAGGGTCTAGTCAGTAACAAAACACTTAACAAGGAAAGCAGAGAATTTTTTTATAAGCCATAAGGAAAAAATTGGCATGATTTGAAAAACATGACTAAAACTGGGTCATTCCTGGGCATCCAAGGATGAGCATGAGTGGAAAAGGTGATGTTTGAAGCAGTGTTCCCCTTGTGACATTGTGTTTCTTCTTTCCAGCTGTAAAACAACCATAGAAGCCATCCACGGATTGATGTCTCAGGTTATTAAGGATAAACTGTTTAATCAAATTAACGTCGCTTAGGTACCACTGAGTACTTTTCCTGAAAGCGGAAATGTGGAAAAAAACAAAGCTCCAGTAACACTTTTAAACCTGTTACCAAGACCCAGACTAGAAGACTGCGGTGCTGTGCAGAGTCCTGAGTATTATTAGCACTGTAATAAAACTATCACGTGATACCGTCTTTCTGTGCTTTGTGGGCAGGGTTGCTTCTGGTTCTCTTGCTCATGGGAGGAAAACTTACTAGATCTTTTCTGTTTCAAGTCCTGCCTATCAAAGTAAGAAAAAAAAAAAAAACTCATTTCATCGAATGAAAGTCAGAAACTTCAGGGGCTTTGGTTTTGTTTTGTACCTTCTGTATTAGTAAAAATGTAATATAATTTAAGAAAGAAAGAAAAAAAGGTCTTACTATTCATGTTCTATTTTCCTGAAGACCACTTAACTTACTAGAGACAGCCAAACACATGGTATCTAGTAATTCAAATATTTTCTGAGTGCCTTTTCCGTACCAAGGACAGGAGTACTTTCTAGAGTTTGATTAGCAAGCTGGATATGTCACTGACCTCTCAGAGCTTAGTGGAGGCTAAAACTCAGCTGCTCTATAGAAACATGGTGTGATATAAAACTCAGGAGAAATGCTTACTGGGGGGGGGGGGTTAGGAAGGTCCACTTGAAAGAAGGTCTAGCCAGACAAGGGACTAGGAAGGTGGTCACTGTTACATCAACAGTATGTGATGCTGGTTGTCCAGTTGTACTTAGAAAGTAACAAGGGTGACACAAGAGGTAGGGCAAGGGTAGCTCCTCCAGTGCTCTGTGGCGGGCAGCACTGAGAGGTGTGAACTTTGGAAATACACTATATTGGGTTTCTGAGAACACTGTAGAACATGGGTAAAGGCTACATGAGAACCATGGAGAATAAAGTGAATAGAACCACAGGCAAGAGGATGAGATTTCAGGCACAGAGGATTTTTAAAATGACTTCAGAGGCCAATGAGAAAGCTCAGTAGGTAACAGGCCCTTGCCACTGAGGTTGAACAAGCTGAGTTAGGTCACTGGAACCCACATAAAGGTAATGAGGAAGAACCAGCTTCACAAAGATGTCCTCTGACATCTGTCTTTTTTTAATTATTTGTATTTTATTTACATTGATGTTTTTGCATGCATATATGTCTTCATTAGGGTTTCAGATCCCCTGGAACAGGAATTACAGACAGGTATGAGCTGCCATGTGGTGCTGGGAATTAAACCTGTGTCCTCTGGAAGAGAAGCCAGTGCTCTTTAACCACTGAGCCATTTCTCCACTCTTACTTTCCTATTACTGGATCAAAACACCATGACCAAAGCAACTTATAAAATAGTTTAATTTGGCTTATGGTTTAAGGGAGTCCATGATGGCAGCAGAACTCCTGAGAGTTTGCTTGTGAAAATACATTCTTGCAGAGAAGTGGTGGCAAATGCCTTTAATCCCAGTACTCAGGAGGTGGATCTCTGTGAGTTTGGGGCCAGGCTGGTCCACAGAGTGAGTTCCAGGACAGCCAGGTTTACACAGTGAAACACTTTCTCAAAAATACATTCTTTTCTGACATACCCTGATTACAGTTTCCCCTCCCTCTACTTCCAGTCCTCCCTACCTCCCCTTCCATCCAGATCCACTCCCTTTCTGTCTCTCATTAGAAAAGAACAGGCTTCTAAGTGATAACCAAACATGGCAAAGTATAAGACAAATAAAGTTTGTCTGAAGATCAGAGGGTGGAGTTTGCCACTAACCATAGAGGTCTGGACAGACACAGGAAATGGGTGAAGAGAGGATATAGGCAGGAAGAAACAGGAACTACCTCTCTTCCACTGGTAAGCTAATGAGGTAAAGATGGCTTTGGAGTTGGAGTGTGGCTCTCTCCTTCACTAAACCCAAGCATTCATGTTAAAGTAAAAACCAAATCACATCAAAGTTGGACAAGAGAAACCTATAGATGGAAAGGAGCCCAAGAGAAGGCACAGAAATCAGAGATCCACTTGTTTGCCCATAAAAACACTAAGCTGGAAGCCATAGTATATACACAGGACCTGGTTTAGAGCTGTGTCAGCCCTGTGCTTGTTGCTTCAGTCTGGATAGGAGCTTTGCTCAATTGATTTAGAAGGCCTTCTCTTGTCCTCAATCCCCACTGGCTCCCATACTCCTTCCAGCTACTCTTCATTGGAGTTCCCTGATCTCTGAGGGAAGGGATTTGATGGAAATGAAAATATATATCATTAGGAGTCATTTTATCACTACATTTTTTTTAAGACCAGTAGTATTTGAAGGACTCTAGTAGACCCAAGCATAGCAAACATGGTTCTGGCAGGCCATGCCTTTCCTCCATTTCCTCTGCCTTACTAAACCGTTAGATTACATTCCTGGAGCTAGCCACCAAAGTGTATTGCCTTATTTGGCCACATCCTCCTAAGGCTGACCACCAAGGTCCAGCTATCAAAGTATTGAAGTCCAGCAATCAAAAGCCCCCTTTGGCTCACCTAATTAACATGCCCAGTCAAAACAAACCAACTCTTCACAGGGTACACACACACACACACACACACACACACACACACACACACACACCCTGTCTCTTTATAAACTGTCATTTGCCTGTGGGCCACATCTATCTCCTCTCTATCCAGAGGCAGTCCTTTGTCCCTCTAGGGCAAATACCCCTTCCCCCATCACTTGTTCCCTTTCCTTTTCCTCTTCCTTCTGTATCTCTCTACCACCACCACCACCCCTCTCCTTTGTGAGACGGGGTTTCTCTATATAACAGCTCTGGCTGTCCTGGAACTAACTCTGTAGACCAAGCTGGCCTCAAACTCACAGAAATCTGCTGCCTCTGCCTCCCAAGAACTGGTATTAAAGGTGTGCACCACCACCACCCAGCCTGGTCTTTGTCTCTTATCCCCTGCTCTTTCTCCTTCTGGGGCAAATAAATCTCATTTGTCCTGAGAACTTGATCTTGGTGTGCCCTGTGCTGACACCAGTCCTTTCAGTATTTGATTTTTACCTTGGGTTCCTGGGCTGTCTGTCTTGTCTTTGGTTCTAGGTCACCCCAGCTGTATTGGGTCCAGGTTCCATCTTGTGAATTGGGCCTTAAGTCAGATATTGGTTGGTTACTCCTACACATTATGTGCTGCCATTGCCCTAACACATCTTACAGGCAGAACACCAGATCAAAGGGTTTGTGGCTGGCACCAGCTTGACTTCTCCAGGTTCAAGGAGTTGCGTAGGTGTTGTCTTCAGCAGTAGGGCCTGCTATCAGTTTGTGGACAGCAACCTATTGTCTTTAAAACAGCCTGGGATGTTTGTGAATTCCCATGGGACCCCTATGGCCAGTAACTCAATTAGACGGAACTCAACCCTGGTGCTGATAATTTCATTTGATAACAAGAGGTGGCTAGTTGGGTACCCCATTATTTACCATTTCATTTAGATTGCCTTCATATATGTATATATTTTAGGAAGTTTCTACTGTATGAAATTTCCAAACTACCCCTCAAATATCCATTAAATCAGTCTCTACCCCTATTCCCTCCCTCAACCTCCTTCCCCTGCCTACTTGATCCTCCTGTTCCCCCTCCCCAAATTCATAATTATCTATTCTATTTCCTGATGAGATTATCGGAGCCCTCTACTCCCTCATTAGTACCTAATCTTTGTGATTGTACAGATTATAGAGAGTTCTGATCTTGATCTGCAAGGAGAGGGCAGAGAGGGAGAAAGAGACTCTGGGAATGGTGCCAGTCTTTTGAAACCTCAAAGCTTCCCCCACACACACTGCCCCAGTGCTACACCTCCTCCAACAAGGCCACAACTCCTAATCTTTCCAAAAAGGACCAAGAATTCAACCATAAGAGTTTACGGAGGCCACTCTCATTCAAACCACCGCAGACTTCACATACACGGTGGCTCTTGTGTTCTTCTACATCCACATATATGAAATCATAAAAATATAAAATTTAAAACTGACTTCATATGCTGTTGGAGATCAGGGGAAACAAAGCATGTGAGTTTTCTGGTGCCCTTAGCAGTGAAGCAGTGTTTGATTAACTAAACCAGTGTCCAAAATGATTATACCCACACACATCCTTGTTTGTTCATTTACTCTTTTAACGATGCCTTTAAGTACACAGAACTTCATGGCTCAGGCCATGAAATTCTTATTTAATTTTTATTTATCTATTTATTTATTTACTTACTTGGTTTTTCGAGACAGAGTTTTTCTCTGTTTAGGCCTGGTTGTCCTGGAACTCACTCTGTAGGCCAGGCTAGCCTCACAGAGATCCACCTACCTATGCCAGGACAAGTCAGGGCTACAAAGAAAAACACTGTCTTAAAATTTAAAAAAAAGAAAAAAAGCAAAAAACATGTTTTATACAGCAAAAGTTTGTGTTTAGTAACACAGTTTCAGCCACATGGGCACTGTATTGAGTCATCCTGCTAAGACAAGCTGGTTGAGGTTTCTCAGACACGATTGAATAGGTAAGGTTTTGACATCAGAGCCAATGAGATAACTCAACAAATAAAGGAGTTTGTGGTCAAGCTTTATGACCTGGATTTGAGCCCCAGGACTATACATGGTCGAAAGAGAGAACCCTGAGCAATGCCTTCTTGCCTACACACACACACACACACACACACACACACACACACACACACACACACACACAAATATATGTAACATAGCTATTTTTCTTTAACATTTTGATACAGGAGAGCAAAGAGTCGGTTATCATGACTCAAATATAACTATCACAAGGTTCCTTTAATGTACATTAGTTACATGTATGAATATCTAACTTGATATATAGACATAAATTATGGCATGAAAATTAAGAGGGACTATTTGGAAGGTAGAAGGAACTAAAAGAGGGTAAGGGAGTCAACATGATCAAAGTGTTATATACTCAGTAAAATCCTTCACTGTACAACAAATGTACACTAACAATTCCTTTTTTAAATTTTATATGCATTGGTGTTTTGCCTGCGTGTATGTCTGTGTGAAAGTGCTGGGTCCCCTGGAACTAGAGTTACAGTAAGTTATGAACTGCCATATTGGGGCTGGGAATTGAACCCAGGTCCTCTGGAAGAACAGCCAGAGCTCTTAACCACTGAGCCATCTTTCCAGCCCCCTAACAAGATACTTTTTAAAACCACTTACATACCAAGACTTAAATACAGTGTGTAGCAAGAGCCTATCTCAAAAGACAAAGACAAGCAGGGTGATGGGGTACACTCCTTTAATCCCAGCACTCATGAGGCAGAGGCAGGCAGATCTCTTGAGTTCCAGGCCAGCCTGGTCTACAGAGCAAGTTCCAGGATAGACAGAAACTGTCTCAATATATGCTTAGGCAGTATTACGAAGAAAAGAAAGCTCTCCTGTTGTTAACTTCACTGGATTTTTTTTTTCTTTTGAGAAGTCTCAGTGTAGCAATACCTTCCATAGTAACAGAAAAAACAGAAAAAAAAGAGAGACAGAGAGAAAGATCTTGCTCAAATAAAAAGCATTTATTGGTTCATCAAACTCCAAAGTGAGCGTTTAGAGTATTTCATTTAGACAGTGTTGCATTAGACTTCCTGGCAGGATTCTCAGCTCTGTCCACCACATGTTGACCTAAGCCTCAACTAATTTCTCCCAAACTGGCTGCCTGTGGTACCACTTGGGGGCAGGGAAGCCATTCATCAGGGTCAGCATAAGTTGCTGACTTTACTCTGATTGGCATAGCCTGGGTCATGATCCCATGCCTGGAACTATATACAACTAGTTACCCCCAAACCTGGCAGAGCTCAGTAACCAAAACTGCATAATTTTATAATTTTACATGGTAGATCCCACAGAGATAGACAATGTTCTCTCAATTAGCCAAAATTTGAAGCCTATCTGTAATGATAAGTCTTTACTCCATCTGCCTGAGCCCTGCCGCCACATGGGTGCCCAGAATAACACAGAGTCTTATATTAGTTTACAATGCTGCTGGCCAATTGACTAGGACTTCTTATATCCTAGCTCAGTCTTAATTATCAACCATAATCATAAGACTTATCTTATGGAGGACGCTGGCGGTAAGTGCCCTCTCTTGCCAGCAGATCACATGGCGGCTCCAGAGCAGAGAGCAGGAGAGAGAGCAAGAGAGCGATTTCCTGCTTATATTCTGAGTCTGCCTTCTATGTCACTTCCTGCCTGTATCACAAGACATCCTTTTACTACATTTCCCAGAATCCTCCTTGACGCCTAGTCCTACCTATCTTGCTTTCCTATTGGCCAATAGTACTTTATTTATCAACCAATAAGACAAACATATACATGGAAGGACCTCCCCCATCACCTGTCTCTAAGGTTTTTGGGTTTTTATCTGTGGAGTGAGCTGGGTTTTGTTTTTGCTTGATATTTGTCTTTGATTTTTGTTTTTGTTTTGTTGTTGGTTTTTCTAGACAAGTTTTCTCTGTAGACCAGGCTAGCCTCTGACTTGAGATCCACCTGCCTCTGCCTTCCAAGTGCTGGGATTAAAGGAGTGCACCCCACAACCCTGCTTGTCTTTGTCTTTTGAGATAGGCTCTTGCTATGTAGCCCAGGCTATTCTCAAACTCACTCTTGCCTCAGTCATGGAAGTGATGGAATTGCCAATCATGTCCATATGTGTGAGGTTTTTTCTTCTGGTGCCTGCAAGTTTTAATGTGTTTTCATTACTTCCTACGTAAGTGTTCCAGTTTATAACAGCTTTTAGAAATCTGGGCTCACTTTGCAAGCATTGTTCATAAACTAATCCATGAGATGGGACTTTTTGCTATTTCCTGCAAAGTGTTGTCTTTCATCCATGAACTGTTGAGGAGCTGAACAAGCCATTTTTCCTAAATGTAGTCTGGTTCTTGTCCAGTGTTACAGTTTTCAGAGACAATTTCTCTAACTCTTTAGTGATAATACACAGGAAATGTCAATCTTCACACAAACATTTAATCCCGATGGCCAAGTAATAAAATAAGCCCAGCAGAACAGGAGCAGGGCTGGGGAGAGAAGTCAGGGGATCAGGAGCAGGGCCTGGAGCCAGTTAGGAGTCCAGGGAGATCTTGGAATCAGGGGCATTCCAAGTTTCAAGCTTGTTTTCAAGGTTCAAGCTGCAACCTTCCAAACCAGAACATGAACATGCATACGTGGCCTGTGTGCATGCGTGTGCAAGTGGCGTGTGTGTGTGTGTGTGTGTGTGTGTGTGTGTGTGTGTGTGTGTGTGTGTGTGTAAGAGTTTAGGCATCCAGAACAGTTTTCATGGACAATAGACTCGGATGTTGACAGTTTCTTCAGTAACACAGTCATCAGCACAGCATACAGGCTGGTGAAATAAACAGTACCCACAGGGACAGACCAGCCAGTAAGAGAGAAGCTGTGTGTGCCCCACGGTTTCTGAATTTAAAAAAGCAGCCCTGGGACCAAATGTCCCTCACTGCTTCTGAGAGATCTGGTCTGAACACTGTTAACTCAGATTAATGTGACTAGTTGGTACTCGGGACGTGGAGAATATCACCGCATGGTCCAATAGAATAACAAACTGCCCAGTGGAACGGCTGCTTAAAAATAAACAGAGTATATAAGTAACTACATGAACCAGAGAAACTGTTTAGAGGTTGAAGTGCTGCCTGTTCCTGAGGCTCAGAGTTTCCAGAATAGCTCTGAGTGACAAGGTACAGATGCAAAAGCCAGGTATGCAGAGAAGAGTTCATTTATATTCCCAAGTCTGTACCGTATCCACGTGTAGCTAAAAAAAACATAACTGAACACGACCTGTTGAGTTCGAGTTTGCAAGATCTCTTCTATATTTCTGGAATGTTTTCATTATAACCTAAGACATGTATTGATGAGAAGTATGGTTGTTTGTTTTGATTTTTGAAGACGGGAAAAGATAACTACCCAGAATGAAGGCTCTTGTTTTTGCTTAGCCTTAGGCCATAAGTTAACAGATAATCACTACAGTTATAATGAAGTAATTCTAATCCACCGTTTAATAATAGGTATGTCTGTCATTAATTTACAAAATAATAGGAAATTGGAAATACACTTAGGTATTCTCTCATTTTGGCCTATTTTCAGTGTAAATTCTAACAGCAACTAGATGTAGCTTTTTCTGTACCACAGTACCAGTTTAAGGACTTCAGGTAACTGCTAAGCAAATCACTTGGGAAGTCCTAAAGGTTACTAACCTTTATCCAAATGTTAATGGCAGATAAACCATTCATCTTTGTAAACATGAAGTTAGAGTCTTATTTTAGAAAACAAATACGAAATTCAGGTCAACTTTTACCAGATTGGCATGTTTAAACTTTTGATCTCAGAAATCACATTATTTAAAAAATAAAATCAAGAACTCTGTCATTCAGGTCAAATTTGGGAGGAAACAGTTAAAAATCATAGCCCAATAACTAACACCAGTGATTAATTGCTTTTTCAACATGTGGATTATCCTGGTGCCAAGAACTGTGGAACAATTGTCTAACAAATTGGAGAGTCCCTGATGTCAGTACTCATATTTTCTTTGGATCTCACTAAGCAATTATGCTCTACTGTCTAATGGCTAAGTAAAATGGTATTGTGCCTTGGGGCACATTTTGATGAACTACAGTTGTACTTTTAAAATCTAAGCGGCATGTGCACAGAGAAGCACATTGTCTAGAATAGAGTTGTATTTGACCTTTATGTTGGATTTTAGAGGTTGCAAATATCTGTCATGAAACTCTGAATATGTTCGCCATTGATAGTGCATCTGTTTGTTAACTCCAAGTAAATGTTTAATTTCTGATTCACTTTTGCCTTCGAAACTTGGTACTTTATAACTCCTGCTAATATTCAGTTTAATTTGTTGTTTGTATTAAGGTGCCAAACATGTCCTTTAAACAGATAGATGTTATTTTTTTACTTCACCCTTTATGAAATTCATCTATCATTTCTTGCATGACTTTTTATCACAGTTGAAGTAATTAGGTTTCTGGACTTACAGCAACATAAATTTGACTAGAAAATTAATTACTTTGTGAGTTCATATATAAAGACAAACAATTCAATGTAACTACAACCATCTAAAATGTTCTGTAACTTCAGGGAAGATAACTTGATAGGCAAATGGTGTTGGAACTACAGTGAAAACTACTTGTTTAATATTTACTTTTGTTTGGTGTATATGAGTGTTTTTCTGCATGTGTATTATATCATGTGTTTGTCAGCTGCCTATAGAGGACAGGAGATGGTGTTAGATCCCTTGGACCTGTATTTACAAACAGTTTTGAGCCATCATGTAAGTGCTTGGAACAGAACCCATTCTCCCTGCAACAGCAGCGAGTATGTTCAATTTCTGAGCCATCTCTTCTTGAACCACAAAGCACAACTTTTTAAGGGAGATATTTTCTAGTTAAATAATCTTTGTTTTCAAGGTAAGTCAAGTATAATAGTTTATGCCTACAATCCCACTTAGGAGATGGAGGCAGGAAGATTAAGAGTTCAGAACCAGCATGACTACATAGTGAATGAGACACAAACACTCCAAAAGGGAGGTGGTGGAATACAACAACAACAAACAGGGCTTGGGATGTGGCCCAGTTAGTAGGGTGCACACAAAGCTATGGGTTGCATACCATTACCATATAATCTGGGTATGGCCATACATACCTATAATCCCAACAGGAGGATCACAAGTTCAAGGTCATCCTTAACTACATGGGGTACATGAGACCCTGCATTTAAAAAAGTATTAGACACCACAGGACTTAAACTAAGAACAATCGACATGGAATTCATGTGAACATCAACACTTCCTTTTGTCTCAAAATCTAACACTATAATATCCCTAGCCCTATTTCACTATAGAGAAAAATATGACTTTTGTCACACTGTAAGATCATTATAAAATGTCTTCTCCCAAAGCTTTATAGGTTTGAAAATATCTTTTAAATAAAGATTACTATTAAATATGCCTTCACATTAACTTTAATATTACTATTAGAACAGGCTTCACACTAATAAAAGACACCAATGATTTTCAAAATCAAGTGTGACAGAGTGTAACTCTTTTCAATGAAACAGACCAAAAAGAGACAAGAATGCAGTGTTAAATAGCAGTGTACAGATACATATTTTCACTTCAATGAACTCTTTTGGGAAGAGGTGAGGATAAAGCACATTACATTACTGAGTTTCAGGCTTAGCTTCCATCCATCACCAACTAATTAAACCTGTGTTGAACTTATTATTGGCTTGAGAAACTCAAGCAATGCTTTGCATCTACCGGAAGACACAGATTCTCCATTTCTGGTGCAAAAAGACTTTGTTTTTAGTTCTTAAAATGCAAGCACAAGTCTGTTTTGGAAACTCAACGTAAAATTAGGTTTATTTTAAAAACCTAAACCTCTCCTACAATTTTAAGTCCTTTTCTTTTGTTAAGTCTTTCCTATAAAACCTAAAAATGTGTCTTTTATTGATGATGCTGATTTTTGAGATGAGATCCTTTATTGTAACCACATATCATGCTATTAAGTAAATGTTTGTTACAGTTTGACCTTTAGTACAGAGTGGGAAGGAACCAGCCTAGAAAAAAAATCTAGTATAGTAAACACAAAAGACCTTCAGAAAAATATGAACTCAAATTAACAGAATAAAACAAAACAAAACAAAACTGAACATGGCCCGGTGGTGGTGGTGCACAACTTTAATCCCAGCACTCAGGAGGCAGAGGCAGGTGGATCTCTGTGGTGATATTCTGTTTATGATATAACAAATAAAGTTTGTCTGAAGATCAGAGTGCAAAACTAGTCATACTAGCTAGCCATAGAGGTCAGATAGTGGTGGCACACATCTTTAATCCCAGCACTCAAGAGAGAGGCAGATGGATCTCTGTGAATTCAAGGCCACTCTGGGCTACATGAGAATGAATCAGTTTAAAAGAGAAACAGAGCTCATGCCTTTAATCCCAGTACTAGGGAGATGGAGACAGGAGTGATATGGCTGGGCAGAGAGAGGAATATAAGGCAGGAGGAGACAAGAACACATTGCAGTCTAGCCTGTCTGAGTGTCAGTACAGTCTGGAAATGCAGTCTGGGGATAGGATTGCCCCTTCTGTCTGAGCACTGATAGAGGTGAGAACTCTCTAGCGGCTGGCTGATTTGCTTCTCTGATCTTCAGCTTTAACCCCAATATCTATCTCTGGATTTTTATTATTCATGCTACATATCTTGGTGCATTTGAGGCCAGCCTGGTCTACAGAGTGAGTTCTAGGACTGTCAGAGCTACCCAGAGAAACCCTGTCTTGAAAAAAAAGAAGCAGAACATGACAAAGCCATTCTGAGGTAAAGTGGACATAATTTGGTGACTGAAAATCTGATGAAGATACTAAACTGTGAGCATGGTAGAAAGCTGTCAGGCTCTGCTTGGTGTAGTAGGATGGACTGTGGGGAAAACAGACTTGAAGAATCATAACACATTTGTGTAGGAAGGAAGAGTTCCAGTTTTGAGAAGCTGGAGTGTCAACATGTCTAAGGCATGTACACCCAGGTGGGTTGACAGTTTAGAAGTCAATTTGATGCGTAGGTCTGAAACCCAGTAGAGATACCGTGGAGACAGACAGACAGACAGACAGATATGTTCATTGTTTATAGATCTATTATATAATGTTATATAATAATGACATCAGTTGTAAACCAGTTACAAAGTCAAGTTCTTTATAAATCAGTTGTTTTTAGGGCCCATACCTTGTACATGATGCCTGTAGAAGGTCCCTGGTCATCTGCAGAGGCTTTCAGATACATGATCATCTCTGTAGTACCGGAATAAAAAATAGAGACTGTATCCTTCTTAACCAGAAGGCACTGTAGCTTCCAGCTTCTATAAATAGTTCATTTGGGAAATCTTTTGTTCTTAGTAAGAGACCCCCTCCTGTAGCCAGTTGCATTTCTCGTCTCTAAGCCTGCATTCACAAAACTGTGTGAAATGGAAATCAAGACCCAGCTCTGGTTAAGCTTTCTCTCCCTAAGAGGATTCTCCATGATTTCCAAATCACTGCAAAACCCAGTGGATTAAATCAACACACTTCTCGTTGTAAAGATTTCATGAACTAGAAATTTTGGTCCTTGGCTTCAGGGTCTCTCAGAAGATTACCATCAAGTTCTCCAGAGGTGAGGTTCAACTGGGAAAGGATTAAGTTTATAGCTCAAACAGGGGTTACTGGCTTTTTCTCCTTGGACCAAGAATCTCAAGCTTTCACAAACTGTAGATAGAGTCTTTCTTCAGGTCCTTCTTTGTCACATGGGTTTTCCTAAACTATAGCCTGTTTTATCAAAGAGTGAAGCTCACAAATGCTATGAGGAGGCAAAATACTAGCCACTGTCTTTTGTAACCTAAACATGGGAATGGCATGCACAAGTCTTCCTTTATGTTGTTGGCTAGACCAAGTCACTAGGCCCAGCCCACTCTCCAGTGAGATCACTCAAGGGCATGAATACCAAGAAGTGAGAGCATTGAGGCATCTATGCCTGATTGCAGATCACTAATATTTATCCATCTTACAAAATGAAAACAGAAGGAGGTGATAAGACTAACAAATGTGCATTTCTCTATGTGGGGTTATGTGACAATGATGAACCTTTTCTGGACCTTTTGATTTCTAGTGAAGGTAACTTAAACATCAGCGTTTACTTAGTGCTTACCACAGTTCTGTGCAGTGTGAACTCAGGAAATGCTGCTTGACAAAGATAGAAGAGCATGTGGAAGATAAAGTCTGTTTCGTCTACAGTTACTTGGAAACTCCAGTTGAGGTTTTTAAATGTGTGATTTTAGCCTCATGCTTCCAAGATGATTCTCAAGATTACTTCATTTAGCAAATACAAAATTTTCCCAACATCTGTCAAGTACAAATCTTACAGTATTTGTGCTTGACTTACACTAGTTACATGCAAGACAAGAATTTCTTGTAGCCTGCCAAATTTCTGCCTCACTGGAAAATACACAGATGACTGTTTCACATTGTGCCACTAGGCAGGAGTTATAGTTCACAACTTAATAAGAGAATATGTCCTCTTAAGCTAACTAATTGCATTTAAAAAATTAACTAGTGGGTTTGGAGTGATGACCTGACTTGCAAACATGAGGACCTGGGTTCAGATCCCCAACACCCATGTAAAAAGCTGAGCGTTACAGTGCACATGTTGCTACCCCTGGACACAAGTGGATTCTTGTGTATTCACTAGCCAGCCTAGCCCAGTGGACAAGCTCCAGATTCAGTGGGAAAACCTGTCTCAGAAAATAAGATGAAGCCAGGCGTTAGTGGTACGCACCTTCAATCCCAGCACTCAGCAGGCAGAGGCAGGTGGATCTCTGTGAGTTTGATGCCAGCCTGGTCTACAGAGAGTGTTCCAGGATAGCCAAAACTACACAAAGGAACTCTGTCTTAAAAAAACTAAATAATAATAATAATAATAATAATAATAATAATAATAATAATAATATGTAGAGGGCTACAGAGATGGCTCAGCAGTTAAGACCACTTTCTGCTCTTCCAGAGACCTGAGTTCCAATCCCTACAGACAACTATTTAAAACTGTTTATAACCGCCTTCTTCTGGCTTCTTCAGGTACACACACACACACACACACACACACACACACACACACACACACGTGCACCTGCAAACACACATGCACACACATGTAAATATTTTTTAAGACTTAAAACAGAAAATACCCAGTGTTGATCTCTCCTGTCTATACTCACACACACATACATATTCATGTGCAGCCACATGTATGTACACACATCCATAGCCACATGAGCACATACACACTCAAATACCCCCATATACTCATATTAATTAGTTATTCAACCATCTTAAGCATAAGTAATCACAAAGTGATCTTCAACTTCATGAAGAGAATCCCAAACTGAAGTTTCAAAATGTAATTTTATCATTTTTTATAAACCCGGTTACTAAAAATGGAGGGAAAACCCTCGTCAAATGTCTTGCCACCAAAAAGGCCAATATTAGATGTGTCCATGTCTATATGTACATATTATGTTGCATTTAAAGGTGTATGTAGCCAAGTGTGTGGTCTGAACAGTCGCAAATATCTATGCGTCAGAGGAGGATCATGGGAGCCTGTGAGGTTTGAGAACCTGGGCTGCATAGTGAGAAACTATCTCAAAAATGAAAAATAAACAAAAGTATATATAGCTTTACCACAAATGAGAGCATATTCCTTTTCATGATTTATGAAAATTTAAAACCAAGGCGTCCCGAGCAAGTGAGTCTTGATGACTTACTTACTAAGCCCGATGACTAGCTAAACAAGGCCTCTAGCAGGGTTAACAGGAGGCTAAATGCCATACAGAGCAAGAAGTCAGCCCCTGTTCCATTGCTAAAGCTGGTGTCCCAAGCAGAATTCTGGGTATCTGGTGTTCTAATTATTCTTGTACTTCTTATCCTTTCTGAGCCTTTTTCCTATGTGATAACCCTCATAGATGAACTTTCTCCAGTGTGACTGAATGTCAGTCTTTCAACAGAGTAGTTATTCATTTTTCTTTTACTGCTGATAAATCTATACCTTCTCTCTTTTACCATTCCTCTTTCCTTCTACCCTCACCACAACTGGTTTCAACAATGTTTTCACATGGGGTATTTTATTAAAACATCTCTCACTTGACAATCAGGATACAAACCAAACATTCCCAGTTCCCCTCAAATTCCTTGTCACCTCTCTCTCCAGTTATACCTTTATCCTAACACTTGGGAACTATCTTCAACCTCTCTGCCCTCCCTCCCTTTATCCTAAATGACCTCTATTAAATGACTCAGTGGGTACAGGTGCTTGCCACCAAATCTTACAACCTGCATTTGAGCCCCCTTAACCCACACAGTGGAAAGAAAGAGCCAACTTCTTCAAGTCGTCCTCTGACGTCCATACATACTCACAAAATAAGTGAATGAAAAATAATTCGTTTAAAGATGTCTCCCAAGTTCATGCATTCCACTTAATTTATCCTCAACTGAACTGGTCCAAGATGGCCTTAGCAAATGGACTTGAATAAAACAACAATGTGGTGACTGAAGTTAGGGCTCCCCTGCCCCCATCCACCTCTTCCTAGGCTACTCTGATGGTAAGGGTCATGAGATATGATGGAAGGAGAACTCCCTTGGAGTCAGGATCCCAAGAGTAAGCTCCAGGTGCCTGCTGCTACACTTAATGCAGCCTCTACAGGGTTCTTTACTCTTGTTATAACAGATTTCTTATCTGCAAAAATGATGACTGAACTGTCCCACAGGCTTTAATCTTCCTGCTTAAAAAAAAAAAAAAAATGACGACCTTCAGCCAGGGCCACAGCTGGTGCTGGCCGTTTCCCAGTGTGCACTGTGAATGATGCCTCCTGCATTGTCTTCCTTCTTTTTTTTTTCTTTCATTCATTTATTTAGCTCATAAATAAAGTCATGCATAATTATGATACACAATACAGTATGTTCACAAAGGCATGGCTAAATTAAACCAATTAACATGTTATATCACACATATTCATCATTTTTGTTTTGAGAACATGTAAAGTATACTATCTCACAACTTTTAAAATATAGCATATTGTTATCAACCATATTTATCATGCTCTCAGTAGACCTCAGGACTTCACAGAGTCTATGCCTCTTGTCCAACTGCAGTTTTATAACCTTAAACTAATCGTTTCCCCATTGTTAAAAGACCCACATTGAAGCCTAATAGCCACAATTCTGCTCTCTGTTCCCATAAGTTCATCATTTCTAGGTTACACATAAAATTGAAATTGTGTGACATTTGTCTTCCAGTGTGTCACTTATTTTTTTTTTTTGGCAAGCATATAACTTTACTACTTACTAAAGATGAAATCAAATTTGCATGCACAGGTGAGCACTCACTGAAACACCTTGGATTCATCACATATTTGAGTTTCAATTAGCATATATATATATATATACATATATATATATCAATAATGGCAATATGTTATGCATCAATAGCAGCAACAGGTTTTCCAGGTTCTGCAGTCATTTGAACAAAATTGTAGAGACATCCGGCACACTCCATTTAAAAAAACAAAAAACAAAAAACAACAACAACAAAAAAAAAAGTAAAAAACAAAATCCCAGAAAACAGCACAGTTCTGTTACTCTTGTGGTACTTGGCACCATTTTTTTTTTAATTAGCTTCTCAGTCATCATCTGAGAGGAAACCATTCTGAGCAACATCATTAAAAACAGCTCTGATAAAGCACAGTCACTACTATGTATCATAAAGCAGGTCCACATATGAGTGAGTACATATCATGTTTGTCTTTTTGTGATTGGGTTACCTTGCTCAGAATGGTTTCTTCTAGTTCCATCCATTTTCCTGCAAATTTCAAGATTCCATTGTTTTTTTTCTGCTGAGTAGTACTCCATTGTGTAAATGTACCACAATTTCTCTATCCATTCTTCGCTTGAGGGGCATCTAGGCTGCTTCCAGTTTCTGGCTATTACAAATAATGCTGCTATGAACATGGTTGAACAGATGTCCTTGTTATATGAATGTGCCTCTTTTGGGTATATGCCTAGGAGTGGAATTGCTGGATCTTGTGGTAGACTCATTCCCATTTTCTTGAGGAGTCGCCATTGTCTTCCTTCTTGTCTTTCATTTGCCCTATTCATTTCACAAACATTTGTCATGTGAGTACTAGTATACACAGCACTTTCATACCCATTGACAATGGTGAGGTCAAAGAATGCTTGTCCTCAGTTTTTTTTTTTGTTTTTGTTTTTGTTTTGAGACATTCGTAACACGGATAAATTCTTGTTTGCTAAAAAACTTCATACTAGCTATTGGGAAAAACAGAAACTAACAATATAGATTATTCATGTTTTCTGAAAGGATGCATTGACCTAAGCTGAGATTAAGGGGGGAATTGGGGGAGTAAGAATGTAGAAGGGAAGAAAACATTATATTTCTATAACGGAAGGGAAATTGGATTATTATTATTATTATTATTTGAGACAGCTAGGAGGAACTCTCAAGCTGGCCTGGAATTCAGAGATCCACCTGCCTCTGATTCTTTTGTGCTAGAATTAAAGGCATGAGCTACCATACCTACACAAGGAATTTTTAAAATTTTTAGTTTTGGTTTGGTTTTTCGAGACTTTTTTTGTTTTGTTTTGTTTTGTTTTGTTTTGTTTTTGTGTGTGTGTGTGTGCGCGTGCGTGCGTGTGTGTGTGTGTGTGTGTGTGTGTGTGTGTGTGTGTGTGTGTGTGTGTGTGTGTGTGTGTGTGTGTGTGTGTGTGTGTGTGTGTAGGCCTGACTGTCCTGGAACTCACTCTGTAGACTAGGCTGGCCTTGAACTCACAAAGATCGCCTGCCTCTGCCTCCCAAGGGTTGGCATAAAGGCATGCGACACCACCGCCTGGCCCAATGGAAATTCTTAAACAGTGCATACCGGAGAATCCCGACCTGAGGACAGCAAGCAGCAGGCGGTGAGGAGAGTCGTGATAAACAGCCTTGAATATTACCCTAAGCTTGGGTTTTAAGCTAGAAAGGTAGAGACTCGCTGTACCTTTAAGCAATTCTTTTTTGGGTCTATTCTGGGGCAGGTGTGGTTACTGGACACTGAAATAAAATCAAAGATGACGGAGATGGAAGTGATGGCCCGCAAATCTTGTTCTGTCCAAGCTTACTGGCCTCGTCTCAGCACCACTAGTGCACAGTATCAGCTCTTCTGTCCCGTGTCACAAAGAGCCAGACCCATGATGGCCACCGGGACGCTGCCGGCTTCCCGCGAGAATTCCCCTGCGGTGGTGCGGGGGGGGGGGGGGGTTGCCTGGCAACCGTCAGCTGGCCTTGGAGGAGACTGGCAGAAGGACACTAACCAAACCAGTTTCATACAGACCGGACTGGACCCGGGAGCGGTGAGACGTCCCGGGAAACCCTACCAAGTAGCGTTTTTTGCACGTAGACCTTAATTAATACTGATTAAAATGCAGATCCCTGGGCCCTGTCCCTGGACATCCAGAGCCGCAGACAGTCTGGAAGACTGGTTAGATCTAGCAGGCAAGGCTAGAGGCATTCTAGAGACCCGAGGCAGGGCGGATATGTCACTATGGAATATGTTGCTCTAGCACCCTGGCGATTGTATGTTAAAGTCGCTTGAAATCAGAGCAGGTATAAAATCAGTGGCTGCCTAAGTGCCTACCTATTGCCCATGTAAAGTGGACCAGGCTGGTCTGGAACTCACAGAGAACCACCTGCCTCTGCCTCCAGAGTGCTGGGATTAAAGGAGTTCACCGCCAATGCCCAGCGCCACCCCACCATTTTTTTTCAGTGTATGACTATTTATTTGTTACCTTTAAAGACTTATTTTTGACTGGACTCAGACTTAGAACTAGAAGCTCTCAGCCAGGATAGCCTACATTTCTTGGCGATCTGTTCCTGGTGCTTTTCTTTGGCTTCCTTCATTCTCTTGGCCAAAAGTTTAGCATATTCTGCAGCCTCCTCTTTGTTTTTCTTTGTTCGTTGTTTCTTCAGAGCAATACCATTTTTAAACTAACCCTTATCTTCACTTTTAGTCAACTGCTTTAGCCCAAGCTCTGCTACCTTTCACAGTTTCACAGCCCACTAGTCCTTTTCCAGTCCAGGATATAAGTGTCTTGAGTCTTTCTTATGAAGACTCAACAACTCATTAAAAATCTAATGCAATTCCTAACAAAATCTTGAAGCATAAGAATATTAAATATTGGGGGGCAGGGAATAAGGGGTAGGAAAGGGAACTGGGATTGACATGTAAAACAAGCTTGTTTCTAATTTAGATTTTAAAAATCTCCATAAAATAAATAAACTTAAGGAAAAGAAGAATATTAAATATTTATATAAAAGAGTTAATGACCAAGAATAACCAAAGTGAAGAGATGTTATTGAATTTAGAAACCCTTTAGAATTAGATAAGGGTTTGAATTTAGAAAATAGTATTGTCATGCCAACAGAAGCATAAATGAAGGGAAGAGAAAATAATTTTGCATAGTGTACTGGGTAACTAATTCCCATTAGGTAAAGTATAAATTCAAGTTTCTCTTAACTTATATGTGTTAATTCCAAATAAAAGAACCAAATGTGTCTAGCAAAATGTGAACAAATTTAAAATATTATTGTTTTAAATTTGGGGTAGGGAAGGAATTGCCAAGTCACAAAAAGCAAAAAACATAATCCAAGAAGAAAATAATACATTAGAAAAAGTGCTATTCGAGGTGGTGGTGACACACACCTTTAATCCCGGCACTTGAGAGGCAGAGGCAGGTGGATCTCTGTGAGTTTGAGGCCAGTCTGTTCTACAGGGAGTTCCAGGACAGCTAGGGCTATACAGAAAAACCCTATCTTGAAAGGGAGCCTGATTGGGTCTGACCTAGACCCTCTGGAATATATGTTATGGTTGTGTATGGTTTTGTGGAACCCCCAGCAGCTAGAGTGGGGCTATCTCTGACTCTTTTGCCTGCTTTTGGGACGCTTTCCCTACCACTGGGTCACCTGGTCCAGCCTTAACAAGAGGGTGTTGCCTAGTCTTACTGTAAATTGATAGGCCATGTTTGGTTGATATTCCTGGGAGACCTGACCTATTCTGAAGAGAAATGGAGGACTGGATGGGGGATGGGGAAGGGAGGGTTTAGGAAGGGAAGAAGAGGGGAAATGAGGATCAGAATGTAATATATGAGAGAAGAATAAACTTAAAAGAAAAAGCTGTGAGTTTTTAGGAGACTATTAAAAACAAGTGAAACAAAGAAGCAAAGACAACCCAGAGTCTGGGAAAGATAACAACAAATTCATTCAGTGACAGAAGAGTTATTAGAAGAGTTATTATCCCGTAGGAATGTCATGCATTCTAAACTTATCTATCAAATCACAACTCTGTTGTAGAATGCTTTAACTATGTAAAGATGTATTACATTTGTTTATGCTGCAGAAATTACGTTAATTGTGTAAAGGCATGTTATATTTGTTTATGCTGCATTTGTTTAATTATGTAAAGATGTGTTGCATCTGTTTCACCTTGCATGCCCAAGACACTTGATTGGTCTAATAAAAAGCTGAACAGCCAATAGCTAGGCAGTAGAAAGGATTGGCATGGCTGGTGGGCAGAGAAAATAAATAGGAGGAGAAATTTAGGATTGAGAGAGAAAAGAAGAACAAGAGGAAGGAGAAGAGACTGAGGAAGAAACAGTGGGACATTACAGGGACAAGAAGCCAGGAAGCCCCAGCCAGTCAGACATGAGAAACAGTGAAAGTAAGACATACTGAAGGACAGAAAAGTAAAAAGCCCTGAGGCAAAATAATATAAAGAGAAAGGGGTTAATCAAAGTTAAAAGAACTAGCCAGAAATGAGCCTACACTATATAAGCATTCATTACTAATAAGAAGCCTCTGTGTCATGATTTGGGAGCTGGTCAGTGGCCTAAAAGAAAAGTATGGTACACAACCCAGTAGGAAAAGATGAAGGAGATCCAGAAATAGCAATTAGCAGAAAGAGGAGTTCTGAAAGGCTGACAAGAAAATACTTCTCTCTATTGTGTCAAGAGTGTCCAGTTAAAACCCAAGTTAAAAATTGTTGACATCAAAGCTACAGCTGTACCTAGGGGAACACTACCATCAGCAGCCAAGATCAAAGCCCCACTGAAGAACAATTTAGGAGCATACAGTGACATTAAAATGTGCAATCTAGGAGTAGTTGCTCCTAGATTAAACCTTGTGCTAAAGACAACATAGACAAGAACCATAAAAGCAGCATTGTAAAAGCAAAACATGGAAAGACCCAGAATCATGCTCAGGAAAAATAAACTACAGCAGTAAAGTACTCCAAAGCTGTGTATGGTAAACCAGATGGCTCTCCAAAACAAAGGTTAAACAGGAAAAATGCTAGAGATAGAATACTGATACTGATGACATGCAAAATTGGAGTTGGGGCACCCTGTACTTTTTAGGTATATGGGCATTTGAAACAAAACCAATACATAAATACCAATGTCCAAATTGAAGAAAATGGAGGGGTTTATTTGTTTGCTTGCTTAAGTAATGGGATGAATTCAAGACCTTGTGAATGCTAGACACCACTTAGCTGCAACACACACACACACACACACACACACACACACCCCTATATTTCTTTTCTTTTTTGGTTTTTTGAATCAGGGTCTCATCTATTCCAAACTAGCCTACAATTCTTATGTAGCTGTGGCTGGCCTGATTTCTCCTGCACCCACGTCACAAACACTAGGTTTTATGAACCATCATGTCAAACATATTTATTTTTAGTGTTTTATATTTTAAGCTTATGTATGGGCCTATGGGTTTTATATAAAGCAATATTCTATTTGATAACATGCCCCCATTTCATAGTCTTCATGCTTTCAAGATTGAAGAATAAAAATGAACTCCAATATGTGAACAAAACAACAATAGAATCATAGTGATGACAAATATTTCTGAGCTCTGTCAGATGCTGCACAGAACATTCATAGACATGGCCAACCTTTTGATATAGCAACACGCTATTGTCATTTACAAAGTTCACACTTATGAACCACACATTCAAATTACAAAAAAATAAGAAATAAAAAAGACCCAGTTTTAAAAAGATTGCCATTTTGGCCGGGTGTTGGTGGCACACGCCTTTAATCTCAGCACTCGGGAGGCAGAGGCAGGCGGATCTCTGTGAGTTCGAGGCCAGCCTGGTCTCCAAAGAGAGTGCCAGGATAGGCTCCAAAGCTACACAGAGAAACCCTGTCTCGCTTACATTCATAGCTGCCCTGGGGTGCATGCAGCATGCATGCCACAGGTAGACATGCCAGCATGCATTTCTACACAGTCCTTTGACCTGTGTGTGTGTGTGTGTGTGTGTGTGTGTGTGTGTGTGTGTGTGTGTGTGTGTATTCTGCATGCATGTATGCCTGCATGCTACAAGAGGGCACTAGATCTCATTATGGATGGTTGTGAGCCACCATGTGGTTGCTGGGAATTGAACTCAAGACCTCTGTAAAAACAGCCAGTGCTCTTAACCACTGAGCCATCTCTCCAACCCCTATTTTTGCTGTTTTGAGACAGGGTTTCTCTGTGCAGACCTAGCTGTCCTGAAACTCACTCTGTAAACCAGGCTGGCCTCAAACTCACAGAGATCCGCCTGTCTCTGACTCCAGAGATTAAAGGCGTGTGCCACCACTGCCTGGCCTTATATAGTTATTTTATAACAGGTTTTCATATTCACCTGTCAAACATGAGAACTCAAGCAATCCTCCTGCCTCAGCCTGCCAAGGGCTAGAGTACAGGTAGTATCACCAATGAAAGTCACTTAATAAGTTTTTTAACATCATATATTCTACATAATAATGTTTCATTATATTTTCATAAATGCACATAAGGTAGTTTGATCATATTCCCCTCCCCTTATACTTCCTTGCCCTTTTTTGTCTATTCTCAATGTGTTTCACTCCAGTTGATTACAGGGGCATAAGCAAGGGCTTATTTAGAGGAGCATGGACACCTTAGCAGGGGCCACACCACTGGAAAAGAAGTCTGTCTCCTCAGGACACCACTAACTGCCTGTAGATCCTCAAGGAGAGATGGAGCCCAAGAGCTCCTCTCCCCTGCTGCTGCTAACTGCCTATAAACCCTCAAGGGAGGTGGAGCCTGGGGAGACACACAGCCACCCTAACATGCACGTGTGCATACACACACACACACACACACACACACACACACACACACACACACACACACACACACGTGCCACATGCTCACGCACGCACCACACAGGTCTGACTTTGTTTTTATTAATGATTTGTTTTTGTGGTGCTAGGGATCAAATGTTGGTTCTCATGAATGCACCTTGCCTTAAATTTATGATACAAAGACTCCAAGGTTGTATTGTCAGGGAGCAGTGAAGCTATGTTTTTAACTGTGTGATCTGCATTGGAAAGCACTGCATTTCGATGTCATTTTTTTTCTGGCTTGACATACAGTATCTAAGCCTGGCCCATTGCAAGTGTTCTGTGTCATCCTGTGTGTATCTCAGGGTATTCACAGCATGTGTTCTGAGCAGGAGATCCTGCTGCAGTTCCTCTGAGGAGTGAGCTGTCTGTCTCCACTCTCAGCTGACAGTTTGAACAGGCTGGGTTAACTCCCTGGGACTTAATTTCTCCATCTATGAAATAAGAGCCCCAGACAGTTTTCTTGGAGGTCCTTTTTTACTCAGAAAGGATAAATAATCTTTTAAAAAGATGTTTCCCTCAGGGCATGGGATGTAGCTTTGTGGTAAAGTGATTGCCTAGCGTGCAGTGAGCCCTGGATTCTATCCCAGCACTAGGGGAAAAAATGGTAAGGGAGGAGGAATAGGAGGTGCCCACAACAACAACTCATTACTACTCTGGGAGAGGAGAATATTTACAAATGAAAGTAAGGCATGGTGTTCTAAACCTTTGATCCCAGAACTGGGGGCTAGGCAGAAAGATCCTAAACTGGAGGCTAGCCTGGGTAACACAGTGAAACCCTCTAAAAATAAAGAGGTTAACACATTTTGCATGTTGGCACAGGTCTATAATCCCAGAACTCAGGAAGAAGAGGCAAGAAGATGCAACAAGTTCCAGGCTAACTAGGGCTACACTGCCAGATTCTATTCCAAAAAATAAACAATAAAAGGCAAATAAGTCATGTGTATTTAATTCATTTTCATATTTCAAATGTTTTGTTGGCTCATTTTTTGTTTTTGTTTTTTTTTTGTTGCTGTTGTTCTGTTTTTGTTTTGTTTTTTTCTAGACAGGATTTTTCTGGGTAGCTTTGGAGGCTGTCCTGAAACTTACCTGTTCTGTAGACCAGGCTGGCCTCAAACTCAATAGCGATCCTCCTGTCTCTGCCTCCCGAGTGCTGGGATTAAAGGCGTGTGTCACCACTGCCTCTGCCACCACCACCACCACCACCCAGTTGTGGGTTTTGTTTTGTTTTGTTTTTGTTTTTGTTTTTTAAGATAGGGGGGTCTAACTATGTAGCCTTGACTGGCCTTGAGCTCACTTTGTAGACCAAGCTGATCTTGAACTAAAAAGATCCACCTGCCTCTGCCACTCAAGTGCTGGGATTAAAGGCGTGCGCCACCACACCTGGCCTTGGTTTTAAAAGCTGTAATGAAAAGAGTTGTCTATAAAGGTAGAATATACCGCAAAGCAGAAATGCCAACAGCCTAGTTTACCAGTTGTACATGAGAAAGTTAAAGCAACTCAACCTTTCCTAGATGTCTCTTTATCACAATGCTCCCTTATTTCCTTTAATTTTTAGAAAGTTGGAAGTAATACCTAAACGTGCTTCTGGACATTGGTGTTCAAATGGAGTTTTTGCTGAGAGTTTGAGTTACACAGAAACCATGGTTCGACTGACTCTGGATTTAATTGCCAAAAACAGCAATCTTAAACCCCGAAAAGAAGAAACCATCACACAGTGCCTGAAGAAAATAACGCACATAAATTTTTCAGACAGAAATATAGATTCAATTGTAAGAACTTTAAATTATTTTGTTTTTGCACAGTTAGCAATATAAACTTGATTGGTTTGAGGGCATGCCCAATATAATAATTCTATTTTAATTAAATTTGTTAGCTATATTTTTACTGGGAAGCTTTATATTATGTTCCTATTTTAATTTTCTTCTCTGGGTACTTAGCATATTAAGTTTATGTAAAATATAGCATTGTGTGTGTTTTACAAATATCTGTTAGACATATGTTGCTGTTTTCCTGGAATATGCTTGTTTTTGCACAGCCAACAGGATTTGGAAAACTATTGTTTTTGTACCACTCCAGAGCCTTGGAATACTTTTTAAGAATCAAAATGTTAAGGAATAAGCTAGGCACTCGCCTGTAACCCCAGTACTCCTGAGGCAGCAGGATATCAAGTTCAAAACCAGCCTGAGATATACAGTGAGACCTGTCTTGTGGCAGGGTTGGGGCAGGGGGGATTAAGAATTCAAAAATTCAACAGTGTATCCAAGGCCCTGTGTTTAATGCCAGTCATCCCTTCTCTCCAATAAAAGTTCAAAGGTGAAGTTTTTGCATACAATTTAATTATGTTAAAATATGTTATTCTGGTTTCTCTGTGTAGTCCTGGCTGTCCTGGTCCTCCTGCAAACCTGCCTCTGCTTCCCCAGTGCTGGGAGTAAAGGCATGCGACACAACAGCCTGGCTTGTTTTGTTCTTTTTTTTTTTTTTTTGAGACAGGGTCTCTCTATGTAGTCTTGGCTGTCCCGAAACTCCATTTGTATACCTGGCTGTCCTTGAACTCACAGAAATCCACCTGCCTTTGTCTCCCCTGTACTGGGATTAAAGATGTTTTGAAACTGTGTCTGGCTACTCATATAATTGCAATAGTGGGTCATAATGAACCCGTTTTCATTTTTATGAAGTCTGCAAGATATTACAAAGAAATGAAAGTTCAATAGCATTATCATAGTTATTTTTTTAATCCTCCCCCTTTTATTTGAGACAGGGTCTCACTCTCCTGCTCTCTAGCTTAGGGCTCACCATGTAGATCAGGTGGTCTTGAACTTATAGAGATCTACCTACTTCATCTTCTTCAGTGCTGAGTTCAAAGTTGTGTGTCTCCATACCTAACTTTAATCCATTACTCCTGACTATTGGAGGCTTTCCGTGGTATAAGCTGTAACAGTTTCATTCCAATCTGACAGAAAGATTAAGCCCTGATTTATAATGTTTGGACAATAATTTGTTCATTGTTTCAACTTCTAGGAGAGTCTAATTGCTTCCAAGGAAAATTGCTTAAGAAGTTCTTAAGAAATGAAATTTAATGGAAAAGTTACAGAATTCTAAAGCCCCAGATTCCTTTATGATTGTTACAGTCTTATTTTGAATGTGCTAAGTGCGGAGAGATGTTACTTTATAAGAGCCTTAGGGAGATTTGCAAAATGCCAAAGTGAACATTTTTCTTAAAACCCAAGTTCTTGAGCTTCCAGGGGAAAATAAATAGGACCTGTTTTGTTTTCTTTTCAGGATGACCTCTCTCTTTGCAAAAACCTGAGTGTTTTATATTTATATGATAACCGAATTAGTCGCATCACTAACCTGAATTATTCCACAAATCTGACCCACTTGTACCTGCAGAACAATTGCATTTCCTGCATCGACAACCTCAGGTCACTAAGGAAACTGCAAAAACTGTAAGTGCTTTTATTTGTGAATCTTCTTAATTGCTCTCTCTCTCTCTCTCTCTCTCTCTCTCTCTCTCTCTCTCTCTCTCTCTCTTTCTTGTGCATACTGTATGCAGGCAAGTATTTCCAATGTTTACATTAGTTTGCAAAGCTAAAGTATGATTAAGTCTGATTCTTACAAGTTTCATGGAATAGATCTCTCTTTTAATTTTACTCTATTATATGTAGTATATTCATATATAATGTGATAATTTATTTAAACCTGATAAGGTGGACATAGTGGCTCGTGCTTGTAATCCCAGCTCTCAGAAGTCTGGGGCAAGAGGATTTCTAGATGTTCAAAGCTAGCCTGGGCTACACAATGAAATCCTGTCTCAAAAATCACTGAAAAAAATTGACGATGTATATTACATATATACATATATGAGATATCCTAATGAAACCCATTGGTTTGTACAATTAATCAATGCTAACTGAAAAAATGTAAAAAAGTTAATGTATTCTAGACCAAATTAAATGTAACAATATAATTTGTGATTTAGATGAAACTTGCATAGGTTCAATAGAAAGATAACATTCTGTGCATATATTTTTATTTCTCTGTGTGTGTGCACACGTATGTGTACACATTCTTGTATGTGAAGGCAGGTGTGAGCATGTGGAGGTCAGAGAACAACCTCCAGAGTTGGTCCTCACCTCCCACCTTGTTTGAGGCAGGGTCTTCTTCATGTTCCAGGCTGGCTGACCCATGAGCTTCTGAGAATTCTTCTGTCTCCATCTCCCAATACACCCAAGGAGCTCCAAGATTACAGGTGCTCACTAACAAGACCACTTTATGTGGGTTCTGAGGGTTCAAACTAAGGTCCTAATGCTTGCAAAGCAAGTGTTTTACCCAGTGACCACCTCCCCTGCCCTTTTTGTTATAGTTTTATCAGGCTTAAAGTCCACAGCATTCTCAGAAAATCTATTTGAAGCCATGTCTGTGTTTTGCAGGTATCTGGGAGGCAATTACATTGCAGTCATAGAAGGTCTGGAAGGACTGGAAGAACTGAGAGAGCTTCATGTTGAAAGTCAGAGGCTTCCACTGGGAGAAAAGCTTCTGTTTGACCCTAGGACTCTCCATTCTCTGTCAGTAAGGCCATATTGAAAGTTTGGACAGAATGCAGTGACGGATAAGTCACGGTGGAGCAAGAGGGTGTATTGGAGTGTGTGCATAATCTTCCTGTTTATCTGCCCACTGAAAACTTGAGAGTTGACATTGATTTTCTCCTTCAGTCTCTCAGTATGACAGACAGTACTATAAAGCAGGGAGGTATGCCTACCTTTCTAACCAGAAGGACTGAAAGAAACGTGTGAGCAGGTTATGTGAACCGAAGTTCTAATACAGGCCCATAATGTGAGTGTTGCTATCATGGCTCATGTTTTTAAATTTTGGGGAAAACTTTAAGGAAAGGGAGTGGACAGTTATTTGGCAAGCTTTGTTTTTTAGGTATTTTGAGATACAAAACTCAGGTTTGTGGAGCCGGCCGTGTTGCTGGATAGCCAGTCTTCAAGGAGGTGTTACTGTGAAGTGAGATACAGGACTCACCCATGAGATTGACTGGTAGTCCTAATATCCACAGGGTCTTTGTCACACTACCTTCAGTTCCGGGCTAGGAGATTTATAAATGGGACAAAGTTGTCGAGATTTCATCAGTTTTGATTTCAAAGGCCCAGAAAGGAAGGAACATGTTTCTTAGACAACTGAGAAGTGGTCCTTTAAGTTAGGAAAGAAAGAAGTAACCTAGTTACCATGCCACCTGGTCCCCAGGGACTCCACTGTGTTGTCAGCGGCCACAGCTCAACCTCTACTGCTACAAGTAGACCAACCCCACTGCGGGGACAACTAGGCATGTTACCAATAAGTTCCCTGGGGCTTCTGTTCTTCCTGGGTAGAAAACATAAGAGCACGGAGAAGCTCTGCAAGTGTGGTCTGCGGCAGGCATTCGTTTTGTAAAGTGAATCCCAGCAGTGGGGATTGGGCCTAGGACCTGGTGCATAGTAAGTAGGTGCCCTGGAAATATTCCCGGTGTCCATAGCCCTCTTTTACTTTGTGTTTTTGGGATAGGGTCTCACTAATTTGCCCAGGCTTGCCTTGACCTTAGTCTAGCCTAGCTAGGCCTTGAACTTGTGATCCTTCTGCCTCCATCTCCTAAGTGATGAAGATTATAGGCTTTTGGTAGCTCCATGTTGGACAGTGGTGAGCTTTGGGTTTGGGGACCCTTAGCTCTTTAAGTATTACAGTTCTCACAGGAAACCTACAAAGTTGTGGTTCTGTAGCCCTTGAAACTACTGATGTGGCAGCTTCTGGGAAGGTCTGGGTATCAGGGTTCCTAAGCCCTTGCGGGCAGCCATCGTTACAACTCTTGGGTTTGGATATCTGAGATCCTTCTCCTTAAAGGCTTGGCAGTTCTTGAGAACTCTTCCAGTGCCCAGGTTCTTCAGTCTGTCCTCTGTAGCTATTCCAGTATCCTTCAGCTTAGCTTCCCATCATCTTCATCTGCCACACACTCTTCCCTTTGTTCCTGCACTGGCCATACTCTCAAGCTGCCTAGCTGCCTCTGCTGCTGTCAGCATGCAGCTAGCTGCCTTGCCCCTCTGCAGTTGTTAGCATGCAGCTAGATGCATTGCCACTTTTGCTGCTCTGCCTGGCAATTGGTCAGCTATTGCAGGTGCTGCTTTGCTGTTTCTGCAGCTTCCTACTTGCATTGCCATTTCAGCTCAAGATACTACAAATAGACAAGGAAAGGGAACCTGGTGTGCCAACAGCAGTGAGGAACACAGAATTCAGCTGGGAACTGTTTTACATAGCCATAAAAGGGATATTTAGACCAATCACAGCACAGCTTGCATGCAAATGAAGGTTTGTGTTTGCACACTTTGCATATAAATGGAGATTTGGGTCTGCACTGCTTTGAGTGTTTATCATCAGTGGCAGTGGTCCCTCTGCTGGGCCAGGAGGAGAAATTGCTTCCACTCTTGCCTTTATGGAAATGGTTGCAAGGTTATCTGCAGTTCACAGAGGTTTGTGTCAGCAAAACCAGGTATAAACTGTTGGAAACAGTCCTGCACCTTTAGGAGTAGGGCAATTAGCAGTAATCATTGTGTCGTTTTCTCAAGGTATCCATGAGTGTTAAAAGTAGTTGATGCTCGTTGGTATATGGGTAATCTGGCTGGGTAGTTGGTTGGCACACCTTTTGCTAAAGGTTGTCAGACAAGAAAGAATCCAACAGTCCATTATACCATCCCCCAATGTCTTCTGCTTATTTACAGAAAATGACCACCAGAAAGGAGTACTTGTGGCAGGACCTGTAAGACCTTGTTAACACTAACAGTGATCTTGTCAGACTCCAGCGCCTCCAAGAGGCATATTGTCTTTCTTCTAGTTTTATCTCAGAACACCACTGAAAACCTTTTCGCTAGTTTAGTTTTTGCACAGATTCAAGCAGATTCTGAAATTCTAAATATTAAAGCATCATTTTTTCCCAATTATCTCGCCTTAAAATGTATTAGTGGCAGAGTCAGAAATAGTGGCCAGTGGGGGGGGGGGGTGCAGGCAGGAATACAACCAAAGTCCATTATAGCATGTACAAAAATGTCATAATGAATTTATTACTTTGTACAAATAATAGAGACTAATCATAACTTCTAAATATCAGGAATTTTTTCTGAAGGTTGACTATATATGGCTGTCTTCATAGATAGATTTGACAGAGATTCCCAAGCCTCAAATACAGTATATTTGCCTTGTCATTTTATTAGCTAACACTGACATCATTATCTCAGTGCCTTCTGAACAAATGAATTATCAAGAGAAAACTAAAGAGGGAACAATAAAAGTAAAAACTAGACACCCTATCACATCAGGTCACCCAGCTTCTTCCCTGTATGATATTTAGCACAGAACAGTCATGTGATTAAACTGCAGTAAACATTTTTTGTCTACACTGAGCTGTCATTTTTACTAGTTGTGTTTTTTTTTTCTTTTTAATTTGTAGCTTTGCTACTTTATATTGTATTCTGGAGGAGGAACATAGAGTTTGTGGAAGGAACTAGAGATGAGAGTCAGCTACATCACACACTATGGTTCCAAAGTTTGTACTGAAAACATTGGAACAGAATCTGTGCCTTTGTTTCTTGCCTACAAAGTACCCTGAACCAACACCCTTGAAGCTGTAAAGGACCTGAGGCCTCTGCTTCTATCTGTAGTACTTAGGTGACTTACTAATGCTAACGTCATTGTTTTCCTTCCAGAAATCCCTCTCTATTTTGAATATCAGCAACAATAACATTGATGACATAAAAGACTTAGAGACACTGGAGAACCTTAATCACCTGATCGCAGTTGACAACCAGCTGATGCATGTGAAGGTAACTGGGCGGAAGTCAGCCTCAAGCTGACTTGGCATTGTGGTTTTAAGATATGCTTAGACATACTTATAAAATGTTACCTTTTAAAGAACTATTCTGTATTTATTCTAAAATTATCTTCTCAGTCTCTACTTCTTACATATAACTATTTGTATCTTCTTCCCTGTTTTCTCCTCTATATTCAACATCTGCATATTTTGCCAACCAAATGCAAATTTCTCTGAGGAGCTACATGCCTTTTTCTATCTACATTATTTGCCCATCAAGCTTTTTCTTTTAGAGGCAAAGTTTCTTCTTTTTTTTTTAACTCTATGCTCCCAAGGGATGAATTTCTAGGAACTATTACCACTCCTAGCCGACCCCTGATGCTATGTGGAAAAGTACAGAGACAGCAACTTATTCTAATTTGCACTAGCTAAGTACATGTCTTATTATATTATACCATACCATGTCATTACATTGATCATTCATCCAGCTATGTGTTGAACATTTCTATATTTGTCAGGCATTGTACTACAGAGGAAGGAAGGATTCAGTTTCAGGCCTCAAGAATGTACAAGCTGAACATAATGGCACATACCTGTAATCCCAACACTTGAAAGACAAAGAGTGTATGACTGATACAAGTTCAAGGTCAGCTTGGTCTATATAGCAGCACTGCCTCAAAAAGAAAAGAGAGCTAGATGGTGAACATGCCAGCCATAAGGGATAACAGATGTGTTTCTCTGAGACAGTCTGGAATGTTCAAAGAGGTCAGTTCACTATGGTAGGATCCCAGAGCTAGTCCTTGTTTCTGATACATTACAGGTGCCCCAAAAGTTCAGTATCACAGAAGTAACCCTACAATATGAGATCAGAAAAAAGACATATCACTTCTTGGCATTTTGGCTAAGATCAAGTTTAGAAAGAAAAGGCATAGGAACCAGATCACAAGTTCCTTACAGGACATAATTATGACCCAGTTCTAAGTGCAGAGATGTCAGTCATTGGAAGGAATATTTTTCAAAAGGATTTTCAAAATGAATGAGTTTCAAGAATAAAAGCAAAGACAGGAGTTGGGAAGCTATTAGAGGCAACAAGTAGGATAATGTATTTGAGAAAAGGAGATGATGGTTGCTTGGAGATGAAGAGGAGTGGGTGTGTTGGGGTGTATTTTTAGGTAGAACCCATAGAATTTTCAGGGTGCAAGAATAAAATGTTAAGCACTCTATCCTAGCTTAAAAAAACTAAAGACATAGAAAAATTTATTTAATGACATTGTAGCAGGAATTTCCCCAAATTTCTAGGGGGGGAATGCATATCCAGAAAGATAGGACAAGAAAAATGACTCTTTCACATTGTAGTATAGTTAAAATGTCAAAAGTATAGAACAAAGAAGGGATATTGAAATCTGCAAGAGAAATGCCAAGTTGCTTACAAAATATGAACCTATTAGAAAAATGTGAAAAAAAATGCCTAGACTAAATTATTTGAATCTGAATATAGACCCTACCCAGGACATATCTGAACAAACTTTTGTGCTTTAAGTCTTCTCCTGAAGGCTGAGTCAAAGATAGTCTTGGAGCCTGGCATCGGAACATTAACTTCTTTCTTTGTATGTATTCTGAATCCAAGATCTCTATGTTATGGCTTCAAGTTTGTCATTCTTTTTGCCCTAACCTACTGGTAAATGCTATGCCTTGGGGACGAAGTCTCCCATGCCATGAATAAGGTCACCGACTTCATCCAAAAGGTTGTCAGAAACAGACAGCTTTGTGCCATGGGGGAAAGGCAGCCATCGTTAGAGAAAGCGACACACCACGATAATTACCTGAAGTGCTCAGCACTTACAGAGCAGCTGCCTCTGGACAGACACCAGCAGGCCCACAAATGAGCCACACACAGAAACCAGTAAGTGTAGTTAGCTACACAGGGAAGTAGGATGTGAAAATGATTGCTTCTGCTGAGAACTTAGCTAGGCGTCTCTAAAAATAAAAATTCAGAATTTAAATTCAAATGTATAATTATAAATGAACTCTATAGTCACTCTTTTTATTAAATATCATAATAAATTCTAATAATAAAAATTATTATATTATAATTATAATAAGAAATCCTGTTTATCTTCTTCATGGATTTTTATGTAGTATCATAAAGTAAAAAATAATGGCATTTACAGTATATTTTGACATGGAAGATCATTTTTTTAAAAAATAGAAAAATAATGATCTCTTAGAATGATTGTTACTAAGTCTTCCAATCAAGATTGCTACTTGAACAATGAAAAAGAAGACTAGCTATCAAGGAGAATTTTCCTAAAAACACATGTAGGGAAAAAGAAACTACAAAGCTATCCAGACTACTGAAATCTTTGTGCTCTGTGGGGGAAAAAAAAAGAAAAGAAGAAAGAATTGAGTTGCTAGGAAACACAGACACTCATGGACCATGACCATGTCCTCATTTACTGATGGCCCAAGAGCCTATGGGAAGTGAGTGCATTAGAAGCCAAGGCACAACCAAGGCTTCAGGACATAGCCATAGCTTCTGTCACTGCCTACCTGGAACCCCATCCCTTCCCTTCACTCTCCAGACCTACAGCTGTCAGGGAGTCCTTCGGCCATGTTGCTCTCAGCCTGCCCTCATCTCTCCAAAGCTGATCCAAGTCAGGGACTTGTAGGCAAGAGTAAATGAAAAGGGTGGGTAAGATGCAGAAGAGGAAGTACAAGAAAGAAAATCATCGTTCCTTTTCTTCCCATGTGTGTGTGTATACCCCTTGAATAAAGAATGTCTTCACAACCTGATCCATGCAGCCTTTTGCCTTTAATTCCTAACCTGCTTCTAACACGACATCCTCTGCTCTCTACTGTTTATTCATCTCTCTTCATTCATTGAAAATACCTACCTTGTGGCAGTCCCAGCCAGGCAATGGTGGAGACAACAGCCAGCATGGAACACACACGAATCCCTGGCCAGTCCTTAAGAACTCTTAGTATTAAAGGGAAGGAAAACCAGGGGCAAAAGCCATGTAAAAATTGCACCAGTGCCACGAGGTGATCCTGAACGCTTGTAGTGGGAAGATTCTCATTAACTGGTGAGGATAGCAAACTTCCTTGAGAAGGATTAGCTGAAGTGAGATCTTAGAGGCCAGGGAATGGCCCACTACAGCAAACATATGCATTTCAAACAGAGGCACATGAAGCTGAGAGAGTGAAGGCAGAACACAGCCCAAAGAGACGCTGTGGACCGACTAGCTGCCTTGGCTATAATACAGTTCTGTGTTTATTCTAAGAGCACCAGGAGCCACTGAAGGTGTGAAGTAATTAGATGTTAGCATTCTGAAAAGATTCTGCTTAACTAGGGTGTGAAGAACAGATTGGAAGAATACAGGACAACTAAGAAATGAGAAGTAGTAGAAACCTTAACGCTTCGGTGGAAATGGAGTGAACAAACCAGAGAAATGTTTGGAGAATAAAGTGAGCAAGACTTGGTTCTAAGTTGGATTTAGGGAATATTGAGCAGTGTAAACAAGATATAAAAAACTCTAGAGTCAGGTTTGGGGATTAAGAAGACGATGAATGTTGGTCATGCAGTCGGAGTGTCTTTGAGACATTCCAGAAAAACAAACAAATAGTTGTATGTGTGAGGCTACATACAGCACAGAGGTCAGATGACTGTAGGACTCTTCAGCATATTGGCTGTTAATGCAAATACCACCATGGATACAAACATGGCAGGAGGAATTATTTTCTGTGAAGGTTTAAGTAAATGGCCATAGTGGTGGACTACAAGAAGAAAACTTGTTTTGTGAATGTAGCCTCTTTTGTGAGTCAAGGAAGAAAACCAAACATTGTTTTTGAAGGAGCAGATGTCAAGTATAGAAAAGTCACAGGTTCCTGGAGGCTCTGTGTAGCCTTCTGGAATGGAGAACCCAACAGGATAAGTGAATGGTCCACAGATTATGATGCCCCAAAAAACTGAGACTTAAAAATTCCATGCTTGGTAACATTTTATTCCTTGATATGGCTCTCAGGACCTTGTCAGCCTGTGGGAGTGCCCAGGGATTGAGAAAAGAAGGAATTGGTCTAAACCCTTAGAGCCTCACATGGAGTCTGAGCTCAGAGCAGCAGCAGTCATGATTTCTTCATCAGACACGATGCTCAGGACATGCACTTAAACAAGGACCCTTGTGATTCCTTTTTAAAATTTAAAATTACATTTATTCTTGTGTGTGTGTGTGTGTGTGTAGCATGTATGTTGTGCAGAGGACAACTTGCGAGAGTTTTCTCCTTCAGTCACGTGGGACCCCAAAGCTGAACTCAGGTAGTCAGGCTTAATGACAAGCTCTTTACCTGCTGAGCCATCCCACAGACCCCCTTGGTGATTCACATGCACAAAGAACTTTGAGAGGCTAGTCAAGGGGTCTGGTGATGGTAGATAAAAGAAAGGCTAAGGGCCAGAGAAGGAAGACCAGATATGAAGATGTAACAGAAGACCCCAGAGGAGGCAGCCGGGATCAAAAGGCTGATTAGTGGGGAAAGAAAGGGCACTCTTACTTCATTGAGAAAAGTGAAAACGGGAAAAGAGGTGTGAGGACACAGGCTGCGTCCCCTGGTAAAGCACGGACCAAGGTCAGCTACTGAGAAGGAGAGCAAAGAGAAGTTTCAAGCCTGATGACGATGATAATCATAATAATAATAATAATAAATCTTAAGTCATGGGGCTCGCCTTTAAATGACATTTCATGACTTTTTGCTTTGCGTTTCTTTCCTGTAACTGCCTTAAACAGGCATGTATCAATGTATAAAGACACCAAATATTTTAATGATTTATAATTCAACACACATTTATACATATGAACTTTACTACACCAACATTATCCAAGTTGCTAATGCTATACAAAGTCAAATGCATGTCCAAAAATGCAAACAAAACAAATCTTGGAAGAAAAACAACAAAAATCCTTAATCTTTGCCACAGTTTTTATGTCTGCAAAGTTTGCCAAATCAATAAAACGACCTGAGTTCATCCCACAGTCAGATTCATTAGTGATTTACTTCATTGGTTTTCTGATGACCATTTATCATGAGGTACAGAACCTTTAGAATAAATGGGAAAAATAAAAAACTTGTCATGCTTGCCTCTTCTATAAACTAAATGTTTGATTTATAATACACAAACGAACAAACCACCATGGCCTGTCATGTTTTCTTAGTTTCTAATTTATTCAACCTCTGCTCAATATTGATCCTGGCAAGCAAGCATGGCCCAAAGATAAATTTATTCATTCCACACTTTAGTCAGGAACAAGCCAAAAATTATAGATTTTCTCAGGAAGATGATGACAGGCAGTCAGAGGAATGACAAATGGCTGTCTTTAGACTTAGTAAGGACAGTTGGGCCAGACGTTTCCGATAAAGATTGGAACATACTGGTCAAATACAGGTTCATCACCGTCATCATTAAAGCGAAGAACACGGCATGCTCCAGACACCCATGCAGGGCCGGTACCAGCCTGCAGGGGAAAGGGAATTGGCTCCTCAGAGTTTTACCACACTCCTCTAAGCGATAGCATGACATGATCATTTATCAAACAGAGACTGTCCAGAGAAGTGTCTGGTTCCCTGAGTAATTTATTGAAGGCCAGGGGAGTGAAAGCATTTTATGAAGGACAGGAAGGCAATGAACAACCAGAGCGTATCCAAAGGGTAATCGTATTTCAGAGCAGGATTAGTTTAGCCTTAAGTAAACATACACTGGAGGGAGTGTGTCCAGGGTCATTTATCAAGTGAGGAATAATTAACAAAACTCAAAGCATTGTTTTATCTGTATCGGTCTAAAGTTCTCTTGTTATGGACATCGTATGAAACATACAGCACACAGTCCCTTCCTCGTGGCTTTTACAGGAAGAGAAATACAGAACTCTTGCATAAAATATTCATGGCTATGTTAAATGTGGAACACATGTTTAAGAAAGAGCAGGATCTAAGGTCCAAGAATGAGGGCTAAGGTTATAATTTTGGAGACCACTTTGCTACGTGAAGATAATGACTTGTTGGTCAATGGGTCAGAAGTTTAGTCTTTAAATTTCACTATTAGTCAAAATTAAGAGAAAGGGACTCAGCTGAAGAACAGCAGGGCAGGCAAAAGGCAGAAAATGAACATATGCACTAGCTTACCTGTTTTGTTCTGAGCACTTTATATGTCATGGCAATTAATTCTAATTGTAGCCACTTTATAAAGACAAGAAGCCAGGCACAGTGACACACCCCTTTAATCCCAGCACTCGGGAGGCAGAGGCAGGCAGATCTCTGTTAGTTTGAGGCCAGCCTGGTCTATAAGAGCTAGTTCCAGGACAACCCCCAAAGCCACAGAGAAACCCTGTCTATAAAAACAAAAATAAAAACAAAAAAAAAAAAAGAGGAAAGGGAGAAAGCAAGAAAAGGAATGGCAGAAAGATAAAGATTTGGTTCGGGGTTTGACACTTGTTGGGAAAAGCAGTGCAATAGTAAGAAAGAGGAGGTAGGAAGGGTCACCAGAAAGCCACTTCTGAGGTACTACTCACCTGTCCCCCTCACCGCCATGTGACCCGAACACCATGGACTATGTTAGTTTTTCCTGTAATATCAATGAGTCATTTTCTGGAAAACTATAAAAGCATGCAGATGGTTATCACAAAAGATAGGACACTTTTTATCCCAGCCCTCAGGAGGCAGGGGCAGGTGGATCTCTGTGACTTCTAGGCCAGCCTGGTCTACAGAGTGAGTGCCAGGCCAGTGAGGGGTAAATAATGAGACCCTATCAAAAAAGCAGCAACAAAAGAAAGAGAAAGAAAGAAAGAAAGAAAGAAAGAAAGAAAGAAAGAAGAAAATCGCAGCTACAGTAAGATCATAATTTCAAAAGAAGTCCCTATGCCTCCCAAAGATCGGAAGGGCATGTAACAATGTGTCCAATGTGATCTTTGGGTGATAATTATATTTTCTGTTTTGCAGTTTGACAGGATTTTCCCACATTCTTCATTTAAAAAAAGGCAACAATGTATATTGCCTATAATGCTGACAGACTCTTCAATGTTTATTGATTTGATGAACCAATGAGTTTTACTGGGGGGACTTAAAGGAAGATGGGGGAGGAGTTATTTACAGGAGCAGAAAGGACTCAAAGGCAGCTGCACCACCAAAGATCCTCTCCTGTACATGTGACACTACTGAAATCTGGAAGCCTGGAGCACATGGCACAGCCTGCAGGCTGGAGAGGGTCTAGGCAGCTCTGTTGCTCCCTGCTTCTTCCAGACACGGCTAATGGAGTGTTCACTCACTACTTTCCCATTGCCTCAGTGTGTAAACCCTTATGAATCCCACTGAGAACTGGGTATCTTCTGGAGAAAATGTGTTTTCTTAGCTATAGATTGGGTTGACTTAAGGTCAACATGATCAAGAGCAGTGCTGTGATCACCAACTTAAGACAGCCCATTTTGCCTCCTCTTTAGCTACCCCACTTCTGGTATAGACAAAGCTGGTGGTAGCACCTGTTCTACTTGAAGAGCTAGAACTCCATAAAAAGCAGTCACTGCCTTCAAAAAGCAGTTGGCATGAGAAGTACTGATAATTAGGAAATCCCATGCCTTCCTTTTTCTTCCCTGATTATAGGATTTGGAGACTTTACTGAAAAAACTGATGAAGCTGTGGAAAATGGATCTAAATGGAAATCCTGTTTGTCTTAAACCAAAATACAGGGACAAACTGATACTGATGTCCAACTCACTGGGTGAGTAGTGTTGTACATTTATCCAACTTTCTTAGAGAAAAGCACTTGTTTAGTTTTTAAGTTACTTTATCATCAAGCTTTCAGAAATATACATATCTGGCTCTAGAAGTTGTCCAACTTAAATTTATATGTTTGAATAACAGCAAAGGTAAAAACAGGAAGTAATACTTGAAAATTTTTCTATTCATAAATATACACCAGGCACACTTTTAGGAGAACATGTGGCCACTACCTACAAAACTGGTTAGCCACAAATGTGTTAAACTTTCCTTTGAACATGTCCCTGTCAGGTCCTTAGACTCCTTAACTCTTGGTCCTGCAGATAAACTGATCAAAGTTTGCTCATGTGTCATTTGCCAGATAATAACCCTTCATTGTAAAGGGGACTGGTGAGTTGCTTTATAAAATCCTTACAAACAATAACTTCCTAAGTCTGCCCTGCATTGGGGAAAGTGGGCCAAAACACTTGGTTGGTGGAGCCAAGTGCCATGTCACAAAGGAGCCTTGTGAGAGAGTTTCCTGGAGCAGAACTCTGGGGCATGCCATACTTGAATATAAGAATTAAAAAAAAAAGACAAAAAAACCTAAAATATGACAAAACGACTTCAAAACTCATAGCTAGCTAATCACAATGCGGTAATTCTCTAGTGTGGGGAAAAGCAGATCAAATAATGTACATTACGTGTGTGTGTGTGTGTGAGTTCGAGCACGCATGCATAGCCCACAAAGGTAGGGAACAAACAGTACGTGGAGATGAGTGGTGTTATGTCTTAAAAGTTCTCCAGATGACTCTGCTCCACATTCCTACCGTCTCACTCCTCTGATGCCACACAGAACTGCACAAAAAACATTTCTTCATATGCAAGATTGTAAAAGGCATAGAGATAAGTCTATTGGTTTCTGAAAGCAAATATTATTCCAAGTTTGTCTTATGTAAGCCTTCTTTGTATAACACACTTTGTGACTACAAGATTAATACTTTAGAAGCACAAGCTGACAGACTTCAGTGGTAGAGGGCTTGCCCAGTATGCACAAGCCCCAAGTTCTATCCCTAGCATTACAGAAAAAAAAATAGAGAAGAAAAAAATAATCACTCCTAATCTCACTGTAGCTCTTGTGTTAAAACTTTAGTGTATGTCATCCAAATCTATGCACATATAGACACATAGAAAATCATTTGATTTTTGTCTTTGCTATTCTCATTTTTCTTCTTTTCACCAAGTTTAAAACAAAATAACAACAATAATAATAAAAGTTAAAAGAATATTGGACCATTTCATGTTTTACAATTTACCCAGTCCTCAATTAAGTCAACAAATGCTACGTATTTGTTTTACATATCATTAAAATGAAATAAATCTCACTAACCAATGTCAGTTACCTGCTTTTTCTATCCTAAATCACTTCTATGCATAAGAGCCTTATGCAAGATTATGTGCTAAAAATGACATGGAATCAGATTACTCAAGACAATATATATACATATATGTGATAATATATATGTATGTATATATTACTCAAGACAATGTATATATTCACCCCAAATACACTAGCACACTATATAATTATCACAAGGGCAAACATGTAAAGACATCAGTAAAGACAAGCAGTTGAGAAAACTGAGCATAAAATGAGCATAAAACAATGATCTTTATGGTGGCAAAACATCTTGCCAACTTCTTTGGGGGGGGGCAGGGGTGGTTCCAGACAGGGTTTCTCTGTGGCATTGGAGGCTGTCCTGGAAATAGCTCTTGTAGACCAGACTGGTCTCAAATTCATAGAGATCCGCCTGCCTCTGCCACCCGAGTGCGGGATTAAAGGCGTACGCCACCAACGCCCGGCTTTGCCAACTTCTTAACCTACCATTTGCAAAGTGTTGTCATTCAGCTAAGAAAGGTATAGAAAACATGAATTGATTATACCTTCAGAGACTACGGCCACAGTTAGAAAATACATTACATTGCAGTGAGCTATTTGGAGAAAGAGCATGTTTACATCACTTACATGATGGGTTACAGTTGTCCTGTTGGTAGCTAGCCATCTCTGCTTAAGTTAGACATTATCACAGGTGTGCCTGTACAGGATGGACGTGACACTTCCGGAGCCAGGACTCTCACTGCTCCTGGAACCTCCTGAGGTGTAGGAGTCCATCACCTGTGGATAAGAAACAGACTACCATGTTCTCGGTTCTATCAATTATTTTGTACCTTAAATACAACCCAGTGTTACAAGTATTTAAGTAGCAGCATTTATACTTTCAGCAGTAGGAATGGCATTTTATCAGAGTATTCTCAGATTCCCCGAAAGAACTTGACCAAATAAAGTTTGCTGTTTCCTATGACATTCTGAACTCAGTGGGAGACATCACACATATGGTGAAAGGTAGTCTAAAAACTATGCAGATCCATTGTTAGAAAAGATGGTCTGTTTATTAAATAAAGGCTACACAAACCACTTTATTTATGTGACACAAAGTATAATAGAGGTCAAACAAAGTAAGGGACTTGTTCAGTATCCTATAGAATATCCCATATGTAACAAATTGTCACCCACCACAGTGTTTAAAGAAAGACATACTAAAATGCTTAATATATAATATATATGTTTGAAACAGGATCTTTTTTTTTTTTGGTTTTTTTGAGACATGGTTTTTCTGTGTAGCTTTGGAGCCTATCCTGGCACTCGTTCTGGAGACCAGGCTGGCCTCGAACTCACAGAGATCCACCTGCCTCTGCCTCCCAAGTGCTGGGATTAAAGGCATGCACAACTACTCCTGGTTATAATAAAATATTTTAAAAGTAGTATGTGAAGCTTTATCCATAGAGATATCCATTTTGTATAAGATACTCATCTATACACATAAATATAGAAATAAATATATAATAAATACATGAACACACATAGAAACAAAAATATTGCCAATAAGTACTTTAAAGTAGCATCTATCAGTGTGTACAAATGTTTAGTTATCATTACAGAATAAATTTTGATTTTTTTGGTATTTTTATATTTTTCCAAATATCTTACACCATACAAAAATGTCTTGTGTAATTGAAGAACCTGAATTTTAAAGCCTCTTTTAAAGGACAAAGTGTAAAGATAGCTGAATTCTGACCTCCTAGAACCAACAGGCCAGTTCTGGAGGCTGGTCCTATTACAGCCCACAGGCCATCTATAATAAGCATTATTAAGGCTGTATATACTTTATACCATGTTATAAAAATAAGATGTGCTTAAAATTTTATACAATTTTTCTTTTCCTTTTTTCTTTCTTTTTATTTTTTTGAGACAGTGTCTTTTTGTGCAGCCCTAGCTGTCCTGGAACTCTCTAGGGTAGACCAGGCTAGCCTTGAACTTAAAGATCCATCTGCCTCTACCTCCTGAGTGCTGGGATTAAAGGCATGTGACAGTATACCTGGCAGTTATATTACTATTTTCTAAGACCAATAATTAAGTTTATAAAACAGTTTTGTATTATAATAAGATTTCTACTTTGAAAAGCAACATAGTTTGCATATGATCTTAGAAGGAAGGGATAAAATCCAAACTGTTTCCAGTGAGCATCTTTGGCAGTGATGGGAAGGCAGGGTGTGGATAATAATAAAAGATCCTTTCTCTCTTCTTTCATCATGTTCCAGTTGTTTGTAATAAGTGGCATATTGTTTTTTAAATCAGAAAAATAAAAACTCAACAAATGTAAGAGATGCAGTCAGTAAAGTGCTTGTTATAATTGAGGATCTAAGTTCGGATCCCCAGAATCCATGTGAAAAACCAGGAATGGTGGCACATACCTGTGGTTCCAGCTCTGGGAAGAAAGTCACAGGTTCTCTGGAACTCACTAAGTAGGTAGTCCTTCCAGTCTGGTAAGCTCCAGTCTCAATGAGAGACCCTGCCTCAAAGATTGAGGCAAAGATTGATAAAGCTTGACAGCAACCTCTGCATTCTTCACTCGCACACACGTATACACACACACACACACACACACACACACACACTCTCAGGTACACATCAACACACACACATTCACACCACAAAAATAAAATCAATAAGTATACATTAAAAATAAATAAGTGAATGAATAAGGATTTTTTTCTTCTCAATTCTTTGTTTTTTACTCATTTTTTTCTTTTTCTTTTTTTTTTTTTTTTTTTTTTTTTTTTTTTTGGTTTTTCGAGACAGGGTTTCTCTGTGGCTTTGGAGGCTGTCCTGGAACCCTTGTAGACCAGGCTGGTCTTGAACTCACAGAGATCCACCTAGCCTCTGCCTCCCAAGTGCTGGGATTAAAGGCATGCGCCACCAACGCCCAGCTATACTCATTTTTTTCATACAATATATTCCGATCAGATTTTCCCCTCCCCCAACACCTCCCAGATCTCCCTCACTTCCCCACACATCCAATGACATGCCTTCTCTCTCTTAAAAAGAACAAGCAACAGCAAACAAAAGCGCGCACACACACACACACACACACACACACACACACACACACACACACACACACACAATGGAAAATAACAGGCAAAAGACCAATGGGACAAAAAAAAAAAAAGCCCAAACAAAGCAAAATAATACGAAAACACCATTGAGTTTGTTTTGTTGTTCCCTATCCCTGGGTATGGGGCCTACCCTGAAGTGTAGTTAATACTCCCAGAGAGATTGATTGAGAGAAAACTGAGTTTTCATTCTCCAGCAGGTATTAATTGCAGATAGCTTCTTGGTAGTGGGGGGGGGGATGTCCACGTCTGCATCTAAGTGTTGTCTTCAGCAGTAGGGTCCTGCCATCAGTTTGTGAAGAGCAACCAATAGCCTGTGATATTTGGGAATTTCCATGGTGCCTCTTAGGCAACAAATCAAGAAGATGTAAGCCATGCCTGGCACTGCTGTATTGTTGTTATTTGGAACAAGATCTCACTCTGAAGCCCAGGTTAGCCTGGAATTCATTATAGTAGCCAGGCTATTCTCAAACTCATGGTAATTGTCCAGCCTCAGCTTCTTCAATGATAGGATTAGCTAATATGTCTAAGGTATTTTAAAGAACTTTATTTTAGCTTATAATGTAATTTATGTTATAAGCCAGAAGTATATATTATTTTATTTTCATATATATATATACTGTATTTTTGGGGTTTTTTTGTTTTTGTTTTGGGGGGCATGGTTTCTCTGTGTAGCCCTGGTTGTCCTAGAACTTACTCTATAGACCAGGTTGTAGTTGAACTCACAGAGCTCTGTCTGCCTCTGCCTCCTGAGTGCTGGGATCAAAGGTGTGTGTCACCATTGCCTGGCTGTACTGCATTTTTAACTTACATATCTTCTCCAGAATTTCTTGATGGAAAAGAAATAAAAAACCTGGAAAGGCAGTTCCTACAGAATTGGAAAGCATGCAAGGATGCCAAGAAAATCAGCAAGAAAAAGAGCATTAAAAGTGAGGAACCCAGAAACTCCTACATAAGTAAGTGCCCATCACTAGCCCACCACCCCCAGCAAAGGGAACAGCCTAAAACGTCCTAGAAACAAGAGGGAAATGGTGCTCAGGATTTGTGGTAGAAGTGCATAGAGCTACGTAGTTGTCAATAAAGGTAATACAGCTATTAGGAACTTCTGTCAGCAATGAAGATGGTAACCAGTAGGAACAAACACTGCACTAGGTGTATATTGGCCATGCCTGTGTCAGCCACATAAGCATAGTTATGTCATGAGTGTGGGGAAACTGTGAGGTTTTATTCCAGCAAAGGTGTACAATATCAGTTGCATAAGTGATAAAACAGTCAAGGTATAAATTGCCAAACCTAAGTCACTATATAGTTAACATTAGTGCAAAAAAATGTTTTTGTCATTAGAATAAAAAATAAAAATGTGTCACACATGGTCGCTCACACCCATAATCCCATTACTTAGGAGGCTGAGACAGGAGGATCACAATAAGGCCAGCCTGAGTTACATGGTGAATTCCAAGACAGTCTAGGCAACAGAGTGAGACCCCTTCAAAAAAAATGATAAACAAATAAATATTAAAATTAAATGTAAGTTAACTGTACCTGACCTATACTCTGGCTGGCCTACTTCTTATGCACACATGTTAAGGCCTAAATGCTTGGATTATAATATGCAATGGTGTTAAAAAGGACACACTAACCTTTGCCTAATTAACACAATTAAATATAAATGAGGGTAGTGTAACAGTTATCTTGTTGGATTAGGAAGCAATCTAGAATCGATTCCACAGAGTCTATAGTGGAATAGGCCTCTTCTGCCCACAATTATCTGGATCCCAGCATTGACTCCAAAACTCACTCTTCTTGGCTCCTTTGGATACAAGGAATGGAAGCTTTTCAGAGGGGTTGTTAGGCCTAGGGAATGGACACTGGAGCAGGACAGTTGCATAGAGAGCATGGAGGCCTGCCACTCTAGGACAAGGTTGAGGTGAGGTGTTGGGGAGGGGTAGAAAGACATGAAGGTTTGGTGATCTTGCTATAGCAAGATATATCGTGTCACTGAATACGGACTATTGAAAATCATTTAGGAGAACTGGGGCTTTATTAGCTGACAGTGCATCAATGACTGATACTGTGCTGGCGCTGTGCATTTTTCATGGTCTGAAACTTGTACAACACATGGGAGGCATTTCTTCTGTTTTTCCTCCTGACTGTATTGTAACCTTGTAGCTCTGCATAGTAGTGTGCACACTTGTACTCTTAGAAGGCTAGGGCAGGAAGATTTCAAGTTTGAGGCCAGCCTAGGCAACTTACCCTGTCTCAAAATAAGGAAGGGCTGGGTATGCTAGCTCAGTGGTAGAACACTGTGTGTAGAGCTCTAGCTTCACTCTCTCTCTCTCTCTCTCTCTCTCTCTCTCTCTCTCTCTCTCTCATGCACTCGCGCGCGCGCACACACACACACACACACACACACACACACACACACACACACACACCAGCGTTTTATGGCTTTCAGTATCATATCAAAGCACTTTATTAGAATTGAAGTACCCAATGTCAGGCTTCACCCCAAAACTAAGCCCAAAATAATAGTTACTTCATCTTCATAGGTTTCAAATGATTTGTTTGTAATCCACAGACAGCTAAGTGAATTTTAACTTCTTCAATGAAATTTGGTGAAGTAATAAAAAGTATAATGTACCTTAAAGTCTACAGTCTTTGAAATTAATCATTTAAATTTCTCAAAGGAACCCTAATTAATTTCTTTATAATTTACGTGGCCAAAACTAATTAACAAATGCAATCTTTAAAGCTATATGAAAACACCCACAATAAAATATCTGAAAGGAGGTTGGAAAACTGTCCAGTTCAACACAGCACCCAAAGGGTCAGGGACTCAGAGATAAACCCACCTGAGAAGGTGAAATACCTATACTCTGAAAATTGCAAAGCAATGATAAAATAAATTAAGCAGAACACAAATGAAAAGCCATCCCATGTTTCTGAGGTTGCAATATCTATCTGACCCAATGTGATCTACAGATTCAATGCAATCCCTGTCAAGATCACAATAACAGCTTTTATGAAAATAAGAAAAATATTCTAAATTAAATATGGAATCACAAAGGTCATAAATAACCAAATCAATCTTGAGGAAGAAGAAAGCTAGAGGCATTATAGCTTCTGATTTCAAACATATTACAAAGTGCAGTAATCAAAACAGTATGGAAGCTGGGCGTTGGTGTGCACACCTTTAATCCCAGCACTCGGGAGGCAGAGGCAGTCGGATCACTGTGAGTTCAAGACCAGCTTGGTCTACAAGAGCTAGTTCCAGGACAGACTCCAAAGCTACACTGAGAAACCCTGTCTTGAAATGCGCCCCCCCCCCAAAAAAAAACCCAGTATGGAATTAGTAGAAGACACACTGAGAGCAATGGGCAACACGAATCCCACAAACAAAGCCACAAATGTACATGAGCTGATTTTGACAAATGTGGCAAATATACACAATGAAGAAGAAAAAAAAAAAAAAAGGCAGTAGCTTCAACAGGTTTGGGAGCATTACATAGCCACATTCTAAAGAAAGGAAACTGTACCCACATATTCCAAATCATTTTAAAGTGGACTAGAAATGTAAAGACAGAAATCCATGAAATCCTGGAAGGAAAGAGTGGGTAAGCTCTGTGGAATTCATCTTGGCAATGACTCCATGGTTGTGACACTGAAGACTCAGACAGAAAACCAGAAATAAATAGGTCAGTCAAGATCAAACCAAGCCTTTTCTACACAAGAAATGAAATAACGAAGTGAAGCCTATGAGATGGAAGAAAATGCTTCCAAGCCATGTATCAGACAGAAGGTAATCTCCAAAATAGTAAATTCCTATAACTCAAAGACAAAGAAATATTAATAACCTGATTTCAAAATAGATTAGGGACTTAAATGGACATTTGTAGAGAGACATTAAAAACGGCCAGCACAATAAAGTAGGTGGAGCATGAGGAGATGCTGACTCAGTAGTCCTGACGATGAGTTTTCACACCAGCCAGAATGGGCCATTATTTAAAACACCTGTGTGTCCAGGCAGGGGATGGGGGTGGGGAAGTGACTGGAGAGGTGGTTCACCAGCTAAGAGCATGTCTCTTTTCCAGGCATGCATGTGGTACACATAAACACATGTAGGCAAAACACACACACACACACACACACACACACACACACACACACACACACATAAAATAAAAATAAATCTTAAAAAAAATATCCAGGTGTGGCCGTACATGCTGGTAATTACAGCACTTGGAAGGGAAGAGTATCAGAAGTTCAGGACCAGCCTCGGGCTGCCTGAACCTTGTCTCAAATGAAACAAAGGCAGCAGGTGTCAGTGATGACGGAGAATGTGTGGGTTACTTCCTTAGCTCTGTGACTAGAAATAAAGAATATATTTTAGCTCATAATGTCGGAAGGTTGTTTGAGCCAATGGTTGCCCCACCTGTGTGCTTAGGCAAAGCGTTGTGTCGGTAGAGCGTTCCATGCAGGCAATTCTTCACTTCTTGGTAGACAGGAAGCAGAGAAAAGGAAAAAGAGAAACGAGCTAGGGCAAGTTAGAGCCACTCAGGACATGTCCCCAGAGACCTACTTCCTCCAGTGAAGCCTTGCTTCCTACTTTTTAACCAGTTCCCCAAATGCTATCAGATCACAGATGATTATCCAGAGGCCTCAGCACCTAATCAAACCTGTAAGCTTGTCACAGATGTGTGCTCCTCTAGTCCTCTAGCCATTTCTGTTTTAATGCTTGTGTGTGTGCAGGTGCCCACGGAGGCCAGAAAAGTGTGGGTCCCTGGGAGCTGGAGTTACAGGCATCTGTGAGCTGCCCAGTGTAGATCCTGGGATTCAAACTCTAGTCTTCATGGTCAAGGAGCAAGTGTTCTTATCCACTGAGACATCTCCCTATCACCCCTGCCCACCAAACAATCAAAATCAACCATCACAAAGAGAAGCAATCTTCATCATCCTCATTTTTTAACATGTTGTAATAATTTTTATATATTTGGAAGCCTTCTAAATGTGTAGCTCTATACTGGAAATTAAAGTAAAATTACATAGATGTTGTTTCTGACTTCAAGAATCTTACAGTTAAGAAATACACTTAAAGATAGCCATGTAAATCAAAGTTGGAAATATAATTGAGTACTTCAAAAAGATCCAAAATGATTGAACTTTTAAAAAGTACTTGCTTTCATAGCACATGGAAGATTAATATATTGATTTAATAAATATCTTTAAAGGCAGCTCAGGATGAGCGCCTCCCTGAGTTTAATCTCTAACACTGAGGGAAATGGTTATGCATGTTAGATATTGGGCTGTTGAAGGCAGTTGGGATTAGAGGTAAACAAGGCAGTCCCCACTAGAAGGGACATCATGCTGGAAGCTATACATGATATGGTATAATTGCTCAAGTAAGAGTATGAACAAATCCCAACAACACAACTGACCCATGCCCTAAAGGTTACTTTGAAAATAAATTTAGAAAAGCAAAATTTAAGTCAGTTAATGTTTATATTAATGCTAGCATGTCCATTTTCTTTATAAGAATTAACTATGAATTTTCCTGTGTGGTTTTTCTATATCAAAGTCTGTAATGTTTTATTTTGGATATTAATTTTATTATTGATTTTTTACTGTGGGTTTATTTGTCTTTGTTTAATTGCATAACATATAATTTAAGATACTAAAAATGTCATTTCATAATCTAGTAATTAGTTTCAAAGCAGGATACTTTTAATTCTTTGTATACTACAGGTAACTTTGAAACAATACGTCACATAGTTCCTGTTTGTTACCCACAGGTGGGTAATCCAAAAGTAGTCTTTTTCTCTGATGCACAGAGATACTTTGTAAATGGAAATCCATCTTCAGAGGATAAAACTCAAATTTCTGAAGACATGAGGTAGGTTCTTTCAAATGTTTGCATGGGTTTTCTCTTTTAAGGGAATGGGGTACCCTTAGTGTCAACACAGATGCAGAGGGGTCCTCTTAGCCATCTGTTCTCAGTCACAACTTCAGTGTTGGTCATCACAAACATCATCAAACTGCAGAAGTGGGGATGGCTCTGGAGAAGTTGGGAGTTTGATTTGATGCACTCAGTGAGGTAAAGGTTGGGGTAGCAAGGTCCCTGAAGACTTGGATAAAGATGTCTGAATGATCAGGGAGAAGGATCTCCTCAAAGGAAGGTGAGGTGGCAGGTGATGATGGGCTCTAATGGATGGGGGTCGGTAGAACAAAGAGGGTATGACAGATGGCTCCAAGACAAAAGTTCTGAACCTGCGTGCTCTGAAGACATTAGAAGTCGCATTCGATCCCAAAGGGGTTTATGAAAAAACAAAAAAAAGGTTGAGTGTCCATTTTAAGCTTTGATTCTATACTGTTTAGGTCTACATAAATCTGCTATGGTTCTCCTAATGATTTAAAAAAAAAAAAAAAAGATGACATTGTTTTTATACAAAGTTATGCCATTCTGGGAAATAACTTCATGTGTTCTAAGATATATACTTCCCATACGTTAAATAACACAACATAAAAATTCAAAAGCAAGCTACGATAAGGCTTGACTACAATCCCAGAACTCCAGAGGCTGAAGCAGGGTGACTAGGTGTTCAAAGTGGTTGGGTTTTGCTTGTTTTTCTTTACTCTTTTGCTCTTTATTCTTTAGGGTTCTCAGTTACTTTGGGGGGGGGAACCTGCCACCCAGCTCCCAAATAAATACACTGAGGCTTACTCTTATTTATGAATGCCCACCCTTAGCTTGGCTTTTTTCTAGTCAGAGTTCCTAAACTTAAATTATCCTGACTACCTTTTGTCTCTGGGCTTTTCCCTTTTCTTACATCTGTATAACTTACTTCCCGCTCTTACTCCGAGGCTGACTGGGTGGCTGTGTGGCTGGGTGGCTGTGTGGCTGGGTGTCTGGTTGTCTGGCCCCTAGCGTCATCCTCTCCTTGTTCTCTTGCTCCTTTGTGTCTCAGATTTCTCCTATTTATTCTCTCTGCCTTCTAGCCCCACCTATCCTTGCTCCTGCCTCACAATGGGCTGGTCAGCTCTTTTATTAGACCATCAGGTGTTTTAGACAGACAAAGAATCACAGCTTCACAGTTAAACAGATGCAGCATAAACAAAAGCAACACATCTTACATCATTAAACAAATGTTCCACAACAAAAACAAAAGTAACACACCTTAAAATGATACTCTAGATTGTTATCAGCCACAACTTCAAGGCCAGCCTGAGCTAAAAGAGATCCTGTCTTAAAAAAAACAAAAAAACAAAAAACAAAAACAAAACTCAAGTTAGGCAATCCTAATCTCAAATATTTTGCAAGCCAGGTGGGGAGCCAGATCTGCCACAATTGCTGTATATGTTGACAGTGCTATGGGCATCATTAGCCAAATAGATGCTAACACATTCTATACATTTTATTTCAACTTTTTTTCCCATTTATTTTCAGTTTCCCTCTTATTTGTTCAATCTCCCTCCTCTCCTGAGCAGTACTAGGATCAAACCTAGTGCTTGAGTCATGCAAGACAAGCGTTTCTACTATTGAGCCCACCCTTCCTTTGCATTTATTTATTTATTTGATATTTTTGTTGTTGTTGTTTTTTGAGACAGGGTTTCTCTGTGGCTTTGGAGGCTGTCCTGGAACTAGCTCTTATAGACCAGGTTGGTCTCGAACTCACAGAGATCCGCCTGCCTCTGCCTCCCAAGCGCTGGGACTAAAGGCATGCACCACCACTGTCCGGCTCCTTTGCATTTATAAACCAACTCAATGATTGCTCCGCTGGTCCCCCAATCATACAGTAGTGTTCATTTCACTATAATGAAGGGCAATACATATTTCACTGAGAAAGTAATCAGAGCCAGCAGACGTACCATGGAATTGCATTCCTCTTCCCAGAACTGCCTGCTGAAGGGCAGAGGGGTCTGTCGTGTGATTCTCCTTTCATGGTCTCCTCTGTCATTGGAGACTTGACAATCTCTGTCTAGCCAAACCCCATCAGAAAAAGCCCTGGGACTAGTACCAATGCCCTCCCTGTCCAACCCCTCCCCGCACACAAAGCAGCTCAGGGCTGCTGTGGTGCAGACTTAGGTGTGGGTCTGCAAGTCTGAAAATGCTTGATGGAGAGAGGAGAGGAAAACTGCAAAAGGAGTCCTAGTTTCGCCTCTTCTTCATTCACATGAGAACAGCATGACAACATGTTTGCTCTTCACACACAACCTTCAAAACCAGCATTCCTGCAGCACCCTTTAGTCTCTTAAAGACAGGCAACACCTGCGTAAACCCCACAGCTCAGATTTGAGATGGTGTTTCTTTGTCAAAGGCTTCTATAAGTACTGTTGGTTGTAACAGGTCTTTTCCTGTCCTGCCAGCCAGCTCCCAAATAATGATACAGAGACTTCTTATTAATTATGAAAGCTCAGCCTTAGCTTAGGTTTGTTCCTAACTAATTCTTATATCTTAAAGTAACCCACACTATTTATTTGCTTATTTATTTTTGGGTTTTCGAGACCCATATTTTTAAATTTACGTTCAATTGTTTGGCTGAACATCTCTCTGTAGTGCCCATCCTGCTTTCTCCACACTGGTAGGCTACTCTTTTGCACCTTGATTCATCCCCTGCTTCCTCCCTCTCTCTCTCTCTGCCTGGGAGTCACACCTATATCTCCTGCCTAGCTATTGGCCATTCAGTTCTTCAATAAACCAATCACAGCACTATATCTTCACATATTGTACAAATATTCCACAACAGTTGGTATGTCACAAGGTGGATTCGACAACAAAAAAGGATAATATACACAGCCTCAAGAAACAAAGTTGGTGAATTTTATACATTACCACATAGCAACTGGATCTGTAGTGAGCTGTGGTACACAACACATGTTCTGCATCCATGAGCCGTCCAAATCATTAGGAGCGCACTAATGAAACAGTGATCGCTCTCCTCTCATTATCCTAACTCGGACCTCAGAGTTAAAGGTGTTTTTTTAAAGTGAAAATTCCCTCTCTGCTGCAAAGATCAACTGCCCTAAAAAGCAGCAGAGTGTGGGCCCTGTGATGAGCTCCTACGACTGTGGGAAACAGAGCATGTTCAATTGAGTTTTCAGTTTTATCCTGGGGAGGGGGAATGTTATGTAAATGTTTCCTTTTAAATGTTTATTATCTCCTCAGGTAACCTTTTCCCTGAAAGCATGCCAAATTGTAGACAGAATTTTCTGTCCTGTCTGGTCCCTCAGCCTTTAGTCCCAAATAGATACACAAAGGCTTATATTAATTATAAACTGTTTTGCCTATGGCTCAGACTTATTACTAACAAACTCTTACAACTTAAATTAACCCACAATTCTTATCTATGTTTATGTTTAGCTTGGTACCTTTTCTCAGTACTTTATTCTCATCTTGCTTCCTCTGTGTCTGGCTGGTGACTGCTTCTCTGCCTTCCTCTTCCCAGAATTCTCCTAGTCTGGTAGCCCTGCCTATACTTCCTTCCTGGCTACTGGCCAACCAGCATTTTATTAAACCAATATGAGTGACCAATCTTTACAGTGAACAAGAATATTATTCCACATCACCAAATATTGTTTTGGTGACTCCAAAGATTTTAGTTTGACTAGATGGTAGTATTAGTTATGTCTCTCTTTAACAGAAGGTGACAAAATATATCATGAAACTTTCCCAACTACTTCACAAAAGTTTTTTTTTTAATGTGTGCCTGATGCTCACCTTTTAGTAATTTGAGGAGGGAATCTTTTTATTTGTTCACATGAACTAGTTTCCATTTTTGTTTCTGAATCATGATTCATGTATGTAATTTCCATGTTTTAATTGAGATATACTACACATATAAAGCAGAAGGCAAACATATGGTTCAGCACTTTCATCTATGAATGCAGCTATGAAAACTTTAGTAAGTTAATGTCAAAAACAAAACAAAACAAAACCCTAAAAGATGGTGAGATTAAAGTTGGAAGACTGGTAAAATACTAAAAACAAAGTGTTAATAATTTGGCCTGAGGGGGCAGAGAGATGGCTGAGCAGTTAAGAGGATTGTCTCCTTCCAAAGGACCCAGGTTCAATTCCCAGCACCCACATGGCTGCTTACAGCTGAGACTCCAGTGCCAGAGGATCCAACACCTTTGCACAGATGTACATGTAGGAAAACACCAATGCACATAAAATAAAAATAGATAAATCATTAAAAAGAAAATAAAAGAGCCGGGTGTTGGTGGCGCACGCCTTTAATCCCAGCACTCAGGAGGCAGAAGCAGGAGGATCTCTGTGAATTCGAGGCTAGCCTGGTCTCCAGAGCGAGTGCCAGGATAGGCTCCAAAGCTACACAGAGAAATCATGTCTGGAAAAAACAATAAATAAAAAAATGATTTTTTTCTAAAAGCATCTCCCATTGGATGGGGGGGTTGTTAGGAAGGGAGTTGGGTGGCAGAAGGGGAGGGGGGAACTGGAGTTACTATGTAAAATGAAAAAAAATTTTAAATAAAAAACACCCCCCAAAATAATAATTTGGCCTAGAGTGTTGGTTCAGTGGTAGAGCATATTTGCCTAGCATGATGTGTTTACCTAGTGTGAGCACACACACACACACACACACACACACACACACACCAAACCCATCTGAACACAAACACAAAGATTAGATTTCTAGTTTCTAAAAAAATCTATTAAAGCAACCCTTTCCCTTAACTATTTTAAAGGTGAGAATGAGCTGACATCCATAATATACTTTTACAAGCTGTTTTAACAGTCAAGGTGAGGAACCTGTGGAGAGGTAGAAAACGGTGTTCCAAAAGCAACAATCTGTTGCACACTCCTTGAGGGCTCTGCACACTGGGAGTTGTGCCCGTATGCAAAGTGGAGCACTGCGAAGCAACATCTGTCCGAAGACAGGAGAATGTTTTCCCTGTCTCTTATAAATGCATGCAGTCTACACGTGTATATTTACACAAGCCTGCTTTCCCTGCAGGGAGAAAAAAGTCAGACTTATTGACGTTGTTTGTGACCCTCAAACTGAACTTGATACTATCAAAGTACACTTTAATTAAAGATTGGCTCTAAACTACTTTTTATTTAAAGGCTGATTGTGAACAAATGCTTTCCTTGTTCAATTAAAAACAATGTATGGTATTAAATAAGCAAGAGCAGTACATATTATTGCTTTCCTCTGTAGTTGTCACAGTAAGTAATTCTGACAGATGTTTCCTCTCTTTTCAAATATGCTAGGGAGAGCTTGAACGTTAGTGATTTAAAAATAGGCATTAAATCTATGTATGTTGTTCACAATATCCACCTAGAGCACTGTAAAGCACTATACCATGAAGAAGGCAAACAGTTACTTAACTATCTCTCAAGTGCAAGCAATGCTGATAACCATACACCCATGTATTTTGCTAATGTAAAAATACCGTTTCATATGGGTTAGGCTGTGGTAGGTTTCAGACATCTTTAAGGAACATGAAACCCGGGACTCGTAATTCTCAGGACTATCCATCCCCCTCTGTTTTGGTTAACTATTTATGAAATACCCAGCTAAGGTATTTGCTAAACTGTGGGAAGAAGTGCCTTTGAATTAAAAGTGTATTTCAATAGTTAAAATAACTGGCTTTCATGACTGGTAAGGGTATGTTTAAACAGTTGTAATAACAGATCTCTGTGCTTCAAAAAGAATTTTAAGAACCGCAGTAATATTTTTAGTCCTAAAACTCTAGGATGCTTTTACATAAAAGCATTTGCAAAGTCAAAATGCCCTTAGTTTTGCTTTGCTACTTGTTCCTTCAGTATATTTAATTTCATGTGCCAAATAAACATTGTGTGTATCAGTAATGTAGATAAAATATTAACATTTTGATCTGCAGTTCTCCAAGAATTCTCTTGAGAGAAGGATACACCTCCCCCATCCCCCCATCCCTCCAACCCCCATCCCACTCCCACTCCCCACTGCCAAGAGCAATGGTGGGAAGCATCATAAAGATTTTCTGTTCTAACAGACTAAGCAAATGTTTGGAAATTCTGCCTTCAGTGCTGTCAGTAGCTTACTCTATAAATCAGTTATGTAAACCTAATTTAACACAACTCTTACTTCCCATTTTAAAAGGCCTATATTTTGAAAGGTAAATATTACTTAAACAATTTTTAAATACTAGAACTCTTGATAAAAGAATATTCTGATTCAATCAGTCAAGCTCTGAGAGACTCTGCTAAGTATAGTCCCAGGTCCAGGAAGGTACAGAAAGGCAAACAGGTGAGGAAGTGACTGAGATGAATGATAAGCATACCCCTGTGCAGCTAAAGTCACCTGCAGCCACTTGGGGTGAGAGCAATGTGGGCAGTATACATGGACTTGTGAGCATCTGGCAAGAAAGAACTCTAGGTTGTAAAATTATTTGACTTAAGTAAACACTGGCTCAATCTTTGTCTTTAACAACACATTAGAGCCACGGAGAGAGAACTCACTCAGTCAGTAAAGTGCATATTGCACGAACAAGAGGACCTGAGTTCAGATCTCCAGCACCCACCTAAAGTCCAGCACCACAGCGCAGGCCTGTACCCCAGCACTACAGCACTAGTGGGTGAAGATGGGTGGAACCTGAACACTCACTGGTTAGCCAGCCTAGCCAAACTGGTGATGCTCAAACATCAGCAGATACCTGTTCACATGTGCACAAACACGCCCTGCCTCATATACACAAAGGAAAACAGCATATCAGTATGGATATGAAATAAAAATAAATCTCTAAATACTGATCACATAAGGAGCTGCTAGAACTCATGCACTAAAAATGGGAATGCAAAATCAGGAGGCCCTTAGCACAATAGTTTGATGCATTGTAAAGTTAAATATACAGTCCAAGAAATTTTCCTAAGGGAAATGAAAATCTATACTCAAGAGAAACTCTACCTGGGTATTTAGGATGGTCAATTTGTAATCATTAAATATTTAAGACAATCAAATATATCTCAAGTGGGATAAGTGGGATATGAATAAATAATCTGTAATACATATGTGTATGTATATATATGCATACACACACACACACACACACACACACACACACACACACACACACACACTAAAAATGCTACTCAACAATGGAAGAAAATGAACCGTAGATATACTCAATAGGAATGGGTCTCTAAAGCATTGTTAAGTGAAAGTGGTGAGATTTTAAAAGAAACCTACTATGATGTGCTTCTATTTGTGTGATATTCTGGCAAAAGGGAATCCATGGTGACAGAAAATGGACCAGGACTTGACAGGAACTGGGGGTGGAAGAAAAGTTTGACTATGGAAAGGGAATTGTTGCAGATGACAAAGGTGTCTGTGTTCTTATTCTGATGGAAGCTATAGTATTGTATATATTTTCCCAAGCTTGCTAAACTATACACTCAAAGGATAAATTTAACTGTAAAAGTTATATATTTATTTGAGACAGGGTTATCTCTCTATATAGCTCTGGATGTCCTGGAACTTGAAATGTAGGTTGGTCTCAAACTCACAGATCTGCCTGCCTGCCTGCCTGCCTCCCGGGTGCCGGGATTAAACTACCTTACCAGGCTAAAAGTTATCCTTTAATTTAAACAATGAGGGAAATAGTTGAAACCAATTTATGGTTTAATATATACAAAATATATGTATAGTATAAAATGTTTAAATATTTTATTCTCTGCTCTGTGATATTTGCTTTTTAGCTTTTATTATAAAGACAATCCTAACATTACAATATGCCATATTTAAAAGGCTTAAAAATATTTCTAAGACTTAACAACACACTCAATGAATAAAATCTATGACATTCTAAAGTCATACTTTTGGAAAACTAGATAACTAAGAACTTCAAAGAAAGATGCACTATGAACATATTTTGGTCTGCTAATAAGGTATCAATCAATCTAAAGTATGAATCTTAATAGACACAAACTTTTTTACAAAATGTAAACACTCAATAAATAGTACTGCAAAAATCATAAATGTTAGGGACATCTACTTGGTTTGACCCCACCTTAGCCATTTACTAGGATTGCTACACTGGACACGTTGCCCAATCCCGGAGAACCCTATCCTCCCAACTGTAAAATGTAAAACCCTCAGTTTTTGTAAAGGCACAATGAGAAAATACCCGCCAAGTAATCAACACATGAAAAGCGCCATATGGCACCTGTTACTTATTAGTTATGTAATAATGGAGTTTTAGGATTATCTATATTTAAAGTTACTGAAAATACTAGTCTCAGCAATTTGGACTTAGAATCTGTCTACCTGCAGTAGCAAATATGGGACCAAAAAGAGAGGCTCAGCGGTCTAGTCTGTGACTATCAGTCCCTTTCCCCCTGCTGTTCAGGGCACACAAGAGCAGCAAAAGAGCAACAAGCTGGGCTAGACTGAGGCCTCTGAGACTGGGGCAAAAGTTAAAGACTCAACACTCCTGCATGGCCACAGCCCGTCTAGCCGCCTTATTTCCCTGTACCTCCCAAAGAGGGAAATGTTTTGTTTCTGGTTTCTTTTAAAACCTGACTAGCTATGTGCCTTTACTTCGGTTAGTGTGCCCTGGGTTTTATGTCTGTCTGTCTGTATTTATTTATTTGTTTGTTTGCATATCAAGTTAATTAAATACTAACGTGTTGTTTTTGTTTGTAAATACAGGAATCTGTCTTTGAAGGGATCTAAAAGCTTGATAATAAAAAATGATATCCATGAGCCTCACCTTCCTCGAAACGCAAAAGTAAAGGAACATTTGTCTGAGGAAAAGGAGTAAATTCAGCCTCGCTTGATTTGATTTCTTCATAGACCTAGGCAACGGCGTGTTGTGAGGGTTTGTAGGCTTCGGTTATCTCGGTTCTTGTTTGATTTGTTTCTTTTAGAATCTGAGACTTTACTTTCCGTGTGTGAATTCTGGGATCTATTTACTTTATTAGTTGTTAAATAAAATTTATCAGGAAATGAAATGTGATTTCTTATTGCATGCGAATCCTTGAATCTATGGTATCTGGGCGTGCTTTCCAAACATAAAGCCCACTGCAACTAAGGATCACCCTGGTTCACTAACATTACATCGCCGTGTTAAGTTGAGCTAAACTACTATCTGTGGTTTGGTAATCCCGACGTGGAAAGTCACAAATCTGCCGGGAAATGTTTAAGAACCTATAAGCGAGCAGCGTCCTCTGTGACAGTCTACATCTGATGCTCTGAGCCCCCGGTCTGGAGCGTGTCTGGCTGGGCTGCGTCGAGGACCGTGTCCGGGGCGGCTTCCCCGCAAAGGCCGGTGCGGGCTGCAGAGCTCTGTCCCGCTGATGCGGGGACCGGCGGCTTCTTCCGGGTCTGTCTGATCGGGTCTGAGCCTGGGCGCACAGGTGAAAAGGAGGGAAGGGGCGGATGGCAGGTCTCTAGGTCACGCTGGGCCGAGGAAGGGGTTCTACCGCATAAACAGCGGGCGGGGACTCACGCTGTGCTCCAGGAGATGAAAGTCAAGCTGTTCCGAGCCGCCAGGTCCGGAGCGGCCAGGGGGCGGGGCCAGGTGTCCGTCCCGCCCCCGAGCGGTTTGATTGATGAGTCTGTCCGCCGAGGGGGGCGGCTCCGCGACGCCGTGGCCCCTCGCCTAGGGGCTCTGGTGGGCGCCCATCTCGCCCGACGTGCCTGTGCGGGCCTCCCAATTGCTGGGTCTGGACACCCGCATAAAAGGCAGCAGCAGAGGCTGGACGGCAATGGAGTGAAAGTCCCTGCTCGACGCCTCTGGTCGCCTAGCACTGCTCACCCGAACCCCGCACGCCCGGCCGCTGCGGGGAAAGGTGAGGCAAGTCCGAGGTGCGGCGGGGGGCCCCGCAGCAACGTCTCCCCGGGAGGGCGGGAGGGATGCCTCTGCGGGGACCGGGGGAGCCCTGTGCGCCTTCAGCAGCCGCCCAGCACGGGGGACTCGAGGGTGAGCCCGCGGTGCCGGGTCTCACGGCCGCCCCGCTCCCTTGCAGTGCTCGCCGCGGGAACCGGAGCCGGAGCCGCTATGGAGCGCGGCCGTCCGTCCGGCAGCCCACGCAGCACCGAGCCCGCCCCGTCGGCCGCCGCCGCCGCCGCCGCCGCCCGCGAGTCGAGCCCGGGACGGACCGGGGCCGGGCAGACAGGCTCCGGCGGGGTCACGGCGCGCTCCGGGGGTGGCCGGCCTGCCGCCGCGAACGCCGCTCGGGAGCGCAGCCGCGTGCAGACCCTGCGGCACGCCTTCCTGGAGCTGCAGCGCACACTGCCGTCGGTGCCGCCCGACACCAAGCTGTCCAAGCTGGACGTGCTGCTGCTGGCCACCACCTACATCGCCCACCTCACCCGCAGTCTGCAGGACGACACCGAGGCGCCGGGAGACCCCAGTCTGGGAGCACTGAGAGGCGACGGCTACCTGCACCCAGTTAAGGTAGGCTGGGACCCCGGGAGCCACCCTGGCCCCTCTGGAGCAGACACCACGGAGCTGACATCCTCCCCGTCAGGCAGAAAGCTACCTGAGTCCGGGCGATGGTGACAAGGTCCCCAATACAAGAGGCTGCTTCTTAACAGTGTGCAACCAGAAAGCTGGGGCGTTTAATCCTAGATGAGTACTTTCACTCTTTCAGGGTGAAAAATGGTGAAGCTGTTGTAAGTTGGTAACATTTATGCCCTTCAAGAGTCAAGTGTCTTAATTTACATAACTACATTCCTATTGTCTTTCTCTTGAGCTATTCCAAAGACTTCATAAATTAAATGGAATAGTGGAATTAATTATTTGCCCCTACAGTAATTGGGGGGAAAAAGAGGAGTAAAAACAAATGAGACCATTCTGGTCCCTAGGAATAAAATTTCAATCACAGTTAAATATTGTGGACTACACAGCTACCAACAATGTTACAAAACCCCAAAATGTTTCATGTAACTGTCAGGTTAGATTGGCATGTGGGTTGGGTGAATTGGTCTGTATTCAAATTAGCCAAGAGAAACCATTTTGCATGATTTCTTTACATATCCATGAGGCAGTCATGAGTGTGGTATAAAATTTGACTTTTCACCTGTAGTGCAGTAACTTCTGCATCATCGTTTTCTAGATTTCTTTTGAAACCTTCCATTGATCTGTTTTTCTCTTCAAAATGAAGAATTTCTGAATTTGCTAAATTTAAATGTTCATATTTTTGTCCCACTATTCTGAAATATTTGAACACAAATACACACAATTAGAGCTTACTCTTAAATATCTAAGCGTTGAAGAAATTATTGAGTAACAAAAATGAGGAATTACATTTTGTTGAAATATAATAAAACACATCCTCTAGTATTATTTGTACTTAAAATTATGGAATGCATCTTAACAAAACTCACTTTGAAAATACTGTCAATGTGGTGATAGACAAAGCAATTCAAATGTTAAATGTGAAAACATGAAATATGATTTATAATAATGATAGAACCCATCCTGTCCCTGAGTTTTATAACATTATAACTGAAAAGTCACACGTTACAATTAAGAATTTTGTATTACAATAGCATTAGATTAATGCTATTCAAATATCCCACTAATAGATTTCTTTGACTTGATATTTGCCATATATTCCAAGAAAGCTTATTGAAACATTAAGATTCAATACCAAAAGCAGAAGTTAAATGCCTCCCTCGTAGTTGATAAAATTTAGAATGAGGTCAAGTATTTCACCTCAGTGTCACACACAGCTTTCTTGAATGAGAAATACTAGAGACATCAGTATTAGAAAGCGGGAGAGCCAAAGGGTTTTGTAGTGGTAATGGTTTTAAGGAAAATCAATCTAATTTGCTGTCTGAGTTTAAAAGACAATGATCATAATATCTAGATTTCTAAACCCAGAGATAATTATAGAGGGCCAAAGATTGTCCCATAAAAATGAAATTGATGACAGCTAACAAGAGACTGGTATGTTTTTTAAGTCTAACATTTGATTTAATACTATGAAGAAATCTCTGCTCTAGGACAGGGAATACAACTGTAAGACAGACTTAATCCCAGCCCTAAATGAATAAATACAGTAGAACTAAAAACAAAAATATAAATTGTCATATAGTTCTGTAAAGAAGCATGTTATATGTATTAAGAAAAACAGTCTAAACTACAAGCCGTGGAGTTTCAGAAGACAGAAATTGTACATGCTTAATTAAAATTGCCTGCCTCTATTTTATAGACACTGTTGAAATGTTTAAATATTAAGTCTATCCTTAATATAAAGGGAGTAAAAATATTCTGATCATTTTTACTTTCTCGATAAGTAAAGTCTCATTATAAACTATTGTAGATAGTCTTTAGTAAGTGTTCTAAAATTACTGTTTTCCTGTAATGCTAAGTACTGCACAAATTACTAAAGATATTTTAACAAATATTCCAGTCTGTCGCTTTGAATTATCAATCCTTTTTACTAATATCAGGAGCATGTTAAAATGATTAGGGGCCTTAGAGTATCGAAGATGACAGAGGAAGGTATAGTCAGGGGTGGAGCTCATGGTTAGAGTTTGCAAGGCCCTGGGTTCTTTGTGCTTAACTGGAAGGGAGTTTTAAGAACTAGAATTCCGGGGCTAGAGCGATGGCTCAGAGGTTAAGAGCACTGACTGATTTGAACCCAGGTTCAAATCCCAGCACCCACATTCAACTCAACACTATTTGTAACTCCAAGATCTGACACTCTCACACAGACATACCTGCAGACAAAACACCAATGCATTTAAAATAAAAGTAAATAAATCAAAAAAGAAAAAAACTGGACTTTTGCAGCAATGCCTAAACCCACTTTTATCCACTTGGAAAATTGGCAGTTTCAATCAGCACTAGGGGCCCAGAGGGACAATTCTCCAAGAGAACAGGAGTGTATTTCAGGCCTTTAACTCAGAGAAAAGCACAGCTGACTCTGCTAATTGCTGGGTCCCAAGAGAAACATTGTCGGTAACAATGATAAGCAAGAATTTAAAAACAGTGGGGTCCTGTTGCTTGGGGGTCATTTAATTAGAATAAGAATGCATTTTTAAAGATCTTAAGTTTCAGGCGCAGTTCTGGTTAATGGCTCAATTTTTCTAAGTTTAAACAAAACTACATAACTTCAAATATACTTAGAATAGAGAAGAAGGTATAATGACGCATGGATGCATATGAAGATGCCATAATGAAGTTAATCACTTTGTATGCAAACCTAGGAATTTATAATCATTGTGATTTAAACCAAGTTGAGAATAAAATAAATATACCTCAGTAGAAAAAAAGCGTTCAGGACTGTATTCACTAATCATACCTGGTGACATTAAAATAGGACTTTTGTTGGCTGCCACAGAAAAGTGACTTTCCAGATAATATCACACACCCACCTACTAACATTTTTATTTTCATTTGATGTGAAAATTTTATGTATTTGTGAGATCCAATGCTGTGCTTCAGTGTGTGTGTGTATTATATGATGTTGAACCAGAATAATCTCACATCTGTCTCTGTAGACATTGCCCATTTGTGCTATAAACATTCAAAATCATTTCTTCAGGTGTATCAGAAAATAAAAAGTACACTATCACCATCTATAGTCACTCACCAGGCTACAGAAAACCCAAACTAAAGAATATAGGCTGCTTTGTGAAGTTACCTGCCCTTGCTGCCCAGAGGCTGCCTAGTCCTTTCCGTATAATGCCACTGTCCTTGAATGTCTACTTTGTCTATAACTGAGCACAGCTTCTTTAAAACTAATGTTTTAAATTTAGTTTAATTTTAGGTTTAACTTGGAATTAAAACACAGTGGTAGACTTTCTACATCTCAGTAATATTCATTCTCTTTAACTTCTTGCAGTTCTTGTCAAACACTCATTACATTGGTTTTGTTGGTTTTGTTTTGTTTTTTTTCGAGACAGGCTTTCTCTATATAGCCCTGCTGTCTTGGAACTCGCTCATTAGATCAGGATAGCCTCAAACTCACAAAGATCTGCCTGTTTGCCTCCCAAGTGCTGGGATTAAAGGGGTGTGCTGCCACCACCTGGCTATTTTTACAGTTATAATCAAAGCCTTCTTCACTTCTATCGCTAGCACTGCTAAGGAGTCTTCATCTTGTCCCATAGACTTTGTAATTAGAATCCTTAGAAGCTACACAATACCTCACTAACATTAATGTGTTTTAAAGTCTATTACACACCTATGTTGTATGGCATAGAGACTAACTTCCAGATTCTTCCTTACTCTTTTTTCAGAAGTGGCCCATGAGATCAAGACTGTACATTGGCGCCACTGGTCAGTTCTTGAAGCATCCTGTCTCTGGAGAAAAGGCAAATCATAGCAACACTCCAACGGCCTCACAGCCGTAGGCTGTCTCCTGGGGGGCCTAGCAGAGTGGTGGCTGTTGTTTTTACAGACTGTGAAATAATTCTGTATTTATTACATTGGACATAACAAACCGTTTCTGAAGTTTACATTGAAACCTGTAGTTGAATGTCAAAATGTATCTGTCTGAATAAATGTGGAATGGAATAATCATCCCTGTATAAAAATATATAGCTAATTTAGTCATTGTGTCACTGCTACATAGTAAAGAGAAACTATTAGGAGGAATGAAAGATGTACAAAAGCATATAGTTATATGAACCCAACGAATGCACACATTTCCTTCCACATTTTCTGTAGTCTATTACAAACTTAAAAGTTGATATGAATACAGTCTTTCTAGTTTTAAGAAATAAAATGTTTGATGTTGCGTGTCTATAATTCCAGCACTCCAAGACACAGAGGCATGAGTTGGAGCCCAGCCTTCTCTACATAGAGTTTGAGGCCAACCTGGGCTATACAGTGAGACCCTGTTTCAAAAAAATAAATATAATGTGTTTATACTAGTATTTTTGTGAAAGCCAGTGTGTGCTTTGAGTTGGCCATTTCAGTTAAGAGATGCAAGATCATTTTTCATCTGGGCTCTGTGTGTGTGTGTGTGTGTGTGTGTGTGTATACAAAGACTGTTGCAGTAACTTCTGTATGTAGTTATTTTTTCCAAATAGAAAATGTATATGGAATACGAGAAATGGTTTTCTGTATGAAATATGGTATGACTACCTTTCAAGAAGTTGGTCAGTATTAAAATCTGACTTCCATTCCAAGTGGAATGGAACTAGTAATACAAGCCAGTATGAAGAGGGGCTCAGGTGCCACTGGGTGCAGGGTTCACCATTCTTTCTCCTGGCAACACCATATCCACCCCATCTCCTTTCCCATCCTGGATAGTTAGGCGGGCTCAGACATAGCCTTCCTGAAAGTGGCATTTTCAGCACTGGTTGGGGAGTTCTGCCAGTGATCTGTACCTTGAGAGAGACTAAGGACACAGGTTGACTGAGGCTTGAGTCTGTCCCCATATGAATCAGCAGACTCTCCTCTCTGCACCACACACTGCCACGGGCCCAGAAAGCACCTGACTATACCAAGGATTTCTGTGTTCAGCAAGAGACTGTGAGAAAATTAGCTTGGCTGGCTTAGCAGGTAGAGGTGCTTGTCATGAAGCCTGACATCCTAACTTCAGTCACATGGCCTACACAGTGGAGAGAGCTGACCCCAAATGTTGTTCCCTGACCTCCACTACACAACACACAAAACAAACAAATGTAATAAGATAAAAACCACCCTGTGAAAAAGTTAGCACAGCTCTGCCCTTGATCAGATTGGTCTTTATTTCTTGTCATTACAAATGTTCTAAAACCTAAGCAGTGTAACTTACATTATAGATTTGGATAACATTAATTAAGCTGTTGGATATGCTAACAGCTTTTAGGAAGTGGGAAAATCTCAGAGAAGTCCCATATGAGCCATGAGTAGTACACAGGTGTTTTGGGAAACACACTGAACCCCAAGAGAGGAATATAACAGAAATGAGACATTCACCTCATTCCTTTCCCGACATGTCCTCCTCACCTCTTCTTGTTTTACGACACACCCTTCTAGCTGTGATGTTCATTCATCTCTTGAGAACCCCGTTTTAAAGTTGCTGAACTCAATTTAAGGAAAGAGACATATTAGTGGACTTGGCTGCATTTACATAACAGCCAAAAACCCCAATTATTTTCAGCTCAGTTTTCCTGTCTCCTGCAGCAGGGAAGTTAAAGATCACATGACAGCCAGGCCTGCTGTTCAGATGATCCAACCTGTGGCCATGCTTTTTCTTTTTGTTTGAAGTGAATAATAACCTCATGGTTTATTGTCTTCATAACAAAAACGGCTTAGAATAAACTGGATTATTTGACCCTTTCTCTCATCACCTCCCAGTTGGCAGTGCTCCCATCTCATCTGTGTCAGAATTCTCTTTGATCTGCAGTGGAGTTTGTCCACTCAAGCCTCAGTAGTCTTTGCAGCAGAAAATCGGTGTTGTTGGCTAACCATGGCCTTTCTGCCTCCTGTCATGACACTTCTTTCCCTGGGCATGCAGGGAACCCTTGCCCTTCTTGTACTGTGTCGCCTGGTGGGGCTGGTGCTTGCCACCTTACTTGAAGAAAGACTGGAGAGTTTTCGGAATGTTCACCATGCCTGCCAGAGGTCTACTAGCACAGACAAGGTCAGGCCAGATGTGAAACTGTCAAACTTTCTTTAAAGTTACCTTAAATAGAGCTGTAAACACCTCAGTTTGTAGCGGAAAATTCATCAAATGACTTTTTTTTTTTTTGCTAATTATGCCAGTTTGTTAGTTTGGCCATAATTTTATAGAATTTAAAGGGGGAAAGATAGGATTTTTGTTGAATTATTACTTTTCTAAATTGTCCTATTAAGTAGAACCTTGCCTTTGATGTTGTAACTCATTTCCGTTTACCTACTTATAAATGTTTTCATGTATTCCAAAACACTTTATCGAATTGCTAAATATACTAACAGCTTTAGGAAGATTAGAAAAATATCAGAGTTGAATATTTTCAAATAGAAGTTCAAAAGGCAGGCTATTTTAATTCATGATGCAGGATAATGGGTATTATTAAGATAAAATTAGAAAATTAATCTGTTAAATTTGCACTTGTCTCTGTATAACTTGAACATGGTACATGGAAAATCTTCCTAGAAGATAGATAGTTATTCAGTGTTTGTGTCTTCACCATGATGTCCTCAACAGAGTACATAAGGCAAGGACTGATATATTTGGGTCACAGTGTTAGCCCATAATCTGCACAAGAAATCCTCAGTTAAATTTCTTTCACTTCATGCAGCTTTCCCACTGGAATTTCCTATTTAAATTTTCTTTATGATGATAATTTGGGGGCTGGAAAATGCCATTTTAGAAAGAAAACTAGTTTTTTTTCCTAACAAGAGAACTAGTTTTATTGCATTTCTCTGACCATAAAAATATGTACATTAGAATTTGTTGTGTGTGAACTATCCACTAATAAAGCTACATTAAAAAGTATATGTGTTCATTAACTTTCTCATCTTGGTGACCAACTGTCTGAACAGGAGCAACTTAGGAGAGAAATTATGAGCACTGACTGTTCTTCCAGTGGACCTGGGTTCAATTCCCAGCACCCACATGACAACTCACAGTTTTCTGTAACTCCAAGATCTGACACTCTGACACAGACATACATGCAGGCAAAACGCCAACGTACATAAAATAAAAATAAACAAATAGCATTTCTTTTGGTTCGTGGTTATAGGGAATGCATGTGACTGACCTGGTTTCTCGTCATGGAAGCTGGAACATGAAGTAATTTGTCACATCCAGGCTGCAAACAAGAAGCAGGAAGAGCAGGCTGGAAGCGGCTAGGTTATAACCTTCAAGACCCACCATCAATGGCCAGCTAAGTCCTGTATCCACAACCTCCCAAAACAGCTCCTCCTGCTTAGAACCTGGTACTCAAATGCAGGGGCCGAAATGGGATAGTGCACACTTGTTTTAAAATCGACGGAAAGGATTGAAATAGAAAACTCCAGCTGTGGAGCTTCTCCCTGTGTCACACAGAGAAGGCAGTGTGTGGTGCAGAGAGAAGAGTCTGCTACTTCTCTTGTCCACGGTGCTTGGTAATAAAGAATGACTGTGCATTTTTACAATGATTAAAACAAAGACAAAAACAAAACCTAAACATAGCAGCCTGGAGCTAGTGCTAACTGCCACAGTGATTTTTCGTATTGGTTCATGGATACTTAAAAAAAAAAAATGTAAAAGAAACTGTAAAAGAGCCAGTTATGATGGCACACATCTTTAATCCCAGCACTCGGGGAGAAAGAGGCAGGCGAATCTCTGTGAGATCAAGGTCAGTCTGGTCTACATCGTGAGTTCCAGGACAGCCAGAGCTGTTACACAGAGAAGTGCTGACTCAAAAGACAAACAATCAAACAACAAAGAAAAAAACAAAACAAAAAATAATGAAAAAAAACTGCAAAAGAAAAATAACTTCTGATTGAAACACACAGCTAGTTAATTATTTTAGTTGAAATTGTGTTAGTTTAAATTATGCAATTTCTTTTTCTCAAAGGGCCTCATTTTATATTCATGAAAGGAACCATTTATTTTCATTTAAAGAGAAAGTATTCAGGCATTAGATGTTCGTTTTTTTTGTTTTTGTTTTTTTTTTTGTTTTTTTTTTGGAGGCAGAGCAGACAATTCAGTACATATGTTACTTCGTCTTTTTTTTTTTTTTTTTCCTTCAGGTCTCTGTCTCATGGTGCCTTTCTGAAGAAAAGGTCCCAGGTAAAATGATTCTGCAATGACCCATGAATCACTCACCATTTGGTGGGTCACATTTGTTATCATGATAAGACAAGTTGTTTGCTTGCTGTATGTAAAACTGTCTTGTTTCTCAGCTGGCAAAAAAGTATAAATCAGATTGCTTCTGATCCAAAGCTATATATTGGCTGTTTGGGGAGATGGCTTCACCAAAATGTTGCTTTATATTACATTGATCATAGACTTTATTTGAAACAGTAGATTCTGCTCCAATCTGGTAGTAATTCATGTTTTCTTAAAATCTTTGCTGGAGAGTTTCCAATAAGCCTTCCAGACAACAGCTACACTAGTGTAATGTTGCTGTCTTTTCTCCAAGCTGCACACTTGGGAGTTTTTATTTTTCTTTTTTTCCTGTAACTTAAAAAATACCAAGCAACTAAGGTTTTAAAAAGAACTCAAAAGAAATATTATAAAATTGTATATCTCAGAGAAGTAATCATGTACTTGTATTGTGGTAGCTGGTGGTCTTACACATGACTATTTTAATAAAAAATCCTGTAAAATTCACAAGTCCTGTAGATTTGCTTCCTGCAGGCTGAAAACACCACACAGATGGCAAGGCAGCACGGTTGGGAATATTCTTGCCTAACCACATAAACCCGGAAGGGTTTCCCTTCCTATGTTTACACAAGTCTTAGTTTCATCTCATTAGAGAACCCAGTTCACTGAAATGTACATCAGTCACTCAAATGCTTCATAGTAAATCATGTCATAACATTCTATAAACTGGAGAATAATCTTGAGTATTATGCTTAGAGATTATGTCAGTAGTCATTTCCTGTGTGTGTGGATGTGACTGGCACGCACATCTGCCCTCTGGGGACCACTGTGTTCTGGAAATGAACCATCCCCTCTTCCCTGCATGTGTATGGCCATTGGAAACAGGGGCCACTGCAAACAATGAGAATTCCATGAAAGCTGATCCCAAACATTTTAATTTTCAAGTAAATGCTGAAGTCACTTGATTTAATTTTTGAAGTATATTCTACTATACCATCTCAATTCTCTATGTAGATGAGTAGATAAATCCTGTGAAACAAAAAATAATAAAGTTAAAGAAAGTTTTAAAACTGGCAAAGATTTGTTTCCAGTCTGCACATCTGTAACTTAGCTGCTGTAAACCCATGTACTGGAGTCATGTGACACCAGATAACGGCTAAGTGAAAATCAGTAGACAGCAACGGGGGCAGGAGTCAAGGGAAGGTGAAAGGTGGGGAGCTCTTGCAGATCCTCCTTTTAGAGACAGGAGGACAAGCTTCAGGTGTGATTGCATTGGGGGGGAGGGAGATGGATATGGACACATAAGAAGCTCATGCCTGGCCTGAGAGATGCAGAAAGTGGCATCATCCAATGACACATGATCCTCTCTATCCACCCTGAGTATAGAGTAAGTGAGGATGGAGGTGGACATCCCTTAACACAACACAGATTTGCCTCAGTCCACAATAGTCTGTCCTCTTCCCTTAACCTCCCCAGACCTGTATCCATGAGGGATGCACACTGGCTTAGATTAAGGGTCCTTGCTTCCTCCTGCAGCAATGGACAGTATCCTTCAGTGGCTGGAGCCACCACTCAAGATCCCCGAGAAAGGGAAAGAGAGGAAAGACAAAGTTGATTCTAGAAAAGGCCCTAGACCCCAAGGTCTTTTCACAGATGAGTTGAAGAACATCTCTAAGTGAAGCAGACAGCAGTTTGCTGTGGAGGGGAGTGCTTATTTCTAAATAATTAACTTACCTGCATCTGAATTGAAGGCCTCTAAAGGCGAATTCCTCCTAGAATAAAGTCATGCCCTACTTTGAAAATGCAAACTTCAAACTGGGTGTTTGCATTTGCCCATGCCATGCATTTGCTCTTAGCACTTGGGAGGCAGAAGAAGGCTGTTCATAGCCAGCCTGGTCTACAAAACAAGAGCTGTGTGATATTTTGATTGTGTTCTAACAAATGAAGTTTGCTTGGAGTCAGAGGGCAGAGCTAGCCGCTAGCTGACCAAAATTGAACATAGAGGTTTAGAGGACTATAGACCAATAGAAGACAGGAAGTGGTAAGGCAGGGCTAAGAGAAGATCTTGGCCTTTTGAGGGGAAGGAATGGAAGAGGCAGGAGGGGGACTGGTAACCGCTTCTCTGCTTCTCTGATCTTTCAGATTCTTACCCTGATACCCGACTTCTGATTTTTTATTGATAAAGAGTAATAGTTAAGACTTCATCAGGTACCCAATGTGGGGCTCAAACCCATGACCCTGAGATTAAGAGTCTCATGCTCTACTGACTGAGCTAGCTGGGCATTTGTAATTAAATTTTAACCCTCTGAGTGATTATTTGAGAGTGGCTGTGGGAAGAAAACATCCACCTTCAAACAAGTAGGACCCAGAGCTAGATAGAGAAAGCTTGTAGAAAGAAAGGAAGGGAGGGAGAGGGAGGGTGGAGAAAGAAAGGAAGGAAGAAAGAAAGAAAATGCAAACTTCAGAATGTGTGCAATATAATAGATTTCCAGTTCAAATATTAGTAAAGAGGGAATTGATTGCTAAGTCCCCAAAGTTGCCTTCTGTGTATAAGAGCCAAAATGGACAGGAGAGATGGCTCAGGGGACAAAGCACCACTCTAGTGTGAGATTCTGAGATTGAATCTCCAGACCCACATAAGAACCAGGCACAGTAGCCCATGTCTGCAATCATAGTTCTCTTACAGCATGAGGGGAAGCTGAGACAGGGAAGCTCTAGAAGCTGATGGGCACACATGGTGATGAACAATTCAGAGCCTGGCATTAGGATTCTCTAAAGGAATGGAACAAAGACAGTAGACCAAAACAAAACCTTCAAGCCAACCTAGGCATACTGCCTCATCCCAAGCAGTGTATTATTAACTCTTAATGATCAGAGTGCCCCAGAAATATCCTCAGGCCAAAGCTGCTGTAGTTATTATTCAAATTCTGGAATAATACAATGTTTACAATTTATATATTTATAAAGTTTGTTTATATGTCTAATCCTGTCATTCTCTTGTTCCTTGGTCAAATGATACTATAGTGGCTCTGTGTGTGCTAACTTTTCTAAGAAAGGGAGGTCCTGACATCTCATTCTTTTATAGTCTTTCTACTCCATTCTTTGTTCATGAATATAAGTCTCTGTAGGGCAGAGGTAACTTCAGCTAATCTAACTTTGTTGCTGCATATGCCACATAATTGCCTGAGTGTGTAGTGGGAAGAGGCTTGAAATCTGAACTGTGGCCAACTCCTCTAGCCCACTGAATCTTGTTGACAAGGGCAACTGTTTCAAGAGTGTCAGGCAAAACATTCATATGCATAAAATTTAAATTAAAACTAAAAAAGAATTTGTTAAGTCATCTTATGGTAAAATAGCAGTTTACAGTTGTCTCACACCTGAGAGTCTGAGAACCAGGTAGTTGCTCAGTCCACAAGGCTGGGTGCCTCAGCAGTCTCATACAAGAGGATTCCTGGAGAGCCACTTGTCCTGAGACCACGATGGAAGACTAGAAGTGCTGGTCCTTGTACCAGTGAAGGGAGCCTCAGGACAACAGGGTGAACCAGCTCTGTAGCAGGTGGGATGGGTAAGAGAACGAAAGGTGAGTAATCCACCTTATGTCATACCCTTGTTTATCTGGAAAGCCACCAGAAACTGCCACCAATAGTCAGGGTGGGTCTGCCCTTGTCAATTAACACACTCAAGACAGTTCTTTGATGAGGCACCTTACCCAGGTAATTCTATTGTGTGGCAAATTGACATTAAATCAACCATAACAGAGAACCTTATCAGAACTGACTCCCAAAGCTGTCTTCTGATGCCCACATACGTGCCTGCACTCATACACATATGAATTTATGTTCCCATATGCAATACACAGAAGGAAGGAGGGAGGGAGGGACAGAAGAAGAAAGGAAGGAAGGAAGGAAGGAAAGAAGGACAAGACTGATGATTTCTACATGAAGTTTACCTAAAGTATGTTGGGAGCCAGGTGGTGGTGGTGCATGCCTTTAGTCCCAGCACTCGGGAAGCAGAGGCAGGTGGATCTCTGTGAGTTCGAGACCAGCCTGGTCTACAAGAGCTACTTCCAGGACAGCCTCCAAAAGCCACAGAGAAACCCTGTCTCAAAAACAAAAACAAAAAAAGGAGTGATAGGGAAGGGAGCAGGTCAAGGCATTGGAAGGGAAAGAGGCAGCAGTAGAATGTTAGTCTATGCTGGCCTTGCCTTGTGTAGAGTAAGGGAGAGGCGGGGAGGAATTGGGGACCAGAGCTGGCCTGACCAGACGCCAAGAAACCCTAGATTCAATGGAAGGCAGAGAATGGCCCCAGGCTGTAGGTACTGAAGAACATACCTGAGGGGCTTGTCTAGAAAGCACAAGCTGTTGCAGGTCAGAATTCCAAAACTTAGTAGGCAGCAGAGTCAAGGCCCTAAGAAGAGGAGTGTCTTAGTTAGGGTTTCTATTGCTGTGAAGAGACACCATAAGCATGGCAACTCTTATAAAGGAAAACATTTAATTGGGCTAGCTTACAGTCTCAGAGGTTTAGTCCATTACTATCATGGCGGCATGCAAGCAGACATAGTGCTGGAGAAGGAGCTGAGAGATCTACATCTTAATCCTCAGGCAACAGAAAGTGAACTGTGACACTGGATGGAGCTTGAGCAAAGGAAACCTCAAAGCCCACCTGCAAAGCCTACTCCAGCAAAGCCACACCTCCTAATAGTGCCACTCCCATTAAGGGCCATTTTCTTTCAAATCATCACAAGGAGGTTTTAAACAGGACATGGCCTTTCAACAGTTAGTGCCAGTATAACTTAGGGACCACATGGTCACAGGCCAATCCCAGAACAGACCCAGAAGGCAGACAATACAGGGGCCTGTGCTCCCTTGTCTTTGCTTTGGGTGCTGAACTTTCCCGAAAACTCTCTGGGGATGAAGATAAAGGAAAAGTAGAAAGACAGCTGAGACAGAGTCTCACCTATAGCTGAGGGACTACGGGCAGCTGGTGACTGCTGGGAGGGGGAGAGTCAGTTTTCTCTGAGAGTAAAGCTCTGATAAGCCAACCAGCTCCCCTGGAAGGCCACACATTCTAGAATATTTGGGTAGTACAAACAGGCTTTGTGTGGGAGTGGGAGTGGGAACACAGAATTGGGTGGGTAGGGAAAGGGAGATGGGTCTGAGAAGAGTTGGTGGAGGGAGGGAGAATAAGATGTGAAGGGACCAGACCCTCACCCAGCTCCCTGCTTTGGCAGCCATGACAGGCTGCAGAAAAGACCCAGCAAAAAGTAGGCCCCTGACTCAGCAACATGTGCTGAGTTCCTGACCTTGCCCTACCTTGCCGACCCTGCCCGACCCTGCCCGACCCTGCCCCAGTCACTAGGAAGCCAGATATCTTCCATGTGGCAAGGAACCAATCAGAAGTTAGCTGGCAGGCTCTGGATGTGCTTTTCGGTAACAGTGGAGTGCAGAGCATAGCGACAGCAATGGGAGGACCTATAGGCCATAGCAACCTGGCCACAACTGCAGTTGATCAATCAACACAGGACAGGTAGCCCAAATCCAGCAGCGCACCAATCCTGAGACTATTGTGGACCCCAGATTCTCCCCTTGCTCTACCCCCAATAAATCCCCTGCCCCACAGTCCCTCTGGGCCCTTCTTGCTCCACTCGCTGTGTCTGGCAGACAGAGAGAGGACACGAGTTAATAGAGTTAACTTGTTAATTAATTGAAGACTCTGCTTTTGCATCGGATAGGGTCTCTTGGTGATTTGGGGGGGTTCAGGATTTGGGCACAACAGATCAAAACAGAGTTCATGAAAATCCCAAAGAACTTAAAATATTACATAATAAGATGGCCACGTCAAAGAAAGCCAGCTGAGAGGAAAGCAAACCTGGCAGTTTTGGTTTTTATTTCACTGTGTAATTAATAGAGACAAACACTGGAAGTGACTTGTTTTCCCCTTCAGGTTTGGGGATTCCAGAACAACACAAAATCAAGTATAAGATAGATGTCATTGCAAAAGCAGCTGACACCTCACAAAGAGTAAGAGACAGTTTCGTCTGGAGGCAAATGTGAGAGGTCATGGCTCAGGTATATAGATCCAGGTGTTTGCTGGAAATCTCTGGACTTCTTCACCCACACCTCCCACTCAGCACCAGCTTACCGACCTCCCACTCCTCCTCCCCACCTAGTCCATGTCAACAGGAAATAGCCAGATTTGAACCGGTGCCCATATACCCAAAAGAGTAAGGGTGTCTGGCCGGTAATCTCCAGCTCACTCCTGCTTGATCCGGAAAGTCCCATTTCTCACTCTCCAAACCCCACCACCCATTCAGAAAATCTCCAACGAAGAAAATACAACAAGCCCAGTTTCTGTGGCTGTGGTGGCTCCTCCCCTGAAGTTTCCAGTAGCCCAAGGACCCACCTAAAGAATACCACACTTGGGCGGCTTATGGAGGACACATCATCATCCCTGGACTGCAGGGTGTTTAAGCTCCCTGCTTTAGTTCAGGCTCATGATTTACACCCTTTCTCCTGCCTCAATCTCTGGGGGCTGGAGAACTCACCCAGGAATTGCTTTGCTCAAAATAAACCCGTACTTTTACTTTTTACTTTTTGGCTTGATCTAGCTTCCTGTGTCAGCATAGAAACCTACTATCAGGGTACAGAAAACCTATTACCAGGTTACACCAAATTACATGTTTTATGATAACACCAGTTCAAGAAGTTTTTATAGTGAAAGGACCGGCAGATGCCATAACAGGCTGCTCAGTCTTCTGTCAGAGACCAGGCCTCAATTTCAGTTTCCTGAGATTGAACAGTTTCTGAGGAAGAGCCATGAATAAAGGGCAATCAATCTCCAACACCCCCAACAGCAAGGAGGAGGCCTGGAACATGCTGTACTAGGCAGACAAGGCCTGAGCCAGTCTCCACAGCAGCTCAAGGACAGGTCCTGGAACTTGTCCAGACCTGCCCCCAAATGGAAAATTGTGATCCTGACCAGCCCCTGACTTACCCCAGCCAATTAGAACATACTAATATGATTGCCACTTGCTTAAGCCACTCATATCTAAAATGACTTAACTTCCTTAGACACTTCCCTCAGTAAGGCTTAAAAGAAGTCCCTACCTCCGGAGTTCTTGGCGTTGTCACTATCTTGTCTTTGTGTAAGGTGTTTGGCCCCAGCATGCTGGAATAATAAAAAAAGACTCTCTGCTTTTGTATCGGATCTGGTTTCTTGGTGGTCTTTGGGAGTTTGGACTCTAGGCACAGCAATAGTAACGGAACAAACAAATGTACCAATCAACACATTTTGTAAATACTTAGTTGGAAACATCAACAAGCTGATTCCAGCACAGCAAGCAGTGTCAGCTATCTGCCTCAGAGACTGTCTGATGGCATCTTAGCTGTGAGGCTGGTAGAGGTTAGGAGATTTGCTTATTCATTTTAAAAGGGTTTACCTAATAGTCACAGGGATGTTAGGTCAAGCACAGAAGTGGACAAAAAAAAAAAAAAAAAAAAAAAAAAAAAAGGCAGTGGGCTTAGTGGGCTAAGACAGCCTAAGATAATTTGACTTGGGGCCTGAAACAGGCCAACTTCCCATAGTCATTAGAAAAATCTTTTCAACAACCTGTAGAATATTTAATGTGGGTGTTGGGAGGCTCTGCTGGTCAGAGGTTGCTGTCTACCATGGCCCGGCAGCTCTTTGCAAGCTCAGCAACATGGAGGAGTGCTGCAGCAGGGGCTTCCTGCGCCCTGTCTAACCTTATCTTGAAGATGTCTCTAGGCCCAGATCCCTGACTTATCTCTAGGATGACCCTTAACACAGTTCCCGGAAAATGTTCTTCCCCTGCTGCCCACATGATAATCACGTTAATGCTCTCGCCATTTTGATAGGGCTGTGCTTCCACTAATAGGAGAGGAACACGCAGCTTCCGCTTAATGCAAATTAGGTTTTCCCCCAAGGCTTCCCAATCACATAAATTTCCTATACTTTGGAACAAAGTTGAATTGTCTCACTGAAGTCATCTCCCGAAGGGCTATCTTCGTGGTAGCCATAGCTGTATGAACCCTCTTTCCTGTTTCTGCTCCCTCAATCCCAAGGAGGAAGGAGACCCACATGTAGGTACAGATTGTTTTTTCTTCTGGGAACTTTTGTTAACAAGGACACAGAGAAAACTACATTATCTTCCTCACATTGCCAGTCTGATGTGATTATTTTAGCACAGGTATAGGCAGAGATGGACTATCTGTAGTGATGACTTATAACCTAACTAACCAATATTCCATTTTATTTAAGATTATCATTTATGACATACCTATGAGGATTTATGTTGCTGAGGACCTTCATGGACCTTGACATATGGACTAGATAAACCTAAAGCCTGTGGCACTTGTCAGAGTTGTCTAACTAGTTGGTGGCTGAACCTGGATTCAAACCTAGGCAGTCTGAAGTCCATCAGGCTCCTACCTTGCTGCTTGCTCCACTATCTGTCTGGGTGCTGAGGGCATTGAGTTAGTGCCATTCCCGCCAGGTTCAGCTGGGAAACATCACCTTTGCTCCAGATGTCTCACTGTGTGTGACACCTGGTGTGGTGTCTTCTTTCATCTTCCCAGTTCCTCTCAGCTATCATAAATGAACTTTGTCCAAGTGCACAAAGGCAGTTCATTGCAAATCAGGCTCGTCTCCTCTGTCAGGCAAGCTCTGTTAGCTGAAGAGTTAAAGATGGCAGCTGGAGCATGGGGGGAATCCAGCAGCTGTCCAGGCCGGGAAGCAGAGGTGAGAAAGAAAATTCAGTTCAGATTGACTTTGTCAACCTGAATCAGACATGGGGAGTCTGATGCCAAGCAGTTCACTGTCAGCATATTAAGGACACAGTACAATCTGGGAGAGTGTTTCCAGGCAACAATCATTCCAATTCCAGGCACACAATAAAGCTTAAGGCATGGCTACAAAGACACTCCTTTGCAATGTACATGTGACTCTGAAGATGGTATCTATAGCCAAAGAGCTTAGAATCTAGTGTGGTCTCTGACTGAGATAGCACAGAGTTCAGCAGGCCATAAAGTACATGTAACATCTCCCCTAAGGATGGGTTCCAGTATCTAGGAGCTAAAGATAAAGATCTGGAGAGAAAAAGTCTGGCATAGATGTTCTGGGGGATTTAGGTGAGGTCTGTCTCCACAGAGAGCAAAAAGGTCACTAGGTTATTAACATTATCCATTCCCAGCCTTCTGGGCAGAAAATAGGCAATTCCTCCCTTAAGGAGAGGCCCCTGTGTGTTTAACATCCCTGGCTCCCTAGTGCTCTGTGGGTGCAAGGACCTTTGTGTCCCCCACAGGCATGCGCACACATGAACAGAACCACTAGACATCATGTGAAGAAGAGATGTGTAACTTTTACTCAAAAATAAATTCACCACATTAGGCATAAAGCAAAGGATAACTAGGCTACTGTCCACAGCCCCAGAGAGGCTAGGTAGCAAAGAGGACCCTAAGAAAAACATACATGGATCTGCCTAGGACGGGGAAATACACAAGATCTCCTGAGTTAATTGGGAGTGTGGGAAGGAGAGGAGAGGGTGAGAGGGGAGAGGCGAGAAGAAAAGGGAAGTGGGGAGGAGAACTTGAGGGAACAGAAAGGTCAAGTTGGGGGAAGAACAGAGAGGGAGAGCAAGGAAAGAAATATCTTGATAGAGGGAACTATTTGGGGATTAGCAAGAAACCAGACTCTAGGGAAATTTCCATGAATATACAAGGATGACCCCAGATAAAAGTCTAAGCAATAGTGGATTGGGGGACTTGAAAGGTTCAGGCAGATACCTAGGCAGCTTAAAAGACCCTGTGTTGCGTGGCCACGTCATGGCTATATCACTCATTACGGGGCTGTGTAGCGACTCAGTGCACATGCGCGAGCTCCCCCATTTAAACCTGCAGCATTATTCTCTCTGTTTCCAGCGGTCGACCACTAGCTCTCCTCTCTTCTGTCTCTTACTCTTCTCTCCACTTACGCTCTCTCTTACTCTCTCCTCTCTCTTACTCTCTGCCTTGCTCTGTTCTTTCATTTCTCTCTCCCCCTCTCGCTCTTCTGCCCTATAATAAACTGGTTAATGTGCTCTCTATAGCCCATGTCCATCCCTCTCAAATTTCTAATTTAAGCAAAAGAATAACAGGACTGAACTGGCCTTCCCCTGTAACCAGATTGAGGTGTACCATAGTTGTCAAACCTTCTAATAACTGATGCAAACAGATGCAGATATCCACAACAATCACAAGGTCAAACTCCCAGAGTCCAATCAAAGAGAGGAAGGAGGGATTATATGAGCAAAGGGGTCAAAACCATAATGGGGAAGCCCACAGAAACGACTGACCCGGGCTAGTGAGAGCTCACTGACCCAAACAGACAGCAGCAGAACCTGCATAGGACTGAACTAGACCCTCTAAATACAGGTGACAGTGGGTGGATTGGGCAGTTTATGAGGAGTTTTTGGAGCCCATTTCCTATGGTGTGATACCTTGCTCAGCTTAGATACAGGGGGGAAGGTCTTGGTCAGGCCTCATCGTGGTGATGGGACAGACTGTTGGGTTTTTTTTTTTTTTCAGATTTTTTTTTATTTGAATTAGAAACAAGATTGTTTTACATGACAATCCCAGTTCCCTTCTCCCTCCTGTCCTCCCCTACAACCCCCCCCCAACTAAAACCATACCTATCACAATATCCTTTCTGCTCCCCCTGGATGGTGAGGCGTTCCATAGGATGTCATCAGAGTCTATCATATCCTTTGGGATAGGACCTAGGCCCAACCCCGTGTGTCTTGGCTCAGGGAGTATCCCTCTATATGGAATGGGCTCCCAAAGTCCACACCTATGCTAGGGATAAGTACTGAACTACTACAGGAGATCCTGTAGTTTTCCGAGGTTTCCTCAATGAAATCCATGTTCCTGGGGGCTGGATCAGTCCCACGCTGGTATCCCAGCTATCAGTCTGGGGAGCAAGAGTTCCCCGATGTTCAGGTCAGTTGTTTCTGTGGATTTCACCAGCCTGATCTGGACCCCTTTGCTCTTCACTGGTCCTTCTCTGCATCTGGATTCCAGTTCAGTTCAGTGATTAGTTGTGGGTGTCTGCTTCTACTTCCACCAGCTGCTGGATGAGGGCTATCGGGTGGCATATAAGTCAGTCATCAATCTCATTATCAGGGGAGGGCATTTAAGGTAGCCTCTCCTCTGTTGCTTAGATTGTTAGCTGGTGTCATCTTTGTAGATCTCCAGACATTTCACTAGTGCCTGATTTCTCTGTAAACCTAAAATGTCTCCCTCTATTATGGTATCTCCATTCTTGTTATCTTCCCCTGACTCAACCTTTCTGCTCCCTCATGTCCTCTGCATCCTTCCTCTTCTTCCCTTCTCATTCTCTTAGCTATCCCCCCTCTTCCCATGTTCTCAATTTGCTCAGGAGATCTTGACCCTTTCCCCTTCTCCAGGGACCATGTATGTCTCTCTTAGGATCCTCCTTGTTTACTGGCTTCTCTGGCAGTGTGGATTGTAGGCTAGTAATCCTTTACTCTATGTCTAAAATCCACATATGAGTGAGTACATACCATATTTTTGTCTTTTTTGTGACTGGGTTACCTCACTCAGAATGGTTTCTTCTAGTTCCATCCATTTGCCTTCGAATTTCAAGATTCCATTGTTTTGTTTTGTTTTGTTTTTCCTGCTGAGTAGTACTCCATTGTGTAAATACACCACATTTTATCTATCCATTCTTCAGTTGAGGGGCATCTAAGCTGCTTCCAGTTTCTGGCTATTACAAATAGTGCTGCTATGAACATTGTTGAACAGATGTCCTTGTTGTATGAATGTGCTTCTTTTGGGTATATGCCTAAGAGTGGAATTGCTGGATCTTGTGGTAGACTGATTCCTGTTTTCTTGAGGAGTCACCACACAGATTTCCAAAGTGGCTGTACAAGTTGGCACTCCCACCAGCAGTGGAGAAGTGTTCCCCTTTCTCCACATCCTCTCCAGCATAAACTGTCATTGGTGTTTTTGATTTTGGCCATTCTGACAGGAGTAAGATGGTATTTCAGAGTTGTTTTGATTTGCATTTCCCTGATGGATAAGGATGTTGAACACTTTCTTATGTGTCTTTCAGCCATTTTAGATTCCTCTATTGAGAATTGTTTATTTAGTTATTGATTTCAGCCCTCAATTTGATTATTTCCCGGCATCTGCTCCTCTGGGGTGTATTGGCTTCTTTGTGTTCTAAAGATTTCAGTTGTGCTGTTAATTCTCTAGTGTGCTTATTCTCCTGTTTCTTCATGTAGGCACTTAGCACTATGAACTTTCCTCTTAGCACTGCTTTCAAAGTGTTCCATAGGTTTGGGTATTTTGTGTCTGCATTCCCATTGAATCCTAGGAAATCTTTAATTTCTTTTTTTATTTCTTCCTCGACCCAGGATTGTGAAATTGGGTGTTACTTAATTCCATGAGTTTGTAGGTTTTCTGTAATTCGTGTTGTTGTTGAATTCTAACTTTAAAGTATGGTGGTCTGATAAGATACAGGGGGTTATTTCAATTTTTTTTGTACCTATTGAGGTTTGCCAAGTATGTCGTCGATTTTAGAGAAAGTTCCATGTGGCGCTGAGAAGAAGGTAAATTGATTTGTATTTGGATGGAATGTTCCACAGATATCTGTTAAGTCCAATTGCACCATAACTTCTATTAGTTCCTTTGTTTTTTTGTTAATTTTCTGTCTGGTGTTCCTGTCTAATGGCGAGAGTGGGGTGTTGAAGTCTCCCACTATAAGTGTGTGCGGTTTTATGTGTGATTTGAGTTTTAGTGATGTTTCTTTAACAAACGTGGATGCCTTTGTATTTGGGGCATAAACATTCAGAATTGAGACTTCATCCTAATGGATTTCTCCTGTGATGAGTAGGAAGTGACCTCCTTCATCTCTTTTGATTGATTTTAGTTTAAAGTCCAATTTGTTGGATATTAGGATTGCTCCCCACCCAACCCCCTTGTTTCTTGGGTCCATTTGATTGGAAAATCTTTCCCCAACCTTTAATTCTTAGGTACCATCTGTTTTTGAAGTTGGGGTGTGTTTCTTGTATGCAGAAGATAAGAAGACAGAATCCATTCTGCTAATCTGTGTCTTTTTATAGTCAAGTTAAGACCATTAATGTTGGTGAATATTAATGACCATTGATCATTCTTGTTTGTTTTTGATTTGTTGATGGTGTCGAAATTATGTGTGGGATTCTATCCCTTTTTCCTTTTGGCTGTTGGTAAAGTGGGATTATCTATTGCCTATATTTTTCTGGTTGTAGTTAACTTCCTTGGCTTGCAATTTTCCTTCCAGAACTTTCTGTAGGGCTGGATTGGTGGATATGTATTGTTTGAATCTGGTTTTGCCATGGAATATCTTGTTTTCTCCATCTATATTGATTGAAAGCTTTGCTGGGTATAGTAGTCTGGGCTGGCATCCATGGTCTCAGTGTAGGTAGAATATCTATGCAGGATCTTCTAGCTTTCAGAGTTTTCATGGAAAAGTCAGGTGTAATTCTGATAGGTTTGCCTTTATAAGTTACTTTACTTTTTTCCTTTGCTATTCTTAATATTTTCTCTTTATTCTGTATGTTTGGTGTTTTGATTATTATGTGGTGAGGAGACCTTTTTTTTGGTTCAGTCTATTTGGTGTTCTGTAGGCTTCTTGTATTTTCATTGGCATGTCTTTCTTTAGGTTGGGAAAGTTTTCTTCTATGATTTTGTTGAATATGTTTTCTGTTTCTTTGAGTTGGATTTCTTCACCTTCTTCTATACCTATTATTCTTAGGTCTGGTCTTTTTATGGTATCCCATATTTCCTGGATATTTTGTGTTAGGAACTTGTTGGACTTAAGATTTTCTTTGGTTGATGAGTCTATTTCTCCTAGTGTATCTTCAACTCCTGAGATTCTCTTGTATTCTGGTTATGCTTATGTCTGTAGTTCCTGATCGTTTACCCAGCTTTTCTATTTCCAGCATTCCCTCAGATTGTGGCTTTTTTTTTTTTTTTTTTTGAGACAGGGTTTCTCTGTGGCTTTGGAGGCTGTCCTGGAACTAGCTCTTGTAGGCCAGGGTGGTCTCAAACTCACAGAGATCCTCCTGTTTCTGCCTCCCTTGTGCTGGGATTAAAGGCCTGCGCCACCAACGCCCGGCCACAGATTCTGCTTTCTTTATTGTCTCTATTTCAGTTTTTAGGTCTTGAACTGTTTCCTTGAGAGATTTGTTGATGTCTTGTATTTTTTGGTTTGTTTTTTCTTCCATTTCTTTAAGGGATTTTCTCACGTCCTCTTTGAGTTCCTCTATCATTTTCATGAAGATGTTTTTAAGGTCATTCACTTCTGGTTCATATGCATTGTGGTGTTCAGGTCTTGCTGGTGTATTGTTCCTAGTCTCCGGTAGTGTCATATTGGGTTTTCTGTTGTTGAATGTGCTTTTACATTGTCCTCTTCTCATCCTTTTTTCTGATGGGTGTAGCAGGAGTCTCTTCCTCTCCTGGTGGTTGTGGGACCAAGGTTCCCTTCTGGTAGATGCAAACAGATCCAATACTCAGATGTCTGTCCTCTTCTTGTGGATGTGAAGGGACCAGCTCCCCATTTTGGCAGCCATAACAACCGGACATGTGCTTGTCTGACCTTGCCTTGGTCACTAGAGGTTAGGTGCCTGCCTCGTGGCAAGGAACCAATCAGAAGTTAGCTGGTGGTGGTATGCTTTATAGCTCTGGGTGTGCTTTACGGACAAGTGCACAGCAATGACGCACAGAGCATAGCAACCACCCTGGGAGGGCCTATGGGCCATAACAACCAGTTGACCAATCAACACAGGGCAAGCCCTTCAAGCCTGGAGACACACCAATCCTGAGCCTGTGCGTACCCCCTAGAGACTCCCCTTACGCTGCCCTATAAAATCTGTATGCAGCTGAACTGTCTTTGCTAGCCATCCACCTTGGTGGATGGCTCAAAGACCCTAGCGAACATGGGGTTAGCTCGTTAAACAACAATAAAGCCTCATGCAGTTAGCATCAAGCTTTCGACTCAGCCTGGTGGTTGGGGTGGCCGCAGTCCTGGGCTATAAGATCCTGGAAGCCTGAGCTTTCCTGAGGTCTTACAGATAGAGGTGGTACTGTTCCCTGGGCCTGGGCAATGTCCGATGTGTTGGTCCCGCTATGGAGTTTGGATCTGGTGTACATATCCCTGGCATCAGATGTCTCTGAGCAGGGCCGCCGAACCGTTACCCGAAACAGCCCCTGGCCTAGCTGGGTGGATCAGACTATTGACTCCACATGGAAGGCCATACCCTCTCTGAGGAGTGGATGGGGGGTGGGGTGAGGAGAAGGTGAGGGAGCGGGATGAGGGAGGGAGGGGAACTGGGATTGATATGTAAAATTATAAAATAAAATAATAAAATGAATTTTTATAAAAAGAGCTCTAAGCTGGGTACTGTGGCATGCATCTATAGAACTGGCTACTGGGGAGACTGAAACAAGAGGATCCCTTGAGCCCAAAGGTCCAAGGCCAGGCTGAGCAACATAGTCAGACTCATTTCTAGAACAAACAAAATGCAAAGATAAAAACCTAAAGAGCTGGAAGGAAACCAGAAAAATGGCAAATGAAAGAGTTGTTTCCTTTATATAAACCAATTCTAATATTCAAAAAGAAAATGAGTAGAAGCATGGGGGGAGGGGGGAGGGAGCTAGGAGAATGAGAAGGGGAGAAGAAGGGTGAGGAAGACATGATGTGTTAGACCCCCCGGAAAACTTAAGTATCTGGGGTCCCAGGCCACGAACTCGGTCACCCCCACCCCAATCACCAGGCAGATTCGAGAGCTTGCTGCAAACTGCATGAGGCTTTATTGTAATTTAACGAGCTAACCCCATGTTAGCTCGGGGCTTTTGTCCACCCACCCTAGCGGTTGGCTACAAAAGACAGTTTTAACCGGCTGCGGAGAGATCTTTTAGGGCAGTGTAAGGGGAGTGTCTAAGGGTACGCACAGACTCAGGATTGGTGTGCCTCCAGGCTTGGAGGGCTTGCCCTGTGTTGATTGGTCAACTGGTTGTTATGGCCCATAGGCCCTCCCAGGGTGGTTGCTATGCTCTGTGCATCATTGCTGTGCACTTGTCTGTAAAGTACACCCAGGGTCGTAAAGCATAGCGCCACCAGCTAACTTCTGATTGGTTCCTTGCCACGAGGCAGGCACCTAACCTCTAGTGACTAAGACAAGGTCATAGCAAGCACGTGTTACTGTCATGGCTGCCGAAATGGGGGACTGGTCCCTTCAATGGGACAGGGAGGTTGAGTTGGGGGAAGAACAGAAGAGAGCAAGATAAGAGATAATATAATAGAGGGAGGCATTATAAGTTCAAAGAGAAATCAGGCACTAGGGAAATGTCTGGAGAGCTACAAAGATGACACCAACTAACAATCTAAGCAACAGAGGCGAGGCTACCTTAAATGCCCTCTCCTGATAATGAGATTGATGACTAATTCATATGCCATCATATAGCCTTCATTCAGCAGCTGGTGGAAGTAGAAGCAGACACCCACAGCTAAACCTTGAACTGGAATCCAGATGCAGAGAAGGAGGACTGATGAGCAAAGGGGTCCATACCAGGCTGGTGAAACCCATAGAAACAGCTGACCTGAACAAGGGTCCCAGACTGATAGCTAGGAAAACCAGCATGGGACTGATCCAGACCCCCTGAATGTGGATGTAGTGAGGAGACATTGGAAATCTATGGGGCCTCTTGTAGTGGATCAGTCCTTATCGTTACCATAGTAATGGATTTTAGGAGCCCGTCCCACATGGAGGGATACTCCCTGAGCCTAGACACAAGGGGGTTGGCTTAGGCCCTATCCCAAAGAATATGACAGACTTTGAAGACCTCCTACGGAAGACCTCACCTTCCCTGGGGAGCAGAAAGGGTATGGGATGGGTAGGGTGTTAGTTGGGGGTCAGGGGAGTAGGGGAAAGAGAGGGACCTGGGATTGACATGTAAAATAATTTTCTTTCTAGTTAAAAAGTAGAATGACCATTTGACCCCAGCTATACAAAAAAAAAGAAGAAGAAAGAAAGAAAATGAGTACAAAAATTCCACAGAGTGTATAAAGAAGCCATTTATAGAAATCAGACAGCTAATTTTTTTGTGAAAAGTTACATAAAAGCACCTAAAATGAAGAAGTAAAAATGTAAAAGACAAGCTGGGCGTTGGTGGCACACACCTTTGATCCCAGCACTTGGAAGGCAAAGGCAGGCAGATCTCTGAGTTCAAGGCCAGCCTGGTCTACAGAGTGAGTTCCAGGACAGTCAGGGCTATATAGAGAAACCCTGGTGGCGGGAGGGAAGGCAGGAGGACCCAGGGTGACCAACTCAACTACCAGGCAGGCCCAGATCTAGTGCTTAGAGTCAGTCTACCCCAATATCTATACCATCTATGAGCTGCTGGAGCATGTGAAGGAGCAGGTCCTGTAGAACCAGAGCCACAGGATCGCCATGATTCTATGTAGCAGCAGGATATCAGGATTTCCCAGAAGAGTCCCCATGGTGGTCCAGTGTTGGTTGTATGTCAGAAACCAGAAACTCTGAATCAGACCAAGGACTTGGACTTGTTGCAATGCACATTTGCATGTAAAGCCGTTTGGTCATGTACACACACACACACACACACACACACACACACACACTGTGCGACACACTGCAGCAGTTACCAAAGCCACTGTGATGAATGGGTATGTGGAGAGGTGAGAAAGATAGAATGGAGTGGTGCATGCATCATGAGAGAGTCAGAACTAGAGACACAACAGCTGTGCCAGGTGTGAGTGGAGGCTGCAGTTGATGGAGGACCAGATCATTGCCTGCTAGGGTCAGCAGAGTGCTGTGCAGCAGCCTGGAACTTGGGCAAACTCAGACCCATTTACAGGATTAGACCTCCTTGAAAAGCCTGCATGGTCTGTACTTCCCCTGAGGCCATGCTGGTATGCTGGAGAACTTGTCGACGAAGTTCATGGTCCAGGAACAGAGTTCTTGCTGACTGTACAAGGCAAGGAAGCTATTTTTGCAGTGGTATCAATGACTGCAGATGCACAGTTGAGAAAGAGTGACATAGAAGGTTTCTGGGACAACCCCTACTTCCACCTTAACCCCCCACAAAGTAATAGACTAAAAAGGAAGCCATCCAAGAGGACTCTTTTTTAAAAAGATTTATTTACTTATTATTTATTATGTACACAGGGTACTGTCTGCATGTATGTTTGCACACCAGAAGAGGATACTAGATTTTTTTTTTTCAGAGACAGGGTTTCTCTGTGTAGCTTTGTAGATCAGGCTGGCCTCAAACTCAGAGATCAGCCTGCCTCTGCCTCCTGAGTGCTGGGATTAAAGGCGTGTGCCACCAACGCCCGGCTTGAGGGTACTAAATCTTATTGCAGATGGTTGTGAGATACCATGTAGTTGCTGGAAATTGAACTCAGAACCTCTGGAAGAGCAGCCAGTGCTCTTAACCTCTGAGCCATCTCTCCAGCCCTCAAAGATAACTCTTTAAAACTGTGATAAGGATGCTGAAGTGTAGCTCTCCACAACTGGATGACTTCTGTTGAGGGTACTGGAGGGGAAGGACTCAGTTTTCTTTTAAGGGGCAGGCCGGTGGGAGTTCGACCACACTCTAGTGAGTATATGGACTTTCTCTATTCTTCCTTTTTTTTTTTTTTTTTTTTTTTTTTTTTTTTTGCTGGGGTGCGGGGAAGGTCACAAGGGTGGGAAGATAAACATAGGAGGACTGGGAAATAAATGAGTATGATCCAGATACATGATGTGAAATTCCCAAATAATCAATAAAAATATTATGTTGGAAAAAATGTAAAAGACAACAAAGCTGGGGGTGGGGAAGCAGGCTTAGAACCCAACACAGGTGAGATGGAAGCAAAAGGTCAAGAGGTCAAGGACAACCTGGGCTCCATAGTGAGACTGTATTTAAAACCCCACCAACATCAGTAACAACAGTAAAGAAACAACACTCTGATGGACTTCACCTACCAGGATAGTGCAAACAAAAACTCTCCACTATCCATGAGCAGAGAGGAGAACTGCCGGGTGGCTGGAATATGAGCTGCCTTATGTGTAGTGACTTATGAGTGACTCTCAGTGTGTAAAGTGTATCCATGCTGACAGTAACTCTGTGTTCAAAATTTCCTACAGAAATAGTCACTTCATCAACATATGTAAGAAGAAGTACTGTAGATACCTAGTCCTTTATAATGTATATCCTCAACAGTTTCCCTGGGTTTCCGTACCTAAGTAATTTATGAAAAATTCACACACACACACACACACACACACACACACACACACACACACACACACACACCCCTGGAAATATGACCAACTTGTTTAAATCCCTTTAATTTACTCCATCAGGTACAAGCCCCCAGATCTTTTGAATTTAGAACCTATGTGATGTCCCTGCCCTTATTTTCCTCAACTTCCAGTTTTACATCTTGACTGAGTAATTGTGTATTCAGACACACACACACACACACACACACACACACACACAGAGAGAGAGAGAGAGAGAGAGAGAGAGAGAGAGAGAGAGAGAACTAGTTACCACTCAGTGTGTTTATTAATCAACCATTTGTTGGTCTATGATTTTTCTTTAATACTATGGCAGTTATTGTTCATTGTTTGCTATAGGCTAAGATTTCTTTGAGCTGCTTGTAAGACAGATCCAAAAGGACATCATCTTCTCAGATATGTTAATTCTTAAGTAGGCATGCTACTTTGAAAGGAAGGGTGAAGGGGAAATGGGCAGTTCCTTAACAGCCAGTTTCATTTAGTCCTCACAAAGGCCCTAGGAATAAGTGTCACATCATTCTCAACTTGGAAATCAGCGTCTCAAAAGAAGTAGTAAGAGTAAGATTACTGGTGGTGCACACCTTTAATCCCAGCACTCTGGAGACAGAGACTTGTGGGTCTCCATGGCTTCAAGGCCAGCCTTGTGTGTATTGTGAGTTACAGGCCAGTCAAGGCTACATGACATGACAGTGTCTCAAACAAAACAAAACAACAAGAATTAGATTGGAAGACCATCAGAAACCCTTTGGAGAAACACAGAGGAGCCGGTGACTGCGGAGCTGTCCGGATGCTGAGAAAAGATAAGAGTTTCCCCAACAACTCAAGACTCCCCTAATATCCTGAAAAATAACAGAGATTAGCAAAGGTCACTTACAAAGCTTCTAATTGTTCATTAATGGTTACTATCCAGAGTAAGGAACATAAAGAATTAGCACAAATCAATTTTTTTGAGGGGGGGCAGTTTCAAGACAGGGTTTCTCTGTGGCTTTGAAGGCTGTCCTGGAAATAGCTCTTGTAGACCAGGCTGGTCTACAACTCACAGAGATCCGCCTGTTTCAGCCTCCCGAGTGCTGGGATTACACCGCTCAGCTCCACAAATCATTTTGAAAAAGAAACATACTCTAAAAAAAAAAAAAAAAAAAAACAGACAAGCAAAAAACTGGGCAAAATCCATGAAGGCTGTGATTTATAAAAAGCAAAACCAAGTTGGGCGTTGGTGGCGCACGCCCTTAATCCCAGCACTCGGGAGGCAGAGGCAGGCGGATGGATCCCTGTGAGTTTGAGACCAGCCTCATCTACAAGAGCTAGTTCCAGGACAGCCTCCAAAGCCACAGAGAAACCCTGTCTCGAAAAACCAAAAAAAAAAAAAAAAAAAAAAAGCAAAACCAGATGATTCAAAACATGAAAAAAATGTAATTAAAAACACAACAAAACAAAAACATACGTGCGATTATCTTTCAACTTCATAGTAAATGCAAATCAACCTAGCAGCAGAGACCACTTCCTGGCCATGAGACCTGAGGGGAATGAGTCAGAAGCAGGCCAGGCTGTAGAGCTGGTACCAGTAAGTGTTGCTGCCGGTTGATTTTAGGACCAGTCAGTGTTGCCACTGGTTTATTTTGGCCAATCAGTGTTGCTGCTGGTTATTATTCACAATGCAGGGAATCAAAACGGGGCTCAAACATACTTGGTCCTCAATGTCTGAGACACATCCCAGCTTTTGTTGCTATTGTTTTAGCAGAAACTTTATTGCCAAGGATATTTTTGGAAGATCAGTCAGTGTGCCCCGTGACGGGTGGGGTGGGGGTGGGTGGGAGTGGGGTGGGGGTGGGGTGGTGGGTGGGTGGTGGTGATGATGACCCGCCATCTGTCTGAGTGTGCCGTGACCCTCATGCCCGTTAGCATCTGCCAGGTCCAGGGATTTACAATTTGTCTCACTTAGTTGTCTTAATATTCTTCTTCTATTGAGGAATAGGAAATTAATTTAGATCATGTTCAAATAAGCCCGATATAAGAAAAGAACCAGAAGAATTTGGTGGCCAGGTTGAGTTTGAAAGCTGAACAGGAATTGACAGAGAAATGTTAAATACACTCATCACTGAGAAAGCAAAGGGAAGGAACCTACACGTGAAATGCTGTTAAACCGAGAACAGCAAGCTTCACGAATAACTCCAAATGGATGACTCGTGAAACAGGAGACACTTGCTTTCCTTCTTTTTACATTTTTAAAAGTTAGTAGTATATTAGTGTGTGCACACATGTGTGCATGCCTTGGTGCATGTGTGGAGGTTAGAGGACAATTTGAAGGAGTTGGAAGTTCTCTTTTTCCACTTTTATGTGGACTCAGGGGATTGCTTAGGGCAAGCCCCTTTACTAGGCAATCGTCTTTACTGCCTGAGCAATCTCAGTAGCCCTGTTGTTTGCTTTGCTTGCAAAGGGTGCTTGCTATTTGCATTTATGCCTCATGTGGTTGACAAGTAGATGGACAGGGTGTGTCTGTCTGCATATTTCTTGCCAGTGAACAAAGTTTTCCAAGTTCTTGGGAGAGGGTGCCACAAAGTATGACACCCTCTGGGAGGCAGGCTCAGGGGCCTCTGACACATATACATAATATAAGGCAACATGTGTGTAAATATACACACGGAGGGTATTTAAATTCACTTGCTATGTAGCTGTAATTGCAGTCTTATGCCCTCCAGTTACTGTTCCTTCCAGTTAGCATACTCCTTGTCAGTCATTCAGTTTTTCCTTAGAGACTTCTGAGAACAGCATGTTTATTGTCCTTTAAAGGGGAAGCTGGCAAAATTTGAGAAAAGAGTCATTAATTCCTTTTGGTAACTCACTGGAGGTTTAATGGGATGTTAATTGCAGGACATAATTTATATTAGACTATGATTGAGGTATAAATAACCTTAATTTAACCTTAGTTTAAAATTTTCAGTTACTTACATTCTTGACTATGTAATCATTCTTGGATAATTTTTTTTTAAACAGTGAGAAAAGCTGTATTATTTCACATAGCAGGAAGTCTGCCCTGGTGGCTCTGTGGTTAGTAAAACATTGTTCATCTAGTGACTTAGCAGGGTTTCTAGGATGTTTAGCTCTCTGAGGTCCATTTTGCTCTTGCAGAAGACACAGGCAGCAACTGCAGGCATCCTTTCACTGATGACACGGGAGGGGAAAGAGGAGCCAATTCCTCCCACATGTGTCTCTTCGTCAAAAAGGAAAGGTCCATTCAAGTCCCTTTGCCTACTTGGAACAATTTTAAAACATCCCCTTACGCTGGGAACGTCTCATGGTGGGATTTAAGTAGTTGTTTTCAAAGCTTATTAACATGAAAGTCAAGTTAAACAGGGAAGGAAAGTCCTTGTGGTTCACCCTGACAATTAAACCACAGGGCTGTTTCAGATCCAGACAGAAATCATAAGTAATTTAGGTAATTTTCAGCAAAATTATCCCAGTAAAGTCCATGGGCTTTAAGGATTTGAGCATCAAATTCCTTCCAGATCAATGTCCTACTTTCTGACAATTTAATGTACTTTTTCACAGATTTGGAATTTTAAATTGAACAAAATATATAAATGCTATGATTATCTCAATGTCAATATTATGATTAAAAATAATCTCGCTGGAGGGTGAAAGGACTTTATATAGGAAAGTCATCCGTTTCTAACTAGGGTCATTTATATTTCTCTTGCATTAACTCTGTTTTGACATGCTTACTACTGAGAGGAGAGAGCACAAGGATGTGGTTATTACATCTAATTCCTACCCATTCCCACCAGTGTTCTGTTAGAAGACCTAGGGGTCTTCAAGTCACTCACTACTATGAGCAAGGGCTGGTGGCCAAAGGGATTAATTTACTAATGGGAGTTACATGTGGAAGTACCGATTATGGATTCTGGCCATCTGGAAAAAAATGATATCCCCATGTATTTCTAGAACTAATAACCTCCTTTTCCCCCTTTCTTTTTCTCCCTTCTTCCTTCCTTCCTTCCTTCTTTCCTTTCTTTTTTTAAGGCAGGGTCTTTAGCACTGTGTAAACCAGGATATTCTAGAACTCACAGAAATCCTCCTGCCTCTGCTCCAGAGTTCGAGCATTAAAGGTTGTAGCACTACACCCAACAAAATAGCAAGCTTTTAAAATTCTGGCTTCTATTATCAATGGATAGTTGCTTTTTAGTTCTATTATATTTCAGTCAGGGAGTGTTGGTTCCCCTAAGGTGTATTTGCACATGGCAGCAATTGATTAGTTTATGGACCAGCAATCCCCACAGATCTGCTTACTGCTGAAGAATGCTGGAGCCGTTTCTTGAAGCCAGCTGTGATGGCGAGAGCTAAGTTGCAAGTTAAATTACTGTGATTAACAGATCTATAAAACAAAAACACCTCTAACCTGTAAGCCCCTCTTGCACGAGAGCAGATAAGTTCCTGGGATACTGGGGCTGTTGTTCATGGAAGAAAACAAGCCACATGTTCTCACTTCTGTAAACCAGCTTGGTTGCTGCATCTGCACAGGATGTGCTTGATCACATTGGGCAAGAAGTAGGCAGGAAATGTTAGATTTCTGCTTAAATTATAAGAAAAAAAGGCGCAAGATGAGACATGAGAACAGGAGATACGTTAACGATAGTTTATTATATCACGGGAGAGCGAGCAAGCGAGAAATAGAACAGAGCAGGACATCAAATAAGAGAGGAGAGAGAGAGGAGTTAATGGCTAACCACCATGGTCAGTGGCCAGAGGGGGGGTGGTAAGAGAGACAGGTATGAGCTTTAAAGGGAAAGCCGAGCATGTGCACTGAGGCTTCACGCATGCACAGTGTCCTCATGCAGGTCCTTAATATATAACAGGTGATGTGGCGATGACAGGCACATCACCTGTTGTCAGGGGGTGGGGTCTGTCTCTTAAAGAAGTAGAGAGAGTCAGCATTAATGCCTGAACCTTTCAGGAAGTACGTCAGGATGTATGCTTACCCCTCAATGGACAACGGTGGGAAGTACATAGTCTTGTGGGTTTTACATTTATAAGCCCTTGGCTAACGTAATTTGAGACCACACTCTCGGAATCTTGAGCCATTAAAAACCACCTGTTGGGGGCTGGAGAGATGGCTCAGAGGTTAAGAGCACTGACTGCTCTTCCAGAGGTCCTGAGTTCAATTCCCAGCAACCACATGGTGGCTCACAACCATCTGTAATGAGATCTGGTGCCCTCTTCTGGTGTGCAGAAATACATGGAAGCAGAATGTTGTATACATAATAAATAAATAAAGTCTTAAAACAAAATAAAAAACCCCACCTGTTGGTAAAGCAAATGCAAGTATATTTCTTGCTATAAAAATTGTAAAGACAGGAGAGGACCAAGGAGAATGAGGAGACTACTGCCTTGGGAGAGCCTTAGTAGACTCCCAGAAGGCAGGCTGTTAAGTCTCAAACCCTGGGACAAAGGACTGAGATGCATACTTAACATATCAAAGCAGACCTGCACTCATGGTTCTCCAAGCATCCCTCAGGCCCTACCTCTTATAGGATATGGCTGGCATACCCTACTTTCTACCCCAGAACTCTCCAGCCCAGAGACTGGGCTGCCCTTACCCCCCGGAGGCTCTTCCCTATATAATCCAGCCATCTTGGTTACCCACCCCCTTTCCTTCCTTTTGCCCTCTTGGTTGGTTGCTGCACCTGGTTCCCCTCTCTCCCCTCTTTCTTCCCCTCTCCACTCTCCTCACATGGCTGTGTTCATGTCCACTCTGGACTCTCCCTGTGCCTATGCTTTTATATATATAATATATAATATATATAATATATATGATATATATATATATATATATATATATATATATAATAAAATTTCTCCCCACCATACCTCAGAGCAGTCCTGTCCTTCCTTCTTATTTCTCTTCTTCATTCATCTGGTACCAAAACTCTGGCATTGTGATAAATGAGCCACCCCAATTAAATGTTTTCCTTCATAAGAGTTGCCATGGTTATGGTGTCTCTTCGCAGCAATAGAAACTCTAAGACAGTTGTGTTCTAAGTATAGACTTAAAAATTGTTTCTCATTGTGCTAAAAACATCTCTTCCAAATCTACATATCCAGCACTATGGAAAGAGTGTTAGTGCTTTTAACCCCAAATCATTTTTTGGTTCCTGAGCTTTTACTCTGACTCAACAATGGTGTGAGTCTACTGCCATTTCTACACTTTCTACATTGTGGATTTCAAAACAGATTACAAACAGTGATACTACTAACCTGTCTAAAGCTTTCATCTCTTTTTGTAAACTTAAAACAAATTCCTGTAAACTTCAGGGAATCTACCTGAACCCATCTCTCACAAGTTAAATGAGTTCCAAATGAGTACTTCTGTCAACCAACAGCCTAAGTTTCCCCACCTACCACCTGTTCCTGAGGATGGAATCTCTCTACCTTTCCCTGGTCTTGGAACTCCCCTCCCCAAATTACCAGAGCCATGGACATAAACATTTCAAAAGTATACCTAAGGAAAAATCTCCTCTAAATTCTCTAACTTTACTTTTTGTCCCTAAAATCTGTCCAGCAGATTTCAAATCAACTGCAGACTGCTCCAGCAACTCCCCAGCAGCAGATGTCCCCTCAAAATCTTCCCCCTAGATTGCTCCAAAGTGATTAGCCCCAGGTGGTCCAGCCTCATAGACTGCTCCAACTTGGCCTATACTTCCCTAACTCCAGAAGGTCCTGAAGAGCTTGCACAGTGAATGAAAGAGGCTGCTCTTCCTGGCCTTGGCCAGCATTCCAGCTTTCTTGGGTTTCCCACAATGAAGCCCCAATGTCAACAGAAATTAGTCATAGATTACCCCTTATCATTTTTTATCAACCAAAAGTCTGGGATATTAAGTCTCAGACCCTGGAACAAAGGCCTGAGGTACTTATTTAACATACCAAAATGGACCTTCTCACCAGGTACTCCCAGCATCCATCCCTCAGTCACTATCTCTTAAAGGGTTGGCTGGCATAACCTGCCATCTACCCCAGAACTCTCCAGGGTCTGAACTCTGGAGAGCCCTCAGAGGCTCTTCTCTTTATAATCCAGCCATTTTGGTTACCCACCCCCTTTTTAAACTTTTGCCCTCTTGGCTGTTGCACTTGGTTTCTTTCTCTCCCCTCGCCCTTCCCCTTCCCCTCTCCTCACATGGTTGAGTGGACTGGTCATGTTCACTCTGGACTCTCCCAGATGTCTCTGCCTCTGGCTATGCTCTCCCTTTTATCTACAATAAACTTTGTCCTCCACCACACCTAGGAGCAGTCATGGCCTTTCCTTTTTGTTTCTTTTTCATTTATGTATTTATTTAGGTATGTATTTAGGATATCAGATGCCCTCTTCTGGCCTCTGTAGGCACCTGCACTCATGTGCACACTCACATACGTATACACAAAAATAAATAATAAAATAAATGTCTTCTTAATACAAAAATATTTGTTAAGAGAATGAAAAGATGCAGACTATAAATATATTTGTAAGTCATATATAGTAAGAAACTACACTAAAATATGTAGCAGGTCTTCTTGGACTGCCAGCCCCCAAATCATGACATGGAGACTTATTATTATTTATGAATGCTTAGCCTTAGCTTAGGCTTGTTTCTAGATAGCTTTTTTAAAAATTTAACTTAAGTTGACCTGTTTCTACTAATCTATGTGCTATCCCGAGGCTTGTTCACCTCATCTACATACTGTTCATCCTGCTTTCCTGCTTCCTCTTTGGCTGGCTGGCTGGTTGGTTGGCTCCTCTTTTTCTCTGCCTGCCAGCCCTGCCTATCCCTCCTCTGCCTAGCTGTTGGCCCTTCAGCTTTTTATTAGACTAATCAGGTGCCTTAGGCAGGCAAGGTGAAATAGTAACACACCTTTATATAGTTAAACAAATGTAGCATAAGCAAATGCAACCCATCTTGTCATAGTTAATTATTCTGCAACAGAAACAGATACAGTACATCTTTACATAGTTAAACAAATATTCTATTCCACAACATAAATATATAAAAAAATTTCTGAGGAGCTGGTGGGAGGAAAGGGGGAAAAAAAGAAGTGATGTAATTACATTTTAATTAAAAATCTATTTAAAAAATATAATTCTTGCAGGGCAGTGGTGTCACTTGCCTTTAATCCCAGCATACCAGGTTCTCCGGCAGGTAGGGCTTGGGAAGGGCTGGTCTAGCCCATCTCGGGGCTAAGTAGGATGTGAGTATGGATGACTCAGAATCCCGCCCCCCCCCCCCAATTACAGGGGAGAAATACACTGAGATTTGTCGAAGCAGTATCTTGCTTTATTCCAACAGGCACAAACTTATATAGGGTTGAGGTAGGGTATGGGAATCTTAGGATGGGGTAAGGTGATATGAGGACTAAGGGCCAATAATATTCCACCAAGCTGGTGAAGGAACCAGCTTCCCTTTGGGCAGCCATAACGGCCGAACACGTGCTTCTATGACCTTGCCCTAGACACTAGAAAGTCAGATTCCTGTCTTGTGACAAGGAACCAATCGGGAGTTAGCTGGTGGCGCTATGCTTTACGACCCTGGGTGTGCTTTACAGACAAGCGCACAGCAATGACGTAGAGAGCATAGCAACCACCCTGGGAGGGCCTATGGGCCATAACAACCAGTTGACCAATCAACACAGGGCAAGCCCTCCAAGCCTGGAGGCACACCAATCGTGAGCCTGTGCGTACCCCTAGACACTTCCCTTACGCTGCCCTATAAGATCTTTCGGGAGCCCCTAGGAGCTGTCTTTTCTGGCCATCCGCCATGGCAGGTGGGTCAAAGACCCGAGCTAACATGGGGTTAGCTCGTTAAATTACAATAAAGCCTCGTGCAGTTTGCAGCAAGCTCCCGAATCCGCCTGGTGATTGGGGTGACCGCGAATGTGGCCTGGGACCCCGGATACTTGAGTTTTCGGGGGTCTAACAAGTCCATTGCCATCATGGTAGGAAGCGTGGCATCACACAGGCAGACGTTGTACTGGAGAAGGAGCAGAGAGTTCTATATCTGGATGGACAAGTAGCAGGAAGATAGTGAGACACTGGGCTTGGCTTGAGCTTCTGAAACCTCAAACCCTGTCCCCAATGACACATTTCCTCCAACAAAGCTGCACCTCCTAATGGTGCCATTCCCTGTGAGTTTATGGGGACCATTCCTATTCAAACTCTGTCTGGGGGAAAAGAGGAATTCTTAAACTCTGGCCCAGCTATCTCTTGGCAGTAGAGCTTGGTGAATACCCTGAGAATATATGCAAGGAGGAGGCACCAGAAAGCTGTGAGTGTATTAGGAGCTGGCACATAGGAACTAGGGTAGAAGAGAACACGTGTTCATGTTTGTCTCTAATACTTTCCTACATGGCCCAGAACCAAGTGGCACTAAGAACTTGCTTAATTTATGCCTTAGCTTCTACCAGCTCAGCTTCCAAATTCACTTCCTCCGACACCGTACATTAGCTGCTCACATAGATATACATGTTGAATATTGCATTATATTGGAGCAATATCCAAGGAAAATGAGTCTATGAATTAGGCTACTACCAAACAGAAGAAATGGCTTGCATCTGGGGCCCAAGACAAATTCCTATGTCAGGTTTTGTACAATTTTTTTTTCAGTGTTTTTAAAGGATTGTTGGGTATAGTAGAAGAGTGCTGAGACAATTATCCTTTAAAAGAAATGTATTAGGAGGACCATCAATATCATGGAGAGGGCAGTGGGGTCCTGAAGAAAGAAACTTCAGTTCAAGAATAACAAAGGTAGTTTCTCTCTTATAAATTTCTGGTGGCTAGGAGAGCCACACCATGTGATCTAGACTAGAAAATATAGGAGTTACAGAGGCAGAAGACACTAGATAAGACAGTAAAATTGTAATTCAAAGTTATACTGGACCTGAGCAAGCGGTGGGTGGGTGGGTGGGAGTGTGTTGCAAGGACAGAGTAGGTGTTGCCTATCAGCTTTCTGTCTGAAGAGAGACTGCAAGGGATGGGAACCGATTTGGATGGGTGGGTAGGGTCTATGATCTAACACAGTCATGTGAGAGTGTGTATGTGTATACATGTTTTGTGTGCACGCATGCAGAGGCCAGTGATTAATATCAGGTGTAGTCCTCAACCACTCTCCACCTTATTTAGTGTGTGTGTGTGTGTGCGTGTGCGTGTGCGTGTGCGTGTGCGTGTGCGTGTGCGTGTGTGTGTGTGTGTGTGTGTGTGTGTGTGTGTGTGTATTGCATGTGTGAAGGCCAAAAATGGACCTCAGGTGCAGTCCTCTACTACTCTCCACCAGATTTGTCTGAGACAGAGTATTACTAAATGTGGAACTCATAGATTAAGCCAGACTATTTCAGAGCACAGAGTAAAGAGACAGAAGACAGAAAGAGCCCTGAGTCTGACCTCAACAGATAAAACTATATTTCCAATAGTGAAGGTCAGACACTACATTGGAGAGTCTATGAGAACTGCTACAGTCTTTCCTTCCTGGAATTGTTTGCTCAAGCAAGACAAATTGTCTTTGGAGACAGGTTGTTTCAGCAAACATCCCTCTCTAGGTAGTGGCTAAGCAGTAACTGTTGAGCAAAGTCAGCTGGACTTCCATAGGACCCTACTTTTACAACCTAGACTTTCTATCACTGGCTATCTACACAGCTCCGGGGATCCTCCTGTGTCCACATCCTCAGTGTACCGGGATTGTATGGTGCCCAAGTTTGTTTCTCTGTTGCTTTGTGTAAAACATTGACCAAAAACAACTTAGAGAGAAAAGGGTTTATTTCAGCTTACAACTCTACGTCATAGTTCATAATTGAATTCCAAACAGGAATTTAAAGAAGGAACTGAAGCAGGAACCACAAATGATACTTACTGGCTTGCTTTCTACAAGGCCCACCTGTCCAGAGGTGGCACCATCCACAGCAGGCTAGGCCCTCCCACATAAATCATTAATCAATAAAATGTCCCACAGATGCACAGCTACAGCCAATCTGATGGAGGCAGTTCCTTGATTGTGGCTCCTTCTTCCCAGGTGAATCTGTGTCAGGCTGACAAAAACTACCCAGCACACAGCAAGCTCTTTACCCAACAAGCCATCTTCCCAGCTCCTTTTAAAGGAAACATGGCCTTATTTTTACCAATTTATGTGATTTTACTTTGTTATGTATTTTTTCAGACAATATCATAAACATTTCTTTTTCTGGTACCAAGCCTATTGTTTTGTAGCCAGGACTCAAGTACAATTATTGAGCTGAATAAGATTGTGGTGGCGCATGCCTTTAATCCCAGCAACCGGGAGGCAGAGGCTGGCGGATCTCTGTGAGTTCGAGGCCAGTCTGGTCTCCAGAGAGAGTGCCAGGATAGGCTCCAAAGCTACACAGAGAAAAACCAAAAAAAAAAAAAAAAAAAGTTAAAAACAAGAAAATCAATAGCAAATAATAGTATGTTCATAAGCACTGTAACTGTGGTAGCTAGTTTGATATCAATTTGACACAAACTACTATCATCTGAGACAGAGGGAGCCTCAATTAAGAAAATGCCTCCAGAAGATCAGGCTGTAGACAAGCCTGTAGAGCATTTTCTTAATTAGAGATTGATGTGGGGAGGCCCAACCCATTGTACTTGGGAATACCACTGGGCGGTGGGCCTGGGTTTTATAAGCAAGCAAGCAGAGAAAGCCAGTTAAGCAGCACTCCTCCATGGCATCTGCATCAGTTTCTGTCTTGCTTGAGCTCCTGTCCTGATTTCCTTCAGTGATGAACAGTTATGTGGAATGCTAAGTCAGAGGCCCCTTTCTCCCCAGTTTGGTTTTGGTCATGGTATTTCATTACAGCCATTGAAACCCTAAGTAAGACAGGAGGTGACTACAACTATTAAGGAAACTGTGTTACTGGTACAAATCAAAGCAGTTAACAACGTGTGTGTGTGTGTGTGTGTGCGCGTGTGCGTGCGTGCGTGCGCACTGTGGGCTGGAGATGGCTTAGCCCTTTAGAGCACTGCTGCTCTTCAGAGGATCCAAGCTTGGGTTCCCAACACACACTTAGTAGATTGGCTGAGATCTGGCTATAATGTAACTCCAGGTCCAGAGGATCCAGTGCCCTCTTCTGAACTCTGTCGGCACCAGGCTTGCAGGTAGTGCACATACACACATGCAGGCAAAACAGTCATATACATAAAATAAATCTTAAAAAAAAATAAATAAATGGGGTTGGCTAATACCAACAGTTTTTAAAACACAGAAGTAGGTGAGAATTCAGACGACCAAGCAGATACCAAGGATTTAGAAGATGAAGCTAAGCACCAGGACTTGGAGACTCCTATTTTAAGGCATTACTTGTTGCTTGCAAAGTCATTTAAAAAGCTCTTGCTAAGGTATCCCTGAGCCTCACTCACTCCCACAACCTGCTCTCTCCGCCCCACCAGAAACGGAGGGGGGGCGGGTGGAAAATAACCGGAAGGGGCGGGGCCTACAGAGCGCCTTGGGGTTGCGGCAAACTCCGCACTTCCTTTCCGCGCAACGCTCCGGAGTGCAAACTGCTCGTGAAGCATGGCGGGCGGCCTAGGCCCGAGGCCCGGGGCTGCGGAACCCGGCCGGTCCTCGGGTACTTCCAGGTGCGAATCCCTGTGTGCCCACCCCGTCGGGGCGAGGCGGGGCGCCCAAGTGGCGGCGCCGGTCCCTTGCCGGGTACGGTGGGCCGCATGGCCTGGTCGGCGCAGCCCGTTGGGTGCCCGCGCGTTCGTGCTTTTAAGTAATCTGCAAATCTTAGCTGAACTCGCTAGGTGGACAACAGCGTCTGGCGGCCCCTAGTTAAAAGGCCTGCGCCTCAGGACACTTCCAAGTGCGGGGAGGAGCGGCTGCTTTTGGCGGCAGCTTTCGCTGGGCCTGCACCGTGGCTGGTGCCCCTTTTGTGTCCCCAAGAAACGCCACCGTGCAACCTGTTTCAGGCTTCTTAGTGGGTGGCCTGTTTTCCTGTAGGACAGTTTTTATAGAGCTGTGGAATATTGCTTCTTAGAGAATAAGACCGTCAATTTTAGATCTTGTAAGTGCGCTCTAAAAGAGGTTTTGAAGTTGTAACAATATTTGAATTTTGAAAGCCCACAGTGTGGGGATGCTGGCTATAAGAAATAGTGATTAAGTTCTGAAGTATGAAGAATACGACGCAACATTTCAGAACTAGCATAGTGAGTGCACTTTCCTGTTAGCATTAATAAACCAAGTTAGGTACTCTGGCTTCCTATTCACTCAAGCATTTCAAGACAAGAAAGTGATCCAAGTTTCTAGTCTTAATTTTACAGGTCTTCATAAGTCATCTCCAGTAACTGGTTCAGTGAGTTAGTGTCTTGGACTTCTGTAGACCATTTGTGACCCTTGCCCTACTCTTTGGTGTTGTAGTGTGAGGTGTGGTTTACACAACTGTAATTATCTAGCTTTTCACCTGTAAGCCCTGAGACTAATGAGCAAGGGCCTGGGGCTTAGTGAATCCTTGTCTTAAGCCACTACTGCCACACTAAGGGTGTGAATAAAATGTTGTGTCCATGACTGATGACAGCTGAGTTTCTTAACCCAGGACTGGCAGCTCAAAGGTGTCCCCATCCATAACAGGCTGCCCTCCCCACTCCCCATTACCTAGTTGAGAAAATGCCCTACAGGCTTCAAATGAGTTAACAATCAAATGTTTAATTTTTAGGTGCAGCAAAACCTGTTTCTTGTGAAGATGCCTGAACAAATGTTTTCCAAATAAAGGAATGTGATTTAAACAAGCCACCAGGACTACAGTTGCTAGCAACAAGGTACAATACTAAGGTGTGTGTGGGTTTTTTCTTTGTGGTTTTGTGTATTCAACACAGGATCTGTGGCTTAATAGCTGGCACTATGATGATTTGTCTGCCGTTTACCCAACTGAGGGTTTCTTTGAAGAGGTAATCTTAAGACTGAGATGCCAGCAATGTATCGATTATATGTGAATTCTTGAGATGTGATGAAATTGTTTTTGAAATGTGTACTTTTTTTTTTTTTTTTAATCCAGCATGTAGGTCGCTGCCCCTTCAGTAGCTGTGATGTTTACAAACACTTCAATGTTTTGGGTAAGTTTGCTCAGTCACATCTTTTGATTGAACAGTATATGATACCACCCGGACTGGGGCCAATTCCTTTTGAAATGTCTATTGGTATTCTTTTTAAAGTCGTTAAGATGAATGCCTGGGGTTCTGACTGTCCCTTTCTTTTTCTTTCGGGAAGGTGCAGCACACATGTTGGATGTAAAATGAAGAATTGGTCAAGAAACCATGAACAGAAGCAAATGATGAGAATTAGTATTTTATTTGATACTAATAAATAATAAATTATGTAGAATTTTAATTGCAGTGGGCAGTAATTTATTAGCAAGCGCAAGCTGGTGTGTTTGTAGGTAAAGTGTTGGTTTCTGGTGGCTGACATGGATGGAACTTTTTTTCACAATGCCGTGTTCTCTGCTGTACACTGGTGTAAACTAGTACTGAAATACAAAATTTTGTTGTTGGTTTTAGATACTTAGATTATTTGTGTATTTGATAATTATGGAGGAGCCACATTTCACTCTGAATGGCATTCTAATAGATAGCTTGAGACAGTACATATCTGAAGCATCACTTCATAATCCCTCATACATTAACCAAGGCTTGTAGAGGTGTGGAAAGTAATTCTTTGCTCAGATTGATTATTCATCACTAGAAAAGAGAGTTGTCCCAGGTCCACATGTGGCAATAAACTGTTGAAGCTGCTCTTGGCACTGAGTCAGGTAGAGATCTCTTTGCTCTAAATATTCTTCATTGTACAGTTCAAATGGAAATAGTGCATTGGGAGCAACACAAAATGCTGTGGCCCCTAAATGAAGAACAGAATAACAGTGTAAATGAGACTTACAAACTAAAACTGGAAATGTCTGAACAAAAATAAAGGTTTAAAAGTTCTGAACTGTTGAATCTGACTCTTTTGAGTTTAAATTTTATTTTTGGTCTTGAGGCAGTCTCTTACAATATAGCTGGCTTGTCTTTACCTCTTAGTTCTGTGATTAAAGGTGGAACTGGCTGACTTAAATATAAAAGAATCTTTAGTATGCATCACTCAACTTGGTTCTGGATCATTCCCCATGTCCTCTGTATTATGGAATCCTCACCTCCTGGGACTTAACCTCTGATCACTCCCCACCATTTGGTTGGTCTTACACTCATCCACAGGCTGCTCTCCACTACAAGCCTATGACGGCATGCACAGTGGTAATGACTTTGTGTACTATTTTTGGTTTGCTGTGTATCAAATACTTTAGAATTATATTTTAAAAAGCCCCTTCCTGCATCATACATCCTCTCCAACTAGTGCCCCCATTTTGTTCCTTATCTCCAACATTCAGTTATCTGTGTGGGCTGTCTCCATAGCCACACATCCACTCCTATTCCAGCTCCAAACAGCTCTGATCATGGGCATTACAGCCTCTGGTTTAGCAGATGCAATCATAAATCTCAATAGCATGTGTCCAGTGACCACTCAGTTTGAAAACCTTTTCTTGGCATCTAGAATACCAGTTTTCTTCAGTACATTTCTAAACACTGGAATTCTTACATGGCAGTAATGAAATTTCATCCCCTTGACTTTGAATACTATCTCTGTTATCCTAATCTTTCTTGATTAGAACTTGCCTAAGATCCAGATTTTTCTGAGTATGTGCATGTATCGTGGGTGAGTGTACAAATCAGAGGACGGCTTGAGGAAGTAGGTTTATCTTCTACTCTGATTCACTGTTTGCAGTACATGACTACCCACTGAATCATCTTTTCATCCTAAAATTGTTTTGTCTATTGGGATTGGTAGAATTTTATTTTTCTCATTGTTTCTAGTCTTGGTAAAGAGCAATATAATTTCCCATTAGGTAGGGACCCTGAACACTTACCACTATTTCCTCCATCCTGCACCCAGGTCCTAATCTAGTTGATTGCAAAGTCTATAGGATTTTGCATCCAAGGTCTATCTCTCACTAATTTCAATTTCTACTCTTCATCCAGTCAAAGCTTCCATTACAATTGCATAGAGTGTGACAACACAGTCCACACAATTTCTACCGTTCACATCATTAATCCCAGCATTCAGGAAGAAGAGGCAGGTGGATCTCTGAGTGAGGCCATCCTGGTCTACAAAGTAGGTTCCAGGACAGCCAAGGCTACATAGAAACCCTGTCTCAACAACAAAGATTCACCACAGACAATTACATTTCAAAATATAATTGATAGTTGGTCTTTTTTTTTTTTAAGATTTATTTATTATGTACAGTGTTCTGCCTGCATGCCAGAAGAGGACACTATATGTCATAATAGATGGTTGTGAGACACCATGTGGTTGCTGGGGATTGAGTTCAGATCCTGTGGAAGAGCAGCCAGTGTTCTCAACCTCTGAACCATTTTCCCTCACCCCCTAATATTTGGTCTCTTAAAACAGTGAGTTTCTTCTCATTTGTTCTAGGACCAGAACCCTAGCTACCATATTGAGGCTTGCAGGCCTGGCCCTATTTTCCCTTATAACTTGACTGGTCTTTGCTTGATTGGCAATGTTTTAGTCACCCTGGATCTCTCTGAATTAATTGTAGTGCCCTCTACCTGGATATTTCATCCTTGAGGTAAAATAACTTCCTTATAGAGGCCTCCTTACTTTTCTTAACTCGTGAAGTCTTATATTCTCAATAGCAGTTATCTCATTTGTGTTAAATTCAGCTGACCACCTCCCCACACACATGACTGACAGTGTCCAGTTTCAAGGACACAGAAGCTGGGCCCTAACACCATCTTTCTCTTTTAGACTTTCTATTTTCAATTTTTTGTCCTTTGTCTTTCCCTTTTTTTTTTGTATACTTTGAGCAGTATCTTTTACTTGATATTTTATATTTTTATTTCTCCATCTAATATTTTATGTACTTGTTGTCCATTTGGCAATTTATACTTTTTCCTATATTCTTTGTTTCCCTTCTCTCTACTATGATTTGTTGTATTTGAACTTTATCTGATTTTTAAAATAAGACTCAATATTTTAGTTTTTATTTTCCATCTTACATTTTTAAAGTTTGCTTTGAACTGTCACAATTGGAAAATCTTTTACCCTTTTTACAATAACCTCTTGGTCTTTTAACTTCTCCATTACATTCACCAGTCCCCTTTTCCCTTATATTTATTTGATCTTGCTTGTCCTTTGTTTTTCCTTTGCTTGCCTCCTACTCTTCTCTCCCTCTTTGCTCTTTACTATTTTGGGGAAAGAAGCAGTGTGAGGACAGGGTATTGGGAGGGCTCTAGGGGAAGGGACTTAGTAATGACAGTAAGAAAGTATAATGACATTTGTATGAAAATACCTAAAGGAACCTTATCACTAATAAAGTAATACTGTTGCATGAGTAATAAATGAAAGCCACATGAAATATTGCCACATGATATTTAGGGAGCTTTTAAACACTGTTTTAATTAAGAGTTAAAAATCACCAACACCTAACTGAAATTCATCAACTAAAGGGATTAAAGAAGACATCTCTTTTTACTTCCCTTAAATGCTTTCTTAAATGTGTCAACATAGTTGAAACATAGTTATATTCTACCACAAGGATACTCACTATCACAAAATCTCAATATACTTAACAGTTATATAAAATTAGCAACACCCTCCTTCCTTTATTTATTTTTTTTTTTTAAAGACAAGTTTTCTTCGTGTAGTCCTAGCTGTCCTGGAACTCACTCTGTTGATCAGGCTGCCCTTGAACTTAGAGATCAGGTCCCTGCCTCTGCCTCCTGAGCGCTAGGATTAAAGGTGTATGCCACCATCACCTGGCTGGCAGCACATTTCTTTATGGCATATAAAATGATGTATCTGATTTGAAAAATACGGCCTTAAAATAAGACAAATAAAAATATATATCCCTACTATTTAGTATTTGTTGGAACCAGTGTTTCATCTAAACTACTTCAGGATGACAATCTTTTCTACTACTAATCATTAACTCTATAACCTACTCCATGAAGTTTACAATCTATCTCCTTTGTAAAGGACACACAAATTTGTAGATAATGATTTATAAGTCTTGTGGGCTTGAAGTATTCATGGATCATAGGTTAAATGCTTGGCTTAGTCTGGGGGCTGAAGGAAATCACTCAGTGGTTAGGAATGCTTGTAGAGGTTAAGGATGCTTGCAGGGTTAGGAATGCTTGCAGAGGTTAGGGATGCCTGCAGTGTTAGGAATACTTACAGTTAGGAATGCTTGCAGTGATTAGGAATGCTTGCAGTGGTTAGGAATGTTTGCAGAGGTTAGGAATGCTTACAGTATGGGATGCTTGCAGAGTTAGGAATACTTACAGTTAGGAATGCTTGTAGTGGTTAGGAATGCTTGCAGTGCTAGGGAATGCTTGCAGAGGTTAAGAATGCTTACAGTTAGGGATGCTTGCAGTGTTAGGAATGCTTGCTACTTTTCAGCACTGTGGTGGCTGAGGCTTGAAGATGGAAAGTTAAAGGTGACCTGGACCCTGTGGTGGGGCTTAGTCTCACAAATCACTTAATAGGAATCATAATAAGGTCTTTATTATCAGATGACACTGCCACCTGGCATGATGGCACACAGCTGGAGTCCCAGGACTTAGAGGCTGAGGTGGTATGATTTTGAGATCACAGCCAGCCTGGACTATATGGTGAGACTCTGTCTTGAACAAACAAAAATATATTCTATAAACACTAAGTGTTTGAATTCAAGTAAGCCATATCTAATAACAATAAGGATTTGTTACTTTGAGTATTTAAATGCAGGTAATAATTTAATAAGCTAGGAATATTTAGGAATCATTAGTGAATTACCATATTTCAGTGTGAGAGAGATTTCAAACAGTAAGGCTGCAATTAGCACGTCTTCTTTGAGCACTTTATTCCTTAAGTTCAGTCGAGCATGAGCTTCAGATAGAGAAACTCTAAAAAGGAAAACAGGTTAATAAAAACATGTCAATACTACAAAAAAATCACACATTTAAACAGGAACAGAACAAGACATGACATGAGCCACGTGTTAGAGGTCAGCATACTGGTTTTTGTTTGTTTGTTCCCTTTAAGCTATTTCTTTGCCACCAACTTAAATAAATTGTGCCAGAAGAAGCAAGTTAAAAAAAAAAAAATTGGCTTCCACTTAGCATTCCACATCCCCTGCCCCAAGTTCTGCTTCAATCAATATACAGTAGGGGGAATAAGCCTAACTAATATCTCTCATATATGTATAGATGTATAGCTATATAACTGCTTGGTGCTTCCATCAGCTCCTCATCTATCTAAAGTCCCCATGGAATCATACAGTTCAAAGTTCTTGTCACGGAAGCGAATTCTAGCCATGGCATCCTGAACTACTCATTACCTTTAAACAAACACTTCTGTTCACTACTTCCCGAATGACTGACTTCTTTAAACATGTAAACTGCTTTCCTTGCCTGAGATACCTCCTTTTAGTTTCATCAGACAGGTATGAGGTACAAGAAACTGAAGTTGAGTCTGTAGAATTTACTGACTGGATGACTTTGGCACATATTAACTTTGAATGTGTGAACAAAATGAGACTACTAAGTAAGATAAAAATTTCTGTAACCTACAAAGTTTATATAAATCTGGGCTGAAATTAGTGTTGTAGTTTCCACCAACTGATCTCTAGTTCTCTGCTGGAACTAGAGATCAAAATGTGACAACTCCCTCTCCTCTCCTCTCCTCTCCTCTCCTCTCCTCTCCTCTCCTCTCCTCTCCTCTCCTCCCCTACCCTCCCCTACTCTCCCCTACCCTCCCTTACCCTCTCCACTCTCCCATCTCCTTCCCTCTCCCCTCTCCGTCTCCCCTCCCCTTCTCTTATGCTCTTTATGGCGACTGACCATGGTGGTCAGCCATTAACCCTGTTCCTCTTCTCTCTTAGTCTCCCTACTCTGCTGGGCCTATAATAAACTGGTTAATATGTCCAAAAAAATGTGACAACTCTTCAGATAGCTCAGTTAACATTTACAGTTGCCCCGTGGTTTCTGTTTTCCAAGGTAAATATTTCGGTACCTGTAGTGGCATGAGGGCTAGTGTTGTGCCTCAAAGGTATGAGTCCCTGGGTTCCAGCCTAAACACACACACACAACACACACACACACACACACACACACACACACACACACACTGTCATGATTTTTTTCTTTTTTTGAAACAGGGTCTCTATTTAGCTCTAGCTATTTTGGAACTTGCTACTGGGCTGGCCTTAAACTCACAGATCCACCTGCCTCTGCCTTCTGAGTGCTAGTAAAAGATGTGCACCACATCTGGTGAAACATAATTTTCATTTCTTCAATATTCTAACTACTTATGACCAGATTTGGTTAACCTTTACAACGTAGTACTGTGTGTCTGTCATTTGACTGTCAGAGGTAAGGTAGAATTATCATTCACTTGCTCTTAACACATGTTCTATTAATACTGCCTAAAATGATAAGTCACATTACATGCTTGTTCATGTTAATCATGAAGAGAATGAAATCACATGCATGCCTTTCTCATATTAAGTGGCATTCCCCTCTTCCCACACATTCACACTTTACTAGAAAGCTTGGGAACCTAGTTGGAGAGTCCACATTTATTGTTAACCTTTTTCTTGCTAGATGAAGATCATAATTATAATCTGTGAAGGTCTCTCAACATATCTTAAAATATATTTGATTATTGTGACCCTAATGTCCTCATTTAAAATCCTGAAAATATGTTTGGGACCTTCATAATAGGAGAAATGAATATTCTATCAAAGAGGGAAACTGAAGACATGAGTTTTCTGGGTAGTAAGGGCCCTTTTACCACACTAGTCCTTAGACTCCGGCTCCACTCCTAGCATTTTCCCATACAATATGAAAAGGTAGAGTTATACTAAAACTAATTCAGCCTGATGTTTGGGTCGATATAGTCATTTGTAAAGTGAGTTTATAGAACTTATCTTGCTACAGACAAAAGACAGCATGACATAGTGGAACTTCCAAAACTGAAGCAATATAGTTTGTCTGAGTATTATTTTTTTTTAAGATTTATTTATTTATTATGTATACAACATTCTGCTTCCATGTATATCTGCACACCAGAAGAGGGCACCAGATCTCATAACGGATGGTTGTGAGCCACCATGTGGTTCCTGGGAATTGAACTCAGGACCTCTGGAAGAGTAGTCAGTGCTCTTAACCTCTGAGCCATCTCTCCAGCCCCTTATCTGAGTATTATAACTATGACTTCATTACATAATTCTGGTTAGCATTTGAAAATTTTTATTAAGGAGTTGATTTTTACCATGGCTTACCTTTTGCATTTTAAGCTTTATTTAAATAACCATATAATTGAGGAAAGAAATTAAACATATCTACCTTTTACAAACCCATACTTAGTGCTTCATCTATTTTATTTTATATTGCAGTTATAACAAGAGTGCTACATTAACTTGTTTATTGGATTATTTTACTCTTGATCTTTATATTTGAGGTTATATTTTACTATATCAAATGAAATAATGGCCTATAAGGGACTATAAATTATGATAAGGTAGCATCATAATACCACATATCACAACACAGAGAACTGTGGTGTGGCTGTTAAAATAGAACTAGATAATCTTTCTCTGTGTGTATAATTCCATTTGGGGAAACAGAATGTGTTCATTATCAATATAAAATGTATCTGTATGCTTATGTCTGTGTTTAACATCCTGACTTAAATGGGCTGGAGAGAGTTCAGTCTTGGTAAAGTGCTTGCTCCATAGGCATGAGGGCCCAGGTTCAGTCCCCAGCACCCACAGAAAGAAATCTGTGCAGCTGTGGGAGCTACAATGCCAGTGCTAAGGGCGGGGAAAGGAGGCTCCCTGGAGCTTGCGAAATAGCTAGTCTAGTTCAGTAAATGAGCTCCAAGTTCAGAGTCTCTGTTTCAAAAACACAAGGTGGAGAGTGACTGGGGAAGACACCTGACATCAACTCTGCCTCCTTGCTCCCACTCCATACATGTTTACACATACACAAGTATGTATGCATTTGCATACATACAAAAACCAGTGTGTACACACACATCTACACACCCATTTACACGCTCAGGGAGGTAGCTCAGTGGATAAAGTTCTTGCTGTACAAACACAAATACCTGAGTTCAATTCCCAGAACCAGTGTTAAAAACTGAGTCTGGTGGTACATGACTGTAATTCCAAACGCCGAAGAGGTAGAGATTGGCCGATCCCTGGGGATTCTGGCCAGCCAACTTAGTTTACTTGGTGAGCTGCAGGCCAGGCAGGGTAAGATCCTGTCTCAAATACAAGGTGGATGGTATCTGAGGAATGATACCAGAGGCTGATCCATACCTTCTACATATGGCCACACACCCACACACATGAAAAAATGTATATTTGCTGTTTTTTTTTTTTTTTTTAATCTATAGTTCTTACCTAGCATAGGCTGGCTTTGAGCTCACTCAGTAGCTAGAGATGACACTCCTGCCTCTATTTTCTTAGGGCTTAGATTATAGGTGAGCACCATGCCCATTTTAGGTGGAATTGGGGATTGAACCCAGGAACTAGTGCATGCTACGCAAATACTCTACCAACTTAGCTACATCTTCAGCCTATGATGATATTTGAATAGATAATTCTGGAAGTATTCATTAAAACTTAACTGTGATTTTATCTCTGGGGGGACAGATAGGAATAGATAGTGTTAGGATTTGTGATGATTGTAATTTCTTTTATAAGAATTATCCATTATTTACTTCTTAAAACATAGCAATGTATTTATTAAAGTATTTTAAAGTACACGTAACAGGTCTGGGAATAAGGCTTGCCTTGCATGTAGAAGTCTTGTGTTCAATCCTTGACACCACGCTAAATACATAAAGTGTAAGGAACAATGTAGTGTCTCTATTGGGGAGGAAGGTTTGAGGAGTTGAAGGGGAGGGAATGGAGGTGGACATATGAATGGATCCACATATGAATATTAAATAAATTACTTAATAGGAAAGTTTCTTTAGGTCCAAGTATAACATACTCAGAACACAGACAACTACATTAAAAAGCAATCATTTACATTGAAATCTTTGCACTTTTCTCAGGTATATCTCATATGGAGGATCCAATAAAAACAAATTAGGGAAAATTATTAGTGGTACAAATGACTTAAAATATAACAATTAAGTCATATTAAATTCTTCTGAGACAAATAATCAACCAACCATAAACCAGAGAGACAAATACAAAAACAAAGTAAGTCAATTAAACTATCTAAAAGTCAGTTTTGGCCTTACAACCCGAGGTGAGTACCTACAAGTGTTTTAGTGCAGATGCTGACAGCTTCGACCCATGGATGGAATCTGTTCTGATTCTACGACTCGCTAGGTAATAGCCATGAATCATTCTTTCGGCCTCCAAGCTGAATTCCATAATCAAATTCTTTGCAAAAGCCAATAGCTAAGTTAAAAATATAAAAATTAAAGAGATTTAGTTTTAATATGGACCCATAATTCCAAGGTGTACTGGCATTTGATTTTTAAGTTTCTGTAACTTTTACATCAAATATAAGTAAATATCTGGGCCATTTCCAATCCACTGAGCACAGTCATTATGTTCCTCTTGTAAAAAATATTTGAGTTTACCTAGAATAGCCTCTCTCACGGGACTGAACGGCTGGCTGATTTTGGTGTTTCCAATGGGGGAAGATCTTGCCTCTCCCAGAAGCTCATGTCTCTTTTGAATGGTTAATTCCTTGGCAGTTCATTTCTTCATAACTTTCTCTCATTTTCCTTAGAACTAACCCCCCCACTACCCCTCCATCTTTTCAAAGGGCCCTTAGTTACACACTGGCAGTGAATTAGAGGTGCTGTGTTACTGCAATAAATCTGAGCCCTGATGACTCGGAGTTCTGGATAGAAGATAATTCTTTTTGAAAAGTTCACGTGTTTATCTGGGGATGTGTGCAGTGTGCATTTGCCCTGGAATGAGTATAGTGTTCTGGGCACTGAACTTGGGTGGTCAGGCTGGACAGCAAGCTGAGCCACACCAATGGCTGGAGAATGATTCTAAAACATAGCAAATAACACTGTCTCTCTGAGTCTGCTTGCTGTTCTTTCTTCGTCTATAATTCCCAGTTCCTTAGATCCTTATTTTACCACATGGTTTTCAGGTTTTTTGTTGGCTTTACAATCTTAGCTGTTTTCTTCCTTTTTAAGAAACTCCTAAGACCCAAGGAAAGATCAAACATGACTAGGATGCTATTAATTATAGTTTATACCTATTTTTCTAGTACAGTGGGGTTTGAACTCTGGGCCATACACAGCTAGGAAAGGAATGTTCTGGGCTACATTGGCATCCTTATTTTCTGTATTTTACTTATAAGCTCTTTAAGAAGTATATTGCTATATCCTGGATTGGATGTATCCTGTCTGTTCTTCTGCAATTTTCTCCAGGCCTCAGAACTGGATGATGACAACACAGTAGCTCTCTCTAAATTTTACTCTACAGTGGCATGATGATGCTACCTCAACTGTCTTTTAGAAAGGATTTATTGTCCCAAGAGTGTTGTTAACAGTGTTTTCCAGATGTCAGCCCCTTCTGGGATTGCTTCAGGACAGCCCATATCATGTGTCCATGCAGAAGTTAAGAGTAGCTTCTTGAAATACATCTATTTTTGTCTGAAGGTAGGCAACTCTGATGGGTCTCTTGAGCTCCAGAGCTTCCTGGAGTCTTCCAGATGCCAGCACTCACTTGCCTCACAGCTTGACCCTAACCCTGCCCAGCCTGGCTTCCTGCCCTCCTGAGATAATGATAGAACACTTCTCTATATACTGAGTCCTCAGCAAATTTTATGCTCTTTGATTTCAGTGTGGCAAATAGATTTTCCATTTTTACTATTTCATATCCACAATAAAATTCACAATTGTTCTCTTCTACCTGAGCCTTAAAGGCTTTTTGCAAACTGATAAAGCCTCAAGATTCCATAATACATTTTGCTCTAGACAAGTCAGTTTTCTCATACTTCCCAAATATATTAATTTCTACTTCTGTGTCTTTGTTTTTACTGTTAATTTCTGCCTAAAACACCCACTATTCTTGCCATAAAATTTCTTTTTACCATCTCATAATGCCCAGGTAAATTCTCATTTTTTCCTAAAGTTTTCTTGAATTCTATATTCATATTTCTATTCTGAATTCCATGTATATTTGGAGACAGCAACATGAAGCTCAGCACTTAAGTTGCCCCCAAATGTTTCATGTACCTCTCTCAATTAAATAACAGACTACTTTAAAAGGACATTCAATAGTCAGGAAGTGTGAATAAATATGCTTACATGGCCTAGCTTAATTTTCTATAGAATTATTCTATTTTAACATAGTGACTTTAAAAAATATTTGTGTATTTATTTGAGACAGGGTTTCTCTGTAGCACTGGCTGGCCTGGAACTAGCTCTGAAGGCCAGGCTGGCCTCGAACTCAAAGATCAACCTGCCTCTGCCTCCTGAGGGCTGGGATTAAAAAGGTGTGTGCCACCACTGCCTGGCCAACATTGATCTTTTTAAAGCTATGAATATTGGGACAGTAGTAGAAATAATAAACTTAACATTTTAACATTAAAGTGTCCTCACACAGCTGTTCAGGAAGCAAACTGGTATAAGAACACCAACTAAGCATGGTTGCAATGCCTGTTGTAATCTTAGCCCTTGAGAGGTAGAGAGAAGCAGATGATCACCCTTGGGTGAGTTCTGAATAAAGCTAGCCTGTGATACATGCAACCTTGTCTCAAGAAGAAACAAAACAAAACAGAACTAGATAAACAAAATCCTAGAAGAAGAAAAAGATAATGCCCAAATAAACTTCTATTTAAATTAAGAAATGGGGCTCAGTGAGTAAAGGCACTTGTTCCCGAGCCTGGCAACCTGAGTTTGATCCCCAGAAACCACAGGGTAGAAGAAGAACCTGCATTCTACAAGTTATTCTTTGACCTTTATGTATATGCTGGGGTACACTATGCCCACACACATGAAAAATCTGTGTGAGTGCGTGCAAATAAATGTAAAAATAAAAGATGAAAAAATTGAGAAACAATGCAATAGACATTCTGGGCAAGCATTTTATCTTCCTTTACCTTTTCAAAATCTTCAGTCGTGAACTGTTTAGAAGCTAAATAAAACAACCCTTGGGGATCCATAGCTTTCTTTAATGTATGTTGCACAGTAGGAAGAAATGGGTGGCAAGGAGATGATTCATTGCAGTTAATCAACAATCCAAATGCCTCCACAAGATTAGCTGGAATCAAACTGCAATCCTATATAACCAAAAGGTAAGACAAACAATAATTGGAAATAGTTAAATAGAAATTGATCATTATATTATTTAACCTATTTAGGGATTATTTCATTATTAGCTAGAGTTTAAAGTAATTTCTGAAAAATTGTGAAATTTATGGGAAGCAACTTTTTAAGAAAGTTCTTAATGAGTATTTATTATATGTTGTTTATTAAAGCCTTCCGGGGCTCAGTCGGTAAAATGCTTGCTGAATGAGGGGCATTGAACTCTGTGCCCCAGAACCCATTAGAAAGGCTGAGTGCACAGCAGGGGCCTGTACTCTCATTGCTGAGGCAGCAGAGACACAACGACCCCTGGTGAGTTCCAGAGAGAGACTCTGTCTTAAAAACTAAGGTAGACTGTAATTAAGGAAGACATCTGAGTCAACCTTGACCACACACACACACACACACACACACACACACACACAACACACACACACACAGAGAGAGAGAGAGAGAGAGAGAGAGAGGGGGGGGGGAGGACTATTCAAACAAATTTCTACTGACTGGACATCTAATTTTCATGATTGAAAATTTAGGAGTGGAGATGTACCTCAGACAAAACAAAAAATAAACATTAAAACTATTATCAAACAGTTGGCTCGTTATTCAGTTGTAATATCTGATACAGTATATATGCATTAACAACAAAACACTATGAAGTCATATTGCTGGATATAATAGTGCATGTCTGCATCCCAGCGCTCATCACTCAGAGGAACTGCTAGTTTTAGGCCAGTCTGGGCTGTATAATGAGTTACAACATTGCCTTGGTTATATTGTGAAGTCTTACCTAAAAAACGAAGAGGAAGAAATATAGGAAGGAAGAAGTTGGAAGGGGAGAATATGAAGACAAAGAAACAGTTCTCTGAGAAACATTTAAAAGCATTTTTTCTTTTTGAGATAGTTTCATGTAGACCTGGATGGCCTCAAATTCACTATGTAGCTGAGTTTGCCCTTGAATTGTAATCCTCCTGCTTCCAGATCCCAAGTGCTAGGATTACGGTAAGGTGGCCTCCAAAACAATATTTTTTTAAAGATTTATTTATTTATTACACATACAGTATCCTGCCAACGTGTTTGCCTACCTGCCAGTAGAGGACACCAGATCTCACTATAGATGGTTGTGAGCCACCAAGTGGTTGCTGGGAACTGAATTGAGGACCTCTGAAGAGGTCATCTCTCCTAAACAATATTCTAACAATAAAATAGTCAGAGGCCTTACCATCTGGCCAATCAGAGTACTGGTTTTTTGGACGTTTCTCCTTGAAGATGAATCCATATCAACAAAAGTCCAAAAGCTGCACTGAACGGGAAATGCCATTTGCTGGTCGACATCATCCCCAAACTTCTTTCCTGGGATGAACACTGTGAGGCTTCTGCTCTCCAAAACTGCGTCAGAAGACACGACCCTCGTGTTATCTACCAGTCAGATGTTGCATACCCTAACGGTTGTCACTGTCACTCTTTTAAGACTTTGTTATTCTAGTAGATGCTTTCCATGTCTACAAATCAATAACAAATATCATATGAAATGTTACTATCTAAAACAGATTGTTTTACAAGCCAGTGCTAAAATCACAGCACCTGCCATAAAAAAACACTGTGGTTAAGCATCTGGGTGGAACAGGCTGAGGACTAGGACACACACAGTCCAGGCTTTCATTTACCCAGGTTGGCCTCAAACTCACGATATAGCTGACCATAATCAGGAACTTTGATCCTCCTTCGTCCACCTCCCAAGTACTGGGATGATAGGTTTGTGCCACCAAGCACAATGTATGCAGCACTTGAGACAGAAAGCAGGGCTGTGTGCAGGCCAGGCACACACTCAACTGAGCCACATTTCCAACTCAGTAATGTCCTTTTATGTGGTTAAAAATGTTAGAAAACAGAAGACAAAGATGATATGATCCATAACTGAGGAAAAGTGTATTTCAAACTCAGCATGTTCAAAACCAAAGTCACCAAAGCCCTCTACCACTTAAAACACAAACAAAAAGTAGAAATCTTACATTTTTATCTTTCCTTCACACTTTATAGCATTTCATCTACTGATTTAATCTTATTCTTAGGATTCTAACTCACAAATGGATTTCAAATTAATCTTTTAATTCATTTAACAGTTTTTTTTGTGTTCACATGTTACACTTCTGTAACTATGAAAAAAATACCTCATATAGGCCCTTCAAGAGAAGGCTCAATTGGCTGTTGTTCTAGAGGTTTTAGTCTATCACGGAGGGAGGACATGATAGACAGAGTGGCTCACATCACAGTAGTCAAGAAAGAGAGAGAGAGTGCTGTGCTCGGTACCTCCAGGGGAAGGTGCCACCTCCACACAGGCTTATTCTTCCTTCCTTAATTTATCCTCTCTGGAATGTCTTCCAGACACACTCAGAAGCGTGCTTTGTTAATTTCTTGGGTATGTCTCAACCCATTCAATGTACAGTCATGACTAACTATCACATTATACTTTTCTTTCCCTTGAATTGTAAATATTTAACCTGATAGAAATTGTCCACGAAGTTTTCACAATGATCATACTATTTGCTACTCCCACCAATGCACGAGAACTCACAGGTTCTACATCCTCAACAGTTTTCTTGTTAACTGTTGAAACTTTTTTGCCATTCTAGTAGGCAGGACTAGTTACAAAATTTGTGGAGCCCAATGTAAAGCAAAAATCTAGCATGCTGTTAAAAAGCAGGAAAAAAATACTCCTACTAAAGGCACTAATATGACCAGGCGTTGGTGGCACAGCCTGGTCCACAAGAGCTAGTTCCAGTTCAGGCTCCAAAGCTACACAGAGAAACCCTGTCTCAAAACACCAAAAAAAAAAAAAAAAAAAAAAAAAAAAAAAAAAAAAAGGCACTGATATGAACAGCTTTTACCTTCAAATGTATTTTATGTGACAGTTCATATTTATACTTCATTTTCTTAGAACATTACAAATAAGATATAATAGGAGTGATGTAGAAAAACCATACCGCTTATGCATTACTAGTGGGAATGTACAACTGGTGTTTTCCCTCTTGAAACAGTTCAATGGTTAACTGAAAAGTGATCCAGCAATTCCACTCTTGGATACACTCAAAGGAGCTAAGTCTAGGACTCAAACAAGTATTTGTACACCAGTACTGTGGTGGTTTGAATGAGAATGTTCCCTATAGACTCCCTACCATAATGGTAATGGTCTCTAACCCTTTGGAATCGTAAGCCACAAACGCTTTCTTTTATAAGTTGCCTTGGTCATGGTGTTTTATCACAGCAATAGAAAAGTAACTAAGACAAAAACCCATAGCAGATAATTCACAATAGCAAAAAGTAGAAACAAGATTTCTGTCAATACAATACAATATTTTTTAGCATTAAAATGAATGAAATTCTATTAATAGCCAATAAGTTCCTAAAGACAGAAAATGGAATAATATTGCTAGGGAGTTAGAATTTAATGAGTATAGAATTTGTATTGGAGAGATCAAACCATTCTGGAAATAGAGGGTAATGACAGATGTACACAACTATGAATGTACTGTCTTAGTGTCCATTGCTGTGAAGAGACACCACGACCAAGGCAACTCTTATAAAAAAAAAAAAAAAAAAAAAAAAAAAAAAAAAGAAGTATTTAACTAGGGGCTTCCCTACAGTTTCATGGTAGGATGTGATGTGGAACACTCCTTTTCTACACTATGAACATGTGGTACTCTCATTGATTAATAAAAATCTGACAGACCAGTAGCTGGGCAGGAAGTTAGGCGGGGAAGCCAAACTGAGAATGATAAGAAGCCGCCTAGAAAGCAACTGCTGAAGGAGAGGTAAAGCCAGGAGCCACATGGCAATACATAGATTAACAGAAATGGGTTAACTTAAGTTGTAAGTGCTAGTTAGTAAACCTGAGCTGGTGGCCAAACATTTATAATTCATATTCACCTTAGTGAGTTTTTTGGGTCTGGGTAGTTGGGACAGGAAATGTCTGTTTACAAGGATACATGCAGCACACAGGCAGGCATGGTGCTGGAGAGGTAGCTGAGAGCTTTATATCCTGATCTACAGGCAGCTGGCAAAGAGTGTAAGATGGGGACTCACACTGGCTTTTGAAAGCCTACTTGAAGTAACACAGCTCCTCCAATAAAGCCAAACTTCATAATCCTTCCTAACAGTCCACCAGCAGAGAAGCAAACACTTAAATATATGAGCCCATGGGGGGTCATTTTTGTTCAAACTACCACACAGTTAATGACACAAAATTGTGCAAAATTAAAATAGTAACTTCTGAAGAATGTATACATTTGTATTTTTTAAAAATTACATTTATTTATTCATTTAGGTGTGTGTGTGTGTGTGTGTGTGTGTGTGTGTGTGTGTAGGTCAAAGGAATACTCGAGGAAGCTGATTCCTTCTTTATACCATGTGGGTCCTAGGTATCAAACTTGATACCAGCTGGGCTGGTATCAAGCATCTTTACCCACTAAGCCATCTCACCATCATTTTTTTTTTTTGTGCATTTTTTTAAGAGAGTCTAGCTTGTAGCACAGGCTGTCCTCAGACTCACTGTGTATCCCAGACTAGCCTTAAACTCAGGACTCTTCCACCTTAGTAGCTTCCAGAGTGCTGAGATTATAGATGTCTGCCACCACACTTATCTTAAGTAATATTAAAAACATGAAATAGTGATACATGTTAAAACATGGATGAAATAAGCTAAAAAAATCTTATTTTTTGATAAATGAAAGAAGGCAGTCACAGATGACCAGGTAGGTATTAAAGGATTTGTTTATATGAAATGTTCAGATTAGGCAATCCCATAGAAAGAGGAATCAAATTTGATTCCAAGGGGCAGTCAAGGGTGGTAAGGAATATGAACTGCAGTTCATGGTAAGGGAAGCGAAGGGAAGGGATTGGACTGCAGTTCATAGTAAGGAGGGTAAGAGATTGGATTGTAGTTCATGGTAAGGGATAGTAATGAATTGGACTGTAGTTCATGGGAAGGGATTGGACTGTAGTTCATGGGAAGGGAAGGGAAGGGAAGGGAAGGGAAAGGAAGGGAAGGGAAGGGAAGGGATTGGACTGTAGTTCATGGTAAGGGAAAGTGAGGGATTGGACTGTAGTTCATGGGAAGGGAAAGTGAGGGATTGGACTGTATATCACCAACAATGAATGAGAAGTAACTGAGAATCAAAGCAAGAGCAGATTGTGTCATGAAGGCTACATAGAGACTGCAAATGCTCTAAGCAGGTGGCAGGACACTATTAATACACACATGGATGTGTTTCCTCTGTCTCACTGAGCTTCCTTGCAATATACTGTTTCAAAGGAAAAGCTATTTTAAAATTTCGTTTTTATGTGTGGTGCTAGAGATCAAACCTAGGGTCTTCTAGGCAAACATTCTATGAATTAAGTTACATTCCAGCCTAAAGTTGTTTAAAAATTTAAAGATGGAGACAGCAGGGTTCTAACTCAATTTCTAGGCTCTTCTCAAGTAGGTACTTGTCCTACTCATGCCTGCTGCCATCTGCTTGTGATTTTGTTTTTATTTCCCTGATGACCAGTGATGTTCAGCAGTCATACATGCTTACATGCACCATACCACTGAACTGAAGAGGTTCTGTTTTTAAATTACTGAATTATGGAAACTTTCTATATTTTGAATATATCCCTCACATTTTAGTTACTGTCTCATTGCTATAAAGGTACACCATGGCCAAAGCAGCTCATAGAAGAAAGCATTTAACTGGGGTTAGTCCATGATCATAGCTGGGAATATGGCAGCAGGCAGGCTGGTATGGTGCGGAGCAGAAGCTGAGAGCTTACATTCTGCTTCGAGGCAGGAGGCAGAGAGAGTGTATGACAGGGCCAGGCCTTTGAATTCTCAAAGTCCACCCTAAGTGACACACCTCTTCCAACAAAACTGTATCTCCTAATTCTTCTTAAACAGTTTACCAATTAGGAGCCAAACATTCAAAGGTATGAGTCTATGGGGGCCATTCTCCCTCAAACCATCACATTTATACATAAACACAAATAAATAAATAAATGGAAAGGAATAATCAGATTGATGAGTACCCTAACTGTCATCATAGCACCTCATCTACTAACTGATGGAAGCAGAAGCAGAAATCCACAGCTAAGCACTGGGTTGTGCTCCCAGAGTCTGGTTGAAGAGAAGGAGGAGGGACTATATGGCCAAGTGGGTTAGGGGACCAAGATCTATGAAACCCATAGAGACAGCTGACATGAGCTAGTGGGAGCTCACAGCCCTCTGCAAGTGAGCAACAGTTTTGTACCTGGTCTGTTTGTGGGACCCCTGGAAGTGGGAACAAAATGTATCCCTGGTACATGAGCTAGCTCTTTGGAGTCCATTCCATATGGTGGGATGGATACTTTGCTCAGCCTTGATGCAGCGGGGAGGGGCTTGGTCCTGCCTCAACTTAATGTACCAGACTTTTTTGATTACCCATGGAAGGCCTTACCCTTTCTGGGGACTGGATGGGAGTTGGGTTGGGAAGAAAACAGAGGGAAGTGGGAGGAGGGGAGGGAGGGGGAACTGTGGTTGGTATGTAAAATATTTAAAATAAAAGAAAGTTGAGTATAAACCTCTCTCTGTGCTTTCTGACTAAGGATGCAAAGTGGTGCCTAGAATTGCCATCTTTCTTTCCCTGACAGGATGGACAATACTCTGAACTGTGAGCCAAAATAAACCTTTTCTTTCATTGTTGCTTTTGTTAAGTATTGTATTGCAGCAACAGGACAAGCAACTAATACACCTCGCTAAAGTAAGACTAAGTAGCAGACTGCTACTTAGCTGTTCTGTATACTGACTGTAAGTGTCAAACTCCCCCTAAACAAAGTCCTCCTTTCTGGGGTCTGACTGTTTACTAACATCTTCAGATTTTCCAATAAAGACAAGAACCAAGTGCTTCCAAAGACACTAGGGCTGGTTGGTTTCTGTCCTGTGTGAGGCATCCTTTCAATTCAGAACTCTATAAAACAGGTGTTGGGGAAGTGATTTTGGTGAGGTTAGCTGCCTGACCTCTAATAAATGCATTTGCTTATCAAGCTGGACTGTACCTGTTATTCCTTGGTAGGTTGGCACTGTCCACCATGTAGATAGGCATCTCTTTTGCACCTTTCCAGAAAATTCACACAATTATAAACTCTGATTAGGCGGGATCTATCTCAGGCATGCTCTGCTGGTGCAATATTCAAAATTAATCAATGTGGAGTGAGAGGGGTGGCTAAGTGGCTAAGAGACTGGCTGCTCTTCCAGAACATCTGGATTTGATTCACAGAACCAACATGGTGGCTCACAACTATCTGTAAATCCAGTTGCAGGGGATACAATACTTTCTTCTGGCTTTTGGGAGCACCTGGCATGCGTGTGGTGAACAGGCAAAACATTCATACTTATAAAATAACAGCAAAAACAGAAAGCAAAATCAATATAAGCTATCACATCAATAGAGTAAAGCAAAAAAAATCACATAATTAAATTAATAGATGTAAGAAAAAAGATCTGACTAATTCCTACACTGATTCATAATAAAACATCTTGACAGAGTAGGAATAGAAGGGAATCTCCTCATCAAATTAAAACAACAACAACAACAAAAAACCCACAGCTAGCATGAATACTTAATAGTAGGAAACCTGAAGATCAGAACAACTATTTTCCACATTGTGCTAAAAGTCTCAGATACTGCAATAAGACAAGAAGAAACAAAACTGGCCCACGATAGTCATGTATTAGAACCTAGAGTAAATGCTAAAACAATGCATTTGCAAATCAAATTCTTATTTTATTTCTAAAGTTGAAGTGAAAAATTACGTTTGGTCTAACTTTCTTCTCTCTTCCTCCCTCTCTCCCTCTCTCCCTCTCTCCCTCTCTCCCTCTCTCCCTCTCTCTCTCTCTCCCTCTCCTCTTTTCCCAAGACAGGGTTTCTCTATGGCTTTGGAGTCTCGATTTTGGCTGGCCTCGAACTCACAGAGATCTACCTGCCTCTGCCTCCCAAGTGCTGGGATTAAAGGTGTGCACCACCAACGCCTGGCTAACTTTCATCTCTTAAGTCCCATGTGGTACTGTCTCATCTGTTAAATGACTCCTTGGTACTGGTAAGAGTAGATTAAAACAGGCAGAGTAACCTGAGAAAGTATTGTTTACCTGATTGAAGCTGTTCAAGTTTATCTTTCTTATGTGATGTTAGGTCTCCTATGAAGCAGACACCGCCCTTAGCTAGCAGAGCACTGCCAGCTTGAATGCTCACTGCTCCAGTTCCATATTTATTTTTGGACACAGTCGGAAAAACTTCAGTAGACACAGGATGTCGTATACCACGGGAGACAAGATTCATGCTGTAATTCAAAAGTCTAGGGAAAAATAAATTATTCATTGATGATATTTAAAAATTGATTTTCAGAGTTCATTACATGCTAAAAAACATGTTTAAGTTTAATTTGTTCCAATGTCTACCTATCACTATATAAATGAAAAATGGTGTTTTATTTGGACAATTTATGGTGTAAAGAGACTTAGAGAAATAACTTATAATGGGATAATTCTAAAATGATTTCTTGAAAATATCCTGAGGGGAGTATTATGTCGTCTTAGAAAGGAATCAGAGAAAACTATAGCAAGGTAACAGTTGAACTGGATCTTGGTTGTTTTATAGATTATTTCTTTTGTGTATTCCAAATATGTTCATAAGATTTGTCAATGTCTTCTCTTGACTTTTCCTGGGTGTCTGTGTCATGACAATTCTTGGTACATCTTCTTTTTTGCTCTTAATATTATTGTTAACTGCCTCAAGGTCTTCAACTCTCCAATTCAAGGGAATGTTACCTTAGTTTAGTGTTATGATAAATCTGAGATATCTACCTAGCACTCGTGTGTTGGGGGTTGGTTGGATTATGGGCTTGGGTAAAGTGCATAGATCCTAGTGGCTCCATCCTAATCAATGGATTCACCTCCATAGATCAATAATATGATGGCAGATATAGGAGATAGAGTCTCTTAAGTAAATGCTCACTATGGACAGTCCCTGAAAAAAGTAGACCATGTCTCCTTCCCCTTCCTGTCTCTCTTCTTCTGCTATCTGTCTACCGAAAGCTGAGCTGTTTCCTCTGCCACCACTTAGTGCCTCACCTTTGGTCCATAGCTATGGAACATGTAAGTGATAGAATAACATTGTGAGCAAAAATAAACCCGTTGTCCTTTGAATTGTTTCTCTTTTGTGCTTACCACAGCAGTGAAAAATCTGTCTAATGTGGCTATCTTTAAAATCCTTACCACAAAAATTGTAGCTTTCTGATACAACTATCTATGATGACCAGATATAGCTATGCAATGTAAAAAGACCCAGGTACTACTGACCCTTAGATGTAGATAGGCAGGTGCCAGAACATGTGTTCAGTGTATGCATCATCACAAAAGATCACCCATCCATGATGACCAGATACAGGCATGCAATGAAAAAAGAACAGGTAGTGCCCTCAGATGTAGACAGGCAGGTGCCAGAACATGTGTTCAGTGTATTATCATTCCAAAAAACCATTAGTCTGGAGGTATGTAACACATAGGACACTTTGACAGGAACATTTCTAGCCTGAAATGAGCAGTGGTTCTTAGCTGTAGATCACATTTAAAATCACACAGGGAGTTTTTGTTTTGTTTTAAAACAAATTCTAATGCTCATTTCTACTCCTCAACTACTTAAAGTAGGATTTTTTTAAGGTTGTATACAAGATTTACATTTTTGTTGGTGTTTTGTTTTGTTTTGTTTTGTTTTTGGTTTCTGTTTTTGAGACAGGGTTTTTCTGTGTAACAGTACTGGCTGTCCTGGAACTCACTTTGTAGACCAGGCTGGTCTCGAACTCATAGAGATCCATCTACCCTGCCTCCTGAGTGCTGGGATTAAAGGTGTGCACCATCATTGCCCAAGGTCTTACTATGTTGTCCTGCTTGATTTCAAGACTGAATCAGAACTCTATGCTACTAGCCTAAGTGTAAAACGAAAAATTCAAAACAGAAAATAAAGTTCAAATAGATTTACACTGTTTGATTTTACATTCTAGTTTAATTATCGAACATGGTACTAGAATCATTAAATAAAGAAAGGAAAACCTTACAACAAATGATGTAGGAAAACTGCATAGGAAAAACATCAACTTTCACTATACTCCACCTCATATACAAATGTTAACTTAAGGGCCAGTCAGACAGCTTAGTGGGTAAAGACACTTGCCTGGCAACTTGAGTTCGGTCCCTGGAACACATGCTAAGGTTGCAGGGGATACCACCACGAAGTTACCCTCTGACCCCCATGTGCACTCTGTGGGATGTGCACTTCTCCCACAACATGAACACACGGGGAGGGGGAGTTAAATTGAATATAAAGAAAAGACCCCCCCCAAAAAAAATCCAAAATATTATACTTCTAGAAAGAAAACAAAGAATTTTTACAACCTCCAGGGAGGCAAAAATTTCCTAGCTGGAACCCAGAAAGCATGAAACATAAAAGAAAATAAATTGGACTTCCTTAAAATTGAAGTGCCTGCCTGTTACAGACATGATTCAGGAAACTTATAAAAAGCAAGCTTTCAGAGTAGAAATGTCAGTCTGCCCATGTGACAAAAATGCATCAAAACAACTTACCTAAAACGTGAGAAAAACATAAACATTTAAGAAGATATACAAGTGGTCAGGAAACACACGAAGAACAGCGTAGCTCAGTAGACATGAGAGAAATGCCAGGTGGAATCCTGAGGTACCATTTCACTTGTACTGCAAAGGCTCATGTAATAAAGGCTGACAACACCAAATATTGGGAAGGACAGAGACAAACAGAATCCTTACATTGATTGTTGGCAGGAATGTAAAATGGCCCAAACAGCTTTGAAAACGTTTGGTGGTTTGTTGTAGAATTTAAAGTGCATCAACCTTACATCCCAGAAATGCTACTCCAGGTCTATCCAACAAGAAAATGGAACACGCCACAAAAGTTATATAAAAATGTTTACAGCAGGGATGGACAGGTGGCTCAGTGGTAGAGGGCTTGTCTACTACATACCAAGCCCTAGGATTGGTCTCTATCACAAAAAAAGTGATAATAGTTAGAACAGTTTATTTATAATAGCCCAAACATGCACAATCCAGATATCCATCATCAGGAGAATAATAAAAACATTGTGGCATACTCATATTAAGAAACTCCTCAATAAAAATGACAAACTACTGACTCATACAAGTGAATCAATCTTAAAAACACAATGAGCAAGATAGACCATACTCAAAAGAGAATGCTTGTTAATGTCAAGTTCAAGAAGAGGAAAATTAGACCGGTATGGTGGTGCATCCTTTTAATCCCATCACTTGGGAGGCAGAGGCAGGTGAATCTGAGTTCATGGCCAGCCTGGTGTACAGAGTGAGAGTTCCAGGACACACAAGGCTACACAGAGAAACCCTGCCTTGGAAAAAAGAAGAAGAAAAGAAAAAGAACAGGAAAATTATGTTATGGTGGTAAGAAGTGGAAGGAAGACTGAAATAAATGTTCAGAGTTATAGTATTGTTTAATTTTGGGTATGGTTTATAAGAGTGTACACATTTGTGTATACACTGGGTATTTTTGTCAACCTGACACAAACTATTGTCACCTGAGAATTGCCTTCATCATATTGGTCTGTGAGCATGTCTGGCAGATATTTTCTTGATTAATGATTGATGTGTGAAGGCCCAGCCATTGTGGCCTATGTCACTCCTGGGCAGGTGGTCCTGGGTTGAATAAGAAGGTAGCTGAACAAGCCACAGAAAGCAAGTCAGTAATCAGTGGTCTTTTTTGGTTCCTGAGTATAAACTCCTGCCTTGAGCTCCTGCCCTTACTCCCTCAATGATGGACTGTAAGGTGTAAGCTGAAAGAGGCCCTTTCTTCCCCCAAGGTGCTTTTTGGGTCATGGTGTTTATCACAGCAATGTAAAGCAAACTAGAAAAAACTGCCAAAATGCATTGTTTTTTAATAATAATGATAATGGAAACTGGAGAGATGGCTCAGCAGTTACAAGCACTGGCTATTCTGATCTTCTAGAGGTTCTCAGTTCAATTCCCAGAATCCACATAGTGGCTCACAACCATCTATAATGGGATCCAATGCCCTCTTTTGGTGTGAAGGCATACATGCAGACAAAACACTCATATACATAAAATACAAATAACCTTTAAAAATAATAATGATAAGATCTGATTATATCACTATATATAAATTTTATCTAACACCAAGTAACCAAATAAACAAATTTCTCATAGAATCCAAAATGTCATAAGAAAAAACAAAGGTTGATGACAAACAGGAAAAGAGAAAAAAGGTTTTAGTTTATAATAGATATCACCAATTAATAAGAAATAGATAAATAATACAATATAAAATTGATAGTGATTAAAAATAAGTTCACAAAATAATGTGTTTAATAAGCCCCAAATCATCATTATTACTTACAATTAAAGAAATGCAAATTTTTCTTTATTAAAATAACTTTTTCTATGCACTAGAAGTAAAAATTTAAAAGCTTGATAATCCCCAAAGTTAGTGAGACTGAGAGAAGCAGTTTCAAGTGGTTAGTGCAAGATTAAATTCATACAATCTGTTGGATTTAACACCATATTGACATTGCCAGTGATGATTTAATTTTAGCCAAACATTATCTACCTAAATAAGTTAATGCTACTTTGAATTTTAAAATCTCTAACTCTACAATGTATTTGCTTCACAATTGCCCTTAAGAAGCTTCTTCCTAGCTTTAGGAGCAATGGGTGACTTCATTTTAGAGACACTCACTAAGTAGGCACTTAGCCCAAGCTAGCAAGTGATCCTCATCCCCAAAGACAACTGGAGAGAATCTCACAGCTTTACTTATATATAAGGAGCCTGTATCACTGAATGGAATCTGTCAGAAAAATAAGAAAATGGCTGCCGAATCCTAGACAGAAGATTATTTGCAAATAAAAGGATAAAAGCAAGATACTGAGTTAAAGAGTGTGGAGCAAGGAAGCCTGGGGAAGATGCTTTTGTACAGTCTGACTGGGGAAATGGGTTGAAATTGTAGGTTAGATTCTTAAAATATTAAAAGCAAATATTTCAGTTCTTTTTAGAACTGAATGTTTTAAAAGTTTCAAACTTTATTAACAACTATTGAAACACTTTAGTATTCAGATGAATTCTAAATGATCATCTTATAGTAATATCAGTAGGAAGAATTCATACAGATATGTGAGCAATATATAATTTGAAAACTTCATGGCACACATCTTACCTATCTACAAGCAGACTGTCACTGGTGATAATTAAAATATCCAAAAAGTCTTCCGGGCCCTTGTTGCAATCACTTGTCTGTACTAGACTCATCAACAAACAGAGTTTGAGCAAATTGTAAGTCCCAGGAGGAACAATCTGTGATGCAAAGATATTGGCAAGTATTGCCGTGAATTTCCAACATGAGCTGGAAGTCAAGGACAGGAGACACCTGAAGTTGTCACTAATTCCTGAAGGAACTGAAAGAAAATAAAAGTGACAAGTATTTGATTCCATTTGTCCAAAATATTATCAAACTATAGTTCTTCAGTTGTACCATATTGAAATTTTATGCTATGATTGTGGTCATGCTTGTCCATCATTTCATACCTCACCTCATGCACCCATGAGAATTAGTTTTAAAGGGAAGGCAGATTGTTTGTTTTTCCTTGAAGGCCTGTGTGGGGCAAGCAGGGATGGGCTTCTGTTCTGCTGTATTTGCTCCTGCCCACAAAGGCTGGGGTGTTGTGCTCTGAAGGATTTATATTCTCCTACTTGGAAAACACTGTGCTGTGCTACACTGTAACATTCCAAATTTTCTCCACCCTGACGCCATCCAGCTCCTGGGAAAGGTAAATGATAGAGGAGAAGCTGAGCATGGCTGTCCCTGCTCTTGGCCTGGGCTGCTCTCACAGCACAGACCTCCTCTGCTCACACATGTCCATGGACAGGAAGACCTATCTAAGCCTAACTCTTGTCACACATGGGTACTTACATCTGTAGACTCCTAGAGTTCAACACAAGAAATCAGGTTTTCCACCTACATTTAAGTTGTGTTCTGCTAACAAAACAGTATGTTGTGAAGTACAATGAAATGGTCACCAAACTGTTGATTTATGTTGCTTGCTTTCTTCAAGAAAGGATTCTCTCCTGGGTAAGCTGAAGTGTCTAGAATTTACTTATGCTTAAATTCAAGTTGGGCTTCTATTACTGCAGATTCTAAACTCGCCACTCTATACTTAAATTTAACCAGCCCTTCGTATATAGGTATGAAGCAAGTGAGAAGGGCAGGGCTGCACTCTATTTTGTAGATAAGTAATGCTAAAGTATGTTGGCACTGTCCAGGGACACTGCTGGCGCGGAAGGTGGTGTTTTAGGCTCCTGCCTTTACCTGTTCTCTTTTCAGGACCCAGGAAAGAAAACGGCACAGCTTACCGATGTCTTCCTCGGGCCACAGCAGTTACTGTGAACTGCCTTAATGAGGAGGAAATGACTGTCATGGTACCCTGAAAGAGTTTCTGTTTTTTTACTATGTGTACTCCGGGTTGAGCAAGCCTCTGCCACCAAGCACTAGGCTTGTTAAGTGTGCACTACCATGCTCAGAAAAATGTCAGAAACATTTTTCTCATTGCTAACTTACAAGCCAACGTTAAATATAGTTCAAGAAAGGTCCTTAATCCCATCATGATTGTAATCACCTTATTTCCTTCCTTGATGACACTTGGATGCAGGGCTTGTTTCACTGGCTATTGACTTTTATTTGGAGGTAGAGCCTTGCTATATAATTCCAGCTGAGTGACATCTCATTATGTAGCTCAGGCTGGACTTAAGCTTGTGCTCAGCCTCTCCAGTACTAGGGTTACATGTGTGAATCACACTTGGCAACACTGTTGGCTGCATAGGTGGACTTAAATATGTTAGAATATATGATTTAGCTTACCTTTTGCTGTATAAGGAGTGATACTATTTGCTTCTACACAGAGAGAAGTTTGTGAAGTTTTGACACAGACTGGAATTCCAATAATTTTATATTCATTTCCTATTTTCATTTTATTCACTAGTTCATCTATGGTTATTAAACACAAAAGAAAATAGCATTCACTAAATGAAACATCTGGACAATTCTAGTTGGGTTAGTAGTGAAGTATTTACTTTTGTTTAGTATACTAGCCATATGCAATGGACCAATAAGGGAAACCAAGGCCATTTTATTACTAACATATGTTAATATTTATAGGGAATATGAATTAGCTTCAAGAGGCATGTGATCTAGAAACCAGGTTAACTAATATTCACCTATAATACAGTCAAGAAGAAAAATACCATTCTATATAAGATAAAACATCTTTCAATTAAATGCTAAAGAATGTTAATAAACTGGGCATGGTGACACAAAGTGCCTGCCATGCACTTTATTGGGTATGGCTGGTCACATCTGTAACCTTAGTGCTAAATGTAGTAGAGAGACAGGCCAATTCCTGGAGCTCATGGGCCAGCCAGCCCAGCCCAATGGATGAACACCACATTCTATGAGAGACTCTGTTTCAAAACCAGGGTGGAAAGAGATCTAAATGATCTACAGTATTGACCTCTGTACATGCCCACAGGAACAAGCACACATACTACAAATACTACTACTACTTCTACACACACACACACACACACACACACACACACACACACACACACACCTCCTCTTCCTCTCTCCCTTATGTCTCCTCTCTCACCCGAACACAAGCATTGAATGTCTCCAGCCAACCAAACAACAATGAAAAAACAATTAAAGGATGTAGAATTACAAGAGTCATTACTCTAAATGAATACTTTTAATTTCTCAAATTTTAGTACAAAGGAAAAGGTAAAGCTCCATTTCTGTCACAACTCTAGCTTCCCTAGGTGCTGGATCCTATGAGCTGTGTCCTACTTCATGGCAGACACTTGTCTCCTTGTACTTACTCATCATTTTTTTTTTTTTTTAGATGGGGTCTCACTGTCTGGCCTGGCCTGGAACTTACTATGTAGATTTAGCCTGGCCTTGAACTCACAGAATGCCTCTGCATGATGGGACTAAAAGCACACACTATCACATCTGGCTCCATATTCTGATAGAAACACAAAGCACATACATATAGAACAAAGTGATATCATTATTATAAAGAGACCATGACTCTGGAACTTGGAAACTCCTGATAAAGATGATGGATGTGGGGTGTCTCTGACTCTTTTGCCTGCTCTTGAGACCCTTTTCCTACTACTGGGCTGCCTAATCCACCCTTGAAATGAGGGTTTGTGGCAAGTCTTATTGTAACTTGTTATGTTATGTTTGGTTGCTATCCCTGTTCTGTTCTTTTCTGTTCTTTTCTGAAGGGAAATGGAGGAGGAGTGGATCTGGGGGAGGGGAGATGGAGGAACTGGAGGAGGGTAGGGAAGGTAGGCTGCAGTCAAATGTGATGTATGAGGGATAAATAAATGAAAGAAAAAAGGTGACTTTCCATTCTTAAGCTTTCAGTATGCTACTAATCTGAGAACATAAACAAGACTCCATATCTTACAGCAATTTGTTTTAAATTCAAACAGAATATTACATACCTCTTAGGAAAATACTAAGTGATTGAAACCTAAATGGCTGGTTTTTAGAATCTCCTTGAAAAGCATGAAGCACTTTTGTGGTAATTATTTCAACTATCTGTTTATCTTAGGGTAAAGAACAAAAGAAATTGTTAATAGAATATATATTCAGTTTTGTTTCAAGAGACTATTTTGAAAATTATCACAAATATAAGTGCATTTTTTTTTTTACCACCAAGTACTCTAAATTTTCTGTCTTCTTCCAGTGAAGATGAACACAGATTACACGAAAAGTCATTTCTTACTGTTGCAGATTCGGTAGCACCAGGCACATGGACTCTTATATACTGAAATCCTGAAAGAAAACAGTGGTGAGTCAAGCTGCTCTCAGATTTCATTATCTTTAACCATTTAATATTATCAGTTAGTGTTTATTGCATGCTTTGTTTATTTATTTGGACAGGTTGTCACTGTGTAGTTCAGGCTAGCCTTGAACCCTCCATCCCCTTGTTTCAGCCTCTCAAATGCTAGCAACATGGCTGTTCCTTTCCAAGTACTGTGCTAAGGCACTAGTAACATGGGCATTTAAATACACAATTTCTGTATGTGACAGTGAGAAACGTAATTTCAGTATATGGCATCATTTGTAGAGTTTAGAGAGGAGAGAGGAAGCATTAAAGTCATCCTGCTTTGAGGGTCAATGAAGAAGATGTTTTACAGAAGGGCTGACTAGGTTAAATCTTAAGCACAGAGGGAACTACAGGAGCAAACAGTTCTCCTTTGCTCTTTTGGGATAATACAAGCACTGATTAAACTGTGGAGTGCAGGGAAAGACTGTCCCAAGATTATTCACAGTAAACACACAAACGTTAGGAGGCACCAAAGTAACTGCTTATTAAACTCACTTTGATTAGTCACCAATTGTAAATATGCTTTGGGATGAAGCAGCTGGGTTTTTCACTTCCCATTTGAACACTGACCTTTTGAAAGAGGGCATACTTCATCTGAACAGAGGAATCTTGCACCTTGTGTGTACTTGGTTAGAGTTGTTGTTGCAATCACAATTCCTTGCATCATATAAAATCTCTGAGATGTATAATTAAGTGGAAACTCACAAAGATCAAGACTATAACTTGGAAGGGGAGGTAAATGCGTTAACTTCAGCACAATGTTGATCTGATAACACAAAAAGGATATTAATAAAACTTGCAATTCAATTTGACTTGGCTTATTATATAGTAAGAATACTATATAGTTTGTTATTGTTGCTATGAACCAAATATTAAACCAGATAGAACATGAAATTTAAATACAAATCCTGTAACATTTTAATTAAAAGTATCACAATGAACTCATTGTTTTTAAAAATATTCATTATCTGGAAATGTATACTAAAAAAAAAAGTGAACCCAAAAACATTGAAAACTTTAGTGCCCAAATTGTGATCTCAAAATCTCAATTCTCACTGAAAGGAATCAGATTTTTTCAGCAGGAAATCAGTGATTCCAAGTCTGGGACAGAAAATATAGGAGATGGCACTGGGGCATCTTCTTTAAATTTTTGAAAGATTTACTTATTGTACACACACACACACACACACACACACACACACACACACACAGACACACCACAGCACACATGTGGAGGTCAGAAGGCAATCTGGGGATCAGTTTTCTCCTTCTACCATATAAGTCCTAGGTATGGAACTCAGGTAGTCAGGTTTGGAGGCAGACATACTAAAGAGTTCAATTCCTCTTGTTGGAAAAAAGAAAAGAAATATCGGTCAATATTATAGTTGCTACCTGTTTCCAAATCATTACTCTTCAAAACTTTTAAAAGGAAAATAATTAAATATTTATCCTGATGTTCCCAAAAATTGTATTTCATAGTAACCAAATAAATGATGATAAATAAATTATTTTTATTTTCATTTTTTAGTAGTAGAGATTAAAATCAAAGCCTTGCTCTTGCTACCTACCCAGCTATATCCCAAGGCCAAACAATTTCTTTTACAGAATAATTTCAGATAATAAATTTGGAAAGGGTGGCAAAACTAGAAAAATTTTTTAAAAAATTACAACTGCTAATCAAACAATAGGCTCCAGGTATTCTAAAACCATCAAGTGAAAGTTGACAAGAGATGTTACAATGGTGGGATCATAACAATCTGAACTGATTAACTGTGACATCACTAAAAATGGCATCTATTATATCCTTATGATGTGGACTTTATAACACTATGTAGTATGTTGTCAAAATGAGTAGAATCTAGACCTAAGCCTCAGAGTCACATCTCATTTTAGATATACATAGGACATACGGAAATAGCATATATAGTATCATAAGAAATTAATTAGCGGGTTGGACAGATGGCTTAGTGGTTCAGAGTACTCACTGCTCTTCCAGAGGTCCTGAGTTCAATTCCCAGCACCCACATTGCAGCTCACAACTGTCTGTAACTCCAGTTCTAGGAGATCTGATGCGCTCTTACAGATATACATGCAGGCAAAAACACCAATGCAAACAAAATAAAAAGAAGTAAATATTTTTATGTTTTTTGGTGTTTTTTTTTTTTTTTTTTTTTTTTTGAGATAGGCTCTACTGTTGCCCAGACTGGCTTTATTCCCTGTGTGGCTGAAGATGAATTAAAAGCACTGAACTTCCTGTTTCTGCCTCTCAAGTGATGGGGTTATAAAGGGCATGCACTACCTCATCCAGGCCTTGGTACTGGCTCAAAAACAAACAAATAAAAACAACAATTAAAAAACTTTCCAGGTAAGAATTGGAAAAATTAAAATATGGACTAGATATTAGATGATAATAAGAAAGGTGATGGTGACATTGTGGTTACATAAAACACAACAGTTTTTAGGAGCTGATACTGAAGTATGTGTGGGTGAGATACAGAATATCTGGGATATGCTTTAAAATAGTTCAGATAAAAATAGATGATGCACATATACTGTATCACTAAGTTTGAATGATAGATATATGGAGGCCCATTGTCTTAATTAATCTCTTTACTTTTGAAACAGTTATAAAAGTATTTACTCTTCATAGTGGCAGGTAATATGGAAAAATGAAGCAAATTGAGATATTTGTAGTTAATGTAGGCTGTCTATTGGGGTTTAGTTGCACCTAGGGCCTAACAAAGTACACTGGTAAATGTATTCTTGAGAGATGATTTACCATGGGAAGCCCATCTCCCTGAACATGGGTGGGTAGCCTTAGGAAGCAGACCTGTCCTGAATGTGGGTAGCACTGAAACACATCCTTCCTCCTTTAAATAGCTTCTGTCAGGTATGTTGATACAGCATTGAAAACTGGACACGGAGGCCTGTGAGATGGCTGAGCAGTTAGAACTCTTACTGCACAAACTGACAGCCTGATCTGAGTTCTGTGCCCTGAGCCCACATGGTAGAAGGAGAGCACCTGGATAACTCCTGTTGTTCTCTGTCCTGTAGACACCAATGACGGAATAAATAAAAATGACAAATAAATGTAAAAGAAATATAAAAAAGAAAAAATCTGACACAGAAAATAGTATATTGAACTTTGGGAGATATACATTTTTAATTTTTATTTATTTATTTTTGTTTTTTTAGACAGGGTCTCTCTGTGGCTTTGGAGGCTGTCTTGAAACTAGCTCTTGTAGACCAGGGTGGTCTAGAATTCACAGAGATCCACCTGCCTCTGCCTCCCGAGTGCTGGGATTAAAGGCATGCGACACCAACACCCAGCTCTCTTTTTAAATTTTTATTTATGAAGCCAGGCATTGGTGGCGCACGCCTTTAGTCCCAGCACTCGGGAGGCAGAGGCAGGTGGATCTCTGTGAGTTCGAGGCCAGCCTGGTCTCCAGAGCGAGTGCCAGGATAGGCTCCAAAGCTACACAGAGATACCCTGTCTCGAAAAACCAAAAAAAAAAAAAATTATTTATGTATATTTTATGTTTGAGTGTTCCGAAGGTCAGAAGAGGGCATGAGATCCTATTATATATAAATGGCTATGAGCCACTATGTGGGTGCTGGGAATTGAAGTCACGTCCTCTAGAAGAGCAGCCAGTGCTCTTAACCATTGAGCCATCTCTCCAGCCTCAGAAAATTTACTCATTAGTGAACTTGAGAAAAGAGTGATTTATTTTGAAAATCTGTGCCTGAGTTTTTAAAACTTACTTGAGTTTCAGTCTGTAATTGTCCAATTAATGAGAGAGTCTTAACAGCAACAAAGCAGACCTGTAATTTCAAATGAGCAAACCGGTTATCAAATGTCCATGTAATGTGGAAATTATTTCTTCTTTAACTTACTGATTGAAACACTTGAGCAGCTTTCAAGGGATGGTGTAAAATGTGGTTTCCAAGTTCAGCATCTAATTCGACAACATCAGAGGGGTTTATTAAAATATTGAACCGATAGACAGCATAACTTTGTTTTGAATCTGTGGAGATATAAAGGTGAAAGTAAGGATAGGTGTGTGTAGAAACCTGTCTGAAGGGAAGGTTCTCAATAGCCGCCTTTGCTGACATACCGTTGTAATACTTGCAGTCATCCATAAACTTTTGGAGCCCTCCACTTCTGTCGAGATAGACAAGGGCTGCCTCTTTCATTTGCAGATTTGTCATTTTCTCCTTGTTGATAGTCTTCTCTGCTATTAGCAAGTTAACCACAGTTGCTGGTAGAGATTACAAGAGATGAAACCCACATAAAGAATGAAGAAACTTAGAAACAAAGCTTACTTTGAAGACCTCTATAAAACTTACAAATTATTAGCCGGGCGGTGGTGGTGCATGTCTTTAATCCCAGCACTAGGGAGGCAGAGGCAGGCAGATCTCTGTGAGTTCGAGACCAGCCTGGTCTACAAGAGCTAGTTCCAGGTCAGCCTCCAAAGCCACAGAGAAATCCTATCTCAGGAAAAAAAAAAACAACAACAACAACAAAAAAAAAAAAACAAAAAAACCTTACAAATTATTAAAACTTAAAATTGAGAATACAGCTAGGTAAACTTTCCAACTCTAAAACCTTCCAATTGAAGGAGAAACAAAACCTTTTGATTGAATCCAGACCTCACACAAGCAAGCATGTACCACTGAGTCATACTTCCATCCCCAAATAACACTTTAATCAACAGTTAGTTCTGAGTTCAAAGGGCACAAGCTTAACAGGATGCTCACATGTCTTTCTAGCTCAGATATTGCAAAAATGAAAATTGAAATGAATAATCTTAGATGATGATAATCTCCTGTAAGCATAGGCTGAAGGATGAATGTGTCATAAATTGTTTCATAAATTTGTTATGGGTAAAGTTGCAAAGTCTGATGAGTTAAGTTTGATCCCTGGGACAAACATGGTGGAAGGAGGGAACCAACTTCAGCAAGTTGTCCTTTGATCTCTCACACTTGAATGTACACACACAGACACAGATGTAACAAAAGAAATAGTAAATGTAGTCTATGAGCACCAACTTAAAAAGTCTGAGAAATGATTCTTGACCCAGCGTTTGTTGGGGAAATTGGCTGATCTTGGCTCAGTATCTTTAGCTGAAGAAGACAAAGGCATTGGACAATTAAAGCCTCTTTCAGCTTTAAATCTTTGTCAGGGACAAACATAGAACATTGAACTGTAGTAGAGAGGGGGATATAAAAAACTCACTCGAGCAGAAAACACAGATTAGAAACAAGGTATGCTACACAGTCACTGTGATGTTTATTGGGAATGATATGGTTAAGATTGGAACCTGTCTCTAAGGAATCCAATTTAGAGAAGTCAGAAATAAAGACAAACACATGTACTGAATCATTATCAACTGTTTGATTCCTATTATTTATTGGCTAGCCCACTTTCTCTTGGCTCCAGGAATACAAAATGTAGTATCCTATCATTTGTAAGAGTACAGCAAGTGAAGCATCTATGCAAACAACTATGTGATAATTTGTAATAGAAATATGACTGTGTCAGTGACCACAGAACATGGTAAGTGAAATACTTAACAAAATCTGAGCCATGCTCGTGTATGGGCCATGATGTTTTTCTATTGCTTTGGACTCTTGGTTGATGGCAGTGAGCTAACAAAGAAGCTATGCAATCTACTTTGAAGGGATAAAGTGAGTTTCTCTGAGGCCCTAAACACCATAATGATGTCCTGGATTCTGCCTAGCATGCATAAGGCTGGCTCAATCCCAGAACCACCAAAATAAATACATAAATTAAGTTGGTTGTAGTCAATGAGTATTTCTAAAACGGGGAGAATTTTCCAAAGATAGCAGCTGATACCCCCATTGTGTCATACATCATTGAATTCACCCACTTAGTACCTGAAGTTCAGGGCATTTTACACAGAAAAATAAGTGGTAGGCCTATCCTGTTTTCTATTACATCGGGCTCTGAATCAGTAATTTTGAAGATTGACATCCTTAGAATATCAGGCTTCTGCTGGGTGTGGTCATGCACACCCTTAATCCCAGAATTTGGGAGGCAGAGGCATGTGGATCCCCGAGTTCGAGGTCAGCCTGGTCTACAGTGTGAGTTCTAGGACACCCAGGGCTACACAGAGAACCCCTGTATAAAAAGAAAAACCAAACCAGGTTTCCGTAGTTGGAGGACATTGGGTGAAACAGTTGAGTAAAGCCAGACTGAGGCTGAGTTTTGTAAGATGATTATATAGGAAAAGAGAAATTTACAAAGTTTTTGAAAACAGAATTAAGTCCATTTTAATTTTTTTTTTGAAATTAGATTTTTCTGTGAAGAATGCTTTGAAATGGCGAACAGCCAATTACCCATTTTTAACTAGTGTTTTCTTTCTAACAGATGGATGGACCGGGGTATTTGGAAGAAAATGGAATGGAGAACATGAATTCTAGAATTGTTTATTTGGTTTTTTCGAGACAAGGTTTCTCTGTGTAGCCCTGATTGTCCTGGAACTCACCGTGTAGATCAGGCTGGCCTCAAACTCAGAGATCCACCTGCTTCTGCCTCCCAAGTGCTGGGATTAAAGGCGTGCGCCACTGCCCGGAGAATTCTAGAATTTTAAAGACTCCATTCTGGACCTCAAGACCAACCTGTACAACACAGAGAGGAAAATATTAAGTCAAGGCCGGGTCATGGTTGCACACATTCAGGAAGCTGGACGTTCAGTTCAAAGATAGTCTCTGTAGCCTCAGGCAAATAGGAGCTCTAGGGTAGTCTGAGTTGCACAGCAATGCCCGGACTTGAAAACAACAGCTGTGATGCCCAAGACCAGGTTCCATCTCAGCACCTCCAAGCAGGGGAGTTTTCAAGAAGCAGGTGTGCGTGCCTCAGACTCTCAACAGTCAGGTAGGAAAGAGGGTGACAAGAAACTGGGTCTGGAGTTCAGGGGCTTCATAAAATGGTCACGGAGCCCAATTGTCTGCTAAGAATGAGATGCTCATGTTTAATCCCAGCACCTGGAAGGCAGAGGCGAGTTTGAGGCCATCCTGGGCTACACAGTGAGTTTCAGGACAGCTATGGCTACACAAAGAAACCCTGTCTCGAAAAACAACACACACACACACACACACACACACACACACACACACACACACACACACACACACACACACACACACACACACACGTGTCTTGGAAATGAACGCATTTACAAATAGGGAATTTTGAGGAGAAAAGGACACAGGACAAGGGCGAAGGGGCTAATTCTAAGTCTTCCCTCCTGTCAGGGCTGAGGGAACCGCGAGGAGCTGAGGAGACCACCCCCCAGAACTAAGCTGTGAGAGTTCTCCAGTCTCCTGGAGTTCGGCCACTCTGGCCACCTCTGGAACGAGACCCACCTGGCCGCGCGACTTGCGTGGTCTGCACACGTGGTCTGCAGCGGGCCTCCTGCGCACGCGCAATCCCCTGAGGGACCGTTTTTTGGTGGGCGCGCGCGCGCGCGGGGGCTGCTGGGACCTCAGCCCTTCTGTAACCAGGGCACTAGTCTCCCTGTACCACTCCAATGCAGCCATTTCACTCCCCGAAAGAGATGGAGCCACCTTTGCTTTTGTTATCTAGTCCAATGACGATTGGTATCTGTGTAAGAACAAAAAATTCAAATTCTGCTGGCAGGGATGCAAAATAGCACGGTGAACGTTGGAAACAAGGTAGACCCTCAAAGGGCTAATTCCGATAGAAACAAAAATGTGTTCACAGGAAAGCTTGCACATGTAAACTCATACTATTACTCATAACTGTCCTGAAATGAATACCCCAGTGTCCAACTAGCGTCAAATAGCTTTGGTATAGCAACACAAGACAACACAATATTCTTCGAATTAAAAAGAGAATAGAGTTCACTGTGCAAGATGAAAGACACAAAGTCATGTGCTGTGTGAGTCCATTTATATGAAATATCCAGTATAGGCAAACATGACTTAAATTTATGATTACCCAAGATTTGATAAGGGAACAGAAGGTGACTGATACTGGGTAGGGGATTCCCCCCCCCCAATAATTGTGGTAAAATACACATAACAAAATGTACCAGTTTAGCTATTCTCAAGTGGAAGCTGAGTGGCATTAAGTTCACACATTGTCTTGAAAATGCAACAATATTTCCATTACTTTTTCATCTTCCCCAAACTCCATTTACCATTTAGTGATTTCCCAAGTGCCTGGCAATGACTATTCTGTCTTCTTGAAATTGGATACTCCAGAACTCAAGAATGGAATCAGATAGCATGTGTTGTCTTGTGCCTCTTATTCTACTTCATACAATGTCTTCACTCATGCTCTACTATTAGAACTGTCTTCCTTTGTAATATGCCATTAAGTGGATAGCACATTGTTCATTGCTTTTTTTCTTAGTGCTAGGAACTGACACTGAACTAGACCTCCAGCTCACCTGGTTGCTGTGAAATGATGGAGATATCCTAAAGTTGACAAAATAATAGTTGCACAATTGTGAATATAATAAAGTCTGTCAATTGTTGATTTTGAGGCATGGTCTCTCTACTACAACCCAGGATGGCCTTACATTTACTTTGTAGCCCAGGCTGGCCCTGAACTTAGTTTGTAGCACAGGCAAGCTTTCAACTCACAATTTTACCTCAGCTTCCAAGTGCAAGGCTTATAGGTACATTTCACTATATCTGGCTAACAGTGCATTTTTAAGTGGATGAGTTGTATAGTTTGAGAATTAAAGATCAGTAAAACTTTTAACAAACAACAAAGCCAGCAAAAATCATGCTGGCTCAAGTGTACTTACTTGGCATAGCAAACCTTCCTCTTCAGGTTTCAATCAGGAGGATATTACTACAGAATGCATGTCCCACATATTCATGTCACATGTACCAGCATATCCACTTTGGATGTTTTGTGTTGACTCTCAGGTTACTGAACATGGCAGTGTATCAAACTTCTTTTGACACACTGATTCCAAATCTGGGGGGACAATTTCCTTTTCTTCATGTAAGTGAAAAGCAAAGCAATGGAAGTCACAAGTACAGTACAGTGCATTGCTGCATTGATGATGCAGGGCTCTTATCCATCTCTTTCCTATCACTAGGACTAAGGACACTACAGTAAAAAGGGGCAAATGATATTTTCGAGACAGGGTTTGTTTGAGTAGCTTTGGAGCCTCTCCTAGTACTCGCTCTGTAAACCAGGCTGGCATTGAACTCACAGAGATTCACCTGCCTCTGCCTCCCAAGTGCTGGGATTAAAGGTTTGTGCCACCATTGCTCGACTCATTTTGTGTTCTTATGCCCCCCCCCCAAGGGCCCGTGTAATGATTAAACCATGGCTCAAAAAAGAAAAAAAAAAAAGAAAAAAAGAAAAAAAAAGCGAGCTTTTTTTTTGCTTGATTTGAGGGACAGCCCATGTCTGCTCAATTTGAGGGAGCAGGCATGGTATAACTGTGGCGGCAGCAGAGGTGCAAAGCAGTTAATTGGGTCTTCCGCCAGGAATCAAAGAGACACATGGTGGTATTTCATACGTTTTATCCTTTTGTCCTGTCTAGGACACCAGCCTACAAGTATTGCCACCCCCATTCAGAGTGGATCTTCCCTCTTCAGTTATACCTCTCGGAACAGTTCCCACAGATCAGACTCATGTTTCCCATCAATTTAATAGTCAAGATTATTTGGGGGCTCTTTACTACAGTCTTCAGCCACATAAGCCCACAGAAGCTCCCTCTCTTGTATCTATGTTTTCTCTACTTTCTTACATCTATTTCCCATTCCCTCTTTTACTTAGTTGTAACTTCCCATAGAGTTAACAATCTGTAACATTTGTGGACCCTAACAGTATTCCAACTTTCCCTTCCCAGCTATTTTACTTATCTGGACTTTATTTTTTTTTCAAATTAAATATTTAATCTTTGTTCTTATCCACCCCACTTCTCTTTCACTCTTAATCTTATTAACTAACATCTGAGCCTATTCCATACCATCCTTGCTGTCTATTCCCCAAGTTACTGAAGTCAAGGGGCAGAGTTATTCATTGACTAGTGTGACATTGTACATTGGGAATAAAAATCAGTCGTAACTGCTCTCCCAGTTAATATCCTACTCAGGGGATAATATAGAACTTAAACCATGTGCTTGGAGCTTCTAGACTAAGGAATTACTTTCTGAACTCAGTTCTACCATACGTCACTCCTGCCTGATCATCAACCTGGGGGCTGGAGAGATGGCTCAGTAGTTGAGTGCTTACTGCTCTTGCAGAGAACCCAGGCTTGGTTTGCAGCACCCATATGATGGATCACAACCAGCTCTAACTCCAGTTCCACGGGATCTGATGTCCTTCTCTGGTCTCTACAGGCTACTGAACATATGTGGTGCACACACACTCGCTTAGCGTCTCTCTCTCTTACATACACACACACACACACAGCTTATAGAATCTAGTGAATTAGAGGAAATCCCAGAGAACTTAAAATACAATTATAAGTTACTCTGAAAAGTAACAATCTGGATCAAAAGACACCAAGCAATTGGATCAAAAGGCAGTGATTATATATTTGTTTTATTAACTGGACTCAGTGGGTTAGTTAAAAAAGCCATGAAGCTGGGAGAGGTACATTTCTGTTGTAGGCAAGTCTGAAATGGGGGGATGCCAGAGTGGAGTTTGGATAAAGCCAAAATACATTCTATATATGTATGAAATTCTCAAGGAACAAATATACATTAAAAAACAAAAACCCAGGTTAACTGGTAAAATCATCTAGCCACTGTACCATCCATCAAAATGTACCTCAGACTCTTTTTCTTCTGTACTTGTGATAATGTTCTCAATTAAGATTAACAATCAGGCTAGAGAGATGGCTTAGGGGTTAAGATCATTTGGTGCTCTTCCAGAAGACCAGGGTTTGGCTTCCCGCACCCATGTCAGGTAGTTCACAAGCACCTGTATCTCCAGTCTCAGGTGACCTGACTCCTCTTCTGTATCTGAGTAACACCTGCATACAGGCAAATATGTATGTATGTATGTATGTATGTATGTATATGTATATATATATACATATATATATAAAATATTATCGATCAACATCAATAGAGTAACAAAGTAAACTAATGTGCACATGTGTGTACACATACATGTTGGGAATTGAACCCAGGGTTTCAGGGATACTAGGCAAGCAGTCTACCATTGAGCAATACCCCCAGATCATATGCTGTAATTAACAAAGCATATGCCAGAGCACACATGGACATCACAGACAACTTGTAGGTGTCACTTCTCTTTCCATCATATAGCTACTGGGTGTCAAACTCAGCTCATGAGGCTTGGTGGCTAGCGTTATTGCTGAACCATCTTGCCAGCCCATAAGCTGTAATTTTTGCATAACTCATTGCTACCATTGGATCACAAAAAAAAAAAAACCTAACAGTAAGGCTGCATTTATTATCTAGAAAGAACTAAAAACGCCCAACAGTGATTCAACTGGTCATATGTGTGGTCTGGTAGAACTGTATTTCACCCTTCTTTCTGCATTTCATGAGTTAACTTTTAAAGCATAAAAACATTTAAATAGTGACAACTGATTGCAGGCGTTCCCACAAATATTTAACCAAAACTAAAGTAAAAATACCTATCTTTATTAATTACTCAAAGTATAGTAGGTGTGAGAAACGACGAACCTACGAGGTACATTCCAGCAAAAGAGAATTTAAGATAAAAATTTAGATGTCACTATTAAATTCAGACAGGATTATTAAAATTTTTATTTTTTTTAAATGTTATTTTATGTTCCAACCACAGTTCTCCCTTCCATCCCCTTCCCTCATCCCAAACCACCCCCCATCTGCCCCTCCCAAAGGATAAGGGCTCCCATGAGGAGTCAACCAAGTTATAGACAGGATTTATAAAATCACCAAATGTGTCTGTTTCTCCTGGTTGGGAGGGCTAAAGAGTGACTTAAGTTACTGCCTTAAACATTCATCTTATAGCAACCATGTTTTTGTCCGTGAGATTCTTTGACTACCTTACTGCTGTAGAATAATTCTCAGTATCTTGGCTTCTAGGTTTACTATTGACTTATTTCTCTACTGTTGCAACTTTGGTTAAATTTTCAAAAACTGTATTTGAAAACAGTGCATTTTTTCCCTTTCTTGGGCGATTTACTTGTGTAAAATTGCACATTAAAGAATAAAAAATGTGGCGCACGCCTTTAGTCCCAGCACTCGGGAGGCAGAGGCAGGCCGATCTTTGTGAGTTCCAGGCCAGCCTGGTCTCCAGAGCGAGTGCCAGGATAGGCTCCAAAGCTACACAGAGAAACCCTGTCTCGAAAAACCAAAAAATAAAATAAAATGAAATAAAAATGTTCATAAAATTATATTTATGTATGAGGGGGTGCACATGATGTCAGAAGACAACTTTTAGAAGATGGCTCTCTCCTACTATGTGGGTCTCAGTGACTAAACTCAGGTAATCAGCCATGGTGGCAAGTATCATTACTGCTCAGCTACCTTGCCCAGCCTGAATTTTTTTTTTGTTTTGTTTTTGTTTTTTTGTTGTTTTCCGAGGCAGGATTTCTCTGTGTAGCTTTGGAGCCTATCCTGGTACTCGCTCTGGAGACCAGGCTGGCCTGGAGCCCACAGAGATCATCCTGCCTCTGCCTCCCAAGTGCTGGGATTAAAGACGTGCACCACCAATGCCCGGCATTTGGAAAATTATTTGTATATAGGTCTGTTTATCCACTAAGGAATGTGTTTAAAAAGGAATGTGTTTAAAAGACTGCAAATCAATAGTTGTATAATTTTCCATGAAACTAAAAAGAAAAAATTGTGACATTCTATCAATGAAGTTAAGAACAATTTTCTTATGTTAGTTTAATAAATAAGGAAAGTAGAAAAGAACCCAAATATTATTTAAAAATTTAGAGATTTGTTTTCATTGTGTGTGTGTGTGTGTGTACATACGTGCACCACATTCATGCCTGGTGCCCAAGAAATCCAGAAAAAAAGTGGCTGGAGTCCCTAGATCTGAAGCTACAGGTTATTGTGAGCCATGGGGTGGGTACTGGAACCAAATCCAGGACCTCTGCAGGAACTCAAGTGCTCTTAACTCTGGATCCATCTCTCCAGCCCTTTCCCAGTATTCTTAAATATCTGGGTGTTATTTATTCTGCCTGCTAATTTCTTTTACAAAACCTTACTACAAGGTACTCAGACCATCAAAGCTCACTATATGGCTTCATAATACTGTGCTCTGACGGCTGTGTTCCCACAAACTCTTGGGTGCAACATAATCCCTAGGAAAATACTGGAGGAGGGACCCTGGGGAAGTAGAGGACTGTCCCTCAGGAAACTAAAAGCCTCTTCTACCTCACCAAGCTCCAGCAGGGAAACCCCAACTATGAAGAACAGGCCTCCACCATCAACAAACCTTTACTGCCCTGAGGAGAATGATCTGTAACAAAACAAGGAAGTAAAAATTACCTTTAGAGGATTAAAGAAAAGGGAAGAAAGGAAGAAAGGAAAGAAAGAAAAGGAAGAAAAAAGAAAGAAAGAAAGAAAGAAAGAAAGAAAGAAAGAAAGACCCCAATTCAACAAGCTGTAATTATAAGCCATAATCCCTGGTCCAGGAGGCTGAGCTAAAAGGGTTCTGATTTTGAGTTCAGGCTGGGTTACAGAGACATTCCTAACCCAACTATGAAGAACAGGCCTCCACCATCAACAAACCTTTACTGCCCTGAGGAGAATGATCTGTAACAAAACAAGGAAGTAAAAATTACCTTTAGAGGATTAAAGAAAAAGAAAGGAAGGAAGAAAGGAAAGAAAGGAAGAAAGAAAAGGAAGAAAAAAGAAAAAGAAAGAAAGGAAAGAAAGAAAGAAAGAAAGAAAGAAAGAAAGAAAGAAAGAAAGAAAGAAAGGCCCCAATTCATCAAGCTCTAATTAACAAGCCATAATCCCTGGTCCAGGAAGCTGAGCTAAAAGGGTCCTGATTTTGAGTTCAGGCTGGGTTACAGAGACATTCCTAAAATAAAACAAACAGGCAAGTGGAGTTGACTTCCCCATTTTAACCAGTCTCATCTAGACCTTTGGTTATTTTGGTAGTTAGCATGAAATAGTTGACTGTTCAAAAGGCAAATGTTTAATAGAAACCTTACAGTATGGGAGAAAAGATAAACTTGGAACTTTGTTTCCTGACCCATATATATATGCCAGTATAAAATAACCTGGTAATTCATGTCTACCCAAATGATTTGACTAAGTTTTATACCTTTTCTTTCACACAAAAACAATTCACTTTAGTGATTACTGTAACCATTACAATTTTAATTTCAAATAACAACAGCAATTAAATGTTGATCATTAATTTTTCTGATAATTTTATTATACTACATAGATCTGTATTTCTTGTGATCCAAGAAACATCAAAAATCTAAAATTTGTTCTTAAAAATACAATATTGCACTTTAATTTTTGGCAATTTAATTAAAGGATATAGGAGTAAAAAAATCATACACATACAATTTTTGTCTCAATTTATAATCAACAAAAAACTATTAGAGCTTACAGAAGTGCCCCAAATCAAATATGTACAGTGTAGAGGGAACATTTCACCTGTAAGGAATGTCCAGTGTCCTGCATATAAATACCTCCTGTCAAAGCCAAGCACTGCCTATCCCCATTCTGCCGAAGGGTATTGGTGAGAAATGTTTCTGTCATCTTTGTCAAGACAACACAAGCAAGGAAGTTTGTTCTTAGAGCAGTAAGCTCATGATACTGTTCTCTGAAGGACCTGAAGAACTGTCCTCCAGAACTAGGGTCCCAAGCTAAGCACCCCTTTGTAAATAGCTTCTCTGTACCTAACATCTTTTACCATTACAGATGTAGATGTTAGTTGACATGTAATTTTATGGTCAGTTTTCTGTACTATTTCTAAGATGCATAAGGATAGCAGAGGCAGGTGTGTACCTCAGACATAGGAAATACTCCTATTAGAGTCCATGAGGCTTTGGGCATGTCTGATCCCTGTCACTACCAAAAGAATACTGAACATGTATCTGCTAAATTACTGTTACCTTTTGTTACAGTGCAGCAGGTGGACATAACATTTACACTGACCCAGATTTGCTATTTTATTTTTTTAATTCACAATTAGGTAAACATTATAGAAAGCTACTTTTTTCCCTGTCATTTTAAAAACTTGATCGATTAGGAAGGCAGTTTTGAAATAGCTATTTGCAAAAACAGACACCAAGGTTTAGACCCACTCAACAGTCTACTAAACCTCCAGAGTCAAAAGGAACATAAATAGAAAACATTTATAATATAAATATATGACAGAGACATTTATTTTTGGCACCACTAAAAGACATCTGGTAGCATTTTATTAATTCTCAGTTCCTTGGGAATGCTCAACACTTCTAGCCATTAACTATTTTCTTTTCCTCGAGAGGAAAAATGATGCATGGACAAGAACTGAGTATTTCAAAAGCAAAGGGTTTCTTTTTGTTTTCTTCTAGGGGCTGCAAGTGAGTAGCTAGCTGTTAATGTCCACAAGCAGCCAGAATGTTTAACCTGCCTTTGCATTTGATTCCCACCAAGAAGCATATTTCAAATAGTGACTTATCATGAGAAGACAGGGTTTCACCTTAAACCACCATGTACCATTTGCATAGTTCTGCTATGATAAAAGTCATAGAATTATAATGCATCTTATCTTAACTGTAACAGACTATCAAAAACAGTCTATCTTGGATGTGTTAGTGTAAACTTAACAGGGAAAAAACAGTCAATAGCAAAAAGTTATCTTTAAAAATAGGTTAATGCTAATAATAATAGCTTAAAATTTTTGTTTAAAAATAAGCTTAATAAACGAATACAAATTTCAGTTCAAAACTCAGCTCTTTTGAAATGCCCTATTTCTTGCTTACAGCAGAAAATACGTATTTCATAGTTTTCAACATTACATGTAAAAATGAGGCACTGGTATACATAGTTGAATATATTCACACAAATCGGCGTTTCCATCTCCTCTGCAAGCTTGAATTTGCCCAATGGTTTCTGAACATCAAACTGTTCACAAAAATAAGTCTTCTGAAGGAGGGGCGTAAGAAAAGCCAACAAATGCATCATCTGCCTCCAGAACACTGGCATTCACTATGGAATAGTCAGAAGACACGCACACAGAATAGGGAACTGCTTCTTCCGTGAAGACTGTGTCAAAGTTCCTGATATCATCCGGTCCCGCCTAAAACACCAAAAATACAGGATCATTTACCTTTGCTTTTCTGTCATCAACTTATTATTAAGGTGAAATTTGTTTATTTTGACATGTTAAAAATTTTACTGTTAAGTAGGGAGATGATTAAGGTAAGAAAGGCCAGCATAGCAAGGTTGCATGTGCTTACACACACACACACACACACACACACACACACACACACACACACACACACACACACACGACTCCACCTTTCTCTCTATACATCACCATCCCTAAGGGCAGAAACACAGCTCAGGAAGTGCTCCAGGACAGTGTTTTACTTTGAGCTTGCCTGTTCAGTATCAACTTTGGAGAGGTGACACTTTCTCCTGGAGGAGTGAGGCTGTTTTAAGCAAAGCTGTGAATGGCAGCTCTGTGGTGCTACAGAGATGGTCATGAAGCTCTTGGTGAGGACAACCTTAGCTGGAAAGGTCTGAGGGATCAGCTGATGGGACAGTAAGATGAGCAAGGCAGATGCTTAGCTCCAAGGCAGTATTTCTCACTCACTGTGATGACACCAACCTTTCCCTTCAACTACATTTACAGATAGGAACTGAGATACAAATTCAAGTGATGTTCTGGTAAAAGGCATGCTAAACCTCCAGGCTATTTCTGCTCTACAGGAAAGGGATTTCCTTAACAGGTCCAGGTCAAGAAAGGGATAGGGATTCAGGAAGAGAAAATAACCTCAGGATATTAGTACTGTAAGTCTACAAATTAATCAGAGAACAGGGAATGAACCTGAGATGCTAAATTCTTCCATATAAGAAAACCTCCCTCAGAGTAAAGGTCTCTAGGGATTATAGCATTCAAGATTTTAGAAACTAAAGGAATTTAAAAGGAGCTGAAGAAGCCGGGCAGTGGTGGTGCATGCCTTTATCACAGCATTCAGGAGACAGAGGCAGGTGGATCTCTGAGTTTGAGGTCAGCTTGGTCTACAATGCTACACAGAGAAACCCTGTCTTGGGAAAAACAAACAAACCCAAAAGCAACAAAAGGAGGGGGGGGGGCAGAAGAGATGGCTCAGTGGCTAAGAGCACTGGCTGCAGGTAGACCCAGTTTAGCGCCTTTTCACTAACTCAACCTTCTGTTCAAGCCCGTCTCCATTACTTTGTGTAATGGACCCCAGTACGCTGGGACTCAATACCTTTCTTGTCCTCCATTACGATCTTTTCAGATTTACTCTTAGTTCTATAGCAGTCTACTTGCAGGAGGCCCTTCTCCCACCCAACCTCATTCCCTGAGGACGCCACCTTTTAGTGCAGATGCAGCTTAGCTCTTTCACACCAACCCTTTGTGCCTTTCCTCCAAGCCCACGTCCATTCCTTTCTGTTACCCCCTGACTAGCAAAGGTACTCTCTGCCAGGGACCCCACAGCCACCACACTTGTTCAGGATCCAGAGAGGGCAACAGCAACCAAAGGACAGAACTCTCACCCAACAGTGCCAAGAGCAGAGAGTGACTCCAAGAAGACCCTTGAATACTGTAACTCAGATGCTTGGATTCCAGCACAAAAAAAGCAAAGACAATGTGCCTCTACCAAAACCCAGCAGGCCCTGGAAAAGGCAAATGGCAGACACACAAGTCAAAGACTTCAAAAGCGCAATTATGAATATAAAAACCTTAGAGAGGATAGGATATGAGTAAGTTCCCTTAATGAAGTCTGTAAAAATGCAAACAGTTGAATAAAATAATGAAAATAACTCTAGACAGAAAAGTAAAATATAACAACAAAAAAGAATCCGAAGAAAACCCAAACTGAAATGAAACCGCAAATGAAAAATTTAGGATGTCAAAAAATAACCTCAGAGGTAAGCCCCACCAAGTGCTATGTAATGGTTTCCTCTCAGATTGAAACATTCCATCCTACAGGGCAACTCCTTAAACAGGAAGGTAAACAACTCAAAATAGCTTCAGGAAGTCCCTGAAACTGATCAAATTCAGTAGGCATCTCCCTCTCAAAATAAAGAAGCCAAGCTTCAGAGAAGATTTGGAGGCCAAACAAGCCACCCAGAAGAAGCAGAAATCACCGACTTGCCTCCAAGAGGTTTAGACCAACTGAGCCTCGGGAAGGGATACTCTCCAACCTGTTGAGCTGCCTGCAGGCTGTGCAGTGCAGTGTGTTCCAGGTTCCCAGATTTTGTGAGATGTTACCCATGCTCGAGTGGGCTTTGGTGATGCAGCTGTTTGACTCATTTCTGCTCCTGTAAGTGACCCTTTACCATATTCCTGTAAGTAACCCCAATAGAACTTACTGCTTCACCGAGTTGAACTTTGGTGGTATCTGTAGTTTGGTCTGTCATGGGATCTCTATCTTGGGTGAGTAGATGTGTGTGTTGCACCTCCCCAGGAAAAGCCTTGCTACACAACACCAACTTAATACCAAACATGAAGGAGTTCAACAGAAGGTAGAAGAGTGAGTTAGTTCAGTCAAAGAAAATGTTAAACCTACAAACAAAAACAACAAAACAAAAAAGAACAACAACAACAAAAAAAAAAACCAAAAAAACCTGAAGCAAATATGCAGGGAATCTAGGATACTATTAAAAGACTAATTTAAAAATAATATGTGTAGAGGGAGAAGAAACCCAAGTCAAAGAGAATTTTTTTTTTTTTTTTTAAAGACAAGGTTTCTCTCTTTTTAACAGCCCTGGCTGTCCTGGAACTCACTTTGTAGATAAGGCTGGCCTCGAACTCACAGAGATCACTCTGCCTGGGATTAAAGACGTGTGCCACTACCACCCGGCCAGAAAACACTTTAACACTTTCCACAAAATCATAGAAGATGAATTTCCCCAATCTGAAGAATGAGGGCGAAGCCAACTGTCATTGGCATTCTCCTTTAGGCACAAGCAAGTGAACCTGAATTTGAGGCCGGCCTGCTCTACCGAGTTCCAGGACAGCCATGATTACACACAGAAACCTGTCTCCAAAACCAAAAACCTGCAGTTAGAGACCTGCTTTGTGACCAAGTATATGATCAATTTTGGAGAATGTTCCATGAAGTGCTGAGTTCTTTTTATGTTTCTCTTCAACAAATAATGCTGGTCTAATTAGAGCAGCAGATAGAAAAATGCAAATAAGATTGATATCTATCACCTTCCACAAAAATCAAGTCCAGTGGCTCAAAGACCTCAGCATAAAACCAGACACATGGAACCCAACAGAAGAGAAAGTGAGGATAGCCTTGAAGTCATTGGAACAGGAGACGACTTTCTGAATAGAAAGCCATTAGCACAGATGCTAAGATGGACAATAAATGGGACCTCATGAAACTGAAAAGCTCTTGTAAGGCAAAGGACAGTCAATAGGAAAAACAGAAAGGGAAAATATTTTCAACAATCCCAAATCTGACAGAGGACTAATATCCAAAATACAAAGAACCCAAGAAACTAGATATCAACAAACCAAACAATACAATTTAAAAATGGGGGACAAGCCCGGCAATGATGGTGTACACCTTTAATCCTAGCAATTGGGAGGCAAATTCAGATGGAGATCTGTGAGTTCAAGGACAGCCAGGACTGTTACGCAAGAGAAACACTGTCTGGAACCACCTCCCCAGGAGGAGTGAGGAACAGATCTAAACAGAGAATTCTCAACTGAAGAATCTCAAATGGTCCAGAAAGACTTAAATCCTTAGCCATCAGAGAAATGAAAATCAAAACTACTTTGAGATTCTATCTTACACCTGTCAGAATGACGAAGATCAAAAAAACAAGTGACAGGTCATGTTGGAGAGGATGTGGACCAAGGGGGACACTCCTCCATTGCTGGTGGGAGTACAAACTTGTACAGTCACTCTGGAAGTCAGTGTGATGGTTTCTCAGAAAACTGGGAATCAACTTACCACAAGACACAACTATACCACTCCTGAGGGTATACCCAAAGGACACCCTAACTAATCACAAGGACATCTGCTCAACTATGTTCATAGCAGCTTTATTCAGAATAGTCAGAAACTGCAAATGATCTAGATGCCCCTCAATTGAAGAATGGATGAAGAAATTGTGGTATATTTACATAATGGCATATAACTCAGCTATTAAAACAATGACATGTAACACAAATAAATAAATGACCAAGAGACTGATATTGGGGCTCAAGCTTCAAGCTGAATTTCAGAAAAGCAAAGCAGCTGGCCACTAGCTTCTTACCTCTACTTCAGGTTGAATGGGCTCAGATGTAACCTTTCCAAGCAGGGCTTGAGACTGAATGCCTCTCTGAGACCTGGCATCTGACTTATATTCTTCCCTAATGTTGGAATTAACGGTGTGAGCTAGAATTCTCTTTTAGACTGATTCACTCTTGTGTAGATCTGGATGGCCTTTGATTCACAGTCTATCCAGAGTCCTAGGATTAAAGGTGTATATACCACCACCTCCTGGCTTCTGGCTTCTGCAATTAAAGGTGTATGCCCGGTTTCTATAGCTTGCGGATGAACTTTGCTTTCTGAATTCTCAGGCAAGCTTTAATAAGTCCTAAACACTGTATCACCACAGTGACATCATGAAATTTTCAGGAAAATGGAATTAGAAAACAATCATCCTGAGTGAGGTAACCCAGACCCAGAAAGACAAACGTGGTATGTACTTACATCTACAGACCCACAGAGACTAGGTAATGAGAAAGACTCAAGGAGCAGGGGGGATCCTTGGATCTTTCTGGGAAGGGGAAATAGAACAGATATGGCAAGTGGAGACGGAAACAGGAGGGATCAGGTGGGGGAGGGTGGAGGAAAAGAGTACTGAGAGAGATCACTGGAACTGGGGAACATTTTGGGAGGTGATGTAGAAACCTAGTGCAGTGGAAACTCCCTTGATTCTATGTGATTGATTCTAGTGAAGTCTCCTAGTAATAGGAGATACAGAGCCTGAACTGGCCATCTTCTGTAACCAGGCAAGGCTCAACCTAGCAATAAATCAGAGGCAGGACAGCCCAGAGAACCAGGATAGAACCAAACACAACTGGCAAAAAAAAAAAAAAAAAAAGTCAATAAAATGATTCCTAATGATATTCCGCTATGCTCAAATATTGGTACCTAGCCCAACTGTCACCAGAGGGGTATCATCCAGCAACTTGTGGGAGTAGGTGCAAAGACTCACAACCAAACACTAGGTTTGAGCCAGGGAACTCTGAAGAAGAGTGGTAGGAAGGATTGTAGAAGCCAGAGGGGTCAGGACACCAAGAGAACACAGCCCACAGAATTAACTAAGCAGGGTACAACTAGGGGCTCACAGGGGCTGAAGGAACAGTCACAGACCATGTATGGGTCTAAGCTAGGTCCTCTGCATATACCTTATGGTTGTGTGGCTTGGGGTTCTTGTAGAGCTCCCAACCATGCAAATGAGCTATCTCTCACTCTTGCCTGCACTTGGGACCCATTTCCTCCTACAAGAGTTGCCTTGTCTAGCCTTGATATGAAGGTTTGTGTTGAATCTTATTGTGTCTTGTTAGGCCATGTTTGGTGGATATTCCCGGAAGATCTTATCTTTTTTGAAGGGAAACAGAGCAGGAGGAGGAGTGGATCTGGAGGAAATAAGAGGGGGGAAGAGGGACTGGGAAGACAGGAGGGAGGGGCAACATGTATGAAAGAATTAAAAAAAAGAAAAGGTGATTATCAAGGTACAAGAAGTATACAGAACACCAAACAGGCAGGACCAGAAAAGATATTCCCATAACATATAATAATCAAAATGCTAAATGTATAGAACAAAGAAGGGATAAAAAAGCTACAATGGGGGGTGGAGAGATGGCTCAGTCGTTAAGAGCACTCAATGGCTGCTCTTCCAGATGACCCAGGTTTGATTCCCAGCACCCACATGGCAGATTACAACTGTCCAGGATCCACTGCCCTCACACACACATACATGCAGGCAAAACACCAATGCATACAAAATAAAATAAATTATTTTAAAAAAAAGCTACATTGGAAAAAGATAAAGTAACATATAAAGGCAGGCCTATTAAAATAACACCCAACTTCTCAATGGAGAATCTGAAAGCCAGAAGGGTCTGAACGGATGTTCTAAAACTCTTAAGAGACAACAGATGCCAGCCCAGAGAAAGAAAAACATTCCATGATAAAACCAAATTTAAGTAATTTATAATTTACATCTACCAATCCAGCCCTACAGAAGGCACAGAGAAGTCAAGCTGGCATCTAACTGAACCTTCACCCCTACTGAACTTCCATGGTACTAAAAGTACTCTACACACTAATGGGGGAGAAAGACAATCTTCAATACAATCTTCAATACATTCTAGCTACAAATCCTGCAACCTACAATAGTGACATACTTGCAAGAAATACTGGTGTAATAGTGGCACAAATGTTATGGGAACAACCAACCACTGTGACTGAATGTAAAGCCCCTCCACGAGATGGAAACCATACTTGACACTGCTAAACTGTGTGCAAGAACTTGAGACTATATAGGCCATGGGAAATGATATACTATTATTAGGAGGAATACTAACACCAGGGGAAAATATATTATTAGTCTGTTAAAGGAATGTAGCAATAAAATGACTCCTAACAACATACTGCTATATCCATAGATCAGTGCCTTTCTCAGCCATCACCAGAAAAGCTTCTTCTTGCAGGAGATTGGAACTAACAAAGAAACCCACGCCTGGACAATGTGCAAAGAGTAAGAGACTTTGGAGCGAGTACTCGGTCCTAAATGTGATGTCTTCATCAACCCCCCAGCCAAAGTTCAAGGATATATGTGGAAATGGAGGCAGAAAGACTGTACTAGTCAGAGGTGATGGATGTCTACAAGGAAACAGTGTCTCTCAGACACAACAGGACTGATGCACATATGAATGGAGAGAGGCTGTGGCAGCATGCAAAGAGCCTGCACGGATTCGAGTCAGATGGGGTCCCAGCATGGTGAGGGGTCAGTGGACATGGGTTACTACCACTAACCAACAGCTATCTCCATTTGATGCCCACTGGCAAAGGAAAAAAATTCAGTTTCCTCCAGATCTCTCTGGGTATATTACACACCCATCAGGGCAGGTCCCATGTTCAGGAGTAGTTGGCCAACACAAAACAAACTCAATGGTATTTTGTAGAGTTTGTTTCATTTTGCTTTGAGCATATTTATTTATTTATTTATTTATTTATTTATTTATTTATTTGGTTGGCCTCTGGCTTCTTAATTTTGATTTTCATTTGTTCCATTTGTGTGTGTGTGTGTGTGTGTGTGTGTGTGTGTGTGTGCGCGCGCGCGCGTGTGTATTTTGCTTTTTGTTTTGTTCTTGTGGTGTGTTTGTTTTCTTTTCTGAGACAAGGTTTCTCTGTGTGGCTCCGGCATTCCCTCTGTAAACCAGGCTGACTTTGAACTCAGAGATCTACCTACCTCTGACTCCTGAGTGCTGGGATTAAAGGTGTGTACCATTACACCCAGCTGACTGTAGACGGTTTTTTAAAGAAAGGGGGAAGATAAGGTTGAGTGGGTAGGAAGGTGTGGCGGATAATGAGAAGACCTGGGGAAGTGGAAAACATGATCAAAATATAACATAATTAAAAAAGTAAATTATAGCTGGGTGGTGGTGGTGCACACCTTTAGTCCCAGCACTCAGAGGCAGGAGGATCTCTATGAGTTTGAGGCTAGCCTGGTCTACAAAGCTACAGGAAGAAACCCTGTCTCGAAAAACAAAAATTATAATAGAAATAACACTAGTTGCTCTTCCAGAGGACCCAGATTCAAGGCCCAGCACCTACATGGCAGCTCATAACTGCCTGTAACTCCAGTTACAGGGAATCTGACACCCTCACACCAATGCACATAAAATAAATTACTTTAAAAAAATAATTTCAGAGCTGGGGATTTATCTCAGTGGTAGAGCACCTGCTTACCAATTTCAGTCTCCAGAAACCCCCACATACCAACATACTCAAAAACACAGACACTAACCAATACCAAACACACCAAAAACCTTCATCAAATTCTATATGTTAGCTGCAATTCCTTATATGATCACCTTCTCTCTGTATGTCTGTTTCCTCTTCAGTAAAGTAAGAATAGGGACTGACCCCCTCCAACCCCAAAGTATGCACACACAGAAATACTCACACAAATATGTATACAGAGACCCCCCTCCACACACACACACATCCCTAGAAAAATACCATTATTGTCACTTGAATGTTGGTGGGTATGCACAGAAATGATAATAGCCACCTTCATTTCCATCTCTTTATTAAGATCATCTTTTTGACATTAGCAAAGAAGCATTTCATAATTACTATGTAAGAAGAAACTTAACCTAACTGTGATCTTATTGGCCACCTTAAAGTTGCCGTTGTTCTTTTTTTTTTCTTTTGGGGAAGATGAGGCAAGTCCTCTACCCCTGAGCTAGAAAACTCTCAGTGACAGATTGCACAAATGCTTAAGAACTGACTCCTTTTCATTGAGGTTAGCTTCAGGGATCTATTTCCAAAAATCATGGTTTTCTGTTTCACTGTTTTAGGAAAATACAGACTTACCACATTAGGATTAAATGGTGGCGGGATCTTTTTTTGTACGAGGTCAGTCCAGCTGAGTGATTCAAAAAAAGGATGATTCTGGATTTCAAGCTAGAAAATTAAAAAAAAGTTAACGATGACAAAAACCTCAAGTACTCGATGAAGAATGGTAGGTACAAGGGTTAACTATTTCCATTTGGGCACTCAGCTTTTTTTTTTTTCTCACCATTTGTTTTTTATTTGAATTAGAAACAAGACTGTTTTACTTGACAATACCAGTTCCCTTCTCCTCCCACCCTCCCCTACCACCTCCCCAACTAAAACCCTATCACATATCCTTTCTTCATTTCTTCCCGACTCAACCTTTCTGTTCCCTCATGACCTCTGCATCTTTCCTTTTCTTCCCTTCTCATTCTCTTAGCTCCCTCCCCCCTCTTCCCATGCTCTCAATTTGCTCAGGGGATCATGACCCTTTCCCCTTCTCCAGGGGACAAAGTTTGTCTCTTTTAGGGTCCTCCTTGTTTACTAGTTTCTCTGGAAGTGCCACTCAGCTTTTTAATGGGTATTTATGCCACTCCTGGTCACACTCTGGAAAGACTTAGAATTAGCTGCTTGTATTTAAGCAATGCTCCTTCCTTCCACAGGCGTTTCCCCACAGGTAAAACAGGGTCAGCTGTTCTGTCCTACATATTTCAAGGGTTTTAAACGATCAGCATTAAAATGTGGGAATGAGAGTATTACAGAAAGAATAAACTATTAAGCAGGAATAAGTAACTAGTATCCGAAAACACGTAAAAAAGCCAGCAGAGTCTGATGCAGTGAGCACAAGTGAAAGCCAAGTCCAGGGCTCCTCTGCCCCACAAACACACCCCAAGTCAGCACAGACCTTGTTCTAGCTCTTACTATCAGGGCTCTACAGAAGTTCCAAAGTGCCATCCTACCAACACAGTTTGCTGGGTTAAAAAAAGATTTCTTAAAGCAATGTCTGGGACACTGTGTGCTATAGTACCAACCTGCCAGGCAACATGTCCCACTAATAAAAAAAAAAAAAAAAAAAAAAAAGGGGCTGGAGAGATGGCTCAGGGGTTAAGAGCACTGACTGTTTTCCAGAGATCCTGAGTTCAATTCCCAGCAACCCACATGGTGGCTCACAACCATCTGTAATGGGATCTGGTGCCCTCTGCTGGCTTGCACTGTATACATGATAAATAAATAAATCTTTAAAAAAAAAAAAAAAAAAAAGCAATGTCTGAAGTAGGCAATTTTTTAAAAAGATTTAGGTTATTTAGTGTGTGTACATATGTGTGTGTTCATGTGTACACGTGCATGTGTGTGTACACATGTCCAGAGTCAGAAGAGGTGTCAGATTCCTTGAAGCTGACGTTACAGGTGTTTATGAGCCGCCCAGGGTGTGTGCTGGGGATCAAACTGATCCTCCTGTGGAGGAGTTGGCACTCGACCTCTGAGCCATTTCTTTGGTCCTGGGCAGCTCTCTCATTACTGTCTGCTGCTACTCACAGTGTACAAAGTAAGCTTTTATTTCTTAAAACACACACACACACACACACATACACACACACAAAGAAAATGCTACCTGACTACTGAGGTCTGGAAGGTACATAACAATCAACCAGACAATAAAGGGAGAATGCTCCCAACAAACACGAGACCCTAAAGAGGTTAAGTCTGGTCAAGCAAGTGAGAGTCCTGCAGCACAGAGAAGGGATATTTCATTCATGTCATATCCCCCCTCATCCCCCACCACATATACAGTTGGTAAAATATGAAATTTGGTAGAAGACCTCATAAAAAGAAGATGGGAAGATAAACTATCACAAATAAAAATCAAGTAGCAGAGTACAAAATCTGGAGCCTGGGTGTCCAGTAAACGTTTACTAACATCCAGTGAAAACAGAACTAAATTAAAGTTCATAAACACTACTGGAAACTGGGGACAAGAATGCTGTCTCCCCTCAACTCTGCAATAACAACTATTTCACTAAATACCAAATAAATAAGGATTTATCTCCACATTTTAAATAAGTATAACAACTGGTACTCAGAAATATGATACATACAAAGTCTTCTTTGGCACCAAGTCGATTCTGCCTGTTTTTTTCTAGGAGTTCTTCCAGAATGGACCACGCCGTGAGGCTCACTCCTGGCCTCAAGTTTAGGGGCTTATGAAGAATATTATCATACATTTCAGCAACATCTCGGCAGTAAAAAGGAGGCTGAAAAAAAAAAAAAAGCAAAATAAAGCAACAGAGGTTAGTGAATTGTGTGAAAATGGTTTAAAGCATGCTGGACTGCCGAGTGAGGTGGCACACCTTAATCCAAGCCATTGGAAGGCAGAGGCAGGTGGATCTTTGTAGCTCTTTATAGACTGCTTTTAAGTTACACACTTGTAATACCATGTTTTACAGAAAACAATGACTGGACAAATAGTATGGTGGTTTGAGTAAGAATCACCCCATAGGCTCATATATTTCAATGCTTAGTCATCAGGGAGTAGCACTATTTGAGAAGAATTAGAAGGATTAGGAGGCGTGGCCTTGTTGGAGGAAGTGTGTCACTAGGGGTGGGCTTTGAAGTTTCAAAACCCCAAGGCAGACCCAGTGTCTCTTGGCCTGTGGACCATGATCTAGCTCTCAGCTATTGTTCCAGTGCATATTGCCCACCATGACGATAATGGACCAAGCCTCCGAAACTGTCAACAAGTCCCCAGTTAGATGCTTTCTTTTATAAGAGTTGCCTTGGTCATTGTGGCTCTTCACAGTCATAGAACAGTGACTAAGACACATAGGTATGACAACAGGGTCACTGGAAATAGGCATTCCAGACAGATCAAATATCAAATGATTTAAAATTTAAGAATAAAGTCATCAAAAAAGTAGAGACCTGAATACAGTGCTCCTTCATAGGTACATGCAATGATTACAGAATTGGGAGAATGTCTTACAGCTAATTATCTAGCTAAAAGTTCTGAAATAAAAATAATATTTAAAGTTAAGGAAGTTTTATAGCCCTGTCAGTTTTTTTATAAGAAAAAATTTTATCTTTTAAAATATAATCTTATTTTATACTTCAAAGTCCTTCAAGGAAATACAAAGGATTCTTCTGACATGTCTAGATGACAATTAGTGCCTAAATAAAGTTAAGGTATTAAGTGGTTATCTGACATCCATTGTCACTAGCATTACTTAAAAGGTAGCTTTTAACAAGCCATCCACAGCTGAGTGAAGGACAGTGCTGTCGGTGTCTATTATTCTTTGGAATCTAAAATATGCTGAACTTCACTGAGCTCCATGTTTGTAGGAGTCTCTATCTCTCTCTCTGTCTCTTTGTCTCCTTAGCTGATGATGGTGTATTTAGAACCAGCACTGGCTGCCACCTTGGAGGTCACTGCATGGGGTTGTTGTCTACTTAGAGGACCATAACATGTATCTGGAAAGCAACCCCAAACACTCAAAGATACAAAGAAAAGTAAAATTTAGGGGCTGGGGAGACGGCTCAATCACTAAAGTGCTTGCTGCACAAATATGAGAACCTAAGTTCAGATCTCCAGGAATGCCTATAACCCCACTACTGAGAGCTCTGGCCTGTCTCTGTGTGTACGCACACACGCACGAGCACACACACACATACTTGACAAATAGCTCTGGCTTGCCTTAAGTGTCTTACTGAAAACTGTGAGCATAATTACACAGTAAGCATAATTTTTTTTCAGTGAATTCTTTAAGCCATGATGGTTTCAGAGAAGGGAAACAGGCGGTATCCCACAAAAACAGAAAGGCTAAAACCCAAAGGTTTAAAACATAGTAGTATGCTAATAAATGAAAACTCTGTATTTCCATTGTTTTGAAATTAGGCAGGTGATGCTTGGTATAAACAAACTGAAAGAAAACAAGTAAACTCAATGTTATGACTAGGTTTCTATTTTTTTTTTTTTTCCGGTTTTTCGAGACAGGGTTTCACTGTGGCTTTGGAGCCTATTCTGGCACAGGCTAGCCTCGAACTCAGAGATCCGCCTGCCTCTGCCTCCCGAGTGCTGGGATTAAAGGTGTAGGCCACCAACACGTGGCGACTAGGTTTCTATTTCTAAAACTGCCAGAAGAAGAGAAGTGACTAAAGAAACACAGAAACAGTATATTGGTGTTTTAAAGTAATAAAATTTGCTAGGTGTGGGTGGTGCACACCTTTAATCTCAGTACTTGGGAGGCAGAGGCAGGCAGATCTCTGTGAGTTCCAGTTCAGTGGGGTCTACAGAGTGAGTTCCAGGACAGCCAGGGTTGTTACACAGAGGAACCCTGTCTTGAAACTCTCCCCCCCACAAAAGAAATAAAGTTTCCTTCCATGTGCGTATTCCTAACATGGTTTTGGATTTATTTAACAAGGCCAGCATCTTTGAGATTATTCATTAGTATATTATCAGTAGTGCACTGGAACAATAAAGAGTAGAAATACATACCAGCCCATACAGCATCTCATAGAGAACGGCGCCCAGGCACCACCAGTCCACAGTGTTGTCATAGGGCTGTTTCCTGATCACTTCAGGTGCAAGGTACTACAGACAAATAAGAAAACTCAGTGAATGAAAGGCAGAATTTAGGAATCGATAAAGCCAACAAATTGTAGGTGTTGTTACTCATACTAAAGACATAGTATCTAGATTTTCAATGAGTTGTACATTCTCATTTTGTCACAGTGGTTTTTTGGTGACATCAACTGGAATACATAAAATCAAGTACACAGAACTTTATCCAGAGTTAAGGCCATTAAGAAAAGATTGAAAGTGTAAGACCATAATGCCGAGTATGTGTTGGCAGAAAGTCTTCTGTTGGCTTTATTGTTCTGGAATTTAGACAGGAATGGCAGTAAATGCCTGTTATCCTAGAATTTGAGAAGGAAGATGTGAGGATCAGGACTTGGAGGTCAGCCTGGGATAAATAAGACCCTGTCTCAAAAAATAAATAAATAAATAAATAAAAATCCATCTGCTTATTACTGAAAATGTTGCTACTTAAAGAGCTCATCTGTGCTTACATTCTCTCATTGCATTTCTGCAGTTGGCCTTGGACTCTTTAGCTCAAAGGAGCTCCCTGCCACCACGCTCAGGTTCAAAACAAATTTTCTTAATTTGGCAATTACTCATTTTTCCCCTTCATACCGAGAATTATTATTAAGATTCATAGTAGTCAATTCCCAAGCAAATTTAGAAAGCTTGTTACTTTGTTAAAAAAACAAAAACCTCACCACAAATTCACATACATTACATATATTAATAAAGGTTATATGACATTTCCATATGTGCACAATACATGTATACAGAAAGATTGAAAACTATAAGGATTACTATTAAAAATAAAATACACCTTTATTTCTCCTAACATGATGAAAGAATGGGATGTGTCTGGTAAATTCTCATTTGTGAGTTTCTTTCGTATATACTGATTTATTTTCTTACTAAATAAATGACTTTAACATAATATTCCAACCACGTATTAAAAATTAACCAAAGTCAATAAAAATCACTACACAATTACAAAATGTTTTTCCCATATCTATTAAGCTAATTTAAAAACTATCTTTAGATTTTTGTTTTCTTTTTGTTTTAGGGTTTCTCTGTATTACTTTGGAGCCTGTCCTGGAATTCACTCTGTAGACAAGGCTGGCCTCAAACTCAAAGAGATCTACCTGCCTCTGCCTCCCAAGTGCTGGGATTAAAGGCATGCGCCATCAACGCCAGGCAGATTTATTTAATTTTTACGTGTGTATATTTTACCTTCATTTATGTATGTGCACCACATGCATGCAGTGCCCTCAGAGGCCAGCAGAGGGTGTGTGATACTCTGGAACTGAAATTTATGGATGTGAACCACATAGAGCATACTGGGAACTGAACCCCAAGCTTGCACAAGAGCAGCAAGTGCTCTTAATTGCTGAGCCGTGGATACAGCTCATTTTAAACACAGCTGTAGTAAGTTACTTCTGTACTGTTTAATACTCTTTAAAGTGTACAACTCAATGCAGTCAGCATATTTGAAGTATAGTGCAATTATCCCCACTGAATTTTAGGACATTTTTGCTTATTTGAATTCTTTTTAGAAAGATTAGAAATGCAATTAAACATTTAAAGACGTTCAAGGCATACTTTTAATACTAAAAAAAATTAAGCATGTTATCTTTACTAGATCATTCAAAAGGGTCTTGGTGGCATTTCACAACCAGAGTGAAAAATGCCCACTATACACTCGAAATCCCCAGAAAGCTAGAATATCTAGTAAGTTTTATTTTGCCTCTTTTGTATATTCAGTGTGTGACTTGTATTATAGTTTATAAATTATATCAATGATCAGACATATTTCTTACCTCCGGTGTCCCACAAAAGGTTGTGGTGGTATCAGAAATAGCAATTCCTTCTTTGCAAAGCCCAAAATCTGTTAAGACAACATGCCCCTAACAAACACAGGGCAGTGAGATAAAGCAATGCATAGACATGAATTCACAAGCTTTACACCGTAACAACTTTTTATGGTGGTATCTTGCTTGTACAAATAAAGCCTGTCTGAAGGTCAGAGAATGGAGCTTGCCATTTACCTAACCACAGAGGTCTGGAGGTCTCTACAGACAAATGGAAAGTGAGGTACCTGGGCAGAAACAAGATATAAGCAGGGAGTAACAGGAACTCACTTAAGTGTCTGCTGAGACACTAAGGAGGTAAGGTATGGCTGTGGTTTGCTCCTTCTTCTCTCTGATTTCTCAGCATTCCCCTCTACATCTGACTCCGGGTTTTTATTACTGAGACCAATTAAGAACTCCATTTACATTGTATGTGTATGTATGTGTGCCTGGGTGAGTCTATATATACCACTTGAAGGCCAATGCCTGAGACTACTAGAAGGCATCAGACCTTCCACAGCTATAGAAATACAGGTGTTTGTAGCACACGCCTTTAGTCCCAGCACTCGGGAGGTAGAGGCTGACAGATTTCTGTGAGTTCGAGGCCAGCCTGGTCTCCAGAGCGAGTGCCAGGATAGGCTCCAAAGCTACACAGAGAAACCCTGTCTCAGAAAAAAAAAAAGAAGAAAAAAGAAAAGAAATACAGGTGTTTGTGGGCCACCTGATATGGATGATGGGAACCAAAGCTGGGTCCTCTGTTAAGACGAGTAAGTGCTCTTAACCACTAAGTTAAGGGATGAGCCATCCCTCTAGCCACTTAACCTTTTAAAAACATTTATTTATTATGTTTATTGAGAAAGAGAGAGAACACACAAGGGAGAAAAAGAGAGACAGGGAAGTGTGTGCAAAAGATCAAGAGAAAGAGAAGTATATGCCTGTGCAGTTCAGGAGACAACTTTTAAGGGTTGGCTCTCTTTCCACCATTGGTACTGGAGGTTGAACTCAAGTTGTCCTTCACCCACTGTGCAATCTTGCCAGCCCATTATTTTTAGTTTTTTTTTTGAGACAGAGTCTCATATAGCCCAGGCTGGCCTTATCCTTATTATGCAGTGAAGGATATAGTGAACGAACGATCCTCCTGCCTCCACCTCCAAGTGCTGGGATTACAGGCATGTGCAACTGTGCCCAGTTTTTCCTCAGTAAGGCGAATTCAGGGCTTCTTGCATGCTAGTCAATCATTCTATTCACTGAGTTATATCCCTGGACCTGAACTAATAATTTTGAGACCTTTTGATTTTTAAAATAATTATAAAAACAAAAACAGTATAGAGTGTAACCTCATCCAGCCTACACCGAAGCTGACATTTTGTTTCTTTCATGTCAAGCAAGAAACCATCATTAGTACAAAACTGCTAACTATAATTCTGACCTTATTTGGTGCTTCTGTTTTGAATGTGCATAACCCTGTGTGTGTAGTGCTGTGCAATATATGTGTACTGCTGTAGCTCCACTCAGCAGTCACGATAGAGAACTACTTCATCACAAGGGGACCCCGTGCTAGTCCTTTATCTTTGTGGGTCCTCTTCTTTCAACACTGTCCCCTTATGAACACAAACAGGACTCCCCCAAACCTAATGTCACTTCAAGAATATTACAGAAATGTAGTCATACAGTGTGGAACCTCTAGTGATGGGGGATGTATGCTTCTCTTACTGGTTGATGAATAAAACACTGATTGGCCAGTAGCCATGCAGGTAGTATAGGAGGGGCTATAAGATGAGAATTCTGGGGAGAGATCAGAGAAAAGACCAGAGGAGAGATGCCATGTAGCTGTTGGGAAGACAGGACTCTGGAAGTTCTCTGGTAAGAGAAAATCCTGTAGAAATACTGTAGTTATGGGTTAATAATTAAGAGAGCTAGCCAATAATATGCAGCCTGAGCCATTGGCCAACAGTTTATAACTAATAGACACCTCTGTGTGTTCATTTGGGGCTAAATGGCTGTGGGACCGGGGGGAAAGAAACTCAGTCTACACTCTAGGACATTTTTCCTACCATGCATAACAGCAACAACAACAAAACTACAAGATTTTTCAAGAAGGTAACACTTACCATTGAATCCAAGAGAATATTTTCTGGCTTCAAGTCTCTATATCAAAGTGGAAGAAGAGAAAAATCTGAGTATTGCCTGAAATAAAATGTTTGAGAGGTATTTTCCATGTAATGTAAACAAGTGATTCACCTGTACACTATTTTGATGGAGTGCAGGTAACCCAAGGCACTAGCGATCTCAGCAGCATAGAACCTCGCTCTGTGTTCAGGAAAAGACCGTTCTCTTTGTAAGTGGAAGAACAACTGCAAAAGGAATGGAGGCTGTTGGCATCAGTTACATGTGGCATTGCACAGAAATGCTGTTTTTGATATTTTGAACACAAAAGCACAGGGCTGCTGTGTTCATCTCTCTCATCTCCAGCTGTTTAACTCTTAGAAGCTACTGCACTGTCTGTCTTCAAACATGCATCTCTGATCGCCCTCACCAACTTCTCCCATCTCCCATATACTCCTCTCAGTGCTCAATGTGACCGTCTCCATACCATTCTAGATAACCACTTTAGAGGAGCTTATTAAGGAAAACCTACCATTCTGGTGTTGCCACATAATTAGCATCCTAGGCCTCTGTAGATGGCTTAGTAAATCCAAAGCACTATGCTGAGGTCTTTATATACTTGTATTATTTAATCTTCCCCATAATCCTGAGGCAGGAAATCAATGAGGAAGCTAGCTCAGGAAGGCTGATCTGCCCAGCATCCCATCACTTATTTTTGTATTTCCACTTGGCTCTAATGAAGAGAATAAGCAGTACACAAAAACTCCATAAGCCATGTCACGATTATATGACTATCAGGGAGGAAAGATGGCAAGAAAAGTAGGAGAGTTGGGGACAGTGGTGCGTGCCTGAGTCTGAGGCTTACCCCTAAGCTATCTAGTGAGACCCTAAACAAAAAACAAACAAGAGCCAGGTCTGGTGGCACATGCCTCTAAGCCCGGAACTCAGGAGGTTGAGGCAGAGAGACTGCCACAAGTTTAAGGCCAGCTAGAGCTACATAGGAAGTGCCAAGTCAGAAAAAAACTACATACATACCAAGGCCCTGTCAAAAACAATGAAAACAAGACAATGCCCTAAAAGAGAAAAATCAACAACAGAATACAGAGTGAAACCATCCTTCGCCTCTACCCTTTTTCCTGGTCTTTATTTCCAGCCTACCCACTGCCAGCTACATTTATCCCCCCTACGCCCACCAGCACCTTCTACAGTAATTCATCATCCCCCACCTCCAATTATCCTAGCAAATCTCATCTTGGAGATGACAAGCCTGCCTCCTTCCACTTTCTCTGCTCAGGTTTGAACAACCACTGTGTAGAGAGGATCCAAAAGCAAAGTCCTAACGCACCATGAAGAAAACACAGATGAAGGAGGAATGTGGTCCCTCAGCCCCTTAGATGGCTCCCATGAGTATTTCAAAAACAGGGAGGCAGGGAAGAGGGAGCTTTGTGACTGAGATGCCTGCCTTCAATCTGAATGGAATATATATAGTAACACTGACAAAGAATTTCAATTTCTTTACTGACTATGACTCATTTTATATTTCACTCTCTTTTTTGTTACCTTTATTCTACAGTTAGAGTACAGTCATTGAAAGGGTCTTACTGAGACGGAGGGATAGATGATTCCTTTCAAAGACAGTAGACTTTACAAAAGAGGGGACTCTGTGATTAAAATGATCTTTTTCTTTTAAAAAATCCCTTTTTTCTGGGAAGTGGTGGTGCACACCTTTAATCCTAGCACTTGGGAGGCAGGGGCAGGCGGATCTCTCAGTTCTAGGCCAATATGGTCTACAAGTGAGTTCCAGGACAGCCAAGGTTACACAGAGAAACACTGTTTCAAAAAACAACAGCAACAAAATCCTTTCACTGAAACAGATCTTGCCAGAATCTTTAACATAGTGAAATACGTTATGTGGCACTAGGCAGATGACACAACACCAAGTATTCCCACACTGGCTTCACTATGGGGAGGGGTCACCTCACCAATTAATAGTGTGATCATTTTAGAAAATAAAGTGTTGGGCTAGCTTTCACAGGCAATAGTTGAAACAGTCATTATCTAAATTACACATCGTGTTTTATTCTAACATTTCAGTTTTCATTCCTGTGATACAAATTTGACTATAAAACCACACACGGTGCCTGTAGCTTCTCTGTGTCCTGCATGGTATGTGGTCTGCTGAATTCAGTTTTCACTCTACAAACAGCTGCTGATCAAACGCTGTCAGTTCAAAATTTATGAGAGAACCTTTTGGATTTCATGCTATTTTTTCTTAGTTATTCTCTATATTAGACAGCTAATATAAAACTCACCTCCCCTCCATTAACAAAATCCAGAACAAAATAAAGCTTTTCAGTTGTTTGGAAAGAATAGTGCAATCCAACCAAAAACGGATGTTTCACATTTTTCAAGAGCACATTTCGTTCAGCCATAATATGTTTTTGCTGGAAAAAAGGGCAAAATATCGATTTGTATTATATACCAGAAAACAAGTGCTAATAAAGAAAATTGGCTCAGGGGAAACAAGAGCTATTTTATTTTTACCTCTTTTCTGTTGAGAACTATTTTTTTCTGTAACACCTTGACAGCATAAAATTTTCCATCCAGTTTTCGTTTTGCAAGAAGAACCTGTTAACGATTTGCAAACAATTGAAGAGTTTACAATCTTTGTAGGTATTCCCTTGTCAACACACACTGCTTCTTAAAAAGTTTCTAAAAGGCAAGTCCACAGGCACCTGTATTTTGAAGATTGAACACTGATGAGATCACTTCTGTAATTCTACTTTTTCTTAGACATTTTAATAAGACAAAAAGGGTACTGATTACTTGAATAGCTAGAAATAATTTGTTACTTAATAAATTGGCAATGAGATTTTTACTAAGTCACTCAAATACACATTACTCAAGGAGTTTCTGTATTGTGTCAGCCTTGAGACTTAGAGTTTGCTTAGAAAATAGGGCTGGCGGGCGCCCGCCTTTAATCCCAGCACTAGGGAGGCAGAGGCAGGCTTAACACATCAACTAGTGATGTGGCTTACTTCTAGAACCTCCAATTGTCTTCTGGTCCAAACTTATAATCTCAGTCCAAACATGAGAAAACCATCAGAGCAGTCCATCAAAGGGGCTTCCTACAACACACATGATCACTAGACCTCAAAACTGTCAAGGTCATCAAAAGCAAGGGAAGTCTAGAAACTGTGACAGCCAAGAAGATCCCAAGCAGACATGAAACCCAAGTGTCAAGTGGTAGCTGGATGGAAAAAGAGAAGATAAAAGCTACAAAATCTGAGTTAACGATGCATGAGTGTTAATATCAACACCAGCAATGGTCTGTTGTGACACATGCACCATATTAACACAAGGTGTGTGAGATGGCATGCTATGGAAAGCTCTCCCCAAAATAAGTCGATTGATTTTTAAAATGTTTGGAATTCATAAAGATGGAGTCAAAACACCCTTAGGATGCAATTGCCCAACTGCATTTTTGTCATTCCTCACTTTTATATTCTCTACAGCACTGAGCTGAGCAATCTTCCTTCCTTCCTTAATTTCTCTCCCTTTTCTTGGTAACTCCCACCTGCTTGACCCTTCTTTCTCTGACACATTGATCGGCTCATCTTAAACACATTCGAAGAGCATACATCAAAGACTACAGCACTCAGAAGGGACTGATTTCCCTCAACGTTTTCTTTACTTAGTATACTGACAAATTTGACAACAGATGAAAAACTAGAAGAAAATCAGCAAATGGAATAATGATGCTTTGTGCACGCCTGCATATGCCTTTCCTAGTGCATACGTGTTCCTGTTCAGTGTGTCACAGGTCGTAAATACACTGATTATCAATAACTAACAAGTTTTCAACAGTCCAAAAAGAAACACCAAAGGACAAATTTAAATAAGTAAGGTATAAAATTCTATATAGGACATTATAAAATGTTGAGAAAGATTTTTAAATGTTTATTTATTGAAAAGGTTATACCATGTCCATAGATTATGACACTTAATTCTCCCCCCCACCCAAATTGATCTCAGGTTTAATGTAATCCAAATTAAGTTCCATCTAAATTTTGTAGTAATAGACATGATTTTAAAATTTATACAGACATGGAAAGGGCTCAGAATATCTTCCTGAAGAAGGAAGGATAGGCTTGTGTTGGCTCCCAGGCTATAGTTGTCAAGGCAATACAACACTGGTACCAGGATAAACAAGTAGACCAATGGAATAGAAAATAAACTCTAGAAACTGAACTACAAATTGTAACATCTAAAACCAGATTTGTTCATATGGGAATGCAAGCTACATGTTGAAGGTGGTCTTGTAGATCGGTAAGTGTTATTGGGTACAGAGTTAAACTGTAATATCAGCCACATATCCACACAGAAAAAGATGAATAGTTATCTTACATTTCATATTACATTCAAGAGCCAGTTCCTGTTGATTCTAGGCATAAACAGAGTTCCAAAAAACAACAAAAACCCCAGTAGTTTTATTTCTGCTGTTTCTGAGATGACATCATGCTATGTTGTCCAAGCCGGCTTTGAACTCACGGAGGGGGGGGAGGAAGAGAGAGAGAGGGGGGGAAGAGTGTGTGTTTTGTCCAGGGTTGATAGGCACTAACTCCTTGACTTCTGTCAGCATTTGTATTTTTAATGGCAGACCTCCTGTAGCATTCTGATAAACTGTAACTACCTAGAGTAGATCCATTTCTAACTCTGCTGCTTACATGAGCACAATGCCCAGCCTGTAACAAGTGATCACTATGTATCTGATGAATAAACAAACACAAATAATAGTGTGCTCAGTTTCTGCTCCCTCAGCAACTCAGATCCCCAAAGCTACAAATATAAGGAAATATATATTTGGTGCTTCAGATAAATTCACCTATGACACTTCTGAAACCTGAGCTTCCCAGCATGGCTGGACACTGTCAAGTTCTATAATGGGTCTGATGCCGGGGGTTAAGCAGTATCTTCACACAGCTTTTCCTACCTCCATGATTCACAGGGATGCTTACTTCAATCTTTCTACCCTCCATTTAAAAAGGCTACCTTCAAAAAGGCTCTTCTTGACAACCCAACTGCCTGCTGTTCTGTCACTTCACCCCATTCATTTCAGCACAGCCCCATTACTATTTATGTTTACTTGAGTGTATTTCTCAACAGACTACTTCCCCCCGAAAGTTGTCAGCATCACTAAGTCAGTTTTCTCAACAGAGCCCTGACACACATTTGGAACACACTAAGTTCTCAATAAATGCACACTGAACAAATGCACTTCATCTTAGAATTTCAGCACACACCTTGTCTCCTTAAGAATTCTGTCAAGACTTGGCAGAGAAGGAATATTAACTCCCTATCTTGCAAAAAAAAAAAGCCCAATGACTCACACATGTAAATCAGAAACTCATTAAGTGATTAATCATGGAATGGGAACATTAAAAATAAAACCCTTACCTTGCCAAAGCTGCCCTTTCCAATAACTTTTAAAAAATCAAAGTCAGTTGGTTTAGCACTGAAAGAAATTAACAATAGCAAAAAAATGAGTCTTCAAGAAATTAAGCTATAACATTTAAACATTTCTTGTACCTCATTAGGTTAACAAATTAATGTGGGGGAACAAAATCCATGGGCAGGATTTCCTGAGCTTTTATACTAGTCCATTGCTTTTATTAAGAGCAATAGGATCTCCTTCCCAACTAAATTATTTAAGCCCCATTTAAGATCTAAGAGATACTTAATACTATTCTAAGAGAAAAAAATGGAGATAAGCCTTTATATGCATTATAATATATAGATACAGATAGATCTCACGAAGTAGTTTCTTTCTAGGACAGTTGTATTCAACACAAACCTAACCACTTTCACTTGTGAAGAAACCAAACTATGTAAGTTCAAGTAGTATTTGGTACTGGGGAATTCTGAAAAACAAGATACTAGTTGCCAGCACCTAGTAAAGATGCCAAGAAAGCTTTCTGGTGGGGAGAAGTCTCCAGTGTTTCACATCTAAGTTCCTTATTATAGGAAAGAGTTCTCTGGATTGTTTTCACGAATGGCAATGAAGAGAAGCCAGGAACAAAACACCAGAGGGAACATTGCCTTTTTATTTATTTTGGCCTAGCAGATAAAAATAGCACTGGCTCTATGTTGGCAAATGCACATGGTAGCAGGTAGGATGCTGAACTTAAGTAGCTAAGAGTGTTTCCTCCCAAACAGGCTGAATTCTTAAGCTGTACTAGACAGATCACTTTGTTTACTTGAAATGTCAGTTAATTAACAAAACCAACCAACCAAACCCAACCAAAAAAACAAGGCTGATCTGATTAACTCCACAGGTAAAGGTGCCTGTGCCTTGCCACGGAGCCTGATAACTTGAATCTGATCCCAGGGAACCACATGGTGCAAGCAAAGAACTGACTCCTACAAGCCGTCCTTAGACCTCCACACCCACACACATGCCACAACATACACACAACCACACACAAAGAAAAGAAATGAAACAGAAAAAGGTTTAAAGTCTGTTCATACACATTTATCCTAACACTAGGTCCAAGTTAAATATTAAAACAGGTAAAGATTAACAAGAATGCACTAATGAAATAACCCAGACTCAGCAAGGCACATGGCACACATTTTCTCTTATATGCATAACTTAGATTTAAATACACACATTCTCTCTCTCACACAGAGAATGTAAAAGCAAAACAACTATGAAGGAAGAGGCACAGATCTAAAGGTAAGGGAACTGTGAATAAAAAAGCAACAGAAGAAATGACAAAATAAGTTTTCTTTCATTTGTTGAACCAAGGTTTAACAATATGTACATAAACACATACAAATGACATAAAATCAGAGGGAGGACCATTTGGCAGAGAGGAAGGGAGCCAATAAGGAGATGGAGGAAGTAGGTGTGTTATGTTGTGGGGACAAGTATCAACAAAGCATAATGCTATATACATCAAAATGTCCTAAGAATCACTACTATGTTCTTTATATGTTCACTAAAAATGAAGTAAGAAGGATACATAAAATACTTAACTAAATATAGGTGTATTTCTTCTACAAAATCCTGTTCTTTGGACTATTTTGTTCTTTAGTGAAATAACGTTTTAAACAAAAGAAAGCAAATGTGACCACGGAAATACAAGTAAGTCCTTCCAGGAGCGAACAGGACCAGGCCCCACCTAACTGCTGTGGTGAACCCTAACTGAAAACACATGTTCGTTTCACAATGCCACTCTGCTCAATACTAGGAATGGTAGGAAAAAAATGCTCAAAACTCAACTTCCTCTTCCAGTCACGAGCCAAGCCTCCTGCAGTCCCCTGATGCAGGGGGAGTTCCTTGGTGAGCTGCTGAACTGTCCATCTTGATGACCTTTTCAGGCTCTTGTGAACTCTCTCCTTGCACAGCTCATGAAGTTCACCAATGATTGATCAAATCCAATGGTCAATTTTCAATCTTTATCTTATTTGCCGTATTGGCCACATTGACAGTGTTAAAACACCTTCCCCTTGACACAATTTTCTTCCCTTGACTTCATGACACCATATTCTTAGTTCCCCTGACGCTCCTCCCTCATTCAATGGTACTGAAAGGTCCTTGGTCCCAATTCTTGGATCATTTCTCCTGTCTATATTCTCTCTCCTCAAATTGTTAGAGGTAGTCTTGAGTACTCTATACTGAATGTTCTAGGCATTGGTTTTTAAGGAATTGTTGGAGGTGACAAGAGAAATAAAGCCTATGTTAGACAATCTTGCTTTCAATCATTTTTCAGACTATTCTCCAAAATGTTTCCCTTAACGCTTAAGCACATGTGGGAAAGTAGAAAAACAAAGTCTTAAACATCCTAATATCCATCACAACTCCTGTGGAACAAGCTAGCTGACAACCAGGGCACAACCCTGAGAAGAGCATCACTCGGGTCTGTGAGGACACTTTTCCTTCTCCCCCTCCCCACCATGACACCGAGTAGGACCCATGGTCCCATAAATAACAGTCAGCTGATCTTCCTTACACGAAAATAAAGCAAGAGAAGTAACAATGGCGAAACAGACTCCAAAGATCAACCTGCAGCTTTTAAAACAGCCATTTTTAAGATGGCTCAATGGGTAAAGGTGCTTACCGCCAAGCCTGACAACGTGGGTTCTATACCAAGAACACACATGGTAAGAGGAGAGAATCAACTCCCAGACTTCCATCTATCCCATCCATGTTCCATGGCATGTGAGTCACACCACACACACACACACACACACAGAGAGAGAGAGTTTAAAACAGCTAGAGCGCTGAAGCACATGACAGCATTGTATTCACTGTAACTACTGACACATTCTACAGGCCCCCCAGTTAAGCTTCACATAAATGCACACTCTCAAAAAAGCACTTCTTAATAGTTGAAATAAAGTAAACCTACTGAGGATTTCCAGTTGGTCCCAGGTTGATGTTCTGTGAGGTAGAATGTGGCTATTCAGTGAGGGAAAAACAGTATTCTCATTAGTGTCAATCATAATCAGACAATGGATGCTTTGACATAAAATGATACAACTACCATAGACAGCAATAGATGTTAAAGAAGTCTAAAGTCCTAATTCTTGAAATATAATCAATATAAGCAGTCGATTTTGTTATGATAAGTTCCGAGAGCTGTTGCAAGAAAAAAAGGCAAGCCAGAAACAACACTCAAGAGTTAGAAAATGGAGGAAGTCAACAGACAAAGCTGCTTAGGAAACAAGCACTGAAAACACAAAACACACTTCACTACGAGGAATCATTTTTACATTTAAATACTGGTTACTATAGCAGATTGTTTTTCAAATATTAAAGAAAAGTTTGAAGCCAGGATGATGGTAATGATGACTATGAATATAGGTATTCTTGAGTGAGGAGTGGAGGCCGAAGATTGATTGCACCTTTCTCTGTCACTCTCCACCTTATTTTTTAAGCACAGTCTCTCTCTGAGCCTGGAGCATCAGTCAGAATGGCTGGGCCATGAGCACTGGGATCTGTCTCCACCCTGGGTGCTAGAGCTATGCTGTCATGACTCAGCTCTCCTCTGGGTTCCAGGGATCCAAACTCAGGTACACCCATTGGCAAGTTGATTTCTCTCTCAGCCCCTGGTAGAATTATCTCTAAATACAACAGGACTTTCTCTGATCCTGGAAGTGAATAGCTCCAAAACTGTAGACCCAATAAGACCAGGATTAACTCAGTACCGAATCCTTACTTAACTGCTACACCACAAAGCAGTTTAACTCTAACAGATCCTAGCTCAGTCATAGCTTGAACTCAACTCACAATTCCACAAGTTGGGTTTAGTGATCCTGTCATCTGTTTTCTCTGGAGGTACAAGGATCAAAGCAGTGCCTCTGACATACACTCTTCCTCCGAGCCTCAAACCCATCACATAGTAGGCACTTTCACAAAAGCCAAGTGTGAGTGAAATTTGCTTCCCATAAATCCACTTGAAGTTCTTTATACATAAGGAAGTTAACTGATCCGCATGTGTGTTTAGTAAATTCTCACATTCACAAGAATATTCCATGTAAACTTGTATTTTTACTCAGAGTTCAGATTTATAACCTCTAGGAGACACAGTACTTTATAAAAAATAAATGGCAGACATTCTCATCCTTCAAAAGTTTGGAAGTAGGTTTGTTATTTAAAAAACATTAAAGCTAACTTTAAAGTCTTAACCCTAACTTATTTCCTATCTAACACCTCCATATGAAAAACTTTTACACAACAAATTTTCAATTCTCAGAGATAGAAATACATGAATCATAACAGTGAAATTCAAGGCTAATCAATCTGTAAATAACCTGGTTCATGGAATGCAATTTGCTATAGTTTAATTTAACATGAGATTAAGCTTTTAGGATTAAATAATATATTGTTTTATAGAATCTGATAACTCTACTTCCTTTAAAAGGATTTTTCTTACATAGATGTAAAAAGTGTGGATTAAACAAAATGGGCAATTTATTCCCTGATTGATAGTAATATATAGCTAATATTTAACAATTGGTAATGATTTTCCTAGAGGAGCATGTCCCTGAAAGGGTGACAATTAGTCAAATGTAAATTAGACAGTATTTCACTGTATCAAATGTTAAGAGATAATATTCAACCATTGCACTGAAAGGTAAAATTTATTGACAACTAATTGAGACTCTGTTTCTTGATTTCTTTTGACTTATACCTTTCTCCTTAATTGAAGGGGGTGACAGGCACTGGAGAGATGGCTCAATGGTTAAGAGCACCAGCTGCTCTTCCAGAGGACCTGGTTTTATTTCCCAGCACCCACAGGGCAGCCGACAACCATCTCTAAGTTTAGTTCCAGGGGATCTGACACTTGTTTTGGACTCCAGAGGCACCACACACATGCTTGCAGGCAAACACCCATATGGATAAAAAATAAAGATAATCTTTACAATGAATAAACAAAATAAAATAAGGGGTCTTAGGGCTGGTGAGATGGCTCAGTGAGTAAAGATACTTGCTGCCAAACCTGGCAACCCGAGTCTGATCCCCAGCACTCATGGGGCAAAAGGAGAGAACCCTCTTCCCAAAGTTGTACATGCCATGGCACATACCCCACCCCAAATTTCCTTAAAGTCACTTTTTCTAAAAATAAACTAAAGGGGTTTAGTGCTAGACACCTACAAGGACTCTTCAAGCTATGAACTTCATTTGGTTAGTAATTAGGCTGGTGAGATAGCTAAGTAGGGCAAGTAAAGGCGCTTGCCACCAATCCTGATGAACTGACTTTGATTCCCCGGAGACCCATTTGATGGAAGCAGAGAATCAACTCCCACAAGTTGTCCTCTGACCTCCACAATTATTCTACTTAGTCTCAATATTAAGAGTAACCTGCACTATACTTTTTACTATGAAAATGCAATTTCTACGTATTTCATTAACAGATAGTGATTGGGGGCTGTGGAGATGGCTCGGTAGTTAGAGCACTTGCCGAGCAAACAGGAGGACCAGAGTTTGGATCCACAGAACCCATATAAATGTCAGGTGGCCATGGTGGCTCACCCATAGTTCTAGCCTTGACGGTGGAGATGGGGATCCCCACAGCAAACTGCCAGCAAGACAGCAAGATTAGCCATGTTGGTGAGGTATAGGTCAGACCCCTCTTCATAGAGTAAAATGCTAAGAGCACTATAGAAGATTCCCAGTATCAACCCTGGGCCTCCACACACGTCCCCACATATAAATCATACAATAGCGCACACATACACATGAAAAGAAAAAAGGCAAGAATAGTCAATAAATGGTACAACACTGTTTCTAGGTGCTCTGCAGTGCAGAAAGCCTAGAACAGACATGTATACTTTGTTCTGAATCAATGCTGGTCTAAGGTAAGACAGCTGCTCTGCTGCTAAGAAGCACAGCGCCCCTGATACCTTCGGAGCACTTCTTTCATCCTCATCTTCAGATGGATCTGACTGATGTCTGGGGCTGTCCATTTGAAGGAATGCTCTGACATCTGGACTGAAAACAAAGATTACCGTATTACTCTGACAGCATGTGTGTATCCCGTCTCCCTTTAAAAAGGAAATGAAGCAGAAACCACTATATTAGCATTTGTAGCAAGAAAACTACAAAATGTACTATTCCTTATTATAACAGGAATAAAGAAGTTCCGATTTTAAAACGAGGGAACGCAACAAGGGAGCGGGTGAAGATACAAACAGAGGGTTCACAGAAGAGGTAAGTCAAACAGAAACTGATTCTGAGATACTCTTCACATTCATTAACTAGCAAAATCAGAATGATAGAATGAACTCAAAGTGGGAAGGGCCACGCTCATGTGCTGCTGGTAAGATGGAGAATGAGGCAACCTTCCTGAAGAGCAGTTTGGCAATACTTGGAGAAACAAAGCTATTTGTGACAGGGTCTAATATAGCCCAAGTGGCCTTGACCTTCTTATGCTCTTGCCTCTGTCTTGCTCCTATGGGGTCATATGCATGCATCCCTATGGATAGTAAAGCCATTTTAAAGTGTGTTTCCCTAACAGCAGCAATAAGCACACAGTATGTGCCCAATGCTACACTTGCTATTTGGCATCTTACTCTTTTATATGCTGTATTTTAAGATAATTTGATATTAAAATAAAAACTAAGTTGTTTTTTTTTTCCAACAAAAGATGAGGTCTAGAAAATACGAAGTGACTCATTTTTTAAAAAGACAATGTCAGCTAAAAACTAAGATTAAACCTACTTGTTTTTTTGTTCGTAGGATTTTGGAAATTTCTTCTATCTTGAACAGAAGACAGTTACTTATAAAGTATATGTGCATACAAAAAATTTTGTTGTCACAAGTGATCAAAGTGAAGAGACTAAGCCAGGGGAGTGCTCAGCCACAAATGGGATGTTATATTATCACCCTGCCTCCTGCAAGGCTCAGAGACTCTCAGAAGAGTGGGTAGACAGGGGATCAGAGTGAAACTGCCTATGCTTCTGGAACATATGGATGACACTCATAGCTTAATCCTAACGACGTAGCAGATAATGAGGATAAATATAGTATTAAACAATTAGCAAGATGTTTTAACTATATAATGCAAATTTATTTAAACAGTAATCCATAAAACTTCTATGTCTTGGTTGGTATTTGCGTCAACTTGAAACAAGCCACATTCCTTGTGAAGAGGAATTCTCAATTAAGAAAGTGCCTTCACAGTGTCTGCTTCACAGAGACAAATCTGCAATGTCTTTTCTTCATTAATGATTGATGTGGGTGAGCCCAGCTCACTGGGGTGGTGCTTCCTGGGCAGGTATTCCTGGGCATACAAGAAAGCAGGTTGAGGAGCAAGCCAGTCAGCAGTGTTCCTCCACGGCCTCTGCTTCAGTTCCTGCCCTGGTTTCCCTCAGTGACAGAGTGTGACCTGAGGGTTGTAAGACGAAATAAACCCTTTCCTCCTTGACTTGTTTTATATCATAGAACGCGTTCTGTCATAGCAATAGAAACCCAGCTAAGACATTATACAAGTGCAAAAGGAAGGGAAAGTATGAGCTGAAGGCAAAGTGGATAAAAAGCACTAGGACAAAGTGCTCTAGGAAAGTCCACACATGGTAACATTTCACAGAAAGTACAGACTCTTCCTGAAGTTTAATCAAGACTTTTGGGTTTGGTTTCACTGTCCCTTTAGAAAAAAGGGAAAGTACTTACTGGTTGTAAAGCTCTGGATACCTGACCAAGTTCTGAATGAATTCATTCAGCCCCGCTCTTCTTTGTTTAATAAAATCTGCAAGAGAGACGCACACTGGCAGTCATATTTCTGTCAGCCTACGGACTTATCAAGAAACATTTATAGAAGAACAAGCAAGCACAAAGCGGTAAACTCTGGTTAAGAAGCCAGTCCTTAACTGCCATTTGCTATTGAGGGAGGAATAAATGCTTAAACACTGAAGATCCGCACATGCAACCTGAACTTGGACAAGAGCTTTTGTAGAAACTTCAGGAAACTACGGCTTCACAGTCAGAGGCCAGGGAGCATGACACTAGAAGCTGCCTATCACTGGAGAACCATTTGTCATCTATCCTTAGCACATCATAGAGACATTTTCTTAGCAGAGAAGCAAATTGTACATCATAGGCTCATGGACAAAACAGGTGCAGCAGCAGTGTATTCCTGAGGCTAAGGCAGGAGGATCACCAGTCTGGGCTACATAGCAAGATTCGTTTTTTAAAAACAAAAAGTTCTGAACAATTATAGTCTTCAATGAACCCACGACCTATGCCACCAAACTTCACCCAGAGTGCAGTAGTCAACCCATGAAGCATTTGCTTACCCGGATCAAAATTATCACCGAATATTCTCTTAGCAGGGATCTTCAGAGCCATAGCAGGAAACTGTTTCTTTAACTGAATATAAAAACAGCATTCTGTGAGCTGACTTCTAAATCTATTTATGCCTGCACAACACAATATGATCTTAAGGAAATTTTATAAGGTAGATTTTAAGTATGACATGACATATAATACTAATATACATGAATAAAATGCCACAGACTAACTAATCATCCTATTTTGTCCCATAAATTGTTTAGTATGTATGCGACCTTGAACAGGTTATTTAACATCTCTGTGCCAGGGTTTTTGGGTCTGTAAAATGGGGATAGGCTAACTGAGCTTCTTGTTGTGCAGTTAAAGAAGGTAAATTAGTTAAGCACTTAAGACTGGAAATGGTATCCAGGCTCTGCAGGTGCTACTCACCTTTTACCTCAAGAAATATGCTTTGTGGTCTACAGCAACAACTTTTCAGAGAAAGGGAATTCATTTTGCCCAAATTACAATGGGCTGGTTCGTAACATGAAACAAACAGTCTTGTAACAGTAATTGAAGACAGTCATAGTATTTTATTATTTTCTTTTTGTTGTTTTTGATTTTTTTGAGACAGGGTTTCTCTGTAGCCCTGGCTGTCCTGGAACTCACAGAGATATGCTTGCCTCTGCCTCCCAAGTGTTGGGATCAAAGGCATGCACCACCATCACCTGGCAATATTTTACTGTTTTCTTGTTTATATTAATATAATTACTACTAATATAATATTATTATAGTAGTAATTAACATAATTACTACTAATCCAGGCTTCTGAATCAAAAGACATGGTTTGAGCATCTAAAGACTTTTAAGACAATGTCTTCAACCAGAGTCAGCGCCTGGCAGAATCTGGCCCAATGCCTTTCAATGGCCTTGGTATCGTACTGCAGACGTTTGTGAACTATTTAATAGCTGGCTTATGAATAAAAATGGCTTCAGTCAGACAGCTGATGGTCTCTTAGATTTCGAACTGCAGTGGACCGTTGGAAAGGCAATGTTCATTTCAACCTGTTAGTACTTGAAACCCAGAACTGACAAAATGTGTAGCTGACACTTTGAGATCTGAAACAGTATTGCCTTGATGAATACCGTTATTACTTGGCACAGACATTTGTACCTAATGTCGTTGGACCCTGTCCTTGAGCTCTTCATCTTATCTCACTGTTCATGCGGAACTGTCTTTCCACGTTTCACAGAAAGACTCTAAGTTAAGATGCCTTTGAAGGATCCCTTCCCCTTTTTTGCTTAGTAATATCTATTGATTTACTCATTCAAATAAATTTCTCAGCTCGTGGGAGTTTTCTCAAGTATTTAGCTTTAAACAGAAATGTAGTTCTCCGGGCAGTGGTGGCACACACTTTTAATGCCAGCACCCGGGAGGCAGAGGCAGGTGGATCTCTGAGTTTGAGTCCAGCCTATTCTACAGAGTGAAAAAAAAAAAGAAAAGAAAAGAAAAGAAAAAGAAGAAGAAAAAGAAGAAGAAAGAAATGATATGGTCTCTTACAGTATTGTAAAGTTTGTCAAACTCTGCATATCTCCTGAAGACAAACCACTCGCTTCTGCCCACAGAGACTAGAACTTTATAAACCTGTGGAAATAAAAAAAGATATAATTTTAACTGCAAAGAAACCATTGGTTATTTAAATATGTAAAAACTGTCTTCATATTCATGAAACTGGTAACTGGTAACATGATTCTCCAAGACAGAAAAAAACACACCAATTGAAGCCCACATTTCATCTTGTCAGTTTTTGTTATTGTTCTAGCAATGTTAACTATTCTTTACTTTTGGATAATTTAACACAGGACTTTTAAACTTTATGTAAATGCCTTTGTAACAAAGCTTTAAAAACATACACACACACAGAATAACGCAAACTATAACCCTGAACAGCCTATCACACGGAATTCAAGAGAGGAGCATTTGACTATGTAGCCAGTAAAATACAGCAAAATAGAGTATTTTATTCACACCAGCAAAATACAGCACTAAACTGTTATGAACTTTCTATTAGTTTCAGAGAATAGCCATATAAGAGAGAGAATGAGAATGTGTGTGCTCAGGATCAGCTACTGAATTCTCTTTGCCATTCTTGCCTCATATTTTCTTTTCTAAGAATAAAAAAATTATAGAACTGATACCATTTTCTTATGTATCAGTTTACGAGGGCCTTGAAATTACAAAGTACTTTGAAAAGCAATGCTTGGCCCACAGTGAACACTCATCTCCTACTTCTTTTCTTCCAGATGATCTTTTACATTGTATTTTTCAAATACAAATGCATCCTTATATTTTCCTAATGCCATCTTACAAATGTGTCTAGTATCTTTACATACAGCCTTCTTTAATCATAAGCAACAATCCTATGAAACAAGCAGAATCATAATCCCTACTTAGATGTGAGAAAATGCCAGTCAAATGTTGACTTGCTTAATCAAAATACCATAAAACTTTGACTAAAAGCTGTATCGTTTCCTCCCCCTACATATCAGAACTGGTATTAAATCACCAGCAGGTACAGAATTAACTTTCATAATTCAGCCCAAAGACAGCCTCAGAATACAACTCCACATTCTATAATAATTTATGAGGACAGAGAATTTCTGGAGCAAAACACACACACACACACACACACACACACACACACACACACACACACAAATAAATTTAAACAACAACAACAACAAAAAAAGTGTGCAAAACCAAAAGAAACTTTCAAATTAAAAGACTACTTTATAAGATTCTTAGTATTTTACATTTTATGTGTAAGAGTGCCTACACACGTCTGTGCACCATGCATATGCAGTGCCCTTGGAGGCCATGAAAGGGCACTGGATCTTCCAGAACTGCAGCTGAAGACGGCTGTGAGCCACCATGTTGGTGCTGGGGATTGAACCTGGTCCTAGGGAAGAGTAGCCAGTGCTCTTAACCTCTGAGCCATCTCTCCAGCCAGGAAACTCTTACTAAACCTACACTATCTCTATTTTAGGGTCTGGTGAAACAAGCGGGGAGTGGGGGGGGAGGGGAGCTTCCTCAAGTGTCCTGCATTTTAGCAGGCAAGGTATCCATAAAAAGACTAAATGTATTAAGTAGTGAAAATGGCTATTTAAATATTAAGTAAGGCAAGTGGGACAGAAAATGAAAGGGGTAGGGTGAAGTGTGAAGGTGCTATTTTGTATTTCAAGTGGTTACATGCACACAAAGCCTCCAATCAGGAAACATTTTTACATCTGAAGGAAGTAAATGAACAACATGACTTTCACAGGGACTCTGAAAAACCAGGGCACAGCACAGAAATACCAGGTCCTGGCTGAGGCCTCCCAACTCTCACAGAATGTGTACAAGTATCTCTCCTTGAAAAGAACAAAGGACACCTAACTTAATCCACTGTCCACACTGTAGGAATGTCTGCCAAACTTGATGGCAGGCAAAGTCCCTGAAGAACACAATAGTCCAAAGGTAAGAACAAAGAGAAAAGGAAGAAAGATATTACATACACTCTATATTTTATCCAAGACATAATAGTCCTTGCTGACCTTCAAGGTGGCATTGCTAAAAATACACTTATATAAATGTATTAACAAGTATGTACTGTTTAAGATATTGCTGTTAAAACACACATTCTCACACACACTCAGATACACACACTTCGCAACCTAGAGGTTGGGGAGAGATAAACAGCCAGATACACACTCCAATCTCTCTATCAAGGCAGGAATGTGTATTTAGGAAGGGAGAACAGGGCAGGCAACTGTTTCTTGTTCCACATCTAGGGCCTTGAGAGAGAGATACCATTTGGGGTTACCTCTGCAGCTTAATAAGGGGGATATAGTAGTCAGAGTATTTAACATTTTAGCTGTTCTTGCAGGGCGTTGGTGGTGCACACCTTTAATCCCAGTGCTTGGGAGGTAGAGACAGATGGATCTCTGTGAGTTCGAGGCCAGCCTAGTCTACAGAGTGAGTTTCAGGACAGGCTCCAAAGCAATACAGAGAAACCCTGTCTCGAAAAACCAAAAAACAAACAAACAAAAAGCTCTTCTCAACTCCCATGTGACATGGATTTGAGCTGAAAGTCACTTGTCACAGGGCTCAAGTGGTAAGGATTCAGTGACCCACTCATTACAGATTAGTGATGGTCCAAAAGGGGTCTTATGAGCATTACTGAGAACAAAGGCTCTGTAATAGTGGAGTGCCCCAAGGAGGCCCTAGTGATACCAACAGAAGATAGTCTCATCACCCAAGCAATGGCAGAGGCAGGCTAAATAAAACACTGGTTAGAATTCTAGGCTGTATCACATCACTCATAGGTAATTTGTAGAATTGGAAGTCAACAACTAGAACATCACAGATATACAGGGATGGCAAGAAGGAAGCCAGAGAGATATTTATTCAACAGACACTTTGAAAGTAGACATCCTTCCTTCTATAAACCAAAATGTAGATCCCCTAAGACTGTGTGCTCAAGAAAGGTGACAGAGTAAGACAGCCTGGGCATTTTCACCTGGGTGGAATTAAGTGCTAAATAGAGCTAACATCAAACAAATTTCTTCACACCACACAGCAACTGGGGACTTACAGGGAAGACCATATCAGAGAGAGAGAAGGGCAGGAAATCTCTACATATCCTGCCTGGAGTACTGGGACCAAGCACAATAGTGTGTCTCGCTATACTAATAGGTCATGCCTGTTCTCAGCTGGGTGTGTGGCTCAGAGGTCAAGATGACCTACTGTAGGGCAGGAGAGACAGCTCAGCATGGGAGGTCATTCCAGAGGACCCAGATTTGGTCCTAAGCACCCACACGACAGCTCATAACCATCTGTAGCTCCAATCCTAGGGGATCCTTTTTCTGGCCTCTGAGGGCACTAAACACAAGTCAGTATACAGACATATATGCAAGCAAACTATAATCTATATATAAATTACTTACACACACACACACACACACACACACACACACACACACAAAGAAACTGGAAATCAACTGAAAAGACTGCTTATGCAATCATGGAGACAGAGTTTGGATCATAGAACTATGTAGCAGGCTGTGTTCTGCACACATCTGTAATCCAAGCTCTGAGGGAAGGCAGAGATAGATTTGCTTTTGGTAATGTGGCTTTTAGTAACCAAGAAAACATGAGCTCCAGGTTCAAGGAGAGACCCTGCCTCAAAGGCATAGAGTAACAGAAGACACCTGAGGATTCCTTACTACTTCTGTGCTCTATTGGCCCATATGTGTGTATATACTACATGAACACATACACATGCAAATAAAGATTTTAAAGAGCTTCTTTTCCATTACCAGTCACTGATAGCACTACAAGCACATACTCATTGTACCTACTGTTTATAAAGCCCTCCAGCAAATACTGTGGCACTAAAAAACAAAATAAGAAATGCCTTCTTTACCTTTAAGGTGAAAAAAGAAGAGGGAAACATTTTTAAAATGTGGTGGAAAGTAACTAAATGCCATAAGACACTATGAAAATTTCAATCCTTAACATGGACTCACACCTGACAGTGTGTACAAAGCTAACAGTGCACAGACAGTGTCTACATACATAGATAGATGTACTCAAATGACAAGAGGCTGTGTGAGTTTCATAAAGTTCTCCAAAGGGACAGGTAAATAGGCACAAATATGCACTAAAAAAGGACAAGTACTGTTACAGTAGCCAAGAGGGCTTTGGGGATAGCTCATTCAAAAGAAGTAAAACATGGACACGTGGAAGAGAGGAGGCGGATTCCTGGCTAGGGAAGAACACAGGTGAAGTGGAAACATTCACTGTGCTTACTCTCTTAGACTTCTGGCCACACACTTACCGTGAACCTCTTCTTTTTCTCTCTATGTTCATCAGAGCTGGGGATGCTTACGCTTGGGCAGCTCTCCTTGCAGTCCATGATACAATCGCTCTGCATTTAATGCTTTGAAGGACACAGAAACTAAATCTGAAGCTTCAAAGTCCTCAGCAGAGGGCAAATACAATTAACTAATCCAAAATATGAAGCCTCTTGATGTAATGTTCAAACTCCATCATGGAACCTTAAACAATAGGAAAAAACACAATTAGCAAACCAATTAAAAATAACATTATGAGGGCTGGAGAGATGACTAAGAGGTTAAGAGCACTGACTGCTCTTCCATAGGTCCTGAGTTCAATTCCCAGCAACCACATGGTGGCTCCCAATCATCCGTTATGAGACCTGGTGCCCTCTTCTGGTGTCCAGATATACATGGAAGCAGAATGTTGTATACGTAATAAATAAATAAACTCTTTAAAAAAAATAACATTATGAGGCCACAGAAATAGCTCAGCAGTCAAGAGATCTGGCTGTTCTTAATACCAGCTTGGCTCACAACTTCCTGTATCTCCAGCTGCAGAGTATCAGATGCCCTCAACTGACCTTTCACGAACACTCACACGCTACACAATAACACACATATGTATGTATGTATGTATGTATGTATGTATGCATGCATGCATGCATGTATGTTTCATCCCAGAGATGCAGGGATGGTTCAAAACACAACAAACAGTAAATATAATCCACCATATAAACAAGCCTGAAAGAAAAACAAAATCCCTCACATGATCATATCACTAGATACAGAAAAGGCCTTTGACAAAATCCACCCCCCTTCATGATAAAATTTGCAAAAGATATGATAGTATATATAAGTGACCCTAAAAATGCCACCAGGGAACTCCTACAGCTGATAAACACCTTTAGTGAAGTGGCAGGATACAAAATTGATTTTAAAAAAATCAGTAGTTTTTCTATGTACAATGACAGACTAATTTCTAAGAAAGAAATCAGGGAATCTACACCCTTCACAATTGTCTCAAATAATAGAAAATATCTTACGGTAACTCTAGCCAAGCAAGTAAAAGACTTGTATAACAAGAACTTCAAGTCTTTGAAGAAAGAATGTGAAGAAGATATCAGAAGATGGAAAGATCCCCCATGTGGGTTTTGTTTTTTTATGACAATGAGACATGTCTGCTCTTGGCAGCACCAACATACTACAGAGAAGATGATGGGCTCTGAAGAAACTCCACATGGAGTTTATGTTCTTTATGGCAAAAGTAAGCCACTGGGCAAGAAGTGCCTTGACTGTTGACAGTATGCTGTCCAAACTGGACAAGCAGGACACAAAACAGAGTGACTGCTAATCATTGCCAAGATAAGGTAGGACAGTCCTTCAAAAACCCTGCTTCACAGAAAAGTCTGTCAAATATTCTAGACCTTTAGGCTGAAGATGGATGCCCCAATATTACAGAAGAACCTTGGCATCCATCTGTTTCTGTCATTTCTCACATTTTTTTGGAAGTTGCTTGTTTGTACTTCCTACTCACTCAGTTAATGTTAATTTCTTCTCAGGTCTCTGAGGGAGTTGAAGACTAGATATTACAGTTACAGTTTTCCTTGTTTACCAGACTCAGAAAAGAAACTTACTAAAGAGGTGTTAAATTGTAAAAGGTTGAGAGACATTAAGATAATTTGCTAATGCAAATTAGAATAGAAAATGAATTAGGTACAACCCTTTGAACTCACCAAGAAATGATAGATATGAAGTATTTTCTCTGAATTTGTCAAATGCAAATGGACTGCCTGTATATATATAGTTTTTCTTATATTAGTTATACTTTTCTATTTTAGACAAAAAAGGGAAATGTGACATTTTGTCTATGATCTAACAAATAAAGCTTGCCTGAAGAGCAGAGTGCAAAGCTATCCACACTAGTTAGCAATTGAGGCCTTACAGTAGTGGCCATACCTGTAATCAATCGCAGCACTCAAGAGACAGAGGCAGATGGATCTCTGTGAGTTCAAGGCCACCCTGGGCTACAGGAAAGTGAATCAGTCTAAAAGAGAAACAGAGCTCACACCTTTGATCCCAGAACTAGGGAGGTGGAGACAGGAGTGATATGGCAGACACAGGAATATTAAGGGGGAGGAGAAAGGCGCTCACAGCTTTGCAGTCTGAGGTTTGGTGGAGACAGATGCAGTCGAATTCAATCTGAGTATTTGTGGAAACAGGATCGCCCTTTCAGTCTGAGGTAGCGTGAAGAGCTAGTGGCTGGCTGGTTTGCTTTTCTGATCTTTAGCTTTAACCCCAATATCTGTCTCTGGGTTTTTATTATTCGTCCTACACGCCCATGCTCATGTATAAGTTGTAAAATGGCCAATTGACCAAAAGCAATCTACAGATTCAATGCAATCCACACCAAAATTCCAACACAATTCTTCACAGATCTTGAAAGAACAATTCTCAGCTTCATATGGAAATACACACACACAAACACACACACACAACAAGCAAACAAAAAAACAGGTTAACAATCTTGAACAATGAAAGAACTGCTGGAGGTATCTCCATCCCTGATTTCAAGATGTACTACAAAGATACAGTTAATTAAAAAACCATCATGGTAATGGCATAAAAAGAGACATGTTGATCAATGGAACTGAACTGAAGACAGACATAAATTCAATGCCTATGGACACTTGATCTTTGACAAAATGCCAGAAATACAAACTAGAATACAAACAGATCCTTATTTATCACCACGTACAAAATTCAACTACAAATGGATCAAAAAGACTGAAATAGAAAACCAGATACACTGAACCTGATAGAAGAAAAAGTGAAGAGTAGCTTTGAATGCATTGGCACAGGGAAGACTAAGAGAACAGAACACAAAAAAAGACACTAAGATCAACAATAACAAATGGAACTTCTTGAAACTGATAAGCTCCTGCATGGCAAAGGACGCCATAATTTGGACAAAAGTGGCAGCCTACAGATTGGGAAAGGGCTTTTTTCCAACTCCACATCCAATAGAGGACTAATATCCAAAATATATAAAGAACTCAAGAAACTAGATACCCCAAAACCAGAAAGCCCAATAAAAAAATGGGGCACAGATCTAAACAGAGAATTCTAAAGAGAGGAAACTAAAATGGCTGAGAAACACTTATGGAAATGTTTAAGATCCTTAGCCATCAGGGAAATGCAAATCAAAACTTAAGAAATTCCATCTTGTTGGGCGTTGGTGGCGCACTCCTTTAATCCCAGCACTTGGGAGACAGAGGCAGGCGGATCTCCCTGAGTTCGAGGCCAGCCTGGTCTCCAGAGCGAGTGCCAGGATAGGCTCCAAAGCTACACAGAGAAACCCTGTCTCCAAAGAAAAAGAAAAAAAGAAATTCCATCTTAACACCTGTCAGAATGGCCAAGATCAGAAACACAAGTGGAGGGGATATGGTGCAAGGGAACACTCCTCCATTGCTGGTGGGAGTACGAACTTGTACAGCCACTCTGGAAATCAATATGGTGGTTCCTTAGAAAGATGAAATCAATCTACTTCAAGATTCAGCTACACAACTCCTGGGCATACATCCAAAGGATGATTCATCCTTCCATAGAAACACATGCTTAACCATGTTCACCACTGCTCTATTCATAATAGGCAGAAATTGGAAATAACCTAGATGTCCCTCAACAGAAGAATGGATAAAGAAAATGTGGTACATTCACACAGTGGAATATTAATTACTCAGTTATAAAGATGACATCATGAAATTTGCAGGCAAATGGATGGTATTAGGAAAAAAAAAATCCTGCATGAGGTAACCCACCCAAAAAGATAAATATGGTATGTATTCACATATGTAGATACTAACCATTAAATAAATGATTACCAATCTACAATCTATACACCCTGAGAAGTTAGGTATAGAGGAAGGGACTGGGGGTGGGGAGGCGATGTACATGGACCTTTCTGAGAGGGGGAAATGGAATAGATTTTATGGGTGGACTGGGGGAGGGGTGGGGCAGATAGGAACAGGAGGATCCGGTGGGAAGGGGGAAGGGAGATGGCATTGAGGGAGGGAATGCAGGGACAGACAGCTAGTATTGAAGAGCATTTGCGGGTGGTATGGAAACCTAGTATAGTGGACATTCCTAACATATAAAGTCTCTAAATAATGAGGGAAATGGAGTCCCAGACGGCCACTTCTTGCCACCAAACGAAGCTTCCAGTACTGGTACTGGGTTACATTCAATTGAGTTGCTGGCCAATGGGTTACATGGAAATCCCCAAACAACCCAGTCTGTTGCCAAGACAGTAAGTTGCTCTCCACAAACTGACAGCAAGGCCCCACTGCTGAAGACAGCACTTACACACAACTTACTGAACATCAAGTGATCAGTCTGGTGCCCACACAGAACCTTCCCATGTCCTAGTGTCTATAGTACGGTAAAAGACTCTGCAGGCTACCAAAAGAGATATGCAAACACCAAGCCAACCACAAAACCTCTGATTTACAATCTTCCTGCCTGCAAGATATGCAATGGTGGCACAAAGTTTGTATGTGGGAGTGAACAATCAGTGTCTGATCTGACTTAAGGTCCACCTCATGAGATGGAAACCATACCCAGAACCATTTGGGTGATCAAGGAACAGAGACCAGATAGCCCAGAGACTTAGGGTAAAACCCAATACTACTAGTCAAAAGAAAAAAATGTAGTGATAAGACTCCTAATGATATTCTGCTATACTCACAGATCAGTGATGTGTTCAGCCATCATCAGAGAGGCTTCCTCCTGCAGCCATAGGAACAAATACAGAGACCCACAGTCAGACATGCAGAGAGAAACTTTGGAACACACAGCTCTAAATAGGATGTCTCCATCAATTCTCTCCCCTCAGAGCTCAGGGAACTCTGAAGTAGAGGAGGCAGAAAGAGTGTGGGAGCCAGAGCAGATGAGAAACCAGGAGAACAAGGTCCTCAAAATCAACTGAGCAAACCTCCTATGAATTCAGAGACTGAAGCAGCAAGCACAGGGCTGCAGCAAGTCCTCTGAGTTTTTATTATAGCTTTCAGTTTAGTATTTTCATAGGATTCCTGAGTGTGGGAGTGAGTGGGTCTCTAATTCTAGTGCCTTCTCTTGGGGGCTCTTTTCCTCTTGTTGGTTTGCCTTGTCCAACTTCAATGTGATGGTTTTGGTGTTATTATATTTTATTTTGTTATGTTTGGCTGTTATCTTGGAAGCGTGTTCTTTTTTCTAATGAGAGACAGAAAGGGAGTAGATCCGGAGAGGAGAGGAGGGGAGAAGGAATTGAAAGGAGTAGAGGGAGGGGAAACTGCAATGCAGAAACACTGAATGATAAAAGAATCTATGTTTAGTAAAAAGGGAAAAGATATAAAAATTAGGACACATATTAATAAGTGATAGCCTTTCTATGGAGGGAGAAGATGGCACAATGACATGTGAGGTGTCACAGGTCAGGTACAGATAGATGACAGAATACTAGAAATTCAAGTGGCTGATGAAATTGTAACAAGGGCTGGGGTTAGTTCCGGCTGTCCTTGAAGGTATGCACAAACCAAATGACTAGTTGAACGTGGCTGCTTTATAGTCTTTAATTTCTTATAACTGCCAGCAGATAGAACTAAGAATAAAAGCTAGAATGTAATGGTAACTGGTGAAGAGCAATTAAACATGCAACCTTGCAGTCTGAGATGCTAGCACAGGGCACTTGCTACAAAGCAGATTTTGGGTGATGGATGCAGTAAGCATTTGAGTAACAGGAGTGAGACTCAGAATGATGGCCTACAATCCCACAGGTTTGTAGGCCATCTGAATTGAACTGAACTTCGAAGCTCAGTGAAGCTACTTGAACTCCTCTAGGGACATCCAGATATCCAGTGTCTCCCATCCCCATTGATCCATGTGGCCCTTTTGAGTTGTTCTTCAAGGAGATACCAATCCCCTCACTCATGTTCTCACTGTTCTTTATTATCACATAACCCAATTGAGCTCACAAAGAAGCTTAAGATAAATTGAGAACACACTGAATTCAATGTAAGATTATCACGACCCATCCAAAGGCTACAAGCAGGGCTAGAGAGATGGCTCAGTAATTAAGAACACTGACTGCCCTTCCAAAGGATTCAGGTTCAATTCCCAGCACCCACATGGCAGTTCACAACTGTCTGTAACTCCAGTTCCATAGGAATCTGGCATCCTCACACAGGCAAACACACAGGTAAAAACCTCATGTACATTAAAAAAAAGAAAAGAAAAAGGCCCTAAGTGTGCACTGCTGATCTTTCTTCAAGGCCTTTCCCAAGAGTCACCTGCCACCACCTCAGGGTTTATAGCAACTGTAGACTGTAGAAAGGGAAAGACAAAACCCTTCCAAATGTTATTGAGCACCATCTGTGAACTGACACTAATCTCTGGGGACCCAAAATGTGCTCCACTAGTCAGACTGGGGCTCCTAAAGATGGCACAAGAAGAGATGACATTGGCCCTTGAATCTCAGTGGTTCCAAAGCAACCACATATTTACCTTTTGTCTATTTCCCTAGTCCTAGAATTTTATTAGAAACATACATAAGAGTATGTATAACCAAATCCCAGTTAATGGACCCTTGTCAAAAAGCTATGACAGCAGAAAGAGCCTTGTGGAAATCCCGTCAGGGTCCAAAAAATATCAATTATGGTATTTCAGATGCAGGCCTCAAACTCTATCCCAGGAGCTAGAATCTCACATTGTCTTTAGATGTCCTTTAGAATGTCTCCTAGTTTGCATAACAACAGACCTAGGCCCTAGGTGTGCCCACACCTGTTCTGAGAGCTTATATACATGCCTAGGGACTGGTGAGAAGCTGATGAGGACGTGCAGTTTTTAGGGGTGCCTCTGGGATTAAAGGAAATATTTGATATCAGCTTTACACACGATAGCAGATGTCTTCTGTGGTCACTCCCACTGTTGGAAAGCTATTTAAAAGGATGCTTGAATAAACCATGGACTCCAGACTCCAGCATGGACTGAGAGCCCTCCTGAGTTGACAAATGTCTGTGTCTCATCTTTATTGCTGTTGGGTAGCTAGGAGTTTCCTGGTCAAGTACCCCTCCACCCTTGACTCAGGGATGGACCCAGGGCTATTCGGCTGGCTCTGATCGCAGCCCCAAAGATATCATTCCGGAATAGATAGCCTCTGTAGCGTGGGACTGATACAAACTGGGCCCTGGCAAAATCCCTGACAAACACCCGGAGAGGAGCAAAATGCTGACCTTTAGAGTTCCTCAGCAGCTACTGCCCATTTTGTTCCTGGCACACAACCCTCAGGGTTGACCATTCTATTCTCACTAAAAAAGCAACAAAGAATACTCCACTCCCATCCCTTCTAAGTTCAGAAATCAGCATCGCTATCAAAAACTGATGAATCAGAAGTGTTGAATCCTTTCATATCCCCACTTAAACTGCCTGCTTACCTGGGCCAGAGCCAAAACAAATCTTGGAACATGACTATGGTTGTCTAAATCTAAACAGGTAGTGCTACAAATTCCAAAGGCAACCTGAGATGAGGTATGTTGGGATGGTGACAGTTAGGAGAACCCCTGATAGCAAGTGTATGGCTTGTGGCCTGGTAAATGTTCCTCTAACGCCATTAGTAAAGACAATGAGATACAGTTTGCTATCACATGACAGAAACGGCAGTCCCTACCACTCACTGTCATACCAGAGAGCTACATTTGCATCATTGTCATCATATGGTAGAGACTCTAGAGGGACCAAAGGCCACCACACTGATGATATTAGCTTAATTGGCCCCAGTGAACAAGAAATAGCAAACACTCTGGGTATCTATGTAAGCCACAGACACAGGGCATAGGATAAAATGTCCCAGAAACTCTGGGATCTGCTATGATGATGGTTCTCTAGCATGTCACTGCTCTGAGGCAGGATGTCCTGTCTCAAGTGAGAGACTACACTGCTTCCTTTGAGACATGAGCAAACAACCCAGACTTCATGTCTGGATATGCTGTTCTGTCCTACTTGCTCAGAAACCCAGAGGGCTGCCAGTTTTTATTTTACATCTACTCTATAAGGTACTGTAACGATAAAAGCTGCCCTAGCTCCTGAGCATCTGGTCACACTCTAACAGAGCTAGAAATGACACAGCAGGCAAGGATGACTTAAGGCGTCTCAGACAAGCATCAAGAGAAGAGTAAGAACTATTGGTCCTTAGGATTTGTCAACAGCTACTGCCTGTTTGGCTCTCGGCTTGGTACTCAGCCTGGAAAGAGATTAGACATTTCTCTGTGAACATCCAAGAGACTGGAACAGGAACAGGAAATGAATGGAGCACTATTTGAGTCACCAAATCAAACCACTATGTATGTGCAGCAGCATCCCACTTGGTATGGTAAAGGCAAAAATGATTCTGGGCAAGTCTGGATGGCCCAAGTTCGTGTGCAGTTTTATAAGAGGTAAATTCCACTCGTAACTGTTAGGATTTAAACCCAGTTGATGTTGGAGGTTTTATCTACCTATCACACTGTCTCCACAATATGTACATACAGTCCACAGTGTCCTACAGGAACTAATGGAGAAAAGACTTGCGAACTTTTTGTTTGTTTTCTTGTTTTGGTTTGAGACAGGATTTTGCTATGTTGCCCAGGCTGGTCTTGAACTCCTGGGCTCAAGTGATCCTACTACTTCAGCTTAAGTAGTTGGGCCCACAGGAGCATGCCTCCATGCCTGTCTTTCATGAACTTACCTGTAAGTAGTAAAAGTAGAATTAGGAAAAAGTAACATTAATTTTACTATGAATTTAATTCTCTCTCTCTCTCTCTGGTTTCTTGGGACAGGGTTTTGCTGTTATCTGATCCTTCTGTACACTGTGAATATGTATTAATTCCATTGGTTAATAATAAAAGCTGCTTGGCCTATGGCAAGGCAGAATAAGGTTAGGCGGAACAATCAAACTGAAGAGGGGTGGCTTCAGAAGAAATGAGAGCCCAAGAAGCAAGATGCCAGCAGACCGGTAAAGCCAAGTCCATGTGGCAATACATAAATTAATGGAAATAGGTTAACTGAAATCTAAGAGCTAGTTACCAATAAACCTGAGCAATCAGCAGAGCATTTATAATTAATACAATAAGCCTGTGCATGGTAATTTGGGAAGTGGCTGCTGGGAGACAAGGCTCCTTTACAGGGTTTCTCTGTGTAGCCCTGGCTGTCCTGGAACTCACGACTCACAAAGATCCACCTGCCTCTGCCTCCAGAGTACAGGGATTAAAGGTGTGTGCCACCACTGCATGGCTTTAACTCTTATTTATTTCATAAAAGTCAAGCAGTTAACATTCTACAGAAGCACCCTCTGATCACACACTGAACAGAGTAGAATGAAAACAGACAAGGAAACTGACAAGCAAACACACACCACAACTGGCAAAGAATAGGAAAAGCTATTTTGGTCATGTGGGAATAAAAATGGCAAGTTTGGGGGCTGGAGAGATGGCTCAGCAGTTAAGAGCACTGGCTACTCTTCCAGAGGACCCAAGTTGAATTCCCAGCACCCACATGGCAGCTCATAACTGCCTGTAATTCCAGTTTCAGGGGACCCAACAACTTCACATAGACATACATGCAGGCAAAACACAAGTGCACATGAAATACAAATAAAGAAATCCTTTTTTTAAAAAAAATGGCAAGTTTGGGGGAAGTTCAACAGTATGTAGCTTTTCAGATAATAACAACAATAAATAACAACAACAGTAAGGAAAGGGATGTGCCTTCACTCTGCCAGAAAGGCTGAAGACCATCCTGCAGTTGTTCTTGGGGGCAGCTGGTCTGCCCTGGCAAATGAGACATGACTCAATTGAGACTAAGTCATTAGATGCCAAATCACAGCATAAAATGAAGCTTACTACCGACCTCTCCTTTAGTTGTCTTATGGCTCTAGCTAAGACTTCAACTACTACATTGAATGTTGAGGAGAGAGTGGACAGACTTAGCATGTTCCTGAATGTGGAAGCTGAAGGATGGGGAAAGTCTCTGAAGTGCCATCTTCTAGACATAAGGCTGCCGCTGCACTCATGAACTTACGGCAGCCCTAGTTTTTATGCATAAGACCTGAACAAGACCAAGGCAGTCAACAGATGGAGTAGAACCCATGAGGCCCCATCCTTAGCAGAGGAGCCACTGGTAGCTGATGGCTGTTGAGATAAAAGTCATTTTTCTTTGGTGGTACGGCCCTGATAGACTGTCCATACTTCAGTGGTCAGCCCCAATCCATGTGTATGTTGGGTAGCACTAATTGTAGTCAGCTCATGATTAAAAAAATATACAAAACAAACAAAACCCAAGTTTTTGGAAGAGTCTGAGGAAAGTTGGGGGGTGAGGAAAAGAAGGACATAGATATGATCAAAATATACTATATATATGAAATTCTCAATAAAATTATTAAAAATTAAAAATAAGTATAAAGCAAAAGCATATTATCTTTTCTTCTTTTTTTGTTTTGTTTTTTTATTTTGAGAGGGGGTTTCTTTGTGCAGCCCTGGATGTTCTGGCCCTGTCTGTAGATCAGGTTGGCCTCTAAGTCATAAAGATCTGTCTGTTTCTACACCCCCCCCACAACCCTCCTACCCCCCACTGCCAGTTCTGGGATTAAAGGAGTGCGCCAACACCACCCAGCTATATGCTTTCAGTAAAGGAGAGGTCTGGTGTGTGTGTGTGGGTACTCTCTGTATATAAGTTTCCCTTATTGGTTGATGAATAAAACACTGATTGGCCAGTATCCAGGCAGGAGGCATAAGTGGGTCTACCAGACTAGGAGAAGGCTGGGGAGAGGCAGAGAGAAGCCACAAGAGAGATGCCATGCTGCCAAAGGAGTAACATACCATATCCTCTTGGCAATATACATAGATTAATAGAAATGGGTTAATAAAACTTAAGAGAGAGCTAGCCAATAAGAAGCCTAAGCAACTGGCCAAACAATTTAATAATTAATATAGTGTCCATGTGTTTATCTGGGGCTAAATGGCTGTGGGACCAGATGGAACAGGAGTCTCCATCTTCAGAGGTAGTTTATCTTTTTATTTGTATTTATTTATTTTAAAGATTTTATTTTAGATTATATACATATGGGTGAAACTCTATACTAGAAATATGCTCAAATTCTGTGTTAAAATTTTGTTCATCTAAACAGTGCCTAGATATATGGACATTCATTTATGCTTCTAAAGCATTTCCCTCCAGAGTCTCCATTTTCTTGTCTATTATATGCTAATGACTGTCCTGGACCACTCTGTTTCTGTTTGAGGTAAGACAAAAGTCTCTTAAGTAAAAAGATCAAAGGTGGTTCTACTTTTACCTCTACATGAGCATAGTTTTAGGGGCTGTGGCTCAGCTAGTAGACTGATTGCCCTTCGTGTTTGTGCAGTCCTGGGTTCAATCTTCCCCGGCACATTCCTGTGGCAGATGTAGGAAGATCAGAGGGTCAAGGTCATTGAGGCTAGTTTGGGCTAGAGAAACCCCAACCCCACCATTAATGCAGTTTCTGAAGCCTATTTCTTCATGGATCTTAATGACTGGTTCAGTACCTAGCAAACCATACCATATTGAAAGGCAGACACGCTCATGAGTTATCAGCATCCATTCTTAAATAATAAAGCAGGAGGTCAGAGACTGAGAGTCTTGTAAAGGCAAGGGATTAAGACTGAAAAGCTATGAGTGTCTGAAGCATGGCAGAACAGGGAACTGGTATTTGAAAACCATGATAGTCACAGGTAGGAGCTAAAAGACACAGGAAGGTACCAAAGAAAACCCTTGGATGTGTAATGCAAAACAAGGAAAGTCCTGGAAGAAAATCTAGATGGCCTCTGATATGGTTAGGACTCTGTAGCTACAACATGACAGGTCAAATCCAATGAATATGAAGACATTGAAGGCAAGCCACCAGACTGGAAAAGCTATTCAAGGAGTGCCTAAAAGGGGTTTTTAAAAAATACAATTTAAAAATGGATCAAAGACCTTAACATCCATTCTCACTAAAGATGATACACGCTGGTCAACAAGACTTGACGCCAAGTTTCATGATGTCAGGACTTTAGATCCATTTCTGGGACCCACATGGTTGAACTCCTACAGACTATCCTCTGACCTCCACATACACAGTGCGTCACACAACACTTCCCTCACTGCACACACAAAGATAATTTAAAACAAAAGATAATTTACAGATGGCAAATAAGCACCTGAAAGGATGCTCTTAATAATGTATTGTCAGAAAGATACAAGTTTAAAACAAGAGATCCTAGGGACACAGTGGGGAGAGGATGCTTGCCTAGCACACACAAGGCCCTGCATACAGTCCCACTATAGCAGAGGGGTGGGAAGGAAGGAGAAGAGAGAGGAGTAGAAGGGAGAAGAAGTAACAAAAAGATACACGGCTATTAGAATGGCCAACTGTAGACCACCAAATGCTGTGAGGAAGAACAGGCATCCCTATTCTCTGCTGGAGGGGAAGAGGAGCAGCAGAGCCACTCTGGAAGACACTCCAATGGAGTCTTTAAAAGACTAAAACATGATGGTTTAGAGTAGTTGCTGCTCCTGTAAAGGACCCGAGTTCAGTTTCCAGCACACTGCCCAAAACCTCAATCCCAAGAGACCTGAATCCACTTCTGGCCTTAGGTGCTGCACACACATGTGCATAGACACCACACACACACACACACACATATTAAATATTTAATAGTAATAATAAAAGCCCAACCGTTTTCCCTGGCTGGCAGCATTGAGGCCACACAATGCCTGCAATGAATGTAAAAGACAAGAACCAGCAGACACTTGTAAATCACTGTAGAGTACATAGACCAGAAGCCTTTCTCAGAAAGTCCAGGAAGCTGAAAGTCCCCAAAATGGGTGGCACGGTCAAGCTGGCCAAGCATAAAGAGCTCTATTCCCATGATAAAAACTGGTTCTACACATGAGTTGCTTCCACAGTGCAGCACCTGTACCTTCAGGGCAGGCTAGAGTTAGCTCCATGACCAACAGAAAGGACATCAGTAGAGCCTCTTGGGGGTGTGGCCCAACCAGGAGCTGAAAATACTAGAAAAGAACCACGATGGAGCCCATAAACTAACACCTTGGGGACAGAGGGATCTGGATAGAATAGGCGGCAGCTGACAACAAGGTGGTGAGAGAAAACATGCTAGATTAATAAACAACCTCATTCAAACAAACAAGAACAAACAAAACTTAATTGAGTTCAAAATTTACACACACACACACACAACAACAACAACAAAAACCTATGAATGGATGTCAGAACAGCTTTATTCATAACTGCCCAAACTTAAGAGGCAAGATATCCTTTGGTGGTTAAACACATTAATAAACAGTGATGCATTTAGACAATGGAATATTCTTCAGTGCTAAAAACAAATGAGCTCTGAAGTTAAACAGAACGGGGTGGGGGCACCTTAAACACACATCACCAAGAAAAGCAAGACTGAAAGGCCCCTTTCTCTGAGGTCTCATCTAACTGAAATCCAAGTCAAGGCAATAAGAAGGTAAGTGGCTACAAGGGCAACAGGGTGCATGAGAAAAAGACAGAGTACAGGATTTTAAAGGTGTAATCTGTATGACACTAAACCGGAAAACAGCATTACAACTTGTACATATTCATACAAGATATACTGAAAGAGAAACCCTAATGTACCCACTTTGGGTGATTATGATGTGCTCATCAACTGATAAGTGAACCTTGGTAGTGTGAGATGGTAATAATGGGGGGGGGGCGCACACGTGATGGCTAGGGGCAAATGACAAATCTCCATACTACCTCCTAATTTGACTAGGAAGCTAAAACTGGATACAGGGAAGGTGAGAGACTTGAAAAATATAGCATACACTAGTTTACCTTGGAAGTTGGGGGCAGGGGAGGGATTATTCCTAAGTAGGAAACAAGATCAATGGTTTTAAAATTACATTTAAAACACCCTCTAACCTCAAACCGACTGGTTACTTATATTAAAGTCTACTGTAGAATCATATACATGTTTTTTATGTACTTCTGCCTCTGAGGATGCTGGCTCCAAACACATCTGAAATGTTTCCACAGAAACAAAGCCAGTCTTTGTCACATCTGTAAATTAGGTTGCCCAGCAGAGATTTTAAAACCTAACGGGATCCTGATGAAAGATACATAGTAACCTTCTCCCTTTCCCAGGGCTGGCAGGATGAATCAGTTACAACCTTTCCTGTTTTCCTTGCTAACACATCCTTCCTCCCTTGCCTGCTCCACCCCCTCAAACTTTCCCCTCTTCTGTAATCACAGAGTTGTCCCATTTTTTACCTAAATTTGTTATATTTTCTTAGAGGCAACTTTATTCATCCTGATTTTTGATAGTGAAAAGTGATAGAGTTGGAACTACAATGAAAAGTATGCATCTACCAATCTGAGAAGGGTCCAAGAGCCTCAGCGGAAGCCACATGAGCCTGCCTACTCCCTGAAACTGACTATTTTATTACAGACAGGTCGAGAGAGGCAGCAAAGCAGCCACTGAGGGCCCTTTGTATTCCTCGCTAGAATCAGAACTGCCAGGAAAGGAAGACTCTAAGGTTCTCCATGATGCACAACCTGCACTTGATCCAGAACCCACAGGGGAACTGTGACAGTGGTGGCAAGGCTGGGCCCTGTCCTTCTCAGCCTCCCAAGGTCACTGTGTCTTGGGGTCCCAGTTACAACAGAGCTGCACTGTTCTTCCAAGCCTTTCCATTCAGATGCTCTGCAGGCATATGTGAACACACACAGAACTTCAAGGACATACCTGGAAGACAGCAACCACTGGCAGAGTGGGAGGACTGAAACAAGGCTGGTTTGTGACTGTGGAAACTGGAAGATTTTAGACAGAGGAGACAGACACACTGACACACAAACCACACAAATTCAACAACTACCACTACACACACACACACACACACACACACCACAAATTCAACAACTACCAGTTGAGATTTCTCTGCTATCTCTGCTTCAATTCTAACCTGCCTCCACCCCACTCCTCCCACAATAGCTCACGGCTAAATCTGAGATATGCCCAGAATTTCCGGCTGATACAGTGGGCTGGGAGATCTTCTAATAACCATAACCTTGTAAGTGAGTGCTTGGACATCCTTCTGAATCAGCACTTTGTTCCTCCTTACTCCATCACTCCCTTCAGCATACACACCAGTAGGCTGTGGTATCTTAATAAAACTCCCTCAAAACTCAAGATATACTTTCATGTGCTTCCTGTGTGCCTTAGATGTCTCATTGGAGTGTGCCTCAATCTATCGTTCGTTCATCACACCCTTAATAAAGACATCTCAGAAACAAGGAGTGTTTGGATGAACACAAACGCTTAGGTAGTATTATTAATTTATTTATTGGTTTTTCGAGGAGACAGGGTTTCACTGTAGCTTTGGAACCTGTCCTGGAACTCATAGACCAGGGTGGCCTCAAATTTACTCCAGAACGAGTAATCTTCTTTTAAAATTTCTCCTGAAAGTAAGCTTTATTGGTTATCACATTTGAAGATGGTCCCAAAAGCACACTAATTATAACCAATTACATGTTTAAATTATAGTACTTAATGAAATTACAGCACATGATCCAAGTCCTGACCTACTAACTAATACCACTAGCAAAAGCAAAACATAAAATTTTAGCTTAAAGCTGTAAAATGTCTAAACTAAGACCTTTACAACATAGTTTTCCCTAGTAACTCTTTTCTGCATTAGTAACTGCAAGCTTCATTCTAGGAATGGGGAAATAAATTCAGACCTATGTCTGCTTACATATTAAAACTCAAGAACAAAGTTAGGCTAATGCATACCCCAACACAGAAAAGCCCAGCTCAGTTTGGGATACAACAGAAAGAGATAACAATTGAATTGCAGAAATGTTTGAAGTTCTTAAAAAAAAAAAAAAAAAAAAAAAAGGTCTTTCTCAGGCTAGTCACAAAATCCAGATCCTCCTATCTCAGCTTTTAGAATAAATTCTTGAATCAAGTTTATTTCTGAAAGTATCACAAGTAAAATAAAAACAATGACTCAACTGGAATATGTACACAGACACATTTTCACTGTATAATCATGCACGACTTTGTTAAACCAAATGCTGATATCAAGCAAAAACTGTAAGCTTCAACAACAAACCCAGAGCGACCACACTCCTTCAATAACATTAAAAACTCTGGGATGTATCTTCTCCAAACATATAGGAAAACAGACTTAAAAAGAGGTATGCACATATTTTAAGATTAAAAACAAAGCCAGGCACAGTGTGCCTGTAATCCCAGCACTCACAGGCTGGAACGGAAGGACTGGAACGTCACAACCTAGACTACACAGAGGTGTGTATCTAAGGGTGGGAAGGAGACAGCCAGACACAGAGAAATATTACGTTGTGTTAAGTCAGAGCCAAACAGAAGAGAATGTTCCATCCCACCCAGCTCAGAAAACAAAGCAGAGAAACAGGACTATGTGTGCCTGGAGAGAGAAAAACAAAATACTCCACAAGAAAATCCAAAACTGCAGATGGTACCCTATGCAGTCTGCCCTGTCCCAACAACTTCCTGAGTGAGGTTAGCACTATACATTTTTAAAAACATCTGCCTGCCTGTTATGCACCAAAGCATACTGCTCTCCCTACACTCACTCCCTTAAAAACCTACAATGTTTTCATTACTATCTTTTTTACTTCCTACTCTACTTCCCTGCCATCTTTCCAAGACCCTACTTGCAAAACAAGTGGTGATGCTCCATCTTTAATGATTTGAAGGTCTATTAGAACTTGAGTTCACATTTACTTAAAAAGCAGATACACCGGCTTCTTGTTTCCTTTAAAGGTAACTGGAAAAATATAAAGAAGATATGGAAACTCTTTATGCATACATCATGCCCTGTTTCGATACAGCAACAGAGTAAAAGAAAAACACTAAAAAGAATCACAAGTCACAGAAGACTGTTCAATTTCTGGGAAAGCTACCACCAGAAATGTGAGAAAGGGCAAACTAACTCCAACTAAACTCATCCAGTATCTGGGGGTGTTGTGGCATGGGCTGGTCAGGGGCCGGGGCACTCTAAACAGAAAGGGCAGCAGAGGTCTTCAGCGCAACCAGGGAAGAACTACTAAATCAGTTTTTCTGAATGCCTGCTCACATTGAGAAAAGCAACCAAGTCATTAACACAAACAACCATCACAAAGCAATTGATACTCATCTTGGGATTTTTACAAAGCATTGCCACCGGAACCTTACTGCATAGTTAAAAGCCTAAGTTGGGATCACTGTTTTTATCTATCTGTAGGACACAGAGGCTGAAAAAGTGTGTTTGAGATCGCCATGTAGGAGGAAGATGAATGCAACTTCACTTCTCACTGTGCAAAGTGAAGTGAAAGCCTTCAAAAAGGGGAACTTCAAGTCTGTAGGTGTATTAGATGGAACAGAACAGAGGGCTCAACAACAATGGGAGTGGCTTGTTTGGAAAAAACTTAATAGCTACAAATGAGCAAGGTAGGGGGGAATTAAACATTGTGTCAGGGTTTATTCCTGGGCAACAAGGAGGAATACTGAAAGAAGAGAAGAGGGGCAGGCAAGGCAAGTGTCGGTGTATTAGCTGGTGTGATTTTAAGCTGTGCTGGAAGTATCTTCTTGGGCCAAGTACTGTTTCCAGGCACTTGGGACAAAGCAGGTAACACAAGTGGAAGCACCCTTAGCCTCATGGAACCTCTAGAGGCAGACAGCAGATGCATAATTATATAAGCAGGTAAGTATATGTTATAGGAAATGTGGGGCTGGATGCAGCTTTAAATACGAAGGGAACATCTGAACAAATACCCAGAGGTGAGGGAGTGAGCAATGTACAGAGCCGGGAAGTCAGCAACTAACACATCGTATCTCAAAATAAGTTTACTCTGAAAGGCTTTTGAAGTTAGCAGCTACATTGCCACATAACCTCTCCATTCACATTTCAGGGCTAGCATTATGGGTATCACTTCCTGACTGTATCCTACCCAATGGAGAAAACTTCTCCAATAACAGTGATAACAAACTGTCAACCAGGTCAGTTTATTTAAGTTGGTTGTAGCTTCTGCACACAGAGAAACGAACTGCATTTTGAAAAACAAAAGCACTGTTAGAACATGTTTGTACAAAGCTTCAGACAATCATCTTGTCCTCCAAGCAATAATTGATGCAGCAACTTCCAGACTTGTGATTTAAATCAAAGGTGCTGAAGAATGATTATGAATCATGCAATTAAACTACCAAGCAGGATGTTGCTGAGAGAAGAAATCCACAGCACCATAAAACTGTCAAAAATAAAAACAGTAACTGCCATGAGAACTGTGAGGATCAATCTTCCTTTGGTATTATAATTTGATCAGCAGGGCTGAGATCTAAGCTCTGTCATTCATTGGTTCTGGGTCTGTCTTTGGACACATCCTCATCTGTAAAAACCAGCAGGACTGACTTCAGAATTTTTTTCTTTTCCTTTTTTTTTTTTTTTTTTTGTTGTTGTTTTGTTTTGCTTGAGACAAGGTCTTACCTTGAACTATGAAGCCCAAGATGGCTATCCTCCTGTCTGGCTCCTAAGTGCAAAGGTTACAAGCCCACGCTTGTAACCACATCCGGCTTCCAGCTCTCTTTCCATCCTGTTTCTATGTGTTAATCTATTGCTTGGACGATGGAGCACCTATTTTGGGTGCTCTGGTTTATACACTCTTGCAATAGCACAGTTCAAAATAAGCATTCGTCCCAAACAGCGCAAGTTTAGCATCAAGTCCTAAGAATTGCTTTTCAACGAATCTACCGATTCTCAAAATGAGGCTGCACTCACCCTAAAAAAAGTATCTTCTTCCATCCTTCCTTTAGAATAGTCTTCAAAACTAAGGTTTACGAGTACGGAGGTGTAGTTTGGTTCATGGGCAGACATGTTGGGGGTGGGGGGTGAGGGGTGAGGGGAGTTCCATTCCAAGCACCACAACAGAAGAAAAAGAGGTGTTAGTAACGTTTAGGGAGGAGCTGATTTGAAACAAAGTGATCAGACTACCCTTAGTCCTAGAGAAAAGAACCTTCAGTTCTCAGTTCACAAACACTGCCTCAAAGGGATCTACCAAGCACTTCAGACAACAGATGTGAGGAGAGGCTTGGATTCCCAGAAACGACAACCTTACAGATTCATGCTCATCAGAATGCAGAGAGCGAAAATAACCAATATGCATTGCCAGGCACTAGTATTAACCCAATCTTCACAACAATCCAGGAATATTACAAGTAACAGCACCATCATTTTACATACCTGAAAACCACGGCGCACAAAAGCTGAGCAAACTGCTCAAGTTTTTTAGTTAATAAGTACACCGGAGCTCAGGTATTCCAACTTAGAAGCCTGCGCGCTAATCTCCAAGTCCTGCTCCCTACTGGAACCCTGGGGTCCTCTTAACAGTCCCTTATTAGTCGCACCTTTCCGTTCCGGCGGGCAACCCCAAGACAAAAGTCCTGAACCGAGCCCCAGCCGTGTGTTTTAAGGAACAAATATCTGTACACTACCTGAGGTTTCTGGGGGCTTGTGAAGGGCGTGTGTAGAAGCACTCTAGCCTCCTACCTCCGGAGCAAGTGCGGTGGCCAGAGCCGCAGCTCCCGCAGGACCGGTGGGAGGTCTGCGTCCAGTCCCTCCAGGGCCCGCCCACTGGCCCTGTCCCGCATGCAAGTCCGGGGTGTGGGGGACAGCCTGGACACACCTGCGGTCACCCGGCCCACCCAGCTCCCACTGTGCTCCCCGGAGCACGCTTACCTCCGGGAACCCAGCCCTAGCGCGTGGCAAGCTGGAAGCGCCACACAGCTGCGCCACCCTAGCCCGGCTGGCCTCAACGCTTGCCCTCGGGGCGCCGGGCGTCCCGCCCCCGTCACCGCCCCGCCCACATCCGCGTCCCGCCCCCGCCAGTCACCTGGCGCCTGACAAAGGTTTCCGCAGACCGCATCACCAGAGGTCCCAAGTAAATAAAGCCTGCTGCTCCCTCTTCTCCCCTCCCCCCGCTGTGGGGGGTTGAACCTGGGGATGTAGGGTGGTGTGGAAGGAAGGGAGGAACCCAAGACCAGGGAAGAGAAGAAAGTCCTACAGGTTTCAAGTGAAGAGGCTTGGGGTGGAAAAGACAAAGCTCTTTCTCCAGGGTCCAGCTAAGGTGAGACTTTAGAGTGACAAGGCTCACTTAGCCACCCGGTCAAAGTAGGAGGCACACGCGAATTCAGTGTTCCACGTGCGAAGAGTCATTGGGGAAGGGTGGTATTCAGAGGGGCAAAGAAAATAATTCCGTTACTAATCTCCATCTCAGGATCTCCTGTTTCCTTTTAAACTATAAAGGGAGGGGGGCATGGTGGCACAGGCAGTCGGCAATCAGCACTTACAAGAGGCTGAGGCAGGCTTGTCTACTCAGTGAGTTAAAGGACAAACTCGACTACCTGTGACCCTGATGGTAGATGGGTAAATGGGTGGATGGAGGAACGGATGGGTGGGTGGATGGGCAGATAGAGTAGACTTGGGAGGTGGAGGCAAAGGGATCATATTCCAGGTCATCCTCTGCTACATAACCAGTTCAAGGGCACCCTGGAGAGCAAGGGGGACTAGGAGAAGCAAAGAAGGGAGGAAGGAATTATGGGCACTGGCCACAGGTAAGAGTCATCACCCCCAGTTTAAATTAATCTCGGGCACATGTAAGAGGGCAGACCTGCCACACCCAAACCAAGTTTGGCTTAGTTAAATAAAATCTGCCAGAGAACTGTCTTAGACTCAGCTCCTGTACTAGGCACCAAAAGACTGAACTAAAAATCAAATGTACTCACTGAATGGCACTAAAATTATCTCACCGTCTCAGACAGGAAAACGAAAAATACAGAAATTTTCTGAAAAAATAGGCCAATAATCCTTCTGCCATTTAAACCCTTTAGTTGTTATAAAGATTAATCTTAAGTGACCTGCTGTTAATCAATCAGTTATCACTCTATCTTCAGTTTCCCCGTGCCCACCATATTAGGAAAGCAACTTCAAAAATATCTAATCCCCCTTTTCTGTGATTCCCCCTTTTCAGCCCTGCTCTGGCTATAAAAACTGCTGGGCTCACTGGAACGAACAATCCTTTTATGAACTTAGTGCGGCTCAAGTCTAGATTAGTAAAGTAAAAGCAAATTAAGATCTATAAGTGCATTTATTTTTCAGTACTGGGGACTGAACCTAGGGCCTCATGCAAGCAAGACAAGTGCTTTGTTGCTGAACCACAATCCAAATGCTCACTCACCTATTTTTTTCTTTTTTTTTTTGACAGCATGAATGTCCATAATGTGTTATATGGTTTTTGATTAGGTATATGGATAAAAGAAAGGAAGGGTTTTTCAATTGTCTTAAGTATGAAAGCATGTATCTAAGTTTAAAAATGACATGAATCAACTCATTCGATTGATGGCAATTGAATAAATGCAGGGCAAAATGGGGTTCACTTTACTGTAAATAGTAGAAACTGACACACAATAATCTCTACTTCAAGAACTTCAGAAATGAATGCCAAGACAGCCACACTCAGTACCCTACAGGGAAGTCACAAAATACAAAGCCCTCAATTTGCATATCAATAAAATGACGTTGGCCTCATGATCTCTAAATGCCCTTACAGAGTTGGTCCTACTAGGCCCAACTCTAAGAAGAATGAATAGAAGGAATGGCCCATCAGTGTTCATAAAGTAAGTGACACTTAAAAACAGAATAAACCAGGCAGCTTCTGGGATCTACTCCATTCAGGCTGTATCCTGAATTTCCTGTGTGATAATAACAATGATACTTTTTTGTCCAAGATCAAACCTTTGTTCTGTCTTCTTCACAGAGGTCTCTACATCCTCAACTTCCCCCATCTCAGAGTGTCTTCAATGACTTTTCCCCATTCTCACCGCCATGTTTGTAAAAAGCACAAATTCAGGTAACTCAAGGTCTCCACTCTGCTCTGAACCTAATCTACTTTCTGGCAAATCCCCAGCTTTTGTCTTGTATATACATCAGCCAGTGACAGACTGGCTCCTTGACAATACCCACAGCATGTAGCTAATAGACCTTAGCAGTCTCTTAGCCCAGAGAATCTTCTTTGTCCTGATACAATTAACTTCCAGACCTAGGATAATTGCTACAATGTTCAACCCAGTAGTCATCGGGCTGCCTTGTATTGTTCTGTAACTCAAAATGTTTATCTCCAAACTAAAATGTAAGTTATTTAGCAAATGGCTCCAGACCCCAGAAAATGCTGATAGAAGTTTTGATTTTCAATATCAAGAGGCCTAACTAAAATTCTATATCCAACTACAATTTAATTTTTCAAGTTACTAGCAACAAGATTCTCTATTTGTCATTATTAAAAAGTATGATGCTGAAACACTAGTCATATCACAGTAACCAAAAGCTAAGAGTGTCAATAGTATATGCTTGACTTATATAAAATTGGGAAAATAAGTGATGGCTCTGCAGTTAAGAGCACTGGCTCCTCTTCCAGAGAAGCAGGGTTCAATTCCCAGCACCCACATGGCAGCTCACAACTGTCTGAAACTCCAGTTCCAGGGAATCTGACATCCTCACACAGACACACATGCAGGCAAAACACCAACGCAATTAAATAAATAAATAAGCAAGCAATAAATAAGACTTGTTTTGAAGACTAAATCCTTGAGATTCATGGAGAGAATAAAAAATAAAAAGCAGTGGTAGTGTGCAAGCTGGTTCCAATGGCAAGGGCACAAAAAAAGGAAAATAGTTTGGGTTTCTTTTATGTTTGTTTGTTTTGAAACAGGGTCTCTCTACATAGCCCGGGCTGTCCTAGAACTCACTATGTAGACCAGGCTGCTCTAGAATTCACAGAGATCCTCCTGCCTCTGCCTCCCAAGTGTGGGATTAAAGGTATGTGCCACCACACCCAGCAAAAAAAGGAAAATGCTTTATGCACTTTTCCTTTCCATGACCCGAACAAGTGATATAACCATCACAAATGCTTCAAAAGCATGGGTCAGTCAGTCAATGATTATTGTCAACATTCTTTAAGCTTTCTCTTTTCCCTTGCTGTAATTCAACTCTTGATCTTTTTTATTTCCCCATGCAAGTAAGATAAAGATGTCATCCCCTTTTGATTTCAGCAAAATTCTCAAGGCTAAAATAAAAATCACACAGCATGTCTCAGAATTGGACCAGGAAGGTTTTCAACACTCCAGAAATGAAACTTACAGTTCCCCTTTTCAGGGAACACTATGTATTATTATGGTTGTTAGTACATTTCCTTAACTGCAGTCTTACCCAGGTGACAACAGAAGTGGAACCAACTACCAAGCAAGAGTGAAAACTGGTTTGCAACCTGTCAATGGTCCCCTGTACTTTAAAAATGTCATTGGCACTTTACAAGGAGTCCTCTGAGCTCTGAAGCCTGGTCCAAATAATCCAAAAGTCACTACTAACAACAAACTGTTACAATGTTCTGGAGGTTTAAGAAGTATTAAACAGGTAATCTGACAGCAGTCACTGTGGTTATATATTATTTATGATATATTAAAGCTTGACTGAGGATTCAGAAAAGCAAAGTCAGCTTCAAGCTATAGAGATCAGGCAGTGGGGGACACGCAACTTTAATCCCAGCAGCGAGAAGCTAGGAGGTGGTGATGCACACCTTTAATCCTATGACTCTGGATTAAGAGGTAGACAGATTTGTGTGACTCCAAGGCCACCCAGATCTACACAAGATTGAATCAGTCTTAGAAAGAATTATAGCTCACACCTTTAATCTTGGCACTAGAGGGGTATGAAAGACACGAGCAAGTAGTCTGGAGAGGCATTCATTCTCCACCCATGCTGAGGAGAGGTTATAGTCTGAGGCTTGGTGAGAGCTCCTGGAGACAGGATTAGCTCATTCAGCCTGAAGTAGAGGTAAGAAGCTAGTGGCCAGCTGTTTTGCATCCCTGATCTTCATTCCAAATTTTTGGAAGCACATATCTATACAGGAATGAAAATCATCAGAAACAATAGCAACAGAGATAAGTGTATGTCATATTAAAAAATTTAATTCCCATAAAGGCAACAACTGCCTTAAAAAAACAATATCAGTCTCTGGGTCTTTTATTAATTTGAGTTACAAGTCACCTTCAGTTTAGAGCATGAGTATACAGAGGTATCACACACAAACTCTTAGAACTTTTCCTCTTACCAAAATGCAAGGTGACCATTAAGAGTGGAGCTTTGGGAGCTTCTGAATCAAGCTAATATAGGTTAACAAGGACCAGGTTACCCCTCCTGCATGAGCCAACAAGAAAAAGAGCAGATAATATATATAAACTAGTAGCTTCCAAGATGCTAATATCAGGCAATGAAGGCACACAATCCTTCAGGGAAGAAAAACAAGCAGGGCTTATTCCAATTTACTGTGCTCTGAGACCTCACAGGCCAGTAGGGACATTCAAGTACATGCCTTGAGTTGAGGAACTAGAAACATAAATTGGGAAGAATGTGCAGAGTTCACACGACAAAGCATAAGATCCAGTTAACTGGACAGAGAATCCCCAGAGGTCCTGGAGCCCTTCACAGTACAGATGATAAAAGTGTGTGAGGAGATGTGAGGGCTGGACTAAACACAGCAACTCAGAGCACCTCAGACATACTGGTCACTCAGAGAGCCAGGAATAGTGGCTCTTCTAATCAGTCCAACTAGAAACCTGACAGCTCAGTGGGGCAGAGTACTCAGAACAATCTTGCCTTAATTCCAGGGAGGAGTTAGCCCTGATCCAAATGTTGTTTGGTTCTCATTTTTAATAAGCAAATCATAGCAGTATGGTCTGAAGGAACAAGCTGCTTTCCATTGTTAACTCCATATCCCATTAAAATTCAAGCACAATTATACAAAAATACAAATAACGAGCACACAATAAAACAAAATTTACAATATCTGACATCCAATAGTCAATATTAAGTATCTGGAATCCAGTATTATAAGACTTGTAAGAAACACAGAGTATAAACCATGATGATGAGAGAAGCCAGCCACTCAAACAGAGCCACACTGTACAAATGTTCAAATTAACGGAATAAGATATTAAACGAGTTTATAAAGGTAATAGAGATAAAAATTTTCAGCAGAAATAAGGAAGGAATAAATTTCAGAATCTAACTTTTAGAACTGAAACAGTACAAAATAGTAGTGACTTGGATTAGCCCGTACTTGGACAGGAGACACTTCCTAAAATGAACCACATGGAGAAAAGGAATTAAAATGTAAGAAAATAGAATTAAAGAGTGTGGGTAACATTAATAAGCAGCCTGGATACCTATAGTTAGATGCCCTGCAAAAGATGAAATAGGGAAGGGGGTCAAAGCTGACATTTGAAGCAACAGTGGCTGACACCTACCCACATTTGATGAAAGCCAAACTCAATGAATACAGATACACAAAAGCTGGAAGAATTCTTAGCTAACAGACTCATACAGAAAGTTCAAGAAATCCCTTCACACAAAGAAAAGGAGCCCAAACTTTTGGAAGCACATATCTTTACAGGAATGAAAACCACCAGAAACAATAGCAACAGAGATAAGTGTATGTGATATTAAAAAATTTAATTCCCATAAAGGCAACAACTGTCTTAAAATAACAATAATCTACTGTGGACTTTATAGCAGATAACTAAACAAAATGTCTGATCTTAGTGGCACAAAGGCTGAAAGGGCAGAAATGTACATAAGCCACCATGAGTGTCCTGAATGATGGACATGAGCCACTGTGAGTGTCCTGATGAAGTAATGTGCAGTGACTCAAGTGAATTGCATGAGGATGAAACATGTATGTAAACCTAACCCCTAGAAAGGCAGTGAAAATGAGAGAATTTGTATAAAAAAATTTCTTTCAAGCAGCACCAGAGCCCAGAAGCAGCATCAGACAGAGGAAGGCCTGAGTTTCAGACCTGTAGCAGCACTATCAGAGGTAGGCCTAGGGCAGCATCAGTGAGAAGCCCGAATCCCAGGCAGGAAGCAGCTTCAGGCCCAGAGCAGTGAGTGTCAAGGGAGCCATGAGCCCTAGACCTCAGAGCAGTGTCAGAGAGAGGCCCCAGCCTCAGGCCCAGAAGCGAGGAGTGATCACCAGGTAAAACGACAGCAATGGTTTCCAGCAGTAGCTTCCAGAAACTATCACAAAAAGTTCCTCTGGGAAAGAGCACCTGTGTCCCAGCCAGCATCCATTTCTCAGTTGGAGATACCCCACTACTACATTGACCACTGGACCCTCAGCCCCACCTACACCTCCAGTGGGAGGAGCATCCATCGGAACTGTAGCCCCACCTGTACATCAAGGAGTGACCACCTGAGTATTGGGCCCACTTCCACCAGGAAGAGTGTTCACCAGAGGCTCTGCTCTACTTGTGCCTGAAAGAGTGGTCAATGGAGCCACAGCCCCCAACTATACCAATTTGAGAAAGAGAGATCCCCTGAAGCACAAACTCCACCTATACTGATTAGAGGAAGAGATGCATAGACAACAAGGTAAGAACACACTCAACAATATAAACAGCAATAAGGCACCACTAGAAACCAGTGGTGCTACAACAGCAAGACCTGAAAGCCCAACACAGACGAAGTAGAAGAAAACAACATAAAAAATAACTTTATGGAGATGAAAGAGGAAATGAAAATTTCTCTTAAAAAATGGAGGGAAAGACAAACAAAAAAATTGGATGATATCAACAAACCCCTTAAAGAAAACCAAGAAAAAGCAATCAAACAAAGTGAAGGAAACAATTCAAGATATGAATGAAATCTGAAATAGAGGCAACAGAGAAAACACAAACAGAGGGAATTCTGGAAATGTCTGGGTAAATGATCAGTAACCACAAATGCATGCACAAACAAGAGAATATAGAAGATGGAAGAAAGAATTTCAGGCATTGAAGATAATTTGGAGGGAACAGATTCATCAAAGAAAATTTTAAATCCAACAAATCCTTAACAAACAAAACATGCAGGAAATCTGGAACACCATGAAAATACAGAACCTAAGAATAATAGGGATAGAAGAAGTCCAACTCAAAGGCACAAAAAATATATTCAACAAAATCACAGAAGAAAACTTTCCCAACCTAAAGAAGGATATGCCTATGAAAATACAAGAGGCTTACAGAACACCAAATCGACTTGACCAAAAAAAAAAAAAAAAAAAAAAAAAGTCTCCTCTAGATAGACATAATAATTAAAAAAGTAAACATACAGAATAAACAAAGAATATTAAGAGCTGTAAGGAGAAAGGCTGAGTAACATATAAAGGCACCTGACTTCTCAATGGAAACAACAAAAGCCAGAAGGTCCTGGTCAGAGGTTATGTAGACACTAAGGGACCATCGATGCCCACCCAGACTACTTTGCCCAGCAAAGCTTTCAATAACCATAGATGGAGAATACAAGATATTCCATGATAAAACCAAATTTAAACAATACCTATCCACAAACCCAGTCCTATAGAAAGTACTAGAAGGAAAATGCCAACCCAAGGAAATCACCGACGTCCACAAGAACACAGGAAGTAGATGATCTTTTTGTTTTTGTTTTTGTTTTTCAAGACAGGGTTTCTCTGTGGCTTTTGAAGCTGTCCTGGAACTATCTCTTATAGACCAGGCTGGCCATGAACTCACATAGATCTGCCTGCCTCTGCCTTTCGAATGCTGGGACTAAAGGTGAGCACACCACCGCCCAGCTCCAAGGAAGTAGATGATCTTATGGCAGCAAATCCCAAAGAAGGGAATTGAACACACAATGACATCACCAATAACAAAAACAAAAATAACAGGAACTAGCAATCACTGGTCACTAATATCTATTAACATAAATGGTCTCAATTCGCCTATAAAAAGACACAGGCTAACAGACTGGATACGAAAACAGAATCCATCCTTCTGCTGCATACAAGAAACACACTCAAACTCACAGACAGACATTACCTCAGAGTAAAAGGTTGGGAAAAAAATTTCCAAACAAATGGACTTAAGAAAAAAGTTGTAGCTATCCTAAATATCTAACAAAACAGACTTTAAACTAAAATCAATCAAAAAAAGATTAAAATCAATCCAAAAGATAAAGAAGGGCATTTCACATTCATCATAGGAAAAAATCTATCAAGAGGAAATCTCAATTCTGAACATCTATGTCCCAAACACAGGGGGCTTCTGCATTTGTAAAAGAAACATTAAAGCTTAAATCACGCTGGGCGTTGGTGGCGCATGCCTTTAATCCCAGCACTCGGGAGGCAGAGGCAGGCGGATCTCTGTGAGTTCGAGACGAGCCTGGTCTACAAGAGCTAGTTCCAGGACAGCCTCCAAAGCCACAGAGAAACCCTGTCTTGAAAGAAAAAAAGCTTAAATCACAAATCAAGCCCCACACACTAATAGTGGGAGACTTCAGCACCCCCTCTCACCACTGGTCAGATCTGCCAGACAGAAGCTTAACAGAGAAATAAGGGAATTAACAGAGGTTATGATTCAAATGGACTTAACAGACATCTACTGAACATTCCACCCAAACACAAAAGAATATACTTTCGGCCGGGTGATGGTGGCACATGCCTTTAGTCCCAGCACTCAGGAGGCAGAGGCAGGCGGATCTCTGTGAGTTCAAGACCAGCCTGGTCTACAAGAGCTAGTTCCAGGACAGCCTCCAAACCCATAGAAAGAAACCCTATCTCTCGAAAAACCAAAAAAGAATATACTTTCTTTTCAGCACCCTATGGAACTTCCTCAAAAATCGACCACATACTTGGGAACAAAGCAAACATCAACAGATACAAAAAAATTAGAATAAACCCCTGTACCCTATTACATCACCACAGCTTAAAGTTAGAATTCAATAGCAACATTAATTTCAGAAAGCCCACAAACACATGGAAATTGAACAATGATCAAGTGAATCACCACTGGGTCAAGGAAGAAATAAAGAAAGAAATAAAAGACTTCCTAAAATTTAATGAAAATAACCACACAACATACCCAAACATACGGGACACAATGAAAGCAGCGCTGAGAGCAAAGTTCATAGCACTAAATGCCTACATAAAGAAGCTGGAAAAAGACACAAACTAGTGAATTAACAGAACAACTGAAAGCACTAGAACAAAAAGAAGCAAACTCACCCAGAAGGAGTAGACAGCAAGAAATAGTCAAATTGAGGGCTGAAATCAATAAAATAGAAACAAAGAAAACGATGCAAAGAATCAATGAGACAAAGAGTTGCTTCTTTGAGAAATTCAACAAAATAGACAAACCTTTATCCAAACTAACCAAAAGACAGAAAGAGAATATCCAAATTAATAAAATCAGAAACGAAAAGGGGGACATAACAACAGATATTGAGGAAATCCAGAGACTCATCAGGTCATACTTCAAGAACCTGTACTCCACAAAATTGGAAAACTTTAAGGAAACAGAAAATTTTCTAGATAAGCACCACATACCAAAATTAAATCAAGAACAGATAAACAACTTAAATATTTCTATAACCCCTAAGGAAATAGAAACAGTTATCAATAGTCTCCCAACCAAAAAAAAAAAAAAAACAAAAAAACAAAAACAAAAACAAAAAAAAAAACAAAAGCCAGGCCCACATGGATTCAGTGTAGAATTCTACCAGATATTCAAATAAGATCTAATACCAATACCCCTCAAATTATTCCACACCATAAAAACAGAAGGGTCATTGCCAAACTCTTTTTATGAGGCTACAGTTACCCTGATACCAAACCACACAAAGACACAACTAAGAAAGAGAATTACAGACTAATATCCCCATGAACATAGATGCAAAAATACTGGCAAACCGAATTCAAGAACGCATCAGAAAAATCATCCACCATGACCAAGCAGGATTTATCCCAGAAATGCAGGGATGGTTCAACGTACGAAAATCCATCAATGTAATCCACCATATAAACAAGCTGAAAGAAAAAAAAACCACATGATCATCTCACTAGATGCTGAAAAAGCCTTTGACAAAATTCAACACCCCTTCATGATAAAAGCCTTGGAGAGAATAGGGATTCAAGGAACATACCTAAACATAATAAAGGCAATATACAGCAAACCAACAGCCAAAATCAAACTAAATGGAGAGAAACACAAAGCAATTCCACTAAAATCTAGAGCAAGACAAGGCTGTCCACTCTTTCCATGTCTATTCAACATAATACTTGAAGTTCTAGCTAGAGCAATAAGACAACAAAAAGAGATCAAAGGAATACAAATTGGAAAAGAACTCAAACTCACTGTTTGCTGATGATATGATAGTATACATAAGTGACCCCAAAAAATTCTATCAGAGAACTCCTACAACTGATAAGCACCTTCAGTAATGTAGCAGGACACAGGATTAACTCAAATAAATCAGTAGCCCTCCTATATACAGATGACAAACAGGCTTAGAAGGAAATCAGAGAAACATCATCCTTTACAATAGCCACAAATAACATAAAATATATCGGGGCAACTCTAACCAAACAAATGAAAGGCCTGTATGTCAAGAACTTCAAGTGTTTGAAGAAAGAAATTGAAGATATCAGAAAATGGAAAGATCTCCCATGTTCTTGGATAGGTAGGGTCAACATAGTAAAAATGGCATTCCTACCAAAAGTAATGTACAGATTCAATACACATGAAATAAAACAAATCTAAAAATTGGGTTTCTTTTTTAAATCACACACATTAGCTGAGGGCAGAGTTGTGTATCTATAGTATACAAGCTGTATGGGAAATTGAAAGGCAAGAGAATTACATGACCCCAGGAGTTATAGCATAGACAACATCATAAGACTCCATCACAAAAGAAGGAAAGAGGGCTGGAGAGAGGGCTCAGGGGTTAAGAGCACTGACTGTTCTTCCAGAGGTCCTGAGTTCAATTCCCAGCAACCACATGGTGGCTCACAACCATCTGTAATGGGATCTGGTGCCCTCTTCTGGCCTGCACTATATACATGATAAATAAATAAATCTTAAAAAAAAAAAAAAAAAAAAAAAGAAGAAGAAGGAAAGAAACAAAGAAATACTTTAACAACATCCCACTGAGGGCTGAAAAAGGAATCTCTCATGTCAGTCTCCTCTTCTGTATTTTCAACATGATGTTACTCCTTGCATGGACAGCAGGCTCCAAACAAAACACAGCTTTCCTTCATATACAAAATAATTCTCAGTTGTCTGCAAATGAAAGCCTTGCTCAGCCATCAAGCTATAATTTAAATACAGTCACCTTCAGGAGGTTTCCTCATTCCTATCAACATTTTAACTGCATCTCTTGCCTTCCACCTTAGTGATCTGTGATTGTTTACCCTCTCTTAGACAAGTGTCATCAACAGCCATATGTGATTCATCTTATCATTCCCACAGTCCATAGTTTTAAGCTGGTTGTAATAGCAGCTCAATAAAAAGATGCAGAAAATTTTGTAATGAAAGAATTCTGAAAATATAATTTTCTTGATGTTACTTTCTACTATTTCAATAATTTCTATAAAAATAATATATGTACACTGCTTTAAATGTATGCTGATATACATAGATTTTACTATTACAGTGAAGAGACTGAATTCTATAAATAGAATTACTGAGATACTATAATTATATTCCAGATCCATTTAGCAGTGGTCCAGAGGAAATAAAATTTGATAAACAATTAGATATTGCTCTTGGGAGGAAACACAAATCTTTAAATTTGACGTCCAACTGAATCTGTGCCCTAGGAATCTAGCCCTAGGAAATCAGTTATTTTTCTATTAATCTTATATACAGAAATGTGCTGTATTCACAATGTACTGAGTAATTTTATATGATACTGGAATTTAGGGTAGACCCTTGGGCTTAAATTTGTCTAAAATGATTTACATGATATGGCCAGTAGTTTTTAATTCATGGTTAACTGTTACTCATCTTCCTTTTTAAAATGTTGTATATTCAGACTTTATTAAAAGAGACATACTACAGACACAACCACCCAATGTGGTCATGAGACTCTTGCTTTGTTTTCTTGGAGTTTTCTCACTAGTACTCAGAATTCTCCTCGCGGGACTTTGTTATGACAGACTTAATTAAAGGATTCGTTTAAATGGCTTAAAAATAGGCTGTGCATGAATTAAAAATAGATATATGACTATAATCTGCAAAACTCAGGAGGCAGAGGCAGGAGGACTGTCATGAGATGAAGGCCAGCCTGGTCTACACAGTGAGTTGCAGCCAGTGTTACGATAGTAAGACTTCCAAAAAATAAGATGCACATTTATTAAGTTCTATTTAAGTAACCACATTAGTGGTGTGGTGATAGCGTTATTATCATACAGAGAACTTGTTTGTCCTATAGGCTAAGAAAATATTATGAGCAGTGGTGGAGCACACCTTTAATCCCAGCACTTGGGAGGCAGAGACAGACAGATCTCTGTGAGTTCAAGGCCAGCCTGGTCTAAAGTGTGAGTTCTAGGACAGCCATTGCTATGTAGAGAAACCCTGTCTCAAAAAAAAAAAAAAAATCAGCAAACACAAAAGAAAAAAAAAGTACATAACTACCTTGATGTCCTACAACCAGGCATTTTAGCTGGCACTAGAAGCCTTTCTGCAACCCCAGCACTTGGGGTTGAAAACAGGAAGGTTAGTAGTTCGAAGGACAGCTCTGAGGCTACATAAGACTCTGCCTCTGACAAACAAATGAATAAATTCAGAAGTTTATAAAGATGCTAAGAAACTTAGAAAACAACTAAGAAATTAATTTTAGATGGTATTAGGGAACTAAATAGTTATTTTGAAAATTGGTTTAAAAAAGCAGAATCAAGCTTCCATTCTGCCTTACAATAAGAAGTGCAGCCCCGCCAGGTGGTGGTGGTGCTCGCCTTTAATCCCAGCACTCGGGAGGCAGAGGCAGGTGGATCTCTATGAGTTTGAGGCCAGCCTGGTCTACAGAGTGAGTGTCAGGATAGGCTCCAAAGCTACATAGAGAAACCCTGTTTCCAAAAAACAAAAAACAAAACAACAACAAAAAAAAAGTGCAGCCCAAGGCAGACAGCCACATGAAGAAAATGTCAACAGGAGGGTTTGTGTTCTTAAAAGAATTGCAGCTAGTGAATAAAGAAGAGAGGGACAGGCTGGATAGAATTCAATGGTAAAGCATTGCTTGGCATCAGTAAGCCCCTGGGCCCAATCACAGGTACCCAAAAAGGACAAAAATAAAACCCTTTCCATTAAATTAATGTACTAATTATTATGCGTACATAGTGATCACCAATGGCTACGAACATCATAAAAGGACAGCTGACTGAACACCTTTGCTTCCTAATTGGATAAAACATCAATTATAAATACTCTTTCCCAAAATTTTGAACCTAAATCTCATTACGACTCTAGATTTATCTTCCATTTTATAGGAAACAGGGTCACAAGCAAAGGAAAATGACACAGGGATATGAACAGAAACATTCGGTGGAAAATTCAGGTCAAATGACCTCATTTCTTCATTATGCAAATTGTAAAGAGAAAAGAAAGGTAGTGAATTGTGTAAAAGACTTAAAAAGAGCTATTGCTTGTATTATGTGGTTTTATTCGGCTATTGATCAGACTACAAAAGCTCATAAAATATGAGTCAGTTGGGAGAAATCTGAACATGACTAGATATCCATCCAGTGACATTAAGAATAAATGATTTTCTTTCTTTCCTTCTTTTTTTTTTTTTTTTTTTTTTTTTTTTTTTGGTTTTTCGAGACAGGGTTTCTCTGTGGCTTTGGAGGCTGTCCTGGAACTAGCTCTTGTAGACCAGGCTGGTCTCGAACTCACAGAGATCCACCTGCCTCTGCCTCCCGAGTGCTGGGACTAAAGGCGTGCGCCACCAACGCCCGGCAAGAATAAATGATTTTCTAATGTGGCACTGTTTCTTTAAGAGTGTAGAATGTAAAGATAATGCTTAAACATGGGTGAAAAATAACTAATGTCTGGATTAGTTTCCAAATGACGTGTGTAGGGAGCAGGGAGTGGGGAGGACAATTAGCAGAAGCAGCTATATTTAGATCACTGTTAAAATTGCAGTAGGTTTACAGAGTTAATTATATACTTCAGACTACTTTTCCAATGTTTGAGATTTCCTGTAAGATAGCAGACAACTACTTTTCATTTTAAGCACACCTGTATCAAGCTTTTCTTTCTTAATTTTTAGAAATATGCATATATCTTATTTACTTTTCCTTAAAACAAAACCATAGCCAGGGTCTCACTCTGTAGTTGGAACGGTCCTCGGTCTCTCAGAAGTCCTCCTGCCTCGGCCTCCCTAGCACTGGGACTGCCATCATTAGCCACCAGATCTGAGCCATGTACTTATTTTATTTCTAAGACAGCAGCCCTATTAGTGACATAAAAATACACATAATTGTTAAAAAGTAAATAAACAACATATGATTTAGCTCTGAACTGAACAATATAATACTAAGCAATCTTCAAAATATTGTCACAAACTTCTGGAAGACCCTAAGACCTCTTCAGGTAGTCTGTAAAGTCAAGCTATCTTTTAGTAATTCTAAGACATTGTTTGCCCTTTTTACTGTGTTACATTTCCACTGATGGTAAAACAACAGTCATAAGAACTTCTGGTTTCCCACCAAGAGTCACTGCACTCCTCCTGGCTACATACTTGGTGTAAAAAGGGTGGGTTTTGGAACTAAATAGACGGCTCAGCAGTTCAGAGCACATACTGTCCAAGTTCAGTTCCCAGCACTCAGATCGTCAGATCAGGTGGCTCACCATGACCTTCAACTCCAGCTCTAGAGGGTCTGATACCCTCCTGTGGCCTCCAGAAACACATGAACTCATGTGTACATAGTCACAAGCACGTAAGCAAGTTCAAGCTGGCACGAGCACTCGACACATGGACACACACACACACACACACACACACACACACACACACACCATTAAAAATGAAATAATCTTTTTTAAAAGGTAGGTATTAGGCCTAAAGCTCAGAGGCTAAGTGCTTGCCTGACGCATATGAGGCCCTGATTTCAATCCTTAGCACCACTATCTTAAAACACAGACACAGACAGAAAGAAAGAAAGAGAAAAAGAATGTTGCAAGTAGAGCAATGTAAATTATTAATTTTTAACCTTGATCTTAATATTCTGTGTGACAAAACAGGGCATGCACATAACATACTTCTACTCCATACTGAGGTCTACTGACTGCAGGAAAAGCCCTCACGTGACTGTGGGCAAGCTGAACTAACTACTTCAGCATAAAACCCCAGATTTACTTGAAAAGATGACTGGCAGACAATGGCATTTGCCAACTAGTATTTAGCAAATATTTTCTTGAAAATGAACAAATGAAGACTGTCACATCAAGGGAAATAATGTGTTTGTTGGCAATGGCAGATATTGCTCAAGCTTTCCAGCAAAACTTAGTGTTTTGGAAAATCTGTTTCTTGCCACCATGATCCTATCTGCTCCCCCACACCCCACCAAGAGAAATGTATTGATACACTCAGTGATATTAAAATCAGTGGTTTTAAAAGTATTTTTCAATGAAATATATCAACATTGGAAAGATCTGCATAAATCAATGAACTAATACTTTCCAGATGACTAATGCATGGAATTATAAGACCACACAGGCATCAGTATCCACTCAAAATACAAGTGACTTAATAGGTTGTATGGTGGCCTCAAAGGGATCTGAAAATGAGAACACCCCAGATTACCTAAATGACAAGTGTCCTTACAAGGAGTAGAAAAGGAGATGGCAGAGAAACACAGAGGAAAGGCCAACACTAGACACTGGAAAAAGTGGAATAGGCCATCCCTCAGTTGTTGAGTTCAGGCTTCCTTGGCCTGCAGAACTGTAAGAGAATAGGGACAAGGCGGGTGGATCCGTGAATAAAGTGGTTACTGTGCGAGCATGAGTCCACATCCTCAGAATCCACAGACAAGGTCACTGTAACACCAGAGCTGGGGAAGACATGGGAGGAACCCAGAAGCTGGCTAGCTGGCAACCTAGCTGTAGCCATGAGCTCCAGATTCAGTGAGAGACCCTTTCTCAAAAAAAAAACAGGGAGGGGAGAGGAAGCAACTGAGGTATCTCAATGTTAACCTTTGAACACTACAAGTGACCTCAAGATTGAACAGATGTGTGCACAGGTGTTGGTGGATTGAATGAGAATGGCCTCCTAGTCTCATGTTTGAATGTTTGGTTCCCAGGTAGTGGAACTGTTTGGGAAGGGTTAGGAGGTGTAGTGGTGTTGGAGGTGGTGTGTCACTGGGGATGGGCTTTGAGGTTTCAAAAGCCCAGGATAGGCCCTGTCTCACTCTTTCTATCTCCTGCCAATGGATCAGGATGTAAGCTCCAGCAACATGCCGGTCTTCCTGCCTGCTGCCACACAACCCGCCAGGATACTCATGGACTAACTCCAAAGCTGTAAGAAAGCTCCCAGTAGAGCGTTCATTTCTAAGCTGCCTTGGCCAGGGTGTCTGTCTCTTCGAAGCAATAGAACAATAACAAACAATATAGTAAAGTCAGTGTGAGAGGAAATGTCAGTTGTTTTAAGTCACCCAGGTTGGCTTGATTTGTTAATGGTACTACTACAAAATTAACACCATGGCCAGTAACCTTAATGTGACTGAGTAAGAGAATATTTACATAGATTAATGATTTATATTGTTTCCTTTTTGTTTGCTTGCTTTTTTCTTTTTAAACAGGATTTTTTCTGTGTAGTCATAGCTGTCCTAGAACTCACTCTGTGGACCAGCCTGGCTTCAAACTCAGAGATCCACCTGCCTCTGCCTCCCGAGTGCTAGGATTAAAGGTGTGAGCCACTACAGCTGCCTGGCTGTAGCTCCTAATTTTAAGAAAATACTATTTATTAGGTAGGCATCTGTAATCCTAGCATTTCGGAACAGAGGCAGGAAGTCAAAACTAGCTTGGCTACATAGTAAGTTGGACTCACATAACAAAACTCTGTCTCAAAAAAATTTGAATAATGGGGCTGAAGAGATGGCTCAATGGTTAAGGGGACTTGCTGCTTTCCTAAAGGCCCCAAGTTTGGTTCCCAGCTGTAACTGCATGTCCAGGGCATCTAACTCTCTCTCTGGCCTCCTCCAGCACCCACACTTAACACTTAAAAACAAATCTTGGAAAAAACCAAATTAAAACAACAATAACAACAACAAAAGTCTACCACTTACCAAGCCTTGGGAAAATAGCTACAATTTTATTAAAGGCCTTTAAAATAGCTTTTCCAATTCTACATCTTCTGAGGCATGATCATTTTTTATGCTCCCCAGTCCAAACAACACACTGAAGTACTGTAAATACAATATCAAGAAGGATTCAGTAGTAGCTAATAAGCAGATATTAAAGGGATTTGTAAATGTTAAAACTAACCACTAATTTCTTTTAGCTTTGTAACAGTTATTTTTCCATAAAATTTAGTTTATATTAACAAGCAATGAGGCCATTTTTTCCTTTTTGTAGATTTCTTAACTCTCAACATATTTTGATAAAAAAGGATTTTTTTCAGGCAATATATTTTGATCATGCTTTTCCCTCCCTCGATTCCTCCCAGCTTCTCCCTAACTACTCAATTTTATGTTCTTTTCATTTTCTCTGTTTAAAACAAACAAAACACATTAACAACACACACACACAAGACCCACAAAGATGGAAATCACAATAAAGAAGCAAAAGATCAATAAGACAAAAAAAGTCTTTTCAAATGGCTTTTGGTGTTAGTTGTTGCTCTGCATATTCTGTCCCTTACCCTGTCCTCCCTGCCTATTTAACCCTCCTATTGTTTCCCCTTTGTCTCTCCATAACATTATTCTACTTCTGCTTCCTTGGAAGAGTCCCATTCCTCCCCCCTCCCCCGTCCCGTCCGTCCCCCGCCCCCCCACATCTAGCTACCTAGCTCTGTGGGTATTCTAATTGAAGCACACATATCTGAAGTCTAAACATCCACACAAAAGAGAAAACATGCAATGTTTTTGTCTTTGTGGGTCTCGGTAACTCTACTCAGGATAATTGTTTCCAGTTCCATCCATTTACCTGCAAATTTCATAACTCATTTTTCTTAACAGCTAAATAATGTTCCCCTGTGTTACCACATCTTCATTATCCGTTCATCAGTGGGCACATGCCTGTCTTGGCTGTTTCCAATTTCTGGCCATTATGAATAGAGCAGCAATGAACATGGATGAGCAAGTGTCTCTGAAGGAGGGTATCAAATCCTTGGAGTACACACTGAGCATGTTTTTAACTCAAGTATTTTTGGTTTCTAGAAAATAATTTCCTATGCTTATTATATTTATTTATATGTGTGTTAAATGCACTCATATGGCGGCCAGACGAGGCTTTGATTTGAATTCAGGTGTGGTAGTCTGTTATTTTAAGGTGTGTTACTTTTGTTTATGCTGTGGACCATTTGTCTAATGATGTGAAGATGCGTGACTTTATGCTGCATTAGTTTAACTCTGTGAAGCTGTGATTCTTTGCCTGTCTAAAGTACCTGATAGTCTAATAAATGGCCAATATCGAGGTGGGAGCAAGGATAGGCGGGGCTGGAGGCAGAGAGGATAAATAGAAGGAGAAATGAGGAAGAGGAGGAGCAAGAGAACAAGGTGAGCAGGGGCAGCCACTCAGCTCCACAGCAAGACCAAGGAGTAAGAAGGAAAGAAAGGTATACAAGAATAGAAAAGGAAAAGCCCAGAGGCAAAAGATAGATGGGCTAATTTAGGTTTAAAAAAAAAAAAAAAAAAAAAAAAGGCCAGGCATTCATAGTTAAGAATAAGTCTCCATGTGTGATTTATTTGGGAGCTGGGTGGTGGGCCTCCCAAAAAGCAAAAAAGTAAAACATCACACATCATAATAGTGTACAACAAAAGGTCACATAGAAATGTATTAAACACAAAGGGAAAGAGAGGAGCCTGGAGAATTGCAGGATCTATGGAATCCTGGCTTGCATCTCTTAGGAACTATGTATCCTAACTGACTCATGCTTCGGGTTTATGGGAATACTGTAGAATAATTATACCTACATTTGTGATGGTTGTGATAATTAAATTCGGTACCCATAATATAATCAGCAGCTAAGCCAGCGGATGCATCCAGTGATGCCATCTGTATGATTACTGCCTCATGGTTTTCAGATCTTTTTCACCTAATTAGATCTCATCTGATCACCTCAAAAACTGTGATTTCCTCACTCTTCTCCAACTCCCCACAGGCCTTCCTCCACTACCTCCCCCAGTAACATCCCAATTTCACAGAGGCCACATCCCCACACAGCTGTGGTGTAGACACCTGGCTCTTAGCAGGCCCCCTTAGCTACTTCCTCTCTGCTTTCTGAAAAGGGCCACCATGTTTCTCCAAAAACCACACACCCTGACCCCCCCCCCCCATTTTTCTGCCTGAGCTGCTCTCCCCACCCCCATGCCTACATTTTGATTTCTAGTTTCACTTTCTCCCAATGTCTTCTCTCTGACCACCTTCCACACAGAGGTTCCCAGTGGCCCCTAAGTCACTTCTACCCTACTTCAGCTTAACACAATATAGATTCCCCCTGGGGAAGAGGGAAGGTAAGTGAAAGAATTGCTTCAATCAGACTGAGCTGTGGTCATTCATGTCTATGAGAGACTGACCACAGATGTGGGAGGAGCCAGACCACTGCGAGCAGCACCTTCCCCACACAGATGGGCCTGGGCTCTGTAAGAAAACTAGCTGAGCATGTACCAGAGAGCAAGGCAGTGAACATCATTCCTCCATCGCTCCTGCCTCCAGATTCCTGCCCTGGCTTCTTGTTCTGAATTCCCTCAATGATGGATAGTGACCCAGAAGTGTAAAATAAAATAAGCCCTTTCCTCCCAAGTTGCTTTCTTTTGGCTGAGTGGTTTGCTACAGCAACAGAAAGCAAATAGGACACACACTGTCACCTAATAACCTTTGCACATCTATTTCCGTTCCATCTTCAGAGCCTAGTGAAGTGTCTGATACATATGTGTCTAATTACCCCGGCTTGTTCACTGAATAATTTCTAACATCCAAAGACTCAAGTCCTGAAAATTTCCTGCAGTCTTAGGTGGGTTGTCACTATACTGTATGCTCAGAAAGACTTATTCAGTGGAGAGTCCATCCCAGCCGAATTCTCTTCCATCTCCATCATTCACTCTTTCACAGTGACATCAATGTCTACCCTGCTGGTATATGGCATAGTGCTCTCCTTGTGGCCAAATCTATCGGATACTTGGTACTCATAGAACCTCACCATAATTGATAGTTGATTATCAGAGATTACTTGTGATATATATATATATATATATATATATTATATATATATATATATTTATTTGGCATAAATCTAAGTATGATACTAAATATTTTCTGAATAAAAGTTTAAGGAAAGATAACTCATTATAAATTTTTTAAGAGCCAGATATGGTGGTACACACTTTTAATATCAGCACTCTGGAAGCAGAGGCAGGTGCATCTCTGAGTGTTTAAGGACAGCCTAGTCTACACTGAGAGTTCCAGGCCAGGCGGAGTTACATAGTGAACCATGTCTCAAAAACCAAACCAAATGAACAAAAAACATTTAAGACAATAAGAAAAACACCTCTTATTTAAAAAAAAATGAAATCCAAACAAGAAATTTTCTTTTTCTTTTAAACTCTGAGAATATATGTACAGAAACAACCTCTAAACTCAACGTGTAAATAAACTACTTAAATTTACTTTGTATTTTAAAGTAGAAGAAGGGTGTTTTTAACACACCAAAAGCAGAGTGTTTCCTCCATTCTCTCATTTCCTAAGACTAAACATGAACAGTGCATAACAAAGGAGGCTATCCGAGAACCGCTTATGTACGCAGACCGTAGACCGCCTTGCACTGAACGCTAGCTCTTTCAGGGTCAGACTGAATCTCATCTCTTACTGCATTGTTAACAGGGAAACAAATAGATGTGTGGCCCAGATAGGGGCGAAAATAAATTATGTAGGAGAAAAAGGAGGAAATCCAGAGTGCACAACCATTATACACACTAGTGTAATAAACTTGAAAGGCTAACAGTGTGTGTGTGTGTGTGTGTGTGTGTGTGTGTGTGTGTGTGTGTGTGTGTGTGACTTGTGCACTACTAACCTTGCTATACTTTTCTTTATGTACAGTTGCATTATTGGTTTCTGACTAGTAAAAGCTACTGACTTCTGATACTTATCCCTTGATAAACATAACAGTGAAACTGCTAGGCTAGTTGCTTAAGTTGAAAACCTTTTTGGTCAAAGGTACATGGGGATTCTAACATATTGGCCATGTTCTGTATCTCAGACTGTGGGTGGATGAGTGTTTTATTATTCTTTGTACTGTATATATTTACTGTGAATGTTCATTGTGGTTTTGTTTTATAAGAGTTTTTACAAAGTGAACTTGAAGGGTCAAGACCATAATGGGGAAACCCACAGAAACAACTGACCTGAGGCAGTAAGTCCAGGATCTACCCCTAGTACACAAACTGGGGAAGGGCATGGGTCAGGCCTCTTGATGGTGATGGGACAGACTGTGTTGACTCTCCATGGAAAACCACACCCTCTCTGAGGAGCGCTGATGGGGAGAAGGTAGAGGGAGCAGGATGAGGAGGAGGAGGAGGAGGAACTAGGATTTATATGTAAAATTTTAAAATTAAACAAATTTGCAAAAACAGCGCTTGAAAACACTTTAAACAACTGGGCCTGGTAGTATACCCTTTTAACCCCAACATGCAGGAGGCAGAGGCAGAGGCAGGTGAATCTCTGTGAGTTCAAGGCCAGCTTGGCCTACAAAGTGAGTTCCAGGACAATCAGGGTCACATAATAAGATCTTGTCTAAAAACAAAACAACTCCCCCAAAACCATTTTAAACAATACAAATCTAAGTTAAGTCTTTTCTCTTAAAAAGTACAAGTGGGAATTTTTAGTTGAATAAAACATGTATCAATAGAAGAAGCAGGAGAGATGGCTCCAGTTTTAAGAGCACAGGAGTTCCCAACACCCAAAGCAGGTTGTTTGGTGACAGCCTGTTATTCTGTTTCCAAGATACAACATCCTTGGCAGGGCATTGGTGGTACATACCTTTAATTCCAGCAATTGGGAGGCAGAGGCAGGTGGATCTCTGTGAGTTCAAAGCCAGCCTGGTCTACAGAGCAAGTTCCAGGACAGGCTCCAAAGCAATACAGAGAAACCCTGTCTCAAAAAAACCAAAACAGATACAGCATCCTCTTCTTTCTCCTTGGGTACCCCCACACACACACACACAAACACAAATACTTTAAAAAATAAAAAGGACCCATGTAGCAATAGAATTACTTAATATTTACCACTGCGGTTTAGAATATCGGTGTTCCAAATGCAAGAAACTCGTAAGAATTCTTCTATCATGAATCAAATTTTGTCTATTTTGCCATAGGGTTATCAAAAGTGGTGGTCTGCAAAAGCATACAAGAGAATTACTTTCTGAATAATAGCAAATGAACCTGTGTATTACACCTCCCACACCTTCTTTGCCACCTTCTTCTGTAATGACAATTGGAATATCTAGAGTTTCTCAAGAAATAATTTAGTGGAGAATCAGAAGTCCCTGATTGCCAACACTGACATGACATGTTTCAAATTGATGAGTCTACTGTCTTTGTAAAAGCAATCCAGACAAATTGATGACAACAGGACATGGGCAATTTTCAAAATTAAAATTGATGAGCATGCTCCTTCTGCATGTCAGAGCTTATTGATCTCAGTATCAGTGTTGGTGGAGGTAAATGCAAGTCAGAGTGCCACTGGGCTGGTCCTGTGGGTCCCTCCCCTGCCAGAGAGTGAGCAGGAAGCAAGTCCCTGGATGCTGACATGGTTGCAATAATGGCAGGGAAAACACACTGCCCAGTATGAGCAGGAATATTGACAATCCATTACCATAAGCAGGAAGAATCCATCATAGCTTGGCACATTTATAAATTCCCTCAGTGACACCCAAAGTCTGAGTGCCTTAGCGGACAAATTACTTCAGAAATTTGGAATTTCCCTCCAGTAACTCACTGTTGTTTCTGTAGACTGATCATTCAGAACAGACAAGAATCAATTCTTTAGAAATCCCTCAGCATAGGCAAGCATTAGTTCAGGGGCAGCATTTCTCAAATTTACCAAAATTATTTCTAAATTAAATTTTCTAAGACTCATAATGTTTTTGATCATGTAACTATTTTACAGATAGTTTTTTGTTTGCTTGTTTTCTTTAATTGTTCTTTGAGACAAAGTCTCTCTTTTTAGCTCGAGCTGGCCTTGAACTCACAGCAACCCTCCTGCATTACTCTTCAAGGTTTGGGGATTACAGATGTGAGCCACTAGACCTGACTTTGCAGGCAGCTTTGATGCAGCAGAATATACTACATCAGATAAAAAAGTCACTGTGTTTGATTATTTTGCATATAATAAAGAGCCAAGACTGGTGCAAAGGACCATGGAAGTCATTCATACCTTCCTCGGGTTCTCTGAGGACATCCTCATGTACTTTGATGTAGAAAGTGAAACTTTAGGTAACTTGTCCAAACTCATGTCCTTAGCAAGTAAACCCAGTTCAGGTATGGAGCTCAGACTTGACCAACATAGAGACTTGCATCCTATCTGTTGCTGTGTGCTGTGCTGGAAACACACTGTTGTATCCTATGTCCTGGGTACTGTGTGCTGTGTTGAAAACACATTGTTGTGTCCTATGTCCTGTGTCCTGTGTGCTGTGCTGAAAACACTGTTGTGTCCTGTGTCCCATGTGCTGTGTGTTGTGCTGAAAACACACTATTGTGTCCTGTATACTGTGTGCTGTGCTGAGAACATACTGTTGTGTCCTGTGTGCTGTGTGCTGAAAACACACACTGCTGACTTGCTTTGTCGAGACACAGTCTTCCTATGTAGCCTAGACTGGCCTAGAACTTCCCATTCTGCCTCAGTCTCTCCAATATTAAGATTATAGGTCTATGCCACAGCATGTATCTTATATTCACTTTTAACAAAAAAAAATCTAAACACAAAAAATAAGTTTATAAGTGGCTAAAGTTTTAAAATATGAAGGAATGTTTCAGCTTTATGGTAAACAGACATGAGAAAGAACATGAAGATGCACACCACAATATTCTTCAGTAACACACTGTCCTATCAGCTCTTGTTTCTAAAACTCTGCTGTGCACTAAGAAAACTGAAGCTGTTTACAAAGATCGCCTTTTACTTGTAAGTAATTCCTCTGTACGAAGTTTATAGAAATTATTGAGATGGAAAACTTTGCTCATATGTTCATAAAGAAAAAAAATTAGGGGTTAGGAAAACAGTCTATTTTTAAACCAGGCATCACACCTTAATACCATGAGAACTCAAAATACACACAACGCCACATTCAGTGTGTTTCAAGTAGAGCCCTCCCCTGATCTCACAGCTCCCAGTATGTGACTTAGCCCTGGGAGACCCACAAGCACTGGCCTGTCAAAATCCAAACAACAGGGACAAAAACAAACTTGGCTTTTGTGGAACTTTCATCTATGTGAGCCTCTTTCTGTGTCCGTTGGCACACCAATGAATACCCTACAAAGACTTCACCTTCAGAAGCACATGGATGTCTGTTAATTAGGTTTCAGCATTCTCCACTTCCCTTGTTTTTTTTTGTTGTTGTTTTGTTTTTGTTTTTTTTGTTTGCTTGTTTGAGCGCTCTATGCAGAAACCTGCCCACTGAAAGTTTAAGGAGGGACTTCTCTTCTGTCCTTTCAAAGCTTCTCTCCAAATGGGAAACCAACGCTGTGTGGCTGTACCCTCCAGGGTCAGAGCTATGATTACACTCAAGGACGTTCTTGGTTTTTTGGGGTTTTTTTTGTTTGTTTGTTTTTGTTTTTGTTTTTTTTTTTTTTTGAGACAGGGTTTCCCTGTGGCTTTGGAGGCTGTCCTGGAACTAGCTCCTCGAACTAGAGGCTGGTCTCGAACTCACAGAGATCTACCTGCCTCTGCCTCCCAAGTGCTGGGATTAAAGGCGTGCGCCACCACTGCCCGGCTCAAGGACATTCTTGACACTGGGCCTAAAAACATTCTCAGGTAGAAGGAAGAGGAAAGCTAAAGAGGCCTCTCTGCTCTCCTGGGCATCTGCAGCACGAATGCCTGCTGGGGAGAAGAGCCCCGTCAGCAGCAAGCTGGACTGTCGCTTGTCTGTGCTTCCATAACGAACACTGATGAACTGGCTGATTTGCCAAGCTGGACATGGGCAGAAGCATTTTGGTCTGTCATTGCCCTTTGTATCTGGGATAACCAGATATGAACTCCTCAAAAAGTCATGGGCTGGAGAATAGCTCACTGGGTGCTCTTTCACAGAACCAAGGTTCAAGTCCCAGCACCTCCATGGCAGCTCACAACCATCTGTAACTCCAGTTTCAGAGGATCCTATGCCCATTTCTGGCCACTGCAGGCACCAGGTATGCATGTGGTAAACAGACATATATGCAGACAAAACATCCATAAACTTAACAGCAGCAATAATAATAACAATAATATTTTTTTAAAAGTCACATCGCACATACAAAGACACAAAGCTATGCTATTTGAAGCAGGCAGTTGATGGAAGACTGAGAAAGGCGCAGAGCAGAGGTGAAATCTTGAGTGGCTCACCCCCTTCCACTCTTCTGCCAGTGAACAACAGTTCTGGAGCTGGGGCTATAGCTCGCTGGCCTCTTGCTTAGCACCACCGTGAAGCCCTGGCTCCAGTCCCCAGAACTGGAAAAAAAAAAGGAAGGAAGGAAGGTAAGAAGGAAGGAAGGAAGGAAGGAAGGAAGGAAGGAAGGAAGGAAGGAAGGAAGGAAGGAAGGAAGGAAAGAAGGGGCTGCCACGCTGGTGGTTCACACCTATAAACTCTATGACTTGGGAGATGGAGGCGGGAAGATCACAAATTGTAGGCCAGCCTGGGCTGTGTAGAAAGAGCCTGCCTCAAACAAACAAACAAAAGGCTGGGCATGGTGGTACATGCCTTTCATCTCAACACTTGGGCAGCAGAGGCAGGCAGATCTCAGTGAGTTTGAGGCCAGCCTGGTCTACAGGGCACATTCCAGGACAGCCAGGGCCACACAGGGAAACACTGTCTCAAAACACAAAGCTTAAACTGTTTATAAAACTGTCCCTATTCTCCAGAGGATACAGGATTCAAGGCACTGTCTTGGAAGCATAGACCAGACACTCGGCAGACAGTAAAGTGGCTAGAGCCTTATTCTTAGACGCTGAGACTCCAGAACTGTATTAACCAATCTCCACTATTCTGTTACAATAGCATGAAACTGGCTAAAACAAGCTACTATTCAGAAACACAAGGCCTCTACTAAGTTTTCAACACATTCTTTTAGACTGTCATTCTTAAGAATGCCACCTGGGCACCCAAGGAAAACCAACCCAAAGAACCCAACCACTAACAACAAATGAAATAAACAAGCTACAATAAATAAAACAGGATACAATACAGGGCTGCAAATGGCTCGCTACTAAAAGCACTTACTAGTCTTCCAGAGGACTTGGGTTCCATTCCCAGTAAGCATACAGTGGCTTACAACCATTCATACCTATAGTTTCAGTAGATCCCACATCCTCTTCTGACTCTTGTGGGCACCGGGAATGCCCGTGGTGCATATACATACAAATATCATACACAAAAAATAAAATCAATCTATTTTTATCTCAAAAGCTTTATTCACAAAATACAGTTTTGTGTGTGTGTGTGTGTGTGTGTGTGTGTGTGTGTGTGTGTGTGTGTGTGTGTGTTTTAAAAGGTTAGGTATACCTTGAAGCAACTTCAATTATATTTCTCAGTTTGCTAGCTACAAGGAAAAGCAATCCATTTACGTGTGCAGATCCAGTTCCACACAAGGAAGAATGAGTTTTTCTCTAATCAAGTCCTAAATGATTTCTGGCATTTGTCTCGTTACAGCTCTATCATCATGGATTTTTTGGGATCTTTTTGCTTCAATAAGCCTCTACATTGAATCAACTTCCAGTTATCACAAGGCCTCTCAATTTTGTTGACTCAAACAACTACAGTTTCAGTTTCCCTAGCTGGCTCAACCTTTGCTAATCCCTCTGCCTCACCCCCTGATGACCATGAGCCTAAAATATGAATAAGAAACAATACTAGAAAACACTAAAAGTTGTTTTGTGTGGGCAAGTACGTGGGTGTGTGTGGGTGTGCGCGCCTCTGGTATTGTTTCTCAGGAGCCATCACCTTGTTTTTTAAGACCTGTTCTACCTTGGGACCTGGGGCTCAAGGAGTAGGCTAAGCTGCTGGCCAGCAAGCCCCAGGGTTTGCTTGATTCTGATTCCCCAGTGCTAGGATTATAGGGTATCCTATGGTGGCCCTCCTTACTTGGGAGCTAGGGATCTGAACTCAGGTCCCCATCAGTAGCAAGCACTTGACTATTGCGTTATCTCCCCAGTCCTCAAAAGTTTCGTTCTTAAAAACTAAAAAAGCTGGGCTTGCTTCAGTAGCACATGTGTTAAAATTGGAATCATACAAAGAGGATTATTAGCATGATCCCAGCAAGAAACTGATGAAGTGTTCTTAATAGAAATAAAAGATACATTCATGAAAAAGAACAAGAGAATTTTACAAATGAAATAATAAAGAAGTACAGAGAATAACAACTCTTAGGAATTAATAATGAAATTAAGAAAAAAAAAACAGAAAATATGGAAGGTAAAGGTGAGGAAGTCTTCCAGGAAACAACAAAAATACCCAGAGATGGACAACAGGGAAAGAAGACACAGCAGAGAAAAAAATTACAACTTCTATCATGAACTATGGAAAGAAAGAGATTTCTCTTGTAAATTAATCAAATGGTAAGCATAAAATTGTCAAAACTTCCAAGATGAGAGCAACATGAATTCCAGCATAATGGCAAAGAAATGTTCTTCATCATAAGATAGAAAATTTTCAGCGTAAAAATTCAGAATAGAAAGTACAGAGGGATCTTAAGTTTCCACAGAGGAAGCAACTGTCACATGCAAAAGTTGAGAAATAAAAATGGTATGATCTCTCAGTGGCAACAGTGGGAAGTAGAAAACAGTGGAACAGCAGTAAGCCTCAGGAGTAGAGTATTTGCCCAGTATGAGTGAAGCCTGGACTTTATGCCCAGTATGAACATACAAAACCATTTACTTCCCATGCACACGTTCTGAGGAAGCCATCAGACTATGTGCCCAACCCAGGATAACAGGATGAGCGAAGGGAGCAGCGGTGGGAAGCTGAGAATTTTCTAGATGACAACAGGAGGACAGCACACACACAGGACCTGGAAGATGGGTATTCTCAGAGAAAGCTTTCCTAGAAATAGAACTGAAAGACTTCAAGTTCCTAGGCGTGTGGGGGACGGCATGGCACATTACAACTGTATTTCGAAAGAGATACAAGTTCAAAGAAAATGAACACTTAGGATGAATAGATATGACATGAAGTGGACAGGCTCAGTGATGAGTCTCTGTCCCTAAACATGTAAGCCGAAGAGGTGGGCCACACTGGTCCACAGCTAGTCCCAAGTCTTTCTCAATTGTTTTGTTGAGCCCCACAGTAACACAAGCAAACATTTTACAGGGTGACACAGCCCAAGGATGAAATACCATGAAATGAGAGCATATATATACCAAACTTTGACATTTTTCTACTTTGGTCTATCTAATTCAGGCCTTTTTAATACCGGTCCAAACTCCTAAATTGATCTCATGACTCAGTAATGAATTGTGATCTGTATTTTTAAAAACACTGCAAAAGACTGTCATATTTTATCAAAAAGAAAATATACTAAGGTAGAGAACAGGAAGAGTTAAATGTACAGTAAGGAAACTATAGACATCAGAGAAAGCATTTGAATGGAGCTTTCAATAAACAATCATATTTGACAGGCAGTGAGTGGGGAGAAGGGTGACACAGGTAAAGGGTGGATGGGTAAAGGTTCAAAACCAGAGAGACAAAAGGTATACTAAAGGTAGAACAGGAGGCCCAAGTTCATACTGCAATAAAGAGCAGAGACGACAGGGGAAGGAAATGGAGACAAACGCACTCAAGAGGCTGCTCTATCAGCGAGCGGTAAGGCCCAGGGAGTGTGAGGTGCAGGCTGCCAGCAAACTCAGCACTCATCTCATGATCACTTATTCGTGAATTTTATGTGCATGGAAATTACATAAATTTAAGTTTTAAGTGTAAAACATATCATGAAGCTAGAAATAAAGCTGAATAATTGGCAAACCAACTCAAGTTCATTTTCTTCTGTTGAATTTTTGTCACCTAAACATTGTGCGGAGGTAAAGGATGAGTTGATTTGGGTAATGTCAAAGCAAGTGTGTCCCTCAGAGAAGACATACTCTTCACTATCAAACTAAGGTAACCAAGATACTTCCTTGTACCTGGCATCCAGCCTGGACAGAGGGTTTCACAGCCACAAGCTTGGACTGCTCTTGACAAGGACTCAAGTCTGGTTCCCAACACCCACCTGGCGAAGCTCACAACTGCCTATAACCCCAGATCCAATGGAGCCAACACCTCTGGGCTCCACCAGCACATGTTTATAATTAAAAATACATTTTGAGAGAGTGAGAGAAAGAGAGAGGGGGAGGGGGAGGGAGGGAGAAAGAGAGAGAGACTGAGACTTCCTTCACTTTTCTGAGGGGCCCAGGCTTCCTTCACATTAGACTTTTGGACACACTGGTCCTTCAACCTATATTGTACTTCCTGACAAATGATAGCAAACTAAATGTCAAAAAACTTGAGAAGCTACCCTGGTGCCACAGTTCTAGGTACATACTCTTGCTATGGGCTCCTTAGGCACTTTCCAGCATTTTAAGCCTAATTTATCTGCCCTCAAAATTAGATCAAAACCAAGCTAGGGCAATGGCTCAATGGGCAAGTCACTTGCTACACAACCAGCTGTGTGAAACAGTGAACTCTGGGCTCAGCTGCTGAGCCCTAGATTCAGCAAGAGACCCTGTCTCAATATAGAAGATGGAGCTTGATCAAAGAAAATACCCGATGTCAACAGGCCTCCTCACACGAGAGTGCTCACACACATTTGAACATGCATGCATGCAAGCATGCACACACACACACACACACACACACACACACACACACACACACACACACGCTCACACATGCACAAACATACACACACAACTGAACTGCACACTGGCATGCACAAACATACATACATGCTCATACATACACACACACACACACAGGCACACACACACATACACACACACACACCCTACACAATTAGATGAAAACTATGAAGACAGCAGAGGCCAGGCAGTAAGGATTCAGGCATTATTCAGGCTGGCCTGTCCCAGTCACCTGGCAGAATGCACTCAGGCAGTACTCTGGTCAGCCCAGGTTTCATGATTACTAGTCTGTATGCAGATGCAAAGGACCCTTTTTAAAAAAAGACCCCAGGCACTTATGCTCCCCTTCCCTTTCTCTTTCCTGCTGTTCCCTGGGGCAGACAGGACTTTTCCTGTCTCCCTCTTCTCTTCTGTTCTCTGTCTCTGTGTCTCTTTAACACCCCCCCCCCCAGCCACTTTCCCTGTCTGATACAACTTCTCATTAAGCTCTGTCAAGTTGACTTGTTTGGTCCCTACCTCAGTCAACCTCACCTGCCATGGATCCACCAAGGTTCCCCTCACACTTTATCATAATACAGGCTGATTTTCATTATGGTTGAAGCCCCCATTCACTGATAAAGTGCTGTACATGGTGGGCACTCAATAAATACTTCCTAGATATAAAGCTTATGCTCATTGCACAAAAATACAATGTTAAAATCTGCTTCCTGACCCTAATAACCTATATTTGAACAGTCAGAGTCTGTTCTAACAGAGAACCAATCTATAGTCTCTATGATGTAAACTGACCTAACAGTGCAGATGGACTCTGTAGAAGGGCTGATCATAAAATTATAAAAAGGTGAGGTACAGTGAAGACTTTCAGCTTGAACAAATAAAGAGCTATTGTCAGTTAAGAAACATAGGCATGCAATTAATATAGAGCTTTAAGAAGATTAGTCTCCACTGGAACGCAGGATAGAATGGAAAATTTTTTTCCTTTTTTTTAGCATGCATTTTAAGGGGTGAACAGATGACTACACCACAAATGCTCAGTTTGCAAGGGTAAAATGTAGTATTTATTAACAAGTGTCTTTGGGGGTTTATTATGTTTTGTGTGTTGTGTTATTACAATCAAAGAACTTCAGAGACTGGAGGTATAGCTCAGAGGGAGAGGGTTTGATGCATGAAGCCCTGGATTCAATACCCTGCATGAAAAAAAAAGCCCCAAAAACAAACAAAAATAAACGCAGCAACAGTAATAAAACCCATAAACTGTGACTTGACTCATAATGAAAGGAATAAAAAGCCTTGGGAGCTGACCCATGACATAGTGTTAGCATTCACATAGTGTAAAGGAAATATAGAATGCTTAAAACAGAAGGGAATGCACTGGAAGGGGCTGAGTTTACTAGTCTCATTGAACCAAATCATATTTTCTTAGTCCCCTTTCTCTGTTAGTGCTTCGGAATAAATAAACAATTTCAATGACAACCAAGACTTCCACTCCTAGACGTAAGTCTGTTGAATGTGTTTCTTTCTGATGGTACCAACACATCAGAAAGCTCCAATTCCAATACAACAGTATAGAAGGATAGAAACACCCAGTGGTTACAGTGGAGATACTAACTAGAGAGGGGCAAGGGTTTCAGTTTTAGGAGGCAAAGAAAGGAGGAAAAGAAGTTAAGGAAGCAAGAAAGGTGGCTCTTGTTGCCCTTATAGACTAATAAAAAACAATCATTAGCATAGAGTATGTGGAAGTAATTACTATTGTTTAAGCTGAGGATATGAGCCTAGGACTAACAGATAAGCAAACTTGAAAGGATCACAATAACCCTGACAAGCCAGGCTAAGAACCTTAGGTTTGATATTGAAGAAGTTAAGATTTGTATGTAGGAATGGCAATAGTCAAATCCTCATTTTAGCTTACTAAAATTAGAATGAAGAATGAATGGGGAGTTATCAAAGTTGGATATGGAGAAATCTCTTTCGAGGGAGCCTCTGCAAGATGCAGAAGACTGGGAGTTTCAAGAAATCATAGTAGAAAGAGAACAGATGGAAATCTAGGCATGTTACAGCTGGAACGTAGGAAGTTTTATTTTTTAGCTCTTCAAGGAATGTCCACACTAAGGTCTATAGTGGCTTTGTCAGCTTATATTCCCACCAGTGAGTAGGGCTCTTCTTTCCCCATAGCCTCGGCAGCATGTGTTATTTTTCTTCTCTTGATAATAGCCACTTAGATTGGAGAAAGATGGGTTGTCAAAGGGAGTTCTATTTTGTATTTTCCCATGGCCAAGGATGTTGAACACATCTTAAATATTATTGGTCACTTGCATTTGTTTTTTGAGAACTGTCTATTCAATTTATTAACTCTTTCATATACTGGATGGTTTGGGGTCTTGGTATTTAATTTCTGATGTTCTTTATAGATCCTGACAATCCTCCATTATGTAGTTGGCAAAGATCTCCCACACTGAAGATATTCGTTTAATGTGGCCCTGGTTTTGCTTGTTTTTTTTGTGTTTTGTTTTGTTTTGTTTTGTTTCATTTTGTTTTAATTTGAGACAGGGTCCCATGCAATCCAGGTAGTCTCAAAATTGCTATGTAGGATAGCCCAACTTCTGAGTCTCATGTCCCCCATCCCTCAAATCCGGGATCAAACTCGGGGCTCTGTGCTTGCTGGACAAGCACAGTCCTAACTAAGTTACCATCGCAGAACCTGTTTTTTGTTGTATACAGTAATGTAAGTGGCCTGTGAGGCTGCACTGTATATAGCCAATTATCTAGTAGTAGGTAGTTGGCACATCAGTCTGAAGGATAAAGAATACCAACCATGGTACATAGATCTGGGAGTTAGCAGAAGATACAGGTAAATTCACAGAATAGTGTTAATCATCTATTCACAGGTAACACAGTCCAAAGAGAGGGAACAGACACCTGGGTACCTAACATCAGGGGATGTGGTCTTTCCATGTTTATGTTTAGGTTGGAACTCATCTTAAAGAAAGTGCTGTCCTTTCCTGTGATCCAAAATTCTTTCTTACACCTTAATAGGACATAAAAAGGAAAAGGTTGTGTTATGTCTTCATTTGAAACAACTAACAGAACAACAATGTTAAGGCAGGAAATACAACAAACAGTAATTATTATTAGGTAACTTGGTATGATGGCCTGTGCCTGGAATCCTAACTCCTGAGAACTAGAGGCAAGAGAATAAATTCAAAGACATACTTGGCTACACAGTGAATACTAGTCAGGCTATGCTACATGAGACCATATCTCAAACAAAACAAAACAGTATTATTAAGAACTTGGGAATGGTAATCCTAGCACCCAGAAGACTGGAGGAGGAGGACTGCTGTATATTCAAGGCCATCCTGGATACACACTGAGCACCAGAGCACTCAGAAATACAAGCAAGATCCTGTTTTAACTCTCTCCTACAATACAAAATATTATTAGGAGTTTGAGGTGTTACTCAGTGGTACAGTAGTTGCTCAGGATGAGCAAAGTTCTGAGCCTGATCTTCAGCAATACACACACACCACACACACACACACACACACACACACACACACACACACACACACTGGAACGCACACATGCACGCGCGCGCGCGCACACACACACACACACACACACACACACACACACACACACACACACACACGGAGGTGGCAGGCTGAGAAGATAATTTTCAGTAAGTTGTTTACCAAGTTTATAAACATTAAAAGCAGGACTGGAGAGATGGCTCAGAGGTTAAGAGCACTGTCTGCTCTTCCAAAGGTCCTGAGTTCAATTCCCAATAATCACATGGTGTCTCACAACTATCTGTAATGAGATCTGGTCCCCTCCTTGGCCTGCAGGTAGACATATGTAGGCAGAGCACTCACTGTATACATAATAAATAAATAAATCTTTAAAAAACATTAAAAGTCCAGCATTATGGTACACACTTGTAAATCTCAGCCCTGGAGTGAGGGAACAGGTAGATTCCAGCACAGCCTACTTGGCAAGTTCCAAGACATTTCCTAAATAAATAAACTGAGCAATAAAAAGGTAGTAGCTACATATTTACTCATGTAAAAATAACTGGTCAAAGTGGCACATGCTTGTAATTCCAGCATTGGGCGTGAACAGACAGGATCTCTGGGGATGGCTAGACACCTAGCTTCACCTAATCATCAAGACCTAGTGAGAGACCTTGCTTTATAAAACAAAAATTAGCAGCACCTGGGGATTGGTGCTCAAGAATGATCTCTGGCTTCTACGTGTACTTGCACACTCATATGTATTCATACACCCACAGACACCCAAATACACATCTCCCAAATGTGGTGGTTCCTGAGGAACAATACCCAAGGCTTTCACATGCATGTAAAATGGCACCCACAATATGTGTAAACCCACGAACACACAAAGAAACACACAAAGAAAAATCAAGACTATTATTGACATTTACTGAACACTTACCTCATGTTTTCCAAGTAATATTAATCTTAAACTTAAGACTCCTGTGCAGCCTGTCACATTACTGTGTCCATTCTATAGGTGAATAAACTTATGAGAGATGGGTGAGCCATCACTTAACTAAAATCTTGGCAAATGTATACCTCCATTCTTAATTATTGCTAAGGATAATCTCTCAGAGGAACTAAAAATAGGTTACGAATCATGAGCCAACCTGGCCACATTTATACATAGCACCTCCTGCCAATGACAGTCACTCTACTTGGGTCATCTTACAGTATATAAATTTTAAAGAGAATGTGTGTTGGGTTTACATATGATTACACCAATGTTTGGATAAAGGTTCTTTTAAGTGTCACAGTCCAAAGACTCATTCCTTTTTAAAAAATGCATTACGTTGTTTGGGGTATGTGTATGCATATGTGTGGGGTGGGCACACTCATGACAGGCAGCGAATGTGGAGATCAGAGGACAACTTTCAAGAATTGGTTCTTTCCTTCCACAGTATGGGTTTCAGGGATTAAACTCATGTTATCGGGCTTGGTGACAAGTGCCTTTACTCACTGAGACATCACAAGCCCCCAATGATTCATTCTTTCATTAGAGACAGAAATATCAAAGTTGGAACCAGAGGGCTGAGATGTAGCTCAGTGGAAGAGCACATGTCTATTATACAAGTCAAGGTTTCACCTCCAGCACAAATGTGCATAACCACCCCCCTCACACTCCTGAGGAACTTCCAAAAAACAATCTGTTTCCTATACTTCCAAACATAATGCTGAAACCATCCAAACGAAGTAATGCATAAACTCGCCCTGTTGTAGCCTCTTGCTTTGATCATTTAATATTTCATTTGCAGACTATAGTTCAACCTATCATGGTTAAATCAATGTTGTATTGAACATCTACAGACTTTACATACTTGTCATCAATCCCTAAATAATATAACATAACAACTATTTCATATGTGAATTCATTAGATATTATCAGTGAACAACCTAGAGGTTATTTAAAGCACATAACATGGAGGCTATGGGTATATTTCAGTTTGTAGAGCACTTAGTTCAATCCCTGACACTTGTAAAATTACTACATGCATGTAATCCCATGGTAAAGATGGATAAGAGAACAATAAATTCAAGCTGATCCTTGCCAAGACAGTGAATTCAGGCCAGTCTGCAATGCATGAGACCTGGTCAATAATAAGTAAATAGAGCACATAGAAAGATGTATGTAGGTTTCGTGCAATATCATGCCATTTTATATATGAGACTTGAGTTCTTTAGGGTTCTGTAGCCATTAAGAAGTCTTAGGTCTGGGACTGGAGAGGTGACTCCATGGTTAAGGGCACTACTGCTCTTTCAGGAGAACCTGAATTTGGTTCCAGCACCCACAACCACCCGTCACTCCAGCCACCAAGATCCAACATACTCTTCACATGCAGACACACATACACATAAAACAAAAAATCATAAAAACAACAACAAAGCAAGTCTTGGAACCAGTTTCCTTGGAAACAATATATGCCATCTTATCCATCAAGGATTGAAAAGCTGGCCTTTTAGGAGGGCTATATATGTTCTTCTACATCTGTGCATGCTTGTGAAAAAAATGCTAATGTCTCATAGCCACTATTCCTTACTTAAATTCATGCATTACAATCTGTTTCCATTTTCCCCTCCTTTTTTCTTTTTCTTTTTTTTTTTTTTTTTTTTTTGAGACAGGGTTTCTCTGTGTAGCTTTAGAGCCTGCCCTGGAACTTGCTTTGTAGACCAGACCAGCTTTGAACTCATAGATATCCACGGGCCTCTGCCTCCTAGGTGCTGGGATTAAAGGCATGGGCCACCAACTCCTGGCTTCCATTTTCCTCTTTTTAAAGCTGAACATAAAGCCACTCATGGTGCTGCATAACCTAAATTCTAGTACTTCCCAAGTGGAGGCAGGAGAATCAGGAGTTCAAAGTCATGTTGGGTTACATAATGAGTTTGAGGCCAGCCTGGGCTACATGTGACCCGGGTTCAACACTTTAAAAACGGGGCGGGGGACAGGATGATAGACAGCGCAGCAGAACACCTGAGTAGCAGACCCTGTATTCAATTGCAAAACAACTGCCAAAACAGCTACAAAATAAAAGGGCTGGGCTGTTTAAACATTCCATGCAGAAATATGACCCAGCACACTTGACAGCTTGTCCTCTGGTCTGCCCAGGACACCTGCGACGTGCTCAATGTGTCTTGTTCTTTCTCCCAGATGGGATCTTTCTATGAAGCGCAAACTCCTCACTAAGAAGCTCAGCCTGCCTTCCAAGCTGTCATTCCTCCTGCCTCAGCCTCCCAAGTGCTAGGATTACATGCATGTGCCACCACACCTGACTTAAAAGTGAATTCTTTTAATGGATAACAAATGTTTTGTTCTGACAACTCCAACAATCTTTTAACAAAACATACTACCTATATGAGAATCCATCAACTGTCATTTGAAGACATTCATTGAAAAGTGAAGGCCACTGGGTGGTGGTGGAGCACGCCTTTAATGCCAGCACTCAGGAGGCAGAGGCAGGAGGATCTCCATGAGTTCAAGGCCAGCCTGGTCTATAGAGAGAGTTTCAGGACAACTAGGTCTACACAGAGAAACCCTGTCTCGGGGAAAAAAAAAAGTAAAGGGCATCAAACATGTTGATCCATTCTCTGTCACAACACACATTTCAAATAGTAAAAATTCTAACCTTTATGTCATCGTGGGCATTTTAATATCACACAGACCACACTGCCCCAAGTAAACACAACAAATGCAGCAGTTTCTCTGACAGCTTTGGATGATCAGAACCACACTTCCCAACGCCTGTTTACTGTGATTCCTGCAGCAAGCCCCACCAGTACATTTTAGAACTTTTGCAAATTCAGAAGTAGCCGTTCCCCTCAGTTCATTTCTGGTGAATGGCTGTGTGGAACTCTGGTTTAAGTACAACTGCATTACTGTTCTCTGGTTCCTGTAGAATAATTCTTGGATTCATGGCCATGCCAAGCTAAATGACACTGCAAAGAAACCCTTTGTTTTCAAATAAATCACTGCTTGGCTTTAGATAATGCTATCAAGAATCTTATTCATGCAGCATAGCCTAGTTAAAACTGCAAAAGTTGAAAATAACAACAACAAACTTCCATCTTTATTAAAAGAATAATCTTTCACATTTGTTTTTTCATAAGAATTTAACAGAACCATAGAATTTGAGAGGTGGAAAAAGTTTGAGTTATTTATAGAAAAAACAACAACAACAACAAAAAACAAAACAAAAAAAAAACTGTCACTTGCTAAAGGTTACAAGTTAGGGGCAGATCAAATACTAGCGCCCAGGCCGTCTGAATTCCCCAGGTGAGGCTTTATGCAATGTGCAACAGCAGACAGGTTTATATCCACCAGCATTTGTCAGGGAACATCTGCAAGCTCTTCACTGGACCAACCATTTTCACAGCCATCATTTCTTTCATAGGTCAGTTCCTAAGTTATAATCACATTCACTCCTTTAGACACTCAGTGCCGCCAAGAGTATTGCTGTGTGATCTAAACGGAAAGCTGTAATTCAGTTACTGTAGTAACCACACTAGTGAAAAGGATGTGTGTCAACAGCCAACTTCTCTCTCAGACATTTTCCTTCCAGAGATGGAAACAGATTTAGATTGCTTGGAACTGCATTTTTTAGTAACAGCCTCCTTGCCAAGACCTATAAAGATTTCTATAGCTAACTCCTTCTTCATGTTCTATATTCTTTCCCCCACAATTCGATCCTGATTGATTCTTCTACAGGTGCTGTCTGGTATCTATACTTTCTCCTACATTATTATTTCATCCCAGGTAACAATATGATGTTTCCAGCTGTAGATTCCATATAGGCCTTCTAGAATTTTGTCTCTATATTGTGACTCCATATTCTTCCTCAGGCCAATGGCCTTCTAAATGAATATTATTATATGATATAACTTATTAACGGAAAGATCATGCAAAATACATATACAGTTTTTTTTACAAAATCAAAATGTGGATATTTAACTTTTTATACTTTCAAAACACTAGTTTATTTTTAATAAAGAATATGTCTTGTGTCATAGAAGAAAAAGTCAAATTATATTGTTTTTATAAGTGCATTATCCATAACATTGACATATCCAAACAGTTTTGGCCGAGAAAAAAAATTTACTGTACTCAATGTTGATAAATCATTTCTAACAGCCAGATCTCATACAAGGTTTTCTACCATTGAATATTCAAAGACATCTATTTTATAGAATTCTCATAGATGCAAACCAAACAATATCACAATGAAGCAAGTAAGACAATTTAATTATTTACTAACTTTAGTCAGGATGAAGATATTATGCTTTGGAAATGTCATTAGCAAATGTATTTCCCAATACTTCAAATTAAGTTGATCAACATAAGAATGGTAATTTACTTGAGATGGGGTCAACATTGCTTAAAACAATTCCTATGTATTTTACTAACAAATCTTATAATGCAGACACAGAATAACCATAGACCTGACAAACAGCCCAAATTTAATTTGCAGTCAAATTATAATATTTAAAAGTAAAATTTATTGCCATGTGTGGTGGCACATACCTTTAATCCCAGCACTAGGGAGGCAGAGGCAGTAAGTTCCAGGCCAGTCTGGTCTACAAAGCAAGTTCCAGGACAGCTGAGGCTACAGAAAGGAACCCTGTTTTGAGAAACAAAAACAAAAATGTAAAATTTATTTATTATTATTATTTGAAACAGGGTTTCTCTCTGTAGCCCTAGCTGGCCTGGAACTTGCTCTGTAGACCAGGCTGGCCTGGAACTCACAGAGATACATCTACCTCTACCTCCCAAGTGCTGGGATTAAAGGCACGCACTATCACCACCCAGCTATAAATAAAAAGAAAAAAATTAAATAGCTAATTGAAATATTGTTAAGTCTGCATTTGAGCCTTTTATCTTCAAAGTGAATTTTAACAGTTGAATCAACATGAACTATTAAAACAGTTTGTCGTAAGTAGTAAGGGAAGCATGGAGGTAGAGGATCATCAAGGAAAGATATGACTGACCAGCTAGACCTAGGGGATGTAACATGTCACCTGCCAGCCTCCGCAGCAGTCCAGATGTCAGGTCATAAATAGATTCCAAAAATTAAAAATCCAAAAATCATGCAAGGTGTGTTCTCAGAGAGCAGTGTTATTAAATCAGAAAGTAACAACAGAGAAAATAAGGTAAACTCATTAAACACACTCTTAAGCAACCAATTGTTTTACAGAAGAAATCATAAAGACAGCTAGAAAATATTTTAAATCACAACAAATTCCAGTGATGAGTTAATAATATATTCATAGGAAAAACATGTAACTATAAATTCCTGTATTAAAAAAATATTTCAAATCAGTAGCCTAACTCTCCAGCTTCAGAAGCTAAACAGGGCAATGGAGAGCTGGCTCAGCAATTAAGAGCACTTCCTGCATTTGCAGAGGACCTGGCTTCGGTTCCCAGCACCCATATGGCTGCTCACTGCCATCTGTAACTGCGGCTCAGGGAACTCTGACATCCACTCTGAGCTCTGTGGGAATCAGGCTCGGGTGTGGTGCACATATACACATGGGGGCAAACACGCAAACACACAAAATAAAAGTAAATCTTAAAAGAAAAAACTAAAAAAGACTCAGGGGTATTACCAGTCACCCACAGTCCCTGCTACTCAGGAGACCCAGGCAAGGGGACCGTTTGAGCCCAGGAGTTCAGGGCCAGTCTAACACCTCCATCTCAAGAAAACAAAAAAGGAAATGAAGGAACAAGAGTAAACTAAACCGAAAGTAAACAGATGGAAGTATTGAGATATGAGAACACAAATCAGTGAAAGAGAGGTAAAAACATCACAAACAAAAACGTTAGAAGTTGGGCCTGAGCTAGGAGGTCGAGATGTCCGCTTTTAAACGTAGCACTCTGGAGGCAGAGTCAGGCGAATCTCTTGAGTTTGAGGCCAGCTTTGTCTACAGAGTGAGTTCCAGGACAGGCTCCAAAGCAATACAGAGAAACCCTGTCTTGGGGAAATTAAAAAAAAAAGAAAAGCTGGTCCAGTGGGGGGGGGGGGGTCGGGTCCTTTGGCTACACTGAGCAGAAAGAATAGAGAAGAGTTACCTCACTAAGAGCAGGCTACTCAGGAAAAGGGAATGTCACTGCCAGTCTCAGAGGAATAAAAGAAGCTTAAAAAGGAGGCCATGAGCAACTGCATACAACCGGTCAGATAACTGGCACACATCAATAGAACAAACTAGCAAAACTAACTCAAGAAGAAACAAGACAGAGCAAGGAAAGAGATTGAACTGGGAATCAGAGAAACCCTACACAAAGACAAGTCCAGACACAAATGTCTTCACTGATGGGCTTTTGTTTTTGTTTTTGTTTTTGTTTTAAGACAGGGTTTCTCTGTGTAGTCCTGGCTGTCCTGGAACTATCTCTTATAGACCAGGCTGGCCTCAAACTCACAGAGATCCACCTGCCTCTGCCTCCCAAATGCTGGGATTAAAGGTATGTGCCACCACTGCCTTGCCACTGATTTTTTTTCTTAATTTATTTATTAGTTCTAGTTAGGGAACAAGCTTGTTTCACATGTAAGCCCTTTCTCCCTCTCCCTCCCCTCACCCCCATCCCTCCTCCCCCACCTCCACCCTACCCCCCATCCCATCCACCCACTACTCCTCAGGCAGGGTAGGGCCCTCAACGGGAGCTCTGCAAAGTTTAACAAATCTTCCTGTGCTGGTCCTGGGCCCTTCCCCATGTGTCCAGGGCCAGAGTGTAATCCTTCACATGGGATGGGCTCTCAAAGTCCCTCCTTGCACCAGGGAAAAATACTAATCCACCACCAGAGGCTCTCTGGAGTGCAGAGGCCTCCTTATTGACATCCATGTTCAGGGGTCTGGATCAGTCTTGTACTGGCCTCCCAGACAGCATCTGGGGTCGATGTGCTCTCCCTTGTTCAGGCCAACTGTTCCTGTGGGTTTCTCCAACCCTTCGCTCTTCATTCCTCCCTGTCTTCAACTAAATTCCCGATTTCAGCTCAGTGTATATCTGTGAATGTCTGTCTCTGCTTCCATCAGCCACTGGATGAGGGGCCACTGATGGTTTTAAAAACTAAATTAGATGAGGCCCTGTCTCAAAAAAAAAAAAAAAAATCCAGTGGAAAGATGAATAACCCAACTTTTCAAATGAACAAAGATTCTGAATAGATACTTTTCCAAAGAAAACTTATAATTGGCTGAAGCAAAACATGAAAAGACACACAGCTTTAAGTTATTACGGCCCTGAAAACCAAAACCACCATACCACTTCACATCCACTAAAATAGGAGCTTGTGTAACAAGTGTTGGAGGCATGTGAAGAAATCCAAACTCCTGTGGCCTGTAAGACAGTTCGGTGGGTAAACTGTTTGCCACACTAGCCTGGCATCGTGAATTCCATCCCTGGAACCTACATAAAGGTAGACTGAGAGAAATGACCACACAAAGTTTTCCTTTAACCCTCACATGCACACCCTGTATACTGTGGAACACACGCGCACACACACACACACACACACACACACACACACGCACGCACGCACGCACACTAATAATAAATGAAATCTTTAAAAAAGAATGCTGAGCCATTATACACTAACAAGAAAACTATAAAGTCAAACAGATAGTCTGGAGAATAGTTTGTGAATTCCTCTAAAAAGTTAGACAAAGAAGTACATATGGTCTAGCAATTCAGCTCTTAGTATACATCTGAGGAAAGTGAACACATATGGCCACACAGGATTTACTCATAAATATTCACAGCGACTTTATTCCAAACAGCTAAAACATGGCAACCACCCAAATGCTCTCCAGTGGAATACCGAATAAGCAAAACATAGTTAAGTGTATCTACACAACAAAATATTTTCAGCAATAAAAATTAAGCGCCACTTGCTTCAACATGGATGAACCTTGAAAACGTCGTGCTAAGTGAAGAAAGCCAGTAACAGAACACAGAATATTGCATGGTTTAATTTTTTTATGAAATGGCCAGCACAGGAAAATCTATGGGTGTAGAGAGAGAGGGCTAAGAACAATGGGTCCAGGTTTCTTCCTGGGGGACCACAGTTCTGGAACTGGGTAGAGGTGATGATTGTACAACTTTCTGAACAAGCCACTGGCTGAGGGCTTTTACTGTTGTTTGTCATTTGAGAAACGGTCTCAGGTAGCACAGGTCACATCTAACTTGTTGTGTAGCAGAAACTAACCTGAACTACAGACTGTCCTGCCTCAGTTTCCCAACTGCTGTGGTTGCAGGCAGGTACAACCATCCTTGGCTCTCTGAATTGTGGTTTGAAAGATACTCTTAATGGCATGTGAACTATATCTAAATGAAGCCACTTTTACAGAGTGGGTATAATACACACCACCATCCTCTACTTACTCTAACATCTTTCCAAGCTTTTGAAATGGTTTGTATTTTCTCAGCATCTTTCTCCTCATGTCTGCTAGCCATGTACCATCATAATAGGATATCTGAAATCGAGCCTATTGTAAAGAACAGAACTGTAACTATTTTAGGAGTCTGAAGTCCAAGTCCAAATGCCTGTATCCGAAGGGCCCCGCTTGCTATGTTACCATGCAGCAGAGAGGGACAAGGATGGGGAGGATCCAACCCTCCATCTGTACTGGAGAGAAAAGCACGAATCCACTTCCATGTACTATTTTAAAACAGTATTAATCCGATCTGAGAGGACAGAGTCCTTCAATCTACACCTCTTCCTAAAAATCTCCCCCCCCCCCAAAAAAAAACATTGCGAAGGGATTGACATCTGAAGCAAGCTTGTTCCTAATTTGAACTAATAAAATTAAAAAAAAAAAAACATTGCCTTAAGGATTAACTTTTCTATCCACAACTTTGGGATACAATTTGACGACATCAGTACCCTCTTGACCCGGAAATGCAAACACGTCTTATTAGACAGAATTATTATATATCAAAGTACAGGAGATTTGGGACCTAAAATGTTTATCATTTTTCATGTTAGAAGCTCATCTCATATCTGTCAAGCTAACGGCCATCCTTCCCCACCAAAAAGTCAAAGTGATCACTAATATAAGTGATGCTGGTACCTGAGTGGTTTCAGAACACAAAGGTATTTGTTGTTTTCAAGTTTAACAGACATTGGTTACTAATAGAGTCTGAATGTTTGGCAAATAGCATTCAAATTCTGATAGTTCAAGGTATCAAATAACCAGCTTTTAAATACAGAATTTTAAGTCCTTTTCTAGTAGACAGAAATTATAATATATTTAATACATCTTTGGTCAGAGTTCCTAAAATCCTGCCTATTTCTTAACTAAAGCATTAAAACTATCTCAGAATAATAAAGATACAGAATGAGTTTTCAAACCCACTAGATACCTCATCAGAAGAAGGTCATCTAGGTCATCTCTGGGTTAGTGTTGCCTGTTATGCTGAAGGGGGTTAGCTTTTACTCCTGTTGTCAGGCACAGGGGAACAAGGAATAAAGCTAGGAGGACCGCAGGGATGCTGATACCAGGGATGGGCTCTGGCCCCATGCCAATAGGGGCCGCAGCCTTTGTGTCCTTGCTATGCCCAGTGTGTCGATCTATAAATAAAACTATTTACCAAACCCATAGTTATTGTGACTTTAAGTTTCATAAAAATGTATATGGCTGTGTTGCCCGCAAGTGTATCTATGTAGAATGTGCATGCCTGGTGCCTAGTGGAGGCTAAAAGAGGGAGTTTCATCCCCTGGAACTGTCCTTACAGATGGTTGTGAGCTACTGTGTGGATGCTGGGAAACAAACCCAAGTCCTCTGCAAGAGCAGCCAGTTCTCTTAAGCACTGAGCCATCTGTCCAGCCCTATTGTGGCTTTTTAATAAAATGATCTTGCTCTGCCCCCAGCAAACACTTATTGCCTTCTTTTTTCTCTCTGAAAGGTGGAATACAGAGACCATAAGGGATAAAATTACAAAGATTGTGATGATAGAAAACATTTGGCCTAGTGTATACCATTCAAAGGGGAAGAAGAATTATGTAAATAATAAGCATAAAAGGGCTTTCATTTTCCTATGGCACCAAACCTACATATTCTTAAGTAGGTAAACTATATACATGGCAATAACATCAGCTATCATGGAGAAAGATAAAGTATATTTTCACTATTTATGCTGGTGTATTTACTAACTATATTAGGAAACAAGTAAATACACAGTCAGCAGAATAGTGCAGATGTCAATCAAATGCTTCCTTTAACACCCTAATGATAACTCAACATTTGGCCTTATTTGCAGTATCAGAATGGAAGGCTTCACAACGAATTATAGACACAGCACTTGAAAACATGAAAGGGAAACAAAGCCATGGTTTGAATATGGAACGCTCCCTGGAGTCTCATGTGCTGTGAGATAAACCTCTTGTACACTGCAAGGATCTGTCACTCTTATTAGTTTAATAAAATGCCGATCGGCCAGTAGCCAGGCAGGAAGACTAGGCCAGAGTTGGGGGACCAAACTAAGGATGATGGGAAGAAGGGTGGAGTCAAGTCACCAGCCAGATGCATAGGGAACAGGAGATGAATGTGCCATGTCATATGGCAGAGCGTAAATAAGGAATATGGGTTAACTTATAATGTAAGAGCTAGTTAGTGATAAGCCTGAGCTATTGGCCAAGCATATATCATTTATATTAAGCCTCTGTGTGGTAATTTGGGAAGCAGTTGCCAGGTATTTGGGAACAGGAAGTTGGGACAAGAAATGTCCAATTACACTCATGTCTTAGATGATGCTTGGCCCCCAACTTGAGGGGCTATTCCAAAGCCTGTGGAGTATGCAAGACATGGTGCCTGGCTGATGGAAGTAGCTCACAAGGGGCATGCCTTTAAAGGTTATATCCTCCTTTTGCTCCAGCTGCACTGTCTGCTTTCTGGACCACCAATACATGCTCCTTCCATGTCTTCTCGGCTATGATGGTCCAAAAATCTCTGAAACCAGAAGCCAAAACAAATATTTCCTCTTTCACATCATTTCCGTCCAGCATATTGTTCACAGCAACACTGAAGGAGCTAATACACACAGGGCCAGTGAGATGGCTCCGCAGGTAAGGGTGCCTGATGCCAAGCTGATATTATGTGTTTGAGTCCAGGTCCCACAAGGCAAAAAGAAAGAACCAACTCCTGCAAGTTGTCCTCTGACATCCACATGGCACACAACGTGTGCACACATGTGTGGGTGGGCACACACACATAACTAAGTTTTTTCAAAGAAAGAAAGATAGGATCCATAAAAAATAGTAGTCTTAGTTCTGAATGTTTTCTTACAATGCCCCAGTCCAAACAAGTAGTTCATGTTTCAATTTTTAGTAGCACACTGTTGGGAGGCTGCATCAAAACATCTTTTCAAAATCTATCAATTTTTTAAAATTTAAATTAGAAACAAGCTTCTTTTACATGTCAATCTCAGTTCCCTCTCCCTACCCTCCTCCCCTGCCCCCCACCAACCCCCTATCCCAACCCCTTTCTGCTCCTCAGGGAGGGTGAGGCCTTCCATAGGGGAATCTTCAAAGTCTGTCATATCATTTGGAGCAGGGCCTAGACCCTCCCCAGTGTGTCTAGGCTGAGAGAGTATCCCTCTATGTGGAGAGGGCTCCCAAAGTTCATTTGTGTACTAGGGGTAATACCAGTGGCTCCGTAGATTGTCCAGCCCTCCAAACTGACTTCCTCTTTCAGGGGATCTGGAACAGTCCTATGCTGGTTTCCCAGCTATCAGTCTTGGATCCATGAGCAACCCCTTGTTCAGGTCAGCTGTTTCTGTGGGTTTCTCCAGCCTGGTCTTGACCCCTTTGCTCATTACTCCTCCCTCTCTGCAACTGGATTCCAGAGTCAGTGTTTAGCTATGGGTGTCTGTGTCTGCTTCCATCAGCTGCTGGATGAAGGACTAGGATGACATTTAAGGTAGTCATCAATCTCTTTATTGGAGAAGGGCATTTAAGGTAACCTCTTAACTATTGCTTAGATTGTTGGAGTCAACCTTGTAGATCTCTGGACATTTCCCTAGTGCCAGAATTCTCTTTTAAACCTATAATGGCTCCCTCTATGATGGTATCTCTTTTCTTGCTCTCCTCTATTCTTCCCCTGACTAGATCTTCCTGCTCCCTCATGTCCTCCTTTCCCCTCCTCTTCTCCCCTTCTCTTTCTTATAACTCCCTCTCCCCTCCCCCCATGCTCCCCATTAGCTTAGGAGATCTTGTCCCTTTCCCCTTCTCCAGGTGACCATGTATGTCTCTCTTAGGGTCCTCCTTGTTTCCTAGCTTCTCTAGCAGTGTGGGTTGTAAGTTGCTACTTCTAAAATCTACTAATGTTTATAAAAAGTAAGTCTTCACTCTTGTGCAGTTTAAGTAGCTTCGCCTTGGGAGAAGGACCTCAAACATCTGGCCCAGGCATCCTTACAGGCAACTTGATGCCAGAATGCAAACAGCTACTTGTCTGGGTCACCACCTGCAGTCGTGCAAGTCTCCAGCCAGGACCTGGAGCAGGTGGATCCAAGATCTCACCTGTATGTAGGTACTGATGGAAATCTGGAGGGCAAGTGTTCAGAAACTTGATATACCACATCTTAAAGTTAAATATCCTTTGGTCTGGGATAGCCTTAATCTTCAATTTATTTGAAAACCAACAGCAAAGAAAGTAGTTTTTAAACCAGATACTTAAACTTTGGATGTATTATCTAAATAGACATGAGTCGTATCATGGTGTTATCTTTCCAAACCAAACACTCTATTTGACCCATTTATATGCTTTTTTTTTTTTTCTTTTTTCTTTTCGAGACAGGGTTTCTCTGTATTGCTTTGGAGCCTGTCCTGGAACTCGCTCTGTAGACCAGACTGGCCTCGAACTCTCAGAGATCTGCCTGCCTCTGCCTCCGGAGTGCTGGGATTAAAGGCATGCACCACCAACGCCCAGCTACTCCTGACATTTTTTTTTTAAGATTTTATTTATTTATTATGTATACAGTCTTCTGCCTACATTCCAGCAGAGGTCACCAGATCTCATTACAGATGGTTGTGAGCCACCATGTGGTTGCCGGGAATTGAACTCAGGACCTCTAGAAGAACAGTCAGTGCTCTTACCTCTAAGCCATCTCTCCAGCCCCAACGCCTGACATTTTTTATAAAGAAAAAAACCTCACAAACTGATGTTGTTGCAGTAACATGATTTAAAGAAAAATTTATAAATAGTTTCACATTTCTTAGTTCATGTCAATGCTTACAGAAAAACAGCTTATTTAGTGGTGAGGAGGTAGGAAACTTGTATGGGTATTTTGAAAGGAATTACTGGGTATTATCTGGATCTTTGAAGATTGAAAACACTCATTCTTCATAATGTCTACCTTTCCTTGCAAACTAAAAGCTTTCCTTTTCCTTATTAAAGACCTTCTCTTAAACATCCCCCTGTAATTAGCATCTTTTTTGCCCAAGATCAAAATGAAGAGTGAATGGAGAAGGAAGGTGGAGAGAACCAATTGATGCAAAAGCTAGGAAGAGGAGAAAGGAAGAAGAGAGAGACAGAAAGGCAGGGACAGAACCCTGAGCAAAGAGGAAGACACAGGAGCTGGAGGGGCAGGTGTGGATCACTCTGGACACAAACTGGCAGAATGAAAAGGAAGTTAAGAGATGTCAACGCAGATGCTGTCTCGAAAAACTAAGGGTGTCAGTATGCAAAGAGGAAGATGTGTGCATGAGCTTTTACTAGGTGTTACCACCCCCCACCCCACCCCACCCCCGAGCCCCAAGATAGCCCATATAGGATCATAAGAAATGCAAAGGTAATGTGTTTCCACCAATGATGGCAGCACTGTCAGACCAATTACCTCAAACAATGTGCTTATGCTTAGAAGAACTTTTTTTTTTTTTTTTTTTTTTTTTTTTTTTTGGTTTTTCAAGACAGGGTTTCTCTGTGTAGCTTTGGAGCCTATCCTGGCACTCGCTCTGGAGACCAGGCCTGCCTTAAACTCACAGAGATCCGCCTGCCTCTGCCTCCCGAGTGCTGGGATTAAAGGCGTGGGCCACCAACGCCCGGCTAGAAGAACATTTTAAACAGCTCAAGTTCAGCTGCTTTCCCTTCTAATAACCTCAGAACAGCCATTTTTTCCTTGGTTCAAATTCATCCATTTCTGCTTCTCTTAGTGATTACAGTAAATTATCTGTAGATACTCCATCATTGCTTTTCTTAATTATCACATGTTTTAGATGCACTCATAACACATACCTATGACCCATCCGAGGACGTGCATTTTAGGCTACTTTGGGTGGATTTGTCAATCCGTCCACACACTCCCACTCATTCTCCGTATTAGCAGTAGTATAAATTTCCAAGAATGTCAGCCAGGTTTGGGGCATGGCAGCTGGCCAGGAAACACAGTGAGTAACAGATGCAAAGGTGTATGGAATCTCTGACGTTCACTTGCTACATAAGCATGACTCTCTCCAGCAAGACAAGCCTGTTTAAATGTTTTTAAAATGGTGCCGAGTGCCTGGAATGGTGGCTCACACCTGGAATCCCCTGCACTTGAGAGGTTGAGAGGCTGAGGCAGGGGAATTATCCTGAATTCAAGCCTAGTCTTGGTTTTATAAGGATTTTCAGAACAACCTGAGCTATGGAGTTAGAATGTCAGACAAAACAAAACACAAACATATCAGAAAACATGTATGTGCATGCACATACAATAAAAGCCTAGGCCAGGCATGGTGACACACGCCTTTAGTCCCAGCAAGTCAGGAGGCAGAGGCAGAGGCAGGTGGATCTCTGTGAGTTTGAGGCCAGCCTGGTCTGGTCTACAGAGTGACTTCCAGGATAGACACACTCACACACAAGCACGCATGCGCGCGCGCACACACACACACACACACACACACACACACACACACACACACACACACACACACACCTTTTTGGTTTTGCTGTGCTCATGCACCACGCATTCTCTTGCTCTGCTAGCACATGGCAGCCCCCCAACTGTCTTCACATCATATTCCTCATGTCTCTCCTTTTAGAAGGACCCCTGTCATACTGGATGACAGCTTACTCAACTCTAGTATGACCTCACTGTGACTAGATCATGTCTGCCAAGACCCTATTTCCAAAGAAAATCTCATTCACGGCTTCTAGGAGTTAGGATTTCTGTGTGTGTTTTTGGAAGCCATAACTGAAACTATAACAATTTATGAGAGAAGGTAGACGCTGAGAGGTTGTGTCCCACCCCTCTCCTCGGCTCTCTTACTCCTCCACTCTCCACCCCCGCCCCCCATCACCTTCCCTCTCCAGGGTTTTGTGCAGAGGTTTTAGGTGGAGTATCCATGTGGCAGCCAGCCCTACGGGATCCAGGTCACAGTGAGCATGGAAAATCAGTAAGCTGAGGATCTGTATGGAGGTATGGTACTAGGGGTTGGCCCAGGACCTTGTACATGCTAGGCAAAGCAAGCACTCAAACCACTGAGCTCAGAATCTGCTTTAAAGAAATAGACCTATTCTAAAGATCACAGAGTCTAGTGAAGACCCAGTTTTTGCACTGTGATCAGCCATTTTCACCACACAGTGATTTCAAAAAGAAATCTTTGAGAGTTCAGATATGGAAAAAAAGAATTGAAAAGAGGAGGCTCGAGGAATTCAGTATAGAATAAAGAAGCAGGGGTGGGGAGAGAAAGGAGAAGATGGGCATTAGAGGAAATACAACTTCCCCTATGTTCTGCCACCAACAACTGGTCCTAAAAAAAATTTTTTAAGGGACTCTATATCCTACTACAGAGACACTCTCTGGGGAATGTCCATTGCTGTTCTATTCACAATAGCTAGGATATGGAGTGGCAGCCTAGATGTCCATCGACCGGTGAACTTGTACAATGGAATTCTATCCATCTATAAAAAAATATGAAACAAAATAGGCAGGTAAATAGACAAAACCGGAAAATATTATACAGAAAGAAGCAACTCAGAGCCAGGGAGACAAATGCTGCATTTCTCTCTTATTTCTCTCTTACCGCAAAGGAAAAAAGGAACATGGGGCAAGAAAGAGAAGTAGCTCTGGAGAGGGAATTAGTAGGACACAGGTGCTCTGAACAGGAAAAAGGCAAGGGCCTAACTGGGTGTTTGTGTGTGCGTGTGTGTGTGTGTGTGTGTGTGTGTGTGTGTGTGTGTATGTGTGTGTGTGTGTGTGTGTGTGTGTGTGTGTGTGTGTGTGTAAATATATAGTTTAAATGGAGTTACACACTACCAGGTGACAATTCCTCTTCCCCAGAGAGCTATAGATTATCTAACAAACATGCTAGTGCACTGTGTACTGCTCTTGCAAAAGACCTGCTTTGATCGCAACACACACACACACACACACACACACACACACACACACACACACACGGATGGCTCACAACTGTTTGTAACTCTAGCTCCACGGAGACCTGATGCTTCTAGCCTCCGAAGGCAGCAGGACTCATGTGTACATATTACACATATACACATAATTAAAACAAACAAAATCCAACTCCAGTGCCAGGCAAAGGAAAACCTCCCTTCAAAGTGATGGGGGAGGGGAGGCTCAAGAGACTCCCAAAACAAAGTAGGCTGTTGCCATTATTCTTGCTTGCCTCCCAGAACTTAAAGGTAAGTCTCAATTTATTGAAGACACCACATACTTCAGACACAGGACTTGGAGGAAGCCAGCTGGAAGCCACTTCCCTGAGAACTAGCTCTTAAGGTGTCAGAAGTTCATGCAAACTACCAAGGAAGAAAAGCTATCCGACCCAGCTAAGAATCCTGCAACCTATGGCATTGACCCAGCTAGATATCCCCAATGGTTCAGTAGTAGCATTTATATCTTGAGCGTAACCGCAGCTCACTAATTGGATTTATGGATCACTCAATAAATGAGAATTCATGCCTAGGACTGGAAACTTAGCCAACAACCTGTAGCTGTAGAAATTGTGGATCCCAGAGGAACCTATCACTACTATTTTCCTAAATCAATATCTAAATGTCTAAATACTTATACCCACAGATAAATGGAGCTCTCACCACTCACCAGAGGAGCTTCTTTATTTTTGCAGCAAATGGAGGCTATTACACAGATCTAAAACTGGTCAAAATGCAGAGAATAAATGACTGTGGGAGCCCAGCCACAATTGGTACATCTACAATGTGTAATTTCAACACCCAAGACTCAGGGAACATTGTGGAAGAGGGATGAAAAGACTATAAGAGCCAGAAGACCTGGGTGCTACCTGTAAGACAGTGTCCTCTAGACATGACTGGGATGCTGTAACTATAAATTCTCCAAATATGGTTGCATATGCAAGACCTACTATAGGGGACAGTGTAAGCCACACCTACTAGAAGCTGGCTACAGGTGTGCCTGACCACGCCTGTCAGGGCATGGTCAAGGTGAGGTCAGGATGATGCATGACAGGGTTTTAAGGAGCTGCAAGACACATGGGAGTCCCTTCTCTCTGGCCTGCCTGCCTTGCTGCCCCTAGCACACTCTGACTTGCTTTTGGCTGGTGTTTTTCTAATAAAGGTTATCTTTATCCTAAGCCCCTTTTATTTCTCAGTCAATAACCTAACTAATGACCATACCAGTTGACATGCCTATGTGCATGGGGGAAATCTCACAAAGTTCCCAAGCTGGTCATATGCCTTACATCTCATACATGAGTGTACTACTTATACTCTTGCCCTACACTACGTGTTTCTCTACATGTGTAAATGCTGAATTGGAAACTCAGAAATTTAAAATTAGGTAGCCTCAGTTTTATACAGCTGCACAGCCCAACCTAGCTTGCAACTCTAGAAATTCACCTGCTTCTTCTGCCTTTCAAACCCTGGGATAACAAGAATGCTCTGCCACACCTGGCTCAGCTTTAATCTACTTTTATTTAAAAACCAGAATAATGTCAGACATGGTGGTCATATGACTGAAGTCCCAGCAATCAAGAAGCCTAGGCAGGATTATCACTTGAGGCCAGGAGCTGGAGGCCCCATTGGGCAACATAGTGAGACCTTCCATTTCAAAAACAAATAAAAAGTAAAAGGCCAAATGACAGCAATAAGTTTCTTTCCCATTTTCAATTCAAACAAGCAAACTACACCAGTCCTAATGACATACCACTGAACTGGAGGAAGTAACATCCCAGAGTGTGGAGACTGGTTAATACAGTCCCAACCATGAATCCAAGAGTGTGTGTGTGTGTGTGTGTGTGTGTGTGTGTGTGTGTTGCATGGATGTGAATCTGTGACATTGTGTACTTGTGCACATTCACACAGAGGCCTGAGCCAGGCTCTCTCTCTCACTTCTGCTTATTTAGTTTGAGCCAGTTTCTTACTGACTTGGAAGCTAGCCTTTCTGGGTAAGCTAGCTGACCATCCAGTCTCAGGATCCACCTGTCTTCAAAGCTGGAGTTACAGGGATGTGCATCCATGTCCACATTTTTATGTGGGTGGATTCGAACTCGGGACCATAAAGCAAGTACCTGTCAATTTCTCCAACCCCAGAATCTCATGTCTTATAGATGAGTGTTATAAAATACATTTTAGCTAGAGAACAGAATGCTTGGTATTAGCTCACTTAGCAAAATATACCACAAAACCGGGGGGTGCAGGGTTGGAGATAGCTCCGTTGGTAGAGTACTTGCCTTGCAAGCATGAAAACCTGAGTTTGATGACCAGAATCCATGTTAAAAGCAGGGAATGGGAGCATGCATTTGCAATTTCGGCCCTAGGGACAGGTGGCTTCTATGAGGCTCACTGGCTGGCTGACCTAGCCTAACAGGCAAGTTCACAGTGAGAGACCCTGTCTAAAAAACAAAGTGGACATCTCCTGAGAAATAACACCTGAGGTTGGCATCTAGCCTCATGCACACATACACACATATACATGTACCTGCACACACACAAACATATACACAATATGTATACACATATGAAGCAGTTAACCTGAACCATACTAGTTACTTCATGCTGTGTAAGCAAAGCTGTTTCTTTAAAATCAGTGCAAACTCACAGGGCAAACAATGACATCTCAGCAGGATAGACATTCTCAAAAAGGAAACCCTTAAAAAGGTACAAAATATAGATCCACCCTCAATCTTATGTTTCAAGCCATTTTCAAATTATCTGCAAAGCCCTCACTTTATGACCTAAAGAAAGAACTACCTAACCAGGCAGTAGTAGTACACACCTTTAATCCCAGCACTCAAGAAGCAGAGGCAGGCGCATCTTTGTGAGTCCCATACCAGTCTGGTCTACAAAGCAAATTCCAGGACAGCCAAGGCTATTACATAGAGAAACCCTGTCTTTAAAAACCAAGAGAGAGAGAGAGAGAGAGAGAGAGAGAGAGAGAGAGAGAGAGACAGAGACAGAGAGAGACAGAGACAGAGAGAGACAGAGAGAGAGAGAGCGAGCTACCGACCTGTAAGAACACTTCACCTTATAGCAACTCTCCCCTTGAAAACTTACCATGCCAGTAGACATTTGTAGCACTTCCCAGGTGTCAGTACCCTTTAGGTCTTTCCTATATTTGTTACCACGGTGGAAACCAAGCTGTACTTCACAGGAATCTCCCCTCAAGTCTCACTAATATCTCGTATTTCACCCACACACCTATTTTCCACCTTACAAAAGATCATTCTCTCACCCTGGAACAACTGCCTTCATACCATGGCCTCTTAAACTCACCCATAATCCCACACAAGGAAAACAGCATTGGGTTTATTTTGTTTGGTTCTGACACAGGGTCTAGTTCTGTAGTCCAGACTGCCCTCAGGAACAACTGAGGATTCAAATGCCCAGTCTTCACAGGCATGGGACACCATGCCCTACTAGGCTTTTACTGTTGGTTTTGCTTGTTTGTTTGACAACAAAGGAGATCATATCCAGGGCCTCCAGAATACTAGGCAAACATTCTACCAACTGAGCAATATACAGTTTGGTTTTAAAGAGAATTGTGGTAACACAGAGATAAACTTGGACTATCTACAGGACCCTTGGGAAAAAGGGATGGATTTGAGAAACTGAACAAAGGCATGACTTGCTATACACTGCCCTAATTCTTTCGGAAGCCCTCAGCCTTGGCCTCACACAGGTTGACACTTCGAGTTGGCCTTCAACATATGATTCTACATCTTCTCAGAAACAGCAATTAACTCAGAGCTAGTGTTAAAAGTGCACTGCTGTCAACTAAAAGATGGGGCCTCTCAGCAGTTCTTAGGTTTATCATGTTTCTCAGAGAAATGGCTGGGGGAGGGTGAACCAGGACCACAGCTTCCACTATAAGGATTGGAACAGGTAAAGAAAAACAGAGACACTGCTTCATTTAAAAGAGTGTGGGAGCTGTTTCTGTCAGTAATAACACGTTACATAACTCGACTTTCATGAATCTGCAGTTTAGTCCGCAATTTACATCAAGAGAGAACACATGAAGGCTGAAAAAGGTAATGGTGGTTTCTAAACAAGGCAGGTTTGAGAAGCATTTCATCCCACTCCCACACAGAGGGTTGACAGGTTACCGACTTCAATCAGCTCCATTAAGGTTTTCCTTCTACCTAATGTTCCCGTGGGAAAGGCCACACTTTATTTCACGTCATCCCACTGCCCTTCTCAAGTCCACTACTAGGTAACCGCCATATTTTCCTCTCTAACTGAAGATAACCCATCTGGCGACCACATACTTTAGGATGCCAAGGGCCATGTTTAACGGATGTAAATAAATGAAGGTTTTTTTTTTTTGGCTTTTTAAAAAGACACTTTATACTAAAGTAGTTAGCATAAAAACATCCACCATATCAAACACTTCAGACAAAGAGAGAGAGAGAGAAATACCTTTGATCACTGTATTTGAACTCAATCAAAATTCCGAGTAGCTTAGAGACAGGTGATAAAAGGATGTCGGCAGAGTCACTAACACCATTTGTCCAACCTAAACCCCCTCGAAACTGAAAACATCAGGAAGGGTGTTTGACAAAAGAGAAAAGAAAAACAACCACTTAGCTAATTTCTTTAAAAACAAAACAAACAAAAAAAAAAAAACTAGAGATGATAAATCCTGAGTCTAAGTGACACCCTTGTCCCTTTTATAGGAAAGGTACTGGATCAGATACTATTTGGAATAAGACAGGCGCTGGATTAGACCTGGAAATCACTTCAGCACAAATCAATGACAACGGCATTTTGGGAGGTATGTTTTGAAAGAGCAAGCTATCTGAAGACATTCATTCCACAAATATTTATTACAGGCCTGCACGTGCCAGGCTTTGTCCGGCTGTACACCTACTCATCTGAGCTCATCCTCCCATCAGCTCTGCAAACAGTGCTTAAAGCAAATCAACAGTGTTCCGCCTGGGTGTCTTTACTTGTGCAAAGGGGAGTTTTTTTAAAGTGGCTACTGACCTCACAGGTCTCTCTGAAGACAAATGAGGATGTCTAAGGCACTCTGCAAACCATGCAATTGTTAGGTGTTTGGCTGAAGTTAATTCATAAGCACCACCAATGTCCTGTGATACCTACCACAAATCACATCAGAGGAGGGAGTTGACACTTCATTGTCAACTCATTTAGTTATCTCTCAGGAAATGAAAATTTACAAGAAGGAAAAGAACCAAAAGACAGGGAGCACAATAAAAAGATTTTGATATTACATTTATAATACCACAATGACAAAAACTATGTCAACCTTACTTATTCTCCATTCTAGGCCTTTGCTATCTAGACACCAGGCCTACAAAACTCATTTGAAAAGGTCATTTTATTCCCCCCCACCCCGGGGGGGGGGAATCCTTTTTATATACAAGCTGCAATCACAAAATGGACACCTTATGGGACACATCCACCAACTCAGTGCTACCAACAATGAACTGCAGAAAATCGACAAACACTGTTTATGTTAATGTGTACAAACAAAAACATACACAGATGCGCCCATCTCAGCCACGGTCACATGAATTGTCAAACAAATTTGAAACAAAGCTCCTTTTAAAAACAAACTAGGCTCAGCACCATGGCAGTTAAAAGAAAGGGAACTTTTGATGCCTGAGTTGTCAGCCTTGGCCTGAGGATGGTGAAGGGCAAAGACCACCTTTCTGAAGCTCTGTGGGATCTGGCCTGAGACCTGCTAGCAGGTCTCCAAGCTTGCACCCACAGGGAATGAGGGGTAATAACTTGTCTTAGGGGAGTGGTAGCCTAGGGGGCAGAAGGCACACCCATTCCTAAAATATGTCTGAAACTTCCTCTAATGTCTCCAGTTCTTTCTATGACATTGAAGGAACTAAAGTGTGCACGGCCTCTTCGTGACTACAACCGCTATCGCTTAACATTTTGAGTCAAGAATTTGAGGTAATATTTATAAAGCACTTAGGAAACAGCCCAATTCATAGTAAGAGCTGTGTTTGGTAAATAAAGCAGGCACTTTCCAGGCCTGTTGGGTAAACACTCAACTTAGTGAGGAGGGAAGAATAAAAATACCTAACAGGCAGTTTGGGGGTTTGTTTTGTTTTGTTTTTCACCCCGACAAAAAGTACTGAGGCTTGAGTGCTCTGTACTTATTCCTGAATATCAAGTACACCCTACATAGTCTTTTCCTGCAGATGTTCAGCATTCGGTGAACAATTAAGTCAAAGACTGTTTCACGAGACGGATCCCTTCTCTTTTCTATTCTTTCATCAAAGAACCATCACCGAAAACCTCAGGGCGCTTTTAAGGTGGCACATGTCAGGGATTAAACCAGTTGAAAACAAACCCGAAGGGTTCGAATCTGAGAACTTGCAAGAGTGGCGATGCGTTCTAGTCCTGTGGGATCGATCAGAACGGCCACTTAATCCCGCCGGCGACCTCCGGGCCCCAGGCGCCCCACGCGGGTTCCCGCAGGTAACCCACGTCCGCATCCAGGTGGGCTCTCCAGTCTTCCCCGCCCGCTACCCAGCTCAGGGGCCGCGCGGGTTGCCCGCGTCCACCCACGCGCTTGGGCTCCCCGCAGCGGCGCTCAACTCGCCTCGGGGACACAAAGACCGCGCGCCCGGCCGTGGCGGGCTCCAGGCGCCCGGGAGAGCCTGGCCCAGACCCCGCAGCGCGGCCCCGTGCACCCGCCCTGCACCTACCGGACTGCGCGGCGTCCGGGCGCCCGGGCGCGGAGCCCAGCGCGCTGGAGGTTCCTCCTTCCCGGCGGCGCGGCCGGGCGCCGGCGTTTCCTCCCTGCCGCGTCACGGCGGCTCCTCCCGCGGAGCGCGGGCGGGCGGGCGGGCGGCGCGAGGGGACGACCGGGACCCGCGCGGGTGGCAGCGAGCTGCTCGCCGGTCCGCGCTGGTCACGCGGGGTGCAAAGTTCAGGAGGAGACGCCGGGCTTCTGAGCTCAGCGGACGAGTGCTCGAGGGCCGCCAAGAAAGTGACCTTGGCCCACCCCGGGAGCCCGAGCGACGGAGGACCGTCGCGAGACGGACTGGAGGCTGCGTCTTGCTACAAGCCGGGCGCTTGCAGAAGCCAAAGAAGTATCCGAACGACGTGGAGAGCCATTGTGCTTCGTTTAGCGTTATTTGGCCAGTTTTCTCCACTTTCCCCAAGTCAGCAGATTTTTGACCTGTGTGTATAGATGGACGAGGGCTCTCACAAATTGGCAGGTCCTGTGTACCGAGAACTTGCCTTTCTCTGCATCATTTTAGATCAACGACTATTTTTAATCTGGCCAACACATTCTGCTGCTGGCGCTTATCCACTTAACGACAGAAGCTACGTTTTTAAACGTCGTTTGTGAATGGGGAACTAAGAATTACACGACTCGGTGTTTGTGGAGTAAAGATTTTGAACTAGAGTGCCCTCCCACACCACCACTGTAATTTAGGTTTTGTCCCATACCAGTAAACCCCAACAACTGTGTAAAGATTGCATCTGCATTGCATGCTTCAGAATTTTGCAGCATCGACCTATACTTTAAATCGTACGATTCCAGAAAATTTGCCACAAATCTGTGAACAAATAATTAGAGGAACTGAGATCAATGAGTGACTTCCCTAAATTCAAAGGGCAATTCCTTATATTTCAAAATGATACTCAAAAGATTTATCCTCAGGAATAAAGGTAGGAATAGTTAGTTATGTGTACTGCCCACGCTGAAATGTGGCCTTTTCCTTCTTAAAATAGGTTGTGAATCCAAATTCCTTTATACTTTGAAACGTACTATTTCCACAGAACTTACTGAACAGTGATTCTCAGTGGCATTCGGAAATGGACAAGAAAGTACAGTACACAGAACACAACACGTCACCAGTGGTCCTTTATTATGTTCCACTATGGTCTGCTCACAAAGCAGTCCACACAATAAAGTACAGACTTTCTCTGTGAAGAGATGAACAAGTGATCAGTGTATCTGTTAATTAAAGCCATATTCACAATACTGAAAATTTTCTTGGACAAAAGGAAGTTTTGTGTCAATAAACACCAAGGGGAATGATATCATTCTCACTTAAAAGATAAATACCTAACTATCACCACATTTTGACGTTAGAAAAAGAAAACACATATGGAAACCATTATAGCATTTCCAGAACAAATTTGTCTTCCTGCTATAAAGAACTAGTACACACACACACACACACACACACACACACACACACACACACACACACACACACACACTCACTCCCTGAGGGTGTGGGAGGGAGCAAGAGCACTCTTGACAACATTTTTAAGACAATAAAGAGGAAGAATTACATTTGATTGACAGGAAGTCAGGTATGGGCCTTTGTAATCTGAAATCTGCAATCTAAAAGCTTGTTTGTTCAAAAAACTAAGAAGAGATAAGTATATTATCAAACTATTAAGATTTTTCACTTCAACTTAACTGTTTTTGTTTGTGTTTGGTGGGGGAGGGGGCACACATGAGAGCTTGTGTATGGATTGGAAGTCAGCAGTAGTTGTTTCACCCGGTTTTTCTCCATTTTGGTTTCTGAAATGGAGTCTTTAGCTGGTCCTGGAGCTCACCATTGGTGGGTTTGACTGGCTGTCCTGTGAGGTCCCTTCTCTGCCTCCCCAGCAGTGGGATTAGGTATGTACCATCACAGCTGACCTTGTGCATGGGATCCAAAATCGGGTCCTCATGCTCGTAGCACTTTACTGGCTGAGCCATGTTTCTTACCCTTAAAATGAACTTTTTGACTTGGTGCTAGGGATGAAGTCCAGGACTTTGTGTGCACACTGGCGCACCACTGAGATCATTCCCAGCCCTTAAAAATTATTTAACTGTCCCTTTAATTAATCATATTCTCTTCTAATGATATAGATCTCATTCCCATTGTCCATTATGTTAATGATTTAAGTTTAAACTATGAAAGCTGTTGACTATTTGGTTAAATATCTAGATGATATTTCTGTCTTTTTAAAAGGTTTTATGTAAGTCAAATTTTAAAATAGGCAAAGATTTTTTTCAAAGTGTAGGTGTTAATATTTTCTTTGGAAACATGGCTCTGTTCATGCACATGAGGCAAATATTTTGCTTATCTATTTTATCTGTAGAGTAGAGATTATAAAAACAAACTTTGGAATCAGGCCCAGGTTTAATGCCTATGTTTTTCACTTTGGACTTTGGGCAAATCATTCACCTTTTGTTTCATTAGTTAGATGATGATGGTGCCTTTCCATCCTCAAAACAGATATGACAGTGCATCATGATGTCTACAGCCTAGTATTGATTGATTGATACAGCTGAACAGGGGTTTTCAATTTTATGTGGTGGACACTTAATTTTCAACACTGTACAGTTAGTTGATAAGGGTGGCCTAATAGAGGTGATGAGGTCACAGGGATGAACCCTTATGAATGGATGAATGGTTGACTTCCTATCAATCCTGAGAGTGAGTTATCTTGAGAGTGGATTTGTTATGAATGTGAGTTTGAGCCTCTTGCTCGCACCTTTTCCTCCCTTCCACTTTCTGCTATGCAATGAAACAACATAAAGGTCCTCACCACTTTCTGACACCACGGTTTTGGGTGTACCAGCTACAGAGCCATGAGCCCAGTAGATGTCTGTTCAGTACCCACTCTGTGGTTTTAGGGTCTTTTGTTTTGTTTGATACAAGGTCTCACTATGTAGCCTTGTCTGGACTGGAACTCACTGTGTAGATCAGGCTGGCCTTGGACCCACAGAGATCCACCTGCCTCTACCTCACAACTGCTGGAATTAAAGGTGTGCACCACCATGCTTGGCTGGTGTTCCTTTACACTAGTAGAAAATAGAAATAATAAGATATGTTCAGAATTTTGGAAAATTAAACTGATAATAATTTGAATTGTTAACCTGTATATTTTTTAAAACCTTAACTACTTACTCAGAGGTTTTTAAAATATATTTTATTGAAATGATCACTTGGGTTTTCATCATTTCTTTCTCTAAAATGATTCCTAATCTGAGAGGATTGTTAATCTTTATATTCCAAAAGGCCCTGTAGTATTTGTAGTTCTTTTGTTATAACCTTTGAAGAGGTTTAGGACTTTCAACAGAAGAAAAATAACTTCCTTTAGGGAGGACAGTTGATTAAATGGCTTACAGGACCTGAATGACTTCTCTTTGCCAGTTAACTGGTTTTGGAAGTTGGGGCCAATGTTGGTTCTATGGCAGATGAATGTCCAGTCAAGAGGTAACCATGACCAACAGTTACAAGAGCAATGATGTCCTGAGTGCTGTTGTCTACACTGCTTTTAGAGTCCCTTTTCTGTAGTCCTCTTACAGACTCATCTACTGAAGTGGGTCGGTCATCATGAGTTGTTGCTGTAGTTTCCAGTATATTCTCCAGTTATAGCACCCACAGCCTCAAATAAAAGAAAACCACTTTGTGGGGGGCATAGTTTAAGACATTGTCCTAACCATGAACTTCTTTTGAATACAGATAAAAGAAAAGCCTGATGTAAAATGGAGTAAGTATGGAGAAGGAAAAACGAGGACTTCATTAGCTTTCTGAGCAAAAACAGTTTTAATATAACATAAAGCAACATAAGACATAGCTAGAAAAACCCATAGACCCATGGGAAGGGAACGGAAACCTGTTAGTGCCTCCTCGGAACAGAGCTGAGTTAACTTTTTCTTTGATCTGGAAAACGGTTCACTGAGTGCTAATTTGGAGTTGAAGGATGCAGATGGGAGGCCCACAGTTCATTCTCATTTCTTAGACCAAATTAGCCAGCTTCAAACTCAAAATTTTATGGGAAGTGTCTGAAGTTTAAGCATGCCTTGTAATTAAGGAAATGCTGCATTTTAAGGCATTTCGGTTCACAGGAACCTCTTTCTGTAGTATTTAGAGTCAAAAAAAAAAAAAAAAACCCAAGAGGATGTGCTAAAAGTTCAGGGCTATTAAACTGCTCATGTCAAGTTTTCAATAAATAGAATAAAGAAGTTACTTTAAATTATACTAACAATTATCTAAAGTAAAACTATCATATTTTCCTACTAGAGAAATCTTGTCTTCTAATCTGTTCTGAGTATCAAGAAGAAAGTGATTCCTTTTCCCCTTATTCTCTCTGTTCCATTTGACTACGCTATCATGAACAGAAGTGTCTGTTAATAGTTGGCAGTAACTTATTTACATACATTCTGTCAGCATTTTTGTGTTCAAAGAATTATTAGTCCCGAGCTCCAACCTGCCAGGTGGACTTTGAAGATAACTATTATTTTAGTTGCTTATCAGTGGGAAATAATAGCTTTTCTTAAATACTGTTCATTTAGTGACTCAGTTATTTATGTTGAGTTATGTCTAATGAATGAGTGAACCCATTTCAAAACCAAGGCTTAATAATCACTGGCTTGAAAGAGATGCATTGCTTCCTCAGCCAGTTCTCTGAGCAATCTGTCTGTCAACCAGATATATCAAGGATGTAAGCAGACCTGAAGAGATTATAACTCTTGTACATTGGAAGACTCTCAAGTCGTCTAGGTTTGCCAAGATAACCCAGAACACTGGTTCTTTTGGCATCTCTCACAGCTTTTATGTTTTATGACTCTCATATAACTTTTTCCCAATTCTCCACATTCCTATCTAATTTTCAATGGGGTGTCCAGTATAAGATGTGGAACTCTGTAAATACTTGGATAGTTCCTTATGCTTACAAGTTGAGGGTGTTCATACTGCATTTGCAATTGTATTTCATTAGTGTCAGATTTTTATATCTTCTGACCTTTCATTTTTCAGATTATTTTTAAAGAATTTGTTTTGATTAACCCATTGAGTTCTTCTGCACCTATTTTACTAATGCTGTGTTTTCCTGGAATTTACTTCATATTCTTCATGTTTGCTAAAGAATTTCAGCAAATTTCTTCCAGGGTGGAAAGCAGAAAGTGCACATTCCATGGTGCACAAGACAGTCTACTGCAGTTCAGGAAGGATGTATGGCAATGCATATTTTTCATTCAAAAACAAAAGTGAAATGCTGCTTCATTCTTGAAACACACTTTGTTCACACTAGCATGTTCATACTTCACAGGCCTTTGTCAACCACATTATATTGGTGACTTGAGGACACAACTTGAAAGGTTTAATGAGGTACTGTAATCATTACTTTTTTAGTCACTGGGCTCATGATAAAATGCAGCTGAGGAGACAGCAGTTCTCATCTGGCCTCACAGTTTAGAGGAATATAATCCACCATGGCGAGGAACCCATGCAGAGGTAATAGAGAAAGCCATGCAGAGGTAGTAGCTTGGTCAGTGGGGAAGACCAGGGAGCAGAGAAAGAACAGCGTTGTCCCAACTGGCTTCTTCCGTCTATGAAGTACAGAGCTCCCGACCACTATAGGGCAGTGTCATCCACATTCCCAGTGGGTTTTCCCTCCCCCAAGAAATTTTCTCTGGAGACTACCTCACAGACAGATCCATAGGTATGCTTCATTGATGCCTCCGGATACTTTTTAATCCAATCAGGTTGGCGGTGAGATGAACTGGGTACCTTCATTCATTGCCATTTTATGTAGTACAAGAGTGCATCGATATGCTTAATTTTGTAGAAATGAGACCTTTCCATTAAAATGTTAATGGCTGCATGGTGAGATTGAAAAACAATCATGAAAACTTTATCTCCAGCAGAATACTCAAGGCATTTGTAGTAAAAAAAAAAAAAAATACAAAGCAACTACCTGGGCATGGTACTCCCAGCCAGCACTTGAGAAGCTGAGGCAGGAGGATTGCAACTAGCCTGGGATACATAGCAAGATCCTGTCTTAAAGCAAAGCAAACATAGGTCCTCTGCATATATATTATGGTTGTTAGCTTGGTGTTGCTCTAACAGTGGTAGTGGGGCTGTCTGACTCTTTTGCCTGTTCTTGGGACTCTTTTCCTTCTAATGGGTTGTCTCACCCAACCCTGACATGATACCTGTATCTAGACCTGTTATATTTTGTTATGCCATGTTAGATTCATATCTTCCAGGGAAGTATGCTCTTTTCTGAAGTAAAATGGAAGAGTAGTGGATCTGGGAAAGAAGGAAGGTAGAGGGGTGGCTGGTAGGAGTAGGGGGGAGGCGAAACTATAGTCAGGATGTAATCTATGAGAGAAGACCTTTTGACTAAATTTTTGCCATCACCAGCTATGAATTCCTAGGAAAATTACCAATATCACATTCAGATCATTATCTGTAAAGTGAAGATAACAATGGTATGGACTAATTTTAGTTGTTCTGAAGATGGAATTAATATATACAGCGGGTCTTCCATGTCTACAGTTTCCACCCCTCTGTTCGAAATATTTGAGAAAATAGATTTTGCCTGCAGCAAATATGAAGACGTTTCTCTTATTATTACCCAAATATAACAACTATCTGCATTGTTTTAATATTACAAGTAATACAGAGGTGATTTAAAGTATATGCTAACATACATTTGGTGTATGTACAAATGTTATACCTTTTTAAAAAAAATGTGATGCTGGGAATCAACCCAGGACCTTTGTGCTAGACAAGACCATTGAGCGTCAGCTCCAGTCCTTGCATTTATTTCAAACAGGGACTCCCTATGTAACTCAGTGTGGCCTTGAATTCAGGATCCCCTTGTTACAGCCTTCTGAGTGCTGGATTACAGGACCGCATCACCATGCCCAGCTATGCCACTTTAGTGCTATTTTAAATATCATTTTCTATAAGGGAGTTGAGCATCTGCAGATCTTGGTATCCATGGGGGTCCGGGAGCCAATCTTCCATGGATACAGAGAGACAGCAATATATGGAAATCTCTGTATAATAAGTGTTACATAAGCTCTAGCTGTTATTACTAAAAAGAGTACTTGACTTTCAAGATGAATTATGCATTTTTCTCTGACAAAAAAATCCAAGCAATCCAGATTTCTTTACCTTTTCTGTGATAGTGCCTGTGTGCAACATGCTACCCAACAAATAAATGCACATAGGTGTGTGCATGCACTCTCTCTCTCTCTCTCTCTCTCTCTCTCTCTCTCTCTCTCTCTCTCTTGCTCGCTCGCAGTTGTCTCTCTCTCTCATTTATTTACTTTACATCGCAACTGCAGGCTCCCCTCCCTCCTCTCCTCCCACTCCCTCCCCACACTTCCCCTTCCCTCCCCTCAATCTACCCTTCCTTTGTATCCACTCAGAAAGGGGCAGGCCTACTATGGGCATCAGCAAAGCATGGCATTATCAGTCTGCCCTAAGATCAAGTGTCTCCCTCTGAATTCAGGCTGGGAAAAGCAAGCCAGCATGAGGAATAAGTTCCCAAGAGCCAGCCAAAGCACCAGGGACAGCCCCTGCTCCTATTGTCAGGAGTTCCACAAATAGAACAAGCTATACAACTGTCACATATATGCAGAGGACCTAGGTCTGTCCCATGCAGGCTCCCTGGTTGTTGGTTCAGACTCTGATTTCCCATGAGCCAGGCTAGCCATTTCTGTGTTCTGTGATGTCCCTGACACCCCTGGCTCCTATAATCCCTCTTCCCTCTCCTTAGCAGGGAAGGAGATTCCCCAGAGCTCTGCCCAATGTTTGACCTTGGGTCTCTGAATTTGCCTCCATCAGTCACTGGATGGACTCTAAGATAACAACTGGGATTGTCATCATTCCAATCAGAGGGGATGGCCAGTTCAGGCTAGGCATCTACTAATGCCAGGAGTCTTAGCTGGGGCCACCCTTGTAGACTTATGGAAATTTCCCTTGCATCAGGTCAGGCAGAAGCCCCCTTTTCCAATCATCTATCTTAGCACTCTCCTCCACCCATTCCTCAAGTTCCCATGCCCACCCAGGAAATCTCCTCTATTTCCCCTTCCCAGGGAGATCTATGCATCCATCCCTCTTTAGGTCCTCCTTGTTACCTAGCTCCTCTGAGTCTGTGGATTATAGCCTGGTTATCCTTTACAGTTAATATTCACATATGAGTGAGCACATACCATGTTTGTCTTTCTGGGTCTGATTACCTCACCCAGGATGATTTTTTTATAGTTCTATTCATTTGCCTTCAAACTTCCTGATGTCATTGTTTTTAACAGCTGAGTAGTACTCCATTGTGTAAATGTACCACATTTTCTTTATCCTTTCTTTGGTTGAGGGGCATCTAGGTTAACTCCAGGTTCTGGCTATTATGACTAAAGCTGCTGTGAACATAGTTGAGCAAGTGTCCTTGTGGTGTGAATGTGCCTCCTTTGAGTATATGCCCAAGAGTGGCATCACTGGGTCTTGAGGTAGATTGATTCCCAACTTTCTGAGAAATAGCCACACTGATTTCCACAGCGGCTGAACAAGTTTGCACTCATATCAGCAATGCGGGAGTGTTCCCCTTGCTCCACATCCTCTCCAGCATAAGCTGTCATTTGTGTTTTTGATCTTAGCCATTCTGAGAGGCATGAGATGAAAATAGTTTTGATTTGCATTTCCCTGAAGGCTAAGGATGATGAACATTTCTTTAACTGTTTCTCTGCCATTTGAGATTGTTTTGTTGATAATTCTCTGCTTAGGTCTGTACTGCTGTGAAACAATCTTTTTGTGCATGAATATGTACAAATGTATGAATATGTATGACTATGTATATTACTCTGATTGGCTAATAAACAGCTGACAGCCTATAACTAGGCAGGATTTTCAGGGAGAGAGGATGCTGGGAGGAGGAAGGGCAGAATCAGAAGAGTCTCTGGAGTCACCAGCCAGAAGCGAAGAAAGCAGAATGTGAACAAAATGAGGCAATGAGCCATGAGCCACTCAGCAGCAAGTAAATAGATAGAAATGGGTTAATTTAAGTTGTAAGAGGTAATTAGGAACAAGCATAAGCTATCAGCAGAGCATTTATAATTAATATTAAGTCTCTGTGTGGTTATTTGGGAGTGGCTGGCAGGACAGAGGTGACCATCAGTCACGATGTAAAACTCTGCCTAAACTGTACCCCATTTTAAAATTGGATTGTTTGGTTTTTTAATATCTAGTTTTTTTAGTTCTTCCATATATTTTGGAGATTAGCCCTTCTGTTAGATATGGGGTTGGTGAAGATATTTTTCCATTCTGTGGGCTGCTGTTTTGTGCTATTGACAAATGTCCTTTGTCTTACAGAAGCTTTTTCAGTTACATGAGGTTCCATTTATTGTCGATCTTAGTGTCTGTGCTATTAGTATTATGTTCAGGAAGTGGTCTCTTGTGCCAATGTGTTCAAGGGTATTCCCACTTTCTCTTCTGTCAGGTTCAGTGTATCTGGATTTATATTGAGGCCTTTGGTCCACTCGGACTTGAGTTTTATGCAGGGTGATAGATATGGATCTATTTTCATTCTTCTGTATGCTGACATCCAGTTAGACCAGCACCGTTTGTCGAAGATGCTTTCTTTTCTCCATTGTATCATTTGGTTTCTTTGTCAAAAATCAGGTGTTTGGCCAGGTGTTGGTGGCACACACCTTTAATCTCAGCACTTGGGAGGCAGAGGCAGGCATATCTTTGTAAGTTCGAGGCCAGCCTGATCTACAGTGCGAGTGCCAGGATAGGCTCCAAAGCTACACAAAGAAACTCTGTCTCGAAAACCAAAACCAAAACACACAAAAAAAACAAAAAACAAAACAAAACAGGTGTGTGTAGGTGTGTGGATTTATGTCTAGGTCTTTGATTTGATTCCATTGATCAATATTGTCTTTTTATGCCAATTCAATGCTGTTTTTATAACTATAGTTCTGTAGTAGAGCTTGAGATCAGAGCTGATGATACCTCCAGCAGTTCCTTTATTGTACAGGGTTGTTTGGCTATGCTGGGTGTTTTGGTTTTCCATATGAAGCTGAGTATTGTTCTTTCAAAGTATGCAAAGAATTATGTTGAAATTTTGAGAGGGATTGTGTAGAATCTGTAGATTGTTTGGTAAAATGGCCATTTTTACTATGTTAACCCTACTAATCCATGAACATGGGAGATCTTTCCATTTTCTAGTATCTTCTCCAATTTCTTTATTCCAACTTAAAGTTCTTGTCTTTTACTTGCTTGGTTAGAGTTACCCCCAAGATGTTTTATATTGTTTGTGGGTATTTTGAAGGGTATTATTTCCCTGATTTCTTTCTTAGTCCTTTTATCATTTGTGTTTAAGAGGGCTACTGATTTTTTTAAATAAATCTTATATCCAACCATTTCCCTAAAGGTGTTTATCAGCTGTAGGAGTACAGATGGTAGAATTTTGGGGGTCACTTATGCAAACTATAATGCCATCTGCAAGTGTGATACTTTGACTTTTTATTTTCCAATTTATATCTCCTTGATCTCTTTTGTTGTCTTACTGATCTAGCTAGAACTTCAAGCACTATATTAAATAAATATGGAGAGAGTGATTTTAGTGGAATTGCTTTGAGTTTCTCTCTATTTAATTTGATGTAGGCTTATTGTTTATTGCTTTTTTTTATTATATTTAGGTACGTTCCTTGTATCCCTGATCTCTTGAAGACCTTTATCAAGGAGGGGGGTGTTGGATTTCATCAAAGGCTTTTTTAGCAGCTAATGATGGTCACATGTTTCTTTTCTTTCAGTTTGTTTATATGTTGGATTACATTGATGGACTTTTTATGTGGAACCATCCTGCATCTCTGGGATGAATCCCATCTGATCATGGTAGATGATCTTTCTGATGTGCTCTTGAATTCAGTTTGCCAGTATTTTATTGAGTATTTTTGTATCAATGTTCATGAGGAAAATCGGTCTGTAATTCTCTTTCTTTGTGTGGTTTGGGTATCAGGACTGTGGTCTCATAGAAAGGATTTGGCAATGTTCCTTCTGTTTCTATTTTGTGGAATAATTTGAGGAATACTAGTATTAGCTCTTTGAAATTCTGGTGGAATTCTGTGCTGAAGCCTGGGCTTTTCTTGGTTGGGAGACTTTTAATGACCACTTGTATTTCTTCGGGGGTTATAGACCTATTTAAATTGTTTATCTGATCTTGGTTTAATTTTGGTATGTGGTATCTATCAAGAAATTTGTCCATTTTTTTTTTTTTAGATTTTTATAATTTTGTTGAGTAAGGGTTTTTGAAGTATGACCTAATGATTATCTCTGGATTTCCTCAGTGTCTGTTTATGTCCTCCTTTTAATTTCTGATTTTGTTAATTTGGATATTCCCTCTCTGTCTTTTGGTTAGTTTGGATAAAGGTTTGTCTGTCTTGTGGAGTTTCTCAAATAACTGTTTCTTTTGGGGGGGCGGGGGGGGCGTCTCCAAGACAGGATTTTTCTGTGGCTTTGGAGGCTGTCCTGGAACTAACTCTTGTAGACAAGGCTGGTCTCTAACTGACAGTGCTGGGATTAAAGGCATGCTCCACCACCACCGTTTGTTTCATTGATTCTTTTTATTTTATTGTTCTCTTTTGTTTCTATTTTATTGATTTCAACCTCAGTTTCATTATTTCCTGTCCTCTACTCCTCTGGAGTGAGTTTGCTTCTTTTTGTTCTAGAGCTTTTGGGTGTGCTGTTAAGTCACTGGTATGAAATTTCTCCAAATACTTTATTTGGGCACTTAGTGCTATGAATTTTCCTCTTAACTCCACTTTCACTGCATCCCATAAGTTTAGGTATGTTGTGCATTCATTTTCATTGAACTCTAGGAAGCCCTTAACTTGTTTCTTTATTTCTTCCTTGACACAGTGGTAATTCAGTTGAGAGTTGTTTAGTTTCCATGAGCTTGTAGGCTTTCTGCAATTGTATTCTTGAACTCCAACTTTAATCCATGGTGATCTGATAAGATACAGGAGGTTAGTCCAATTGTCTTTTGTATCTGTTAGGACTTGCATCATGACTGAGTATGTGGTTAATTTTGGAAAAGTTTCCATGAGGTACTGAAAAGAAGGTGTATTCTTTGGTGTTTGGGTGAAACATTCTATACATATCTGTTAGGTCCATTTAAGTTGTAACATCTGCTAGTTCCATTATTTCTCTGTTTAGTTTCTGTCTGGACAACCTGTCCATTGGTGAGAATGGAGTTCTCCTACTACTAATGTGTGGGGTTCTATGTTTGATTTAAGCTTTAGTAATGTTTCTTTGTGGGTGCCCTTGTATATGAGGCATATATATTCAGAATTAAGATATTATCTTGGTGGATTTGTCCTTTGATAAATATGAAATGTCTTTCTCTTTTTTTGTGTGAGGGGGATGTTTCGAGACAGGGTTTCTCTGTGGCTTTGGAGGCTGTCCTGAAACTAGCACTTGTAGACCAGGCTGGTCTCGAACTCACAGAGATCTGCCTGCCTCTGCCTCCCAAGTGTTGGGATTAAAGGCCTGTGCCACCAATGCTGACACTCTATTTCTTTTGATTAATTTTGGTTTGAAGTATATTTTGTTAGATAATAGGATAGCAATGCCAGCTTGCTTCTTCAGTCCATTTGATTGGAAAATCTTTTTCCAATCCTTTAAGATAATGTCTGTCTTTGTTGTTGAGGTGTGTTTCTTGTATACAGCAGAAGGGTGGATCCTGTTTTCATATCCATTCTGTTAGCTTGTGTCTTTTTATTGGAGAATTGAGTTCATTGATACTGAGAGAGATTAATGACCAGTGATTGTTCATTCCTGTTGGTGGTGGTGGTAGCAGAGTGTGTGTGTGTGTGTGTGTGTGTGTGTGTATGTGTGTGTGTACTTCCCTATGGTGTGGTATTATCTATTACCTTTTTTGTGGGTATGCCTAACTTCCTTAGGTTGGAATTTTCCTTCTAGTATCTTCTGTAGAGCTGGGTTTGTGGATAGATACTGATTAAATTTGACTTTATCATGAAATATCTTGTTTTCTCCATCTATGATGATTGAAAGTTTTGCTGTGTATACTAGTGTGGGCTGGCATCCATGGTCTCTTAGAGTCTGCAAGAGTCTATCTAAGCTCTTTTGGCTTTTAGAGTCTGCATTGAAAAGTCAGGTGTAATTCTGATAGGTCTGCCTTTATATGTTACTGGGCCTTTTTTTCTTTGCAACCTTTGATTTTCTTTATTCTGTATGTTTAGTGTTTTCATTTTTTATTAATTTATTTTTTACATTCCAATCCTAGTTCGCCCCCTCCTCCCCACCTGCTCCTTCCACTCCCCCCCCATCACCTCCCATCTGCTCCTCAGAGAGAATAAGGCCTCTCCTAGGAAGTCTACTAAATCTGTCCCATCATCTCATTGAGGCAGGACAGTATCTCTCCATATAGAATGAGTCAGTTTGTGCACTAGAGTTAGATCTTGGACCTACTTCCAGTGGCCCCAGCTGCACCATTGTCACCTATATTAAGGGAGTCTAGTTCAGTCTTATACAGATTCCCCATTTGTCAGACCTGAGTCAGTGATCTATCGAGAGCTCGAGTCAGCTGATTCTGTGGGTTTCCCCATCATGGTCTTGACTCCTTTGTTCATATTATCACTCTTCCCTTGCGTCGATTGTACTCCAGGAGCTCAGCCCAATGGTTAGTTGTGGATTTCTGCATCTGTTTCTGGAAGAGGATTCTAGCTTCTCTGGGGTCGTGGATTGTAGGCTGGATTTGCTCAACTATGTTCATAGCAGCATTATTTGTAATAGCTGGAACTTGAAAACAACCTAGATGACCCTCAACCAAAGAATGGATAAAGAAAATGTGGTATATTTACATAATGAAGTACTACTCAGCGGTAAGAAATAATGACATCCTAAAATTTGCAGGCAAATAGACAGAACTAGAAAATATCATCCTGAGTGAGGTAACCCAGACCTAGAAAGACAAATATAGTATGTACTCACTCATAAGTGGATAATGTTTTGATTCTATTATGTGGTGGTAGGAACCTCTTTTTTTTTTTTTTTTTCTTGTCCAATCTATTTAGCGTTCCGTAAGCTTCTTATACCTTTATTGGTAAGTTCTTAGTTTGGGAAATTTTTTCTAGGATTTTGTTGAATATATTTTTAGGGCCTTTGAGCAGGGATTCTTCTCCTTTTATTGCTATTATTCTTAGGTTTAGTCTTTTCATAGTATCCCAGATTTCCTGGATGTTTTATGTTAGGAATTTTTTTTTCTAGACAGGGTTTCTCTGTAGCTTTGGGGCCTGTCCTGGAACTCACTCTGTAGTCAAGGCTGGCCTTGAAATCACAGAGCTCTGCCTGTCTCTGCCCCCCAAGTGCTGGAACGAAAGACATGGGCCACCACCACCCAGCCCATGTCAGGAATTTTTTAGTTTCAACATTTTCTTTGACCAATGAATCTATTTCCTCTATCGTATTTTCAACACCTGAGACTCTCTCTTCTATATCTTGATGGTGCATCCGTAATTCCTGTTTGGTTACCCAGGTTTTCCATTTCCAGAATTCCCTCAGTTTGTATTTTCCTTATTGCTTCTATTTCCACTTTCTGGTCTTGAACAGTTTTGTCTCTGTCAACTGTTTTTTCTTGGTTTTCTTGACATTCTTTAAGAGATTTATTGATTTTCTCCATTTTTTTTTTTTTTGGGGTTGTCTTTTCCTCCATTTCTTTAAAGGATTTAAAAAAAATTTTACTCTTTACAGACCTCCATCATCTTCATAAAGTTTGTTTTTTGGTTTTGTTTTGTTGTTGTTGTTGTTGTTGTTGTTGTTGTTTTTCCAGACAGGGTTTCTTTGTAGACCAGGCTGGCTTCAAACTCACAGAGATCTGCCTGCCTCTGCCTCCTGAGTGCTGGGATTAAAGGAATGTGCCACCAATGCCCGGCTTGCAATGTCTTTTGTACTGTCTATCAATCAATAGTTGCTGAGACTTGATTTAGGTTCAGAAAAAGAAAAGAAATAAAAAGTACAATAATTATCTTCAAACCGTACTTAACATCTTGTTCAGTATGAGTGATAAGGAACTGTACTCACAACCAAATTCCACAGATTCATGTGCCCCTCCCTCTGCTCCATTTACAGCCCTTTAAACAGCAAGGATCTGCTACTTAAATTCAAAGATTTGAATATGAAACTAATCATTTGAACACTTACCTAGTTTCACATAGTCTGAAAGAAGCATTATGACCTTTTCTCCTTCCAGGTATCCTCAAAGTGACGTATGGCAGTCGTGTGAATAGAAACTTTGCTGATTGGACAAGCATTTCCTTTGCAAAGCAATGCCTTAAGACAGAAAAGCTGCAAGACTCAGCGATGCACTGTGTTTTCGAGGGAGTTTCTTTCCTTTCCTTATGTGCTGTGGATTGAATGCAGAGCCTTGTATGTACGAAGCATGTACTCTATCACGGAGCTACATTCCTAGTCTTAAGGGGATTTTAGGTCCTCCACACAGCTTAAAACAACTGAAAGAATGTAGAAAGCACCTTCAGTTTCCCCTGGTGGTGTGAGGATTGCTTCTACGAGAGTAGCTGTTGCTACATTGTATTTCTAACTATTGCATTGTTCGCACTGTGTGCTGTCACTTCAAGCTTGGTATTGCATGGTCTAAAGGTTTTATGGCATTTTCTTTGGTGGTTGTTACCTCTTTTAGATTTTTGTCTGCTCACGTGTCATGTCAGTCTGTAACAGGCAAATTATATTCTATTTCTACTTATTTGCACTGAAAAGCAGTCATCTGAGAGAAAAAGTGGACAAGAATGAAAACTAAGGCACTGAAAAGAACACTCTACCTATGCCCAAAGCAGAATCCTTGCACTCCCTATATCACCCAGGCTGGCATTGAACACAGGTCTTTGTGCATCACAGTGGAATCCTGTATTTCTCCCTAAATAGCAATGAAAAGTGGTGGTTTGGGGGTATTTAAGGCAAGAGACTGACCACACGACTTCCTGTGGTTTGTTTACTTTTAGATTGCAAATAAGCAAAGCCCAAGTTCTCAGCTTTAGAAGAACTTGTGCTAGTTTTACTTATTTTCAAAAGCCAGGTCTGCCTGTGTAATTAGAATTCCTGAGCCTCTTGTTCCAGCCTCCAGTGTGGAGGGGTTTACAGGCATGTACAACCATGCCTGGCCAGTTTATCTTCCTTAAAGGCAAGCAGTAACTAACAGTTCAGAAACTTTAGATGGGGAACGAGAAGATGCATATGAACTTAAGTTTGTCTACCAGCTGTCAATAAGAAAGAAAGATTAGGCTGGGAGGTGGTGGCACATGCCTTTAATCCCAGTACTTGGGAAGCAGAGGTAGGCCTAGTCTACAGAATGGGTTCCAGGGCAGACAAAACTACACAGAAAAACCCTGTTTTGAAAAACCAAAAACTTGGCTGGGCAGTGGTGGTGCATGACTTTAATTCCAGAACTCAGGAGGCAGAGGCAGGTGGATCTCTGTGAGTTCAAGGCCAGCCTGGTCTTCAAAGAGAGTTCCAGGACAGTCTCCAAACCTACAGAGAAACCCTGTCTCGAAAAACAAAAAAGAAAAAGAAAAAAAGAAAGATATTATTCCTGGTCCCAGTGATTATAAGGCCCCCCCCCAAAAAAAAAGAAAGAAAGAAAGAAAGAAAGAAAGAAAGAAAGAAAAAAAATGGGAAAGGGAGCTAAGGGCCAGGAAAAGGAGATGTCATAACCTAACTTGTGTGAGATCCTGTGTATAATCCCCACCACTGTAAAAGAAGAAGAAAAAAGCAATATACAAAAGTCAGTAGCTTTCCTTTCTTTTTTTTTTTTTAATATGGAACACTTCATGAATTTTTGCTGCATTCTTGAACTCCATCCATGCTAATCTCCTCTGTATCATTCCAATCTTTTAGTATATGTGCTGCCAAAGCAAGTATATAAGTAGCTTTCCTATATACTAACAGCTAATTTGCTAAACAGGGAAGAAATTGGGGGTTGGGCAGTCCCTCTCACGATAGCTTTTAAAAAAATAGTAATAAAACCAAGGAAGAAAGGGGGCTCTGTAACTGAAAACTTTTGTTTTGTTTTGCTTTGTTTGTTTTTTGAGACAGGGTTTCTCTGTGTAGCTTTGGAGCCTATCCTGGCATTCACTTTGGAGACCTGGCTGGCCTCAAACTCACAGAGATCTGCCTGCCTCTGCCTCCCGAGTGCTGGGATTAAAGGCATGCACCACCAACACCTGGTAAAACTGAAAACTTTAAGAGAATGAAAAGAAGAATGTAAAGAAGACAGTAGGAGATGAAAAACTCTCCCATGATCATGGATTGGCAGAAGTAGTGTCGTGAAAATTACTATGCCAATGAAAACAATCTACTGATTCAAAGAAATCTCCATCAAACTTCCAATGAGTCCCTCACAGCACTGGGGAAAGCAATCATAAAATTCATGCGGGAGCACAAAGGGCTCTGAATAGCTAAGACACTTGATAAAAAAAGCAATGCTCAAAATATCACAATATAAGATTTCAAATTACATTATAGAGCTACAATAACAAAAATAACATGGTACAAGCACAATAACAGATCTGTAGACCATTGAAATAGAATAGAGGATCCAGAAACAAACCACACAGCTATAGCCACCTAATTTTTTGACAAAGATGTCAAAAACACAATGAAGGAAAAAACATGGTGCTAGAAAAGCTGGATTCCCACATATAGATGAGTGAAATTAGATACTCATCTCTTCACCCTGCACAAAAAAATCAATTCAAAATGGATCAAATACTTTAATGTAAACCTAAAATTTTGGAACTGTTGGAGGTGAAAGACTTCAACATGTAGACACTCTAGGACATCTCGGTAAAGGCACTTGCCACCAAGCCTAACAATCTGAGTTTGATTCCATAGGACCCACATTACAGAAGCAGAGGACAAATTCACACAAGTTGTTTTTTAACCTCTCATGTGCTGTGACATGTTTATGCACCCACACTCACACACAAACACATAATGCATGTAAAAATTAGAACCTTTTCCCTTATGTTCTAGTGTCTTTGGTACAGGTAGGTATGGGGGACCGAATATTGGGCCAGGAAACTCCGGCCCACTATTGTATTGTTAATTAACACCAGGCTGTAACTGTTTACCTGGCCTGAGGGTAATGTGCCTCCTTTTTGCATCTGTATGTGCCTAAGCATCTGAATAGGCCCTCGCCTGGGAGGAGGTGAGGGTGGTATGGGAGTTAGGACCGAAGGTTAGGAGCCCAGCAGGCTATGGGGAGAGGGAGAAAAAAGGAGAAATGGTTGCCTCGTGGTACTAGTGTTAGACCCCCGAAAACTCAAGTATTCGGGGTCCCAGGCCACGTTCGCGGTCACCCCAATCACCAGGCGGATTCGAGAGCTTGCTGCAAACTGCACGAGGCTTTATTGTAATTTAACGAACTAACCCCATGTTAGCTCGGGTCTTTCACCCACCCGCCATGGCGGACGGCTAGAAAAGACGGCTCCTAGCGTCTCCCAAAAGATCTTATAGGGCAGCGTAAGGGGAGTGTCTAGGGGTACGCACAGGCTCACGATTGGTGTGCCTCCAGGCTTGGAGGGCTTGCCCTGTGTTGATTGGTCAACTGGTTGTTATGGCTCATAGGCCCTCCCAGGGTGGTTGCTATGCTCTCTACGTCATTGTCGTGCGCTTGTCCGTAAAGCACACCCAGGGTCGTAAAGCATAGCGCCACCAGCTAACTTCCGATTGGCTCCTTGTCACGAGACAGGCATCTGACTTTCTAGTGACTAACTTCTGATGGGTTCCTTGTCACGAGACAGGCATCTGACCTCTATGTGACCAAGGCAGGTTTATGGCAAGCACGTGTTCGGCTGTTATGGCTGCCAAAAGGGAAGCCGGTTCCTTCACTAGCAGGATGGTTAAGGGACACCAGAAAAGATGGCTAATAAACAAATGACTCTAGTTCCAAAACATGGAACTGAGAGCTCTCTAAAGATGATAAGATGCCTGTGTTTGGTCTTTATCGTTGTTGCGTTCCTAGAAGCTTCCAAGTTCACACACCCCCACTTCATGGTTGTCTCGGGTTAAAGCTGAGACAAGCCGGGCCACGACAGGCAGGTGTTCTGCAGGCTACCAAAAGAGAAATGCAAACACTAACCCAGCCACAAAACCTTTGTTCTACAATCTGTCCTGTCTGCAAGATACACAAGGGCAGTGGTGGCACAAAACTTGTAGGAGTAACCAACCAATGTATGATCTGACTTAAGGCCCACACTATGAGATGGGAACCATTGGGTGATCAAGAAACAGAGGCCAGATAGGCCAGAGACTTAGGGTAAAGCCAAATACTACCGGGGGGGGGGGAAAAAAAAAAAACAAGAAACAAAAAGCAGTAAAATGACCCCATAATGATATTGTACAATTCTCATAGATCAGTGCCTTATTAGGCCATCAGAGAAGATTCCTCCAGTAGCAGATGGTAACAAATATAGAGACCCACAGTCAGACATTGCACAGAGAGGGAGACCTTGGAACACACAGCTCTAAATGGAATGTCTCCACCAAATCCCTTCAAATCGCAGGGAATCCCAAAAAGAGTGTAAGAGCCAGAGGGAATAGAGGACAACCAGAAAAAAAATTGGACCTCTAAATCAACTGAGCTAAGGCTCCTATGAGCTCACAGAGATAGATGCATCAAGCATAGGGCCTTCGTGGGTCTGCACCAGGTGCTCGATCTATCTATCTGTCTGTCTATCTATCTATCTATCTATCTATCTATCTATCTATCAGCTTTCAGTTTAGTGGGTTTTTTTGTTTGTTTGTTTGTTTGTTTTTAGGTTTTTTGAGACAGGGTTTCTCTGTGAAGCTTTGGAGCCTATCCTGGCACTCACTCTGGAGACCAGGCTGGCCTCGAACTCACAGAGATCTGCCTGCCTCTGCCTCCTGAGTGCTGGGATTAAAGGCGTGCACCACCAACGCCCAGCCCAGTTTAGTGTTTTTGTGCAACTCCTGAGTATGTAAACAGGGTCTCTGATTCTTGTGTCTGCTCTTGGTACTCTTTTCCTTCTATTGGTTTGTCCTGTCCAACTTCAATGTGATGGTTTTCTGTTTTATCTTATTTTATTTTGTTTTGCCGTGTTTGGTTGTTGTCTCTTAAAAGCCTGTTCCTTTCTAATGAGAGACAGAAAGGGAGGGGATCTGAATGGGTGGAGAGGTGGGGAGAAACTAGGAAGAGTGAAGAGAAGGGAACTAATCAGGATATATTTTTAAAATATAAAGAAAAAAAGATAAAGGCACAAAGACTTTCTGATCAGGACTCTAATAACACAGGAGAAAAATCCAAAGAATTGACAAATGCAGCCAGCTGGGTGTGTTTGCCTTTAATTCCAGCCCTTGGGAGGCAGAGGCAGAACTCTGTGGGTTTAAGGCCAGCCTGGTCTACGTAGCAGTGCCAGGACTATCTTGAGAGACCCTGTCTCAGAAAACAGACAAACAAAAGAATTGACAAATGACATGAAATTAACTTCTACACAGCAAAGGAAACAGTCACCAAAATGAAGAACCAGCCTACAGAATGAGGGAAAACATCTTTGTCAACTTCTCATCACACAAGGGATAATATGCAAGATATATAAAGAACTTCAACAATTAATTGCCAAAATCCAAATCATCTAATTAGTAAATGGACCATAAATTGAACAGACAGTTCTGAAAAGAAGTACAAATGAACAGTAAACACTTGAAAATTATTCAGCATCCTCAGGCAATAGAGAAATGCAATATAAGTACTTCAAGATTCCATTTCAGGAGGCTGTGGTGGTGCACGCCTTTAATCACAGCACTCACTTGGGAGACAGAGGCAGGCGGATCTCTTTGAGTTCCAGGCCAGCCCCATCTACAAAGTGAGTTCCAGGACAACTAGGGCTGTTACCCAAAGAAACCCTGTCTGAAAAACCAAAAACAAACAAACAAACAAACAAACAATATTCCATCTCACTGAGTCAGAAAGGCTATCATAATGAAAACAAATCACAACAAATGCTGGTGAGAATATGTGGAAAGAGAAACCTTTGTTCACTGCTGATGGGAATGCGAACTTGTGCAACCACAATGGGAATCAGTATGTAAGTTCCTCAAAAACCTGAAAATAGAATTATTATATGACCCAGTATTATCACTTCTGGTATATACCCAAAGGCCTCCAAGGTAACATAGATTGCACACCCATATTTATACCTTCACTATTCACAAAAAAAGGAAATGGGACCAGCTTAGCTGTCCATCAGCAGATGAATGGATAAAGAAAATGTGGCCATATACACTATGATATTTTGAACAGCCACAAAGAAAAATCAAGTTGTGGCATTTTCAGGAAAATTAATGCAACTGCAAATAATCATTAAGTGAAATAAATGAATTTCAGAGAAACAAACAACATGTGTTTAGCTTCATGTGTAGGACCTAAATTTGTGTGTGTGTGTGTGTGTGTGTGTGTGTATGTGTGTGTGAGAGAGAGAGAGAGAGAGAGACAGACAGACAGACAGACAGACAGACAGACAGACAGAGATGGAGAGAGACACAGAGAGAGAAAATTAGAAAAAGGGATTGTGATGAAGAAGAGTAAGAGATTTAAGGAGGGTAAGAAACATAGAGGGTGATGGATTACACATAAGGGGTGGTGGATTACACATAGGAGATGATGGATTACACATGGAAAGTGACAGGATGGACTCACAGGAGGAATAAAGGGCATCAGCCGAGAGTACAGAGGGAAGAAAGAAGAGGGCATCGAAGAAGCAAAATGATTGATAACATGTGTAACGGATGCCATGATAGAACCCAAAACTTGGCATGAAAACTTGAAAATTGCTCAGAACATACATCTGTGTGTGTTTTGTTGCAAGATAGGGTTTCTCTTTGTAGTCCTGGCTGTTTTGGAACTTTCTCTTTCAGGCTGGCCCCAAACTCACAAAGATTTGCCAGCCTCTGCCTCCTGAGTGCTGGGATTAAAGGCATGCACCCAGCTGAAACACACATTTTTATAAAGAAAAAAATATAAAAGTTAAGGAAGAGTAGTCAGAGAGTTGCTTCCTTTTAAGGTGGAGAATTGGGTCACATATCAGGGAGCTAGAAAGATGGCCAGATGTTGTGGCACATGCCTGTAAACTCAGTACTCTGGAGAGGCAGTCAAGCGGATCTCTCTGAGTTCAAGTCTGCCTGGACTGTATAGAGAGTTCCAGGCCTCCAGGGCTAGAGAGTGAGGGCTGTTTAAGGAAAGAAAAAAGGAAAAAAAATATAGAGAAAGCAAATGAATTCACTCCCAGGTCTTTCAATAAAAGAGTGCAGCCCTATTACAGTAAGTCTTTACTCCATCCACCAGAGCCCTGCCACCACATTGGTGCTTTCTTTCAGGCCGCCTGAGTTCTGCCCGCCATCATGTTAAAGTCCCAAGTAACACATAGACACTTATATTAGGTACAAATGCTGCTTGGCTAGGATTTCTCATCTGCTAGCTCAGTCTTTTTTGTTTTGTTTTGTTTTTGTTTTTCAAGACAGGGTTTCTCTGTGGCTTTGGAGGCTGTCCTGGAACTAGCTCTTGTAGACTAGGCTGGTCTCGAACTCACAGAGATCCACCTGCCTCTGCCTCCCAAGTGCTGGGATTAAAGGCATGTGCCACTACTGCCCAGCAGCTCAGTCTTAATTATCATAAATCTATATATTTTATAAGACATCTTATCAAGGACACCTTCTGCTGGTGCCCTCTCTTGCCAGCAGATCAGATGGCGATTCCAGAGCAGAGACCAGGAGGAAGAGAGAAGGGAAAAGGGGGATGACTTCCTTCTTGCCCTTGCTTATATTTGAGTCTCTCTGCTATGTCACTTCCTGCCTAGATCACCACTTCTTTAATACATTTCCCAGAATCCTCCTTGACTCAGTCCTGCCTAACTTCCTGCCTCATTGGCCAAACAGTACTTTATTTTATCATCCAATAAGACAAACGCATACACAAAAGCACTTCCCCCATCACAGCCCTAACACACTTTGATTTTAGTTCAAGAACACTCATGCCAGACATACCATAACCTACTGAGCTGTAAGACTGGCATTGTTGGTAAGATCGGTGACTATTGGTACTATTGGTTTGGGTATTTGCTAGTATTGGTATTGTTTAAAGCCTCTACATTTGTGGCCATTCATTATTGTGACAAATAGAAAACAAAGTAGTGTCAATGTGTATGTTTATATATACCAGAAGCCCTTTGAAAGGTGTAGACAAGTGAAAATAATATGGAAATCCTTCTTTAAGAGTGTGTGTGTGTGTGTGTGTGTGTGTGTGTGTGTGTGTGTGTGTTATGTGAGCATGCTCGTTCATGTTGGGGTGTGTGCTCATTTATGCACATGCATGTGGTGGCCAGAGAATGATGTTAAGTGTCCTCCTCTCTCCATCTTCTTTTAGAGATAGGGTGTTTCATAGAGCCAGGAGTAAATCAAGTAGGCTACACTCCTGGGTCAACAAGTCCCTTGGTCTTCCTGACTCCACTTCCCTGGGATCATAGGCACTGTCTACTGTGCCTGGCTTTTTATGTGTGTGCAGGGATTTTGGATTCAGATCATCATGTTGCTGCAAGCACTTTACCAATTGAGCCATCTCTCCAGCACTAGAAAAATGTCTTTAAACATTTCACAGAGTGGGAGACATTAAGAAGTCACCATATTTTGTTTTTAAAATATATATTATTGTAAGAATTTGACCTGTTATAGCATAAGATTGCCATCCAAGTAGTAGAAGTTGTAAGAACAATACACCTGGATGACCCTGCCCCTGCCCCCTAACAACGGGGCACTCACCCGCCATGCATTGCAACCTGTGAGGTGCAAAACCCCAGTGCGCATATGCAACCTTTCCTTTAAAAGGTCCTGCCACCCATCCCTCGCCCTCTTCCTTTTGGCTCCTCTTGGGTTGGCTGACTACCCATCCCCCTCTCCCCCCTTTTCTGGTAAATAAACTCCACGTGGGTTGTTTATCCGTTGTTCCTTTCTTTATATCAGCAGCTGCAGCTTAAACAAAAGAATAGCAGAAGTGCTTTTACCAAACAGTTCAACCCATAATGGCTGCTTGGTGGAGGGACCTAACCATTATAGAAAATGAAATCTACTTACGTGATATCTAGCATAGTATCTTTTCCTTACGTGTATCCAGACATCTGAGCGTGTCGTTATGCATGCATTATGAGCTGCTGGCACCAAAGCCTAACAGGAGTGACCCTGCCTTTTCCTGAGATCTCAGGGTTTGTGAAAGGAGTTTCTCACTCTCTGGGTGCTTCCTGCCTCCCTTCACCATTGTCCTTTCACCCTCACAACCACCCCACCATTATCCTCATCTTACAGATAAAGAAACTGAAGACCAAAGAGGTGAAGGACCTTACTCAAGTCAGTCACACACAAGGGAAGCACCAGAGTGACATCCATTCTACCTGCAGCTCTGCTCTTTCCATGGAACCCCAGAGCCTCCCATGGCAATCAGCTATGCTGGGCAAAAGGCTTCCCATCAGGGATGTAGAAAAGTTTATAAACTGAATTTAAATGACTCAAAACACATGGAAGGCACTGCTTAGTCCTAGTGTCAGGAGAGGTAAACGTGAGATGGTTAATGCTAACTAGACAAGTAGTCTCAATAAGTGGCAGTTGTGTGGGATGAGGGGGGGTTACAGAAAAACAAAAAGTTCACACCTTCTCTTGGGGAAACAGCTAGCAGCAAATTATCACTGTGGAAGTGCATAGACCCATTGTTACCAGGGATATTAGTTACTTTTCTTGTTGCTATAAAATACTCAACAAGATGCTGGACAAAAGCAACTCAAGAAAGGAAGGATGAGCAGGCAAGATGTTCAGTGAATAAAGGCACTTGCCACTGAACCTGACCTGCTGAACTGACTCGGATACTGAGGACTTCCATGGTGGAAAGTGGAAAGAACTGACTGAAAGCTGTCCTCTGACTTCCACACACACACTGTGTCATGGAATGCATATGCCCTTACCAAAATACACACAGTGAGAAAATAAATGTAAATAGCTAAATGCAATGATTTTTTTTTTAATTAAAAGAGGGACAGACAATCCGTAATGACTGGGCATGGTGGTAAGACCAGGTCAGCTTTGGCAGCAGGACACGAGTCAACTGCTCTCATCTTGTTAGGGGTCAGAAAGCAGAGACAGATGCTGCTGCTACTTGGTCTGCTTCCTCCTTTTCCAGTTTTGTTCAGCTTAGGATTCTACCCAATGCTGGGGCCTTGATTGAGGTGAGAGTCCTCACTGCCCAGTGAAACCTCTCTGGAAATGCCCTCAAAGACATGCTCAGACTGCATCTCCTAAGTGACTCAAATTCCACTCAAGCTATCAAAATTAACCATCACACCATGCTTACTAATTTTTCAATTAAAGCCAAAAATGTACATTGTTATATAAACATTTCAAAATGCAAAGAACTAGTCCATGTTTTTCTTAGAACATTGTGTAGGCCAAACAAACCACATTTATCAGGACAATTTACCTATTTGAGACCACTAACGGGGAACAAGGAAGAATTAGTACTAATCCAGAAAATAGTCTGTAAGTCTGCTAAAAAACAGAAGAGGGGGAAAAATGGACCAAAATTGTTTTCCCTTCTCACCATGTTAGGGCTTGAATGTGAAGCCTCGTTTAGGAAGAAATGACATAAGATTTTGAAACATTCAAAATTAGGCAATACCAAAAAGAAGATTTCAGATAGAATTTATACATACTTGAGGCTAAATATAGCAGCATATGCCTGCAGTCCCGGCACTTGGGAGGCTAAGGTGAAAAGATTGCAAGTTCAAGGACAGTCTGGGCTACATAAAGAGGCCATAACTCAAAAGAAAAGAAAGTCAAACAAAGTAAAACACTTGCAGATCTGTGAGGGAGAAAGTTCTGGTCCGAGAAACACAGAACTACCTGGAAGATGATGGATGAGCGCATGTGATCGCTACAAGTCCTATGGGAGGCATCACCGCCAGACCTGTGATCCTTAGCACTGCAAGTTGTACGGGAGGCGTCATCGCTAGCACCGCGACCCTTCTCCAGCAGAAGCTCTGTGCCCTAACGAGGACATGGAGAAGGCAAATACTAGACTGAAACTGGCATGGAGGGCTGGGGGTTTAGCTCAGTGGTAGACCACTTGCCTTGCATGGGCAACCCCGTGGTTTTAAACCCCAGCACAACAGAAAAGTAGAAACGGGGCTGGAGACACTCCAAAAAGGACAATGGAGCAAAGTAACAGAGGCCAAGTGGGAGCTGTGACACGTCCACGTGCTAGCACTGTGGGAATGAGGCAGAGAGCTAACACACAGAGTGGGAACAGCAAAAGCTCAACATACACCATTGGCAAAGTTTTAAAGTACTCTGCAGTTTTAAGGCATTTAAAAGCACATTTTATTTATCTGCTTGTTTGTTTATTTATTTATTTTAGGAGTGTCATGCGCCCAGCAAGACTGAAGGAGGTAAAGAACTCTCATTCCCATACACATTTGGCCCCCACAGCACAGGCACAACCTCCCCCAATATCAATGTTTACACCATCATGGGCATGTGTTACAGTTGATAAACCTACATTGAAATATTATTACCCAGATCCCACATTTCACATTCAAGAGCACTGTTGGTGCTATGAAGTCTATGGCTTTGGACACATGTATAATGGCATGTACCCACTGTTATAGCATTATGCAAAATAGCCATGCTTCACTAAACCTCTTCCCTTCCATACCTACTTGTCCTTCCCTCTGTTCAGCTCGAAATCTTTTTACTGTCCCTACAGATCCAAATACCATACACTGGGATCCATAGCGTACTCGGCCTTTTCAGACTGGCTACTTTCCCTTTGTTAAGATATAACCTCCCCCATCTTTTTATGGCTTAAATGTTCATTTGTTTTCAGTACTGAAAAATACTCTGTTCTGTGGACATGCCACCGTTTATTTACCCATTTACCCCCTCGAGGACATCCTGGAGGTTGCCATGTTTCTGCAATTATGAATAACATGTCACTGTGACCAAAAAACTTGACAGAAGCTGAGGAGAAAAGTCTTGATTGTGGCTCAAAGGTCCAGTCCCCTGGGCCAAGGAAAGCCCAGAGCAGCAGCTCCACTGGTCTAGTCTCAGCATGTGGTGGGGGCCATTAAAATCATGGGACAAGGAAACAGGATGACAGAAACAAAAGCTGGTTACAGCCTTCAACAGCCCTCCCAGGGGTCTGCTTCCACAAGCCTAGGTCCCACATCCTAGAGATTCCAGAACCTCCCCCAAATAGTAGCATAGGCTGGGGAAAAAGAGTTTAAAACATGAACATATATCGGGAGACATTTCAGATTCAAACCATAAAAGGCTGCTTTAAATATTCTTTGCAAATTTTTGTATGGAGAAAGCATTTTTGCCTATATAGTCTGAATATAGGTGCCAGTTTTCTCAACTAAATCCTAATAAGCCAAATACAACATGCCAAACCAAAGCGTTTATTAGTATGACTAAAAGTGTTGCTCTTGTAAAAATATAGTGAGGACTGAGAGTGTGGCTCAGCAGTAAAGTGTTTGTCATGCACGCATTAAGACCTAAGTTCAGTCCCCCAAAAGAAAAACATTTTTTGGTGTTTTTTTGGTTTTCAACATAGGGTTTCTCTGTGTAACATCCCTGGCTGTCCTGGAACTTGATTTGTAGACCATGCTGGCCTCAAGCTAACAGAGATTTGCCTGCCTCTGCCTCCCAAGTGCTGGGATTATAAGGTGTGAGTCATCATACTCAGTGAAAAGACAAACCTTTATAAAAGCCAGGCACAGTGGCATTCACTTGTAATCTCAGTTCTAGGGAGATAGAGATGAGAGGATCCCTGGGACTCTTTCACCAACCAGCCTAGTTAGCAAGTTCCAGCCAGTGAGACACCTCTCTCTCTCTCTCTCTCTCTCTCTCTCTCTCTCTCTCTCTCTCTCTCTCTCTCTCACACACACACACACACACACACACACACACACAAACACACACAATGATGAATTCCAGGTAGAGTAGCACATACCTATAAATCCACCAATTTGGAAGCTTGGGTATGATGATAGACAGCCCAAGACTAGCCTACTAGCCTGGGCTTAAATAGTAAGGTAGACATTGTCACAGAAAGGAGAGGGGAAAGAAGGGGGGGGGCGGGAAGGAAAGAAGAACAATAAAATAAAACTGTATCATTGTGAACTAGGTATTAAAAGTTTGAAACAGATCATCTCAAATATTTGAGGATTAACTCCACCTCAACACACACACACACACTCACACACACCTTCTCTTCTTCCTCCCCAACTGCTAATACAGCGAGCAGGTCAGTGGATCAGTGAAGCTGTGGGTCCAGGTTGTGGGTATTTGTTTTCTTTGGAACCGGGCCTCAGACACTTAATGGACTGTGAGATCTGGGAAAGCTACAGTCTAGCAAATGTAACATCTTTGTGCCTCTTCATCCCATCTGTGAAATGGGAATTTTAGAAGTTTCTATCTCATGAATAAGTGAATGTATACTCGAAAAACCCCTAGAATTATAACTGGCATGTAAGTTCCTCCCATAGAATGAGTATGTATGTGGATCTCTTTTGTGCATGTAGGTCTCGAACATTTCTGGTGAGGTCACTGGCTAAATCAGAGTATCAGGTCTGAATTTGATTACATCCTACTTACAAGCCCACAATGTAGCCTTTTACTATTTCATGGATGATAGTGGAAGACACTGTCATCAAACCAGGCCACATGGTATGCAGTCCCCGAGACAATGAGGTTTGGTGAAAAAGGAAGTTTATTGTTAGGACAGCTGAGCATGAAGGGGTAGACCCAAGTCCTCGAGGATAGGGGTGGGGACACTTATGAGACAAGCGTGACAGCTGAAGGCTTGACTCTTGGAAATTGGCAGAGAAGCAAAGCAGTAGGTGGTCTGTGAATGTGCTAGCAAGCAAGCTTCCTGGCTTCCCAGGGTATGCACATTCAGAAAATAGTGATGTTGGCATGATTCAAGGGTGCAGTCAGTAATTTCCTGGCATCACATTGCAGGTATTAGACACTTAGGCAAGCCCAAATAAAGTGTTTTCTAGCCCAAACAAACAGCTTTCTAGTCCCTGAGAAGTAATCAAGGCCACTGTTATCATTATAACAAAAATGTCAAAGGTGTTGTCTACTGTGGAATTGTGGGAGGCTAGACATACTGCCCAGCTATGTGACCTCCAAAATTAACACTTTTTCAAGTCAACTGAAAGCACACAAGCACACATCTGAAAGCAATGAAGCTACAGAGTTCACTTTCCTTCCATTTCAACGGGAGTTCCCTGAGTCAGAAAAGGAATTTCATTATTCGTAGCACAGCAAAACAACAAAACATGAGTGTTGGTATGTTGGTGTCCATCTCTGTTGCCCCAGGACTTCAGGGGAGACATAGCATGAACCAACAGTGGGTTTGCTTCACAGTGTGGGAATACTAAGTTTCGGGAGCACATTGCTTCTACACAAGTGAGAAAGCAGTGAGCTTAGCCTATTCTTACCCAGGGAACTGTGCTCTTTTTCTCTCTCTTTCTTTCTCTCTCTCTCTTTCTCAAAGATTCCAATGCAACCTTTGTAGGTCAGACTTTAGTAGTCTTTTCAGAGAGGGGAACTGGCATGCTTAAGGTCTGCTGCCTAAGAGGGAGGCAGATAGTGAAATGGAACCCAGAGCTTGGACACTCTCGTGTGAAACTAGACTTTTAAATCTTGAGTGAGTGAGAGCCAGTGAGTGGAAAACTGACTTGGTTGAAGACGTTATTGGTACATTATGAGGGTTTTAAACTTGGGGGTGAGTGGGATTGGGGGTGGGGGTGGGTACACTTCTGTTTGTGTATGTAGTAGGAAGAAAGGGAGGGAAGAATTCTTTTTCAGTGTCAAATTCCTGCACTGCATTCATTGTGCCAAATTATCCAGCTGTATGAGCTTCTTTGTACTCATTAGTCGATTTGTCTGAAGCACTCTGTGAGTATTTTTCCTGGTTTCATCAGTACTCCAGGGACTTGAGCGCTTGAGCGACGCTATTAAAAGGGAAAGAGTGCCCCCTGGAGGCCAGAGTGCCAATGCGTACAGCTCTCCAGCTTGCTACAGTGTAGAGTTCCTTACAGTGTGCTGTAAACCCAGAGCTTGTGTATGAAATTCCCCAAAAGATTTAAATAAAATAACATACATCATCAAAGATGAATAAATTAATATTTGATGAAAAAATTTAAAACATATTTTTAACTTAAAGTCCTTGAAAAAGTGGAGTTTAATAATTAAGAATTAGAAATACCTATTACTCTGATTTAATTATTATACATTATATATGTGTAATAAATTAGGATAATGAACTTCATACATTAAGTGCAAAAATCATGAATAGTATGTCTCAATAAAAAGTAAAATAAATGAACACATATGGATGCTTTCTTTTTTAACATGATAAAGACATTTTTTTCCCAAACAAAATTTAGGGAGGTAGGTAGGATGGCATACACTCAAATTTTCAGAACTCTGGAGGCTGAAGCTGGACTAGGGGGGTTTGAGGCTAACCTGGACTACAAAACAACAACAAAAAGGCTGATTTGGAATGTGACAGGTTTCCTTTTGTTACTGTGTTTCTGTAAACAAATGTATAAACTTGAGTGCTTGCAAATGTCCAAATTTCACTGTATTATTGTCATGTTTCTTATTGAATCAGGGTCTTAGTATGTACCCAGGCTGGCCTTGAATTCCCTGTCTCTCTGCCTCAGCTTCTTGAATGCTGAGATTATAGATTTGTATCAACATGTCTGGCTATCTCATTGGAATGTAAATGGGAACTAAATGAGATTACGTATACAATGTCCTCACCTTTGGACAACTTGGTTTTTTAGAGCAGCCATGATGATTTACTATAAAACTACGTCATTAAAGACAAAAAGCCAGTCAATGTAAACACAAACTCAACATACTTTTATGCAGGCTGATAATAAGTTACTGTAGATACAAATTAGAATAAATAGAGAAAAGGAAGCCTTGGTTGCAAGAAAACCCAAGAACATTTGATATGGGGAAAACAGAGTCCCTACAAACTTTCTGCCTTTCTTCAGAAACATTCTTCTGATGTTTGTTTATTTTGAGGTGGTGGTGGAGGGTATCTTGGTAAGGTTTCTATTGCTATGATAAACAATGTGACCAAAAACAACTTGGGGAGGAAAGGGTTTATTTAAGCAGTGGCCTGGACCATCCCACATGAAACACCAATCAGGAAAATGCCCCCACAGACTTGCCTACAGGTATCTGAGGAGGCACAGTCTCAAGAGAGGTTCTTCTTAGATAACACCAGTTTGTATCAAATTGTCAAAATATAACCAGGACAGGAGCAGGAGTGTTTTGGCTTTGGCTTTGGCTTTTTTGAGTCAGGATCTCACTATGTTCAGGCCTAGTCTTGAGATCCTCCTGCCTCCCTTGGGTATCTTTAGAGGCTGACAAGATGCAGTGGTAAGGGCATTTGCTGCCAGGCCTAATGACCTGAGTTCAATTCCCAGAAGCAGTGGTGGGAGGAAAAAATTGACTTGTGCAAGTTGTTGTTTAACTTCCACCCATGTACCATGACACAATTTTACCACACACCCACAAACACAAAATAAATAAATGTAAAAGATTTTTTTAATTAATAAAAGAAATGTTCACAATCCATTTGAAAAGTTAATTACTAGGCTGGGCATGGTGGTATTTGCCTTTAAACCCAATATTCAGGAGACAAATAGAAACAAACAAAACCCAAATGAACAAAAAGTTGATTATTCTAGTTTACCTGGAGGATACATATTTGAAAAATCTATAAAGTTGTGAAAAATAACTCATGAGCTGAACATAGCGGGCCAGCACTTGGCAGGCAGAGGAAGGCCTCTGAGCTCCAGGTCAGCCTGGTCTACATAGTGAGTTCCAGGCTAGCCATGGCTACCCTGTCTCAAAACTACAAACAAACAATTTTTAAAAACTTACTATGAAACAAGTCTTGGCTTTTAAGACAGGAAAAAGTAGGAAATGGGGCAGAGTCCAGAAAATATTCCAAGACTAATGTACATTAAAAAAAACAAACACCTCATATCTTTTTAAAGTGGTATTTCAGATTAGTGGGAGATAAAACATCTCAGAGATAACTGGATATTCTTTAAATTGCTGGTGGTTTAAAAATCTAAATGTCTCCTGTAACCCAAAAAGAAAAAAAAACTTGAAATTATTTATGAAGTGTATAGAAACAAATAGTTTTTAATGAATGTTGGCTAGGGAAGAACTTTCTGAGCCTGGCAGGAGGCCATCAAGGAAATGACAGAAGGGCTGGATACATAGAGATGTAACATCTTGTGCTCAAACCTACCGGGCCTTACCTGTTTTCTTTTCCCCTAGGAGCCCCAGAGGCTAACAGTGAGCAGCAACAACAATATGTAAGAACTACAGCTTGGACAGGATGGGAGGGAGGGTCCCGTGGACTTCCTTCTCCTCTGCTTTGATCCTGGGTATCAGTTCACACCCAGAGAAGAAAAGAGGACTTCACTCTTGGAGATTTCCCACATAGTGTTTTTTTATATATATATTTTAAAATGAATTAAATGGAGTAAGAAATTCATCCATACCCTCCCCTAACCACCAATATAATTTCCATTCGGCAAAAGAGAGCACAATGAAGGAAAACCATCGTACACCTGGGTGTGGTGGTGCACGCCTGGAGGCAGAGGCATGGGGATGCTGACAGTTTCAGGCCATCTTGTTCCACATGGTGGATATCTAGGCTGGTCAAAGCCACAAGACAAAACCCTGCCTCAGAAAGCCAGACTAGGGGCTGGAGAGATGAGTGGTTAAAAGCACTTGCTCTTTCAGAGGATCAGGTTCTTTCCCAAAGTCCTTGTCAACACAAGGCTCTGGCACCCCAAGCTCCAGGGAATCCCATACTCTCTTCTGCTGTCCACAGGCACAGCCAGCAAGCACACACACAAAAAATAAAGATAAATCTTAAATAATAATAGTTTTTAAGATGAGCCATGTGTGGTGACATGTGCCTGTGTTCCCGAGACTTGGGAGGGAGGAGCAGAAATATCAGAATTTGAGGCCATCTTTGGCGACACAGCAAGTTCAAGGCAAGACAAGGCTACTATATCTCAAACAAAACAAAACAATGGTATACAAAGAGAATATTTGCAGTTGTGTGTAACAAAGGATTATTATTTATAATATATTTAAAAAATAAAACGAGAAAATAACCAAGGTGTGGGGGACAAAGGTATGAATAGGCAATTGTGGGAGAATATTATTTTCAGGTGTGTGACTTTTGTTTTTGCTGCATTTGTTTCACTCTGTGAAGCTGAGATTCTTTGCCTGTCTAAAACACCTGATGGTCTTATAAAGAGCTAAATGGACGGAGCTTACAGGCAGAAGGTATAAATAGAAGGAGAAATGAGAAAGAACAACAGAGCAACAAAAGAACAAGGAGAGGAGGATGTCAGGGACCAGCCACCCAGCCACCCAGCCACCCAGCCACCCAGCCACCCAGCCACCCAGCCACCCAGCCACCCAACCACCCAGCCACCCAACCACCCACCAGCCATGGAATAAGAAGGAAAGTAAGATATACAGAAAAAAAGATAAAAGCCCAGATGGAAAAGGTAGATGGGTTAATTTAAGATTAAAAAAAGCTGGCTAGTAACAACTCAAGCTAAGGCCAGACATTCATAACTAAGAATAAGCCTCCATGTGTGAGTTATTTAAGAGCTGGGTGGTGGGTCCCCTCAAAAGGCCAAAGAGTAAAACTTCGTACTACAGGCAATTGTCTTGGTCATTGTTCTGTTGCTGTGTAGAAACACCATGACCAAGGCAGCCTATTTAAAAAGCATTTAATTGGGGATTTGCTTTAGTTTTAGAGGGAAAAAGTCTTTGGCCATCATGGTGGGCATCACAGTAGCAGGCAGGCAAGAATGGCACTGGAGCCGAGGGCTTTACATCCTGATCTGAAGGCAGGAGGCAGAGAGAGATTGAGACTGGGCCTGGCATGGGCTTTTGAAACCTCAAAGCCCACCCCCAGTGACACATCTCCAACGAAGCCACACCTCCTAATCCTTCCTAGGCAGTCCACCAACTGGGAATCAAACATTTAAATATCTGAGCCTATGGGAGCATTCTCATTCAAACCACCTCCGAGATTCACTAAGAAAACAAATGGTCAGTACACAAATAAGCCTAGTCCTACATCAGTGCTGATCAGAGAAACAGAAATTGAGGAAAACTGCTTCCTTCACTGGTCCCCAGAGGTACACCAGAGGGACACAGGCACAGTACAGTGGGTGACCAGAAGTGAATGGGGCGGGTGATAAGTTTCATTTTGCTTCAGAGAATTTTTTTAAAGTAAATGAAACTGATCACCATTCTCCAGCAATTCTGAAATGTGTGCACAGTAAAATACTTCCCCCCTGGGAAGGTCCACTCCCAGTCACTACACTTTGGTCTGCCTGCCGAATGACAAACTGTACAGGATAAATTGCATCTGATGTTGGTGTGCACCCACCAGCTGTTTATGGAATCATACATCTTTTGTGGGTGTCATGCTGGAAGGATTACATCAATATTTTAAATATGTATTTTCTTTGGCCTACTTATTTATTTTTGACAGGTTCTCACTATTCATCCCTAGCTGTCCTGGAACCCTCTATGCAGACCAGACTGGCCTTGAACTTGCAGCAGTCCTCCTGGCTCTGCCTCCTTAGTTCTGGGAGTATAGACATGGCCCTCCACACCCAGCTAGTAATTCCATTATCTGAAATTTAAAGTACAGAAATATTCCCCAAATGAAGCCAGGTAGAAATACACATCAGCTTTATGAAAGAGACATTTGGAGCATACCTCAAATAATAATCACTTGAAACTGAGTAAATAAATTACATACATGGTACAACCCTGAAATGGCCAGGTTATGGGCATGAATGAGTTCTCAGACTTCTGCTCTGATACAATCTTTTTTTTAAAAAAGTTTTATTTATTATGTATACAGTGTTCTACCTGCATGTATGTCTACATGCCAGAAGAGGGCACCAGATCTCATTATAGATGGCTGTTAGCCACCATGTGGTTGCTGGAAATAGAACTAGGACCTCTGGAAAAGAAGCCAGTGCTCTTAGCATCATCTCTCCAGCCCCTGATACTACAATCTTAATTTTGGACTTTTGAAGACAATTCCAAAAGAAGGGAACTAAAATCAATTTGAGAAATGACAGCATAATGGAATAACCATAAAATTCCTTTAGATAATCACCAAGAAGAAATTTTTTAAAAATTTAGAAAGAGAACATTAATTTTAAAAAATTACTTTTCAGCTGGGGGCACACACCTTTAATCTCAGCACTTGGGAGGCAGAGGCAGGCAAATCTCTCTGAGTTTGAGACCAGTTTGGTCTACAGATCGAGTTCCAGGACAGCCTCCAAAGCCACAGAGAAACCCTGTCTCGAAAAACCCAAATAAATAAATAAATAAATAAATATTGCTTTTCCTTTAGGACTGAGGGTGTAGCTCAGTGGTAGAGCACTTGCTTCATATGCATAATAAGGCCCTGGGTTTAATCCTCAACACAGAAGGGGAAAAAAAATCTTTAAAAAAGTTTTAAAATTTTTTTAAATTTAGTGTCTCTGTCTCTGTCTCTATTTCTCTCTCTCTCTATTTCTCTCTCTCTCTCTCTCTCTCTCTCTCTCTCTCTCTCTGTGTGTGTGTGTGTGTGCTCAAACATAGAACATATGTGAAGTTCAGAATATTCAGGGGTCTTTCCTACCATATGGGTTCAAAAAATAGAACTCAGTTCACCAAATTTGGTGACAAGTACCTTTACTGGGTGAGCCATCCCACTGGCCTATGACATAGTTTTAAATTTAGAGAAGGGTTGTAAAATAGTACAGTTTCCACATGCCCCTTATAGTGGTTACTTTTCCTGTGGCTGTGTGGTGGTTTGAAAGAAAACGACCCCCCAAGGGAGTGGCACTACTAGGATGTGTGGTCTTGTAGGAGGAAGTATGTCATTGTGGAGGCAGGCTTTGTGGTCTCATATATGCTGCTCAAGCCATACCCAGTGAGTCAGTTCACTTCCTGCTGCCTGTTGATCAAGGTGTAGGACTCTTAGCTCCAGCACCATGCCTGCCTGCATGCTGCCATGTCCCACCATGAATATAATGGACTGAACCTCTGAATTGTAAGCCACCCAATTAAATGCTTTCCTTTATTAGAGTTGGTCTGGTCATGGTGTCTTTTCTGAGCAATACAAACCCTAAGACAGTATGATATAATACCATGACAAAATCAACCTAAGGGAGAATGGGCTTATTCTGGCTCACAGCTGGAGGGTACAGTCTTGGCAGCAGGAGCTTAAGTCATTTGGCCACATTGCACCTGTAGTCAGGAAACAGAAAATGATGAGTGCTGTGCTAAGCAGGCTTCCTCTTTTATGTTTTGCTCAGGATCCTAACCCATGGAATGCTGTTGCCCACATCAGGGTGGGTCTTTTCATTTCAACTGATAAAATCTAGATGTTACCTTACAGGTGTGCCCAGAGACTGGCTAATCCTTCACAGGTGTGCTTATCTCCTAGGTAATTCTACAACACTGGTTCTCAACCTTCTTAATGCTGTGTGATCCTTTAATACAGTTCCTCATGTTGTGCTGACCCTCAACCACAAAACTATTTCATTGTTATTTCATAACTGTAATTTTGCTACTATTATAAATCATAATTTATAAATCTGATATGGGACCCCAAGGAGGATTTGTGGCCCAGTTTAAGAACCACTGTTCTAGATCCTGTTGATAATGTTAACTGTCATACCCTTTGTTCAATTTATTTAGTCATGGTATATAAACAAAAGAAATTAATGTTGGTATACCACAGATGTAATTCAGATTTCACCACTCTTTCCACTAATGTTCTTTTCTTCTTCCAAGATACAGTCTAGAATACCACATTGCATTTAGTCACTATGCCAAATACAGTATGTATGTAGTTGTATGTGGTCCTAGAGCAGTCACATTCATAGGCACATAAAGTAGAGTAGTAGTTGCAGGAGGCTGGGAGAAAGAGGAGAATGGATTGTTATTCAGTGGCTATAACGTTTCAGTTTAGTGAACTGAAAAAAATTTTTTTCCGGAAACTGGGGATGTACTTACTACTAAACCATACACTTAAAAATAGTTAAGCCAGTGTCTGGAGAGATGGCTCAGTGGTTAAGAGTACTTGATGTTCCCCTGAGCAAATTGAGAACATGGAAACAGGGCGGAGGGAGCTACGAGAAAGAGAAGGGAAGAAGAGGAAGGATGCAGAGGTCATGAGGGAGCAGAAAGGTTGAGTCAGGTGAAGATTAAAAGAAAGGACATATGATAGGTAGGGTTTTAGTTGGGGGTGTGGTAGGGGAGGAAGGGAGGGAGAAGGGAACTGGGATTGTCATGTTAATTCAATCTTGTTTGCAATTCAAACAAACAAAAAAAAAGAGTACTTGATGTTCTTGCAGAAAACTCAGGTTCAATTCCCAGTGCTATATGGTATCTCACAGCCATCTGTAACTACAGTTCCATGGGATCTGACACCTTCCCTTGACCTCTACAGGCACCAGGCATACACATGGTGCCCATATATGCAGGTAGGCAAAATAGTCAATCATAAAATAAATCTGAAAAACAAATTCTAAAGTTAAGCCAATAAGTTTAGTTTTACATGTACCTTATCATAATTTAAAAAATAATGAAGGGGGCTGGAGAGATGACTCAGCAGTTAAGAGCACCTGCTGCTATTGCAGAGGACCCAAGTTAAGTTCCCAGGTGGTTCACCATTGCATGGAACCCAGCTCTAGGGATCAATCCAATGAAGCTGCTCTCCTCAGGCACCTGCACATACCCCCCCTCCCCGTACATGTAATTAAAAATAAAAACAAACCCCCCCGCATGAATTAAAACATGGCACTAAAATATAGGACTGGGGTGATGGCTTAGTTGGCAGATTACCTGAGGATCCAAGTTCCTCTCCAGAACCCACATAAGAATGTTAGCTTGTCTGGGAGGCGGTGGTGCAAGCCTTTAATCCCAGCACTGGGGAGGCAGAGGCAGGAGGATCTCAGTGAGTTCAAAACCAGCCTGGTCTACAGAGTGAGTGCCAGGACAGCCAGAGCTGTTACACAGAGAAATCCTGTCTCGAAAAACAAAACACACAAACAAACAAAAAAGTAGGGCTTGCTGGCTAATCAGTGTAGTCTAATTGGGTGAGTTGCAGGTCCAAGAAAGACCCTATCTTGATGAAAGTTGATGGCCTTCCTGGGAAATGACATACATGTGCTTGAATGTACAAACACATCTATCTGCCCCTGTCTCTCATTTATTTGGAAGTTACTTTTGACTGCAACATTTGAGGTAAAATGTTGGAAACATTGCCATTAAAATTATATTGTGTAAATACTACTGACAAGAAGGGAAACCACAGGAACTAGAAGGAAAGATCTAGGGATTTACAGATGTGGACAGTGTCAGCATTTTATTCCAGAATGGTGAACCAGACTTGTCACAAGAGTACAGAAATCAGTATTCCCCAAAACTTTAAAACAATTTTTGTCTTTGTTTTTTGTTTGTTTTCAGTTTGGGGATTGAACCCTTGATCTCATATGTGCCAGGCAAGTGCGCTACCACTAAGCGATATCCAGTCCCCATTTAAAGCAAACAAACAAACAGATTTTATTTTTCTATTTAAATTATGTGTGTGTGATGGTGGTGGGGTATGTGAGTGCAGGTGCCCTCAGAAGTCAGAAGAGGGCATCGGATCCCCAGGAGCTGGAGTTACAGGTAGTTATGAACTGCCCAATGTGGGAATTGGGAACTAAAATCAGGTCCTCTGGAGGAGCAACAAGCACTCTCAGCCACCAAGCCATCTCCCAAGCCCTACCTAGTCCTGTTGGAAGATTTTTATATATCTTGTGAGTTGTGCAATTGTGTCATTGAGGTTCTTATAATTTATCAGACATGTTTTCTAATATTTGGTCACAATTTCCATTGCTGATCCACTATTGAGTAATATTGCTTAAAGCTATGAGACTGACTTATTTCATTTACTAGCCATTGCGATTCTAGGCTAGTTACCTAATCTTTTCAAGTTTTAAGTCCTCATCTGTAAAGAGGACTAATGTGAGGGTCTCATTTATGCAGAAGCAGAGCACTAGTCTAGCTCCTGGCCTAGTTGACTTCTGAGGAATCATAGCAATTGTCCTTCCCACAGGACCCCTGCAACCTCCAAATCATCAAACACTGTTATCGAAGATGATCTGTAAGTTAAATACAACAAATACCACAAACTCCATGGGAGCAGAGGCAATGTCTTGCATTATGAATAATATCTGACATATATGATTTTCTCAGGAAATGGTTGGTGAGTAGATACATAAACATTCAGTTTAGACCCATATTCTATGATAATTGTGGGATGAAGAGACATCAGCCAATCTAATTAAATAAACATTAATTTTTATTGTATTAAAAAGCTCTGTTCTAATCCCAAGAAATTAAATAAATAAGATGTGACCTCTACTCTCAAAGATAACTTTGGTAGGGCTGAAGAGATGGCTCAGCAATTACAAGTGCCTTCTCCCAAGGCCAGTGGCCTGGTTCTGGTTAGTTTTTATGTCAACTTTACACAAACTAAGATTATCTGGGAAGAGGAAATCTCAAATGAGAAAATGCTGTCATCAAACTGACCTGTAGTAACCTGTAGGCAAGCTCAAAGGGCATTTTCTTTCTTTTTTCCTTTTCCTTTTCCTTTTCCTTTTCCTTTTCCTTTTCCTTTTCCTTTTCCTTTTCCTTCCTTCCTTCCTTCCTTCCTTCCTTCCTTTCTTTCTTCCTTCCTTCCTTTCTTCCTTTTTTTTTTGAGACAGGGTTTCTCTGTGTAGCTTTGGAGCCTATCCTGGCACTCGCTCTGGAGACCAGGCTGGCCTCTCAAACTCACAGAGATCCATCTGCCTTTGCCTCCCAAGTGCTGGGGTTAAAGATGTGCGCCACCAATGCCCAGCTGTCCATAGGGCATTTTCTTGATTAGTAAGTGATGTGTGAGGGCCTAGCTCACTGCGGGTGGGTGGTGCCACTCCTAGGCAGGTGGTCCTGGACTGTATAAGAAAGCAGGCTGGGCAAGGAATGAGAAGCAAGCCAGTGAGTTGCAGTTCTCCATGGGCTTTGCTTCAGTTTGCCTCCGGTGTTCTGCCCTTGCTTCCTGCCTTGGCTTCCTCCAGTGGACTGTGACCTGGGATATGTAAGACAAATAAAACCTTTCCCCCCAAGTTGCCTTTGGTCAGGGTTTCTTAAATCAAGGAACAGGAAGCAAACAGGCACTTAATGACCTTTTGATCCCTGAGTCTCACAAGATAGAAGGAGAGAACTGATGCTTATAGATGGTCCTCTGATCTCCACATACATGCCATAAATGCATGCAAATGCATGTTTAAAAGTAGAGTTTAGGAGGAGGTATATATTTGCACACAGATAAGTGTAATACAAGGCAGGGTATGATAACTCTAAAGAGCTCAGGTAGTGGGAGTGACTATCAGTTGGATAAGGGAAGGTCATACAATGGCTGCCAAATTCATTCCAGCATGACACAGTGAGAGCTGAGTAATAGACTGATGCAGGATTCAAGGAACCCAGCTTCCAAATTGTATCTTACCTCAAAATAGCAAATGTGCAATTATAAAATACTGCCAGGGTTTTATTGCTGTGAAGAGATACCATGACCATGGCGACTCTTTTTTTTTTTTTTAATTTTACATATAAAGCACAGTTTCCCCTCCCTCCTCTCCTCCTGGTCCCTCCCCCAACCTCTTTTCTATCCCCACCCCCATCCACTCCTCAGAATGGGAGTCAACAAATCATTGCTATCAAGTTGAGGCAGGACCAAGCCTCCCCCCCCCCCCAATCAAGGCTGAGGGAGGCATCCCAACATAGGGAATAGGTTCCAAAAAGCTACCTCATGCACCAGGGATAGATCCTGGTCCCACTGCTAGGGGCCCCAAAACAGACCAAGCCACACAACTGTCACCTACATGTAGAGGGCCTAGTTTGGTCCCCAGCTATTGGTCTAGAGTCTATGAGCTCTGGTCAGCTGTCTCTGTGGGTTTCCCTGTCATGATCTAGACCCTCCCACCTTGCCTTTGCTCATATAATCCCTCCTCCCTCTCTTCAACTGAACACCCAGAGCCAAGCACAGTGCTGGGCTGTGGACCCTGCATCTGCTTCTATCAGTTATTGGATGAAAGCTCTATAATGACAATTAGTGTAGTTACTAATCTGATTATAAGGGAAGACTGTTTAGGCACTCTCTCCACTATTGCTGGGAGTCTTAGCTGGGGTCATCCTTGTGGATTCCTGGGAGTTTCCCTAGCACCAGGTTTCTCCCTAATGCCAAAATGACTCTCTCTATGAAGATATCTCCTTCATTGCTCTGCCCTCTGTCCCTCCCCCAACTTGGCCATCCTAATATCTCATGTTCTTATCCCCTATTCCCTCCCCTCTACTGCTACCCCCAGTTTACTCAGGAAATCTCATCGATTTCTCCTTCCCAGGGTGATCCATGTGTCCCTCTTAGGGTCCTCCTTGTTACCTAGCTTCTTTGGAGCTGTGGATTGTAGCCTGGTTATCCTTTGCTTTATGTTTAATATCCCATAGTAACCCTTTTTTTGGGGGGGGTGTTTGAGACAGGGTTTCTCTGTAGCTTTGGAGGCTGTCCTGGAACTAGCTCTTATAGACAGGGCTGGTCTCGAACTTACAGAGATCCGCCTGCCTCTGCCTCCTGAGTGCTGGGATCAAAGGCATATGCCATGAACGCCCGGCTCACGGTAACTCTTACAAAGGAAAAACATTTAATTGGGGTGGCTTACAGTTTCAGAGGTTCAGTCCATTATCATCATGGCGGGAGCATGACAGTATGTAGGCAGACAATAGCTGAGAGGCCTACATCCTGCAGGCAAGAGGAAATAGACTGAGACACTGTGCACTATCCTGAGCATAGAAAACTTCAAGCCTGCCCCCACAGTAACACACTTCTTCCAATAAGGCCACACCTACTCCAACTAAGTCGCACTTCCCAATAGTATTACTCCCTATGAGATTATGGGTTCCAATTACATTCAAACTACTACAAGGTTTAGGTTTTGATTTAGCAAACATTCCCTAAGCCACATTATAAATCCATCATTCATCTATTATTCCAAAGGCCTATATATAACTATGTTATGTCCATTTTACATGAAAACACAGATATTGTGGCATTTAAATGATTTGTCTTGTGCCGTACAGCTAGGAAGTGGTAGAGCCCAGACAAACCCCAGAATGTGTTGGGTATAATACAATGGAAGATAAATAACCAGTTCTCTGTAAACTCGGCACTTGCTTTATAAGCAAATCCTTGCTTTGAATCAACACATTGGTAAATGAAACGAATGGCTATTTTGAAATTCCTTTACTTTAGTTTTGTAATAGTGCTCATCATATGACAATGTGTTGAAGCAATAGAGCCAAAACCCTTGCATTGATTCTAGTTACTGCTTGCATGAAGTCCTACACCATTGGCTACAGAGGCCAATCACAGCAAAGCAATCACAATCTTAGGGAGGACATCTATTGAGGTGAAGATGTCACACATTGCTTGGCTAGTTTCTTTTTGTATGTATATTCCCTTTCTTTTTTTCCTTCCTTCCTTCCTTCCTTCCTTCCTTCCTTCCTTCCTTCCTTCCTTTCCAAGACAAGGTTTCCGCTATATAACTCTGGCTATCCTGGAACTCATTCTGTAGGGGTGTTGGAAAGCTCCATCCAGCTCCACTCCTATTCCAGACCCTATCCCTGAGAAAGTCAGATTGGCAGTTCCTCCTCTGGAACTGCTCAAGGTTGCTCACGGGGTACTTAAGAGCTGGCCCATAGATCTGCCACATGCTGTATCTCCGGTCTTTCTGGGAGTCGCCTGGGAGTGTTCTTTGCTTTGTTCTGTTTATTAAATCTGGATTTATTGAATCAATTTGATTTTTTTTTATTTTTTTGTTTTGTTTTGTTTTTCTCAGACAGGGTTTCTCTGTGGCTTTGGAGGCTGTTCTGGAACTAGCTCTTGTAGACCAGGCTGGCCTTGAACTCACAGAGATCTGCCTGCCTCAGTCTCCTGAGTGCTGGGATTAAAGGCGTGTACCACCACTGCCCAGCTTGTATGTATATTCTTAAAGTAGAAAAATAATTTGGTTTTCACTGAAACTGCCTTCAATTCAACTGTTTTTTTAATTTTTTATTTATTATGTATACAACATTCTGCTTCCATGTATATCTGCACACCAGAAGATGGCACCAGATCTCATAGTGGATGGTTGTGTCCCACCATGTGGGAATTGAACTCAGGACCTCTGGAAGAGCAGTTAGTGCTCTTAACCTCTGAGCCATCTCTCCAGCCCCCAATTCAACTGTTTTTAATTTTCTAATTTCAGAGGTTAAGAAGACCACAGTTAGCAAACTGAAGTATCATCTTAATGTTTTAAGGATGCTTCGTGAAGCTGTGGGCTATTTTCAGACTCTGGTATTTAATAACAGTTATAGACCACAGTGAGTAAGCAGGTCAGGGAAGCCAAGAAGAGTGGATGACATCATTAAAACATTAGGGTGTGGGGATGTAGCCTCATGGGTAACATGCTTGCCTAGTGTGCACAAAACTCTCAGTTGATTCTCCAGTACCATGGAAATGTTGTGTGGAGGTGTGCATCTGTGGTCCTAGGATTTGGGAGGTAGAGCAGAGGATCAGAAGTTAGAGATTGTCCTTGGGGGTTGAGGTCCACCTAGATCACATAAGAACCTGTCTCAAAAGTATTAAAGCACTAGGCATATTCTTATTAAACAGCTTTGCCAAGTGTGGTGAGTTTTATGGTTCATTAGGCAGGGCTGGCAGTGTTGTATGCCAGATACTTCAAAGAATGTTCCGGAAATGGTCTAACTTACTGGCAGTTTCAAGCTAAGACCCAAACTTAGAACAAAGTTTGTTCTCTCTATATATACTTTCAGGGACTATTTCTATAGCTCATTAAATTAAGATCTTGTATTATGAAGTGTTGAGACATTTTACAGGACACTTTAGTTTCTATGTCAATGATACAAATTTTAAGATAGATGAGAGGACTGGGTTAAATATATTAAAATATCTATGGACTTATTTTTATCCAGAGTAAACAACTATAAAAGGACATTTTTTTGAGAGAATCACCAGTATTTGGTTGTGGATAGGAGAGATAGCTCAGTGGTCAAGAGCTCTGGCTCCCACCTTAGACTTTCTCTGGGTGATACTTTTAATTGCCCTAAGTTCTTAATTTAAGTCATGGCTTAAACCATTTTTCCCCTCAAAGCCATTGAAGAAGTTTTCTTCAGGGGCTGAAGAGATGGATCAACAGTTAAGAACACTGGGTTCAATTCCCAGCACCTACATGGTGATTCACAACCATCTGAAACTACAATTCCAGTGGATCCAACATCCTCTTCTGACTTCTGTGGGCACCAAGTACACATGTGGTACATATACATACATGCAGACAAAACTCACATACATAAAATAAAATCAATAGCTGGGCAGTGGTGGCGCACGTCTTTAATCCCAGCACTCGAGAGGCAGAGGAAAGCGGATCTCTATGAGCTCAAAGCCAGCCTAGTCTACAAGGGCAAGTTCCAGGACAACCTCCAAAGCTACACAGAGCAACCCTATCTTGAACCCCCCCCAAAAAATCCAAACAAAAACTGGCTATTAGACCTTACTAATCAGTTAGTTTTATGACACTATTGTGTCATATAAGAAATTGTTCATATTTTATGAAAAAATTTTAAAAACTGTATGTGTATATCTGTTTGTGGGCATATGCATGAAAGTTGCAGGTGCCCCCAGGGATCAGGAGAGGCTATTTATTGGGTCCTCTGGAGCCAGAATTAAAGGTGCTGTGAGCTGCCAGGTGTGGGTGCTGGGAAACAAACTCAGGTCCTCTGAAAGAGCAGTAAGTGCTCTTCACTACTGGGCCACCTCGAAGGCCCAGAAGATCATCACATTTCAGAGACGGATGGTTACTTTAGCAAAGGACAAAATTACATGTATCTTGGATGTGCTTTGAAGTGTTTTGACAAAGGACAAAGATGGTGCAGGCAGGTGAAGCCAACGTCTGCACACTTAATACTAGGAATCAAAGCAATCAGAGTTCTTATATGTCTCAAAATTTAAAAAAAATGTTTAAGAAAATTCTTTTCTTCTGAGATAAGGTATTGCTACATAGCCCAGGCTGGCTTCCTCCTTCAGCTCCCCAGGTCCTGGGATAACAGATATGCCTCACCACACCTGACTTGCAAAGGTTATCACTTGCTGCTATGACTATACGTTTCCTGACAATGAGGACATACAATCTAAAGTTATTCAAATTTTTTTCCTAAAGTTGCCCTAAATTGAATGCCTGTTTCTACCCAGAGAAGGTCGTTCTCCATCTACTAGCTACAGTTACATTTAAAAAACACAAATCCTGCTGTCTTACTCTCCGCTTAAAATCCTTCAAGGGATCCGAGTTTCTGAAATATAACTAGAAGTTCCTGTGGGAGCTGGCTGTTTCTGCTACCTCCTGCCTCTGGCCTAGCCTTGCTGGCTTCTTTCAGATCTTCAGAGGCCAAGGTCTGTTTAGGCCCGTGACCTTCCCTGTGCTGGTCATGATGTTCTCTTAGACACCCTCCTCTACCCATTGTTTTCTTCCTTCTACAGTCCAGCTCTTTTCATCAGCAATGTTTTTTTTTTTTCTTTTTTGGATTTTTCAAAACAGGGTTTCTCTGTGGCTTTGGGGGCTATCCTGAAACTAGCTCTTATAGACCAGGCTGGCCTCAAACTCACAGAGATCTGCCTGCCTCTGCCTCCTGAGTGCTGGGATTAAAGGCATGCACCACCATTTACAATTTGTCCTTTTGTTTCATGTCTGGAATCTCCATGTATATTTTATTTACTTCAGGACAGCCAACAACACTCCATTTTATCAGCTCACTAAGCTTCCAATCCTGTGTCACAAGATAACACTGGAAGTGTAGCTTAAAAGTATTGGGAAGAGGGTTGGAGAGATGGCTCAGTTTTAAGAGCACTGGATGTTCTTCCAGAGGTCCTGAGTTCAATCCCCAGCACCCACACTGCAGCTTACAACTGTCTGTAACTCCAATTTTAGGTCAGCTGACAGCCACACACCAAAACACATAAAATAAAGGTTTGTTTGTTTGTTTGTTTGTTTGTTTGTTGAAGTATTAGGAAGAGGGAATTTGGTGAATGCTACCCAAAAGTTTGGCTCTAGTTTTAGAAGAAGCAAGGCTGAGGAAAAAGGAAGAGTTGTTTGGAAGAAGTACCAGAGGGAAATAAGTGGCAATTAGGTTCCTAAGTGAATACTCACTAATAGGCCATTAGGTGACCACAGTGGTTCTCTGTGTGTCTGAATTAATTTTTCGGTCTGTGATGCCCATCTGTTCAGTTAGTGCCCAACCTGCAGTTTAGCTCTTCAAAGTGCAGAGAAGGAATCACAGTCCCTCATTACTGGGCCAAGGAGTCAGGGGACAGGAGGCAGATGAGGGGCATGGGGCTCTCACGTGAAGCTAGGGAGCCCAGAGTTAAGGAGACATGCAAAAGTGTTTCAGTGCACAATATGGGGAGAGCTGAACACCATGTTCTCAACACAGAATACATACAAAATTCTAGTAAGATGGTTAACAAATTAAAGTCTAACTATAAACTTTTGTAGAATTGCACAATCTTATTTATTTTCAAAACTCAACACTACATACATAGTATGTATGCAGAAGACACTAGAACTCATTTAAAGAATTAAAAAGAACATATTAATTCCCAGATTATATGGAACATTTAGAAAAGTGCCACATAGCAAGTCTCAATCTACAGCAAAATTCAATAATGGTAAATCTAGTGACATGGAGGTAAAAGGATGAAAGCACATAAGATAGCAGGTTCTTTGACAAAGGAAAAGAAATACGGCATGAGACAGGAGATGAGTGATGAGACATGGAGGGAGGGAGAAAGGGAGCAGAAAGAAAGGGAGAGAAAGAAATCAGAACTTTCTACAAAAGTAATTGTTGAGTATTATAAAAATGTTGGCATTGGGCTGTGCATTGTGATACATACATACATATATATAAATATATATATTTATATTTAAATATAATATAATGTATTATTTAATATATATTTATACTTATTAAATATATATTTATATTATATATATATATTTATTTATTAATACATACACACATAGATATGTACATAACACACATCCTTGCCTTGTTCTCCAAGGCAAGGGGATTACCAATTCAAGGCCAACCTGAGTTACACAGTGAAACTCTGTCTCAAAACAAACACCACCAGCACCACAAGGTCAATGGTCACAAAAGATAAAAACTGAAGTGCTAACTGTTCAGAAGAAAGAAGACTAAAGACACAGGATAGGAAGCAATGCATGAGCCAGGACTTTCTGTAGCCATGAAATACATTATTGGGACAATTGGGGAAATCTGAAGAGGTTGTAGACTAGATAAATCTTTTATTAACATTTGCTTCTTGGATTTTAAAAACTGGGTCTACGATTATAGAGAGAATACCCTTGTTTTAGGAAATAGGACTAGGGTAGTAGTAGAATCCATCATGCCTGTAAATTAAGTGGTTCAGAAAAGGTCTGCACATATGGTGTAGGGACAAAGACAAAATAAACAGGGGAACACTAACTCCAGGGAACCTGTGATGGATATAAGGGAAGCTTTCATCATATTACTTTTTCTTTTAAAAATGTATACTGTGTGTGTGTGTGTGTGTGTGTGTGTGTGTGTGTGTGTGTGTGTAGGTATGTATCTTCCACAGTATGCCTGTGGAGGTCAGAGAACAACTTTCTGGAGCCCCTTTTCTCCTCCCACATTGCTTCCTAGGCAGAGTGTCTTGCTGTTTCGATGTGCTTTGTATCCAGGCTAGCTGGCCCATGAACTTTCTTTGCTCGATACCTCCCATCATGTGTAGAAGTGCTAGGATTATAGATGTGTAACCATGCTATCCTCTTTTTACAAAGACTTTGGGGACTGAACTCAAGTTGTTGGGCTTGTACAGAAAGAACCTTTACTTACTTACACAACCACTTCTGGCCCCTATTCCAATTTTTCTAAAAGTTTGAAATTAAGTAAAAAAAAAATTTTCTATGTCCATGTGTGTCAAAAATTTTAAAATTCATGCAGTCAAGATCTTAATTTTAGATAAATAGGTATTCTATTATCCCCCTTATGTTTTAAATATCACATGCTTTAAAAGGAAAAAATAAATCTAGCCAGGTGTCCTTAAAAGGAATCACTGGGTCAGGAGAGCTGAGCTGTTGTTCACCGCACACAAGGTCACCTGTGGACAGGACAAAGTACCCTCAGGCCTGCATTCCTCCCTAAGGCATTAAGCACACAGGATTCAGGAGCTGGATGTAACCGTCCAGCTCTGCAGCTCTGGCCCAATGACTTATTATCTGTAAACAACAGGGGCTTTTTTTTTTCTCTATTTATATGACAGGATGCAGAGATAATGAACACTTACAAGAAAACTTCTAAGACATGTTTACTTGTTCAGTTCCTGCACATGTATGCCAGTGCAGCCAAGATGTACACATTTCACTGTAAGCAAAGTACTGCACTAATTCAGAAAGGTTCTAAAGGTGAATAAAAGGGACATGAGGTGGCTCAGCAGGTTAAGGACACTTGCCCCCGCAAGCCTGGCCACCTAGTCTGATGCAGAACCTGTGATGGCTAGAAAACTGACTGAAAGTGGTCCTCTGACTTCCACATGTGCACTGCGGTACGAATATGCCTACACACCACACACACACACACACACACACACACACACACACACACACACACTGAATAAATAATCAGATAAAGACACAGCGAACACTTACTCCAAATCCACAACCCAACAAGGAAAAGGGCCTGGAATGAATTTGTCAGTGGCTTTATGCTCAGCTCCCTCTCTCTTTTGCTGCCTCATTTCACTTTCATTTCTGGAAAGGTTTCATTTATCCAGTTTTACTAGGGTGGTGAACCCAAATAGAAGACAATTTGTTCCACATTGCACACCTAGTGAGTGATAAGGCTGAAATTTGCCTTCTCTGTCTGAATCCACATCACCAGGTTTTGTGTCGCCGATGATGAGCACAGCTGAATGGGGATGAGTCATGCCGGACAGATGAGTAGGTGAAAAGCCACCCTGTAGGAAACGCTCAAAACTTCTCAAGGTTAGAGCAGAAACTTCAAAATCCCCTGGGGAAGGTCTTCTCCAGTTAGCCACCTCATGGTATTCTGGGATTTGAAGGCCAGCATACCTGGTCTTCACAGTCTCCCTGAAATTTCCAGAATAGGACAGCTAAAGAGCCCTTTATGCTCCCCCAACCCAAATGAGACAAACTGATAGGTCAGTAATAATTTTAGTGTATACAAAAGAAGACAGGAACATCTGCAAAAACCAAAATCAACACTTAAAACAGTTGGATTGGCTGATTGGGCTCACATTTTCTTGCATCTTAAATGCCATGAAGCGGTTCTGGGAGAGCGTGTGCTTTATAGACTTGCATCCAAGCACCTCTGTCCCACCCATTTTATTGTTAGTTTTTGGTACAGTTTAGGTAGCTGAGTTTGGTCTTGAACTCATGATCCTCCTGCGTCAGCCTCTCAGGTGCCAGATTTATGGCTATTTGCTACCGGGTCCAGCTGTTTCCTGTATTCTGCTGTCTCCTGGTCAGGCAATTTTAGTATTTGATATTTGTTAGAAACTGATCTAATGAGAAACTTTGCTCTTCAATATGTAACCTCCCTGGTTGTAGTTTCTTTGTCTGTATAAAAAGGAAATAATAAAGGCCTAACATCCCAGCACTGGGACCCTGTCTTGAAAAACCAAAACAAAAAGGAAACCAAAAACTTGGAATGAAAGCAATTCAAACAACACCACACACAAATGCGAACAACGAACAAACAAACAGAAGTCCTACCTCATTAAGATCAGGGGGAAATCATAAAGGTCTGTGATATGCAGTGAGTACTCATGAGTGTTTTTCTTCTCCCACCTCTGCACACACATCTAACAACAATGACCATATGATGGTTGAGCCTCAACACAGTGCAGATTCTGTGCTAAGCACACTATACAGGAATTCACTGACTTAATACTCACTGCAACCCTCACAGTGAACACCTTCATTTTATCAATGAAGATAATGAAACACAGGCCGGATTTTATCAATGAAGGTGATGAGACACAGGCAGGACAAACAAGTTTGCCTTAGTTCAGTTGGGCACTAAATGACAGAGCCAGGACTCCAGACAGGTGGGTTCAGAGCCAGGGTTTCTAATCACCACATGTGGCACCCGCTCTGCTGCCAGAGCCACCCCTCCACACTTGTCCTACACATCAATTTTGCTCTGTCTCCCAAATCGAGAAGACATCTGTGAAGGTAGATTCACATAGGGGGTGGAACTGCAGTTATTTGATTTTTTTATTCTTTGTTGTTCTTTGCATAATATTTTAGAATTTTCAATATCAAACCATTGAAATTAATACTTCAAGAGAATTTATTAAAGTACGTTGTATTTCTCCAAGTAGACATCTTGGAGTTTGTTCAATCTCTATAACCTTTGCAGATGATATCTGTTAATACTTATAGAACACAACCAGTTTTTCAATAATGTCATTTATGAATAACTTGCTGTAACTAAAATGATATAAACACATATACATAAAACAAAGAGATAAATTGATGAATTCACTTTTAAGTATGATTTTTTTAAACATACCAGTCATGAAAATGTATTCTAAATTATTCTTCTGTGCCAAGGAAGATATGAATGATTGCTCTCCTATTCGCATGCAAGATGGAACTGCCAATTTAAGCATTCTTTCTATAAAACATCACAAAATATAAGCTTTTAAATTCTCTAGGAAATTTACCCTAAAATTCTATTTCCTTAAAGGTGTCTTTCGAGGAACTGAATATAGAAAATAGTTATTAAATCATAACAGAATTACAAAAGCAACTTTGGTGATAACAAACTCTTTGCGCAGCATTATTAAAAGGGAAAACAAAACTAGGCTGGTGATGATGCACACCTTTAATACCAGCACTTGGGAGGCAGAGGCAGGTGGATCTCTGTGAGTTCCAGGCCAGCCTGTTCTGCAGAGAGAGTTCCAGGACAGCCAGGGCTACAATGAGAAACCCTGTCTCAAAAATTCAAAAAATATATATTAATGGAAAAAGTTCTCATGTAACTTACAAGAAAATATGAGCCAGCATGAACTGATCTTGGCACAAAGGACACAATTTGTATTTAGTTTTCCAAATGTGTGCCTCTGATGTGAGTTCAAAATAGCTCTAGAGCCAAAGACATGGGGGAACGCTACTTACCAATATTCGTGCCAAGAAATGGTTTAGACTTTAATACCTCAATTATCTATACCTATCAGCAACCCAAGATTGCCATAAAATATACACTCTAAACAATGTGCACAAATAGCAAATGTGTCTGTAGGACGTGGTCCAGTATCTTATGCAGACCCTTGTGCAGTTTTACTATTTTTGTTGCTGTTGTTATTTTGTTTGTTTTGGAGACAGAGATTCTCTAAATACCCCAAACTAGCCTAGAACTCAATGTCTTCCTTCCTCAGCCTTCAGAGTGTTAGGATTATAGACCAAGTCACCATGCCTGGCTTCTTAAAGCTGACACATGACAGCCACCTATCTTTAGACATCCTGGAGTCATCCCTTGTTCTCTGCAAAGTCAAAATTCATTAGCACAGAGAGGTTCTGAGAAGTACTACAGTGGAAAACAAACAGAACTAATTTCATTAGTTACTTTTTGGTTGTTGTGATTAAACACCGAGATTAAAAGCAACTATGGAAGAAAGGAGTTTATTTTGGATTGCGGTCCGGGGCGGGGCGAGGGGGCTGGGCTGGGGATAAAAGTCCATCATGACAAGGGGGCAGTATGGCTGTAAACAGACATAGTGGCAGGAGTAGGAAAGCTGAGCAATCAACCATTAACACAAAGCAGAGAGCGCAAACTGGAAGTGTGTGTGAGTCAGCTATAAACTGTCAACACCTGTCCCCAGGAACCTACTTGCACCTGCAAGGCTGCTCCGCTAACTGGGGACCCAGTGTTCCATTACCCAAACCTGTGGGGGCATTTCTCTTTCAAACTCCCACACTAATTTAGTTTGATTTGACTACAGAATCTTTCCTTCAGCATCATGCCTACCAATCTCCATATGATTCATGGTGCACACCCTAAAAACAAAACAAAACAAAACAAAACAATATTTGAGTAAGAAAGTGCAGTTCTTTTGGAAAGAAGCAAAAGAAGTCCCTGTATTGTCATTTTACCGGTTGAAGCTCTATTGGAAGCACTCTCTGACTTAACCCTTTGAGACTTGGTACTGATGCTGTAAACCAAGACATACACAGGTTCTCTATGAACTTGCTGCATGCCCAAATAACACATAACAAAACTGCACATAACTTCTGATATATCATCATTATGATATACTTCAAATGTTAAAATAATATAAAAGGCCCCGGCGCTGATGCTGCACTCCTTTAATCCCAGCACTCGGGAGGTAGAGGCAGGCGGATCTCTGTGAGTTCGAGGCCAGCCAGGTCTCCAGAGAGAGTTCCAGGACAACCTCCAAAGCAATACAGAGAAACCCTGTCTCAAAAAACCAATAAATAAATAAATAAATAAACAAATAAAATAATATAAAAGGATTTACATTAATTGCAGAGTTAAATGTATTTGGGCTTATACCTGTGCTCTTATCCATCAAAATATTTCTTATGCAAGTATAGATACAAAAAAGTGTGAAATACATCTTGCTGTGATTTTAAATAATCGCAAAAGAAGAACATACTATACTGTTTAAGGAGCAGAGCTAATGGGAGGGAAGAGAAGGAAGGGAGGAGGAGGGAGGAGAAACGAGGATCTTCGAGAAAAACTCAAGATTATTATTAGAATTAAGCTGCACCTGTTAAATGAACTCTTAAACCTTATTTTCTTTTCTTATGAAAGTATACGTTAGGGTCTCTATAAAGGGGAAGAAAGAGAAGAGGAAAATTAATACAAGTGCAGCAACAAGCAGCCCTGTGGCATTGGTTACTTACCCTCAATATTTGAATTAATGCTAATTTGAACTGTAAACTGTTCAATTTATAAACTTTAAAGATTCAACTTCAAGCCCCCCACAATAGTGCATACCTTTAATCCCAGCACTTGGGAGGCAGAGGCAGGAGGATCTACAAACTGAATTCCAAGCCGGTTATGACCACACAGAGAGAATCTATTTTGGGGGGTGGGGGTGGGGGTGGGGGTGGGGGGGTGGGGGTGGGGGTTCATCTTCAGCCATATGTTGCACCTGTAATCCCAGCACCCACAATGTGGTGGCAGAAAGACTGAGTTTGAGGCCAGCCTAGGCTAGAGGGTCAAGAATGATGGTCTGCTGCTATATAGTGAGACCTTGTCTTAGCAAAAGAAAACAAGACAAAAACCCTCATCTATGACTGTGGCACAAGCCTGTAATTGCATCTCCAGGCAGAGGCAGGAGACAGAAAGCTCAAGGGTCTGTGTGGGCTATAGAATGAGTTCCAGATCACATGATCCTTGTCTCAAAACAAAAAGTAAAAAGAAACCTGGGGTCACAAACCAGTTGTACAGCTGGGTGTTGGTGATGCATGCCTTTAATTCCAGCACTTTGGAGGCAGAGGCAGGCGGATCTCTGTGAGTTTGAACCAGCCTGGTCTACAAGAGCTAGTTTCAGGACAGCCTCCAAAGCCACAGAGAAACCCTGTCTCGAAAAACCAAAAAAGCAAAACAAAACAAAACAAAACAAAACAAAAACCCAGTTGTACAGTTTGTTTCTAGCATTCATGGAGCTCTAGGTTCAATTTTCAGCATTACAAATAAAGAAAAAGATACAGCTTTGAAACAACTCCTATTACATTTGTTTAACCTTGCACGTGTACAGCATATATAAGGAAGTCAGAAAATAACTTATGGGGTCTGCTCTCACATTCAACCATGGAGACCTCAGGGATCAAACTCAACCTTGCCAGTGGGTGCCTTTACCCACCACACAATCTCTCCAGCTCATGCCTATTTCTATGTTAAATGTGTGTGATTGGATACCCAGGCTCTTTTAGCAGATGGTTTTGCTTTTAACCCTAATTATGCCCCTTATGAGCAGTAAAGTACTTAACCTCCTGTTGCTCAGTCTCTTCATCTCTGAAATAGAAATGATCATAATAGTATCTGTTTCAAAGATATTTTAATGTTAACTAAATACATGGAAAGACTAATGTACAGTTGATGGTAAATAGAGTCCCTGAGCTCCTTGATGCAGGGGAAGAGCTTGGTCCTGCTTCAACTTGATGATGCTTTGTTGATGCCCATGGGAGCCCTGCCCCTTTCTGAATAGAGATGGAGGAGGCATGGATGGGGAGGGGGTTAGAGGGGGAGGTGGGGGGACAGGAGGAGAGAAGGCAGGGGAAGCTTTGATCAGATGTAAAATAAACGAAGATTTTAATTAATAAAATAGGAAAAAGATGCTAATAGCTATTATTATTATTATCATTAAACAATTTTGGCTTCTTTAAAAATAACAATAAGCATTGTGGACCTCAAGCCTACACAAGGAACCACAGGCAACTAAGGAAGAGGAGAGGAAGAGAAAGAACTTCCCTAGGGAAAAGTACACTGATTGGATATCCAATACCAAATGGTCAGCCTTGAAAAGATACATACAATAACATTATATAGGCTGGCCAGGTTTTATTTGTGTGTTTAGAAACATATGTGTATATAAATATATTATGTAACAGTAATTAATGAATAAAGAAGCCACGATTTTTTTACATTATTTTTAATTGAAATAATAATCAGACAACTTCAAGAAAACAAGTGAGCAGAAATAAACATAGAGTAAAAATTATCCTGAGTATCAGAGAAAAGAATTATATATTTATTTAACATCAAGAACATACAGTTTAAAAGATGCATCAGTTGAAATCATGAATTTGAAAGAGAGCAAGGGTGGGCATATGTGAGCCCCAGTTTCAGTCCTCAGCACTGTATAACTTAGGTATCTACATCTCAGCATTTGGGAGGTGTAGGCAGAGGACAAAAAGTTCATCCTCTACTATAGTGAATTTGAGGTCTGCCTGGGCTAATGAGTCTCTATCTCAAAAAAAATAGTACATATAATATATAATACATATATATTACATATGCATAGGAAACCTAATGATGGTGATCTGTAACTGCTAACAGACCACTTGACCTTTCTTTTAGATTTATTTTCTAAACATTCTATGGCAAGCCATTCTCTTAATACTTAAGAAGCCAGGCAGGTGGCATACACCCTTAGTTCTAGCACTCAGGAGATAGCGGCAGGTGGATCTCTGTGAATTCCTGGCTAACCTGGTCTATGTAGTGAGTTCTAAAACAAACAAACAAACAAACAAAAAAACAAAAAAAGACAAATACAATAAGATGCTTTCTTTAAAAAGTGTCCTTTCAAGTTGGCAAGCAGTAATTCTCAAGCTTTCATTCTCCCATCACCAGACTCACCAGCCAGACTCCCTGCTCAGAATGTAAATTTCCACGCTGCCCCCAAACATGCTCTTTCTGGAGTGCTGGTTTTGATTATGTTGGTTGCTTAAATTTGGAACTACCATGTACTTATTAATCCCTTTTACCTTTATACAGTAATAAAGACTGTCCATCTTTTCCAGAGTACTCTACAAGTCTAATTCACTAAGACCTCATTTATTCTTGAATATACTTTCTCTATAAAGGTTTTGTTTTGTTCTGTCAAGTTCCTGTTCCATAGCCCAGGTTGGCCATGTGATGGACGTCTCCATGTGTCAGCCTTCCCAGGGCACTATAAGCAACTGTTTTCCCAATTACTGATGATTCAGAAAAACAAATGTTTTCTGGAGCCAAGGAGGTAATCTGTCTCAAGGTGACTTGATATTAACACCTTAAAATCTAGCTTTTTGGTGAAGTGCTGTTCAGTGTCCAAACGATGCATATTTAAAAATAGGTTAAGTTAAATTCCTCGTGGCCTAACCAACAAGGCCAGATTTTGCTACTGGTCAGTTGATTCTCATTTTCTTGTTATTTTTCTCTATTTAATTTGCTTTAATTTATAGCAGCGGAGTACGTAACTACGAATATGGTGAAGCTCAGTTACCGCACTGCTAGCTAGGTGGTAATAATAATGATAAAGATGACAACGTTAACCTTTTGGAGTTAAATCTTACAAGAAAAAGATTATACTACCGATTTTCGTGAGAGTATTTGAAAATTTAATATACTAAAAAACAAAACAAGAACCCAGTAGCCCCATGGAAAGCTTCATTTCCCCGCTTAATCCTTTTCCCATTTAATCCAGGACCTCTATCCTGGATTAAACAAATCATTTAATTCCACTTCCTAGCCCCGCATACCACTGGGATTGTTTTTTTCCTTTCTTGCCCTATAGCCTCTCCACTCCCCAACCCTTGAAGTGGTTGTGGACTTCAGACCCTCTACCACACCATTCTTTTTGACTCTTGTTTTCACCAAGCAAACTCGTTTCTGCCCAAGGGGAAAGAGCAGCGGGACACCACGCACAGCATCCTAGGAAATGTGGTCTCTTTGACTCTTTCGCCTGGGCCACAGAACGGGGAATAAACTACAAAAGAAACCCAGTTAAAAATACAACTACCGGCAATCCCCGCGCGTCATCATCTTCCTTTCTGCCCCCACCTTCCGATGCCTTCCTCTTCCTCCTCCCCCTCGCGCACCACGTCGCTTTGCATCATGGTACTTGAAGTTCTTTCTGGACGGAAGCTCCTAGCACTCCTTCTCGAGAGAGGAGCCGGAAGACTCTCATTCCCAGAGGGCAGAGAGGAAGCGACGCCTGCGCAGTCTCCGTGAGGGCGTGTGTGTCTGTGTCTGAGGGAGAGAGCGAGAGTGAGTGAGTGTGAGTGCGGGGTGGGGTGGTGGCCGTTACGTTCGGGGCAACGGCTAAGGCAGTGGAGAAGTGAGAAGAGAAACAACGTCCGGCGCTTCCGCCTTCGCCCAGGAGGAGGAGGAACTGGTAGGGAGAGGAAAGCCATTTGCCCTGGGCCTGCACTAGACCTCTTCGGGCCGCCCGAGGTCTGGCTATGTGCCTTTGAGGGTCGCTGGGGACGCCGAGCGAGAGCCGAGCGCGATGTCTCAGCCGCCGCCGCCGCCTCCGCTGCCGCCGCCGCCTCCTCCCCCCGAGGCTCCGCAGACTTCGTCGTCGCTGGCGGCGGCGGCCACTCCGGGGGGCCTTTCGAAACGAAGGGACCGGAGGATCCTTTCCGGGAGCTGCCCGGATCCCAAGTGCCAGGCGCGCCTGTTCTTCCCGGCCTCCGGTTCTGTCAGCATCGAGTGTACCGAGTGCGGACAGCGGCACGAGCAGCAACAGCTGCTGGGAGTGGAGGAGGTGACCGACCCGGACGTGGTGCTGCACAATCTGCTGCGGAACGCGCTGCTCGGGGTGACGGGAGCACCCAAGAAGAACACGGAACTCGTAAAGGTGATGGGCCTCTCCAACTACCACTGCAAATTATTGTCGCCCATATTGGCACGCTATGGAATGGACAAACAAACGGGCCGGGCCAAGCTTCTCCGGGACATGAACCAGGGCGAACTGTTCGATTGCGCGTTACTGGGTGATCGTGCCTTCCTCATCGAACCAGAGCACGTCAACACAGTGGGCTACGGCAAGGACCGCTCCGGAAGCCTCCTGTATCTGCACGACACTCTCGAGGATATCAAACGGGCCAATAAAAGTCAGGAATGCCTCATTCCAGTGCATGTGGATGGGGATGGACACTGCCTGGTGCATGCTGTGTCTCGGGCTCTAGTAGGCCGAGAGCTCTTCTGGCATGCCCTGAGGGAGAATCTTAAGCAGCACTTTCAGCAGCACCTGGCGCAATATCAAGCCCTGTTTCATGACTTCATTGATGCTGCCGAGTGGGAGGACATTATCAATGAGTGTGATCCTCTGTTTGTGCCACCTGAAGGTGTCCCCTTAGGCCTGAGGAACATCCACATATTTGGCCTTGCCAATGTGTTACATCGCCCCATCATTCTCTTAGATTCTCTCAGTGGCATGAGAAGCTCTGGTGATTATTCAGCCACCTTTCTACCTGGGCTCATCCCTGCAGAAAAATGCACTGGGAGAGATGGCCATTTGAACAAGCCAATCTGTATTGCTTGGAGTAGCTCCGGTAGAAACCATTATATTCCCTTGGTAGGCATAAAAGGGACTGCTTTGCCCAAACTGCCCATGAATTTGCTTCCTAAAGCATGGGGTGTGCCTCAGGATCTTATTAAGAAGTACATCAAACTTGAGGAGGATGGTGGTTGTGTTATTGGAGGAGACAGAAGTTTGCAAGATAAGTACTTACTTAGGCTGGTTGCTGCTATGGAAGAAGTCTTTATGGACAAACATGGTATCCATCCTAGTTTGGTTGCTGATGTACATCAATATTTCTACAGAAGGACTGGAGTGATAGGAGTTCAGCCTGAGGAAGTTACAGCAGCTGCTAAAAAAGCAGTAATGGATAATCGCCTTCACAAGTGTTTGCTCTGTGGTGCGCTTTCGGAACTTCATGTCCCTCCTGAGTGGTTGGCTCCAGGAGGGAAACTGTATAACCTGGCAAAAAGTACTCATGGGCAGCTGAGGCCTGACAAAAATTACAGCTTTCCCTTAAACAATTTGGTTTGTTCATATGATCCAGTGAAAGATGTTCTGGTACCAGACTATGGATTGAGTAATCTAACAGCCTGTAATTGGTGCCATGGCACATCTGTGCGAAGAGTCAGAGGCGATGGCTCTATCGTGTATTTGGATGGAGACAGAACTAATTCCAGGTCTACTGGTGGCAAATGTGGTTGTGGATTCAAACACTTTTGGGAAGGGAAAGAATATGACAACCTCCCAGAAGCTTTTCCTATCACTCTGGAATGGGGAGGAAGAGTAGTCAGAGAAACAGTATATTGGTTCCAGTATGAAAGTGATCCATCTTTGAATAGTAATGTTTATGATGTTGCAATGAAACTTGTTACCAAGCACTTTCCAGGTGAATTTGGGAGTGAGATCCTAGTTCAGAAAGTTGTCCACACTATATTGCATCAGACTGCAAAAAAGAATCCTGACGATTACACTCCTGTAAATATAGATGGTGCTCATGCTCAGAGAGTTGGAGATGTGCAAGGACAAGAATTAGAATCTCAGCTACCAACTAAAATTATTCTTACTGGACAGAAAACAAAAACTTTGCACAAGGAAGAACTAAACATGAGTAAAACTGAAAGAACTATTCAACAGAACATCACAGAACAAGCTTCTGCAATGCAGAAACGGAAAACAGAGAAATTAAAACAAGAGCAAAAGGGGCAGCCCAGAACTGTTTCTCCAAGTACTATTCGTGATGGGCCATCATCTGCACCTGCCACCCCCACCAAGGCTCCCTACTCACCTACAACTTCTAAGGAGAAGAAGATTCGGATAACAACTAATGACGGACGACAGTCCATGGTTACCCTTAAGTCTTCAACAACCTTTTTTGAACTTCAGGAAAGTATAGCCAGAGAGTTCAACATTCCTCCGTATTTACAGTGTATTCGATATGGCTTTCCTCCTAAAGAGTTAGTGCCACCCCAGGCAGGAATGGAAAAGGAGCCAGTTCCTTTACAGCACGGTGACAGAATTACAATAGAGATCTTAAAAGGCAAAGCAGAAGGTGGTCAGTCCGCTGCAGCACACTCAGCCCACACTGTGAAACAAGATGAGATTGCTGTTACTGGCAAACTGTCATCCAAGGAACTTCAGGAGCAAGCTGACAAAGAAATGTACTCCTTGTGTCTTTTAGCAACATTAATGGGTAAGAGCAATTGAAGTCTGATGGTATGTCATGGGTGCAAGTATAAAATACTGAGTTTTTTTTGTTGTGGGGAGAAAAAAACTGTGGTTACCATAAATCCTTGATTCTATACATTAGGAGAAAATTATTTTCGTTAGTGTTTTGGTAGTAGATATTAATATGATTATTGAGTGAATATTAGGAAAGTATAACTGCAAAATGAAAGTAGTTCCTCAGTTGTCCCCAGATTATTTATTTAAATATATCAAGATATTTAAATAGCATTTATTTTAAAAATTGTTTAAAAAACAAATGTATCTATGTAATGCCCTTTCTTTTTCTCCTTGCCTGAGCTCTTAGGCCTTTATATTTTGATCCTTTTTCACTTAGTTTTAATTTCATTTTCCTGCCTGTCATGTGATCTTAGGACTTCCTGTTTGATGAATTGCAGTTTCTGGTGTTTATAGTCTGCACTCCCACCTAATAGCCTATCTCCTCCATTTCCTGTTCTCCCTTTCCTTCATCATGTTTTCCTTATGTGTACACTGGGTTGTGTTTAATTTCATGGTCCAGTGACACTGCCATAATTGCAGTGAATAGCTCATAAGAAACAAAGATAGAAATGGGGTTAAGAGTTGCTTTTTAATAATTTAGTATAAATTGAAGGAAAGTACACTATCAGTTAAATACATAATTTCAATGTTTAGATGACTTGGGATAGGTGCATCTTTTCTTTTTTTTTTCTTCCATTATTTGCTTACCCTTTGTCTTTTGAGTCGGTGTTAGCATGCTTTACACAAGTTTTTAAGCATGAAGTAAAATTTAAATGTTAAATGTTAGAGGGGCCTTAATTTTTCTAAGACTAAACTTTCAGCTAGAAAGGTGCTGGCTTTTGATTCTATTTTCTCAGACTACTAAATAGTAGTGAGTTTGGCCTTGGGTTACTATAATGAAGATTCCTTATTACTGGTTTATTAAGTTGGGAGCCTACTAGTTAATGGGAGATCTAAAAACTGTACAGACTTTCAAGTTGATATTGTTGAATTAGTTTGGCAGGCAGACCTAGGTATTTCCATATTTCTGATGCCGTGGTTGTTAAGAAACTGCATGGAATAGAGGAATGACTGTATGATCTTTGGAATCAGAAGACACAATTTGATTCTTGGTCCTACTGCTTACTTAGTGATTTCATGCAAACTCCCCAGTACTTCAGATGCTTTCATGTAGAAAATATCTCTTGTAGTTGATATGAGCATGGGTAAAGTATTCTTAGAACTCTGAAAAAATTAAATAACATCCTCACAAAATGGATAAAACTACATATTACAGAAAACATTTTAAGACTGGCAATTTCCCAAATTTAAAACAGGATAATAATGTCTTTCTTTTTCTTTTGGTTATCAAAACAGGGTTTCTTTGTGTAGTCTTGGCTGTCCTGGAACTCACTTTGTAGACCAGCTGGTCTCTTAAATCACAGAGATCCACCTGCCTCTGCCTCCTGAGTGCTGGAATTAAAGGCGTGCACCACTACCACCCAAACTGGTAATATATTTTATAATGAAAATTATTAAAAATATCAGTTTATAATTATTTTAAAAAATCGATTTAAGCTTCCTGCATCCAATTTTCTGAGAACTGTTTAGATTGTAATGAGTTTCCCAAGATACCACCTTCTGTTCTAATCCTCTTCACTTTTAATATTTACATTGTTATCCACAATCCATCAGATTTTTTTATATGTACATATCTATTGCCAACACAGAATTTTAAGTATATAGGTATATTTTGCTAATTTGAGCTACTTCTGCTTTAAAAAATAACACAAACCTGGTATGTGGATGCACACCTGTAATCCTAGCATTCCAAGCACTCTGGAACCTAAGGTATGAAGATCATGAGCTTCTCTTGAGCCTGGACTACATAGCAACACTGTCTCCAATGTTGACAACAACAACAACAAAATCAAAACCCAAAACAAGCAAAGCACTATGACAGTAGCTGCTCCTGTCTAAATAGTACTCATCTGTCTCTGATTGTTTTTTAATTATGTAGAGAAGGTACTCTTTAAAAGTAATGTGTTTGTAAAAATACTAGTTTTGGAATAGTTAAATCATATGACCATATGTAAAATAGAGAGTATTTAGTAACTCGATGTTTAGATTGGTGATGCTAGAAAACAACAGGAGCTGTTTGGAAAATGCAAATTTCAAAATGCAGAAATTAGCTGCCTTTATATTTGTTTAGAAAATAGCTTATCAAGCTTTACAGTACTTACTTATGTATCTTCTCACTAGTAGTCTTGAATATGTCCTCTAAAGGTTTGAGAGACTTTTGTTTACTATTCTAAGTAGAGCCCCTTTGTTTTTGTATCCTCCTCATTTTCCTTATAACACATATTATAAACTTAATGATCTTGTTTGTTTGTTTATTTATTTGCTCCTCCCTGCACTGGATTTGAAGTTTACAAACATGGACAGTATAACCTGTTTTAATGAATACCTTACTTTGTATGATAGCAAGCAAATGCTTGCTGAGTGAATGAACACAGATTAGTTCATCAAAATGAATGTATGCTGTGAGCCTGAGACTATGTCAGAGGTACAAAGATGAATGAGACACAGTTCCTGCCTTCTGTGAACTTATGTATTATTTTTCTGCTGCTGTGTGGTAAAGCACCTGCCAAGGCAACTTAATAGAATGGTTTCAGAGAGATAAGAGTCCATCATCATCATGGCAGGATGCAGGAGCTCACTTTTTTTTTTTTTTTTTCTTTTCCCTCTTGAGACAAGGTTTTATTGTGTAACAGCCTTGGCTGTCCTGGAAATAACTGTAAACCAGGCTGACCTTGAACTCACAGTTGCCTCTTCCCAGCGCTGAGATGGGATTAAAGGCATGTACCACCACTACTAGGCTCACATTTTAAGATGTCCCGAAGGAAGTAGAAAGCTCACTGGGAATGGCAGGAAGAGGCTTTGAAATTTTAGAGCCCTTACCTAGTGACATAATTCCTCCAGCAAGGCCACACCTCCTAAATTTACTGAAACACCAACTGGGAACCAATCTATCAATGCTAGAGACTATAGGGGACAATTCTCATTCAAATCATCACGAGGGTATCTGCTGAGGGAGCCTCCTGCTTTTATAGCTTTCATTAAAACATAAAAATGATAAACCCCAAAGATATATAACATAGCATTAAAAAAAAAGCATACATATATTTGGAGATTGTATTGGTGAAATGTGCTGACTTGTTATAGCCAGGAATGTGTTTTTTCTTTTTTTGAGGGTGGTTTTGTTTGTTTGTTAGCTCATAGCTTCCGATGGTTCAATTTATCACGGTGGGGAGGGTGTGTTAAGGCACAACAATTTATATCATGGAGGTCATGAGGCAGAGAAAAGGACTGTTTTGAGCTTTTATTGTTTTTGTGGTGCTAGGGTTGAATGTAGGACCTTACCTCCTTTTATTTTTAAGATCAATAGTTATTAAATAGATTTTGTATTGTTTATATCAACAAAATAATAGTCTGCAGTATGGGGAATTCATGGGACTAGTCACATTTGCCTTGAATCATGATGCCAGTATAAAATACACTAATATTTTTCCTGCGATATTTCATATGTACTTTTAATCCATTTTATCCAGACCACTGGGGTTTATTGAACTTAATTTTTACAGGCAGCCATCTTCATTTAGTGCTTAAATCAACCCAATTATGGCTTTGTAAAATATGTTACTATATTCCCTTGTAGACCAGTTAGTTATTTGTACCATTTTGTGGTAGCTATGGTCTACCAGAATTCTTTTTTCTTAGTATTCTATTTTATTTTCTGATTATCATGGCTTTATCACAAAGTAAGATAGGTTTAGGTGAAAAACAAGATTTGTCTGTAGTTCACTTAAAATGTGATTTTATGTCAGTTTATTACAAACTTTTGAGAAATGGAAACATTTGTTGGATTTTATTGTATTGCTTTTCTTCCTGAAAGGACTGTGACTTTTTTTTTTTTTTTTTTTTTTTTTTTGGTTTTTCGAGACAGGGTTTCTCTGTGGCTTTTGGAGGCCGTCCTGGAACTAGCTCTTGTAGACCAGGCTGGTCTGAACTCACAGAGATCCGCTTGCCTCTGCCTCCTGAGTGCTGGGATTAAAGGCGTGCGCCACCAATGCCTGGCTGGACTGTGACTTCTTACTATAGAATTTTAAAATTTAGGGCCCACTTGGATCAATCCCCAGCACCCAAAAACCTCATAACACTTGTAATTTCTTTTTTAATGTATTGATGAAGGTGGTACTGGTGGCTGAATCTAGGATCTCATGCATGCTTAGCAGACATGTTTCTGCTTAGATATAAGTCCATCGTAATACCTCAGGATTTTCCAAAATCAAAAGAGAACTCAGTTGCTTTTTTTTTTTTTTTTTTTTAAGGTGACATTGGATCTCTATATTCTTTCTTTATATTTTTCTTCAAATGCTGGGTGAAAGTTTAAAATCTAGATCATGCTTGTTTATATTGTTATTCCTCATGTGCCATTGGATGGTTCTACTTATTCATATGTAGTACATTTGTAGTAAGAATAGTCATAATATGATGTTGATGTATATAGATATGTCTTTATACAATACAGGTGATGATTTATGTAATTATACTTTGAAGAGTAATCACTTTCTATTGCTTAGCCACTGATATATTTTATTTAGTTATTTTCTTCTAAAGAGTTCCAGTGTATATAAAGTAAGATTTGGTAGTCCTTAACATATGTACTTTCCAGGAAAAAAAATTAATTAATCATTATATCCACACAGACTCCTGTGTGTGTGCACATTCCTGTACATGATTGGGTTTGTGGTCCATGTATGTGCATTATAAATACATCATTTAACACTTAATGGTAAACTTGATTTACTTAAGGGACTGAGAATTAAGTAGAAACAGGGATATGTTTCTTAGAAATAGTTTTGACTAGAATGGCAAGATGGCAGGTAAAGGCACTTGCTGCCAAGCCTGAAGACTTGAGTTTGATCCTCGTTCAGCAACTGATAAAAGAGAACTGAATGCTGAAGATTGTTTTCTGTAGGTTTTGAAACCTTGCCCTTCAACTAAATGCTTGTAATTCAACAACAACAACCAAAACATAACCTTTAGAGATTGTTTTGAGTGTTGATAAAAGCAAATGTTTAAATGGGAGGATCCCTAGGAGGAGCAAGAGAGCATTCTCTCTAATAGAAGCAACTTCATTCTAATTCAGATTTACTCAAATTGTTTATTTAAGGTCTAGGAATATAGTTCAGTTGATAACATGCTTGTGTAGCATTCGTGAAGCCTCAGCAATGCATAAAACTGAGTGTGCTGGTGCATGCCTGGTTTGTAAGCTCATTACTGAGTAGGTGGAGGGAAGAGGATCTGGAATAAAAGGTCATCTCCAGCTGTGTAGTGAGTTGGAGGCTTACTTGGGTGACATGAGACTTTGTCTCTAAAATAAACAAAAGCTTCATTTTCAGTTCACTAAGTTTAAAATTTTTTTATTACATTTATTCATTTTGTGCATGTGTTACTGGGTACATATGGAAGTCAGAGGAAAACCTGTGTGAATTGTTTTTTTCCTTCTACCATGTGCGTCCCAGCGATTAAACTCAGGTTCGAAGGCTTGTCAGCAAATGCATTTATCCACTGAGCCACCTCAAGTTCAGAGTTTTAAGTATTTCTTTTGGGTCTTTAAAATATATTTTATATGGGAGGTGAGTAGGTGGGTAAGAATATTCAGTATAACTCCAGTGCTGTGGTGGGTGGAGCTCCGAGGATTGTTTACACTCTAGGTTCAGTGAGAGAAGTGTCTGAAAGGAACAAGGTAGACAGTGATAGAGCAGGGCATTGGCTGTCCTCCTCTGACCTCCATGTCTCTGCACACATACATGGCCTCCATGCAGTCTGTGTTTGTCTGTGTGTGTGTGTGTGTGTGTAACTCATATGATAGAGTTTTCAGTTTGTTTTCAAGTTGCAAGGAGAAACTTCAAATTTTTACTTAATATATTTTAATTTTAACTGGCATAGTAACTGAATATATTTATATGGTAAGATGTAATATTTCAGTGCATCTTATCACTGTATAATGACCACATCAGGGATATTGGTGTATTTATCACATCAGACACATCATTTCCTGCGTTGCGAACATTAAAATACTTCTCTATTAATTATTTTGAAATAAACAGTTAGTTGTTGTCAAACATAGTTATGCCATACTGTAGAATATTGGGTTATTCCTCTTAAAGCCTGGCATTTGTAAGTGCACACCTACAGTCACTGCACGATTAAGGTGAGGTGGGAGGATTTCTGTGAGTTTGAGGCCAGATTAGGCTATATAGAGATTTCTAAGCCAAACTGGGTCAAAAAAACTTTTTTTTTTTTTTTTTTTGGTTTTTCAAGACAGGGTTTCTATGTGTAGCTTTGGAGCCTATCCTGGCACTGGCTTTGGAGGCCAGGCTGGCCTCGAACTCACAGAGATCCGCCTGCCTCTGCCTCCCAACAAAAAAACTTTTTAAAAAAGTTATTCTTCATGTCCAGCAATATTATAATACCTAGTAGCTATTTTATCTGTATCCCTCCCTTCCCAACTTTCCTCCAAATTGCCTTCAGAAATATTTACAGTTAGAAAATTGGAATGATGATTTTTCAAAATAAATTATATTAGTGTGTGCACCTGTGTCCCTGTGGAGGTCAAAGGACAGATTGCGGGAGTCAGTTCTCTCCTTCTACCATGTAGGTCCCAGGAACAAATGCAGGTTCTTGGGCTTGGAAGTGCCTCTAGCCACTGAGCCATTTTGCCTGCCTATGATAACATTTTTTTTTTTTTTTTGGTTTTTCGAGACAGAGACAGGGTTTCTCTGTGTAGCTTTGGAGCCTATCCTGGCACTCACTCTGGAGATCTGGCTGGCCTCGAACTCACAGAGATCCGCCTGCCTCAGCCTCCTGAGTGCTGGGATTAAAGGCGTGCTCCACCAATGCCCGGCCTCTATAACCTTTTAAAAATTCATTTCAACTCTGTTTTATTGTTAGAAAATATATATATTCTTGGGGCTAGAGAGATGGCTCTGGTTTAGAGCACTGGCTGTTCTTCCAGAGGTCCTGAGTTCAATTCCCAGCAACCACATGGTGGCTCAAAAAAATCTATAATGGGATCTGATTCCCTTTCTATCATGCAGGCTTACATGTAGATAGAGCACTAATATATGTAAATAAATAAATCTGAAAAAGAAAAGGAATATATATTCTTAAAACATCTTTTTAACATAAATTTAAAAAATTAAAAATCATCTCTCAAATAGGAAAAAAAATCCAAGTGAGAAGAAAACCATACTATAATACATATAGCTTCTGTTTAGAGAGGAGAACTGAAGGCTGTAGGAAGGACTCCAGAAGACTGTGGAAAGAGGTTATTTGTAGTGGTGTATGCACTTTTGTGTCTTCACATATAATACATCAACTAGAAATATTTTACTGTTGTAGTGTGAAAAATAGCTGACTCTAAAGCTAGTTGGAGGACTATCACAGTAAAATGTGTTGATATAATGGAAGATTCAGATTCACCACAATACTCCTCGAGAGTATCTCTAATGAGATGGAGCCGCTTTTTGTTTTCGCCAAGTTTGACTTATTAGAATCTTGAAAACAGGTAGTGCTCTTGCTTACATTTTACAGATCCAGTGCTCCCAGAGGGACAGTTACCCTACTTCAATTTTTTTCCCCCTCTGAATTGTTTTTAGGCATTGCTTAAAAGGAAACCCCCCACCCCCAATGTTGCGCATTAGTGTTTTGCTTGCATGTATATGTGCACCACTTGTGTGCCTGGTACCCACAAAAGCCAGAATAGGGTGTCAGATCCATTGTAACTAGAGACAGCTGATTGTAAATTGTCAAGTAGGTGTTGAGATTCAAACCCAGGTCCTGTAGAAGAGGAGCCAATGTTCTTAACTGCTGAGCCATCTCTCCAGTCAGAAAAAAGCCTCATTTGTGGTATTCATTCAATGTGTTTGCTCAACCAGTATTAGGAATGCAGTTGCTCAGCTGTGTGCCAGGGCCTGGAAATAGAAAGTCTGATAGGCCACTGACTGACCTTTCCCTGAATCTGAAATCCTTCTCGTTTAGAAGAAGAAATCGAGGAATTGTAGAGAAGTGTCACTTAAATAGAATTTTATTCTTTATTTTTATTGTGTGTGTGTGTGTGTGTGTGTGCAACCATGCACATGCTCTGCAGCACATGTGTGGAAGCCAGAGGACAGCTTGGGGGAGTTGGTTCTCCTCCCACCATGTGGGCCCAGGGGTTGAACTCAGCTTATTATTAATTGTGCCTTTACCAGATGAACTATTACTGAATTTTAAATTTATTCTTTAAATTGCCTTTTAAGGAATATGTAACAGCTATTGTCCTTTAGGAAACTGGAACAGTTTTATGTTGCTTCATAAAAGTCAGGGTAGAGGTAACTGAGGTTGATGGTGAATGCCTGTAATTCCAGCATTCATGAGATGGAAGAAGAGAAAGGATGACTGGGAGTTCAAAGCTAGTCTCAGCTACATGGTGAAACCTGTCTTAAAACAACAAAAGTTCAAGGTAAGGTCTGGTGTGAGATTGGTAGAGAAGGACTGCCTTTTGTATTATAGAAAAGGAGATCTTGTGCTTTGACCTATATTCTTTTCTGTTTTTTTTTTTTTTTTTTTTTTTTTCTTATTTAGACATTGTCCTTGGGACTCTGTGTAGCTGAGGATTATCTTTGGACTGCTTCACTTCAGTGTGTGATTTAACACTGCATGAACAAGGGAGTTGGGGCGGACAAGACTCAAAAGAAAACCAGTTGAGAAGGGAATAGTTGAAAAGTAGTAGTGTAGGCAGGAGACAGAGACAGTAGTAATATAGATGGAGAAGATGCCATGGAGTGCTTTATGAGACTGTGGTAGACTTGTACAAAGATCCTGATCTCTAGTCCCCTTCCTTTGTTTTTTTTTTTTTTTTTTAAAAACCAATAAAGATAACTGATTGGAGGTATTCATATACTAAAGGAAGCAATTTGTCTCTTTTCTTTAGCTAATTGATGCCATACACATTTATAAGCAGAACTGTGAAGTGCCATGATGTTTGTCTTAACATGATTTGAACTCTTAATGGATGTTTAATTTTAGGGGTATTATAAACTTTGGATTGATACACAGGATTCAGCCACATACTAGCTGTGTGATGTTGGGGTAATTATGTAAGCTTTGTTCTAAGCTTATTTGCTTGTGAGGGAGAGAGATGATAGTAAAAGAAACTATAAAAGTGAATTCTCGCCAGGTGTTGTTGGCGCATGCCTTTAATCCCAGCACTCGGGAGGCAGAGGCAGGTGGATCTCTGTGAGTTCGAGGCCAGCCTGGTGTCTAGAGCAAGTGCCAGAATAGGCTCCAAAGCTACACAGAGAAATCCTGTCTCAAAAAAAAAAAAAAAAAAAAAAAAAAGACTTCTCAGCTCAGAGATAGGTAGATAATAGAGGCTTAGCTGGCATTTATACTTTATTTAATCAAACAGTGATGGGGCAGTATTTCTCTTAATGGGGTAAAAATTAGTTCTTGGTCGTTAGTGAAAAAAACCTTACCCTTAATGTACAAAATTTGACACTAATACTACATAAACAGTATAGTGTGTACAGTATTGTATCTATGCTATTTAAATGTCATGGGGAGTGGGGCTGATTAGGAAAATAATGTCTGTATAGCCTTTATAGGGAGATGATGAAAACAGATACATGGTGTGCTGAAATAAGACATAGTCTGGAGTATGAAATGCTAAGAAATGTGACATTTTTCTCATTAGTGTTGTGTGTAGGAGCTCACTTTGGCACATGTTCAGATTCTTACCCCCCAAAACAAAAAGCAAAACTAGGCAAAAATCCCACTAATAAACAAAACTATTCCCAAACTCTGCTACCCCATACTTTTTGATGTTTTCTAATTAAATTAATACCCTTGAGTATTTTAGAAAAACTATGATCATTTAGGATAAAAATGACTATAATTAAATGAAAGGTCATCACCATAGAAATAATTTTTCTATATGAAGTTTGGCAAGTTTACCAGTGTAGTAGCTTCTACCAGAATTATTAATATTTTTGTATTTGGGGGAATTGATTAGTATTGTATTAGTAAATAAAGTATTTGTATAACTGGATGTTCTGATTAACTGAAGACAAATGACAAAACGAGGCTTTTAAAATTTTATGTTTTAACTGGTTTTCTGAAAATAACTTTAGCTGTTATACAACTTCATTTCCCTCTTTATGGTATGGGAAAGGATGGTAAACATGTAAGTAATTAGTATGTATCATCAGTGCATTCCATAAAAAATTCAATTCCAATAGTATAATTTTCTAGTAAGAAAGACAAACGTGACCCATTATTGCTATTGTTATTAAAGTGAACTAACTTTCTTGGTAAAGAAATCCTGTGTTCTTCAGCAGATAGAAAAAACATAAAGAAGCAGTACATAGGCATAGCCATACTTCACAAACAAAAATGACCTTTTATTCCTTCATTCTTTGATGCTTTCAAATGTGAAAAATCTTTCCCCCCATGCCCCCCCCCTTTTCCTAGGGATTAACCTCAGCCTTGGGCATGCTAAGTGTGTGTTTTATTGTAAATTGCACTCCAGTTCTGTTCTTGGTTTTGTATTTGAAACCTCTTGATCTATTTTATGAATAGTAGTTTGTTTTTTAATATTTTGTGGTTTTTAAAGAGTGTTTTGGGTACATTTAATATTTTTCCCCTTAAATTTCTGTTTTTTTTATTTAGCATTAGAATAACAAAAGTTAATTATATTCCGTCTGCCTACTTATTTTTCTCCCTGGCCATTTCTTTTTCTTTTTATTCACTTTTAATACACACACACACACACACACACACACACACACACACACACCATACAATTTTATATTCTAGTTAAAAATGCATATTTAAAATAATTTTTCTGTTCCTGCTCAGAGTTTACAAGCAAGTCTCTCTTGAGCTACTCTGAGACTTCAGATATATTTTGTTTAATATACTCAGTATTGGTTTGTGCAGCTTTAAAGTTATTTTTCTTAGCTCCTATGTTTAAAAACTGAAGGAATTTATTAAAAATTTAGATTTTTATGGTGTCTTGAAAAGTGACATGAGCCTTCAAACACAGGGACTAGGCTCTTTTGTTGACAGCATTTGGTAATAGCTCCCACTTTCATGTAGTCCATCCATTTTCTAGTGTGCCATTGTATCTTATCTGTGTTATACTCATTCTGGATCTTGGCCTTGCAATCTCTGTTTGAGGCAAAGATGGCATTCTTTTGTCTGTGCTTACATTTTATCTATTTTTGTCTTTCAGGAGAAGATGTATGGTCTTATGCAAAGGGACTTCCTCACATGTTCCAACAGGGTGGTGTATTCTACAATATTATGAAGAAAACTATGGGTATAGTTAAATTCTGACTTTATTCTTGAATAATGTTTCTATTTAAGCTATTACAAAATGAAGAATGTTCAAATAGGGGCCCAGCGAGATGGCTCAGTGAATAGAGGCACATGCCGCCAAGCCTGACAACCTGAGTTTTAATCCTTGGGACCCACATGGTAGAAGGAGAGAGCCAACTCCCACAGTTGTCCTCTGACCTCCACACTTGCACCATGGCACATGTGTACCTATGTACACACATGCATATACATGAAATAAGTAAAATGTAATAATACTTTAAAAGAACAGTCGAATGATATTTTCTTAAAGATACTAACACCTGGGCATCGTATTAAATATTTTGACAGCTGGGCCTAGTACCACATGCCTATAGTCCAAGTTGGGGTGTTGATAATTAAGAGAACTGCTTGAGCCCAGGAGTTCTCAGCCAGCCTGAACAACATTATGAGGCACACCCACTTTTTATTATTAAATTATGTATATATACATGTGTATGTGCATATGAGTACAGGTGCTCTCAGACAACAGAAGAAGGTGTTGGGATCCCCTCAACTGGAGTTACGGGGGCTTTGAGTTGCCCGACATATGTGCTAGGAACTGAACTGGGATCCTCTGCAAAGACAGTACATGATCTCCACCACTGAGCCATCTCCAGCCCGAGAGGCCTTTCTTTCTTTTTCTTCTTCTTTTGTACTAAGGATTGAACGAAAGACTTCACACATGTTAGGCAAGTATTCTACCACTGAGCCACATGTATGTGGTGTGTGCATGTGTAAGCATCCCACCATTGAACTACATCCCAGCCTTGTGTATAAGTATATGCATGCTTGTGTGTGAGGAGGGTACATATATACGTGAGTGAAAGCTAGAGCAGAGTCTTAGGTATCATTCTTCAGGTGCTATAGGCACAGTGATTTTTTGTTTGTTTGTTTTGGCTAAGGTCTCTTATGGGCTGGTATTTACTAAGTAGGCCAGCTGGTCAGGGAGCACCAGAGATCCACTTATCTCAGTCTCCCCAGCATTGGTATTTTAAGTGTGTTCTGGGGATTGAACTTCACTGATTGATGCATTGTCCCATACCCCATGTGTGTGTATTTTTAAATACAATATTTTTCTTTACCATGTGCCTTGTTATTATCCTGATGTAGTCAGGTATGTTTTCGGCAGTATAATTAATAATTTTGTTTTGTTTTTAGAGACTGGGTTTCTCTGTGTGCCTTTGGAGCCTTCCCTAGAACTCGCATTGTAGACCAGGCTGGCCTTGAACTCACAGGGATCCACCTGCCTCTACCTCCTGAGTACTGGGATTAAAGGCAGGTGCCATAAATTTTTGTATTGCTTTCTTGCTCCTGTTTTGGTCCTTAATGACTAAAGAATACAAGTTGTGAAATCCACAAGAAGTGAATCTGGTTATACTGCTTGTGACTGTCCTAGAACTAGATAATACAGTATTTTGATTGTTTGATTTTGGTAGTGATTGGCAAATCTCATTGCTTTCTAAGTTTTGGGAAACAGCTTGTTTTTACATTTAACTTCTTTGTGTATAAAAATAAATACACTTTTATGTTAGTGTAGTTATACCTATCAGATTTTAATAACTTGGGAGAGAAGTTGGCATGGCATATTTAGGCTTCTATATTTTTGCAGAAATGTAACATGAGTACTTTTTGCTTCAAATTTATCACTCTGGTTTAGCTTATGATTTCTCTTACCTAGCCTTATAGACATTAAGTACAAAATTTTGTGGTGTTCACGTAAGCAAAACAAATCCAAACTAGGCTGTTATAGAAATGTTCAGACATATAAAGTAGCAAGAGTGTTTCTATGGGCACCATGCGCCTGCCACCTGGCTTCCACAATTATTAATATGTCTCAACTCTCTTCTCGACTGGACTATTTTGAAGTAAATCTCTGATATATAATTTCATAATTAAATACTTTTAATGTGTATATATAATGTGAAATATTTTAATTTCACCCAAATTGTCAGTGTTTAAATATCAAGCAAATATTTTCTTCTTTCAGTTCATTTGAAGCAAAGAATATCTTTTTAAAAAAGACAGAATTATTAGTATTATAAACAATTTTATTACTATTATGTATATGATTTGTGTGTGAGAAAGAGAGTGAGTGTGTGTTTAAGTGTGTACGGTGTCACATGTCACAACTTGTTTGTTTGTGGTCAGAGGATAACTTTCAGGAGTCAGTTCTTTGTTTCCACATTGGGTCATTGGGTCCTGGGCATTGAACTAAGGTTGTCAAGCTTGTTTGGGAAACACTTCATCTGCTGAGTCGTCTTGTCAGTCCAGAGACAGGTTTGTTGAGACATGTTTTATACAGAGTAAAATTCACATTTCATGGGGATACAGGTACAAATTAAGTATCATATACCTAGAATATGTGGAACCAAAAGCATTTTTTGATTTGGGGGGATTTAGAGAAGTGTCCCTAATGCAATACACACACACACACACACACACACACACACACACACACACAGTGAGCTATTTTGTTAACGGAACTCAAGTAAAAAATTCATGTTTCATACCTGCCTTAAACACATCGTCTGCAGATAATTTTGTATAATGTCCATAAGTCATTTTGTGTTTCAAAGCCAGTTTCGCAGTATAGAATCTTCTACTGTGGCATTATTTTGTGCTAAAGAAAGTTTCAGATTTTGACACATTATGGATTTTGGATTGTTGGATTAGAAGTTCTCAGAACCTGTATATTCACTCTATACCCTGTATATGGATTTTGAGGAATAAGCAGTCATGCATCTACCTAGTTAAAAACACAGAATATTTTCTATTACATCAGATTTTTAGCCAACCCCCATTTTTTAGTTCCCACACACTGGCAACCACTGTTTTGTTTTCCGAGTTCATTTATTTTCCTTTTTCTTATTGCATCAGGGTGACTTTTTGTGCCTGGTTCCTTTTGCCTAACATTGTTGGTAAACTAGCCCAAGGGACATGTCACATCTGTTAGGTGTGAAGTTTTGTTGGCATGTAGATTCATGTCCACATACTACCTGTTGTTCTTTTTGCAGTACAGTACTAGAACTGAATAGTAACAGATACCTTACAGCTCACTATAATTAAAATATTTATCACACTGTCCTTTAGGGAGAAAAATGCTTTTTCTGATTTTTTTTTAATTATATAAGGGATTTTTTATTTTGCATATGGAGGTCAAATAGCCATCTTGTTAGCAAAGCCCCAAGGCAGTGTAGGACATAGCATAGAAAAAAAAAAAAAGGGCAATGTATGTGTCTCATTTCTGTTTTAGTGTATTAGTATTAGAAGCTAATTTCATTTTCATTGTTGAATAATATTTCACTGGTTGAATGTATGTAGCACATTAAATAATAAATTAATAATTGGGTCTGGAGAGATGGCTCAGCAATTGATTAAGAATGCTCTTTGCTCTTTGGAGAGGATCCAGGTTCAGTTCCCAACACCCACTTTGGGCAGAGCACACAAGCCTGTAACTCCAGCTCCAGGGAATCTGTTGCCCTTTTCTGGCCTCCACAAACACCCTTCCTTATATATGGAGCATAAAGTCACAGACACATACACATAAATTGAAAAAAAGACCTCAACCAAAAGATGTTTGAACTGTTTTCAGTTTTTAGCTACCATGAATCTAGTCCCTATAAACATTTATCATTTTTGTACAAGTTTTTGTATTTACATATTTTTGTTTTATTTATTTATTATTATTTATTTTATGAGATGAGGCTTCTCTATATAGCCTTGACTGTCCTGAACTGGCTTTGTAGACCATGCTGGCCTTGAGTTCAGAGATTCACCTGCCTCTGCCTTTCCAGTGCTGGGATGAAAAGCATGCGCTACTGCTCCTGGCTCCATGCAAGTTTTTCATTTCTCTTTGGTAAATACTTAATGGACTATAAAGTCATGGTAAGTATATATCTTTTATAAGAAACTTCCGTGCTTGCTTCGGCAGCACATATACTAAAATTGGAATGATACAGAGATTAGTATGGCCCCTGCACAAGGATGACAGGAAAATTCGTGAAGCGTTCCATATTTTTACATGTAAAAGAAGCTTGTTTCTAATTTAAATTAAAAAAGAAAAAAGAAAAGGAAACTTCCATGACTCGGGAAATGGCTCTGTTGGTGTAAAGTACTTGCTACATGAGTTAAGTTTAGGACTTTTAGTCCAGATACCCAGCACTCATGTAAAAAACAGGGCATAACTCATATGCCTATAGTCCTAGTAGAGACAGAAGTATTTCTGCAGCTGGCTGGCCAGACAGTGTTGACAAATCAGTGAGCTGTAGGATTAATGGAATGAATCCTATCTGGAAAAAACAAGGTGAGAATGAGAGGAAGAAAGCCAGTGTTGACCTATGGCTTCCACATGACACGTGTGCAACCCCCCACTCCCCACCCCCCCCACACCCACACACACTTCTACATTATCTTCCAAAGTGATTAGACTATTTTTTCATTTATTAGCACTATATGAAAATTCCACTTGTTTTAGATCTGTGTTGGCATTTGGTAGTGTCACTTTTGTGTGGGTCTGTATGTGCTTGTGTTTGTGTATATGTGAGGTACACTGTATGTTTGGGCATGTGTTCACATGTGTTTGCATGTGGAGGCCAGAGGACAGCTACTTGAAATGTTGTTCCTCAGGAGCTGCCTACCTTGAGTTTTGAGATAGGGTCTTTCATCAGATAGGCTAGGCTGGCTGGCCTGTGAGTCCCAAGGATCCTTTTGTCTTTGCTGCCCTAATGCTTGGGTTATATGAGTACACCACCATTCCTGTCTCTTTTACATGGTTTCTGAGGGCTCAAACTTGGGTCCTAATGCTTGATGGCAAGCACTACCAGTTTTTGTTTTTAATTGAAAAGTTTATTATTTTAAATTATGTGCATGTTTATGGGTCTGTGCATGTGTGTGCAGGTGCCATAGGAGGTCAGACACTTCCAATCCCCTGGAGTTGGAATTACATGCACCTAACAAGGGTCTTGGGAATCAAATTCAGGTCTTCAAGAGTGACTCACATTTAACCACTGAGCCATCTCCAGTGCCAGCTGTTTTTTGTTTTTTGTTTGTTTGTTTGTTTTGAAACAGGGTATCATTGTATATCCCTAGCTACTTGGAACTTGCTATGTAGACTGTTGGCCTGAAACTTAGAGATCTGCTGTCTCTGCCTCTCACACTAAGATGAAATTGTATCATTGGATTCAGTTCTTGTTCTTAAGAAAACAAAACAAAACTTTTAATACACTTATAGCACGAGCCCACAGTAGTTTATTTGCATTTCTCAAATAAAGTGACATTGATTAATCCTTTGATGTATTTGCTTTCTTCTTTTTTTCCCTCTCAATGTTAAATGGTTTTTATTTTTTACTGTTTTATGTACATATCATTAATGAGTGGTTAGCAAATTTTTTTTTATAATTCTACAAAATATATATTGCTATTCTAAAAGGAAAGAAAGGAAGCATAGTGAGAAAATACTAGACTAAATCAAGACTGAAAAGCAGCAGAGCAAACTCCAAATTCTGTATCTCTTTGATGTCAAAGGCCTCTTCAGATCTCAAACTCCTTTCAGCTTTGTTGACTGCAATACACTTAACCTCCCTTAGACTGGTTCCATGCCCAGTCTGCTGCTTCTTTTGCAGGTATCCCATGACCCTGACATTTGAAACACCATGGAGGTCACCACTCCCTTTATTCCATTTAGCATCTGGTTTTTCTTTTTTCTTTTATTTTTCTTTTTTCTTTTTTTCTTTTTTTTTTTTTGTCTTTGCAGATTTTTTTTTTGAATTAGAAACAAGATTGTTTTACATGTCAATCCCAGTTCCCTAGCACCACCCCCACCCCCAACTAAAACCCTACCTATCCCATATCCTTTCTGCTCCCCAGGGAGGGTGAGGCCGTCCATAGGGGGTCATCAGAGTCTATCATATCCTTTGGGATAGGGTCTAGGCCCACCCCCAGTGTCTTGGCTCAGGGAGTATCCCTCTATTTGGAATGGGTTCCCAAAGTCCACACCTATGCTAAGGATAAGTACTGAACTACTACAGGAGGTCCCGTAGATTTCCGAGGTTTCCTCACTGAAACCTATGTTCCTGGGGTCTGGATCAGTCCCACGCTGGTATCCCAGCTATCAGTCTGGGGAGCAAGAGTTCCCCGAAGTTCAGGTCAGCTGTTTCTGTGGGTTTCACCAGCCTGCTCTGGACCCCTTTGCTCTTCACTGGTCCTTCTCTGCAACTGGATTCCAGTTCAGTTCAGTGATTAGTTGTGGGTGTCTGCTTCTACTTCCACCAGCTGCTGGATGAGGGCTATCGGGTGGCATATAAGTCAGTCATCAATCTCATTATCAGGGGAGGACATTTAAGGTAGCCTCTCTGTTGCTTAGATTGTTAGCTGGTGTCATCTTTGTAGATCTCCAGACATTTCCCTAGTGCTTGATTTCTCTGTAAACCTAAAATGTGTCCCTCTATTATGATATCTCCATTCTTGTTATCTTCTATTCTCGACTGACTCAACCTTTCTGTTCCCTCATGTCTTCTGCACCCCTCCCCTTCTCCCCTTCTCATTCTCCTAGCTCCCTCCCCCATCTTCCCATGCTCCCAATTTGCTCAGGGGATCTTGACCCTTTCCCCTTCTCCAGGGGACCATGTATGTCTCTCTTAGGGTCCTCCTTGTTTACTAGCTTCTCTGGCAGTGTGGATTATAGGCTGGTAATCCTTTACTCTATGTCTAAAATCTGCATATGAGTGAGTACATACCATGTTTGTCTGTTTATGATTGGGTTACCTCGTTCAGAATGGTTTCTTCTAGTTCCATCCATTTGCCTGCAAATTTCAAGATTGCTTTGCTTTTTTCCGCTGAGTAGTACTCCATTGTATAAATGTACCACATTTTATCTATCCATTCTTCTGTTGAGGGGCATCTAGGCTGCTTTCAGTTTCTGGCTACTACAAATAGTGCTGCTGTGAACATCGTTGAACAGATGTTAGCTTATTTTGATGCCTTAAAGAGTAAATTATATTGGTAAATTTGCTTTAAAAGTCACTTGAAGCCAAGTGTGGTGGCACAGATCTATAGTCAGCAGCTGCTCAAAGCTGAGGCACTCAGGAATTACTGCAAGTTCAGAGCCTAGCTGGGAAACCTAGCAAGACCTTGTCTCAAAATTAGAAAGGGCTGAGACTATAACTTAGTGGTAGAACAGCTGCCTAGAGTAAGACCCTGGTTCAGCTCTTAGAACCATCAAATTACCCAAAACCAGACAAAAACTCAAGCAAATTGACTGTAGGTCTAATTGTAGAGGATTTTTTTTTTTCTGTGTTTTGTCTCTCCTTTTTCTAGTGCCATGACTTGATTGTATTTTTATAGTGATTCTTGAAATAAATCAGTGTGAATATTCCTTTGTTTTCCCTGAAAATAATTTTTTGGGGGGAGGGTATTATTCTGGGTCCTTGTTAATCCATATAAACTTTAGGATCAGGTTATTGATATCAACAACAACAAAAATCTGCTGGAATTTTTTTCCTGTGATCTCAGTGAATGTATAGACAATTTAGAAATGAAACACAGAGATTTACTTTTTTTTTTAAGTTACTAAAATGCTTGCATGCATGCATGTGTAACACGTGTATTGAAGAGGCAAGAAGGGATCCTTGGGCAGTTTTGTTTTTTAAGATTTACTTTATTTTGTATATTTTAAATTTTTCTACATATATGTGTATATTTCATTGTGTGCATGCCATATATGTAAGGGTGCTCTCCGAGGCTAGAAGAAATGTTGAATCCCCTGGAGCTGGAATTACAGGGGAATGGAGCCACTGGAATTGAAAGAGGAAAAAGCACACTAAGCTCTTAAGCTACCTCTCCAGCCTCCTGTTGGTCAGGTTTTTACTGTGAATTTAATTTCTGTAATAGGTAGTTCTCTTTTTTTTTTTCCCCCATTCTTTTATTTAGCTCATAAATAAAGTCATGCACAATTATGATATACAATACAGTATGTTCACAATGGCATGGCTAAATTAAACCAATTAACATGTTTTATCACACATACTCATCATTTTTGTTTTGAGAACACTTAAAGTATACTATCTCACAACTTTTAAAATATAGCATATTGTTATCAACCATATTTATCATGCTCTCAGTAGACCTCAAGACATCACAGAGTCCATGCCTCTTGTCCAACTGCAGTTTTATATCCTTAAACCAATCGTTTCCCCATTGTTAAAAGTCCCACATTGAAGCCTAATAGCCACAATTCTGCTCTCTGTTCCCATAAGTTCATCATTTCTAGGTTACACATAAAATTGAAATTGTGTGACATTTGTCTTCCAGTGTGTCACTTACTTTTTTTGTTTTTGACAAGCATATAACTTTACTACTTACTAAAGATGAAATCAAATTTGCATGCACAGGTGAGCATTCACTGAAACACGTTGGATTCATATATTTGAGTTTCAATTAGCTTATATATATGTATATATTTATATAAAAAGAGCAATAATGGCAATATGTTATGCATCAACAGGTAGTACACTTAAGGTTATCTCTTCAACATATCTGTTCATTTCATCCATGTTGTCAAATGTAGTGGAATAAAGTTGTTTATAGTATTTCCTGTTGTCCTTTAATGCCTAAACAGACCTGTAGCTCTTTCATTTCTGAATATCCACGTGTAGTCCACATGAATGAAAGTGGGGAGAAGTGGTGAATTAGTGTGTTGTTGGAAGTTCATTCAGGCTAGCCTTGAACACCTTATCCTCCTGTTTCCTCCACCTCCTGAGTGCTGGAATTAAAGGCACGAACACTGTTTTTTGTTTTTGTTTTTTTTAAAAAGCCACTTAGACCAGATCTCTGACTTGAATATTTTCTTTCATTGTATGGTTTGGCAGGACCTGAGGATGTACTTGGTGGCAGCTCCCTGCTCTTGAGTTATAATAGGGCTGGCACCTTCAATTTTTTTTTCTTCAAGTTGATGATGCCAGAAGCATATCAAGAGAAATTTCTACCTGGATTTTTATTAATTGACAGTTTGCCTACTATTGAAATTAATATTTGATTGAAATAATTTAAATTTTAGTAAATAAAATTACATTTTCTTATTGGCTTACATTGTAGCTGGTTTTTGTAATTCACATGTTTGTTTAAACTTCCTTTCCTAACTTTGGTATAGGATAATAATTTCATGTATATATTCCCCATTTTCTGGGAGAATTACTTTAAGGTCTTACTGTTTTTGTTTTTTTATAGTAGAATAAATAAATTATTTTCAAGCAAATAATTTTTGAAAGCTGCTCATCTATTTCTTGCTGTCAGAAATTCACTATTTTGGCCATAAATATCTTTGTTATGCTTTTGGTAGTATTATAAATAAGATCTTAATATGTTAAATGTCTTTTCTTTTCTCTAGGCATGGCTGATGGCAAACATTGTACTTTTCCACATCTACCTGGCAAAACTTTTGTTTATAATGCTTCTGAAGATAGACTGGAGTTGTGTGTCGATGCTGCAGGACATTTCCCCATTGGTCCTGATGTTGAAGATTTAGTTAAAGAGGCTGTAAGTCAGGTTCGAGCAGAGTCTACTACAAGAAGTAGGGAATCAAGCCCCTCCCATGGGTTATTAAAACTAGGTAGTGGTGGAGTAGTGAAAAAGAAATCTGAGCAACTTCACAATGTAACTGCCTTTCAGGGAAAGGGGCATTCTCTAGGAACTGCATCCAGTAACCCACACATTGATCCCAGAGCTAGGGAAACTCTGGCTGTAAGAAAGCATAATACAGGGACAGATTTTAGTAATAGTTCCATTAAAACAGAACCTCCTGTGTTCACAGCTGCTCCTAGTAACAGTGAGCTTATTCGAATAGCTCCTGGAGTAGTAACAATGAGAGACGGCAGGCAGCTTGATCCTGATGTGGTTGAGGCCCAGCGAAAAAAATTGCAGGAAATGGTTTCTTCTATTCAGGCTTCAATGGACAAGCACTTGCGGGATCAAAGTACAGAGCAGACACCATCTGATCTTTCTCAAAGGAAAGTAGAAGTTGTGAGTTCTTCTGGGAGGCCCGGGAGTCTTCAGACTGGCTTGCCTGAATCTTTTTCTATAACTGGTGGCACGGAGAATTTGAATACTGAAACAACTGATAGTTGTGTGGCAGATTCACTGGGAGCAGCATTTGCCACAAGGCCAAAAGCACAAAAAGAAAATTCCATGGAGGAACCTGAAGAGATGGATAGTCAAGATGCTGAGACGACTAACACAACTGAGCCAATGGATCACTCTTGATTTAATTAGAGGCTAATAAAGGCAGAATGTTTATTGTGAATATGTAATATTTGTTGGCTGGGCCACATAACTTGAGTAGTCATTAAAAATCTTGTACGTATATAATTCAAAGATTATATCTTGTTATTCAGTGCATGATAGCAAGTGTGTGATTGGCAATAGCTTTTAATATACTGCTGCCCAGGCTGGCTCTGAATTCTTGTAAATTAGTTTAGATCTGTTGAAAGAGTTTCTTCCATATATGTGGTTCATTGGAAGTTCTTTGTCATTTTAATTCCATGAAAGTCTTAATTTTTAGACATGAAAAATCTCTTGCTAAATGTTTGGTTTCTGCAAAGACCAGAATTGAAAAGAAAATGAGAGTTTGTACATGTTGTCATCAAGGTAGCCATCCTACGTGTCATAAGAATGTCAATTTCAAGTTTACCTGAACTAAATGTATCTTAAGATACATAAAATACTTAATTAGACTAAAAAGTTATAATATTATAGAGACAGCTATTGTTGGCAAAAATATCCTGACAGTAGAGTGTAATGATACAACATTTTCCTGGTTTGAGCTAAGTTGGGGAAGAATGATCTATCCTAGTATGATAAAGTCAGTGTGATTCAGTTAGTTGGTCTGAGCCAATAGGGCCACTTGTGTGCTCTTGGTGATAATATGTTGCCATTATTTTTTTTAATCCTGGCCTTGTCAAGTTTCACCTATTATTTTTTAAATCTTGCATAAAAGAGAATTACAATTTGTTTTAGAAAATTTAAAAATAATGGTAGTAGTAGTTAATTTTTAACTTTCCAAGTATGTCAGAGTAATAGAGAATTTATCTTTATGAATGGGTTACATTGTTCTACAGTTTTGACACAGTGGTATTTAAGCCTGTATATGCTAAATGTCTCTGAGTCCCTTTGAACCAAAAATGTTTCCTTTTTTTTAGATTTTCTTTTTGTTGGCTTCACTTGAGGTTGGGTGCATAGTTGACTGCAACATACCATGAGCAACTGAGCATTTGCTTAAACATTGCATTCATTAACTCTTCAGTGCCAGTTTCCGTGAAGCAGCTTCCATGCTTATTCTTTAAACGAAGAGTGTATACTCCTAAGATTGGTACTGCACTATTGTATTCTGTTCTGCAGATCTGTATTTGTAAATGTATTTCAGCCCATCATCTTCTTTTGTTTACTGAAATTAAGTTGAATTTGAATGAATGAAAGACAAATGTATGTTAATATAATCTCTTAGAGCATTCAAAGCCTGGCTGTCTCTGTTTGCACATGTAACAGATGCAGAACTGTTTGCAATTCTACAAAACTATATGTCAGAAAATACATTGTCAGGTGTTTAAAAATCTCTACCTGCTCATTTGAAAGGGATGTAAGTTGTACTTTTAACTTTTTCTAGATAAAGGGAGGTTTTGGTCTTTTCTAATTACCCCACTTTGTTGAAAAAGAAAGGAATGGAAACTCTAGATATTTTACAAATGTAGCTGAAGTTAAGATAATGTACAATACACCACACCACACACACACCCCTCTGGATTACTGTTTATCATATCACATGCTTTGCAATATTTTATCTCCATCCATTTCTAAATTTACTTTCACACATCAAAATACTAGGAAAATTTAGAACTTTTATATTGTATACTAGTTTTGCATGAAGTAAAAGAGTTATCAAATTCTTAACAATTAGCTGTGCTTTAAAATCGAAAACCACTTCCCCCATCACTTCACTCACCACTATCATCATTTAGGCTTATTAAGCCACTGAAATATTCTTTAAAATTTTTTTCCTGGTTTAAGTACAAGAAAACTGTTCAATAAACAGAAAATGTACTGCTTCAAATAAATTATATAACTGCCCTGCTTTAACAGATGCTCTTCTGTGGCTTGGTATGTTTAGTTAATAACTGGCAGGATCTCAAAGCATTAGAATATCAGAAACAAATTTTGTTTTTTTCTGGACACGGTCTCACTATATATAGCCCTGGCTGGCCTGGAGCTCACTGTGTAGACCAGGCTGGCCTTAAACTCACAGAGATCCGCCTACCTCTGCCTCCCAAGTTCTGGGACTAAAGGCATATACTACCATGCCTGGCTAGAAACAAATTTTATCTCCTTAGTAAATACTTGAATTTAGTGTAAATTATGCACATGTGAACGTTAGAAGATGGGCTTAATCTCTGACAATACTTCATTGTCTCTAGTGACAGTATTGGTATTTAGAGTTAAAACTTAACTGGGTATAAGTAACAATTTGGGTTCTCCCTTGATTTAAAAAAATACAAACAAAAAACAGGCTTGAGAATTCATTAGAATACTTGAACATATTTTAAAATCAGTTGAAATTTGAATGGGATAATTAGTGGTTTGGGGTAAGTTCTGAGAGAGTTTGTGTCAAATACCATCTTTGTATTTATGTAAGTGTAGATGATTTTTTTTGATTTTTTTTTTTAACCATTGTGATACCACTGTATTGCTTCAGTGGTGCACAATAGCTTGTGATCTCATATGACATAATTCAAACCAGTTGAGTTATATTTTCAGGGTTCCACTGAAGAAATGTAAATATTTTTCTTCAGTAATCCATTCTGTAATCATACCAAGTTTGAGTTTATGACCCAAAGTCCAGGCAGTTAAAGGTAGTGTATGTCCAGAAAGCTGGTAATGAACAATGGTTCAAATGAAAGGAAATAAGACACTGCCAACTATTATGACTAGTATACAATTAGCTCCAAGGGAATGGTTACTCAGGAACTGAAGAGCAAGCCTAGATAGCCCATTCCTCTCCCATCCCTTAAACTATGTTTCAGGTGTTTACTGGAAATCATTAGGAAAGGCCTGAGAAATTTAGCAAATGCTAATGTTTGAAATTTACTTTATACCTTCCTATGGTTTTTAATTTGGTTTTTACAATTAAGCTTTACTACTTGCAGTTGAGATTGCATTCTGGAATGTACCTGTGAGACTAGCCCTACAGGTCATACAGGTCTTTGTTTTGTTTGTTTGGTTTTTTTGTTTCTGTTTTTTTTTTTTTTTTTTTTTTTTTTTTGAGACAGGGTTTCTCTGTCTCTGGTTGTTCTGGAACTCTGTAGACCAGGCTGGCCTGGAATTCAGAGATCCACCTGCCTCTGCCTCCCAAGTGCTGGGATTAAAGACATGTGCCACCACCACCTGGCTACAGGTTTGTTTTTGTTGTTGTTGTTGTTGTTTTTTGATTTGGTTTGGTTTTTTTGACACAGGGTTTCTCTGTGTAGCCTTGGCTGTCTTGGAACTTGCTCTTACAGGTTTTTATTGTCATTATTTTAAGGATTATCTTAATTGGATATTAACAGTGTCTTACATAGGGTCTCTTACCTCAGGGAAGATCGTTTACTAGCAATTCCTGTTATTGAACAGTTTTGGAGAATTATTTTGACACATCACATGTTAGCTACCAAATGCAAATAAGTATTGTTTTATGTAGTTACCTGCTGTCTGCTGCTGAACATTTCTCTAGATATTTAGGACCTTACTAATAAGTAACATTTAGATATGAAATAAACTTCTAAGTTCTGTCTTTAGTTATACTCATCTTGTCACTATACTGATAGTATATTTTTTATTTCAGAGCATTAATAAAGTTTTATCCTCATTTTTCAGCAATCGATTGGCTCAAACTTAAAATATTCAAGTGTGCAAAACTTGTGGTTTTTTGTTTTTGGATCTAAAAGCAAGGTCTCCACCTTAAGATTCTTATAAAATCGGAGCTCTTGCAAAATTGCTTTAAATCCCACTCACTTTAAAGTATATTTAAAGTTACCTTTTATAATAGAAATAGATGTATGTTCTAGGTTGGCTAGATGTTCTGCTTTCCAAGACTGTCATTTAACAAAACTGTACAATACAGAGGCTTTTCACAATTCAGTTATTTTTTTCAAACAAGAACAACTCATGAAAATAGGCCATAGTGGTGAAAAGTATATTTAAAGAATAAAATAGTAAAGGGGAGATAGATCACTAACATCACAGAATTAATTGCAAGTTCTGCCATTCTTTGAGATGCCAAGTGTTTCAGATCATATTTAATGATACTCAAATCGTGGAAATTTTAACGTTTGTTCCAAAATAGCAGAAACTGTAAAAAAAAAAAATTGTGAATTATTGGATAAAATGCCATTACTTGTATATCTGACATTTAAAGTTTTTAATTATGGAGTTGACTTTTTTTTTGTAGTAGTATAATACAATGACTATTCTCTTGTAAAAGAAAAGGAAAAACTAGTAAAGAAAAAGTTTTAGTTGATGTTATCTGCTTGTATCAATTACTAGTATTTTAAAATTTAAGCTATTGCATACTTTTCTTTAGAATGCAGAACTCCCTCCTGGAGCCTTTACGCCTGTTGTAGAGCAATAAAGGACTGAAAAGCTTGTCAGTATTTTCAGGGTTGTTTGACTTTAAGCACTAGTCCTAAAAATTGGAGAGTTTCCTTTGTGGAGGGAAATGCTACTTAGACTAAAACCAAGCACTAATAGTGTAAATATTTAGACAAAAAAAAAAAAAAAAAACCTAGCAAGTACTTTAACTTGGCAGTGAAGTGTTATAGATGCTATATCATCCATAAGGCACTAGCTGTTAGACATCACTTTGATTTCACGATTGTTTGTATATATTACAATTGAGAATGAATAATTGGTAACAGTATAACAATATAGTGTTCTTGAGCACACCTCACTGTACAGTATTTGAAGTTTTGTATTAATAATAAAACTAAGTTAATAATATATTACTGATTCTCCCTCAACTTCACATTGGCTTTTTAAAGTAATGTTCTTTAGTTTCCTCGAATTATACTTTAATATCATAATGCATGAACGAATAGTTCGGTTTTATAGAAAATTCTTAACATAATAAAGTTGTTTTTTAAATGTCCGTATATGAATTACATAGGAACTGTAATTTCTTTTCTTAATGCAGATTTTAGTATTAGATGAAATGGATCCAATTAGGAAAAAAAAAAAAAAACAAGCAAAGTTTCTTTAGAAAGTTGGGCCTGTAATGCTTACTAAATGTTTCAAAAACAAGTTGTGTTCTAATAGAAAGTTTGTGTTTTTGAAAAAGTACTATTATGATGAGGAAATGAAAGAAAATACAGAAAATAGCACTACGTTCCTTATTTTTGTAGCTTACCTGTCAACTGTCCACTTACTTTTAAGTTTTAGCTTATTTACTATTTATTGTGTCACAGTGGTTAAAACTGCCCTAGACACCAGACTCAGGTGCAAGTCTTAGCATACTGCCTACTGTGTAACCTGTTTCAGTTTCTTCTTGGGATGATAATGGTGTTTACTCCTAGAGTTGTGAGGATTGATGACTTACTACCTAAACATGAAAACCATGCCTGGCAAGTGTACATTCAGACACTTGCTGTGAGTATGCTTCAAAGTTGTGATAGAGTTCACCTGCCACTGGAGTGAAGTGCAGCCCTCCATATAGGGCATGTGTGTTACTTATTCTCTTAAATCTAGAATTTGTTGCATTTGTGGTATGTTACTAATGAGTAGAGACTGGATGTTTTTACATCCTTAAATTTCTCTGGGGCTTTATGATCTCATCAACTACCGAGAATCTGGAGAATTGACATTCTGTACTGTGACAGAGACAAGCTATGGAGATCCTAAAGGCCCATTTCTGCCATAACCTGAGGGTTTACAGTTGTTCCTCCTTATGTTGTGCTGACCATAGCTGCACTTGCTGAGAGTAGTGCTAGTGCAGCAGGCACTGGGAACTAATAATTACCTTTGCTTTCTGCTGAGGCTGCAGTCACACTTGGACTTGAGGTCTTCTATGTACATGCCATTGGTCACCAACCATCAAGATAGTGCTTTCAAAACCTTCAGTAAATAAAGTAAGATAAACATTCCACTTAAGATAGTTCATTACTGGTTTTATTTTTATTGACTGGCTGTCATTCCCCAAGAAGTACAATCTGACTGAATAATTGATTGTTTCTAATAATTAAAAGTGTACAGAGAAAAATTGAAGTTAGTCAATTGATTTTTCTACACTATGCTATATGGAAAGTGAAAAACAGGTTCTTCCAATTCATGCTCTTTGGAATGAAACCAGTCTTCACTTATACTTGTGTGTGTGCGTGTGTGTATGCATTTGTGTGTGTGTGTGTGTGTGTGTGTGTGTGTGTGTGTGTGTGTGTGTGTGTGTGTGTGTGATTATACCAGTTTTGGTTTTACATAGATGAAATGTGGTCTGCCTGTAAAATTACTAATTTTTATTTTTGATTTGTGGAATTAGGATATTGTATAGTCATGCTATAACCATTAATTCAAAACAAGTATTTGTCAAAAACCACACTTCTCTATGAACTGGTGAAGCAGTTCTGAAAGACAAATTCCATGTGTTCTTGTGTGATTATGGTCAAGTAAATGGTGCAGTCAAGTAAAGACCACAATTATAACTGGATTTGGATGATAGTTTAAACACTTAGCACACAACAATTGACTTAGTCCTTTGTGCTTGGCAGTCAAGCTTACACAGATTAGGTGGGTTACCCAAGAGTTGTGGAACTGTGTCTCTGGACATGACATGGTCAGTTCTGTCTTGAAATAATCCTTACAAGTCTGGCTTCCTCATAGAAATTGGTTGGGTCTCAAAGCTTTGACTGAAGCCCAAGAGGTGCTCTTGAGATAGTGTGATGGAGGACACAAGGCCACTCCCTTCCCTGAGGCTATGCAAGCATTTATAGTGGCTCATGCTCCTGTAATCAACTTCTCACCCATGCTCCTGTAAGTAAACCCAAGGACTCTCTTCACCAAGCTAGACTTGGGTGAAATCCTTTCTTAGGTCTGTCGTTGGTGCTGTTTGCAGTTAATAGGTATTTTTTCACATCCCCCTAGGAAAAGTCACAAAACAATGTTTTAGCTAAGTGGCAGAACTGGGTAGCATCTAGAATAAACCCAAATGTTTATGACTACACAGCTCTTACTCTCAATGCTACATTCATAATTTAGCAAAGGAGTAAGATATAATGGCTCTAGTCTTTTAAACATTATTTAAATCCAGCTTAATTTTGTGTTCACCAATCTAGTATGAACTCATTTCAAAGTTCAGAACATGGCTTTAATTTCATTTCCTGCTAGCTTACTTTCTGAAGCCCAATTTTCTACTAAAGAGTTCCTATTTTGCATTTATTTTCTTGCCTCTAAATGTGGAAGTTCTATAGAAAAAGAACTAGTGACTAATCTGGGTAAATTTGGGAATCAGTAGTGAGATAAAAGTAACACCTTCATTTCAAAAGTCCTAGATTAATTACTGATTTGCTAGATAGGTCACTTGCTTTGGCAGGAAGGCTCTCCAAAACTTGTGTTTCTCAAAGTGTAGTTTGTATGCTCTATGTTCTTCTAGAATTCCTGTGAAATCACATGTCAGGTACTGTGCAAAAACAGTAATAGATCTGGGGATGTAGCTTGGTTGGTAGAGTTCTTTTCTAGCATGCACAGAGCTCTGGGTTTCATCCTTTACACCACAAAAACTAGGCATGTTGTGTACACCTGTCATCCCAATGCTTGGGAGATGGAATTAGGATCAGAACTACAAGCCTCTCAGCTACATCATGTATGTGAAGCCAGCCTGTCTGGAACAGTGGTTCTCAACCTTCCTAATGTGATCCTTTAATGCAGTTCCTCATGTTATGGAGACCCCCCAAGCATAAAATTATTTTTTTTTTGTTGCTACTTCATGACTGTAATTTGGTTACTGTTACGAATTGTAAATATTTTTGGAGATGTTTGTCAAAGGGGTCAGGGCCCACAGGTTGAGAACCACTGGTCTGCAAAAAAAAAAAAAAGACTCAAGGAATAATAAGCTTGTATGAGCATATGCACTCCCTAATTTATGCTCACATTTTTAGTGAAGGAAAAACACAGTAAAACAAGTGGACTCGAAGAAGAGCTGGATGCTGTGGTATACTACAGGAAGAACTAAGCTGACCTGCTAATTATTAGAGAATGCTTCCTGGGAGGTGATCTGTTAGCTGAGACAGAATTATTATCATACTTAAAAAGCAAACTGTCAGGAATGAACACTTCTGGGCTGGAGAGATGGCTCAATAGTTAAGAGCACTGGCTGCTCTTCCAGAGGTCCCGAGTTCAATTCCCAACAACCATCTATCATATTTGGCACCCTCTTGGGGTGTGCAGGTATACATGCATGCAGGCAGAGCACTGTATGCATAATTTTTTTTTTAAAGAATGAACACTTCCAAAGAATTATAAGGCCAGTCCAACAAGCAACATTAAGTGGAATTAGGTGGAGAGCTGTCTCAGAGGTTAAGAATGGGTACTATTCTTGAATAACTGTGTTTGGCTCCCAGCACCCATACTTGTTGGCTTACTGTCTTCTGCCTTCCACAGACACTAAACATACCCCCCTCCCACAATTAATTTTTTTTTTATTTTTACAAAATGGGATGCTTTTGTTTGCCACACTGTAGACCCCATCACTTCCTTTAAGGAGGTAGTGACAATGGAGAAGGATGGGAATTTTGAAAGGCTTGTCAGAATCCAATCTTTAGGGTCCAGCAGGATGACTCGGTGGGAATGCTGCACACTGCCAAGCCTGATGATTTGAATTCAATCCCAGGAGACCTTCATGGCAGGCAAGAATGGACTGCCACTTGTCTTCTGAACTTGGCACATGGACCATGCATGCGTGGGCCTGCACACATACACACATGAATAAATAAATGAGTAATAAGATGGTTGCTAGGGAAAAGGAAAACTAGCAGATAATGAGAGTTTTACTGAGTGTATGAAAACTCAGATACATGAGCTTTGGAATCAAAATGTATCTCTGTTACTAAATATATCCAATGTATTTAAATTATATACATGCAAACACATTCCCACCACACATGTAAGCAAAGACATAAAGCAAGAATCAAATTAGGGATTGGAACCCAACCCTCAGTGTTACTTTTTTTTTTAATGGGGTTTCATGTAGCTCAGACTATATCCTCAAAGATGAACTTCTGATTGCCCTACCTCTACCACCTGTGTAATGGGATTACAGGCATGTATCTGCTTATAATGTGGTGCTGGAGAATTAGATCTAGGGCTTCATGCATGTTAGGCAATTGTTCTACCAGCCAGTCAACATCCCCAGTCCAGAAAACCACCTCTTGATTTCTTTCATCATCATTATAGAAAGAGTATAGAAGGATTATAGAGACATTCAGTTATAGCCCCATACCAGTGTCTCTCACCTTTTCTTATTTTTCTTAAGCAGTGAACTAGTAACAAAATGTCTGACTTAAGTTTCATTTAGGAAATTCCTTTTCAATTTAAGATTATCATCATATATTTCTTATGAAATGTTATTTGGCTCTTTAGTAAATGTTATATTTTTATTATGTATTTTTGGCTCAGCAAGGTGATATAAAAAATACAGTAAAAACTTTAAAGCCTCTCTTGCTTTATTTGATTTTTTTCTCCATAGTTAAATACCTTTAACAGTTTATGTAGTCCATAGACCGTTTTCTACATGATAGACATGTGCTCACTACATCACGAGTGTGTATTTATATAAATGATACCATACTTATTGTAAGCCCCGTTTCTATCCCTTTGCACTGCCCCTTGCTATCTTTGTACCTCATGTGCACTATATTTATAGCTGAGCACCCATATATGCTAAAGTATTAAGAGTGGAAGCTTGGCTCTCATTCTAGTCTGCCACTGGATGCCCTTGCACAAATTAACCTTTGGGTGTCCAATTTTCCAGGTTTATAAAATAGATGAAAATAATAATACCTACACTTCTTGGGGTTGTTATGATTATCCAAGACAAATGCATGTGAATAGTGGGAAAGGACTTAGATGGGGAATTTAATAGAATCTCAATTGTATATGACTTTTATTGGCTGAACAACCATTTAAGCTAGTCTCTAAGTGTGAATGTTCCTCACTTGGGGTTATAATGAAATACACTACTATAAATATTCAGATGCATCTTCTTTTTCCTCAACTGAATTGTGCCCTTAAGTTAAAATATCTGTCAAAGGCTGTGCATGATTTATGGATTTTGCTCATTATTGCATTCTAAAAGAATTATATAAGTTTTTAATACCACTATCAGGGAATTACTTAAATGCTGTTCTCATAACTTAGGGAAAATTTGGACTGCAGTAGCTGTAACATGGCATTTCAAATGCACTTTAATTTATATTTTATCAATTCTTATGTGCATCCATATTCAAATGCTTGACTATCACCTACTTGTCTTCATTAATTTCATTTATTGATAGCTGGGTATGTTCCTATTTTAAAGACTGAGGAACTAACTGTAAATAAAACACAAAGATCTCCTCACAGAAATGGAAGTCTAGCCTTGTAGGTACTACATTAACCACAGCTTTTCAAACCAGCAAATCTTGGGTGACGTTGGTCTTTCATCACAGAAGATGGGAAGAAGGTGCACCTAAGTTATTGGTACATCTTCTTGGGGGAGGAATTGACTTAACAATTACAAGAAAGGGAATTAGTAAAGCTTGTACTGTGTGTGTGTGTGTGTGTGTGTGTGTGTGTGTGTGTGTGTGTGTTAGTGATGGAACAAGGTTGATCACATTTTTTTTTTTTTTTGGTTTTTCGAGACAGGGTTTTTCTGTGTAGCTTTGTAGCCTATCCTGGAACTCGCTCTGGAGACCAGGCTGGCCTTGAACTCACAGAGATCCGCCTGCCTCTGCCTCCCCAGTGCTGGGATTAAAGGTGTGCGCCACCAACGCCCGGCTTGATCACATATTCTAAGCAGTTGCTCTGTAGGTGAACTATGCTCTGAGCCCTGGTAAAGCATTTAAACACTATTTTCATAATAAAAATGTCTGCCAGGCTGCAATCCCAGTCCTGGGAAGGCTGAGGCAATCAGAGGTCAGCCCAACTTATGAGGACTCTCTCTCAAAAAGCCACCATGACAACAACAAAAATTCCCAGAGAAGATGAACAACAAATTTATTCTGGAATGTGAGTATGTAGATAGCTTGAAGGACTTTTTATTGGCTGTCTGTCCAAACCATTGTCAGCTGTTGAGGAATAGGAAGTAAGAAAGTGATCTCCTGTGTTAATATTTGTTTTGGTTTTTTGAACAGTCTCACTGTGTACCTCAGGATGGTTTGGAATTTAGGTAGTTTAAGCTGGCCTTGAACTCACAGAGATCCTCTGCCTCAGCTGGGATCATAAGCATGTGCCACCATGCTTGGCATTTCTCTCTCTGTCTCTCTGCCTGTACTGCAATGTCAATGAAGGCCAGAAGAGGGCATCAGGCCTGAAACTGGAGTTACAAACCATTGTGAGCTGCTATGTGGGCTGGGAATTGAACTCAGGACCTCTGGAAGAGGAGCCAGTCCCAGTTTGTTAAAAAAAAGTATAAATGAAGACATTATAAACGCCTTCCAGAGTGCTTAGACTGTCTGCATTCCTACAAGCAAAGCAGGCAAGTTCTGTCTTCACCAGCACCTTTCTTTTTTGATAGTAGTAGCTCATTGTGGTTGTATTTTTATTACATATTGTTAGACGAGGCTGCATTGTGTAACTCAGGTTGGCTTAGAACTCAGAAACCTTTTGCCTTGGCCTTTTTAGTTTGGGGGTACATTTCTGGCTTTTCTGTGGTTGAAATTTTCAGTTTTCTAATGATTTAATGAAGTGAGACATTGATATGTGCTTGTTACTTTTCTCTTTCTCCTCCCCCTTTTCTCTTTCTTTCTTTCTTTCTTTCTTTCTTTCTTTCATTTTTTAACCTGTTTCTTTTTGAGACACGGTTTCTTTTAGCTCAGGCTGGGCTGGTCTTGAACTCCCAATCCTCCTGCCTCTGCTTTCCAACTCCTAAATTACAACCACCACACTCAGCTCACTTTTACATCTTTTTTGTCAAACTGGTCTAGTCATCTTTTGTAGATTTTAATTGCTTTATTCTTCTCATTGCATTTTGAGAGTTCTTTAATAGTGTAAAAATCCCTGAATGTTTATTTGTTTAAACTTTAATTTATTCTTTGTGTCTTTCACAGTATTCATTTTCATCCTATTCATCTCCCCATCCCTTCGTATACTTCCTCTGCCCTTGCCACCCCTCTATAAAATAAAATTTAAGAGAAAAGGAAAAAAAAAGTGAAAAATACAGTGAGTCACACAGTATATCTTTTAGTTCATACATCTTTACTTTCAAGTGTTCATTGCAGAGTTATTGTTTGATACCTTTGGTTTCTGCTACACTATTGATGCTGGGCCCTCACTGGAACTCCCCTTGGATATCCTGTTGTTGCCCTGTGTCATGGAGATCCTGCAGCTTTGGGTCTGCAGGACTGGGCTGCCCCTTCATGTACTCCAGCAGATCATAGATGAGGTGGATTTTGGGGTGAGCCAATTCATAGCCCTGTTTCTGGGCTTGGGTGGTCAGCCCGCCAGCTGTCCCCCAACCTCACCACCAGGGTGAGCTCTCCAGCACTGCTACAGTTAATTCACCCTACTCAGCAAAGAGCTAGGGGTGGAGGCGGGGCCAGTTCTCCTCAGGGCTGACTCACTCACACCTACATCACCAGGGCCAGCAATAACGGCAAGGTGCAGGGGTCATTTTGCTGTAGCTGGTGAGGGGCACGGGTAGCTCTCCTGCTCTCTTGACCTCCAGGCCAGCTCTCTCATCTGCTAGTAGTCAGAGGTGGCGGTGAGAGGGCATCGCTGCCTTGCTCACACGGCTGTATGGCCAGTTTTCTCTCACGCTCACGTTTTCGAGGCCAGCTCACCCTTGCCCATCCTCATCCCCCCCTCCCCCCCCCCGTTGACAGGGTCAGTTCTACTGTGCTGCCCAGGTGAGAAGGAGCAGGGCCCATTCTCCCGAGTGCAGCAGCCGGTGAGGGGCGGGGCCAGTTCTCCCTAGAGTTGGAGCCAGTGAGAGGTGATGACAACTCTGTGCAGCCCTAACCTCTAGGTGGTAACAGGAGCCATGAACATCAAAACAGACCATGACTGCAGCAGGGCCACGGACCCAGGCATGGCCCTTGGTAGCAGCCTAGACCCAGACATCACCATGGCTCAAGGTGGCAAGTAGGCCACGTAAGTCACCTCGCTCCTCAATGTCTTCACCTCTTCAGATCTGCCGCTTTCCACCCTACCTCTCTCACACCCCACCATATATTTGCTCACCATAATAGTGCCCAACTGCCTGGCTCTGAAAGGGTAGGTGTTGGGCAGGGTCGTGCTTTCTCCTCGATGCCTAGGGCAGGTCGTCCAAGGGAATGCGTGTGTTGGATGTTTATTTGTTTATTTATTTTTAGATTTTATTTATTTATTATGTCTTCTGCTTGCATGCTAGCAGAGGGCACCAGGTCTCATTCAAGGTGGTTGTGAGCCACCATGTGGTTGCTGGGAACTGAACTCAGGACCTCTGGAAGAAGAGTCAGTGCTCTTAACCACTGAGCCATCTCTCCAGCCCCTGGATGTTTATTTTTAAAATCGTGTGTGTGTGTGTGTGTGTGTGTGTGTGTGTGTGTGTGTGTGTGTGTGTGTGTGTGTGTGCATGTGAGCTTGTGTGTGCACCACACTTTGAATGTGGAGGTCAGAGGATAACAACATTAGGCGTTGATCCTTGCCTTCCACTTTGTGGCAGAGTCTTGTTCACCACTACATGAAAGCAGTCTAGCTGACCTGAGAACTTGCAAGTATTCTACTTCCAACCTTGCTATAGGAGCTCTGGATTACGGAGACACATACTCGTTGATCCCGACTCACATAAGTTCTAGAGATAGGAACTCCGGTCCTCTCTCACATTTGCATGGCAAGGGCATTACCCACTGAGCCATCTTCCCAGCCCTAGAAGTTTACTTTTATTTATTTATTTTTTGTTGGTTTTTCGAGACAGGGTTTCTCTGTGGCTTTTGAGGCTGTCCTGGAACTAGCTCTTGTAGACCAGGCTGGTCTCGAACTCACTGAGATCCACCTGCCTCTGCTGGGATTAAAGGCGTGGGCCACCAATGCCCGGCTAGATGTTTACTTTTAAAGAAAACCGCTCAAATCTGTTTGATACATTTGAGCTAGTGTATACAAATGGCTGTGAACTATTTTAATTTCATACTTCATCCAATTTTATAAGATTTAAATGATTTTGTATTTTTTTAGATTTTTTAAAAATAGATTTTATAATAGCATACAAAGGTAATACTATTTTTTTTAGAACGTTTCTCTATAAAAAACGATGGGAATCAATTTTACTTCAAAATCTGAAACACTTGCCTCCAAGTTTTACAAAGGTAGTCTGAGGGTCTAAAACTGGATCATAACTTAAACATATCAGTTTTGCTTCCTATTAGAATATAAATGGAATAATGTGTGATCCAAGAGGAAATACGAACGCACTGATTCCAAATGACATTTGAAGACTAAGAGGAGGAGCTTGCCATCGCACTCCATAATCTAGCCCTGACAGAAGTTGAGATAGGAAGATCATGAAGCCAGCCTGGGCTCCACAGTGAGTTCGAGGTCAGCTTGGGCTACATAACAACACCTTACCTCAAAAATATTAATTTCTAAATTAGTTTCTCTCTTTAGAAGTTACTAAGTAACCCAGAAGATAATATTTTTAAAGTGCTTTTCCTTTCCAGAATCTGTACCTGGGGAAAAAGGAAGGGTTTTTGTTTGTTTGGTTTTGTTTAAAGCAAGTGCTATCTATCTGATGGTAACAAACTGCAAGCTCATCTTGATTTGTATTTGCACCTGTATCTCTGATTTGCAAAGACGATGCGTACGGTTTCAAAATAGCAAAACTGTCAGTTTGTTACAATATTAACCTGTGGGTCAGCACTCTATGCAGTAGAGCATGGTGCCTTGCAAATTTGGGCTCTTCACCGTGTCTAATAGTTACTGTAGTTAATAATCTCCTGTGTGCTTCTTTAACCGTGTAATTCATAATTGTTAGAGAAGTTGAAACTGCAAGAAGCTCCTTTCCTTATGCAAGATTCCCAGATTCCTGCAGCTTTCCGGGGCAGTTCCGGAGCTCCCGGCTCCTTCACCCCCCCCCCCGCCCACGGCGCCTAGCATCCCACCCCCTTTGTAGATGGAGTACGTAGTTAAGCTTCTTGAGCACCACTCCTCTGCTATTCCACGCAAGTCTGCAGATAACGTCTTCCCCTTGTCACACTTATTCATTTTGGGGGAAAACAAGTGATGATGCCACAGGGTCTTGGCCACTTTCCTTGTCATTTCTGAGCAAAACTAGTTCACACATGCTTTAAAAATAACGGCTGCGCCAGCTCTCTGGCTAGAAGGTTAAGTGGAAGACCGCGCCCCCTAAGTGGCGCGCGAACGAGGGCCCGCGAGGTCCTCCGCCGCCCAGGACCCCGAGCGTCCGTGTCCCAGGGGTACGACCCGCACCGCTCCGGAGGTGGCGGTGGCGGGATCGGTCCCCGGGCCGCTTCCGGCCCACGCCCCGGAGCGCAGAAACTCGTCTTCCCGGCAACCTCCGCGCGGGGCGTCCCCACCGCCGTGTGGCTCAGACAGCGTTCCGGGTCCTGTCAGCAGCCGGGCCCGCGAACCGGGCCTCGCGCTTCCCTCGGGCTCCGCGGCGCGGCTCCCCGACTCCCGCGAGTTCCAGCCCCGGCTCCCAGCCCGCCCCTCCGGCCCGCCCCTCCGCCCTCCGCCGCGCGCGCGCGCTCCGCCCCGCCCCCCCCCTCGCGCAGCCGCCCCAGCCAATGAGCGTCGGGGCCGCGTGCGCAGATTCAAACGGCGGCTCTTGAGGGAGGCTAGGCGCGAGATTCGGCGGTGCGGACAAAACCCTGCAGGAGGCTGCGAGTGCTGCAGAGCTGCTCGCTGCGGGGAGAGGGCGGGGGTCGGCGCCCGGGACGGACTCCGAGGCGGAGGCGGAGGCGGAGGCGGCGGGAGGGGCGGCGGAGGGCGGGAGCACGCCTCCTGACATGGTGAGGGCATCCCTGGCCGGGCCGGGCCGCGGCTAGGAGCAGCGGGTCTTGGTCCGCCCCTCTGTCCCCCAGTGCCGCCTGGCCCTGACCTGACCGGGCCTGCGTTCCTGAGGGCAGGAGCGGCGGAGGCGGCGGGAGGGTCTAGGAGAGAGAGCATTCGTCTGAGGCTGGAGGAGGCTGACCCGCGTCCCCGCCCAGCCCGCGCCTATGCGGTACTTGAAGGATGGCGAAGAGGTCGCGCAGGTGGGTGGCATCCCCTCGACCCGGGCCTAGCGGCCCTGTCCGGGCTCCCGCCCTCTGTCCTTTCCCGCTGGTCCCCACTCAGGCCCTCTCAGGCCTGGGCACAGGTTTTCCTTCCCGCTGCCCCACTCCCGCTTCGGTCGCGCTGGCCCGAGTCAGGACCGCTGTGTGGGGGGAGAGTGACACATGCTCAGGTTGCTCCTCTGCTTGGGTTCTCCCACAGCGCACAGCCACTCACTCACTCACAGGGAGATTTCCAGTCAGGTAAGTGTGCACTTTTAGGGGATTCGCCACACCAGAAGTGGTTGTGTTTGTCTGGATGACTTGAAACTGGGGTTCTCTCCTCTGACTTGCCGTGCCAATCAAAACAGGATCTCCGTGACAAACCTGGGTGGGCACGGTTCTGGGAAACTCTCCTGAGAGGGGAACCTGCTAAATCTCTTCTGGCATCCCCATACTGCTGTTCTGAGGTTTTTTTTTTTTTTTCTTTTTCTTTCTTTTTTTTTTTTCTTTTTTCTTCTCAGTAGCTTCTGAGAAGATTGTTACGTTGTTACCATCGGCTGGGTAAACTTGATACTAAAACAGTGTGTTGTAGTTACTTTGTGTTCTGAGTGTTCATGGTTGATTCTGACTGTATCTGTGTTGTAACAAGTAGGACACAGTTTTGTTGTTGTTGAAAGATGTACTATGAACCTTTTATTTTAATACCATTGTAATAGCTACTTCTAAGTTGTGTGGAATAATCAGATGACAACAATCCAGTGTATTGATTTTTAGTATTAAGGAAAACTGCAAAGCATTTGGCAGAATTTCCAAATATTTCCGTTTATCTAGATCCGCAGCCTCAAAATCTCAAGAGTTGTATTTCCTGAGTTGAAATTTAGTATTGGGAGTCATTCATTGCAGACTTAGCTTTAAAATAACTACACATAAAATACTTTGTTTTATTCATTTATTATGGTCCTGCAGATATCAACATAAATTTTATTAAGACATAATTGCCTTATCTGTAGCAGTTACAGAATAGATTGGTCATTGAAGTGGAACAAATGTGCATACACCGACAGGCACACAACCTTGACACTGTTATTATTTTGGGTTAGATAGTTGTAGGATTTTTGCAGCATCTTTACCTCTACTCAGTAGAAGACAGTAGCCCTTTTTCCCCAGTCTGGACAACTAACAATATTTACGGATGGTGCCACTTATCTTTTGGGGGATGGAAACAGGAGCATGCAGGTAAGAACTGCTGGTCTTCAACTTCAAGGACATAACATTGCAATCTTTAAAAAAACGTGGTGATTTAAAATAATTAAGATTGCTGGAGTATTGCTTTAGGTTTTTTGAATTTTTAAGTCTAACAGTGTTTTTAAATGATGTAAACTGAAAAGTTAATGTATCAAGCCAGTAAGAGAACCTTGTGTGTATCTACTGTGTGCCATTATCTACTTAGAATCATTGTTAATCTTTCATGAAACAGTATGTTGGCTAATTCTGTCATCATCTTTTAGTGAAAAGTTACTGTTAAATACTGATATATATGAATGCCACATTCTCAGTTTTGTTGTTGTTGTTGTTGTTTTGTCACACAGTTGATCTTGCTTTCTAATAGTAGGCCAAGGAGAAATGACTTAACAATTACTTACTGCAAATTATTTTATTATCAGTCCTGGGAGTTTGTTCTCTAAACATTAATTGTACTGCTGACTTTTATTTCTTGCCAGTTAATTGAAACAATATAGAATGGTGTAAAGAGTTATAAGTCTGGAGTAATTGTGATGCAATGAAACTACACTTCTGCAGGGGGCGGGTATGGGGAGAGGATGTCGTGAAAAATCATCTCTGGTGTGCTTCTTTGGGTTTTCTTCAGTGAGTTTCATGGGCTGTTAAATTTCTTGCATATTTAAAAATGACTCGTGTATATTAGAGGATAATAGAATGAAATGTTTGAGGGTAAAATATTATTCATTGGGCACTCTTCTTTTGGTGAGAATCTTAGTATAGCTGAATTTATAACAGAGAAACAAAGTCATTCAGTATTTTGAGATCTCCAACACACAAACATTTATTAATGTGAATGAAAAATTTTATAAGGATAGAGGCATAAATTCTATAGAAGACACTATGTGATCTGAAAAAAACAGCTAAGATTAGAAAATGTTTACTGTAAATATGAAATAACTGAAAGATATTGGTTCTTTTTATTTTTTTAATAGCTGCAGAGTCTCACTGAGATTTGCATATAGGAAAAGGTCATGTAGTATTGTGACTCAAAATAGCTTTAGAACCCAATGGAGGTTTGAATGATGTAATTTACAGCTAATTCTTATATTGGGATGTCAGTTTACAACACAAATTTGGTTTTTAAGCATTTTTACGTAAAAATAAGTGTAGTTTTATTTTAGTAATTAAAATTTTTATTTTTTCATGTGTGTGCATGCCTGCCTGCCTGCCAAGGTGTGTGCAAGGTAAAAGGGCAGTTATCTGGAATTAGTTCACTCCTTGTGCTATGTGTGTCCTGAGGATCAAATTCAGGTCAACAGGCTTGGCAACAAACACTTGTTGAGCCATCTTTACTGTCCCAGTTTAGTTTTTAAAAGCTAATTAAACACTTAAAAGCAATTATACTTACAGTATTTCTGATGCTGCAAAGCCTGCTTACTAGGTACAGATTAAGATATTTATACTTAAGATGACCAATGATTAAATTAAAACGATAAGATGAAAGCTAGATTCTACACAGAAAGTTTTTCCTTGGTAGTATATATGCATTTGTGTGTGTGTGTGTGGGGGGGGGGGCAACTTCACTTTGTTTCCAGAAACATGAGTAGAAAGAAGTGAATGTATGTAAAACTATGAGAAAGATTTTTTTTTAGTCAAAGCAGATATAATGTATTTCAGTTTTTATTTGTTAATACAAGGGGTTTGGACTTTTTAGTCTGAAAGGTAGCTTATAACATTAATGTGTTTCCTTTTTGAGAAATTTTGTTACCATTTTTTTTTTTTTAGTATATATTTTCTAAATGAATTAGAAATATTGTCCATTGTTTTTGTTTATGGATAGTTACATTGAACTCTTTTCAGTATTCATTTCAGTGTTTATATTACTAATGGTACAGATTATCTGAAGTCAAACTTTGTCCTACTCTAATAATAACTAGTTTTCAGTCTAGAGGTGGAAGCCAGTATTCATGCATGCAGTACAGCATATTAACCACTGGGTGGCCTGATTTCACTTTGTTAAATCAGCTTGGTAAATTCTCATAATTTGAATGCAGTTGAACTGAAAGTAATTATATATTCAGTTGCCCTGACCTCAAAAAGTATAACAAAGATTGACAAGGTCTCTCTATGTAGTACTGGATAGCCTCAAATTCACTATCTCACTATGTAACCTGGGCTGGACTTGAATTCATGAAAATCTTTCAAACTCAGCCTCCCAAGTGTTGAAATTACATATATGAACCATTGCAGATATGAGCTATTATGATCAGCTTTGTATTTTTATTATGATTATTATTTGAGATTTGAGGAAATTTTAATTAAAAATGTAATAAAGTTGAAGCAGGTTTACTAGAACAAATTCTTTAATTTCTCTAATTTCAAACTAGAGGTTCCTTTTTCAGTAAAAATAAATTATATTTTTCTTTGCTTAACTCATCTTTATTAGATTGACTGTTATTCTGTACATCTCCCAAACATTTTATCTTAAAAACCAAGTGTAAATTTATGCACTGATTCAAGTGAAGTCATGGCTCTCAGTATTCTTATCAGTTTATACCCCAATGTAAAATTACTCTAACCCATTTTCCTGGCCTAACATGTTACAGATATTTTTATGCTTCTTTTTGTTGTTTCATCATCTTTATCACTTCATTTAACCATAAAACAGTTTCTAGTCAGTTGTGGCAGTGCACATCTGTAATGCTCGATCTTGGAAGACAGGAAGGAGGATCATTAGTTCAAGGCCAGTCTAGATTACATAGTGAATTCAAGGTTACCTTGAGATAGTCAGAGGTTGTATCAAAAACAAAACAAAACAAAACCAAGCAAAAAGGAAAATAACAACTAAGCATGAAACACTAACTTTAAAAAAAGAATTTCTCTTGGCTTAAATAAGAACAGTAGCTGTGATTATGGAAACCAAATCTTAGGTTAGTGAGACTTTTGGTTTATACCTAGAATAATATTTTACCTACTTCTGTTATCCTCTAGGTTAATCATGCTAGAGTAGAAATAATTAATTTATTTTACTACATAGTAGAAAGCTCAGTTTTACTGAGTCATTACATATCACCAGCACTGATTTCTGCAGTACAAAAACGCCTTTAAATGCTGTAAAACATTGAAAACATTGATTAGCTCTGTCTATAGTTTCTAACGCCTGCTGTTGAGCAGTAGCATCTTTTCACTGTTAAATGGTGAATGTGGAACGACAAGGTTACATGTGAAGATAAATTCTTTTCCTTTAAAATTATTTTTTATACTTGTATATGTATATGTTTGTTTGTATGCATGTGCAGATTCTCTTGTGCTGTGGTCAGAGAGTTGTTCTCAGGAATCAGTTCTTTGCTTCCACCATGTAGGTCTTGAAGATCAAACATAGGTTGTCAGGCCTACACAACTGTCTCTGAATCATCTTGTTGGCTCCATCACTCCCCCCTTTTTCTTAGTAAATTATAAGCAGAGTTAGGCATTTTCTTGTTATAATTAGTAAAGTTGATACATTTATAGACTTGTTATGTTACTAGAAATTGTATCATGCTTTCAACAACCAGGTATACATAGAAATAACTTGGGGCTAGGGATGTAGCTTCATGGTATGATGTTGTCTAGCATAGATGAAGGCTCTGAGTTTAACACTCATCTCTGAAAACAAAATTAAAATAAAAGAAGCCCATGCACAAAAAGTTTAAGCTAAAATTAAAAAGTAGATTAGTCAAATGCTAGGAAAGTTCCAGTGGTAGAGATGATTCTAAGAATCCTACTTTAATGTTCCCTTGTCCTTACCCTCACCCATTCAACCCAGTTTCCTGAGTGCTGAGTGGACTGTATAGCTCAGTATGTGAAACTGATAACCATGTTAGGTGCAAAATAGAATACAACCTTATGAAGAAATAGAAATTTCTCACTGAGTATGCAGGCAAAAAATAAAGAACATAGTTTTAAAGTTAACAAAGTTTTAGAAAAATTACACCTTGGTGACTAGTCTTTTTGACAAAAGTAACACTTTTGTAATCCTTAAAATATTTTGCTAAGAACCTTAAGGTGGATTTTGTACAGATAAGATATGATACAGGTATTTTTTGTGATTATTAAAGATCTATACTGACACATTTCTAAATTACAATTTGTTTTGGCATAGAGATAGCCTAGTTAAAAAGTTTTGTTGTGATGGAAGCTCTTGAGACCAGAGAGGAATAAGGACTAAGAGAACTTGTGAGAAGCATGCCTGACAGCTTTTTGGGGTGTCAGGAAGTGGTAGTACTGTTGGGGCATTTCCAGGAAAGGTTAGGCTAGATTTAGATACCTTCAATTAACCCCTTGTGTGCTGAATTTCCTTTAAGAGTTTGTTTTAGCAGGCTCTGCTTCTTAAAACTCTACCACTTGGAGGTACATTTGTATTTTAACAAAAAGAATATCTTCCTCGTCTTTCTAGAGCAGTGATTCTCAACTTTCCTAATGCTGCAAACCTTTAATACCCCAACCATAAAATTATTTTGTTGCTACTTCATAACTGTAATATTGATATTGTTGTGAATATTTACTGTTGTAAATATCTGATATGTTACCCCCAAAGGGGTCATGACTCTCAGGTTGAGAGTTCTAGAGTTCGTCCCCTGCCCAACCCTTTCTTGTATCTACTTTGAGATATTGGTATTAAGGAAGGCAAACATTTTTTCCTTTTTTAAAATTTAAATTAGAAACAATCTTATTTTATATATCAATCCCTGTTCCTTCTCCCTCCTATTCTCCCATGCCCCCCACCGGCCCCCATTCCATCCCTCTTCTGATCCATAGAAAGGGTGAGGCCTTCAATGGGGAAATCATCAAAGTCTGTCATATCATTTGGGACAGGGCCTAGGCCCTCCCCCTTGTGTCTAGGCTGAGAGAGTATCCCTCTCTATGGGGAATGGGTTCCCAGTGTCCATCGGTACACTAGATATAAATGCTGTTCCATTACCAGGGGCCCCATAGACTGCCCAGGCCTCCTGACACCCACGTGCAGGGGGGAAGGCAGGCATTTTTGGATGGGTTGAAATGGAATTCTGCAAATTTTTTAGTATAAAGCAGTTAGAGGAGGAGGAAGAATAAGGAAATCATTCATTGATCTTACAGATATTTGAATGGCAGGTATTGTGCTTGGTTTGGGAGATGAACATGGTAACCTTGGTCTTTACATTGTTGAGCTGTTGAGCTTACTGTTTGGTTTGGAAGTTTGGCAAATGTGATTAGCATTAAGATAAGAAAAGAGCAGATACTACAGTATGGAGCATTGTTCAGTTAAGGAGCTTACTTAGAAACTTGAAATCCCTTGACCTTGTATCATCTCCATGTTGTTGTGTGCTCTTGGTTAATCCCATGATATTTCTGATAGTAGATGTTGGCTGCTAGTAGTAGGTATTTTCTTTAATTAAGCCCGTGTGTTGGTTTGAGGCATGGCTCAACAACAATATCAAGGACTAACAGAGTATTATTATAATATAGGCATCACAGAGACTAGAAGAGTTTGATGTTTTATCTGCCCAAATATGAAAAATTTCAGTCAAATGAATTTGACAAGTTGGAGGAAACAAAGGGTATGTTATGTGCTCACGAAATCCAGAGCTTACTTTTAATTTTTTGTAAGATCAAATTTGTATTTAGGCGTGGTGGTGCTCGCCTTTAATCCCAGCACTCAGGAGGCAGAGGTAGGCAGATCTCTGTGAGTTCGAGGCCAGCCTGGTCTCTAGAGCGAGTGCCAGGATAGGCTCCAAAGCTACACAGAGAAACCCTGTCTCGAAAAAAAAAAACCAAAAAAAAAAAAAAGTCATTCATATATTGCACTAAGTATACTCAAATCTTCAGACTTGATATTTAAAATCAGAATGATTTTTTTAGGAGTTAAATTTAGTAAGGAAAAATAGTTTTAAACACCATTAGATGATCTATTTACATAATACTGAATCATCTTTTCTTAAAGGTAGGTGATATTATAGTCGTCTTACAGTCCTGAGGGATTAGTATGTTTAGGGTTATAAAGTTACAACTTGAATCTTGTTCTCATTTCAGAAGGCACTGGAGGTTTGCCTTTGGTAACTTGCAGTTTCTTACTATTCGTTCCCCATTTTTCCAATGGGTTATATATACTGAGTGGACAGTGATCTTTAGAACTCAGCCATGCCTTATTTGGTGAGACTTTGGGAAGAAATTACTTTTTTTTTTTTTACATTTATAAACATAAATTGTATTTCTTTTTTTCTTTTATTTTCTCCCTTTTTTATTTAAATTAGAAACAAGATTGTTAAGAAATTACTCTTCTAAGTCCAAGTTTTTTTTTTTTTTTAACTCCGGAAAATGGCAATAGTGGTAATACTTTCTCTTATAGTAGTGAAATTTGTTTTCTTTTAATGATTTATTTAATTTTTTTTTAAAGACAGAATCTCACTATGTAGCTATACTTGCTCTGTAATTCCCTATTTAGACCAGGCTGGTATCAAACAGAGATCTATCTGTTTCTGCCTCCTGAGGGCTGGGATTAAAGACCTGTGCCATCATGCTTAGCCAGATTTCTTGTGTGTGTGTATGAGTGTTTTCCTGTGCACGTGTGTGTGTAAGCCTGGTGCTTGGGGAGACCAGAAAAGGGTGTTGGGTCCTCTAGAATACACAGTTGTGAACCAACTTGTGGGCTCTGGGACCCAAACCCAGGCCCCCTGTAAGATCTGCAAGTATGAATAACCCTTAAAGGAGCTCTGCAGCCCCTGTTGTGAAATTTTTAGAGGGAAATTTAATAGATTGCCATAATCTTTGGTACTTAAAAAGGTTTTTTTTTTTTTTTTTTTTTTTTTTTTTTGGAGGGGGTGGGGCAGTGTTTCGAGGCAGGGTTTCTCTGTGGCTTTTGAGGTTGTCCTGGAACTAGCTCCTGGAGACCAGGATGGTCTCGAACTCACAGAGATCCTCCTGCTTCTGCCTCCTGAGTGCTGGGATTAAAGGCGTGCACGTGCACCACCACCACCACCACCACCACCACCACCGCCTGGCCATTACTTAGAAAGTTTTAAATAAGTGATAGTGAGTGTTATTTCACATGCTCACTACTTTTTTCAATCCTCTGGCTACTCAGTATCATTTAATTCAGATTATTATGGAGGCTTGCCTCTTTTTGGGGCTTTATTCTTTAAGATTCCCTTTTCTTTTTTTTTTTTTCACTATATAAACTCAGGCTCTGATTTTTTTTCACTATATCAATTTTCTTGGATCATCTCATGTCCTCAAATATTACTTTTAATTTTATTCTCTCTCTCTCTCTCTCTCTCTCTCTCTCTCTCTCTGTGTGTGTGTGTGTGTGTGTGTGTGTGTGTATGCATGTGCTTGTAGAGGCCAGAACACAATCTGGATGTTTTCCTCAGTAAACTCTTATTTTTTGAGATAGTGTCTCTCAGTGAACCTGTAGCTTGCTGATTTACCTTTGCTTATCTTTCCTCACAGGTCTCCTTACTTTCCCCAAATAGTACCTTTTGCTTTCATGTCACACAAATTCCAATAGGGTACTGTTTACATCTTCCGCTTTAGGAGTTAATTTTCTATACTTTGATTAATTTTGAGACTATATTGTTCATTCTGAGTGGCTTCTTTAGTCATGTCTTCATATACAGACTCAGTGCTTGAATTAAATAATTTAAATAAAAAATTGAGCTTGCATATTATGTTCTTTTGTAGTGAGGATGAGGATGACGACCTTCAATATGCTGATCATGATTATGAAGTACCTCAACAAAAAGGACTGAAAAAACTCTGGAACAGAGTAAAATGGACAAGAGATGAGGTAGTTACCTGGCATAATTTACTAATCTCATATTTATCAATTAATATTATTATAGTTATGAATGGTATTATAATAAAAACAGTGTGAGGACAAATTATCTGCTTTTGTACATGCTTTTAAGAAAAAAAAATCAATGACATTGCAAGGCAGTGGTGATGCAGGGAGGAAGAGGCAGGTGGATCTCTGTGTTCAAGGTCACCTTGGTCTACAGAGTGAGTTTCAGGGCTATACAGAGAAACGCTGTCTCATAAAACAAAACGACTTAAAACAACAACACTGACAAAAACCCCTCAAAAACCAAAAAACAAGCCGGGAGGTGGTGGTGCACACTTTTAATCCCAGCACTCGGGAGTTTGAGACCAGCCTGGTCTACAAGAGCTAGTTCCAGGACAGCCTCCAAAGCCATAGAGAAACCCTGCCTCAACCCACTCCCAAAACAAAACAAAAAAACAAAAAACAAATCAATGACACAACTGGTTGTTTAGGATTTACTGAGTTAGTATAGTAAATGGAGGAATTTGTGTAATAGTGACTTTAGTTCTTCTCAAAGTGAGTACCAAATATGACTTGAGAGAATGAGAATATCATCTGTATACCAGAGGTGGGGAAAGAGTTTTAATTTTTCTGCCTCTCTTAATAGGATGACAAGTTAAAGAAGTTGGTTGAACAACATGGAACTGATGATTGGACTCTAATTGCTAGTCATCTTCAAGTAAGTGAGATGTGACATGTATTTCTGTAATAACATGACTCACTTAAGGCATTAGTTTACACATTCTACTTTTTCAGAAATGTGTTTGTACAGTTTTGGTTTCATTCCTTAAAACATCTGGTTAACTTTTTTCTGATATGTTTGTAGTTGTTGCTAATGGTTTAGACAGTAATTTTCTAGTACAGGTTGAGTACCTCAAATCCTGAAATCTGAAGTGCTTCAGAATTCACAACTTTTTTGAGTACTGAGGTAGAGCTACAGTAGAATGTTTTACACTTGACTTAATGTAATATGTCACAGTAAAAATGCCAGGTGTACTTAAGATGTATAAAATTATTAGATTATGTATATAAATGAGTTTCATCTGTAGACTTCTGTCCTGTCTCAAGATGTATCATTATATATATGTAAATGTTTGAAAATTTCAAAAACCCTGAAATCTGAAACATTTTTAGTCTCAAGAATTTTGGATAAAGCATACTCAACCTTTACAGTATTTATCCAGGGGCCTAAAAAGACAACTACTATAAAACAAAAATGCCATTAGGTTTGTATGGGACTTCACAAATATTTGTGATTTTTTTTTTTGTATGTTGGGAATTGAACCTAGGGTTTTGTACATTTAGGCAAACACTTTTCCATTAATCTATATCCTCAACTGTTGTATATGTTAAAATATTTCAAAAGAATTTTACTATTAAGATATTTGACAGATAACCAACAAAATAAAGAAAATTGTTAGATTTATCATCTAATGCATGTTTTTAAATCTTTTTTATTGATTTTTTTTTGAAATGGGAGTGTCACTGTGTATTTCTAGTTATCCTGGAACTCACCATATAAATCAGGCTGGCTTCGGACTCATAGATAGATATCTGCTTGCCTCTTTCTCCTGAGTGATGGGATTAAAGGTGTGCAGTACCACACCTGGTATTTCTGTATTTTTTAAAAATTATGCTTGTTCATCATACCAATATTCACATATCTGTTGGCATAAAATTTTATAAAATATAGAAGTAGTTTTGCATGTACTCTTTTGTTTCTTAGAGCATTGTGGGTAATTAAGTTACCTGTATTTTAAATTTCAGTGTTGCCTACTTTGATTTTAGAAACAATGTTACCTGTGTTTTTTCCATATCATAGTATCTCTCAGTGTAACCTGAAAACTGAGATCAAATAATGGGGGAAGAAAACATATTGTGGAGTTAGTTGAAATTGCATTCAAATGTCAGCTGTGTTAATTTAGAAAAGTTACTTAACCTCTTTGACTAATTTGCTTCCTGGGAGACATTTATTCAGTAATAAAAATGTCCAAATTCTTTCAGAATCGTTCTGATTTTCAATGCCAACATCGATGGCAGAAGGTTTTAAACCCAGAATTGATAAAGGGTCCTTGGACTAAAGAAGAAGACCAGAGGGTAACATGTTCTTTTGAAAAAAAATTTAAGTATTTATTTGTGTGTATGTGTTTGGACACATGTATGTGCATACATGCTCATGCTACAGCTCATATGTGGAGATCAAAGGATAATTTGTAGGAGCTAGTTCTCTCCTTCCGTCCACCATTTGAGTCTTCAGGGATTAAACTCAGTTCATCAGGCTTAATGACAAGAGCTGCTGAGCCATTCACTTGCCCTATGTTCATATTCTTTATGCTCACTATGTATTAGATGAATTAGATTATTTTTTAGAAGATTTATTTTATTTATTTACTGTTTGTTTTTCAAGATGGGGTTTCTCTGTGTAGCCTGGCTGTCCTGGAACTCACTTGATTGCTTGCACTTCCTGTTTACTCTGAGGGAGTTGACGACTAGACAGTATAGTTATAATTTTCATTGTTTAACAGGCTCAGAAAAAAATTCAGTAAAGATGTGTAAAGTGTAAAAGGCTGAGAGACTTTAAAAGATAATTTGATAATAAAAATTAGAATAGAAAGTAAATTAAGTACAAGACTTTGGACTCACTAAGATAGAATAGATAATGGAGTATTTTCTCTGAATTTGTCAAATGCAAATGGACTAGACATTGTTGACTACCTTGTTGCCTGTATATATTATATATACTAATTGTACTTATTGTATACAGTTTTTCTTATTTTAGTTATAGCCTTCTTTTTGTATTAGACAAAAAAGGGGGAATTGTGGTGATATATTATTTATGGTTTAATAAAGATTGCCTGAAGTATCAGAAAGCAAAGCCAGCCATACTAGATAACTGTAGAACTTAGGCAGTGGTGGCACACACGGTTAATCCCAGGACTCAGGATACAGAGGTAGATGGATCTCTCTGTGAGTTCAAGGCCACCCAGATGCACACAAGATTGAATCAAAAGAGAATTAGAGCTCATGGCTTTAATCCCAGCCCTAGAGAGGTATACAAAAGACAGGAGCCCAGCATTCTGAGATTTAGTCTCCAGCCATGCTGAGGAGGAGAGTCAGCAGTCGGAGGCTTTGTGGAGAGCTCATGGAGCTCTTTCAATCTGAGCCCTTTCAATCTGAGGTAGAGGTAAGGGCTAGTGGCTGGGGCTTTGCTTATCTGACCCTCAGCTTTGAACCCAATATCTGTCTCTGGGTCTTTTATTTTTCGTGTTACATCCAGTCTCAAAATAGAAAGCAAGAAAAGAACTGGGAATAGAGTTTGATGATAGAACACTTATTAAACATACCTAGTACCAGGTAAACAACCACAAAACAATAACTGCACATTTAATCTTTAAGGCTTATTTTCCATATATGACAAGTAGATACCTATCATGAAAATATTGATATATGTTAAATAATCCACCAATACAGGATGATTATGATGTGTTATTTAACAGTGGGTTAGAGTAACAGTGAAGTAAGGCAGGGCGAGGAGGTAAACTGTTATTCAAATTTTAGGTAAACTAAAAACAAATTTAAAATGTACAAAAATATATACAAACTGTATTTTTTCAGTTCAATAGGGAGGAAATGAAAAGCCAGTAATTATAGATCTTTTCTGCTTCCTAATGGACTTAGTTGGCTTTTTGTTGAAGCTTTGTTTCTCTCTTTTTTTAGAGATGTAAAAGTAGAAAAGACAAATCTTGAAATTTTTATAGTTAACTTTGCATTAACTTTGTATGAAAATGGTTTAATTTACGAGTTACTTTAATTAGCCCCTTGAATTTTTTGATTCATTGGGAATTGATTTTTGAACTTGCTGAAGGATTAACTATTAGTAAAATTACTTTTTGTGATTTATATTTATAGCTGAAATTTAATGTATTTATTTTAAATGGAATTCTTAATTTAGAGTTTTCCCCTTTTTGTTGTTGTTGCTGAGGTGCTTCAGATCAAACCTAGGGCCTTGTGCACACTCAGCAAATGCTCTGTGACTACCCCAGCCTTGACATGCTTGAGCTACATTTTCCAATTCTCTCATGGTAATGATTTTTCAACCTTTGTTTTTGCTTCTTAGGTTATTGAATTAGTTCAGAAATATGGACCAAAAAGATGGTCTTTAATTGCAAAACATTTAAAAGGAAGAATAGGCAAGCAGTGCAGAGAGAGATGGCATAATCACTTGAATCCTGAAGTAAAGAAATCTTCTTGGACAGAAGAAGAAGACAGGATCATATATGAAGCACATAAGCGGCTGGGAAACCGTTGGGCAGAAATTGCTAAATTGCTTCCTGGAAGGTGCTTATATAGATGAATATACATTGTTTTTCTGCACTTCAACATGTTCTTTACTACTTTACTATTGAATATATTTGCAAGGACCCCCTTTCTTTTATTTATAATTCAAATTTAGACTGCATAATACAAGCAACTATTTGGGACCATTTGTAATAAATTCTGTGGTAAGGAATATGATTAATTTATGCAATAAAATCCTCAGACCTTTAAGTTATGTAAACAGCATTTACTCTACAAGTCATATTTCCATATCATTGCCAGTCAGGCAGAACCTTGTACAAGTTGGTGAAGTGAAATCTAAATTAGAGATCTCTTTCAAATAGGTACTGTGCACTAGTCTAGGGGATTGCAAATACACTGCTTGAAATAAATGATGGTGAAAGTATGTTAAGGAAATTCAGTACTTAAATATGATGTACTTTAAGCTGTGAAAGTAGTACTTCAGTCCATGTAACTGAAGTATAGCATTTTCCTCAAAGGTGTGATGTGCTAAGTACTGTCTTCATTGTATTGCTCAGATACTTTCTGACAGTTGCTAGCAAGTACAGCAGGCCACCTCTACCTTGGGCAACTTCCTATCTCACTCAGAATATACATGCTCTAAAGCTGTAATCTCTATGTAGTACTTCATAGTAACTTATATGCTTTCATATGTATTCCTTCTTCATCTTTGTATACTTTGGAAATATGTAAATGGAAACATTAATGTCTTTGTTTCATAGGAAATTAAGACACAGTATTACATGTTCTTTTATCCAAGTTACTAACTCTGGGCTGTGAACTTCTGATATATTCAGTTTTTAAGCACCTTTTTCTTTGTGTAGAACTTGCCTTAGTGCTTTAGCAGAGTAGGTTTCTAGTGTCTATTTTATGCAGAATGGAACTTAGGCTACAAATAGCTGTAGGTTCATCTTTTTTTTTTTTTCTCCTCTTCTCTTGCTCTTATTGTAGCAGCTCCTCCCCCCGCCCCTCATGCCCCCAATTAGTTCGGGAGTTCATGCCACTTCCATTCCTGGGGACCATTTATTGTAGGTTCATCTTTATAAAAAGAACCTTGGATAAAAAGGGAGCTGATGAACTCATTTGCAATCTGTAATTTGTATTTTTCTTTCTTTCTTTCTTTCTTTCTTTCTTTCTTTCTTTCTTTCTTTCTTTCTTTCTCTCTCTCTCTCTCTGTGTGTGTGTGTGTCTCTCTCTCTTTCTTTCTTTCTTTCTTTCTTTCTTTCTTTCTTTCTTTCTTTCTTTCTTTCTTTCTTTCTTTCTTTGAAATGGAATTGAGGATTGTACTCAGGATCTCATTTATGATAGACTGCTAGGCAAGCACTTTACCACTGAGCTATATCTCTAGCTCTACACTTTTTTTAGTAGTTCCCCCCCCCTTTTCATGCTGTGAGGCTTTTGTACTGTGTATGCCTTTTATCCAGAAAGCTCTTTCTTCTGCTTTTATTTTTGAGCAGGTTCTTGCTGTCTTATCCAGACTATCCTTGAGTTTCTATCCTGCTACCTCAGCCTCCCAAGTACTGAAACTACAGGCTGATGACTCCACTTACTCTCTTCTCATCCTATTTTAGTTATCCACACTGCAATGATAATTTTCCTATTTCTTTGTTTGTCTTCCCAGTTGCCATGCTTTCAGTAAGAATTTAGGCTCTGTGACAGCAGGGACCTTCTAAATACTTATTTTACTAGTTGCAAACATGTGTTTTATGTATTTTGTTCAAGTTAGACAGTGCTAATATTTGTGGAATCCCTTTTCCTTTTAAAATGATATACTTTTATTTCTTAGGACTGATAATTCTATCAAAAATCATTGGAATTCTACGATGCGAAGAAAAGTAGAGCAGGAGGGCTACTTACAAGATGGAATAAAATCAGAGCGATCTTCATCAAAACTTCAACATAAACCTTGTGCGGCTATGGACCATTTGCAAACCCAGAATCAGTTTTACATACCTGTTCAGGCACATAATTTTAATATCTTTATTACTTAAAAACCATGTCTTTAGTTGCTCTATGGGAAAGGATTTTGTTTTTTTTAAACAAGTAAAATTTGTATTGGGCAGTGACACAGATAGACATTTAAGTTTTCAACTGGAAAAGAAAGCCATAAATTTAACAAATATTTCAGTACAAATTTCATTTAAAATTTCCTTTTATATGTGATTTTCACATTAAGAAATGTAGTATGTGTATATCGCAGTACTCTTTAATTCTTTGTAGTTATGGTCCAATGGACATAAGATGTGCTTTCACATCTACTGTAGTTTCTCCTCAAACATTGTTCTGTTTAATTGTAATATTGCCTGTCTCACAGGTGTGTATAAAACATTTAAAGGAGAAATAGTAAGACATTTAAACATTCCTTTGGGGAACAGTAAATAGTTGATTTTTAATGTTGTTCCTTTTTTTTTTTTTTATTTGGGTGATTTCAACCTTCATTAAGAACCCAAGTTCAAATAGTAAAAAATTTGTTTAGGAGTCTTCATAAGACTTGCTTTATCTTTTCCTGTCTGTCTGTCTCTTACATGTTTATGATGAGCAATTCTTAGTTTTTTTTCTCATAAAATATTAAGACTGTTGGGACCAAGTAGTATCTCACAAAAGATAAAATTGGGTATAGTGTTAAAAAGGTTGCTTCTGAGCCTTGGGTTTTATTTCATGTTGCTTTTTATGGGCATCACCAAGTTTTGTTAGACATACTTTAAAAAAAAATCTGTTGGATGTTTGGGGGTTTCACATCATGCACCCCAGTTCTGTTTGTTCTCTCCCCAGTCCCCCCATATTCTCTCCTCATCCCTATTGTATCTCCTCCCTATGAAAGAAAACAAAACAAAGTAAGCAAGCAAGCAAACAAAAGCAAGAACAGAAAAAAAAGGAATAAAGAAAAAAGAAAAAATCCATTAAACCAAAACAACAGCAACAACAAAAAAACCCACACCCGAAAGAGCAAAATCTCTGCTTCTTCTCTCCTGCCTCTCCATCACCTCTTGCATCCTGATGGCATTGGAGGCTATGGTGTGGTTGGACTACTTAAAGTAGTGACATCTTAGTTTATAAATAGGAAAACATGGGGCAGTAGAGTAGTTACCGGTTGACACTTGACTTTAAGGATTTTAATGTTTTGTTTTTTTTTTAAACATCAGAGTCCTGGATTTCAATAGCATAAACTACAAGGTTCTGCTTCTGTCTTAGAAAAATTACCAAAGTTTTTTTGACTTATAGAAAGATAATATTAAAAATTAGTTGTTGCTAAGGGATTGTTTGACAATCTCAATCAGAATATGTTGGAAAGATAAATTTTTTTTAATATTTTAAGAGTTGCTTCTGATTTGATAATTTAGAAAGCTTTATATATTTAAAATGTAAACTATTAAGATAATTATAATTTTTCTTAAGAAGTATGACATGAAGAAAAAAATACTTTGGTTTGAAATACTATAGCATATTTTCATTGAAAAGTTTGAGAAAAATAAGCTTCTGATTTATTGGAGTTACCAAGTTGAGTGATACATGATTCTAATTGAGTATTATCAAAGTTAAGTTCTAGATTAGAGTTAGGTGTAATGATTTTGCATTAGATAATGATTTAGGTAGACTTACACAATATAGACAGATTATATTTATTTGTATTTGATTACCAGATTTTTTACAAACATATCATATATTTTACTAGTGCTCACTAAATTCTAATATAGTTGTACAATTCTTATTACAGATGTTTTAGAAATGAGGCAGATGATAGTATATTGTCAGAGTGTCTGTTAAGAATACATGAGTGATTCTGATTGTTTTTTACGGGTAACAGAAAAATCCTTTTTTTTTTTTTTTTTTTTTTTTTTTTTTTTTTTAACTTAGAGATTGATATTAGGTGGTGATAGGAGTAGAAGGGAAACCCTCAAAAGCTGACTTTTAAAAATATATGGTAGGTAGGTAATGTTGGTAACAGACTGACTGATACTACTAGGCTTAGAAGCCAGGTGTGGTGATATATACCTGCAATTTCAGTTCTGGGGAGGCTGAGGCAGGAGGATCAGAACTATGAGACCAGCCCAGGTACATCGTTAACTCCAGACTGCTTGGGCTACATATCAAAACCCTGTTTCACAAAACAAAAGACAAAACACAAATCTAAAATACAGATTTTTTTCCCCCTACAATTATGGTTTTATCAGTATATTCTAGGGACAGTTGATATAAAAGTAAAACTAAAAAAAAAAAGTAAGTAAAATCTCCAGTTTTTTTTTGGTTTGTTTGTTTTTTGTTTTGTTGTTTTTCTTTTGGGTTTGCTTGCTTGTTTGCTTTTGTTTGATTCTTTTGAGACAGAATCACATCATCTAGCCCTGAGATCTTACACAGATCTGTCTGCCTCTGCCTCCTGAGTGCTGGCATTAAAGGCATGTGCCCCCTGCTCAGTGTTCTACTTTTTATTGTTGCCATTTTATCACAAGCTTTCTTGGCATCAGATTTTTAAAAATTGTATAACCTATAATAGCAATGCTTTACTTACTCTTTAGATCCCTGGTTATCAGTATGTATCACCTGATGGCAATTGTGTTGAACATGTTCAGACATCTGCCTTTATTCAGGTAAGTTTTATTTGTAAACAAAAATACAAAGGAAGATAGTCATCATTGCTTACCTGTAATCTCAGTAGGGAGGATTGCCACAATTTAAGACAAGCAGAGCTACATAGCAAGTATCAAGTCCACCAGGGCTACAGAATAAAACCTGTCTCAAAAAGCAAAAACAGCAAAAATCAAACAAATGAAAACAAAAATAGAGAAATCCTGGTGATATGTGCAGACCTGTGATCCCAGCAATTATAGTTTTAGAAGTTTAGTACTCATTTCCTTATCTATTAAACTAGGATAAAGAACATTATTGGGTTTTTTGTTTTGTTTTTTACTTTGAGTATTATAAAACTAAAGGAAAATGTATAAATGGATTTGAAAATATAAACCATAAAAGTATGAGTTGATCGGTAGCACCAGTGTGGTAATTTGTTCAGTATTGTAGCTTAAATCTTTCAAACAATTGCTGAATTGTATAAAATACATTACAGTGTAATTATCCAAAATATTCCAGATGTACATTTTTGATACATGGCTAATGCAATGTTTTTTTGTTAGTTTTTTTTTTTTTTTTTGCTGTTGTTCATTTGTTTCTGTAACAGTATCATGTAGACCAGACTGTTTTTGATTTGATAAATACCCAAGAATGCCCTTGAACTTGTAGTCCTCCTATCTGCACCTTCCTAGTGTTGGGATTACAGGTGTGGCTAACCATGCATGATTTTAGTTGGTGCTGGAGATACAGCCCAGGTCTTTTCACAGTAGGCAAATTACTAATTGAACTGTATCATTACCCTGTTTCTTTTCTTGTCTTTTTGCTTTGTTGAGATAGGGTGTTATGTAGCCCACGATAGCTTTAAGCTTGAAACCCTTCTCTGTTTCTAGAGTAGGGGAATCACAGGTGTGCACTACCATGCCTGAAATAATGTCTTTTTTTTTGTTCATTTAAGTTTCCCCCATTTTTTTTTTTACAAAGTTGAAAATATTTACCATGTACCTTTTTAAATTCCATACATATTGTGACACATTGATTTAGTAGCATTAAAATGTTAGTAGGACTTGGATTTAATACCATTAAGCTTCATTATAGGTTACATAGAAGAAAATAAAAAGGGAAATACTGTTTTAAAGCATTTGTGATAGTGCCTGTTTTTTTTTTTTTCTTCTTTTATTTAACTTATTTTAGCAACCCTTTGTTGATGAAGATCCTGATAAGGAAAAAAAAATAAAGGAACTTGAGTTGCTTCTTATGTCAGCTGAGAATGAAGTTAGAAGAAAGAGGCTTCCATCTGTAAGAAATGAGCTTATACGTTTGTATTTCATTATTAGTTGTTCATATGAATTTTTTTCTTGTTTATTTATTTTTATTCATTTTACATTCCAAACACAGTTCTCCATCCCACCCCTCTTCCCATCCCCCCTCATTTCCCCTTACTCCCCCCCCCCCCATCCACTCCTCCCAAAGGGTAAGACCTCCCATAGGGAGTCAACAAAGTCTGGCACGTTAAGTTGAGGCAGGACCAAGCCCCTCCCCCCTGCATCAAGGCTGAGCAAGGCATCCCTTCATAGGGAATGTGCTTCCACAAGCTAGATGATGCATAAGGGATGGATCCTGGTCCATCAGGGGCCCATGAGGGGCCCCTGTTAGGGGCCCCTCAGGTAGACCAAGCTATACAACTGTCTCCCACATGCAGAGTCCTAGTTTTGTCATATGAATTCTTTTATACTTTTCCTTAGTTGTAGAGTCTTTTCAGTGTGACTTCATATTTTACTACAAACACTTTTTTCTCATTTTAATTTGCAGTTTTGAGGTTGCTTATGATTTACATCTTTTCCAGAGTGTTTTACAGTGTTCTATATTAGGATACTTAAAAAATGTTTTTTAAATCATAAATGTTAGAGACTTAGAGAAAATCTTTGATATGTATTTTTTTGTATATGTATTGTATTAGGCTTTTAAAAACTTGACATAACATGTAATGATGGATTAAATTGGAAAAGCTTCTAAAATGAGAAATGTAATAAGTAGAGAGATTTATAAGCTATAAAATTACTTTTATTTTCCTTGGAAAAAATTGTTTTAGTTTATTTAGGATATGAATTCAATAAATTGGAAAAAGTAATAATAACAAGCTGGGTGGTGGTGGTGCACACCTTTAATGCCAGCACTCAGGAGGCAGAGGCAGGTGGATCTCAGTGAGTTCGAGGCCAGATTGGTTTACATAGTGAGTTCTAGGACATCTAGAGCTATACAGAGAAACCTTGTCTCCAAAAACAAAATAAAACAACAAGAAAATAATAATAACAGCAGAAGGGAACATTTAGATTTTATATTCTCTAACTCTTTCAAAGGAAGGTTGATATGGATGTCTTCAATTTGGTTAGTCAGAATAACTAGGAGTATTAAATTCATATAAATAATATAAATTCTGGTAGAATTAAACAGGCCATGCTAGATGGATTAGAGAAAAAAGATAGACATTTATACTTGGATGAGAATTTTAGATGTTTAAAGTGATACCTGTAGTATTTTATATTTTGAGAATTGTTTTTCTTAGACTGGGCCTACAGCTCAGTGGTAGAGCATTTGTCTAATATGCATGAGATCTTAGACTGAGTCTCAGCACTGAAAAAAGTTGCTTTTCCTTTTCCTCTCCTTGATTTCAGACTGAATGAGAGGGCAAACATGGTCAGCATCACTCTGATAGAATAAACTGACTCGCTCAACTAGAATCATGAAATAAATGGTATTGTCTTATATAATTTAAGAGGAGATTAAAATAACATGTTAATTATTGTAGGTGAGATTTTTACTGTAAGAAAGGCAGTTTTTGTTTTGAAACTATAAACCATCAGTAAATAGGAAGACTGGAAGTATGCTTATTTTAATGTTAATTTTAGTTTTGCTAAAGAAGTGGCAAACAGTTACACTTAGAGAGTCCTTGTTTATAGATTATTATGTCATGTTTAAGCCATTCTGGACATTTTTGGAGTGTGATATAGCTCAATGGTAGGAACTTTTTCCTATGTTTGACCTCCAGCTTTGTTCCCAGTGCTTCAATACAAAAACTAAAACAATTATGAAAAATTTCAAGTACTTTTAGATTTAAAATTTTTAATTTTTCATTTTATTTTATGTGTACGCAGGTGCTTTGCATGTATGTATATCTGTGTACCACATACATGAGGCCTGAGGAGGCTAGAATAAGGTGTCAGATCCCCTAGAAGTGGGGTTACAAATGGTTACACCCTGCCATATGGGTATAGGAATCAAACTCAGATTCTTTGGAAGAGTAGCCAGTGCTCTTAGCTGCTGAGCCATCATTCCAGTTCAATTATTTATGTATTTATGTATTTATGTATTTATTTATTCATTTATTCATTTTTTGAGACAGGGTTTCTCTGTGTAGCCCTATGTCCTGGAACTTGCTGTGTAGACCAGGCTGACCTCGAACTCACAGAGTTCCGCCTGCCTTTGCCTCTCGAGTACTGGGATTAAGGCGTGTGTACCACCACTGCCTGACCCAATTTTTGTTTTTTAAAAATAATAGTGTTAGAGGCATGTTGGGAGGGTGTGGGGAGATAGAGAGGGGAACAGTGAGTAGAAATGGCCAAGATACATTGTATACATGTATGATGTTATCAAAGAATAAATATATTCTTTTGTTTTGTTTTCAAGATAGGGTTTCTCTGTAGCTTTGGAGATTGTCCTGGAACTTGCTCTGTAGACCAGCTGATCTTGAACTCACAGTGATTCACTTGCCTCTGCCTCCTGAGTGCTGGGATTAAAGGCGTGCACCCCCCCCCAAGAATAAATATTTTAAAACTAATAACAGTACCTTAGTGCGGTGATATATTGTTTATGATCTAATAAAGCCATTGAAGATCAGAAAAGCAAAGCAGCCAGCCACTAGCTTTTACTTCTACCTCACACTGAAATGTGCAATCCTGTCTCCATGAATCCTCAGAGGCAAATGTTCTCCCTGTCTGGAAACTAAATCTCACACGAGATCCATGTTTCTTCCTTTTATACCTCCCTAGTGCAGGGTTTAAAGGTGTGAGCTCTGTTAGTCTTTTTGGCTGATTCACTCAGAGTAAAGCCCTGGGTGGTCTTGAACTCACAGAGATCTGGGATTAAAAGTGTGTGCCACCACCTGGCTTCTATGGTTAACTAGTATGGCTGCTGGAATTAAAGGTGTATATCACCACTGCCTGGCTCTATGGCTGTGACTAGTTTTGCATTTTGATCCCCAAGCAAGCTTTATTAAATCATAGACAATATATCACTACACCTTAGCTCAGGATGCAACATAACCTGTCTCATTTAATAAGAAAAATATACCAGCTAAAGTAATTCACATTTTATATTAAAAGGGAGAAAATTACTTCTTTTTAAAACTTCATAAGATTTCATACACATTTATTTGTTTTTTTTTTAACAGTTGTGTGATAGTAGTGACTACTATTTTACTGAATTCCATTATACTTTGCTTGGCTGAGTAAATTGTAGAGGTCAGAAGTGTGAGATCCTCTGAAAGTGGAAATGTAACTGGTTTGAGCCCACACGTGGCTGAACCAGAGTCCTCTGAGCAGGCAGAGTTTTTCTGTGTCCCAGCAGTCACTCCCAAATAACCATTCAGAGACTTATTACTAATTTTAAATTTTCAACCAATCGCTTAGGCTTGTCTCCAGCCAGCTCTTACAACTTAACCCATTTCTATTAAGCTATGTGCTGCCCTGAAGCTGGTTTACCTCATTTATGAACTTCCCGTTTTGCTTTTTCTGTGTTTGGCAGACTCCACCCTTCTTTTCAGCATTCTTTCAGCCACCAAAATCCTGACTAGCTATCAGCCAATCAGCTTTTTTTAAAAATTATCAATGAAAGCAACACATTTTCACAGTGTACAGAAGGATCATTCCACAGCACCTCTAGAAGATAAGCAAGTACTCTTAACCACTGAGCCATCTCTCCAACCCTGATTTTTAAATAGTAGAAACCAAAATGAGCAATATGTTCTTTTTATTCTTCTATCTATCTATCTATCTATCTATCTATCTATCTATCTATCTATCTATCTATCTATATCTATCTGGTTTTTCAAGACAGGGTTCCTCTGTGTAACAGTCCTGGCTGTCCTGGAACTTACTCTGGTCTCAAACTCACAGAGATCCTCCTTCTTCTGCCTCCCATCAAGTGCTGGGATTAATGGCATGCACCACCATGCCTGGCATGGGCAGTACATTCTTAAAAATATGGTTGCTACTAGCTATATTTAATTTTAAATAAAATTTTAAATTACTCATGTGCACCAGCCATATTTTGCAGATATAACTGCTGGCTCCCATACTGAGTTGCTGAATATATAGAACATTTTCATATTTCAGAAAGTCTATTGAATATTACTGTACATGTTGCAAGTTATCTTTTCTTTGTGACTCTTCAAAATCTCCTTGTTTTATTATTATAACAGCAGGAAACTAGGCTTGCAAGATAAGTAAATTGCTTGGGTTATTTCTAAAGAGAGAAAGAAAACTGGTATAGCCCCTGATATCAGAATATTTAATCTGCAGTGGGAACTGAGATAAGCAATAGAATATAGTAAGATGAAATAAATCTTTTAGTTTTATAAGAACATAGGAAAAATATGTACTTTAGATTCACAGTCAGAATACGTTCTTGGAAGAAGTCCTTTTTGATGTCAGTCTTGAACAGAAGTATATTTTATGTGCATTGGTATTTTGCCTGCATTTATGTCTGTGTGAGGATGTTAGAACCCTTGGAACCGGAGTTACACATGATTTTGGGCTGCCATGTGGGTGCTGAGAGTTAAATAGCCAGTACTCTTAACTACTGAGCTATCTCTCCAGTCCCAAATTCAGTCTTGAAATACAGGAAGATTGTATACTATATATATTAACAAGATAGATGAATTAGTGCAATATTATAAATAGAATGGTGAAAGTACATTATCAGTCACATGGTATACTTCTTAATAATTAAACTGTTTCTTAAATCAAAACTAGCACTTTGTGTGGATGGTGGGTTAGGGAATGCTCTAGATAAAGAGAACCATAGTATGTAAAAAGGCTCTTCAGAGTAAAAGAACATCATTCATTCTTCAGAGTTAAAAGCTTGGTATTCTCAGCTCCATGTCATACAAGCTGTAATTTCAGCAGCTTCTGGAGGAGCATAGAGGAGAGAAGAAGGCAGGCATCTGTCACACAGCAGTAGGCAGCTGCACATGTGTGTTGGTGGGTTGCTTTGGCAAAAAGAAGCTCACAGTGTTAGGGAAAGCATGTTTAGAACACAGACAGAGGAAGAAAAGGAGAAGATACAGTTTACTGGTAATCTGGAAAAGCTGGATGACTTATGAAGCGGTCCGACTGCAGCCTGGTAATCCACTGTACTAGGAGTGAGGATACTGGGAAGGAAAATTATAGTATTTCATTAACCATCTCCTTAGCATGGCAGGAGGTGAGCCCACTTTCCTAGGAGTGACCCTTCAGCCCCTCCTCCACTGAGGCCCAGATAGTATCTTGAGCAAAACTTTTCCCTTAACCATCTTTTAGTTCTATACTTGAAGTGGCCAAAATAATACCATTTTGTCCAGACTCCATGTTGTGTCTGCTTAGATGCTTCTCAGTCCACTACCCCAACAACAGCCATGTCTGTTCTGCCAACACACACTTCTGATTTCCATGATCCTGACCATGGTCCAGACGTATTAATCAAAATAATTAATGTTGGTGTAAGCTAAACATAAACTAAAGTCACTGAAACAGGTGTAAATCAAAGTCAATTGTCATAGCTGACATAACTATGTTTGTCCAGAGACAAATGCCCTGAGGTTAGTTTGACCTTTACCTTAAATCAATGTAAGTTTGGGTTTGCCTTTAAAAATGCTGATTCCTTGAGCTTTGACACTAAGAGGTTTTCCAAGGCATTAGGTCACTCTTGGTTGCTGGAAAAAAAATTAAATGACTCTTATACTATTAAAAAAAGAAAGAAAGAAAAAGAAAAAGAAAGAAAGGAAGGAAGCTTGGTATTCTCATAGAAGGAGGCATAAAAGGAGAGTTGTGAGTGGAATTGTGGATGAAGTTTGAAAAGAAAATGAGGCCAGGTTTCAGGTCTTTGTTATATGTAAGTGCTAATTTTATTAACAGTGACTTTATAGTTAAAATTTATTTAGAAAAAGGAAATCTAGTCAAGGAGTGAGATTTAGTGGAAACATTGTATACTAATATTGAAGAAATGCTGAATTGGGTACTATATCTTTTTAGCTAAAATGATATGAAGTATGTTATTGGAATTTTTTATTTAAAATAAATTCATGACTTTAATGAGAATGGCAAATAATATTTAAATTTCTTTTGTACTTTTAGCAACCCGGAAGCTTTTCTAGCTGGTCTGGTAGTTTCCTCATGGATGATAGCATGTCTAACACACTGAATAACCTTGAGGAACACACTACTGAGTTTTATAGCATGGATGAAAATCAGACTGTTTCTGCTCAGCAGAACTCACCCACAAAGTTTCTAGCTGTAGAAGCAAATGCTGTATTGTCTTCTCTACAGACCATCCCAGAATTTGCAGAGACTCTAGAACTTATTGAATCTGTAAGTTTGAAATTATGAAATTAATAATGTAATCTCATGTTTAGAAGCTTAGTTTAATATTTAATAGACATTTACCAACTTAAATTTTAAGCATTGCCTAAATTTGGTCTCTTTTGTAGAGGTTTCTGGCAAAAAATTAAATGTTTAAGTCCTCCCCAAGTATGTGTCTTAAAAAGATGTTTTAGAATTAAAAACTTAATTCATTCTTTATTAGATGAACTACTTAAGTACATTAGAATATTTTAAACTAGAGAAACTGTAAAGAGGAAAATTTAAATCTATATATTTAGACTTGATCATTTGATGCATAGAAACATACATATAATTCATGTTATATTTTTATTTTATATTATGAGTCTGCCTTTGGTTTCTTAACATACATATAATTTTTAAACAGGGTCTCATTGGAGCTCCATATGTAGAGCAGACTGGCCTTGAATTTACAGAGATCTTTCTGCCTCTGCCTCCTGAGTGCTGGGATTAAAGGCATGTGTCACAATGACTGGATCTTAAATACATTTTTTAAACTTGAGTTTTGAGGCTTTATAGTATTGCATCACATGGCATTCAGTTTATTTACTGAATGTGTTGCCGTTACTGTGTGTTTAGAGAGCATCTAGATTTTCAGTGTCATCAATAAAAATTAGTATGGCTTTGTTGTCAATTCATGACAATTATATACTTGGATAAACTGAATTTCTAAATCAAAGTATATGTTCCATACATATTACCAAATGGTTATATAGACTTTTATAATATTTTCCTATTTAATAGAATGATTTTATGTATAATTAGTTCTTTTTAATAATAGCTTAAAATAATCTTTTTTTTTTTAAGTAAAATTTTCTGCCAGAAATTTTTAGCTACTAAATTAGATGAAACATTATCTTGGAGTATTCCAAATTGATATTATAAAAAATTATAATATTTTCTTCTAATACCCTGCTTAAGTAAATGGAGATGCTTAGACAAAGTTTATTTTTACTGGTAAAAATGAGTAAATTTCTTAGAAAATATCTTCCTGTGTTCAGATCATATTTAATTAGGTTATAGTTTAATGAGTTAAGAATTCAATTTTTTGTAGGATCCCGTAGCATGGAGTGATGTTACCAGTTTTGATCTTTCTGATGCTGCTGCTTCTCCTGTCAAGTCTACTCCAGTTAAACTAATGCGAATTCAACATAATGAAGGAGCCATGGAATGTCAATTTAATGTCAGTCTTGTACTTGAAGGGAAAAAGAACAGCTGTAATGGTGGAGACAGTGAAGCTATTCCTCTAACATCCCCAAATGTGGTCAAGTTTAGCACTCCACCAACCATCCTCAGAAAGAAGAAACGGATCCGAGTGGGTCAGTCTCTAGGCAACGAGCTTGGTGATGGCTCATTCAATGAAGGCAGTAATACAGCATTAAAACACACACCAGTGAAAACACTACCATTTTCTCCTTCACAGGTACTGATGTTTTTATTTATGTTTACAAATGTAGACAAGATGAATTAAGTTAGATCTTTAGTGTCTTTAATAGCAGTTGGTTGCTTTATTAACACAATGATAGACGTTTAAATGTATACATAAGAATGGTGAGCTCAGTATCTCACATGTAGTATCTTCATTATAGCACCCTAGAATTTCAGGAGCTAAAAGATAAGTTTTCTTTGTCATGTAGTCCCATTTCTTTGTAAGTCTCTTCCAGAAACTGGCCCCTAGAAATAAAATGATTTATTCCAAGGAAATGAGGTTTTTCACTTCCAGAGCTTTATACATTATTGATTTTTACTGAAGTAAATTCTATGCTAAGAATCAAAGTTGAAGGTGCTTATATCTCATGTTATGTGGATTTTATCCTTTGAAAGAATTTGATTGCTAATCCTTGGTGAGGTGATTCAAGTATTAGGAGACAGAGTTGATGCAGTTATAAGTGGTACTCTTGACGTAATTTCCACTTCTTCATATTACCACTTCTAGTTTGCTAGTGACAAAAGTATATTAGGATTTCATAATATTATGCAAGTTAAGTTTCAGTTAGTGCACTGTATAATTTAGAGAGTGGACTCTCAGTATCTGCTTTAACTACCCATGCTTCTAGGCAGGCAGATTTGCTGTACACTTAACTTTCAATAGGCAAGCACTGTTCCTTCCTAGGGCTTGTTCTTCCTGAGCAGTTGGAACTACAGCTTCACACACCATGCTCACTCTATTGTTCTAGTCTTAGTTCAAGATACCCTCAAAGAAAAGTACACTTAACATTATTTATGAGTAACAGCTCACAGTTAACTTTCTCAGTTATACTCTTGTACAAACCTGGGAGATGGCATACTGTTTTGTTTTAATTTTTGTACTATTATATAACCTGACCATTTATAAGATGAATGGTCTTACAAATGTTTCTTTCTTTTCTTTTTCTTTTTCTTTTTCTTTTTCTTTCTTTCTTTTTTTTTTTTTTTTTGCTAACCTCTTCGAAGTGGTTTAAGTTCTGGGAGGCAGCAGTGAACAAAACAAATGTCTTGCCTTTAGGGAGCTTAATTTCCATGAAGTAGAAAGTATATGTAATATTATTGAAAATCTTTTCCTAAAGCAATAGAGAAGTCTTACCAGTTTGATATTTGTATAGGAATTTTGATGTTCCAAAATATTGTGTGTGAATTCTCTTCCCCTTTTAGTTTTTTAACACATGTCCTGGAAATGAACAACTTAATATAGAAAACCCTTCGTTTACATCAACCCCAATTTGTGGGCAAAAAGTTCTGATTACAACTCCTCTTCAGAAGGAAGCAACTCCCAAAGACCAAAAAGAAAATGTAGGGTGAGTCTGCATTAAATAATTACGTTAGGGAGAGCAGGAAGCATAATGTCAAAGGTGTGTTAGCATTTTGTTCAAGTAAATGGCATATCACATAATCTCTATGTCTATAGAACTTGGAAGTTTGTTGTTACTGTTTTTAAAGTCACAACTTCTTGTTTTATTCCTGTAGAATACTGAAAACTGGCTAAATGTGGCATAAAGTTTTTATTTCAAGCAAAATATTCTTAGTACTTTTTCTAAGTAATTTTTTCTCTTACAAATTATTAGAGTATAAATGACTTTAGGCAACCATATTTTAAATATCTCTGTAATGCTTTTAAAAACATATATGTAAAAATGTAGTTTATGATTTTGCATGGCTTTGCCTTCCTTAACATATGTATACTCATATTATGATAATAATTCAAATATCTGAATGATTGACTAGGTTTAGAACACCTACTATTAGAAGATCTATATTGGGTACAACGCCAAGAACTCCTACTCCATTTAAGAATGCACTTGCTGCTCAGGAAAAGAAATATGGCCCTCTTAAAATTGTGGTATGTGTACTCTTTACTCTCAAGCACTTTCCTAGTTTCAATTAAAGAAAAAGTGGTTTTTACCATCTTGAATTTTTAGCATTAAAAAGTGCTCAGTGAAACTGAAACAAAATTTTATCTCTTAATTTTTGAATATAAATTTGTGTTAATCTTTCTTGGCCTGTAAATAACCCTTTGTTTGACTCATTTTAAGTTTGTATGTTCTCATGTTAACTAGAAGAAAGCAGTTGTTAATGGCATGCTTTTTTTTCTTAATGTTACAACATATATTTAGTAGCTTCACTGCAGTAGAATTAATGTTTTGATATATCTAATCACTTCATGCTGCTTAGGAAACTAAAGGGTCAGGGATCCTTCTTGAAGTTCAGTTTTCTCTTCTATGTACAAGTTATTAAGCATACCCTGGTTCTTTATTGTGAACTAAAAGACAATACAACTTAAGGGGCTTGTCTCTAGTTTCCATATAGTGAGTACTTAGTTGTTACTGCTATTATTCTTGTAGCTGTGGTAGCAATAGTTCATGACTTAATACATCTGTAAAGTACTTTACATATTTGTATTCTCATACATATTGTTATATTTAAAATACCTCAGAAAAGCTCAGAACATTCTAGACATATGCAGATATTTTATAAGTTTATTAGGCATAAAAATGTGACTTAAATTTGGTTTCTTCGATGATGCTTTAAATTTTGTTCTATTTTTAGTAAATTTAGGGGGTGGCTCATTAAAATTAATATTCACTAATATTTTAAACAATTATTTTTGCTATAAACTGATTAGGTAATTTATATATTTATAACATGTAGAAGATAATTTTGTTAATATTGGAAAAGTATAAAAGACAGTTAAAAAACAAAGCCCAACTATTTATTATTATTGTGGGTGTACACATGCGATGATGCTCTTGAGGACAGCTTTGGGGAATTAATTCTCTTCTTCCACCATGGACTCCAGGGATGGAACGTAGGTTGTCAGGCTTCTTGTCTTGAGAGGCCAAAAAGACAGATTTTTATATACAGAGAGAGAAAAAAGCAATTTCTGGCAATTGCCTTTTAAAACCTTTAAAAAAATAATTTAGTCCCAGCCACTTGCCTTCTTGGAAGAAGACATTCGAGAAGTTTTAAAAGAAGAAACTGGAACAGACATATTCCTCAAAGAGGAAGATGAACCTGCTTACAAAAGCTGCAAGCAAGAGGTAATCTTGAGCATTGTTTATATATTTATTTTCATAGTTAGTTAGAGGAGGGTCTTTATGTAACTCTAGCTGTCCTCAAACTTGCAAATCTCCTGCCTGCGCTTTCTGAGAGCTGTGATTGTGGGTGTGTTTTTCCATGTCAGCTTTTTCAGTATTACTGTTAATGAAAGTCTTTTTATCATGTTCAAGAGACTTGGATATAAAGTTACCTTGTAAATTATTTTTCTTAGCATTCTGCATCTGTGAAGAAAGTCAGAAAATCACTAGCCTTAGATAGCTGGGACAAAGAAGAACCAGGCACTCAGCTGCTAACTGAAGACATTTCAGACATGCAGGTTTGTAAAGAATTCATACATGGTTTTAAATGGCTGTCTTAAGTCATGGTGGTTCATAGTCATTGCATATCATAGTCATTGCATGGCCAGATCATTTAAAGGAGAGTCACAGAAAATTTAGGATTATTTTGCCTAATTCAGAGAGAATCTATTATCTATGAAGGATATATTATTTTTAAACGTATTTTAATTTGAGAGAAGTTAGTCTTCTATATGATGTCAAAAAATGGTGGTTCACAAAGCTTTAAATTTTAATTGCCAAAATAGTACTATAGCACTAGAGATTTATTTTGTGTAATTACCAAGATATTACTATAGCACTAGATATTTCATCAGAGCCAAATGCTTCTTAAGAGGAAAATTAACAGGACTTCCATTACCACTTACTCAGTAGTCTCTTGTCTCTACTTTTGAATTAGTTATTTTCCTCTTTCTTTTTTCTCTTAGTCAGAAAATATACTTACAACATCTTTATTAATGATACCATTATTGGAAATACATGACAATAGGTGCAACTTGACTCCTGAAAAACAAGATATAAATTCAGCCAACAAAACATATACACTTACTAAAAAGAAAACAAACCCTAACACTTCTAAAGTTGTCAAATTGGAAAAGAATCTTCAGGTATGGATTTATAAGTTTTTTTTTTTAGTGATTTTTGTTGTTGTTTAGTCAATGATCACTTTAAACTTACCGATCACAAGTTATACTTTTTCTTTTAGAGTTTAAAATTGACAAATGCAATGAAAAAAATCATTATTTTGTCACTGAAAGCAGGTTTGGGTTTGAGAGAGACACATCATCAGTGCACATACCAGCTATACAATTGGAGTTGTAGTCAGAGATTTTTAGGGTTTTGTTGTTGTTGTTGCTGTTTTAAGACAGGATCTCATCTCATTATGTAGCTGACCTTGAAATCATAGTCCTGTAGTTTCGGATTCCTAAATCCTGGATACAGACTTGTGCCATCATGCCTGGCCCTTTCATGATTCCTTAATCAATATATATATGTATGTGTATATGTATATGTAATGATACTTAAATTCACTTCTAGAACTTCTTTACCTGTAAAATAAAAATGAATAGCCACATTTGTTATTCTGAAATGGTAAGTAGTTGGAAGCATTTTCAGAGAAATTTTGTAATGGCTCCCAATAAACTATGTAGACCAGAAGCTATAAAACAAAAAAAAATTCCGCCATTTCTCTATGGCCAGTAAGTAGATGTAAATGAAGGCTGGTGAAATTCTTATCCTGTTATCTTAGGAGTTTGCCCAAAGAATATGAATTGTGGAGAGGAAGATTTCTTCTTTATGCTGAACTGACTGCAGAATAGTTTCCCTGACATTCAAGCATTCCTTGAGAATATCTTTGGCAATCAGATATAGCCACCTGTCTGTCTTGAGCCATAGCTTTCAGAGAGTGACACAATGCATTCCCTTAATTGATTTAAAATGCTTTGAATTCTCAGTGTTTAATGTAGGGCTTCTTAGGAAAGTTCATTATGTAGTAATTCTTACATATAATATAGATATCTTTATCCTTTGACAAGGAAGAAAACAAAAAGGGTACACACGTAGTTCACTTTTTGACATTACATCTTCCCTCTAAGTCTTTTCTTTTTTTCTTGGTACTGGGGACCAAACTCTAGTCTCTCACATGCTAGATAAATACTCTACCAATGAACTACACCTCCAGCTCCTCTTTTTAAAACTTTTGCAAAATTTGGGGACAAAAGAGATTAATTATATCTTTTCCTGTTATGATTCATTTGATTTGTGGGGAGATGTTGGGAACATAACTATTATACTGAGCCAGGTGTTGGTGGTGCACACCTTTAGTCCCAGCACTAGGGAGGCAGAGGCAATCGGATCTCTATGAGTTCGAGGCCAGCGTGGTCTGTAGAGTGAGTGCCAGGATAGGCTCTAAAGCTACACAGAGAAACCAAACCCTGTCTTGAAAAACAAACAAACAAACAAGCAAATAAACAAAAAGGAAACAAAACTATTATACTGTCACCATAGGCCAGTGAGCAATCAATATATGTAATTACAATAATTATACAAAATTGATCATAAACATTTTAGTATGTGTTTAAAATATAGCATCTCATTTTAAAAGTTATAATATTGTTATCAAAACATTTTATAGCACTTACTTATAAAATTCCTAGTCAAAATAATTGATTTGTAAAAGTCTAGTTATGCAGACTGACAATATGGCTCAGTGGATAAAGGTGTTGCTACCAACCTAGGTTTGGTTCTGCAGTCCACATGGTAAAGTGTGAGGACCGACTCCTGAAATTTGTCCTTTGATTCTTCCACATATGTTGTGCTGCATGCTATGTCCATGCATACGCACATGGGCACACACACACACACACACACACACACACACACACACACACACACACACACATGCACTCATACATATACTCATGTACATGTTCTAATTATGAAGTGGTTTGGGTAGTTAATTTTACTAATTTTTGCATCACTATTGATATTTCCTTCATAGTCAAACTGTGAATGGGAAACAGTGGTATATGGGAAGACAGAAGACCAACTTATCATGACTGAACAAGCAAGAAGATACCTGAGCACTTACACAGCTGCCAGCAGCACTTCAAGAGCTCTAATACTCTAATTGTTACTAACGCTGAAAAAAATGACCTACCACCCCTACTGTGTTCTCTGCCAAATTAGGTTGCAGTGAAATTTGTCTCAGTTAATTCTTTTAAAGGATTTAATACATCCCTAAAATGGTTCGCATTTTTTTCTGTATTGGTCAGGCAAAAAAACCTAATAAGCCACTTAAAGTAAGGGGTAGGAAAATTTATTATTTACTTTTTAAGAAATGAGAGTTTTAAAATTTGTTTTTAAAGAACAAAGTGGGAAAATAAGGATGTTCATGGGTATTCCAAAGCAAATTTTCACACAATTTCTTTACAGGATATATGTCGCTACTTTCTCCAGGCTGTAGTCGTTATAAACAAGTTAGTCTCTGTTTAGGACACATGGGGGCTTATGAGTACTTTTGCATGCGTGCTGATTTACTTAGATGACCGTTTATAAAGAAACTCATGAGAAGCAGTCTCGAGGAAGCTAGAAAGTTGCACTACTAATTTTTGGTATTTTTCAGAAACAATGAAATTAACTACAGTGTTAAGAATATTTATTTGAGCATAGTAATAAAAAAGCATTGAAAGTGGTCTTTTTTTACTAGTAAAGAGTCAGTATTTCTTCATAAGTCTCAGAAGAGCTGAGAATTCTGTTGAATGTATTGTACAGTATGTAGGAGCAGGAAAACTGTGTAAATTAGAAAGATGTCTGTTTTTATAATTTATTTTCATTTTTAAAGCTTAAATGTAGATATTTATATATATATATATATATACTTATGTGTGTGTGTATATATATATATATATATACAGGGTGTCTAGAAGCCAGTGTTGTTCCTTGTCATTACAGCTAACATAGTCAAGAATAAGTTTGACTTTCAAGTATGAAATAGTTAAGTTATAGCTGCAAAGAATACAATATCTATACTGTATGTCACATCTACCTAAATATTGCACTATATCCTTTAAATCATGTTGGTTATAAAGTAGTTCTAAAATGTACTAAATAATAATTTAATATTTTCTTTTTAAATTATATTGGAGGTCATAAATTAATCTGGTGATTTGTGTATGTGTTTGAAATTTTCATTTTGTTTAAAAGACAATATGGTACCCTGCTCCCTAAAACAGTCTGCACTTAGAAAGTTTATTGTATTTACTCAATGTTTCAGAATTAGAAAATATTATCTTTTATTTATACAAATACTTTGTCCTTTTATAAATGTTTTGTGTTTCCAGGTTACAACAGTTGCTTCAGTTGCCTGTTTAGGTGTTTGCACTTATTTTATTTCTTTTTGAAAGAATGTCTTTGCTTATGTGGTAGAGATTTTATCTAATTTTTGAGACATATAATGGTGTTCTGTCAACCTAAACACTGACAGGCAAATAGAATTGTACACTGTAGTTTGAATTATTTATAATTGACACACTCTCTCCCTCTCCACTCCTGAAGTATGCTGCTATAGTAAGTAGCAGAATCGGCTTGCTGCTATGAGAGATGGAAAGAGCGACCACCACTTGCACTGTGTGAAAAGATAAGCAAATGATGGCAAGTTCTCAAGTTAACTTAATGGATTCAACTATTACCAAGCAGATTCTTACAAAGACCAAAACACTACTCTATGCCTCAAGACCAAACCAAACAAAACAGCTTAAGATTTTAAAAAATCTATTTATCTGTTAATAGAAATGGGACTACTGAATATTTTAATGTCTAATTCTTCAACAGTAGACCTAATAAGGTTTTAAGCTTTAAATCCAATTGCTAGTTTTTGCATACTATATGTTAGTGAGAAGTAAAGAATATGTGTGGTGGTACTAAGATTATGCCTTCTTGATAACTAATAGGTAAGGAAATTTGAATCTTCTTAGCATGTTAAATATGTTGATTTTTTCTAATTAATGAACTTCTCACAGAAATGTTTGTAAAACCAATGATTGTGAAAAATCATATATATCATTTCAGTTACTTTGGGGTGATAATAGCACATAATTCCTTTAAAAAATGTAGTCTTTAGCTGCATTGGATACAATAGTCCCCCATTGCCAAAGTAAAGTATCTCAGATATGCTACATATTTTGAAACATAATTTTTCTTGAGCATTAAGTTAACACAAATGTTAATATATTGTATATAAGCCTGGACTTATGGAATGTAGTACATATTTGGGTTGGTGTTGGTTGAATCCTCAAGTTAACTGCTTTGTTGCTTTTTTTTTTTTTTTTGCAAGATTTGTAATCATAAACATGTCAGGCATCTTAAGTCATCTTTTTTACTGTTCATTTGGATTCTTCAGTTTTCTGAAGATGCCAGGCATACAGGTAGCAGCCATACATGCATGGAAACTGACTACACACATACCATACTGCATTTTATTGTAAGGTTTTCACATTAATACGGCAATTACACTGACTAAATTGAGTTTTTTTAATATATGAGAAAACTTGGCATTGTAAGAGAATCTTGCAGACAATGTTGAAATCTATTGACATCCAAATAAAGCATCTGTGTACAAGCTGATGTAGTGTTGCTCATTCACTTTGGTTCTGTGTAATAGATTTGATTGAACCCTTAAGACCTGAGTCCAACATTGAGTTCTTACCCTAGTACTCTTAGAACTCCCTTTGCAGGTAATTTCCTCCATTAACAATGTGGCTTCTCCACTAGGCTTCAAAATATTTCAACTTCCTTTTAAAAACTTCCATGTAACTTTATTATTATTTTTTTTCAGATTTTTTATTTGAATTAGAAACAAGATTGTTTTACATGTCAATCCCAGTTCCCTCTCCCTTCCCCCCCACCCCCCAACTAAAACCCTTACCTATCACATATCCTTTCTGCTCCCCAGGTAGGGTAAGGCCTTCCATAGGGGATCATCAGAATCTGTCATATCCTTTGGGATAGGGCCTAGGCCCACCCCCGTGTGTCTTGGCTCAGGGAGTATCCCTCTATGTGGAATGGGCTCCCAAAGTCCACACCTATGCTAGGGATAAGTACTGATCTACTACAAGAGGCCCCATAGATTTCTGAGGTCTCATTGACACCTGAGTTCCTGGGGTCTGGATCAGTCCCATGCTGGTTTCCCAGCTATCAGTCTGGGGAGCAAGAGTTCCCCGATGTTCAGGTCAGCTGTTTCTGTGGGTTTCACCAGCCTGCTCTGGACCCCTTTGCTCTTCACTCGTCCTTCTCTGCAACTGGATTCCAGTTCAGTTCAGTGATTAGTTGTGGGTGTCTACTTCTACTTCCACCAGCTGCTGGATGAAGGCTATAGGATGGCATATAAATCAATCATCAATCTCATTATCAGGGGAGGGCATTTAAGGTAGCCTCTCCTCTGTTGCTTAGATTGTTAGTTGGTGTCATCTTTGTAGATCTCCAGACATTTCCCTAGTGCCTGATTTCTCTTTAAACCTAAAATGTCTCCCTCTATTATGGTATCTCCTTTCTCATTTTCTTTTATTCTTCACTTGACTCAACCTTTCTGATCCCTCATGTCTTCCTTACCCCTCCCCTTCTCCCCTTCTCATTCTCCTAGCTCCCTCCTCCCTCCCCCATGATCCCAATTTGCTCAGGAGATCTTGTCCCTTTTCCCCTTCTCCAGGGGACTATGTATGTCTCTCTTAAGGTCCTCTTTGTTTACTAGCTTCTCTGGCAGTGTGGATTGTAGGCTGGTAATCTTTTACTCTATGTCTAAAATCCACATATGAGTGAGTACATACCATGTTTGTCTTTTTGGTTACCTTGCTCAGAATGTTTTCTTCTAGTTCCATCCATTTGCCTGCGAATTTCAAGATTCCACTGTTTTGTTTTGTTTTTTTCCTTCTGAGTAGTACTCCATTGTGTAAATGTACCACATTTTATCTATCCATTCTTTGGTTGAGGGGCATCGAGGATGCTTCCAGGTTCTGGCTATTACAAATAGTGCTGCTATGAACATTGTTGAACAGATGTCCTTGTTGTATGAATGTACTTGTTTTGGGTAGATGAAAAAAAATAGACAGGTAGACCAATGGAATAGAGTTGAAAACCCACACACCTACGAACACCTGATTTTTGACAAAGAAGATAAATTTATATGATGGAATAAAAAAGCATCTTCAACAAATGGTGCTGGAAAAACTGGATGCTGGCATGTAGAAGACTACAGATAGATCCATGTCTATTGCCATGCACAAAATTTAAGTCCAAATGGATAAAAGACCTCAACATAAATCCAGCCACACAAAACCTATTTGAAGACAAAGTGGGAAATATCCTTGAATTAATTGGTACAGGAGATCGCTTCCTGACCAGTAGCATAGACATTGAGATCAACAATTGATAAATGGGACCTCCTGAAACTGAGAAGCTTCTGTAAGGCAAAGGACACAGTCAGCAAGACAAAACACCAGCCCACAGACTGGGAAACGATATTCACCAACCCCACATCTGACAGAGGGCTGATTTCCAAAATATACAAAGAACTCAAGAAGCTAGTCTTCAAAACACCAAACAATCCAATTAAAAAGTGGAGTACAGAACTAAATAGACAATTCTCAATAGAGGAATCTAAAATGGCTGAAAGACACATAAAGTGTTCAAGATCCGTAGCCATCGGGAAATGCAAATCAAAACAACTCTGAGGTACCATCTTGCTCCTGTCAGAATGGCTAAAATAAAAAACACCAATGACAGTTTCTGCTGGAGAGGATGTGGAGAAAGGGGAACACTCTTTCACTGCTGGTGGGAGTGCCAACTTGTACAGCCACTTTGGAAATCAGTATGGCTACTCCTCAGGAAAATGGCAATCAGTCTACCACAAGATCAGCAATTCCACTCGTAGGCACATACCCAAAAGAAGCATATATCCATGTAACTTTTATTTACATTGGTAATAGAACATCCAAAGCAGATTTCTTCTTCCCCACCTGGACCTGCCCTTTGTCATGTTTTTAAATGCAATTGCTTTTCCTTTGTTCATCCACTGAATAATTTCTTAGCTTCTTTCAACCTCCATATTGAAGTCTGTCATAAAGACTCCCTGTATAAGGCCACTTTTATCTCTTTATTTGAATTATTACACATTGCACTGAACTCATTCTGTAGGAATAGCAAGAAACTGCTCTTGCATTAGAGTGTTACCTGGGAAAGGCCAAGCAGCCACCAGTCAGGTATTGGTAATAATATTGTGTTATCTTAGTGAGTTCATCACTATTACTTAGTTTTCTAGGCCTAGAAATCTGTTGGAATTAACTCACTGAAAATGAGTTTATCTCTCAGTAAAAGGCTTACATAGTTTTTTTTTAAGCTTGATATATGAAACCAGAATTCTATTCATTTATATGTAACATCAAGCTGCAGAGGACTAGGTACATTCTCACCTTAGAAGTAAATAGAAAGAAATGATAACCACATGTAGATGTGATCAAATCTCTGAGGTTGCCTAAATAATGGTGATTCTTATTTATTTTCTACTTGGGACCATTTTCCACACTTCATTTTCAATCCTACTGGTGACTTAGCTCTCCCAAGAACATCTACATAATCTATTTTTTTCATGTCTGTGTTTGCAATTTTACTTTCTTTTCCTGCTGTCTCTTTAGAATGTTAAAATGTCAGCCATATAGCATTGGCCTGTGAAGCATTTCCTGAGTGCTTCATAAAATGTTAACACTATCGTTCATGCTTCTAAAGTGTAAGAGTTGCTGCTTATGATTATTTCATTTATAAGACTTATCAATGGGCTAGAAAATCTTGGTAAATGTTGAAAGACTTTCAATAATTAGATTTTTCCAGGAAATACTAGCTATACTCACATAACAGGTTTATAAATAGTTTTGATTTCTTAGTCATTAATATAAGTTTTGCCTTACAACTAAGAAACTCTGAGAATCTTTAAGTTCACTTTTTATAACCATGTAATTTACTGCTTGATTTATCAGTTACAGAATGATAAGCTAGCCAAGTAATGAGATCTTTAATTTCTAATATAAAACAGATGATAGTATTTGAACAGATACTTATTCTCTGAGAAATGAAAATGTCTTAGGTAGTGGAGGTTAAGTTGAATCAAGAGAGAGACTTTGGGATATTAACTTTCCACTGTTTGGTTTTTGAAATGAGTACAGATATACTCAACAAGAATATGTGAGATAGAAAGGCAAGACAAAGTACACTTGGGAAAGAAATTATGTGGCCAGTGTGATAGAAGACTTTGAAAACTTGGTATCTTGGTGCAAGTACTTTTAAAGCTACTGGGTTTGAGGGCAACTTAGTTTCATGGTGTATATAGTGCACTGCCTTCTGAAATTCCTAAAACTAGTCTGATTATTCAAGGGCCAAGTACTCAATGTGTTTGAATCACATGGATTCCAGGGATGGAATTCAGGCAACCATCTTTTACCTACTGAGCCATCTTGTCACTGTTCAGTTTTAACTACTATAATTTTGCCTACCATAGCTCAAAGGTTTAAGTATTCTGACAATTTCTTTTTTTTAAAATAAAATTTATTTAAATTTAAAACAATCTTATTTTACATACCAATCCCAGTTCCCTCTCCCTCCCATCCTCCCCTGTCCCCCACCAACCCCTATCCCACCCTCTATCCACTCCCCAGGGAGGGTGAGGCCTCCCATGGGGGAATCATCAAAGTCTGGTATTCTGACAATTTCTTAAGTCCTAATACAGTACTTGCATGCTCCCCTGCTAGGTTCTGGGGATACTCTGAGAAGGCAGTGTATGGCAGTCATAATGGTGTTTCATTAAGGTCACCAGTAACAGAGAAGCTGATATTGTAGATGAAGGAGAAAATATGTAACAGAAATACTTCTCCTTTGGTCACAAAAGTGAGCTAGATCCAGCAGCCAAGTTTGCTGTTACCTGTGAGTGGAATGTTAGGGCTCAACCAAGAGAGTGATCACCCCACCCCCCAGCCCACCAAACAGAACTAGGGTTCCTTGGAATATGGTTCCTTAGAGGCTTGCACAGACTAAAATTTTGAGTTCAGAATAGCAGCTGCAGGCACATGCCTGTTACTATTCTAAACCCTTATGTACTTAATCTCATTTTAATCCTTACAGCACTCCTTTGAGATAAACACTCTTATAATCTTATAATGGATATGGGGTAGGCTTATGTTAAGACACTTGTCCAAACACGATGCTGAAGCTGGGCTTCAATTGGCCATGATTTAGCCTGATTCTTTACAATTCAGCACAAGGTGCAAAAGATTATATGGTATATGATTCCATTTATATAAAAGTTTAAAGCCAGGCAAAGCTAATGTATGCTGTTAGAAGTTGGGATGATGGTCGCTCTGTGTGAGTGGGTCTGTAGAGAGCCACAGTGCTCTCTGTTGCTGTAGATACTGATTTCATGGATATGCTCACAGCTTGTAAAACTACAAGCTGCAGTATTAACAATAGGGAAACTACTCTCTTTGTACATTATGCTTCAGTAAGTAGTAAAAATCCTAAGCCGGATAATAATAAAAAATAAACAAAAATAAAAATGTTGAGGAAGAGCAAAATGTAATGAAGTATTCCTGGTACTATTCTACCTGGTACTATTCTACCTGGTACTATTCTACTTACATGCAACTCAGAACTTAATGTCATTACTCCCCAGCATATGACAGGCTCATTTCTCCTGCTAAACTAATCTTAAGCTTCTGCATGGTATGAATGACTTCCTCCTGTGTAATTTCGTATCACATTTTTATGAGTAGGAACTTATTCTGTTCCACTAACCTTTGAAAGACCCCCATCCCTTGTAAATATCTGCAGTTTCTGCAGTTGCCCATCTGCTAACTTTTCCCAGCCTTTCCTCTCAATTTGAAGTATATGCTTTCCTTCCCACCACCACAGAAATGTCCACACTCACCAAATCTCTGGTCACCAAATAGTCATCTATCTAGCATGTAATACTGCATGTCCTCTAATTCCTTGTACTCTGACAGCTGCATTTATTTATAACACCATGTGCTATATCTTGTTTATTTGGAGTTGACATTCTCTATCAATATCACTTAATTCACTCACCTAATTAACCCTTAGTCTTTGTTTCTAAGGTCTCTGTTCACTTAGGGCTGAGTAGAAAGTAGGTCTCTTACTGCTTGATTGCAGACTTTTGCTCTTACCTAAGCCCCAATAAAAGAGGAGATATCTAATTTTTACATTTTAATAATAATATATTTTATTTAAATCAATTTATTGAAAAGATTAACATGGGACTGCTTCACAAAATTACAAATTGTGTATTTTTCTTTTCCTTTCTAAGTCTTGGAAATTCAATGTTTATCACATTTCAAGCAAGGACCAGTATCCAGAATTTACAAAGAATTGCAGAAATTAAATACCAAGGGAATAAAACAGCCAATCAACAAATGGGCAAATGAACTGAGTAGACAGTTAAGAAAGAAAGACAAATGGCCAGTAATTATTTTAAGGAGTGTTCAGTATCCCTAGCCATCAGGGAAATGCAAATTAAAATTACTTTGAGACAGCACCTCACCCCAGTTAGAATGGCTACTGTGAACTAGTCTGACAAAAGTTTTAGAGGATGTGGTGAGAAAGGAATCCTTATTCACCGTTGATGGGGGTGCAAACTGATACAGCTATTGTGATTTATAAAAATTTTGAAATCAAAAAAATTTGAATATAACTACCATATGACTTGCTGTTTTCACTCTTGGTCATACACCCAGAGAATTCCATAGCCTACCATAGAGATATTTGTACTCCCATGTTTGTTGCTGCTTTATTTACAATAGCAAAGAAGTGGAATGAAACTAGTTGTCTATCAAAAGATGAAGAGATAATGAAAATTTGTATATATAAAAAATAGAATACTTACTTAGCTCCAAATGGAAAAAATTTGCGGGAAAATTGATGACCAAAGAATGTGTAATACTAAGTGAAGTCACACAATTTCAGAAAGAAACCTGCGTGTTCTCTCTCACGTACAGAATCTAACTAGTGTGTGTGTGTAAACAAATGTACACGTGGGTGCAGCATAACATTAAGAAAAACAAAGCTAAAGGGCTGGAGAGATGGCTCAGAGGTTAGGGGCCCTGGTGGCTCTTCCAGAGGTCCTGAGTTTGATTCCCAGTTACCACATGGTGGCTCACAACCATATAACACTGTATACATAATAAATAAATCTTAAAAAAACAAAGCTAAATATAAAGGGACAAGGAAGGACTTAATACAGGTAATAGACATGAATTATAGAAGAGAATATAAAGTTAATTGCTCTTTTAGCTCTAATTCTGTGATAGATTTTGTTTTGAGTGATGGATAAGTGTATAAAATACTGAAAGTGAAATTTAATTCATAGCTCCTCCACTTCCATTCCAAATGTCTATTCTAATTGTATAGAAATTCATAGAATTGTATAGACTTTGGTTCTGGTTACTTTTAATATATGATGTTTTTATTTATTTGTAAGTTTTTTTTATAATGAAGCTTATACAATTTGTAAAAAATAAAAAAGTCTTTTTCACATAAGAAATTCAGATCAGCCACATTTCATGGACTTGAAGGCCACATATAGTAAGTGACTATTGTATACCTCTCAGTACATTCACAGTTCTGGCAATTCTAGAATACTGGTATTCACAGAAGAGACGACTGTAATTCAGAAAAAATATTGCCTACTTTAGGTCACAACAGATAATTTAGTAAGTTATGGACAGTGTCTTCTCTCCCTTCCTGAATCTTTTGAGTTTATTGTGAATTCTCGTCTTTCTTGCCTATGACCTTGTGCAAGTCACTGGCTTAGGTTTCTCCATTATGAAAATAGAGAACTATCACATTTTGAACCCTCTTCTTCTCCCAGTAGATTGTAAGGTCCCTGAAGCTAGAAGTTTGTCTTGCTCACCAGCAGACAGCCAAGAATGGCAGTGATGAGCAGATGTGACAAGCATTCCTGGGAAAGCAGACAGACAGAAACCTGAGTGCTATGCAGGAAATAATTGGTGTTTCATATGAGGTTGTGCAAAAGAAAGGATCTATTTTTCTGGGGAGAAAATTATGTTTGAAGTGGTGAGTCTCAGACAGATTGGCCTGAGGCAAATGGGTTAACAGATTGGGGAACACCAGGTAAAGACTTGGAAAACAAAAAAGGAGTCAGTTCCATATTTAAAGGCCCTATGGCAAACCAGATGTAGTGGTGCATACCTTTAATCCCAGCACTTGGGAAACAGATGCAGGCAGATCTACAGAGTGAGTTCCAGGACAACAAGGGCTTCATAGAGAAACCTTGTCTCAAACCCCCCAAATAAAATAAAAAACCCAAGGTTAGGGGGGAGGGAGTGGAGGGATTGATGGAGGATGGGATGGTAGAGAAGAGTTTCCTGAAGTAGGCCTACCCTGGTACATTCTATGGGAAGCAGACTGGAGACCAAAATTAGCATACAGGCCAGCATAAGGGGTTCTCAAGTCATCTAGAAGTGTAGTACAAATTCTATTTGTATTAGTAATAAAAACTCAGACACACATACTGGATTAAAGCTGGACATCAGAAAAGCAAAGCAGCCAGCCACTAGCTCTTACCTCTACCTCAGACAGATATGGGTGATCCTGTCTCCACCAAACCTCAGAGTGCCTAAACTGCTCCTGTCTCCTCCCACCTTATATTCCTCTCTAGTGCTGGGATCAAACGTGTGAGCTCTGTTTCTCTTTTAGACTCATTCTCTCTCCTGTAGCCCAGGGTAGCCTTGAACTCACAGAGTCTATCTGCCTCTGTCTTCTCCTGAGTGCTGGGATTAAAGGTGTGGCTACCACCACCTCTCCTTTCTGACTAACTAGTGGCTTAGTTCTGCACTCTGGTCTTCAGGCAAGCTTCATTAAATCATAAACCGAGTATCATCACATAGGAGAAACAATTGACAGAGAAAAAGCGGGCTATAGTGGGTCTCTGCGAAGGCCTCTGCTAACTCTGTGGAAGATCTCTGGTCTCAATGGCTCTTCTAGTTATACAAGTTGAAGTGAAGAGACCAGGTCTTCATTGCATGTAAGCTGTCTAGGAATCAGATTTACTCTTGGGTGAGGACACATGTCAGAAGATGCAATTCCTTAAAATGCCCATGTGTTCATTAAAAAGAAGGCTGAATCGCCAGTTGCAAGGAAAGGGGTAACTAAGACATTGTCAGTGATCTCAGAATAAAGACTGTTAGGTGCTTAGCCCTAAATGGGACATTGATGCCCTCCCCTCCGAGGTCCAGAGAGCATTATAGTGTGTGTGTGTGTGTATACATGTACATGTCTGTGTGAAAGATATTTTTGTGTGTGTGTGTGTGTGTGTGTGTGTGTGTGTGTGTGTGTATACGTGGGTGTGGGTATCTGCTCCCCTTCTAGGACTCCTGCTGAAAGAATGCAATCAGGCCAGAGGCCACAGCTGCAGCAGGCACAGATGCATACCTGGGTATGATCTTCCAAAGTCTACCATATCTCATTTTTATTCCTTTGGATGTAGTCCTAGGAGTAGTTTACCTGGGTCATAAGATAGTTCAAGTTTCAGTGACTTTTGAAAGACTCCTCATCTGGTTTCTGTAGTGGTCACACACTAATTCACACCCCTTCCCACAACGTGTAAAGATTCCTTCTCCTAACATTTCTCTCAGGGTTTATGAAGCAGTCATTTTGCTTCCTTGATGATGACCCTTCTAATGGGGATAGGGTGAAATTGTAATCGCATTTGAAATTGCCTTTGATGACTAAAGATTTTGAACATTTTCCATATATTTATTAGCCACTTCTTTTGAGAAATGTCTACTTAGTCTATTTGCTATCTATTGATGGAATTACTAGTCCTTTGGCTATTAAAATTCCTAGGATTTTTAACAGAATCTGGGTAATAATTCTTTATTGGAAGAGTAGCTGGACAGAATTTTCCCCATTTGTAGGAAATATTTATTTATTTGCTTTCATGAAGGTTCTGTGCATATAAAGCAAGTATCCTATCGCTGACTATACACTTTTTAGTTTGATAGAATCTAGTGTGTCAGTTTGTGTCTAGTATCTCAAGAGGTAAAATCTAAGGTTTACCATAGCATTAAAAGATAACCAATCAAGCAGGTGTCTTTTCTACTTTCACAGATTTTAAATTTTAGGATTCACAAATCTTAAATTTAAGATTTAGATAAGGTCAGCTGGGCATTGGTGGCGCATGCCTTTAATCCCAGCACTCAGGAGTCAGAGGCAGGCAGATCTCTGTGAGTTCGAGGCCAGCCTGGTCTCCAGAGCGAGTGCCAGGATAGGCTCCAAAGCTACACAGAGAAATCCTGTCTTGAGAAAACCAAAAAAAAAAAAAAAAAAAAATTAGATAAGGTCTCTGTCTTCTTTGTTTTGTTTGTGTTTTTCATATGAAAATATGTTTTTACAACAGTCACTGGAGGGAAGTATGTTTCTGATGAGGAAGATGATATGGCTTATTAAGTCTTTATGGGTTAAGCTCAGAACATGGTATCCCAGCAGGAAGGAAAAACTGTACAGCTCAAGCTGGATTTCTCTGTAGTGACTGTAAAAACAGCTCAGAGTCCTGAGTCCCTCTGATGACTTCAGGCCACCAGAGAGGCCGGTCCTGGGCAATGTATACCTCCAACGGGGCGTGAAACAATGTGTCTCCAGGCTTTTGTTCAATATGCAGACCAGCTTGGGTAGGAAATTCACTAGAGATGGTTCTGAATTAGATACTACAAAGTTATGAATGGCCCGTCTGCTCACAGGCCAGAGCCGTTGAATCTCTTGGGTCCTCTAACCTGGTTTCTAGATGCTTCAATGCTCTGGGGGCTTGGGGTGAGGATCAGATCTTATTAGGTATTATTTTCAGAAGGAATAATCAAGGGGGAAAACCCAGATAAAGCATTGCTTTATTGAATTCCAATGTGCCATTCATTGCTGGTGATGCACTGATGAAAATGCACAATACCTGCTATTCTAAAAAATCCATGTAAAGTAATATACGAAAGGAAGGTGGAGATTGTTTACTGAAAGCTGGCAATACTATATCAGAAAGGAGCTGGTCTCTCCAAGGAGCGGGACACACTCCTGGGTGTTTCTGAGACAGTATTCACCACCTGGCCTCTGGTACTGGAGAATACTAACTGGCCTCAGTGGAGTTGCAAGCTTTCCAATACTACTTTCTGATTTGCATATGCATAACTGTAACTTCTGAGTCCTCTGATGAATGAGCAAACTGAAGACTGGAAGTTATTCCACCTGCTCAAGATCATACTAGTGGAGGTGAATTTATTATTAACTGATGCTTAAATGTTAAGGCCATCACTTGCACAAGTCCCTGTGAATGCTGGGAGTCTCAGGGTGTGGAAGGCAAATCAGACTGCAGTCAATGAGAGGATCTAGCTAAGTATTTCTGGTAAGTTGCCTAAAGAAATCTTAGAGAAGGAGATCTTAAATCTTGGTATCTCCAGATGTGTTTTAATTCTCTTTGCCATTGAAAAGCAATAGTCAATCCTACCTTTCCTTTTATATCCTTGAAAGGGAGCTCCCACACTATAATAATGTTGGGCTCCACAAAGCTATCCCATGTCTGAAGTAAGATACAGAGATAGGTTTGGATTTGGGTCTTCTGATTCAGAAACCTAACTTACAGACTTTGTAAAAAAAAAAAAGAAAAGTATAAATAGGACATTTTGTCGAAAGTATGAAGGTGGAGTGTGGGAATTGCAACAAAACTCCCACAGAACTGTATCCAGTCAGAGATAAAAAGAGAATATTTTCAAGCTTAGAGCAGTATTCTAGAATTTTTGGATTAGTGATTGTTCTGCCTTTCCTATACTGAAATGCTAAATTACTTTAATTGTATAGACTAGCTTGGAGATACAAATGACTTACATTTAAAATGTTTACCATCATAACAAATTATAATGATAATTTTAAAAGATTTAAGTGATTACAAAACAAATCCCAATAAACCTTGTGAACTTCAGATGTTGATATCTTTTAGATTTATATTATCTTGGTCAAAGCAATAAAACATTTATTTCCACTGGTTTCAATTATTTCAACATGTCTCTGACAGCTATCTATAATTTTTTTCTTTTAGAGAGTAGAGCTAACGTCATCTATCCTTCATTCATATCAAGCTCCCTTTGCATATGAGGGAGATGGTGAAATTGAAGGAGGAGTAGAAAAAGCCAGGAAACTTACCCTTGATCTGACACCAGTCTAAGTTGGTCAACTTAACTCCAAGGATGTCAGACCCTCCATTTATAAAAAGGAAACACACAAATTTTGGAATTAGGGTGAAATGAAATAATGATACCTATAAACTATGGACTTGTGCACAGAGGTGAAGCATTATTATTGGCCAAATGTATTAATTCATTGGGAAAACAGGATATTGTAAATAGATATCCAACTCAAATTGTTTGAACAGGTGGTCTAATTAGTATTGACAAGGATGATTAAAAGGACAAGAAAACGTGTTTTATTTGCAACTGTTGCTCAAACACATATACTGTACCTTGCATGTAGCGGGTGTTCTGTTGATAATTGTAATGGATAAATATATATAGGATATATCGGATAAATGTATACATGAATTCATGCTCTTGTGATCAAGATTTGGCTCTACTCCAATACTGGTTTCTGATGTTAGGGTAATTTTGATCAGTAGAGGCAGTGGAATTGCATTTTAGCCAGCAAGAATGGGTAAAAGCTAGAGAATGGAAAATTAAGGAGTCACTGAGAATGACAAGTGGCCAACTTTGCCTTGAAGAAGCAATACTGTGAACATGTCCATGGGAGACAGAACCTAAAGGGTCTTTAAAATTCTTTTAAGAGGTTGAACTTTTACCCTAAAAGTACACAGGAATCTATATGACTTTAACCATGATACGAAAATTATTTTTAAGAACTAGGGCATATGTATCAATGCAATGGGTATGAGTGATTACTTCAACTGTAAAACAGGCAAGTTGGTCCTGGCCACAGGGAGGCAAACCATGGAATGATGGCATTCTTTAGGACCCTGGGCTCCAAAGTAATGCAACAGTTAAAGTTACTTTCCATTCAGTTAATCATGAAGAGTCACTGAGTATCTTCAGTGTGTAGACCATGGATACTTATTGTAGGAGAAACTGCGGCCAGCCGACCCAAGCAGCAGGTGCCCAGGCCAGCCTGCATGAGCATGTGCGACAGACACTTCCTCCCTGAGCCAAGCCTGCCTCTACCCCAGAGACCGTTGACACCTGACCCAGAGATACCAATGAGGAAAGGACAATGAAGCAGAGTCATCCACCTGAGTCAATGGGACCTTGGGAGGGTGTTTAAAGGCAGGTCTAACTTCCTTATTAAAGTAGTCTGCAGCATGCTTACTGATTCCCAGTGCCTGAGTCCTTGGTGCTGTGTCTTCTCACCCCCTCTCCCAAGGGGTGTCTGAGCAGGGTAACCCAAAACAAATTGTCGCAGCAGCTAATGAGAAAGCTGGAATTCCGTGTTTAAAGCTTCCTCTAAAAGACATACACATGAACATTTATTAAAAAAACCTTGGCAAACGTATGCAGTCAGAGTATATAGGAGGTTGGGTGAGATGGCTGAAAGAAAACCAAAGGAAATAGCTGGGCAGATAGAAAAGGAGGCACTGATTGGGAGCTCATTCCCCATAGAGGGATACTCTCTCAGTCTAGACACATGGAGGGCCTAGGCCCTGCCTGAAATGATGGGGAGCAGAAGGGGAATGGGATGGGGGTAGGTGAGGGTATGGGAGGATGGGAGGCAGAGGGAACTGAGATTAATATGGAAAATAAAATTGTTTCTAATTTAAATAAAAAATAGAAAAAATAAGAAAAGGGGGCACTGGGAGGAGTGGTGAAGGATTGGAAATGGTTTAAAAACAAAAACAAAAACAAAAAACACTCCTGGCATGAAATTCTCAAAGAACTAAAGTTTTTAAAAAGGAGTTTGAGTGAGGATGTAATCTTATGAATGAAAGTGAATGGTTGATGGGCATAATTTGAAAAAATAGATACATACCTTTTGTTTTATAAAGGTACTAAAGGTACTATAGGTTATAAAGGTACTAAAATTCCTAATGCAGACACTCAAGTCATACCCAAGATCACACAGATATAAAGTGACATATAAAAAAGTGCAAAAACTTGTATTTCTTGATACAAAATCTGTTAGTTTTTTTCTTTTTAAAGTTCTATTAGTGTATCTTGGTTATGCACAATGGAGGACATTACAGAGGAAGAGCGAAGGAAGGGTAAGAGAGGGAGGGATAGCTAAAACTAAGAACCACTTGAGGGGTTGTATGAAAACCTACTACAGTATAGGCCTCTTAAAATATATACATGTATGAAAGAAACCTAAATGGAATCACCAAATAATGGGCAGACAAAGCTCCAACTAGACACCACTTGCCACCAAATGAAACCTTCAGGTCTGGCAACAGATTACATTTCATCAAGCTGTTGGCCAAAGGGGTCTCATGGGACCCTCAAACAACCCAGGCAATTGTTAAAACTATTGATTGCTCTCCACATACTGATGATAAGGCCTGATTGCCAAAAACAACATCTCCATATCTCATTGAACATGGAGAAGTTGAGCTAGTGTCTAACTAGTGCCTTGACCCCTACTGACTAAAATGTTCACGGTACTGAAAGGTACTCTGCATGCTACCAGAGAAGAAAAGTAAGCATCAGCCCAGCTACACACCCTGTGATCTACTATGGTGTTCTACCTACAAGAAGCACGAGTACAATAGTGGTATAGAAGTTATGGCATTAACCAACTACTATCTAATTGGATTTAAGACCCACTTCATGAGATGGAACTCATATTGAACACTGCCTGGGTGGCCAAGAATCTGAGACTAGACAGGCCATAGACTAATTGCTACTGTTCTGCTAAAGGAACATAGTAATAAAATTACTCCTAATGACATTCTGCTATACTCAGAGATCAGTCTTTTGCTCAGCCATTGTCAGAGAAGCTTCCTCCTCCGTAGACTGGAACAAATAAACTCACAACTGGACAATGTATAGCGAGCGAGAGACCTCTAAAGGTCTAAAAGGAAAAATTACTTTTCTCATATGGACTCTGTCTTAGGTAGGGTTACTATTGCTATAATGAAACACCATAACCAAAAGCAAGTTGCAGAAGAGTTTATAAGGCTTACACTTCCATATCATTGTTTATCATCCAAGAAAGTCAGTACAGGAATTCAAACAGAGCCCAAAACTAAGGCAGGAGCATGGAGGGGTGCTGCGTACTGGATTACTCCCTGCTTTCTTATACCACCCAGGGGTGGCACTACCCAGGATTAGGTTGGGCCCTCCCCCATCAACCACTAATTGCAAAAATGCCCTACAGGCCTGCCTCTAGCCTGATCTTATTGAGGCATTTTCTCAATTTAGGCTCCCTCCTCTCTAGTGACCCTAGCTGTGTCAAGTTGACATAAGACTGCCAGCACAGACTAAACCACACTTAAGGGCAGGCCCCATACCCAACAGTAGATGGCTAACACAAAGTGAACTCAATGGTATTTTTGGTTTTTGTCTCATAATGATATGCTTTGTGTGGGCTTATTTATTTATTTACCTTACAAATCTTTTGCTTACATATTATGTGTTCCAATTTTTTTATGGATTATTTTTGTGTACGTGAATGAATTAGGTGTGCCTCGGAGTCTGTATGTATTTCTTGTACTTTTTCTTTGTCTCTTTTGTCTTATCCTGGGCTTTTTTTTTCTTTTATATCATCATTATCATCATCATTAGATTCCTGTTTTCTTTCTTGATTTTTCAAGACAGGGTTTCTCTGTGTAGCTTTGGAGCCTGTCCTGGAACTCACTCTGTAGACCATTCTGGCCTTGAACTCACAGAGATCCACCTGCCTCTGCTTCCCATGTGCTGGGATTAAAGGTGTGTGCCACCACTGCCCAGCCTAGATGCCTGTTTTCTAATGAGAGAAAGAAAGGGTTTGGATTTGAGTGGGTGGGGAAGTGGGGAGGATCTAGGAGAGTTGGAGAAACCATAATCAGAATATATTGTATTAAAATCTGTTTTCAATAAAATTTTATTTGCATATATTGACTGTGCATATTGGGATTTATTGTGGTATTTTCATGCATACATATAATGCATTTTTATTATCATTATCCCTGTTAGCCTCTCCTGTTCTTTTTCATTGACCCCCTTCCTCTTCTCAACTAGTCTATCTTTTACTGACCCCCCCACTTCTGTCTTTCTGATGACCCAGTGAGTTTCATTAGGGTTTCTTACAGGATTCTGGGTGAGGGTTATTCATCAGAGTATAAACACCTTACTAGTGACTACGCTACTGAAGAAATTATATCCCCTCCCCAGTGACAATTAACTACCCATAGATACTCAGGACAGGGCTGGGACTCAAGAACCCTTCCCTCAATCTACCATTATTGTTCTATAGGTTTTAGGAAAGGTGGTAGCTCAAGGACCCTTCTGTCTCCCATGAGGGAATGCTGATAATTCAAATCTTGTGTGACAACTGTATAAGATCAAAAACACAATAATCATGTCATGTCCTAGTGACTGTGTTTGACCTCACTCTGCTTCCTCTAACTTTTACATTCTTTCTCATCTATCTTCTATGATGCTCCCTGAACCTTGGAAGTGACGATGTAGAAGCCCTACACATGACTGAGTCCCTCATTGTGGCTGTTCAGATGGCCTAGTAGCTAAAAGCACTTGCTGTGCCAGCCTGATAGCCTGAGTTTAGACTTCTACAACCATGTAAAAGCCAGACATGGTGGTGTGTGTCTGCAGTCTGAGCACTTCTACTGTGAAGTGGAGCTCAGTGGCCAGCTATATTGGAATACACAGTGTGGGGTCAGAAACAAGAGAGACCCTGTCTCACACAAGATGGAAGGCAAGGACTGACACCCACACACACACACACACACACACACACACACACACACACACACACACACTGTGGCATGTATATGCCCTCACACATGAACTTATATATATACATATTGTATGTACAAATATATACATAAGTAAACAAATGAGTATTTTTAAAAACCAATCCCTTATTCTCAGCTCTTAGACCAGTTTTAAGTCACTGTAGTTATTTCTGCCCACCACAAAAAAAAAAAAATGAGATTCTCTGACAGATGATGGTACCAGTAATCTATGGGTATAAACATAATTATTTAGAAGGCAATTTAATGGGCATATCAAGTCCATTTAGTGAAACAATAGCAGTAACTTCTTCCCTAGGGTCCATGAGGTCCCCGGCCACAGGTTTTTGACCAGGTTTACAGTACCAGCTGTGGAGTGGGCCTGCATTCTAATCAGAGCAGTTGGTAACCCCCACCCCATTACTTGCCACTATTGCACCAGCGGGCACATTTTTCCTGGCTAGTTGGTAGTGTAGTTCTCAGTGTTTGCAGCCAAGTAGGA